>NC_060123.1:297127080-299627080 GCF_021461395.2 Schistocerca americana
TGCTGCGTGGCCGTCCAGAACCTCTTTTACGACTGAGAATTCTTCGTACTCATGTTCCCAGCATCGCTGTACAACTGACATGGCACCTCCAACTTCTGTGGAAATTCTCCAAAACGTCATACCGGTACTCGAAAAGCCACAATTTGATGCCTCTCAAACTCACTAAGTTGGCTGTAGGAAGAACAAGTGGCAGTACCGTGGCGCGGTGCCCGCTTGCTCTAGACGTCAGCACCACACTAAGACTTACGACAATGGGCATTCCTTTTTAAAGGATAGACACATATGGCACTCTGCTACCCATGCCCTTACGCCACCAGCTGGCGGATGACGTTCAGATTATTATTACAATCCCCCAGGTAGAACATTCTGTCATCAGATTAAAGTCTACATCATCTTTCAAGGTGTTCTAATTTCTTTCTGGTTGTATATTTTCTTCAGTTCAAATGGTTCACACGGCTCTGAGCACTCTGGGACTTAACATCTGAGGTCATCAGTCCTCTACAACTTAGAACTACTTAAACCTAACTAACCTAAGGACATCACACACATCCATGCCCGAGGCAGGATTCGAACCTGCGACCGTAGCGGTAGCGCGGTTCCAGACTGAAGCGCCTAGAACCGCTCGGCCACTCCGGCCGGCTTAATTTCTTCAGTAAATTAGAAAAGTTGTCTAAGATGTCATCAGAGACGAAACAGTGGCTCACTACGTCAAACGAAGGGGAAAATTACCACTCGTATAACTGAAGGAACCTTCATGGCAATTCCTTAATGTGATTGTATGGGAATTCACGGAATATAACCAGGTGATAGGGTGAGATTTCGAATACCGCTCCTCCTCAATAAAAGACTCCAGTGTGTTGGACAACTACGTCACCATTCTCGGGCAGGCTAGCTGAGTTCGGTTAGTGCAGTGGTGTCTGTTGACGTTGATCTTCGTCTCTCGCAACTGAGTTCAGAATCCGTGGCGTTGGACGCAAAACGCTAGGATCCGTCCTCGTCTGGCATAAAGTTTGCATATGCTGGGAACGGAAAAAAGTAATTTCTTTGTGTTTCACATCTGAAAGTTTAATTTTCAGGAAGTACCATTTAGCGAGTACGTTTACGGCTACTTTTTTCCCGTCACTACACGTGGCAGATCCCCAGCTGGATTCCTTGGTAACATCTCCTTTAAGAGGAGGTATTGGGATGCTGGCAAGGGGACGTAAACATGGCGGGTGAGGACTGCCGCCTTCCCTCTGTGTTGCTGAAAAACAGCGCGTCCCCAAAGGCAATGGCGCTGGATGTCAAAAGAAGTCCATATTTTCTTGATGCAAGATGCCGTTCGAAACGTAAAACCGTTAAGCATACCCACGCCTCCTACATACGTATATTAAAATTTGCTTAAGGCACTCCGACCTTTCGAAAGGGGATAGTAATTAGTTGATGTACGATTTAAAATCTACTGAATTCGTGCCTAAAATATTTGATTTCCCTCGATTATATTCGTTAATCGTTTAACGCTGGTGAATAAACGTTTATCGTTACCAAATTGAATCTACGACTACTAACACTCTCGCACATTTTAACACGAACAAACTGTGAATTCATACATGAATAAACCATTGCTTCAACCATTCACTGACCGAATGATCAGTTCAGTTGTCGCTTGTTAGTATACTGTCTCTGCACAAAGCCTTAACAGTTAATCACTTCTAATTTCATGGTAACTACAGTGACTATTCTTGGCAAACGGAGACAGCAAAATAAGCAGAAAAATCTCAGTAATAACTGTCAACTATTTTTATAGCATTTTTTTCACGCCAATGTACTTTTCAAAACACCACATTCAGCATTGGGGCTTTCTGTTGTTATGTAACCATCTTCTAGTTGTGCAAGTTGTGCGAGTTATGTTTGTACCGTTGTCTACCCTGCAATGAAGTTACATATCTAATGAATTCCTTTCCAACGCTCTCTCTTCAGTGCCTCTTAATCACATTAATTTCGCAATCTCACACCATTTCATGACCCTCTGCGCTAACTTACAGTCATACAGACGTATTCATCGGCACAGACAGCTTTGCGACTAAAATGTAAAAAGCTCTTTTTCCTTCAGCTCTAAGGATGTTAGAGCGATTTGTGGCTGCTTAATTGTTTGGTTCTCGGTTATAAAGGGGAGTGACCACACACGGTCGCACTCTGTTCCACTGAAATTCAAGGTCTCTGCTTACAACACCTGTGATTATTAAAATATAGAAAGCGAGTAACCAATAACTCTAAGCGACACAAAAATGGTTCAAATGGCTCTGAGCGCTATGGAACTTAACATCTGAGGTCCCCTAGAACTTAGAACTACTTAAACCTAACTAACCTAAGGACGTCAAACACATCCATGTCCGAGGCAGGATTCGAACCTGCGACCGTATCGGTCGTGCGGTTCCAGACTGCAGCGCCTAGAACCGCTCGGCCACACTGGCCGGCTAAGCGGCACATGAGAATCTCTTCGACATTCTGTTTAATTAACATTGGCAGACTATTCCACAGAGTGGGGCACTTGTGTATCTAGTGAGATAAGATGGGCGAAAGTGAGGTTATCTTACAGATCTACACTGCAGTTCTTTGTCAATTAATGCTGCACTGTAAACTAAGCTGAAGACTATCACCAACTAATCAACACAGTTTAGACTTCAGACTGCTCACTTTAAACCACTGCACGAAAATTGTACTAAGTGCGAGCTGATATGCCACACGAGTAATTCAGAATCCCGTGCCACTGAAGGGTGATCTTTACGAAGTCTGAAACTTGGGCAACTGCATCTAATTGTAGAAAGTTCAACACCGCGGCATTCCAGTAACACAGCATCAGTCTCGGTAACTCCCATCAAACTTTGTAACACATGTAACACGCGGATTCCACTTAACTCATTGTTTCCACACTATACCCCTCCCTGCGAGCCCAGTCCCTATGTACCCACGCCTCCACTCTGCCTATATAGCTCATTCTTTCGCTGCCCAAATACAAAAAATTACTTCCAGTAATCTACATTAAAACAGTTGGCACTACAGTGTGCCGATTTCAAAGCTGCATCTACTGATAGCAAACAAGGTGATATTTGCGTCTACTGTTTGGCTTCGGTAACGATTTATTAAATTTCTCTTGTCATAAGATACTATAAATAATTTAAAGAATATCATTAAAACGAAGCAGAAGTCTATTCATTTGTAAAGTATGTTTCCATTACTGATGACAATTTGTCTCTAATGTGAATCGTTCATCGCTGATTCGGGATTTTTGATCGCTGTGTTCCATGGTTCCAAATCAAAATCATCAGAAGTTGCAGTCGGAAGACACTGAGCGCTAATGCATACTTGTGGCCACTGCGAACCTTCCGCATCTAACAATAAAAATATGTATAGAGCATTATATTAACCACTGCAGTACAAATTGCGTGTTCACGTTGTCATACATGTTTGCTTCAAAACGTGAGATGGCGAAAGTCTAGGCCCATCATGGCAGCTACTTATGACTCTTGAGAGAAGATCTGTTACATTACAGAGTGAAGCTATTACGCATTAGTCATTTCCAAATTTTAAATACATTGATGTATAAAGCTGTATTTAACTTACGGAGGAAGGCTGTTTTTCTACTCACTTTGACGCCATCTTCTGTACTTCGTCTAACTTATTCAGGAAGCAACACCTTAACGTTCAAATTCTATTGCGGACAGTGAGTTTGCGTGTTTCGCTGGTGGTAGCTTACCCACTGGCAGACGAGGACAGGCTCTAGCGGATGGACCGAATGGAATGTGTCCCTAGACGCCCATCACTTCAATGACTCATCCTTAAAAATCAAACTGTGCAAGTATCTAGCGGCCACGAGATGTCTATCGAATTCTGTGTCATCCATGGCGTCATCATCATATACGATCGTTCTCTAATATCCAGAAGGACGCTACATCAGACCCTGGTAGCATTTACTAGCTGAGCCGAGCTCATTGGCCGGTTCAACTCTCACTGCAATCAGAATCGCTAAACGTTAATCCCAATACCATCAAGCATGCGCTTGCGCGTGCTCAGGTTACAACTGCCGGCTGCCAAACCTAGCGGCAGCCACGTCAAATTGCCTCACCGATCAGCGTAACCATATGGATAAGTTGTGATTTTTATGTAAATGAGAAAAAATACTATCCACTTCTGGAATCTATTCGTATCAGTGGTCTACAAAACAAATATTCAGTCAGCTCTTGATAAGATTTCATAATTATACAAAGCTAGGAAACTTGCTTTAAATGTTCATAAATACAAAGATGTGCTCTTCACAAAACAAAAAAAACGTACCATGCTATGACTATAATATCAATGAGACACAGCTGGAATCGCTCAACTCTCACAAATACCTGACTAAACACGTAATAAGGAAATACGATTCTACCTTGATCAAACACAATTTTTCTTGTTTTCTTTTCTTCAGAAAAACTATACTCGATATACTCTGCAAAAAATAATAAATACAGTCCACTGAAGATGCAGAAACTTCTCCAAAACGTTATGGGTAGTAAAACAAAAAAAGATTGTGTTTGTTCAATGCAGGACCACATTTCTTTATTACATATTAGGAAGCAACCTTGGATAAGGAAAGAGCTTCGGCCACAAAATGATTACCCGAATACACAATCTGTAGGGATATATGCAACGGAGCGATTACATAATCTCAGTCGTAGATAAAACAGTTGACAGATTGCGGTTCGTTGGTATAACAGTAGGAAAATGCAATCAATCCAGAAAGGACACTACATGCAAAACACTCGTGTCAATCATAAAGAAATATTGCTCACGTCTGTGGGGTTCGTATCAAACAGGACCGACAGGGGATACTGGACAATACAAAGAAGAGCACGAAGAATGGTGAAAGGTTTGTTTGACTCATGGGAGGGCGTCGCGTAGATGCTGAAAGAACTGAACTGGCAGACGCGTGAAGATAGACGTAAGCTGCCCCGTGAAAACCTACGCAGGCCATGAAACTAGGAATACACAGGGTGAGGCAAATAAAAGTGGCCCGGACGAGTGGATACGACTGGACGTGAATTTGTGGCAGCATTAACGGAGGAGGAAAGAGAGCAACTGCCCACACAGCCGGACGAACCTTGGAGCACTTTTACATAGTACCGAGTGATCAAAAAGTCAGTATAAATTTGAAAACGTAATAAACCACGGAATAGTGTAGACAGAGAGGTAAAAATTGACACACATGCTTGGAATGACATGGGATTTTATTAGAAACAAAAAAAGTATGGCTAGACGCGTACAAGATCTCTTGCGCGCGTCGTTTGGTGATGATCGTGTGCTCAGCCGCCACTTTCGTCATGTTTGGCCTCCCAGGTCCCAAGATCTCAGTCCGTGCGATTATTGGCTTTGGGGTTATATGAAGTCGCAAGTGTATCGCGATCGACCGACACCTCTAGGGATGCTGAAAGACAACATCCGACGCCAATGCCTCACCATAACTCCGGACATACTTTACAGTGCTGTTCACAACATTATTCCTCGACTACAGCTATTGTTGAGGAATGATGGTGGACATATTGAGCATTTCCTGTAAAGAACATCATCTTTGCTTTCTCTTACTTTTTTTTGCTAATTATTGCTATTCTCCTCAGATGAAGCGACATCTGTCGGACATTTTTATAACGTTTGTATTTTTTTAGTTCTAATAAAACCCCATGTCATTCCAAGCATTTGCGTCAATTTGTACCTCTCTATCTACATTATTCCGTGATTTATTCAGTTTTCAAATTTATACTGACTTCTTGATCACCCGGTACATCTGAGAGCAGAGGCCAGTCCGGTCGCGGCCTAGCCTGGCCACCCAGGACACCTGATCCGTCAGTGTGCGATTACTTTGTGTGGGGAGCCCTCAAGTCTAAGGTGTGTCGCAACAACCCTCACAGTCTTCACGAACTGCAGCAGAAAATTTCGGCTGACACTGCGGCAATTCCAGCTATCCAGCTGCCATCCGCCTTCAGCAACTTGCTAACCAGGGCCCAAAAGTGCCAAGAGATGAACGATGGTCACTTTCAACATCTGCTATAGTCAGGTTAGTACTGTGATTCTTTGTGTCTTGGAACTCTGTTCTCCGGGCCACTTTCATTTGCCACAACCTGCAACATATGGCTCCCACAGGGATCGCGAAGACAACATTAGACTAATTACAGCGCGCACACAGACATTAATACAATCATTCTTCCCGCGCTCCGTACGTGAGTGGAACGGGAAGAAGTCCTAACAGCTGGTACAATTGGACTTCACACTCGTTTGCAGAGTGTAGAGGTAGATGACCAATAGTCTAATAGACGAGTTTGGTGAGGGATGACAATTCTAGACATTAGTCGATGTCTTGGCCAATCGATAGGTCCTCGTTCTACAGATCGATCCGAGATCGGTTTAGGAGGCTCCGCGAGTCTGGTGGCATCTGGGCCGGAGGCGGCGGCGGCGGCTGCGTCTTCGCCTCACATTCCGGCGATCTGAGTTATAGCTGCGTAGCCGTCATCTCGATCGCTCGTAATAACGCACACCCGCGGCAATGCGCGTCTCTCTGCCTCACTCTACCATGTGTGTGTGTGTGCGTGTGCGTGTGCGTGTGTGTGTGTGTGTGTGAGAGAGAGAGAGAGAGAGAGAGAGAGAGAGAGAGAGAGAGAGAGAGAGCACAAGTGTGTGGCGTGAATCAAACTGACGTCGCGTATCTCCGACAGCCATCTTAAACTTCACGTGTCGGGCGGAGTACTTCAAAGGCCTCGGCAGCCTCGGGTGCCCTCCAGAAACCGCCGGAGAGGTAAGTACGCAATATTTACAACCCAAGTTAAACGGTGTAAAGGGATCAGTACAATAAGAGCGTCTTGTAGAATACACAGGAACCCCCACAGGAACCTGGATTATCGACGATAAATGTTTAGTGCGTTCGGAAGGTCTATTCGTAAAGATCACGCAATACTAGAACTTATGTCCATGTTTTAGTTCCACTTCGCTGACAGCTCGATTTGAATACGTACAGTGATAAATGTAAATGGTTATAATTCATTAGAAAGTAACTGAGCAGATAAACTGATCTATCGAGGTGGAGACATTAATTTTTCTTTCTTCGGTGTGGGACTGTTCTTTGATTATCACGATATTTTTCTCTGTCTTTTTCATTTAGTGTATATTATTCATAAATACTAACTATGCCGACTCGACTACTAGAAGCCTTTCTAGAATTTTACCTGGATCCTCCCTCCTGTTTTAAAACTTTCTCGTTGATTTATTGCTTAGCCTCATGCAAGACCGAGTCATCCAAAAGTGTAGATATTAATAAGTTTTTTTCATATCGCGTTTCAAGGCCACGAATATATTAAATGGCAATTCCATTTGCCACTCGGACTGTGTATTATCAAAACAGTCATTTATGTCATACAATCAGCTGATTACGGCAATGTGCCATTCCACGAGCTTGCTATATCCTTATAATTTTACAGAGACGCACTGTGTGGGTTTTACAATATATATCTATCATTTAAAAACTCAGATGCTGTGTAATACATCTGAAAAAGAACAACGTTTACACTCATCAACAACTTAATTAACACTGCTGCCGTACTGATATACGTATGTGTAAACATAAAAACTCAGGACTTATTGAACAGAACATGGGTTTTCATGTTCCTAAAGTACCCCATAACATTTCCAAATGCTGTATTATTAGTAACAGTAAGGGTTTGCTGCTGATCTGTTCCTATGACTCAATGTACAGCGCTTTAGATGACGAGATCGAAAGGTAAGCTACACATGAATCAAATCCTCGTGCCGCATTAGCGGCCCTTGGAATGGTACCGCAGCCAGCTCGAGGGTGGTTTTCAGACGGTTTCTTACATTCGTCTGGGCAAATTCCGGTATGGTGCCAAATCTCCAGCCCAGAGAACATCATACACGAACAGTTCAAATAAGACAATACACAGAAGAGACGGTGCACATAATATTCTTCCCTTACTTCAACTGATTGTAATACTTATATACAAGAAGCTACAAGCTCGCCAGCATGTGTGTTTAAGGAATCGGGGGCAGAAATGCACCGTTCATTGCTAATTCCGTACTATGCGTGAAAAACAAATACATTAGCATACAACAATACAAAGTTAATGTTAACACTTTTCTTAATTTACGAAATTTTGGGATAACAGGGATAAAATACAGAGCTCGAAAGATTACTTCCTGTACAGAACCCATACAGAAGTTTCAAGAGTCGGAGAACATGAAAGGGAAGCAGTAGTTCAAAAGCGAGTGAAAGAGGTTTGAACCCTGATGAGATTTTCACTCTGCAGCGCAGTGTGCGCTGATATGAAACTTTCCTGACAGATTAAAACTGTGTGCCGGACCGAGACTCGAACTCGGGACCTTCGCCTTTCGCGGGCAAGTGTTCTACCAGCTGAGCTACCCAAGCACGACTCACGACCCGTTCTCACAGCTTCAATTCTGCCAGTACCTTGTCTCCTACTTTCCAAACTTCACATAAGCTCTTCCGCGAGGCTTGCAGAACTAGCTGTCCTGGAAGAAAGGATATTGCGGAGAAATGGCTTAGCCACAGCCTAGGCGATTTTTCCAAAATGAAGCCGTGATGACGAGTCGTGAGTCGTGCTTGGGTAGCTCAGTTGGTAGAGCACTTGCCCGCGAAAGGCAAAGGTCCCGAGTTCGAGTCTCGGTCTGGCACACAGTTTTAATCTGGCAGGAAAGTTTCAGGTTTGAACCCTATCCCCAAAGTCATCTGTGCATCGAGCAACCAGTGAAGGAAACCAAGCAAAAATTTAGAAAGACAATTAAAGTTCAGGGCGAAGAAATAAATTTTGAAGTTTGCCGAAGACATCGTAATATTATCAGAGACGGCAAAGGACAAGGAAGATCAGTTGAAGGGACTGGACAGTGTCCTGGAAAGAGTTTGTAAGATGAATATCAACAAAATTAAAACTAGGCAATGAAAGGTAGTCGAATAAAATCGAACAATGTTGAGGGAATTAGATGAGGAAATGATACAGAAAAAGTAGTAGATGATGTCTGCTGTCTGGGCAGCAAAATAACTAACGATGGCCGAAATATGGAGAATATAAAATGTAGAAATTTGCTAACATCTAATACAAATTTAATGGTCAAAAAGTCTGGTATGTACTATCGTATTGAACGGAATCGTGGACGATAAACAGTTCAGACAAGAAGAGATTAGAAGCTTTCGATATGTGGTACTACAAAACAACACTGAAAATTATAAAAAGTACTGTATCGAACTGGGGAGAAAAGAAATTTATGACAATCTTAACTTAAAGAAAGGGCCGGTTCATTGCACACAGCTTGGCCTGACTACAGTAAGTAGGTTCAAACCGATGTAGGTTACAGTAACTATGCAGAGATGAAGAGGTTTGCACAGGGTAGAGTAGCGTGGAGAGCTGCATCAAACCAGGCTTCTTTCTGTAGATCTTAACAACAGTACAGTTTATGTAAAACTGTATGGCCCTATGAGTCTGTAACACGTACTTCAAAGCGATACACATTGAATGGATTGTGTAGGAGACATAAACGTCATGTCAGACAGCAACGTAGCTGTAAAAGGAGTAACAAGAGGAAGGCCTCAGACAAGGCCAACTGATTCGGCTCATATTTGGCACGTTGCTAAAATGAAACACACTAAGATATATTGGCTCAACGCTCCTCCCCTCCACCGAATCGATATTGAGAAAATCACCCATAAAGTTCGAAAAAAATGGCGCTTCATCGACTCCAAATTGTCAAGATCGGTAGAAAACTGAAAACGGAGCACTTTTCACCATAATATATGGAATTGGCAAATGCATATACTTCTATAAATCGAAGAAAGAAACTTTATTGACTGGCGCTCTTGTACCCACAGGGCAAACGCTGTGCAACGAAAGCGCCGCTGGCGTATGACAAAGGGATTTGGCTGGGGAGCAGAGCAGTTGTGTCTGATTGACAAATGTGTTCATTTTTTTCTGTTTATATTTTATTCATTTTCGGAATTGGTACTAATAGAAGGGTTAATAAGGTAACTAAATCGATATGGAATAGTAACAAGATAGGCACATAAAGTTCTCAAACTCTGAGTAAGAGAGCTTCGAAGACGAACATTCGACGCAATTTATCGCATAAGCGGCAAAAACGAACTCTTGTCGCATTGGTAGTATGGATAAAACAACGCCTTCGTACACGACGCAATATATCATCACAGCGCCTGGAGAAATGTTGACTAAAGTTCTCCTGTGTTTATACAGGGTGTATACGTGGACAAGGAAAAAAAATTCCCGGATTTCCCGGTTAAAAATACACTTTCTCCCGGATGAAAATACACTTTTTCCGTGTTAATACTCTTATTCGGCACTGTAAAACTCATCAATCCTTTGAATGTTAATGGTTTTATATACCAGAGTAGAATTTCCCCGTACTTTAGAAAACGTAACTCAGGGGGGAAAAACAGGTTTTGAAAGACCTTTGATGTGCAGCAACATGTACGCTGCATATTTTCGTATTACGAAGGTATAAATTCGAATTCCACCAAACACTGCATGTCACCACAGTCTTATGTTAGACTGTGATATCACTTTCCAAAGTATTGAAATCGAGATTGCGACGCGCTTTTGTAAGCCAGTCATAGCTCATGTCACGTGATCTCGCCAGCTGATGACAGCATAGAACACGTGATGTAGTCAGCCAATAGCAAGATCACTCTTAAGAAGTGCAAGCACACGAGTAAGAAAAGTTAATGGTTTAAATTAATATACATAGCATTCACCTATAATATTGGTCTCAAAGATTAATAAGCTGGAAGAGAAGCTAAGCTTCCACATATAATGTTGATCTTTTTTGCGCTTGTTACACTTTAAGATACATCACACAAATGTGCCAGTAAAATTTTTAATAACAACGTAAATTTCTGATCTTCTGGGCTCGAAATTCTTCTAAATGGTCGTCCTCAAAGAGTTGATTTTTAAATGAGAGTCAAACGCTTTGTGATTTAAGAAATTCATAGTACATTCTCACACATAGCTCATCTTACGTAAAAGGGAATCTCCTTTGAATGTAACGCTTTTCAAACCACCATTCGCAATATTTTCCCGCGACCTGTTAGAAATAGGTTCGTTTCAGCAGCTGCAAGAGAGCGCCAGATAACAAGCGTCACCGCGCTTGCGCAGCTACGATGACGCAGGAACCCCGTATGTTCGTTCGTGTAAAATATTAAAAGATCTTACATTATGTTATAAAAGCAACAAGACATCAGAGGATACTTCAAGAGCGTCGGAATTTCGTGAACCATACTAAAACGCGTAATTCTGCTTAAAATGCACATTTGTATGCAAATTTTCTTGGAGTACCAGTACTGTACTATCTCATGTTTGGTTCTTTATTATGGCATAATGCCATAAGTGCACTTGAAATGCAGCGAACAGCTGAAACTAGCCAATAGTGTGAAATTAAACACTTCGTTTCAGATAAATTGACTGCCTCAACAGAAAAGATTATTAAGCCAAATCTCTTTAGCAAACCGGCCAAAATAACTTCATTGTTCTGTAAGTCGATTAATGTTTTGACAGTCAAAAAGGTGGAAATAAAATCTAAAACTAATAACATATTTTAACCTTCCGTAATTACGCGAACGTATTTTAATTCATTTGATAGCTCCCGGCCACAAAAATCTGTTTTGTTATCATTTAACATGAGAGCAATAAACGAAGAGGAAACAACAAAATCACTAAACGTAAACACAGGTCACGTGGAGACGACCCACCTCCCCACCACAACTCAGACTGCTCTGTGCATCAGCCCCAGATTTACTAATTTCCGAACCGGGGCAATATTTAGTAGTGGCGCCCAGCCACACATCTCTAACATGAAGCGGGAGATGGTACTACTCATACGCGACTCAACTGCGCATGCGCAAGAGGCCGCCCGCAACGGCCCAAACTAATCTAATTTAAACAGTCGTCACGCCACGCTCATCGGAGGCAATTTGTTGTTAGAAAGCATAGCTTAGTCTTCCTAAAGCATTTGACACACTTTGCTGTTGGTAGACGCTTGTATGAGCACTGTTTTGTTGTTGTATACGGCGCATTTCCTTTGCTACTTAAGTTTTATTTTCTTTCTTTTTTTTCTCCTGTTCAGGTTTTGTTGCTGCAGTATTATTCTGCAGTAGCGGGATACAGTAATATCTTTTGTTAGAATATTGGTTCTTACCCGTCAAAATCACATAAATTTAACTGAAAACTAAAACAATGAAAAATTCCCGGAATTCTAAACAATTCCCGGGTTTTTCCCGGTTTTCTCCCGGATGAAAAAATTCCCGGATTTTTCCCGGATCTCCCGGTTGTCCCGGGTCGTATACACCCTGTTATAAGTAACAAATGATTAATCTGATCCTCGGTGTTTAAAAGAGGTCAATCGTTTAATCGACTCGTTGAACTCTGTTTACATCACTTGCTCCAAATCCGGTAAAGTGACGAACTAAATTTACAAAACACATCTTGCGAACATTTTAAAACCATATATTGCTGATACCAAGTTTTGTCTTATATGAATTTCCGGGATGGTCAACCTAATACTGTAATGCGCGATAGCGTGTTGTAGATGGTGAGGGTCAATCGACTTGCACGGTACAAGTAACATCGCCAAACCATAGACCTGTGTGCCAGCAGCGTGATGTTTATTTTTATCACCAAATTCAAAACTTCATTTCGAGGCTTCAGAATTGTGATCTGTTTCTGGACGCCCAGCGGGTACTGCACAACCGCGCGGATGCAATAACGATTCACAGCATAATTCAAGATCAACTTTCAGCACAGCATGTTATTGTAAGCGTGGTATGCATCAAAATTAATTCCGGAAAAACGAAGATTTTTAAATGTAAAAGTCTGTTTTCCACCGAATCTTCGAAAGGAACGATGTAACTGCGCTAAGATTGCATTCATCAGATGTTCTTGGTACTGCGAGTATATTTCCTTATGATGTTTATATGACAAGTTGTTCGATAAAAATTGAGAACTCGTAATATAGTGAACAGAAGAGCCACTGTAAAGCGATCAGAATTAAATTTATAATTTTTTCCTAAGCAAAGTCATTTGAGAAATTTATTTGCCTACCTTGTTATTATTTCTTACTGATTTACTTACCTTATTAACCCTCTTAGTCCTAAGAATTTCGAAACGGAAAAAATACAAATGAAAAAACATGAATGTATTTGACAATGGAACACAGGTTCTCTGCCCCCCCCCTCCCCCACCCAAATGCCTAGATCGTAACACCAGTGGACCTTCCGTTGCACATCGTTAACTAATGGGTACAGAAGCGGCAGTCAAAGAAGTTTCTTTCATCGATTTATAGTAAAATATGCTTTTGCGGACTCCACATATGAAGATGAAAAAAACATCGATCTACATCTACATCCATACTCCGCAAGCCATCTGACGGTGTGTGGCGGAGGGTACCTTGAGTACCTCTATCGGTTCTCCCTTCTATTCCAGTCTCGTATTGTTCGTGGAAAGGAGGATTGTCGGTATGCCTCTGTGTGGGCTCTAATCTCTCTGATTTTATCCTCATGGTCTCTTCGCTAGATATACGTAGGAGGGAGCAAAATACTGCTTGACTCTTCGGTGAAGGTATGTTCTCGAAACTTCAACAAAAGCCCATACCGAGCTACTGAACGTCTCTCCTGCAGAGTCTTCCACTCGAGTTTATCTATCATCTCCGTAACATTTCCGCGATTATTAAATGATCCTGTAACGAAGCGCGCTACTCTCCGTTGGATCTTCTCAATCTCTTCTATCAACCCTATCTGGTACGGATCCCACAATGCTGAGAAGTATTCAACCAGCGGGCGAACAAGCGTACTGTAACCTACTTCCCGTCAATTTTGAGTCGACTGCGAGCTCCGAACTTTAGGGGTGATTTTTTTCAAAAGAGATGGGATGGGAAGAGGGGGGGGGGGTGGAGGAGACGTTGAGCTGAATTAGCTTAGTCTTTCATTTTATGTTGTACATAAGAGACCTGTCAATATGAACCGAATCGGCTGATGTGTCTTCCCCTTATAAGTAGGGAATTGGAAATTTGTGGTAAGATCTTATGGGACCAAACTGTTCAGGTTACCGGTCCCTAAGCTTACACACTACTTAAACTAACTTTCGCTAAGGGCAACACACCAATGCCCGAGGGAAGACTCGAACCTCCGACGAGGGAAGCCACGCGGACCGTGACAAAACGCCTCAAACTGCGTGGCTATCCCGCGCGGCCTTGTAAGTAGGGGGAGAGAGAGAGAACGTAAAAGAAATTAGCAATGAATTCATCGTTCTCGACGTATTTTTTTCTAATTCAGACAGCAAGAATGTGGAATACTTTATTTAAATAACCAATGGATATTCAATGAGATGCAACGTTCATGATTATATTTCATCCCGTTCAGATCGGCCGAATTTGGTAACCAAACCATCAACGTGATTTCTCTATCATGTTCCTCAAGCTAGATGGATATCAAGCATGAAAGGATACATTAGGTTCGCAATAATATTCACGTCATCCACAGCTGTCATGGTTCCACCGAGTAGTACCACAGGTGGCATAAAAGGCAAGGTGAGAGTCTTCCACATGACACAACTGCCGCCGCCGGTATGCATCCGTGACGCGATGTCATTTTCAAGCGATAATGAGGCTGGTGTAACAAGAAACGTAATTCATCCGACCAAACGACAAGTTTCCACTGATCCACCGCCCTACCTAGATGACGCCGTCCCCAATGCAATCATAAATGACGATGGTGTTGGTCAACATCGAAACACTTACCTGTCACCTGCCGCATAGCCCCCGGTTCAACAACGTGCGCGGAACGGTGCTCTCCGCAGTATCTTCGCCTGCGCAGCGTTGTACTCTCTCGTCGGACCTACCACAGATCGCCGCCTATCCTGCTTTAAAGAGCGGCAAGCCTCTGACCTCCACGTATTGTGTGGTTCCACCGTTCTCCAACCACTTTCCATAAACGGTCACGACAAAAAATGGTTCAAATGGCTCTGAGCACTATGGAACTTAACAGCTGAGGTCATCAGTCCCCTAGAACTTAGAACTACTTAAACCTAACTAACCTAAGGACATCACACACATCCATGCCCGAGGCAGGATTCGAACCTACGACCGTAGCGGTCGCGCGGTTCCAGACTGTAGCGCCTAGAACCGCTCGGCCACTCCGGCCGGCACGGTCACGACAGTCCTTAGCAATAGCTGAATAGCTTCGCTGTTTCCGAGATGCTCATTCCCTGGCGCCAAGTCACAACAGTCTGCCCACTTTCAAACTCTCGTACGTCTGTGGATTTCTCATTTGTGGCCCTTGTGGTCGTTTAAATGTGTCAGCACTTGTCTGGGTCCCCTAATATACAAGGGGCCTTCAATAAATAATGCAACATACTGTTTTGCTGAAAGCAGGCTGGTGTTATTCCATAAACCATATCATTCTCCACTCTTTTGGCTATAACATCCGTTTTTCTTAACATAATATTGTTCGATGCAACGGTATTATCCTACCTTACTGGTAGGGCATCTCTGCCCGTCTGATAGCACTCTAATGGCCGACGTCGGAGCCACCGTCTCGCTTCATCAATAACCTCTCCATCATCCAAGCACTGTTCCCCCGGAGTGCATCCTTCACTGGGCCAAACAGGTGGAAGTCCGAAGGTGCGAAATCCGGGCTGCCGGGTGGAGAGAAAGAACTGTCCAATGAAGTTTTGTGAGCTCCTGTCTGGTGTGCATACTTGCGTCAGGCCTTGCGTTGTCCTGGAGAAGGATACGTTCGTTAGCATTTTTGTCGTCTCTCCAGTTTCCTGAGGGTAGCACAATAAACTTCAGAACTTATTATTGTACGATGATGGAGGACGTCAAACAGAATAACCCTTCAGAGTGCCAGAAGACCGTCGCCATGACCTTACCCGCTGAGGATGCGGCGTTCAACTTTTTCTTCAGAGGAGAGGTGGTGTGGCGCCATTCTGCGGATTGCAGTTTTGTTTCCGGTTCGAAGTGATTAAACCATGTTTCATCGCGTTTGACGACGTTCGACAAAAGTTGTCACGATCAGCCTCGTAACGCACAAGCAATTCCGCACAGATAGTCCATCGTTGCCTTTTATGGTCTTCTGTGAGGCGGTTACACACCTTTCAGTACCCCAGTTTGGGGACGAGTGTGTCAGCACTACCAACAGAGACGTCCAGATGTGCAGCAAGTTGTTTGTTTGTGATTCGTCGACCACCTTGAACGAGAGTGTCCACACGTTCCAAAATTGCTTTCTACGGCCGGCCGGCGTGCGGAAGATCGGACAGGTTCGCAGGTTTGCGCGACCTTGTTCCGACCATGACAGATGCTTCGCCCAACGACTCACCGTTCACTACCGGTCTCCGAAGACATTTTACAAGCGCCTGTGAATATCTGTGATGCTCTGGTTTTCCGCCAATTGACAGCTCTACACTTGCAATGCACCACCATTGTAGACGCCATTTTGAAAACTATGTGTAGCGCCACTACCTATCGGAACTCCATGAAACTACAGGGTCTGAAGCGGGAAAATTCCACGATATCTCACAACAATTTCCGCATTCTTTCAATCCAAACTGGCCGAGAAAAAATGTATTGCATTCTTTATTGAAGGCCCCTCGTACTTTCCTTATCATGTCATGTACTCGCAATGTTACCAGGCAGCGTTCATTCTCGCGATGAGCAGTGTTCTTGATGTTCTGGCTCATCAGTGTGTGTGTGTGTGTGTGTGTGTGTGTGTGTGTGTGTGTGTGTGTGTGTAGAAGCTTTCATCGCTGCTTATGGAGGATCTAATAATTAGTTATATTAGGTAGTTGCAATTGATCGACTACCGTAACTACCAGAATGCGGCCTAATTCGTACCACTTCCTCGTTTTAATGGCCCCTCGCCTTTAATAAGAACTCTGAGGACGTCCGCTAGCTCGCCTCGACCGTGGCTTGCCCTCCGTCGCTATACTGGCGCCCCTCCACACACAAGCGGGTTACCGACCTGCAGCACGCGGTCGTGTGTGACGGCTCTATTTAAGCCGCGCCGCGCCGCTTGCTCGCGCTGTAAATGGATTTAACGACCGGCTGATAGGTTGTCGTCCGCGCCCACTGCCTGTACACAAACCGGCGTCACTGCTCCGTCTGTTATTTACATTTCTCGAGCTGACGCCGCCCCGTCCCACTTTTGGTTGTTTGGCCCTTTATTAATGGTTCGGCCGATGATGGCCGTAAATCCTGCAGCCAACAAGTGGTGTCGGAGACGGCTTCGGCATCTCGTGCGGGAAACAGCGGCTTGCTGACAGGTTTTGAAGCGATGGTCCAGCTGTCTCGGTGCTGATCTGATTTCATTTATTCATGCTACCCTACTAAAACGGCGGGACAAATACAGTACACACGGGACGACGAGATAATAACCCGACGAGATGATAACAATATTACAGGGTGGCAGCTTTGCTCCATCACAAGATTCCCCTCAGATATCCGGTGTTTTCCTGAGCTGGTTTTTAGTGCATGAGAGACGCCTTACTTTCATAGTTTTCATGGGTATAATGAATTTATTTATGTTGCCATGTCACTTAGTGGTTTTTTAGAGGTCAGATAGCATGTACGGTTTTATTATCGGTGCTGTAAGTTATTAAGTGGAAACTCCGTCGTGACTTCATTCTTCACCATTCCAAGCCATGCCCTGATACTGTACGTTAACGTCAAGTACACGACATATCATCGCAGGAACAAAACTGAAATGCAGTATCAATTGGCTTTGACAGCAACGACGCATCATGTTTCAGGCTGGACGCTCTTTTTACTACAGTCATCGTTGAGTTGAAGCAACACACTGCAGGGAAGTTGGCAAAGTATTACTTTGCATTGAAATTATTAAAAGGAGAACCGAAGCATGAATACTGAATGCTGTTCTACAAATCACCTGTTCAAAAAATGGTTCAAATGGCTCTGAGCACTATGGGACTCAACTGCTGTGGTCATAAGGCCCCTAGAACTTAGAACTACTTAAACCTAACTAACCTAAGGACAGCACACAACACCCAGCCATCACGAGGCAGAGAAAATCCCTGACCCCGCCGGGAATCGAACCCGGGAACCCGGGCGTGGGAAGCGAGAACGCTACCGCACGACCACGAGATGCGGGCTGGTTCAAATGGCTCTGAACACTATGGGACTTAACATCTGAGGTCATCATTCTCGTAGACTTAGAATTACTTAAACCTAACTAACCTAAGGGCATCGCACACATCCATGCCCAGGGCAGGATTCGAACCTGCGACCATAGCGGTCGCGCGGTTCCAGACTGAAGCGTCTAGAACCGCTCGGCCACTGCAGCCGGCAAATTAATATATGTTAACTTACTAATTTTTTAATAAAATATCGCCCTTAGCCTTCGTGTCAATGACAAATTCACAAGTATGTGACAAATGCGCATGCGCACGTTTCACTCTGTCCTACTCACAACCATGCAATGGCAAATGGGCATGGAGCCCGAGAACCCAAGGACAACAAAGAAGATTAAACTTCTAGGCAGAATAAAACTGTGTGCCAGACCGAGACTCGAACTTGGGACATTTGCCTTGTGCAGGCAAGTGCTCTACCGACTGAGTTACCCAAGCACGACTTACTACCAGGCCTCATAGCCTTTCTTTCACCATAACTTATCTCGTAACTTCCAAATTTCACAGAAGTTCTGCGAAACTTGCAGGACTAGCATTCCGTAGCTCAGTCGATACAGCACTCGCCAGCGAAAGGCAAAGTACGAGCCTCCGTCCGCCACACAGTTTTAATCTATCAGGAAGTTTCACAGCAGCGCATACTTCGTAGCAGGCCGAAAATTTCTTTTTGGAAATTACAAAGATCACCGATGTCAGCGGTTGTTTGACAAAACATTACAACAATTCAATGCACTATTTCACCTTTTATTACGCGTCACCACAACTTATTGCTTCTGCGATCTGTAACAAAAAGACTCAGTTTACATCTTTCCCTCAACGAACTGTTCAACCCCCTGTAGATTATCTCAGAAATCTAAGTGTATTTCAAAGTAACAAGTGTCTCCCAGTATTCCATAAGATTTCTCTGCCTTTTCCAGTTAATGCAATTTCACGATTTCCAGACAACTGCCAAGCTGTGTAACGTAAAGCAAGCTATGGCAAAATAAGAGGCTTGGTATCGAACAACTAATAGAATGCAATGGTGGAATTATTTCACATGCTGCCTGAAACTGTGTTTCACACATTCCACATCAAAGAAGTATGTATAGGCTGTGTTCGAGGGGGCGCCATTAAGGTGTAACTATCACGTCAAAAAAAGTAACTTAACGTAATTAATTTTCTGATTGTCGCAATTAAGTTTTTGATTGCTTGTCTACAAATACACGTCTGCAGACACAGAAAAAATAGACGCCTCAAGCCGTAGTACAATAGCACGCCGCTGAAGGGGACGAAACAAATAGCCGTAGCCCGTTGATGATGTGGACATGGGCTGCGCAACTTTGTTTTCGCTACTGTAGTGGCGTGTTAAGGTACTGTCTTTTGTTTTACTATGTCATCGTAACTTTAACCACCTATACGTTTTTTTATAACAAATAGTGCCAAAACGACGTATGTTTTGATAAATCTTCGATGCCTTGAAATTACATGCTGTCATAGCTCACAAGTTTTAACAGTAAAAAATCGCCAAATTTGAAAAGTCTGTCCGATCAATATGCCTTTTCTCGTTATTTTGTTAGAAGGAATCGTAACAAAAAAGAGACGCGTTTCATTGCCCTTTTAAACCGCATAAACATAAGTTTATAAAACGTAAGTTATAATATGAAAACCCCCAGATATGAATGCGTAAGACGTAATCTTATATGGCGTCTCTAAAAGTTCTGCTTATGAGGGAAACGCGTCTCACTGACACGTTCTTCTGCACAAAGCAAAAATTTGACTTGTTTCAGTTTGCCTTTCACTCTAGAATATGCTCCGAAACTTTAAATTATATGTTCTGACGTTACAAAATTTGACGATGTCCCCGTCAAACCCGCTTTCACGTCTCATGTCAAGACGGCTTGCGGACGATGGTAGCGGTTCTAGGCGCTACAGTCTGGAACCGCGCGACCGCACGGTCGCAGGTTCGAATCCTGCCTCGGGCATGGATGTGTGTGATGTCCTTAAGTTAGTTAGGTTTAAGTAGTTCTAAATCTAGGGGACTGATGACCTCAGAAGTTAAGTCCCATAGTGCTCAGAGCCATTTGAACAATTTTTTTGAATATACAGTGTCTTGAAAGGAGGATATAAGATGAACGACAACAAAAGCAAAACGAGGATAATGGAAAGAAGTTGAATTAAATCGGGCGATGCTGCGGGAATTAGATTAGGAAATGAGACGCTTAAAGTAGTAAATGAGTTTTGCTATTTGGGGAGCAAAATAACTGATGATGGTCGAAGAAGACAGGATATAAAATGTAGACTGCCAATGCGAATGAAAGCGTTTCTAAAGAAGAGAAATTTGTTAACATCGAGTATAGATTTAAGTGTCAGGAAGTCGTTTCTGAAAGTATTTGTATGGGGTGTAGCCATGAATGTAAGTGAAACGTGGACGATAAATAGTTTGGACAAGAAGGGAATAGAAGCTTTCGAAATGTGGTGCTACAGAACAATGCTGAAGATTAGATGGGTAGATCACATAACTAATGAGGAGGTATTGAATAGAATTGGGGAGAAGAGGAGTTTGTGGCACAGCTTGACTAGAAGAAGGGATCGGTTGGTAGGACGTATTCTGAGGCATCAAGGGATCACCAATTTAGTATTGCAGGGCAGCGTGGAGGGTAAAAATCGTAGAGGGAGACCAAGAGATGAATACACTAAACAGATTCAGAAGTGTGTGAAATGTTATGGTACTTAACTGCTAAGGTCATCAGTCCCTAAGCTTACACACTACTTAATCTAAATTATCCTAAGGACAAACACGCACACGCGTGCCCGAGGGAGGACTCGAACCTCCGCCGGGACCAGCCGCACAGTCCATGACTGTAGCGCCTTAGACCGCTCGGCAGATTCAGAAGGATGTAGGTTGCAGTAGGTACTGGGAGATGAAGCAGCTTGCACAGGATAGAGTAGCATCAAACCAGTTTCAGGACTGAAGACCACAACAACAACGTGATCGAAAATCGATTTTGCTGTTAATAAATCATCAAAATTACGGCCAACGCTGACCTTCCTTCTAAATTTTTTTTATCTACCTATATGTTATGCGAGGGCTTGAATTTCCCCTGTCCGGCATTCATTTACTTTTACGGAAGCTCTTGTACCGCAGTAACTGGTACGACGTCGGAGATTAAAAAGCAGTGCTCCCAGAAGCCGCGATTCCCGTCCACCTCTGGAGAGCGACGTGAAGAGAGGAGCGGCGACCTCTGCCGCGCCATTGTCCGGCGGCCCCAATTTGGACGGGCACGGATTTGGGCGGACGGCGCTGCGAGGCGCTGGGACGAGGCGACGCATTGTCCGCCGGCCACGTCTGCCAGGGATTAGCCCCGCGCTGTGTACTGCCGTGCCCTGCTGATAGCGGGACAGCTCTGCCGAGATCGTCGCTCTGGCTGCGGCGGCCGCCTGACTGCTGCAGGGGGACCGCGGGGACAATTAGCTTGTTACAGTGAACACCAGCGCCGGCTTCCGGCATTAGGTGCGGAGCAGGAAATCCTCAAGCTGGCCAACATAGTTACAGCTGACAATGCGAGTGCTGTAGTTGCAACGAACGCCGCAGCGTTATACACCGCGTCATTATGTTCACTACTGGGTGAGTCGCCCACCATCAAACCGTTTAAGAAATTTTTTCCTACAGAGGGAATTACATTGCTTTTATTCCCTTTTTATCACTTTAACCACTGAACTACACTTATTCTTTTCCTGTCTAAATACAATGGCCAGCCGGGGTGGCCGAACAGTTCTAGGCGCTACAGTCTGGAACCGCGCGACCGATACGGTCGCAGGTTCGAATCCTGCCTCGGGCATGGATGTGTGTGATGTCTTTAGGTTAGTTAGGCCTAAGTAATTTTAAGTTCTAGGGGACTGATGACCTTAGAAGTTAAGTCCCATAGTGCTCAGAGCCATTTGAATCATTTTTAAATACAATGAGGTCACAAAAGTCATGGGCTAGCGATATGCACATATACAGATGGCGGCAATATCGCGTATACAAGGTACAAGACGACAGTGCACTGGTGAAGCTGTCATGTCAAAAGGCTTCCGATGTGATTATAGTCCACGACTGGGTGCTTGGAGCTAGACGCATGGGACATACCATTTCGGAAATTATTCGGGAATTCAACATTCCGAGTGTCAACAGTGTGACGAGAATACCAAATTTCAGGCATTACCTCTCAGCACGGACAATGAACTGGCCGATGGCCTTCGTTTGACGACCGAGAGAAGCGGCTTTTGCGTAGAGTTGTCAGTGTTACGAGACAAGTAACTCTCCGTGACATAACCGCATAAATCAATGTGGGACGTATGACAAACGTATCCACTAGGACAGTGCGACGAAACTTGGGGTTAATGACTACAGCAGCAAGACCGAGCGATGCGAGAGACTTTGCTAATAGCACATCGCCTACTGCGCCTCCCCTGGGCTCGTGACCATATCGGTTGGACCCTAGGTGACTGGAAAACAGTGGCCTCGTCAGATGAGTCCCGATTTCAGTTGGTAAGAGCTGATGGCAGGGTTCGTGTCACAGTTGGTAGTAACTGACGGAAAGGCATCGAGTAAAACAGAAGTGATTTCTGGCGGTCCCCAAGGTAGTGCTATAGGCCCTATATCCTTATCTATATAAAGTATTCGGAAGACAGTCTGAGCAGCCGTCTTAGGCTGTTTGCAGATGACGCTGTCGTTTATCAGATGGTTCAAATGGCTCTGAGCACTATCGGACTTAACATCTGTGGTCATCAGTCCTCTAGAACTTAGAAATAATTAAACCTAACTAACCTAAGGACATCACACACATCCATGCCCGAGGCAGGATTCGAACCTGCGACCGTAGCGGTCACGCGGTTCCAGACTGAAGCGCCTAGAACCGCACGGCCACACCGGCCGGCGTGTCGTTTATCGACTAGTAAAGTCATCAGAAGAACCAAACAAATTGCAGAACGATTTGGAAAAGATATATGTATGGTGCGAAAACTGGCAATTCACAATAAATAATGAAAAGTGTGAGGTCATCCACATGAATCCTAAAAGGAATCCGTTAAACTTCGGTTACACAATAAATCAGTCAAATCTAAACGCCGTAAATTCAACAAAATATCTAGGAATTACAATTATGAACAACTTAAATTGGAAGGAACACACAGAAAATGTTGTGGGAAAGGCTAACCAAAGACTGCGTTTTATTGGCAGGACACTTAGAAAATGTAACACTGCCTACACTACGCCTTTCAGTCCTCTTTTTAAACTACTGCGGCACAGTGTGGGATCCTTACCACATAGTATTGACGGAGTACATCGTAAAAGTTCAAATAAGGACAGCACGTTTTGTATTATCGCGAAACAGGGGAGGGAATGTCACTGAAATGATACATGATTTCGGATGGAATTATTTTTAACAAAGGCGTTTTTCGTTGCGGAGGAATCTTCTCGCGGATTTCCAATCACTATCTTTCTCCTCCGAATGTGAAAATATTTTGTTGACGCCGACCAACAAAGAGAGAAACGAACAGCATGATAAAATAAGGGAAATCAGAGCTCGTACGGAAAGATATCGGTGTTAGTTCTTTCCGCGAGCTAAACGAGACTGGAATAATAGAGAATTGTGTAGGTGGTTCGATGAACCCTCTGCCAGGCACTTAAATGTGATTTTCAGAGTATCCATGTAGATGTAGTCGTGTGTGGCACAGATCCCACGAAGCCATGGAACCACGTTGTCAGCAAGGCACTGTACAAGCTTGTGGTGGCTCCATCATGGTGTGGGCAGTGTTTACGTGGAACTGACTGGGTTCTCTGAATCGATCACTGTCTGGAAATGGTTATTTCGGCTACTTGGAGACCATTTGCAGCCATTCATGGACTGCATGTTCCCAAACAACGATGTCATGTCACCGGGCCACAATTGTTCACGACTGATATGAAGAACATTTTGGACAGTTCGAGTGAATGGTTTGGCCAACCAGATCGCCCGACATGAATCCCATCCTACATTTATGACACATAATCGAGTGGTCAGTTCGTGCACAAAATACTGGACCAGCTACACTTTCGCAATTATGGACGACTATAGAGGCAGTACGGCTCGATATTTTTGCAGGGGGCTTCCAACGACTTGTTGAGTCCAATGCCACGTCGAAATGCTACACTACGCCGGGTAGAACGAAGTCCGACGCGGTATTCGGAGATATACCACGGCTTTTGTTGCCTCAGTGAACTGCTGCAGCCACCAAATGTATCTGGAGTCATGTGCCAAACAGGGTTAGGCAACAGTTAAACAACAAAAATATATGACAACAGTTTAAAATAATTTACAAAATGAAATACTGCGCTACGAAATTTTTGTATGAGGCTAGTGTGTGGCAACAGTTTAAAGTTCACTTACGTTGATTTGACAGTATATCTGACCTAGCCGTGATTCCAGTAAACTGTAATTACGATCACTTGTAGGACGTCCAGTTTGGCTCTTCTCGGTGGGGACTGCAGTCAGGGTCTTGATGGGGTCTTCAGGTACTGTTAACACTGCCGCTGATATGGCCTGAGAATAGCTGTGCGTCCGCTTATGTCCGCTTTTGGCAGACGGTAGTCCGCTTGAGAACTAAGAGGGCTAAGTTCATTTTTTTTTAACTTCCGATCGGTCGCGAAATTAAAACAACAATGAAAATCCGGTGAAGTATTGCGCAGACCTGTTGTGCAGTGCCTCTAGTATGCCCATCTATCGCGTCACGTCGCACTTTCCAGCTCTGAGAGCTCTTGTGAGCACATAACGACGCCTAGAAAATAGTGTCACCTGCCAAATATGAAGTCCTGTTGAGAAGCTTCGCCTGATTCCATGTAGCCCACATAACTTTATCTGTTCTGCGTTTCCTTCTTCGTGACAATTCTCGGCTGCAAACCGTAGGTGTAACGAAAACGCTCCTGCAGGGTTTTCTGTGGAAAGTGTTTGATCACCCATCATCCACCATACAGCCCGGGCTTCGCTCTCTCTTATTTTCATCTCTTCGCTCAGATGAACTGCTGTCTCTGAGGACAGCATTTCGGGACAGACAACGAACTGTAGACCAGCTTAGAGAATTGGCAGAAGTCACAGGCAATTGCCTTTCATGACGGATATTGTAAAGATGGTAAGAATCTACGACAAATGTCTAAGTCGGAGTGGAGACAACGTAGAGAATCAGCTGGAACATGTAATTAAATGTTGCAAATCAAACATTTTTGGTTTGCACTGTGGTTTCATATTCGCAACACATCGGAGGTTAAAAAAAGTGGCCCTCGTATTTTCGTGACGTACGGAGGACGCATAACACAGTCTGTGTTGTGCGCGCCCTCTATGACATTGAGTATAATCACGTAGATTGGCCTTGCTGCGTGGCGGCCTCTGTGTATGGCTGTAGGCGGTATCTTCTGGAGGGAGCAGCAAATACTATCGATTTCGATACTCCATCTTTAGGCAGAACGACGCGAAAATCGATTCTTCTACTTCTTCCTCCAAGCCTTATTCTGTGTCTCCACTAGGTCGGTGTGCTATTTTGAGTTAAGCAATGCCACTGGTAGAGGATGGTCGGATGACTCTTCCTGACGCCACCACTTCCCCGCAGTACGGAATTTGTATACCCCCTCTATTTACGTCTACTGTTATGTTAACGTATGAGAACGTTTTACAAATGTTGGCATAGCGTGTATCTTAGCCGGGAAATCGGTAGCAGCCCGGTATTCACCCAGTTAGAGGCGGGAAACGATGAGGAAAGAGATTAAATCCGCAAAATATGCGAGTATCTGACACAGTGCATGAGGACACTGCTAATCTACATCTACGTCCTTAATGTGCGAGCCATCTAAGAGTATATGTGGCGGAGGGTACTTCGGGTACCGCTATCGTTTGGCCCCTTCCCTGTTCCATTCGAGAATAGTACATGGGAAGAATGGCTATGGTTCAAAATGGTTCAAATGGCTCTGAGCACTATGGGTCTTAACTTCTGAGGTCATCGGTCCCCTAGACTTATAACTACTTAAACCTAACTAACCTAAGGACATCACACACATCCATGCCCGAGGCCGGATTCGAACCTGCGACCGTAGTAGCAGCGCGGCTCCAGACTGAAGCGCCTAGAACCGCTCGGCCACAACGGCCGGCCGAAGAATGTCTATCGATAAACCACCGTATGAGACCTAGTTTCCCTCCATTGCAGTGGTCACTTCGCAAGACATGCCTGAGAGCAAGAAATATGGCCTTGGAACGCACACTCTCGGAATTTCAAAAGTAAATTTCTCCGTGGCACACAATGCCCTCTGGTAGCGACTGCCAGTGGAGTTTGTCGGGCATCCCGACACCCTCTCGCTCACAGCACGATGTAATGAACAACATTACATCCGTATTTACCCTACCGAAAATTAATAATTATAGCTATTCGGAATAGTATGTTTTCAGGTTGGTTAGTACATCCATGTACAGGTGCCAACAGTAAGCCATTAATGCTTACTTTCGCCTGGGAAGTAGGTTAGGAATTGAAATGTGGACGCATGAACGGAAAACGGTTAGTGTCTACTGACAGCCGTAGTCTACTTAGAGCGCAGTTACGACTGTGCAGAAAACTACAGACAGTAAATTATGTGACTTGTTTGCGGAAAGACTGTGGGGACATGTTAAGGTACCAGTGATCACAGCATCTGCACTTATACACCAAATAGCCTGTGTGTAGAAATATATTCTCGGAGCACTATCACTGTCGTTTCAAAAGGTAACACTTCGGTTGCTTTATGTAATTTGTAATGAACACTATAATAACTCAATACCCACACCACATCTAAACAGGCGTGAAAATCAGCGCTAAATGTTCTATGTGCATTGTGCATTCCACAGGCCAGCGTGGCAGAATGATGCCACTGGTTGGAGCGAAACTTGGTACACTGCCCCCACCCACCGCCCGTCTTCTTACGTGCACGGCACGCTCTAGAACAACTTTTTCTCAGAACAGATTTCTGCCCCGCGTCTGGAGCCATCGGATTACGCCGATAGCACAGCGATATATATAGTCGCGGATGCTGCTGCTGCTGCCGCCCCCGCAGGCGCTGGGGCCCGATGGCCCCATTTCTCACGGACGGCGGGGCGTGAAATGAGGAAGAAATGCGTTGCTGCGCCGATCCCCGCGAGCACGCACGCTCAATTAATACGCGTGCGCGCACTTATTACGTGTGTGTGTGTGTGTGTGTGTGTGCGTGTGTGTGTGTGTGTGTGTGTGTGTGTGTGAGGAACTGGGGGAAGTAGATGAGGCGCCCTCCGCCCCCTCAGCACTCTGTCAGCTGTATTCCGAGGGGGAGGAAGCCTATCTCGTTACGTAAACATTCATTACCATAAGTACAGCCGATGCATTGTGTACACTAGGACCGGTAATTGTGAGGCATCTGCTGTATTTGTAAGCACGAATAGTCATAGCTGTTGTCGGTTGTCTGCAGTCGTGCGTTCCGTGGGAGTCGGCAACACGCTCGGTTGACGGTGAGGAATGAACGAAGGGCCGCACCTTGCGCCAGGTGTTCTTCTGGCTTGTGTACGCTCGAGCACACGTGCGCCGCGCTCTCTCTCACGTTCAAGAGGTTACTTAAATGTTTGTAAGTAGCAGCTTCGTACATATTCCCGACTTTTTTCTTCTTTGGGTACCAGTATGTGGAAGGAGAGCTTTATCGCGACACAGGGGGAAATCCTAAACATTTGCCTCTGTGGGAGACCACATCATTTCCAGCGAGATTTGTGGGTATTTTGCATCAATGGATGCGAGAGCTAAAGACGCGCTAGCGCGCTGCTTTCTGGATTAGGGGCTGGCAGTATAAAGTTCTCAGAAGAACGGCTCCTCGACGCAATGGTTTCGCAAGACTCTTTTCGCAAGGCAAAGGCAGCGCTGCAAACGAATTTTAAATTTATCTCTGTACGAGAAGTTTGGTGAGCATATCACGAGACCAATAAGAACTGCCTCTGAAGGGCATACACGATCAACAGCTGGAATTACGACGATTGGTCGCTCAAGGGAAAACAAGGAAGAAGCAACTTACTTCGGGTCGTGTACTCTGTTATATGTATCTCGTGAAGCACACAGTTTAGTGGAAGATATCAGTGAATCAGGTAGCTCATTAGCGTTCGAGACGGACAAGGCAGTTGCAGCCTCAGAGATGGACACAATTTCCGTCACTGGACTTGGCAGGAGCGCGGTTAGGACGTGACAGCGTACAGGTTCTTACCATCAGATTGTGCACTTGTTTAATCTTTAAATACAAGCGCTTACTACTGATCTTTATCGCGCTGCTACGTGTAATTCGCAGAGAAATACGTTGCTTATGCCATTTCAGCGCTAACCGTATAAGCCACCTTGTGGAGATCAGGAAGTGGAAAGTTGTAGTTTTCAAGGCGTTTAGGTCACGCTTGGGCGGTTCAGTTGGAAAAGCCCTGTTTGCAGGACGTTCGACACGCCGACACCTGGTCCGGCGCACTGCAGTGCAGTGGTTAGTATACTGAACTCGAATTTGGGAGGACGGCGGTTCAAACCCACGTCTGACCACTCTGATTTAGGTTTTCCGTGATTTCCCTAAATCGCTTCAGGCAAATGCTGGGATGGTTCCTTTGAAAGGGCACGGACGATTTCCTTCCTTATCCTTGCCTAATCCGATGGAACTGATGACCTCACTGTTTGGTCCCCTTTTCCCCAAATCAACCAACCCACCTGCACATAGTTTTAACTAGTCTCAAAGCATCGTCGCTGCTCTCACTCTGTCTGTCTGTCTGGCTGGCTGTGTGTGTGTGTGTGTGTGTGTGTGTGTGTGTGTGTGTGTGTGTGTGTGTGTGTGTGTGTGAGAGAGAGAGAGAGAGAGAGAGAGAGAGAGAGAGAGAGAGAGAGAGAGAGAGAGAGAGAGAGAATGTGTAGAATGACCAAGGCAGAAAACATATAATCTGCCGGGCTGGATTCAATACCATACTGCTTTCAATACCATTTTTTATCGATTTTCGATCTGTAAAACTGCGTCTGTGATGAATAAAGTTATTCAGAAATAGCTATTACCAGTCACCTTTTCCGACAGAATTTTTATTTTCCGATTACAGGTTTCAAGTCGTCTAGCGACTCATCATCACGTGATTCGAGGTCTTAGCATTTCTTCACAGCATGGGGCAAGTCGTTGCTTAGCTGTGGCAAGATAAAAATAGAACGAAACATCGAAGCACTGAATGTGGTGAAGTATTTGGAGTTATTTACATCATAAAATGCCATCAAGTCCACCCTGACGTTTTACAACGTCATTAACTCCAAATACATCACCACATCCACAGCTTACTTAATTCGATATTTTTCTGTCTTGCCACAGTTACAAAATGACCCTACGATGTAATGAACGAATACTAAGAACTATACTGCCCGATGATGAGTCGCTATGCGACATGAAACTAGTGACAAGAAAATAAAAATTTTACCTTCACAAAAGCATACTGGTTGCTGTCATTTATGAAAACCTTTCAACAGCCATTAACTTTCAATGCCATTTTTATCGATTTTCGATCTGTAAAACTGCGTCTGCGATGAGTAAAGTTATTCAGAAATGGCTATTACCAGTCACCATTCCTGACAGAATTTTGATTTTCCGATTACAGGTTTCAATTCGTCTAGCGACTCATCATCAAGTGATTCGAGTTCCCTCTTCTTCATTTCAAATGTCACAACGCTTAACAACCGCAACCCTTAGGAAACAGCTCCGGCGTCAGCACTTAACACTAATGGGTCCGCCTCCGTACCTAGTGGTTAGCGTGGCTGGCTGCCATGCAGGGGACACGGGTTCGATTCAGAGTACTGCCAGGAATTTTTCCTTGGTGAGAGGACTGGTAAGTGGTGTACTGACCCTCGTGAAGCCAACTGAGGGCATACTCAGCTACTACTAGCAGAGGTTCCAAGGTCAAGAAACCCGACAACGAGAGCGATGTGCTAACCACTTCTTGTTCTGCACTATGTCCAGTCGATGACAGAGGAAGGACCAGGTGGCCCCGTGTTGTATGTTTATCTTTACTTTCGTCAATCGATTTCTAAACTTCATCTTCGGACAGTTCCTTGCAATTCTTCTTCTCAGTCATTGTTGGACAAAGATCGAGAACCGCTGGCTACACTACGCAGTCACACATACAACGTTACAAAGAGGTGTTACAACTTTTCATTAAAATTTATTTATATATTAGGCTAACAAGTTTTACATAACACATTGGTATAGTGGTACAGAAAAGTTGGCACCCTAGATGCTTTCGCAGAGCTTGTCATTCTAATTAAGTAATTAAATATTCAACAACAGATGACTAACTGTACGTTGCCTCCTAAGCCTGTCTGAATATTCTGAAAACTAACCTCCTGGTAATAGAGGATTTCGATCCATTGGATCTCAACGTGCCAGGTATTTGCTATACTTAACATAAAATTAACAAATCTAAGAATAACACTATCAAACACATTAAATTAATAAATCAAATGTTTGAGTAGATCGAAGATAAAGAGCTAGTAACGCTGCTGCTACTACTACACAACCACCAGCGTTCCATTGTTTTACGAGTATTATGATAGCAACTCACGCTCATCAGGTGTCACTTCGCTACTTTTATTCAGTGACACCTTAAGCAGCTATCAGTCGACAAGTCCATGTGTTACAGGGATAACAAAGAGTAAAGCTTTCAACTTCATACTAAAATAATAATCTTACACAGCGTTGTCTGTAACTTCCGGGATTAATTTTACTCCAGCGTGTGTGTGTGTGTGTGTGTGTGTGTGTGTGTGAGAGAGAGAGAGAGAGAGAGAGAGAGAGAGAGAGAGAGAGAGAGGAGGGGGGTGAGATGGGGGGAGGGAGGTGAGGGGACGAAGGCGGGGGGAGCATATAGCAACCACATTCAACTAAAATTTATTTCTAAGCGACGAAAGTACAGAAAGTAACACACAAAACATATGATTTCTGGGTAGGTAAAGATGGTGATGGTCACTCTTTTCCGACTAATGGCATGATTCAAAAGGAATCCACAGCTGCACACAGAACTGAGAGTACAGATACCACCCATCCTCCTTTGAGCCACAATATCATCAATATGGTGGACATAAACCACTCTGCAGTGTCTAATAAGCATAAAATAGGGTCCAGAACAAGAATGTTGGATTCACCAGACCACATAAAAACTATTATCGTCCAACTTAACCTAGATCTCGGATTATGGTTCAAATGGCTCTGAGAACTATGGGACTTAACATCTATGGTCATCAGTCCCCTAGAACTTAGAACTACTTAAACCTAACTAACCTAAGGACATCACACAACACCCAGTCATCACGAGGCAGAGATCTCGGATTATGCTACAGATTAGTAACCACAACCTACATCCAGAAAATAACATAGAACGTAAATATCATCAGCATTTTGTTCTATTTATTTTTGCGCAAGTAAATGTGACACACAACACTATTAAAGGTCACACCCGACGTTTAGTATCGGTAGGTTCGCCTAGCCCGAATACTAAACAAGTAAATTTATCAAGAAGTGTTAAAATGCTTTCTAGTTCCAAACCTTTTCGCCGTCGTGACTCTTTCTTTCTGTTACACGACAGCCCAGTTAACAGTAACGAAACGTCATTTCAAACTTAAAATGTATCGACGTTGCTCCACCCAAATTATTCGACGGATCTGTCACCTCCTAATTGCTTTCTCTCTCTGAAACTGAGGAAGCACCGCGGGTGTCCAATCGCCAACCTGATTGAGGAGATCCAAAAGGCTGTGGCCGACAAACTGCCGACAGTTCCAAAAAAAAGAGACTTCTTTGAGGCCACAAAAAGACTGAAAATTGGTGCTCAGTAATTTATCTCGTCAAATTGATCCTGTTTTGAATAAATAGTCGAAATTCATAGGTCTCTGGTTTCGTATTTATGATTGCTTTAGTCAAGTAACTTAGCAACCGCGCTGTGTTTCTGTGAAGATTTGAATTGTCCTTTTTTTTAAAAAAAAATGATGAAATCATATGGTCCATGGAATTAAACGGAAGCACGATGTAATCGAATACGGGTACCAGAACAGCTACGGAACAATCAGACCAGCGCCTATGTAGAATCGGTCGCTTCGTCTCGGTGTCCACACCCACCGCTACACGGGCAGCGTTATATCCGGTCTGCTGAAAATACGAGTAATCAACCGGCCGCAGGAACAATAGACCGCTTGGCTCATCGGCTGTCGCCCAACGACCGACCGAGACAGCAGAGACGGTGAAAAACATGGACTGCTACTGGTGGACGGCGCCCGCTGCCACTCGTCACACACTGGATCACCGTAATGCGAGTAAAACGCCACCAGACCGTGAATTTGCATTCCGCACAGTCAGAAGTACACTTGTTCCCAAGTCTGGCAAAATTCTACCAATGAAGCTTCACTGGCTGCAATATTTATTTCCCAGCCGTGTCCTCGACTATTGTGAACGTCACAGTCCGACTCACGGTATCCTAGGGAACTGGGGTGTTATTCACTCTAGAGATTATGCGCCGTAATCGTTTTCAAATTGGTTTGTTCTGGGGGGGGGGGGGCCCACTGCTGAAGAATGAGTGATTTTCTTATGATAGCTGGTGCTTTCCAGCTCTAGTTAGAAATGCTACACTGCCTCACAAAAAACTGAAGCACCAAGCGGAAGACATGGCCGAAAGCTCACATCAATGAAGTTTCACTGAATGGTTCGCACGCTGTCACTTGTTGGTGGCCCAGCTTTGAAATCGGCAGCAATTTGCGGAAGGCTGCACTTGGCACGCTGAACGATTCTCTTCAGTCGTCGTTGGATCCGTTCTTGCAGGATCTTTCTCCGACCGCAGCGATATCGGAGATTTGATATTTTACTGGATTCGTAACATTCACGGTACATTCGTGAAATGGTCGTAAGGAAAAATCCCCACTTTATCGTTATCTTGGAGATGCTATCTCTCGTCGCTCGTGCGCCGACTATAACATCGCGTTCAAACTCACATAGATCTTGATAACCTGCAGTATTGTATTGCATTGTATGTTAACCGGGGGCCTATTTGCGTGGTAGAGTAATGGTGGTGTACGCGTACATGGAGTACTTGTTTGCGCAGCAATCGCCAATGTAGTGTAGCTGAGGCGGAATAAGGGGAACCAGCCCGCATTCGCCGAGGCAGATGGAAAACCGCCTACAAACCATCCACAGACTGGTCGGCTCACCGGACCTCGACACAAGTCCGCTGGGCGGATTCTCGCTGGGGACCAGGCGCTCCTTCCCAATCCGGAAAGCCGTGCGTTAGAGCGTACGGCTAACCAGGAGGGGCTAACCTGCAGTAATCGATCTAACAAATACGCAGGGAACTTGTCTTATATAGGCGTTGCCGACCGCAGCGCTGCATCATGCCTGTTTACATCTCTCTGTATTTGAATACACATGCCTATACCAGTTTCTTTGGCGCTTCGGTCTATAAATATCGATATGATCGAAGATCCTTAAGCCAGAAACGGGTCATGTAGGCGATTCTCTCTCTCTCTCTCTCTGTCTGTCTGTGTGTATGTGTGTGTGTGTGTGTGTGTGTGTGTGTGTGTGGATATCGTTTTTCAGCGGTTTCCCACAACCAACTAGGTGAATAACAGTCTGGTAGCCGAGTCTCGCCCGAGTTGCACGATTCGGAAACATTTAGAAAAACTTTGCACACTTTCACATCGATCACACTACACCCAGGCAGCTGAGTTACACAGACTCCTTCCGGGGGATAACGGGGTGGCGACAGGAAGGGAATCAGACCACCCCTTCAATTAACCTCGCTAAATCCGTTAATAACAATGCCGACCATACGCCGATGCGGGACAAAGGCAGGAGGCGGAGGAAGAGGAGGAGGAGGAAGAGGAGTAGAAGAAGAAGAATTGGCGAAATGCGGCGACATTTAAAAGACGCGATCCCGCGGTTGGCTTCTCGGTAAAGGCGACACTCCTCCTCTTGCTCCCCCCCTTCCACCGCCAGGGGGCAGGTTGTGTTCCTCCCCCCCCCCCCCTCCCATCTTGCGTCAGAGCGAGCAGCTCAGTCTCCAGAGCGGAGCGGCGGTCTCCTGGGACCGTCACCAGACGGGCCTCAAGGCGGACGCCACTCACTCGCGTAATCCTCTTAGGAGGCAACGTCTTCTTTCCGACTCTAGCTCATAGTGCTGTAATAACGGTCCCCATACCGAACACAGAAAACCTGTTCCATCAGGACGCAGCTGTGCACGTGCGTGGAAGTCACATGCGAACAAACATCTCACATGTCCTCTAATACCCGACTCTTTCTCTCTCCCTCTCTTTCTCCCTCTTCCTACTCCCCCCCCCCCTCTCTCTCTCTCTCTCTCTCTCTAGCACACCCATATAAGCAACAACACTTATCACCTCCAACGAAATTTGTAATGCGAATAAACGATGTAATTCCTGTCCGACCCCGTTAGCTGAATGGTAGCCGGCACGGTAGCTCAGCGTGTTCGGTCAGAGGGTTAGCTGCTCTCTGTAATAAAAAACTGAGTTAATGGATCAACGACGAACTGAAACGGGTGTCTTGCGACGTCCGTCCCAAGCAGACACAACGATCAAATACGAAAAAAATGAGATTTAAAAAAAGAGGTCAGCGTGACGGATTGTAAATCCTCCGGACCCGGGTTCGATTCCCAACTGGGTCGGGGAATTTTCTCCGCCCAGGGACTGGGTGTTGTGCTGCCCTCATCATCATCCTATCATCTTCATCGACTGCAGGTCGCCGAAGTGGCGTAAAATTGAAAGACCGGCACCCGGCGAACGGTCTGCTCGACGGGGGGCCCTAGCCAAACGATTAAATAAATAAATGAATGTAATTCATCACTAATGGTACTCTAAAACATGACATATTAAAGTTACGAAACACGACATCTGAATGTTCAGTATAAATTTTATTTATTCTGATGAGAGGGTAAAAGATAGCGTTGATTGTATGTTATTCACTTCTCTGATAGTGTTCTCGTACGTTCTGACTGTATATTTAGATGCGCATTCATTTACATGTAGCTAACTTTCGAAATGGCTCTGGAATAGGCGGTATTCCCTTAGAATTATTGAGATCCTTGGGAGAGCCAACCATGACAAATCTATGCCATCTCTTGGGCTAGATATATGAAGAATGTTCTAGTAAGTACAAAAAAAAACTATTACACAGCTTTTTATGTTTTGTGCGTCTAAACCGTACTTGCATCAAAAGTAATTTGTTTGGTTACATAAAAGCGCAAAAGTTATGGGATCAACTACGGTTTCTTACTTATAATACGCAGTTTATATTTTGCAAGGATATAGAAGTCTACACAAAGGACTAACACCAAGGATATACAATAGTATACACGAAGGACCAACACCAAGGATATAGAATAGTCTACACGAAGGACTAACACTGAACTATGTGCGGTTCTAATTATATGACAAACAAACAAACAACAAAGAGACGTCGTCAGCTGCCAGTTTCTCTCTAAGACATTCATTATGTTTCGTTCCCTACCAGTGCTACCTCTACTACCGGTAATCCAACCATTTGCTACGTCATTTATGTAGTGTACCAAAACGACCGAAGCGTAGTTTTGGTACAGCGCAACTCCAGACACACAAAATATTCGAAATGAATGATCAGATTACACAAGTAACGGGCAAGGAGAACTCTAAATCCGTGAGTGGGACAGAGGGGGGGAAATATGACTTTTGCGCGAATTGTGCCCTCCGTCACACATCGCTTGGTGGCTAGCGGAGTATATATGTATATGCAGATGTAGACCCAACGACTTTTCTTACGAGGCAGAGTAAAGAAAGGCAAACCTATTTTTATAGCATTTACAGATTTAAAGGATAATTTTGACAAGGTTCACTCGAATACACTCTTCGGGATAAGATGTAGTAACTCAAAGATCATCTACAACCTGTACAGAAACTAGTATGTAGTAACAAGAACGTACACGAAAGAGTAGTAGTAGTTCAGAATGGCCCTTCTCGATGTCATGCGATCTCTACACTGAGCAATCTGTGAAATAAAACAAAAATAAATTTACAAAAGGAATTAGAGTTGAGCGAGAAGAAATAAAATTTGAGATTTTCTGAGGACATTGCAATTGTATCAGAGGTGACAAAAGACATGAAAGATCATCTGAACGGAATGAACAGAAAGAGGCTGTAAGATCAGCATGAAAAAAATTAAACAAGAGTAATGGAATATAGTCAAATTAAATAAGGAAATTAGGCAAGGGACTGAGACACTCGTATTTGGGCTGTAAAATAACAGATGACTGCCAAAGATGAGAGGATATGAAATGCAGACTGCCTATATAAGAAGAAAAGGATTCCTTGAAAAACATATATTAAAACTAGGTATAAAGTTAAGTATTAGGAAGTCCTTTCTGAAGGTATCTATCTATATTGAGAGTAGCCTTCAGCGGAAGTTAAACGTGGACAATAAGTAGTTCAGACAAAAAGAGAGCAGAAGATTTTTAAACGTTCTCCTACAGAATAATGTTGGACCGTTAGCTGAGTAGATCGAATGAGGAGATGGTAAACCGATTAGGAGGATAATAGAAATTTAGGGACCCATGTCCTGGCTAAAAGAAGGAATCGGTTGATAGGACACATTCTGAGGCATGAAGGACTCGTCAGTTTGGCAATGGTGTATGTGTGTGCGGGGGAGAGGGCGGGGGAATCGACTGGACGTAGAGGGAGACCTAGGTATGAATATACGAGGGCAGTTCAATAAGTAATGCAACACATTTTTTTTCTGAAACAGGGGTTGTTTTATTCAGCATTGAAATACACCAGGTTATTTCCCAATCTTTTAGCTACACAACACTATTTTTCAACGTAATCTCCATTCAATGCTACGGCCTTACGCCACCTTGAAATGAGGGCCTGTATGCCTGCACGGTACCATTCCACTGGTCGATGTCGGAGCCAACGTCGTACTGCATCAATAACTTCTTCATCATCCGCGTAGTGCCTCCCACGACTTGCGTCCTTCATTGGGCCAAACATATGGAAATCCAACGGTGCGAGATCGGGGCTGTAGGGTGCATGAGGAAGAACAGTCCACTGAAGTTTTGTGAGCTCCTCTCGGGTGCGAAGACTTGTGTGAGGTCTTGCGTTGTCATGAAGAAGGAGAAGTTCGTTCAGATTTTTGTGCCTACGAACACGCTGAAGTCGTTTCTTCAATTTCTCAAAAGTAGCACAATACACTTCAGAGTTGATCGTTTGACCATGGGGAAGGACATCGAAGAGAATAACCCCTTCAGCGTCCCAGAAGACTGTAACCACGACTTTACTGGCTGAGGGTATGGCTTTAAACTTTTTCTTGGTAGGGGAGTGGGTGTGGCGCCACTCCATTGATTGCCGTTTTGTTTCAGGTTCGAAGTGATGAACCCATGTTTCATCGCCTGTAACAATCTTTGACAAGAAATTGTCACCCTCAGCCACATGACGAGCAAGCAATTCCGCACAGATGGTTCTCCTTTGCTCTTTATGGTGTTCGGTTAGACAACGAGGGACCCAGCGGGAACAAACCTTTGAATATCCCAACTGGTGAACAATTGTGACAGCACTACCAACAGATATGTCAAGTTGAGCACTGAGTTGTTTGATGGTGATCGTCGATCATCTCGAACGAGTGTGTTCGCACGCTCCGCCATTGCAGGAGTCACAGCTGTGCACGGCCGGCCCGCACGCGGGAGATGAGACAGTCTTGCTTGACCTTGCGGCGATGATGACACACGCTTTGCCCAACGACTCACCGTGCTTTTGTCCACTGCCAGATCACCGTAGACATTCTGCAAGCGCCTATGAATATCTGAGATGCCCTGGTTTTCCGCCAAAAGAAACTCGATCACTGCCCGTTGTTTGCAATGCACATCCGTTACAGACGCCATTTTAACAGCTCTGTACAGCGCTGCCACCTGTCGGAAGTCAATGAAACTATACGAGACGAAGCGGGAATGTTTGAAAATATTCCACAAGAAATTTCCGGTTTTTTCAACCAAAATTGGCCGAGAAAAAAAATGTGTTGCATTACTTATTGAACTGCCCTCGTAGTAAGCAGGTCCCAATAGATGTAGTTTTCAGTAGTCTTTAGTTAGGCACAGTGAGGAGGCTAAAAACATTCAACAGCTTAAACGCATAAAATATTTCTGTGCTTAAGACAATCGGTTTCTCCAGACTTTGTTATCTTCAGGTCTTAAAAATCTTTTTGTTCTGAAAGTTTTAATTTTACATTGGACCTCACGCCGAATGGTCATGTAGATAAAAATGGGCACTTCGGCCTATCGTCCAACGTAAATGGAAACGTTTCACAACAAAAAGGTTGCTACGACCTAAAGATGACAGCAAAGTCTGTCGAGACGGGTTGTCTTAAATACAGAAATATTTATGCGATCTAGGCTGTTGAATGTTTTTAGCAAGACAGATCGCTACTTCGGTATTCTCAAAATGAGAAAATCCAGTCACACAGAGAAGGCCTGCAGAGGATACACTCGCTTGGTGAGCTGCATCAAAACCGCAACAACAGCAATAAACTAGATAAAAAAGAATTGTGAACGGTAGCGGTCTGTAATAAGACCTGTTTTATAAACAATATCCGTATACATGATACTAGCTGCTGTGGTGGTGTACAAGCCGAAGAGCGTAGTTCTTGTGTGGGCTACACAGGTGTCAGGTCAGAGCGACAGGCGTGTCGGTAGTCGTGCAGCCCGCACTGTGATGAGGTGCAGGCGTCTGTCGCCTGAGACAACAGCGACCCCGTCTGTTTATCTTTACTCTGCCGTAGCGTGGCGTGGCGGAGGGACGGCCGTTAAACGGGATTAGCACCGGCGGTGGGTGGTCCTGCTTGCTTGCTCCAGGTGCGCCGTGCCTCAGGGCAGGTGGCGGGACCACTGCTCCAACACTGGACGTTGTCACAGACACACCTACTGGGATACCACGTGTCCGACCGGCAGCCGTCAGTAACCAGGTGGTCGGCCGGCCGGGGTGGCCGAGCGGTTCTAGGCGCTTCAGTCTGGAACCGCGCGACCGTACGGTCGCAGGTTCGAATACTGCCTCGGGCATGGATGTGTGTGATGTTCTTAGGTTAGTTAGGTTTAAGTCGTTTTAAGTTCAAGGGGACTGATGACCTCAGATCTTAAGTCCCATAGTGCTCAGAGCCATTTGGACCATTTTGAACCAGGTGGTCGCATTCGCAAACCTCCAGTACGCTGCTCTTGTGCAACCCTTCGCCTTTATGGCGGTTTCAACGCTCCTGGGTACATTTTCAATAAGGTGTTAAATGTCTATGGAAGAATGACAGCCCATTTTGCCTCACGAGCCGAAACAAGAGAACTTATTGACGGTGGACGCTGGTGCCCGGAGCGAAGTCGACGTTCTAACTAATATGTATTTTAATGCGTTCAGATCGGGACTCCGGACAGGCCAGTCCATTTGAGGAATGTTATTGCCCATAAGCCACTGCCTTAGCGATGCTGCTTTAAGACTGGGTGGACTGTCATGTTGATATAAAGTCTTCAAAATATGCGATCATATCCTTGCGCATTTAGCGTTTTCTTAAGGGCAGCAAGGGAACCACACGGTTACTACGAAAAACACCCTCATAACTATAAGGGAGTTGTTTGTGCTTAAAAAAAAAAAAAAAAAAAAAACCATAACCTACATTGCCCTTGGTCTGCTGCTGTAAAAAGACGTCTGTACTCTTCTTCAACACCAGCTATGTTAATAAACAATTATCCACCTGAATATAACGGTGTGAACTATCGAAACGCGTAATGGCAAACTAAACAAGTGACTGATGCAGAAAACTGTTTCATTTGTATTTAGCTGTGCTTTTTTCTTCCCGTTCCTCCTTCACAATCACATCACCAACAGTCGATTTGGGCAGCTTCAGAAGGGTTGACATATCCCTGGCGGATTTGTTACTAAGGTGATATCCAATGAATAGTCTACGTTCGAAGTCGCAAAGCACTCACGACCGACCAAGTTCTGCTGTTACTGCTTCTCTACTAACAACACAATACTTCTCACTTCCTTTTGTAATGCCGGGTCCATCTCTCGTGAAATCTCAGGGTCGATTCCGCATTACACATGAGGGGGGAGGGGTCCGGTTAGCGTGGATCAAATCTGTACGCATGTCGGCACAGATGGTATGTTTATCTGACTGAAAAAAAGGAAAGTAGAAAGGGGAATAGAACGGCACGCAGCTACCATCCACTGTCCCTCACTAGGCACGTCTCTGGGTTATAACGCTAATTGGCTCGCGCTAGCTGTAAGACATTCACGCAAATAGAAGACATTACTGTTGACTTTTCTCAGATTCATGTGATCTAGGAGATGACGCATTATTCGGTACTTTGCCACTCGGCAGAGCCAGTTCTCAGGATAGTTCACTCTTCTTTAAAATTTATGCAAGAACTTGAGCATAAAGAACAGCTCAGTCAAAACAAATACGTTTTTACAACTAGCACTGCTCCTAGTGGAAAGACCACGATCAGCACGACCCTGGAGCCCTCAAAACTGCGCTGCTTGCGCCACGGCCATAAAATACTGAGTTGTTCCAAAACTACAATAAATAAACAAATTTCATGCGTTTGGCGTTCTGAGATATTCTTAAATCCTAAATTTAGTTATTCTTACTGAAATACAATTACTCTATTCTACTCTTAAGGAAAAATTCCCTACAAAGCCTGACCTATGGACACAATCGTCTACATCATACTCTGCAAGCCACCTAATGGTGTGTGCCGGAGGGTACTTCTGGTACCACTAACTTATCTCCCGCCTACCCTGTTCCACTGGCCAATGGCGCGTGGAAACAACGATTGTCGGTAAGCCCCGTATTGGATCTAATTTCTCGGGTTTTCTCGTAGTGGTCATTTCGCGAGATGTATGTGGGGGGAAGTAATATGTTGCTTGAATCTTCCTGGGAAGTGCCCTCGTAAAATTTCAATAGGAGACCTCTCCGTGACACACAACGCCTCTCATGTAGCGTCTGCCAATAGAGTTTGTTAAGCATTCCGGTAAGGCTTTCGCTCCGACCAAACGATCCCGTGACCAAACGCAACGCTCTTCGTTGAATGTTCTCTACTTGGTAAGGATCCCAGATTTACGAACAATACTCAAGAACCGGTCGAACAAGCACCTTATGCGCCACTTCCAAATGTGTGTGTGTGTGTGTGTGTGTGTGGATTTCTAAGTGACCAAACTGCTGAGGTCATCGGTCCCCAGACTTACACACTACTTAAACTAACTTATGCTAAGAACAACACACACACACCCATTCCCGATAGAGGACTCGAACCTCCGGCGGGAGGAGCCACTTCCTTCGCGGATGAATCTCAATCTGGTTTCTACTGCTAATATTATCTGTTTTATGTGGTCATTCCATTTAAGGTTGCTCTGTATAGTCACTCCTAGATATTTTACGGTGGATACTGTTTACAGCAGTTTGTCATCAATTACTACATTAGATTTATTACATTCAGGATCATCTGCCAGATCCTGCACCATTCATCATTCCTCTGAAAGTCAGTCTGCCAATCAGTATTATATTCCGGCACTGCTACTTTCTTATACACAACCGCATCATATGTGAACAGTCTTAAAGAGCATCCGACGCTTTCTGCTAGATCAGTTATATACACTGTAAAGAGTAAGGGTCCTATCACACTTTCTTCGGGAACTCCGGAAATTACATCCGTCGATTTTTATCCGTTGACAGCGACGTCTTCAATTCTTTCCGCAAGGAAGTCTTGAATCCAGACACGAATCTGGTCCGATACTCGATAAGCTCATTTTTTTTTTTTTTTCACTAAACGGCACTCCAGGACGGTGTCAAATGCCTTCCTGAAGCAAGGGAACACGGTATAAACCTGACCGCCGTTGTCTACAGCGTTATGGATCTCATGGAGGAACAGCGAGCTGAGCTTCGCAAGATGTCTGTCTGCGGAACCCACGTTGATTTTTATACAGGAGATTTTCCTTCACAAAAAAGTCATATCTCTTAAGCATAAAACATGTGCCACGTTTCTACAGCACATTGAATTCAACGATATAGGTCTGTAACTGTGTGCACCTGTCCTGCGGCCCTTCTTGAAAACGGGACTAACCTGCGCTTTTTTCATTCGATAGGTCTCACTCGTTGTTTCAGCTATCTCTGTTGATGGGGGATGTATGAGAAAATACACGGGTACATATAAGCTAATGTAACTTTTACTGTTTGAGTGATAATTGTATCAAACTTTGGACATGTTGTCATTATGTTATGGCTATGATCTGGATCTCTTTTTTCTTCTTTTTTGTCAAATAATTTGACCAGAACGTTGCAGGATAGTTTCAGAACACTTATTATGACGAGAGGGACATTTTCTCAAAGGTTACTTTACTTATTACTTTCAAAATGTGGACGATTGTACTTAGCAATTACGTACATCAATCTATGAATTAGCTTTCTAATATCAGTCTTAGAACCCTCGCAATACTTTTCTAAATTTATCTGTATCAGACACAGCAATTGTTTCAACAAAAATTAAAATAAATTTGATACTAGGCACCCTTCAAGTATTTTGTACCACAGGAGATTGTGTTATAATACTATTAAGTACAAAATCTGTAGCAAATTTCAGTTCTTTATGTAAAATGGTCCAGCAGAAAATGTTCCTCATACAGTAAAAAATGAAAGTTACGGAAAATGCAGAAAACAGATTTTACTAGCATTTATGCCAGAAACAAGTACCTCAATGTTGCCCATAACCATACATTAGGTCTTTATGGTCTTCGTGTAGCTCAGCGCATCTTCAATAGGTTTTCAGAGTAGCAACCTGCATCAGACCCTAGTCTCATAAGGGTCCTGGTTTTTCCAGTGTTACCGTCATTGAATAACAGATATGCTTCATATGAGGAAATTTTAACAGTAGTAAGTGAGAAAATTTTGCCTTTGGGCGTCTCTCGCAACTGAGGTAATTAAAGCTTGGTGTACCACCATACGTGCATTTTATTTAATAAATCGTAATTAATCGCATGGTAAATGAGCTCACAGCCTTCGTTATCCTACAGATGTCTTCTATTATGGCAGTAAATAACAAAATACCGGAAACAGTGACAGTGTCGTGTAGAAAATGGAACGTGCCACTGGGCACTGATTGAAATAAGGTCGCTTTTACATAATTTGTAACACGACTTAACCTCTAAAATGGTTCAAATGGCTCTGAGCACTATGGGACTTAACAACTGTGGTCATCAGTCCCCTAGAACTTAGAACTACTTAAACCTAACTAACCTAAGGACATCACACACATCCATGCCCGAGGCAGGATTCGAACCTGCGACCGTATAACCTCTAAAAATCGGAGACAATATTTCTAACATGCAACAGGACTATCCCGTGGCAAAAAATTTCACCAGCAATTTTACACACATCCCCTCATTAAATTGTTGGTAGAAGGGGCGCATGTTATTTTGCATTATCTTACACGTATCTCATCTGGTCCTGATGCCTTTTCATTTTTATGCGACTCTGATTGCTTTTCTATCTCGCGATAGGTTATCGATATCCGTCATTTCAAGATTCGTACGATGACTACACACGGAGACAACTGTTCCGCTAACAGATGACTCAGTACAGGAGGCATTTACAATGAGGACACACAATATTCAAAGTTGAACAGTTGTGAATGGTCCGGAGCCGTTCTGGTGATGGCTCGAAATGAACGGGTACGTTCGAAACTAGTCACTATCCAACCAAATGACAGTGCATCAGAGAAAAGAAAACAAAAAAAAAAAAAAAAAAAAGAAATAATAAGGAACACAGTAGCTAATCCTTCTGCCAACGCAGAGCTGGAACTCTGCCTTACGTACTTAATGTAAAATAGCAGGCACCGGTGCCAACCTGATTATAAATCGCTTTTCAGCAATCAGTGCGCCCGCATCCCGAGATTGAAAAGCCGCTACAGTGCTGACGCGAAGCCAAAGCTTCGGCTAATCATTACGTCGGCAGGGCAGCACAGCACCCCCCCCCCCCCCCCGCCCCTACTCGCCAAATCAATGGCGACGACTAAACAAACGAGGCACGGCCATTGGCCGCTGCGTCATTAGGCGCCGCTAATCACTTCATTGCCCGAATTCTGCCAGACTGCCCGACGGATCTGAATTGAATTCCCGTTCGGTCGGCGATCGCAACAGCTGCATCAAAGAAACGCGCCGAATTATTCGCAGTCGAGATTTAACCCCCAGCTCAAAGGGGCGCCGGCGCACGTAATATATAGGGATTTCGGCCGGCTGCGGTAATTATATCGCGGCTATCGGAAAACGATGCACCGCCAGCAAAGTGGCCGATTGCACACACTGTGTACGGACCGCGCAGTTTGGGAACTGAGTGCTTGGAATTGCATACACGGTGGACGTAAAAACAGTGCACTATTTCGCAACTTCGTCAGCCACTCTTTCATCATGTTCCCGCCCTGATTCTATAGCAACTTCTACCAGAAACGGATTTCGCCAGTTTAAAATGCTTAGTTGCTGCTACAGTACTGCACGGACCAGGTAAACATATTACCTTAACAAATTTTAACGTTGATTGAAAAGTCATCCGCAAATTGTGTTACAGCCATTTGGTAACAGCCAGTATCTTCCGTTTCCGATACCTTCGAATGACATTACGAAGAGTGCATCATTAATAGTTCTTTCAGCAACTCGCAAGAGTTATCAACATTAATCGTTCTTGTAATTATTCGGTCACTCATTTCGATAATTTGAACCTTATCTAAAATATCCGAATTCGCTGTGATATCATTTATCCTGTTTTTATCACTGGTTAGTTTAATGCGACGATGCATTACGATATGAAATGTCTCAACGAATTACAATGTCAATAGATAAACTAAATCTTTCAAGTGTAATGAGATTTTCACTCTGCGGCGGAATGTGCCATCATATGAAACTTCCCACCACATTAAAATTGTGTGCTGGACGAAGACTCGAACTCCGGACCCTTGCCTTTCGCGGGCAAGTGCTCTACCGACTTTTTTCTTTTTTTTCCTTTCCTTTGCATTTTGTTCGGTATTATTCGTTGCGTTTTGTCTGCGCGGACGTCAGAAGACATCCATTCACATCGATCGTTGATTCCTTTACTCAGTTTTTTATTACAGAGAGCGAGTCGCTCTCAGTCCGAACACGCTGAGCTACAGTAACGATTCAGCTACCCAAGCACGACTCACGACTCGTCCTCACAGCTTTATTTTCCCCGTTATCTCATCTCCTACCTTCCAAGCTTCACAGAAACACTCCTGCGAAACGTGCAAGACTACTGCGCCTGCAAGAAAGGTTATAGTGGAGACATGGCTTAGCCATAGACCGGGATGTTTCCAGATTGAGATTTTCACTCTGCAGCGGAGTGCGCACTGATATGAAACTTCCTGGCAGATGAGATACTACTGGAAGTAAAGCGTGAGTCGTGATTGGGTAGCTCACACGGTAGAGCAACTGTCTGCGAAAGGCAACGGTCCCGAGTTCGTGTCTCGGTCCGGCACACAGTTTTAATCTGCCAGGAAGTTTCATCTTTCAAATGTCTCGAAGATCAGAGCTTTGTCATTTTCACAGTCAGTGGTATCCTAGCCTAACATATACTGTGATTATGACAAACGAACGCAGTACTAAGTTTCAGACAAAATATAGCGCGCGTGCAGACTCAAAACACTTGTTGAGAATGTTTATAAAAAAGAAAGATGTGCTAAACAAGTACGATCTTATTTTCAAAACTATTATTAGTCAGTAGTCTGGACCCTAAAAAATAAGAAAAGAAGGTTAAATGCCCCCCAGGACAACGAAGTAGGTTCAAACGGTCGATAACTTCAAATGATTATTAATACAAGAAATGCATTACGCAACCAAATTAAAATAATTGTCTCCATTGCGATGCATCAGTTTGAAATTTGGCTTAAAGGTGCGTACAACCTTGCTTTGCAGTGGTGCAAAGTCATGGCGCTCTGTGATTCACTCTTCGGGTCGGCGGCGCTTCAAACAGCAAGGTGTTGACACTTGCGAGAAAAAGGCCACGTCTGAGCATTTCATGTGAGCTGTAAGATAGGTTAATGACGTCACATTGGCACCAAATTTCACTACAATTCTACCCAACGCCACCGTGGACATGTCACACGATGGGAAGGTCGTCACACCCCCAATTACCCACATTTCATCCCTTTTTTGACGTCTCTGCGATGGAGGTCAGAATGGCGACACCCAGTGTTGAAATCATGCTGTTTTCGTGTGGGTGGTCGAGGAAAACATTTAAAACACACCGCCGCTCGGAATTTTCACGACCAGGCCTCTGTGGCTGGCATTAAGAGGGCCTTCACTCATACGAAATTCGCGGTCGAAAACGACCCCTTTGAAGTGTAGCGTGACATCAATTTTTTCTATGCCACACAACATGGTATCACTAGTAACCAGTCAAAACAATTCGACGCAATTTGAACGTGATCCGAAGCCGATAAATGTGTTTATGCCATTTGATCCCTCCTTTTTCGTGCCTTCTGTAGCGTGATCACAGGAGAGTTTGACATTGACACACGCGTGAATAAAATGGCACAGTGTCCCTCGAAAACCACCCAGTACGGCAATACCCTCGGTACCACCCACGCACCTTTGTTGAGCACGTTAACAATGTACCTGTCTGAAACCTCGAACCCAATTCAGCCGTGCAGCTGCTCTACTGCTGAAAGTAGGCGAAGTCCACCTACGGGTGTCGAAGGGTTTGGCTAACCCTCAGGCCCTACAACAGCCCCGCTGCTAAATCGCTACTGGCTATGTAAACAATTTAGATATCCAGATGTGAATTTTGTGATACATTATTATTATCATCGATTCTGAATATGTCATATTTTTATGCCTGACACGTGCGTGTTAACGTCCCACGTGATAGCAACCGACATGACATGCTTCGTGATATATACTACAGAATACACACACAAATAATAACAAAAGCGCGGTTTTACATTGTTAAAATTGCTTCAAGATGTCTCGTGTTTCCCATCTTTCCGGCGGGAAACTATTTCGGAGTGACCGTTTGGGTTTTCTACACGGATAAAATCGAAGATCAATTCAAACTAAAAGGCAACCACGGCTCAAGTCGTTGCACAAAACACACACGCGCGCGTGCATAAGGATGTTTTCTCTCCTATTAGCTCACATTAAGTCGTCACCCGATCAGATGCTGGCGACTCTTCGGTCGCTCGTCGGCCTCCTACCTCCTCAGGGCACGTACAGAGGGAATTTTCATCGCTTCTCTTCAAAGCAGCCGCAATACCATTAGCGAGCGTCGCTTCCATGGTGTAATAAAAAGAAAAATTCTGGCCAATTATGGCTAATAGCATCCCCCTCCCTTCCCGCGGCGGTGCAGAGTTTATCGCGGAAAATTGTTTGACAGAGCCTGAGGCGACCACGACCTGCAGGCATGCGCATACCCACCTAGCTGCTAGCACGACGAGTGGGTGTTTTGCTGTTCGGCCGCTGCCTGCATTACCACGCGACAGCGAGAGGCCCATTCACAAGTTCTCTTGGGCCCTTCCCACCCGCTGGTAGTTTTATTTCGTCCTCTTCAAAATTTCCCCCGGGCGAGTAAAATACTCCTTACTGTAAGGTACACCCTCTCGCGCCGTCCGGGAAACGCCGTGCCTCATTCGAACAAAGCCGAGAGGCAGACCAGCTTCATCAGATACAACTGCTTCTCCTCTTGCCAAGGGGAGATAAATCTGTATTCAGTACCGAGCGAAGGGAAATTTATACGGGCCCAGATACACAGTGCTCCAAACGGGTGTGCGCTCAAGGGTAAATTTCAGCGTCGTTATCGGAGAATTCCCCGCCCGAAAGCTCGCAGTGGCGCATTTACGGGCGCGCAGCTTCCTGAATGCCGTTGTAGGTAGGAATTGATGTGAAGAGTGCGTAACAGTATGAAGATCAAATGATTAACACCTGACAACTCAAGTGCCTTATACTGCTGGCCATCAAAATTTCAACAAAGAGGGATAATAAGTATTGAAGCATGAAGAATACATGACTACATTAGTAGGTTAACTGGAGCTGTGGAGTGCACGAAATTTAGTAAATAGAACTGCCACTTATAGTGGCTCTAACTTGATCAGGCATCGAGTAGAGTTCAGACTGGATGGCAGAAACGAGTCCGTCATTCTAGGCTCTATGCCAGAATTCATAAATAGGCGAACGGAGGCGCGCCGATCTCCCAACAACCCAAAACCAATTATCTTCAATGGGTCGGAGATCTGGATAACGTGCTGGTCATGACAACAGTCGCGCATCCTCTGTATAGAGGTAGATCAGGGCAGCAAGGTGACTTGATTATTGAAAGATGACGCTGTGGAAGCCTCGAAGACTGGGCTCGCCACCGGCATTTTTTGAATAATCAGTCTTCTAATTAGTCTGATGCGGACCGCCACGAATTTCTCTCCTGTGCCAACCTTTCCACCTCACAGCAGGGCTTGCAAAATATGGCCTCAATTGTTTGCTGGATGTCTTCCAATCTCTGGTCAAGGTTTATAGTTTGTTGGCACATCTGTAACGCTGCAGGTAGTGCAGTACAGCACGAAAGTAGTCCAGTTGTAGTTCTCAGTAGAATAAATAGTACAGCAGTAGCTTTCCCATTGGAATTAACTGTATTAACACTACCAGACATCAGCTGCGTGTTTAACAATATTGTACGATAATAGGACACACTAATTAGTAAGGGAGAGGGTTACTGATGTATCATTAACATTGTTATGAATGACGAATACTTTTTAACGAAAAAAAGATCTATCTTCATCTACTATTTTTACCCTCTACAGCGCCCTCTAGTATCATGGAAGTTATTCCCAGATGTCTTAACAAATGTCTTATTATCATGTCCCTTTTCCCTGTCAGTGTTTTTCATACATTCGTTTCCTCGCCGATTCTGTGGAGAACCTCCTCATTCCTTATCTTATCAGTCCACCTAATTTTCATCATTATTATGTAGCATCACATCTCAAATGCTTCCATTCTCCTCTGTTCCAGTTTCCCCACAGTGTATGTTTCACTACCATATAATGGTGTTCTTCAAACATAATTTTTCATAAATTTCTTCTTCAAATTAATGCCTGTGTCTGATACCAGTAGACTTCTCTTAGCCAGGAATGTGCTTTTTGTCAGTGCTAGTTAGCTTTTTATGTCCTCCTTGTTCTGTCCGTCATGGTTTGTTTTGCTGTCTACGTAGATAAATTCCTTAGCTTCATCTACTTTGTGATCACCAATTCTGATGCTAAGTTTCTCGGTATTCTCATTTCTGCTACTTCTCATTGTTTTTGTTTTCCTTCTATTTACTTTCAGTCCACGTTCTGTACCTATCGGAGGGTTCTTTCCATCAAGAGATCCCGTAATTCTTCTTCACTTTCACTGATGATACCAATTTCACCATCGAATCTTATCATGTCTACTGTTTCGCTTTGAATTTTAATCCCACTCTTGAACCTTTCTTTTATATGCGGCCATAACACTTCAGAAATGTACAGACTGTTGTCCAAATTACTGGCAATGCGCACCATTATCGAGTTGAGTACACAATGACACCATATATCATCAGCCAGACGATGAATCTGGCAATTTTCTACTCTGATCCTGCATAAACAGATAGCTTGATGCGGTATGCAGTACCGGGACTAGTATCAAAAGAAAACTTGGTGGTACTCCTGCGTCATCTGTTGTTTCGTCTATTACTATCGGCACACCTCTCTTTCCCACAGAAGCAAATGAAGGAATTAAAAAAATAAATCAAACGAAAGAAAATAATGTGTCACAAACGGCGACAAACTCCAATGCTTTCAAAAACCTCACGTACAGTTTCCACGGAATAACATCGCTGTCTTGCGGCACTGCTGGAGTTGGTATTACAGGAAGGATGCCTTAACGATCGAACCAGGTGGTACACAAGCCACACCTTCCCTTTACTGTGTAATTATTAACCAAATATTTACCCTGTATCAGCATAACTAGCCGATCTCTGGTCTGTCCGCTGAAGAAAGAAACAAAAAATTGAAGAAGGGGCGCCAGTTGCCGTGGCGACATCACTAGCTCGGGCGGCCAGTAATAAGTTGCTGATAATTACAGTGGCATACCAATAGGGCCAGGGGTCTCCACCTGCGCCTGCGCCCTCTTTCCGCGCCGCGAACAACCCTCGTCACGAAAGGCCCGAGCGAGGAGATAGGCTCAGCACCTAATGTACTTCTTTTCGATGATAAGATATGACTAATACGAGGCGTGTTTTCCGTTTTGAAATTAAAAAAAAAAGACGTTCTAAAATATCTCAATAATTTTATTTTTACATGAAAGCCTGTACCTTAATCTACGCACTGACACCATTACAGTCTGATTCTTCCTTGTCTACGTTGTGTACTGAGTGCTTAAGGTGCCTCCGATAATCGTGAGTCCCGCCGACTGTGAAGTACGGGCTGTTATAAGATTTCTTAGTGCTGAAGGCCTAAAAGCGATCGATATTCATCGTGAGATCTGTGCAGTTTACGGAGAAAATATTATGAGTGATGGAATGGTAAGAAAGTGGGTGATAACATTTGAAGATGGCCGCACAAATGTGCATGATGAACAACGGAGTGGGCCTCCTTCGGTCGTTAATGAATATTTGGTGCAGGAAGTGGACAATAAGGTGAGAGAAAACAGACGCTTTACGATTTCCTCCTTGCGGGATGACTTTCCTAATGTTTCTCGTAGTGTTTTGTATGGCATTTTAACCGAGCACTTAAATTACCGAAAATTGTGCGCACGTTGGGTACCGAAAATGTTGACGGATGTGCACAAAACCAAACGTTTAGACAGTGCATTGACTTTCCTTGAGCGGTACCACAACGACGGTGATGATTTCTTAAGCCAAATTGCTACGGGCGATGAAACATGGGTGGTCTACGTCACACCAGAATCAAAGCAACAATCCATGGAAGTTGAGCAAGAACATCGTTTTGCTGCAAGACAACGCCCATCGGCATGTGGCGAATCAGACCAAAGATATCATCACATCTTTTCGATGAGAAACTCTAGATCATCCTCCGTACAGCCCCGATCTTGCGCCCAGTGACTACCGTTTGTTCCTGTACTTGAAGAAACACCTGGGCGGTCAGCGTCTTCAAGACGATGACGAAGTCAAAACAGTTGTGATGCAGTGGTTAACAAGTCAGGCGGCAGACTTCTATGAGGAGGGTATTCAAAAGCTGGTACAACGTTATGACAAGTGCCTCAATATTGACTGAAATTATATAGAAAAGTAGATTAAGGTACAGCTTTCACGTAAACAAAATTATTGAGATATCTTAGCACGTCTTTTTTTAATTTCAAAACGGAACTTATTAAAAAAACACGCCTCGTATATTCATAACTGTTACACGACGTTTCTTAAGAACATTGCTTATTAAAACAATTTTGGCACTGACTACTTCTTTCTTTTTCAGGTATGTCTTGAGATCCCACCTACAACACTAGCGGAAAAAGTAAGTGTGCACGTATTGGTAATTTACGTCCTGCCTGCGGTACTTTCCATCACCAGTTACAAAATAAGCCTATTTATATAAGTTTTTGAGATTGTACAGTATCAGACTAAATGTCAAGAACTTTAAGAGTTAGTAGTGACACAACAGTCGACAGTCAAAAAGCGGAGAGCCCAACATTAATTTAGTTTTTTATAGTCATGAGTTTTCGATTTGGTTCATGTTACCTCTCACCTCCTAATCTTATTATCCCTGCATACCTTCAACACACAAACGTCCCCAAAAAAACTGTTCTACATGTATTCCAATCTTTATCAAATTCCTTGAATTCTTCGTTCTACTGTTAATTTTAGTGTCGCTTATTATCAATGCCTCTATACAAGTCGCATGAATGTTTCTTTATTCTGCTACGGATTTTCCATAATTTTTCCCGTTTCTATTCTTTCCAGTGCCTCTTGTTCTAAATACTTCATTTGTCCACATCACTTTTAACCTCTTTCTGTAGCACTACAACACAAACGCTTCGCGTTTTCTCACCTGCGATTTACGGCATTTCATAATACTGAAGGTTTTTGTAAAGTCCCACAAATATTACAAAAGTACCGTAGTCTGTCTTTACTCTTGCTTCCACACTAGAAGCAGTGACAGAATTGTTTCCACAGTATACATTTACTCTTTCTTAAGTAATATATTTCTTCATCCCGTGCCTCTTCAACCTTCTGTTTTCGTTATTCTAATTAGTAATATACACCTACCAGTTGTTTACTAAGACTGGCATTCCACGCTAGTTCATCCTGCACAAACTTTTTCATTTCTGCATGAGTAATACAACCTACATCCATTTGAACGTGTTTACTGTAGTCCAGCCTTGGGCACGCTCTACAGTCTCCCCCCCCCCCCCCCCCCCACAAACACACACATTTTGCACCACCAACGAAACGACGAGTCCTTGATGTCTCAGGATGCAATAAAGTTCTTCCAGAAATTTCTTCGCAGTGCGATTCACAACTTCCTGGTTATTTACTCAATCTACCCATCTAATCTTGAGGATTTTCCCGTAGCACCAAATTTCAAAAGCTTCTATTCTCTTCTTGGCCGATCTGTTTATTGGCCACGTTTCACTTCCGTACACACTCCACGCAAATACCAATAGAAAAGACTTCTTCACTTTTTTTATTACATTTAAACAAATTTCTGCTTCTCAGACGTGTTTTTCTTGCTATTGCTAGTCTGCATTTTGTATCCTTTCTACGGTGTTCACAGTCAGTTACTTCGCCGCTCGAATAGCAAAAAAACATCTTCCCTACGGCGATAACAACACATTTTTAGATGACAGAAAGTGAGTCTCCTCTTTCACGTGCCAAACACGCACATGCACAGTGAAAACCCAAGTTCTTTTACAGCTGAGATTTTGTGTTGTTTCCACGTGTCGCGTGCGCCTCGACCGTCGTATCCCGCGCCAGAGGCCAACCGGAGGAGACATCGCGAGGAGGGAACCGCTGCGGAGCGCTCATGCGTGGCTTGCCCACCCCTAGAATGGATGGCGCCCGTACGAAAACAAGTATAATCGGGGTATGAATATGTAAATAAATGAGACTACATAAAGAAAAGTTTTATAACAGGAGAATCGGGGAGAGGACAGGGTCGGAACATAAACTGGGGAGGAGTGGCCCTCCTGTGCAGTCGCCAGATAAATATCTCGGTGCCGGCCGGCTCCCTCTGCCGCCGTCTCCCCCGATGCTATCTGCCGCAGCGAGCAGGGCGTCTCCGGCCGATCTCACACTCCGCTGAACAAACAGGGGCGACGTGACGCGGGCGTCAACGCCGCGAGTCGCCACGAATCGGCACCTCCCCGTCGTCTGGAGCAGCGATAAAAACGGAGCACTCCAGCCGACCGTGATTAATAGACCTGCTTTCAGGGACAGTGTCGCTGCTGTAGGCGTCGGTGCAGGAGCAGCAGATCCACAAAGAAACGCGCCGCGTCGTCGAAAGCTGAGCGACAATTTGTGGTCGATTCACACTGGAACGGCAGTGTGACGGCAGTCAGCTCACTCTAAACGAAACGTCATGTTCAACATGGTCATGTTACGTCACATTGTGACAGTGCTGAAAAGTGAATGTGATGTTATAAGGGTCTAAACGTGTTACAAAAAGTCACAATTTATCTCTGCGTTAAGCAACTGAAGCAAAACGCACAGAGGATGTCCTTGACAAAGGTATTATGGCAACTGATGGAAGGATGGATCGATGGATGGATGGTTGATTGGTTAAGGAGACCAAACATTGAAGGTCATCAGTCTCCTATCTGCCCAGCACAACGTATACAGTGTATTCAATCCGTCTGCATATAGAGTAAATACTGTGTGCAAGAGCAACAAAACATTTTTTAAATATTTGCGTAGCTTTTAACTGAGACGGGACTTGGGTACCACACTTGTATTCAACTTATGGATTTGGAAAACCGCCAAAAAACCACATTCAGGCTGGTCGGCAACCAACCTTTCGTCGTTAATCAGTCGGGTGGATTCGGCCCGGAGCCGCTGTACCTTCCCCATCCCGGAAGCAGTCGCATTAACACGCGCGGCTAACCGGGCAGGTGTATGGTAAGGGAAGGACGACCCATAAAACTTAAAAAGGATGGAAAGTATCTTACATTTGCAAAATCTTAAACACGGCTGCGAAACAGCGACTGTGTAAGTCTGAAGAGGTTGAAAAACTTCAGACAACCAGTTCCAAACAAAAGCTTACTAGCCCTTGACCTAGCTTTCGATAGTTCTAAAAATATCTTCTAGGTCTTGTTACGTCACTTGATGGTACATTAGATTAGCTCGGCTGCAGCTAATTTAATGTACCATCATGTGATATTTCTAAAAATATCTTCTTCGGAAGGCATGGACATTGTTACATCACCACCATGATGGTACATTAGCTCGGCTTCAGCTAATCTAACGTACCATCGTGTGGTGTAACACGGTCCACTCCTTCCCAAGAATATATTTTTAGAAATATCGAAACCTAGATCGAGGGCTAATAAACCTTTGCTTGGCAACTGGTTCGCTGATTTTGTCAAGCTCTTCTTACATTTGCATTTTCTTCTTTTTTTTTTCATCAATCCTCTAACTGATTGGATGTGGTCCGTCACGAATTCCTCACCTGTGCCAAGCTCCCCATCTCAGAATAGCACTTGCACCGAAAGTCTTCAATTATTTGTTCGACATATCCTAGTGAGTCGTCTCCCAGTTTCTGCCCACCACAGATCTCTCAAGTACCATGGAAGTTATTCCTTGATGTCTCAATATATGTCCTAACATACTGTCCCTTCCTCTTGTCAATGTTGTTCTCATGTTCGTCTCCTCACCGATTCTACGGAAAATCTACTCATTTGTAAATCTTATCCTACAAAAGTAGAAACCAAAATATTTAGAGCGTAATTCACAGGGCCCCTTTTACTTGCCCTTTTGCCACGTTCCCTTCTAGTTACGAAGTAAAGTCGAAAGACTCACTCTTGAAGCAGATACCAAGCCATAACGAACTCAATTCTAAGCGTCTATTCATGTCCACATTTACAGATAGTATAGATGTTTTCGTTGTACATTTATCGTAAAATGCAAATAATACGTCTATGTCTGGCATTGAGTCTCTGTAGTGGGAGAACACTAGTAGCGAAATTGTCGTAGTATGTCATAGTAAAATCTAATGGATTAAAAATTTAAAAGCAGCAAACTGGGATAAAAATCTGATCTTTGCAAACCAATGGGCTGTATTAAATGATACGGTCACTTGACGAGACTGTCCTGTCCATATATGTGTCAATAAAGTTATTAGGTAGATACCAATCTGCCCTAAGACATTCCCTACAAGGCAAAGAGGATGTAAGATGTTCTATATTAAGTGGATAATACAACCTCATTCCCAGTCATAAATTGTTTCCATCATACAAGATCGTTATTGGCACTTGCACTAATTTCGACTGTGAACATTGCAGCTTACGATGTGCGGTGTATTTCAATTTGGACGATCGGGTAGAAACGTGAACCGCCTCGTCCAGAACGTGTGGCCCGCGTCGTCTCTCTCGGTAAATTTAGTCATAAAATGATATTCTCAAAACACATTTTTATTGTCTACCTGCGACTAAAAAACAGATAAAATGTTCACTTGAATTGTTAATGAGTGTCTGCGCCTATGACGAATTTCAAATCAACAGGTTTAAATTTGACATTGCAATGTGCATAAAAAATGATTATACATTGTATTAACAGTAAAACTGAACATATATCTTCCAAAAGTATTTGCGTTATGTGCATCTCACATGACAATAGTTCCTATAGAATGCGATACATGACATACTATCAATTAGATATGTCAACAGTATCGAAATAATTCAATCTAGGGGAGAAAAAACTAGTCCACGGAAAAGCGAGAAGTAAGGAGAGCTGGGATATGTTGAAAAAATGACAGAAACACTGTCGACAGGAAAGCTGCGCGAATGATAAAAGGGAGAGAGAGCAAATTTCACTTTTATAATTCCAACAGAAGTAACCTTCATTTCTGACTTCACATTCCTGCGCTCGTATGCACTGAAAGGCTCCTCCAAATATATCAACATTAATGAAAGTCGAAGCAGGCAAAAGGTGAAGTACACAGTCAACGAAAAGTGCAACCGTGTTTTCAGCTTCTTTTAACGGTTACTGGCTTTGATTTTTACATTGATACATGTATGTCCTGCACATGACAAATAGACTTGTATACACTCGTAATATCACATATACATGTCACATTTTCACATACCCGTATCGTTTTGTTTGCCCTGACGAACTTGAACAACATTGGCTACGTTCGTGATGTCTCGCACAATCGTCATCATAACACATACAAAGCATACAACCAAACAATATCATATATACAAACAATAACTTAATCAACTAAAACTTCTTTAAGGTCTCGTACATCTGCTGCTGGAGAGATAGGCGTTGTAAAAGTTCCACTTCCACAGCGGCAGAGAAAACAGACAAGAACTGGAAGATCTTTATGTCCTTTGTTTTCAGGAGCGTTTTCACTAGAAATGGTCTGCTATGCCCTATGCTACTCAATTGCAGGGGTAGGGCATCCACCGTTGACATCAAAGTCTCACGTGATTACAATCTTCTTCCTCTGCACGTCACAACAGCGGTGAATCGACGAGCTCTTTATTTATTTTTTATTTTTATTATTTCTCAAGCGTCCATCCCTAATTTTCGGGCTTACAAACAGTCCTCGTGGAAAGTTGGTTTGGAAGACCACTGTGTGGCCAATAAAGGAAGCTCCCTAGCCCACCCCCCTCAGATTTACTGGTAAGATAGCCTAGTGGATAGCCCGTCAAAAACTGAACACAGATGAAGCGTTAAAACAGGAAGAAGATTTACTGAACTGTGAAAAAAGAAGCCAAATCGAAACAGTGAAGGTTCAAGCTCAAGATATGCAACATCGAGTGCATTTAAATTATGTGCATTATGTGGTCACGATGTAGGACTGCGAAGGGGGAGATTCGTTTTTAGATCTGCCTCGTGGTCCGTCCGGTCATTGACGACTCTGTTCCCTGTATTCAAATTTGTCTCTGTGTCGTGGTGCAACGTCCGTTTGCAGCTGCGAAGAAGGGACCTTCAGACGTTGTTGTACACAAGTACCGCATGTTATGACTCTTGCGTTTCGTTTTGGAAGTTTTGACTCTTGAATTCCTTTGTTGTAACACCGTTCATACCCTTTTATTTGTTGTTTTCATTTCTGTGAGAGGTCTGCACGGTATCTCACCTGCTCTCACTATTCATCACATTTACTTGCAAAGATAATATATTCTTACCACATGACATATTCTGTAACCAGTGTATAGTATAACAATTGCCAAGACTAGAGAAGGAGAACATACACGGATGGAAAGTTGATAATTTTGTGAAAAAAATATGGAGAGCAAGGGAGATATGAACGTGAATCTCCCACTCTGCAGTCCAACACCGTGAGCACTCAACCACGCCAGCGTGACTCTCGCAGTTTGCATGATGTTGCGTATATTGAGCTTGGACCGTTCACTCTTGTTTCTATTTTGTTCCTTTTTCACAGTTCAGTATACCTTCTTCCTGTTTTCATGCTTCATCTATGTTCAATTTTTGACACGCTATCCACTAGGTCATTTTATCAGTAAACCTGAGGAGGAGGTTTCCTTGTAAGATGCAGGGTTACACCTCAATATTACTTCCCCCCAACCTCCCTCTAGAATCGCTAGAAGTTATAGACTGTTCTACTGGGTTCTTAATGATTGTGTTAGCAGTTGAACGTTAAAGAATAAGATGACGATACGTGGAACAGTCTTCTTGAAAATATAATCAGGAGTTTAATATGTGGTCATACATATATTTGAAGTTGCAGCAGACTAGCGAAGGCACCTTCTGTGGTGGGCGGAGGTGACGTAACGTTGTGAGTGCAGGAACGGCTCAGCAGGGCAAAGAGCAAGACTATTCAGCTTATGGTGGCCAAGAGGGCGACATACACTCTACCAATGTACTCAACCTGTCACGTATATACCAGTTTTCATTCTTACAACAATGGTACAACATCTCGAAAGCGAGCTCATTAGAATATGGATCAGTTGGAAAAGGACACAGTAATGGGTCGGTCATGGCATTAGGGGAGAACCACTCCGAAATAAACCTAGAGTAATTTACGAACTCGTGTACAGCCTATATCAGGATGGGCAGTCGAACATTGGACACGACCCCTTTCGAAAGTGAGGCGAATAGCTCGTCCACTGTGACAAGTCACGGTTGATCATTACGTCTGGACACCAGAGAACAGCAGCGCACAGTAATTCACGGCGCAATAAACCCCGAAAGTTTGCTGTTGCAACATCCTCCGCCGGAAAGAAGAAAGAGCAATAACACCGTAAATTAGACGAGGGAAAGAGAGTAGAGGGGGAGGCAGCAAATAGCCCGGGCGCAGCCGAACGAGCACTCTGGCCGCGTAAACACACGACCAGCCAAAGGGGAACTAATGCAACGGCAAACGAACCACCCTGTGACACGCGAAAACGCCATTAGAGATACGAAAATAGCCACGCTAGATTCATTGTTCCTTCGTGGAGAAAACTTTCTCTCGCCACTGAGTGCGGAAAACTGGCGGATTATACACAAAAATCTGAGCGCAGGCACTACAGCTCCGCCTCTGAAACCGCCGTCCATTACTCTTTCGTGACAGACTTGCTATCGCGAACATTTTTCTCCTTTTAAACCAAGAATTACGGCGTCGAAACAGCAGGCGCGCGTCGATTAGAGTAGCACGCGAGGGGTACATTTCATTCATTAACAGGCCGTGTAAGAATCGGCTCCTGTTTCTCCTCTAGCACAACTTTCGTGATGGATGCGCAGTGAAGAAACTGGAGGGATAACTCAAGTACAGGTCTAAACACACGCAGGGCTGAGATGAGAAATATTATCGTCCCCCTGATAACATCACCCTTCACTCTCAGAGTAAAACTAATATAAATGAATGGGCTACACAGCATAAGACATACGAGTAGATCGCTAATAAACAAAACGAAGACACATGTGTGTTATCATAATAATAAAAGAATGAAATGAAAGAAAATAAATGAAATGATATATAAAATAACTTGTAAGTGCCGGTAGACATGTTCCTATCTATATCTCAAGTTGGGTCACAGGATTTTATACGTTCCCTATCTCATAATGTTCAATAGGCCGCTTTTTCCGCCTCAGTTGTCGAAAATTCTAAAACAGTCACCCAGGTATATAAGCGACATTAATGCGTGAACTTTAACACTCGTGGAAATTTAATAATCTGTGTACGGACGACCTGTCGGCCATAAGGTAATCAGAGATAAATCACCATCTGATCTAGTTCAAGGAATTTTATCAGTATTATCCTGAAGTCATTAATAGAAAACACTGAAGTCTAAAATCAGAAAAGCGCAATCGGAAATTTGACCTGTCTTCCCCAGGACAAGACATAAATGTTTTTTTGTTAAACGTTTTACTTTCTGTCATGTATTTCACACATTTTGTTGATTTTCATTTGCGATATGGGGAGGGCAGTTGTAAAAAATATTTTTTCTTTCGTATTGATCGAGATAATTCCGTTTCAGCACCTCTTCTTTCACCGTTGTTCACTACGTATCCAGAATATTTCCTTCTTCCCACGTCGTTTTCTTCCTTTAGTCTATACTGCTCAAAATTTCATATTTGGATGCACAGACATCAAAGTTTTAGTACTTCACTATCAAAAGAATTTCTCGCCGTGAATCATGATTCATGAGTACGGTGTCTTTGTAGAACTATTTTTTTTAATGTCAATGAAACAAGCTGTCTAATTTTGATTGCAGTTAATGTCCCACGGATAGAACGGGTATCATGCATCAATAGCTCAGTTCTGTCAAGGCATGACGGAGGCTGTGTGGCTTATTGATACTACGTCTCCTCACTGGCTTAGAGCAATCTAATAAAAACTAAGAGGGATTAGCATACCAGTGTTTCAGTTCTACTTATTCCTTTCATGAGGCAATTTGAAACGGTGCAACAGGTGTAATCCGTCTTTTCGTACGAGAAATGAATTTGTTTCGATAATAGATTACGTATGTTTAAAGGATAACTTGTTCCGTGCAATGTTTTTCAGCGCCCATTCCACTATGGACGTCGACATAATCATCACCGTAAAGTATGTTTTGGATATCTAAGCGAAATCTGATGATCTGTTTCGTCTCCAAAACAGAAGAATGCTCAGCAGCGAATAGGTTGTTGGAGCAATTAAAAATGTCAGTCAAAATCGAACACAAATTAGGGAGTGCTATTCCACGAACCAAATGTACTATTAAGTAGTATGAGTGCTTGCAAAACGAAGCTTTCTGCAAACGAGTGACGCGTAGCGTTTTCGTCTACGTCTACATTTATACTGAACAAACCACCTTCCGGTATACTGCGGAGAACTTTTCGGTTTCTCTCTCAAGTCCTTTCTTTCCTGTACACGGGAACTCCCGTATGAGCTGTAATTTCTCATATTTTCTCTGTGTGGTCATTACGCGAGACGTATGTTGGGGAAGTACTGTGTTCCTCTACTCTTCGTGGAAGATATGACCTTAGAATTTCAGTGGTGAATGAATGAATGGACGAATGTTTGGCCTGTCACTGTAATGCTGCAGTAGACGGTGCTCCATGTGTGGACGAACTCTATGAATTCGTGCTTTCAGTTTTCTGTCGGTCTCGCAGTACCATCCCAGAACGCTGTGAGCACGACTATGCCTGCTGACGATTCGGTCTTTAACTTTTTTGGCGTCGGTGATCCTTTGTGGCGGAACTGTACTGACCCTCTCTTGTTTTTGGGGTCGAAATGGTGAACCCACTTTTCATGACCTGTCACACTACTGATGTTACAATCATCACCGTGTGCAGCTTTCATTCTTCTATGGATTTCAATTGTATGCACCTTTTCTACGGCTAGAAACTCGATTACAGCAAGCTGTTTCTCATGCACCGACACAGTTACGTTGAACACCGCCATGTTACACGCTACAATTCGGAGCCCTCTTGCGGCAGAGGGTTGGAACTAGGGGTCATCTATGGGGGACAGTCGACCGAGTAAAATGCATGATACGTAATCCCTGAAACGATATTGAGAACAGAATAAAAAATCCGCAGACATTACTTTTCAGCACGCCCTCGTACAATTACTCATATTTACATAGCGCATAATGTGCCAGAAAGCTACAGTGATGAATGGGGCTTCTTCGTTGCTACACAATGATAGGGAAAAGGCTACGTGATCTCGTGATTCACAGTGTGTAAAATTTGTTTGTCATCGATCAATGTCTTTAGTTAATCAAGTGAACCAAATGGGACGTGCTGGTTATGTCGATATCTGTCTTTGGGTACAGGCGAGAACTAAAAAAAGCGTCCTCCGGCAAATATAGTGCACATACACTCTCATTATGCAAACATTAGTATAGCGTTGAACATCAGCTCTCGTGTCCTGGTTAGCGCTGCTGTCTCAAAAAGCTTACGTCGCAGGGGTTTCCACTTCGCTATTCCCCCCTCCCACTCGCTGCTGCTCCTCTCTCTCTCTCTCTCTCTCTCTCTCTCTCTCTCTCTCTCTCTCTCTCTGTGTGTTTGTGTGTGTGTGTGTGTGTGTGTGTGTGTGTGTGTGTGTGTGTGTGTGTGTGCGCGCGCGCGCGCGCGTGGAATACAGGCCTCTTCAAACATGTTGGGGCAACTGAATGGCAGAGAAGAAATTAGCCACTTAAAAAATTAAAAATATAAAATCTCCACATAATTTCTCGGTCGCTATGCATTTTTGTACCAGTTTTTTGCTCGCACTCAGGGATTTTTGTCGAGACAGTTTTGTGGGAAATAACTAGCGTTAACCTGTGTACAATGCTTTTTAAGAGGCTTCCATAAACGGATGGAGCTCCACATGGCGAGTTATCTTCGATAAAAGCCAGCAGCCAAACCTGGGGCACAGGATAAAGAGCACATCTTTCTTGGTAACGGGTACGGGATTACTCGTAAGATGACACAGCCAAGTGACTAATAAATATGGCCTCCTTATCCGCTGTTTGTTTGGGCACCACTGACAAACGTTGAAATACTTCGTTATCATGGCCGCTTTAACCTGTTTACGTTACTTTCTTTGAACAGATTGTGGATAATTATTCCTGAAGTATATCATTGATACGACGTTCTAGGGAACGGAATAGTGAAAGAAGCTTCCGACAGCTGGAATCACAGCCGTTTACAAAATACTCTAAGGGTCGATTCACACTTGACGGATCAGAATGGAAATCAAAACATTCCACTACGCATTTCAAATGACAGCATTCAAACTGTCTACGGGACGTAAATTTCAAGGTTTCTCAGCAAGAAGACGTTCTGATGTCAGTGTCGGTTAGATGACGGTGACTTCGTCTGCTGACATCGAAAGTTAATCTTTTCGGCCCGAGCTCTGTAACGATTTAGCAGCTGGTTTTGTACTTTCTGACTTTGTAGTCATTGTTTTACTGACTGATTTGATTTCGTGATACAATGAGAAGGATCCACAACGACTTAGATATTTTGTTTAATATGAGCGTTCTTCCTCAAAATCTGAATGTCAGAAATCAAGTAGGTTTTACAATAATAATGGAGCAAAGAAAATGCCTTCCCTTTACAGAAATAACACAAATTTTAGAAAAGAATTTTTATTTAATAAACTTTTTAACAGTGAAAAAGTCAATTCTAATGTAGTACTACGAAATTCCCACATAGATAAGCCAAAAGAATTATATGCATGCTCCAATAAATAATTTTTGGCGTTCTGTATATACGTATTTTCGGTAACAAATAAATATAGATTTTTTGAAATGTTTGGACCAAATTTTTAGTCTTGTTTGACTTTTCAGCAGTTTTCCACACAAACTTTGCCAATAACATCCGTTACCAATTTGCCTTTGTCCCTTAATATACAGTGTCATTGAGAGTTCCTTAATTCTGCTGCTATATACCGCCTTTTTGTATCACCAATGGTATCTCAAATCCCCACTTACTCCGTTCGGTACTGAGCTACCCGAAGTGACGTGATGACGTTTAATCTAGTGTGTGGCGATAACGCCGCTTTCGTCCCGTTCCAGTGAAATCCAGTGTGAATCGGCTTTAAAGCGATGGGTGAGCATCGCAAATGAAAACCTCGGCAATTTAAAATGGTAACCAATACAGGTATAAAGTTTTACTTCACACTGATCACGTTGATTCTTCTTGTGTTGTTTGTGTGTGTGTCTCTCTCTCCAAGGGCGTTGTCGATCAGAATCATGGTCTGTTGATTGTCCATGACTTTTCTATGTGGTTCTGTGCTCAGTCAAAACCACTGGCTGAAGTTCTTTAGCCAAAATAATCTCCCACGTCCTGGAACACGTCTGCCACCTACACTAATCCGCCAGAACATTATGACCACCGACCTAACAGCCATTATGTCCACCTTTGGCACGGATAACAGCGACGACGCATCGTGGCATGGAAACAACGCGGCCTTGGTAGGTCGCTGAAAGGAGCTGGCACCAAATCTGCCCACACAAGTCATTTAATCCCCGTAAATTCCGAAGAGAAGGACATTGTACACTGACGCCACGTTCAATCATATTCCAGGTGTGTTCGATCGGATTCAGATCTGGCGAGTTGGGGAGCCAGCAAATCAACTAGAAGTCGCCACTGTGTGCCTCGAACCATTCCGTCACACTCCTGCCATTGTGACATGGAGCACTATCTTGTTGAAAAATGCCGCTGCCGTCGGGAAACATGATATTCATGGGCTGTACGTGGTCTGTAAACAGCGTACGATACTCCTTGGCCGTCACGGTGCCTTGCACGAGCTCCAATGTGTCCACGTAAAATCCCCCCCCCCCCCGAGCACAATGGAGCCCCCGCCAGCTCGTCTCCGTCCCTCAGTACAGGTGTCAAGCAGATGTTTCCCTGGAAGACGAACGATTCGCGCACTCCCATCAAAATGATGATGACGAAGGTATCGGGGTTCATCAGACAAGGCAACGCTTTGCCACTGCGTCAATAAACAGTACCGATGGTCACACGCCAATTTCAGTCGTGGTGTTAACATTGGCACATGCATGGTCGTCGGGAGTGTTCGGTGCACTGTGTGTTCAGACACACTTGTACTCTGCCCGGCATTAAAGTCTAATGTTGGTCCCGACAAAGTTCGCCGCCTGTTCTGTTTTACCAGTCTGCCCAGCCTACAACGTCCGACTTCTGTAATGAGCGATGGCCGCCCAACCTCACGTCGTCTGGACGTGATTTCACCTTCCTTTTCGCTACATGTTGAAGACACTCACCACAGCGTTCCTCGAACACGCGACAAGTCATGCAGTTACCGAAATGCTCGGTGCCGAACCTCCGTGCCATCACACTCCGCCCTCGGTCAAACTCAGACAGATCGCGTGCCTTCCCCAGTCTGCTAACGGACAGCACGCTCACTGATACTACCTGCACAGTTCGTGTGTCTGACCAGCAGTCATTCCTCGCCAGGTGACGCTGCTATCGCCTGGACGAGATTATATCGAGGGTAGGTCGGCGGTCATAATGTTCTGGCTGACCAGAGTATCTCTCCTTGAAGTCTAAGCTGCAACAGGTAGTATCTATTGTTGTGCATTATTTAGCCACAGTATTCGAGTTTCTTCTCTTGATGGTATTGAGAATTTATATTTTTTTATTCATAAACCGTAGTACTGTCCCGTTTCTGTATGTCCATGATATCTTTGATATCTTTTACATCTTTCGATACGTCCACATTTGAAATGTCTCCGATTTCTTACCTAATAATGCGGTAAGCGTCAATGATTCAACTCCACTGTAGGGTACTGAACACGTAGCATCAAAGTAGCAGAGCGCGAAGCGTAATACCTACATCAAGGCTTGTCAGAATTTTCTTCACTTTCTAGAACGAACTTTTGGCCTATTCAATTTTGCAGCAAATTTCTTTACAAAAGTCCCAGTTATCTCTAATTGAAGGAGCACAAAAGTGTTACTTCCCTGCTACAAGTACGCTGAATACATCCGAAAGCAACGACATCTGGCGTCCCCGTCAACGCTTCGTTCCATCGTAACGAGCTACATGTGGAGCCATTAATTCCGAGCAGTGCGACGGAGCTGCAGTCTCGTCTGCCATTCTTCTTCCTTTAGCTCCGCAGGGATGTTCTCCATACGGCAATGCATCACCAACCGTTAACTACTTACGAGTGTATCCAGTGCTGTAAATCTACGAGTCGAATTCAAACAGTGGAGGTACGCGTCCCGTTGTCACGGAAGGCCGTTTATCATAACGATAAAAATTCCTCGGGTCAATTTAGGCCACCGGAGTGCCATGCCACAAATCAGTAAACATGTTATTAGATTCTGGATGAAAGACAAGTCAGCTATACGAGCATATGTGGCGTATTATTTTCGTAGCAGCGGAACGTAAATTCTAATATTATCGGTTGCCTTTGGGTGCACCAGCTATGGTTGACATATGTTCGAAGTGAGGTTCATGCTCTTAATTCACTTTTCTCCTTTGCAGCCGCAGTAAGCAGAGAAAGTTCAGCGACCAAACGACGTGCGTTGTTCAAGTGTTTCGGAAATAATGCCAGGTTCCCCTTCATTGTTGGCGATATTTGTTTTACGGGTATTAGAGCGTGGCCCAATGCGTAATTCTCTGCCTAACGTTTCGTCTTCGGAAGCTGGGTATACCATCCGACACTACAACGACTAAGAAAGCAGTTGTAGTCTCAAACTAGCTCTGTTTTTACGTATCCAAGCACCGGCCGATTCGTGACGTCGATACGTATAAACACATCGGCTTGTGAGCTAGTTTGAGACTGCAACCGCTTTCTTAGTCATCACAGTGTCTGATCGTGTGTCCAACACTGGAAGACGAAACGTTAGCAAGAGGATTACGCCTTCGACTACGGCATTAAGCTCAAAATATCACCAAAAAACACAAATACCAGCTGCGAAAGCGTGCAATCTACTACGTTCCTCCTTACACAACCAATTTTTCGCCCCTCTCCTCGAATCTAAGCTGAATACTCATGCGATCAGTTCAGTCAACATTGAGTGTTCAACTAGCCGGGAACACCAATCAGTCCTGATGATCTCTCAGCGGAAGGGTCGAATCACAATGAACAGGAAAAGTCAAAACTTTAACCTTTTTCTTTATTTCTTTACCTCTTTACAATTTCAAGTTTTTTTACACACCAAAAAGAGCAATGAATTTTTGGTTGTGACTGAGAGGAAACCTGATGTCTGGAATCAGTCGCACCAAATAGTGATCTTTATTGTTCCAAATCGACGCATCGCCTAAGCCACGCCCCCCCCCCCCCCAGCCTGATTTAAATATTGTGGCTTCCACAGGACACCAGTAAGTGCAATTTAGTGTTTCTTGATAGTAAGAAAATTTTAAGTAGATCAATTAAATCGCTATCACTTCCACCGCAAGTCTCGAAGTCTGAGGACGGACACACACACACACACACACACACACACACACACACACACACAAACATGCGCACGTGTGTGAGAAATTAAGAAGGGGAGTCAGTATCGAGACACTATAAAAATCAAGTAAGGGTGCTTACAGTTTAACGTTCCATCGACAACAAAGCCATTTGGCACAACATACTTAGTTTATTTTCAGTGTTTCCTTCTTGCGTTTTTAGTGACATGTGCACAATACAAAACTAAATCCTGGGGGATTTCGACATGAGCCATCAGTAAGCAGCCTCTCATGGTTTGCAGCTCAAGATAGAAGTCACATATGAAAGATGAAAACTCAGACGACGGAATTTTCGATCCTGGATGCGTATAGGAAATAAAAATTTAATAACCCGAAGTACAGACAGTCGACGAACTTTTATTCATAAAATATATTCGATTTTTTTGTTCTTGAATTACAATATACCGATAGCAGAAGTTAATTCAGTACATTTATTTATCTGAATCAAAAAGACAAACGCAATACATGGTAATTACCATTAAAAGCGGAAGTTAATTCAGTACATTTATTTATTTGAATCAAAAAGACAAACACAATACATGGTAATTACCATTAAAAACAGCTGAAAGAAAGAATTATCAAGCTACACTACTGGTGACCAGAATCTTGCAACTTCAAATGCGCTCGGATTTGCTTTATAGTCAGTGTTTGTACGTAGTCACTGCAGGTGGTATCCAAAGGAAGTGTCATTTCTGTAGATTGCTCCTGAATCTCCCAACTTCAGAACAGGGAGGGGGGGGGGGACTGAGTGACCTCCACACGATTCAACTGTGTTCATCCCCAAGTGGAAGGGTCCCCGGCCGGGCGTTGTGGCCGAGCGGTTCTAGGCGCTTCAGTCTGAAACCGCGCGACCGCTAAGGACGCAGGTTCGAATCCTGCTTCGGGCACGGATGTGTGTGATGTCCTTAGATTTCTTAGGTTTAAATAGTTCTAAGTTCTAGGGGACTGATGACCTCAGATGTTAAGTCCCATAGTGGTCAGAGCCATTTGACCCATTTGAGGGTCCCCGCAGGGAGAGGTCACACATAATTTATTCTCAAGTCAAGAAACCCACAATTGTTTCCTTGCTGTTGATTTGTATGGTTCTCCTGGTGAGGGTGATTTGTTCTCCCCGTGTTAGCAGCTATTTCACGGCGAATATCCGATGGTGCTACGCCTGCGAGCCGGAAGAGTTTTGAAAGTGGTGTTGGTTTCAAACAACCGGTAATAAGCCTATAAGTTTTTTTTAGTGCCTTATCAATTGTGTTTGCGAGAGTAAATTTGCACCGGACTGGGGACGTAAACCGTGCAGCACTGTGAGATGTTGCTAGAGCCGATATTTTCAGTGTCTGTGGTCGAGAGCTCCCCCTGCTACCAGCCACCTTGCGAAGGATTATTTCTGGCTCCCACTTTCATTCTCGCATTCAAGCAATACTGCTTCTACACGGAGCGATCTAAAAGTTTCCGCATCACAGCGTTGCTGCAGCTTATGTGCAACGTAGCGCGAGTCCGATGTTCGTATACAAACACGGACATATAGCCTAAAGATTAGTGTGGAACTCCGGCCTTTCCGAACAGCGTTCGGTAAATGCGGGAAGGTGAACCACGCCAATGTTATTACCGACTGCGTCCAAACAGGACCAGCGTACTGTCATTCTTTTCTTCGCTGCCGAAGGACAAACACTGGTAGACATCCATCGAAGAATGAAGAACGTGTATTGGGCAGCTTGCCGGTCGAAAGCCACCGTTGTGGAATGGTACGCTAAGGGATGCTGCTGCTTCATGATAACGCAAGTCTCGATATCGCAAAAGTCGTAATGTAGACTTTACTGCAACTCGAGTGGGACACACTCGAGCACCCGCCCTACAGTCGTCATATCTTCCGATGCCATTATTACGACTTCGGTCTTATTTATTTATTGCCAAATTATAGACCTGTTACCTGATGTTTAAAACACGTCGTACATCTTACAATTTTCGTTTTTCATCTTTTTACAGTTTTCTTTCCTTTTGTTTTATCTACAACATTTACAAAGAATGATACTTTTCAAAATAACAATAATTTAAGATTGAAATATAAATAAAAATTTATTCTTTTTTAAGAAGAATATAAAAAGAAGATAGGATAGATGAGAGATTTGTTAGTACCATCACCGAGTGTGACTGATGGTGAATAACTCGGAATGGTTTCTTCGAGAGAGCGACGCAAGAAATAGCGAACGGCACTGCACAGCAAAGCGGTATCACGAGGAGCCAATGAGATGCCAGGAAGAAGCCGTAACTCCCGCAGACCCGAGGAGCCACTGCCGCGACTCTACTATCAAATAGCGTCGCCAGAGGCCAGGAGGGCAGTTCTGTTAGAAGTCGGATCCTGCCCACTTCCAGAAAGTTCCTGTCGGAGTAACGTCGTTGTGCTGCCCACTCGCCGTGACGCAGCCGGTGTCAACCGTCGGGGAGTGAAGAGACAGCTAAAGCTATCAGACCTATGTCAACAAGTGTCTACGAACTTGCGTATCCTCGTGACTGTAGTGAAGACACAGTACGGCCATTCTGAACCGCAAATCTGCGTGTGCAGTTTAACAGCTACAGCCGAATAAGGCAGGCAGAGATAAGTTTTGTTGTAATTAATAAAGTATTACGTATTCAGCGTGTTCTAATTAATTTAGTAGCCACCTCAGTGCCGACGACGTTTGATACAACAAAAATGACCTTGGAAAGTCGACGATTTCAACTTGGTTTGTCGGTGGGATGTTCAAACGTGTGTTCAAATGTGTGTGAAATCTTATGGGACTTAACTGCTAAGGTCATCAGTCCCTAAGCTTACACATTACTTAACCTAAATTATGCTAAGGACAAACACACACACCCATGCCAGAGAGAGGACTCGAACCTCCGCCGGGACCAGCTGCACAGTCCATGACTGCAGCGCCCTAGACCGCTCGGCTAATCCCGCGCAGCTGTCGGTGGGATGATTGCCTCAATGCTCACGGCGATTTTGCCTGATACGCGTACCGATTCTGGACTGTACGGCCTTCGAACGGAAACTTGTTGATCATCCCTTACACATCAGCCACTGCTAGTTCAAATGGTTCAAATGCCTCTGAGCACTATGGGACTTAACTGCTGCGGTCATCAGTCCCCCAGAACTTAGAACTACTTAAAACTAACTAACCTAAGGACATTACACACATCCATGCCCGAGGCAGGATTCAAACCTGCGACCGTAGCGGCCGCGCGGTTCCGGACTGTAGCGCCTAGAACCGCTCGGCCACTCCTGCCGGACACTGCTAGTTATTTTGGATGGGGTGTATTTACTATGATGTGACAAGCATGAAATTAGTGAATGTTGTTATTGATTTGATGAAAGCAAAATATCGGCGAAAGCTACAGGAAAGTGTTTGTCTCTCACGCTGTATTTCGACCTGCGTGTAGAGCGTTAGAAGAAGGGAAATTCAGCACGTTCACCATCCACGAGCGAAATTTGCCTCTGCCGAGTGCTTTTATCAGCAGCAGGGATCGTTCAGCAAGAGATCTATCGCAAGGGGCGGTGTCAAGAATGACAGTCTGCGACACGGGGCGCTGACAGATGGCCCGTCGCCGGGTCGCGCTGAATGGCGGCAGACGCATGGAGGTTTTGCCGGCGGCCACGATCTGTCTAACCGCCGCGTCCCCGCTGCCCCTCCGGACGCGACCCTGTCGTCACCCTCACGCACACGCGGCCAGTGACGTCAGACGCCGCCCATTGTTCTCTGACTTTCGCCCATCGCCGGTTAATTACAAAAAAACGGGCGCGCGCCGGCCACGCCGCGCTCACAATGGGTTTCCGCGGCCCTCCTCGACCCAGTGGGGTACGTGCCTGGCTGCCTCGCTGCCCGCCCCCCTTCACGTGAACAGTGGCGCTCGAGAGCTGACGAGCGGCGGCGAGAAAAGCAAGGATGGGAGGAGGACGCGCCGGCATACGCGCTCGTTCGAGGGTGGCGGGCGCCAGCAGCGGCCAAACAAAACGACCGGCTGCGCAGCGAAGCGAATTTTTGACATTCCTCACTGGAAACGAGGTACGGGTCCTGGGTGGGCTTGGGCTTCTGGAGGCGGTCGCAGTTTCTTACTTTCTTCTCCTCCCCCCCCCCCCCCCCACCCAACCCAAATATCATTTGTTGTCACTTTTAACGTACCACAGTTGCCTAGGAATCAATAACATAACAAGAAAATATATAAAATGTTTTAATACAACAGTAATAATATTTTCCTTGCATTAATGCTTACTATACTCCTTTAGCTTAACTTGTTACAGGGTAGCCTGCGGAAAATACACTCTTAAGAAAAACGAGAAGGAAAAACGACGCACCGCTAAGGAATTATCCGAATGGGACGGAAATATGTTGTAAAGGTACAAACAAACAAATGATTACAATTTCAGAAAAAATTAATGATTTATTGAATAAACTCCTTGGTCTGGCAGTTATTTGATGATGAAGAGCGTAGGGGACAATGCAGGAGACCCGCACCGCTGTACTACGCAAGGTTTGCAATTGCCTTCCTCCGACTGTAATGGGGATGAATGATGATGACGAAGACGACACAACAACACCTAGTCATTTCGAGGCAGGTGAAAATCCCTGACCCCGACGGGAATGTAACCCGGGACCCCGTGCTCGGGAAGACAGAACGCTACCCCGAGACCACGAGCTGCGGACTGGCAGTTATTTGGCTTGGCACTTATTGATACAGTTGTTAGATATCCTCTTGAAGCATATAGTGACAATTTCTGTGCAAGTGGCGCGTTAGATCGCCGAGATCCAGAGGTGGTTGGAGGGCCCTGCTCATAATGTTACAAACGTTCCTAATTGGGGAGGGATCCGGCATCCTTGCTGGCCAAGGTAGGGTTTGACAAATACGGAAACACAGTAGAAACTCTTGACGTGTGAGGATGACCATTATCTTGGTGAAATGTAGCCCACGATGCTATACACGAAGAGCAACAGGGCGTAGAATACAGTCGGCGTACCGCTGTGTTTTAAGGTTACTGCGGATGACAGCCAAAGAGATCCTGCTATGAAATGAAATGGCACCCAGGCCATCACTCCTGGTTATCAGGCCATATGGCGAGCGACAGTCAGATTGGTATCCCACTGCAGTCCAGGGCGTCGCTGGTCATCGGGCTCAGTTCGATGCGGCACTGATCACTGAATACAACTCTACTCCACTGGCGGAATTAAGGCTGTGAGGGCGGGGCGTGAGTCGTGCTTGGGTAGCTCAGTTGGTTTAATGGTTCAAATGGCTCTGAGCACTGTGGGACTTAACATCTATGGTCATCAGTCCCCTAGAACTTAGAACTACTTAAACCAAACTAAGCTAAGGACATCACACAACACCCAGTCATCACGAGGCAGAGAAAATCCCTGACCCCGCCGGGAATCGAACCCGGGAACCCGGGCGCGGGAAGCGAGAACGCTACCGCACGACCACGAGCTGCGGACAGCTCAGTTGGTAGAGCACTTGCTCGCGAAAGCCAAAGTTCCGAGTTCGAGTCTCGGTCCGGCACACAGTTTTAATCTGCTAGGAAGTTTCATATCAGCGTACACTCCGCTGTAGAGTGAAAATTCCATTCTAGAAACATCCCCTAGGCTGTGGCTAAGCCATGTCTCCGCAATATCCTTTCTTCCAGGAGTGCTAGTTCTGCAAGGTTCGCAGGAGAGCTTCTGTGAAGTTTGGAAGGTAGGAGACGAGGTACTGGCGGAATTAAGGTTGTGAGGACGGGTCGTGAGTCGTGCTTGGGCAGCTCAGTTGGTAGAGCACGTGCCCGCGAAAGGCAAATGTCCCTAGTTCGAGTCTCGGTCCGGCACACAGTTTTAATCTGCTAGGAACTTTCATATCAGCGCACACTCCGCTGTAGAGTGAAAATTTCATTCTAGTAACTCTACTCCAGTCACTGAGAATCCAGGCTGAAGACGTCTCTGGAGGCGGGCAGTGGTGGGACACTAACCGGACTGTAATACCCCATACCATCCAACAAATAGGAGTGATGGTCTGGGATGCCATTTATTTTCATAGTAGGTCTCCTTTGATTATGATCTGCGGCACAACTTACAGCACAGTGGTACGTCGACGATATTCTACGCCTCATTTTGTTGATCTTCATAGCCTGCCATCCTGGACCTACATTTCAGGAAGATAACGCCCGCCAGTACACGGCGAGAGTTTCTACTGCTTGTCTTCGTGCTTGCCAAACCCCACCTTGGCCAACAAAGTCTCCGGATCTTTTCGTGATTGAAAACGTTTGGAGCATTATGGGTAGGGCCCTCCAGCCAGCTTGGGATTTTGATGATCTAAAGCGCTAATTGGACAGAATTTGGCACCGGTATCCCTCAGGAGGACATCCAACAACTCTATCAATCAATGACAAACTGAATAACTGCTTGCATAAGGACCAGAGGTGGACCATCGCGTTGTTGACTCGCTCAATTTGTGAAGCTCTTCCTCTTGAATAAATCATCCAATTTTTCTTAAATTGTAATCTTTTTTTGTCTGTACATCTACTGATTTCCGTCGTATTCGGGTAATTCCTTCGTGATGTTTTTGCCTTAGAGTGTATTTCACCTCGGTAAACCAAAGCTTCAAGAGTGCCCATGTATTGATCACATTCAAACGCCCCAACCACAATGACAGGGTCTTTTCATTACCTAACAACATTTCCCAGTCGTCCCTCTGTAAATTGTACGGTAGACAGGTAAGTTGTTTGAGCCGTGGACAAGTTATTAGTTAAGCTCTCTCCGTTACTCTTCATTGTTTACACGCTGACTTCTTGAGGAACGTATCGAATACTTTGTTGCAGAATTTAAGGCTTTACATAATATTTTTTTTCAAACGATAGAGGTAACTCACCTTCTAACACGCACGTGGCAGACGCTCCTTTTCTTGCCGATAATGGGGCCTACATAACGCCCGAAAATACCCCAGTAACACAAACTCTTGATGTTATGCTACCAGTAACGACGCACTAGAATATTTGTTCCGAGTCGTGCAAGTGGAGAATGGAAACGGCTTTAGAATTAGCGGCCACAAATCAAAGCGGCGATTACGTAATTAGCCAATTATTGCGCTCGCAAGCGTTCGCCGTGATCCACGCACAATCGGCGGGCGCAGCTCAGTGGGCGTAGCGATTTACAGGCAAGCGGGCGCGGCTTTAGAGCGCGCTAATTAAGAGATGGATATCTGGCGCGGCCACGCACGGCAGATAGCTTCGGCTGGCGCCGTCCGCCGCTCAGTGGTGTGCTGTGCGGGTTGCGGCCGCGGCGGGCGTGCGCAAACGAGCGGCTGACGGCGGACAGCCGTGCGACGTTAATGGCCGCTGTATGCTGTCCCCTGACGAAGCACCACAGCTGCTTGTAACGACGCGGCCCACCATGAAAATTCATGCTCCTCTGTCGGAACGTGCAATAACCGCCGCCACCGCCGCCGCTGCTGCTGCTGCTGCGAATACGCCGACCGTCACATTAATGGATGCGTGACCTACAGCTACAGTGTGCTAATATACCTCCAGCTACTCGTCACTGCTACAGACAACGTTCTATGTCTAGCTTTATATCTGCGAGCCACCAATGGTGCACCGTAAACATATGTCCCCGTACTTCTTAAACTCAAAGAAGTTGCGAGGTAACTCATTTGAAGAGGAGGAGGAGCAGGAGATTAGTGTTTGACGTCCCTTCGACAACGCAAGCTTAAATTAGGGAAGGATGGGGTAAGCAAATCGGCCGTACCCTTTCAAACGAACCATGCCGGCATTTGCCCGAAGGAAATCACAGAAAACCTACGTCTGGATGGTCGGGCACAGGTTTGAACCGTTGTCCTCCCGAATGCAAGTCCAATGTGCTAACTAACCACTGCCCCACCTCGCTCATTTCGCATTTATGACTGTACAGGACAGATGTACAGGGTCTTAAGGAAAAGTATTCTATATTTTGACAGGTGCTACAATGGAGGAAAAGAAGACAAAAACGTCCTCTAAACATGGGCTCTAAAACACATATCTTAAGAACTACATGCACTTGTTCATCTTCGCTACTGTGAAACACCTGTTATACTGCAAGCTCTTTGCTATTACGTACGACCTACAGAATGCAGCGAACAAATGAGAATACATTCCTCTGTTTTACACGGATACGGCACGCTGTAAAAACCTGTTAGTGTTGAATGTTGGGCTCCATAAGTTTTCCTTTCTGTGCAGCGACCGTGGAATATAAGATTATAAAGAATGTAGCAACCAGTTGCGGAAACATAATTTATTTATTTTATTGCAAGTCGATTTCGACTGATATCAGTCATCATCGGTGCATTTTTCTCACCGATACATGCCATGAGTAGAAGTACTGTCCTTGACTTCATGACAGAAATCTGCCAAGGACAGTACTTCTACTTATGGCATGTATCGGTTTGAAAAATACACCGATGATGACTGATGTCAGTCGAAATCGACTTCCAACAAAATAAATAAATTATGTTTCCGAGACTGGCTGCTACATTCTTTATAGTCCTGTTAGTGTTGTTATTGCAATCGCATTCACAGTTTACGGTAAGTGCAATGCATACATTAGTTTTAATGGAAGTACATTGTGTTTTGATAAGTTCGTGAAATACACTGAAGTGCCAAAGAAACTGGGATAGGCTTGCGTATTCAAATACAGAGCTATATACGGGCTGAATACGATGCTGCGGTCGGCAACGCCTATATTGTATAGGTGTCTGGCGCAGTTGTTAGATCAGTTGCTGCTGCTACTATGGCAAGTTATCAATATTTAAATGAGTTTGAACGTGGTGTTACAATCGATGCACGAGAGGTGGGACACAGCATCTCCGAGGTAACGATTAAGTGGGGATTCTCACGTACAACCATTTCACGAATGTAACGTGCATATCAGGAATACGGTAAAACATCAAATCTCCGACATCGCTGCCGCCGGAAAAAGATCCTGCAAGAAAGGGACCAACGACGACTGAAGAAAATTGTTCAAAGTGACAGAAGTGCAACCCTTCCGCAAATTGCTGCAGATTTCACTGCTGGCCCGTCAACAAGTGTCAGCGTGCGAACCATTCAACGAAACATCATCGATATGGGCTTTTGGAGCGAAGTTTCACTAGTGTACTCTTGAGGACTGCACGACACAAAGCATTACGCCTCGCCGGGGCCCGTCAACACCGATACTGGACTGTCGATGACTGGAAACATGTTGGCTGGTCGGACGAGTCTCGTTTCAGATTGTATTGAGTGGATGGATTTGTACGGGTATGGAGACAGCATCATGAATCCATGGACTCTGGATGTCAGTAGTGGACTGTTCAACCTGGTGCGGGCTCTGTAATGGTGTGGGACGTGTGCAGTTGGAGTGATATGGAACCCCTGGTACATCTAGATACGACTCTGAGAGGCGACACGTACGTAAGCATCCTGTCTGATTAACTGCGTCCATCCATGTCCATTGTGCATTCCCACGGACTTGGGCAATCCCAGCAGGACAATGCGACACCCCACACGCCCAGAATTGCTACAGAGTGGCTCCAGGTACACTTTCCTGAGCTTAAACACTTCCGCTAGTCGGCAAACTCCCCAGAACATTATTGAGCGTATCTGGGATGCCTTGCAACGTGCTGTTCAGAAGAGATCTCCATCCTCTCGTACTCTTACGGTTTTATGGACAGCCCTGCAGGATTCAAGCTGTCAATTCCTTCCAGCATTACTTCAGACATTAATCGAGTCAATTCCATGCCGTGTCGTGGCACTTCCGTGGGCTCGCGGGGGCCCTGCACGATATTAGGCAGATGTTGCAGTTTCTTTGGCTCTTCAGTGTACTTTAACATTGTTGTTTTACCTCTTTGCACTTACCAACATAATCGAGCCCATTATTCCACGGGAAATGGCAGAGATAATCTGCTATGATTTGGTAAATGGAAGCAATCATCGAGCCCGTCATCAGTGTGCTGAAAAATATTCAGAATGCGCGGTACCATCTGCATAATTACTCAGCCGTCTTTTCCAGGGACCAGAAGACTCCGGCTCCATAAATCCAGCAACAGCAGATCGTAGTAGACCTCGCAACCATTCTTATTCTTGCTGTGTAGGCGTGTGTGGTGTAAAGAAAGGGAGAAGATCCAGGAAATAATGTACGTAGAATCAGAAGCTCAGCATCTATCGTGGTTAGTCGTCGTCCAATACAGGCGACCCTGCGTGAACAGTTGCAACATCCATATCACGTACAGCGTGTCCCAGCCGCTCGGCCAAAAGATCAGGTTGCCATAATGTAGCTCTGCCAATGACTGGGTGCAAAACTGTTGTGAAATGCATTTTCCACAACAAAGCTACTGTTCAAAGACGAGGCTGGTTTCACGCGAGATGGGATTGTCGACTTTCATAACCAACATGTGTGAGCTCATACAAATTCACATGCAGTTCAAGAAGCAAGGCATCCCCGCCGATTTTAAATCAATGTGTGGCATGAGTTACTGGCGACAGACTAAGAGGACCTTAGATACTACCAAACAGGTTCACTGGTCGACGGTATCATCAGTGTCTTTGAAACAACTTCCCTACCCTGCTGGAGAAGTTACCGTTCAACCAGCGGCTGGAGATGTGGTGCATGCATGATGGAGCAGAAGTCGTTTTGTTTCAAAATGTCCAAGAACACCTCACACAGCCATTTAATAGGCAATGGATTGGTCGGAGAGCTCCTGTGCGTTGGCCAGCTCGTTTCCCTGATCTTAGGTTTTTGGTTGTGTAGACACTTCAAGTCTTTTGTGTAAGTAAGTTCCATTACAAGCCAGACGTACAAGAATGCTATCCATGCCTTCCATCTCATCCGTGACCAACCTGCAGTTTTTCAGAGAGTGAGTGGTTCCCTAAGACGTCGAACAGAAGCATGCCTTACTATGAATGAACATCATACTGAGCACTTCCTTTAGCGATGGCTGACCAGTTCTTCTCTTTCACAGTAAGGGGACAACGTGTTCTCCTTCGTGTACTGTATTCTGTAGGTAGTTCGTAATAGCAAAGAACCGGCACTAGAAGAGACACGTTTCACAAAGGCGAGGAAGAACAAGTGTTCAAAACTCTTCAGACATGCATTTTATAGCCCACGTTTTACTGCACTTTTTTCGTTATCTTGGTCCACAGTACCACCTCCCAAACACTCTATTTTTAAACACCTCGTATATGTTGACAGACTGATCTATATACTGCGGCGTGCCTGAAAAGGAATGCCCCCGAATTTTTTATGTGAAAACTCTTAAAAATCTTTTTAAATAAAACAAGCGTTATTATTTATTCTTCATGTCTACATATTTGTTTCTCAACATAGTCACTGATGCGGCGAATACATTTCTCGCAACGAGAGACCAGTTTGTTGATAACCTTACTGTAGAATGTTTGTTGACGCAGCCACCTCACCTTTGCTTGCACCGCTTCATCCTATCAAAGTGAAGTCCTCAGAGGTGTTCTTTAAGTTTTGGAAACAGATGATAACCGGATGGGTCCAAGTGGGAACTGTACGGACGACGAAGGATGACAGGGTCCTCCATGTTTGGACGAACTCTTCGAATTCGAAACTCGATTACAGGACGATGTTTCTCACGTACCGACATAGTTACGTTACACATCCATGTTACACGCTTCAATGCGGATCCGTCTCACAGCAGAGGACTACATGTATGCCGACGCGAAGGATAAAGATGTGGAATGTCAATAACGTTCGTTATTTTAAAAACTTTAAGAGTTGTCACGTGAAAAATTCGGATTCATTACCATTAAGCACGCCTTCGTCGACAGCAAAATTTACAGATAAACGACAAGAAACTGTTGTGAGATGATGAGAACACGATATCAGTGTGTTTAGGGCGGTATAAGGTGAACGAAATATGGGCACCTCTGAAGCTTTGATGCACCTAAAGAAAATAGAAATGATTTTCACGACTCTCAAAATCAAAGACACAAATCGCATACAGTGGGTAGTCATTTACAATATTTACAACAAACTTCTCCGAGAAATACAACCAGGAAATGAAAGAAGACACGTAAATAATACGAACATCACGATTTATTTTAGCTCTCATACAGTTTACAATTACATTTAATAGTTAATTAAGGAACTGTAAGACAATTTTCCTGTGGCTGAAAGCAGAGAATAATTACAAGAAGCCAGTTCGCAATTCTTTTTGTGCTATTCAAAAGCCAAAGTTAAGGGGTACTGCTGAGAAAACCGAGAAAGAAGAGAATCGAAGCGGTAGAGAGGTGGCGCTACACAAGGACCGTCTAGGAGACAGCAGAGATTACGGCGCGCGCCTCGGCAGACACCAGTACGCCCACGGCACTCGTTGCCCCCTACCTTCACGCACTCAGACGCGACTCCCCACTGGCGCCAGAGTATGCCGTTGCTAACTCGGTACGGTGATTTACAGGGCCGAGAAGGAGCGAGGCGGCTGCCATTTACGAGAGGACAATAGCCGCGCGGAGCGAGCTGCCGCCGCGTTCTTGCCGGTGTCGCGGTGCGGTTCAAGGCTGTGGCCGGCAACACCTCGGCAAGGGCGGCGGTGCAGGCTGAGGGTCAAGGCCTCCACCGCGTCGCCATATCGTCCACTCTACGACGCCGGGACGTCCGTCACAGGGACAGACACACACTTCTGTGGGTCACAGATAGCGCGTCGGAGACAGCCGTTTTCCTCGCTGCACAGCACCACGGAGACACTTGACACTGGGTGCCAGTACGAACTGATAAATCTACATTGCTTTATAGTAAGCAAGAAGGAATAAAATAAATAGGAAGTGTAGGAAGCTAAGGCGAAATGGTTGCATGAAAAATGCGATGAAGTCGAAAAAGAAGTGGTTGCCGGAAAGACTGCTTCAAGAAAAATAACGTTCCGTGAAAGGTGTCAGCAATAACAGTACGTGAGAAATTCAACTGTTAAACGCAGAAGAGAGGGCGGATAGGTGGAAATAGTACACTGGCGGACTCTACGAGTGGGAAGAATTATCTAATGATGTGACAAGAGGAAAATGAGACACGAGGACTCCATTATTAGAGTCAGAGTTTAACAGAGCTTAGGAAGACTTGCGATCTAATAAGGTGGAAGGTATAGGCAACACCCCATCGGAATTTCTAAAATCATTGGGTGGAATGACAACTGATGGCTATTCAGATTGGTTTGTAGCCGTCTGAGTCTGAATATAACCGGTCCTTGCGAACAATGGAATGTGCAAACTGGCTTAAACCCAAATGGGCAACACAGCTGTTCTATGTGCTGTTGTGCGCTCATAGGTAGCACCCCGCTCCTAGTACACGTCCACCACGGCGCTCGGGGGCCTCAGCACCCTTGCGACACCTGAGGATTGGCTTATGAGAGCCCGAAACCGGTCGTGATAATAAAAGAAATTTACAACTGAAGCGGTATTTCCACCCTCTGGTCAGTTCATTGCATTTAATACCCGGCTCAAAAAACAGAGATTACTTTACATCTGTTATTAATTCCAAATCTACTGGGGTACTACTCACTAGAGCACACCACACTAGGCCTGATGATGTACTATAATGAACACCGTACAATTGTGGTTTCCAATAAAGTATCAATTTCAGGTCACAGTTTCCGTGGTATATCTGTGCGACGATGATTCTAATTCTTAGGATACAACGAGTGCCGCGGTGGCCGAGCGGTTCTAGGCGCTTCAGTGCGGAACCAAGCGACTGCTACTGTCGCAGGTTCGAATCCTGCCTCGGGCATGGATGTGTGATGTGCTTAGGTTAGATAGGTTTAAGTAGTTCTAAGTTATAGGAGACTGTTGACCTCAGATGTTAAGTCCCATAGTGCTCCGAGCCATTTGAACATTTTTTTTTTTTTTTTTGGAAGAATGACAAACTATGTTTTGACCGTGCACGCACTGGCGTACTGACTGAAAAAGATCTGCCCTCCTCGACCGATGTCGGTCGTCAGTGGAACAGCCCGATGTCGGTGCCACCCTGTTTGCCCCCTTAGGTGAGTGCTCAGCACGTCTGACTGCCAAGAAGCGGGCCCGGGTTCAATTCCCTGCCGGGTCGGAGATTTTTTCCGCTGGGGAACTTGCTGTTGTATTGTCCTCATCAGTATTTCAATATCATCGACACGCAAGTCGCCCGATGTGGCGTCAATTGATAAGATTTACAACTCGGCGGCCGAACTTCCCCTGGTGGGGACTCCCGGCCACCAGTGCCATAAGGTCATTTCATTTAATGACGCCAACAGCCATGCAATGTTCGTAACAGTTGTTCCCACCCGATCAACGAAGTTAAGCGACATTGGGCCCGGCTATAACTTGGATGGGTGACCGTTCGGGGAAAACTGGGTACCGTTGGTTTCACGGGCATCCAAGTCGCCTAAGTGGCGTCCAATTGAAAGACTTGCAGGAGTCCGTGGTGCCACACGACATTTACTTTATTTCAGTGCCACCGTCACCGCAGCCTAAGTGAAGGCCTGCCAGTCTACCTCCAGCAGACGCCTGTCGCGCTGCACGTGTCGCCGTGTCACTCATCTCCCCGCCGCGCCTACGGCTGCAGCCAAGGCCGCGGCGCCGATAGCAGAGCAGCGGGCGCGGTTCGGCGCAGCGCGTGGTTGCTTCCGAAAATTAGCCCCACTTGCCGGCTCAAAAGCGGGCACGGTCTCAGGGAATGCCTCGCTATTTCAGACTTCGTTTACACCGACACGCTGAATTTAGGCTACACATAAACCCATTTCTTTGCGTGTCAGCTGACGCGCAGGAAAGAAAACGCCGATCCCTCCCACAAAACTCTGGTAGCAGGGCGAATAAACACAGCTACGTAAAGATTGTCGCGCGTAGGAGTGGTCCCACGTTTACGGCGGTCGCCGTAGACATTGGAGAGTATGGCTTTGTTTGAATGCCAACTTGTCCGCTGCCCTAACCTCCACGGACTGCAAACAAACCGGACAGGGAACGGCGTTTTTGCCACTCGCCCACAGCGCGTGCCCGTTTGCGAGAACACGAGCCGGCCAAACAGTCCCGCACAGAGCGGCCGTCTCGGAGAATGCGGATGTTTACTACGCCCACAGCTGGTCACATGTGCCACCATGTTTCCGATTGTTTACGGCCGCTTGTTTACTTGGGAGCAGGATGCTATGCGACGCTCGACTCAATCTGCGAGACTGCCACATGTGACACTTCTGAGCTCACAACTTGCAGTTTCGTAGACGCTTACAATTCCATTCCTCTACAACTGCACTTGGCGAGCAAGTTCGAACAGTTATATTCGAACAGTTATATAATATCCTTCTTCTTTCCTTAAGCGTTAGAAATTTGCCTGTTACGTCGTATTGTTCAGTGCCTCTACTGTCTGTGGTTGGTTTCTACTTGATTACTCCACCTCTTTCTCGCTCTCCCCATTGTTCTCTCATTCGTTCTTGTGCCATTGTCACCCCATTTTTTTGTTCTCCCGGGTCTGTTCCTTTATCCTTTTATCCTGTTTATCTGTTGTATTCAAAATGGTTCAAATGGCTCTGAGCACTATGGGACGTAACAGCTGTGGTCATCAGTCCCCTAGAACTTAGAACTACTTAAACCTAACTAACCTAAGGACATCACACACATCCATGCCCGAGGCAGGATTCGAACCTGCGACCGTAGCAGTCGCGCGGTTCCGGACTGCGCGCCTAGAACCGCTAGACCACCGCGGCCGGCTGCCATTAAGTATATATGTTAGCGCTTTTGGTTTCTAAGACTTCGTTACCATTAAGCCTCCATCTTTTTACTGAGTTATCTGCATATGGTCCCATTAATATATTTGACACTGCATATTGCAATAATATTATACTTACTGAATACACATGCGTCTTCTGCATTTACAAGAGCACTAATGGTTTCGGATAACCTATCCCACATCCTCCCTCACTGCCTCATACATGGTGAATTCCCGCAAATATTTCGGTGGTTGTTCAGCTGCATTTTCTGATTATTCCGGTATCAGAGACCCGCAGCCTCGGGTGACTAGTTGTAGAGTAGAATTTCGGAACAAAAATAGTCTTGCATGCAACGTTATTTTACATTAATGACGCGTTTCACTCTTTTGGGGCATCATCAGATTGTGTAAAAGTAGCTGGATATGTAACTTACCCGTCATAAAGCCATATAAAATTGAAGCAACAGTAACTGTATATGTTTGCGCCCATTTTCCTTTTTATATGGCTTTGTAACGGATGGGTTACACATCCAGCTACTTTTAGACAATCTGACAATGCCCGGGGTGAAACGTGTCACTGATATTAAATAACTTCGCAATTAAGAGTGTTTTTATTCTGAAATAATTCGAAATTAGTTGCTGTAGCACCCTGCCACAGTGGAGTGGGAAAAAATTTACAATTAGGATTTATTCAGGTTTGTTTATTTGAAAATAGTTTCACAACAGTGAAAAAGTCTGTAAAACGTACGAAAGTAATGTTGTTGCTGCCGCTGCGAGAACAGCCGAGCATAGCACCGTTGTGCCGCTCTACCATTGCATTCAGTGAATCCTTACCTGAGGTGCCCATTAGCCTAGTCTCCATCAGCAGATCTGTCAATACTGCCGCGCATCGCTGTCAACGTACGCCTAACAAAGTCGGAAAAACAAACCCGAGACACAACCGAGCAGTACTGAACGCAAGCTTGAGGGCAAAGAGTAAAAGTTGACTTACGACCGACCCGCGCTTATTGGGAATTTCGTGTTGATGTGCAACATTCGCAAGCCCCGAGCACGGAGGAGATTCGGCAATTTAAATCGACTTCGTTGCAACGCGCATCCTAAGAGAGTCGCAACCATATTACAAAATCCAGTCTCATGCGGCTAAGAGCCATCTGTCTCTTTAACAGCAAAAGTAATCGTGACTAGTTAGCAAAACTGCTGATGATCCTCCAAACACGACTGAGCCTGAAAACCGATCAAAATGCAGGTACTCGCAGGCAGAATGATGAGTCAACGAACAGTATGAACTGATTTAGTTCAAAAATGGCTCTGAGCACAATGGGACTTAACTTCTGAGGTCATCAGTCCCCTAGAACTTAGAACTACTTAAACCTAACTAACCTAAGGACATCACACACATCCATGCCCGAGGCAGGATTCGAACCTGCGACCGTGGCGGTCGCGCGGATCCAGACTGTAGCACCTAGAACCGCTCGGCCACACCGGCCGGCAACTGATTTAGTGAAACTAACGAAAGTGCGTACGAAAATGTGCTGATTCAAATTTGAATCCACCTCCTCTTGAATACTAATCCATTTCGTTAACGACTTTGCCGCTTTGTCGTGGGGCGTAGTGTGCAGGTCAACTTAACATTCCGATACCGGATTTCGGCTTCGTCCCTTGATGCACTGCCATTGTGGCATAAGACCTCATATACGTGCAAACACAAAGAGAACAGAACGATGACAACAGTTTTTGGCGTCTATTTTATTTTTTGGAGCGTAGCTCATGGTGATCGATCTGTAGCGCAGCCCGAAATACATAAAGTAGGTCGAAAGATGACAATCTGGTTTGAATTTGCGAATGTGTGAATATGAAATCTTAGCTGATTTGTAGTGTTGCCTGAGGTCTAGGTCAAGTTGGAAGGTGACTGACTGACTGCATGTGTGGAGCGGTATCGAACTCTTCAGTTATTCCTACCGGCTGTCCCTGAGGCCCGCCCCCAGCCACAGCCACTTACCTGTGGGGCCGGACAGGCAACGCATCAATCAGCCGCCCGCTCAGCCTCCGTCACCGTTGCTGCTGCTGCCGCCCATATTGATCAGGCGCACCTGCACGCGACACCGCGACCAACCCCGAAATCCCACACGCACAGCGCGCCCGTCTCTTTGCCAGTCTACCGTCGGGTGTTTCTCTAGCGTGTAAAGTGAGCGGAGTAGCAGACGCATTACGTTCTGCACTAATAGCCGAGAGCAGTTGTCGATTCCTTTAGTAAAATAAAGATTCAGATGTCTTTCAGCACAATGAATGTCCATCATTAATGTACTGGAGCAATTACAGATCCGTATGGCCCGAAGTACCATATTACCTTCAGAGGAGCTGTTGTTTCAATCAACGACTTGCAGCGCTAGCTGGACTTGTAAAAAAGAATCGAATCTTCCTGCCACGAATTACTGCCGCGTCTGTATATCCTAATTTCTTGACTAGTTTCTCCGCGTGAAGTTGCATACGGACGGCTACGTTGGATAAACTGCGAGAGTAAACCCTAACAGTCTGCACTCGGTGCTTCGATTATTGCTGGAAAGAAGTTCTGTTTACCGCATGTTTTCAGGCGACATCCACTTGCCCGCAATTAAATTCTTCTACCAAAGTCGCGGCTTCTACCACAGCTACTTTCGCCATTGAAAGTAAGTGTAGTCAGCGGGATCGTTACTATTGCCACTTCAATAATATTCAAAGTTTTTGGTACAAGGAAAACTGATGCTACCTCACACTGACGTGACAGAAACCACGGAATACCTCCTAATATTGTGCCGGAACTCCTCGATGTATCACGGACTCAACACGTCATTGGAAGGCCCCCACAGTAATTCTGAGCCATGCTGACTCTACAGACGTCCATAATTGCGAAAGTGTTAGCGGTGTAGGATTTTGTGCACAAACTTATTTCTAGATTATGCCCCATAAATGTTTGATGGGATTCATGTCAGGCGATCTGGCTGGCCACATCATTCGTTCGAACTGTCCAGAATGTTCTTCAAACCAATCGCGAAGAACTGTGGCACGGTGACATTGCGCATTGTCATCCATAAAAATTCCACCCTTTTATGGAAACATGAAGTCCATGAATGGCTGCAAATGGTCCCCAATTATCGGATACGACCATTTCCAGTGGATGATCGGTTCAACTGGACCAGTGGTCCCAGCCCGTTACATGTAAACACAGCCCACACCAATTCGCAGCCGCCCCCAACTTGCACAGTGTCTTGTTGACAACTGGGGGCGGTAACGAGTTTCGTATTAACGTTACGGATCACCAAACTAGACTGCTTAATGATCACACCTAAAAGTTTCTCTCTCTCAGGATAATATAGTAATACCAAAAGTACCCTCCGCAACACACCGTCAAATGGCTTGTGGAACAGAGATGTAGATGTAGAGAAATCTTGTAGCACCCATAAGAAGATGGATTTTTTCAGACCTAAAATCAGTTATGCAGATTTTTAAATAAAAGTATTAAACCTTACTTCAAGCCGGTTGTTTTTAACAGTCATTTTGAGATAATAGCATAGTTTTCCTCACTTTCGTAAAGGGGAACACGAATTAGCGCAAATTAGCTTTCCACGTTTCTCCAGCATTATGTCATATTAGTTTTGTATGCTTCTATGCAAGGCAATGTTAGAGCTGCCGGTGTGGTGTGGGGGTTAGGCGGGGGGGGGGGGGGGGGTGTTATGTACTTTGGTTGGCTCTGAGCACTATGGGACTCAACTGCTGAGGTCATTAGTCCCCCTAAAACTTAGAACTAGTTAAACCTAACTAACCTAAGGACATCACAAACATCCATGCCCGAGGCAGGATTCGAATCTGCGACCGTAGCGGTCTTGCGGTTCCAGACTGCAGCGCCTTTAACCGCACGGCCACTTCGGGCGGCCATGTACTTTGGCAATAGCCAAGGAACAAAGAGAAACTGTGAAAATTCTCGGAAATTTGTTTCACCAATAAAGAATAGATTGCATGTAAACGATAAACAAATCCTTTACCGCACTCAAATACCCGTTTCCAATTAAAGAAATGTGTAATAGAACTGTTGCATATCGCATGTATTCGTAACTGAGTAAAGAGTATTCCATGAAACTCAAAGTACCGTTTCATTATTGTCTGAAACCTTTCATTGCTCGCATGTTTTCTTCCCCGCACGATGTTCGTCATCAACACAGATCAAGTCGGTAGCTTCCTTGTTCTCAGCGGAGCAAGACGTTAGTGACAAGGACCACCAAACGCATTTTGTCTCTCGCCATCTTCATGTTTTCTTTCCCGCAGACAATTCGTGTCTGACTCGGGCGGAGTTAGCAGTATTCGTTAAATCTCCAATTACTTCGTTTCACAGGCTACGGATTCCGCCATATGGCAATTCGCCGTGCCTTGCCAATGCAAAGACCAACCGCCATAAGGCAGAATAGCCATGTCTGCTTATAGTGGCCTCCGCCAGCAGTGGAGTGGCTATTCAACTTGGAGTTATTTTGATACGACAAAAAGTTCAGTTTTTGCAACTGCACATGTTATAAAATTAATGTCAGTATAGCCATGGTGAGTGTTCATCGTCATGTGGAATCTAAAAATCTGCTTAAGAGGACTCACTGAAATGTCGCATTCCGAGCACGGTTATACCGACAACTTGCCACGATAGCAAAAAAGTATTTCTGTGTCATGATTATCTCAGTAATGACGTTCAGTAAAGAGTAACAAATAATGTTTGAACGGATGTGTGGACAACTTTGAATACACACCGTACAAAACTGAGTTGTTACTTTTACAGCCGTAAACCTATAACGTAATTATCGTACGAGCGGCGAACTTTCGAGATGCAGAATCGCCTAAAGGTAGTTCCGCACGTCACCAAATGGCTCTGAGCACCATGGGACTTAACATCTGAGGTCATCAGTCCCCTAGAACTTAGAACTACTTAAACCTAACTAACCTAAGGACATCACACACATCTATGCCCGAGGCAGGATTCGAACCTGCGACCTAGCGGTCGCGGTTTCTAGACTGAAGCGCCTAGAACCGCTCGGTCACAGGTTACACCTCACTCAAATACGCTGCTGCCACTGTTGTGACTCGGAGAGGGCTCATGAAATGATAAGAATTCGCTGTCGCTGCAATGAGATGCGTTAGTCTTCTCACCGAACGTGCGTACAGAAAGTACACGCAAGACATCTAGATATTCCGCTGAAGATCATGTCCCTTGTGCTTCCAAGACGAAAACTGAATATGCATCACGGAAACTGAATAATCTATGCGAGCTCCTCGGCGTGCTGGCATAAGCGAAGTGGTACGAAGAGGCCAAACGCTGTGAGCACTCATCCTCCATGTTGCTGCGTGATTTGCATCTTACTCGATGAAAGGGCCTGCATTAATCAAAAAGGAATAAGGAAAACCTGAGCAAACCAAGAATCATGCAGACAGAAAGCACGTTCTTGTGAAATCCTCAAGGCTGATACGCTTGTTACATTATAAAACGAAATCGCAGAAGTTCGAATAAGTGTTCCCATTGTTAATTACAGCACTGTTAACTGTAACTATCATAGCGCGCTAAGGAATGAACACAGTTCCACAACAACTTAAAGAATCTTTTAATGAAGCAGTCTTCATTTCCTCACACACCGTCAGAAAACATTTAGTAACAGAAGATGGGAATGCCTGTCTAACGGTCTAAAATCGGTGATATCGACAACTTAGAATAACGTCTGAATACCGGCAGTCGTTCAGTTAGGAAACTGTAATCTTACTGTAATATGTAGTTCCTATATCCGTGAAAAAATTTTTGGTTGCTGTTCGTTGTTTACGTTTGAGATAGCGTGGCACACAGGTGAGCATGCACCAATGCTATGACGATGCATCTCTGATTCACTCCATTTACATTACAGATAACATGGGTTAAAGTATGTTAAATCTATTTTAATTGCGTCCATTTACAACAGCCCCTGTCGTTTTACAATTATGGTTTATGTGGCACTTTGATGAATACTGTGGATACGTTTATGCAACTCAGAAAAGGAAAAAGTGAAACATTTTGGGAAAATGGTGATAAGATGTCACATTATCAGCGATCATCTATACTAGAGATAAAACTGTAAAACAGTCGTATATGTCCGCTTGTCTATCTGAACACGTTAGTCTCCAAAACTTTCGAACAAATGTCCATGGGGTTTTCCCAAGTATCTTGAGCGTCGCTTCGTGCAACGTATAGGTTTAATTGAATCAATATGAGAACAAGAAAAAAAAAGATATCGTAATTAGAAGTTTTAGCTAAAACTGTCTGCTCAGCTTACTAGTTCGGATGTTCAATCATCATAGCATAGTACACCAAATAACCAATAGATGGTAAAGCTAGTTTTTTATAAGTGAAAACCAACTTTCCAACCAGTCGAGAATGTCGAATCCTGAGGCATCAATGAATTGTCAGTGGAGACCAGTGTGTGTGTGTGTGTGGGGGGGGAGGGGGGGGGGGGTAAAAATTGTAGCGGCACACCAAGGCCTGGTTACAGTAAGGAGGATCACATGAATGTATGTATGTATGTAACAGTAGCTACGCAGATATGTAGTGGTCTGCAACACAATGTAGCGTGGAGACAATAGACTTAGACTTCGGGCTGGAGACACCAAAAATGAGAACGTCGGATCTACAACCACATGATGCCAATGTGAAATTGACATCGCTGTGGTATGAGAATGATTATAATTTAACGTGCTGTCGGAATCAAGGAAATTACAGATACATTATTAGATTACAGAACAAGTAATTATCCGAAGGTCTGCAGAAGCAATAAAAACGGCGTTCGCAGAAGCTGATACAGGGAAGCTAAATAAAACAGAAATCAAATTGTACGGTAGGACCAGTTACATCAGCATATGGGTCCGTTGTCGTAATCACCACCCGCACTTTCGTCTGAATGAAGTTTGAGGTGACGAGTATATCGTCGCACTACCGGGGCCTTCTCCTCGCTGCTGCAGTACAAATCATGGGAAATTTAACTGTCTTACAACAGTACTTGCAGCAAGTACTGAGCTCGGAGGCATTTAATCATTTCATCATCACTTTGTATAGTAGCGCCGTCACTTGGAACCCAAACGGATAGAGGTCTTCCGTAATTTTTAATTACAGAGAGACCAAAATTTATATAAGCAATGTCGTGAGATGGCCATTACATGAATTTTTATTATACATCCAGACATGGTTCGCTCTTTAACAAGGCATCCTCAGTGGGTGTTAGCAAAGTGTATACTTCAATACTTTAAGATCATTCAGCATTCCCCATCGTCTAAACCCGTTTGAAGCTCGCACTTTTTCGTGCAGAGTCACTCTAACTTCGTAACTCTCCACGCTAGTATTTCCTGTGAGAGCCACTTCATTGCTGCAGAACTATCGCAAACTACATCCGTTTGAACCTGCTTGCTTTTGTCACCTTCTACCATTTTTCCCTGCACTTCCCCCATTACCAAACTGACAGTTTTTTGATGGTTCAGGATGTAATCAAGTTGTTTTAAAAATTCTCTTCTCTCCAGTTTGATTCAATACTTCCTTGTTAGTTAAGCGATCTACTCAACAATCTTCAGCGTTCTCCTGTAGCACCTCATTTCAAAATCTTCTACTCTTTTCTTGTCTGAACTGTTTAACGTCCACATTTCACCTCCGTACACGGCTACACTCCAGACAAACTCCTGCAGGAACGGTTTCCCAACATTTAGATTGATATCCCACGTTAACAAATTTCTCTTCTGAAGAATTGATTTTCTTGCTGTTGCCAGTCTGCATTACATCCTCTTTGCCTTCTGTCTTCATCAGTTATTTTGCTGCACGAATAAGAAAAACTCATCTACAGCGCCATAGCAGTATAGTCTTATCAAACGGCAGCCTCGCAAAAAATACCAAAGTTCCCTGCCGATATGCGAAGTTCACAACGCCTTACACAACCAGCAACCTGCACAGCTTTTGTGCCTCCCTGGCAGCCTACGCAGAGCTTCAGCACCACGTGTCTGGCTACCGCATACCAAAGACAATTATCAGTCTCTCGTAAATGACAAACGGACCACTCTCAGGCGTCAGGAGGGGGCGAGTAAGTCACATCTCAGAAGGAAGCCCTCAAGTCTTCTCTGTTCGAAAGAAATTCTACACTAGTAACTCATGAAGAAACTACAGTGTTTCTTGAGTTTCGCTTTAAGTCTACAGCGGTCTTCTACGTGATACGGCAATTAGTTAGGAATACAGTGATTTATCAAACGATACTATAAGGGTTCAGAGAACTTTTGAAGTCCCAAACATCTCTGCTGCATATATGCAGACTCAAGTGACGAAAGAAAATTTGTACCGAGGCTCGATTCGAATCTCGGGCTAGGTGCAAATTTTCATTCTTCGCTTCAGTCTGCATGTATACAAGTATTTGTGTTAGCGCCGAACGAGGTGACATAGTTATTAATATGCTGTGTTCGCATTCGAGTGGACGACGGTCCGAATCCCCATCTGACCACCAAGATTTATAAGCAGCAGCCAAATGAAAACGAGAGAGATGGAAAAACGTAAATAAATCGACATACCGGTTTATGCATTTATTCCACTATGAGATAAGGAGGTCAGTGCCTTCATGAAAAAATGTTTGTGGTTTCCTACGAAACCATAATTGTGCCCATGCATGCACTTCTCCTTTCGAAGCAAGTCCACCGCCACGAATGTCTTTCTTCAGGGCTCCAAAAATTTGGAAATCGCATTAGCAGAGATCGGGACTATATGGAGGATCTTCCCAGCGAAACATCTGCAGCGAAGTCGAAACAATCTTGTCAACTTGTCGACGTCTTTTCTCACAGTGGGATAAATTTATTAGCACTTCTTCTGAAACTACAGTTAACTTTCTTTTCTTGCATCTGCCTAGTTCATTTTACTGCCCCTTATAAGTTCTCCGCCGTTTTCCTAAATCGTTTAGGACAAATGCTGGGGCGGTTCTCATGTTCCTCTTTTTCTGTTAGTATGCCTTTTTTTCAAAAAATGCCAGTTTCTATGTTTGGGGACGTAGCAATAAAAACAACTATAAAATTGGTTTAGTCCTTCGAATAGGAAAACCGATCTCTGACGTGGAGTTCAGAACTATGCCGAGTCAGTATTACATAACTTTCCCATCGTTTCCCTACCTTACTTGAGTAACGTAGTTTCTTTCAACAAGGCCACACTAGTTCGTTGCCATCTTCGACTAATTACTTACTGTACTATAATTAGTAAGCTAAACATCGACGAGACCAAATCTAACATTCCCTTCGTTGTAAGTATAGAATGATGTGACATCTGAGTGATAGTTTACATTGCACGGTACCCATATCTTACATAATATGCTACGCCTGTGTGTAAGGACTGTTCACATGTCCTATGTTACAGTGCCTCCAACAAGACAAAGAGCTAAAAAAGAATCTCGCTATTATTAACAACATCACTTTAAAGCTACGCGAGACGTAGCTTACAAAAATAACATGTGTCAGGCCTCTACGACCAAAATAAACAAAGCGTTCGTTGATCTTACTTGGTCCTTACGCTTAAATATTGATTATCAAAGGCTGGTCCGTTGACCTAACCCAAAGTGACGAGAACAAAGTCGCTGCTCTCACGTGCTAAAACAGCCTCAAGGGAAAATAAACTTTTCCGTTGTTTCGTTTCCCTTGCTTGATTTCGGAACCTCAGCATCCTGACGTTGATTTCACGAACGTACTGGCGTCTAGCTCTAGAGTCTTGTTTTACGAACTCTCTCTTACTTGTTGAAGTCAGCACCACGAATTACACACATAATAATAGTAAGTTTTACGACAACGATGAACTACTGTCACACGAAGGAATGCTATTACATCGCCTGAGGAGCCTCCATTAAATAGGTTAAATTGCAGACGTAACAACAACTGATCGCTTGGAAACGGAAGAGGGTTAAACTAGATATCAGCACGTAGAGGTTCGATTAGTGTGGCGTTCCATTTACATTAAGGCAATAAGCTCCGTTAATCAGGTAATGCGTCGCGCCTTGCAGCTAAGTGGTCTGTGTCCCGTTAATAGGGGCTAATGCAGTTCCGCTCTGCGAGGCTCGCCTGCCTCAGCGGATCTGCCGAGAATTTGACGTCTGCTGAATCGCCCCTCATCTGAACAAAGATTTAGGAAATAAACAGATGTCAACTGGTGAGCGGTAGTTCCGAGCGCACGTGGGTGGTAGTAATATCTTTCCCGACTCCTCTTACAGCGCATGTTCCCAAAATTTTAGTAGTAAAACTATGCGTCATTCACAACGCCTTGCTTGTATCGTCTGTCTCCGGAATTTGTTCAACATCTCCATAAGCTCTCCGGTCGATTTAACGATCCCGTGACGAAGCACTTCTTGTTCAAGGTCCTTGACTGATTAACAACGCCTAAAGCCACTACTTTCGTTTATGAATTAAAGATAAACCTGTGTTTATATCATTTGTAGACTTTGAAAAAGCTTTTCGCAATGGTGACTGGAATACTCTCTTTGGAATTCTGATGGTAGCAGGGGTAAAATACATGGAGGAAAGCCGGCCGCGGTGGCCGTGCGGTTCTAGGCGCTTCAGCCCGGAACCGCGCGACCGTTACGGTCGCAGGTTCGAATCCTGTCTCGGGCATGGATGTGTGTGATGTCCTTAGGTTAGTTAGGTTTAAGTAGTTCTAGGGGACTGATGACCTTAGATGTTAAGTCCCATAGTGCTCAGAGCCATTTGAACCAAGGAGGAAAAGACTATTTCCAAGTTGTACAGACACCAGACGATAGTTCTAAAAAATCGAGGGGCATGAAACGGAAGAGTGGTTGAGAAGGGAGTGAGACACGGTTGTAGCCTAGCCCCGATGCTATTTAGTCTGTGCATATAGCAAGTAGTCAAGGAAACCAAAGAAAAATTTGGAGTAGGAATTAAAGTTATGGGAGAAGAAAAAAGAATTTTGAGTTTTGCCGAAGACATTGTAATTTTATCAGAGACAGCAAAGGACTTGGAAGAGGGCGTAAGATGAACATCAACAAAAGCAGAACAAGGCTAATGGAATGTAGTCGAATTAAATCTGACGATGTTGAGTGAAATAGTTTAGAAAACGAGACACTTAAAATAATAGATAACTTTTGTTCTTTGGGTGGCAAAATCACTAATGATGGAAAGAGATAGACAGGATAAAAATGTAAATTGGGAATGGCAAGAAAAGTGTTTCTAAACAAGGCAGATTTGTTACCATCGAATACAGATTTAAGTGTCAGAAGTCTTTTCTGAAAGTATTTGTATGGGATATAGCCATCTGTGGATGTGAGTTTGGACGATAAAGAGTGTAAACAAGAAGAGAATAGGAGCATTTGAATTGTGGTGCTACAGGAGGAGGACATGATTAGCGTTTAACGTCCCATCGACAACGAGGTCATTAGAGACGGGTGGTGTTACAGAAGAATGACGAAGAATAGATTACGTAACTAAAGAAGAGGTACTGAGCAGAACTGGAGAGTAAAGGAATCTGTGGCGCAACCCGATTAGAAGAAAGCACCTGTTGATAAGATACATTGTGAGACATCAAGGAATTACTAATTTAGTCTTGGAGGGAAGTATGTGCGTGTGTGGGGGAGGGGTGGGGGGTGGGGGTAAAAGACGAATACAGTAAGCAGATTCAGAAGGATCCGCAGCTCTAGTGGCTGGTGTTGCTGTCTCTGGATCACGGGGTCCCGGGTTCGATTCCCGGCCGGGTTGGGGATTTTCTCTGCCCGGGGACTGGGTGTTTGTATTGCTAGCCTCATTTTCATCATCATCATCATCATCATCGTGACAGTGGCTAGACTGGACTGTGTAAAAATTGGGACTTCGTACGAGCGCTGATGACCACGCAGTTGAGCGCCCCACAAACCATACACCAAAACATCATAGTGATTAAAATTCTTCTGGGTATTATGCCGCGTCATTGCTAAAAAACTAACAACAATAATAAACTAAAACCGACGTTTCGGCCGAATTGCAACGGCCTTCTTCAGGGCACGACTGGTTTTGCATGGGGATAGGTGTTTCTATTTATTACAGACTATCGATGTCTGACGTCACAGTTGTAAAACGTTCAATTGGCCCTTTAATATGATTGGCCAGTCATGACGTAAGGGAAGATGGGAGGAAAGGAGGCTATTCGTGGATGTCCATGTCGTCAACGATTGGTAGCTGTACGCCAATCAGCGTTCGGCTTCTGGTCGGCAAGTTTTCCTCCTGGTGTGCGCGGAAGTGGACTGACAACTGCTCTACAGCTGCTTGTGCAGATACGTCCGTGTCCCGTGTAGCTTCTGCCCCGCGACCGCTGACGCCTGGAGTGTGTAGCCATCTTCTCTGTTGATGTTGTCAGGTTGCTTAATAATTTCGATCGCCTCACGTATTTTGCGTTGTCGCATCCACGATTCTTTCGGCAGTAGTCGGACGTATCTGCACAAACAACTGTAGAGCAGCTGTCAGTCTACTTTCACGCACACCAGGACGAAAACTTGCCGACCGGAATCCGAACGCTGATTGGCGGACAGCTACCAATCGTTGACGACATGGACAGCCACGAACAGCGTCTTTCCTTCCATCTTCCCTTACGTCATGACTAGCCAATCATATTAGATGGCCAATTAAAAGTTTTACAACTGTGACGTCAGACATCGATAGTCTGTAATAAATACAAGCACCCATCCCCATGCAAAAGCTGTCGTGCCCTGAGAAAGGCTGTTGCAATTCGTCCGAAACGTCGGTTTTAGTTTATTATTGTTGTTGTTAGTTTTTAGCAATGACGCGGCATAATACCCAGAAAAATTTTAATCACTATGACACAGGCCGCGGAAGCCTACGCTCTTATATCGGAACATCAGATTAAGACGAAAGGAAGTTGCAGTAGTTATTCGGAAATGAAGAGACTTGCATAGGACAGATTAGCTGCATCAGACCAGTGTTCAGACTGAAGACCAGAAAAACATCATAACATCAATCCCACAGCTATGGTGTTCATGACAAACGTAGCTCAACTAGACGTGATAAGAGAGTCGTCGGACGTGTGCAGCTGAACGTCAGTGCGAGACGAGTGAGCGTCTGTGGCGGGTGCGAGCAGCGAGGCGAGTGGTACGCGGCGTGGCCTGCGAAGCGGAAGACCAGCGTGAAAAAGCGTGAACGGTGAGGCGAGGTGAGGTGAGGTGGTGAAGGCTGCCTGCCAGGGGATTGGCGGAAGGCTCGGGGTGGCGTGCGCCGCCCCGCAATCGATTATCCGAACCATTAAGCAGCGGCCTGCGGCACGCGCTCGCGCTGCGTTCCGTTCCGTCCCGTCCCGCGACGTGGCAAAATACCCTGCTCAGCTCCGCTCCTTATGCACGGGGGAAGGGGGGGGGGGGGGGTGATCCGCGGCCGCCCCGTCTGTGAGATGCACGGAACTACAGGGCGGCCAGCAGGCTGCGTCTACCACACTTCTACACGAGTATAAGTGCGTCGGCTTCCTACACCTAAATTTAGATTTACATTCAGCAACCCACGTTGAGGCGTGTGGAGCACGGTAGATGTCTGTCACAAAACTTCATCCCACCTCTCTATTCCACGAATGGTGCGCAGCTAAAAATCGTCGAAAACGAATATATGTATAGGCGTCGGTGGATCTTGTCACGATGTTAAAAGATGTGGCCTTCTGAAGGGACTTCTTTTAGAAAAACAGCCGGCCGCGGTGGCCGAGCGGTTCTGGGCGCTTCAGTCCGGAACCGCGCGACTGCTACGGTCGCAGGTTCGAATCCAGCCTCAGGCATGGATGTGTGTTATGTCCTTAGGTTAGTTAGGTTTAAGTAGTTCTAAGTTCTAGGGTACTGATGACCTCAGATGTTAAGTCCCATAGTGCTCAGAGCCACTTGAACCATTTTAGAAAAACAAGAAGCATTTAAAATGATTGTCCTGTATTCTACCAGTGCAGACCACACTAGCCAGTCAAGTTTGTGGTATCACGTACCGATTCCACCCTGTGAGCGTCGTAGCAACGGAATTTCGAGTTCCCGTCTGACGGTGATATCGGCCGCGCGCGATCTGGCGGACGCAACCGTGCGCGTCCACTGAGCCGCGCCTACAACAGCTCCGTAGTACGAGCGCCCTCTGTCGCCGCGATATAGGACGGTCGGCGGCAGCCGCCAACCCCCTTGCGCTTGGAGGCACTACCCACTACGCTACGACACGTCCGTTCGTGCTTCTTTCTAGTGACATCGATAGCTGGACTCCATTTCTCTGTAATGAGTCTTCGTACGTTTGGAGTCAAGTAAATCTTCTGTTTGCTGCGTTACTTTTTCACTAACCATTTTTGCTCCTGTCCAGTTTTCCTACAACCACAGTTGCCGTACCAGTCCGTACCTCATTTCTCCTTACCGTTGCGCACGAAGTCGTATACAACAAATGTGGTTACGGAGACATGCCTTGTGTCAGAACTAAGTTCGAAAACAATTAGGAGAAAGAGAGGAGAGGATGTACGCTACGTCTAGTTGGAGGCCGGGGCCAGAGGAAGAATCCGTAGTTGGTCCGACGCTCTGGCTGTGTACACACTCCTCTTGGGCCATTCAAACTCGGTGCATAGGGACTTGTCGGTCAGCGCATTTTACAGGAACAAACAGCCTCTGCAGAGGCGATAATTCTACTCGGCACTTAGGCCACAACAATGGGTACTTTCATATTACGGACTGAAAGTTAAGTGAAATATAAATTTAGAATTAGCAAAAAATTCGTCGCAGCCGCCCCCCCCCCCCCCTCGACTGCCTAATCGATCTGCACATACAACGTATCCCACCATGAGGGATCGTCGGTATCAATGATGTGACAGGGGTAATATCATTCGAATCAAAAAAGTAATCATTGGCTCTGCAATGCATATCTTAAAAGAATTACGAACACTTACGTCTCTTCAGTACTGTAAACAAATCTCTTCTACAGCACGCTTTTTGAAATGCATATTTCGCGTAGAGCTAGTATGGACCGAAATGTAGTGTGGCGGAAACGTCGGACAGTTTTACATCATAAGAATGCGGTCAGATACACTGAAGAGTTTTAATGACAAGCAAAATATTGTCTGGTAAATGTATGCATCTTAGAGTCTACGTTATAAGAGCTATGAGCACTAGTTCAGTAGAAGAGACGTGTTTCACAGTTCAAATGGCTCTGAGCACTATGGGACTTAACATCTGAGGTCATCAATCCCCTAGTACTTAGAACTACTTAAACCTAACTAACCTAGGGACATCACACACATCCATGCCCGAGGCAGGATTCGAAGCTGCGATCGCAGCAGTCGCGCGGTTCCGGACTGAAGGGCCTAGAACCGCTCGACCACCGCGGCCGGCGTGGTTCCTGTCATACCTAAATATTTACCATACTTCTTGGAACATGCTGCATAATAGGCAAGCCACTTTATAGCTCGTGGCGGAGGGTACTTCTGGCATAGCTAATTCCCCCGCTCCACAATCCCGTTTCCACAGTTCAATTCACGAATGATTCGTGAGAAAAACTATTATCTCTATACACCACCATCCGACCTCTGATTTTTTTCGTCGTGGTCATTTCGCGAGACGTATGTAGGACGAAATAATTCTTGCCCTACGTACCTCTCCTCAGATTTTCAACAGTAAACCTCTCCGTGTTACAAGACGTTTGTTTTTGTAGCGTCCGTGACTGGAGTTTGCTGAGCCAATAACTTCCACGCCCCTTTATAAGTCAGAGCACATGGAGAAGACGCGACGACCCTTGGAGGACTGCAGTGACACAGGCGGCATAAGCATCAGTTACTAGGAGGAACCACCCAGGAACCCAGAACCAAGGACAGTATGAGACAAAGCGGTGTACATCCAACAGACGAAATCAACTACTTGTATTTGCCAGACATCACTAAATGTAAATACTGTTAATAAAAGTATGTGAGTTTTACCCATGCATCTGTGTGTCTTTGTGATTGTACCATAAATGTCTGCAGGCACAACACTAAATTTCTCACCTAACTTCCGGAGAGTAAAGCAGCGTGAAAACCAAAGAGTCATGAAAAAATCTAGGAATCTTGGAAACTAAAAACTATGTTTAACGCAAGGCATTTTTCTGTTTCTTGCTTGAGGACGGGCTTGCGGCCTGACCGCATGCTGAGAATAATCCTGGCAGGAAGAGGCGCGCATTGACAGGCGACCACCCTGCTTGTCAGCAGAAACCCAACGCGGTTCGTCAGTCCACAGGCAAATCCGGCTAACGGGAAGTCGAAAACCAAGACAGAAAGACCTCAAAAAAGGAATTGCTGATTTCCGGAACGTAGGCCGAAACGGCTGAAAGAAGCAATTACACATTGGTACAGCCATAATCTGAAAACCTGTGTTCGCTTATACTGTGTAAATCATGACGTCGTTAAAGTGTGTGTGTTAATTGTTGCTGTAGTTCCTATATCACTCATTTGACAAATCAACTTCTCAAATTCTCGAACGAATGTTTTTCAGATGCTGTATTGCAATTGTTTTTGGAAGGTACACTTTGCGACGTTCTAACCATACATGTAAATAAATTTACAAAAGTAGCAGTATTATATTAAAAATATATTTTTTGTTGTTATTATTAAAACTGTAGGCATCTCTGCCATGTTAAAACGGGGGTGATGACAAGTTATATTGGAGACAGTAAGAAACCGTCTGTGACGAAACGCCCCCCCCACTTCGTAAGATCATCTCTCTCTCTCTCTCTCTCTCTCTCTCCCCCTCTCCCCCTCTCCCCTTTCTACATACATCAAAAAAACTTTTCCATCACCTCGGTTCCGAGAGTTCCGGAACCTGTACAGGAAACTGGAATAAAGATCAACATAAACATCATTTCCGCCCTTTTTATTGCTCAAGAAAACCACACATTGCATGTTGTACCACCATACAGCGAGACCTTCAGAGGCGGTGGTCCAGATTGCTTTACACACCAGTACTTCTAATATCCAGTAGCAAGTCTTCTTGCATTGATGCATGCCTGTATTCGTCGTGGTATAGTATCCACAAGTTCATCAAGGCACTGTTGGTCCATAATGTCCCACTTCTCAACAGCGATTCGGCGTAGATCCCTCAGAGTGGTTGGTGGGTCACGTAGTCCAAAGCCCTTTTCAGTCTATCCCAGGCATGTTCGATAGGGTTCATGTCTGGGGAACATGCTGGCCACTCTAGTCGAGTGATATCGTTATCCTGAAGGAAGTCATTCACAAGACGTGCTCGATGGGGAAGCGAATTGTCGTCCATGAAGACAAATGCCTCGGCAATCCGCTGCCGATATAGTTGTACTAACGGTCAGAGGATGGCATTCACGTATCGTACAGCCGTTACGCCGCCTTCCATGACCACCAGCGGCGTACGTCGGCGCCACATAACGCCACCACAAAACACCACGGAACCTCCACCTTACTGCACTCGATGGACAGTGTGTCTGAGGCGTTCAGCCTGATCAAGTTGCCTTCAAACACGTCTCCGACGATTGTCTGGTTGAATGCATATACGTCACTCATCGGTGAAGAGAACGTGATACCAATCCTGAGCGGTCCATTCGGCAAGTTGTTAGGTCCATCTGCACCGCACTGCATGGTGTCTTGGTTGCAAAGATGGACCACACCATTGACGTCGGGAGTGAAGTTGTGCATCATGCAGCCTATTGCGCACAGTTTGAGTCGGAACACGACGTCCTGTGGCTACACGAAAAGCATTATTCAACATGGTGGCGTCGCTGTCAGGGTTCCTCCGAGCCATAATCCGTAGGTAGCGGTCATCCACTGCAGTAGTAGCCCTTGGGCGAGCATGTCATCGACAATTCCTGTCTCTCTGTATGTCCTCCATATCCGAACAACATCGCTTTGGTTCACTCCGAGACGCAAGGACACTTCCCTTTCTGAGAGACCTTCCAGACACAAAGTAACAATGCGGACGCGATCGAACCGCGATATTGATCGTCTAGGCATAGCTGAACTACAGACAACACGAACCAAGGACAGTATGAGACAAAGCGGTGTACATCCAACAGACGAAATCAACTACTTGTATTTGCCAGACATCACTAAATGTAAATACTGTTAATAAAAGTATGTGAGTTTTACCCATGCATCTGTGTGTCTTTGTGATTGTACCATAAATGTCTGCAGGCACAACACTAAATTTCTCACCTAACTTCCGGAGAGTAAAGCGTCGTGAAAACCAAAGAGTCATGAAAAAATCCTTCTTGATGGAATGACTGAAACTGATCGGCTGTCGGACCCCCTCCGTCTAATAGGCGCTGCTCATGCATGGTTGTTTATATCTTAAGGCGGGTTTAGTGACTTCTCGGAACAGTCAAAGGGATTGTGTCTGTGATGCAATACCCACAGTCAACGTCTATCTTCAGGAGTTCTGGGAACCGGGGTGATGCAAAACGTATTTTGATGTGTGTGTTAATCCCAATTCTTAAGTCTTACAGACTGCCCGGCCGAGCAGGAGATTTTCTCCGCTCGGGGATTTGAGACTGTGTCGTCCCTGCATTCGTATCGTCATTATTGAAACGAAAGGTGCCTCAAACATACTGTCGTATCGTCTTTGCAGTATTGAGATGGCTGCACGGACACGAACCGCCGGCCGGTGTGGCCGTGCGGTTCTAGGCCCTTCAGTCTGGAACCGCGTGACCGCTACGGTCGCAGGTTCGAATCCTGCCTCGGGCATGGATGTGTGTGATGTCCTTAGGTTAGTTAGGTTTAAGTAGTTCTAAGTTATAGGGGACTGATGACCACAGATGTTAAGTCCCATAGTGCTCAGAGTCATTTGAACCATTTGACACGAACCGAAAGCGAATAAACTGAGATAAAAAATTAATAAATAAGTAAAGTCTTACAGACTAGAAACAATACTCAACAACCAGTCGAACAAGAGTACTCTTTTTCTTCCGATCATTTCTTTCTTGGATGAATTACATTTCGTTAAGATTATCGCAATGTATCTCAGCCTGGCATCTGCTTTTCCTATAATTTGTTTTATGCGATCATTCCACTTCATGTTCCTCTTACATTAGCGTCACTTGGGCTATCATGCCCATCTTTCGATAGCTTAACTTATGTTATTACACTACTAGCTCAGTCTCCTTCTCCCTGTCCATCTGTTTCTCCCCCCTCTGCACATATCCTCGTCGCCCTCTCTCCGTCCATCTCCTTCTGTGCCCTTTCTCTGTCCATTGCCCCTCCTGTCTCTCAGTCCATCTCCTCCTTCCTGTCGCTGCACCCCCCCTCTCGCTTTCCATGTCTTATTCCCCGCCTTCTATCTCCACGTTATCATCTCCACCCCAACAGAAGCTTGATAGTTCTAACCACCACAGTATTTCTTTGCAGATAGTAAATAATTTCTGGACCAAGTTTGGTTAAAATTGATCCAGGGATTTATGAGGAGATTTTTACCTGAGGTTTGACCACATGCGCACATGTTCCATGTACTTCATATTTATACAACATATTTGACTTGTATGTGACACATATTTCACATGTATCACTAGCGAATTTCGGCGTCCAGTTTCGTTTTCAGGCAGCTCAGTGTATATGACCCCAAATCTCCTGAACGGCGTGTCTTACAATGATAAAATGTCGCAGCTACATCTTGTCGTATATGTGAATACTGTCTGTGAAACGTTTTACTAATAAAGTTAGCAGTAAAGAAGTAATAAATTAAAAGGTCATGCCTGATTCGGCAGTTCTATTGCATGAACAGCAAAATGTAGTAAGCGATTTCTTTTAATTCATAATTTTGTGGGGGGGAGGTGAACGAGAAAAAGTCCCATAAAGGTTTGATATTATGCGTAAAGTTTGTTGCAAGTTAGTTGCAGATAGTTCTGCAGTCGTTCTCACATACTAGACGTATATAGTCTCGCTACTTGCGCGTCGTGAGGTATGCTTCTCGTTCACAGCCACCTTCACCTCTTTGAGAGGTAGGTACTTCCTATCCCAGAGTGCTTTCCAGAGAGTAACTGATCTTGAAGCCAAGTTTGTTGAAATCGATCGAGTGGTTTAGGATGATATATCGAATATATCGTACATACATACATTCATACTTTTATAACACGTATGGATTAGATCTGTCAGCAGCTGTTCCTCTCCTCCTACATTGCACAATAATATTGAGTGATTGAAAAAATATGCTACCATACATGCTGCTGAAACATATAAAGTGCGTGAGTTATACTGTGTGCATTTATATTTATTCTACTGAGTGGCGTTTTAATGCATGTAACTCATTTGATATATCAGTTGGATACATCGTAGCATATTATTCAAGACATCCACACAGCTCATAAATTGACGCTAACTACTCAAATATTTCCAGAATGAGATTTTCACTTTGCAGCGGAGCGTGCGCTGATATGAAACTTCCTGGCAGATTAAAACTGTGTGCCGCACTAAGACTCGAACTCAAGACCTTTGCCTTTCGCAGGCAAGTGCTATACCAAGTAGGAGGCGAGGTACTGGCGGAAGTAAAGCTGTGAGGACGGGGTGTGAGTCGTGCTTGGGTAGCTCAGATGGTAGAGCACTTGCCCGCGAAAGGCAAAGGTCCCGAGTTCGAGTCTCGGTCCGGCACACAGTTTTAGTCTGCCAGGAAGTTTCTTACTCAAATTTTCTTGCAGCAAGCGAGCAGACGACATACTGCCGACAAATTTAATACTACAATAAAACAATTGTAGCCATCTGAAGATAAGGATTATACCCGAAACTGGGCATGACAGTAGAACAAAGCTACTGAAAAGTGTTTCTCAATGGTTGGATTCTCGATCAACAATCCTCAATCAAAGATATTTCTTGAATTTTGAAGAGGGCTGTACCCACAGCCTTAATGTAAGCAGAATGTCTGCAATGATTATTGTAATCCAACCAGCACGTTGACTACAAGATCGATTCATTTCGGTGTATTTTGTGGATGTAATTTTTATTTTTCAGCAAGCTGATGGCTGTTAGGATTATGGTTGCCACATGGCCCGTGCTTGCAACGTGTGTAGAAGTGCGGCCATATTGATACATCCACACGTACACTTAAGGATCTAAAGTACCCATACACTCCTATGTAATGCGGAATTGACCTCTAGCTGTCACTAGAGGCGAACCCGCCAGTATAAAATTAAGTGGGGAATATGGTCGAGTCTGTAGAGAAGTAGTAACAGCAGAACTGATCGATTAGGAGAGCCCGGTGACTTCGAATGCGGGAAAGTCATTGTATATCATCTAACAAATCCATCATGAACACTTCAACCCTCCTAAAGCAGTTCAAGCCGATTATTTGTGACATGCTTATGAAGTGCAAACTCGAAGGAACAACCATAGCTAAAACAGGACCTGGCAGACATCATGTACTGAAGGACAGGGGCCGTCGAGCAATGCTGAGGCTGGTTGTGAAAAATGGCATGAAATCACCGGAAGGCGTCACTCGTTAGTTCCAAAGTCATATCAGCAGTCTAGCTAGCGCAATGACTCTGCGCAGGGAGTTAACAAGGAAGGTCCACAGTGGTCGAGCAGCTCCTCATAATCCACACATTTCTGCAGTCAGTGCCAAGTGTCGATTGAGGTGGTGTAAACAGCGATGCCACTCACCAGTAGATGTCTGAAAACGATTGGTTTAGAGTGATGAATCATACTATACCATTTGGGTCAGACCGGTGGAAGGGTTTGTGATTTAAATAATGAAAACTGAACCAGTTACTTATTTTTTGCTGCTTAGCACAGCACGTTTCGAGATTTTCAAGAGAAAGAGAAGCATAAAACCACACATGCAAACATCACCAAACATATTCACGTACACAAATGCACAAATGCTCTTGAAAATGAGAATAAATTCTCGAAACGCGTAGTGCCAAACAGCAAAAAACAAGTAACCGGTGTAGCACACTCCGTCTTTACGCCACGAATAGCCTACCGGGACCATCCGACCGCCATGTCATCCTCAGTGGAGGATGCGGATAGGAGGGGCGTGGGGTCACCACACCGCTCTCCCGGTCGTTATGATGGTATTCTTGACCGAAGCTGCTACTATTCGGTCCAGTAGCTCCTCAATTGGCATTACCAAGCTGAGTGCACCCCGAAAAATTGCAACAGCGCATGGCGGCCTGGATGGTCACCCACCCAAGTGCCGACCACGCCTGACAGCGCTTAACTTCGGTGATCGCACGGGAACCGGTGTATCCACTGCGGCAAGGCCGTTGCCAACCGGTGTAGTTTTCATTATTTAAATCGTGACTGACACAGTTGCGGACTTTCCCGAAACATCTGATATGATAGATAGAATAAAGGAAGGGTTTGGGTTTCGCGAATGTCTGGAAAACGTACCCCGCCACTATGTTTAGTGCCGACCCTGAAGTGCGGAGGAGAGGGTGTTACGGTATGGGGGTGTTTTACGTGATTAGGGTGTGGTCCCACTGCTGCGCTTAAAAAAACTCTATATGCGGAAGAATATGAACACAATTTGCATCTGTGACACAATGATTTGTGAATAAAAACATTTCTGACATGCAAAATTGTTAAGGCTTTCGTGGCCACTTGTTGACAAACTGCCTATTGGCTTCTGTCTCGGGTTCTTCGGCCGACGTTCATCTCATGATTTTACTGACGTTTCGCCATCACCAGCAATGGAAGCTGAAGCTTCGACAATGCCAGCCACTCGTTCTGGCGAAACGTCAGTAAAATCATTAGATGAACGTCTGCCGAACAACGCGACACAGAAGCCAACAGGCATTTCTGACATGGACAGGCCTGCCCAGAGTCCGACATGAACTCAGTGGAAAATGTTTGGAGTTAGTTAGAACGCCGACATAGCTCTGGATTCCTGCGTCAAACGCCGAGTTCGCTCCAGAACCTATGTCCAACTTCACTACCTTCTCTGATTTAGGCTCTTGAAGAAGAAGGGGCTACCATTCCTCTTCAGACATTCTGATGCCTCACTGAAAGAGTCCCCAGCAGATCACGAAGGCGAAGGGTAGACACATTCCGTATTGATGTCTCCCGATAGATGTCCAGATATTTTTCATCAGATAGTATATTTGGATCGAGACTGGTGGTAAGTATGTTTGAGTATGTCACGAATAAACTTGTACAGTGGGTCTTAACATCTCACTGTTCTTGCAAACGACAAAATAACGGAACTGCGTTGTCAAAAAATATTTTTAACACTCATTGACGGTTACAGTGGGCTGTCTTCACAATACAACGTCCTTCAGGCAGGCACGTATGTGCGAGCGAGTTCGAGCCCAGTCCGGTATAAAGTTCCATAAGTCGCAAACATCTGACATCAAGGCATCGTCGCAGAATGCGAATCTGTTTTGTGATTTTTAACACTCATACAGAGAATGGATACAGTCAATACAGAGATTTCGCACATGTGGACACTTCCTATCGCTGTGAAGTGTTACTTCGCCAAGATACGAGAGGTGTACGAGTTTGGCAGGTGGAAGGTCACGGTGTCCCATTCATAAAAGGGACGGCGTGCGCGGTGCGAAGGGAGCGGCTGGAGATCGATGCCGGGGGGCGGCGGCGGCACCGGCGGCGGCGGCCGCACAGCCGGCAGAGCGTGCCTCGCGGCGCGGTGGCGTCGGCGTCGGGACGCCGGGCGGCAGCGCGCCTGCGCGGCCAGAGGCGGGAGGTGCGCCGCGGCGCCGCCTGCCGGCTGCCGGCTACCGGGCCAGTAGTCCGATGGCGGCGCGGCCGCACTGCGGGCCCGGCCCGGCGGGGGCGGCGGTGGCAGGAACCACGCTCGGCGGAGGCGGCGTCGGGGTCGGCGCGGCCCTCTGGCGGGACGAGCACCTGCGCTGGGCCGCCGAGCGGCGGCGTGGCTGGCGGCGCAGCGCGAGCGACCTCCTGCTGACCAGGGCCGGCCTCGACGACGATGACGACGACGACGTGGACGGCCCCGAGTACTACTCGTCCCGCGGGTACGCCGCCGGCTACAGCACCGGCAGGTGGCTCCCGAGCTGGAGGCGCGACGTCGGCGAAGACCTCCACAGGACTAGCCTCGACACGAACAGCGTCCTCACATCCGTGAGAGTGGCCGCCGCGCGCGAAGCCTGGAGACGGAGCGTCGCCGCTGACAATCGCCTCTGGAACGACTGGAAGGCGCGACCCAACATCACGGAGAACAGTCTTCTTACCGGAAAGTACAGCGGTATCTTGGACGACGATAGATTGCAGCAGCATCGAGTTTTCAGCCGTTCCGAACTACCTCGCCTGAAGGTGACGCCGTGCGACGACGACCCGCTGAGTAACGACAAGTACTACTGGTCGCGAAGTGACTACTCCCCCCTAGGCAGGAGGCGGGCGGGTACGGCCGAGTCGATACAAGCCGCGAACCGTCTCCGGGTACCGGACGCCGACTGGAAGCGTGACGCGCCGTGGGAGCGAGGCTACCAGCACGTGGTCCGCCGCCTCCGAGAGCTGCCACCGCATCCCGCTATGCGGTTGCCGCCGCCTCCGCCACCACCGCCGCCGCTGCTGCGACGCGACGAGTGGCGTCACAGCGGCGGCTACTCCTCGCTGCCTCGGCACCTGCCGCGACGTTCGGTCGTCCAAGATGAGGACCTGCTCTCGAAACAGCCAAAACGGTACTACGCGCCGCTCTCCAGCCCGAGTCGCATCCACGGAAGCAAGGAGAGTTCTTCCGACGGCATGCGGAGCCCCAGAGCGTCCTCAGGTCTCCGAGGGAACTACCTGCCTCCCAGTACCTCCGCGGATCGCGTACAGAGATCGGGAACGTGGCGGTACCAAAGCCACGAGGCACTGCCCTACGTGTCGCCTACGAGAACGAGCGTTCGAGGTGAGAAATATGATCGCTCAGCTAATTACTCGCCGAGGATCTCGCCGCCTATGCGAGACCGTATAGATCACCTCTCACCGACGGCTGATGTGGAGAACGGCGCTCGTTCCAAGGTGCGAGGTGGGAGGCGTTCCGGCAGGGATGACCGCCCGCCGATACCTCCCAGGCCGTTTAAAATGACAGGCGGTTGGGACGCGGCGTACGGCAACCAGCCCCCGTCTACACTGCAGGTCGTCAGGGACGACGCGGACAGGTCGGTGAGAACCAGAAACGGCCGAGAACCACCGGTGCCGCCGCGACCGCCACAACTGAGACGCTCCGAGATGGTAGTGGAGGGTTACAATGGGCAGGCGAGAGGCTGGGAAGAGCAGCGGTCCAGCGTCCCGAACACTTCTCCGGCGGCCAGGACGCCTCGCGACGACCGCTACCGCCCTCAGCGACCGAAGCTTCGACGCTGGGAGCGCGCCGACGAGGACGAGCCGCCGGAGGACGCAGCAAGGCGGCGCCGCGAAGAGTGGCGCCGCAGCCGCCAGCAGCCGGCGCCGGGGGCCGAGTGGCGGCGCAGCGGTAGCGACGACGCCGCGCTCGCCCGCCGCCCCCAGCGCGACGCCGACGCCGACGCCGCCCCCGCCTACAGACGCAGCGGCAGCGAGCACCTGCTGCGGGGCGCGCAGGCCGTCGCCAATCACGTGACGCCCAAGCAGCTGTCTACTCGCTGCCCGCTGCCCCGCAACGCGGCCGGCGACGGCACCAAAGCTGCCAAGGCCGCGTCCGTCGGAAACCACGTGAGTCGACACGATACCCGTATTACCGGACACGTTCCCGTCCCCAAGTAGGTCCCCAGCAGTACCCTACAAAACACACGGACGACTTCCTCGAAAACAACACACACTCGTATAACCCCCCGGCCAGTCACGATCCTTCACAGTTTGTTGACGCCTTACGTTTAAGTTGCAAAGTCACGACGCTGTTCGACTATTACTGTCTGCAGCCAGCAGTCACACCGCTCATCTCTTCGCGGCGATAGAAAATCACATTATTGCATTTATCTCCTAAAAGAATCACGTCAAAAATCTGAAATTTACATATCTATAAAGCGTCTCTAAACATCTCGAAAATCCGTTCTTACTTTTAGCTAGAGTCCGAGATATTATTATTATAATAATAAAACAATTCAACTTGCAGAAATACTTTTTTTTGTTAATTACTGCGATACCTCGCTCGACAACGGATCTATCTAAAGATTCCTATCTAATTGCGTTTAGAATGTATAAGCTTCGGAAAAAGGCGTTTTCTTCACTATATTGTCAATACTTAACTTGTAACAACTATGAAGTTTGAAGTCTCTGTTTACTACATACAGTAAATCACGTAAAAATTCTGAAATTCACGGCTGCTACAGATCTCTGTGGTGCCTCCACTAAGTCCCTTTTTCGACTGCTTTCGTCGCACATCGTAAGGCACAAGAAGCTGAATGCACACGAATATTCTGTCGCAAAAGACCGCTTAGAACTGACAGCTATAATGCTCTGCGCAGCCGGAGCAGTTAGACACTGGTAGCCGTCCACGGCAGCTCTTCAATTGGTGTATTGATGGCAGTAACAGTCCAGCCCGGCTGCTGTAAGATGCCAATTAGCTTAAACCCAGCTATAGTTCTCGCATAACTTGTCGCGTTAATCCTGTATGGAAATCCGAGATTTCCACAACTTCACCATTGTCTTCATCAAGAAGCAGAAGACTGTCGAAGAAGTGACGGAATCACAGATGTAAGTGATGAGGTAGTGTAGACTGCAATCAGTGATTACATTGGCGCCACTTGCAGCTTATTAATTCCCATCACGACCAACAGTATTCGGGACAAACTCCTATGCAGTCGCTAGGCATCACATGGCTGTTTCCAGGTGCTGCTGAGAGCGAGTATCTTCATCAAAGTTGTTCCCCAGTTCCTCTGATGACTGAAACCCAGTAGTTTGAAATATGCGCTAGAGTCCGTGTCAGCTCAGACAGAATTTTGTGTTTTTTCATAAGGCTGTGACAATCTTGAAATGTTGTATACGATCATGATCGTTACATAGATTATAATGAAATTTGTACAGCGTCATCTTTTTCAGTATGTTTTAATACTCGTCGTATCGGTCTTCGGAACTTCAGTCTGCTGTAATCAGTGGGCAACCAATACCGGAACAGATATTACACTTTACACTTTCGGGGCTGACACGTGAAACACGTGCTGCGAAACAGCACAATGCGATTAGCCAAATAAATTTATAAAGAATCAGATAAAAATCGGACGTCGATACGTGGTTCAACGTACATTTCACGGACCGCATCGTATTCCCCCTAACCTTAGCGGCAGTTCAGCAATACTATCGCAGAACAATGTTAAAGAAGTGCAAAACCAAGTTGTATCGACAACTATCTTTCGGAATGAGATGTTAAACGGCCTCGTACGACAGGGACATGCTAATGGTTAAAATTTCATATTCATCGGCTTTCTGCTGCGAGGCCAAGATATACGGAACAGCGTTCCTCCACCTAGAGTGCCCCAGTCGATGACGATGGACCATCAGCGAAAGTGAAGTTCCCTTGCAGTCTATTACCCACGGAATTTGCCCCTATAGTGTTCAAAACCATTTTCGTCTCACGAAAATCATTCGCAGCGTATTTTATGATTTGCTTCGTAACATTTGCGCACACTACTTCAGCACCGCTATTGAGACTAGAACTTGTGCGAAGGGCGCATCACCTCACCTAAGGTTTAAATTGGTCCGTATCTCTTTACCTAAATTCCAAAAGCCTTCTCGATGTCAGTACATGAAGAATCATGTTTCGGAACGCCACTTTGACTTCTAGCTTGAGGAGGAATACTACAAAGATATTAATCGTACGTATTGCCCTTAGAAATCCAGACGAAGAAATAACCGTAACCGTATCGCGCATCCCCTTTCACTTATCAGCAGTCAGTAAGCGTGGAAGTGAAGACACGTTATTTCTCGTGACCTCCCCACCAGAATAAACGCACCCCGACAGAAGCAGAAATTCGCAAGGTAGCGATGTACTGCTGATGCACAGTAGCATGTTATGTATCGCTGGCGCAGTGTCACAGAGATAGATTTCGCTAGGAACAGTGCCCAAAAATGAGCTCAATAAAGAACGTACTATCATTGACAAAGAACCAGTTCGAATCCACAGCAATATACGTCGGAGTATATAATCCTTCCAATTACGAAGCCTACTGTGCCAGGTAGTCACAAACTGGCATGGAGAATCGCTTGTTAGTTGCTGCCTACAGAAGACAAAAGAGGGGCTCCGCCCCACTGCGCCGCTGTGAGCTCGGAAGCACCACGGAGCTTTTGCAATGGAAACTTCGAGGACAACAGAGCAGCGATCGGCACCGCTTTGGACGACGCGCCGCCCAAGCGCACCTGCCCTACCACTGCGGACCGCGCGCTGCGGCCCAGATGCGCGCGGCAGCGACGACCGCACGGGCCAGACTAGCCGGCCGGCGTCGCTGGCGCAGCCGACGCCGGCGGCGTCCCTCGGCGCCGTGGTTTCTGCGTGGACGCGTACTCGACCGCCCGGCGCAGGCGCACTAGGCGCGTTCACTTCGCTGCCTGGCGCACCGACGCTGTCCGCACTGACTGACAAATCACGAATCAAGTTCCACGCGGCTTTTCGCGGATGATGCTGTAGTATACGGAGAAGTTGCAGCATTAGAAAATTGCCGCGAAATGCAGGAAGATCTGCAGCGGATAGGCACTTGGTGCAGGGAGTGGCAACTGACCCTTAACATAGACAAATGTAATGTATTGCGAATACATAGAAAGAAGGATCCTTTATTGTATGATTATATGATAGCGGAACAAATACTGGTAGCAGTTACTTCTGTAAAATATCTGGGAGTATGCGTGCGGAACGATTTGAAGTGGAATCATCATATAAAATTAATTGTTGGTAAGACGGGTGCCACGTTGAGATTCGTTGGGAGAGTCCTTAGAAAATGTAGTCCATCAACAAAGGAGGTGGCTTCCAAAACACTCGTTCGGCCTATACTTAAGTATTGCTCTTCAGTGTGGGACCCATACCAGGTCGGGTTGACAGAGGAGATAGAGAAGATCCAAAGAGGAGCGGCGCGTTTCGTCACAGGGTTATTTGGTAAGCGTGATAGCGTTACGGAGATGTTAAGCAAACTCAGGTTGCAGACTCTGCAAGAGAGGCGCTCTGCATCGCGGTGTAGCTTGCTATCCAAGTTTCGAGAGGGTGCGTTTTGAGATGAGGTACCGAATATATTGCTTCCCCCTACGTACACCTCCCGAGGAGATCACGAATGTAAAATTAGAGAGATTCGAGCGCGCACGGAGGCTTTCCGGCAGTCGTTCTTCCCGCGAACCATACGCGACTGGAACAGGAAAGGGAGGTAATGACAGTGCCACGTAAAGTGCCTTCCGCCATACACCGTTGGGTGGCTTGCGGACAATAAATGTAGATGTAGATGTCGAGAGGGACTGAGTCCACGACACTGCCCGTCGTTTATATATAACGCTGAACTGAAGTCCTTCGCTTTCTTTTTCTGTGTGTAAGGTAAGGAACTACTGCAGGGGTTTTGATACGGTTTTCACCAACAGACGGACTCACGAGGAAGATTTATCTCTATATATAAAAGGCAACGTCCTGGCTGACAGACAGACAGCCTCACTCACTCACTCACTCACTCACTCACTGATTCATCATCGCCCAGACCGAATCATTACGGATAGAAACTTGAAATTTGCAGATGATGTTGATCATACACGGTAGGCGTCGTTTAAGCAGGGATATTTCGAAATTCGACCCCTAAGGCAGTGAAATAGGGGATAACGGGTTTTTTTGAAAATATGTCGTTACTAGGGCAATTTTGAAGCTAGACCTACGAAAAATTGGTATTTAGTTTCTCGGTCAGAAATAAAGAAGTACGTGTTTCAGCACTTTTTGGAAATTCAACCACTAAGGGAGTTAAATAGTGGGTGAAAGCTTTTTTTTAATATAAATCATTACTAAAGAACTACTAAAGCACTTTTAATGCTACGTCTATGAAAGTTGGCATTTGACTTCTCGTTCAGAAATAAAGAAAAGCGTATTTCATTGTTTTTAGAAATTCAACCTCCAATGGGATGAGATAGGGGATGAACATTAAAAAAATACATATTGTTTAATTTAAAAAATATGTTGTTTAATTTAAAAAATGTAAAGCTAAATCATCGAAAATTGCTAGTTCACTTCTCTATTAGATACAAAGAAAAGTTTCTTAGGCCATGAAAATTTCCAATGAAATAACTCCACGTAAACGTACAAGCCGTGATTAACAATAACGCTGGACTCCAACTACCAGAATTGATTAAACAGTAACAAAGAATTCTATGCAAGCCATAAAGTCTACACGAGCGAGTCAGCGGGCGCTAAGCTAGTCTACATAATGTTGTTCTCTGAATTTTAATCATAACTTCACGTAATGGCCCATAAACGATATTACCGCTACGTCATGTAGGTCGTCTGGCCATGGATACTTTCCAAGGGAAGTGCGTGATCATGAAAGCTCGAAACCGCAAGTAACGTGCTTAGAATGCAAATCTCGAAAACAGTCATAAGAGCCATTCGCAAGCAAAACTGACCGTCTTAACACGGGAGACATTTCAATGGTCACTTACTCAAAACCCAAGAGATACAAACAACTTTCCGGGAACGGCAACCACAGCTCACACACATTGTGAATAATTATAAAAACAGTCACCACTCAGTAACTATTCGGAATAGTGTTTCCAAAACCCGCACAGCTATATGGCACGAAGGTGCTTTATTCGCAGCTACCGGTTTCACGTCAATATAGACGTATCTTCAGGATTATAATGGTTACATTTTAATAATTAGTGAGACAACTGAGGAGTCCCAGCATCTGCGAAGTTATCCACGTTAAGAGTGAAACCATATTGGTGGGTTGTCATAATAAAATTGAGTACACCCATTACAAGATCGTGTAGACACTGGCTGTATAAAACCAATTTAAATAAAACTTAAAATCCTGTATGATGCGCGTACTTCCGTCGCATTGCTACCCAGCCGATGTGGTGTAAGCAGACTGTGGACGTTAGCAATACACCGTAAGGTGGAAGGCACCATTGGCTAACCATTATAAACCTGAAGATGCTTCTATACTGACATGAAACCGGTAGTTGCGAATAAAGCACCTCCATATAGATACGAGGCTTTTGGAAACACATCATTCTTGACTTCTGTATTTGTCATAACTTTTATGATAATTTGAATGACTATTGAATGCTGAGTGTTTTTTAGTGTTATTCTAAGAGAGGAACTTTGGGAAGGCAAGGAAACAAAATACCGATGTAATATGTCCAAAAACACACGGAGTTCAGTGTCATGAATTATTGCTATATTTCCCTCTGCTTGAAATAGTTACGCTACCTGAACAACAAACTTTTCCGCTGACCTGACAGAGTTGCACAGCTATTCAACGTTCAAAGCACAGGTGTGTGATTTCAATGAAAAGGTCAGGGCAAAGTGCAACAGAATAACATGCGCATCTGGTTGATGTCACTTTTTCACATTCAACACCACTTCTGTACTCAAACGGTCCAGTATCAAAGGCTACAGTAACTGTATTTTCAAATGATGACATTGGTATGTCAATGTCATAACTTGCCTTTTGTCAAGCATGTTGTAACACACGATTGTACTTCGGTGAAAAAAGTTGATTGTATAGTACAGAGCGAAGTCCCATGTTGAAATGACGATCGTGTAACTTGACTTGTGGTTTTCACATTGCTATCCTACAAAATCAACTGTCCTTCTCATGCACAACTTATGTGCCTAAGGAAGTACACACCAAGATGTTGTCAATATTTTGTTGTCTTCGGTGTGTTTTTCGTCCTGTTATAGCGAAATTTTATTTCTTCCCGTTACCAAAAATGCTCTTTTACACTTTGACTGGTGATCGCTCAAATATATCTCGTGTTTAAGAGGCGAAGTTTTACAAGCGAACAGCTCACACAATTTTTTCTGAGATGAGCGATTTATATTTTAAGTACATCTTCGTGCCGTTCTGAGCGTTAGAGGCAACGCACTTCCGTTGTGTTAGCCGTACGAATCCAGGGTGAGTCGCTACTGGTTACTAATAATTCAAAAATGGTTCAAATGGCTCTGAGCACTATGGGACTTAACATCTATGGTCATCAGTCCTCTAGAACTTAGAACTACTTAAACCTAACTAACCTAAGGACAGCACACAACACCCAGTCATCACGAGGCAGAGAAAATCCCTGACCCCGCCGGGAATCGAACCCGGGAACCCGGGCGTGGGAAGCGAGAACGCTACAGCACGACCACGAGCTGCGGACTACTAATAATTCCCTGACATTACAGAACGTAAGAAATTGTAGTATATGAGTCTAAGTAGAGGTATGATCCATTTCATAACGGCGTACGAATCTTTCCTTTATAGCTGCATAAAATCGGGCAAGGTCAGAACAGATTCGAATATGGAGAGATCAGTATACATTATAAAAATGTATTACACTGTTTTCTAGACAATGAAATCAGGTACAACACAGCTGAAGATGTGGACCTCCGACCCGCATTAAGGAGTCCTGATTCCTGGGAAGCTATAAATGACATTGCTAACCAGATATCCCACAGGAAACTTCCATGGTTCTTACACCATGTGTTTATAAGATATGTTGCAGGCAACCCTGGAACAGGTCATGTACACTAATAGCCTTCGTAAATAATGCATGAATGAATGTCCGTACGATCGTGCACTTCATAGTGTCGCTATCATTCGATCGTGCTCTTATTCTCACGTGCGGTCACGTCGATACCACACTGTTTCGCCGGCCGGTGTGGCCGTGCGGTTAAAGGCGCTTCAGTCTGGAACCGCGTGACCGCTACGGTCGCAGGTTCGAATCCTGCCTCGGGCATGGATGTGTGTGATGTCCTTAGGTTAGTTAGGTTTAATTAGTTCTGAGTTCTAGGCGACTGATGACCTCAGATGTTAAGTCGCATAGTGCTCAGAGCCATTTTTGAGCCACACTGTTTCATAACAGCGATACAAATACCAAAGCATACGTTCTGGAAGTACAAACACTGTGTTTATCTGTGTCGGCTGTGAATACGAACACAATGTTTCGAGATAACATCTATCCTCTTGCGTCTGAGGAAGAGGATTCAGGTGGCCTCCGAAACGTTTGAGTTTTAATTCACAGCTAATGCGGATACAACACCGACAGCCTTTCACGTAAGGATGCTGTCGCGAAAGACTTTTGAGGATTTATTGGGATTAGCGAGTCTAGATCAGCAAAAAATATCAAGCAGAGTTGCAGTGAGCTACTGTCCACATACTAATGCACATAGTGTTCATCTAACAGTAGCTTTCTGTTTCTGTGTAGTGCGAACAAGAGTTCAGCTTGACCAGTATTAAACACGATTTACGCAGAAATTCTATAATAAACATCGCAAACATGAACCACAGTATTCTCATTGCAACAATGAGTCTCAAGCTGAAATATTTGCCACAACGTTTGAAATGGAAAATATTTATTGACGAAGATGTATTTTGGAATGAGTTGCGCTTTTAAACAGCATCGAATGTTCCTCACGATTAACCGTTGTCTCACGTACTTTTCAGTGCTGTTCACAGATCGTGTCCTAGTACGTATGAACAATATTTACTTCTATTCAGACAGACTGCTTATAAAGGATCCGGCGCAGTGGACTTCCTTCGAAATGACAGTACCCAGTTCCGCTCACTTCTTTACCTACAGCAGCGAAACATTTATCGTGTAATCAATGCCAACATGCAACGTTAATGATTAATCATAGCGCTTATTTTATATGTGATTATTTGTACATCACCAACAACCAGGTAGTTGGAATTAGTCGTGCTTTACACTAAACTGACACGGGATTTTAAAGGCTAAAAACTGAAAAGTGTGTCGTTCAGACCTCAATGTCAATTTATCTTATTGTATGCAGGAGGTTAAATTTTACATTCGAGTATCCTAAACAAGCTATACCAACCTAGATGCAATCTGTACAACAGAAAAAAATGTACATGGAGATCTCTTTGTTGATGCCGTATACGCTGTTAAATTCTCTAGCTCTCTCTCTCTGACACACACACACACACACACACACACACACACACACACACACACGCGCACGCACGCACGCACGCACGCGCGCGCGCGCGCGCGCGCGCGTTTTAACATTACATCACTCTACTCGGTGTAAAGGCTCTGACTTAATATACCAGTATTATATCTTTAGTTTCTATTAGCGTGATATCTTACAATGCTCTTTAACGTATGACAGGAACATGTTTGGTCAATTTACAATTGGCTGTCGCTCCTGATCTATCAAACATCTCCCTTTCATTTGTAGCGTTTCTCTGGTTAACTCTTCACAGTTTTTTTTCTTTTTTTCCTTCACCACGTCAGGGCATGCCATCTGCAGTTGGTAGCAGCGCTCTCGCAGCGAAGGATAGATCGGATTTCGAACGATCACCGACATTAAAGCATCGTCGGGTCCAGTTAGTACTTGAATGGGTTACTGCGTGGGAACGCCCTGTGCTAACGGAAACCAAGTCACCGAAGTGTCGTCGACATGAAAGTTTTGCAGCAGGCCGTTAGGCTATGCGACATTACTACCATTTCCAGTAGGAGCTTCTAAAAGATTATGAACAAGACTTGTACAGAAGCGAGTGTAAAAGCTCATGTACTCGCCGTCGAGCTCTTCATTAGTCGCTGCAGTACTCTTACCCGTTTCCTTTACGTTAGCTGGTGGACTAACATACTGACCTCCACAACAATTATGTTAATGTACGGTTTTTCAGACATTGTCAACGTCAGGAAAACCATTGGCGAGGTGTGAGTACGACTCAAGCACTGAGGGTTCCGTACAATATTAATTACATACATAGATATTTCATCGATTCCGGGAACCTAGAATCTCAACCATTTTTGCCTGTTATCTACATTGATACTGGCAAGATACGGGTCTCAGGGATTCTAATATTTTTGAAAATGTTTTAATTTCATTAACACAAATGTGACCATGCAGGAAGAAGGCGACTATCATCATAACTATCAGTAGTTCTCTATTAAAGCTGACTAGATCGCAATGGTAAAATTAAAACATCAGACAAGGAATGGCTTTACTACACGTAGATATGGACTTTCATATAAAACTTGAAACTACAGACTAGGATGCGAATGTCTGCCTCACATACAACTTGAAACGCCATATTTACGTGCAGTAATCGCTCCGGGCTATCTGAAGACGGATGAACTCCGAAACGAGTGATATCCGCAATAAAGTCGTTCGTTGCCTGATGTTTCGCTTTTACCATTGCGACCCAGTCACGATAAAAGCAGAACAGCTGATTGTTTTAATTTCAAGTCTAACTCGGATACCAAAGGAGAAAAAAATATTTTTTCTTTTGATGTAGTTACAAATTAACAATTTTCGGATTACTGTGAAACCTTATTTCTTGCCAAATTTGAACACTGTAGAACAACAGGAGGTATCCTAGAGGTTCTGATGAGTGACTTTGCGTAAATGAAAATACGAGACATAAATGACTGTACCGTATGACTGCACCGACTTAGAAGCTAATGTTTATTATACCGCCAAAGGACCATAGTTCTTAGTATGTGACATAAATTTCAACTTGATACGCCTGAGAAAAAGGATTCTTAAAAGCCCGACAGCTAGACGGATAACAAAGCGATCCTGTAACAGTTCCGTTTTTACCAATTGAGCCACGGAACCCTAAACATCCAGTGTTCTTTAGTTTCAGGGCAGTGTCACACAGAAAGAATGTTAGCTGACTCATAAAAAAAAAGCCTATAGTAGGCAGCAACGACACTGAACCCAAATTTAGTGCTGCACACACAATAGCGATGGGTTCGAAGAACCTAAATCTCAAATATCTACAAATCCTTTCCATGCCAATGGAACATATGGTCAGTCAGATGACAGGATTTCGGTTCCACGGATACCCCTCCTTCGCGTCTGTGATCTGGACAATAAATCCTGTTGGGAACACTTTGTAGGAGGACAGGAAGAGATTGGCGTGGGGAAGAGAAGAGGAAAGCGGCCAGCCCATCCCAGTCCAGGCGCTGCTGGCCGCTGTTTTGTATGCGCGCTGCCCGGAGTACCGGTAGCTGCAGAGCGGAAGTCACGCCCCTCCCGACACAGAGCTTTACACCGGCGCCATAAATTCATGTCTGGCGCGTCTGGGCGATAGGGGACGTGAGCGCGTTCCCCAATCGCCAGCCGGGTCGCTTAACTGGGTCCTCCAGGGCCGCAGAGTGTTTCTGGAGCAGAACAAAATTAAAACTATCTTAATCGGGAGCAACACTTAATGGATAATGTAGTCCCTTAATACATTAAAGCGCTTCATTGCCCTTTTTTTTTTTTAATGAAAGATATTAACGATACTTTCTGGTAGATTAAAACTGTATGCCGGACCGAAACTCGAATTCGGGACCTTAATGTATGGTTACTTTAATTCACATCGTAGTCAGAAACAACAATGTGAAAAAAATAACCGTTTCGTTTCCCAAATTCAATATGTCCTCGAAGGCGCGACAGCAGTCCGCTTTGCAAATCTGTTCAGTGGGTTGCCATCTGCAGGTGCCAACCAATTCGATGCAGCAATACGGAGCAGAGGGTTAACTTTGATACAGCACAACCTACATGTGCAAGCTCTAATTGTAAGAATTCCGTAAACCAGTAGCACGATTTTCTTTATCAGTGGATCACTGATAAACAGCAATTAATTTCTGATAACTTATCGTGGGGGACACATGTCCCAATGGTAGTGACAGGATTAACCCATGGTTAAATGAGAATTTTCGTATAGCTTAATCTCTCGACAGCTTCGTGTCACTATCTTCATCTGAAATACGTCAGCGGAAGTCTGTAATACGCAATTCTTGAGCTTAACCACTTTCTTTATACTATTCATAACGTTACAAATTCTTTAAAAACATACGTAAGGTAAAGGAGAGAATTTCGGTTATTTAGGGATGAACATAAGGTACTATGGATGACATGTATCGACAAACGGATCTCAACAACTCTAAAAGGGGCGACGATAGAGGATCTACCCATTCTGCAGATTGGTGTTGCCGTCTCTCGTTGCATGAAAACTGAGCAACGAATCACGAGGTGAGTGCACAGTAGCATTGGGCTCACGGCCTACCCTGTCACCAGTTCAGCAGCCCGCCACTGCCATATACTATTCTAATGTCATTGCGTTCTAAAGTGACTATAAGGTTGTTTAATATATGTGACTGCCTGCAGCGTCTCCTCTGCAATCGTGTAATGATACTGTTAACGACCAGTCGAAATTGCAATCGTCCGGCCAAAACTGTGTGTTCTTTCTTTACTCTGGGAGCTGGCTCATCTGAACCACATCATATAAAATATTAGTTCAGTTTATTACATAAATGATAAAATGATTTACACATATTTTAAGGCAGTTATCAGCTTACAAATACTTTATAAAATGCACGACACACAAATGCTAAATTTATTTATATTTTATTCCAATCGTTTTCGGTGTTCCCAATCCTGTACGAAATACAAAACAAAAATCACGTCAAATGCATAAAGCAAATGACCTATGGGGTTACAAGATTATTTCGAATATAACAACAGAAAAATTATTACGTCGAAAAATTAATCTGCAGCCAACATTGTATGTCAAAACGGAAAGTATGGTTCACTTCGAACATTACAAACACGATATCTGTGTGAAGAGCAACTAACTGAAGAGAACCAACACGAGACACACACTGGCATTCCAGGGCCAGAACTCATGGTAAACTATTCAACGATCAATGACTACAAACATGTCAAAATTCTTAGTCACGATGAGGATAAAATTAGTCATACACCTCGCAACAAAACTGTATTCTAACCAGCATTTTCAAGAAGACAATCCAAAAAACATTTGGCGTTTTGACATGTAATGTTGGCTGTAGATTAATTTTTTGATGTATGTAATTTCTCTGTTGTTACATTCGAAACAATTTTGTGACCTTGTAGGTCATTTCCTTTCCGCATTTGATACGATTTTTGTTTTGCATTTCGTACAAGATCGTGAACATGGTTTATGAGCGAACACGGTCAGAATAACATATAAATAAATTTAGCATCTGTGTGTCATGCATTTTATATAGTATTTGCAAACTGGTAACTCCCTTAGCAAGATGTGTTACTGACGCAGTAAGCAGCAGAATGGTCCAGTATTAATGTCAGGAACAAGCCGAGATGGTGTTTGTGTACGTCCAAGCAGATGGAAACGGTAGCGACGCAGCACGGCTACACCAAAACAAGTACCCTCACAGACACTAACCATCACATATTTCAAGCCCTTTTTAGGCGTTTGTGTGATTATGGGTCTTTTCAGACAGACGAACGCGCAGGGAGGCTGCCGACTGTGCATACACCAGATTTGGAGGACCGGGTTCTACAGTCTATTGAGCCGAACGCTAGTACAAGCTCCAGGCAAGTGGTCCGTCAACATGGTGTAAGCCATAGTACGATTATGTGTATCCTGCATGACAACTGCTACTATTCCTATCAATTGCAACGAGCGCAAGAATTATCAGCAGCGGATTTCCCTCTATGGGAAGGATTCTGTCAATGGTTTTTGCACCAGATCACCACAATTACGGGGCTTCTGTCAGCAGTCCTCTTTACCGACGAGGCAACCTTTACCAGAACTGGCGTCATCAGTAAGCATAACCGCCATGTGTGGGCTACAGACAATCCTTGGGGAATGGTTGAGGTATCTCATCAGCATCGGTTCAGCATCAATGTGTGGACAGAGATTCTTGGCAACCACAACTTGGACCGGCTATTATTCAACAACGCCTCGACAAAGGAAGGTACCTGGACTTCCTGCGGAATTATCTGCCTGGGCTCCGCGCTGCTACTACGGTCGAAGGTTCGAATGCTGCCTCGGGCATGGATGTGTGTGATGTCTTTAGGTTGGTTAGGTTTAAGTAGTTCTAAGTCTGGGGGACTGATGACCTCAGATGTTCAGTCCCATAGTGCTTGGAGCCACTTGAATTTCTGCCTGGGCTTCTTGAGAATATGTCTTTGGCAATACAAGAGATTATGTAGTTTCTGCACGACGGAGCACCACCCCATTTCCGCATTTCAGTTCGCCGACACTCAACATCATCTTCCCCGGAAACTGGATAGGACGCGGAGACTCTTGAGCATGGCCTGCTAGACCACAGAACATAATCCCCCTGATTTTTACCTCTGGGGGCATCTGAAAAGCGTTGTGTATGTTGAATCATTTCCTGAAATGCAGTATCTTCAACGGCGTGTTCACGACGCCTGTGACGCTACTTGAAGAACGGCCGGAAGGTGCGAAAGAGTTGCATGAAGAGTCGTGTGAACGCTTGCGTTGCATTCCATGGAAGCCACTTTGTATATCTGTAGGGACGTGGATGCGATGCATCTCTGTACTTTTTGTTGTCTATTTCCGGACACATGTTCGTAGGACCTTTTTTCCTTCATTTCAAGTCAGGAATCCGTCCCTTCATTTTGTCAGTTTTATTAATGTTCTTGCCTATAAGAGTCTAATAGGCATGGTGAGACGAGAGGGTCAGCGACGATGACGTCACTTCTCAGCACATCTGTGCTTCATGCCCACCGCGTATTCCAGTAACTGTGGATGAAAATTTACGCCACCAGGGTCAGGAGTCTGTAGGGCCGAGCGGCCTGTGGGCGGTAATTAATCAAGCTCGGCACTCGGCGCAGTAAATCAGGCGGCGAACGTTTGCGCCTACAAATACAGGGCAGCGGAACAGCGCTCTGCGAGGCTAAGTCTCGCCTGGTTGCCACGCAAGATGCAGCCGTAGGTCTCTGAGCGCGACGCCCCAGTCTGACGAGACGCCTTCCGGAACAAAACGCAGAAAACTTTACGCTTAACGGCCAGCCTAAGACTGAGTCGTTAGGGACGGACCACGGACTTTGACTGGATCAAAAATGGGGAACAAAATAGGCCGTGTCGTTTTCGAAGGAACTACCCCGGCATTCGCGTTCTGCAGTTCAGGGAAATCACGGACCATCTAGATCAGAATGGCCGAATAAGGATCTGAATTCTGCTCCTCCCGAATCTGTGTTCAGTGTCTTCCCCACTACGACCTCTCTTCCGGTTTCAGGAACTCATACAATAAACATCTGCAGCAATATATATATATATATATATATATATATATATATATATATATATATATATTACTAACTTGAATACACAGTACTAATGTTCCACAATGATCTTTATCTAATAGTTCGTTATGAACCGGCTTTCGGCTTCTCTGGTCATCGTCAGAGAACATAATGCTGAACAGATAGTCCTCACCTCAGCGAAAATTCATATCTCTACAAAGATTGTTGTACAAAGATACGTGACGTTTTATGACTATATCGACACAAAACTCTAGCATAATGTAGTACTTAAAGGGAATCTGAACAAATAAATCTTATAATAGAGCATATTCCAAAATTAAAATTATATGAATATGTAAACGAAAAATTTTGTACGCGTGAGTAACGACACAGGTTGCTATGTCATATGGACAAACTGGCGAATGTGATGAATAAACGGAAAAAAGTGGGACGGACGAGAAAAAAGTCTATGAAATGTGCGTGTGGAACACTTCTAACAAGCTTATTATCTAATGGTGAAATAATAATTGGTGAAAGAAAAAATAATGGCTAAATAATAACTGGCTGCTGCTACTTTAATAACGGTGAGTAATGGAACTGTGTTTGGTCATCAAGGAGAGGTCCGGATTCTCTGATTGGTCTAGTAGTTATAGCCCTATCTGACTGACCTACATATAATTTGCCACGCAGACTGCAGGAAATTCTATATAGTCCACTCTGTTCTTAATGTGGAATCCTATCTTTACTGTTGAACAGAAGGTGGGCAACAGTATTCCTAGAGAAAAAAGCTGGAGTATCTTCCCTGGATTTTAGTTTCCTGGCAAGAACCTGAGATGTCCTATTCATATACAGCACGAGGGCCCATTTGTTATCAGTGTGGTTTTGTGCTGTCTGATGTGGATAAAGAATTGCCGTTATCCTCTGTCTCTTCTTTTTGCCTATTAGGATAGGACTACAACCATTGCTGTATGCTATTTCTTTGATTATTTTCAATTCATTTTCAAAATCTCTCAAACGGGCGGATACGAACCATACAGTTCAAAAATATCGAGGAAGGGTTGTCCAATCACCCTATCCTACAAATGCGCGCGACAGTTTTCTTTGTTATTTTGACACTACGTTTGAATAGGTTCACCCTAAAATTAACATTTCTGCACCTTTGAAGTGCGTTTCCTACAAGCTTAAATGTAATTTTTCGCTTAATAGTATCTTCTGAATAAAAGTACTTGCAACTGAAGTTAGCCATTATATACTCTACTTTCTTTAAACACTATTTCATCCTTCTTTTGTCAGCTAGGGTGTTTTAGACACTAATTTGCCTTCTTTTTAACAATTTGTAATGAACGTGTAACAGAATTCTCCAGCTTAATATTGCTACACTTCTACTGCGTTCAGCGCAGCCAAGAGAAAAACACAGATCTGCTACTACAGTTCCATAGTTCATGTACTGGCTATGAAGGCATTTTTACACAAATTGGGGAGTTTGAATATTGAGCGGGTAAAATTTGCAAAGTTCGTGCGAGTTTTTATCCGAAGGCGAAAGTCGTGATGTGTTATTGTAATTATTTTACGTAGCCAAAGGTGAATCAGGGGAATCTATGCGCCAGCTGGAAGCTGGATTTAATATAGCGCGAGACACATGTTGACCAAAAACGTGTGTCCATTTTGGTCGCCACACGCATCACCTTTCTGTACATGAAGCCACGAAGCGTGCCTGGGAAGTGGGAGCACAGTGCGGCTGCGGCGCTGGCCAATCACAGCCGTCCGCTCCGCCAAAGGGCGTTATCTCGGCCACGCAGCCCAGGCCTCCCCCCGGCGGGCGCGCCGAATTCCCCCAGACTTAATCCGGGCGCGCTGCTAATTAGAACAAGTTAATCAGACAATTTATCCGCCGCCCAGCGCAGCGCGGCGCGGCTCTGCGTCCCCCAAGTTCGGCCAGCGCGTGCCGCCTTCGGCTCTATTCCGTCGGCGGCGGCACCCACTCCACTACACGTGGCCTGCACACCAAGCCGCGGGCCTTTAATAACTCCTTAGGTCGCAAAATGAAAAGAAAAGCGAAACTGTTAAGAAAGAAGTGAGTAGAAGAAATGGAGAAATGGGAGGGAGGCGTGCGCCTTTGTACAGAGAAGATATTAAGAACCGCCTGAAGTATTCCACTGTTCTGCACCGAGTCAAGCATCCTACAGTCACAAGCCGAGATAACGCCGCATTTTCCGTGGTATTAAAGACGACCGGTTGAAATACTTCTCGTGAAAAATGTGTGCTCTCCAGAGAATCCAGGCGCCTCTTCAACCGTATGAAGTATACTAGGTGAGGTACTAGAATGGTCATTGTGAGCCATGAGTGGTAGGCTCGAGGCAATTCCGTGACACCCAACCCTGAACCGCATTGCTGGCGGGACAGCACTGACGTGACGAGCGTCATCGAATAATGCATGCCGTACAGATGGCGGCAGTATCGCTAACACAAGGTATAAAAGGGCAGTGCATTGGCGGAGCTGTCATTTGTACTCAGATGATTCACATGAAAAGGTTTCCGACGTGTTTATGGCCGCACTCGGGAATCAACAGACTTTGAAAGCGGAATGGTAGTTGGAGTTAGTGCATGGGACAATTCATTGCGGAAATCGTTGTTGTTGTGGTCTTCAGTCCTGAGACTGGTTTGATGCAGCTCTCCATGCTACTCTATCCTGTGCAAGCTTTTTCATCTCCCAGTACCTACTGCAACCTACATCCTTCTGAATCTGCTTAGTGTATTCATCTCTTGGTCTCCCTCTACGATTTTTACCCTCCACGCTGCCCTCCAATACTAAATTGGTGATCCCTTGATGCCTCAGAACATGTCCTACCAACCGATCCCTTCTTCTGGTCAAGTTGTGCCACAAACTTCTCTTCTCCCCAATCCTATTCAATACTTCCTCATTAGTTATGTGATCTACCCATCTAATCTTCAGCATTCTTCTGTAGCACCACATTTCGAAAGCTTCTATTCTCTTCTTGTCCAAACTATTTATCGTCCATGTTTCACTTCCATACATGGCTACACTCCATACGAATACTTTCAGAAATGACTTCCTGACACTTAAATCAATACTGGATGTTAACAAATTTCTCTTCTTCAGAAACGCTTTCCTTGCCATTGCCAGCCTACATTTTATATCCTCTCTACTTCGACCATCATCAGTTATTTTGCTCCCCAAATAGCAAAACTCCTTTACTACTTTAAGTGCCTCATTTCCTAATCTAATTCCCTCAGCATCACCCGACTTAATTAGACTACATTCCATTATCCTTGTTTTGCTTTTGTTGATGTTCATCTTATATCCTCCTTTCAAGACACTGTCCATTCCATTCAACTGCTCTTCCAAGTCCTTTGCTGTCTCTGACAGAATTACAATGTCATCGGCGAACCTCAAAGTTTTTATTTCTTCTCCATGAATTTTAATACCTACTCCGAATTTTTCTTTTGTTTCCTTTACTGCTTCCTCAATATACAGATTGAACAACATCGGGGAGAGGCTACAACCCTGTCTTACTCCCTTCCCAACCACTGCTTCCCTTTCATGTCCCTCGACTCTTATAACTGCCATCTGGTTTCTGTACAAATTGTAAATAGCCTTTCGCTCCCTGTAATTTACCCCTGCCACCTTTAGAATTTGAAAGAGAGTATTCCAGTCAACATTGTCAAAAGCTTTCTCTAAGTCTACAAATGCTAGAAACGTAGGTTTGCCTTTCCTTAATCTTTCTTCTAAGATAAGTCGTAAGGTCAGTATTGCCTCACGTGTTCCAGTGTTTCTACGGAATCCAAACTGATCTTCCCCGAGGTTGGCTTCTACTAGTTTTTCCATTCGTCTGTAAAGAATTCGTGTTAGTATTTTGCAGCTGTGACTTATTAAGCTGATAGTTCGGTAATTCTCACATCTGTCAACACCTGCTTTCTTTGGGATTGGAATTATTATATTCTTCTTGAAGTCTGAGGGTATTTCGCCTGTTTCATACATCTTGCTCACCAGATGGTACAGTTTTGTCAGGACTGGCTCTCCCACGGCCGTCAGTAGTTCCAATGGAATATTGTCTACTCCGGGGGCCTTCTTTCGACTCAGGTCTTTCAGTGCTCTGTCAAACTCTTCGCGCAGTATCGTATCTCCCATTTCATCTTCATCTACATCCTCTTCCATTTCCATAATATTGTCCTCAAGTACATCGCCCTTGTATAGACCCTCTATATACTCCTTCCACCTTTCTGCTTTCCCTTCTTTGCTTAGAACTGGGTTTCCATCTGAGCTCTTGATATTCATACAAGTCATTCTCTTATCTCCAAAGGTCTCTTTAATTTTCCTGTAGGCGGTATCTATCTTACCCCTAGTGAGATAGGCCTCTACATCCTTACACATGTCCTCTAGCCATCCCTGCTTAGCCATTTTGCACTTCCTGTCGATCTCATTTTTGAGACGTTTGTATTCCTTTTTGCCTGTTTCACTTACTGCATTTTTATATTTTCTCCTTTCATCAATTAAATTCAATATTTCTTCTGTTACCCTAGGATTTCTACTAGCCCTCGTCTTTTTACCTACTTGATCCTCTGCTGCCTTCACTACTTCATCCCTCAAAGCTACCCATTCTTCTTCTACTGTATTTATTTCCCCCATTCCTGTCAATTGCTCCCTTATGCTCTCCCTGAATCTCTGTACAACCTCTGGTTCTTTTAATTTATCCAGGTCCCATCTCCTTAAATTCCCACCTTTTTGCAGTTTCTTCAGTTTTAATCGTTAGGGAAAGCAATATTCCGAGATTCACCGTGTGAAGAGTAGACTGAGAATACCCAGTTTCACGCACTATCTCTCACCACGGACAACACAGTGGCCGACGGACTTCACTTAACGACCGACAGCACCGGCGTTTGCGTAGCGTTGTCACTGCCAACAAACAAGCAACACTGCGTGAAATAACCGCATAAACCAATGTTTCAAGTACGACGAAGGTATCTGCTAGGGCAGTGCGGCGAAATTGGCGTTAGTGGGCTATGACATCAGACGATCGTGGCGAGTGCCTTTCCTAACAGCACGACATCGTCTGCTGCCCCTACCTTGGGCTCGTGAGCACATCGGTTGGACCATGGACGACTGCGAAACAGTAGCCTGGTCAGATGAGTAACGATTTAAGTTAGTAGGAGCTGACGGTAGGGTTCGAATGTGTCGCGGACCCTACGAAGCTATGGAACCAAGTTGTCAACAACGCACTGTGCAAGCTGGTGGTGCCTCCATAATGGTGTGGGCTGTCTTTACATGAAAGGGACTGGTATCTCTGATCCAGTTGAGTCATCCCGTCCAATTGAACCAATCATTGAATGGAAAACAATTCAGATACTTAGAGAGCACTGATAGCCATTCATGGACTTCATGTTCCCAAACAACGACGGAATTGTCATCCGGCCACAACTGTCCGTGATTAGTTTGAAGAACATTCCGGACAGTTCGATCGAACGATTTGGTCAAGCAGATCGCCCAACATGAATCCCATAGAAAATTTATGGGACACAGTCGGGAGATCAGCTCGTGCACAAAATTCTGCACAGGCAATACTTTCGCAGCTATGGATGGCTATACAGACACCATGGCTGAATATTGCTGCAGGGCACTTCCAACGACTTGTTGAGTCCATGGCACATCAAGTTGCTGAACTAAGCCGGGAAAAGGAAGTCCGAAAAAATGTTAGGAGGTACCCCATGACTTTTGTCACCTCAGTGTATGAGTAGATATACTTCGTCTATACTAAGTATACTACATCTTTACAATCTTTTTTTCGATCTCCTTATTAATATTTTTTTTTCTACTCTCCTCTTCCGTAATTTTCTGTTTGCAAATACAATAAAATTGCACCCAAAATGAAATGAGGTAAATCGGACAAATGATCACCTCCATGCCAACCAGCATGCATTTCGAAAACATCTATCGCGTGAAACCCAACCCGCAGTTTTCTGACATGACATAATGGAAGCCTAGGATCTAGTCAGTCACGCAGATGCAGTATTTTACCATTTCCGAAAAGCATTTTACTCAGTGCCACACATACGCTTACTGTTGAGAGAACGATCATGTGGAGTATCAAGCAAAACTTGTGATTGGATTGAGGATTTCTTGGCAGGGAGGACGCAGCTTGTTACCTCGGATGAAGAGTCATCGACAGATGTAGAAATGACTTCGCCTGTACCCCACGGAAGTGTGTTGGATCCGTTGCTGTTCATGTTGTATATTAATACTTCCCTCATACGTATCGCAGATGATGCAGTTACCTGTAATGAAGTGTGAAAAGAGATGTACAAATACTGAATCGCACTATGGCCTTCACGAAACTAACATAATATACTACGACTACAATATCAAAGAGTCACAATGGTAATCGGTCACCTGATACAAAATTCTTGGGTGTAATACTCTGTAGGGATATGAAATGGAATGATGATATAGACTCAGTCGTAAATAAAGCAGGTGGCGGGCTTCCGTTTATTAGTAGAATATTAGAGAAATGCAGTCAGTCTACAAAGGAGATTGTCTGCAAAATACTCGTGCGACCCCTCCTAGAATATTGCTCAAAAGTGTGAGACCAGTACCGAACACGACTAACAGGGAATATTGAAGGTCCACAGAGAAAGACAACACGAACGGACACAGATTTATTTGACCCGTGTGACTGAAATGCTGAAGAAACTGAACTGACTGGCATTTGAAGATATACGATGACTTACACAAAGTTTCAAGAACTAGCTTTAAATTATAAATCTGGGAATGTATTGCAATACCCCACGTATCGCAGCCATTGAGATCGTGAGGTCGAGATTACAAACATTCTCCTCGTGCTCGATACGTGAAAGCCCTAATAATTCGAACAATGTGAAGTATCCTCTGTCATTCACTTCTCAGCAGTTTGTTAGTTACGAATATAGATGTAGACTTGCAGAGGATGACCCTCATAATGAGACACGAAACCAAATACTTTACATCGACGTTGGCGGGATACGATCAACGGTGAACCTGGTCAAAATTACGAGGTGCAGCGGCTGACAGGCCATGTGGGGTCCACAGCCAGCCATAATGATGTTGGCGGCAGGTTATAAGACGCAAGCACCAGCGGAGGAGAAGAAAAGGAGAATTTGATTATATATCAGGGGAAACAAGTACTCGTAATACCTAAGAAGGCATCAACCTTTCTTGAAAATACGATCAAGTTCGCTAATGCAAAAAATATGAGACGCACTGCCACTTGAACCCCGATCACTGGATGTCACGAATGGGCTTCTACAACTGAGTTATCCAACCGCGTCATATCTGGTTCTCTCGCTCCCCAAGAAATGAACACCTCTTAGATAGAGCATTCGTCGAAACACAGTTCAGCACGCAGTTTCGAGTAGGACGTTGCGCAACGCAATCAGTTCTGTTCACGGCATATTTTAGAGGGGCTACGTTTAATTTCTTTCCGCCCCTTCGCTCGAAGTGTCAAGCGAGACTGAGGAACAAAACACAGCATGGCATCGTATTTGGAAATGCGTTCTGCGATGAGTTCCGGTGGTCGCGTGCAGCCTAATTAATACAAGCTTTGCTGCTGAATCGACCATTCATCATGCCTCTTCCTTTCCCCCACGTAGCTAATGCTATTTACACCCCAACGCACGAAATACGTGATGCGTGACTACAGGGGGGGGGGGGGGGGGGGGGGGGAGTGGCGGCAGTGAGAGGGGTGTGTTTCGACGTTGTACTTTTTCAGTGGATGTCAGATGCACGCACAAGCCTACCCCGGATTTCTTAAGGATGACTTGTTTCCGCTGTTAACGGCACAATAATTCTCCAAACAAAACGATGTATCGTGCATGAGCGGTACCAAACGCTCGTTTGGTTGTGACGCGTATGATACAGCCCCTAAGCATTAGGTGTTAATTATCTTTTGGGATTGGTTACAAGCGTTCTAAAATAGATAAAACTATTCATAGCATTTAGTTGCAAATGGATAATTCTGTACGTACCTACATAGTACTTCCAGATTTTTTCCTTCTCTCCCAGGAATGGTGGAGTGACTTTGTGATACCTTAGGCCACGGGAAAAGTACGTAGGGGGATCTAAAAGTAAAATATATATCGTATGCAATGGTGATATTCTGCGACGGAAAAGCATGCGTGCTCGCTTCGCATGAAATAGTGCCAATCTTAGTTCCGGGTGATTAGCGACATTTATCCTCTGCACATCACCGTTAATTGCGTGTGAGCTGTCAAGGGTCCATCAATAACCTCTGTGTACTGAAGCACTATCCAAGAGAGAGAGAGTTGTAGAATACACCTACACAGAGTGTTTGACTAACAAGGGTACAGACTAAAGGTGCGACTCTGGGAACACATTGCGGATTGCTGTCAGTGTATTCAGAATACACATGATATTTATGAAGGTGTAGTCAAATGGTTCAAATGGCTCTGAGCACTATGGGACTTAACATCTGAGGTCATCAGTCCCCTAGAACTTAGAACTACTTAAACCTAACTAACCTAAGGACATCACACACATCCATGCCCGAGGCGGGATTCGAACCTGCGACCGTAGCGGTCGCGCGGTTCCAGAATGAAGCGCCTAGAACCGCTCGGCCACACCGGCCGGCAAGGTGTAGTCATCGATGAGGAGAAGTGCTGAAGCCTGGCTTCACATGAATGCTGGCTGGCCATGTAGTTGTAATGCATCTTGTCCTGAAATGTATATTTTCAGTTTGGTTCCTCTGGGACTATGTAATAAGGTGCTCATGTACTCAGTCACAATACATCGTATCGGGAAATCATTGGTTTCCGGACCTATGTTCATTACGATTATTTGCTTCTTTCATTGTCATACATTCACCGCTTTCGTTTTTACTTAAGATAGTCAAACATCCTGTACATCCCACTGAAATCCAATTCCAAAAATATTCGCGATATAACAGGCAGCTTTCACCAACAATCTGCCCTGTCATACTTTGCGGGGATTTATTTGGACAATTAGTAGTTCAGACAATAAGCCCGCCGCTGTCGCCGAGCGGTTCTAGGCACTTCAGTCCGGAACCACGCTGTTGCCACGGTCGCAGGTTCGAATCCTGCCTCGGGCATGGATGTCTGTGATGTCCTTAGGTTACTTAGGTTTAAGTAGTTCTAAGTCTAGGGGACTGATGACCTGTTAAGTCCCATAGAGCTTAGAACCATTTCAGAATAGATGTTTTGGAAATATTGTGACACAGAAGAATTCTGAAGATTAGACTGGTAGACTGAGCAGCTAATAAGGAGATACTGAATCGGAGTAGGAGAAAAGGGGTTTATGGTACAACATGACTGAAAGAGGGGATCGTTTGACAGGACACACCATGAGACATCAAAGAATCATCAATGTGGAAATGGACGAAATTACTGGGGGCAAACATTGTAGAGCAATATCTAGACATGAATTCAGAAATCAGGTTGAAGTGGATGTGAGTTGCAGTAATTATGCAGAGATGAAGAGGCTTCAACAAGGTAGGGTGGAGAGCTATATCTATCGTTCGCTCTACGGAAACTACGATACGGAAGTGTTGGTTCAAAATGGTTCAAATGGCTCTGAGCACTATGGGACTCAACTGCTGTGGTCATAAGTCCCCTAGAACTTAGAACTACTTAAACCTAACTAACCTAAGGACAGCACACAACACCCAGCCATCACGAGGCAGAGAAAATCCCTGACCCCGCCGGGAATCGAACCCGGGAACCCGGGCGTGGGAAGCGAGAACGCTACCGCACGACCACGAGATGCGGGCGGGAAGTGTTGGCATAACATAGTAAATGGTAGTATTTCCGGTAGCACTGGTAGAGAAAGAAACATAAATGACTGTGTAAGAGAGAAACTGGGAGCCGACGACTGCTCTTTGTTTTATTTCTTCGTTTATTTTTTTCCACATAATTAGACTGGCAAATCGTCCAGTGTTAGTCGACTGCGTATTTTATGTCTTTACTGGCTATAAATTGTATTTTATACGTAATAAGTTGATTGTGTAACTTCGGCGCTTTTAACCAAAACAATTACTTTCGATGCAAGAACAGTTTACGTGCACAAAGATAAAAATGTATGTAATTATAATTATTGTTATTTTGTGCTCAATGGTATTTCTTCATCATGATCAAAGGGAAGAGTTTTATGTTATTACTGATAAGTGCGAAAATTATTGATGAATAAAGTACATACTTTATAAAAGTTCGACGAAGTATTGAAGCAGTTCAAAAAATGTTCAAATGTGTGTGAAATCTTATGGGACTTCACTGATAAGGTCATCAGTCCCTAAGCTTACACACTACTTAACCTAAATTATCCTAAGGACAAACACACACACACACACACACACACACACACACACACACACACACATGCCCGAGGGAGGACTCGAACCTCCGCCGGAACCAGCTGCACAGTCCATGACTGCAGCGCCTCAGACCGCTCGGCTAATACCGCGCGGCTATTGAAGCCGTGTTTCATATGTTTTTGTTTTGCGGTTTTTTAAATATTAGCTTTTTTAAGCAAACTGCATTTTTAGCGCTATACGATAAATTTGTTACTTTTTGGGTAACATACTTCTGTTTCACGTCACAAATCAACAATTTGCGAATAAAACGAGAATTAAGCATTAACAATTTTAGTTTTTGTTACAAATACTGTTTTTATTAAGTAACAGACAGGAGGATAACTATGTAAAACAATAATGTTCTGTATGTAACCTGGCCCTTATAAACCTTCACTCAGCTTCTAGAAGGCTCACCGCTTCTGGTCTTTAGGGGAGTCTAGTAAGACACTGATCAGATATGTAAAGAAAGCACTCGTTATGTGGTAACGCCAAAAAGGTATGCAACACACCCAACGTACGGGTAACGCGGGTACGGCCTTAACTGATCAACGCTACTGGGAAAACTACCGCAGTCCACACGTCCGTACGATGATCTTGGGAACGAAGACCCCAACAAGCAGCTGATGCGTTTCTTTGTAACACCACGAGTTCAGCGTGCAAAACAGACGTTCTATACGCACGTCTTCTTGGACTGCGGAGCTGAGAGCAAATCAAGAAACGTAATAATGTCGCAGGTAGTTGCAAAATATGCAGCAGTGGCAGGTGGTGCGGCCCTCGCTGCGGCGCAACGGCCCGCAATTGATTCTGCAGCCGGCGGCAGCGGCGCCTTTCTCGCGCAGTCATAAATTGGCTCAGGCGAAGCGCGCCGCCCTGGGGCGGAAGTGGGGCGGCGGTGTAGGCGATGGCGGGGTAAGTTATGCCGAGCTGCGAGGCGGCACCGCCGTGTCTCCGCACAAACTTGGGCGCGTCTGCTGTCTGCGAATAGCGATGTTTCGATACCAGTCAGCATACAACATTTCACATCCACACCAATAGCGAAGTATCCAAAGACTTCAAGAAGAATATAATAATTCAGCAGGTGCTGACAGGTGTGAATATTATCGAAATATCGGTTTAGTAATTCACGGCTGCAAAATTCTAACATGAATTCTTTACAGAAAATCGAAAAACTAGTAGACTCTGACCTCGGGAAGATCAGTTTGGGTTCCGGAGAAAAGCAGGAACACTCGAGGCAGTACTGATCCTACAACTTAAATGACAGTTTACGAAAAGCCAAGACTATATTTACAGCGTTTTTAGGCTTAGAGAAAGCTTTTGACAAGGTTGACTCGAGTATTCTCTTTGAAATCCTGAAGGTAACAGGGGTAAAATATAGGGAGAGAAAGGCTATTTAAAACTCATACAGAAACTAGGGCCGAGTGGCATGAAAGGGAAGCAGTGGCTAAGAAGGGAGTGAGACAGGGCTGTGGCCTATCGCCGATGGTGGTTCCTATGGGACCAAACTGCTCAGGTCATCGGTCCCTAGGCTTACTTGATCTAACATAAACTATCTTACGTTAAGGACAACACACACACACACACACACACACACACACACACACACACACACACAAGCGCGCGCGCGCACGCCCGAGGGAGGACTAGAACCACCGACGGGGGCAGTCGCGCATCGCCGATGCTACTTAATCTAAACACTGAGCAAGTAATAAAGGAAACCAAAGAAAACTCTGGAGTAGGAATTAAAGTTCATGGAAAAGAAATTAAAACTTTGAGTTTGCCGATGACACGGTAATTGTGTCAGAGACTAGGAAGGACTTGGAAGAGCAGTTGAACGGAATAGACAGTGTTGGATGTAAGGTGAACATTAACAAAAGCAAAATAAGGATAACAGAATGCAGTCGAATTAAATCAGGAGATGCTGAGGAAATTACATTAGGAAACGAGATACTTAAAGTGGTAGACGAGTTTTGTTATCTGAGCAGCAAAAATAACTGATCATGGCCGAAGTAGAGACGGTATAAAATGTTGCCTGGTAATGGCAAAAGAAAGAAGGGTTCCGAAGAAGAGAAATTTCTTAACATCGAATACAGATTTCAGTGTTAGGAAGCCTTTTCTGAAAGTATTTGTATGGAGAGTAGCCACACACGGAAATCAAACGTGGACGATAAATAGTTTAAACAAGAACAGAATCGAAGCTTTTGAAATGTGGCGCTACATAGGAGTGCTGCAGATTAGATGGGTTAATCATGTAACTAATGAGGGGGTGCTTAACAGAACTGGTAAGAAAAGAAATTTGTGGCACAGCCTGACTAGAAGAAGGTATCGCTGATAGGCCACATTCTGAGCCATCAAGGGATCACCAATTTAGTATTGGAGGGAAGTGTGTGTATGGGGCGGGGGGGGGGGGGGGGAATTGCAGAGGGAGACCAAGGGATAAATACAGCAAGAAGATTCAGAAGGATGTAGGTTGCAGTAGTTATTTGGAGATGAAGAGGCTTCCTCAGGATAGAGCAGCACGAAGAGCTGCATCAAACAATTCTTCCGGCCGAGGACAACAACAACAACAACAACAACAACAACAACAACAACAACATTTAACGCTGTATCGATAGCTTGATACCATTTTAATAAAACAGTATCGACGCAGAAAATAGCACTATGTACTGATTGTTTCTTTTACGTAGTTTAAAGCTCTCATTTGATACAAAAGCATTCATTGAGTATAGTAGCCCAAATACGCAAATTATGTCATGCTTGCATGCATCAACTTCAATATAAAACTGTATGCAAATGTAAGCAGTAAATGACAAATATTTCGAACACTCACTCGATGCAACAAATAATTCACTCGTGGCCATTCCACTCTGCCCCGTTTCCTCCACTTGCGAGCTTTTAACAGAGGTGCCATCTGGCAGCCGGTGAAGAAGGGATTTCCCCTACTGCAGCTGCGTATAGAAAGTGGGTTCCCATATTCTCAGTCCTTTAGCAACTGGGAGCAGGAAGGGGTACTTGAAAAATATATTTCTAATTAGTTACTATCGCTTTCCTTTACCGAAATTTAGTTCACTTGCATTTCAGCAACAGAAAAACTTTTCCAAGGCAGTGTGCACATCGTTAGTATTACTGATGTGCGTTGCTGAAATCCGGACCGTACATTAAAGACTGTGCACGTATTCCCTGTACAGTACGCAGATACTGAATACATTTCAACCCCCCCTGCACTAGCAGCGGAAGGTTATTCATTTCCGCCACAACCTTCGACATTTTCGGTAACAATACTGGTAGTTCTTACGATACTATTCAATTATCGAATGTTTTGCATCAATACCGACGCCCCACGGAGTAAAACAAAGATGTAGATACTTACTTCAGTATTACAAGTTATATACTACGCGTTGAAGGCTTGTGTCTGCCTCTATATTCGTCGATGAAAAGCTTCCCTGATGAGGTGGAGCAACTAATGTGCTGGAGTGCTATGGCAATCGAAATCTCGCTTTCAGTCGATGACACAAACAGGAGATAGCTCTATTTTGTAGAAATACAATTATGATATTTACCATAATGAAAAAACTATCCGAGTAATTAGTTATGTTCCTTTTGCCGAAGGTAAAAAAAAGTTGCTGACACTGTTAACCGATCTTTGGGGGGGGGGGGGGGGGGGAAGCACACTTTGCACTTAATCTGCTGGATGACAATGTACATAACTGTCAATTATGATAAGCCGCTATCCAAACTTCTGACTTATATGCGTCTTCATTTGTTGGGGGAAAAATATGACTATTCTAATAGCAATATGTATCATTATTAAAACCGTTCCAGGATTTGCTAGACGTTCTCGAAAAACTTTATGGCGGTTCTGGCAATAGATTACCGATTTTTCGCCTATTCTGTTATTGTTGTTTTTTTTTTTTTTTTTTCGTCACCAGGTATATTTCTTTGAGTTGTCTCTGTAGTGGCTTGATGCCTACATACGTGCAGGCCCCTAGCGGTTCACGCAAACCGTTAAATCTGTGTAATGCATTGCCGAGAATGCAGACACAAAGTAGAAGTGATTTTTCGTCCTCCACCCAAGACAGCTGCACTCGTGGGCTCCGTCAAAGATGATTTGCTCCTCCGAAAATCTGGAGTTTACGAAATTCCATGTGAATGTGGCCTTTCTTACATCGGACAAACAACTCGTACTGTCCAAGAAAGATGTACAGAACACCGGAGGTACACACGACTTTTACAACCTAACAAGTCGACAGTGGCAGAGCACTGTATTGATAATGGTCACAGTATGTTGTATGACAACGTCGAAATTTTGGCAACTACATCATCCTTTTGGGACTCGATAGTGAAGGAGGCAATTGAAATTCGCTTGACGACGAATTTAATTGAAGAGATAGTGGTTTCAATCTTGATAAATCATGGAATCCGGCACTTGCCGTAATAAACTCGCAAAGACGTCGTCACAGTGCAGCTCACAATGATATATCGATATGCCAACACAGATCAACTGCGGAGTCATAGATACAACTCGCGCATTATGCACGTCTTTCTGCCGACCAACGTCTCTGGCGCATTTGCATCTGTGGCCGCATGCGCAGTCGCGCGGTACAACAGTATAAAGGGACGAAGCGAGCACTGGAGCGGCAGTCTTGCGGCTCACTCTGAAGATGGCTGAACGTTATACAGCCGAAATATTAGAAGAAGAAGAAGAAGAAGAAGAAGAAGAAGGAGATTTCTTGCGGCTGCACACCCGAAACTTAATGGAACAGTCTTTGCGCCGCCAAAACCTGAAGATTCACATGTAAATATTAGTTTTTAAAATGGTAATTACTGATCGTCGAAGAAAACACATAAAATTATGAATTCATAACTTTTTACCACATGGTGTGGTTTTCCTGGTGTATTACGTTTTCACAGTGATTGTTTTCTTTCACAGTTTGTCATCTGCGACCATATACAACTGAATGTAGACAAATTATTTAAGTAAAAATTACGATTTGGAAGCTGTTATGGCTATGCCTGAAATTAATTAATTCAATATTCCGAGATCCACAGTGTGAAGACTGTGTCGAGAATACTAAATTTTAGGTTTTACCTCTCACCACAGACAACTTAGTGGCGGACGGCCTTCACTGAACGACCGACAGCAGCGGCGTTGCATAGAGCTGTCAGTGTAACAGACAAGCAACAATGCGCGAAATAATCGCATGAATCAATATAGGACGTAAAACGAACGAATCCGGTAGGACAGTGTGGTGAAATTTGCCGTTAATGGATTATGACAGCAGGCGGCCGACGCGAGTGCTTTTGCTGACAGCACGTCATCCCCCAAGCTCATGACCCTATTTGTTGGACCACTGACGACTGGAAAACCTTGGCCGGGTCACATGAGTCCTGATTTCAGCTGGTAAGAACTGATGGTAGGAGTCGAGTGTAGAGCAGACATACGGAGCCTTCAACCCAAGTTGTCAACAAGGCAATGTGCAAGCTGATGGTTGCTACATAATGGTGTGAGCTGTGGTATCGTCGAGTGGTCTGGGTCCTCTCGTTATGGTCGTCTACTTGGAGGTCATTTCAGCCATTCATGGACCTCATTTTCATGGCTATGAACGGAGCATCGCTCAATATTTCTGAACGGGACTTCCAACGACTTGTTGAGTCCATGCCACGTCGAGTTGCTGCACTACGCTGGGGAAAAAGAGGTCCGACACGTTTCTAGAAGGTATCATATCTGTTTTTTCACCTCAGTGCGTATCATACAGACGGCTACCGAAAATTGTCTTCCCCATACACCATTCGCAAACGAAACAGGATTGAGGCTAAATGATAGTGATATCAAAGTACGCAATGCCACATGACAAAGGGTCGTTTGGGGAGTAATGGCGTTCGTGTGGAAAGAAAGAATCGTGCTACGCAATCTTGAGAGGCAAGCGAATAAAAAAAATAAGCGAGGCCCACAATGTTTGCAAAGACGGGTCTCGAGTTGTGCGCCATGGAGGAGGGAGGAGACGGACGAGCAGCTGGTGGCTACTGCACTCCTCTCTGGCCGCCGGCGGCCGGATGGCGCGCAATTTACTGGGCGGCCGCGTATTATACTGGCGCCAGCGCTGGCAGCCAATTTAATATCGCTGACGCCGTAGCTGGCCCCGGCGGGAACTGTAATCGCTGGCGCACTGGCCCCGCCGGCCCGAAAAATGGACTGCAGCGGCGGGGGGATGCGGCTTATTGTCTCTGCAGCGCCGCTGCGTTATGAAACTCGATGGCCGAGTGGCCGCCCAGCCGCACTGCGACTCGTCCGCCACACTCGGCAGCTCTGCAAAGGCGGGGCGTGACTCGACCGGAAGATGGCTGGGAGCTAATGGTTCTGGGGACCAAGGGTGCTGCCGACGTAGGAGAAGTCGGCTACTACCTTCCCTGGACCGCACTTTTATCCAACACTAACTCACAAGACTGCGTCGCCAATTTACTCATCTGTCACAGTCTATTAGAGGGGAGGAGGAATGAAAACTAGCTGAAGCGAAATATACGCGTAATTTTGAACTAATCCACTAACCTTGGGGCGTGCAGACGCAGGAACTCAGTTTACTCAACTGATGGTTCAAATGGCTCTGAGCACTATGCGACTTAACTTCTGAGGTCATCAGTCGCCTAGAACTTAGAACTAATTAAACCTAACTAACCTAAGGACATCACACACATCCATGCCCGAGGCAGGATTCGAACCTGCGACCGTAGCGGTCACGCGGTTCCAGACTGAAGCGCCTTTAACCGCACGGCCACACCGGCCGGCCTACTCAACTGATATTTCACCTTATATCAAACGCCTTGGTCCGAGTGATCTGACAGACTGCAACTACTCCATTTCCATGAGTTGTTTTATACACGAGAGTAGCGTCCTGCACTTGGGGCCCCAGAACAACAATTGCCGGAGATAGTATTCGGCGCAAAGGGCTTTGTATGAACTGAGTATGTGATTAGATACTCTATCCATGGTGAGATATCAATACGTCGTTAGGAACTGCTCTGTACCAATGTCTTTGCGAGTTGATCACAGAAAGTGCCCGATTACGTGCCACGTCCACGATGATAATGCTATTCTCCTTCGCTAAGAGAATTTTTACGTCTTCCTTGAGGACAGTGTTCCAGAGCAATGAAGTCAGTGCTATAATTTTGACATTGCCATAAACACAGCATTAATGGTTTTAGCCTGGACAAAGCACGGAATTCGAAGCTTCATTTGATCAATTCGCAAAAGACGTCGTTACAGTGCTGTTCCTATTGATGCACCGATATGATAGCAAGAGTAGCGCGCGTCTAACCGCATATTTTGTTCATGCATAGCTCTTTGCCGCCGAGCATCTTCGGAACTTATGTATTCTTTGGCGGCAAGCACCGTTACGCGGCTCTCGCATTTAAAATAACAGATGCGTTGTCTCTGTGAATTAGATACGCTGAAATAAAACGAACGGACGATGATTATGAAATAATGAAGAAGAAATGATATCAGTGAAAGCTCATCAGATTTACTGAATGTAATGAATATGTGGTGACGACTCACTATCTGTTACAGATGTAGACTCAAAATAGGAGTTCATGACCTTCGTGCGCAGCCGCCTTAACCACTACGATCCCTGAGGGCACCTCCAGGCCCACAACAAATCTTTCAGTGACAATATGATTATTGAGACAGCCTTAACGGTTAATAATAAATCTGGGTTCGAGGCTCGGTGTGCCACTGATTTCAAATCATCATAAAGTACTCAAACGGGACGTATTTTAAAGCTATAAACAAAAAATAACGAAATCTGAAAACAAAAGGAAAACGATACCCTGGCAGACAGTAACAGGCAATAAACAGGCTAAAGCAAGCGAAAAATGGAAGAAGAAATTTAAAAAACAAATCTTTTACAAATTCACCAACGGTATGATTAAAAACGACGTCTTTTATATCTCTCAGGGGTGCAAGAACTAAGCAATTACCTGGTCAAACCACCCTTGAACAACAAATACAAAAGTTTTCCCTAGGAGAAACATGGTGATCTGCAAACCGCTCCGCAGTACTTAATACGCTGCCACATTGGTTTGTTGGCCACGAACAAGCACTGCAAACTGAAACGTCTCAAAGGTAGCAGCGAGATGGGTAAGATGGCTTTATTTCTTGGATGAAACGTGTGTTACCAGCTCTCTTTCCTGTTGTGATAGTGACTGCCCTTATAGCGCTCAGCGCCTTCTTTAGTCAATCTTCTTCTAGACAAAATTGTGCAAGCGTGGAAAAATTTCCTAGAATGAGTCACAGTCTTCACACACAATCTTGTATAGCACTTTTTTCAACCAGATCATTTTCAGGACTGGTGTTTAAATGCAAATTGCTATTTTTTTTAAAAAAAGTAGTTTTTAAGGCAGTGGGAGTAAAAATGTTACATGCATTCACGTGCAGCAAAATTTCGTCACTTTGCGTAGTATCACTAAGGCTTCCGCAAGCATTCGAGTTTAACATTTGCAGTGGCAGAGAGCATATATAGCGCTGATTATTGAGAGCGTTTGGCATACTGAACAACGCCACAGCCTACAAGCAAGTGGAGGATAGAATACTCATAGCCTAGACACATTTCAGTTTGGAATCTTTTGTAGAAGAACCCAAAAGCGTTTGTGACGTCAAGTATCAGTGCTAAGTGTATTGCTTTAGTAGCAAGTAGGCTGGATACCGTAGCTCGTAACTTTTCTGCTCTACGTGAGACAGATCCAGCATTGAAAGTGTCTGTGAATAACCAAAAATGAAACCAGTAGCGGAACCGACTAGGGAATAAAAGTAAAAACGGAAGTATCACCTGGACAGGCAGGCAGCATTATATCAGTCAGAGTTTGGTAATACAAACCGATAAGAAGAAAAGACATCAGTCGCGCCTTGCAGCAGTGACAGCGACAATTATCGCCATCTGGAGATGTCGAGAAAATGCATCGATGAAGTATTGCGCGATTTACACAATACGATCCGGCAGCATTGTTGAAATTATTACTGTTATAGGAAGAATAATTCTTGATTTTTGAGACTTTATTTTTATAGATCATGAATTTTCTGTGTATGACATAATTAGGGCTGAGAATCTAATACGTATATAATAATATTTGCATCAGATGACCTTTCTGACGATGGGTGTACTCCTGAGACCTAAACAGGCGTTAACACCTACAGCTTGGACTGCAGAAGAACCGGAAAATAATGATGATTATCCAAATGTTCTAAACCTTTCATGCGTAACACAGCTCACTATAATTGGCACCAAAATAATGAGCACCAGTTTATCTCTTACATCCCCCCCCCCTCCTTCTTTCGGTTCACCCTGATTCGAGAACTACTTCCCCTTACTTGGGAGTACAATACATTACGCAAACAAGGAAGGATGTAGAGTCCGTTGTACGGGTAACAACGTGAGTGTACGGCGCGAGGAGGACCAGCGCGCGGCGTGATCGATCTGAGAAGTGGGTCGGCAATTACCGCCCCCGTTTTTTGTCCGCCCCGTATCGCGTCCAATCCAGGAGGAGGCGGCGGGGGCCGCTCGTTAGGGGGCGGAATTAGCGCCGTGATTTGTCTCCGAGGCTGCCAGTGCCGCCCCCGCCGGCAATACTGACATCCCGCCGGCAGAGCCGCGCTGAGAGAAAACCCGTGTTTGCTGCCGGCACCCCGGCTGTGATCCTGCGCCAGGTAGACACAGCGCGGGCTCGGCGGCCAGGGGTCGGCAAACGCGCCCGCCGCCGTCTCACGGGCGACTCCCACCCCACTTCCGGCACGGAGCTGTCGGCCTTGACAGGCAGTGAGCGACCGACGAGCAGTTTCGATTGCTGTCTCACTTAAAGTCGAGTCACACTGGAAGTCAAACTAAATTCCAATAATCCCATTGTACCCCTTCTGATAACCAATCCTGTAATGCTGCCGCGCCTTTTGTAAACAGATCCCACCTACACACAAAAAAATGGTTCAAATGGCTCTGAGCACGATGGGACTCAACTGCTGAGGTCATTAGTCCCCTAGAACTTAGAACTAGTTAAACCTAACTAACCTAAGGACATCAGAAACATCCATGCCCGAGGCAGGATTCGAACCTGCGACCGTAGCGGTCTTGCGGTTCCACCGCACGACCACTTCGGCCGGCACCTACACACACTCTGTATCCTGTCACGAGGAAACCTCAACCGACTCCCTATCCTAGAAAAATGTGACCCGCGCCGATATTTATCCCTCCTACCAACTGTAACTCTTACCCACCTATCCCGCTCCACATAAGGGCTCCTCTCTCATTTCCCCTCTCCTTGCATCCCCATCCCTTTCCTCCTGTTACCACTACTCTATCTACACACAGAAGTCATCTTCACCCTCTGTCTTTAACACCTTCCATATTCCCACTGTTTATCCCAAAGCGTACCTTCATCTACATAGTTTTGCTAATTGACTGTCTCAACTCTATGGAACATATTTTCTCCTTCTAAAATACTTCTCACCAGGTGCAGGCTCTTCAGATTTTAGGTGAAAGTGCAGCGCTTCAGTGTGTCTTCTCAGAAGAATGTCACCATTCTGCGATGTGTTTTAAAATGCATATATTTTTTTTACTATCAAAAACATTCTTGATCACAAATTATTTACTCCTGTCACCGGTTTCGACCACAATTGTGGTCATCTTCAGACCAATGAGTAAGATTCTCCTTCTAGTGGTAAATCACCAGAAGGAGGTTCTTACTCATTGGTCTGAAGATGACCACAGTAGTGATCGAAACCGGTCACAGGAATAAATAATTTGTGATCAAGACTGTTTTTGATAGTAAATATTTGTAACAACAATGATAACTGTTCACTCCCACAATGTATTCAAAAGTAATGCATATATTTTTGTTTTTTTGGTTGCCCATCTATGATTTTTTAATTTTTCAATAGAAAAAGCTGTCCTAAAGTTTTTTCTTATTCTCGTTATATTTTTTAATTCCTTTCGCTGAAAATCTGAATACTGTATCGCAGACAGATCAGCCCCCGCCCATATGAGTTAGGGGGAAAAAGGGAAAGAGAGAGAGAGAACAAGAAGTCGACGGACGGCCAGACACGTCTCGGAACCATCAAATGAAGACATGCTCACTCTACATGAAACGTCAACATAATATCTCGTCGCTCAGCCCATTGTTGAACGGCGGAAATGAGATTATGAGGGACAGCCAGGCTCATGAAAAGTTGCAATAGAAGCACTATGGGCAAAACATCACTCGCCCCCATAAGAAAGCACACTTGTCGATAAAATGATAGTATGGCATTGTTGGCCGTCGATATGGAGCGTTGTTGATCATATCATCCAGTCAAGTGACCCCTCACCGCTGACGACATGGGAGTCAAGTGGTGGGTTCGGGCCAGTTTGTCGTATGGACTCAGCGCAGTAACATGGGTCGACGAGGAGATGTGACAGAATGGTTGCCCGATTTCTTCGGGCATCAACGCGGACTGTCAAATCTGTCTACATGGAATGGTGCACCATCGCAGCCAGTTGCGGAGAAATCCTAAATGATAGGGCCCACAGACGAGTGCCACACCTTGCCCCAAATACTCGGTTTCAAAACCGGCAGAAGCTCATGCTCTCATTGCATCAAAGTCAATCTCAATCAGTTTGCGAATAAACATGTCGACGGGAAATGCATACAAACGGGTACTTCGTAAGAAGCCACTGATCACAGCGTCTTCAATAGGTCAAACGACACTGAAAATGAACAGTAGTTGAAGGAAAGCGTTTAGTGTACGGACCAGAGACGCGTTTAATACGCAGTACACGGTGGGTTCAGTTCAGGCTACATTAGTTGCGTGATGTTTTGGTTTTTTTTTTATGTACCATGGCCTTGGTCCAATCATTCAAGTCATACTACCAGAGTATTTATTTTAACATTCTCAGTGACTAAGTGTTCACGTTTTTAATAAATATTCAGTGGACATTCCCTTCTTCCAAGATGACGACAGCTGTGTTCACAGTGCTACACGCATACACTGATCGGCCAGAACATCAGGACCACTTACCTAATGGTCGATAAGTCCACCTTTGGCACGGATAACAGTAGCGACGCGTCATGACATGGAAGCAATGAGGTCGTCGTAGATCGCTGGAGGAAGATGGTACCACATCTGCACTCACAAGTCACCTTCTGACATCACGTTCAATCACATCCTAGACTCGTTCGATTGGGTACAGATTCGGCGAGTTGGAGGGGGGGGGGGGGGTGGCGAAGGGTTGGGGGAAGTAGTACATCAGCTAGAACTCGCCACTGTGTTCCTCGAACTACTCTGTAACATTCCTGGCCTTGTGAAATGGCGTATTATCCTGTCGGAAAATGCCACTGCAGTCAGGAAACATGATAATCATGAAGGGGGTCTGATAATCCTCGGCCGTCGTGGTGCCTTGAAAAAAAAAAAAGAAGTTCAAATGGCTCTAAGGACTATGGGACTTGACATCTGAGGTCATCAGTCCCCTAGACGTAGAGCTACTTAAACCTAACTAACCTATGGACATCACACACATCCAAGCCCTAGGCAGGATTCGAACCTGCGACCGCAGCAGCACCGCGGTTCCAGACTGAAGCACCTAGAACCGCTCAGCTACATCAGCCGGTGCCTTCCACAAGCGCCACCATACATCCCTTCACTATTATCATGTTTCCTGACTGCAGTTGCATTTTCCGACAAGATAATACGCCATTTCACAAGGCCAGGAAAGTCCATGTGAATGTTCCCCACTGTAAAATGGAACCGACGCCAATTTTCTCCGTCTCACAATACAGGTGTCAAGGAGCTGTTCTCCTGGAAGACAACGGATTCGCGCCTTCCCATCAGGATGATGAAGGAGGTATCGGGATTTATCAGACCATGCAACACTCTGCAACTGCGCCAACGTCCAATGCCGATGGTCACGTGCCTATTTCAATTGCAGCTGCCGATGGCATGGGGTCAAAACTAGCATATGCATGAGTCGTCAGCTGCGGAGGCCCACCGTTAGGAGCGTTCGGTGCACTGTGTGTTCACACATATTTGTACTCTGTCCACCATTAAAATCTGATGTTAATTCCGCCACAGTTCGCCGCCTGTTCTGTTTTACCAGTCTGCCCAGCCTACGACGTCCGGTATCTGTGACGAGGGGTGGCTGCCAAGCCCCACGACGTCTGGACCTGGTTTCACCTAGGTTTCATACGTCTTGAATACACTCACCACAACACCCCTCGAACACCCGACAGGTCGTGCAGTTTCCGACATGGTCGTGTGGAGCCTCCGGGCCATCAAAAACTGTCCTTTGTCAAACTCTGATAGATCGCGCGCCTTCCCCATTCTACTTAGACACGGACAGCACGCTCACACTAATACTACAGGCCAACAGTTATTGAGCTATGTGGAAAAAATGTAAATTAGTTACAAACTACGGCGTGTACACACTTCATTCAACATGTAAACATCACTGCAGATATTCGGATTTAGGCTATGACATGTTCGATAAGCCTGCCATCATTGGCGAAGATAAGGCGCAGATGAATAGCGAAATCCTGCATAACCCGCTGAAGTGTCGGAACATCGATGCTGTCGATGAGCCCCTGAATGGCTGTTTTCAGTCAGCAGTGGTTTAGGGGTTATTACTGTACGCCTTGTCTTTAATACAGCCCCACAAAATGGGAATCGCATGTGATCAGATCCGGAGAATATGGTGCCCAATAGAGGCCTGTACCAGTAGCTTCTGGCTACCCCAGAGTCATAATGCTGTCCCCAAGAGCTCCTCCAGGACACCAAACACCGTCCTGCTTCGATGGGGGACGAGCTCCGTCTTGCATGAACCACATCTAGTCGAAATCAGGGTCACTTTGGATAATGGGAATGAAATCATCTTCGAAAACCTTCACGTACTGATCGGTAGTACTCATGCCATCAAGGAATACCGCACCGATTCTCAGTCCCCAAATGCGCCAAATTTGCTTATTGACAAACCCATCCAAATGAAAGTGGTCTGCGTCGATAACGTTGTGCGCATACCCATACTAATTCCCATCATTCCCCGAGACCAACCATGCACTTTGAACGTCCTAACGCAAACCGTTGAGAAGTTATGACGATTTTACTTCATGTAGTTCAATAATTGTCACTCTGGACACGCAACGTCCGTGTGTCTGACTGACAGTCATTCCTCGCCAGGTGACACTGTTATCGCCTGGGCGGGTTTATATCAATAGCAGGACGGTGGTCATAATGCTCTGGGTCATCAGTGTGCGCAGCTGGTTTGACGAAGATTCAAACATCGTATCGCATCTCGACTGGCCCGCTAAATCACCCTATCTTAATGCTACGCAAATAAAATTGGAACTATTTGCAAACAAAATTGGCTCTAAGCACTATGGGACTTAATATCTGAGGTCATCAGTCCCCTAGACTTAGAACTACTTAAACCTAACTAACCTAAGGACATCACATACATCCATGCCCAAGACAAGAATCGAACCTGCGACCGTAGCAGCAGCGTGGTTCCAGACTGAGGCGCCTCGAACCGTTCGGCCCTATTTGAAAACAGCGGCTCTATTCTACAGGATCTCATCGTCAACCAGTGGCTTCGGCTGGATATGACGTAACTGGGAAAAAAAACCTTGTGGGCTCTCTTCCTCGCCGAACTAAGGCCATTTATCAAGGCTAGAGGCGCTGTTAACTAGTATTAGCGCGATGTCTCCTGCCGGTGTTAACTTTTTGTCCGATGTGTTTAGAGCCAGCACTGCAGAACTAGCAATGTAATAGGAGTTATTAATAGCGAAACCAATATTCATGTTGTTGACATAATGTGGTAGTTTTCTCCGTGCTACTGGGAAGCTAAGTAATTAGAAATACTGTTTTAAAACTTCACCTTTTTTATGGAAAAACATGTGAAGGGCGTCCCACATGAAACAGGTACGCCTGATGCTTGAGATTCAAGTGACAAAGAACTTAGTAGCGTTAAAAAAATGAAGTTGTCTAGTTACAGGAGTTGCTCGAAATGGTGGCCATTGGCTTCATGCACTTCACAAGCAATTCGACTAGACACATTTACTGGTACATGTTGTGTGCCGGTTTTATGTGGGACACCCTGTACATTCGAACACATGCAATAATATGTACAAGACAGTATGTACACTTTGTCAGTTTGTCTTATTTTCTTTAATTGGTTCAAATGGCTCTGAGCACTATGGGACTCAACTGCTGAGGTCATTAGTCCCCTAGAACTTAGAACTAGTTAAACCTAACTAACCTAAGGACATCACAAACATCCATGCCCGAGGCAGGATTCGAACCTGCGACCGTAGCGGTCCTGCAGTTCCAGGCTGCAGCGCCTTTAACCGCACGGCCACTTCGGCCGGCTTTCTTTAATTGGCACATGACGTTAAAAGAAAGGATATTTTTTCCCTCAATGGAGCTGACGTTTCCATTTTTGGAACAATTTTCACTATAACAAACATTTTTTTTTCTTTCTGTAGCCTTATTTATGCCCAGTGTCAACTATTACTTCGTACAGACTTTCTAAAATCTAAACCTTTTTCATTTAGGCATATCCGTTCTCTTTTGTCAAGAGAGTCAAGCACTCAGGCCTTCTTAATGAGCCATGAAAATAAAGCAAGCAGTTAAAACAAGGTTAAGAAGAAACAAAAGCACTACGACGTGAGTGGGAGTGGCGAGAATAGATGTTGCAGCAGACGACGCCACTGTCACGTGCCCCGTCAAATTCTTCCCGCGTATTTTTGACGATGACGTTCTGCGTATTTCCATTCCACTGGTTGTCAATGTGAAAGCTGCCGATCGAAATGCGTTGCTGATGTTCTGTTACCTTCTGTGACATCAGGTGTGACGTCAGCACGATTTACCTCTCGGTTCAACTTTGGGCATGTGTTTGGCGATTTCGGCAGTCAGCGATCCCTACTCTATGAAATTCATAATATTTTCCATTAGAGTATATAAAATAACTGACGTTATGTTATTATATGTGTGCACCTCTCACATAAAAGGAAATACTACTAAACTTCACTGCCACTCCTTTAAGTACTTTGAATTTCAAGATGAATCACAGAAATCTTCTTTAATTTCAAACTTAGAAAATATGACAAATAGGTTTCCATGAAATGAAACATCGTGGGACCTTCGTGGAAACCGTATCTTGTCTAAAGATCCTCATTTCCTAGGCAGAATACCAAAACACTACAGTGAAATTTGATAGCAAGTAGATTGTGTCAAATAGTGGAAGCTAAATGTGTTCATCGCATGCGTCGAAATTGACTGATCGTACATGACTAATACTGATAATTCGTTACGTGGAAAACGATTATTCACACCCGTATATGAGCTACTAATTTCGTGTTTCAAAATAAAACATTTGTGCAAAATGTTGTTGAGGATTGTTCTGAAATTGTAAAAATCCTGACTTTTGGCAGATAACTGGTTTCGCACAAACGGATCACGTGGAAAGTTTCGGACTTACAAGTACGTTGTCAGTTACACGATGATGTATACATTGTGACAAGAATCACGTGTATATCAAGTCAATGCAAAACTTACAGTCCCGTATGTTTCCTTTGTTTCTGTGAAAGGATCTTTGGTGTATACGCACTGATTATTGTGTTGGCTCTTGACTTTCTAATAGCACCATGATTCTTTCCCAGAGAGACAGAAAGCTAGGGGATGGCGGTGAAACGGGCGGGAAGATGGAGAGACGGATGTTGCTGGTGTGTGTGTGTGTGTGTGTGTGTGTGTGTGTCATACGAACTGTGTATCGTTCCGTGAACCTAAAACCGGCGATGGTGGCACGCAACCCCTATTAGCACAGATGAGGAGATAAAATGCACTCAGAGGGTATACCCACGCCGTGTATTGGAAGAATTAAGGGGATCTGGCGAATGGTATTTTATCAGAAATCCATTAGCGAGGACTGAAAAGTTTTTAAAACAGAACCGTTAAAAAGAAAGTCAAGAAGCAGAGAGGGTAGGGTACACATAGCTGCGTAAATCTGTAGCTAGCAATCAAACGTGGAATGGTTCCTTACAAAAAAAATTCAAAAATGCTCCGATGCCTGCTCTGTCTGCAGCTTCTGTCAAAAGAAATTGCCAACAGGCTCAACTTAATGATGTGCTAGCATGCGATGTAGAAGGAATGAGTATCACGGAGTGAATGGAAGCGCTCCTTCTTTGCAAAATCTTTCAAGAGGATCGAACTAGATGTAATAAATAGGCTGCGTGGAGTTACTTGCTACCTGACAACTCGCACAGGAGTTGAATATACATATAAATACAATTCTGGAAGTATCCTGAGTTTAATTTGACCATCGGGCACGTTTTTGTTAATCTTGAATGCTTAACGCTATGAAAAACTAACGGTCTCGCTTGATCTTCGCGGGGTTTGCTAAACCTATTAGTGATTAAATGTGTTTAGCTAACTTCCCAGTAGGCATTTTTTTGCAGAATATCTAAACTGGACTAACGAGACCTGTAATTGAATCTTATCTTCCGGAATGTGTGCGCTGTTGTTGACTCTAACGGTCTTCTAAAAAATCTTTGTACTTCATTCTTGAACAGGTGTACAGCTAGTTGTTTGTCAGCGCGCGCGCGCGCGCGTGTGTGTGTGTGTGTGTGTGTGTGTGTGTGTGTGTGTGTGTGTGTGTGTAGGAACTGTCATTCTCTGAACCCAGATGGAGCGAATTCACAGGAAGCTATTCCATCTCTAAGGCCCCCCCCCTCCACCCCCCCAAACACACACACACACACACACACACACACACACACACACACGCACACGTGCGCGCGCGCGCGCCTCTCACCTATTTCCGCAACTCTTAATTTTTTTTTTTTTTTTATTTTTTATCTTGGAATATAACAGAAGTTGAAGTCCCATCACTTCTCTTTTGCATTTCATTCTTTCTCTGCTTATCAATGGAGTATAAAGAACCAATGGCGTTGTTCCATGTTTATTTACAGAGAAGAACGGAACAGGTGGTGTTACGGTACGGGGGTGTTCTCGTGGTTAGTGTGTACTCCCCCAGCTGCGCTTCAGAAAACGCCAAATGGGGAAGAATATGAGCACTGGGCACTGCGTACAATAGAGGGACAGTTCTGAGATGATGACCGTTTGTATTAGCATGACAATGCACCTGTCGTAAAGCAGCAACTGTGAGGCAATGGTTTGTGGACAATAATATTTCTGAAATGGACTGGCCTGCAGACAGGCCCGACCTCATCAGAATGGGTCACATTTGGGGTGAGTTAGAACGTCGAGATCACTCCAGACCCCAGCGTCCAACGTAACTACCTTCTCTGGTTTCGCCTCTTCAGCATAATGTGCTGCCACTCCTCCGCAGACATTCAGACATCTCATTGAAAGTGTCGACAGCGGAATTCAAGCCGTTAGAAAGCTGAAGGGTGTACACATCGCACATTAATGTCCACTAACAGGTGTCTGGGTGATGAGATGTGTGCGCTCCGATCTTATGCATAACGAAAGGTTACAGGGGATATAGCGGCGAGCGAAAAAGGAAGTGCTTGCGACATGTAGTCCTGAATACACGTGGCGCAGCCGCGGCACGCGACCTGACGTGACGCACTGTCACCGTGAGAGCCGCGCGCCTCTGAGGCGAAGCCACAAGAGCGGAAGGCCCGGTCGTCGCGCGCCGCGCCTAGCCGCCTTTACAGGGTTTCCGCATGTGACCTGCCCGCCTACATTACTGGCGCCGCCAGCGCCACCGACTTGGCCCGTCCGTCGCTCGTCGGCCAAAGTTAGCCCGTCTCTCGTGTCGCTTTTTACGTAACATAACGTGGCGAGAGGCCGAGTCACGTGCTTCCGACCTTGCCCTGCGTTACACTAGGTGAGCACCACTCGCTGCTTAACATACTATCCCCTACTCATTCATTCATACCCAGTGTTTATAATTAAAGTCCAGCTAATCACGGAGGTCCACTTTGGGGTCTAGTTATCGTATGGCAGCGAAACTTTGTAGCTAAGCCAATGCGTTAATGCAGAACCAATTTACGCTGGAAAAAAATTAATTCCAATTATGGCCACCAAATGTAAATCTGGCGCCGTACAGCATCTCCTCGGCTTCTCTGGTACTCATATTGAACAAACTGGGTAAGCAGCGGATAATAATAAAATCAACATTATGTCTTTCTCACCTGTTTGACGTTTTCTGCCCACGTTCCGTTCCTAATTACACCTCCATTACATATGGAAACATTTCTATACGTCTTTCTTGCATTCGCAGCGCCACGTTTGCGCCTGGTGGCCAAAACTGGAACTAATTTTTTTTCAGCGTAAAGCGGTTCCGCATTAACGCATTAAAAAAATTTACCAAGTTTCACTCCAATACAAAAATTACATCCCAAGTGGGCCCCTGTGAGTAGCTGCACTTTAATTATAACCTCTCGTTACATACAGGGTGCTTCCGCAAGAGCGTGCAAAAATGCAACAGGACATAGAAAATGCTCCACTGAAAAACTTGATGTAGGGAACCTGGGGTCGCAGAAGCCAGCTTAAGGAGGCATGGAAGTAAACCTGTCTACCGCTTTGTCTCGCATTACTGTTTTCCAGCTTATTTACAGTTAACGTGCGTCCAAGTTTACACGTACTGTGCTGTTTACTTACACGTACATTCTTTATTTCTTGCAAGGAAACAAGGAATTGCCAGAATTGTACCTGTCTGTGATGTGAGTCGAAACACAGCAGGGATATTTGTCAAGGTGCGTCAGAATTTTGTTCGCCGATGTCACGCTTGCACTGGGGCTGATGGCCAACAGTTTCAGAACATTTTGTAAGGTAGAGTACAAAGGGTATGTTCAGTGTGTCAATGATGGTATTTGCGGTTAACTGCAACTGATATAAACAAAAAAGTACGCAGGAATGTGTTTTTATTCTATTATCTCCGTAAGCTGGCTTCTCCGACACCAGGTTCCCTACCTCAAATTGCTCAGTGGAGCATTCTCAACGTCCTGTTAAATTTTTACACGCTCTTATGGAAACACCCTGTATACAAAACTACCACTCTCAGTTTCTCTCTCTTTCTTTTTCTCTCACTCTCGACGTAAATGACGTAACGTGCTGTGCTGTTTATTTACATGTACATTCCTTATTTCCTGCAAGGAAACAAAGAATTGCCAGAATTGTAGCTGCCTGCGATGTGGTCACTGTGGAATAAGTGGGCCGTTAGATAATTTTACTACTAAAGGAGATCAAAAGTGGGCGGTAAGTAGAAAAGTTTGATTACCCCTGTTCTAACGCTATATCCACTTCTGCCGCAATGAAAAGGACAAAAGTGTACAAGTACCCCTATACAGGGTGTCCCAGGAGGAATGGTCAATATTGAGGGATACGACAGGAACTATCATTCGAAGCAAAAATGGGATATAAAATGCATACGTTAAGAGTTATGAGCTCTTCTTCATCTTCGATACTATGACACAAATCTCTTCTACTGCAAGCTCTTTGCTTTCCATGTTTTACAAAGAAGTAGTATGAACAAAAACAACAAAAATTGTTTAGTAAACATGGGCTCTAAAATGCACATTTTAAAAGCTACGAGTATTTTTTCAGTAGAAGAGATATGTTTTACAATAGCGAAGATAAAGTGCTCGTAGCTCTTAAGGTGTTCACTTTAGAGCCCATGTTATCAGACATTTTTTCCTTGCTTTGGCCCATATATCATCTCTCAAAAAATGGACAACAAAGATCTTGCAGTAGACAAGATTTGTTTCACAGTATCGAAGATCAGGAAGTGCTCGCAGCTCTTAAGGTATGCATTTTGGAGCCCATGTTTGCTATAATTTTTTGCTTCAAATGATCGTTCCTGTCATATCCCTGAATAGTGACCATTTCTCCTGGGACACCCTGTATATCAACAGGCAGAGAGAGAGAGAGAGAGAGAGAGAGAGAGAGAGAGAGAGATTTTGAAAATTTTCATTTTTTATATTTTTGCGCCACAATCAGAGGAGCAGAGGAACAATGCCGTAATCTTTAGGTTTGTTTATAAATAAATCTTCTGCTACCATTCACGATTTTCTTTATTTACTTTTCGCACGACGCGTTTCGGGAAATGATTTCCATTTTCAAGTGCGTTTTTTGTAGGTATTAAGCCATTTCTGTTGATCATGTCAATATATGTGAGTATGCTTCATTTCGTTGACTTTTACTGCAATATATAATAAACACGCGATTTTTTAGTTGGTTATCGATTATTTTGATGTTAGTAGCGAAATTTAGAAGAATTTGTACTTACAGTTTTCTAGTGGTCCATTTGTGCAGAGTCTCACACACACTACACATCACATACAACTTGTTGTACACTTTAAACATCGAAAATATATAAACAAAACAGTTGCAAAGATGTTCTTACAAGTAGTCCATGGAGATAACATTATAGGTCTTCCACAGATTATGATACGCTTTTGTACACAGGTTAGGTTAGGTTAGAAGAACATCTTTGTAACTGTTTTGTTTATATAAGATATTTTCGATGTTTAAAGTGTCCAACAAGTAGTGTGTGAGAGACTGCACAAATCGACCATTACAAAACTGTAAGTACAAATTCCTCTAAATTTCGCCACTAACTTCACCAAAAGAATCGATAACCAACTAAAAAATCGTGTGTTTCTTATATATTGCCGTAAAAGTCAACGAAATGAAGCAGACTCTCACACATCGACATCATCATTTGAAATGGCTTAATACACACAAAAAAACGCACAATGGACATCAGTTCGCGAAACGTGTCGTGCGAAAAGTAAATAAATAAAATCGTGACTGGCAGCAGGAGATTTATTTATAAACAAACCTATTGTTTTCACAGTCGCAGGCTTTCAAAAACCATTTATAATGAATCAAATCAGATGCCGTAATCTGATTCGACCAGCCAGCGGCCCGTTTCACACTGAAGACACGCAGCTTTCATTGCGTTGTCAGCTATACTGAACTACATCACCAATAATTTAGGTTTATTCATACGAATAAAAAAAATTGTGGTGTTATTTACACTTTGTCTTGTGTGATTCACATGAATGTTTACGCACACAAGTGTCACAAAAGAGTTATTTTCATGCTGGATGGGTAAGTAAAATCTCGTACTTCGACCACAGGTCTCTCAACCTCAGACATACGTCGAAGGTGAGAAGCCACGTGGCAGTGTTCTGCCGTACAAGAGGAATCGCAGGCACAGTAAAGTACCGCCCGAATTAATCGCTGACAGAATTTTTTTTTAGTACCATGCGAAAACCACGGAAATAAATGTATAGACGCAATAAAATACTTCGCGATTAATTTGGACCCGTCACTTCGCTATCCACTCAGTAACTCAATGAGATTTACTACTGAAAATTCGATCAAAGGGATGTTTAACCATATTTTAACTGGACTAAGGTTTTCTTTTCCATACAGAGTATTATCTCTACTCGGAAAACTTCCACACAAATACACCGCAGGTAACGATGACAGTAACCGCTTCTGCATCTTAAACGACTTGACACACAACATTTCTTGCAGCTCCACACTATTTGTAGATGGCTAAGTAGTAAACAAATAGAACGTATCAACTGATTTGGCAGAACAAATTTAAAGTTGCAAAGTTCACTAACTGACAATTGGTAGCCTCTTCAGAATAATAATAATCAAACACAATAAGAACCAATAAGATACAACAAATCAATGTACGTGTGTTGGAGTACTTTCTCAAGATCACTTCCCAGTTCAAGTTTACCTTTCTATTTCCCTGATGGAACCATTTCTGTCATTATTTTTGGCGTTCTTCCTCGCCGGCACACAAGGGAGTCTTTTGGGAGACGTCTTCCATATGAATGAGCTATAGTCTCTCATCAGCGGTAGACAGATTTCAGTCGTTCCACTTTCGCATCCAGGTACACCTAAATATTTGTTTGAAAGTAATGAGTCTAACTGCGTGAGTAATTCGCAAATTCAATACGGCAAAATTAATTTTTTTGCTGAAAAATTACATCTTACAGTGCAGTTTATATAGAGTTGACTAGGCTTTAGCGCAGTTTTTTTTCGGAGCTCCGTCTTACACATAACAACGGCAGCTGTAAAATAACACCATAACCGTCTTTCCATGGATTTCTCCGAACACTCTGTTCAGTCGTAATTGCCTCGCGCTTTTTTTACCGCTGAAGGATTCCAGGGAACGAACTGTAAAAGCGTAAAAGCCATTTCCCGAGCAGGGAGGTAACCCTGCCGGAGGCAGGTATCCAGGTAAGCTCGATCCACGTTCAGGCTCTGTTAGACGCTACAAACGTTGCAACATAGCGCAAAAGCATCAAACACACGTTCCTACATTGGATAAGTATTTCATCTGTTTTCACAGAGACTTCATGTAAATATTCCAGTGCTTCTTGCCCTATTGTTGGTGAGTACTGCCAGGTCATATGCAAATACAAGGCATTTTATGGTTACCTTGTTTGCACGTGTTCTTCCTAACGGAATCCTTTTTTACTTTTTCTTCCCATTGTTTGATAATTTTGTCCAAGACCATGATGAATAAAACCGGTGAGAGACCATGTCCATATCTGACCATTATTTGTATCTTGAATAGTTCTGAGATTTGTAGCTTACAAGTATTGCAAACATATGAACTGTGAGATTTGGTCAAGGCTGCAGCCTAGAAAGGAAAGGAAGGAAGATTACTGGTTAACGTCCCGTCGAGAGCGAGGTCATTAGAGACAAAGCACAAACGCGGAATCCGAAATGATGGAGGAGGAAATCGGCGGTGCCGTTTTCAAAGGAGGTAAATCGAGGAAGATGTAAATTTTGATGTCCGTTCCGTTCTTCTCCCGAATGCGAGTCTGATGGAAGCTTGCTGATGGAAATAAACGATGTTGACGATTAAAAATAAAAACTGTGGTTCTTAATGTAAACCTTGTCTAGGTAGGGAAGTTAAGTGTTTTTTTTTTTTTTTTTTTCATCAGTCTACTGACTGGTTTGATGCGGCCCGCCACGAATTCCTTTCCTGCGTTAACCTCTTCATCTCAGAGTAGCACTTGCAACCTACGTCCTCAATTATTTGCTTGACGTATTCCAATCTCTGTCTTCCTCTACAGTTTTTGCCCTCTACAGCTCCCTCTAGTACCATGGAAGTCATTCCCCCATGTCTTAGCAGATGTCCTATCATCCTGTCCCTTCTCCTTATCAGTGTTTTCCACATATTCCTTTCCTCTCCGATCCTGCGTAGAACCTCCTCATTCCTTATCTTATCAGTCCACCTAATTTTCAACATTCGTCTATAGCACCACATCTCAAATGCTTCGATTCTCTTCTGTTCCGGTTTTCCCACAGTCCATGTTTCACTACCATACAATGCTGTACTCCAGACGTACATCCTCAGAAATTTCTTCCTCAAATTAAGGCCGGTATTTGATATTAGTAGACTTCTCTTGGCCAGAAATGCCTTTTTTGCCATAGCGAGTCTGCTTTTGATGTCCTCCTTGCTCCGTCCGTCATTGGTTATTTTACTGCCTAAGTAGCAGAATTCCTTAACTTCATTGACTTAGTGACCATCAACCCTGATGTTAAGTTTCTGGCTGTTCTCATTTCTACTACTTTTCATTACCTTCGTCTTTCTCCGTTTTAATCTCAACCCATACTGTGTGCTCATTAGACTGTTCACTCCGTTCACCAGATCATTTAATTCTTCTTCACTTTCACTCAGGATAGCAATGTCATCAGCGAATCGTATCATTGATATCCTTTCACCTTGTATTTTAATTCCACTCCTGAACCTTTCTTTTATTTCCATCATTGCTTCCTCGATGTACAAATTGAAGAGTAGGGGCGAAAGGCTACAGCCTTGTCTTACACCCTTCTTAATACGAGCACTTCGTTCTTGATCGTCCACTCTTATTATTCCCTCTTGGTTGTTGTACATATTGTATATGACCCGTCTCTCCCTATAGCTTACCCCTACTTTTTTCAGAATCTCGAACAGCTTGCACCATTTTATATTGTCGAACGCTTTTTCCAGGTCGACAAATCCTATGAAAGTGTCTTGATTTTTCTTTAGCCTTGCTTCCATTATTAGCCGTAACGTCAGAATTGCCTCTCTCGTTCCTTTACTTTTCCTAAAGCCAAACTGATCGTCACCTAGCGCATTCTCAATAACAGTGTTTATTCGCTGCATTCCTTAAGCTCACTGTTTCTGCGTTAACGATGTCAATGGCGAAGTTTATTCGTTGAGAAAACTAGGCAGCATCTTCAGAAAAGTCTGCATTAACACAGGTGCGATTTTTGCAGTTGTGAAGGTGTATTTTAACATTTTTACATTCCTAACTGGTTGTTATTGTTGTTTTTCCAGCTGCGTTTTAGAGACTATTTAGATTACGATGATTTATATGGCGAGGTAAGACGCAAAAACAGCCTTCATGGAGACTACAACACTCTTACCGGCTTTCACTCAGTTGTATTTCACTATACACCCAATTCTGTTATTGTTGTTATTGACGACAATGCATTATCATTAACGATGATGGCAACCAAAATAAGAACTGCCACCGCCGTTAACAGAGTAATCCTCTAGCAGTATAACCGAAACGAGTCTCCGATGTCGTATGTCATCCTCCTGCGAGGGTCATACTGACTTCTCTTTGTCGTTCGACTTTCTATATACGTAACACCGATGTGAGTATGACACCCAGCATAGTCAATGTCCACGGATTGGACGCGTCTTTGTTTCGCTGTAGGATTAACCACCAGCTGGCGTTCATCAAATGCCTGCTGCGTCGTCCATCCGCAGTCAGGCAAACTGTACTGTCATGCTGCACATACCCGCAGACCTGCCACGGTGTGGATTATTGGACGACTTCATGTCGTTTCCACTGTACTGCGAGGTAGTACTGGTGAAAAACTAATACCTCTCCATTGGGTACAGTGATGTACTTTTGTACTCGTGACGCCGGTCGATAGGGTATCTGTTCATTGTTTCATCCCCAATGTTATGGTTAAGGGGTTTCATTCGTGGGCAAATGTTTTTCTCTTCGTCAAGACTCAGGGCGGACATGGCGTGTCAGAGAAAACTTCGCAACGTGAAGCCGCAGAAAGGGGCGTCAATGAGACCAGTTTTTGAGCTACAAACGTCATTTTATGTGAATCTGCTCAATTCCTGACGCAGTGGGATATCATGCTCATCGGCTTTGTTTTGTGCGAGTGAGGTACGACTCTGCAAGGGCCGCAGATGTGTGATTAATGACTAATTTTGACGATCGGAAGTTGTGTGCACGAGCGAGCAGGTACAAGCAATTTATTGTGTACGTGATGAATCAGAGCCGTTTTGACGCATTCAGAATTTGTGTTTATCCTTTATAAGTCCCGTAAATAGTCTCTGTCGTTTAAAACCGCATATAGTTTACGCTGACTGGGTGCTTGCCATTTCAATACATACCAGGTGTCCCTCCTATGAGTCTTCAGGGGCAATTTCCCTGCTCTTTTGGCAGGTATTTTTAATTTCGTTTTTGCAACGTTTAGCTGCAGTCATTCCAAAGAAATACTGCTCATCGCGTCTTTCATACGACGCCCAGCGTCGACGGAAAGATTCGGTTTGTTTACCGTCGCAAACAAAATTGTTTTTAAAATGCAATTTTACGTACCCGTATGGTAGAGCGATCGCAAATTAGTGCGTCATTCGTTTTATCAATATAAATCAACAGAAACAATAAAACACGAAGAATAATCAGTAATCCAACAGCGACTCAGCAGCGCTTCTGTTTGGCAGTAGCAGTCAGCGCGGATCATTGTATTGCTGTCGCTGTTGAAGTACTGGTTATTTCTTGCGTTTTACTGTCCCTGTTAATACACACCGATAAATCGAATATCGCAGTAGAGTAATTTTGAACCGCTCTGTCGAATTGGCACGTAAAATTTCACGAGTCGTTTTGTTTGTAACGGGAAAAAACCGACGCTTTTCATTGACACTGGGTGTCACACGAAATAAGTGATGAACAGTATTTGTTTGGGCTGCCTCCATCCACACGCTGCAAAAACAAACTGCAGGTATCTGCCGAAACACCAGAGAAACTGCGACTGACGACTCTTAGGAGAGACACCCTGTGTATTGGACACACAGCACTATTTCTGCAGACTTTTCTTCCAATTAAACTGATGTGTCGACAGAAGTGCCGACACAGTGTGGTTTGAGGAGACCGAAATACACGCTATAAGCTCACGCAGGATGGCGTGAGGTCTGAAACAGGATACGTAATGAATGCTACAAAGAAAAGTACGTAGCTTCTGGAATACTTAACTTTAATCCATCCTTGGTACATCGCTATTGACGATACAAGTGAGACTCTATAGTTTCAGACAATATACTGCTAATGGCGCCTTGCTAGGTCGTAGCCATTGACTTAGCTGAAGGCTATTCTAACTATCTGCTCTGCAAATGAGCGAGGCTTCGTCAGTGTGCATCGCTAGCTACGTCGTCCGTACAACTGGGGCGAGTGCTAGTACGTCTCTCTAGACCTGCCGTGTGGTGGCGCTCGGTCTGCTATCACTGAAAGTGGCGACACGCGGGTCCGACATGTACTAATGGACCGCGGCCGATTTAAAGCTACCACCTAGCAAGTGTGGTGTCTGGCGGTGACACCACATAAAGCACATCCGACGCTGGCCAATATGAATGCCATGGTCAAGGGACTATCGATTTTTCTCATTTCGACCTGGCACATAAAAATACGAAACATGATATGCGTAGAAAACGCAAACTCTTCCTCTTCAGTGTGTAGCTGCAGTTTGCTGTGTTCCAAAAGTAGTCGACACACAAATAGCGAGAAAGGGACGCATATAGACAAACACGGCAAGTGCAAAGAGGAGAAATAATCATCCAATATAGGAAAGTGTGTTTGATGCTTTTGCGCTATGTTGCAGCGTTTGTAGCGTTTAACATGTGTGTAATATGGGAAAACGCAATAAATAGAAAATAAGAACAACAACACGCAATCAATACACACAAAATACGGAAAGGCTAACAGAAAGGATAAATTTAAGTATCTAGGCGAATATACATGAATAGGAGAATGAAACGAGCAGAAAAACCTCAGAAAGCGTACAAACGGACACGGACGCACTACAATAAAAGAAATATTTCAAGACAGGTCAAACTCGGCCACTACAATACAGTTGTACTACGAGAAGCACTCTACGCAACAAAAACGACAGAAACGGAATATCAGGCAGAAAAAATAGAACGTAAAATTCTCCAAAAAAAAAAAAAAAAAAAAAAAAAAAAAAAAAAAAAAAAAATTTGGATCAGTGAATAGAGATGGCATATGGATGAAGAGACTAACCAATAAGTTATACGAACACAAAGACAGACTCGGAGAAATGATCACAAAACGCAGACCAACATTCTGTGGACACAACAAGAGGATTTTTGCTATAGTAAACAGCTGAACCAAAACAAACAAAAAATTCAAGAAATAGAAGGAGACCTCATACAAGCAGGAATCAGTAGGACCATGATGAATGAGAGACAAATTCATAAACAAAATTATGAACACGAAATTTGAATTAAAAGAATGGAAGAAAACGGGGAAAATATCGACGGAGCAAAGGAACCAGAAACATAGTCAAAAAATGACGAGATTTTGAGAAGAGAAAAAGGAGAAGAAAACAAGGAAAACTGAACAGTCTTGTAACGTTCAAGTTGATCACTGTCTTAAGGACAAAAAATGTGTTGTAATAATAACAATAAGCTACAAATGAGACATTAAGTAATTTATAGATCATCCACGGAAGAATTCTAACAATTTTAAAAGGCAAGACATCGGAAGCAGGACAGATTTCTCAGAATTATGGCGGTTCCAATAGTGATATGTCTATGATTACAAAGTAAGAAGAAAGGGGACGGCTCCACAACCGGCGAAAACTGTGACAGCAGTGAAATAGCTCCAGATTCAATTGTAATTTTGTTTACTTTATTTGATTACATTGTTTTTTTATTAGTTCCTCCCTCTCTCTCTCTCTAATCTGTCATGTCCATTTTTGATAGAGCTCACACTTTAAAACAGTTATCGTAGTTCTCATGAACGAACTAAAATATTCTGTATTTTTCTTGCATTATGTATGTTATATTCACTTCCAAATCTTACATTCTATACGAGATGGAAAATATCGAAATGAATGTAATGTAAATATGTAGATTGCCTGGTTAGATGTAAGAGAGGGCCTCATGACCCTAATCTCAGCAGGTTCAGTTAACAAGCGCAAGCAACTTCCGGAGAAACGAAAAATAGAAAAAAGGTAAATGTAATTTTAACAGTATTCTGATGATGAACGTGTCTGTTCGAAAGCGTACACAGCTTTTTTTTTTTGCGAAATGGCACTGTTAACTGCGATTTGTTGTTCTTTCTACTCGTACTTTCTTTTCTGTGCGGTCAAGATCTACAAATTCAGTCCTCGAAGCATTGCCTTGGAGGATTTGAACCGCCGCCGAATGGGTGACAAAAGACTGACAATAAACGGGACACCGCTCTTTCGAAACAAAGCCCCGTGCTACTGTGAACCCACGAGTAACCGCATTCCAACCCTTTACCACCAGCATTCCAAAGGCCTTGCACGACGGGCATTTATCAATAACTTCTGGGTGGCCAGCACGCGACTATAGACGGCGCCGCTCATGGCTTAAGCACACTAAATAGCAGAATGTGCGCGCACACAGACCCCCGGCACAGCGGGCAGCTATACCTGCCCCTCAGTCTCCGCAGACTCCCGTGGCGTGCGGCGTACGTGCGCCTCTGCCCCCGGTCGGCCCCATGGGAGGCGTCCGGCCACACGTCCGCCGGCTCCTCCACTACACGCCACCCACTACCTTCAGCCGGTAGTCACCAAACAGACTGAAAGAGGGAGCACCGACCGCAACTCGCACGGTAGATATACGATCTATGTCTCGTCGCTACAAAAGTTCCGAAAATCGTTTCAAATGCCGGCGGTCACACCAATTTCTTCACGGCCACAGTATCAATTCTTGGAAAAACAGAGACAGTAAAGTGATTGGAAAACTTACAGCAAAATCCGTTCACTGCTTTTTCAATCGCGTTTTTACTTTCCTTGTGTACATTTTCAACTCACAGCTCCATCAGCAGTGCTGCGAATTTTGCTGACTTCTGTTGTATATCACATGACAAGTAACTGCTGCATGTTAAATACACAGCTACGTCAAGATACCAAGTTCATACGCCTTTCTGGCGTGCTAATAAGGCAATGATAGTCCTCACACAACGACTGAAGCTCTATTGATGAGGCCGTGACTCCGAAATGTGTATTAAGGAAGTAAAAACGTCATTGAAAAGACAATAGAAGGATTTTATACTAAGTTTCCCAAAATACACCGCGCCACAGTAATCTGACAAGACTTGTCTTTAGCATGTTCTCGCGGCGGCTGTTGGCGCCAGTCATTCCAAAAAGTTTCGCGGACGCGTCAATAAAAAATAAGAGGAAAGTTATGGGGGGACAGCGAGAACCGTGGCAAAGCGCCTCAAATCACGCGGCTACATATTGATGTCTCACATTCTTCTTATTTCAGCTTCCTGTATTGTGTAGAATTAACCATAGAAACTTTGTTAGTAACATGCAAAACGAATTTTGCTCTGGACCGTCATAATAATTACTTGTTACTTGATACCGAAATTAAATACTGACATTTGGTAGGATGAACTGTCCCTCATGACCAAATATTCCACTTTTAATGAGGGGCGTCTAGTGTGAAGCAACAGAGGACGCTGCTGTGATTTCACATCCCATCCACGTCCAATGGGTGACGTCCTAAAGATAATGTATTAGGCGCCCAATACAGACATTTTTATATGTTATTCCATTTCTAGAAAATATACAGTTTATTAAATCAAGTGGTGGAGGAGGTCAGAAACTATTTATTTCATACCATTACGTCTCTGCGTTGAGAAATGAGACCGTTTATAGTCACTTCATATTTTCGCTGTATGTCGTATAGCCGCCTTAAGCGACCATATGGTACCTGTGAGATGGACAAGGGCAGAACACTGGACCCACAGACTGTCTTCATCCCGGTAGATGCCGCTAGAAGGGGAGGAACACAATGCACCGATGGAGAGATTGTTGCCACCCACGGCGTCTAACACTGTCCGAATAACAAGTAGCCATGCAGCATAAAAGGCTTAGTATACACAAGACATCAATGCATTGCTGTGGAAATTTTAGTAAGGGCTTTGCATGATATAACGGTTGCGCGGCCGACGTCCATTTCAGTAACAGTATTACGGGTGAGTGACCGCACCATGATATGATAAAACTATTGCACGAAGCCTTCATTTGGGTTACACATAAAACCTATCTTCAATAGCAGCTCAAACGTCGGTAGTTTTGCCATATCATGACGCGGTCACACAGCCGAAGACCCATACTGAAATTGGTAATGATTTATTTAGAATGGCTGAAAAAAGTTCAATAATTTTTGAACAAAGGAAGGCGCTATTGCTGGAAGAAAGGAGACTTCTCTGACTGCCCGGAAATCGATAAAAGATCTTCTTCTGCCTATCCATTAACGGACGTTGGCGACCACACGATGCACCTGTATTCTATGAACCGCAGTTATATCGTTGTTGATCTGCACTTGGTAATAAGCCCACCATTTTTATGTTACCAAACCAAGACATTCTCCTTGGCTCTTTTCTTATTTTATCCTCGATTTCCCTTCTATAATCAACTGCAGAAATATATATTTGGTGTTCTGTACTTCTGAGAAATTTCTTAAGTTTTATGAAAGCGTTACAGGCGTTCTCTATGCTACATTTCTATCTCCAATCTTCATAGGGTCACGTTCCAAGGTACTTAAACTGGTTTACTCTTTCTATCACGCAGCCAATGTATCTTAATTTTCATTTTTAAAGCAGTCGGGCTGTAGCGAGACGACATAAAATTCATCTTTTTTGTGTAGATATTTAGACGCAGATTACTGCTGTAGTTTCTACTAGATGGACAAGTTGTTGAAGATCATCTAAATTGTCAGCAATCAATACTGTATCAACAGCGCAGCGAATATTGTAGGTGAAGGCTCCATTAACCTTTGTGTCTTTGTCTACATCACCAAGTTCTTCATGTAAGGTACGCTCAGAGTATCAAATGGTTAACAGAGCTGATAGCACGCATGAAAGCGGTACCACCAGTATTCTCAAAAAAGAGATAACGCAGACACAGTCTTAACAAGGGAGTAGATCATTAACCTAGTCAATAAAGCAAAATTTCAGAATTTTAACTCACATTTCGTGCTTGACTACACCAAAACACACAGTTTCCCTTTCCTCCGGTCCGCCAATCCCCCCTCCCCCTTTTCTCCCTCTTTAACCACTAAAACATTTTATTTCAAATAAGTTAACTCGTGCAACAAGCAACTCCAGTTCTGTGTACACAGTCTTTATCAAACAAATATCGCTGTGCAAAAACAGTTTAACAAAATAAGCAGAATTTCTTTTATTAGTACGCTTTTCCACGTTAAAACTATTCTCTTAATTGTACCTTTGATAATTTCTCTATTAAACTGGTGCCTACGCTGAAATAAAATTATCAAACATATATCTGAGAATGCAGTCATACACTCTGAAACGTTTAACACTACAATATTCCAGGAGGGTATAGCTGATTCCTGCGTACAGTCTGTTTTTATATGAGGAAGGAAAGCTTAAAGATCACTGTTGTCAAAATAGGGAACTGTGTTACACTTATTTCTTTACTTAACTGCTCTGAGTGATGTAGTTGTGCTCCTCAGCCCACACTCCATTTCAGTAGCCCTCCTTGTCAATCTCTTTCTGCTCCTGCCCATAAAACATTTTTAGTCTGCGTTAAGACTTTGTTTTTTTATTTTCCTGTGCCAGTGTCGCAGTTTTTAGAAGTTGCTTCGTTGCAAATAAAGCAATGGCAGATCAATTCCATGCACACAGCACCTAGCTGTCCAGGGCCGTCACTGAACCGACTCCTTGATATATTGATTGTTACACACTGTACCAGCACAACGAAGTTTGACGGAACATGCTAATCAATTAATTCACCAAAAAGCACCATTTCACCTGAAATACTTTCCAATTTATTCTTTGTTACCTTAGTCGGAATCATCTAATGTGATAAACATAATCCGTTCATTCCTTGTCGTTTTGGAATTACTGTATGTGCTTCCTGGCGTTACCTATATAACAAACCGTAATGCGGCGTGATCAGCTCAGTGCAGTAGTAATTCGAGTACTGCAGCACACACTGCAACCCAGAATGCTGTCCTTCAAAAAGTAACGCGCTAGGAAAATTCGAAAGATGTCAGTTACAAATGGTTACAATTTCGGAAGAGCGCGGCTTTGTAGTTGGCGTCTGATTCGCTGCAGCTTCGCAATTGCAGCGTTAAATTCTGTGCAAATAATTAATGATGGTCGTTTTAACGCGTAACTGACCAAATTAGTGATAAAATCACTTGCGGTATACGACAAATAACAGGCGGTAAACTGTTGAGAAAAGCTGATCCAGCTGTCACAGTAAATAGACTCATTCGCAGGATAATAATATATTAAAGCTCAATACCGCGAAGATGGGGGATTATTAGCAAGTGATTAACCTAATGGCGAGAGATAAGGCTGTCGCATTCTCTGTTCGTAAAAGGGGGTTGGCTTGTAGATTTTAAACAAAATATGTTAGCAACGGAGATATTAGCAGGGCACTCACTTTAGTTCCGTATATAAATAACTGCTCAGAGAGTGGCCTTGTTATTATCCCCTCTATGTGTTATGTACTTTCGTTTACTCGCTCATTAATGTGTTTTCAGTTAAATCACTGGCTTTATATTAAGTCGAAATAGAAAGCATTTTGCGAGCGAATAACTCGATAGTATCCTGCAGCTAATTACAGCACTCAGATAATCACTAAATAAATACCCCAAGAAACATCGGAAACAATATCATGAAAAATATTGATCATTTTCCAGCAAAAAATTCAAGCCTTCTTCCCTCGCGTACCTGTCTTCTAGTAGCTACCATTGAGCTATGTTCACCAAACGCATCAACTATAAATTATCATTCAAAATGTTGCGAAACAACACTAGAAAGAACTAAGAAAGAAATAATTTAACTGAAGAGGAGGCGATCGAAAAACTGCGTCGGGTGTTTTGATTCTCTTCTTACAGTGTTATGTAGTGCGACATGCATATTAATACCAGGTAACATTTGCACAGCAAAAAGAAAGGCACTTAAGATACAAATTGGAGTGAACGAAACTAAGACAGGTTTTCGTGTTTGCAACTACAAATCAAGCTTAAATCTGAAGCGTATTACTCTGTCTTAGCTAGATGTAAGAGCATCAATTGAGTCAGTACATAACAGAGGAAAAAAGTTTACATCACGAGAACTATTCAAAAATATGTGCAGAAAACTGTAACACACATATTACATCATATCCCACATGAGTTGAAGGATGACGCGGTTCTAGGCGCTGCAGTCCGGAACCGCGCGACTGCTACGGTCGCAGGTTCGAATCCTGCCTCGGGCATGGATGTGCGTGATGTCCTTAGGTTAGTTAGGTTTAAGTAGTTCTAAGTTCTAGGGGACTGATGACCTCAGATGTTAAGTCCCATAGTGCTCAGAGCCAGTTGAAGGATGTTAGTGACACGCCTCATGTTTTCAGACGGAAATTAATGGGTTTCCTTTCCCGGCTGGAATACTTTAGGTCCACTTAATTGTGTTCTGGCATGCAATTCACTGAAATGAATGGATATTAGAATATATGTTCACCTATGAATACTTCAGGCTTCATTGACTGCGTGATTACAACCGTTAAGTTACTAACGTACTCGTACATACAAGGATACATCTACCGTCTCTTGGACGGCACCAACTTTGTAACGGTGTTCGAGGTAGGAGTATCGACCATTTACTGCAAAAATGTAATTGGAGAAAAAAAAAGTGGGTTTAAAATTTGATTTCTGTCTTTTTTTTCGCCATTGCCTTATTTCACACTTACTACAACACTTGTTACAATAGAAGTTCATTCATTAAGTCTGTACATTAGGAAAAATTAACGTATGTGACCTTTAGGTTTCACTATTAATAAAGTGCATGTTAGTGCACTACATATCGGCTATCTTACTGCAGTACACTGTATTACAAATTTAATTTCATCGCAATACTTTTAGCGTAGTTGATTTGATGGTCAAGCCTCACGCAGTAAACATCACAGAAAATTCGCGTCTAACGTAACGTGCCACTAAAGTTTTACCAGGTTTGACTGTTCTGCTGCAGCTACATTAGCTATAATCTATTCATCATAAGAGTAAACCTGATGTAAATAAACACAAACGTGATGATTGGTCAGAAGCCGTAGCATGCGTACACTGGTGGTGTTACGCTCTTGGAAGTAGGTCTACTTATGTAATAGATATATTACTACTAAGTTACGTTAGATGAAACTTTAAGATATCCAAATGTATTAACAGCCATCAACGTTTTTCTTAATCACGCTTTAGCTACGTAGTCTTTATTTCAAAAATCGTGTACAGACACAGCCTCTGCAGCGTTGTGCTCTGATCGTCGCGCTGTTAATGCGCAGTATGAAAATGGCTGAGGCTGCTTTCTGTTCCGTAGTGAAACACACATGAAATACTGATTGTTATAGTTTGAAATTACGTTAATTTTCGTATATGTTGTGACTGAATCATCAGCACACAACCAACCACATTAATGCTGAAAATTAACATAATTTTTTGTTGGTAATCATTGACGTCAGCATGCAAATATTGTGTTTGGAAATGGAAGAAAAGTAGGTGACCAATGGAACTGTATTGCGGTTCAGGCAGTAACTGTGAGTACAGTCGCACCTCGGACATATCAGCTTGCTACTACACTGGGACACTCCTACATACCTTGGAGTAAAGTTCGACTGCAGACTTACTTTCAAAGACCACTGCATGGAAATGAAGCTCAAGAACTCTGCAGCCGAAACACTACTACAGGCAAGCTCACTAACAGGACATGGGTGGTTCGACTTAAAGTTCCATGTACGTCTGCTCTAGTTCTATGCTTCTCCACGGCAGAATATGCAGCACCAATCTGGCACAACTCAGGACACATCATGCACGATGACACTGCTCTTAACGAGTCAGGCCGCATTAAAACTGGTTGCCAGTAGGCAAAACCCAGTAGACGAAGAACAGCCGCAGAGGTTGAGGAGAAAAAAGGAAAATTATTTTGGGCATACTATGTTTGGAAGCGAATGACGCAATTACATTGTCACCTTCCGCTCGCCGAACAGAACTGGTGAAACGAGGCAACTGGAAGTAATAGTTAGAACCTAAAGGAAGACCCCGCTGCTGGTTTCCAACTACCCTACCACATGTGGAAGACTTTGAACAGACTGCGAACTGGAGTGACGCAGTGTAAACAAAACTTGAAACGGTGGGGGTACATTACTGAAGATGCAGTCTGCAACTGTGAAGCATTTCAAGATGATGAACAGCTCTTGGTCTTCCCGAAGTCGCCTGAAGCCTGCACGGTGGCAATCAAGACTGCCGAATTCTGGGCTTCAAAATCAATTTGACACATACAAAGTCTTGTGTACCTATCCACAACATGTTTTGAATTTGTAAATTAACTGTAATGTAGGACAATGGGTACAATAATAGTAAAAATAATAATAATACTCCTGAAAACGGGCTGAAGTATCAACAGGACACTCTTCGTCATTACACACAAGGGTAGCGTCAGGAATGCCCCAGGGGAGTGTGATAGGACAGCAGATATTTTCTATATACATAAATCATCTTACGGACAGGGTGAGCGGCAATGTGCGACTGTTTGCTGATGATCCTGTGGCGTATGGCAAGCTGTCGTCGTCGATGACGATGATGATGACTGGTTTGTGGGGCGCTCAACTGCGCGGTTATCAGCGCCCATACAAATTCCCAACCTTTGCTCAGTCCAATCTCGCCACTGTCATGAATGAGGATGAAATGGTGAAGATAACACAAACACCCAGCCATCTCGAGGCAGGTGAAAATCCCTGACCCACCGTGAATCGAACCCGGGATGTCGTCATCGAGTGCCTATAGAAAGATACAAGGTGATGATTCACAGCTAGCTCTAAATGTAGAAAAACGTAAATTAATGCAGATGAGTATGAAAAACTATCCCGTAATGGTCGAATATACCATTAGAAGTGTGCTACTTTACACTGTCCGATTAAATATCTACGCGTTACGTTGCAAAGCGATGTGAAATGGATCAAGCATGTGAGGGTTGTAGTGGGGAAGGCGAATGGTGGACTTCCGGTTTATTGGGACAGTTTTAGGAAAACGTACTTTATCTGTAAAGGAGACAGCATACAGCACACTAGTGCGACCCATTCTGGAGTACTACTCGAGTGTTTGGGATCCCCATTAGATCGGATTAAAGGAAGACAGAAGCAATTCAGAGGCGAGCTGCTAGATTTGTTACCAATCAGTTCGATCAACACGCAAGTATTACAGAGATGCTTCGGGAACTCAAATGGGAAGGAATCCTTGCAGGTAAGGCGACGTTCTTTTCGAGGAACGCTGTTGAGAAAATTTAGAGAAGCGGCATCTGAAGCTGATTGTAGAACGATCCTACTGGCGCCAACGTACATTTCGTGTAAGGACCACGAACATAGGAGAAACCAGGGCTCGTACAGAGACATGATCCCTCGTTCTATATGCAGCCGGTCGTGGTGGCCGAGCGGTTCTAGGCGCTTCAGTCCGGAGCCGCGCGACTGCTACGGTCGCAGGTTCGAATCCTGCTTCGGGCATGGATGTGTGTGATGTCCTTAGGTTAGTTAGGTTTAAGTAGTTCTAAGTTCTAGGGGACTGATGACCTCAAATGTTAAGTACCATAGTGCTCAGAGCCATTTGAAGCATTTTGTTCTATATGCGAGTGGAACAGGAAGGTAAATGGCTAGTAGTGGTACGACGTACCCTCCGCGACGCACCGTACGGTGGCTAGCGAATTATGTAGACATGTGTGTAGAGAGCTGACGAGGACACTGCCTGATGCGCGGTTGTGAATAGTAATCGGACGGTTACACGTAGAATTTTGACATTCAGAAAGTACGAAGAGGGGCCCTCGCCCACTATGTTTTTATTTTATTTCATCAACGCCGCACATTTGTAACTAGAGATTTGTTGTTTTAGACGAATGTAGTTTTAGCGTTATCACTCTCAAGAGAGAGGGTGCGCTGCGATTTGTGTGAAGTACGATTTCAATGGTTGATGGCTGCCAATTACTATTTGTAGGAGATTATTTTGAGAATGAATGAGTAGCTGTACACCAAAGCTCGCGCCGAATTTGTATAACTTTGAGCGTACGACCAGTAACCAGGCGGTCAATGACGACGTGAACGGCGGACGTAACATCCGGAGGACAGCGTTCGCTAAAAGGCGGTCCGGCGCCCCAGTTTCGGCGCTTCCCCCCTTGCCCTTCTCTACCTGAGCTGCGGGGGTGGGGCCGGACCTCACCTTACCTTCGGGACGGAAGCGCCGGAGGAAGCAGCAGCAGCCAGCTATAGTCGGCCAGTCAGTCAGTCAGTTTGGGACATCGCTCGCCGCAGGGCAGGGACACGGAGGCCGCTGCACGCGCCTCACACGCAGCACGGCTCAGCTCAGGGGATGCCTTCCAGCCGCTACCACAAGGTCAGTCGGTCCCAACACGCTGATAACACCGAGGGAGGCCCCGCTGTTCGCCAGATCAGTGCGCGTCCTGCGATACGGTACGATACGCGGCCACACTGACCCGTAATGGAATCGCGCTTCAGCCTGCCGTCTCATCCGATCCGTAGCTAAAGCCGTCGGCACACGGACCATGCTGTCGAACGTTAACGTTGAGCTTGCCAAGTTCAACGTGTTGCTGAACACTCAGGAACGATGAGACTTGTGCGTACGGTACGTGGGCCCCAACGTGGTATACGCGATCCAGCGGCAGTTGAGGGATGTTTCTAGTTCGTAAATCACACAGTTTACTCAACGGGCGCGTGTAAAAATCCCACGTTAGCTCTATTAAAACGCACATTTCCTCCATCGTCCACGAAAAGGAAAGTACCATGTCCAATCAATAAGGACACAGGTTTTTAAAAGCTCCATTACAAACAGTGCGTTACAAATTTGGAATACTTCTCCGCATAAGATAAACATTATTTCATCATTCCCACATTTTAGTAAAGCCCCAAGGTCAGTCTTACTTGATCACTGTTCCTACCCAGTAGCAGAATCTTTGCAACATGTGAATTACGAAGCGTAAAAGAAAAAGGGGCAAAATATATTTATACAAGTAGCGCAAGCTGTCCTGTAGATTAAGCCAATCGAACGAAGTTACCCCTCGAAAAGGGTGAACTTATATTTACATAACATCAAATATTATAGTATACACTTATATCAAACAAATAATACAGTATAAAAACCTAATAAAAACGCGAATGTTAGGGAAAAAAAATTGGGAGTGTCAATATGCGAACCACCGCCCCACTAAATAACTCTATACAGGACAGTAACGCTATTCATTGCGCTAAACCAACCTCATGCATTTCAATTATAATCATATTATATTACCGGTTGCTGAAAACCTTAATCGCAGATATGTTACTAATTGAAATTTAATTACAACAAATTGTACCAAGAACAATGCGTTTTGGGTGGATATTCAGTGTGTCGCTGCCTTTAAATTGCCTACTCTCATAATACGGAAGTTACAATAATTTTTTGCCACGAATATGTTTCTCATTATTTTATTGGAACGAATCACACAGTTAACAACGGGTTTTACAGTGATTCTCAATTTGCTGGTGCTAAGAAACGGCATACATACATATAGGCTTGAAATGAACGCCAATATGGCACCTCACAACTCTGTACTGAAGGGAAACGGCGTGCTTGTGACGTAGGTGGCGTTATGCCATCTCATTGGTCAACGCTCAGAATATCTGACATGCCAGATATTGCTATTGTCAGCTCCTCACGCTTTGGATCATCTGTAAGAACAGCGGATTTTAAAAGTAAACTGTGTCATCGTTCCGATCCTGTTATGTGTCAACAACCGAACCAGCCTTTGTTACAGGGCAGTACTTTGTGTTTTGACAGCCAATCAGTTTGAACGAGAAAAGAAAACAGCGTTTCGCTCGGAATAACAGCAGAGGACAATAACTTCGTTGCCAGTGTAACAGTTTTAGAGCAGTGATGGACAGGCAGCGATGTGGAACCCACATCACTCCACCCTCTAGCAGGTTTTGCGTGTACGGTTTTCATTTATCGCGGAGCGCGCCCGTTGCCGATAAAACTCTATCCGGATGCAGATCCTATTAGCGCGTTTTCTGCGGCGGTCTCCCGTTGTGCCGCCCGGCACGTGGTATGTAATCTGAATGCGTGTTTATGCGTCCCTATCGCTGGCAGCCCGTTCCATTCACCCAAAAAACAAACATCGTTACCGCACGTGCTAAATGCGTTTCGCCAATATCGCCCTAAATCCCAGAAAATTAGTGCACTACCGCACTGCGAGTAGAAACAAGAAGAAATGATGTCTCGAAGCTATCAAGAGAGTCCGCTGACGGCCATACATTGATCTTCCGCATTTTTCGCCCAATTCTATACTGCAGTACTACTGACAATACGTAGTCACTTCCCATGGTAGTATCTAGATTTTACTTCAGTATCTATGCCTGATTGAGCACTGTCCATAAACATCAGACGGGGGTTTCGTCACCGGGACACGACCGAGAAGTTGTTGTTAGAAACAGCACCTTTGAGAAATTTACGAATTCATGTTGATAAATAAAACCAAATCGCTTCAGGTTCACGTTCCCCTACATTTTCGCACCACAAAACGAACTAAAAACGATTTACTGAAAAAAAAAAGTGTTTCGTAGCAGTCAAGTTTTAACACAATAACCGCCAAATACGACCTTTTAGTTTGAGAAAGTTGTAATCTAATAACACGTCTGCTCAGTTTGCTTTTATCAGCCAGATACAGCAAAGGACATGTGACGTCATTCAAACATGTTTCTGGCTATAAGACAAAACACAGCCGCGATTCTTTTCAATTTTACTGGTTTTTTTTATGACGTTAGTGGTAACAGACTGATCTGTAACACAGTGGCGAAGCCAATGAATGTGGTTTCATCATAAGCATTCGTGCAGCATGGATTATATTCTGGGCCTTGATGGCCTGTTCGGGCGGAGTTTAGTTTTATGAATCATAAGTTACAACACACTGACGTCACACTCTCCTGTGCTGTCGATAACAGCGAACAGAAAATACGTCATACTGTATCACATTTTTTGTGAAGCTGACTGACGTAGTGTACTTGGTGGTTCTTGCATTCAAACTTGTATGTGAAAAAAAAAAATATGCTGCCCGATGAATCGGGCATTGCAGGTTCTCTGGAAAGTATGTCGTTTTTGGTAATATTTGCGATATGCAGATGTCAAGGAACATGACACCGGCACATAAAACGGTTACATTGCAGAAACACTCCCCAATCGAAGTGTGGAATATTATAAGTCTTTTGCTGCACTATTTATTTATTTACTCGTAGTGATACAAGTTAAACAACGGTATCGTTTCGGCTTTTTGCCATTGTCATGTATACCTGTAAACATGATTATGTTAGTCTATGTCTACATATGGCAGCTTATGCTTACGTCTTAGCTGGTATGACGTGGTCCATAAAGCATCTCGGAGCGTATATGGTTCAAATGGCTCTGAGCACTATGGGACTTAACAGCTGAGGTCATCAGTCCCCTAGAACTTAGAACTACTTAAACCTAAGGACATCACACACATCCATGCCCGAGGCAGGATTCGAACCTGCAACCGTAGCAGTCGCGCGGTTCCAGACTGAAGCGCCTAGAACCGCTCCGCCATCAGAGCGCATATGTCGGCTGTCTTTTTGTTATGATATGATCACGTTATTTATACGTTTACTTTTTATTTGTGTGATCATGTAAAGTTATTTTTGATAGCTTCGGTACAATCGATGCTGTATGTTTAGAATGGAATTTCTATTTTGCGGAAAGTGATTACGTTTAATTTTTCAGAGGTAGAGTTTTGTGTAAATGATAAATGTTCTATTGTTTTGTGTTTCTAGCGATTACCCTCTTTCTTTTATAACGTCAATAAAATATAAAAAAACTTTGAAAATTTTATTGACGTTATAAAAGAAAAACGGTAAATTATCGCGATAAACAGAGGATAATAGAACACTTATCATCTATATAAAAAGTATAAAACGCAAAAATAATTCCTCTGAAAAATTAAACGTAATCAAACTTACCAGCGAAATATAATTTCGACTGTAAACATATAGCATCACTGGAGCCGAAGCGTCAAGAAAGCTGTGAAAAATAGTTTTACAAGATCACGCAAATAAGAAATAAACATATAAATAACATGATCGTATCATGAAAGAAAGACAACCGAGATTTACGCACCAAGACGCGATATGAGCCACGTCATACCAGCTAAAACGTAAGCTATATGTAGACAAAGACTAACATAGACGTAAGGAACAATATTACACCTTTTTCAAGATTTTAAACATGGCTGCAGCAGCAACTGTTAAAATTCTTCACAATAAAGGATGGCAGCCAAAACTGTTCGCTTTGATCCTGTGCCCATTACAAATGTTGTACAAATGGAGATGATATTTTAATTACTGACGACGCCTTTTGGCATAATTGTTTCATTATTCTCCAGTGCATGATGTAATTTTAGAAGTGTACTTCTGATGAAGGTATATTTATATGTACCGAAACCTTGGTCAAGAATTTTAATAAAAAAATTCTATCCTGCAACTGTTTTTGGCTGCCATCCTTTATTGTGAAATATTACACCTACTATACCCCGTTCACAGGTACACTTCATAACGACAAAACGCAGTGTAACTCGTATCATTCCGAGTAAATAAACAGTGCAGCCAAAAGGCTTCTTAAAATATGCCGTTCTTCGGCCCCGTGCAAGCTGCGGGCCTACTGGAAAGGAAATTCTTGAATATTAATGCAGCGGAGGTAAATAAAGAACGAAACGGACAAGACGACAATCACTCCTACCACAAAGCAAGCCGCGCTGACGACAATCATTCCTACCACAAAGCAAGCCGCGCTGAAAGCAATTCTTGCTGCTTGTTCCTTCAGTGCTTGTTGAGTTAACAGTGTTACCGCCAGTGTTGCCCTAGTTACTGCTGAGTCAGACAGTTTGAATTTTCATCGAGATTCACACCAAATAACTAACGGTTAGATTTAATTGCTATTTTGAAAGTAACTAATGAAACATTTTATTGGCATCTCACTCTACACCGCAGAAAACAGAAATGTTTTGTCAGCATACGTAGTTCCTGGAACTGCGGACGGAAGCAGCCGATTACGTGCTGCTAAGCGCTCTGGTTTCGTGTTGGAGACCTCGTTAACGATAGAATCATGAGTTCACAGCTCTACAGCAGTCAGTCTGTTGATATAGATTTCTAATAAAAACTCAACAATCTTACGTAGACGTTTCTCTTGCTAGTATGAAATTTTTCTTTTGATGGAAAAATTGGTGTTTATTTAGGACACAACTTTTGACTAGAATAACGATTAGATTGCCGGTAACTATGCGTAAACCGTAAACATCATTGCCGTTTCAAGTTGTGCATATTTTTTATTGTGTTAGATTGCAATCTTGACAACGCAGTCAGTTACTGTTCTTCTCTTTTAGTAAACACAGTATATTTTATGTGTTGCAGTGTGGTATATTACAGTTAATTCAGACAGGTTTTATTTTCGAAAAGTCTTACGTCATACCTTCGTTTATTGCGTTAAAAAGTACAGATTTACAACAGTTTTATTTTGTTTCTGCGTAAGTTGAATAGGCATTTCACGGTAGAGATTTTAATGACTTGCGCAGTTTTTCTGCCTCAAGTAATCACAGGATTAATGTACACTAATTTTCAACTCTTTTTAACACGTTCACGTTATATCTAATCAATATGCTATTTTCACAATTTTCGGGTAAAGTGTGCAGCTGAGTAAATTAGTACTGTATTTACATTTTGTCACACGCATTTCAGAAAAAACTGTTAACAAGTCTCTTCATGGACCAGGAATATACACATATTTACAATTACTGGCAACATATTCCATTTACTTATTCTGACACTGTACTTTTAGAAAATGTTTAGGCTCCATATTTCAGGCCACTAAAGATGTTTGTTATTAAACTGAGCTCAAAAAGAACGGCAAAATACATTTGAATCACTGAGTTGTAGAGGCATAACCGCATCTCCGTTAACATTGTAGGCGGGGTAAACAAAAGTGGCCCGGAGAACAGAGTTCCAGGGTACAAAGAAACACACCGGAGGAAAGGAAATACAATACTAACCTGGCTATAGCAGATGTTGAAAGTGACCACCTGTCATCTCTTGACGCTTTTGGGTCCTTATCAGTTAAGTTGCTGAAGGCGGATCGAACCTGGACAGCTGGGGTTGCTGTAGTTTCATCCGAAATGTTGTGCTGCAGTTCTTGAAAACTATTAGGGTTGCCCTGATGCACCTTAGACTTGAGGGCACCCACACAAAGTAACCGCACATTGAAAGATCAGGTGACCTGGGTGGCCAGCTAGGGCCGCGAACAGACTGCGAACATTGTGTAAATGCAAGTTCGGTCGGCTGTATGGGCAGTTCCCCATACTGTTGGAAGAAACTGTAGGTCTCTTCCTCCTCCGTTAAAGTTGCCACAAATTCACGTCCAGTCGTTTCCGCTCGTCCGGGCCACTTCTGCTTGCCCCACCCGGTACTTCCAACCGACGATCGGCAGGTCGAAAACGATGCAGATGTTTATTATTTTGAGTTCACAGTATCTTATTTCAAGCTCAAAACATTATCAAAAAAACGTTCCCATTAGTTTTCTACGTAATATTTTATCAATTCTGACACATTTGTTGTGGTTTTAATTTACAAGAAGACTACTACATATTTAAAAGAATAGTTTATATCATACTTGCTTCGTTCCTGTCTTATGACAGTTAATTAGGGGCATTGGTGATAATTTGTAGAAGAAGCTCGTTTATTTTTCGCATAGCATTTTTTCTGCCTTTGCTTTACAAATATATTTACTTTTACTACTCTGCATTGCAAAATGTCGAGTGCTGTGTTTATGTGAAAAGAATGGTTTTCATAAAATAACGGCTTACTGACAATTTACTTGTCGTAGTCCAATCAGCGAACATCGAGATCAGTCTGTTTTGATCTGGTTATCCTCCATAGCAAGATTTCAACAGCAAATTTCACTGCTATCTTATTAAAGCGACAAAAACAAATTTCAGAAATTCCGTGTACAGTCTGGGCCATTTACCCAGCGCCGCTATCTCGTGCAGCGTATACTCGCCAGCGAACAAAGACCGCAGGAAGCAGCCTCTGGCTACACAGTCATCATCGACCCAGGACAGGGCCAGAGCACAAAGGGGCGCTTCAGAAGCCGATCGAGGGGCGAACGATAAAGAGGGGCAAAAAAACCTCTGGAAAAGCCGCATATGAAATAGCACTTTCAGGGATTAAACGCAGCCAGCGGCAACGGTTTTTGCCAAGAAGATTCGACGTCGGGCGGGCGGCAAACATTTCGGTGACCCAATCTGAAGCAGGTGATGAGGTCGCGGCGGGTAGAGGGGTGAGAGCTGCGCCATTCCTGGGAAACTGCGAGTCCCGGCACAGCACCACTTTGCATAAATCCAGGCGGCGCGGCGGCGGCTTGTCTGCCAATTCCATTAGCGGCACGAGTCTGGAGACCCGCAATCGTATCGCTAGTGCCTGGGGTTCGACTCATTCACTCGCCGCACCCACTGTATGCCTTTCTTTGCGTTTTCTTTGTTCCACGAGAACGAAGTATGTAGCTAGTTCTGCAAACGTCAGTGTCGATGAACAAAGCCGCGCCCTGCTAGCAATGTAGCAGTTTAACTCTTAACTACTATCGACCGTCTCTCAGACAGCTACTAATTTTTGTGTCGAGGTATTTCTCACACCCCTGCAAAGCCAAATGGACTCTTCCATGTACCTTCCTATTGGCTGTCAAGCTACACGTGTCAGCATTCTTGCATTGTTGCTGCTCTTTGTTTCGTAATTATTAGCCTTGAGAGGTCTCACAGACGTACCATAGTGTTTGCGTGCCGCGTTTTTATTGCATGCTACTGTTTCTACATGGCGGGGAAAGCTGGGCCTTCTGTGCAACATGTGTTATGTGAGACAGATGTCCTAACTTGCAAGATGAGCCTCAGACACCGAAAGAAGAATTCGAAAATCGAAAAACGTGCACCTTTTGCCCTCCTCGTCTGAAGAGGAAAACAAGGTATCCATGTCAACAGCGTGGTGTTCTGATTCGTTTGGAGTGTTCCAGGAAGGTCTGCGTGAAGTGTTTGCACGCGGAAATTGAGTAAAGTATGATTCAGTAGCACATGAGAACAAGTATTTAGTTTTTACTTGTAATTTCAGAAGTAAAATGCTGGCAAAGTTTTTCCATTCATAGACTTATGGACTGAAATATTCGCTTTACATTGCAAAGTGAGTCGTAAACTGAAAGCTGACTTCGCACACAATTTATCGTAAGTCATGTCGGATTTTTCCACCTAGTAATATTGCCAATTTGTAATATAATCCCTCTGATGAAAATGTAAGTGTGAGTAGAGAGCTAACTATTTGCTATTATTTTCGTAACTCATAAAATAAAAATATAATCCAGATTTCACATTGTTTTAATTGTCGAAGTGTTTAAACTACCGCAGTGTTTAAAAAAAAATCAAATTTCTCCAAAAGCCACCTCTAAGAAGTGTAATGATTGACTGGAAGTCAAGAAACTATACAGGGCGTTACAAAAAGGTACGGCCAAACTTTCAGGATACATTCCCCACACACAAAGAAAGAAAATGTGTTATGTGGACATGTGTCCGGAAACGCTTAATTTCCATGTTAGAGCTCATTTTATTACTTCTCTTCAAATCACATTAATCATGGAATGGAAACACATAGCAACAGAACGTACCAGCGTGACTTCAAAGACTTTGTTACAGGAAATGTTCAAAATGTCCTCCGTTAGCGAAAGACTTCGACTGAAATGTGCAGGAGCTCCATCGTGCATGAACCACATGTTGTGTCGTACTTGTGAAGGCACATGTTCTAGCATCACAGGTACAGTATCCCGTATGAAATCATGATAACGTGCTCCATTGAGCGTAGGTGGAAGAACATACTGACGAAACTAAAATGAGCTCTAACATGGAAATTAAGTGTTTCCGGACACATGTCCACATAACATCTTTTCTTTATTTGTGTGTGAGGAATGTTTCCTGAAAGTTTGGCCGTACCTTTTTGTAACACCCTGTATATATTCAGCAAAATTCTGGTTTGATATATAAAATAGAAAAATGCGGTGTGTGAGACCCCTACATAGTAATTGTGTTCCTGTGAATGACCATTGTAGTTAAGGGTTAAAGTGGCGTGCTTGATTTGTGTGTGCGTGTATGAGGGAGGGGGATGGTGGCGCAGGGCTGTCAGATAAGTTTACATTATTCGTTCAAGCACTTGGGATTCACTAATAGTTTATTTTAAACTCACAGGTGCGTTTATTTTAGTTCAAATGGCTTTGAGCACTATGGTACTTACCTTCTGAGGTCATTAGTCTCCTAGAACTTAGAACTACTTAAACCTAACTATCCTAAGGACATCACACACATTCATGCCCGAGGCAGGATTCGAACCTGCGACCGCAGCGGTCGCGCGGATCCAGACTGTAGCGCCTAGAACCGCTCGGCCACCACGGCCGGGGTTTATTTTAGTCTTACAAACGGTTGGGATGATATGTCCGACGGAACCCAAAGGGAATTAACAACCACACTATAAGAATGCGGTTTGTTGCGCTGGTTAAGACATTCCAGGCAATCGTTACGTCATTAGGCAATACAATGAAACTGGAAGTAAAATCTTCTGGGTTGTTACCCCGCCACATATTTATTCTAGGCGGTCGACGTTTCAACTAATCTGCTGGGTTCTTCTTTAGGATCTTCTGGTGTCCAAGATAAACTGAACGGTGTCCACGGTTGAGTTAGTTCGATTGTATGAAAGAAATGTGACGCAGCCTAACTACCTAAAATATTATACCTTCAGTGACAACGACTGCGGAAGCCTGCAGACATACGATAGTTCATACAGTTTAATAGGAAGGAAAGCTATTTCGACATTACGACCGAGCGATGTCATTGACTGTCCATATGTGATTGGTAATCTGTCGCGCTCACTTCCCATCATTCATTGAACAAACAATTAACAATTTCAGCACGCAATGAAAGAGCCTGGTACACTGTAAGTGCACTTTTCCCACAGTCTCATTTCTCTGTTCTGAATTAAGCCCAATAGTTTTATTAGAATCTGAAATAGTTCTTGATACTGCTTACCGTAATAAATGGCATATTACATTGTTTGATGTCAATGAAAAATAGGAAACTAGTTCTAAAATGGTTCAAATAACTCTGAGCACTATGGGACTTAACTTATGAGGTCATCAGACCCCTAGAACTTAGAACTACTTAAACCTAACTAACCTAAGGACATCACACACATCCACGTCCGAGGTAGGATTCGAACCTGCAACCGTAGCGGTCGCGCGGTTCCAGACTGTAGCGCCTAGAACCGCTCGGCCAACTACTAGTTCTAGTACGGTTCCAAACATAAACAGTCTACTTCAAGGAGACGAATTTTCACCTCCTTCAACAGTTCTCGATATCTGAAGTTTTAGATGCAAAGACAGCTGGCGATGACAGTTGGCTGGTAATGTAAGTTATCGGCTTCCTGTCACTTCATCATTCCGACCCATGCACAGCACTTTCGAATTAAAAAGGAATTTGCGACACTGTCCGTACCCTTTGACAGGGTACTTAATAACAACAGCTTTTGTGATTTCCCTTCTTGGTGCGCATTTAGATTTATATTTCGTTGTCATGGTTTTGCTAGTACTACGCAATGTCTCGATGCCAGCTGTACAGCTTTTTTTTTGCCATACTCAGTTTGTTTTGTTGTGAAAAATGGTTATTTTTGCTATAACCACTTCGCTTTACTCCTGCTTCTTACATACATTCGTAACTGTAAACATCAGTCTCTATTTTAACAACGTAGCTATAAAGTTCATTTCGTTCAAATGGCTCTGAGCACTATGACATCACACACACCCATGCCCGAGGCAGGATTCGAACCTGCGACCGTAGCGGTCGCTCGGTTCCAGACTGTAGCGCCTGGAACCGCACGGCCACTCCGGCCGGCGTTCGTTTCGTGATAATGGCTTCAGTTTCTTTACGATATATACTAGTACGGTACACTGTCGTCTCCATTCCACCTACAACACTTCTTTTTATGATACTCGATGTATCTTCTTTCTTATGTATATTTCTTTTCTGATTTTGGGACACAACATCGTGATTGTAATGAGGTTATTTAATCAGGTTATTTTTCCGATGCAGAAAGTTCTTGTAATATCTGTCTTATTTACAGTAATTACGCAACTAGTCAAACAAGCCACTTTGTATCGCAGTCTTCAATTTATCCGAAATTCCGGTTGTAACATTACGGGGTGCAACAGGCAAAATTCGTTTCAAAATGCTGTTGACAATGGCTGAAATATCAGTGTTCGTGTCGTATCCTTGTAATCCGTCAGTATCGACTTGTTTCACTGAGCGCTACATGTAACCTCTAATTCAAAAATGGAAACTCAAGGTACGAATATCAACAATGTAGGAAAAGATGGATTACTACTTACTGAAAAGAAGACACAAGTTGCAGAGAGGCAGACAATTACGTAAAGCTTTCGGCCACAGGCTTCATCAATATAAGATACACACACACTATTCACACTTCCCTGCCCCCTCCAAATTGCTGCTTGCATCACGTGATAGTTGCATTCAAGCCCGAGATGCTGAAGTTGGCGGTCGTATGTGCGTGCGTGTGTGTGTGTGTGTGTGTGTGTGTGTTACTGACGAAGACTGTGGTCGAATGCTTTACCTAAGTGTGTCTTAATTGTACCTGTCCGCAACTTAACCTCTAATTCAATATTAAACTGTAATCTTATGGTAAATATTAGTTCGTTTGTGCCATATTGGAGCCCGCTGAAAATAAACTGTTGTTGCTGATTGGTTGATTTGGGGAAGGACCAAACTGTGAGGTCATCGGTCCCATCGGATTAGGGAAGGATGGTGAAGAAAGTAGGCCGTGCCCCGTCAAGGGAACCATCCGGCATTTGCCTGAAGTGATTTAGTGAAGTCGCGGAAAACCTAAATCAGGCTGGCCGGACGCGAGTTTAAACCGTCGTCCTCCCGCATGCGAGTCCAGTGTGCTAACCATTGCGCCACCTCGCTCGGTAAAATGACAAATGTACCATTGTCGGTAGCTGACATCATCCTCCCCCCCTTCCCTGCCCGGATTATTTTTTTCTTGTCTTTTTCTTCACAGCCCACACAACTGACTTCTATGTCTGTCACGGGTTACGATTCGTCAGACGAGTTACGCCTAGGTGACATTAGAGGTTTCATCTTATGAGTGCTGAAAAACTTTTAGCGCTGAAGATGCAAATGTTCGAACGTAATAATTTCAAAACTAGAAACAATACACATGTAAACAACAAATGACAAGTAGAAGAACGAAATGGAGATTAGAATTTTGAATACTGCCGAAATATAAGCGATAATGAGCGCCACAAATAGAAGAACCCACTTGCAAATATAATGTAACCCTGGTACAAATGGATGTTTCAGGTGACGGTGATGCCGACCGACCCCGCCGATGGCTCGGCGGCGGCCTTGACAGCGACAGCAACAGCGACGCCGACATCGACGGGCTGCAAGGTGCCGTTGCGCAGCTCCACCGTCAGCGTCGTCACCAAGCCGGACCGGCCGCAGCACTTATCGCAGGTAGGCCGCCCACTTCCGATCTCGCCCTCGTGGCAGCACAGTGGGAGAGCTGACGACGCCGCACATTTTTTTTTTTTAACCAAATACATTTAATTCCGTCAGCTAGCTCAAGCATCAAGTTCGTTTCCGCAGCAACTATACAAATACTCGTTAATTTTGCTTGCTGCAATACTATTATTGAATACCCCAGATGCGGTTCTCCTTTTATATGAGAAGTAACTTCATACTATGCCCTGAGGCAGCATACAATTTGTCTAAATAAAAACAGACGCTAAGTAAGGAAACAGTTCTTCCATTCGTTGTCGTTGGCGGCCATCTTAATTGAATACCGACTCATTAGTGAAGTGCTCACATCTCATAGCAAACACAGAACAGGATCCGCAAACGTAGGAAAACAGAAAATATCGATGCGAATGTGTGTCAAATTTTCGTAAGTCAAGTTTAAGTGCGTCGTCCGACCCGTGACCATACGGGTGGAAGTAGGCCCACATCAGGCAACAAATAAATAAATAAAAACTGTTTATTCTAGAATGAGATTTTCACTCTCCAGCGGAGTGTGCGCTGATATGAAACTTTCTGGCAGATTAAAACTGTGTGCCGGACCGAGACTCGAACTCGGGACCTTTGCCTTTCGCGGGCAAGTGCTCTACCATCTGAGCTACCCAAGCACGACTCACGCCCCGTCCTCACAACTTTGCTTCCTCACAACTTTGCTTCCGCCAGTACATCGTCTCCTACCTTCCAAACTTTACAGAAGCTCGGAGGAGAGGTACTGACGGAAGTAAAAGTTGTGAGGACGGGGCGTGAGTCGTGCTTGGGTAGCTCAGATGGTAGAGCACTTGCCCGCGAAAGGCAAAAGTCCCGACTGTTTATTTTTCCAGAGCATCCACAGCAGATGCTTTTTATATAAAAGGGAAAAAGCATCTGTGATATTAAATACCAACATTACAGCAAGGAAATATTTTTTTTTTTTAATACCCATAGCTCAGATATGCTGCGTAATACCAAAATGGTTGCATCCAGTAGCAACATCAGTGAATCATGTAGTTATAGTCGTGTCTTTTACATGCTTCCAGCCCAAAACTCGTCATCAGGCCATAATAATTATACAGTATCATCCTATATCATCATAACCTCAATACGAACTTTTGACGTCAGTACTGTAGCTAAGTCGGCGTCAGTTGATTCCTGACAGTTGCAGAGGGCTGGGCGCGGCCGTTTCGCGCGCGCCGACCTCCACCAACTTTGTAAATCTCTATGGCAACGCGTCAGTGTTGTCATACTTATGTAAATGACTACTGATGTCGCCTGCAGCTGTTAGCGCTTCGCAGCTGACAGCTGGCAACAGTGCTGCGAGCTGACCGGTAACTTCTTACGCCCTCTTGGCTATGGGTTTGAAACACTAATTTTTACACGGCGGCTCTGAGCACAGGCTCGTCATATGTTGTGGAATCTTGGTGTGGTGATGGTTATTACAACAGAAATTAGTGACCTTCAGTGTAACGAAAATAAAGCGCTTCAGACTGTTACCTTCAATTTTTACAAGAAGCATTTACGTTGTGGCTGCGTTGCATGAAGGATACAGAGCTTAGTCCCTCAGCATGCTGGTCACTCACGGACAGCATATGAGCCAAACCGGTAAACCGCTGTGTACTATCTGCATGATTTAATTTCTTTAGTGAAAAATATACGTACTGGCTTTTGACGTTACTGGAACTTACTGACAGTCAATTTTGAAGAAAACGTTTTATTTTCCAAAATAGAAGAAAAAAGTGTTTGGCACATTTCAGACACACCATGTATTTGAGATGCAATATCTAGCAGTTATTTTTTTTCTTTACCGCTACTTTACTTACGTTGTGCAGCAACCAAACCAGTAAGCGTACAACATTGATTCGCGCGCGCGCGCGTGCGTGTGTGTGTGTGTGTGTGAGAGAGAGAGAGAGAGAGAGAGAGAGAGAGAGAGAGAGAGAGAGAGAGAATAAGGGCAGAAACTTTCAATAAGTTCCTTTCTGCATGTGTCAACGAGTATTAATGGACATTGTGAGCCACTTGGCAGCATGAGCTATTATGTCACATTTTTTTCACTCGCCGTGTATTTTTTCCCCCGTGCAGCTCTAGTCCTACTCGGGCCGAGTCGGCACTACTCGTAAGTCTCCAATTCCCTATTCCCAGATACTTTTCGCACACGTACTACATGGCGTAACTCCAGCGGGAGCTTTGTGTCTCCGTTATGAATTAATTCGACCTACCCACGTTTCTTATAAACTGTACAGATCGACTGTAACGCTCAATTGCGGTAAAGAAATGTTCTATTTTACAGCGACTCAATATACTATCTATATAAGTAAACATTACAGATTATTTAGCACATTTTCTCACAGTGCAGTCTGGAACCGCACGACCGCTACGGTCGCAGGTTCGAATCCTGCCTCGGGCATGGATGTGTGTGATGTCCTTAGGTTAGTTAGGTTTAAGTAGTTCTAAGTTCTAGGGGACTTATGACCACAGCAGTTGAGTCCCATAGAGCTCAGAGCCATTTGATTTTTTTCTCACAGTGTGCAGAGCAATCATCACATACAGCAAAAACAGCACAGGTTAGAAGTTTTCTATTTTTATTTACCACCTGACAAACCTGGCATTGGCCGGGTACTCATTTTACCAAATTTCAATTAGAAACGAAAATAAAAAGGAACTGTTTTTGGAGTGTAATTTCGAAAAAATTTCATTTCTATGTGTTCGGACGAACACCTTTGAAATTATGAAATAGGTGTGTGAAGAAACACGCATAATGCACAAATGTAATCGAAATTAAGAAACATAATATGTAAAATAGAAATTCTTTGTAATTTTTATTTAACCCAGTAACTGATTATAAGCAATGTTTCTAGTTACATGTCCAGGAGCTACGACGAATAAATGCTTCGGTGAGCTCATCCTTGAACAAGCGACATAAAGTTGTCCATGATAAAAACATGGTGATATCAGGTCCATTTCACAATATTTAACATACTGCCCCTGTCACATGTAACTGTAATGGCAATGTCTCGGGAAACTGCAGTCTCTTGAAGTGGAAGGGGCGCAGCAGCTTCTCGTTTCTACAACGCGGTTTTGTAAACGTCTCTATGACAACGCCTCTTTAAAGCTCTATAGACGGCTATTTCGCCTAAAGCCATTTGCACTTCGCAGTCGAAAGCTGTCAAAAGCGCTGCCAGTTGTCAGGGATTTCCGTAAGTTGACTCGACCGTAGGAGTGTCCTCGAAGCAAAAAATAGATGTTTTAAAATTTCATGCACGATGCGGCGTTTTTTCACGAATCTCAGTGTTGTTGACGTCATATCTCTTGAAGTATGAGTCGTATAATGATATATTTGTGTAGGTACATTTAGTGGTATATGTGAATACTGTCTGTGAAACATGTTGCGAATAGAGTAAGTAGCACAGAAGTAAGAAATTTAAATGTCATGCACAATGCGACAATTTTTCACGCATGCCAGTGTTTATCATGTCCCGTCATGTGGACTATGATAGGTAGGTAGTTTTTACCGCCAAAGCGATTGTTGCCTGACAGTAAGGGATATGTGTACCAAGTTTGGTTGAAATCGGACCTATGGTTTAGGAGAAGATGTGGAATATACACACACGTTTTTATAATATTTATTGATATATTTATTTTTGAAAACGAAGCGCCAGTTAAAAAATCAAAGTATGATTTGTGTCCACAGTCATGCATCAGTCAGAGAAGGGTCCACAACACATTTCAAAAAACCATTCATACTTGATGACACTGAGCATCGAGCAATTTCCGCATATCTATCCTTGCTAAATATGAAGAGAGGACCACAGCCGATAGGAATATTACAATTTTCAGCGCTACCGTTAGCTATAATTTCATTATCAATTTACTGACCACTTGTTTCGACGGTCACTTCTTCATCATCAGGCTCTCAAAATACATAGTGGATGAATTTTCCCGAACGCCGCTTATTTTCACGTGGGGTTTCTGATGGATGTCGTTTGGGAAAATTCAGTCAATATGTGTTGTGAGATCTAGATGACGTGTAGCGCGGAACCCGATTGACAATAAATTGATAATGAAATTAGAGATGACGGTAATGCTGAAAATTGTAATACTGAGTAACATGGGTAGAAAATACTTTGACACTGGTATGTCTCGACCATGCCGAATACATACGGTACAAAATTTAGTCATGTTTACAGCCCTGTCAAACAAAAAGATGTTTCTTCTTCAGCAAGTAACATGCCGAATATATTTACTAATATTCGCCAAACTTTATTACTCTCCTTTGGTAAGTTTAAATTTGAAACTGGCAATGAATAATTATAACAAAATATTCTCGAACGCCTACTACTTTCATTATGCTCTTACTGGACCCGTCCTCGTTAGTGTAACACCAAGTCTGTCTTTTGAAAGACAGCAGGGCGAGGTCTCTGAATAAAAATTCCGTAATGAGTAAAATATCAAAGTTCGAGCCACTGCTGTAGTTGGCCAAGGAGTTGAATTGTTACACACGGCGACATTGCCACACGGCGGGGCGAATTTCACTGGGACTAGCTCGGACGGTGAGTGGTCAGTACCAGGAGCCGCCGGCGCAGGGCCAGCAGGAGGGGGCGGACGCCCCCGCACCGGTGACGTCGACGTCGGAGGGCGCCGGCAGGTAGGTCTGCCGCAGCGCGGGCACGACGCCGCCCGTGCAGTTGAGGAAGGCGTCCACGGTGAAGAAGTAGCCGTATCCGACGGGCGCGCGCACCTCCAGCGACACGAACGTGTGCCCGGGCCCGCCGCCTGTCAGCGTCACGTTCAGCTGCGCCGTCTCCGCTAGCTGGTCCAGGGCGCGCACGCAGCTGATCGTGCACGTGGGGGCCTCGCCCGCGTACACCACCTGCGACCGCACACTACAGTCGCACTCGTCCCTACACTAAGGCAGGCTGTCTTATTCTATTCGCGCTTATTCCGACTCAGGTCATCAGCTTCACTGCTTTACTCCAGTACTGGCAGTCAAATAATAACACTCATCTAACGATCCTCCGACGACTGTTCCCTCAGTTCCCAAAGACCGCCTCAGCTCGTAAACTATATCTGGATGATTAACAAAGTGAGTGACAGATGTTCTTTACGGAAAAGTTGCCACAACAAAAACTCAAATGGGAATCCCTGGAGGGATGGCGACGTTCTTTTCTTAGAGAATTGGCAATTGGAGATGACTGCACAACGATCCTACTGCCGCCAACGCATATCTCGCATAAGTACCACGAATAGTGCTATTGTTTGTGTATGTCCATCCTTTTAGCGGGATGTCTCTGGGACGACGAGTGTTTACTATCGTGACAAAAAACAAAAACACCTACAGCCGTCCTAATGATTTTAATTTATTTTGTCGCTACCAGTTTCAACGCTTCATTGCGTCATCTTCAGGCCGTCTTTGATGAGGTACAGGTTGATATGATCACCATACATAACCCATCAATTGCCAGCATTACTGGATACGCAGATGTGTCAGTACTCCAACCATCAACTGCCAACTGATATGATCACCATGCATAATCCATCAGTTGCCAGCATTACTGGATACACAGATAATGTGTCAGCACTCCAACCATCAACTGCCAACTCAGTTGATGGTTGGACTGACACATTATCTGCGTATCCAGTAATGATGGCAACTGATGGGTTATGTATGGTGTTCATATCAACCTGTACCTCATCAAAGACGGCCTGAAGATGACGCAATGAAGCGTTGAAACTGGTAGCGATAAAATAAATTAAAATTATAAGAACGGCTGTAGGTGTTTTTATTTTTTGTCACGGTTGTTGTTTGTTGTTGTGATCTTCAGTCCAAAGACTGGTTTGGTGCGCTCTCCATGCTACTCTAACCAGTGCAAGCCTCTTTCATTTCCGAGTAAGGTGGTGGTGGTTAGTGTTTAACGTCCCGTCGACAACGAGGTCATTAGAGACGGAGCGCAAGCTCGGGTTAGGGAAGGATTGGGAAGGAAATCGGCCGTGCCCTTTCAAAGGAACCATCCCGGCATTTGCCTGAAACGATTTAGGGAAATCACGGAAAACCTAAATCAGGATGGCTGGAGACGGGATTGAACCGTCGTCCTCCCGAATGCGAGTCCAGTGTGCTAACCACTGCGCCACCTCGCTCGGTCATTTCCGAGTAACTACTGCAACCTACATCCCTATGAATCTGCTTACTGTATTCATCTCTTGGTCTACCGCTATGATTTTTACCCCCCACGATTCCCTCCAGCACTAAATTGGTGATCCCTTGATGCCTCAGAATGTTTTCCACCAATCGATCACTTCTTCTAGTCAGGTTGTACCCAAATTCCTCTTCTCCCCAATTCTATTCAGTACCTTCTCATTAGTTACATAGTCTACCCACCTAATCTTCAGCATTCTTCTAAAGCGCCACATTTCAAAAGCTTCTATTCTCTTCTTGTGTATTTTGTTTAGCGTCCATGCTTCACTTCCATACATGCCTACACACCATACAAATACTTTCAGAAAGGACTTCCTGACACTTAGATATATACTCGATGTTAGCAAATTTCTCTTCTTCAGAAATGCTTTTCTTGTCATTCCCAGTCTACATTTTCTATCCTATTTCGACCATCATCAGCATCATCAGTTTTTCGCTTCCCAAATAGCAAAATTGATTTACTACTGTCTCTCATTTCCTAGTCTAATTCTCTCTGCATCACCTGGTTTAATTCGACTACATTCCATTATCCTCGTTTTGCTTATGTATGTTTGGGAGCGGTTTCTGCACTTGTATCGGGGTATTTTCTAAGATACGTAAGTAATTTTTCACGTTTATAGCTTCTGAATTACGCCGCCTTAAAGAAACTATTTACTATTTTCTGTAGCACTGGAAATAGATTTTAAAAAGGGACTTCAACGGATTAACATGTAAAAAATTTGGTCAAATACTAACAAGGCAAAAACGCCGAAAACCAGTCAGGAAAAGAGTGCAAGGGCATCCATATCCTGGGGCAAGCGGAAAGGAAAAAATATAGTGCACGCAGGTGCTTTACTTTTAAGAAAATGGTTTATAAGTACCTATTACGCAGGTTTTCAGCGATTTTGTTCATCACAACGTGTTCAGTTTTCGCAAATTTGGCATTTCGTTTTAATGCTCACAATCTCACAAAAATTGCTGCCTAGTGACATATTCATCCATATTTACAACGGAATATTTATTGTGTGCACTTTGCTGCTTCTTCTTCTTCTTCTTTGCAGTATTTGCTTGAATCCCCATTCGCTCAGGACCGTGCCCTTTTCCCCTATCGTAATTTGCTCATCATGTATTTCCTGAAGTTTTAGCATTTTTCACGCACATTCCATCTGGTTTTCCATCAGGACTGTCACTCCTTTCTCCTTCTCATCTTTATTAAATTTACTAGGTTTAACACTCGTAATACTAGGGGGGAGGGACGACGACGATGACTTTGTGCCAACCTTGTGAAAATAACGTAATCTAGTCTGGTACTTTACCTTTTAAAATTATGAAAAATATATTTATTGTTTTTAATGATTTTTTATATCAGATTCAGTAACTGTTTTAAGTTTTTCAGTAAAACGTAACAGAAATTTAAGTCTTAGTAGTGAATGTGACTTTTCACAATGTCATAACGGTTATTTTCACGTTCTTAGTAGTGACAGTGACTTTTCGCAACGAATGTCATATTGGTACTTTCACGTTCAGGGCTCTTCTCAGACTTAACTTTAAAAGGTATGAATGAAAATCAACGACAGTTATCAAAATTTGTATTTTTTAAATATTTTGCGGTCAAACGTAGCCCTCCTATCAGTGCAAACATTACGGAAAATGCGTTGGTGTTGCTAAGGTTGTGCTAAAAATATTTTCAGGTTCTGTACCCCACTTATACATCAGAATCTATTTAAAAAGTTTGTCGTTAATAAAAGTTAAATACATATATGTACGGTGCCTGTTCTTTCGGACATGTCCAAAAGAACAGGCAACCACTTTGATCCTCCAGCCACCATGAATCAAGACATAAGGGAATTAAAGACCTTGGCTGCCAGTGGACACTGATTTGTATCAAGGGGGAAAGTTTGCGCCGGAAAAAAAAAAGCCACCACATATATGTAAGTATAGCGAGGACGGCCAGTGATCACTTCCTGTGCAGATGCACACTCAGATCGAACCCTTACGAGAATCTAAATGTAATTTGTGCAGTTGTGGTGACCACTCTGTCTGGATGGTGTAATGATCAACGTATCTTCCTAGTAGGCAAGAGATCCGGGTTCCATCCTAGGAACGCTAACCGGCAGCTAATGCCTTTACTTCCATTGTGTCTTAAGAAGTTTAAAACATTTAACGAATCTTTTTAGGTTTTTTGGTGGTGGGCACAAAGTCTCCCCCCTCCTTTCTTCTTGGTATTACGTGTTATGGAAAGTGCGTCGGTACTGCTAGGGTTAATAGGAAACAGTCATAGCTGCCTGCGATGGCATTTTACGCGACCATTTTCCTTAATTGCACTGCGAGGTACGAACACGCACTACTTTGAAGTAGTTGCTGTATCTTCTAGTCACGTCATCGTTCTAGTTCCCGCCACAGCCGGGTCTACCCTCGCTTTGTCCAGTGACGGGTTTTGCGTGTTCACTATTCTGAATCACATATCAAGCGCTCAAAATTTTGACCTTGTGCAATGACACACGCTCTGAAGCTATTGCCGACAGACAGTTCTACAGGTTGAATTTTATGGGGACCTATAAGTGTATTCGTTCTGGTTATATCCGGGATGGGCTCCCTCACTGCTTCAGCACCAAGCAAGCACGTGTAAGGCTGTTTATTTGCTAGCCCCGGGGCTCACCTGCGTGGTCCTGAGAGTGACATGCGTGGAGAGGCGCGCGTTCGGCACCGAGCAGCGCGACACCACGGTTCCCAGGTGTCCCCGCGAGCCCTCCTCCACCCAGGAGCAGTCGCCCAGCTCCAGAGAGCGGTTGGTGGCCGGCAGCTCCACAGGAAAGCCGGCGCCCGGCTGTCCCAACATCGCCGCGGCAACCAAGAGGACGGAGCCGAGCAGAGGCGTAGCGGGTGTTCCGGCGGCCATCGTATCTGGCGGACGACTCTCCGGATGACCACCGGCCGAACAGTGCCTGCGGCTTGCGGTCAGAGGTCAGCCGCTGCCGGCAGCACAGATAAACGTCCCCTGCCGATAGCCACCCAGCTCGGTTAAAGCGCTGACCACAACACCACGGATCAACAACTCGTTGCATATGAATCACGTTGTGCGCGCACTGGTACTAGGCAGTCTGCATCTATTGCTGCCTCTCTCCGTGGTGGGTGTATGTCAAGACATTAAGTTTGGTATTCGTATTAGGTCTTAACGTGCTGACAACAGCCAGCTGATTAAAAGTAGAACACTAATAAAATTCAACAAGCCTATATTCACACACTGCAAGTGGTACTATAGGCTACAGCATAGCGTCATGTTCCGTCAGCGTCGTATCGAGTGGAATTGTCGGGTAGCTGACCATACCTATCGCGGATGCAGTCTTCGTCTCGTGATACAATGGTATGGAGTGTGCCGTCATGTGTCCGAACACGAAAAGAACAGAGAATTGACAATATTTTTTCGTGCCTGTATTGCTTTCTTCAATGTAGGTTGTGATGACAAGCTCATCCGTAACGTAGCTGTAGGCTAGAATGAGAGTTGACAATTCACTTGTCAGTGAATGTGAACACGCCGGCCGCTGTGGCCGAGTGGTTCTAGGTGCTTCAGTCCCGAACGACGCGGCTGCTACGGTCGCGGGTTCGAATGCTGCCTCGGGCATGTGTGTGTGTGATGTCCTTAGGTTAGTTAGGCTTAAGCAGTTCTAAGTCTAGGGGACTGATGACCTCAGATATTAAGTCCCATAGTGCTTGGAGCCATTTGATTTTTGAATGTGAATACGAAATATTAGTTTTCATAGGAACGCGCGGTGTCTGTTTTCACGAACATGTCCGAAAGAACAGACATCACGCATTCATATAATTGATTCGCCTCGACGAACAATGAATCCACCACCTACGGTGTCGATGCACATGTACGTTCGACCTCCTGCGGGATTCTCAAAGTAGAGGGCATGTGGACATGTCCTTTCAAAGCATCTTACCACATTTTGAGCGGGAAAAGTCTCCGTCCCGTCACTAACAGCGTTTCACTAACTGACACATCTGAGTACACTTAACGAAAAAATACAGCGCGTCATTGTCAGTACACCAACACTACGTTTCTACTGATGCAAACTATCCTACTACGACAATAGGATTTGATCCTCTGCATGAAAGATAAATTACGGAAAATCTCCGTCGTACAAAGGCTGCTTTCAAAACAATATTCCGCTCTGTGGCGGGCGAAACAGTGAGCTGTAACAGAAAAGTCAAGTCCTCAAACAGCGCTTCACTCAACATCTTCAGCCCCTAGTTCTCTAGCAGTGTAATGCATCAGGAGTCACGCTTCTTCCTTTTTTCTTTTCTTTGTTTTATTCTTCTGGCTGGTTTGATGTGCCTCAATATGAATTCCTCTCCCGTGCCAACCTCTCACGGTAGCCCTTACACCAAACGTCCTCAGGTATTTGTTGCGTATGTTCCATTCTCTGTCTTCCCTTCAATTTTTACCTTGTGCAGTTCCATCTACCACCACGGAAGTTACTCCTTGACTTCTCAATGCTTGTCCTATCAACCTGTAAATTCTTCTTCTCAATATTTTCCACGTGTTTCTTTACTCGCCGATTGTTCGAAGAAAAATGTCTTTCAACATCCTTCTGTAGCACCACTTCTCAAATTCTCCTAATCTCTTCTTCCCGAGTCCATGTTTCACTTGCATATAATGCTGTGCTCCAAATGTACATTCTTAAAAATCTCTTCCTCAAATTAAACCTGATATTCGATACTAGTAGACTTCTTTTCTCCAGGAATGCTCTCTCTGCCCGTGCTAGTCTACTTTTTATGTCCTCCGTGCTTCGTTCGTGTTGTTTTGACTTCCGTCCAAGGTACGGCAATTCCTCCATTTCACGAGCATTCTATTGGTGAATAGCCCCACCCTGTCTCATTAAGATGTCCTGACTATGACCGTCTGCTACCGAGCAAGGTTACATATTGGTTAGGTATCAGGACTGGCTTTCCGGAGGACGACGGTTCGAATCCGCGTCTGGCCAGTCATATTTTGGTTTTCCGTGGTTTCCCTAAATCGCACCCGAAAATGTCGGGGTGGTTCCTTTAGAAATGGGGCAGTCGGTTTCTTCCCCATACTTGAAACATACCGAGCGTACGCACCTCTTCGGATGACCTCGATGTCGAAGGGACGTTCAACCGTAATGTTCCATCTTTCCTTAAGATCGCTTCCAAGCTAAAGCGTTGTGCAACACAGTCATTCGACAGCAAGTCACATTCTAACCCATTCGATCCATCCTGTGGACCCGTAAGCTGCTTCTCTCTGTGAATGAACTTGCTGACTGTAATAACACGGAGGGCTAGTTACAGCTCACCGCCCAGCGAGATAGCGACCAAAATTAGGCCATGAGAGCAGGAAAAGGAGCGAGTACAGCGGTATCGCGTGCACACGCCGCGGGCCGGTGGCTTCGGCCTCGACCCTGACCCCTGCGCGCAGTAAACAAACAGCTACAGATGAGATCGCGCACTCTCGGCAGTCGGTGGGCAGCCGAAGTTGTGAAGACGCTAGACCAAGTTCTAAACAGATATGCTCCTCGTCGCCTGTTCAGATTACAATAATTTAATTTTGCACAAATAAGCTAAGATTTCTGGTCGCAGGATATTCTGCACGCGCGACGCAATTCCCTCCAGGTACAGGCAGCGCGCAAGAGCTGCGGACGTGACGCTGCATACTCGTAGCGCCTCATTTCCTCCGGCGACGGCGACACCTGCGGAAGCTGGGGGCGCCCGGCACGTAGCCGCAATCGATAGGCCGCACTCCGCACCGCTGCGGCGACGGCGGCAGTGGTCTCTGGCCTGCTGGCCCTCTTTGGTGGGTGCTGGAGCCTCGGGCACCTGTCGCGAGCCACAGTCACCATCGCCGGCCTGCGACAATACGGGTTTTCAAATTCGTGCTGGCGTCCTGAGCATCAAGAGGAATCGTGCCAGTTTCCTAAAAAGGGAAATGTGTGAGCTCTAACGCTCAGAATTGCACGAAAATGCGCTTAGATTATATACCGCCCATCCCGAAATAATGTATGAACCATTTGCTTGCAAACCTGAGCATCTTACCACGACGGACATTTCAAAAACCGTCTATTCACGGTCTGAAAGATATAATTTGGTGACACGAAGAAATGAAATTTCGCTGGAATGAATGTCCACCATTACGAAAGGAAAAATAAATGCATTTACTTCGGCAATAAATACGTCGTCAGAAGAGAGTGGAAGTAACTAATTAGCGAGAGATGCCAAAGTAGCCCCGAAGAAAGGCGGGAAATAAACGGAGAATGAGGGGAGGGGGGGGGGCGCACGCAACCACCTTCTCAGACGCTCTTGATATGATGATGTGGGAGTATCTGCTCGGAGACAGTCTTTTGACTGTATACAAATTGTTCCACTACAAACAACCCTAACTCTTGTCCTACTGCAGGCTTGATTTTCTGATTTTCTGTAGGTTCATTTCCCACAAAATTCCTGATATTTGTACATGATATTATCCCAATGTATTTGTGCAAGACCTAGCTCGTTTGTTAGTAGATCTTGAAGGTTTCAGAATAATCCAAATTTCCTGCAGCAAAACTACATTCCTGAAGGAGAAGTGTCTTCAATAGGCACTGGAATTCTAGAGAACGTGTACGTTTATAGTGGACATGGTATCCTTTATAAAAAGAATGGAATGTCCGCTACCTCCACGTGTATTCCCGGGAAGATTTTAATAGATTAACACTCATATTTGTGCCGGAAGCAATTAACCTTTTGCAGACAACAATGTATGTGGCTCATGTGTGTGGCTCACCTAAAAACCAGAATCAGAGCTACCGGCACAAGGAGGTGTTACAAATCGTAGTGCTTTCACTGGCATGCCAATCATGAGCAGCTCTACAAAATACTACCGTTAACTACTGCTTTCAGGCGCCAGTGGCAGATATCCAGATGTCAACTTGCAAAGCTCCGGCTATTCGCACGAGCGACCGTTATCATAGCAGCTGACTATTAGCTTTTTTATTATTATAACTGTTTTTTCTTGGTGAATTTTGCAACGCGTGGCTATCAGCATGACCGCTGGGGCACTCCGTATTCCGTCTCCGTATATGTGGAGGATCCGTGCTGCATTGACAAGTTTGCGTCGACCGTGCGACCACGTTCACATACATCTGCGTACGTACTACGTAAGCCACCACAGGATGCACGGTGGAGGGTCACTTGTACCATTGATTCAATCCCTTTCTTTTTCCGCCTGCAAGCGTAGCGAGGAAAAAACGACTCTCTGACCCCTGGTTCCTTCTATGTTGCCTTTGCGTTTCTTACGCTAGATGTACGTTGAGGGGATAGGATCGTTCTGCATTGTGTCGCAGATTCCTATTTCTTAAACTGTCTCAACTACATGTATATGCGAGGACGGCCAATGATCTCTTTAGTGCAGATGCTCGGACTCGTACGGGAATCGGAGAAATGTCGCGAGTAATGAGGATAGCGGAAAAGGGACACTACAATAGTAATGTATGGGTAAGTTGAGAATTTGGGTCTTACGGGAGGAGTGCTATGATAGTCCGCGTAGTTGCGATGAACGCGGTTAGGAAAGTGATCAGCGCATCTGCTTGAGACCTGTGTTCGAAACCCGGTTCGGCACAAATTTTCGACTTTTCCCAGTGATTTAAATCAATGCCCACTCGCAGTCAACGTATGTAAATCCTTTGTGTCTTTCTCCAGCAATCCTCATTTGAATTCGCGAAGCATCTTCTTAATGTTTCCGTCCTGATCGAAGTTAGTGATAACAAATCCAGCTGCACCCCTCAACAGCTTCGATGTCTTCCTTTAATGCGACGTGGTGTGAATCCCAAACACTGGAGCTGAACTGAAGATGAGTTTTGAAATTTTTCAGAACATATTCAGCTATCTTAAAAGTAGTTAAAATTAAAATTTAAAACAGTCTTGATCGCAATCTTGTTAAAATATTTTTCTTTATTGGAGTGAGTGACCGGTTTCGACTCTATGAAAGAGTCATCTTCAGACTCCGGAGCGGTGGATGGACACTGCTAGATGACCCGTCGACCCTCGACGCTCGTATAACTGCTGAGACCTGTCACCGATCACTCACTAAAAAAAAAAAAATTAACAATATTGCGATCAAGACTGTTTTAAATTTTAATTTGAACTGAAGAAGGGTTCCATATGCGGTGTTATTTACGGACGAGCTACACTTTCGTTCAAATGGTTCAAATGGCTCTGAGCACTATGGGACTTAACATCTGTCATCAGTCCCCTAGAACTTAGAACTACTTAAACCCAACTAACCTAAGGACATCACACACATCCACGCCCGAGGCAGGATTCGAACCTGCGACCGTAGTGGTAGCGCGGTTCCAGACTGAAGCGCCTAGAACCGCTCGGCCACACTGGCCGGCTACACTTTAGTAGACCCGGCCGTCCTTAGGTTAGTCAGGTTTAAGTAGTTCTAAGTTCTAGGGGACTGATGACCTCAGAAGTTAAGTCCTATAGTGCTCAGAGCTTTTTTTCCCCGACATATCGAAGACGATCATTCGCCTTCCCTACTAACTTCCTTACGAGCTCGTTACATCGCTCTGCAACATTACGCCTAGACATTTATCAGACATGACTGTGTCGAGCAGCACACCAGTAATATTCAATTCGAACATTACTCGTCTGGATTAACTTACATTTTGCTAAATTCAGTGCAAGCTGCCATTCAACACACAAAATAGAAATTCGCAGTCATCATCGGCACTCGACGACACTTTCCCACACTTCTTCACCCTATGTCTAAGGTCGTTTACGTTTACAGTAAAAAAGAGCAATCATATCACACTTCAATGGGGGCATTCCTAACAATACACTTGTCTCTTATGAACACTCGCCGTCCAGGACAACGTACTTGGTTCTACTGTTTGAAAAATCTACGAGCCGCTCACACATCTGAGAATAATTATTCTGTACGAACGGACCTTCGTTGAGTCTCCGGCGTGGATTAGTGTAAAACGCTTTCCGAATTGTTGGGACATGAAATACGCCTGTTGCTCTTCATCCATGGTTCACAGGTTATCGCGCAAGAAAAGGGGACGCTGATCTTCGTAAGAGCGATGTTTCCTAAATTCGTCCTGTAAGTTTTAGTTGTGATAGACAAGAAAATGGAGTCGATATCTGGGATAAGCGAATTTTTTGTGAATTGTCATTTTTTTAAATTCACCGTTCAGCTTTACAAAAATATATTCGAGGCAAATATATTTACGAGAAGTTTAAAAGGGGATTAAAACTACAGCCATGAGCGCACAACTGAGCTTACGTGTAGTGGCAAGTTATCCAGTTATACAGTTAATTTAACATCAGCTCTGGAACAAAACTAGAATTGTTGTTTAAATATGAAATACATCATCCACTTAAGATTAACAAAATAGCTGGACACAGCTCTTTGAGCAAGGCTGAATGAAGAGAGTATTGAGGATGGGCAAATAAAGAGATTGAAACCGTTGTGGCATCAATGAGCACCTTTTATCTAAAGATATAAAAAAGGAAAGTTAAGGTTTGGTTCGTCTCATTGTAGATGATCAGTCAGTGTGCTTCATATATACATTATCGATCGAATATTAACCCAGTTGTGCACCATTTTTAGTGCAGTGGACAAATGTTAATGATCGCTTCTTTGGCGTTTTCAATCAGTGCTAAGGCTGCAAATGCACGCAGGGCACAGCGTCAGTAAAGAGAGTGCCCACTGCAGTGTATTTGCAGCCTTAGCACTGATTGAAAACGCCAAAGAAACGATCATTAACATCTGTCCACTCCATAGAAAGAAAAGTCTTTTGCGTTACTTTTTGTAAATTTATTTCTATACTTTGTCTTGGATGGTTGGAACGAAATTGGAATGATTGCGGAAAATATGTACCACGTCATCCAGTTAATTTAACATCAGCTCTGGAACAAAACTAGAATTGTTGTTTAAATATGAAATACATCATCCACTTAAGATTAACAAAATAGCTGGACACAGCTCTTTGAACAAGGCTGAATGAAGAGAGTTGGGATTGAAAGGCCATTTAGGTAACGGCACTTAATGAAATCATCACAAATACTGCATGCTGTACTGAAGGTGAGCGGAAAAAAATGACAACACATGAGCTGGATAATTTTGGATGAACAACGTGCTAGGAAACTGCCGAACACATGACTGTGTAGTTCCGTATTTGTGTTCTTTCACGGTGTGGTTGTCTTGTGTCCGACTAGTGACTGCGAAATGAGCTAGACGGTACACGTAACGAAGTGCAGTAAGTAAAGACATGGCAGGTCCAAAAGAAGCAGTTTGCGAAGCTAGGACAGGGCCAAGAATGCGAAGAGCGGAGGCGAAGCGGGGAAAATTGGCTGCCCCCACTTTTTGCGCGCCGCTCCCTGGAGACGATCAGGCCACACACTCTCCCCCTCCCTACAGAATCTCACCACACGGTCGCCCGCGGTCTGTGGCCTGCGGAGACAAGATAACGTGCTCCGCGCTTCTCCACTGCCGCGGGAAGCGAGAGTGCTGGCAACTGGCGCTTTTTCCCTTTTTTTTTCTTCTTGGTAGTAAGGCGCACTTTTTATACGAGTATGGAAGATAACGTTTTGCTGCCGATGCGGTTTTGGAGATGAGAAGAATAGTCAGATTACTGCGCGGGCGACGGAACAGTCGCAGCATTTAATTTCTTCAGCCCAAAACATTCCAGGATAGTCACGGCTCCTACATTGAGGAGGCGAGCTATGCCCACGTATCTCCTATTACGATAACCACGCGGGGACACTCCATCTTGACAGGACATGTCTTGGCTGTTGTATTCATCTCATTTCAGTTGGAGTATGATTTGTGATTCCTGTGTATTACGACTGATGGAATGGTACCGGATTTACGACCGAGTTGATCATGCCATTTTTAAAGACAATATTTTCGCGGCTAGACAAGTTCTCTACTTTACGTGCCGCAAACTGCTTAAACCTCAACACGACTGTTGGCTTATTATTGGAGCGGTTATACTTCAGGCATCTATTTTGCTTTACTGTTGAAGACAGGTGTCCCGCTAATGTACATTGCAACTCTCCTCGTGTTTCCTAATAATAATCAGTCTGTTACAAATACTATATAACTATGTTAGCACCAAGTGCGGTCTACATCTGTCTAGATCAGTGATTCTCAACCTTTCTGAGGCCACTAACCCTGAGTGCAATCAGACATTAGCTAGTACCCCCGCCCTCTCCCCCCACCCCTCTACCGTCTGTTGCCCCCCCCCCCAACATTATCACCAACTTTAGCACCTAACTAAACTATAGAATGAAAGACTTTTCTAGGAACACTTCTATTTTTAAAATGAAGACAGATGAGTGATATTTAGTTTGTGTTTGTGTGTGTGAATGAATGACGAAGGAATTCATGGTGCACCGTAAGCGCTACTAACCTGTTCTTCTCAGATAAGAAAGCTAACTATCCACAGTGTTGGGCAGACACTTAATACAAAACATACTAGCTGTGTATTCGTAAACCACTTGACTGCTGCATTCCTTACTTCTGAATTGGCATAAACTGGAATACTACAGGGTGTTAATACTTTGTGTCTGACCACAACTACTAATAGTAATAATAGTAAGAATAATAATACTGTGTACAGCACTATATAGCCCTTATGTAGTTAACTGCCGTGTCGTGCTGTCAATTAACTCACTTATCTGACTCGAAGCGAGTAATGACGCAGTTTCTGGACTAATGCAGTTATTACCTACAATTTGGAGAAGATGTTTTCTTGAGATATTTAGCATTCGTTACGTATATGTCTCACTTTTATCATCAGCGCAACATGTGTGTGTATTGTATGGACTATCTGACGAACCTGTAACCTCCACTGCACTAACGCAACTAACTGAGAAAAAGTAAATATCGATAACTTATATAATAAATGGAGTCTTAGAAAATTGTCATAATAGCAATTATCTTTTGAAAATAATTAATTTTCGTGACTGAAACGGATTCTTTTTGCTTCCATTGGGATCTACAGCCTGTAAGTGTTTAATAAAAGACTACATTGTCCGTTGTAGGCCGTATTGTGCTATATTAAAATCCTGCTATTAGCTAATTGCGGCCGTGAGTCATGATCAAACACATTTGTTATGTCATGTATTACGTATCATGCTCACTGTGAAGAGTACTGTGGTAGAGGTTTCTGGCGCAAATCGAACACTGCAGTATGTATGCGCGAGACAACGATTTTTCACATTGTGACCGGTGACCAAGAAACGCGCGCGCACAGCTCCACCGCTCCTAGTTCCGGGACGGTCGAAATATCGTGCGGAAAAAAAAGGTCGTCAGTCTGTTGGGAATACGTAAATAAGTTACGCACCCAGTAATTTGTCATACTGTATGTAATTCTTCGACGGCTTTTTGTGGACTAAAGTGTCTGTGTTGATCTGATGTCCTAAAGTACTGCCCACTCTATTCACGACAGCTAGAAATATACACAAACTTAATTTTTGTAACTGCTGTAATTGTCAGTTGTTTTATTTTTACTTTGTATGCTGATGTCACTTTATGACTATTCTTGTACTATCGAAACAGATAAAGTGAAAAATCAGTTATTCGAACATTTCTGCCGTTAAAACGATGAACGTTAATGACATGTTTTAATAACGGAAGCATTTAATTTCGACGCCGCACCTCCTACTCAACTTGAGAGAATATTGTCGACTCTTAGTGGGAGACATTTATTGCCAGAACAGTTTCATGTTTCAGCACAGGTGGCGCTGTAGCAGTGCAGCAGCTACTGTCTGCCGTGCTTTAAACGACTGTCATGTATGCGACAAATAAAAAGTGATGGGACTGATTAATAAACATTCTGTCGACAGACAACACATGCTTTAGAAATTATGTGATCATACGCAGTTGTGTACTATACGACGACATCATGCGTTGCACTCCCCTTCAAAAGATGAGCCACTTATGGGTGAAACACACTTCACTGGAAATAAATATTTACATTACTTACAGGTCTAACTGCATTTTTATGGAATTCTTAACGCACTGTAGGCAATGCTTCTTAAGAATTTTTTTTCCTTTTTGTGTCAGCAGGCTAAACTGAGCTAGTCAACACTGGTGACTGATTATCTCGATGTAAAAAAAGTAGTCATGTCCCAAGGACAGGAAGGGAAGAAACAGAATACAGACAGTAACGAAAGTTTATTTATTCTTCTGTTTATGCCGATTTAAGGCTAGCTGCCATTCATTTAATCAAATGGGCTTTTTGTGATTGTCGTTCTGAATTTAGTTACAGTTATTTGTGCGTGTCCGAATAGAGAACAAAAAAACTCGTACGGCCGTTTCTGGGGGCTTCCTATCCCTTTTTTAATATTAAATAGTAATAAAAATAATATTCGCTGTCCTGGATAAGTATTAGTTTCGGTCTGTCCGATATTCTTAGAGCCAGTTACATTTGCGAATGTTCTTCATATGATGGTATGTTGTTCAGAGTCCCGGGCGGCCATCCACCACCCAAATTCAGGTTTTCCGTGATTTCCCCAAATCGCTTAAGGCTGGAGTTGTAAAACTACAATGGACTATCGTAAGCAAGAGTAGACTACGGTAGTTTTTCTAGTGCCTCATAACGATCGCTTTCTTTACGTATGCAAAGAAAACGATATAAATTTATCGTACAGCGCTAGAAAAAGCAATTTCCTCAACAAAAGGGTAAATTAAAAAAAAAACGCAAAACAAAAATACATGAAACATAGCTTCAATTCTTCGCTGAACTTATATAAAACATGTTTCTTTATTCGGAAGCAACCTTTGCATTTATGAATAATAACAGGAAACTCTTGAATTTGAGAGCGGTGAAGAACGTTCTATTGAATACAACGACACAGTATATATTGTAAACTGTACTTGCATCAAAAGTTATTGCTTTGGTTGCATAAAAGAAGAAGTTCCTCGATCAACAAATTTTTATTACTTACAAAATGTAATTTATTTACTGTAAGGATACAAAATACACAATGGACTAATAATGAGTGATGTGGAAAAAAAATGATAAGTCGTCGGCTCTCTGTTTCTCTCTTATACATTCATTTATCTTTCTTTCCCTACTAATATTACCTGTAATCCTACCATTTACTACGTCATTTATATAGTGCACCAAAACTACCGAACCGTAGTTTTGGTACAGCGTAGCCTTACTTAAAGAAAATGCCGGGATGGTTCCTTTGAAAGTGCACGCCCGATTTCGTTCCAAACTTCCCTAATCCGAACTTGTCTTTCGTCTCTAAAGATCTTGTTATCGATTGGATGCTAAACTCTAGCCTTCCATCTTCCTTCTTTTGTCATCAGTGGGCAGAGTTGTACAGTATCGAATGCGTTTCAGAGATTGCTTTTGTCGATTTTCCGCAAGGAGAGTTTCTAAAATTAAAAGCAAGGTTCGGATTTAACATCCCTTTGATGTCGAGGTCGTTGGAGACGGAGCACAAGTTCTGACCAGGGTTGGGGCAGAAATTCGTCCGTGTCCTTTTCAAAGGGACCAGCCTTGCGTTCACTTCGAGCGATTAGCGAAAATACGGGTTTCAACCGCCTTCTTTCCGAACAGGAGTGTCTGAACTTATTTGTGAAGTGTCTAGCGTACAAACATCGCTTCACATTTACATAAATGATGCTTCCCAAATTCGTATTGAACAAACTCACGAAAGGAAAAATAAAAGGTCCAAAATATTGAAATCTACAAGCGCCTACTTTTTCCCCGTTGTGGTAAGTGAAATGTTAACAACACATTCGTACGGAAACAAATAACACGGTCGCCTTGGCTCGCCGCCGCTCCTCAGTCGCGTCTCGCAAGGTGGTGGAGCGGGCCAGAGGTAGTGTAGCCCGCAAGGCTGACGCTCGTGTTATTGGACGTCCGCACGGTGCGGAAGCGCTGGGAGCCGGCCATACATCTCGGCGTCCGGCGAGGGGTCGGGCCGAGGAATGCGCGCGGTGCAGAGCAGAGCAGGCGCCCGCCACGTGTTCATAGTTTAAAGTAATGGATGAGTTGCCAGCGCGGTATTCAATTAGAACTACGCCACTGTTAATCACGGGCGCGCAGCTCGCCGCTATCTGATGCTACCGCCGCCCGGCGCGGCGGTCTAATAACGGAACCTCCGCCGCACTGCCGTTGCTATTACTTCTGCGGCGATCGACCGTCTCCTACACACCACCGTGCACTCGGAGGAGAAGGAGAATGCTGAATATCCCGCAGGTCGCCAGTTGTGCCCTCTCCGTACTGCATGGTCCCAAATGCCGTAACATTTCAAATGATTCAATTGAAACAATCTTCCATAAGTGACACTGAGAAAAGGAAGAATACAGAAGAGTACTGACTATGGAAAACAATTAGGAACACGGGAGAGGGGGCTTTTCACATAACTTCTTTTTCGGATAAAAGATTAGTTACGAAAACGTACTGTACAACTGAAAGTTTCTGGCAGACTTAAACTTTAAAGAAAGCCAAGGAGCGTATATATATACCGGATTAGAGTTTTCAGTCAGTGGTCGTCAAACTGCGAGCTGCGTGCGTCCGAATCAAGTGTGCACGCAGTGTTTTTTATTAACATGCGAGTAGCAACTAACAGCAGAATCCAAAAACGACAAGTAACTTTAAGAGCTTCTTAAGAGCGTATTTCTCTTGCTCAGCAACAAACAAATATAATTACAGAAACAGTAATATTTTGAGATGTGCTTAATTATAATTGAGATTGATGATTTCGGGCCGCGCGGGATTAGCCGAGCGGTTTAAGGGCTGCAGTCATGGACTGTGCGGCTGGCCCCGGCGGAGGTTCGAGTCCCCCTCGGGCATGCGTGTGTGTGTTTGTCCTTAGGATAATTTAAGTTAAGTACTGTGTAAGCTTAGGGACTGCTGACCTTAGCAGTTAAGTCCCGTAAGATTTCACACAGATTTGAACTTTTTTTTATGATTTCGGCCGTGAGCTAAGTAACGTTTCCCGCTTACGTCACCGGCAGAGTAGCATGTACAACGACCACTGCAAGATTAACAGAAGTGAGACGGGGAATATTTTACAATGTGTCTTCCAATGCTGACAACTCGAAAGTGTGCGCAACTAGCACCGACGCGCTGGTACGGTATAAATGTCGGGCGGAAGTAACATGGATTCGTGAATGTGTATTATAGAGACAGTCATCTTCAAATGTACATTTTTGTAGCAAGAAATATGAAATCAAATTAAACCTGTTGTAATACAACGCGATCAGTAAAAGGAACGGGACATTTAAAACAGTAAATATTTTTGATCGTGTCTCAAATTGCCACTACTGTTATAAATTAAAAATACCATAATAAATTATGTAGGTTACCAATTAATAGTGAGATTGGTAGGCGAATTGCAGTAATGTGGCCACGACGGAGAAAATGAGAATCGCATATTTTTTGCTCTGCCCATAATTAGAAGTCTCACTATTTCCAATATACATCGCCGTTGATGTCAGTGAGATTGACATGAAGGTTATTCGTTATTTTATGAATCGTCTAATGTAAGTCATTTATAGTATTCTTGTTACTTCACCTGCATTTTTTGCAATACCAATTTTTAAACAACGTATTTTGGTGTACAAATGTAGTTCCTTGTTATTTATTTCAGTTTGATAGTTTCTTCTGTGGATCACTAATGCCGTCACAGCCTCCGACTGCGATAAGCCGCAACACTACTCGTCGGCAAAAGTGACCAAAGTCTTCACTATAATCTCTGGCCTATTATATTTCTGACAAACGTCTGACTGAAAACGGGCTGTTGCAGCCGCTTGGTATTGTTCCAGATACTAGGGTATGAAGACGCCTAGAAAATGTGTTTGGAAATCAGGAAAACGAACTTGGGATACTGTCGCGATGACAATGGCCACAGTACCCGCTTAGGTTCGGAAAAGTGATCAATACGTAAGTCTTCAGAAAAATATACTAGTTCCAATGTACAGGATGCATCAAAAAGAAACATCCGATTTGGCACGTCTATATTTCTGAGCAGGCCGGTTTGGCCGAACGGTTCTAGACGCTTCAGTCTGGAACCGCACGACCGCTACGGTCGCAGGTTCGAATCCTGCCTCGGGCATGGATGTGTGTGATGTTCTTAGGTTGGTTAGGTTTAAGTAGTTCTAAGTTTAGGGGACTGATGACGTCAGATGTTAAGTCCCATAGTGCTTAGAGCCATCTGAACCACATAGATGTTACAGGTAAATACGTAATAACATTACAAACTCTTATTTTAACATTGGTAGGATTTTTACTTTTTCTCCCTTTAGGTGCTTCGTCTTTTCATAACAGAAATATGTCCTCTTGAACTGCTTCTTCCTCTGATTCAAATTCGTCATTTTGTGACACTTCTTGTTCTGTTCCTGAATTATCGCTGCTTTCACTTACACAATCTTTGTTCAGCAATATCGCTGTAAGGAACTTCGTCACTCAGCTCTTGCAACCATTCCAGCCATACATCACTATGTCTGCTAAATTCTGCTCTAGGTGTTTTTTTTACCTTTCGTAGGTAAGCATTCTAGGTAAAAAGCAAATTAACTGTAGTTTAGATCCGACAAATATTACGCACATTGAACCTATGAGAGCAGTGCAGTAACAAGTGTTACTTTGTTTCAAATTGTACCAGTAGTCCTCGCGCGGATGACTGGTGTCGTCTAGGCTACAGTAACGTTTCATGAACAATGCAAGTTGCGCAACTGAAAGTCGATGATGACTGAAACTAATGGAGGGAGAGTTAACGAAAAGGTACTGAAAATGGTGCGAACTCAGTCGAGCCCCCTCAGACAAAATAGAACGGGAAAATCTTGTGGACGACGAGCAACGGAGGTTTAGAGGAAGTTTCTCACTTGTCCGTGAGTCGCTGCTTTCGTACTTTCCATCCGACACCTACTGCTACGAGAAGCTCGAGAGCCGGGGAAACGCGCGGGCCGTGTAATTGAAACGGAGGAGGCCGTTGCGCGGCGCCTGCAGCGCCAGGCTAATCCTGAGGCGAGAGCCCGGCCGCGTCTAATTAAATGCGCCCGTCACTCAGCGCCAGCAATGTTCACCAGAGAGCCACACCGCCCGTGCGGCGCAAGGCACGGGCCGGCTGGGGCTGCAGTCGGGGCGGCCAACCACTGCTTCCACCGCGAGCCGCTCTCCGTTCACGTGTCCGGCTACAGATCTAGCGATCTTGAGATATCTAGTGGGCAAATCACTTTATCTTTTCAGAAATTATAGTATTTTCGCCATGAAGTTTTATCAGACGTATTACACTGAGGTGACAAAAGTCATGGGATAGCGATATGCAGATATACAAGTAGCAGTACTATCGCGTACACAAAACATACAATGGCAATGCATTGCCGGATGTGTCATTTATATTCAGGTGATTCATGTATAAAGGTTTCAGGCGTGATTATGACCGCATAACGGGTATTAACAGACTTTGAACGCGGATGGTATTTGGAGTTTGACGCACGAGACATTTTATTTTGGAAAAGGGAACTCAATATTCCGAAAGCCACAGTGCCAAGAGTGCGCCAGGCATTACCTCTCACCACGAACAACGCTGTGGCCGATAGCCTTCACTTAACGACCGGGAGCAGCGGCGTTTAGATTTGTCAGAGCTAACAGACAAGCAACACTGCGTGAAATAACCACAGAAATCAAGGTGGGACGTACGACGACAGTGCGGCGGCAAAATTTTGCGTCAGTGGGTTATGGCAGCAGGCAATATCGCCCGCAGTACCTCTCTTGGACTCGTGACCGTATCGACTGGACCCTAGACGACTGGAAAACCGAGGCCTGATCAGACGAGTTCCGATTTCAGTTGGTAAGACCTGACGGTTCGAGTGTGGCGCAGACTCCCCGAAGCCATGGACCCAAGACGTCAACAAGGCACTGTGCAAGCTGGTGGTGGCTTCATAATTGTGGGATGTGTTTAAATGGAATGGACTGGATCGTCTAGTAAAGCTGAACCGATCATTAACTCTAAATGGTTATGTTCGGCTACTTGGAGACTTCATGTTCACAAATAACGATGCAGTTTATATGGAAGATAATGCGCCATGCCACCGCGCCACAATTGTTCGCGGTTGGTCTGAAGACCACTCTGGACAATTCGAGCGGATGATTTGGTCACCCAGACTGCCCGACATGAATCCGATAGAACATTTATGGAACATAATTGAGAAGTCAACCCGTGCTCAAAATCCTGCAGCGACAACGCTTTCGTAATTATTAACGGCTACAGAGGCAGCATGGCTCATTATTTCTGCTGGGGACTTCCAACGATTTGAATCCAAAGGAGGTCGAACACGATACTAGGAGGTATCCCATGACTTTTGTCACCTCAGAGTAAGTCGGAAATGTGATTTCGACTATTGTTCCATTCTTAAGTGATAGCTGCGACAACAAATTTCTTAAAGATAAATTCAACTTTAAGAATACACTCTGGCCTTAAAATCCGTAAAAGCCAAAATATTTTTTTTAATTATGCCACTTGCTACCCCACACGGAAGTGTATCGAATGTTACATCTGGTAAAATTAAGGGTGCAGTATGACACGAATTCTACGGAGATCACTTCGATAAGTAATGTCGAATGAAAAAACTGCCCAGGTGCGAGCAGCACTCGCGAACTGAGGACTCCGTACAAATTCATTATGTATACAGACAGTCATCCGTTACGGTAATCGAGGATATTGACGACTTTTGCCTGATATCGTCATTACTACCGGCAGAATAACTTTCCCGAAGGTTCTAAGACGTCCGAGAATGCTTAAATTTCAAGTTCGAAGTCGGTTAACAAATGACAAAATGAATATTTTTTCTTATTATATAATTACAAATCAACAATTTCGGAATTTTCTCTTTACTTGCAGAGTGAAACCACGCTTCTTGTCAAATTTCATAATTCTAGGTCAAAGGGAAGTACCCTATAGGTTTTGATGACTGAGTTTACGAGTGGCAAATATGTGAACACAAATGGCCGTATCTTTTGACTCAATTTAATTATAAGTTTAAAATTTTTATACCGCCAAGGGACCGTAGACCTTAATACGTAACATAAATTTGAACTTCTTACGTGTACTCGTTCCTGAGAAAAACGTTTCTTAACAGTCAGATGGACAGGCAGACAACACAGCAATCCTATTTACAGATTGAGGCACCGAACCCTAAAAAACAAGTTCATTGTTGCCAGTCCCTATTTATTTCCACAGCGCGTTTCGAACGTTTACATCTGGATCATCGGGTGTATTTATGCTGATTATTGTTGTATGCACGGGTTGTGTTGCGTCTTTGGAGGAACCGTGGCACTGACTAGTAAACACAGGTTACTCCCAAGTCGCGACGCAACACTTACAGGGTGTTTCAAAAATGACCGGTATATTTGAAACGGCAATAAAAACTAAACGAGCAGCGATAGAAATACACCGTTTGTTGCAATATGCTTGGGACAACAGTACATTTTCAGGCAGACAAACTTTCGAAATTACAGTAGTTACAATTTGCAACAACAGATGGCGCTGCGGTCTGGGAAACACTATAGTACGATATTTTCCACATATCCACCATGCGTAGCAATAATATGGCGTAGTCCCTGAATGAAATTACCCGAAACCTTTGACAACGTGTCTGGCGGAATGGCTTCACATGCAGATGAGATGTACTGCTTCAGCTGTTCAATTGTTTCTGGATTCTGGCGGTACACCTGGTCTTTCAAGTGTCTCCACAGAAAGAAGTCACAGGGGTTCATGTCTGGCGAATAGGGAGGCCAATCCACGCCGCCTCCTGTATGTTTCGGATAGCCCAAAGCAATCACAAGATCATCGAAATACTCATTCAGGAAATTAAAGACGTCGGCCGTGCGATGTGGCCGGGCACCATCTTGCATAAACCACGAGGTGTTCGCAGTGTCGTCTAAGGCAGTTTGTACCGCCACAAATTCACGAAGAATGTCCAGACAGCGTGATGCAGTAATCGTATCGGATCTGAAAAATGGGCCAATGATTCCTTTGGAAGAAATGGCGGCCCAGACCAGTACTTTTTGAGGATGCAGGGACGATGGGACTGCAACATGGGGCTTTTCGGTTCCCCATATGCGCCAGTTCCGTTTACTGACGAAGCCGTCCAGGTAAAAATAAGCTTCGTCAGTAAACCAAATGCTGCCCACATGCATATCGCCGTCATCAATCCTGTGCACTATATCGTTAGCGAATGTCTCTCGTGCAGCAATGGTAGCGGCGCTGAGGGGGTTGCCGCGTTTGAATTTTGTATGGATAGAGGTGTAAACTCTGGCGCATGATACGATACGTGGACGTTGGCGTCATTTGGACCGCAGCTGCAACACGGCGAACGGAAACCCGAGGCCGCTGTTGGATCACCTGCTGCACTAGCTGCGCGTTGCCGTCTGTGGTTGCCGTATGCGGTCGCCCTACCTTTCCAGCACGTTCATCCGTCACGTTCCCAGTCCGTTGAAATTTTTCAAACAGATCCTTTATTGTATCGCTTTTCGGTCCTTTGGTTACATTAAACCTCCGTTGAAAACTTCGTCTTGTTGCAACAACACTGTGTTCTAGGCGGTGGAATTCCAACACCAGAAAAATCCTCTGTTCTAAGGAATAAACCATGTTGTCTACAGCACACTTGCACGTTGTGAACAGCACACGCTTACAGCAGAAAGACGACGTACAGAAAAGCGTTGTGCGTATTAGTTGCGTTTCACATAACTAAGTCACGGTAAGGCCAAAGCAAGAAGTTTGCAGTCAAACTAGGGTGAGTGAATTTGTGATTAAATTCCTCGTTCGAAATACTCTTCGTTTTAATGAAGCGCTACGTCCCCTGCTGTAGGTTTCGAAGAAACTTCTGACTTCACCGTCGGGCTTCGTGATCTATTGCTAATGCGCGTGTCTAGAAACTGGGAGGTCGCGAGATGGAATTTCTGTGGGATCATGGAATTTTCATACGATACTGCAGTGCCTGTCTTTTTCAGAAGTATGATGCAATGTTCCTTGGGACCGCATGCATGACCGAAGGAACAGGGACTGCGGCGACTACAGTGAAATACGTGAAATGTATTCACAGTCGTGAATACGGACAACCGTCAGCCCTATAATGGAATGACGACAATGAAAATTTGTGCTGACTGGGGCTTATCGCGAGTTGTTGCCTAACCATTACGCTATTCGAGCACGCTTCACTTCCAGACCTAAACTTCCGTATGTAGTCAACCATGTGTCTACAACCCGCACCCATACATCCATTATGTATATTCCTGTACAAGGGGGGACAGTTTAATTGGAAGTCACTTGCTCGATGGCAGATAAATACGATATTGTGATGCATGTATGACTCAGAAGACTGATGTGATGTTCCTTCGGACAGTCTGAGTGTTTGGGCCTAGCCGTGATGCGTGCTCGGATAGCCTAATGGTAAGGCGACCAGTCCCGATAAAACGGATATCCAGCTACGAGTCCCAGTAGGACACAAATTTTCACTGTCGTCATTCCATTATACAGCTGAAGGTTGTTCAAATTCGCAACTACGAATACATTTCACGTATGGAATTTTCAGTCTGTCCTTATGTTCGTGCTTAGACCATACCTCTCCATGATGCGACAGAGCGAGAGGTGGCGCAGTGGTTACCACACTGGATTTGCATTCGGAAGGGGGGACGATGACGGATCAAATCGCCATTCCACTATCTTGATTTTTGTCTTGCGCGGTTTTCCTAAATCACTCCAGGCAAATGCCGGCTTGGCCGATTTTCTTCCCTGACACTGACACTCTCCAAGCTGAAGGTCCGTCTCTAATGACCTCGTTGTCGACGGGATGTAAAATCCTAATCTTCCTTCCTTCAATAATGCGAAGGATCATAAGTAAACAGACGTGGTTAGGTTGCACGTTTAACTGGATGGGTCCCTTTACCCAGATACAAGCACTGGGATAGTCGTCCAAGTGGTATCCAATTGAAAGATGTTCATTAGGCCGTTGGATCACACTGAGTAGTTGTTATCATATCGTATCTCTCGTTCCACAGCAACGGGACTGAATAGGGAGACAGATTTCTCCTATATCTTCAACGCTGACGTTCGGTAGAAAAACAATGCTGGGGTATCAAATATTCAGAGCCTTCGTTACGTAACACGTAAGGGACATGCAAATGATTGCTGACGCGACGACACGTAGTGCCAGTATTTTACGTGCTTGTAAAATTGTGTCTTCTCTCTCTCTCTCTCTCTCTCTCTCTCTCTCTCTCTCTCCTCGTACGTGAGACGGCGCGCGCGCCCGTGTGTGTATGTGTGAGAGAGAGAGAGAGAGGAGGGTAGGGGGAGGGGGGGGGGAGGATGCAGATGGTGGACGAATGATTATTGAAAAAATTCAGCTGCACTGGCGAATTCGCCGATTAGCAGCAGAGAGAACTGGGAGTATTTACTCCAAACAAAGGTTTATGATTTGGCCTGTAGGGTGCAGACTGCGAAATCTGCGTACATAATCATTTTTGGCGTCAGAGGACTTGGTGCGACGTGAAAAGGGGATTGGGGGGGGGGGGGGGAGGGGGTGACGCGACAAAGTGCACGGAATGTACTGTTGCCGCATGTGCGTGCCATTTGGGAGTGGGAAAATTTAACGTTATTAACAAAATACTGGACAGCGGCGTAATGACTACCTCTATTCCGCTCTCTACCCTGCTGCTGCCAGCGCCACCAACAAAGTGAAAATTACTGCGGGCGCACTGCGATTAAACGCCGCGGTCCAACAAGTACGTAACGTCCACGAGAAGAGAGGACTGGTGTGGTGTGCTGGGGGGAGGGGGGGGGGGCATGCGGCAGGAAGCCGGTAAAAAACAGCGACTGCAATGCAGTGGGGCGCGGCCACGAAATGTTGCGGGCAGGCCAGCGTGTGAAACATGGCGCATGCCAGCCGCTGCGAGCGGCGACGCTGGAACGCGCTGCATTACGCTGCCTCCTGCCTCTGCCCCGCACCAGGGCGCACATTTCGCTCCACGTCGATTCGCGTCCATCTGCTACAGCCTCATTCCCGTCACCTGCCTGCGTCAGGATAAAAAAAAACAAAGCTGTTGTTCCATCTGTTCCACCTCCAAACCTTCCCCTCTCTGCTCACAGAAGTGTCCGAGAGACTACCGGACTCAATAAATGTGAGCATAACTCCTAAACACGATGTCGGAATGATCCATGCTAGAAGATTAGGACATCCAAATAAGTCGTCTCAGATATAACACAAACCAAGGGAACATTGAGCTTGTGACAACAACGCTAGATGAGGATGGAGGAAATATAAAACCAAATTCGAAAATTCACGATCCTGTCCTCAAAAGTGTAAATACAGCACTAAAACCAAATAACACCACACCAAAACACGTCAAACCGGCGAAGCCGGTGGAGCTGATCTTCAACAACGTTACACACAAGAAAAGGATAGTGATGATAATGATAGATGATGATGATGATGATGTTGAATTTAGGTTGCTCAATAGCATGGTCATCAGCATGGACATCGACATACACATTTTGCGGTTCGATTGATGTCTGTCCTCACAAGCGAAACTGTTGTGAAGATTCCCGGGGAACACGCATTGGCAGTTTTCTTCCGAATGTCTGGCTACATCGACAAAAATATCTGGTTCGATGAAGTTGCGACTTAAAGTCGCGCAGAACGCTAGCGACGATTTTGTGAAATATCGAGCACATGTTTACGCTGCTTTTTGGTAGCTAATAACAACCAACTTTATTCATTTATGCGTTTCGGGCATAGCCTACCATCAGAATACCACATAAAAGAACTTAGTGCAAATTATCCTTTTACATGAGTCCAGTCACGACATTGGTGCTCAATCTGTATTAAATTATTTATATGGTAGTCTGATGATGAGCAATGCCCAAAACCCGCAAATTAATCACGTTTTTAACAAGTGGACAGTTGTTAGTGGCCAAAAAGCTGTAAAAAAGACGTGCACGTAATATGTCCTTCGCCACTGATAAAATCCATTGATCCATTACCTTGTCACGTATTAAAATCCACAGATAGTTTGGGGAAAAAAGTCTTAATGACACATACCCTTATCAGACAAACGCTTTTACTTTTGCATTATTTACTGGCCATAAAAGTGTAATACACCTTTAATCGCCGGATCCTTATATCCGGAAAAAAAACTCCCCAAAAATGTAAGTTCAGTAGAAGGAACTGACACTGGAAATAGCGTAAGTTCAGCATCAATCACAGGTTGCAAACAGTGACACTTTATAAGTCATGAAAAGGTCCCGAGTTTTCCGCATGACGAAGACCACGGTATCACAGATACCGAAGAAACGTTTCAGAGTTCATCACCTGCGTTCCAGGATTTCTGACAAAGACAAGAACACAGTACGGTCTAGCAAAGCTGAGGGATATAGTAAGCAGCATCCAGCAGCAATGGCGGTCAGAAGTCGGTGGCGTAGCATAGCTGGAGCCGCTTGAGATGGCTGCCCGGAGAGCATTTCGGCTGCTCTGCGGCTAGTTATGCTGTCCAGAAACTGGCTTCAAGTGCTTGGGATCGATATCAAATAGGACAATCAGCAAGTAATGAAGGTACAGAAAGAATGGCAACACCAATGGTCATATGTCTGTTTGATCCACAGGAGAGTCTCAAAGAAATGCAATGAAACCTGAGCTGTCAGACACTTGAAGGCAGTTGCAAACTGTCTCGCGAAGACTACTTGTAAGGACAGCAAGAACAAGATTAAACTAATTAAAGCTTGCTGAGAGGCATTTAAGCAGTCACTTTTCCTCGCGCTCCATAAGGAAACCTTAATCTGTAGTACAGTGGGAAGTACCCCAGCCACGCACTTGACAGTGATTTGCAGATTATGGATGTAGTCGGAGATGGAGATGTATGGTGTGCGAGTAACCGCGTAAACGAGCAGTAGTTCTCTGAATCAAGACGCTGCTAGCGTGACCTTGAAGCAACCAATCAAGTCTCACGTTATCAGGATGGTCAGCGATGGTCGAGTCTTGCACCGTTTTACGACACCGACGTTCCATTGTTCCTAACTTTGATGATATCCGTAAAAAATGTAACATCTTTAAACGTTTCCGACATTTGCAAGACGGCGTTTTTTCGTGGTGCTGCAGAGGGACTCGCCTGGCGGCAGCTGTTTGCCTTTCCCCGCTTGGCGCCATCCATCAACCGACAGACAGCCTCCGGAATGCACGTCGGAGCACCCAGATGGGAGGGGAATACACGCCCACGCCGCCAGCGGTGTTTACGTTGTGGGTGATAAAAAACCAATCAACGGGCAGCTGCTTTCGTACGCTGACAACTCCTCTAAGATGTCGGTACCGCTGGTGCTATTTTAACTCTCACTGAACCATAGTTTCCCCCTCATAACAGCTGTACGGGGCAAATAAAGATGAAATGGCCCTAAAATATTTATGAAATAAACCTTTACTCTGCCACAGAATAATCAAGAATGTCTATGAGTTACGTGTGGCAATGTAGAAGCATATTTTTATTCTAACTTCATGTTCCACTACGTTTTGAATCTCATCATCGCTTGTGTAAGTCCTCCCGTACAGGTACTATTCAACTATGGAATCAAGCGAAAGTCATTTGGTATTGGAGCTGCTGCAATGAAAGATTCGCGACTCGTGCAACGGGCTTTGTCAAATAGTTGATATGACCTGGTGTTGTTCACCTCAGACCTAAGCCCTACATCTTCATTAAACTTCGTTAGTCTCGGGTAACTCTGCAAGCAATCTTTGAGAAAGGCTGAAAATTCGTGAATCATTAAGCTTGATAAAGCTCTCTCCATTTATTGGAATTTTGCAACATGAATTTAAGTGAATGGAGAAATTTTTTTAAAAATTACGGTATAGGGATATCATTGTAATTCTGTGAGAGACGGCGAAAGACGTGGGAGATTGATTAAGAGCGGAATAGAAATGTCTTGAAACGATCTTTCAAGGCGAATATTCAACAGGAGTAAAACAAGAGTAACGGAATACGGCAAAATTACATCAGGCGATACTGAGGGCATTAAATTGTGAAATGAGACACTAAAATTACAGAAGGGGTTTTGCCATTTGAACAGCAAAATAAGTGACAATGGCCGAGGGAGAGCGGATATAAAATGCAAACTGGAAACAGCAACTAAATAATTTCTGAAAAAGACTGAGTTGTTAGCATCAAACATAAATGTAAGTTTAGGAACTGTATCGTACATTACAGCGCTGTACTTACTTTTATCTTGACACTCGATTTCACTAGCAATCTGACCTTCCTCGGGCCTTCTATACCAAAGGAGAACAAGTGTATATCATATGCAATCAATAACTACATATAGTGCTGAGTAAAACGTTTTTTACCAAAAATAAACGCGTTATAAACAGCATGTCACTAAACACACTATAAACAGCATGCGACTTAAATACATAATGAACATATTCACAAAAGACGTACGAGTACTTAATTGTAAATTTCCCATCTGCAATAATTAATCAAAATGCTGAAATGCTCCCTTTTGGTATAACTTGCGATGTAATTAGTGTCTTCTCTACTGCACCAAGTGCCAAGTTACAGCCACTTTGAGTATCGACATATTCTGACCAGAAATGTTTCCAGGACGCCAGATGGTCCGAGAAGATCTGTCTGCGACCTAAATCGACTGTCAAAATAAAAACAAGAGCAGGTGTGTATTCCATGACGTAGTTAATAACCCTTATTAAACCTGTTCAGCCGGCCGCGGTGGCCAAGCGGTTCTAAGCGTTTAAGTCCGGAACAGCGCGACTGCTACGGTCGCAGGTTCGAATCCTGCCTCGGGCATGGATGTGTGTGATGTCCTTAGGTTAGTTAGGTTTAAGTAGTTCTAAGTTCTAGGGGACTGATGACCTCAGATGTTAAGTCCCATAGTGTTCAGAGCTATCTGAACCATTTAAACCTGTTCAACAAGCGCCCCCCCCCCCCCAAAAAAAAAAAAAAATTACAGATTTATGTGTTAGAAAAAATCTTTTCTTGGCGTACTAGCCCTTAGTATAGCTGTGTACGAAAGTGAAACGAATTCAGTAAACATTTCAGACAAAAACAGAATTAGCTGGGTAGATCGGATACCTAATGAGGTACTGAATCTAACTGGGGAGAAAAGATTTTTACTGCATGCTGCTGTAATCTTTAGTTCGAAGACTGGTTTGATGCAGTTATCCACACTAGTATATCCTGTGCACGCCTCTTCATCTCCGAAGAACTACTACAATATGCATCCACTTAAACATTCTTATTGTGTTCCTCGTCCGTCTCCGCAAGAGTCAGCGTGGCTGACTGCCATGAGGAAGACCCAAGTTGGAATCCCGGTACTGCAAAGGATTTTTCCTTGATGGAAGGACTGGCAGCCTCGTGAGGCCAACTACTGAACGACTCGACCGATTACAAGCGGTTCCAAAATCAAGAAACTCGACAACAACTTAGAAAGCAACGTGCTGTCTCCATGTCCCTCTATACCGTATCCAATGATGGCATTGACAGAGAATGACACGGTGCCGGTAGGGCTAGGGCCCGTGCGGCTCGTCTAGGTCAGAAGCGAACTTAACTTTACTGTATTCATGTCTTGATCTCCCTCAACAGTTTTTACCACCCACACTTCCCACCAATACAAAATTGACAATTACTTGCAGCCTCCGAATGTGTACTGTCAACTGACCCCTTCTTTTAGTCAAGTTGTACCATAAATTTCTTTTTTCCGGAATTCGATTCAGTACCTCCTTATTAATCACTCGATGTAGTCATCTAATCTTCAGCATTCTACTACAACACCACATTTCAAAAGCTCCTGTTCTCTTCTTGTCTGCATTGTCTCACTTGTAGGGACATGGTGCACGTCAGGGGCAGGAGAGCGGTCGCTCGACTACTGCAGGTACCTACGCGGCTTCATCACGGAGGAAGCCGAGCCGCCGAAATATTGGTACACCGGACGCCCGCGGCAGTACCTCTATGCCTAACCGCCTCCGCTGCTGCCACTGCTTAACGGGCTTTCTGATAGCCCCGCCCGTGCAGTCGCCGTTCCAGATTTCCAATCTGGCCACCGAGCAAGCACGCCGCACAAAATTTATGGGCTCCGCCGGTCCGTCGCGTGCCTATTTGAATTCCAGCCGGGCTGGCTCGGTTCGGCCAATTTCCATTAGCGACGTCCAACATGCCGCCCCCCCCCCCCCCCCCCTCCCGTCCCATCACTCCCCTGCCCACACACTTCGTTGCTCACTACCCCCCGCTAGTGAGCTTGCCACTGTTTTAACGACTTCCACAATCAGGTTGAACCGCAACTGTCGCCGGGCCCCATCAGGCCGTGTTGTCAATATATTGGCGACACGTAGGGGATCAATGTCCATTGACGGGACACGCCTAAACCAGGCAAATGTTACTGTATCACAACCGTGCTGACGTGTTTTCGTCAGACCACATATCATTGGGGAGGTGTAACTTCGCAACTGCTACACGCCAGAGCAGCGTAGAGTTGTAAACGCGCTCTATTATAGTGCTGTGCAAATAAAAGGGGCCGCGTGACACATTTGCAAGACGGAGAATACTTGGCGGCGCCGCCACTGCACTCTGTGTCCTGGTGTTTGGGTGGGCGGGATACCTTCCCCCGAGACGACGATAAAGAAAGCGTTTTGAGTCGCCCCAGCCAACAGAAATACAAACTAGAGTTTCGCAAGGGAAAAAAATTTCTCCTCACCGTCTACAAATTATATCTTGTAAAATTGTTCTTAGTTTTTTTAAATAATTGGATGGGTATATTGAGAAACCCCAAAATTAAGTCACCCGTGATTTTGTATTTTGAACATATAGACCGGACATGATATAACGAAATCCTATATGTTCTGGTATTTTCTGTGTTATTATGCAGCCATTGTACAGGTTGTCCTATTCGATAGAGGCCTCACAAACAAACATTTGCTTAAATTACACTTAAAGGCTTTGCGTAAAAATCAGGAAATGTCATACCTTGTTCATGGAGAAATAAAGCTGAATCACAAAGGGTGCTGGAAGTGGAAGTGGCCGCACTACATCTTGCCTTTAGGCCACCCCTGAGGAAAAAGTCTGGTGGTGTTAAATAAGGTGACCCTCTCCCTAACGGCATTCTCCTTGTCTTTTCGCACTTTCATCTATGCACATCGGGTTTCCTTTTTAGTCGAGATTCCGATTGATCTGCACCCCCACCCACTTCACAATCCCAAACAACTTTTCGCTTTGCTCTTGCCCTGAGGAAGGAACCAATGCTTTCGAAAGCTATGTTCGCACTAGGTGTTAGTTCATGTACTGCTATCGTTTGCGCCAGGGGCCAGGTATATTGCAGGTAGATACTCGTCACCCGCCTTTCAGTGAACGAAGTAAATAGTTTATAAACTGAGGTATAATAAGTTTTGATTGCCAAATAGAAAGTGAAACTTTTTTTTTTTTTTTTTTTTTTTTACAAATCTACGCTAATTGTTGTCCAAGAGAACACATATACATTGATTTGAAAAAGCTTAGCACTTGTACAGTATGCAGTGCTGGCGTGCGCTTCATAAATAACAGAGTGCTGAAACTTCCTGGCAGATTAAAACTGTGTGCCGGACCGAGACTCGAACTCGGGACCTTTGCCTTTCGCGGGCAAGTGCCCTACCAACTGAGCTACCCAAGCACGTCTCACGCCCCGTCCTCACAGCTTTACTTCTGCCAGTACCTCGTCTTCTACCTTCCAAACTTTACAGCTCTCCTGCGAACCCTGCAGAACTAGCACTCCTGAAAGAAAGGATATTGCGGAGAGATGGCTTAGCCACAGCCTGGGGGATGTTTCCAGAATGAGATTTTCACTCTGCAGCGGAGTGTGCGCTGATATGAAACTTCCTGGCAGATTAAAACGGTGTGCCGGACCGAGACTAGAACTCGGGACCTTTGCCTTTCGCGGGCAAGTGCTCTACCATTCTGGAAACATCTCCCAGGCTGTGGTTAAGCCATGTCTCCACAGTATCCTTTCTTTCAGGAGTGCCAGTTCTGCAAGGTTCGCAGGAGAGCTTCTGTAAAGTTTGGAAGGGAGGAGACGAGGTACTGGCAGAAGTAAAGCTGTGAGGACGGGGCGTGAGTCGTGCTTGGGTAGCTCAGTTGGTACAGCACTTGCCCGCGAAAGGCAAAGGTCCCGAGTTCGAGTCTCGGTCCGGCACATAGTTTTAATCTGCCAGGTAGTTTCATATCGGCGCACACTCCGCTGCAGAGTGAAAATCTCATTCTGGAAACAGAGTGCTGAACTACTGGCCCATTTTGTATAAATAAGTGGCGAAATATGCATAAAGAAACGCCCCTGAAGATAGGGAGCGGGACAAGAGTGTTCGAGCCCCCTTTTCTCTTTGCCCTTTCCTTTTTTACTTGTTTTATTTGCGTGCGTGCCTTAGAATGCATTCACGCAGAATGCAGACAAATCGTCGCTACCGGCGCGGTGTCTGGTCTCGAGAGCGGGCGTGAGCACATGTGCCGGTGAGGCGAGATAACGACCGATTGTGCGCACAGCCTGCAAAGGAGAGGAAGTCCGCTCCACAGCACAGGCTCGGCGCGCGATGGCCGACGGGCGCAGCGCCTCGCGGGAGTAGATGTGACGTGAAAAGAGCTGCCGGGCACCGTTAATGCCCTCCGCTCGGCCTGCACCTGCCGGCACTCCACTGCGCGTCTACGACCTCAGACTGCCTTGCGGCCACAACGGACTAGTGTCGCTCCAAGCAGTGTGCAGCGTTGGCTGTTAAATTAGGGTCTTTGTTTGTACCTATATGATGTGTCGTCTTCCGACAGAAGATTGACAGTATGGTTCCCCATTGGAATCTACAGGCTATCCTAGAGGGCCAATGCTGATATGCCTCAAGGCTTCGTGTTGGTTCCGCTCTTATTTCTGGCATGTCGTGCTCGTACGATAGAGGGCCAATGCTGATATGCCTCAAGGCTTCGTGTTGGTTCCGCTCTTATTTCTGGCATGTCGTGCTCGTACGATAGTTCCTCATACACGGCCCAGTCGCATTAATGTGACCACCGCCTATGTTCGACGACAACGTGTCATAACCACTCACAGACTTCACGTGACATCACTGGCAGTGAGGGGTCTATAAAGAGGGCATGATTATTGGCTTCCGGGCCAAAGGTGGAAGCATTTCCGAAACAGCTAACGATGTAAACTGTTCGCGTGCCGCCGTCCATGGCAAAATGGCGCTATCCAAAACAGGCCCCGAGGTAACTGTGGTGCACCACGGGCTATAGATGACAGAGGTGAACGATGGCTGTAGAGAAGTGTATGGACGAATAGATGTGCAACTGTTAAGCAGCTGACCGTCCATATGAACCAAGGGGCTAACAACAGTGTCTCCTCCCCCATTTCGCCACAGTATCGGCCACATATGTATATACTATGTATGTGCCGAATGTTACGTTTCTTGTACGTTCTGTTGGCCACCAGCTGCGATACTACTCACATGTACCACGTCACAGCAACACATATATGATGATCCTCTCTTACGAAATGTAAATGCTGACTGTGTCAGTTGCTAAGTTGTAACGGCATAATGTCTTTGTTTTATAACCATCGTTCAATTACACTGGCCACGAAGAATCAAAAGTTGCTTTAATTATCATTTTAAGAAATATATTAAAGATGTGTGAGTCATAATGCCAGCAATACTAATCAAGAACGTTTTATGATCTGAAGATGGCTAGATTGTTAGCCGAAACTAATAATCCAAAAACATGGTACAAATGGCTCTGAGCAATATGGGACTTAACTTCTGAGGTCATCAGTCCCCTAGAACTTAGAACTAGTTAAAGTAACCTAAGGACACCACACACATCAATGCCCGAGGCAGGATTCGAACCTGCGACCGTAGCGGTCGCGCGGTTCCAGACTGTAGCGCCTAGAACCGCACGGCCACACCGGCCGGCCCCTAATAATCCAAATAAAGAAAATTTAATGTGTGATTTTGACTTCATGGGTTTTAAATCTTTAACATAAATAAAAAGTATAAATCATTGCATTGTATTACTGTTAATAGGAAACGTAAAATTAATTTTAAGCATCTAATACGAGTACATGTTACTGCACCCCATTCTGAAAATTAACATCCTCCTAAGCTTTTCAAATAATGCAAAGAACGGTTCATCATTATTTTTCCCGCGTTATCATCAGTATTCAGTTCTACTTTATACAGATGTCATTACGTTATTTTACGAGCTATTGTAACTATAATTTTATTACCTCATATCATTATCAGTCGACAGTCAAGAAATGTAGGAAGAAGAATCAGAAATACGACCGGCAATAATCACGTCAGTAAAGGTGTGTTTATATATTACTTCAAAACGCATCGATATAAAATGAAGTAACAAACGAAAGAAGGAAATGAAACTTTGATTGGCTGGGTTAATTTCGTGACACTAAGCTGATAATATTGATTAGCTTAAAAAATTTGTTTCTTTCGCTGTCTGTCTAGGCTTTCATTTAATAATTCATTTTGTCAAGATCGCTTTTTCTACTACAAATTTTCACATTACGAGTTACTATTGTCTTCTTCAGATATGATAAAAATCCATTAAGAGTTTCGTCATGATGTATAAACTCTAGTTATATGCACACTGAACACCATAAAAATGGTATGAAACATGTCAATAAAACATGCAGCATTCCGTCACAATGTCGGAGCGACCATTTTCATGATATTCAATAAGCATATAACTAAAACATTATACTTCATAACCAAGCTGTTAGTGGATGTTTCCACATTTGAAAACGGCAATAATACGCTGAAAACGATAATGGGCATTTTTCAGTAATCAGGTGATCTGGACATTATAAACTGTTAATTCAACATTTATAACGTTGTCTCCTTCCATTTGACAACGCCAGTTCATACGAAACGCCTCCGTTTGTATGTCATACGATAAGCCGCCTAGGGGTGGCAACCAAACGTCCATCCTATGATGGGTCTCGTGCTCAAAGGGTTAAGGTAATCGTGGCGTTCTGCTGTGTTCCTAGTTGTTATAGCAGCAAAACTCTCCTGTTTCCGTCGAAAAATTCCTATCTTCAGCACTCGGTGGTGGTGGTGGTGGTGGTGGTGGTGGTGGTGGCGGCGGCGGCGGCGGCGTGGGGATCGTGGTGGATGAATTTAAAAGCAATCAACAACGATCTAAAATCTGTCGGCTTGATTTCCACTGCATTTCTCCATTTCGCCTCGGGCGAGGAGGCTGGTGAAATAAATCACGGCTGAAGCACGAAACGCAAGATAACATCTCCTTTCGACAATGAAATAAAATGAATTATCATAGTTGAATTATTGGGACCAATATCCAGATCCTATCATTCGCACATACTTCCTGTGGAACGAACGCAGAGGGACATCCCCTACCAACACTGAAATGTCATTAAACTACTTGGTGGACCGTGCTAAATAACCCTCCGTGGTAACTGGACAATGCGGCGTCCCCACAGCTGTAGGAGGTGGGACACCCGCACCCTGCAACCGACGTCGACCCGTTGCGGGCGCAGGAGAGCGGGTCGGGCCCACGGCGAGCAAGGCCGGCCATTACGGGCCGCGTGCAGCGCAGCGTGTAGCGTCGCGGCCTGCGGTCTGGCGGCCGCATCCAGCCGCCCACGCATCGATTTTCGGCGCGTCCAACGGGCAGGACCCCCCCCCCCCCCCTTCCCTACATCCCCCACCTCCTAACCTCACCAGCAGGGTGCGCGCACTGCAGATCCACAACGTGAGGACACTCCGGCATCTCGTCTTCTCACACCGCTCCAAGGAGTGCACCTGTGAAATCGCCGTCTTTTGTAATTCGCGAGGACTGGGATTAAAATTTAGTACCGGTCGCCTTCATATCGGATTTGGATGCCACAAAACGGCTCAACATAAATCTCGGGACAGTTACAATATAAATTTCAGGACAGTTGGCATTTCAAGGGCAAAGATTATATGCCTCCTCCCTCATCCTCATTCCCAGTTCAAGAGTTATCTGTACGAGTGAACGTCTCAAATAATATAGAGGACGTTACGCAAAGAGAACTTATCCGATTTCTTAATGAAAACAAAAGGTGGGCCGGCCGGAATGGCTGAGCGGTTCTAGGCGCTACAGTCTGGACTCGCGCGAACGCTACAGTCGCAGGTTCGAATCCTGCCTAGGGCATGGATGTGTGTGATGTCCTTAGGTTAGTTAGCCCAGGGGACTGATGACCTCAGAAGTAAAGTCCCATAGTGCTCAGAGCCATTTGAACCATTTTTGAACAATGGTGGGAGTGGGGAAGGGGGGGGGGGGGGGGAACAGTGAAAGTTAGCAATTCCACTAAAACCGCTAAAATATTCTGTTCATTTAATTCCGAAAGGTAGAAGATTCCACAGTGAAATCGTCTTCGGTGAAGCGTTAGAGAAATACGAGACTGATTATAAGACAAGCTGTCTCGTTAAGGAAACCATCATCACCACAGAGTTCATAGACATGGGTAGTGAACGCTAGCATAACATTACGACGGTCGATAATAAACAGTTTGCGTCAGGTATATGCTACTAATATCGGTAAACGATACAGCAGGAGCCTGGATATTCAGGGAGGAGGAAAACAACCTGATGGCCATCGCTCCGCAACAGTGCAATTGTGAGCTTGGGTTATCTCGAAAATTTTACTCTGGCCTTATTATCAGGTTCTACTTCCCCACCCTGCAGATCGAGACGCTTCGTGAAATTGGTGAAGAGAAGGGATTACAAATTACTCGTGAAAGGATATAATGATAAAAACGAAAGACACACCCCACACATACCTTAGGATCGAAACACAGTAATTCACTCAGAACAGTGCAACTGACTGTACATCATAAAGCAAGAAAGACATATTATAGGAATCTGGAACATGGTAATTTTTTTAAAAAAATTGAGAAAACTCTTGCGATCTAGATAACTGAGACGAATAAAAATTACGATCAACGCTGCAAAAAAATTTAACAATCACAATTAAGAAATATGTATGTGCTTTTTCGGACACTCAAAAAAACAAATGCTATATAAGAGAACATTTCAATGAATCACAAAATAGTTCGAAGCCAATTAGAGATAAGAACTAACTGATTAAACTAAATAAATAAGGACGCGGCAGAGGCATAAACAGGAAGCAGTTTACAATAAACTATATTACAACACTGTAAACAACATGTAGGCGTTCACAGACGAAAGAAGGAGAAAAAAAAAAAACAGACAACACATACTCATTAACTTGCATAATTTTACGTAGATGAAACGAAGAAATACAAACCAAAACTTAAAAACATTAAAATGAAGAAATAAATGATACAATAAATACTTATGCTTAACCCGACCGTGTTCGAAACCAAGATGAACAAGAAATGCACAGAGGTTTACATGTGTTAAGTCATTACGATGTCACACACAGTACTGCATGCTAAACCGTGTTTACGCTTATATATCATTTCAGAATACCTTGGCTGTCAGTACAATACGGCTCTACTTGAACTTGGGCAAATATATGATTCAGTACATTTTGAACACTTTGCACAGCGGTCTTTCATATACAAGAACACATGAGAATTTACTTCAGGGATTTTTTTTTCCTGAAAATATTGTACGACAAGAATTGGAACATAAACAGTACAGAAAAAAGTCTTTCACTTCTACATATTATTGCATTTTGATAGACGTTTTAAAATCAAAGAGAAATTCACACACAAAATACACGTCAGGGCGGTAAAACGAACGAAGATGCCGCGTCCTTGTAAGAAATATAAGCAATTTGTGCCGACGCTAGCTTTTGGCGGGAAAGCGACGTCGATGCTGCAACTTTATACAGGAGCGCGAATCATTAGTTAATTCCCGTGCAATGCTAGGAGGAGTGGATAAAGGACGCATGTCTCCAAGCTTCTTGGCGAGTTGCGCCAGCTAGACCACCATACAGCACTTTACATGTATTGTTTTCATCGGCATGCTCCAGACTGGCAGGACGTAGTCCATGTAATCGAAACGTAACGCCGACGTCAGCAATTTCGTCCAGACATATATGATGAAAAAACGGAGCTTCTGTAAGTAAACCGCCACACAGTGGCCCAGATTCTACAGAAACTAAGTTACAAAATACTCTGTATGATGTATGTACTATCTTCATCTACATTATTACTATATATCTGATATTAACTACAATGGATGGTGTTCTTTCGTCACATGTATTGGCATCTGCCCTTTGTGTAGTACGAGTGTTGTGTCGTATGTGTTTGGAGCAGATGACAGTAATGAGTACATTGTTGACGACGAAATGAGAGAAGCCACGTAATGGAACCAGGTAGTTGGACATAACCTATTTCGCTCAAATACTCGCGCTCACCAACACTGGAAAGAAAGAAGCAAATTTCGAATTAATCCTGTCACTTGTTTTAAGTGATCCTTGAACGGAGATCTGAATTGCTGTTCTCCCGAAATGAGTCTATGACTTACCACTGCGCTATCTTCCTCGGTCACAGAAATTTGGCAATCAACCCAAGGCACTGAACTATAATATTTTGATCAAAACCTGTAGGCCCTCATACCTTCCATAAATAAGCAGAGCTCCCAGCATGAAGGTTGGTACTGCAGTGGTTTCCTAGGCGTGTTTTTGTTGGACGTGGTATGGCATTCCTTTCCTACAATCTTTGAACACAATCCGACCCGCAGTTTTAGGTCAGCTTCGAATGGCGGTGCAGTTGGCATTTTCTATGTTAAGAAATCATTGTCAGACTAAATGAAGCGCCAGGAGACAGAAAAATATCCTGGGACCGAATAAGCATTGCATCCCAGGCCTCTGAATTTACAGTTTTAAGGCTTATCGACTGGGCCATCTTGCACTGCTAACCATATTGATTGAATTTAAAACCGAGCGAGGTGGTGCAGTGGTTAGCACACTGGACACGCATTCTGGAGGACGATGGTTCAAATCCGCGTCACGCCATCCTGACCTTGGTATTCATGACTTTCCTAAATCGCTTCAGGCAAAATGCCAGGATGGTTCCGATGACCTCGCTGTCTGGTCCCCTTCCCAGAATAAATCAATCAACTGCAATGACAAATTTAAAATTCTTTTATAATCTGCATATTAATAGGTGTAATCTTATGTTAACGGTTTAATGTAATAAAGACGAGTGTTAAAGCTAAAAACTGTACGTATATATCAAGCACGTAAATTACTCAGGCTGTAGTCATTCAGTATTTGACAATGAGAGTACTTGGCGACTTCCAATAGACTTTTCACTTATTTTCAAACCTTTACGAAACTTGTTCTCGCTGACATCCCCCCACCCACAAAATGACAAGAAAAATGTTCATTGCTTACTATATTTTCGCTGTTCGTGCAGTATTGTTTCTTCTTTACTGAACTGTATTCCCAACACATTTTGCAGACAGTATTCACAATAGTTTGAATGTATTTTCAAAATTATATCATGGTACAACACACAGTTTAGGAGATACGACGTCATAGACATTCAGGTAGCGAAAAGCTAGCTTTTGCTTAAAACAGAACGCAAATTACCCAGAATACACCATTCGAATCTTTGGTACTGAGAGCATTTAGTGACCTCGAAATAACTTTAAACAAAATCTCAAACCTTTTGCTAAATTATTCCTCGCTTACAACCTTAACGTCATATGTTTAACACATTAACTCATCTGTAATACTACTAGACGTTTGAAACTGTTTTGTACATGAGAGTTTGATTCTTTACGGAATCGAGAGTTTACTGGTATATTTAAATTTGTGATAAAGTCGCTCAGGAGGCGTGGGAGCATTGTATGAGTAACTGATAAGCTCTTTAGGTCGCTAACACTCGTTAATAAGTTTTAACTACAGCTGCACTCTAATATTAATGACCCAAAGCTGTCATAAGGGAGTGCTCAGTTAACAATATACTTGCTATGAAAATGTTGAGCGCCACCCGTCTAACGTGCACAGTCAACTCAGGGTGGCCTGCCGTGCATCTGAATGGCACTGCTGCCGGTAACTGAAACGCGGCGACGGCTCGCCCGGCGCAGAGGGACATCGGTCTGCAACAGGCGGCAGTAGCAGCTAGGTTCCGCGGGTGCGGCGCAAGGTGGAAGCAGTTGTGCGGCGTGGGGCGGAGTGCTGCGTTTAATTCCGTCCAATTAGAGCGCCGCCTGGCGGAGCGGAGCCAGTGGCGCCTGACGGCTGCGCGTCTGCGCTGCCACCAGCCGCCGGCCAATTAATTTGGCACCATCGTCTGCCGCGAAGTCTGTGCGCCGGTCCCCGGCGGGCGAGGAAACCGATACAGCTGCTACGTCCACACCACTATATGCGTCACTGTAACGTGGTCACAATGACAGTCATGTCGGCGCACGAATTACGACCCATCGACCTCTACGTCGTCATGGTCTGCTTTAAATTACTTGCCGTCAGGCGCTTTAGATCCGAAGTTTACACTGTCTGTAAGAAGTTACAACAGCGCTCCGATGCTATAGACTATCCTCTTCGCATCTCCCCCCACATCTCTCTGAATCTTTTACAAACACCACACAACAGATCAGAAAACCGAGTATAATGCATAGAGCTCTATAGTGTGTCTAAGCACGTACAAAATCTGTCTTTGACTTTAATTGAACGGCTGAAATTTTCCTTTCACAGAAACAAATTCATATTTATCAACTGATATCGCGAAAACTACTGAACAAATATTTTTTTTTTTTTTTTTTCTTCGAAGATTACCTAACTACCTCACTAGGCGACGGTTTTTGCGTCGCTGTTCTCGAGACGGAACTAGGATCAGACGACCTAGAAAAGAACTCTAAGAAAGCAAAACATTATCACAAATTAATTCACGAAAAGACGGCTACAGTTCTGCGGACACTTATGCAGGATGGATGAAAACTGACGCGTTAAGAAAATTTTCAAAACCATTAATGCAAGTAAATTAAGGCCAGTTGGATGAAAGAAACACAAGACGATCTTGAACGGTTGAAATTCTCAGAATACGGATTTAAGGACAGAAAGCACGAAAAGTGAACAAATCTAAAGAGAAAAAATAAAAGGGGAAAAATGGACAGAAGAAAGAGCGAAAAAACGCAACGAATTAATGAAGACGATTTGGAAAGAAAACAAAAGAGGAAAAGGAAGAAAGCTGAGATTGGTTCAAGTGAACACGCCCTCTTAAATGGGAATAATCAATGACGAGGATGATAACAATAAGTATTACTATTACTATAAAAAACGCGCGCACTTTGTGTGTTTCCATTCTGGAAACATCCCCCAGGCTGTGGCTAAGCCATGTCTCTGCAATATCCTTTCTTTCAGGAGTGCTAGTTCTGCAAGGTTCGCTGGAGAGCTTCTGGAAAGTTTGGAAGGTAGGAGACGAGGTACTGGCAGAAGTAAGGCTGTGAGTACCGGGCGTGAGTCGTGCTTCGGTAGCTCAGTTGGTAGAGCACTTGCCCGCGAAAGGCAAAGGTCCCGAGTTCGAGTCTCGGTCGGGCACACAGTTTTAATCTGCCAGGAAGTTTCATATCAGCGCACACTCCGCTGCAGAGTGAAAATCTCATTCTAGGTTTAAGTAGTTCTAAGTCTAGGGGACTGATTAGCTCGAATGTCCCATAGTGCTCAGAGCCATTTGAACCATTTTGAACTTCCTTTTAAGAGCACACAAACACATTTCATGGTGAGCTGCCACTTTGGAATGGCACAATACGCCGAAATCAGAATCGTGAATAAATGTATTTAATGACAGTTCAGGCGGAAACTGTTGTGCTTTCTAAAGTGACGCATATTTCATAGGCGACACAATTCTGACAGTGTGCAGTACGTGACAACTTGTAATGACTTAATCTGCCTTCATAATGTGGAGGAAATAGTCTGCGAAAAAATTTCAGTGGGTTCAGTAATGAAAAAAATCTCAAACAATTGATACATTAAAGCCTCTCATTTACTTAGTACGTTTCTTCGTGTCATAATTACTGATAAACACACGGTGTATCAAAAATGAATGTAGAAAATGAGATGGGTGGTAGAGTGGGTCGTAACAATCTTTTTTCACATGGCAACCCATATCTGCGTACGGCGCTAGGCGACGTTGAACAGCGTCGTGCTCCGGCAAGAGGGCAGGGACACAAAATGCCATTTGAGACTTCATGGTAGCAGGTCTGCAGGGCAACGTTTTGATTGTATTCGTGGTATCAAGGTAAATGAGAAGTCGGGGTGAAGTTTTATGACCTTTACTTAAAAAGAGTTACAAAAAGTGCTCGAAATTACGCCGTCCTGCTCGACTGCTCGCCGTGCGAGGACACTGGAGTGACTGTCGCACTCTTTCAAACACTGCTGGTAAAGTGGAAATTGCATCGGAGGCTGCCGTAATGCACGCTAGACAATAGATTTCAGGTGGCCGCAGACGAAAATATCAATGGGTGCCACGTTGGGGGAACGTGCAGGACATGCCACCGGGCCACTCAGCCCTATCCATTTCTCACCAAAGGTTTCATCCAAAAGCGTTCGCACTGCATGTGAGAAGTGCGCAGGTGCATCATTGTGTTGGTACCACATTCGCCGCGCATGTTGAGCGGGACGTGTTCCAACAACTCTGGCACAGTTCCTCGTAAAAAGATTAATGTATCAGATTATTGCCTACCAAGCCAGCCCAAATATTGGCAGCGAAGCGATCTTGGTGACCACGAACAAAGGCGGCATGCGGATTTTCCCGTGCCCACACGTGTTGATTGTGGCTGTTGAATATACACTCTCTTGTAAAGGATGCCTCGTCCGTAAAAAGTACACGGTTCGGAAAGTCCGGTTGAATAGCACATATTTGCAAAAACCGCTGGCAGAATTCAATTTGATTTGGAAAATCGTCTTACGTTAAGGGCGTGAACGTTCTGAAGGCGGTAGTGGAGCAAATCATCTTGATGCCACACACGCCACATTGTGAAATGGCTTGCATCCAATTCCCGTGCAACACACTGCGAGCTTGTTGAGAGTGTGTTTTCCAGCAGTGCTAACGCCTCCTCTTCGAGTTCTGGTGTACGCACTGTGCGTTGACGAACGAAAGCGCGAGGCCTTTGCACCTGTAACAAAATGAACACACCGGCGTACGAAGTAGGCCTTAAATGCACATGTGTCATTACGAGAACGTACCTAAAGTGAACCTGTTCTCGTAGGATCTGTGGATGGCAGCAAATGGGCATGAGGCTGGCACTCGACGATGTGGAAACCTACGAACGTAGGGCTGGGTGAACATTTCTATCCGCCGTCCCTAAGCATAGGGTATGTCTGCCCTTTCTTCCCAACAATTGCGCTCCATTTCCTGTCCGTTCCACACTAACAAATACAAGTGTATCCCCGTTTCGTGACAAATTAACGCCGGTCGAACCAGAGTCCGTAGTGTGCACAGATGCTGCCTTCTATGTGACAACTACCCCGACAGGCATTTGCAAAGTCAAAAGCAACAAGTTCACGTCCCAAGTAAGAGGTGGAAAACCCGCAATGATGTCCCACCTGGAATAACCGCAACTTTGTCGACTACAGCGTCATAAAACTTCAAGCCAACGTCTCTTTTACCTTAATGTCACACAAATACATTCGAATCGTTGCTCTGCAGACCTACTATCATCACAGTTCGGGTGGCATGTTGTGTGCCTATCCTCTTGGCGGCGACGCTGTTCAACCACGCCTGGCGCCGTACGCTAAGGGATGCGGACATGAGTTGCTATGTGAAATGTGCTTATGAACCACTCTACCAGCCCTCTCATCTTTTACATTCATTTCAGATACACCCTGTATATATAAAAGGTGTGACGACTAATGATCCATTCTTTCAGTGTGGGCGCACACAAGCCCAGTTTGTTGCGGGAACCCGAAACGGCAAATGAGAGGTTCATGGATAGATGACGCTATGGTAGTACTGTGTAAGTTAACCCGAAGATCGGATTCTATGCCCGGTCTGGCAGAAATTTTCACCTTTTATCATCGATTCATTTCAGTGTTCAAAGGCGGTAACGTTATTGAAAACCTTTTCACAGTGTCAAAATATGATCATGATCGCCGTCTATGTTCTTACTCAGTGAAATCTTAATTACGAGATCTGGTTTTAGCTGACTAAAATTAGGCAATCCTACTGTCAGGGCTCCGGCAGACTGAACGGATTAAAATGATTTACAAACTTCATCCGCGGATGCGGATAAAAGACTTACGGATAGAGTTTCTCTTGCTCGCACAGACCCCTAATTGTGTGTCTTGTTTGGTAAGTGTGTCAGAACAGTGGGTCGGAAATTCTAAATCGTCAGCTAACGCCAAATTCATGTCTGTGTTATACAAATCGAGAGGCTTAATTTGTTTGAACGCCGTGTAACCATATTTCTGATTCACTCGCGGGCGTAACATGACGCTCTTAACGGTACAAACTAGACAGACGTAAAAACAATTTCAGGAACAACCCATGATAGTGTGATACAAACGTTATTGTTTGCAATATGTATAAATGATCTGGAGGATTATGTAGCAAGCTCAAAGAGGCTTCTCGGAGATTATGATGCGGTTTTCTGTAAGAAGGTAGCAACGCCAGAAGACTGTAGAGATTTTCAGGAAGAACGGCGGAGGACTGATGAGTGGCAGTTGACCTTGAACGTAAATAAATGTTAGTACGCATAAATAGGTGAAGAAATCAACATGGCAGTCAGTTACACTAGTGGCGCCAAGCCTCTGAAAACTACCGTAAATGTTTAGGAATAAGTATCCAGAAAGACCTTTGTAGAATGACCACATATTACAAATAGTAGGAAAAGCAGATGCCAGGCTGAGATTCATAGGCAGAATCGTAAGGAAGCGTATTTCATCCACAAAAGAAGCGCCTTACAAGGAGCTCGTTCGACCAGTTTTTGAGTATTTTTCGCCAACCTGGGACCCTTACAGGTTGAATTAATAGAAGGGACAGACGAGATCCAACGAAGAGCGGAGTGTTTCATCACGCGATTGTTTAGCTGTCGCGAGAGCGTCACAGATGCTCAACAAACTTCAGTGACAGACGCTACAAGAGAGGTGTTGGGTATCATGGGATATTTAATACTGCGTTTCCGCAGAAGCACGTTCTGGGCAGAGCAGATCAACATATTACTGCCTCCCACAAAATTAACACAACGAGAAAATTCGAGAATTTAGTATACCTGTAATCATTTTTCCCAGGCGCCATTCGCGAAATGAAGAGGGAAAGGCGGCGGAGGTGGGGTGGGGAAGGATACCAGAAGTATTCTCCGCCGCTTACAGTAAGGTGACTGGCGGAATATATGTAGATGTAGACATACTGCGGAGTCAGACTGCGCGCGCTGGTGAAATCAGCGGCAGCGAAAACAAGCCAGTGCGTGTGTCTGAGGCAGCCCCTGGAGGCGACGCGACCCGCATGCCAGCGCGAGATACGGAGCCCGTAATGAAATCCTCCGTCCCCGCCGCAGGCCCGCCCACCGCCGCCTCCCTCCCTCACCACCCCTCCCGATGTCGCGGCCGGATGCAGGCCGTATCTGCGGCGGTCCCTGCTCCACTTTATCTCCGCCTGATGGCCAGCTTGATCTCTCCGCTCCCCCGCCCCCCCTCCCCCTTGCGCCACCGCCTTATCCTCTATATATACATGTATACTTTATTTGCCACCCTCGCTGGTTCACAATCCGCGTTCCCCCATTTTCCCCTCTCTGTCCTCGTCCGTGGTGGCCATCAAAATTTATCTCCAGCTGCCTACACTGTCCAGGATACGACGCACTTTTACGTTGTATCTTCTCCCGTCCTCACTCTGTTTACTACAGAACGAAAAATGGAAAAAATGCGATTAAAAGAAGGGATTGAAGTTACGTAAAGGAAGAATAATCTAGTTCTCCCAGGTGCAGTTCGTCAGTAGTTGTAAGAACATAATATAAAAATATATAAAACATGGTTTCCAAAGACAAGACGTCAATTACGAAATAAGCATTTTTCAAAGCCAGATTCTTACCTTTCTCCAACCTTCAATCCAGCTATCGGGGGATCTACAGTTTAACGTGGACTCGGGCTGCTTGGCAGTTCGACTGATGACCACAGAAGTTAAGTCCCATAGTGCTCAGAGCCATTTTCTCGGCAGTTCTCAAATATGGTTATATATAAAGTGCAGTTACTCACGGAAGTCCAGCGTTGGCTATAATTATCGTATGGCAGCGAAACTCGGTAGATATCCAAATGTGTAAATGCGGAACCGATTAACGTTGGAAAAAAAATTAGCTCCATTTTTGGCCGCTAGGTGCAAATCTGGAGCTGTACAACGTCTCGTCGACGTCTCCGGTATTGATAATGAACAAATTGTGTAAGTGGGGGTTAATAATAAAATCAACATTACGCCTTTCTCACTCGTTTCATCCTTTTTTGCCCATGCCCCATATAACCCATTACATAAGAATATATTTCTATACGTCTTTCTTTGATTCACAGAGACTGATTTGCTCGTGGTGGCCAAAACTGGAATTATTTTTTTTCCAGCAGAAATCAGTTCCGCATTAGAATATCTACCAAGTTTCGCTTCCGTACCACGCGTACAGCCCACTTTGGTCCTCTTTGAGTAGCTGCACTTTACTTAAAACCACTCAGTACGCCAGAGTTGAAAAACCTTCTTAGGATTGAACCCAGGAGCTTTGTTTTGTCAGTCTGACATTTAACTACTTAGCCACCGAATTGTCTTTTCAGTAAGTTATATGTGCCCTTTAAGCACTAGTAACATAGTTTGACTGGGAAAACTCTTCAGTAGTTAACTGACTGAATGCATATTAAGGAACACAGTTCAAACCTCGATCCAGTCACAGTGACTTGGGTTTCATCAGTTTTTCGTAAATTACATAGAAAAAATGGACGGAAAATAACATTTAATAGTCATGGCGGAGTTATTTTGTGATCGTTGTTTGTCAGAGGCACATTTCAGTCTCTAATTACGTCGACCTTAAAGGTACGGATATTGGTCATAATCACCTCTATATGTACCATCATTGCGTAAAACTTTGTTACGGCATCTTCGTACCTGAAATACCTTATAACGTATTAAGTGGCTATCCGCTCTTTGTACAGAGTCAAACCTGGTATTTAGCGACTGATCATTCAACTATAGCCGTTATTGTCATTGCTCGCGTTGCTTGTTGCACCGAGCGGCAGCCGCACTGGTTCAGAGGCCCCCTGTCCAGAATCTCACATATACGCAGACTACACTAACGTTCGGTAGCATCTCGTGAGTTTTATTTTGTAGGTGATAATCGTTGTAGGACATGGCAATCCCGCGAATATAACGCACAAATGAAAAACAATACCTATCTATAACACACTGAAAAACTGCAAGTGATGTTCATCGTACTAATTTCTGTGAGTCAGTTAACATCTCTTCAAACGGCCTCATTTTAACGTGTAAGAATGATATACTGAGAAATCTTATGTGTGAATGATGTATGTAAGCTGCACATCTGCCGATATTGTAAACAGGAATTAATTTATTATGATGACCTTACATCTAACGCCCTTTTGAAAATGAAGCATGTTACCTGGAAAAACGGTTGCGTTATAACAACAATAGAATCCAACTAGCTCTGGAAGGATATACATTACAGTCATCAACTGTGAGGCTGCAGATCCCTCCAAGTGATCATCGTCAATAATATGTTCTCCTTCACTAGTTACAACAGTCTGCCAACGCTGGGGCAACCTTTTGATTCCGCGACTATAGAAATCAAGTGGTTTTATGGCCAAGAATATGTGAAGCCATGTTCGGAGCGCATTTTCATCCGCAAAAGTTCCTTGAAGGTTGTTCGAAAGAGAGCAGAAATGGTGAAAATCCTGAGGGTGAAAGACCAGGTGAACATGGTAGGAGCGGAATGACTCCCTAATCCAACACCTAAATAGTGTTTTCTGTCAGCCCAGCAGAATGCAGGCGGTCGTTATCGTGGAGTTGCATCACTTCACGCAGTCTCCCTGGTCGTTTTTCTCTGACTGCGTCTGCAAGACGTTTCAACTGTTGACAATAAATGTCAACAGTAGTGGTTAAACCTTGGGGAAGTAACTTTCAGTACACCGCACCGCCGCTGTTCCACCCGATGCATAACATTATCTTTTGTGGATGCACGCACATCTTTGTACGGGTAGTTGCTGCTTTGTGTGGCTCAACATCCCTTTTCTTTCAGCATAAAGACATCATTTCTCGTTAACCATAACGATACAGGATAGGAATGATCATTGCTGTTCACGAGCCAATTGACGACGAGCAAGCAGAGATGAACGTATGTCCACCACCAACTGATATTTGTGATTTTGGCTGGGATGCGCTATCCATACACCCAATTTTTGAATCTTCTCCACTGCATATAAATGTCGCACTATGGTGGAATGACGACTTTTATCACATTTTCCAACTCTCGAGTACCCTGGCGTGGATCATTGTGGATCAATGCGTTTAAACGATGTTCGTCAAAAACCCGGAGGTCTTCCCTAAGGTGGAGAGTCACTGCTGTCACTGCTCCATACGAGAAAAAAATGACAATCGATAAATAAGCCTATAGCAACCGGAATACCAACATGCAAAACAAAAATGGTACGAAGTTATGCACCAACCAAATAGATTAGCGCTATGCACTTTGCATGGTATACCCTGCTCATGTATTGGCTGTATCCTGATGGTGACAGGTTGCGGTCAAAACGGCAGCCGCACTGGATGTATGATGAACGTATCGAATAAGCATAAATCTGTCGATATTAGTCTACAAGAATTATTTAACGTGCACAACAGCAGGGCCGGTAAACAAAGCCGCGGGAAGATAAAACCTCAGCAGAGGCGACGGGCGTATAGCAAGAGTCTGCAAACGGAACGCGCGACGGCGGCAGGTGGAGGCGCGCGCGCGCAGAGCCGCCTTAATCCCGCTGCCGCGGCCGACGTCATTATGGTAATCCCGCCCGCTGCGCCGCGCCGCCGGCGTCAGCACAGGCCGGAGCAGGTGCCGGCTAAAGCGCGACACAGCGCTGCAGCACGGACGCGCTCCTGCCCTCTAATGATACCACGTGTCGATTCTGTCTGACCAAATCACTACACACCAAATAAAGAAATATGCCTCCCAAGAAGGGAGGAAGCTCAGGCTCTAAGGTCCCGTCCACTATTGTATCATTAGCAATACGGCACAGCCTCCGATTGGGGAAGGACCGAGAAGGACATAGAACTCGCACTTTCGCAGGAACCATCTCGGCATTAGCCTTAAGTCATCTATGGAAAACAGGGAGAATCTAAATCTCGATGGCGGGGCGATGATTTGAAAAAAAATGTGTGTGAAATCTTATGGGACTTAAGTGCTAAGGTCATCAGTCCCTAAGCTTACACACTACTTAACCTAAATTATCCTAAGGACAAACACATACACCCATGTCCGAGGGAGGACTCGAACCTCCACCAGGACCAGCCACACAGTCTATGACTGCAGCGCCTTTGCCCGCACGGCTAATCCCGCGCGGCAAATGCTACGCAGGCAGCGGAACTGTACAGAGAGCGATATCCTGACAAGAACACACCTTCCCCACGGATGTCTTCTCGTCTTGTTGTGACTCTGCTGTAGTTACGATTGGTTGCGTAATTACAAGATATTTGCGTTCCTTTGAACGTCAGCGAACCAGGCTTGAATTTTTTCCAAGAAAATCGTTGAGTGTGAGCATATACACTTTTACAGTCACTTTATGGTGTTACAGTATACGTCTACAGTAGAGTGATGTAAAGGGTATTACGCATTACCATACTGCTGTACATGTATAGGTATTAAAATCTGTGTTTATCACTTAAAACGAGTTTTTGTAACATGAACGCTCGATTTTTCGGTCCCTTAGAATTCGTTTTAACAAGGTTATATACACATTAGTCTTGAAAGGAGGTTGAAAAGAGGAATTAGATGAACACAAACAAAAGCAAAACAAGGATGTTGGAATGTAGAAGAATTAAATCACGTAATGCTAAGGGAATTAGATTACGAAACGACACTTAAAATAGTAGATAAGTTTTGCTATTTGGGTACAAAAATAACTGATGATAGCCGAAGTAGAGAAGAGATAAAATGTAGATAGACAATGGCAAGAAAAGAAGTTCTAAAGAAGAGACATTTGTTACCACCGAATATAGATTTAAGTGCAAGGAAGTCTTTTTTGAAGATATTAGTCTGGAGCATTGCCATATATGGAACTGAAACATGAATGATAAACAGTATAGGCAAAAAGAGAATAGACGCTTTCGAAATGTGGTGGTAAAGAAGAATGTTGAAGATTAGGTGGGTTGATAACTTAACTAGTGAGGGTATAATGAATAGAATTGGGGAGACAAGACATTTGTGGCACAACTTGACCAAACAAGCGTTTGGCTGATAGAGCGCATTCTGAGAGATTATGGGGCTTTCAGTTTACTACTAGAGAGAGAGAGAGAGAGAGAGAGAGAGAGAGAGAGAGAGAGAGAGAGAGAGAGTGTGTGTGTGTGTGTGTGTGTGTGTGTGTGTTTGGAGGGGGACGGGGATAAAAATCGTAGAGGGAGACCAAGAGATGAATACAGTAGGCAGATTGAGAAGGATGTGGGCTGCAGTACTTATTTGGATGAAGAGGCTCGCACAGGATAGAGTAACAAGGAGAGCTGCATCAAACCAGTCTTCGCCCAGAAGACCACAACACCACCACCTTGTACACTGAAGAGCCAAAGAAACTGGTACACCTGCCTACTATCGTGTAGGAGCCAAAGCGAGCACGCAAAAGCGCCGCACCACAACGTGGCATGGACTCGACTAATGACTGGAGTAGTGCAGGAGGAAATTGACACCATGAATCCTGCAGGGCTATCCATAAATCCGTAAGAGAACGAGGGAACAGCACGTTGCAAGGCATTTCAGGTATGATCAATAATGTTTATGTATGGCGAGTTTGGTGGCCAGTGAAAGTGTTTAAACTCAGAAGAGTGTTCCTGGAGCCACTCTAACAATTCTGAACGTGTGGGGTGTCGCACTGTCCTGCTGGAACTGCCCGTCTGAATGCACAATGGACATGAATGGATGCAGGTGATCAGACAGGATGCTTACGTACGTGTCACCTGTCAGAGTCGTATGTAGACGTATCAGGGGTCCCGTATGACTCAAACTCCACGCGCCCCACACCATTACAGAGCATCCACCAGCTTGAATAGTCCCCTGCTGACATGCAGGGTCCATGGATTCATGAAGTTGTCTCCATACCCGTACACGTCCATCCACTAGATACAATTTGTAACGAGACTCGTCCGACCAGGCAACATGTTTCCAGTCGTCGACAGTCCAGTGTCGGTGTTGATGTTTCGATGAATGGTTCGCACGCTGACACTTTGACGGCCCAGCATTGAAATCTGCAGCAGTTTGCGGAAGAGTTGCACTTCTGTTACGTTGAACGATTCTCTTCAGTCGTCGTTGGTCCCGCTCTTGCAGAATCTTTTCCCGGCCGCAGCAATGTCGGTGATTTGATGATTTACCAGATTACTGATATTAACTGTACACACGTGAAATGGTCGTACGGGAAAATTCCCACTTCATCGCTGCCTCGGAGATGCTGTGTCCCACCGCTCGTGCGCCGACTATAACACCACGTCCAAACTCATTTAAATCCAGACACTCGTTATCTTATACAGGCATTGCCGACCGCAGCGCCGTGTTCTGCCTGTTTACATATCTCTGTATTTGAATATGCACGCGTACACCAGTTTCTTTGGTGCTCCAGAGTATATAAGAACGAACTGTTGTGTTGGTGACAGGTGCTGGCGGCGCTGGCGGTGTCGCTGGGGCCGTTCGCGGCGGGCCTGGGCAAGGGCTACAGCTCTCCGGCGATCGCGTCGCTGGAGCAGCAGGGCGCGCTGTTCCCCGTGTCGGCGCAGCAGACGTCGTGGGTGGCGTCGCTGTCGCTGCTGGGCGCGCTGTGCGGCGGCCTGCTCGGCGGGCTGGCGATGCGCTTCGGCCGGCGCCGCCTCCTCCTCGCCACGGCGCTGCCGCTCTCCGCCTGCTGGGTCGCCACCGTCTTTGCCACTTCCGTCGAGATGATGTTTGTCACCGCCTTCTTCGGCGGCTTCTGCTACGCCATCGTGCTCGTCGTCACCCAGGTGCGTCGCTGGCACGGCTTCTGACCGCGGTCATTAGGGCTCCCGGAGCAGTTCTACATCTACATTTATACTCCGCAAGCCACCCAACGGTGTGTGGCTGAGGGCACTTTACGTGCCACTGTCATTACCTCCCTTTCCTGTTCCAGTCGCGTATGGTTCGCGGGAAGAACGACCGCCGGAAAGCCTCCGTGCGCGCTCGAATCTCTCTAATTTTACATTCGTGATCTCCTCGGGAGGTATAAGTAGGGGGAAGAAATATATTCGATACCTCATCCAGAAACGTACCCTCTCGAAACCTGGACAGCAAGCTACACCGCGATGCACAGCGCCTCTCTTGCAGTCTGCCACTTGCGTTTGCTAAACATCTCCGTAACGCTTACCAGATAACCCTGTGACGACACGCGCCGCTCTTCTTTGGATCTTCTCTAGTATAGGTCGAACGAGTGTTTTGTAAGCCACCTCCTTTGTTGATGGACCACATTTTCTAAGGACTCTCCCAATGAATCTCAACCCCGCACCCACCTTACCAACAATTAATTTTATATGATCATTCCACTTCAAATTGTGCCGTACGATTACTCCCAGATATTTTACAGAAATAACTGATGCCAGTGTTTGTTCCGCTATCATGTAATCATACAATAAAGAATACTACTTTCTATGTATTGGCAATACATTACATTTGTCTATGTTAAGAGTCAGTTGCCACTCCCTGCAACAAGTGCCTATCCGCTGCAGATCTTCCTGCATTTCGCTGCAATTTTCTAATGCTAACGCCGACCATTTCAGAGCCCTGGACCTTTGTGCGATTCAACAGAAATTACGCTCATTTCATTCAGTCTTTTTACTCTAAGTTTGAACGGAACGAAAACAAATTTCACAATGGATTTTGTCCGAATTTTCGCAGCCAAATAAAGACAGGCAGATGGGCAAATGGGATATATATAGCTGCTACGTATATAAATGAACTGTTAGAAAAGTCATCTTTTCAACGGCTAGCTATTTTGCGCACAGAAGTAACATTCGTGAAGAAATTGACGAGTTCTTTTTTCACGTTGAAGAAATATGTTGTCTAGACAAGACAGCCTTGACACAATGAGAGGAAGCCGAAAGGCACGCGCTTAAACTGACGCAGGCTGGCGTGAGGTCTGCAACAAGATACGTAATGAATGCTATAAAAAAAGTACGTAGCTTCTGGAATACTTAACTTTAATCCATAATTGTAGAACATCGCTCTTGATGATACATGCTTCATAATATTAATTAGCAATTGAATACGGTGCCTTGCTAGGTCGTAGCAAAGGCAGCTGAAGGCTAGGCTAACTATCGTCTCGGCAATTGAGAGCGTATTTGTCAGTGAACCTTTCCTTGCAAAGTCGGCTGTACAACTGGGGCGAGTGCCAGTACGTCTCTCTAGACCTGCCGTGAGGTGGCGCTCGGTCTGCGATCACTGACAGTGGCGACACGCGGGTCCGACGTATACTAATGGACCGTGGCCGATTTAAAGGCTACCACCTAGCAAGTGTGGTGTCTGGCGGTGACACCACAAAATAAATATCAAATTACAACATAAACTGAAATTTCCCTCCGATTACAGACAGATTTGACGCGCCTCATTTGCTGTGCGTGATTCCGAGCACAATTTCTCTCCTTTAGACAAATAATTTCACACAATATTTGATTTTTTTTTTTCAATTTTTTTTCTGCATGTCTGCGACGCCGAATCAAACGAACCGGCAACCATTCGTCCTGTCCGGCTTTGTAAAACTTCATCTTCTGTTAGTCGCTTTTGGTAAGGGCCCCATTCACATCAGCAACAACATAGTACAGGTCGCACGAATGTTCTGTAAGCAGTCTCCTTTCTAGTGTAACTGCGCTTTCCCAGTATTCTACCACTGTCTCGAAGTCTGCCACCAGCTTTACCTACAACAGAGCTAGCGTAATCCTTCCCATTCATTTAACTACACATTCTTACGCCTACTCATTTCTGTGAGTTGAACGATTCCAACTGTGACTTGTTGGCATTGTAGTCGTTTTTTTTTTTTTTTTTTTGTTTTGTGAAGTGTACAGTTATACTTTTCCGTGCATTCGAAGTAAGTTTGCGCCACTTTGAAATCTTATCAATATTTCATTTCATATCTGTGCCGCTGTTTTTTCACACAATACTTCGTTATAGATAACTGCGTCCTCTGCAAAAAAATCTGGCCTTACTAAAATGTCGTCTACCAGGTGATTAATACACAATGTGAACAACCAGAGCCCCACTGGACTTCCATGGGAAACACCTGGAGTTACTTCTACTTCTATGGCTGACTCTCCCTGCAAGGTAACATGCTGCGTCCTCCTTGCCAATAAATCCTGAGCCCAGTCACAAATTTCGCTTCAGTCCGCACACGATCTTACTCGTTGGTGCGGTAACGGGTGAAGTCACGCCATGCCGAAAGACGCTTCTGCATGTCTAAGTGTGGAGGAGATGAAGTTTGCTTTGCTTATCGTTTATCGTTGTCTAGCGCTGTGTACGGCAAGGCATCCCAAAGAACAATGGATCTCGTTCGCTGCTGGACGTTGGTAGTGGCGGACGCTCAGAACGATTTAAAACGGGGCCGTCTTCCGACGTGACGGGCACTTTATCCTACTGTAAAAATATCATCCCTGGCATCTTTAGTAAGGTCTGTAAAATCAATTCAGTGTCCTGGGTACACAGTTACGATAACTTCTAATTACATCCGCCACAACTTAATTGCTATCAATTGCATGTATCTAGAATCCTGCTAACCCCATATCCACCGTGAAAATTAACCATGCAACGGTATGAGTCGACGTAGATAACATGCTGACCACAATTTGCCACTAATACGAACAAATTTTCTTTTTCTTCAAGGACATGATCTCAAAATTCAATACTGTCAATTAATATTTGATTCGGTTAACTCAACTATTTTTCAGAATGAGATTTTCACTCTGCAGCGGAGTGTGCGCTGATATGAAACTTCCTGGTAGATTAAAACTGTGTGCCCGACCGAGACTCGAACTCGGGACCTTTGCCTTTCGCGGGCAAGTGCTCTACCATCTGAGCTACCGAAGCACGACTCACGCCCGGCCCTCACAGCTTTACTTCTGCCAGTATCTCGTCTCCTACCTTCCAAACTTTACAGAAGCTCTCCTGCGAACCTTGCGCTTCTGTAAAGTTTGGAAGGTAGGAGACGAGATACTGGCAGAAGTAAAGCTGTGAGGGCCGGGCGTGAGTCGTGCTTCGGTAGCTCAGATGGTAGAGCACTTGCCCGCGAAATGCAAAGGTCTCGAGTTCGAGTCTCGGTCGGGCACACAGTTTTTATCTGCCAGGAAGTTTCAACTATTTTTATTTAAAATAATAATATTACTAATTTCAGTTTTCTTTTAGTTTTGAAACTGCTTAATTTCGTATATTAGTTATAGATCACAATTAAACATCTAAGAACAAAAGTACAATCCGGATTTGATGTAAGAGCGAACCTGAAGTTGAATTATTCATTAGAATTTTTAACGAAGTGTAGCGCATTTTCTAAGGTGAAATACACCTAACTAGACTGTTTCAGATATTTGTCAAGTAGTACTGACGAACGAGTTGTACGGAGCCCTCGTGAAACGATAAAATCGTGAATCAAAACGCCGAAGTAAAACATTACTACTGCCATCGTTATTTCTTATATACGCGAATGCAACTGACAGGTATGTTTCGATGGTTCCTTGATAATGCATCTACACTCCTGGAAATTGAAATAAGAACACCGTGAATTCATTGTCCCAGGAAGGGGAAACTTTATTGACACATTCCTGGGGTCAGATACATCACATGATCACACTGACAGAACCACAGGCACATAGACACAGGCAACAGAGCATGCACAATGTCGGCACTAGTACAGTGTATATCCACCTTTCGCAGCAATGCAGGCTGCTATTCTCCCATGGAGACGATCGTAGAGATGCTGGATGTAGTCCTGTGGAACGGCTTGCCATGCCATTTCCACCTGGCGCCTCAGTTGGACCAGCGTTCGTGCTGGACGTGCAGACCGCGTGAGACGACGCTTCATCCAGTCCCAAACATGCTCAATGGGGGACAGATCCGGAGATCTTGCTGGCCAGGGTAGTTGACTAACACCTTCTAGAGCACGTTGGGTGGCACGGGATACATGCGGACGTGCATTGTCCTGTTGGAACAGCAAGTTCCCTTGCCGGTCTAGGAAGGGTAGAACGATGGGTTCGATGACGGTTTGGATGTACCGTGCACTATTCAGTGTCCCCTCGACGATCACCAGTGGTGTACGGCCAGTGTAGGAGATCGCTCCCCACACCATGATGCCGGGTGTTGGCCCTGTGTGCCTCGGTCGTATGCAGTCCTGATTGTGGCGCTCACCTGCACGGCGCCAAACACGCGTACGACCATCATTGGCACCAAGGCAGAAGCGAGTCTCATCGCTGAAGACGACACGTCTCCATTCGTCCCTCCATTCACGCCTGTCGCGACACCACTGGAGGCGGGCTGCACGATGTTGGGGCGTGAGCGGAAGACGGCCTAACGGTGTGCGGGACCGTAGCCCAGCTTCATGGAGACGGTTGCGAATGGTCCTCGCCGATACCCCAGGAGCAACAGTGTCCCTAATTTGCTGGGAAGTGGCGGTGCGGTCCCCTACGGCACTGCGTAGGATCCTACGGTCTTGGCGTGCATCCGTGCGTCGCTGCGGTCCGGTCCCAGGTCGACGGGCACGTGCACCTTCCGCCGACCACTGGCGACAACATCGATGTACTGTGGAGACCTCACGCCCCACGTGTTGAGCAATTCGGCGGTACGTCCACCCGGCCTCCCGCATGCCCACTATACGCCCTCGCTCAAAGTCCGTCAACTGCACATACGGTTCACGTCCACGCTGTCGCGGCATGCTACCAGTGTTAAAGACTGCGATGGAGCTCCGTATGCCACGGCAAACTGGCTGACACTGACGGCGGCGGTGCACAAATGCTGCGCAGCTAGCGCCATTCGACGGCCAACACCGCGGTTCCTGGTGTGTCCGCTGTGCCGTGCGTGTGATAATTGCTTGTACAGCCCTCTCGCAGTGTCCGGAGCAAGTATGGTGGGTCTGACACACCGGTGTCAATGTGTTCTTTTTTCCATTTCCAGGAGTGTATATACCTCTTCGGCTCAGGCTTATAGAACAGATACAGTTAAATGTCTCTAAACACCTCGCAACCCGCGTGACTTTAAAAAGAGAGAGAGAGAGAGAGAGAGAGAGAGAGAGAGAGAGAGAGAGAGAGAGAGAGAAAGAAAAAGTTGGAGTCCTCCGAAAAAAATTAAAATCAAGGAAATGAAGACAGATCAGAAAGTATGAATCCATAGCGGGAGAAGTTCTTCAAAAACAAATGGAAGAAGCGCGTGGTATTACCGCTGCGGAATAGGAATCCTTTAGAAATATATATAAGAACAATTTTGGCTGCCTCCGTAGAGGTAATCGTTTGCGATGGTGTATGAGGCATCCTTCACAATCGTGATTCGATTCAGCTTTAAACCATCATCGATTCGTTTATGAAGATAGTCACAGAATTTTTTCGAGGCTGTTGTGACGTAAAAAGTCAAAACAACACATATCATTTCTGCAGACGTGCTAGTAACCAGTGTTGAAGAATCCAATAGTAGACGGCCCGTAGGAATCTGTGCTGGGCCTTTTGTTTCCACTACTCTGTAGAATGGCGCACCGTGCCAAAGCGGCTTTGAAGTTCCGCCCAGCATTGCTACGGCTTGGTTGCCTCCCGCTGTTGGTCTGTGTGTAAAGGGAACGCGCATCTGAGGCGACATACATATTCAGCACTTGCTCTCACTTGCTGTTTTGTCTGCTGGTTCTCTTTAAACTGCTGCCGCTTTCGCGCTGATGCTCATTCTGTCTTGTGGCTTAAGACGGCTGGTACCCTCCAACTTACAGCAACAAAAAACAAAGACAATTATATATTTATAAAAGCACCACGGTTGCTTTGTAGGTAACGACATAAACAATGCAAGATTCTGCTCAACATTCATGCTACAAGCATATCATTAGATACTAAATATATGGGATGCGACGCCAAATTTCCGAACATTTAAATAATATGATGACGATCAATGAGATTATCGGCTTCCCATATACATTTGGCTGCAAACAACAGTTCAAGACAATCGAAACTTGCTGTACCATTATAACTGCTGATGATTTATTGACGTACCGATACAACTATTACACAAAGAATCAGTGCTGGTAATGGAAGAATAAAGAGAAAGTTCTCAATAACATGAAGTCGGTCTTTTGGACAGAGTGGAGGTGAATGTTAGTTGCCAATGACTTGTGATGTGGAAGGAAGAAATAAAACAGCTGGTAGTTTGCTTGTTTCTTCGCAACAACTGGCCTTTATTAAGAAAGAGGAAACTACTAAATTCCCAAGTGGGCATATGCTCATCCACGGTGGATAAAGTAACAGACCAACTAAGCCGGCAGCTGTAGCCAAGCGGTTCTAGGCGCTTCAGTCCGGAACCGCGCTCCTGCTACGGTCGCAGGTTCGAATCCTGCCTCGGGCATAGATGTGTGTGATGTCTTTAGTTAGTTAGGTTTAAGTAGTTCTAAGTTCTAGGGGACTGATGACCTCAGATGTAAGTCCCATAGTGCTTAGAGCCATTTGAACCATTTTTGAACAGACCAGCTGAATATACAACGTTAGAGAGTCGTTTACCTTAACGTTTTCGAGTGTTTCTATATCATCAGGTTTCACAAGCAATTCTGGCCTGAATGTGTTGTCGTTCGGTGTTTCCATCGTTTGGAAGTAGAAGGGCTGAGCCCAGAATTCGTACTCTTGCCGTTAATCAATGTTGTTGGCAACAAAGCAAACTAACAATAAGACACAATATCAAAGCAAAATCGAAGAGATGCAATGGCGCGGAGAGAGGGGGATTAAGGTACCGAGAAAACGGAGTATAGTCTTTATGTATTTTAGGACTCAATACTTTCTATTTATTGTAGAATTTAAGACTTGTGTTAGTAGTGCTTGCGAGTTACAAGTCTACTATGTGTGTCCTATATTGGACCCAGTAATTGTTTTGATTCAAAGGGCGCTTACTCTCTGTCAACAAACAAGACCTAGCTGTGCGCTCAGTGAAAATGACACCTGAGACCAATTGTGTAATTGTTGGAAGGAGAGAGAGGAGTCATCTAAAAATGATGTCTGTGCTGGTAACTGCAAAAAGAAAAGTCGTCGTCAACTCAAAAATTGGTATAAACACCACAGCGCCAGCGCTTTGCTAGGCATGGTCCTCTTGGAGGTGGTATGCTGTTGTCTTTCGCATAGCGTTGTGCAAAGTATGGCGGAAGTACTTCGTACCAATATCAACGATTTGTTCTTCTATTCCAATGGTGTATTAAACGAATGAAAAATGTCCGTTTATATGCCTCCCTACCATACCCTAATCCCTCTCGTCTCTTTCTCATGGTCCCCATGCCAAATGTGTGTGAAGTCCTAAGGGACCAAACTGTTGAGGTTATCTGTCCCTAGACTTATCCATTACTTAAACTAACTTATGCTAAGAACAACACACACACCCATGCCTGAAGGAGGACTCGAACCTCCGGCGGGAGGCGCCGCGCTCCCGATGCCAGGCATACTATGATCATAGCAGGATTGTCGCACAATCTCTGGAATACTGATTCTCTCAAAGTATCCAGCAGTTTCGCCGGACCTTTGTTCCAAACTTCCCATTTACGTCTGCCGCGCATCTGAGTTCAAAATGGTTCAAATGGCTCTGAGCACTATGGGACTCAACTGCTGTGGTCATAAGTCCCCTAGAACTTAGAACTACTTAAACCTAACTAACCTAAGGACATCACACACATCCATGCCCGAGGCAGGATTCGAACCTGCGACCGTAGCAGTCGCACGGTTCCGGACTGCGCGCCTAGAACCGCGAGACCACCGCGGCCGGCCGCATCTGAGTTACACGTTAAAATGGGTGATAGTGACGTATTACGATGATAACAACTCGTCTGATTTCCTTCGATGCCTGTTGGCACTACTTGATAAAGACTCCTAACGCGACAGCAATATTACATAATCGGCGCCTTGAATCGGATTTCCTTTACATAAGCACTCCTATTTCCGAGACTTGTTCCAACAAATCTAAGTCTTAGATTACCTTTTCCCTGTTACAGACTTGACATGCTCGTCACATTTTGTACCACTTTTTACTATTACCCCTACCCGTGTTTGGATCGAATCTTAAACTTACGTCGACGTGATATTTTGGTGTTCGAATTGGCCGCCATCTTCAGATGCTAAGTTGAACTGCGAGACGCCACAGCTCCTTCTCCTTCATCATCATCATCATCATCATCATCATCATCATAATCATCATCATCCTACCTCAGTCCACTGCTGGATATAGGCCTCTTCCACACGTTTCCATTGTTTTCGTTCTTGAGCCACCTGGTGCCATCGTGTTCTAACCACAAGCTTCACGTTATCATGTTTTGCGGTCTCCCAGTGGTTCCTTGAAGTCCCAAGGTCTCCACTGAAGTATTCTACAGGTCTAGCTCTGCTGGCCGCTGTGGCCGAGCGGTTCTAGGCGCTTCAGTCAGGATCCGCGCGCCTGCTACGGTCGCAGGTTCGAATCCTGCCTCGGGCATGGATGTGTGAGATGTCCTTAGGTTAGAGGTTAATTAGGTTTAAGTAGTTCTAAGTCCAGGGGACTGATGACCTCAGATGTTAAGTCCCATAGTGATTAGAGCCATTTGAACCATTTTTTGATCCAGCTCTAATCGACCTACGTACGCGGCCCACTGTCACTTCCGTGTTGAAATTCGCTCTAAGACGTCTGTTACGTTGGTTGTCCTACTGTCCTCTGATCGAATATTATCCCTTAGGCTGACTTCTAGCATCTATCGGCTCCATAGCTTGTTGTGTGCGCTGTAGATTACGAGCGCTTTACGAGCGCTTGCCTCAGAGTTATCATTTCCAGACTGTAGGTTGTAATAAGTAATGTGCATATATTATAGATCTTAGACAGGCCTTGAAGGCCCAACAGTACTGAACTACCACGGTTTCATCCTCAGCACACTGACGACACGGAATGGATGCAGATACAGAGGGACATGTGGTCAAGCACACTGGTCTCCCGGCTTTTGTCAGTTGTCTCGATCAAGTAGTTCCACTGCTAACCTCACAAGGGCTGAGTGCATACTGCTTGGTAACAGTGCTCGGCGGACCCGTACAATCACCCATCCAAGTGCTAGTCAAGACGAGAAACAGTCAACTTCGGCGGAGTGACTCAAACTGGTATTACCACTATGGCAAGCTCATAGGCGTTACAGACCCTAGCCTTCATATCATATAAAACATACATGCTGGTAAGGATGCATCTTGGGTTCTGGAATGTTGCCCAGCGCCGTCCTATTCTGCGAGTAATTTCGTTTTTTAATTGTTTTTCCGCAGTTTAATCTTGTGGCCACGGCAGAAGTATTCATCAACAATTTCTATCGACAGGTTTCCTAATGTAAGCGGCTGTTTAGGCTTAGTATTTTTGCTTTACTGATGTTAATCTGCTCTGCAGATGCAAGAAAACAATGCAGAGGATGGTTCGAGTATCAGTGAGCCGTGTTAATTCGCGTGTTAATTCGCGTGTTTGTGTGCGCGTGCACGGACAGGTGTACATCAGCGAGATCTCGGTGCCGGACATCCGCGGGTGCCTGAGCGCGCTGCAGAAGACGGTGGGCCACGCGGGCACGCTGACGAGCTTCGCGGTGGGCGCGTACCTGGACTGGCGGCAGCTGGCGGCCGTGGTGGCGGCGGCGCCGCTGCTGCTGTTCGCGGCGGCGCTCTGCGTGCCCGAGACGCCCAGCTTCCTGGTGGTGGCGGGCCGCGACGCCGAGGCGCTGGCGGCGCTGCGCTGGCTGCGCGGACCGGGCGCCGACGTGCGCCGCGAGCTGGCCACGCTGCGCGGCAACGTGCTGGCGCGCCGCGGCGACCCGGCCGACGGCGGCCGCGCGGGAGGCCGCCTCGGCGCGCTCAAGCGCTGCCCGCCGCCGCCGGGGCTGCTGCGCCCCACGCTCACCACGTGCGGCCTCATGCTCTTCCAGGTAAGCCGAGCTACTTGCTGTCACACTATCAACCGTCCCGCTTTCAATCGTGGCGTCATCAAAACGATGGGCACAAACCACTAACGGTAGAATTGCCATCAGTCCAGATTATTTTTTTTTTTTTTTTTTTTTTTTTTTTGGGATCGTCCGTACTTTTCTGTCACGCGTGCCTACATGAGTACAACGGGACACCCTCAAGTCCCATTCCGCGCGGGATTAGCCGAGCGGTCTTAGGCGCTGCAGTCATGGACTGTGCGGCCGGCCTCGGCGGAGGTTCGAGTCCTCCCTTGGGCGTGTGTGTGTGTGTGTGTGTGTTTGTGTGTTTGTCCTTAGGATAATTTAGGTTAAGTAGTGTATAAGCTTAGGGACTGATGACCTTAGCAGTTAAGTCCCATAAGATTAAAAAAAAAAAAGTCCCATTCTTTGGATTTATTTTTGCAGTTTGAATTTGTTTATATCATACTAGCTGTACCTGGCCACTGTGGCTCAGTCTCAGTTAACAGAAAACAAAGAAAAGAGAAAACACAAGTTTCTGGTATGTGGGAGAATGGGATGTACATCTTAATCTCCTCCCGCTGTCTCTATCTTCTTCTCTCTCCCTCTCTCTCCATTTCCTCATGTCCCCCTCTCTCAGTTTATCACCTCCTCCCTCTGTGCTCTGTTCATCTTCTCCTCCCCTTCTCTTTGCCCATCTTCTCCATCCATCTGCTCCTTCCCGTTTTCTATGCCCATTTTCTCCCACCCCTCTGTTCATCTCCTCTTCCCCCTCCTCTCACTGACCTTGAGTCTTGTTTTAAATACAAGTTCCTCGAATGTTTTTTATTTCAGTCTTTTATCACAATATGAATTCTTTAGACGATGACCGGTTTCAGTCCGTAATGACCATCCTCAGATCTTTTTTACACCATGTCCGGAATAAAGCCGGTAGTCGTCTACAGAATTCATATTGTGATTAAAGACTGAAATAAAAAAAACATTTGACAGTATTGGATCACTGTTTGTACACGCGACCATGTCGCAGTTGGTGAGACAAGTTTCTCGATTGCTAACAACGTTTCACTATTGTACATTTCATATATGTATTTATGTACTAAAAGTATATAGACTATGTGTCGAAATGTTTATATTACAGTAAAGTGTAAAAATTTGTAGTAAATCGGAAAGGCACATTTTGAGATGAGCCTCCCAGATTTATAATGAAATCCTCATTGTTTATGGGGATAGTATGCTGGCTCGCTCGCACTAATGTGTTCAAGTGGTATCTTGAACTTAAAACCTTGCAGTGTCAATGTTCACGATGAAGAAACGAGTGGAGGTCCCACAATTGTGACTGGTGACATGGTGAACAAGATCGAGTACATGATCCGTAGGGCAGTTGGTTAACTGTGGACGAGATGAATGCAGTATTTCCAGAAATCTACAGATCTCTTCTACGTGTAATCATTACTGAAATACATGGTATTCGAAAATTGTGTGGGACGTGGGTATCAAAACAGCTTACAGATCAGGGAAAAGTCAACAGAATTGCCTTCATTGTTGGGCTGTCTGATTACTAGGGTCACCTAATAGAAGCTTCATCAGTGGTACCACACCGGTTTCCACGGATCTGTTACCTCAATTTGGGTCTGGTGGGCTCATAAAAGGACCGTATGGTGGGTGGGGAAGTATTTCTGATACCTGTATGTCGAGCTTTCCTATCACTGGTAGGGCAATATGCGGTCTTCGTGCAAAATGAGGACGCCGCCTACAGCCACATTAGGTCTTCTTTGACAGATTTTCTGGTGCAGAACATTTTGCAGAAACAGCTTGTAGGACGCGCTTGTTACAGACGTCCCCTTGTACACTATTTGTAGCTATGATTCCAGTCATGTCATTTGCAAAGACCATCTTCAGTTTCACCTTTAATTGTTGGCAGCGGAATTTTTCTGACGTGGAGTGTCGGAACTTTTGTATTGTGACGACTGAGTGCGACTTCACTTATGGTTCAAAATCTCGTATACAGGTTTCAGCAAAAGTGCAGCAATGTTTTTCAGAAACTGTTCTCCTTATGTTCTATAACGCTGAAGCAATTCTTGTGCGATTATTTTGCGACTTGCTTTCTGCTGTTCTCAGATCATGCGGAATCTATCTGGCAGCAACTTTTCGCATTTTTTACTTTACGGTCACGATTCTGTAAACTGAAGTGACAGACTTTCTGGCCTCATACGCAATTTCCTCACATGTTTTTCGTCGATCCTCTCTCATAATTTTATTAACAATAACCTGTGAAGTGTAGTCCATTCCACTTGATGGCATTTTACTTCTTGAGTTGCCCTCAATGTTTACCCGATCTTCAAGGAACGAGCAGACCACCGTCATACTGTGCTACGATCAACTACCTTATTCCCACACACCCCTCACAAAGCGTTGTAAATTTCCGTTGGGTTCTTTCCACACAGGGTTTCGACTCTGATGTAGGAATGCTGGTCACTACGTGTACTCTAACCTGACTCGGTTTCAGCTTCCATTTCAAAACAGGATACTCACGACACAGCCAAGCGAACCAGTAAATGCACATATGGCCGTCACGCCTTAAGTTTCGCTCAAAACTGAAACAAATTTCAACATGATAACGCCACTGTAACGGTCGTTCATGCGCACTGTGCAGGACTTTTGAAATGACTCTCGTAATTGCGTACTCTTACCTTCTGGGGCCTTATTCTATATCGTTCATACCGATCGGTGTAGTAGGTTAGGCTCGGTAGTGACGTCACTTTCGGTTCCTTATCGAAATATCCTATTCATTACGCTTCTGAGACTTGTTACCGAACAGTCCTCCCACCGATTTTACGACAATTGTACCGAGAGGTTTTGGATTTCGGTCAGGCTCTGTCGATCGGTGAGCTGTGGTTTATGTACACCTACAATTTGTTGTTTTAAACCTATTTAGCGGTTTTAGCTTTGGATTTAGTGATTGTGTTACTAAAGAATCACCAGAGGACGCATCCGGTTGGAAAGTGAGTTCGTAATAGACTATTTTCCTTTGTTAGAAATAAGAGTAGGTTAGGTTGTTACTGTGAATGATTACATCCAAAAAACGCTTTTGGGTCAATATTCTCTCAAAATACGTGTTATTTTTATGCAAATAAGAGTTTAAACATCATTAAATATCAAGACATCGGCTCTGCTTACGTATATTACATGAGTGTGAACTGACCTTACTAGTGCCTTTGTGTACTTTTTCCCACAAATGAGTTGGTTATAATTATCGAAACGTGTTTACAACTTTCAAGTAACAATGGAATGCAATTATGTGAAGCCTGATATTGGAAACCTTCCAAACTATCACGCATTTATGACTTACGCAGTACCGTTTGGCAACGAAGTCAGCCTACGTTCCTCTACACAATACTACAAGAATGAGCAATGTGTGTACGTTGTTTGGCGTGGCCAAGTGGTTAGCGCGCGGAAATGAGATACGAAAGGTCAAGAGTTCGCCCATGGGTGAATACAAAAAAATTTTTTTCCTCTTCGTATATGCAACACGTTCTGAGACATTGTTTTTCATATAAGTTAAGATTTTTTTGCAATATTCGTTATTACTTACATGCAAGAGCGCTTTTCCTCAGTAATGATTTCGTGATTTCTGTGTGTTTAAAATACGAAATATGAAATTGTTGGAGATGAAATTGCTGTGAGTGAAACAACCGTCAGTGACCTTTATATTTTTTCTTGTCAGAAATAATTCACCATTTTTTCCGAATATGTAGCGATTTCCGAGTATGCGGTTAGACAGGAATCTAAGAGCACAACTTAAATTACTGGGAATGTAACTAGCAGCAGTCACCTTCATAATCTTGCTTGTCGCAAGTATTTATCTGCGATCGAATCCTCGACCACAGCAGACAGAGATGAAACATCTCTGCTGTAATATTTTTAGACTGCAGCACCGTATACGAAACATTTTCATTCATGAGATGCATGTTATAAACTTCGACGAACTGCAGGAGCTCTCGAAAATGCGTTTTTTTTTTTTTCAATTTTGTTTTTAAGACCCAAATCGTTGACGCATCATATAGGGAAGTGGGCTACATAATCATTTGGAACTCTAGGAATGTGTTATAACCATATTCTGTTTATCTTCTTATTCTTTGAAACTCTCAGAATCAATTTTTCGGGTGTTTTTATAGATGTATTAGTACAATGTGGTACTACACACTATTCCTACCTAATTTTCCGAAACGTAAAATCCAAAACACGATGTCAGTGTGAATGAGAATAAGATGACATAATGCGGCATTTACGGCAATCTGCAGAATACAGTCAAATACGCTATCGTTAGTATGCATGCATGGAAACATGCGGTCAGAGAAACTGTATAAATTTTTATGCACTTCAGCTGAGAATCATGGAAATGGATATACTGCGCCTGATACTGTTAAGGAGGAGGCAAGGGCGATGAAGGCGGGCACGTCAGCTCGATGGAATGCGGCATCATGCGTTATGGCAACGTATTTTCGGCACTTTGAAGAATAGCGCGCCTGTGTCGTCTGTGTTCGTGGCGCTCTGCGCGCTGCAGTGCGCATGCGCGGATCTGCGGCCGCTTGCTTTTGATTGGCTTGCGCGACACGAACCGACAACAGCGCTTCGGTTCTCCAGACTCGAACGGTATCGCTGCCGAAATGCATACTGAATAATGCAGAGACTCTAATTCGAGTACTATACCGTTCGGTGCTATTAACTTCCGAAACGATTGGCACAATGGCGGAAAGATACAGAATAGGCACCCTGGACATGCCTCGTACATTACAAACTGCTCAGACGTTCTCTTGCATGACTAACATTCCTGGAAGAATGAATATAGCGGAGAAAATGATTCAACCACAGCCTAAGGGATTTCGGAAGTTCTGAAGGCAGAGAAGTACATGAATGAGCTCAAAGTGATGCTTTATGGGTCGGCACTCTTCAGCGGCCTGTTGGCGTGTTGCAGAGGTTCTCGGGCGCGCACGCGTTCAGCTTCTACGCGGTGCCGATCCTGCGGCAGACGCTGGGCGGCATGGACCCGCACGGGGGCGCGGTGGCCGTGGCGCTGGTGCAGCTGCTGGCGTCGCTGCTCAGCGGCCTGCTCATCGACACGGCGGGCCGCCTGCCGCTGCTGCTCGCCTCCTCCACGCTCATGTCCATGGCGCTCGCCGGCTTCGGCTCCTTCGCCTACTACGAGGACCTCCACCCACAGGTCAGTAACCCGTCTGTACCACACTACGACCACATGCTCAACACTTCACTCGTCGTCGACGGCACACGAACCCGAATCCTTCTTACTGTGCTCCTTTCCCCGTTGCTCGGTGAATCGTCAGAGAAGAATCTTTCTTCTACTTTTACATACGAGGTGGTTTGAAAAGTTCTCGGAACGCAATAGAAAAGAAGCACTTCCAGCAATGAAACTTTATTTTTCAACGTAGTCTCCTTGTAGAATAATGCACTTGGTCCAACGATGTTCCAGTGCCTTGACTCCACCTCGAAAATGAGTTTCCTCCAGGCCTGCAAAATAGTTCTCAACTCTGGCTATTAGTTCTTCGTTTGAAGCGAATTTTCGTCCACCAAGAAAAATTTTCAATTTTGGGAAGAGATGGAAGTCTGAGGGAGGCATATCAGGTGAATAAAGCGGGTGTGGCAAAAACTCATACCTTAGTTCGTGTAATTTTGCCATGGCGACGGCACATGTGTCTGGGCGCGCATTGTCTTGATGGAAGATGACTTTCTACCTTGCAAAACCTGGCCTCTTTTCGCGTATCTTTTGTTGCAATTTGTCCATGAGGTTAACATAGTATTCTCCAGTAATTGTTTGCACAGTGAGGAGATAATCTACAAACAGAATCCCCTTCGCAACCCTGAAAGAACACTGATGCCGTGGCCTTTCCCGCCGAAGGAATTTTCTTTGCTTTCTTTGATGGCGGAGAATCAGCATGTTTCCACTGCTTTATGACTGTTGTTTTGTCTCTGGGCTATAGTAGTGCACCCAAGTTTCATCTGAATCACAAACCGACGCAAAATATCTTGGTTCGTTTCTCCTAAAACGGGCACGACATTGTTCCGATACGTCCCCGTGCGTTTTTGATACAGCGTCAAGAGTCGTGGCACCTATCTTGCAGATAATTTTTTTTCATTTCTAATTCTTCAGTTAAAGTGTGATATACCCTTTCAGATGACATCTGGCAAACGTGAGAAATTTCATGCATTTTCAATCGGCATCCCTCCATGACCATTTTGTCCACTTTTGCAATGATTTCTGGAATAGTGACACATCTTCCCCAACCACTACGCGGATCACCCGACCAAATTTAAATTCATTTGTCCAGTTGAATATGAAGGAGCAGAGCCGCCCCCCCCCCCCCCCCCCCCGTGTATTCTGGAAATCGGTATGAATGTCCTTTGCTTTCATACCTTTCTTTACGAAGTACTTTATCACTGCTCGAACCTCAATTTCACCCATCTTCGCAAATCACTACGCGGGAACAACTGAGCAACGTCACCACCACAGCCCTCTTCCAAGAGCACTGATCTGGCAAGTGTTTACAGACAACCGTCTAATGATTATCACGTGGACAACTCGTTGCGCTAGCTCTGACCTCTCGTGGTGACTCCGAGAACTTTTCAAACCACCCTCGTACATACGCCGCAAGCCGACAGACGGTGCCCCACAATAGACCTTACGTACATGAAACTTTTCATGTCGACATGACTGTATCGAGCAGTACAACATGAGAACTGTATCTGAATGTTACATGATCGTTTTTCTACTGATCTGCATTAAGTTACACTTTCTCACATTTAGAGCAAATAGTCATTCATCACACGAAATAGAAATTCTATCCAAGGCATCCTGTATCCTCCTAAAGTCACTCAAATGTGACACTTTCCTGTAGAATACAGCGTCGTCATCAGCAATCACAGAATGCAGCTCGCACTAGCCATACTGTTTATTTATAAAGAGAACGAGAGTGGTCCTATCACATTTCCTTGGGGCACTCCTGGATACCATTGTCTCAATGAACATTCTTCATACAGGATAATTTAACAGTTGCTATTATGAGTACAAAGTCTTTGAGACATTTACACACATATCTGAGCACCCACTCCATATGCTTGGACCTTTAACTGTCTGCAGCATGGTAATGTGTCAAATGCTTTCTGGAAACCCAGGAAGGTGGAATCTGACTGTTGCCTTCACCTATGGCTCACAAGATATCAGTGGTACAGATGGTGTAATTGTGAGACTCAAGATGGCAGTAAAAAACAGAGCCCAGATTCACACCACATTTCTTCATTTCTGGAAGATTTTGACACTGTCATTTAGTGAACAAAATATGAATGTACAGAATATCAGACCAGCTTTGTGACTTAGCAAATAGAATACAGTATATCATTATGAATAGCAAGAAATCTCCATACCTGAAAGTAATTTTGTGCTTACCCCAAGGTAGTGTTGTAGGTTCATTACTGTTCATACTATGAGTGTGTAAATTATGTACAAGGCAACTTTAAAAGCTCCATAATGCTGTTTTGGATGATGCTGTTGTGCACAGGGAAGATGCAATGCAAGAAAAATGTACTCGAAAAATTCTCATTGATTAAATATCTGTATGTGAAAGACCACAAACGTAATTTTATATAGGTAGATGCCTAACAGACATTCACTGGGAGAATTTCCCACAAAGTTTAGTGCGCCCACAAAGCAAGTTGCCTACAAAACGCTTGTTCTATGGTTGCATTGTCAGTTCAAGGGTTAGAGGAAGCCAAGGGCATACCACCTCCACAAGACAATGCCTGGTGAAACAACACATCAGTGTTCACACATATGCTCAGGTTAATGACAGCTTTACCTTTTTCCCTAACACTCATTGAATATTTACAACTTTTACTTCCACTTGTACCACAGAGATGTCATGAAAGTAAACTTAGACAGTTTCCATATCACATGGAAGCTTACTCAATGCCTGAAAATGTGGTTGTCATATGTTGACAGGCGGCTCCGCATCTCGACTGGATTCCGCTGTTGTGCGTGCTGGTGTTCACGGTGGCTTTCTCGCTGGGCATCAGTCCTATTTCGTGGCTGCTGATCGGTGAGCTCTTCCCACTGGAACACCGAGAGCTGGGCTCAGCCATCGCCACAGCCTTCAGTTACGTGTGCGCCTTCGTTGGCGTGAAGACATTTGTCGATTTTCAGCAGGCGCTGGGCCTTCACGGCGCCTTTTGGCTGTATGCAGCCGTCTCGCTGGCAGGCCTCTGCTTCGTCGTCTGCTGTGTCCCAGAGACTAAAGGCCGCGACCTCGACGAGATGCACCCCAAGGGCGCCAGTGCGTAGCGACATGCCGACATCACCGAATTCCCCCCTTCGACCCCCTCGTTCGGCGCCGAACGGCACAACACGGCCCATCTTATCAGCAGTATCTGCCGGAGATCGAAAAACGCCGCCCCCTTTGCGAGGAATATACGAGATCTGGTCCAGCTTTTCTACTGTGTTCATTATTTTACAATGAAGTGCGTACAACGACTGGGGAGATGTTTACAATAGCTACCTTCTTTAGAACTTTTGGCACTAAACCTCAGGTATTATTTGTCATCAGTTCTCCTTCCCTCATTGATACATGGCTTGCATAATTCAGAATTGCTCGAGTTTCCCACTTTATTTCAGATCTACAGCCACTGGTCAGCCAGTTAGCTAGCAAACTGGTGACTGAGGGATGAGTCATAGACTGCACAATGTTTATTCCAGTTTCTTTTAAAATGGGATACTGCTACAAAACTGCAGTTCCACTGTAAATAAATGCCCTACTTGTGAAGATGGTTGCTGACTGTTAGCCATCACCTGAACAGGTTTAAATGTGTGTACATCAAAATTCAACAGCTTGCTTAAGGTCTGGGGGTATACAAATTTGACATCTTTCATGTTTACAAAGCAATGTTACAGAGTACGAAGCACATAACTGGTGTATTAACAACATACAGCAGTTAAGTTTCTATAAATCCTCCGTGCTACTTAAATTATATCCAAGTGCAACAGAAGCAACCACATTAGCAGATGGTAAGTAAAAATTTCCAAGAGATTTCTACCTTCATATCTCCTCTTTCTCTACCACTTTCATTTAACTGTTGTCACACTCTCTTTTATTTCACCAGTAAGTAGATTCAACACCAATTGTTGCAGTGCATTATCAGTTTCTGAATCAACAGTGTTGACTGTCATATTACAAAAACAGTCCCAAAAAAAGTGGACAAAGTTCATTTTGTTCGTCATATCATGACTTGGTATTAGAATCGAACATCAACTACTGTACAAAACCGTATTAATTGGATTTTGCTCAAGTAATATCTGTATGACTGTGTGCCTCCAGCATGGTTCATTTGCACTAGAGAATGCACATCAAAACTTTTCAGTTCCAATATTCACAATGTCATTCATAGGTCGAGCTTATCTGAATTACAGTATTAAATGTAATTGCCTGTTGGCGAAACCATAACGCCACTGACAATCGAAGACAGCAGGGATCACAAATAAGATATTTGGGAGAAGCAACCTGAAGTCTCACACTTTGCTTAACAATCATTACTTTGAATGATGTGAGTGCATTCAATATTTTTCAATAGCTGGTGTTTCACTAAAAGGGAAATAGATTCTGTGCATTGTTTGTTTTACAAAAAAGAGATAGCTGTAGTAGACTGTTATGAATGGCACTCATTACTGTGACATCAAACATATTATGGTGCCTTTAATACAATTCTGAGGACATTACTGTAAGGGTCAGTTGCGACTCTTAATTCAGTCCTCTTCACAAACTTGATCTACTACATTGAGTGAAGTAATGACGGGAAATTTAATGGAGCAAACCCATTTTTAAACTTACAAATCTCAGAATTTCGATAACAGGATTTTGCTTAATATCTTCCAACTTTTTATGATTAATTTTTGAATGATAAAAAATAGAGGTTCCTAACGTTTGATACAGAGAATATTTAGCTGCATGCAAAGACAGTTTTGAAGTAAATGAATTTTAAAAAGATGAATTTTAGAGGGATGATGTCAGATGGTACTAGATGTCATTCTTTCAGCATTTGATTTACAACCAATAGTTGATATAAAACTATTATTGAGAAAGGACACTGAATATATACACATGACAATAACACTTTGCAACTCAAGACAATACATACTGGAAAACACTTTATGACAATAGCACACAACGGACAAAATGTGATGGAGGAAAAGCATCATTTAACTTTTTCCCAAATGTAATATGAGGTAAGTTCCAAAATTTTGTATCATATCACATATTTTGCACAAAAGAATAAACCAGAAATTTTGACGGTATGAAAGTATAAAGACCATTTTAATAATTTTAACTAAAGCATTCATAACATGTCATGATTCCTGGCAGTAGGCTTCCTGTAATTGCAGAATGTGTAAGTGTATGTTAATGTCAATTAGAAATGACAATACCAAGCTATGTAAAGCAGTGCTAATGACAATAATGACATAATCTTATTTGTTTTCCCTTCATTATACTGAGACTGTAGAACAATAAAACTGGTCATCATCAAACCACATTTTGATAGGCACTGCATTTTACACAAAGCATCTCTCAAGAGAGCTGGTTCAGTTCTCATAGTATGTATTAACAGTATTAGATTTGCCATACTCGTTTTAAGTTATTTTAATGGTGGTTAATGTATGATTACCTAAATATATTGGAATGCAAAGAGATATGTAGGCCATGCAGAAATAACAGGTCACTTATTAAAGCATGTAGCATTAAAGGGCCTTAGTGCATCACATTATCATTTAGCAAGTATTTTTCATTTATATACAGTTCACAGATTCCAAAATTCTAGTGACATTTGCTCAAGAACTTAAAATTAAAACATAAATCTTCTCATCTTGTGACAAAAATAAAAGAGTGCAAAGCATTCATTTCATTAACATAAACAAAACATATCAGATTCTAGCACACTAATTTCTTGCTCGTTTTCAAGCTTTTCTTGACAATACTGCCTATTTTCCAACATTTCTAAAATTAGCAATTTATTGTAACCAACTAATGAAGAAAATCGTTCTTCCAACAGAAATTTATATTGGCAAATGACTGCAATTTTTCTATGACAATAACAAAGTATCTTCATAGCTTTTAGACACAGACAATAGAAAAATAGTTTTCTAGACTCTACAAAGTAAGAATGGGGAATACCGAAGTGAAAATTTATATGAAGTATGAATGATTGGTTTATGCTAGTGGGTACATCAATAAAATGCTTGAAAATTCTTTTACAAAGGTATTTCTACATTCCTAACAAAAATCTTCACATTTTAAACCAGCCTTAGTCTTTCATAAGTACCAGTTTCACAGACCAATGTTTCAGGAATGTTGCTGTATAACACTACTTCAGTGCGGTTTCATTTTAGAACAATCAGTCCCATTAAAGGAAAATGTAATATACTGATGACAATCTCAAGTGGCCTCAAAAAAAGTTCACACCCCATTAATGGTGCAAAGGGTTTATCTTATTATTGAAGCAAGTCAAAACATCTGCTGAGATAGTCAGATATCATCAACATTTACTTTGTGTTGTGAGCTTATTACAAAATTTGAGGCACTACTTTGTTCAAGGAATACAACATCACTTCTCGGACATGTTTACTCAATGAATCTAAAAAAGCTGTTCGCGATCGTCATTAACAATAAGCAAGAAGAAATAAGTTTTTAATTGCAAAAACGAAAATACTGCTATATTTCTCAATGAAGACACCAACCAGATCAATAAAACATACTATATCTTTAAGTAAAACTTTAATGCACAAGAATGATTTGTACAATGACATTACACTACAAGTTAGAAATGTCCTGCTGAAGTAACAAGGGTGCATAAGTGATGTGCAATATCATATCCATAATATTTAATTGTTATTTATGTACAAGTTTTATTCTTTGAGTAAACAATGTCTTGTTATAAAAAAAAATGTTAACTGCATCTAAAACTTGGGCCCTAAAGAATGTATTACGCTGTGCTAGTGATTCGGCTGAGAAGCGATTCTTACACTGTAATAAATTTCTAATGAATGATTAAGACAATAACAAAATCTATGTTGTAGAATCGTTAGCATCAGCATTGTCAATATAAGTAACCTGTCAAATGTAAATAACATACTTTGGTTATAGCATATCTATTTTCTCTGTATTCAGTAACTGAAATTTGTAAAATCCTTGCTAATGATGCAATATTTTATATAGTGTATTTGTGGCTTCATTTAATTTTTATATGGACATATATTACTGTAGGCATTATTGTATATTTGTACTGCCTATGTGCATTTCTGTTAAAATTAAAGACTAGTATGAAAATGTTTGCTTTCCTGATGTGTTGCATACACCACCACAAAATGGAGGAACAATTATGTTTTCTCTGCTTAACTGCCTTGCAGCCATTAAGAACTGCAGTAAATAAATTATACACAGGAAATAAGAACTCAATCTCTGATTGAGGGAAAAAATGGTAGTGTTCTTTACAAAGGAACCAACCCAACACTGCCCCCCAAGTGATTTACAGAAACCTAAATCTGTACAGCTGGACTTCAATTTGAAGACCACTCCTCCCAACACAGACGAAAGTAATAATGTAAGTCCTCAGAGAGTGTCTAATTCCAGCTTATACCCTTCATATCACATACTAAGGAAGTAGAAGCATATACGTTAATGAAAACATTCAGCTATTGTTGGAATCAGAACATAAGGATTTACATCTGAAAAATATTACCAGTATCAATGTGCCTCTTTACACCCAGCTGCAGAAGAGGTTCCTATAAATGATTTATTAACAGCTGCCATAAATAACCCTCCAAGAATACTTCAATAAAGGCTACTGAATAACAATTCAAGATAACTGTAAATGGAACTCTGCTAAGTTAATCTATATTACTAAACACAGAACTAGATGCAGATTGCCTATCTGTTTCCAGGGACAGTAAAAATTTGATTCAAAGTATTTCACAGAATTACTGACCAAATTTAAAAATTTTAAATGCTGTAATAATCTACTCGTTAAGAGGAATAATCTTGTGTTAAATTTTAACGGAGACAAGTATTACAGTTAGAAACTATTATTTTTTTAGCAGCAGCATGTGTGTTACCCAGACTATATTCATACAGTAGTTCAGAACAAATTTTATAAATAATTTCAAATCTTTAGTTCTGTGAAATTTCTCTCACTGACACCCCCACAAAATAAGGGAAGGAAAAAAAGCTTATCACTTACTACATTATTGCTGTTCATGTAGTAAAATTTCAACACCAGGTATGACATTATAATTTATTACTTTTTTCTCCTAACTCTATATTTGCAACACATTTAGCAGACAATATCCATATATACTACTGAATGTACCACCAAAACTATATCACTGTGCAGTAACTCGGGAAATACGTTATCATATAAGGTGCATGAAAAACTATAATGTGTTCAACCAAAAAGATTTTACATGCTTAACTTCAAATATTTACTACATTAACTCATTTTGAAGTAATCAGATGCTGAAGATATTTCATCCAAGAATTGGGGGTGATATTACCAATTACACAGAAACAGAATAGTACAGGAATAAAATTAAATTTGTTTTCAAATTGAGCCTATTTCTCATAATTGTTAACTTAGAAGCATAAGAACACATCAAAAACATTTCAATGCTTTGAATTCTAGTAAGCTCTACTTAGCAACTATCTATACCGGCAGAAAGTTACATAGCTTGTTACGATATAAATGTCTCGCGTATTACTCTTGAATGCTGGTTTGTGAACACACCAATACCAGATTTGTTGCAGTATCCACACACTTCTGTTGTCTATTCACCTGTTATGATTGTTTCTTCAACAGTAAGATAAATGAAGAAAAGTCTGTTTTGAGAAAGTTTAATGAAAATGTCAACCACGATCTAGTTGGAACAACCACTCTGGCACTTGCCTCTAGTGAACAGGAAAACCACAGGAAACCTAAACCAGGGGCATGGAATGTGATTCAAATCTTGCTCCTTTATGCATCTAGTATCATATAACAGTACCAGTTTCTCCCATTCATATTGTAACTACTTCTGTAGTGAGAAAAATCAGCAGCATGAGATGTGAAAGTATTCCAATTTTATGAAAAGATTTATATCATCAGCGAACTTTTTGTAGAGAAAACTAGAAAAAGTCAAGAAAAGAACGATAAATGAACAAATACTTGTTTGGAAAGAGCTGGGAAATAGTGTACTACTATTCTTCTAGAGCTACACACAACACCAGCACATTATTTGTGGTTCAAATGGCTCTGAGCACTATGGGACTTAACTTCTGAGGTTATCAGTCCCCTAGAACTTAGAATTACATAAACCTAACTAACCTAAGGACATCATGCACATCCTTGCCCGAGGCAGGATTCGAACCTGCGACCGTAGCGGTCGCGTGGTTCCAGACTGTAGTGCCTAGAACTGCTCGGGCACTCTCGACGGCCCTTATTTGTGTTTGCGGGGTGAATCATAAACCACAAATTGCTAAACAGAACATTATTTCAACATCATTAGTTCTCAATTTGTGTGTGGGAAGAATGATTGGATTGTATGCCTATGTATGAGCCCAAATTTCTCTCATTTGTCTTATAATTCTGAGAGCATTCAAATTTATGAAGCGTAACACCTTGATTTAGCTTCTCCCACAAGTTTGTTGAGCACATCTGTGACATACTAAAAAAATGTGGAACAAATAGCAAATCTCATATCTGAGGCTTCTCTCCATCATACATTAACAGTGATTAACAGTTTCCAGATATCCAAATAAGTACTCAATAATGGGTAGGTAAGTTTTGTGGGGCAACTTATTCACAGGTGAGTGTCTAATAATTCTTTCACTACAGTTCATCCTGGCATCTGATTTTCTGACTGCTAGATTTATGTGGTGATCCCATCTAAAGCTATTCTACAAGCAATTCTCACAACGATAATTTTTGTTAAAAAAGAACATGCTACTGTAATAATGGTTTTCAGGAAGCTGGGAGATATGGCATAAACTTATGTACCACCACCTATGACACTGAACCTTTCTGGTGCCATACCAGGACTGATATGACACATCTCGAGGAGAATGAACCATGTCCGTATACAAGCTGTTACTATAATTGAATTGCCACTGCTAAAGCTGCCACCTGCTCCCTCCATTAAGTGAAAAATTCATGTACCTCCTCTGTATGCCTCTAATTTAATCTCATGGTCAAGTGTGACATTGTATTTAAAAGTTTTTGAGTATTGTGCATTTGAGGCGGGAAGTCACCCTGATCTTTACCAAGGTGGATGTGGAAAATAGCCTAAAAAATCAGGTCTAGGCTGGTTGGCACACCAGCTCCTGTTATTACTCTGGGAGGTGGATTCAATCTGGGGCTGGAGTACATCCCCCCCCCCAGTTGCATAAAATTACCATCACTTCATGTTGAGATAAATCGCATATAGTTTTTGTAGCGATATCTCACTTACTTCTGTGCTAGCTACATATACAGCTGTAAGTCTCTGAGGCAATGTGATTAGCCCTGCGAATAAGCTTTATCATACATGCAAAACATTTTATTTAGAATGCAGGTCCTTCACAGGATTGACAAAAATTCAAGTTGGGTGATAGCTGACAAGTAGCACCCATCAGTGATACGATTCCTAGACTTACAAAAGAAGACCATAAATTCTAACCAGACTGAAGACAAATACGTAGTTCAAACTTCCATGTGAATGGATGTTCTCCTTGAACAGTAATGAAATTCTATGTCACTGTTAGTCTGATCTGATTTGGACCCCAAACATTTGAGTAATAGTTCCTTGTGGATTTCACAAGTAGTTTGTGATCTCTTTCACACACAAACTACAGTTTTTCCACCCAATCAATAAATCAAAGCCTTCTGTTTGCTTTTCCTACAATTTGAGTTTATGTGATTGCTCCACTTCGTAGCTCTACACAATACCACTGTAAAGTAATGATGTGAGATGAATGAGTCTAGCTGTGATTCCTTAATCATTTAGTCAATGGTCAGTGCATTTTTACACTTTGTTGGTTGGTTGGTTGTTTGAGGTTAAAGGGACCAAACAGCAAGGTCATCAGTCCCTTGTTTCAAACAGACTCCATTCTGCTAACGGGACATCTCAGTATAGTCAGAAAAATAAAACGGATAAAGGGGAAACGTAAAAGGGCAGTCACGTTGTCATTAGTAAAAACAAATGAGGGAAGTTGGCAAGAGAACGAACCCAACACTATGCTGAAACAGCATAGGCAAGACCACCTGTGACTTAAAAGGTACAACTGCTATAATGCAGAAAGTACGTATGGGAATAGAAAAACTAACCAAGCCTTAAAAAGAAGGGGTAAAAACAGAGTAAAAGGGAAAGAAAAGAGGATTCCGGTCAGGGAGGTGAACCGGGAATCTCTGAACACTGCGTACAGTGGGAGACACCCAAACACTCACCGCCCTGCCCCAACACCAGAGGGAGATTAAAAACTTTAAAACTGAGAATAAAAACCACTCTCCCGGAGGAAACCTAGAACCAGAGAGACCATCCGGGAATCGTCAGCCAACATCAAAGGTAAAGTGTGGGGGAGTCTGTACTTAGCACGCAGAGCCAAAAGAAGGGGGCATTCAACCAAAATGTGGGCCACTGACTGGAAGGCTCCACAACCACATAGCGGGGGTGGCTCATCACGCAAAAGGAAACCATGGGTCAGCCTGGTATGGCCAATGCGGAGACGACACAGTGTGGTCGAGTCCTTGCGGGAGAGGCTAAAGGAAGAACGCCATGGGCCTGTATTCACCTTAATGGCACGAAGTTTATTAGACAGTGGAGTAGCCTCCCAAGAATTGGCCCATGACTGTGCAAAGTGGGATTTGATGTGAAGCCGTAAATCCGCTGCAGGAGGGGTTACAGAAAACGGGGGGTAAGTAACTGCTCCCCCAGCCAAACGATCAGCGAGCTCATTACCCGGGATACCCACATGGCCCGGGACCCATAGGAAGTCAATGGAACAAGCAGCACGGTGAAGATCAGCGAGATGGTCATGGATGGCAGAGACCAAGGGATGGCGCGAAAAACACCGGTCAATAGCAAGAAGGCCACTCATCGAGTCCGTACATAACAAAACGCGGTTGTGTTGGGATTGTTTAATAAAGGTAAGGGCCCGGGAAATTGCCATCAATTCCGCAGTAAACACCCCACATGAGGGTGGCAGTAGATGATTTTCCGTTCCAACAAAGGACGTGAAGGCATACCCAACATGATCAGCAGATTTAGAGCCATCAGTGTAAAAAACAACAGCATCCCGAAACTCCCATAAAATTTGGCGGAAAAAGGAACGGAACACCACCGGGGGGATGGAATCTTTCGGACCACGGCGGAGATCCATCCGAATTCGAGGCCGAGGAACTAACCAAGGAGGGGTGGAGGGGAGGGAGCGAGGAAGACAGGACAAAGAAGGAAGCCGAAAATCACGGGTAAGAGACGCAAGGCGCAGCCCAACCGGTAAACCCGCCCGAGGGCGGGAGTCAGGCGGGCGACGTCCATGGTCTGGGAATAGGATAGAATAGGAAGGATGAGCGGGAGAAGAATGGATAGTAAGGGCATAAGACACCAGAAGCTGGGACCGCCGAACAGAAAGAGGGGGGATCCCAGCTTCAACCAGGAGACTATCAACAGGGCTAGTAGGGAAGGCACCGGTGGCCAAACGGATACCACGATGGTGGACTGGATCCAGCACGTGCAGCGTGGAAGGAGCAGCTGAACCATAAACTTGACAACCATAGTCCAAACGTGACAGAACTAGAGCACGATAAAGACGGAGGAGGAGGGAACGGTCCGCACCCCAGGAGGAGTGGGCAAGAAAGCGAAGGACATTGAGTTTACGGAAACATCCTACCTTCAGGAGTCTGATATGGGGCAGCCAAGTGAGCTTGTTGTCGAAAAGAAGACCTAGGAAACGAAACTGTGGAACCACAGGCAATCTTTGTGCAGCGAGATAGAGCTCTGGATCAGGGTGGACCGTAGTACGGCGACAGAAGTGGACCACCCGCGATTTTAAAGGAGAGAATTGAAACCCGTGGGAGAGGGTCCATGCAGAGGCACGCCGTATAGCCACCTGGAGCTGCCGTTCTGCAGATGGCATCGAGGAGGAACTAACCCAAATGCAGAAATCATCCACATACAGGGCAGGGGCGACCAAGGGACCGACAGAGGCCACAAGTCCATCGATAGCAATGAGGAAAAGAAGGACACTCAAGACAGAACCCTGTGGGATGCCCGTCTCCTGGGTCCGTGGAGAACTAAAAGCAGTACCAACTCGAACTCTGAATGACCGATGGATCAGGAACTGGCGGATAAAAATCGGGAGTGGGCCCCGAAGACCCCACTGATGAAGGGTTAGTAAGATGTGATGGCGCCAGGCCGTGTCATAGGCCTTGCGAAGGTCAAAAAACACTGCAACCAAATGGCGGCGCTGGGAAAAAGCCTGCCGAACTGCGGATTCCAAGTGAAGCAAATGATCGATTGGAGATCGTCCCTCTCGAAAGCCACACTGGTAAGGGGACAATAGATCCCGAGATTCGAGGACCCAAGTGAGCCGACGGGCTACCAGCCGTTCAAGTAACTTACAACCAACATTGGTCAAACTAATTGGCCGATAGCTGTCAACAGATAGGGGGTTCTGACCAGGCTTAAGGACAGGAACCACAATGCTATCCCTCCACTGAGAAGGGGAGTCACCCTGGAGCCAGATACGGTTAAACACCCGAAGAAGATGGTGCCGTTGTGGAGCACTGAGATGTTGAAGCAGCTGGTTATGAATGGAATCTGGGCCAGGAGCCGTATCATGAGAAGCAGATAGAGCAGAAAGAAATTCCCATTCAGTGAAAGGTTCGTTGTAAGATTCTGACTCACAAGTGGTGAAACATAAGGTGACAGCTTCAGCCTGCTGTTTTTGATGAAGGAAAGCAGCTGGATAGGAGGCCGACGCTGATGCCACTGCAAAATGGGTCGCAAGATGTTCTGCGAGAACTAATGGGTCCGTACAAATGCCATCTGGGAGGTGAAGGCCTGGGAGGGTGGACTGCCGATGGCAACCTTGGAGAGAGCGAAGTGTAGCCCATACCCGTGACAGAGGGACAGTGGAACCAAGGGAAGAAACGAATCGTTCCCAACATATCCGCTTGCTCTGTTTGATTAAATAACGGGCTTTAGCGCGAAGGCGCTTAAAGGTAGAAAGGCTGGCTACAGATGGGTGCCTCTTAAAGTGTTGCAAAGCTCGACGGCGATCACGGATGGCAATGGCAATGGCCGTACTCCACCACGGGACTTGCCGACGACGAAATTGTCTAGATGAGCGCGGGACAGCAAGGTTAGCAGCGCGAACAATCGCGTCAGACACGTCACGTAGGACGTCATCAATACAACCCGACAAAGAGGGAGAAAACTCGACCTGTGCAGTATATAGAGGCCAATCGGCGCGGTGGAAAGACCAACGAGGTAACCTCTCCATCGGGGAGCGGGAAGGGAGCGTGATAATCAACGGGAAATGGTCACTATCACAAAGGTCGTCGTGTGGCGACCAGTGTAATGAAGGGAGGAGAGAGGGAGAAGAAAGAGAAAGATCAATGGCAGAAAAGGTACCATGACCAGCACTGAAATGAGTAGGGGAGCCATCATTAAGAAGGCACAGGTCGTGGTCTGCAATAAATTGGTCGATAAGAAGACCTCGTCTAGATGGAAAGGCACTGCCCCACAAAGGATGATGAGCATTAAAATCCCCAAGGAGGAGGAAAGGAGGAGGAAGTTGCTGAAGAAGGGTGGTTAAGGCAGCAGGTGTAAGAGTCCTGTCAGGAGGGAGATAAAGATTGCATACTGTGACTGCTGAGTCTAAGTGGACCCTAACAGCAACTGCTTCCAATGTAGTTTGGAGAGGAATCCACGTGCTAGCAATGTCTGTACGGACCAACGTACAAACGCCACCAGAAGCCCGCAAGGGTCCGACCCGATTTCGACAGAAAATACGGAACCCACGGAGGGTCGGTGAGTGAGCATCAGTAAAATGAGATTCCTGGAGAACCACACAAGCTGCTGAGTAGGACGAAAGAAGGGATTTCAATTCCGGAAGGTGACGATAGTAGCCATTACAATTCCATTGGAGAACCACAGAACGATGGTTTAAATGAGGGCTGAACACGCTAAATCCAGTCATACCGCTGGGTCCCCACCCGTCACCGACAAGGAGGGGGCGACATCCATAAACGACAGGTCAGAATCCGGTTGTGAAGCCGGGGAAGGGACCTCCGGTGACACCAGAGGCTCTTTGTCCCGGGACTTATGTTTCTTCTTCTTTTCAGGCTGAGATCGAGGAGGGCTGTGTGGCATAATGGAGCCAGCTGCAGCAAGATCAGGAACAGAAAGAGACCGGGCGACCTGGGGGCCGATAGACCGCGGCTCTCGCGGTCGCCGCGCTGCAGCAGACCTTTGACCTGGAAGGTGCCGGGAAGGGGCATCCCGGGAGAGGCGCCCTTGACCGGCAGACGCCGAAGGAGTGGGACACTTCTCCGGCTGGGGAGGGGGAGCGGCGCCCAGAGGAGAAGGTGTGGGAGCCGCAGGGGAGGGGGGAAGGAGAGGGGTCCGGGACGGGGGTAAGGAAGGGGGAGGAAGGGATGAAGATGTAACCAAGGCGTAACTAGATGTCATGGACACAGGGTGCAATCGTGCATATTTCTTACGGGCCTCTGTGTAGCTTAAACGATCAAGAGACTTATACTCCTGTATCTTTTTTTTCTTTCTTATAGACTGGGCAATCTGCTGAACGTGGAGAATGACTACCATGACAATTTACACATACAGGAGGGGGAACACAGGGACTCCCCTCATGGAGTGGACGTCCACAGTCACCACAGAGAGGGTCCTGGGTACAGCGAGAAGACATGTGGCCAAAACGCAAGCACTTAAAACACCGCATAGGCGGTGGGATGTACGGCTTCACATCACAGCGATAGACCATAATCTTAACTTTCTCAGGAAGGGTATCCCCTTCAAAGGCCAGGATAAAGGCACCAGTATCAATACGATTATCTTTAGGACCCTTCTGAACACGCCGAACAAAGTGAACACCCCGCCGTCCGAGATTGTCCCGAAGTTCCTCATCAGTTTGAAGGATGAGATCTCTGTGAAAAATCACACCTTGTACCATATTTAGAGACTGGTGAGGGGTAATGGACACGGGAATTGTGCCAAGATGGGTACAGGCACGAAGGGCCGCAGATTGGGCAGCCGAAGCAGTTTTTATCAGTAATGAACCCGACCGCATCTTGCTCAGGGAGTCCACTTCGCCGAACTTGTCTTCAATGTGTTCCACAAAGAATAAAGGTTTGACACTGGTGAAAGTATCTCCATCAGTCCTGGTGCAAACTAGATAACGGGGGAAAGGTTTTGCCCCTAGACGACGGGCCTGACCCTCCTCCCAGGGGGTAGCCACGGAAGGGAAGGCCGAAGGGGCAAGAGAAGCAGCACTTGAGGAATCAGTACCACGCAGAGAGACGGCCGCAGAAGAGCGGCCAGAGGTTTGGACCCTTATGCGTTTCATCTGCATAGCGTCCGCCCTGATACCACCCACTCCGATCAGGGGCTCTCCTCACGGGCGCCACCCAGCCACAGCAAGGGCCGTCTGGCACGGCGGCCATTGCCGGGAGTTCCGATGCTCCAGGATGACGAGCAACCACTCCAAGGCATGCATGAGGAGGTCACAGCTCAGGTATCAGAAGTGTGATCCCTGTGTGTTCAGGGGGCTCAACCAAAAGGGTACATAGCGACCCCACCACACGGGCTGGCTACCGTGCTGGCTATGCACCCTAGCATCAGACAACGACGTAGAAGAAAAGGTGGAATATACTAGGAGGGCACACGTCGGAGACACTAGGTAAGGTGCTCTTCCCCAAATGGCTCACACTACGGAAGAGAAATTTTGGAATGGAGGTCAAACCCCAGAGGGGGACCAAGGAATGCCAAAAGGAGGAGATGATTACGCAACAAAGCCAGAGTGTAAAACCAACAGAACCAGGAGGATAGCGGGGGCCAACATAAGCAAGGACACCAATAGAGGGAGAGGAGAGGGCGAGGGGAAAGGGGTATGGAGGGGAAAGGAGGGGAAGGGAAAGGAAATGCAGCCCGGGAGAGAAAGAAGGCTGCAATGGCTCGGGGCCCCGTGCTCGCCACGCACGTATCCACGAAAGAGTTGTGGACCCCCTGGGGGGTTTACACTTTGTGACGTGCACCATACCACATTTCAGTAAATAAAGAGCTAATTGACTGTCTTTGCAACATTGTAGACTTTGTACCATTCCAGGCACTGCACCAAGTTGGTATTTCATCGCCTATTTTTCGATAAAAGTTTTTCACAGATAACTAAATTACCTATGAAAAAATTAGCATTGCAACTAATGTTACCCACTATATGTCATTAATATATAACATGAATGTCACTTATCCAAAAAGACTTCTCAGCAACACATAGATATTATTTCTGTGTGTGTAAGTGGCTCGCCATCCAGAGTAACATGGTGCACAGTGACTGTCAAGATTTTTTTAATCCATTTGCAAACTCAACTGAGTATTCCATATGAATGTATTGTGTTTAGTAGATGTTGGAAAGGTACTTAATCAGCAGCTTTTTGAAAGCACAGTTGCACCTAATTGCCTCTACCCACAGAACTTAATACTTTGTGTGAAGAACTTGAACATATCATAAATGTTTTTGGAACCCACACTGGTTTCCATGGTTGTCATATTCTGCTTCGAGCATACCCTGACGAAGAAAGTGACTCTGCTGACAACCTACAGTACAGAGAAATATCTAGTAATTCAAAAGAAATAGGAATATGCTAACCAGTGGGCAATTCTATGAGCCTTTGAAGACTGGCTAAGTAAAAATGTAATTAAACTTCCTGGCAGATTAAAACTGTGTGCCAGACCAAGACTCGAACACAGGACCTTTGCCTTTCATGGGCAGGTGCTCTACCAACTGAGCTATCCAAGCAGACTCACGCCCTGAGCTCACAGCTTTAATTCCGCCAGTTCCTCATCTCCTACCTTCTAAAATTCGCAGAAGCTCTCTGCAAGGTTCACAGGAGACCTTCTGTGAAGTTCGGAAGGTAAGAGACAAGGTACTGGTGGAATTAAAGCTCTGAGATTAGGGCGTGAGTCGTGCTGGGTAGCTCAGTTGGTAGAGCACTTGGCCTCTCAAGGCAAAGGTTCCGAGTTCGAGTCTCCATCTGACACACAGTTTTAATCTGCCAGGAAGTTTCACTTAACTGCACACTCTGCTGCAGAGTGAAAATTTCATTCTAAAAAGTAATGTTCCGGGCAGTTCACTAGAAAAGAAACATAATGTAATACAGAGAGAAATAATTAAAGATGGATGTGCTATCATTAGTAAAGTGAAACAAGTATTTGTCTGTACGATGATGAGAAACTTTGATGAAATACTAATGGTCGGAGTAAAAGAAATCAAAATTTTTGTGAAAATGTGCATCATCTGAGGTGCCAAATAGACTTAAACACAATTTAAGAAATTAATGAACACTGTGTGAGGATATACCACATTAAAATTTAGCAAGCATAATTCATATTTTCTGCTTGTTCATACAGCTTAAATCATTCATGAAAACGAAAAGTATCACCTTCCGATTTAACGTAAATGTTGAACATCAGTTTGTCAGATTACATATTTCAGACATTACAATGTTAATAACAACTATTTCAAAATAAAAAATAAGAAAAAGGTTTATTCATATTAACATCAAAAAGGTAATATGAGAAAAAAATTGAAAGTGTATGAATGATTATCCAGCATGAAGAAAACTATTTGTACAGATGTTATATGGTTAATACTCCATCACTGGCCATCCCACAGAATACTAACACTGGCTGCCTCCACCTGATATGGTAACAATTTACAAACATCTGCCCTATGCTATGGACATCATCAATATTTTTGTAAAATTTGGCATTTGGGTATTATCAGCAGAAGTGGGAACAGGTGAGACATCTGCTAAAACATTAAAATGAGTTCAACTTGACACTGGAAGGGTAAAAACTGTAAGGGCAGGCAAAGACAATAATATTCAAAAGAAGTAATTCAAGATGTACGCAGATTATTACAATATACGAAGAGACCGAGGATAACATAAAACCATCTGAAAACATTTTTATTTAAAGAGTAACATTCTATTTTTGAAAGAAAACAACTGAAAACATAATTTCAATGTAAAGATTTAGGGGAGAAACAATTTGCCTTTTATTTTACATTTTTGAATTGAATGCAACGGCAAAAGAAAACAGTAAGCCATACAGTCAGAATTCAAAAGTAGTTTTTCAGATTAAAAAATTCATCTTACCTAATAGCAAAGTTGCCTGGCTATCACATATGTACTACAGTCATCAACTGCAAGGGTTGGTTGCAGGGATTGGCAGCAAAGAAGTGTTTCCATTTCAGGTTTTGGGAGAAGGAGAGTAAATCTTTGACAAGTCCAGCACAGTTAAATTGGGGGGGGGGGGGGGGTGTATGGTTGAAAATGAGGCCTTTGGAGTGGGCTAGAACTTCTGTGAGCCTGCTGATTTTAGGGGGATTGTTTCAACACTGGTTTTAGTGGGATTGTTAGTAGGTAGTTTTGGGGGATGTGGAAAGTTGAAATGGTCAGCCACACAGGGTCTGGGTGCTATGAAGGATTGACAAAGAGGGACTGTATGGGTAGGATAGTGACTGGATAGTGGTGCTCAAAGGTGGCAGAAGCATGACAGCCGACTGGATAACTTATGAAAGTGGTGTCTGGAATGCTCTTCCAGTTGGTGGAGTGTAAGGGATTCAGTTTCAGAGATGTGATGTATGTAGTTGGGTTTGAACAGAAGCAGTATCTTGCAGAAGGAGTAGAGGGGGTTTGGGAATGCTTGTACCATGGCGATATGTTGGGAAAATGGGAAATGGTGTAGGAAACTGGCACTTCCTTAATGCCATCCCTGCAATAATGGACCCCTGTTCCATCTTTCAGCACCAGTTCAGGAAAGTATCTCTTTCTATGGATAAAGCCCAGTCCCACATCCTGCTCCTTAAATGTTGCAGCCAAACCATACAAATTCCTTTCTCTGGATCCCACCCCTCCTCTAGCAATCACCTTTCGCTTTTCAGATTCCCTCATAAACCTGGTACTGCAAAAACATATCTCCATGATACAAGCACCAAACCCCAAGCTCCTTCAAGATAATACTACTGTGCGATCCCTACTACATACATCATATTTCTTAATCTGAATCCTTCGCACTGCAGCAGCTGGAATAGCATTCCAAACATCACCTCGATAAGTTATCCAGCTTGCTGATATCCTACTGCTGCCATGGGGAACCACTATCCAAACCCCTATACTACCCACAGCATTCCTCACTGCCAATCCCTCATAGCACACAGACCCCGTGTAGATGGCATTTTTCAACTTGCCACTTTCCCCAAAACTACCAACCAACACTCCACTAAACTCAGAGCTGAAACAATCCCGTAACACTTTTGTTATCCTGTCCACCAAAATGCTTAGTCCCACAGAAGTTCCAGTCCTATGCGAAGGCCTCACCTTAGCCTTACACTCATATTTAATCATTTTGGACTTGTCAAAGACCTACTCTCCTTCTCCTGATCCCTGCTTCTTTGCCACCAATCACTCCAACCAAAACCAACCTATTCCCAACATTGAACCCTGTCTCTTCCGGTTCATATCACCATCCAATCACAATCCTCCCCCTTCCCACCTGATTACTCTCTGGTCACTTTCCACAAATTCCTTACCTCCAACTTGACCTCACCATTATTCACCAGGTCCCTTGTCACTTTCCACAAATTCCTTACCTCCAACTTGACCTCACCATTATTCACCAGGTCCCTTCCTAAGGACACCAAGGTTACAGCAGAAGAAAGGACAGTCTCCCACAGCCTGAAAACAGACCCTGACCTAATCATCCTACTTGCAGAGAAAGTTTCCATCAATGTAATTATGAATCGCAGCAACTATATGATGGAATGCCTCAGCCAAATGTCTGACTCCTCCACCTGTAAACTCTGCCACAGTGATCCCAAACCAGAAGTCGAACATAATCTTCAACCCTTGCTTAAACCCTCAGATCCTTCCCAGAGGCTCTCTTCATATTCCATTTCCCTCCTCATTCCTATGAAACCCACCACACCTACCATCTACATTCTTTCCCTCAAAATCCAGAAACCAAACAAACTGAATACTCTATTGTAGGTAGTTTTTGTGCCCCCACTGAAAAAATTTCGTTACTCACTGACCAACTGCCCGAAATCTAGCCTCTCACATCAAAGATACTAATCACTTCCTTCACTGACTCTCCACCATCTCCACCCCTTTACCTTCTGGATCCCTGCTCATCACTGTTGACAACACTTCAGTGTATATCAACATCCCTTACTCCATGGTCTTGCCACTAGTGAACATAAAGTCTTCAAACATCCTTCTGACTCCAATCTCACTACATTATTCCTCTATACCTTACTAACTTTATACTAACAGACATCTACTATGCAAACATGTTTATCAGCCATCTAGAGGAAACCTTCATAGCTTCTCAAATCCGATATTGTTCAGGCTCACTAACAATATTTGTATGATCTAGACTCAGGGCCAAAACACCCTACCCTCAGTCCTTCACAACCTCAACACCTTCTCTCCCATCTCTTTCACCTGGTCCTCCCCAGCTAAGCATGTCACCTTTCTGAATGTTGATCACTTCCTCTCTGATGGTTCTCTCCACACCTCTCTCCACATTAAACCCACCAGCCACCAAAAGTACCTGTATTTCAACAGCTACCATCCCTTCCACACCAAAAAATCCCCCCCACCATACAGCCTGCCACCCAGAGATGGTGATTCTGCAGTGGCAAGAGTTCCCTTGCCCAGTGCATTGAATGTCTCACGCAAGCCTTCACAGACGGACACTATCCCACAGACTCACTCTGCAAACAGATTTCCTGTGCCATATCATAATGCACCCCCAATAACCAGCTACAAAGAAGTGCTCCTTTCATTACCCTATACCACTGAGTGGAAAAACTGAACCATGTCCTTTTTTATGGCTTTGATTATCTATCATCATGCCCTGAAATGAGAGACATCCTATCCAAGATGTTTCCCACTTCTCCTGAAGCAGTGTTCCATCACCCACCCAATCTCCAGAACATCTTAGTTCGTCCCTATGTCCGTTCACCACCTCCCAATTCATGACTCTTCACCCTCACTGTGCACCACTCTCTGCCAACACTTTCTCCTGGCTTTTTCCCTTCTCTGCTCCTCTCCATTTCCACTCCCCTCATCACCCATAGCCTCCTGCATCCAGTCCCTGCACACTCTGCCAGGCAATGCTCACTTCTCTACCCGCATCTGTACCTTCCCACCCCTCTTCCTCAACTCACTCCATATTGCTGCTTCCATTCATCGTAACTGCATTCTGGCCAGAGCAGCCAAGATAGCAGTCATGTGTGCATGAGAGGTGCTTGTTTGTGTGAATGTGTGTATACTCCCTTTTCTGAAGAAGGCTTTGGCTGAAAGCTCAATGTGTAACAGTCTTTCACTTGTTCCTGTGTGCAACTCACACTGTTAAATTAAGCATTCTGCTCTTTTTGGGGAATTCTTTGTTGTTTCACTGTGACAACTTGTAAAGTGCATAAACATATCTGCAATAATCCAGCTACATTTCATTACATAGTTACAGTATCAAACTTAATCTTACTGCGGAAGGAATTTTAAAATGAAATATTTATAAACAAGTGAATTCAAAGGAACCAAAACATACCAAATATAATGCTGGTAAATTGTCTTCACTGGGAAAGTCCAGTGTCTCAATGGAGATGATTCTAAAACAGCATTTATAAATGAATACATGTTATTAGATTATGAGTAATTTCTGTAACTCTAAAAACACTAAAGCATTTTCAAATGTACACTGGAAGGAGGATGATCTTGAGTTTCATGTCTAGTTGACAGTAAGATCATTACAGCTGGGGAATTTTCCAGTTTTCACAATAACAGGGGAATGGTTACCAGACGTAGATAGTATTAAAGGCACCCAAAATTTAGGGAAAATTATTTATGGTTGTCTGGCCAACTTAGGGAAAGTAGACAATCAAGAGACAACTCACTATGGACATCCATTCATTTTTAATAACTCTGCTAGAACTGATGTAAATGTATCCAGAAATTGTACAAACTGTTTCCAAGCAGATGTGCTTACACTACATTACAATTTGCATACAAGGCAACCTCACTGTGCAACTACATTTTACATTAATAATCTGATGGGTAGGCTTAACCAGCAAAATTGACATAATACAATTACTTGTATGGGTAGAAATTATGTTTTATGGCATTAATAGCACAGACAATATGCAGAACTAGAAGTCTGGCACACCATGAGCTGAATGATGAATAAGAAATTCACATTATGGTTAACTGATAACTAACTGGGAATGCTACCCCATTTTTTTTTTTTTTTTTTTTTTTTATCATGGCTAACAATGAAACCTGCTAGTATATTTGCAACAAAGAGTGGCCAGTGAATCCAACATGGTAAATATGGACCATGTTGTATCCTGATGCCTGGAAACAAGTGCTAATGACCAGTATTTTCTATCAACATGCCACAATTGATGCAAAATACCATGAAGATTAACTGCACATCAAGCAGTGGGAAGAACAGTATAGGAACATTTTATTGTGTGTGCTACATCTCAGATCTTACATCACATAACTTCCCCCAATTTAGATTAAATGAAGAAAGACATACACTGGTATTGCTCAGTAGCAGATGAGAATGAAAATAACTGGATATGATTGCGGTCATCAGTGGCCTGAAGATTTTTGAGAGGCTTCGCTTCAAGAGAGGTAAATGGTTTTCATTATTTATTGTTTCTTAGATAATAAACAAATCACGATTGACATCTGTTCCAAGACTGACTCCTTTTCATTTAAATGCTGTGATTTTAATAATTATGGAATAAACATAAAATAAAGAACAAACAATTTGCAAAACTGAGGGAAATACTAGGTTTTAGAGAGAAGAGTAATTTAAGTTCATTTATGTATTTCATATGTACTGTGAATGCTTTACTGGCAACAAAAGTATTGTTCACAAAAATACACAATTATGTCAGTAACATCATGACACATCTGCTTTTGATTTTAAAACACAATGTGGTTTATCTGTATATGAAGAAGACAAGCTTCAAACTACAATCAGTTAAAGGAAAGCCTTTGTCGACCTCAAGGCTGATTTGAACAATACTGTAAACTTACTTTATTATGGTATGGACTAGTCTTGCGACATTTTCATATGTGTAAAAGATTTTCAGGGGTTGAAAGCACAACATCAGACTGCAAAATTCCTCAGACCAACCAACCAGGGTTTGAGCTCTGAACTTTTGAATAAGCCATTTTCATTTTGCAGATAACTTAAATTTATTTTATGTACCATAAGTAACATCAAGATGTTTTTAACATAAAATGATTTACCATACACCATAAAATTATGAGGCACAGTTTGTGGCAAGAAAAATCTTCAAGCAGGATTTCTTGCCCTCCCCCCCACCCCCCCTCCGCCTCTCTCTCTCTCTAAGTGCTGCCAATACACACATATAAATGCACACGCCACTATTAGCATTTGGAACACCCAGTTCCTTTCTTGGGAAGGGGAGAGGGATAGTATGTGGAATGTTAAAATGAAAGGCAAGTCACTAAGTTCAAAAAGCTAGGATATTATTGTGTGCTTTTATATGTGACCACTGACAGTACCAAAAACTTTTCCCACCTGAAGGTTAGCAACACTGTCTCATAATTTTGTAGGTTTCTAAAGCGAATTTTCCTTTTGATAAAATTACTAATAAATATGTTATTTGAGGTGCTGTGATCTGATTTACAAATTCATTTTGGGATGTTTTTCAGTTCAATGCAGAATCTGAACCAAGGTGTAACCTGTCGCATTTCATAAAGCTTTATGACCGATGAAATTTGTAGTACGTACCAAAATAAATACTACTAACAATGTGCGTTCAAATGCTAATCTTTACATTATATTTCTGATACATATCAAGTCAACACAATATTGATACTGACTGGAAACACAAAAAACCTGTTGCACTCGTTAGTTAATTATCTACAGCCTTAAATACTTTCACATTCTTCAGGAGGAACTCTGGACAAACCATTGAATACCAGTATCACAAATGCAAAACCACAGTAAACATTTGTACAGTCACACTGAGATTCGTTGGAAAAATCTTTAACCCTTAAGTAGTAGCTCGTAAAACAATGTTTGCTATAAGTATCAACTTTGTAATGGGAACATGCGACAAATGCCGTAAACAATATGGCGGTTATAACGTGATGTTGTTGGCGATTTTTTCAAACAGGCTAAGATAAACATCAGTCTGTCACCACAACCACATTTTCTTAGTATCACATTTGTTGGCTTCACGAACTCACAGCCAAACTGTCACCTTCCTATCTAACCTAGACCATGGGCTGAACTACCTATCAGTCATGTCACAACAAAAAGTGTTTCTTTACTATCACATCTGTTGGCTTCACCAACCTACAACCAAACTGTTACCTTCCAACCTAACCTATACCTCGGGCTAAGCTACAGATCTGAGTGTCACAACAACCAGTTTATTTTTTTACTCTCAAATTCATTGACTTTGCCAACTAAGACCAAAACTGTGAATATACATGCCAAAACTTTATGTGACAGCAGCCATTAACATTATATCACTGGCCAAAGCCAATGACTATCATCGAACAATCATCATGACCCAAATTATCAAACACTTGTCGTGACCTAAATTATCCTCCACAATACACTGTAAGGTGCTGTGTGGATTGTAGATGAAGGTTTTCATCAAGTAAACTACAATAAAACTTAATGGCAGGACAAGAAGCAAATCATGTTACACCTCTTGAAGGTATCTTCTGTTGTATCAGTTATGCTGTTCCCACTTAAAACTTGTGATTTTACAGCTGACAGATTTTAATTCTCTAAGAAAACTGTGCATTACAGAAATGTCTGATTCCACCCATCTGCTGTGACCTATGATGTCATCAATATGGCAAAACAGCTACTTCCAGCATATACAAAATGGCAACAATGATGCCACTACATACACTCTCCAAGAAACGTAAAAAAAAAATACAAATAAATAAAAATAAAAATGGCACAACGACGTCTCACTCCAAAAATAAAATGAACCTAATGAGACAATCACAAAAAACTGGGGGTTTACAGCAGGGACAAGCTAAATATACAACAATAAAAAACACCACACAACCCCAAAAGAAATAATGTTAAAAAATATTAAATTACCACATTCTGTTAACCTGTAGCTATCAATACCTAAAAACCAACACCTACAACTCCAAAAAGTGGAACCAAAACCCCAACAATTCAAAAACTCAAAAACCCCATATTCACTAGCCTACATCAATTAAAACACAACCGATCTTACATAAATATATAAACACAAAACATTACAATTACTACAGAATAAAACCAAAACAAAAATTATTTTACCAACAAAAGCCACTGGCAATCAACAAAAGCCACTGGCAATACCATCTAGGTCAGCCACCGCATGCAAGTGGACCCACCTGCACAAACACATGCCCCCCTGCCCCTTCCACATACACACTCTCCCCCTCCCTCTCCTCTCCAACACAATCCCCAAACCCCCCCCCCCCCCCCCAACCTGCCCCATTAACCCCACAAGCTTTACCCACAACCACCCCTGCAACACCCATACACACCAAATCCTCTTAACTCACCACAGAAAAAAAAACCAACACGTGAAAGATACAATAGTTCTCATGTACCCTCTTCCACCAGAAAACTTTTCTAAATAAGAGTGTAGGTTGGAAGAGTGCCTCTTTTCCCTACCTATGAGTGATTTAATTATCCCCCAAAACCCCTCTGTCTTTTTAGTACAAGCCCCAGTTTTATAATCCTTAAACTCAATACTGTGATCAACAACTAAATATGAAACTTCTGGAAACAACTAAATAATTGTAGGCCCTCTTTCCCAAACCCCTACAAGACGAAAACTATAGCATCCTCAATCCCATCCTCAATCAGACCCACTAGTTCCCTCTTACTACAGCTCTTCAAAACCCTAAAAACACAATTGCATACTCCCACCCCCCGAAATAAGTCCCCCCCACACCCACAAACCAACCCGAGAACTGCCCCTCCCATACTTCCTCTTATCAAACTGTGGTTCATCGATTTCAACAACCACCCCTGGCCCACCCAATTTCCCCCTATACTTGACATACTCTGAACAAACCTCTCAACAGAACAAAAACCAATTCAAAACAGATCTCTCACTCACACCAGTCTCAAGCGCACAAAAACTTATACACGACGTATAAGAAAAATTATAAGTGAGCAACACAATCTCCCTCCTAGATTTCTCGAACCAGGTATCGTATCTTATCGACCGCCAGATATTATCGCACTGACATCGCCACATATACACGTCCCTGGCCCGATACGCCAGAACTCTCATCAACTTCATGTTGTTGCCACAAATGTGACACCTAAGTCATCACCCATCTCAGAATGTAATGATACGCTCATGAACTTCAATATCATCTCCATACCTAATAAAAAACAATGAAAGAAATTAGACTTCTTTCCACACAAGAAACACATAATTAATAAGACCTAACGAAAACACCAATCACACAAACAAAGAAAATCTTAATAACTCACTAAAAACACATCCACAACCCACGTTACTGCACCAACTACCTAAACTAAAAGCCACATTAGCATGGTCACAACCAAAACTCAAATGAACCCAATACGACACAATAAACTCAGCACATACACATCCACCACCAGAGGACACCATCAAACACAACATAACGTCCACAAACACAACCAACTCAAAAACTCCCCACCATAGTGACGTCACACACCACACCACCACTACCTCATGCATCGAAGCACATGGGTAGAATCAGACGCTCCAACTGACCCCACAGTTTATATGTAATTGTACGACTACTGAATTGTCATGATACATAGAAGCTTCTGTCATTCTAGCTGCCAGTAGTAGTTGATCTCCAGGCTTACAATGCTCATGTATCTGTCTCATCAAGAGCCACTTTTAACACTGCAACTGAGCAGACATGACAATGTGCTCTGCCTCACTCAAAACAGTGGCTCGGAGAAGCAATGCTATGTCACAGAATGGCTTAATGCTGAATCTCAAATAATGCATAACAGTTATCAAATTAAAACACTCTGCAACTCTCAACCACCATCTTTGAATAAAACAATGAGTTCCTTGACAACCATGTCCTATCAGAACACGGTCAGAGAGAGACAAAAGTATATTATAGACAAATGCACTTCAATTAGGCAAGTATATTAATACAAACAGCCATACATGCTCTATAATGTGAGCTGACAGGATATTTTACACATACCAACTTGTTTCAGTCAAATGTTAATTTGCTCATTTGGCACAAAGAGCTTTACAGACAGAAAATTAACAAATGTAAGGTACTAGCAAGGCTACTTACCTAAGGTGGGCACTGACATGTATGTCTCGCAGTCAACAAGGAAGTGTCCAACTTGAACTGCGCCAAGAGCAACGATTCGCTTTGTAAGGAATTCTATAGTTTGTGGTCCTGTGCGATTCTCAACCATTGGAAATTGCTGTAAGCTGAAAAATTAATATTATTTCAGTTACCAACTCCTATTACTTCAAGGCTTATTACTTGTATCTAAACATAAACTAAGACGAAGGTCCCAGCAGAGGGGTCGAAACAGCGATTGTATGCAAGAAATAGGATGTGTTCAGTTTAAATTCCTATGGTTAATTTATTCAAAACACTAATGCATTTTGACAACTACTTTATTAGAGCCTCATTTATTGCCCTGCCAGTACTGCACCCATGTGAGAGAATTTTCTTCGCCTATTGGTTTGTTTGGCCAAAATTAAGAAATAATTTAAGAAACAAAAGACTGGAGAAATTAGTGAAAATCTATAAATTTCTGCATTCCTCCAAGAGGACTAAATTGTATTTTACATTCATTGCGATTCTATGCCAAGTTAAAGTTTTTTTTCTGAAGTGTAAATGTTACTGAACTGTGCTTTTTATATTGTAAGAAAAGTCAAACCACAATATTCATAAAATAAATTCTTGTGACAGTAAATAGTTTCCGACAATAAATATAATGCCCCTTTATAGTTTTTATAAACCAAAGCAATCATATGTAACTAAAGTTGAGGTTTTCTTCTTGCTAAGGTTAAATTACAACCACCCTGGCGACAACAGCCACAAGAGTATCAGACCTTCATAAACTAAGTAGTTTCTGAACATTAATACACAAGTATAATCAAAAACTGCATTTTACCAGTACATTCGTGGGCAATCACTAGTATTTTATAGACTTTTCATCGATATCCAGATAAAATGTGTCCTGCACAACCTAGTACATCAACGAACTGCAAAGCTGTATTTGTCAGGAAGAAACTGTGTGAACTGTACACAATAACTGGCTAATGCTGGTACCTAAATAGGTATTTCAAATAACAGTGAAGTTGGTAACTTATTTTAATGTACAATACACTGATAATATATTCAACTTTACTGTAGAGCAGAAATAACAGAGACAGAAATCTTGGAATGCATACTACAATAGCCGAAATGACCATAGAAACTAAAGACATTTTGAAACATGGAAGATACCAAGCAATATGCCAGAAGCAGTTACAAGATGCTTCTCATTGGCACACATTTTTGACAGAGCGGACAGGCGTGTGAAAAAGGAAGATTAGAGGTTTCTACATCTACACCTACATGGATACTCTGCAAATTTCATTTAAGTGCCTGGCAGAGGGTTCATCGAACCACCTTCACAATTCTCTATTATTCCAATCTCGTATAGCACGCAGAAAGAAAGAACACCTATATCTTTCAGTATGAGCTCTAATTTCACTTATTTTATCGTGGTGGTCGTTTCTCCCTATGTAGGTCAGTGAAAACAAAATATTTTCACATTTGGATGAGAAAGTTTGTGACTGGAATTTCATGCGAAGATTCCATCACAAGGAAAACCGCCTTTCTTTTAATGATGTCCAGCCCAAATCCTGTACCATTTCAGTGACACTCTCTCCCACATTTCCCGATAATATAAAATGTGCTGCCCTTCTTTGTACTTTTTCGATGTGCTCTGTCAGTTCTATCTGGTAAGGATCCCACACCGCGCAGCAATATTCCAAAAGAAGACGGACAAGCATACTGTACGCATTCTCTGTAGTAGATCTGTTACATTTTCTACATGTCCTGGCAATAAAACGCAGTCTTTGGTTAGCCTTCCCCACAACATTTTCTATGTGTTCTTCCAATTTAAGTTGTTCGTAATTGTAATTCTAGGTATTTAGTTGAATTTACAGCCTTTAGATTTGACTGATTTATTGTGTAACTGAGTTTTAACGGATTCCTTTTGGCACTGTTGTGGATGACCTCACACTTTTTGTTATTTAGAGTCAACTGCCACTTTTCGCACCATTCAGATATCTTTTCTAAATTGTTTTGCAATTTGTTGTGATCTTCTGATGACTTTATTAGTCGCTAAACGACAGCGTCATCTGCAAACAACCTAAGACGGCTGCTCAGATTGTCTCCCAAATCATTTATATAGATAAGGAACAGCAAAGGGTCTATAACACTACCTTGGGGAACGCCAGAAGTCTCTTCTGTTTTACTTGATGATCTCTCTGACAGGAAATCACAAATCCACTAACATGACTGAGACGATATTCCATATGCATGCAATTTCACTATAAGGTGCTTGTGTGGTACAGTGTCAAAAGCCTTCTGCAAATCCAGAAATACGGATTCGATCTGAAATGCCTTCTCAATAGCACTCAACACTTCATGCAAATAAACGGCTGGTTGTGTTTCACAAGAACAATGTTTTCTAAACCCATGTTGATTGTGTGTCAATAGACCGTTTCCTTTGAGGTAATTCATAATGTTCGAACACAATATATGTTCCAGAATCGTGCTGCATTTCAACGTTAATGATATTGGCCTGTAATTTAGAAGATTACTCCTACTACCTTTCTTGAATATTGGTGTGACCTGTGCAACTTTCCAGTCTTTGGGTACGGCAAGTTGCCTCACTACTTTGAGGGTATTTACTTCGTCCTCTTTTGTGAAGGCATTTCAGAAGGCTGTGTTTAGTAACTCTGCTTTGGCAGCACTGCCTTCAATAGTATCCCCATTCCTGTCATGCAGAGAAGGGACTGATTGTTTCTCGCCGTTCGCATACTTCACGTAGGACCAGAATCTCTCTGGATTTTCTGCTAGGTTTCGAGACAATGTTTTGTTGTGGAAACTGTTATAAGCATTTCGCATTGAAGTCCGCACTAAATTTGGAGCTTTTGTAAAAGATCACAAATCTTGGGGATTTTGCGTCTTTTTAAATTTGGCATGTTTGTATCGTTGTTTCTGCAGCAGTGTTCTGACCCGTTTTGTGCACCAAGGAGGATCAGCTCTGTCGTTTGTTTATTTATTTGGTATAAATCGCTCAATTGCTGCCAATACTATTTCTTTGAATTCAAGCCACATCTGGTCTACACTTATATTATTAATTTGGAAGGAGTGGAGATTGTCTCTCAGGAAGGTGTCAAGTGAATTTTTATCTGCTTTTGAATTGGTATATTTTTCATTTATTTTTGGAGGATTTGGGGGTTACAATATTCATCTTGCTACAACAACCCTGAGTTCACTAATCCCTGTGTCTGTTTTGATGCTCATTATTAATTCAGGATTATTTGTTGCTAAGAGGAAAGCGTATTTTCACAGCCATTTGCTATTTGCATGTGCTCACGAACTAACTACTCGAAATAATTTTCAGAGAATACTTTTAGTGCAATTCCGGATAATGTTTTATGCACACCTCCAGAATTAAACATGTACTTTCACCAACATATCGAGGGTAAATTAAAGTCACCACCAGCTATAATCGTACGAGTCGGGTACATTGATGAAACCAAACTCAAGTTTTCTTTGAACCTTTCAGCAAACTATCATCAGAACTGGGAGGGCGGTAAAAGGATCCAATTATTATTTCATTCCAGTTGCCAACAATGACCTCTGCCCATACTAACTCACAGGAACTATCTATTTCAATTTCGCGCCAAGATAAACTACTTCTAACAGCAACAAACACGCCACCGCCAACCGTTTTTAGCCTATCCTTTCGGAACACAGTTAGGTTCTTCGCAAAAATTTCAGCTGAACATATCTGCAGCCTTAGCCAACTTTCAGTGCCTATAATGATTTGAGCATCGGTGCTTTCTTTTAGCACTTGCGAGCTCTGGTACTTTCCCAACACAGCTAAGACAATTTACAACTGTTATACCAAGGGTGCCTCTATCTACGTTCTTCCTGTGTTCAGCCTGCACACTTTGTGACTGAAGCCCTTCTTGCATTTTCCCGAGACCCTCTAACCTGAAAAACTGCCCAGTCCACACCACACAGCCCCTGCTACCCGTGTAGCTGCCTCCTGCATATAGTGGACACCTGACCTATTCAGCAGAACCCGAAACCCAACCACCCTTTGGCGCAAGTCGAGGAATCTGCAGCCTGCATGGTCAGAGAAATGTCTGAGCCTCTGATTCAGACCCCCATGACTCAGCTCTGTACCAGAGATCCACAATCGGTCCTGTTGACTATGCTGTAAATGGTCAGCTCTGCTTTCATCTCGCAAGCAAGACTGGCAGCCTTTACGAAGTGACACACATCATTCATACCGACATGAGCAACGACCTGCAGTTGGCTGCATCCCGTGCTCTTCATGGCATCTGGGAGGACCTGTAGCACACCTGGAATTACTCCACCCAGTATGCACAAAGAGTGCACATTGGTTTTCTTTCCCTTCTTGGCAGCCATGTCCCTACGGGGCCCCATAAGGCGCCTAACGTTAGAGCTCTCAACTATCAATAATCCCATCCTCTGTGATTGTCTGGATCTTGCAGGCTGAGAGATTTCCTCTGAAACAGGACAGGAGACAGCATCTGGCTCAGCTATAGACAGCACCTGAACCTGATTGTCAGACAAACCAGGGAGCCCTTATGTGCGGCCAACTGGGAAGTCCTTTGCCGCCTGCTATGCCCCAGAGCGACCTACCACTCAACCACAGGTGAGGGGTCAATCTCAGTGCGAGCAGTAACTGGGTTGGCCACAGGTGACGACCGATCGGTAGACTCAGAAGTGCTGGATGTCCATTAGATCCCCACGGCTGGCCCACAACAGTGGTGACCATCTACTGCAGCCTGAAGCTGAGTAACTGAAGCCATCACAGCCTGATGCTGAGAGTGAAGTGTCACCAACTCAGCTTGCATCCGCACACAATAATCGCAGTTTCTGTCCATACTAAAGACCATGGAAAACTAAACTATGCAGATAAACGGACTATCGGCATGTGCTGTGCAACTCTACTGTAGACCCTGACGAAAGTGCAGGAACTGTGTCTAATAAATTAGATTAATACGCAGAGATTCAAAAACCTAACTACCAAAGACTCAGGTGATAACTAAATAATTTACCCCTGATTAGGAACTGATGAGATCATTAGAAACAGAGCATGAAGTTTGAATTGGGAAATGATGCTGGCCACAACAATTCAAAGAAACAGTTGCAACATTCACCTTATCACAGAAAAACTAAGATGAATGGGAAGATGAGGATTTGAAATGAAATTTTCACAAATAGGCCTATTAGCCCTGTGTCAACAGAAATCTGAGAAAAGATAAGCCAGCTGCATAGCATACACTTAGCAATCAGCAAATGTTTCACTCAAAAAAATTCAAACAGTTATTTCATGAAACAAGGAAAAATTGTAGATACTGTTATCAACTCTCAAATATTGCGAATCTCACTCTTGTATCCAAAAGAGAAACAATAGATGGAACAGTACTACAATAGGCTACATTAAAAAACAGTTACAATGAACAATAATAATTGCAAAAATGATAGTATAACAAACAGATAAAATGGGACTTTGGAAAAGAAATGCCTTGCTTTTCATCTGAGGTTGTGCAGAATACACTCACCTGCTAAACATTTCACAAATAGTAAGCATTCTTTTAAGCTATGAAAAAAAAAATAATAAGAAAAAAAATGGAGATCAAAGATGTCTTGTGTTAATAGCAAACCAGAGTACAACCAGAACTCATTACACATTTCGTAACACTAGTAGTATCAAAACACATTATACAAGGAGAACTAAGAAGAGCTTAATAGTTCTAATTTTTTAAATGTAACAATTTTTAAAAAGGTAGCTATTACACCATAAGTAAAAGAGTTCACTAGGAAGCACACTCAATAAACTGCAAACAAACAAAGCACAGTCAGACAAATAGCGCTAAGTTTCAAAAACTGGAGAGGAATTCTGCCTTACACAAATTACAGTTTTGTATTTTTTGTTTTTATCTGGATACATTACAGCACTTTTGGTGCTCTCTTCAGTGGGTTCATTTGCTCATTTTCTTACTCACATGAAGCTATTAGCTGTGCCCGCTGGTAGCTTTTAATCCACTGTACAATCAACAGCTTGTCTTGGTTTTTGGTGCTCTTGTGTTTTTTTTCCCCTTGGTTGTGTTGTGTTAACATGCTAATTTCTTTTGCTTTGTTATTACACAAATATTTTGTATTATTTGTTAGCTAAGCACCAAGTTTCTGCCAACTGCTAACAAATCATACAAAATGTGTGTGTGTAATGCCAACAGCAAAAGAAATAAGCAAGTTAACACCAGGAAGAGAAAGAACACCAAAACATCAAAAGCCATGATGAACTGTAGATTAGGCAGTAGATTCGAAGCTACCAGCATACACAACAAATAACTTCATGTGAGTATGAAAATAAACAAATAAATCCACTGAACACAGCAGAAAATTACTGAAACATATCTGGATGAAAACGAAACTATAAAACAGTGTCTTGTGTAAGGTGGCATTTCTTTCCAGTTTTATACAGCAAACGCAGAAAAAAAACAACTGCAATATTCAAAAGATGATTACTTAACTTTCAAGTTATGCTTATAAAGGTATAATGAGGCACAAAGTCGGAATGTTTCGAAATTTCTCTGGGCACCAAGTACTTTCCTGAGTAATCATTAAAAGGCACTTTTATTTTATTTTGTGCAATCCTATTCAATTCACCACCAACGACACAAACAACTCTGTTGTAATAGTCCAAAGAGCTCAAGTTTTGTTCTTCGTAAACAGAATTTGCGATTTGCTTGCATTTGAAACTACGCTGATCTTATGTCTGACAGCAGTAGTCGAGATTTTTTTACATGTGTTGGAGTCATACGTCGTTGCTCAGTTTCTGACAGCTGAACACCTTTTCCTATTTCTTACACTATAGTTTCGCCATTGTTAGTACATCACTTCTGTCGCAAGTTATATTACATAAACAATTTTTCTTCTGCAATTTTTAACTCGACGTTTAGTAACAAAGGATTTCGTCTACTGATGAAATGGTTCACTATCGGCATACTAGTAATCGTACACATCATGTGTGTAGGTACATAGTAAGTACTTCAAAAATATAATTGTGCACCTATCGAAGTGTCTTTACTAAACATACATAAATATCAGTCAAGGTAAAAGAGTAGGCCAAACCGGTAGTTCGTATGTTATCACATTCTACGTAACTGTAGCGTATGTATACCACCAGTACATTAGAAACTGACTCACAAATTATGACTTATCTTTAATTCCTTTATATTTCAGGGTGGTCGGAAATATAAATCACCTAAACGGTCTGCATGAAAAATTCTGCAACGAACTTCATTAACATCTTGAGGTTACACTATACGTTACAAAATTAGTCTACAGTTATGATGAAAAACAAATAACGCCCATTAAAACTTACACTGTTACACCCATTGCAAATATTCCAACACCGAGACGTTAACACACACAATAAACAACCGCACAACCTCAACTCGAATTCACTTCAACCGCCACTGTTTATTTACAAAAGAAGTTCCGAAGGCGCAACACACCGCAATCGGATACCAAAGATAATATCGTTCAGCGCAGACTTTGAACTTCAATATATTTGAAACAAAGTCGATCTTAAACAAGTAGAAAGAGAGTCAGTTATTCTTCCCACTAATTTTTAAAAATTCAGCCGCGCTTGGATATTAAAATAACTTGTCTTCAAAAGTAAAGAGCTACTTGTCACAATCAAAATAGTCGATTCACGCTAGACGGAATGCAACGACCATGCATTCCAAATGGAGGCATTCAACGGAACGGGACGAGAAGGTCCGGAACGTTAATGTAAAGGTTTCTCGGGCAGGATGTTTTGACGTCGAGGCTGGACGGTCCAGACTTCGACTGCTAACACCGGAAATTAACCGAGATTGGCTTTGCTCAAGGATGTTAGGTGATTAATGTTTCATAGACCAAGACAAATTTAATCAAATAAAAACTTTTCCTGTTAAGAATCGTCTGTCTGATCATGATGCACAGCTAGTTACAGTATATGATATAGCTCCATACAGTAACGCAAAACAGTGCTCCAAAATAGTGTGTTCCATTAACGATTTAACACTTCAAAGACAGAAATTTGAGAGATGCTGCATTAATTGAAATAGTAAACAGTATGCGTGAATATGTACCTGGAATTGATGTAGCTACAACAAAATTAAAAATTCGAAGCATTCAAAATGCTTACATGAATGAACATAAAAAGTACTGAAATCATTTAAGAGTGGTGCGTCTACTGACGGTATTTATAAACCCAGCCTTGCTTGGTTTGAAGCTGCAGACCGGTTCTTAAAACACGTAGTCGAGACAAGAGAGACGAGAAACACTTTGGTAAGTAATATGTTACATTTATTATGTTTCCGAAACATCTTATTTAGTAATATGTACAGCCGTTTAATCAGCTGAGACAGGTGACGCCATTTTGCAAACTGCGCAGTGACCAGTGACGAAGAATTTGTGGCGTCCTGTGTGAAAGGTAGCTCACAGCACCGTTCCAGAATGACTTGTGGCGATACTTTCGTTGCGTGTGTGAATCCGGTTTCAGATGCGTCGCCACGGCGCTGGCTATCGACTTGATACCAGAAAGATTAGAGCTCACCCGTTTGTTTATTTAGTGTGTATACTGCGCTCGAAGTGCTTTGCTGCTAAGTAATGGCGTCAAGTGTAAATGAAGTGGAAAGTAAACAGTTGCTTTCCGAAACGAACGAAGATCCTGATGTCGTCGCTGACTTTGAACCAGGAGCATGCAAAGAAAGCATGCTCGTCACGACAGATTCTTTTGAAGAACTGGAACAGGAAATGGACTCTAGTTTTGACGACAGACAGATGAAGGAAAGTACTACTAGTACCATTAGCGAAATTCAAGAGGAACTGCATGACACAACTGTTCCGGAAGATTCAGCATCTGATGATGACAAGCTTAAAAATGATGTGGTAAGTGAGACTTGCTGTTAACATTAGTTGACACAACATTAAAGTAACTTACGAGTTACACATGAAATTCAGTTATTTACTTCGGATCATGGTGATGTACAACAGGATTTGTTATTAACTGTCTTCACTTCTAAATAATGCTAGAATCACTGGTGCAGAATCATGCCTCTAATTATAATATGATTGAACACTTGCTTCAGTTTGTATATAATTTACAGTCACGCTTTGTATGTTGCGTAATTGTTGTGGTCTTCAGTCAAGTCCTTTCAACTCTGCATAACAGCTGCAACCTGTGCCCTTTTGAATCAGATTAGGCCTACTGCAGTCAAGCAGTGGTCTCCCTCTATAACTTCTACGCCACAGACTTCTTCCATTGCCAAACTGACAGTTCCTTGATGCCTCAGTGTGTCCTATCGACTGACTTATTCTTTTAGGCAGTTTGTGCTATAAGTTATTGATTCACTGCCCCCTTATTAGTAATTCAATATACTGAACTAATTTTCAGCATTCTTCTGTTTTTTTCCCCACATTTGAAAAGCTTCTATTCTCTTATGGTGTGAACCATTTGTAGTCCATGTTTCATTTCCGTACGCAGATGCACGTCATACAAATACATTCAGAAAATACTTCTTTACTTTGAAATATATATTTGATGCTAACTAACCTCATTTTCATAGGTGTTTCTATCGTCAGTGTGCATTTTGTATATGCTTTACTTCATCGGTCATCACGTAAATTGCCGTCTAAATAGCAGAACTCATCTGCTACTGTTATATCCCATTTCCTTATCTAATTCTCTCAGTATTGTCTGATTCTATTACCCTTCATTTTGCTTCAGTTGATATCCATTTTGTATCCTCTTTTCAATACAATATTTATTCCCGTTATGAAAATTCTGAAAATTTTGCTGGAGCTGCATATTCACAGTATGATCAGTCTTTTTGCTATTAAGGAAGTATTGTGGAAGTAGCATTTGGAATTTGTTCTGCTATTGATGAAATTTCCAGCTAAGCTTTCTCCATGAGGTGCTATGCTTTGACACATAACGTCATGAATATGGCAGAAATGGCTACTTCCAGCATATGCAAAATGACAGTGGTGTCACTACATACACATGCCAACAAAGGCGAACAAAAATAAAATGAAACTAGCAGAATGACTGCGGAAAATTGGTTGTTTAGGGCGGGGACAACAATTAAGATATCACACCATCCCCACACAAATACTACCCAAAAAATTTAAATTACAGAATTCTGCTGTACCAACAAAACCACAAGACTCGGACATTTCCCTTGACCTATATAGCTCAACTGTAGCTACCGATACCAAAAAACCAACATCTGCAACCCCGAAAAGTGGGACCAAAACCAACGACTCGAAAACCCAAATACCCAATATTTACTACATCAATTGAAACGCAACCTACCTACTATAAATATACAACACACACAACATCACAATTACTGTAGAAGAAAACCAGAACAAAAATTAATTACCAACAAAAGCCTCCAGCAGTACCATCTAGGTTGCTCAAGCTGACAATGCCATATGTACATGTCCATGGTCCAAGCCGCCAGAACTCTTGTCAATCTCACGTTGAAGCCACAAATGTGACATCTAACATATTCAGCAAGAAGACCAAAAATCTGCAGAAACTGTAGGAGAGGCATCATATCAGCACCCATCTCAAAACATAGCGATACACTTGTGAACTTCACTGTCATATCTATACCTGACAGGAAAAGCAATTAAAAAAAATTAGACATCTTTCCACACAACAAACACCAAACGAATCAGACTTAACAAAAACGCCAAACACATAAACAAAAAAACAGTTTAATATCTCACTGAAAACTCTTCTACAATCCGTGTTATTGCACCAACTACCCAAACTGAAAACCACGTTAGCACGATAGCAATGAAAAGTCAAATGAAATGAATACCACAACGTTTAAACTTGGCACGTCCAGATTGGCAATCAGAGGGCACCATCAAATATAACAACACATGTACAAACACAACCAACTCAAAACCTCTGTGCCATAGTGATGTCACACCCCACAACACTATTATGCACAGGTCAAAGCAGACGGGTGAAAGTGGATGCTTCCATTGATCCAATGTGGATACAGTGTTGACAAAAGCATGTGACAATGTACCAAAACACGATAGTTTCTATGCAAGACATGTCAATTCCTGACTTGGGGAAAGAAACGGTTTTATTTTGCCTTGATAGAACCATACTAGGGCATGCAACCATTGTAGTGTACAGATACAGTTTGCAGGGAAGTCATTTGACAGTTTAGTTAATTGGCAATTTCCTTGGATTCTCAGATCCCGACAGCTCTGAAGTCACCATCAGGGCAGAGTTTCACCAAATACCATTCCATCATTTATAAGCTGGCTGTGCTGTAGTCAACTGTACAAGAGTCTTTCTTACACGAAATCATTTAATGGATTTCTCACTCATGCCATGATCTACCATATGACATGGATATAAAGACATGTCCAGGGATTTTTTCAAATTTTTGAGCCTTTCTGTCCCAATGTCATTTTATGTGCTGACTTGGTGATCATCATGACTGCCAGTAATGTAGTATCCACAGAGAGGAGACCAATTCAGTGTTCCTTATTTGTGGAAAATATTTGTAGCTCGCTCTTCATTAAGTTACATGATCATGACACATCGGTTATTAACGACAATTCAGCAGATAGAAGGATGATAGGATAAAACTGGTTTTGTGTTCAGTCCTCATTCTCACATGTTGGAGAGGGTGAGACAGTTTCTTAAAGCACACAGCACTTCAAAATCCTTTACCATTTTAGATTGCCACTACAATAACTTACAGTAAGAGAGTCTTCCATAGCCTTTCAGTCTGTTTCTGTGATCATTTCGTCAAGATTTAGATGAGAAATTTACAATCATTGCAAGTCTGTATTCTGCATTCAGGTTTCTGGAGCAAATGAGATGTGACCCAGAGAAGAAAGTTCTTATCTACTGATTTCCTTAGTGCACCCTGAAGCATGTAGCAGATGTACTTGGTAGCGTCTGTAAGTTCATAACATAGCAGATATAATTGGTTCCAAGATACTTTAGAACCCAGGTAAACATGTGAGCTGAAATAGGCTACCATTTTGCTATTGCACCAGTAGGCTGCTGATTGGTGAGATAAAAGGAGCCAGAAGTTCGTAGTAGCATTATTTAATTCTGCCGGCCATGGCATGATCCTTTCAGTAATTTTAAGATGAAGCTACTCATATGTCCTTATAAAGACTGTGTGATAATTAAGGTGTCTGTTATGGTCACACAGGTTTGATTCAATTACTTTTCAGAAATTCGTACTGAAGAACAAAATGATTGTGCAGTGTATGCATTATGAAACTGTAATTTATTTGGATGGCAGTGAGAAATTGACAAAAAAAATTTTTTTTTTTGTTACAGGAGGAATTAGCCTCACAACTAAGTGAAGCAAGTTTGACTTCAAATGAAGAGGGTACAACAGCCGCTACTCCAGTTGGTTCTGTGCCAGAAGAAGAGTATTGGAACAACACTGAATGGAAGGCAAAAAAGAAACATGTATTCATTCTAAGTACAGCTGGTAAACCTATATATTCAAGGTAGCTATCTCGGCATTCGTTTTATGGTGTATGACGAAACATAATGTGAAATGTGGAACTCATAATGCAGTTAAGTTCTACAGCTTACTTAATTTTGTAGCAATGGCCAACACAACCTTTGACTACCTGGTGGAGCATCTGATCCTAACAAGTTGTCCATCTTCTACAGTGTATTTTGTGTAAGTGGTGCTCCACATCTTTGTGTTTGAAAAAGAAAGACATGACTACCAGGAAGCTGCAGTATCACTTCTCCTTATTCAGCAATTAGCTTCAGTAGCATCATCAACTGACCGAAGTCATTGTGATTTAGAGTAGAGAGGCTGTGTAATTGTCAATGAAATGAATAAAATCATATTGCAGATTCCCAGCAGTCTTGTCTTTATGTTTAAAATCTTAAAAATTTTGTCAGCCATGAACCATGGACCTTGCTGCAGAAAGGTGGCTTATGTGTGTCAATGTTACAGACAGCTGTACAGTAGGAGGGGTAACTGTGGAGAAGCCTGACTGACATATTGTTCTGGAAGAGGGAAGTGGCGGCCTTTTCAGTAGTGGCAGGGGCAACAGGCAGGATGATGGACTCATCTGGTCCTGTAACATTAACTAATATGGCCTTGGCGTGCTGCTGCCATGAAAGACCGAAAGCAAGGGGAAAGTACAGTCATTAATTTGCCTGAGGATATGCAGCTTTACTGTATGGATTAATGACGATTGTATCCTCTGGTATAAAATATTCCAGAGGTAAAACAATTCCACATTCAGATCTTTTGATGGGGTTACTCAGGAGGCTGCTGTCACCAAAGAAAACAAATCTGGAATTCTACGGGTTGGAATGTGGATCCTTTATCGGGTTGGAGGATAATGAATTTAAAAAAGATAAATGAGTTGGTGGAAGTTATCTAGGGAGTTACTGAAATGCGATGGCAAGAAGAATGGGACTTCTGGTCAGTTGAATACAGGAGTAGATGTAACAACAGATAAGAAAATTGATGTGCAGAGAAGCTATGAATGGCATGGTGAATGTATTACTATAGCCAATAGAGACAAAAGCCAAGATCCACAATAAAAGTATATGTGTGTACTAGTTCCACAGATGATGAAGAGATGGAAAGATTTTATGTTGAACAAAAGAAATTATTTGCATCGCTATCACATTAACAGAACGTTTATTATGGGATACAGAAATTCAATAGAAGGTAAAGGAAGATGAGGACTATCTTATACTTAGGGTAAGGTAAGAAAGGGTTTAGGGTATTTCATTAATGGTACACTTCATGTAAAGATAAGACACTTTATTGGTCTGTACACAAACAAGATAAACAACTGCTAACACAGAATATACTAGTACTGTCCTGCTAGTTATTTTGCGTAACGCATGTCTGGCAAGTGGTCACACTCTGATCCTCGTAGTGCAGCAGGTAGCAGAGCACTGCTGCTGGAGAGCACAGTCTTTCTGGCAGGTCATTTGCAACATTTTCAATGAAGACGCTACACTACACATCCACAAGGAAAAAAAAAAGTTTTCAACTAACTTTAACTAAGAAATGTGTGCTGGATTGAAAGGGAACAGCACTTTTCATCTGCAATGTGTTTGTATTGTTGCTAGATGCTGGTGGGACGGCAGGTGTCGCAAGTTGGGTGCTACACCTGGGTGGGCAGTGGTTGGTTGGTTTCCAATTGTGCAGCTGTGCTCAGGATAACGTGGTGCCGGCAGCTGCAGCATGCTTGATTTTCTATGTCTGGGGTTGGCCTGCTTTTCAACAGCATTTTCTGCACTCAGGTAGCCTGGCTTTCACCAGTCAATGGACACTACATCACCTACTCCTTTAGTGCTGAGAGGGACTGGCCTAGCATTCCATCCTGTAATCATGCTATGGGCTTTGGTAAGGCAGCTCCATTTATTTGTGAAGTTGGACACGTTGGGGAAAAAACAATGCTTCGCCAGTGGCAGATCTTTGAAAACACAAGTAGAATGTTTTCTGTGCTGTGTAGTTCCACTCCATTGCATGGCCTCCATTTGTGTCTGGAGATCTGCAAGAAAGTCTTGAACAGGGCATGAGGGGGTTGGGGGTGTGCATGGTGTTGTTTGAAAACTTTCCTGGTAGATGGAAAGGTTCACCATACACCAGCACTGATGTGGAAGCCTGCAGGTCTTTTTTTAATGCAATGTGCAATCTCAACAGCACTACAGGGAAGGTGTCAGTACGCAAATCTGTTGTATGGCACATTATAGTGGCTTTCAAGAAAGGGTGTAGGCCTCCACAGTAATGTTTGCAATTGCCTGACATGGTATTTACTTGTTCTGTGTATCCTTTACAGCCTGGCCATTGAACAAAGTATCCCTGCTTCCCACTTCTGACCCTGGATTCAGCTGAAACATGAAATTCAACCACAGGTGAGTGTGTGCACCACATTCTCAGTAGTTGTGTTTCCACTGGAAATATCTCTGACCAGCTGGTGTACCTGTCATTCACAGTGAGACAGTACTGGTAGTTATGTGCGACTGGGGATGGTCGTACCATGTCCACATGGGCGTGTGAGAATCATGCCTGTGGAATGTCAAAACTTTCGAGCAGAGCTCGTACATACAGCATTGTTTTGTTCTTCTGGCAGGGAGTTGCAGGTCTGTGTCCATGTATGGCACTGCTTCTGTACACTGGGCCACACACAATGCCGCATTACTAGTGTCCATGTAGAGCCAATTCCCTGATGGGTGAGTGCGTGTTGTAAGTTGAAATCCTGTGGTCATAGAAGAGCAGGCAATTATAACCACTGTTGGCTCATCACAGTACATCTGTTCCTTGATGCATAGTAACGGTATGTGACAGGATTGCAGGGCCATCTGGTCTTGCAGCAGACCCTTTAACTCCTCAGTCTTTTGTGGTGCTGCTAGTTTTGTGAAAGCCACAGTTCTGGAAATGCTGTCTACTCTAGACAAAATGTTGGCGATGACGTTCTTCAAACCGTTTTAATAGTGAATGTTTGTTGTACATTGTGAAATAAAATTTATTCAATTGATTTACACTGGTGTGTAGGTATTTTGTGGCAGTGAAAATAAGTCAGTGGCCGATGGTCTGTATACACATTATGAACTTATGCCATTCCACTGTGAATCAGAAGTATTTAAATGCTTCGTGGGCTCCTCAAAGTTTTGTGTAAATTGTGGCCAAGAGTGCTGCTTCTCTATGATCTTGGAGAAGACACCTAAAGGCTGCCAGTTTGTATTCTGCTGCAGCACAGCACCAGCAGCATGGGATGAGGTGTTTGAGAAAATCACTAGCGGGGCATCGGTGACAGGATGCACAGTCATGGTATGATGCATGGGGCTGCCGAGGACAGCCTAGCAGTTCTGGGTTAAAAAAGACAGTAAAAGTTTATTATCTACATGTACCGAAATATTTCACTCACTGGTTTTAGGGCTGGTTGAGATGTAAGTGCAGTGATGTGTTCAGCTGCTAAATATGCACCCAAAATCCCAAGAATGTCACATTGTTAGCATCAGTGACACATTTAGCTGGATTTATGAGGATTATGTAGTCATAAAGCTTCCAGAAAATTGTGTAGCTGTCTTTCATGTTCTTCTGAGAACGATGATGTCACCAACACATGATATGTTCATGCAAAGCAGAAGTCTAGTCCCCACAAAACTTCAGCGATAAAGTGCTGAAAAGTCTGTGCTGCTTTCTGTAGGCAGTATGATGTGTGGATTTTCAGATAATCCATAGGGGATAGTTATTGCAGTTTGAGGATGTTCTTTGCTGCCACTTCTATATGGTTATAGGTATCAGGCTTTTATTAAGTCCAACATTGCAAAAATGATGCATCCTGTCAAGAGACATGCAAAATCTCCAGTATGACACACAGGGTCTTGGTTAGTAATTGTCAGAGCTTCATCATCGATAATCGACACCAGGGCATCTGGGTTCTTTTGTACCGATGAAGGGAAAGAAGCCCAGTTGCTTTCTAATAGTTGTGCTGTGCCTGCTTGGGTCACAATGTCAAAGTTTGCCTTTATAATGCGGAACTTCTTGGGTGCCAGCCATCTAGGCTGTGAGAAAACAGGAGGACAAGACGTGGTCTTGGTCCTAGTGTGATGCTCTTTTGAGTGGTGTGGTGGTGATGGCACTCTTGCAGGTCACATGACTGATGGGATCTTATTTAGCAGTTACGCCAGTGGCAGCAGTGTGGGGAGGAAGTGTACTGACAGATCACTGCTCTGTGTGGGTTGGCATGTGACCTGTAGTGATGTGACACTGTCCAAAATGAAAGCATTCCACACATCTAGGATGAAGTCATAGGACAGAAACCCAGCCCAATGTTATTGCAGGTTGTGACTATAGATTGCCAAATTGCCTCTCAAATGACCTTCATAGACCAACTTACAGTGATGTGACACCGTCCAAAATGAAAGGATTCCACACATCTAGTATGAAGTCATAGAACAGGGAATCCAGCACAGTGTTATCACAGGTTATGTCTGTGACTATAGATAGCCAAATTGCCACTCGAATGACTTTCATAGACCAGTGTTCAAATTTAGTCATGAGCCCAAATGGTTTGCTCCTAGATATGAGCAGACCATTTGTGGCTGCTAAGTCGTAATCTGTGTGCTCATGGTAACCACAGCAGGTGCCTGGGAAACACCCACATCCGACCTGGTATCCACCGGAAACTGCTTTTTGGTGGGTCTGTCTGTTACCATTAAATGTTGTGGTAATTGCCCGGGTTGGTGCTCATGGCAGATTTACTCACCTGGCGTGGGAGGCTGCTGTTCACGTTTCCAACCCAAGAACATGGCATTCTGCATCTACTTGCTCTGACCTAAATTGATGGTGGTGAGCAGAAAGCACACATTGCATTGTGTGTTTGATGGCATACAGTCTTTTATACACTGAGGGCGGCGACCTGCTGTGCCAACTCATCGAGATAAGTGACGTCATCCAGCCTGTTTCTGGCAGGTGTTGTTGTAAATGCCTGTGGGTCAGAAGCCTTGGATAATTTTTCTGTGATCTCTGCTAGCATGCTCAAGTTTGAGTTCTGGATTACCAAGACTAGGATGTAATGCATCTCTGGCAAGCACACATCTACATGGACAGTAGAAGAGGGTCCAGTACGTCTGATGTCTGGTCAGGCCAAGGCGCGGAGGTGTCGCAGGATCTATGATGGCTTCCTGTTGCCAATATCCTCTCTGTGCAACAAGTGTCTTAGGTGTTGTATATTAGAGAGAGAAAGCTGTCAAATGAACTCGTCTATTAATAAATCGTACTTTCCGTAGGCAGATGGGTTTGTGATGTCGCTAACCTTGCTGGCAGAGTGGCTGTCTAATAGTGGCACCGCATGTGCGCATATGGTAGTCTTTTCCTGCCAGTGATGAAATGGCTTTTGATGTGCGTGAACCAAAGTGTGGACAATTTGTCCAGAGGGCTGGTGCTCCAAATGCCAGGTGGTTCACTTGTGGTGCTGTGACAGATCCAGGGGGTGGTAGTGGGTAGTAAGACTCATTGGTCTTTAGCCTGCAGGCAGGTACAGGCAGAGTTTCATCCGGTGTGCATGTAGAACTAATGTTGTCAGATAGTCAGTGGCCGGCAGGTGACGTCAAAGGGCCTGGATATGAGCTTTCCTGGCTGTGCAACTGCGACAGTTCTTGAAATTGCACTGTAGGTAGCCCCTCTACTTCTGGCCATAATCAAAGCTGCTCCTAGTGTCGCTGCTACAGTATGGCCATTTCTTCCATGTGCTGCTGTTGCTGATTGCACATTAGGTGCTGCTCTTGTCGTATCAATTGTTCCTGGTGCTGTAACTGTTGGTGCAGTTTTTCCATTTGTTCTTGTTGCTGTTGTAACTGTTCCGACATGCTTTCGTTGAGGTCACTATTTTGTGAGGTACTTAATAAACAGTACACTTCATGTAAAAACAAGGCGCTTTATTGCTCTGTATACCAAAAAATAAATAACTATCACAAATATGCTAGTATCATTCTGCTAATTATTTTGTGCTACGAGTGTCACGACAACCACACATGCTCCGACCGTAGTGCCATTACAGATAGTGATGTAATGCTGCTGGAAAGTAGTCTTTCCAATGTTTGCTGTTCACGACATTGCCAGTGCAGAGATCTGGAGTGGTCTGTGACCTCAGGTCACTGCAAAGGGGGAAGCTGCTTGGTAGACTTTTGCATAGAGCACAATGAATCATTGCTAACACTTGATTGATGATAGTGGGAGGAGAATACGCTCCAAATGCATGATCGTATTTTGTACAAAACAGGGACATTATGTAATCTACTAAAGTGCGTGTCATTTATGTTGGCGGCCGAGTTTAGGTTCGTTCTGCGCATCTGACGTCAAAAAATACAGTCAGCCAATGAACAGAGAACGACGTTGCCAGATCTCGACTGCAGAGCAGAGCACGGACGAGTGTCTTCAGTTTTAGAAACGTTCAGTCATAAATAAAGTAATAGAACAAAAGCAATGTCTTGATAGCAGACTTTGTTTTATAGAAAGTTTGGAAAAACCATTCTTTATACCAATTGCTTCATATTCTATTAATTAATTAAACCAAACAAGCAATAAGACTCCTAATTCAGGCGATAGCAAGGAAAGGTGTTTGTATCAATTTCACGAACCGCTTTTTCACAATAAAGAACAGCGGTAATTGTTTATTTCCTATTGTACTTCGACGAAGTGCGAGTAATTCATAGGCATACCAACAGTGTTTGACAGAATTTTGCGTGAGCTGTTAGAGTCCTTCTGGATGTACATTGCAGGACGAGCTGCGCTAGCGTAACGGTTAAGGCGTTGGGTTAGTAAGCGAAAGGTAAAGAGTTCAAACCTTGTGCGATGCTAAATATTTTCTTTATTTAAAAACAATATCGAAGTGTCTTAGTTCACGAATATTATTCGTTTGAATGCAATTTTTTGAAATTTCTAATGAACAACAAATAAAGAATGACAATTGATAAATAAACCCGTAGCATCCAGAATATCAAAATGCAAAACAAAAACCGAAAAATCTTATGGACCAACCTAATATGCACTCTGACAATAAATTATTCAACATGAACCGCAGACTAAAACTGAAGAAATTCCAAAACTGTGGGAAACAAAGGTGATAGGAGTCAGGTGAATTGAAAGAACTACTGGTTGTAGAAAGAGTCGAAGGACACATTAGAAAATCAGTGGATAGCTTTGAGAGATGATGCAGTTAATTTGCATAACACTATGTTTACAAAGAAATGTCTTATGTATCTAAACACAAATACATTTAGGTTTGCTGAATAGGGTCCAATAAGCTGAAAACTAGTTTCACATACACAAAAATCAGTAGAACAAAAGCTATGTACTTGTTGTTCAACCTTAAATTTGGGGAAACGCTCAAGGTATATGGTAGCACAAGCTAATTTCATGATACCTGTGATTACGGGTTACATTTAAGTATGCTCAATTTGATCCAGTTGAGTTCCAAATAAACTGTGAACATATGTTGACTGCACTGTTCTGCTCCAGTTTGACATGCTCTTTATGAATGTGGCAGTATTGGTTTACTGATGGTACCAGTAATGCAATTTAAAGTATTTTTGCAATCAAAAGTATTTTTGCAATCATTGTTTGTGAATGTCAGTTCAAAACTAGAGTTCACACAGTGCTGTCCTATGACACAATGAACCTGTGATGTCAAGACACACAATTTGATATCCTCGTTTATTACGTAGATCCTTTAGATCAAACTTTTGTAGTTTTTGTAATATTGATGAGCAACATGCTGCAACTGCAAAGTAACCTATTTGGTAGTTGGTTGCATGTCCAGAGCTGCTGTGAGAACCAGAATCTGTTAAGTGAATTCCATCCTCTCCCTGTGATATCCTGCCTTAATACTTGGTGTTCTGTCCTGGCCAAGCTTACAAAGGTCCACCTCACCTCTGTGCACCAGTCCACTCCAGTCCTAGGCCAAGCCAAGAGCCAGCTGAGCTTGTAAACTCACCTCACAAGAACAGCTTCCAGGCAAAAAACGGGGTGCAGTAGAAATTTTTGGATAACAGACAAACAACTCTCACTGATCAAAAGGAAAATATAAAAACACAGCAAATCAACCAACAAAAGGAAACATATGCACACGCACACCTAAAAAATTAGACTGACAGAAAATGGAAAACAGCAAAGCAACAATGGCTAGAGGACAAATGCGAAGCAATTGAAACATGTATGAGTGTGGAACAGATATATGCCACCTACAGAAAAATTGGGCACTTTTGAAGAAACAACAAGCAGCAGTATGGATATAAAGAGCTCAGATGGCAAGCCAATACAAAGCCAAGAAGGAAAGAGCGATTGGCGGAGGGAATTTAGAGAAGTGCCACACAGAGGAAAAACTTTGTCAGTACAAGGGAAGAGGAAGTGGATGAAAATGATACAGCAGAAATAACTGTGAGAATAATTCAACAGAGCACTGGAACTCCAAACATATCTCCTGGAGTGGATGAATTACCTCCACATTATTGAGATCTTTGAGAGAGCCACCCATGATAGAACTATTCCACCTTGTATTCAAGATACATCTGACAGGTGAAATACCCTAAGACTTCAAGAATACTGTAATAAATCCCATTTCAAAGGTAGATGCCATCATATATGACTGCTGTCAAACCATCAGTTTAATAAGTCATGTTTGCAAGATACTGAGATTAAATTATTTACAGAAGAATGGAAAGCCTGGTAAAAGGTGATTGTGGGGAAGATCAGTTTGGATTGCAGAGAAGTGTGGGAACATCAGAGACAATACTGATGCTGTGGCTTACAAGGCAAACATAAATTTGTAGCATTTGTAGGTTTAGATAAAGCTTGTGACAGTGCTGATTGGAAAAAGCTACTTGACATTCTGATAGTAAAGATTTAAACCATCTGTGGCAAGACACTTTGCACTTAGATATTTATTGGAATAAGTGAAAAGATTGCTAATTTATTGCATTGTTCTTTAATATTGCCATTCATTCTCCACACATAGCTATCACTCTCTGATCACCTAAACACGGTGTCACCGGTTATTGTTCTGGAAGTTGGGTTGAGGCCTCTGGCCATTCAAATTAGGTTCCTTGTGGTTTACAATTTCTTCACTGTTTCCTCAAAGGGAGTTCGTTCCCACATGGATAAAAACACCTTTTGGATTCCTGTTAAGCTTATTTGTTGCTCTGTCTCTCTCAAATTTAAGATGTTATTAAAATTTTTATACAACTTTTTCGCCCTGCAACTTTTTCGCCCTGCAACTTTTTCGCCCTGCAACTTTTTCGCCCTGCAACTTTTTCGCCCTGCAACTTTTTCGCCCTGCAACTTTTTCGCCCTGCAACTTTTTCGCCCTGCAACTTTTTCGCCCTGCAACTTTTTCGCCCTGCAACTTTTTCGCCCTGCAACTTTTTCGCCCTGCAACTTTTTCGCCCTGCAACTTGTTGCGCACACGAGCGGACACACATACACACAAATGCAAATGAAACTAACACACTCTCTCTCTCTCACACACACACACGCACACACACACACACACACACACACACACACACACACACACACACACACACACACACACACACACCTAACTGCAGTCCGGCTGCTGTGGTCTCAGCAGCCAGAAACTGCAGTTGTGTGTGTGTGTGTGTGTGTGTGTGTGTGTAGGGTTATCTATTTCTGATGAAGGCCTTGTTGGCCAAAAGCGGACATTCTTACAGTCTTTTTGTTGTGCCTATCTGCGACTCGGCATCTGCGCTACCCGGTGTGTAGCATCTATTCTTTTTGTCTTTAGCTTACATTGCACTGGCCCACTTATTTGTTTGATTCTTCTGTAGCTTCCGTTTCTTTCTCTTCCATAATGGCAACTGACTGGTTTTGCAATTGATCAGTTGTACCACTCTGCATATTGGCCAATTTTACATTCAGCTACTACCACAGTTTTTTTTCACAAACACCTTTTTCATGCTCCAATGCAATATTTTCCTGCTTTAGCAATAAAAGTTCTCCTTCAGGTCGTTAATGTCAGTTTGAAGAACAAGAATAATTTCACCTTTAGAACTTAATGTGGTAGTTAATAGCACATTTTCATCACTTACAGAGTTGATACATGTCCACTGAAGATTGTCATTTATAAATTTCAGACACACTTTTGTGCAGTTCTTGTGTAACCATAATTTGCACTTAATGCATTGAATTCCTTTGGCTACACTTTTTTTTTACACTTCCTGCATGAAGAACAATTTAAATTAAACTGATTTTGGACCCTCGTGTCACTGCACAATTCTACTAGTGCCATCTTGACTCTCCCAGTCACATTATATTTTAATCTTACATTAACAGGAATAGAGGACTTAGTGACCAGAATCATATGATGATAGTGACTAAATTCCATTTGTTATGTCCCGTTAACCTCTTATAGGATGCTCACATAAATGGTCTTTAATTTTGACAAATCTGTTTGACCAGAGCTTCCTAGTGCAGCTGTTAACTGTAGATTGCTAAACAACTTTTTAACTTAGTGTTTCATTATTTCTGTTCTTTAGATATGGCAGTGAAGATAAACTGGTGACTATATTTGGTGTAATGCAAGCACTTGTTTCATTTGTACAAGCAAATCAAGACACCATACGTTCAATACATGCAGGAAAAACTAAGTTTGTTTTCCTTTTAAAAGGGCCAATAATACTGGTGTCAGTTTCTCGTACAGAAGAAAATGTCTCCCAGCTTGTTCTGCAGCTTACGTAAGTACTTCACTTTCCACTTGACTTTAAATTACCATTGGATAATATTTGCAAATTAAAATTAATTTCAAAGTTAATTCATATTATTTCTATTGTGACAAAAGGTATGAACAAACATATGTGATTTTATTGTATACTATACACCCTGTGTCTCCAGTTTCAGCATTCAATCGTTTTTGTAATAAGTATATGATGATGATGATGATGATGATGATGAAGTCCCATGCTTCTTGACAGAGTGTAGGGGAACAATGCAGAAGACCTGCACCGCCGTATTAGGCAAGGTCTTAATGGGGGTGGTTTGCCCTTGTCTTCCTCCGACCGTAATGGGGGTGAATGATGATGAAGATGACACAACACCCAGTCATCTCGGGGCAGGTGAAAATCCCTGACCCCGCCGGGAATCAAACCCGGGATCCTGTGCTCGGGAAGCGAGAACGCTACCGCAAGACCACGAGCTGCGGAATAAGTATATATCCACTGAAAATGAAACTAAAACATCAAGCACTATTAGTATTTTTGACACGCTGCTGATGAAATAGGAACAAATTAGACGAGGCTGCTAAGACACAAATTTAAAGCTATAATTTTTTCTTCAGAAGCATATATGAGTAAATGTTTATTGTTGTTGAAGTGAAAGCAAAAATATTTCACTCCCTGGATCACAGGAAATATTTCAGCAGTAACAATCAGCTATAACCCAACATTTAAGTTCAGTAGTATTACTAATAATAATGTTGGGGATCCAATACAACTAAATCCTGAAGAAAAATTTTAATGTTAATGGAAATATACAGTAGGTAAATATACTGTACAGTTACATTAATGTGACCACCTGTCAAAAGCCTGAAAAACTACCTTCTGCAGCACAGACCACTGCTAGACATGCAGGAAGAGTTGATGAGGTTCTGGAAGGTACGGACAGGGGTGTGGTTTCGGACGCCTTCAGTGCCATAGCCAGGTGTACTAAGTTTCTCAGTTGAGGATCCATGGTTTATCCTCCATGGTTTGTACAGCTTGATCAGTTATCCCACAGATCCTAAATTGAGTTTAAATCAGGCAAGTTGCGTGACCGCGGGTGTATGGGAAACTCATCCTGGTGCTCTTCGAACCACGCACGTATACTGTGAGCTGTTTGACATGTTGCATTGTTCTGCTGTTAGTTACGATCATGCTGAGGAAAAACAAACTGTATGAAGGGGACGACATAGTCCCCAAGAAAAGATGCCTACTTGTGTTGATCCCTTGTGCCTTCCAGAATGACATCATCGCCAAGGGAATGCCACAAAAACATTCCCCAGACCATAATGCTCCCTCCTCTGGCTGGAACCTCCAGATGATTGCTGCAGAGGATTTTCTTTGAGGCATTTCACGTTGTACATGTCAATGCCCATCTGCACAATGGAGTATAAAACATGATTCACCTGAGAAGTCACCTGCCACCACATATTGGAGGTCCAGGTGCTGTACTGGTATGCAAATTCCAGCCTACTATCCTGTCACCATTTGTCTTTTAGATGCTACACATTTCACACTTCTATCAGTTTGTACAAATAGTTTACTCTTTTTGTTTGAGTTTTCCTTTTAGCTCTTTTCTTAATGTGATGCACATTTTGTTTTCACAGTCTGTCATTGTCAGAATTTTCACACCAATATGTCTTCACTATAGGCTTCAAATTCACATAGTTTAAATTGCATCTTGTTTTCTCTTCTAGGATGAAGAGAGATTCTTTTAATTAAATTCTCCATTTAAACAGTGATTATTCTGTGCCATGTACTTGTAAATGGCAAAACAGATGAGTGAATAAAAACTGAAGCAATATAATGTTAGCTTTGGCAGGCTGCAGCACTGAGCAAACAACTTGTAAAAAATATTTCTAAAGTATTGTCAGATAATAATTTAAGATTGGAAAAACATGTGGGATTACAGAATAAACATTGTTAGGTACCAGGAATGCTTAGTAACTGAGTCAAATATGCAGATCCTATAACAACTGAACTGAGGAAATGTAATTTTAAGCAAACAGTGAAGTAAATTTTAAAAAATAGCAACAAGTAGAACTTATGTGTGCACTAAATTTACAAATTTGCTGTTTTTTTATCTCTTTTAGCTGCACTATGCCTGGATGTAGGTTAACCTGTTGCAATAATCCTGGCAATAAAGGTAAAAAGATGTGATGTGAGTGAAGACTGGTGTACAATTTTTGTGCTCATATTACTGGAAATGTAGCAAGATGTCAATATGACCAACCTAAGCTCTATATCTACATCCATATTCTCTAAACCGCAGAAGTGCGTGAAAAGGCCTGCTCCCCCTGTACCCGTTATTAAGGTTTTTACCCATTCCATTCACGAACGTAGTAGGGATGAATGAGAGCTTAAATACTTCTACATTCATTGTAATTAATCTAATCTTGTCCTCACGATCCCTAGAGGAGCAATATATAGGGAATTGTAGTATATTCCAGGAGTTGTCATTTAAAGGTTGTTCTTGGAACTTTGCTAGCAGTCTTTCTTGGGATAGCTTTCCATCTATCTTCAAGAGACTGCTGGTTCAGTTCCTTCAACATCTCAGCGACACTCTCCACAGGTCAAAGAAATCTGTGACCATTTATGCTGCCCTTCTCTGTATACATTCAATATTCCCTCCTAGTCCTATTTGGTATGGGTCCCAAACACATAAGCGATATTCCAGAATGGATCACATGAGTGATTTGTTAGCAACCTTCTTTCTAGACTGTGGTTTCCTAGTATTCTACAAATAAACTAAGTCTGCCACGTGCTTTGTCTATAACTGAACCTGTGTGATTATTCCATTTTATATCATTGCAAAGCGTACACTCAGGTATTAGTATTAGTTGACTAATTCCTACTGTGACTCACTGATATTGTATTCATGCAATATTTTTTTTTTTTTTTTTTTTCAATTTATAGAGTGCACAGTTTTACATTTTTGAACATTTACAGCAAGTTGCCAATTGTTGCACCACTTTGAAATCTTATCATGGTGTGACTGAATATTTGCACAGCTTCGTTCAGATGTTACTCGTTGTAAATAACTGTATCATCTGTGAAAAGTCCAAGGTTCCTATTAATTTTGTGCAAAAGATCATGAATGTACAACACGAACAGCAAGGGGCCCAACACACTTCCCTGGAATAGACCTGAAGTAACTTCTATGTCTGTCAATTACTCTCCACCCAAGATAACCTGCTGCATCCTCCATTCCTCAATCCAGTCACAAAGTTAGTTTGATACCCTATATGACGGTACTTTTGTAATAAGCTCTTCAGGAAACGAGAAATACTGCATCTACTCGACTGCCTTGTTCCATGGATTTCAGGATGTCATGTGAGCTAAATGTGAATTGTGTTTCACATTATCACCATTTTTGTGATCCATGCCGCTTGGCACTGAGGAGGTCATTCTTTTCAATACACTGGGGCACAGAGTATGTTTCAAGGTTCTACAACAAATGGATAAGGGTACTGGGCAGTAGTTTCGTATATCACTTCTGCTACTCTTGTGGACAGGTGTGACTTGTGATTCCTTCCAACATGTGGGCATGGTTTTTTGTTCTAGGGATCTACAGTACATTATAATTAAAAGAGGGGCTAACTCATCCACACATTCAATATAGAATCTGATAGCAATTCTACTGGGCCCTCAAGGTTTGTTTAGCTTTAATGATTTGAGCGGTTTGAAGCTTTTCATTGTGTTGACAAATGCTTACATTCAGCATCTGATGTCTTGAAAATGGCTTTAAGCTTGAAAATGCAATAGTGTGAATCACCAATGGTGAAATATTGCAATTCAAAAAAATACTTTATTGTCTGCTGTGTCCCGTATAAATGTCACTGTTATTGGTTTGGATAATGCAATATCAGTTTTTAACTGAAGTGCAGAACAAGCCACAACAATGCACAACTTTATAATCAGAACGGAAATTCTTAGTGCTTTCATAAGTGGAAGGATGACCAACGGGAAAGAGCAAAGTGGTATATAAGTTAACTACAAATACTCAATGAATAGAAATGTGAAATTCTATGCAGGATATGAAATATGCAACAGATTAGCAGCTAAAACAAGTTTCAGTGATTGGTGAAGAGCTGCTAATAACTTGATAAGGCACAGGTCTACAGCAAAATCTCAAATCATCAATGAGACAAAAGATGAATTTTTAATCAAAAAATGAAATACCACTGAAGGAAAGGGGGGGGGGGGGGAGGGATGAAGATTAGGGAAAAAATAAACTGCGTGTGACAGCAAGGAGACATCCAGTTGTCTTTTTTCTTCTTTTATACATGGTCCAGACCTACTAATGTGACAACCACATCTGATTGACATCAATGTGTGTTAACCACTCACAGACAGTGGGTGGCAGCACTAACCATGAATGGCATGCCAAGGTTGTCGGGGAGAGCTGGAAACAGTGCAGTCATTGTCATGTGGACATGATGCCATTTATCTGACTTCCAAAAGGGCATGATCATTGGCTTTCACATCAAGGGTGGAAGCATTCTCAAAATTGCTAATTTCCAAAACTGTTTGAACACTGCCTTGCTTGAAGTAGGCTACACCATACACGGCAAATGGGCGCTATCCAAAACTGGTGCTGAGCAACTGTGGTGCACCACAGGCCATAGGTGACGGGTGAACGACAGCTGCAGAGATGTGTATGGGCCAACAGTCATACAACTGCTGAGCAACTGACCCTCCCAGATGAACCAAGAGACTACAAACAGTGTCTCCTTAACAAACTTCCAGGAAATGTTGCTGTGTGTGGGGTCTCTGCACACCTTCCACTGTTTGTTGATATTCTTTGAAATAAAATTGAAAACTTGGTTAGACTTTGAAAAAAAAAAGTACATGAGCAGGATTTGAACATGGTACCGCCAGCACGGTAGCCGTGAATCTTTACCGCTGCGCTACGCTGACTTGCTCAGAATATATGTAATGTTACGGGTATACAAAGCAAGCAATGAACCTCAAAATCGATTTTCTCAAAAACCAAGGCCCATCGCTAAATAACCGGATAGCCAAGTACTCAGGGTAAGTGCCTCTGCAACATGTTTGAAATGCATCAAAATGTGTGATTTACAGTATGGAGGGTCCCTTTGTGAGAGAAAGAACACAAGAGCTGACAGCAACAGCACTGACTACACAGCAGAGGTGCTCGGGACCTTGGGAGACTTACAGAAATAGTAAAAGCATCCAGTCCAGGTAGGTGCGGGAGACCTGAAGCATTAACTGAAGATTTTTATGGCACCGTGTAAGCAGAAGACCTCAGGATAATACATAAATGTGTGCATTCGTATCAGTTGCTAGTGTAAAAATCTTGTGAGGAATTCAAACACAGCATAGAGATCATACTGTCTTAGTGCCACAGTGCAGTTTAATGGAAGCACGGGGATCGAGAAATTATGAGGAGAATAGTCAAGTGCCTTAACCTGATTTCCGAGGAACTTCACTCAGTAAAAGAGCGGTCAAAATAAGGAAACGTGTCTTAGTATATCCATAGATACTTCAGCATTTCTAGAAAACGACAGTCAAAGTTTCTTAGGTACATTATATGCCTTTTGCAGAGTAAATATTTCAGCTGAAGTGGTGGCACAGTGGCTGCTGTAATGGCTTAACACTTTTGCACCCCATGTTCGAAACCTGACATTATTTTTATATTTGTTTTTCGTGTAGCTACCCATTCCCTTAGAAGCTAACTATATGAAAGTTTTTTAGTTTATATTGGAGTAACATTGTGCTTATTTGTATACTAATGGCATATCTGATGGAGGAGTTTTTAAAAAAAATGAGAAAATTATTTGAAATTGTTTTTGGTGAAATTACTGTAGTGTATGTAATTGCAAGCACCTTTCTCGGGTAAAGTGATCCGTGATGCGCAGTTTGCCACTACATTAATACAAACGTGTGAAATATTTTGGAATGTTAATGATATTTCTTTCACGAATAAGATTCATACAAAGAAATAAATTGGAGCAAACTGCCATCGCACAATGCTCATGGTGTTCAAAATTTCTATGTTTTGAAAGTTACTACATTCAGTATCATCCAGGCTGGGTCGGAGATTTTCTCTGCTTGGGGACTGGATGTTGTGTTGTCTTCATCATCATATCATCCCCATCGACACGCAAGTCGCCGAAGTGGCATCAACTCAGAAGACTTGCACCAGGCGACCGGTCTACCCGACGGGAGGCCTTAGACACATGACATTTCATCCAAGGAAATGCACCAACTCTTATTGAATGATAAACATCAGCATAAAAAGCATAAAATATAAGGATTAACAGTTATAAAAGGGAAAGTTGCTACTCACCATATAGCAGAGATGCTGAGTCACAGATAAGGCATAGCAAAGAGACTGTTACAAATAAGCTTTCAGCCAGCAAGGCCTTCATCAAAAATAGATCACACACACACACACACACACACACACACACACACACACACACACACACACACACGCGCGCGCGCGCATGCTTGCAAACACAACTCACACGCACAACTGCAGTCTATGGCAACTGAAACCACACTGCAAGCAGCAGCACCAGTGTATGTTGAGTGGTGACTGGGTGGGTGTAAGGAGGAGGCTGGGGTGTGGAGGGGGTGGGAAAGTAGGGTGGGGAGGGCAGTGAAGTGCTACTGGGCAGTGCTCAGGGACAAGGTGGAGAGGGTAGGGCAGCTATGTGCAGTCGGGAGATTAGACGGTGGTAAGGGGTGAGGTACAGGAGGGGTGGGGGGGGGGAGGCAGGGCGGGTAGCAGAAATGGAGAAAAGTAAAAAGACTGGGTGCAGTGGTGGAATGAGGGCTTGCAGTGCTGCAGTGGGAACAGGGAAGGGGCTGGATAGGTGAGGACAATGACTAATGAAGGTTGAGGCCAGGAGGGTTAGGGGAACGTACGATATATTGCAGAGAAAGTTCGTACATGTGCAGTTCAGAAAAGCTGGTGTTGGTGGGAAGGATCCATACGGCACATGCTGTGAAGTAGCCATTGGAATGAGCGATATCGTGTTGGACAGTGTGCTCAGCAACAGGTTGGTCCACATGTTTCTTTGTCACAGTTTGGTTGCAGCGTAGATTGTAGATCACATGACAGGTTTCACAGGTAGCCCTGCCTTTGATGGGATAGGTGATGTTTGTGACTGGCCTGGAATAGGTGGTGGTGGGAAGGATGTATGGGACAAGTCTTGCATCTAGCTCTATTACAGGGATACGAGCAATGAGGTAAGGAGTTTGGAGCAGGGGTTACAGAGGGTTGGACGAGTATATTGTGTAGGTTTGGTGGACGGCGGAATGCCAATGTGGGAGGGGTGGGTAGGATAGTTGGCAGGACATTTCTCATTTCAGGGCATGACGAGAGGTAGACAAAACCCTGGTGAAGAATGTAATTCAGTTGCTCCAGTACTGGGTGGTACTGAGTTATGAGGGGAATGCTCCTCTATGGCCAGACTGTGAGACTTTGGGAAGTTATGGGAGGCTAGAAAGATAAGGCACAGGAGATTTGTTTCTTTTTTTTTTAAATTTTTTTTATTGTTTATTTAGTCGTGTTTTTTTACAAGGTTGGGAAGATAATGACAGTCTGTGAAGGCTTCAATGAGACCCTCAGTATATTTTGAGAGGGACCGCTTGTCACTGCAGATGGGATGACCACAGGTGGCTGGGTTGAACAGAAGGGACTTCTTCGTATGAAACAGGTGGCAGCTGTCGAAGTGGAGGTATTGCTGGTGGTTGGTAGGTTTGATATGGACAGAGATACTGATGTAGTCCTCTTTGAGGTTGAGGTCATCATCAAGGAAGGTAGCTTGTAGGATTGAGTAAGACAAGGTGAAGCGAATGGGGAGAAGCTCTTGAGGTTCTGGAGGAATGTGAATAGGGTGTCCTCACCCTCGATCCAGATCACAAAGATGTCATCAATGAATCTGAACCAGGTAACGGGTTTAGGATGCTGGATGTTTAGGAAGAATTCTTCTAGATGGTCCGTGAATATGTTGGCATTGGATGGTGCCACACAGGTGCCCATAGCTGTATCCCGGATTTGTTTGTAGGTAATGCCTTCAAAGAAGTAGTAATTGTGGGTGAGGATATAGTTGGTCGTGGTGACTAGGAAGGAGGTTGCTGGTTTGGAATCCGTTGGGCGTTGGGAAATGTAGTGTTCAATAGTGGTAAGGCTATGGGCATTAGGAATGTTAGTGTAAAGGGAGGTGGCAAAAATATTGATGAGCATGACCCCGTGTGGTAAAGGGACAGGAACTGTGGAGAGTCGGTGGAGGAAATGGTTGGTATTTTTTATATTTCCTCCACCGACTCTCCACAGTTTCCTGTCCCTTTACCACATGGTGCCTGCTCGTCACTATCGATGCCACCTCCCTTTACACTAACATCTCTAATGCTCATGGCCTTACTGCTATTGAACACTACATTTCGATACGCCAGATGGATTCCAAATCACCAACCTCCTTCCTAGTCACCATGACCAACTATATTCTCACCCACAATTACTTCTTCTTTGAAGCCATTACCTACAAGCAAATGCGGGGTACAACTATGGGCACCTTCATGACACCATACAATGCCAAACTATTCATGGACCATCTAGAACAATCCTTCCTAAACACCCAGAATCGTAAACCCCTCACGTGGTTCAGATTCATTGATGACATCTTTGTGATCTGAATCGAGGGTAAGGACACCCTATCCACATTCCTCCAGAAGCTCAACAGCTTCTCCCCCATTTGCTTCACCAAGTTCTACTAAACCCAAGAAGCCATCTTCCTACATGTTGACCTCCATCTCAAAGATGGGTACATCAGTACCTCTGTCCATATCAGACCTACTAACCACCAGTAATGCCTCCACTTGGACAGTTGCCACCCATTCCATACCAAGAAGTCCCTTCCATACAGCCTAACCATCAAAGGTCGTCGCATCTGTAGTGACAAGCAGTCCCTCTAAAAATATACTGAGCATCTCACTGAAGCCTTCACATACTGTAATTATATTCCCAATCTTGTACAAAAACAAATCTCCTGTGCCTTATATTTCTAGTCTCTCACAGCCTACCAAAGTCTCATTGTCTGGCCATAGAGGAGCATTCCCCTCATAAGTCAGTACCACCCAGGACTGGATCTACTGAATTACATTCTCCACCAGGGTTTTGACTATGAACCGTTGTGCCCTGAAATGAGAAATCTCCTGCCCACTATCCTTCCCACCCCTCCCCCATTGGTATTCTGCCGTCCACCAAACCTACACAATATACTTGTCCATCCTTATGTAACCCCTGCTCCTAGCTCCTTACCTCATGGCTCATATCCCTATAATAGACCTAGATGCAAGATCTGACTCATACATCCTTCCCAGCACCACCACCTAATCCAGTCTAGTCACAAACACCACCTATCCCATCAACGGCAGGGTTACCTGTGAAACCAGTCATGTGATCAATAAGCTAAGGTGCAATCACTGTGCTGCATTCTGTGTGGGCATGACAGTCAACAATCTGTCTATCCACATGAATGGCCACCGACAAACTGTGGCCAAGAAACTTGTGGACCACCCTGTTGCTGAACACGCTGTCCAGCATGACAGCCTTCGTTTCAATGACTGCTTCACAGCCTGTGCCATATGGATCTTTCCCACCAACATCAGCTTTTCTGAATTACACATGTGGGAACTTCCCTTGCAATATATTGTACATTCCTGTAACCCTCCTGGCTTCAACCTTTGTTAGTCATTGTCCTCAGCCATCCAGCCCCTCCCCTCTTTCCATTGCAGTACTTCCAGCCCTAATTCCACCATTGCACCCTGTCTTTTTACTTCTCTCCTTTTCCACTACCACTACCCCCCCCCCCCCCCCCTCCTCCCTCCACCTCTCCCCTGCCCTCCGTCTAACCTCCCGACTGCACATAGCTGCCCTACCCTTTCTCCACCTTGTCCCTGTGCACTCCCCAGCAGTACTTCACTGTCCCTCACCACTACCCTACGATCCCTCCTCTTCCACATGCCAGACTCCTCCTTATCCCCATCCAGTTGCCACTCCCATGATGCATTGATGCTGCTTCTCGCAGTGTGGCTTCAGTTGCCGTAGGCTGCAGCCCCTCTCTCTCTCTCTCTCTCTCTCTCTCTCTCTCTCTCTCTCTCTCTCTCTCTCTCTCTCTCTCTCTCTCTCTCCCCCCCCCCCCTCTCTCTCTCTCTCTGTGTGTGTGTGTGTGTGTGTGTGTGTGTGTGTGTGTAATTTGGAAGAAGGCCTTTTGGCCGAAAGCTTACTTTGCTGTAGTCTTTTTGTTGTGCCTATCTGCAACTCAACATCTTCACTATATGATAAATAACAATCTGTCCTTAGATGGTGTTAAATCACGTCTCCCAAAGGAATGTAGTGGAAGTCTACTTAGACCATTAACACATGTGCTGATTGCTGTAATAGAGAAAGGTATTTTTTGAGACTCATTAAAAGCAAGTGAAACAAAGCCAGTCTTTAAGAAAGAAACGGAAGTAAATTAGGGAACTGATCATTTTCTTGTGCCTTCAACCGACATTGGCACTGGATGGTTATAAACAGATTTTGCATGGTTAATATAAATGTAACCAGAGGCCCTTCCCACTATCCTCAGGGATGGAATGTGTGTACCCCCAAAAGTCTGCAAAAAGTGTTATATATGTGAAAGTGAGTGAAATTTTTCTAAGTTTTTGGAAACAGTGCCACCTCTGGTGCTGATACATGATAAATCATTTATAAATACTTTTAATAACACAGTCTAATTCAGAACCTTTTGGTATTCCATTAGTAACAATGCCAGGAGTTAGAAAATCGTTTATTTTTTAAACTCACATTCCTACCAAAGTTGCCTGCCAGAAATATGGGACTTAAAATTGTTTTAGCAGACTCCATTGAGATCTGACAATAAAGTTTCATATGTAAAAGGCAACGATTGATCAGATCAGTGGTTTTAGATTAGATTAGATTAGATTAGATTAGCGGGCCCACCTGTTACACACACACACACACACACACACACACACACACTCACTCACTCACTTTGATATCCCCAAATTAGTTTGTGATAACTGTATGACATCATCAGTTGGTTTTAACACTAGAAACGTATGAAATATAGATTATTAAACATTGAAATAAAGTTAATTTTGAATGTTATTGTGATTAGTTACATGCTTGTGTGTGTGATACCTCTTTCTATCATTTTCCCTAATACAGCATGGCATTTGCAAGCTGAGTATCCTTTGTTATCTAAATTTACTTTTTACTTTAAATACTTCTTATATGATGAAACTGCAAATTTACAACAGTGATGTGATGATTTGGTGTGCCTTAAGAGGATGTAAGACGCATTATCCATTTGTTGACCAATTTATTACGTAGCTGTCTTGAAAACTATGTCTTTGTGCATAAAACATGGCTAATAACACCTTTTCTTGGAGTAGTTACCTCTGACCACTGCTACACACACTCTGACAACCACCCGTTACACTATCATGTTTATGGTATATGGATACGGAAGTGAGATTCTGACAGTTTACATCCATTGGCCAGTGATTTGGACACACACACACACACACACACACACACACACACACACACATACAGAGAGAGAGAGAGAGAGAGAGAGAGAGAGAGGTGTGTGTGTGTGTGTGTGTGTGTGTGTGTGTGTGTGTGTGTAGGCAAAGAGTAGATGTATGCAGGAGGATGTTGTGTGGAATTACCTTCTCTTACTACTTTTTTTATTACAAAGTTTGTGCTGTTCACCAGCATTGGCTGGACAGACTGTGTTAATAACTACAAAACTGTATTGTAAAATCAAAATTTTGTAACAGGTTAAGCATTTTACTATAGACAAATAAGATCACTTCAATGGGTAGTGATCCAAACATTCTCAGGGCATTGTTCGAAAAGCTAGCTCTTGTTTTGGACAATCGACAGGTTGCTATGTTTATGCACGTTGTTGCGGGTGTTGTGGTAGTGTATCTCATGCCTCTTGATGCAGGGATCTAGGTTTTTCCTTAAGATGTAGGAGGCACAAAAATATGTAATGGCTATAAATAGTGGTTATTTCCAGTTTCATGAATAAGGGCTTGCAGTGCTACTGTCTCCTACTGGCAACCTGTAGAATGACCACGTAGTAACAGGCCAAAGCCAATATGGTCGTGAAACAATGAGCAATATACTGTTCGGATATACTGACCAGTTATCACATATTTCACTAGTCGTAGGAGTTACATGACTTTTCAGTTTGTCACACACATGTTCACTGTGTTCTTGCCACGCAAGTTGGCTGTCTACTGTGAACTGTTTCACACCCCCCTATGCAGTTTGGGTATCCTTTGTCACTGAGGCTACGAAGCAGTTTTTGCATTTCTTCTTTAGTGATTTTTATTTTGTTTATAACACACCTTTCTTTTGTCACATCAAATCAGTATTGTTGATTCCTGTGCTATGCTGTTTGCATGATAGTGCTCCTTGGACAGATATGATCCACTTTCTGATTTTCAAATAAGATTTGAGGGTTGTCAGAACAGTGCCTCAAACACTGTACTGACTGAGCTTACTTAGAAGGACGTTATGAGGAATGAAGTCAAACACCTTAATAAGGTCACAAAGCGTCAGTGCTAAAAATACTCTTTTCTTCAAAACTGTGCTTTACCCTAGTAACCAGATCTAATGTCGCTGTTGTAGATTTGTCTTTCTGGAAACCGTGCTGTGCATATGAGAAGAGTTCATTAGTTTCAAAGTGATTAGATATTTGGTCTTTCATTGCAGTCTTACTGACTTTAGCAAACACTGGAATCGCTGAAATTGCTCTGAAGCTTGCTATCATGCCAAGGTCACCCTTTTTATAAATGGATACTGTCTGTACAAGTTTCAGAAAGTCAGGAAATACACCAGGAGAGATGTGTTAATTACCATAGCTGATGCTTCAGCAGTTTCATAGATAATTTCCTTGAGAACATTACTGGACATCCCATATGGATCCTGACTATCAGAAGGCTTACAACATTTTACAATCTTTATTATTTAATTTTTTTGTGATTTACTCCAATTCGTCATGAAGTACCTTTTGCCTTTCTTGCAGCAGCTTCATGTCGGGGATTGCATTCAGTGTTTCTCACAATATCAATAAAATAATTGTTGAAGAAGTCATCTGGACTGCACAAGTGTAGAGAGGAAGGTTTTTTCGTGTGCTAGTTGATCAGGTCCCAGGCTGCCTTGCATGGGTTGTGAGCTCATTGAATAAACCTATTATCATTATTGCTTTTCTTTGTGGCTTCTACATCCTTTCTCCATAGCTTTTTGTCATTAAATTGTTGTATTTGTTGTAGAACATTTCCTTTGTGCTGGGATCTGTTGCTGTTTCGAATTGATTATCTATCAGCAGTAGAACACACTTTAATTTTTTTAGTTCACTAGTATACCATGTTTTTTCTTTCACTACATTTTGCTTGCTTGCGACGTGTCCTCAGAGGATTGTTTGGTTTTCTGTGGATAGAGTGTCAAATTTGGTTTTGATGGTCTGCAAGAACTTTATAAACAGACAAATTGCTGCCATTTCCTGCTGCAGATAGTGCTGTCTGAAAAGCACTTAATGTTTCCTTATTTATGACCCTTTTTGTGGATACATAATTAGAATGCCAGGAAACAGCTGGTTAATTATTATCTCTTTTAGTACAAAGTACTGTGACTTGTGCCTGTGGGCAGAAATCATTGGGCCAACTACAGTCACCTCATAGTCGCAAGTATTTAGATTTGTCATCACAGTGTCACAGCAAGTATCACCTCTGGTTGGTGCATAGTCCATAACTGGCTGCTAGGTTTGCATATTCTCTCTGTTTAGTACTCTCTTTACCAGTTCATGCACTGAATTTGCTACACAATACAATTTTTGATTTTAACAATATTATGGAAAGGATCGGTTGCTAATCTCCATGAGGATGACGCAGAGTTGTACACAAACACAACGAAAACACTATTATGCATTGAGCTGTTGGCTAGAGTCTTCCTCACATCACACACACATTCGCACAAGCAAGCACACCTCATGCACACACAACTGATATCTCTGGCTGCTCTGGTCAGAATTGAATTTAATGGTGTCATGTTGAATACAAGCAGCAATCCAACGTAGTGTGGGGGAATGCGGTTAGAAATCAGGGTACAGGAAGGGGGGGGGGGGGGGGGAGAAGAGATGGAAGGGAAGGGAGCGAGTAAAAGAGGGGCAGAAAACGGGAGTAAGAATGATGGATGTGTTGGCGGAGTGTGGCACAGAATAAGTATGAGAGACCATCAGTTGGGAAGAGTTGTAGGACAAGGGGGTAGCAACTGTTTGGTGGAGGGTGTGTGAATGGTAGGCAATGTAACCTCTACAGAACAGTTTTTGCCCCCTCTGTCCTACACTTCTTCACAATTGACATCCCCCTCATATTCAATAGCTTACCTACTGTTCCCACATCCTCTGCCCAATCGTTGCCAATCCCCATCTCCTCCCGCCAACAGCTCCTCCTAGTTCATGGCCCCTCATCCTCATCCTCATCGTGTGCCTCTCTCTGACTATGCACCCTCTGGTGTCTTTCCCTTCTCTGCCTCTCTCCTTTTCCCACTGCCCCCCTTCCAATCCTATCCCCATAGCCATCTGATGCTGCACCTGACAGCCTTATACGGATATCATCTAGCCCCTGCTTGCACCACCAGGCAATGCTGACTACTTCCCCCCCTCCCCCCAACCCATACTGTGCTATCCAACACTCTTCCCCACCCCACTCCATATTGCTGCTTGCATTCAGATTACACCATTGCATTCTGGCCAGAGTAGTCAAAGGTGGTGGTTGTGTGTGCAAAAGGTGTACTTGATTGTGTGAATATGTTTGTGTTTTCTTTTCTTTTCTGAAGAAGGCTCTGGCCAAAAGCTAAATGTGTAAAAGTCTTTTTGTTGTGTTTGTACGCAACTTAAATGTGTCATCTTCATGGCGAGCAGCTCAATATTGTTGATATTCCTACCTGGACATTCCATTCTTCAAATTTTTATTTCAAGCACATTAAGCAACATAGGCAAGATTTCGTTTGGATGAGGAAGATTTTAGAGTTGCTGTTAGGAGAATGGCACACTGAGACAATAATTACAATATCACAGGATTAATCAATATGAAGATTAATTAATATCATCATCTTGTTATATTCCTGTTATCCTCCGCCAAGCTTCTTTATCCAGCGCATCTTCCTTGTCGATGCTGCGATGTTCCATTACTTCATTTATGTGGTCTTCCGCACTTGCAGCTGCTGGGTGGTTTCTATTCATAAACCTTCCACCGATGATCTGGCAGTCTCGTTATGTGTCTGTACCATTTTAATGATTTTCTTTCAATTCTATCTATCACTGTATCATTTGCCTTCATTCTAGCTCTTACTTCATCATTAGTTTTTCTTTTGATTCTTGATATTCTGGCACTTCAACGCAAACAGTCCATTTCCACCGCTATTAGTCTTCTTTTGAGATCCTCATTTAAGATCTGTAGTTCTGATCCATAGCATAGCACCGATTCAGCCATTATCTTACCTACTCTTTTCTTATTGCTGTTGGAAATGTTGTGACTTGGCAAGACAGCCAAGCCACTATGAGGTAGCCGAAAGGCACGCGTTTAAGCTCACGCAGGCTGGCGTTAGGTCTGGAACAGTTAAAGGAGTTGAGTCTAGTAAAAAAAGTACGTAGCGTCTGGAATACTTAACTTTAATCCATAATTGGTAAACATTGGTCTGACGGTACATGCATCACAAGATAAATAGCAATTGATAATGGCGCCTTGCTAGGTCGTGGCAAATGACGTAGCTGAAGGCTATGCTAACTATCGTCTCGGCAAATGAGAGCGTAACTTGTCAGTGAACCATCGCTAGCAAAGTCGGCTGTACAACTGGGGCGAGTGCTAGGAAGACTCTCTAGACCTGCCATGTGGCGGCGCTTCGGTCTGCAATCACTGATAGTGGCGACACGCGGGTCCGACGTATACTACTGGACCGCGGCCGATTTAAAGGCTACCACCTAGCAAGTGTGGTGTCTGGCGGTGACATCACAGGAAATATTCTTATCCCACCAAAAAGAATTCATACACCCTAACACTTTTCTGCTTTGCTGTATTCTATCTTTTACTTCTGTATGTACCAATCCATTTTTATCAATATGTGCCCCGAGATATTTAAATTTCTCTACCTGTCTCATAACTGCTTTGTCATTGAAGTGTACTTCAAATTTAGCATCACTGTTCACCACCATTTTTTTAGACTCATTTGTCGTCCCCATCTGTTCTATTCCTGATATAACCATCGTATCATGAACTCAAGGTCATCATCATCTTGTGCTATAATAGCTTGATTGTCAGCAAATCTTAATGAAAATATCTGTACACTGTTGACAGTGATTCCCATTCCTTTGCAGCTGTTCTTCCAATTTCAGAGAGCCACTTCTACATATAAATTGAACAAGATGGGTGACATACTACAACCTTGTCGCAAACCTTTTGTGACATTATTAGGTTCTGATAACTTTGAACCTCATTTAATCTGTGCCACATTATCTCTGTAAATTTCAATAATAATTTGTAAAAGGTGACCATTCATACCTATATCTTTCATAGCTTCCTACAGCTTAGATCTAGGGACTGTATCATAAGCTTTTGCTAAATCTACAAAGGCAATGTGTAGCTCCTTCCCTAGTGCTATAAATTTCTCCATTAGTTGTTGTAAAATAAATAGGTTATCTGTACATGATCTGTTCTGCCTAAACCCGCTCTGGTCTTCCTCCAATATGGTGGCCAACATTTTGTTTAATTTTTTCAAACATTATCTTTCCAAATAAGTGGCTCATTGTACAGTTGGCACTAGTGCCTCTGTAGCAGTTTGTGTCTTTTCTATTCCCTTTCTTGAAAATAGAAACCATATATGACTTTTTCCCTTCTGAGGGAATTTCAGTCCTTTTATATCAGTTGTTCATCAGGGGCAGGTTATTCGTTTGTTCAGATATCTTCCTCCAGCCTTCAGTAATTCAACAGGAATGTTTCCTGGACCAGGTGATTGGCCATTCGTCATTTTAGTTAATGCACAATTCACTTCCTCTATTGTAATGTTTATATTTCGATCAGTTACTTCCATCTTATCTTCATTCCGTTGCATGTAATATGGCCTATCTTCAATTAAAAGGTCTGCATAATGCTTTTTCTATCCGTTTAAGAAAATTAGGTTGTCTACTGCTTTGTTTACTTGTGTTTCCTTCATACTGGTAATTGTACTCCACACTTCTGTTGTTTCTGATCCACCTATTAGACTCTCAATTTCAATACATTTATGTTCCCATGTCTTGTTCTTTTCTAATTTAATTCTGTTTCTTAATTCATATTTTGTTGTCTGGGAGTTTTGCCTGTCCTGTAGTGATTTAGTTGATAACCATTTTTTGTAGAGATTTTTCTTTTCCCTAATGAACATCTTCAGGTCATCAGACATCCATGGAGGGTCCTGTTTACCCAGACTCTTACTCTCAGTCCCTAGTACCTATAGAGAAATTTCTGTAAGTGCTTTTTTAATATTTTCGTATTCTACTTCAAAATTGTCATCTTCTGAAATTGCTTTTAGTTCATTTTTGAATCTACTTTGAAATAAATCCTTGATGCTGAACTGCTTCAAGAGAAAGAGCTTATACCTTGCCTGCCCTAATTTCTCATGATTGCTGTGGTCAGCCACATTTATATTAAGATCTAATAACTCCACAGCAACCAACTCTAAATCTAGGTCCACACAGAAGATTTTTAAGTCAGTTTCTTTAACATTGAACTTTCTGTTGGTATATATAGATACACCACCAAAGGAAGCAGTTGTTCTGTACTGTGCACTTAACAAATGTTGGTGTGCAATACAATTGTAGTACTCAGCTTCTTGTGCTGATAACAGGTGTTCACAGAGAGACAGTACATCTGTCTTTGCTTCTTCTTCTTCTTCTTCTTCTTCTTCTTCTTCTATAAAGAGAGGTAGCACATAAAGTATACGATATTGTGCACTGGCACTGCTTATAATTATGCAACTGACATTCTGAGCAGTCTACATCTGTTGTTGTTGTTGTTGTTGTTGTTGTTGTTGTTGTCTTCAGCCCTGAGACTGGTTTGATGCAGCTCTCCATGCTACTCTATCCTGTGCAAGCTTCTTCATCTCCCAGTACCTACAGCAACCTACATCTTTCTGAATCTGCTTGGTGTATTCATCTCTTGGTCTCCCTCTACTATTTTTACCCTCCACACTGCCCACCAATACTAAATTGGTGATCCCTTGATGCCTCAGAACATGTTCTACCAACTGATCCCTTCTTCTAGTCAAGTTGTGCCACAAAATTCTCCCCAATCCTATTCAACACCTCCTCATTAGTTATGTGATCCACCCATCTAATCTTCAGCATTTTTCTGTAGCACCACATTTCGAAAGCTTCTATTCTCTTCTTATCTAAACTATTTGTCGTCCATGTTTCACTTCCATACATGGCTACACTCCATACAAATACTTTCAGAAACGACTTCCTGACACTTAAATCTATACTCGATGTTAACAAATTTCTCTTCTTCACAGACGCTTTCCTTCCCGTTGCCAGTCTATATTTTATAGCCTCTCTAGTTCGATGATCATCAGTTATTTTGCTCCCCAAATAGCAAAACTCCTTTACTACTCTGAGTGTCTCATTTCCTAATCTAATACCCTCATCGTCACCTGACTTAATTCGACTACATTCCATTTTCCTCGTTTTGCTTTTGTTGATTTTCATCTTATATCCTCCCTACAAGACACTATCCATTCCGTTCAACTGCTCATCCAAGTCCTTTGCTGCCTCTGACAGGATTACAATGTCATCAGCGAATCTCAAAAGTTTTTATTTCTTCTCCATGGATTTTAATACCTACTCCGAATTTTTCTTTTGTTTCCTTTACTGCTTGCTCAATATACAGATTGAATAGCATCGGGGAGAGGCTACAACCCTGTCTCATGCCCTTCCCAACCACTGCTTCCCTTTCATGTCCCTCGACCCTTATAACTGCCATCTGGTTTCTGTACAAATTGTAAATAGCCTTTCGCTCCCTGTATTGTATCCCTGCCACCTTCAAAATATGAAAGAGAGTATTCCAGTTAACATTGTCAAAAGCTTTCTCTAAGTCTACAAATGCTAGAAACGTAGGTTTGCCTTTCCTTAATCTAGCTTCTAGGATAAGCTGTAGGGTCAGTATTGCCTCACGTGTTCCAATATTTCTACGGGATCCAAACTGATCTTCCCCAAGGTCGGCTTCTACTAGTTTTTCCATTCGTCCGTGAAGAATTCGCGGTAGTATTTTCAAGCCGTGACTTATTAAACTGATAGTTAGGTAATTTTCACATCTGTCAACACCTGCTTTCTTTAGGATTGGAATTATTATATTCTTCTTGAAGTCTGGGGGTATTTCGCCTGTCTCATACATCTTGCTCACCAGATGGTAGAGTTTTGTCAGGACTGGCTCTCCCAAGGCCGTCAGTAGTTCTAATGGAATGTTGTCTACTCCCGGAGCCTTGTTTCGACTCAGGTCTTTTAGTGCTCTGTCAAACTCTTCACGCAGTATCATATCTCCCATTTCATCTTCATCTACATCCTCTTCCATTTCCATAATATTGTCCTCAAGTACATCGCCCTTGTATAGACCCTCTATATACGCCTTCCACCTTTTTGCTTTCCCTTCTTTGCTTGGAACTGGGTTTCCATCTGAGCTCTTGATGTTCATACAAGTGGTTCTCTTTTCTCCAAAGGTCTCTTTAATTTTCCTGTAGGCAGTATCTATCTTACCCCTAGTGAGATAAGCTCTATATCCTTACATTTATCCTCTAGCCATCCCTGCTTAGCCATTTTGCACGTCCTGTCGATCTCATTTTTGAGATGTTTATATTCCTTTTCGCCTGCTTCATTTATTGCATTTTTATATTTTCTCCTTTCATCAATTAGATTCAATATTTCTTCTGTTACCCAAGGATTTCTACTAGTCCTCGTCTTTTTACCTACTTGGTCCTCTGCTGCCTTCACTACTTCATCCCTTAGAGCTACCCATTCTTCTTCTACTGTATTTCTTTCCCTCATTCCTGCCATTTGTTCCCTTACGCTCTCCCTGAAACTCTGTACAACCTCTGGTTTAGTCTGTTTTTCCAGGTCCCATCTCCTTAAATTCCCACCTTTTTGCAGTTTCTTCAGTTTTTATCTACAGTTCATAACCAATAGATTGTGGTCAGAGTCCACATCTGCCCCTGGAAATGTCTTACAATTTAAAACCTGGTTCCTAAATCTCTATCTTACCATTATATAATCTATCTGATACCTTTTAGTATCTCCAAGGTTCTTCCATGTATACAATCTTCTTTTATGATTCTTGAACCAAGTGTTAGCTATGATTAAGTTGTGCTCTGTGCAAAATTCTACCAGGCAGCTTCCTCTTTCGTTTCTTACCCTCAATCCGTATTCACCTACTACGTTTCCTTCTCTCCCTTTTCCTACTACCGAATTCCAGTCACCCATGACTATTAAATTTTCGTCTCCCTCCACTATCTGAATAATTTCTTTTATTTCATCATACATTTCTTCAATTTCTTCGTCATCTGCAGAGCTAGTTGACATATAAACTTGTACTACTCTAGTAGGCGTGGGCTTCGTGTCTATCTTGGCCACAATAATGCATTCACTATGATGTTTGTAGCAGCTTACCCGCACTCCTATTTTTTTATTCATTATTAAACCTACTCCTGCATTACCCCTATTTGATTTTGTATTTATAACCTTGTATTCGCCTGACCAAAAGTCTTGTTCCTCCTGCCACCGATCTTCACTATTTCCCACTATATCTAACTTTAACCTATCCATTTCCCTTTTTAAATTTTCTAACCTACCTGCCCGATTAAGGGATCTGACATTCCACGCTCCGATCCGTAGAATGCCAGTTATCTTTCTCCTGATAACGACGTCCTCATGAGTAGTCCCCGCCCGGAGATCCGAATGGGGGACTATTTTACCTCCGGAATATTTTACCCAAGAGGACACCATCATCATTAACCATACAGTAAAGCTTCATGTCCTCGGGGAAAAATTACGGCTGTAGTTTCCCCTTGCTTTCAACCGTTCGCAGTACCAGCACAGCAAAGCCGTTTTGGTTAGTGTTACAAGGCCAGATCAGTCAATCATCCAGAATGTTGCCCCTGCAACTACTGAAAAGGCTGCTGCCCCTCTTCAGGAACCACGTGTTTGTCTGGCCTCTCAACAGATACCCCTCCGTTGTGGTTACACTTGCGGTACGGCTATCTGTATCGCTGAGGCACGCAAGCCTCCCCACCAACGGCAAGGTCCATGGTTCTACATCTATACACTGTGAAACACTCAGAAGTGCATGGCAGAGGGTGTCTTCCACTGAACAGTTATTAGGGCTTTTTCCCATTCCAGTTCCATATGGAGTGCAGGTAAATAGTTGTTTAAATACCCCTGTGTGTATGCTGCTCCTGTCCTGAACTAAAAGTTTCAAGTCAAGATATGACAATACTGCTTGTCTGTCTAGTTTGCTGAAAATACAAATGTTTCTACTTGTTTTAGTTGCTCTTTGTATTTTGGTGTTCATTATTGTTATAATTGCTTCATGCTCACTGATACCAGTTTCAATGTGGATTTCCTCCAAGAGGCCAGGTCTGTTTATTGGTATTAGATCTAATGTATTTCCATGAAGAGAGTGGGGTTCTGAGTTATATCTTCTAGGTAGTTTTCAGAGAACCAATTTAGTAACATTTCACAGGATGTTTTGTCATGCCCACCACTAACAAGTTTGTAATTATCCCAATTGATTGTTGTATTTCGATAGATAAAAATATCTACTCAACAATTTGGGGGCTGGAGAACACACACATAAAGAAAGGTTTTGCTTGTGCAAGCTGTGGGAGCCAGTGGCTCTTTCTTTCAGCCAAAGGGTTGAAGTCGAAGATGGAAGGAAGAGGGGTGAAGAGACAGGCACTGGGGGAGGTTTAGGAAAAGGGGTAGAGTTTGAAAAAGTCACCCAGAATCCCAGGTCATGGGAGACTTGCCGGACAGGATGAGAAGGGAAGCAAGCTCTTTCCTTTTCATCCTGTCTGGTGTCTCCCCTGACCTGGGGTTCTGGATGACTTCTCCAAACTGTACTCCTTTTGCTAAATGTCTCCAGTTCCTTTCCCTTCAGCCCTTGTGTGAGAAAAAGTAGTCACTGGCTCCAAAAGCCTGCATAAATAAAACCTTTTTTTTGTGCGTGTGTTCTCCTGCCACTGCTTGCTGTGTAGAATTTTTATCTATCCAATTACATTATACTGTCAAAAATTGACTATTGTCATTGTTATATTAGTGCAATTGAATGTTGTATGATTAAAGGATTAGGAAACTTCTGTAAAAGCAAACTGAGGTTTTCTGTAAAGTTTTCATTTTCAGACATGTCTTCAGCCTGGAATCTTGTTGACTGGGGTAAAATTGTCTTCAGTGGTGTGACCCACCTTGAACTGGACTGCAGTGACCAGCAAAGACATGTCTGGAGACACCCCTGACAGTGGTGGGATACTAACCTGGCTGTCACTCGCCATACGGCCCAACCACCAGGAGTAATGGTCTGGGGTGCCCCATCATTTCATAGCACGACCCCTTTGTTTGTCATCTGTGGCACCCTTACACCACAGTGGTTCATCAACAATATTCTACATCCCATTTTGTTGCCCTTCATGGCAAGCCATCCTGGGCTTACATTTCAGCAAGATAATGTCTGCCTGCACAAGGTGAGAGATTCTGCTGCTTGTCTTCTTGCTTGGCAAACCCTACCTTGGCCAGCAAGGTCCCTGTCTCTTCCCAGTTCAGAATGTTTCGAGCATTATGGGCAGGGCCTTCCAACCATTCCAGAATTTTGAGTATGTAACATGCCAGTTGGACAGAACTTGGGACATCGAACAGTCTGTCAATCAGTGCCAAGCCAAATAACTGCCTGAATAAGGGGCAGAGGCGGACCGAAGGGTTATTGACTTGCTGAATATGTGAAGCTCTTTCTGTTGAATAACTCATATAAATTTTCTGAAATTTGTCTGTACTTGTACATCACAGCAACAGGTTTCCATCCCATTCAGGAAATTTGTTCGTGGTGTGTGTCTTTCATTGTGTAATACCTATAATATGTACTGTTTTGTTTGAGTGTGCTTTGTTTTACTGCTGTAATTTGCTCTGCTATATTATCCATCTGGTCCTGTTCTGTATTGTCAGGTTCTGTGTTTGGGTGGTTGTGAGTGGTCTGTTAGAATCCATTTCATGCTCATTGTGCTATTGATTCATATTTTTAATTCTGATGTTAGAGGGGGGATTGTTCTGTTTAACTTGTGAAGCACGCATGTCAAGGGACCATAGGTGTGGTTTGTCAGGTACTTGGATGTGTTGTAGATGATTATGCATATGGTTGAGTTTTTTGTGAATGGAAACAGACAGGCAAGCCAGCAGAAGAGCTAAAGTGTGCAGTTAGAACAAACTGTTATTTGTGAAAATCTGTAGCGTTATTGACTTTAATATCCTTGCTCACACATTAAATGATATGCTGTGTTTAAAATTTAACTCTGTTTAAATGGAAAATAAAGTAACATGGAATCAAATAACTGATGACAGTGTTCTTTAACAACACAACAACAAATAAGTATTAATTCTGCGAAGACAAAAAATGTTAATGTAAAACCTGTAACCAGCTTGTCTGCAGATATCCATTCAAGAGCACTGGAGTTTTTACTCCAATGTGCCAATACATTTGTAATACACTACAATTTGTGGACAAGTTAATTAGGATATGTCCAAAATGAGGAGATACACTGTAAATTTAAAAATAATTTCACTATGGAGTTAAATTCTGTAAGGGTCCAGAATGGAATTATCTATTTTGGTTTAAAAATTCTTACAGAAAAAGTTGGCACAGTGGTTAGTGTCTGGACTCTAGTTGGGGAGGACAAAGATTCAAATCCCTGTCTGGCCGTCGTGGGACAGGTTTTCCATGATGTCAGTAAATTGCTGAAGGCAAAAGCTGGGTTAATTCCTTTGAAAAGGGCTTGGTCAACTTCCTTTTCCATCCTTTCATATTCTGAGCCTGTGCTCTGTCTCTAATGACCCTTCGGTAACAGGACATTAAACTCTAATCTTACTTCCTTCTTTCATTCCTTCAAAAATTCTTTAGCTAGTTTCCCACAGACATCAGACTTAACTTAGCTAACTACTGCACTGAGAGTTGTGGATGGGCATGAAAAATTTGTTTTTTTTGCTTTTGTTTTTTTTCTAGGTATGTATATAACCAAATTGTCAGTGTGCTGACTTCTTCACAGTTAACAAGGATTTATGAACAGAGGCGGAACTATGATCTCCGCCGACTGCTGGCTGGTGCAGAAAGATTGATTGACCACCTTCTAAACTTTATGGAACGTGAGCCAGCATTTCTTTTGGGTGCTGTCAAGTGCCTACCACTCACTGCATCTGTAAGAGATGCGGTTACACAAACTATTATTCAGATATGTGGAAAAATAAAGGTGAATGTTGACTAGTACCTGCAACTGTATTTTGTCAACAGGATTGTGATTCCTTTATTAATTTTTTTTTATGTTTTCCATTGCAGAATTTGGTTTTTGCTATACTGCTGGCCAACAACCAACTTATAACTCTAGTCCGCATGAAGAAGTACTTCATTCATCCTGCTGACCTTCACCTGATATTCAATTTAGTAAATTCTTCAGAATCATTTAAGGCAGCTGAGAGCTGGACTCCAATTTGCCTCCCCAAGTTTGATTCAACGTACGTATGTGTATAGGTAACCTTTAAATAAAGTTTGTTTGCTTTAATTTATTAGTATTGTATACCTTTAATCATTTGATATTTGTAACACATGAAAAGGGTACAGGAAGTGTCGAAGGTATCCAGTATTTTTTATGTGTATATGGTGAGCCCAACTACTGTTACAAATTCTGTGATGTGATTCCTAAGCAAAATTGGCTAGAAAACATTGTACAAATTATTATCGTAGAGTGATTAGTAGTAGTAGTAGTAGTAGTAGTAGTAGCAGTAGTGGTAGTGGTGGTGGTAGTAGTAGGAGAAGGAGGAGGAGGAGGAGGACGAGGAGGAGGAGGAGGAGGCAGCTATGACACTGTTGTTGTTGTTGTTGTTGTTGTGGTGGTGGTGGTGGTGGTGGTGGTGGTGGTGGTGTTCAGTCCTGAGACTGGTTTGATGCAGCTCTCCATGCTACTCTATCCTGTGCAAGCTTCTTCATCTCCCAGTACCTACTGCAACCTACATCCTTCTGAATCTGCTTAGTGTATTCATCTCTTGGTCTCCCTCTACGATTTTTACCCTCCACGCTGCCCTCCAATACTAAATTGGTGATCCCTTGATGCCTCAGAACATGTCCTACCAACCGATCCCTTCTTCTGGTCAAGTTGTGCCACAAACTTCTCTTCTCCCCAATCCTATTCAGTACTTCCTCATTAGTTATGTGATCTACCCATCTAATCTTCAGCATTCTTCTGTAGCACCACATTTCGAAAGCTTCTATTCTCTTCTTGTCCAAACTAGTTATCGTCCATGTTTCACTTCCATACATGGCTACACTCCATACAAATACTTTCAGAAATGACTTCCTGACACTTAAATCTATACTCGATGTTAACAAATTTCTCTTCTTCAGAAAAGCTTTCCTTGCCACTGCCAGTCTACATTTTATATCCTCTCTACTTCGACCATCATCAGTTATTTTGCTCCCCAAATAGCAGAACTCCTTTACTGGTAGAGTTTTGTCAGGACTGGCTCTCCCAAGGCCGTCAGTAGTTCCAATGGAATGTTGTCTACTCCCGGTGCCTTGTTTCGACTCAGGTCTTTCAGTGCTTTGTCAAACTCTTCACGCAGTATCGTATCTCCCATTTCATTTTCATCTACATCCTCTTCCATTTCCATAATATTGTCCTCAAGTACATCGCCCTTGTATAGACCCTCTATATACTCCTTCCACCTTTCTGCTTTCCCTTCTTTGCTTAGAACTGGGTTTCCATCTGAGCTCTTGATGTTCATGCAAGTGGTTCTCTTTTCTCCAAAGGTCTCTTTAATTTTCCTGTAGGCAGTATCTATCTTACACCTAGTGAGATAAGCCTGTACATCTTTACACTGGTCCTCTAGCCATCCCTGCTTACCCATTTTGCACTTCCTGTCGATCTCATTTTTGAGACATTTGTATTCCTTTTTGCCCGCTTCATTTACTGCATTTTTATATTTTCTCCTTTCATCAATTAAATTCAATATTTCTTCTGTTACCCAAGGATTTCTACTAGCCCTCGTCTTTTTACCTACTTGATCCTCTGCTGCCTTCGCTACTTCATCCCTCAAAGCTACCCATTCTTCTTCTACTGTATTTCTTTCCCCCATTCCTGTCAATTGTTCCCTTATGCTCTCCCTGAAACTCTGTACAACCTCTGGTTCTTTCAGTTTATCCAGGTCCCATCTCCTTAAGTTCCCACCTTTTTGCAGTTTCTTCAATTTTAATCTACAGGTCATAACCAATAGATTGTGGTCAGAGTCCACATCTGCCCCTGGAAATGTCGTACAATTAAAAACCTGGTTCCTATGACACTGAGCACTTAAATTGTAACAGAAAAATTATGAGAGATGAAGGAGCAGTTCTATGAAAAATGTTTTATTCAATGAAGATGGGAAACCTACAAACAGTTGTGAAGTACTTTCCTGGTACATTGAGAAAGACAATTTGTGTGAGGAAATAGTTGCATGTGCATCAGTGTTAGTACCTCTAGTATATATGACAGAGTAGCTTTGAACTCTTGATTCTGAAGTGAGACATGCATCCCATGTACCGTATTTACTCGAATCTAAGCCGCACTTTTTTTCCTGCTTTTGTACTCCAAAAAACCGCCTGTGGCTTAGAAGCGAGTGCAAAGTATGCGGAGGTTCTGAAAAATGTTGGTAGGTGCCGCCACAACTAACTTCTGCCGTCGAATATATGTTAGTTCTCTTTGCTGATGATACAAGTATAGTAATCACACCTGACAAACAAGAATTAACTGGTGAAATTGTCAATACTGTCATTCAGAAAATTACTAAGTGGTTCCTTGTAAACGGACTCTCACTGAATTTTGATAAGAGACAGTACATGCAGTTCTGTACAGTGAATGGTATGATGCCATTAATAAATATAGACCTTAATCAGAAGCATATAGATAAGGTAGAATATTCCAAATTTTTAGGTTTGTCCATTGATGAGAGATTAAATTTGAAGAAACACATTGATGATCTGCTGAAACGTTTGAGTTCAGCTACTTATGCAATAAGGGTCATTGCAAATTTTGGTGATAAACATCTTAGTAAATTAGCTTACTACGCCTATTTTCACTCATTGCTTTCATATGGCATCATATTTTGGGGTAATTCATCACTGAGGAATAAAGTATTTATTGCACAAAAGCATGTAATCAGAATAATAGCTGGAGTCCACCCAAGATCATCCTGCAGACATTTATTTAAGGATCTAGGAATATTCACAGTAGCTTCTCAGTATATATACTCTCTTATGAAATTTGTTATTAACAACCAAACCCAATTCAAAAGTAATAGCAGTGTGCATAACTACAATACTTAGGAGAAAGGATGATCTTCACTATTCAAGATTAAATCTAACTTTGGCACAGAAAGGGGTGAATTATACTGCCACTAAAGTCTTTGGTCACTTACCAAATAGTATCAAAAGTCTGACAGATAACCAACAAGTATTTAAGAAGAAATTAAAAGAATTTCTGAATGACAACTCCTTCTACTCCATAGAGGAATTTTTAGATATAAATTAAGAAAAAAACAAAACAAAAAAATTATAAAAAAAATAAAAGAAAAATAAAAAAAGACAAAAAAATAAAAAAGGTTGTTATATTAACTGAAGTATGTTGTTAAATTAACTTAATTATGTCATGTATTGGAAAATTTGACTCGTTCCACATCATTACGAAATATCGTATTCATGATCCATGGAACTAGTATTAATCTAATCTAATCTAGCGCTGCACAGTCATGCTTTGCAGGCACAAAGATAAATACTGGCGCCAAAACCTCTGTGTCAGTAAATAAATTTAAAAAAAAAAAGGTGGAAGACGAGCTTTTTTCACTGCCCCGAGTTTCGACCACTGTATTTTCATACATTATCCAACGAAGTAAATACAAATTCCCTATTGTTCATCCTCGAAAATCAGACTGGCAAGACTGTTTGGGATGCTTGTCAATATGACCAACTCTACGTTCTGAATTTTTTCCTACCTGCGAGAAGAGATGGTTGCTAATAGCAACTTTTATGAATTGTGAATCACATGCAGTATTCTCTTCACCGTAAGAATAATACGAATATAAACATTTTGCCATGTATTCTTTCGTGTCTGCTGCTATCTCATTTAAATCCTGTCTGCCTAATAAACTACGAAACTAGAGTGAGCGGAAGAATATATGTATCATGTCATGTTTATATTCGTATTATTCTTATGCCTAATAGTGATACGGTCAGAAATGAAGCACGGCAATTGACTAGATTTTTAAATCTAAGATGACTCTAATTTCTGTGCAGAATGTAATGTACTAAAGAGACGTCTGCAAAGATTTTCAAACGGAGAAAAATTTTCGATAAACTGTCGTTCAGAAAATCTTTAATCATACGCAGTCTATTATTTGGTTCTTGTTGATCATTATCAAAGAAAGCAGCAGTTAAAATGGCTCTGAGCACTATGGGACTTAACATCTATGGTCATCAGTCCCCTAGAACTTAGAACTACTTAAACCTAACTAACCTAAGGACATCACACAACACCCATTCATCACGAGGCAGAGAAAATCCCTGATCCCGCCGGGAATCGAACCCGGGACCCCGTGCTCGGGAAGCGAGAATGCTACCGCGAGACCACGAGCTGCGGACAAAAGCAGCAGTGTAAGTAACAACAAATAGCAGCCTCTTGCCATTGTTTCGCTAATGAGACGATTCCTCTCTAGCGGTGACAGGGCGTAAACACTCATTATCAGAATGCGACAAACAGTGCATGCATGACACAGTACAGTACTGCATTTTCACCTATAACAAAGAGAACGGCACTTATCAGATCAAAGAAAAATAAGCAATCGATTCAAACCAGACGAAGCACGTAAAAAATGAAGGGTATCCGTATTAATGCTGACGGAGCGCCTGACACATAGCAATGGGTACCTGGTAAAGCTTAACTGCGAAGCTTACGACTCGAACCAAACTACTGTAGCTGTATCGTCATTCATTAGACTTAAATTGTGTCTCATATTACAATGGACCAACTTTGTTTCGATTTGGAGGTGCGGCCTAAAACTTTTCTCTCCCTTTGAATTTCGAGTCTCAAATTTCAGGTGTGGCTTAGATTCGGGAAATTTTTTTCCCATGATTTCGAGTCTCATTTTTCAGGTGCGGCTTAGATACGAGTGCGGCTTAGGTTCGAGTAAATACGGTATGTTGCCTGGGAAGGTAATGCTGCAGCAGCAGCAGCAGCAGCACAATATTTATATGAACAAACATTTCCATGTCTATCCAGGTTTTCAGATATACTCATCTGTTGGCAGACATTTGCACATAACCAAAACATTTGCAACAAAGAGATAAGACATCAAAGTGCAATGGAATGCCAGAAAAAATTAATTTGAGGAGAAAGGGTTGGAACATACCATAACACACCTTGAGAGTTGTGCAGTATAACCTACACAGCAAAATGAAAATTGTTTACACTGCTACGTTCTGTGGCCAGATGAACCCACTTGGGTTGTGGTGGTGTTATTGACAGTTAAGTCATGTTTTGCTTGGGTTAACTGTGTGCATTTTTAGGACACTGCTGTTAACTGAAATTTGGTGTTAAGATATGGGCTGGCTGTGTCGACAACAGCATATTGGACTAAACTTTTTGCTGCTCTCATTTGACTAGTATTATTTATTAAAAATTTTTAGATATTACGATCCTGATCCTGATCCTGTTGGAGAATGTGAATTTATGAACATATTAATGTATGTTATACCAACAAGCTGGATCTCGGGTGGTCTGCAGACTTCAGATTGTCTGCTTGTAGACACCTAATTTAGTGAGTGGTGTTCATACAGAGGTGGACTATTGGGGAAAACACAATGCTCCACATACTTGATACCACTTTTCTTTCTATCATTTTTCTTTTTCATGTGTTGTCATTTCAAGACGATTTTATAGGAGAGCTTGTTTGACATGGACTTTGAACTCCGCTCTTGGACTACTGAGACCTGTATGATAATTTAGAGCATTCCAAACAAGTTTCACCGCTCCCCAGTTATGGGTTTCTGGGATGCATGTGCTGTAGTTTACTGTTGTCACTGTAAACATTTCCCGTAAAACATTCCAAGGGATATGTTTCTAGCCGGCTTCCTTATTGTTCTTCATTTGTTCCCAAATTGTTTGCTTGAGAGTGCTACATCATGGGTACATTGTATGTACATTAATATGTATGATGTCTCACGACAATAAAATACCAATGGCATTGTTCACAGAACTGTCCTTTCAACTGTGTGCGTCCAGCTAAAACAGTTTGAACTGTTGACTAGACCTCTTAAACATTTTGTTATAATGAATTTCTATCCCATTTTGCACAGGGAATCTCCTCACAGTATTTGTACACAAAGACCATCCTATACAGGGTGAACCAGAACTCCACAGACTTAACTTTCGGAGACTATATTATAGACCAAGAAAAAAATGTCCATGAACATTGGCTCTAAAATGCAAGCTTTACAAGCTGTGAGCTCCTGTTTGGTGGAAATGCTTCACAGTAGTGAAGATGAAAAATGCTCATAGCTCTTAAGATATGCTCTTTAGAGTCCATGTTTACTGAACATTTTCTCATTGGAGTTTTGGTTCACCCTGTGTAATGACATTGTCAATATGTAGACTTCAATATAGTTGCAAGTAGTTCTGTACAGAGAAGGAACTAGTAATGTTTCATATTAATGAAAATATTTGTGTATTTATCCAGCATCCTTGTATGATGCTACAAACATATTTTGTATCCATCAGAACAAAGTTGTTTGGATGTAAATACAGCATTATTCTGACAAGTTGCAAATTGTGAATCCATATAACATTCTAAATATTGGAACATAATGACACAGGTACTGCATTCTGTTGAACTAGGTTCAAAATCGATGCCATACTTTGAATCCATCAGCAAACAGTCATGGCGGTTATTAAGTTTCATCTCTAAATGTTAGAGCATTTCAGAATTCCCTACTTTTTAAATTCTTTTTGTTTGTAGATAATAGTAATACTTATAGTACTGGAATAGTTATATAAGGCTTCTATCATGATGTTGGTGCTTTTTTTGTAAAACATCTTTACTCAACCTTGTAGATGGCATTAGGTTGTTGTTATCACATAAATGTCAGGCATTACCTTTTAACATTCATCATTCTTCTCAAATGAAAGAACCTGTGAAAATTAAGTACTTCTGTGTTATTACATAGGCTCCCCAGTACTTGACTTTATTCTGTTCATTCACTTAAAACATAAATCATAGCTTTTTGGGAGCTTTATCATCCCTTTTCTGTGAGGAAAGAGGGTCTGGTTGAGGAAAGCTGGAAAGGGGAAATAGGTCACTTGGGCTTTATGTTGAGAGGCATCCGCCTGTTGAGAGGAGAGGAAGCAAAGACTGTAGAGGTGTCAGAGCAGGAGGTCAAAGGTAGATATCTGGTAAGCATTATGCCACCCTCAGTTCAGAGATAATAGGAGAGGTGAGTGAGCAGTAAATATTAATTAAGAAGAGTGTAACAATTTAAAGTGGAAAGGATAGTGCAATTAGGATATTTTAAAATTGACACAATTTGCTGCTTCAACCACATTTAAAAGCAATATTCTGCAGAAAGACACAAATACCCCACAAACTTTTCAGGCAAAACTTAAATCACAGCTCAAGATCCACAGATTTCTTATTCAGTGAGAATGAGAAGAAATATGTCCCTTGGAACCCACAGGAATGGAGGATAAGTGTCCAACCTAAATTTTGAAAGGTAGACTGCCCAGACATCTCAAGAAACAGCCCTGGTTATAAAATTTCCCATAAGCATAACCAAATACTAAACAATAAGATTTACACACAAAACAAATTGAAACTTTCCTCCTGATACATTATCTTGGAGATTCATTAGCATACTCTTAGTGCCATGTGATGCGTGAGACAAATCACGTAATTTAATTTCTTCATCATATTAGATGTTTCAAGAAAGTCTGTAGCTGTGTTGTTCATGAAAACAGCACCAGTTACTTATATTTTCATGCTTAGCACAATGTGTTCAGAGAATTTATTTTCATTTTCAATCTGAGCAAGGTGGCACAATGATTAGCACACTGGAGTCTCATTCGGGAGGACGACAGTCCAAACCCGTGTCTGGCCATCCTGATTTCGGTTTTCTGTTTTTTCTCTAAATCACTTCAGGCAAATGCGGGGATGGTTCCTTTGATAGGACATGGCCAATTTCCTTCCCCATCCTTCCTTCATCCAATGAGACCGATGACCTTACTGTTTGGTCCCCTCCTCCAAATCAACTAACCAACCTCATTTTCTAGAGCATTTGTGCATTTGTTTACATGAATATGTTTGGTGATGTTTGCATGCTTGATTTTCTGCCTCTGTTGTGTTTTTTTGCCATTGGAAAATTGAACAAAATTAATCTTTGAGTGTTTTTAAACTCTAATGTTGGAAATTGTAGTTTTGTTTGTCTATTTACAGGTATTGTACCTCCTCCATTACATAGAATATCACATAAACACAAATCATCACAGAATATCACATACACACAAATCATCACTTACAGTCTTTATTTACAAAACATGCTACAAAGATATTATGACACTATGGTTTACAAGGAATTTGTACACAGGCTGAGGTGTTGCAGTGCTTTTGTAGTACATTATGTATGCATATATTTAAGGTTATCAATTATAAAATGTATTTTTACCACTGTTGACTACTGAGTTATTGATTGCTTTTTTCTAATGAGGAAATGTACAAATTTATGGAAATTGTGGCACTTATCAATGCAGGAGAATCATTTGAAGAAATTAACTGATTCACTGTCTGTTTCATCATTGAGAATTTTTTCTCTTTGCTTTCTGTGGTGAACACAAATTTCAAGCACCTGCATTAAATCCATTGTACGAGAGTCTTGGAAATGGTGGAGTATCTTAAAATCTTCGAATGCATGTCCAGTGTTTTTTGTGTGTGTTGCTATTGCTGCTTTTGTAAACTGGTTATCTGTGAAACAGTTGATGTTTTCAGTGTATCTGATTTGAAAATTCATGCCAGTTTGTCCTAAGTAGTAGCTTGAGCACGTTTTGTGTGTTGTTTTTTATAGTCCTGAGTCATACTTCATATTTTTTCTTGTTCAAGGTGTGAACAAGTTTCTGTTGTAGTGTGTTTGTGGAGAAAGCTGCTTTCACTTACGTGACCTAAGTAGGTTTGCCATATGTTGGGAAATCTTACCTACATAAGGTGTGCTAGCTATACATTTGACTGTGTTTGTTGGTTCCTGTGTCGTGAATGACACAGCAGCAGATTTTCCTGGAACATCTAATATAATGAACAAAATTAAGTTATTAGTGCCTGGCCAGGCAATGAAAGTAATATACAAGTTCAAAAGCTTGGAAATGGAAGTTTTCAAAACAGTTGCACACATCAAATTTCACATAGAGTGTTGGCAGTTAGGTCTGATTCCTAACTACATTAATGTTAAATTGGGCTACATAAGTCACTGTACAAAGATCGCAAAGCAGAAAACAGAAGAAATATGGTTAAATACAGAAATAAAGTTATTATACAAGAAGAAAGGCATTCTAAACAGATAACTTTTGGACATACATTTACAAATAGCAAACAGCATGGACAATAATATATGGAACCTTGTATGGGAGAAAATTCATGATATAGTTTGTATGGAGCACTTCAAGATCTGTAAAACACACAGTAAGAAACTGAACAGTCTGAGATCCAAACAATATAAGAGTAGTAAAGAAATTATTGATTTTATAGAGTTACTTGAAATAATCCTCAACTACAGCTACTTTGCATTCAGTGGTAATATTTATCAACAACCAGATGGGCTAGCCATTAGCTCATCCATATTTGGCACAATAGCAGACATTTTCATAAACCTCCAAAAGCAGAATATATTCAGCAGCCAGGAACCCTGCCTTTTTTTAATTAAAAAAAACCATAGTACATTACAAAAGATATATAGATGATAACTTAATCTTACTCAAAGGTGACACCGAAGACTAATATCAAAATTTGTTTAATAATGTACACAAGAATATAAATTTCACAGCTGAATACCAAAAAACAATAGCATTAATTTTCCAGATTTGTGCATAGAAAACAAAAACAACAGGCACAATTTCAAGATATACAGAAAAAAGACAGCCTCCAGCAACACAATCCATGCCACATCATGTCACCCAGGTGTTCACAAGAAAGCTGCATAAAAAAACAATGATACACAGAGCAAACAAAATCCCAATGAACGAAGTGGACAGGAAGAAAGAATTAGACATCAATAACCAAATTAGTAAGATTTCCCAACAAATAGCAAGCCTACTTAGGTCACATGAAATGAAAGTAGCTTTCTTCACAAACAACAAACTACAATATAAAGTTGTCCACACCATGAACAATAAAAAAGATAAATTCTAGGATTCAGGAATATACAAAATAACATGTAAAACGTGGTCAAGCTACTACATATGACAAACTGACAGGTGTTTTCAAATTAGATAGACTGTACACATCAACTGTTACACAAATAAACAGTTTCCAAAATCAGCTATAGCAATACACACAAAAAACACTGAACACCCATTTGAAAACATAGATGATGATCATAAGATACTTCACCATTTCCAAAAGTCTCATACAATGGATTTAATGGAGGAACTTGAAATTTTTGTACACCACGAAAGGCAAGGAGAAAAAAATCCTCAATGACAAAATAGAAAGTTGTAGTGATATACCCCATTTGTTGAGTGAGAAGTATCACGTCGTTAAATGCATATGTCAGAGAAAAGATGTTCATGACTAAGACTAGCAGATAAATGGTGAGCACTGCCACCACTTGGTGAATAGATTTTTTTATCTATCCAGTTACACTACATTGTCAAAAATTGGTTATTTTTGTTATATATGCTCTGAATAAATTAGATACACACAAAAATTTGCAGCATAATGTCAAAAGAACAATATTATCAAATTTGTGGGTTTAGCCTTTAGCAAAGAAAATCAAACACACTTTCAGAGTCCACAGGAAAGCTACATCTGGCACCACCATACATAATTAATTTTTCCACCTGGTATCAAATAAAGATGCTGCTTACACATCACTCATTCATAGTGCCAACAAAATTCCACTTAATAAGGATACACAACAAGAGGAGCACAGTACAACCCAACAAATAGCAGAAGCCAATATGCATGATGCACTTGTAGACAGTCTCACATGTAAAAGTAAAAGAAACAAAAGGCCAGTGGACACAAATAACTTAGAGAGAGAGAGAGAGAGAGAGAGAGAGAGAGAGAGAGAGAGAGAGAGAGAGAGAGAGAGAGAGAATGTCAGGCATATACAGATTGTCTGTGCTACATGTGAAGCTCTGATTATAGACCAAACAGGAAGAGATTAGAGATTTAACTGCTGCAATGTGAAATATGGTATCCCGGCTGAGACACCAGTTGAAATATGGCATCCCGGACGAGACACAGTTGAAATTATGGTCACTATTTTTATTTACTTAAATTTGCCATATTTCGTGACAGTACCTTTTCCGTTAGACGTTTGCAAGGCGATATTAGTCTTGGCTTCAGTTGTCTAAGTATGATTCCACAATGCATCTTTGTCGGCTGCAGAAATGACGTGGTTCAACGTGTTTGCCTCATTTTGGTGTTTCAAATACCATTTCTTCAAATGTAGTTTCTTTTTTATCGTTAATACAAAAAAAATTGTAACATAATTCAAAATTATTTATGACGGCGACTTTGACAGTTCTACCGTCAACACACACCAAGAGTTCACTGCCGACTGACTATAGTCAAAGACGACTCCAACGTCAAAGATATTTTACACAACACACAAGCTTCCACTTGTAATCAGTCTCTTTGCTATTCTTCGATACATTTACTAATCGTAATCAATATGCTTTCACTCTCAAAAACATAAGTAAATTAACATATAATAATATCAATATAATGGAAGGAAACATTCCATGTGGGAAAAATTATATATAAAAACAAAGATGAGGTGACTTACCGAACAAAAGCGCTGGCAGGTCGATAGACACACAAACAAACACAAACATACACACAAAATTCAAGCTTTCGCAACAAACTGTTGCCTCATCAGGAAAGAGGGAAGGAGAGGGGAAGACGAAAGGAAGTGGGTTTTAAGGGAGAGGGTAAGGAGTCATTCCAATCCCGGGAGCGGAAAGACTTACCTTAGGGGGAAAAAAGGACAGGTATACACTCGCACACACGCACATATCCATCCACACATACAGACACAAGCAGACATATTATTATATGTCTGCTTGTGTCTGTATGTGTGGATGGATATGTGCGTGTGTGCGAGTGTATACCTGTCCTTTTTTCCCCCTAAGGTAAGTCTTTCCGCTCCCGGGATTGGAATGACTCCTTACCCTCTCCCTTAAAACCCACTTCCTTTCGTCTTCCCCTCTCCTTCCCTCTTTCCTGATGAGGCAACAGTTTGTTGCGAAAGCTTGAATTTTGTGTGTTTGTTTGTGTGTCTATCGACCTGCCAGCGCTTTTGTTCGGTAAGTCACCTCATCTTTGTTTTTATATATAATTAACATATAATAAGGCAAATTATAATAAATTCTGACAAAAAAATATAAGAAAACATTTACAATTCGGTATCGACAAATATGGTAAAAAAAAAACATCTCCCAGATCCATTACAAATGAAAACAATGGTGCACACCTTACTTACAGTTACTCCAAATCAGCAGTAGCCACCCATATTAATGACACTGGACACGCGTTCCAAAATATTGGAAATGAATGGATAGAGGTTATCAAAGAACTAGAAATTGCAATAAATTGCATGAAGTATGGAAACCAGTAATGTGATTTTTCCAAAAACTGTACCACAGTTAATTGCCAGTTTCAGCAACACCATAAATACCTGTATACTTCCCGAGCCTTGCTGTAAGTAAACTATTTTAACATGTAATATTTTTTGTGATTAGTGTCAGAAGAACATTCATTCTGTGCTAATAATTGCCCTAGTATAATTCAGTTACACTATTGTGTTTTCAACTTCAATATTTTACCAGTACGATCAGTTTGACTCTAGTATAAACATAATCATTTGGAATTGTAAGCAATATTGTTACTTTTGTGCTGTGATCTGTGTGCCAGAAATCCAGAAATTTGAATGTATAGTCAGTCCATTTGTAAGAGTTATTTTAATCATTATAATACACCATGTTTAAAAAAAAAGTTGAATCATACATCCCTTCCCTGTAAATTTCTTGGCTGAACTACACCACCTAACCTCATTGGCACACATGGGTGGGGGAACATTGTAGGTACCTGTGGAGTACAAAATAGTGTTTAATTGATAGATGCACACCAGATGGTGGCAGCATATTGTGAAAGTGCTTAGTACTAAAGTAAACATCACTATTAAAAATGACTAAAATAACAAATTGTATTTTTAAAATTCATAAGACAGTTACAGATCTCGTCGTGATACATATGACATGGATATATTTAAGTTCATATTAGAGTATTCCAAATTCATAGATAAAGAGCACTTTTGTACCCAGTTTCAACAAATTGTATACTAAACCCCTTGAGAAACAAGGCATTGATTAAATATTTGTTAGTAAACTGAATGATATAGACATAACTAGTGCAGCTTTAGTTAATTCAATCCCACACACGGTCTTCTGTAAATCTCACAATGAAAGGAGAGGCTTCAGTGATATGAGAAGAGCCAAGTTATACATTGACAGGCAGTATAATCCAAAGCTAGCTACTTCTGTAAAGTGTACTAACAAAAAATTATGACTAGTGCTAATCTGCTCAAACTGGTAATTGCAGTGCTTCTAGATTACTTTATATGTGCATATTGTGATTAAATTCTATTCATCTCATGATGCTGTATGGAAATCTAAGATTGATGGCAACCAGTCACTCTGTTCTGCATTCATTGGTTCGGATGAAAACTGCCTTGTTCATCATAATGCAGACTGCATAATAATAGTTGGTTCTGATGTAATATAACACACTTTTGGCCACTACAGAAAACTTCTTGAAGTCACCCATCCCTTTCCATACTGCTCTTTTAACTTATCTTTATCAGCTTTCTTCACGTGGTTAAAGATTTTGTATTTGGTTTCTCTCTTAGAAATTATGCACAACATTCTAGCATGTATTGGAAGTCAGAACAACTCTTTGTTTGTGGCAACTTAATATGTTTTGTGAAAGATTGCTTCCATCAACTAATCCTCCAAAGTGTAATATGAGAACACTGCTCATTTTGTTTTTATACTTACGTAGTAAAGCCTCTTGAAGCAATTGATGTATGTCAGTCACAGCCGGAGATCAAAATATCTCAATTCTGACAACTAGTGTCACTTAGAAGATGTAATAATAATGTTTATCAATTAAAACAGTGGTAAAGATGCATTGGTAAAACTATATCAGTAACTTACATAACACCTTGCCTGGACAAAAATCCAATATGTTGTGTAGTTCTGTTCACAAGTGGAATCATGATGTGCATCACAGTAAAATTGTTTGATTTTTATTTTGGCATTATTGTTTCTTGTATGTGCTGATAGGAAAGAACATGGAAGACCTGGAGAAAGTGGGGACTGTGCTAGTGGAAGAAGCTAAGAAAGTTGGTATAAGTGTAAATGAAAGTAAAACAGTGTTCATGGTAGCAGGAAGATAAGCTCATTTAGAACCAAACCATCTAAAAATTGGAAATCTAACAATACAGAAGACAGACACATTCATGTATCTCAGTGTCAACATCAACCAGCAAAACTGTATAGAACAAGAGATAGTAACAAGAATTCAAGCTGGGGGAAGATGTCTAGGAGCTATGCACAACATCATAAGATCGAAGTTACTATCTAGGCAGGCAAAAATAAGAATATATCAGACCGTCATCAAGCCAACAGTGTGCTATGCAAGTGAGACATAGACCCTGACAAAGAAAACAGAGAAAAATCTCATCATTTTTGAAAATAAAGTACTGTGAAAAATATATGGACCAGTGAAAGAAAATAAACAGTGGAGAATAAGGAAAAACCGAGAACTCGGACAACTATACACATTGCCTGACATTGTAGCGAGTGTGACAATTAAGAGACTAAGATGGTACGGACATGTGAGGAGGAGAGGGGAGAACATGGTAATAAAAGGTGTAATGGATGAAGCAGCTGAAGGAAAGAGACCATTGGGGCGGTCAAGAATGAGATGGAAGGATAATCTCATGGGGAGATATGCAGATACTGGGTCTGGGAAATGAAGATGCAGATGACTGGAAAGTGTGGAAGGCTGGACTGAGTGAGGCCAAGGACCGACTACAGTTTGTGTGGCCAGTATAAGAGAGAAAGAGAAGAGTATGTTTTTAGGCTTTGTAACGCCTTTCATTGTGGTTTGGTCAGTATATTATGAATGCAATCTGTATGGGATAAAACTGGAAATTTGTGATAGTCTCCCAATGTGATATGGGTGCACTGAATTGTGTGTAATTAGTCATCAACATAATTTAAATGTACATAATCCTTAATTGACTCATTAGACATGTTGTAAATCTGACATAGGGCTTGCCTGATGCCATAGGAATGATGTCACTAGCCACTAGAATAAAAGCAGCAGCTCAACTGAATAGGTCACTTTGTCAGTTGCTCTTTTGTGAGCATTTGTGGTGAGAGTCTTGGCAGCCACATATTGTTTTGCCCAGAGTGAAGATGGCGACACTGATTCATTAAGGCAGCAGGATACTTTAATGCATCAACCTTGTATTGTTGTTTCTGTGCATAACAGTAACAAACAGAACTTTATTCACAGTTTTTGTTTGTCATTTACAAAACTAAAAGATCACCTCAAACATCCATTTCAAGCTGTAGACTTGGTGTGATTCATTAATAGTGTGCTTCCCAGCATCCTGCAAAGATGTTGTCATTTTATGCTGTGCCTCAGATAAAATCATGAAATGAAATATGACTAGACCAGTATCATGGTGCAAACACAATTTCTGGGATAGTATAGTTAACGAGTCTATCGAAATAGACATCAAAAAACCTAATAAACAAAGGTGGCAGTTTCAATTTAAATAACTCTTGGGGTCTGGCATTCAGTTTACCCTTATTCAAAAGTCACTGGCCACCACATCCACATGAGAGAATTTGTGTTTCAAGGAATATCAGTGCAGGCCCTTAAAAATAAAATAAGCATTAAAGGGTGTATTGGGTGCCAGGAATTTAACTCGGCTATTAATAGTGTTGAGAGAACAACAATAGTTCCATCTGGTTGGAGTCCAGGCAGTGAATACTCATAACAGCAAAACTCACTGCACAAGACAATGACGACTGAGTCAGTGGTCAAAATATTGTGCTGTAAAACTCAACAGAATGCAAGGAAGCACAGCATTAAGGAATATGACAGTGGAATTTATGTAAGCAGCTTTTGTTTTAATGGTGATGTTGCACTGTTTGACTCTCGTGCAGATAAACTTTAACAACAAATAGAGCTTAATAAAGCAATTTAATGGTAGGCATGAAAATCAATTACAAGTGAATGAAGTAATATATATACAACATATTGTATGCAAATAGTACAAATTAATAATTAAGTCAAAGAGTCAGATATTTTTTATTCTGTGTAGGCAGTTGAAAATGACTGGATGGACAGAAAAGGAAGAAATCAGAAGAGTATAAATGATTAAAAGTTCTTTTAGTGAGCTAAATACAGTCTTCAAAAATAAATCACCAGTGTGCCTGAGTCACCCCATTTCACTAATGGCTGTTAAGATATGGACTACTATGGGGAAAACTATTCTAAAACCAAAAGTGATGTGTGTTGGAAGTTAGTAGGAGAGTCAAGTAAACAGACAAATGGATCAGGGATCAGATTGAAGTGGCGGATATAATTTCAGTCATGAAGAATGTGAAACTGAGGTAGATGAGATATTAGCTGTGCAAGTGGATGGTACAGGGACCAGAGAAGTGCTTTACAGGATTCCAAGGTCTAAGAAAAGGCAATGGGTACATGACGTTTAAAAGATGCAGGAACAACATAGATGCATATTGCTGAAGAGGAGTCTAGTGGAGGCCTTTATCCAGCATTGGATGCGAAACAGTGGTGGCTGCTGCCACAGCTGCTGCTGCTGCTGATGATGATTATTATGATTATGATTATGATTAACATCTCCCAGTGTCAGGAGTCCCTGATTTTGTATAGGAAGATCTATGTAGTGCAAACTACAGCCAGATTTTTTATATTCTAATTGTGAGAGCAGTTATAACAATCCTAAAAAGCTGAGGTTCAAAGTTCAATTTTATGTAGTTAATATTCTGAACTTAATTATAAACCATCACTGAAAACTTAATCACTTTCCTCTATTCCACCAACTTTTCGTTAGACATCATTTCTACTTCTGTCAGTGTGTTTTCATCTCCTGTAATGATCACTTCAAAAATCTTCTTTACACTCGTAACATCAAAATTTAGTCCCTCTTTCAATAGTAACCAAGTAAATTCGTATTTCATGTCATGGTTGTGTTATAAGCTAAGATGAACTGACCTGTAAATGTAATTACAGAGCAATTTTGCTGATTGAATATTTTATTACAAGGGAGGCACTGATCTTCTCTGCACAGTTACACAAAGAAGTCTAATGAATTGGTTTCCCTCAATGAGTGAAGTTATCATTTCACACAGTTGCTCTGGCGTGTTGGTGGATGAGACGTACCATGCTTGCCGTCAACATCTTGCAGTAGTGAACTAGTTTTTCTAGTTCAGGGGTGCATTTATTTAGACAAAGGATTACTTATATTGTCACAGCAGCATCATTAGGTGTATATTATATTATATTTCTTAAAGTAATGACTTTTGAGTATTAGCCGTCGGACTCAATTTTTACTGGCCTAAAATTGTGTGCTTTATTCATCGAATTTCTCTCCTCCTTTCACTGTTAACCTAATTATTGTATGGCCATTCCACTACATGTTTGAAAGAATGTTTCAACTATAAGCCTAACATTTGTCAGTGTGTGCATACTGACTCAATCTCTTAGTGCACCCCCAAAATACCAGAGCACTGAGAGACCAGTCTATTACCATATAAATGGTTATGAGTTATTTAATGTCACTTTTGATCTCTTAGTTACTGGAAATTTTGTGCATGGGAGAGAAAATTTCTGAGTGTGTGAATTAAATTTTGATGGAGTTACATTTGATGTTTGGTAAAGTGACTGATTTTCTTTGTTCTTATGACTTAGACACCATACTCAGAATTAAACATCTAATGTATATAAAAATATTAGGATGTCTTCAGTGGGATACAAAAAATTGGAACAATAGGTGTATAAGCAAGAGGATAAACTTCGTAGCTCATCTTTCAAATTTCGGCTGCCACTACAGGTGACTTAGAGGGGCTCCAGGGACCCAATTAATGTAAGTTGGATGTGGATGAACCTGTGGTTTCTTAATTAGTGACTGGTTAGTGCTACCTAACTTCCGTAACTATAAACACTGAATATTAGTGACCACCATTAAGCGCTATAATACAGTGCTGAGTGTTTGAGAATGGATCTTTACTTAACTGTGAAGATCATGAGCAAAGTAAAGAGATCTGCTTTAAAAACACGTCAGCATTGAGCTGCATGCTGATGAGCTGATAAGATAGTTGTCAATGTATAATCTGTGGGGTACATAGATAGTACAACACTCTGAGCTCTGACAGAATTCACATAAACAAGTGCACCTGCCAGTATGGGAAGAGGTGTTGGGCCACTTGGCATGTGTTCGATAGTGCCCAGACAGCATAAGCTCTATTTGCTCGAGTGGTGTGTCCAGCCAGACTTGATTCACTGACAGAATCACAAGTCAAAGTGGCACGACACTGGATACACACGATCAATCCAATTGTGTGCATACCGATTGAATGCCACTGAACCGACTAATGAACAGTTTGAAATGCTAGTTGTAACAGGTACATGATGTGTTATGGTCCAGTAAGAGATGTGCATATCAAATTAAAGCTCTCTTCATGACAGAAAGTTACTTCGTTTCAAAACATGTTCCATTATTAGTTTAGCAGATTAAGAGTAATGAATATGTACCTCTTATCATAAATTTAGAAAATTCAGTCTGGAATACTAATATAATATCAAAAGCTGACACTGTGTATTTGGATGTTATTGGAACTTCTTTATGTTTTATATGCAATTTTAGTAAACATATCATAAGTACGAATTACAAATAAGAAACCAACTGCACTGTGAGAAAGTAAGATCTCAGATGTGTCTATGAAGGTGCTTTAACCTACAGTGTGTCTGTCTGACTCAAAAGAATGGTATTTGGCTACTTCAAAAAACTGTGATCACAGCTGTGATTGCCTAAAAGATGACAGAAAAAAAGGACATGTTCCCAATATTGTCCACAACATAAAAGCTAGTGCTCTCTCTCTCTCTCTCTCTCTCTCTCTCTCTCTCTCTCTCCCCCTCTCTCTCCCTACCCCTCTCCCCCTCCCCTCTCCCCCTCCCCCTCCCCCCCTCCCCCCTCCCCCCCTCCCCCCTCCCCCTCTCCCCCCTCCCCCCCCCCCCCCCTCTCTCTCTCTCTCTCTCTCTCTCTCTCTCTCTCTGTTAGCATTTGAGAATGTAGAAACTTTTTGCTGATTGCTTATGTAAGCAATTTTCTTTGTGTGAATGTTTGCGCTGCTAAGAATAATTTTAAACAACAGAAAATCCAGGATGGAATAACGGAAATGTTATTAAAACGATAGAGAAGTTGTTGAGTTGCAAACTGGCATAGCAAAAAGACTGCTACTCATGTAAGCTCTTGGCCAAAAGACCTTCTGATGTAAAAAACACACATGTTCATGCAAGCACAACTCTCTCTCACATGACCACTGTCTCTGGCCTCAGCAGCCAGAGGCAGTGCTCATGCATGTGTAAGTTGTGCTTATGTGAATGCATGTGTGTTTTATACGTTAGGAGGCCACTTGGCCAAAAGCTCATGTGTTTAACAGTCTCTTTCAATGCATCTGTCTGGGACTCAGCATCTCCTCTATATGGTGTGTAGCAATCTCTACATTTCATGATATTGCTGTAAGAAGAATTTTAATATATTATGGGAGAAGTAATCTTGTCCTTTATTTTGTCATCAGCTTGTAGATAAGCGACTTGCATTTGCAGTGCTGCATGAACATCTGCCACTTCTACATGGAATTAGAATCTAAATCTAAGAACCTGGAAAAGAACTTCCTTCATATCACCAAGAAATTTCATTGCAAATAAGAGTGCAAAATTTGAACCATTTCACCCTTCAGTCACTGGCAATTGGCAAAATGTGAGAAATATCTGTCTGATGTGTGTTCAAAAAGCGTCCATTCTTGTATGAAAGCTGTGATGTGTATGAAGGTCACAAATATTTTCCTCCCCCAGGAGTTTTTATTCAGTTCATTAAAATTTAGAGCAATATCAGATGAGAAGCTAGTTTCCCTGGCCATTCTCTCTCTGGCAGGACTTTGAAAGAATTGTGTTTCTTATCGAAAAATATTTAAATTTTTGTTCCCAAAGAAAAGAAACTTCACAAAATTTTACCAAAGGTTAAATGTCTTACTGCCAAGTGGGGAGGGAGATCACTTGACAAACATTCAACCTCATCTGGAAAAGATTTGAATTGATGCAGTTTGGGTTGATGATACCAGATGCAATTGGCAATAGAAATTGCAAGCTACATCACACAAGACATATCCACAGAGTACTTCCTGATGCAGAAGGTAGTGTACTGTCAAGGATTTGATAATTCCACTGGCCTTAAATTGAGTTTAGTGTTCCAACAAAACCTGCATATTTGCCACACACATTTCTTCGTCATCTGGTGTAACGTATTTCAACCAAGAAAGAGGAAGGTTGTACTTTCCAGCAAAAGTTATTGTACCACTTGAAAAATATCCTGACTTGTTTTTGTACCATCCAAAACCAGATCTGCTAGTTCTTCAGTAACTTTGAAGTCTATATTAATAACTTTAAAGAAAAAAGGGTTTGAGCAGTATCAGAGATGTCTGTAGATTCATCCATGAGTATTGGGACCAAGTAAATTTACATGCTTTACCTTGTAACATTCGATAAATGACAAGCAATATCTTCAGCTCAAGCCATCACTGTATTTGGTGAAAGAGTTACTCCTGTACATTTTTCAGTTTTGTCAGGAAACAGTTCTTAAGCAGTAATTAAAATGCACCTCTTAATAATTACCATCAGTAGATGGTGTTCCTGGTTTGAGGACTTCATTGACACTTTGTAAACTTTCTTTCATAATGGCTTCACTTTCGTGAACAAGTTTTCTAAAAAAATTTTGTGAAAACAGTTAATGTTTTAATGTTTAGAGTTTGTTCATGTGTCTTATCCTTGAATTTATCAAGCTGTGCACCATTCTTTTTTGTTGTTGTGGTAACAAATACGTTGTTCCTCAAGATCAGCCACGACTTTGATACAGATAGTGCACATTGGTTTGTTGGCTTTCTCTAAACAAAATATTTCACAGCTCGCACATTGTACTGAAGATACGACACTCACTATCCATTTTTATCACTCAGTTTCAGTGGACATATTGCACACGTTATTGAAAGAAAAGAAACTTGAAATAACACAGAAAACACAACTAGGAAGTCACATCTGCAGGCAGCGCACTTCTGCTGATATGCTTGTTATTTCCGCAGGATTAAATTCCTACATGTGGTGGACGTACCCTGTGGGCTGTATTTTTGAGGCCCCTTTGCTAGAGGAATATTTTGTTATAGAAGAATTGCACAACTTCCTTAATTTTAACAAATGTGTGATCCCATTAGAAGATTTGATGTGCTTGTCAGGACTGAAAGAGAAATGGGAAAGAGTAGTTTCACATTTATTCAACAGCAAGTTGAAAGCAGAGTGATAGGGAAAAATTTAGCAGTAAACCTTTTGAAAACTGTGGCCATACATCCCACCTTTGTAACTCCAATGTTGGTAAAATATGTCAAGGTTGTGAACCTATATTCCATATCCCAAGCATTGATACAATTTTAAAATTTTAACATAGTATAATTACATACACAAGCTAAGCAACCTGCAGCAAATATGTATCAGCTGCACACTAATTCAGTACACATTGCACTGACCCTCCAGCTATTCTCAGCTGCTCTGTCACTCATCGGTCTGCAGTAAGGGCTGGTCTTGTGCGTGGCATATTCCCTAGTCCAGCTCCTGCTACCTTCTGATCAGTGGTGCAGGATGACACTGAATGTTGTAGGAAGTTCATTACTTGTTCTCGGGTGACAGGCACACATGTGAAGGGGTTATGATGTGTGACTCTTCAAGCTTTACCAGTGGATGTGTTGTAAATAGTCTTCACGGGTTTGCCGCTGGATCACGTTGTGCTTGGTCAGACATCGTCACCTAGACCTTTGACGACGATATATGCCTGCCCTTGTGTTCCCATGCAGTCCAACACTGAGCCAAATGCCCCACAAGTCTGGATATTGCAAGATTCAACCAGCAGGCCAAATGCACAACCACTATAAGGCCCGTTTTAAACTCGGTCAGGTGCTAATGACGCTCTCTGAGATGATTACATGGGACCTCTTCATCCTTCACAGTGATGCTCAACATCTGACGCTGTTCACTCCTCTTATATATCTTACCAGGCCTGGTAACCACACAAAACACAAACAGTGCTATTGTAGTTTGGAGGCCTTTGTCCTTGTCAGAGAGAATTACCTGTCTATTCATTTACATACTAGCCAATTGTGTATAAGTGTATTAAGTTGCATTGGCATCTGGCTATGTCTTCTGGGTGCTTCACTTGTTTGTAAAGCAGTGTATTTGACCATTAATTAAATTCTTCATTTTTTTATGTGCTGCACTTCTATATCTATATTTGTGTTGCTAAACTGAACTGTTTGATATGGCTTCACATAATTTATTTAGTGGGAAAGTAAGCGCATGAGAAGTACGTAGATGAGCACAGGCTTCCAAGACCTTTGCCAATTGGAATAAACATTTCCAAGTTTGCGTGACCACACCATCAAGTTCTTTTATAGATAAATGTTTTGGCCACTGTTGCAGTGGAGCTCATTAGGGTGGTGTATACTAGTAGGAAAGTATTTCATATGTACTAGGTGTGATAACACCACCATAATGAATGCCACTTGCGGTATCACTCAGTAAACTATGTTAATACAGTTGTGTGCCCAGAAGAGTTTTATTGAAAATAGACCACATGATCATTAGCAGTCAAGCTTCCAAAAACTTTTTAACCCTTCTTTTAACTGGAGGAGACGAGAAGGAAACATGTGAACGACATTAACTACCATCCATTACTAATTTTTATAGTTTCTACGTGTCTCCCTGAGTAATCTTGTATACAACTTTACTTTCTGCTGTTTTTTCCTATTCATCTTTTACCATTGTAGGTAAAAGGAACATATGTCAGAATCTGAATGTTGTACTTTCCATTGAGATATTACAGCAAGTTCAAGCGTCTTTCAGAAAGATTAGGGACCAAAGTGTGATTGGCATAGACAAAAACGAGGGAAAAGGAATGAAACCTTGTATTTTTTATAGAAGTGTGAAAATAAATTGTTATGTAACATAAATTAATTTTGATCTTTTGTTTTCAGTACATTTATAGTGTTCCCTTGTTTTTCTTCTTTCTAGTGGTTTTCTGCATGGTCATGTGTCATACCTAGCAGAAGACTGTCAGGCCTGTCTGTTACTCCTCACTGTTGACAGAGATGTATTTTTTACATTATCAGAAGCAAAACAAAAAGTAGTTGAGGTGAGTTTTCAAGCGACAGATGATTGTTCATTGTTTGTAGTTTAAGCAACCATTGTTTGTAGTTTAAGCAACCACATTCTGAAACCACATAATCATTATTTGGTAATAATTGTGTTAGACAGATGTGCTGCTGTTCCGGTTTCTCTGATGTTTGCCAGTAATTAAAGATACATTCTCAATTTGGCAGTTTTCACTAAATGTACTATTGGAACTTGGTATATACCAGTTTTGTACTGAGCAGAAATTAATATCCTAATTTTGAATAAAAAGCTGTAAAAACAGTTGGTATTGTAAGATTATTTCCCACAGATTTGTGTAATGGGATAAAAAAATAGACTGACTATTTCATTCGCATGACATTTTTCATATTTGTTCTGTATTCAAGTGAAACATTCTAAGAGCAAGTCAAGAAATACAGTAACAGCTATTACAATTAGCACTCGTGAATAAGTTGAAGAAAGTTCAGTAGGAAGAGTGACTGTACATTGTTATAGTGCATAAAATAGTCTGGAGTGTCATGAGAGTTGGATCTTGCAAGATCTTGTAATGCCTATTGGCACGACAGTCAGGCACAGAATCGTAAAGAAGCACAATATCAGTGCATGTGTTCATGTCTAGATCTTGGTTGTTTGGCATGTGTGACTCTCCATCTTTTAGCTCACACAGCCAACTTGATTAATAGAAAACCCATCTGTCAGTCACCACTGAAAATTGTAGGTTTTAAAGTGTGTGGATTAGCCACAGTTCAGCAATACTCCGCCACACACCGTTGGGTGGCTTGCGGAGTATCAATGTAGATGTAGTTCAATGATCTACAACAGCGGTCTCCAAACTTTTTAGTCCGCGGGCCACATTGACTCCTCCACGAAGTCATAAGGGCCAAGATCTACCTAGTGGGATTAAAGCACCCTAGCACTCCATGATCACCGTAATGTAAGGCTAAAGGAAAGATGAAATCGCAAAAATCTAAGGTTGTGGGAATAGCTAGCACTGAAACGAACTACGATTTTTATTTAATTAGATAATTTTGATTGGTGGACGTACCTGACCGAAATTCTGGCGTATTTTATTCTGGTGAATTTCACCGACAAAAAAGTATGTCACTGCACATTCTTCACGAAAGCGTCCTGCAAAGTTAACGAAGTCTCAAAATCATTGTTAGCAACACTATTACTGCAAGATGTAACAGAGGTAGAGTATGTCAATGCATTGTTATTTCAAGCGGCGCAACAATAAGTTTAGTTATGTAGTCTTGTAGCGAGTACCAGAGCCAATGTCGCAGTGTATTGGTCACGATAGGCCTCGAAAATCAATTGTTGACAGTATAGGTACCACCTCAAATATTTGGCGGGCCGGATACCGGGGTTGTCCGGCCAGCTAAGGCGGGCCAGTTTGCTGGCCCTCACGGGCCGGTTTGCTGGCCCTTGCGGGCCGGTTTCGGCCTGCGGGCCGTAGTTTGGAGACCCCTGATCTACAACAACAAATGGTAAATAACTACAAAGTTTGACCAGAAATATTACTAACCATTTTTAATAATGTATTTTTACTCAACGTAGATATTCAGTACTGGTCTTTTTCAATGCAACATATCTTACAGGCTAATAGACACACTTCAATTTTTAAGCAATTTTTTTTTAAATAACATTTTTACCATTTTTATTATTAAATTGCAAAGCCAGACAAAAAAAAACCCTTAGTTTATGAAACTGAACTGACCTGTAAAATCCCTAAAAATCATTATCTGGACTTATACTTGTTGTTGTTCTTGTTCTTCTTTTTCCTCCTCCTCCTCCTCATCATCATCATCGTTGTCCTCTTCATATATAAGGTGGTCTTCACTGCTGTTGAGAGTGTTACTTGTGGCACTTCTTGGAAGATTTAACAATAATGCCTTCCCTCATTCTACACCATGACTGTTTTATCTACTAACACACTTGTTTCATTGTAGACCATATAGCGTAGATGCTGAGTTACAGATAGGCACAACAGAAAGACTGTCACAAAAGGTGAGCAAGGCCTTTGTCAAAAATACACACACACTGACACACACACACACACACACACACACACACACACACAAGCAAGCAAGCAAATGCAACTCACACACACATGAAGCCAGACTATGAGGAGCAGCAGCAGCACATGATGGGAGAGGCAACTGAGTGGGGGTAAGGAGGAGGCTGGGGCGGGGAGGGGTTTGGAGAGCACGGTAGGGGTGAGTGACAGTAGAGTGCTGCTGGAGCGTGCAGTGATGAGCTGGAGAGAGGGTAGGGCAGCTAGGTGCAGTTGAGAGGTTAGACAGAAAGTGAGGGAGAGAGGGCGGATAGCGAAAAGGGGAGAAGCAAAAAGATTGGGTATGTTGGGGGAATAGAGGGTTGTGTAGTGCTGGAATGGGAATAGGGACAGGGCTAGATGGGTGAGGACAAAGACTAACGGAGGTTGAGGCCAGGAGGGTTATGGAAACATAAGATATATTGCAAGGAGAGTTCTCATCTGCACAATTCAGAAAAGCTGGTGTTGGTGGGAAGAATCCACATTATGGCACAGGATGTGGAGCAGTCATGGAAACGAAGAACTTTGTGTTGGGTGGCATGCTCAGCAACAGGGTGGTCCAGTTGTTTATTGGCCACAGTTTCTCGGTGGCCATTCAAGCGGACTGACAGCTTGTTGGTTGTCAAGCTCACATAGAATGCACCACAGTGGTTGCACCTTAGCTTGTAGATCATATGTCTGGTTTCATAGGTAGCCCTGTCTTTGAGATAGGTGATGTTTGTGAATGGACTGGAGATAGTGGTGGTGGAAGGATGTATGAGACATGTCTTGCATCTAGATCTATTACAGGGATATGAGGCACTAGGCAAGGGGTTGGGAGCAGGGGTTGTATAGGGATGGATGAGGATATTGCATAGGTTGGGTGGACGAGTGGAATACCACCGTGGGGGCAAGGGGGGTGGGGGGAAGAACAGTGGGCAGAGGACTTTTCTCATTTCAGAGCATGACGAGAGGTAGTCAAAACCCTGGCGGATAATGTAATTAAGTTGCTCCAGTCCTGGGTGGTACAGAGTTACAAGGGGTATGCTCATCTGTGGGCAGATGGTGGAACTTTGGATGTTGGTGGGTGACTGGAAAGATAAGGCACGGGAGATTAGTTTTTGTACAAGGTTGAAAGGGTAATTACAGTCTGCAAAGGCCTCAGTGAGACCCTCAGTATATCTCGAGAGGGACTGCTTGTAAATATAGATGCGATGGTCATGGATGGCTGTATGCAAGGGACTTCTTGGTATGAAACGGGTGGCAGCTGTTGAAGTGGACGTCTTACTGGTGGTTGATAGGTTTAATATGGACAGAGATACTGATGCAGCCATCTTTGAGGTGAGGTGGAGGTCAACATCTAGGAAGGTGGTTGGTTGGTTGGGTTGAGTTGGACCAGGTGAACTGAATGTGGGATAAGGTGTTAGATGTGCTTAAGGATTTGAGGAGAGATCCTGGTGGATTTCTGGAATTGGGTCACTGTGGGAAGGTTGGTAGGTTGCTGTATCTGATAACTGGGGGATTCCTTCTGCCAGGTAATCCTTGTGATCAGAACAACAGTGGTGGAGTGTTTGTCAGCAGGTACGTTTATAAGGTCGGGATAAGGTTTTGGGTGGTGGACTGTGGTTCTTTCTGCAGATGTAAGGTTTCTTTCTGCAGATGTAAGGTTTGTTTGCATGTTGAGTGATTTGGGTAATGATGGTGAGGCAAGGCTCGAGGTTAAGGCATTCTGGAAAGTTAACAGAGGGTAATTTGTAGACAGTGGCGGTGAACCACGCTTGGATGGAGGAGTGAACTAAGACAGACAGGGTTCAACATTGGTCTTTGGTTGAGTCTGATTTATTGGGTTGATGGTGAAAAAGTATTTCCACTGTAGGGAGTGGGAGAAGGAGAGAAGGTCTTTAACAAGTTCTGCATGATTGAATTTTGGGGTGGGGCAAAAGGTGAGGCCTTTGGGAAGGACTGATGTTTCTGCAGCGCTAAGGTTTTTTGAGGAAAGGTCCACGACTGTGTTTTGGGTCTGTTTAGGGTGTGGATTCTGTGTGATGGTGGGAGGGAGTTTTGGAGGATGGGGTAAATCTAGTAGGTCTGAGAGACAGGGTTTGTGGGTTTGTCAGCTATGAGGGTACATCTGCATCTACATCTACATCTACATCCATACTCCGCAGGCCACCTGACAGTGTGTGGCGGAGGGTACTTTGAGTACCTCTATTGGTTCTCCCTCCTATTCCAGTCTCGTATTGTTCGTGGAAAGAAAGATTGTTGGTATGCATCTGTGTGGGCTCTAATCTCTCTGATTTTATCGTCATGGTCTCTTCGCGAGATATACGTAGGAGGGAGCAATATACTGCTTGACTCCTCAGTGAAGGTATGTTCTCGAAACTTCAACAAAAGCCCATACCGAGCTGCTGAGCGTCTCTCCTGCAGGGTCTTCCACTGGAGTTTATCTATCATCTCCGTAACGCTTTTGTGATTACTAAATGATCCCGTAACGAAGCGCGCTGCTGTCAGTTGGATCTTCACTATCTCGTCTATCAGCCCTATCTGGTATGGATCCCACACTGGTGAGCAACATTCAAGCAGTGGGTGAACAAGTGTACTGTTACTTAGTTCCTCTGCTTTCAGATTGCATTTCCTTAGGATTCTTCCAATGAATCTCAGTCTGGCATCTGCTTTACTGACGATCAACTTTATATGATCATTCCATTTTAAATCACTCCTAATGCCTACTCCGAGATAATTTATGGAATTAACTGCTTCCAGTTGCTGACCTGCTATATTGTAGCTAAATGATAAAGGAGCTTTCTTTCTGTGTATTCGCAGCACATTACACTTGTCTACATTGAGATTGAATTGCCATTCCCTGCACCATGCGTCAATTCGTTGCAGATCCTCCTGCATTTCAGTACAATTTTCCGTTGTTACAACCTCTCAATATACTACAGCATCATCTGCAAAAAGCCTCAGTGAACTTCCGATGTCATCCACAAGGTATTTATGTATGTTGTGAATAGCAAAGGTCCTACGACACTCCCCTGCGGCACACCTAAAATCACTCTTACTTCTGAAGACTTCTCTCCATTGAGAATGACATGCTGTGTTCTGTTATCTAGGAACTCTTCAATCCAATCACACAATTGGTTTGATAGTCCATATGCTCTTACTTTGTTCATTAAAAGACTGTGGGGAACGGCATAGAACACCTTGGGGAAGTCAAGAAACCCGGCATCTACCTGGGAACCCGTGTCTATGGCCCTCTGAGTCTCATGGACGAATAGCACGAGCTGGGTTTCATACGATCATCTTTTTCAAAACCCATGTTGATTCCTACAGAGTAGATTTCTAGTCTCCAGAAAAGTCATTATACTCGAACATAATATGTGTTCCAAAATTCTACAACTGATCAACGTTAGATATATAGGTCTATAGTTTCTGCACATCTGTTTGACATCCCTTCTTGAAAATGGGGATGACCTGTGCCCTTTTCCAATTCTTTGGAACGCTACGCTCTTCTAGAGACCTACGGTACACCACTACAAGAAGTGGGGCAAGTTCCTTTGCGTACTCTGTGTAAAATCGAACTGATATCCCATCAGCTCCAGCGGCCTTTCCTCTTTTGAGTGATTTTAATTGTTTTTCTATCCCTCTGTCATATATTTAGATATCTACCATTTTGTCATCTGTGCAACAATCTAGAGAAGGAACTACAGTGCAGTCTTGCTCTGTGAAACAGCTTTGGAAAAAGTCATTTAATATTTCGGCCTTTAGTCTGTCATCCTCTGTTTCAGTGCCATACTGGTCACAGAGTGTCTGGACATTTTGTTTTGATCCACTAACTGCTTTGACGTAAGACCAACATTTCTTAGGATTTTCTGCCAAGTCAGTACATAGAACTTTACTTTCGAATTCATTGAATGCCTCTCGCATAGCTCTCCTCACACTACATTTCGCTTCGCATAATTTTTGTTTGTCTGCAAAGCTTTGGCTACGATTATGTTTGCTGTGAAGTTCCCTTTGCTTTCGCAGCAGTTTTCTAACTCAGTTGTTGTACCACGGTGGCTCTTTTCCATCTCTTACGATCTTGCTTGGCACATACTCATCTAATGCATATGTACGATGGTTTTGAACTGTGTCCACTGATCCTCGACACTGTCTGTACTTGAGACAAAACTTTTGTGTTGAGCCATCAAGTACTCTGAAATCTGCTTTTTGTCACTTATGCTAAACAGAAAAATCTTCCTACCTTTTTTAATATTTCTATTTACGGCTGAAATCATCGATGCAGTAACCGCTTTATGATCGCTTATTCCCTGTTCTGCGTTAACTGTTTCAAATAGTTTGGGTCTGTTTGTCACCAGAAGGTCTAATATGTTATTGCCACGAGTCGGTTCTCTGTTTAACTGCTCAAGGTAGTTTTCAGAAAATGCACCTAAAAGTATTTCACTGGATTCTTTGTCCCTGCCACCCGTTATAAACATTTGAGTCTCCCAGTCTATATCTGGCAAATTAAAATCTCCACCCAGAACTATAACACGGTCGTGAAATCTACTCGAAATATTTTCCAAATTTTCCTTAAGGTGCTCTGCCACAACAGCTGCTGATCATCCAATTACCATGTTTGAGCCTGCTTTAACCACGACCTTCACCCAAATTATTTCACATTTCGGATCTCCGTCAATTTCCTTTGATACTATTGCACTTTTTATCACTATAAACACGCCTCTCCCTTCACTGTCCAGCCTGTCTCTGCGGTATACATTCCAATCTGAGTTTAGAATTTCATTACTGTTTACATCTGGTTTCAGCCAACTTTCTGTCCGTAGTACTATGTGGGCGTTGTGACCATTTATTAATGAGAGCAGTTCTGGGACCTTTCTATAGACACTCTTGCAGTTTACTATTACCACATTAGTATTGTTATTCCCTGTTGCGTTTTGCCTACTACCACCTTGTTTTGCCTACTACTACCTTGTCTCGTCTCAGGAGGCATCTTGTTGGGCCTAGGGAGGGAATTCTCTAACCTAAAAAATCCGCATGTGCACTCCACACGTACTCAGTTACCCTTGTAGCCGCTTCCTGCGTGTAGTGCACACCTGACCTATTCAGGGGGACCCTACATTTCTCCACCCGATAGCGGAGGTCGAGAAATTTGCACCCCAGATCTCTGCAGAATCGTCTGAGCCTCTGGTTTAAGCCTTCCACTTGGCTCCAAACCAGAAGACCGCGATCGGTTCTGGGAACGATACTGCAAACAGTTAGCTCAGATTCCACCCTGCGAGTAAGGCTTTCTGCCTTCACCAACTCTGCTAACCGCCTGTACGAACTGAGGATGACCTCTGATCCCAGATGGCAGGAGTCATTGGTACTGACATGAGCAACAATTTGCAGTCGGGTGCACCCAGTGCTCTCTATTGCTGCCGACAGGGCCTCCTCTACATCTCGGATGAGGCCCCCCCCCCCCCCCCCCCCAGGCAAGCAGAGAGAGTGAACACTGGCCTACTTCCCCGACCTTTCTGCTATTTCCCTAAGGGGCTCCATCACCTGCCTAACGCTGGAGCTCCCAATCACATTGAGGAGGTTTGGAGGTTGTTCTAGAGGTGGTGGACAGAGGTACTCCAAGGCGGGAGTAGAATGTGAGCAGGGTGGAGAGTTTTTTGAGGTGGCATTGAGCACGTTTCTCTCGTTCCTGGAGGGCAAGAGTTTCAGTGTGTGTTATGAATTCCAGGTATGTGGGATTGCATAAGAAGAGAATTTTATGGATAGAGAGAAGGTATTGCAAGGTGGTTTGGACTTGAGTGTATGGTTTTGCAGCACTATCTTGGTGAGGTTTAAGTATTGGTGGTATCGGAACAGATGGAGTTCATTGTGGAAGGAAGGAAGGCAGCCGGAGATGGGTAATTTGATGGTAAGGCCATTTAGGGGGATTCCATGAACCAAGCAACAACACAGGAACACTATCTGGGATTGGTTTGGGTAGGGATAAGAATGCAGGTGAAGGAAGCAAGGATCCATGGTGGTGGAAAAACGCAAAAAACTATGTAAATAACATAGAATTACATCCAAAACATTTTGCAAAAATGCAGAACATAGGAAAAATCACGAAAAGGATCAAATAAGAGCAAACAAGATGACATTTATGGAAGTATAATGATAGTGGAAGGCAAAAACCTACTAGATTGGCATGAAGTCACAATGAGACAAAAAAAAAAAAATTAATAGGAAAAAAATTTTACTATGGGTTGTAGGTCTGAGGGTGGATAACTGTGAATAAGGGGGACGGCAAATGTGACTGCAATAAGTGAAATTAGTAGGTGTGAACTGGGACTGAACGAAGAAGTGGGGGTTGAGGAGGTATTGGTGGGATGAGATATAAGATCGTGTGGCACAGGTAAGATGCAGGAAATTACATGCGAAAATGTGGAAGAGTGAAGCACGGACAGTGATCAATTTGAGGATATAGGATTAATGATATCAGCAGAGATAATGTGGTACATGCACCAACGATGTCGTCGTCTTGCAGCTGTCTGTTTCGCGCGACCTAGATGGTTGATAAGTGCAGTTCTTAAGCAGAGCATGCAGTGTGGTTTGTAATGTGACAAGAGAAACACAGGAAAGAAGAAAAAGGACGGATGTAGAGTATAGTAATGCATTAAAAAATAGAAACAAAGGAAAACAGCAGTCGTTTAGGATGGAAAAAAACCAGGCAAAATGAAACAATGGAAAATCTGGGAAGGAATGTAACAATGACCTCCATCGGTTCAGAGTCCGCACATCCTTAGCCCTCACTAACATAGTCCTGCAAAACCTTATCAGTCAAGCCCAAACCACCTTGCAATACCTTCTCTCTATCCATATTCTCCTGCTGTGCAATCTTAAATACGTGGAACCCCTAACACACATTGAAATTCTTGCCTTCCAAGAACTAGAGCGACATGTACAATGCCACCACTAAAAACTCTCCACCCTGCTTACATCCTACTCTCCACTTGGAGTACAATTGTCCACCACCTCTACAACAGCTTCCAAACTTCACACGCATCCCCTCATAGCTGACAAACCTTGTCTGACAGACCTACTACATTTACCAAATCCTCCAAAACTCCATCCCACCACCACACATAACCTGGAACTTAAACAGACCCGACACTGTCATGAGTCTTTCCTCCAAAAGCCTTAGCCTCACAGAAATATCAGTCCATTCCAAAGATCTCACCTTTTGCCCCACCCCCAAATTCAATCGTGCAGAACTTGTTAAAGACCTTCTCTCCTTCTCCCACTCCTTACAGTGGAAATACTTTTTCGCCACCAACCCTATCAATCAGGCTCAACCAAAGACCAATGTTGAACACTGCCTGACTCAGTTCATTCCCCCATCCAACCGTGAACCATCCCCACTGCCCACAAATTACGCCCTGTTAACTTTGCAGAATTTCTTGACCTCAAGCCTTGCCCCGCAATCATTTCCCAAATGCCTCAACAAGCAAACAAACCTTACATCCACAGAAAAAACTGCAGTCCTTCACCTAAAAACTCATCCCGCCTTATAATCATACTTGCAGACATAGGCTCCACCCCTGATGATTTGAATCGCAAAGATTACCTGGCAGAAGGACTCCACCAGCTGTCAGATACATCCACCTACTAATCCTTCCACAGTGACCCCATTCCAGAAATACCGCAGGATCTCTCCTCAAATCTTTAAGCACATCCTAGAACCTCTCCCCCGGGGTCCATCTCTCTCCTTACACCTACCACTCTCTGCACTCCTACCTTCTACATGCTTCGTAGAGTCCATAAACCCAACCACTTAGGATGCCCCATTATGGCCAGTTTCTGTGCCCCCACTGAGAGAATCTCTGCTGTCATAGACCAACACCTTCAGCCTGTTACCTGTACCTACCTTCCTATATAAAAGATACCAACCATTTCGTCCACTGACTCTCCACAGTTCCTGTTTGTTTACCACATGGTGCCTGCTCGTCACAGTTGATGCAATCTTACTTTATAGTAACATACCTAATGCCCATGGACTTACCTCTATTAGACATTACGTTTTCCAACACCCGATGGATTCCAAACCAACAACCTCCTTCTTAGTCACCATGATCAAAATATATCTTCACCTACAATTACTTTTCCATTGAAGGCATTACCTACAAACAAATCTGGGGTATGGCTGTGGGCATCCGCATGGCACCGTCCTGTGACAACCTGTTCATCGGCTATCTAGAGGAATCCTTCCTAAATGCCCAGAATCCTAAACCCCTCACCTGTTTCAGATTCATTGAAGACATCTTCATGATCTGGACAGAAGGTGAGGACACCGTATCCACATTCCTCCAAAATCTCAACACCTTATTCCACATTGGCTTCACTGGGTCCTACTCAACCCAACGAGCCACCTTCCTAGATGTTGACCTCCACCTCAAAGATGGCTGCATCAGTATCTCTGTCCATATCAGACCTACCAACCACCAGCAATTTCTCCACTTCAACAGCTGCCACCTGTTCCATACCAAGAAGTCCCTTCCATACAGCGTAGCCACCCATGGCCAATGCATCTGCAGTGATGAGTGGTTTGTCTCAAACTACACCGAGGGTCTCACGGAGGCCTGCACAGACTCTAATTACCCTCCCAACCTTCTACAAAAACAAATCTCCCATACCTTATTTTTCTAGCCACCCACCATGTCCCAAAGTTCCACCATCTGGCCACAGATGAGCATTCCCCTCATAACTCTGTACCACCCAGGACTGGAGCAACTGAATTATTCTCCGTCAGGGTTTTGACTACATCTTGTCATGCTCTGAAACGAGAAATACCCTGTCCACTGTTCTTCCCTCCCACCGACAGTGATATTCTGCCGTCCATCCAACCTACATAATATCCTCGCCCATGCCTAAGCAGTCCCTGCTCCTAACACCTTGCCTCATGGCTCATATCACTGTAATAGACCTAGATGCAATACCTGTCCCATACATCCTTCCACCACCTATTACTCCAGTCTGGTCACAACCATCACCTATCTCATCAAAGACAGAGCTACCTGTGAAACCAGACATGTGATCTACAAGCTAATCTACAACAACTGTGCTGCGTTCTATGTGGGTATGACAACAAACAAGCTGTCTGTCTGCATGAATGGCCACCGACAAACTCTGGCCAAGAAATAACTGTACCATCCTGTTGCTGACCACACTTCTCAACACTATGTTCCTCATTTCAGTGACTGCTTCACATCCTGTGCCTTAATATGGATCCTTCCCAACAACACCAGCTTTCCTGAATTGTGCAGATGGGAACTCTCCCTGCAATATATCTTAGGTTTCTATAACCCTCCTGATCTCAACCTTTGTTGGTCATTGTCCTCACCCATCTAGACCTTCCCTGTTCACATTCTAGCATTGCCCGGCCTTCTATTCCATCAATGCACCCTGTCTTTTTGCTTCTGCCCTTTTCTGCTATCTCCCCCCCCCCCCCCCCCCCTGCCTCCTCCGCCTTCTGTCTAATGTCCCGACTGCACTTAGCTGCCCTACCCTCTATCCAGTTCATCCGTACACAGTCCCCAGCAGCACTTTAATGTCATCCACCCCTACCCTGCTATCTCTCCCCCTCCCCTCTGCCCCAGCCTCCTCCTTAACCCACCCAGTTGCCTGTCCTATCATACACTGCTACTGCTGCTAGTCTGGCTTCGGCCAACAGAGGCTGGTCGTGTGTGTGTTTGTTTTTGATGTAAGCCTTGTTGACCAAAAGCTTATTTTTCATCTATCATCCACTTGTTCCATGCTTATTTTTCATCTATCATCCACTTGTTCCATGCTTGTCTCATATACACATGAAATGGCTTATTTATTAAGGCTTCAATTGTAAAATAAGTCCTCCCAGAATAATAGCAAGCTCTGTATTTCCCTGCCTCTATTTCTGTTCCACAGATTTTTTCAAGTGACTGTTAAACTGATGTAGCATATGAAGAGAACTCTTCTCTCCCACACTCTGTTAACTCATAATTTCTTATGAGCCTCGTCCATACAACCCTATTCATGTATGTGAACGCCACCGCTGGCAGTATTTCAGGTTTTGGCATTGTTTTGCACTTGAAAATGATCATTGGATTAAGTTTACTGCTGTCAGTGCAGCATGAAAGGGCAACAGTGTAGTGCATTTTGTCATGTCCACTTGTTTTTATAGTTACAATTTTAGCATCTTTCATAGAAACAGTTCTGTTACTTGGCACATCAAATTTCAGAGGAATTTTGTCCATATTCGCCATTTGGCTTAGCTGCACACCGGTTTTCTTTCGATGTTGAATAATAAACCAATGGAAAGATAATATTTTCTCTTCATGTTCTTGTGGCAGTTTCTGAAATATTTTGTTTTGGTTCACATATGAAGCCCATAATGCTTCATAAACCTGTAGCATCAACTAACTTCACCCTTAAAGTGTGTCAACTACCACTATAGCACTGGCTTACAAACGTGTATTTGAATCGTTTTTGTATTAATTCCAGTGCCACTTTGATGGTGTCCTTGAATCCATTAAAATGCATCATCTTCTTGGCAATTTTGCGTTCAGTCCTCTATTTGCACCTTCAGTCTTCCTCTTTTTTTTCTGGTCAGTTCTTCTCTACTAGCCTGCCAATTGTGAATGATTTTTTTTCTGTTGGTGGAGGACTGAAATGCTGCTCGGCTGCAGTGTTTCCATGTTCTTCTCCATATGCTATTACTTTCAATTTATAACCTGCTTCGTATGAATACCTTTTATTTTTTTCCATTACAAAACTAGCTACTAACAAAAATATTGTACTGTTGCCAAAAACACAAATCACTTTCAATTCAATTTCGCTGGCACCGTATATCGCAATTATACATCGTAGGCTAGACAGTGTTCTCGGTTTTTGACGTCAGTGTGGGAGGGAGACAGTGTTAGCAAGCTTTTGAATCCCTGCAACTTGTGTTCGTCACATTTGTGCACTGCTGCTGCCTTTTGAATCCAATGTTACCAGAGAGAGAGGTTTCCTGTGGCATTGAGTATATGGCCATTTTTAAGACTGGCGGGAATTTTAAATCAAACAAGGGACATTTTTATATTAATTTCAAGTATAAGATGGACCTGAGTTTTGGAGCCAATTTTTCGAAGAAAAAGTGCGTCTTATAGTCCGTAAAATATGGTGATCAGTATATTCACACACTTGTCACAATGATGGTCCTGCCTTTCCATGTAACCTGGAAAGTTTTTTTTCCCATGTTGGTGATAAGTAACCCCATAATATCATCATTAGTGTTGAAATGATGTCCTTTCAGCACTGATTTTAACTGCAGAAGCAATAAAGTCACGTAGGATGAAGTGTAGTGAATAAGTTGGCTGGTACAGGACAATCACATGCTTTTGGCAAGAAACTGCCTAACATGAGATGTAGGCAATACCTCAAGGTAGGAAATATATGGGTGTGGGCATGTTTCATATACCTTATTGTACACTACTAACAAACTGAATGGGCAGGCAGATTTTCATGTTGAAAGAACTGCGAGCTGTCTTCTTACAACTTTTGATAGAGGCTGGGTGTCAGTGTAATTGACTTGGCAAGTCAATTTGAAGGATAGAGGAAGGCAAGGGCATGCAGCCCCCAGTAGGGCCCTGCTTAGGAAATCACCGAAGTGTTTACACCATTCTTCAGTTTGAGGATACTTAATCTTTACCTAGGCTTTGAGACAAATTGTTTCATTCTCAGATGTTCCAGTACAAAATCAAATTCTATGTAAGATAGTTCAAAGTAAAACTGCAGTGGAAAAAATGTGTTGTCCAAAATCACTATTTATGTAATTTTATATTTCTGTAGTGCGGTAGTACTAACATGTCATAAATGTAAAAAAAATATAATCGTTTGGTATTTCAAAAAATATTTTTATTCATTATTTTTGTTATTAATTGCCCCATTCACAAGTAAATCTGATACATGGGAGTTAGGTAATAGCTCAAGAGAGGAAATTTGTCAATATGTTTGTGTTTCATGTATGTTATAGTACACCATGAACGATATGACAAAATTATGCCTTATCACAAATGTGTAGAAAAGTTTTAGAATGAAAACAGTCCCGGTTGTGAAATTATTTAATACCAGTGATGGGTTTAACGCTTTTGCGGCATCATCAGATTGTGTAAAAGTAGCTGGGTATGTAACCTATCCATCATAAAGCCCTATAGAATGGAAAATGGACTCGACAGTAACTGCATATGTAAGCCATCAGTCATAAAAACATATAAAGTGCGAGGTGGACCTTGAGCACACCAACTGACTCTGCCATAGCAGTACAAAATAGGGCCATACTTCGAAAATAAATACCATATGACCTGCATGCAGTACAGTGTTCCTTTGGCGTGCACACAAATAATGTTTGCAAAAACTAAAGAGTGGTACAGAGCCAAAAGTAATGCTATGAATAGGCAAAAAAATCTTTCTATACCAAAGTCATTTTACATGTACCATTGTATTAGACCATTCCATCAGTAAAATTAGAAAATAGTAACCAGAACAGTGTAAGAATGAAGGAGTGTTTACGCATATCTGTTAATAATGAATGTGCGTGGGTAACAGACATTAAATAACTTCCATTGTAACCTGAAGAGCAAAAATGTTAGTGAAGGTTCTTTAATTTTTTATTTTATTTATTTATTCATTCATTTATTTTGATCCTAGTGGTGTACTAATACCCTACATATAACTGAAAGAATATGCACAGTATCTTTGGTTTAATGATATTGTATTTTAATACAAAGTAATGTTGCGTACATATTCCTGTCTCTTCAATTGTATTAGGATCTATACTTGGTATATTATTTGATGGCTGTAGTAGGATCTTTGAAATACTATGTGTTAACAACTCGTCCGTCGAGATTTTAATCTGCCCAATCCCATCTATTCCATCAATCTTTGTGCAGCATATTCTTGATTATTACTATTTTCTCATTTTTTATAGTGTTTCAATGTGATGTATTTCTGATGAATGATAGCCACATGTTAGTGTGAAATGTTTGTTCCATCTCTGCAAGGCAGCGCAGCAGTTATTTATATGAACTCTCTCTCTCTCTCTCTCTCTCTCTCTCTCTCTCTCTCTCTCTCTCTCTCTCACTGCACAATTCCATGACAGCACTACATCCCTAATTATCCCTGAACTAGTTGATGATGGGTGCAACTGATTTGATGTATACCCCAAGTACTTTCTTCATTATTTGATTACTTCAAAAACCCATGTTCTTCAAGTGTCTTGGGTATAGTTTCCTGTTTCACTTACAGCAATGCCAAATACAAGGTTAAATACAAATGACAGAAGAAGTAAAGGTAACTATGCATTGTACACTGATGGAAAAAAATTGCAGCACCAAGAAGTAGTAGTGTGACATAAACAATAGTTGGTAGATGTGTTTCTACATCTGAAAGATGATGTCCGCTCAAATTTCGCACCATTTGCATAAGATTGGTGCTAGTAGCACCCCTATGGGGATGAAAATCAGGTTTGCTTTAAATACACGCTGTAACGTTGGTGAGTGTTACTTACCATGGTAATTGGACTTAGTAAGTTATCATTAGTCAAGAATGCTTTAAGGTGACAAAGATGCCATCATCAAGACATCACCGAGTTTGAAAGAGGTCGTGAAATAGGGCTATGAGAAGCAGGATGTTCTTTCTGTGATATTGTAGAAAGATTTTGCAGGAATCTAGTCACATACATAATTACTGGCAGCGGTGGTCACGGGAAAGTATGGTCGCAAGAAGACAGGGCTCTGGATGGCCACGTGGCACTACTAAGACAAAAGACTATCATGTTCAACTTGGGGCTCTGTTGCATCATACTGCATCTGCAGCAACAATGTGATCGGCAGTTGGCTCCACAGTGACACAATTAACTATTAAAAATGGGTTACTTCAGGGGCAGCTCTGAGCCAGATGTCGTGTAGCGAGCATTCCGCTAACCCCAAATGACAACCATTCGTGACTTCAGTGGTGTTAAGTGAGAGTATATTTGAGGGCAGGGTGGAAATCTGTTGTGTTTCTTGATGAAAGCTGGTTCGGCCTTGGTGCCAGTTATGACCACATGTTGATTGGGAGGAGTCCAGTTGAGGACCTGCAACATGTCTGCATGCTAGACACACTGGACCTACACCTGGAGTTATCGTCTTGGCTGCCATTTCGTATGACAGCAGAACTCTCTTGGTTGTGTTGTGCCACAATTCATGAACAATATTCTAGAGGGTGTGTTCCAAAGATAATGCTTGCACACATACTGCTGTTGTAATCCAACAAGCTCTACAGTGTGTCGACATGTTGCCATGGGGTTCTTGATCACCAGATCTGTCTCCAATCGAGCACATACAGGACATCATCAGATGACAACTCTAGCATCATCTGCAACAGACATGAAACTCCATCCCACAAACTGACAATCACTGCCTATACAACATAGTGCATGCACATTTTCATACGTGCATCCGACATTCTGGTGGTTACACTGGTTATTAATGTAGCAGATTTTCACATTTGCAGTGACTGACCTTGTGGTTACATTAACACGTGATCTTGCAATGTAATCCCTTAAATATGCTACATAGAAAAATTCAAACAATGGAAAATTCAGGATTGAATGTAACAATATAATGAAAAGGATAGTTGCTACTCACCATATAGTGGAGATGCTGAGTCACAGAGGGCACTCCAAAAAGACTGTCGGAAAGTTACCTTTCAGCCAACAAGGCCTTTGTCAAAAATAGAGTGTGAGTGTGAGTGTGAGTGTGTGTGTGTGTAATCTATTTTTGACAAAGATGTCGTTAGCCAAAAGATAACTTTCCGACAGTCTTTTCGGTGTGCTTTTCTGCGACTCAGCATCTCCACTATATGGTGAGAGGCAACTATTGTTTTCATTACATTGTTACCTAGACAAATGTATTCACAAAATTTCTGTACTCTACTTTAATTATTTTTTGGTGTTGCAATTTTTTTCCATCGATGTATTGTTGATAAATACAACAGTCAGCGTCCACTTAAATGAAACTGAAACTGATGCTACAATTTCAGACAGTTCCCTTTTCCAAACTGGACTAACCCATACGTCTATATGGTCCCAGCCAGTTACAGTGCTCTGATGCTGCAGCCCAGTTGGGATAAGGCACAAAACAAGTGGAATAGATGAGAGAAACAAAAAGGAAGACTGGGGAAGGGAGGGGTTGTGAAATGGGCAGTTCAAGGCTGGGAAGGAGATTTGTCAAGAGAGCAGGGCAGGAATGGGGCACTAGCGAACCTGTTCTTTGTAGGCAAGGATAGTTTTGTGTGGCACACAATGGAATGGAGAAGTGGGGTGGGAGGAGAAGAGGTGATGGGGTGTAAGAGAAAAGGGGAACAGGAGACCACTGTGGATACAGATTAATGGAATGCCGCTGTAGAGGTGAAAGTGGTACAGTGTCTACCATAGAGAAGGGGTTGAGGCTGTGGAGGAATGATGGTCTGAGTGCAGAGTCCAGATCATGAAGGCATCATCAGTGATTCTGAATCATACACAGGATTTAGGATCTTGGGTGACTTTTAAGATTTCCTCTAGATGTCCCTAAAAAACGTTGTCGTATAAGGGTGCCACGCAGGTTCCCATGCCAGTATTGTGGAAATTTATCTTCCCATTAAAGGAGACATAGTTCTTGTAAGAACATGGTTGCTGAATTGTACAAGGAATGAGGTGGTGGGTAAGGAGTGGAGGGCTGTTGGCAGATAGAGTGCATTGTGGCAGTGCATAATTTCTTCTGGTGTATAAAAGCAAACTACTCACACTCTTTTTTGTTTGCAACTTTAATTTTTGTCTTACACACCTGTAGCAATTCAAATGTGAACATTTTAGCATAGTGAAATTTTTAGTATGAGTTAAGACTGAACTACACAATACAAAATTCATTTAGAAGAAACTCACTGCATTTCTCTAATGAAGTATGCATGATCTTTGTAAATTTTACATTATGTTGTACTGTGAGCAACATAAACATCAAGTGAAAGTACAAATTAACGTACTCAGTCACATATATTATTCTTTCGCTATGTGAGTAGTGGAATGTATCTTCGTCAAGTAGAGTCCGCAGCTTGTGGTCTAGTGGCTACCGTCGGTGCCTCTGAATCACGGGGGTCTCGGGTTCAATTCCTGGCTGGGTTAGGGATTTTCTCTGCCCAGGGACTGTGTGGTTGTGTTGTCCTCATCATTTCATCATCATCATTCATGACATTGGCTAGATTGGACTGTGTAAAAATTGGGTCTTTGTACGGGCGCTGGTGACCGTGCAGTTGAGCGCCCCACAAACCAATCATCATCATCATCATCAGGTAGACTTATTTCTGTTGAAACAGCATAGATTATTCATATGCATGACATTTTGTGGGCAACTTTGACAGCAGAAGACAAACTATTTTAGTGCAAAGCTCAAAGTGATGTGGATGTTTTCATAGCATAGGTTAACAGTAACATACACACAAGGAGAGAAGAAATGGATGAGGGCTCATTCTTGCAACAAGGTCTTGGGTGACCAAGCATTAGAAGATTGCCTGTTCTGTAAAGCAGGATAAACGGAAAGTCTGGCAGAGGTGACAACAAAGTATAATGTAAGTGCAGACCCAAGTGTTTTGGAGTTCATTGTTCAGTGCACAATGCTGAACACGTGGCTCTGTAGCAGGCTACCCCTATATATGTTCATGCATTGACCCACCGACTTTGTTAGTTAAAGTTGCATTGGGTGTGGGGTCATTGAGATTTGAACCATTAATTGATGGAAACAAGTTGCCTGATCAGATAAATCAATATTCTTGTTACACCAGGTCAATAGTCGTGTCCAGATATGCTGTCGTCCAGATTAACAGCTGCTCAAATCGTGCACAGCCCCACGAACAGCATTCACCAATGTTAATTTGTGGGCAGCATGTGTTGTGCTAAGAAATGTTTATCATGCACATCATCCACCAGTGCCTAAAGGATAATAAACTAGGATGCATATGAAGTACGCTGCGTATTGCAAAAATTAATCAATCTTTGTATGAACTTGAGCATGGCATGTACAAGATCTCAGTAGAGACTTCTACAGATTGATCTTATTATGTCACATTTGGAAAAAAATCACAAATACATGTGCTGCTGCTAGGAATAATATATCATCATATTAAGCAGCAGTTCCTCTTTGGCAAATTATACACCTGGAAATCCATATGCCGTGACAGCCAGCATTTCACAGTGTTGCACCTTTATGCCTTTGTAGTCAGCCACCTCTGTGATGTATGGCAAGTCATGTTCATCATTTATTTGTGTTTGTTAATGAATTCATAGTAAGAAAAGCAAATAATGGAAAGTCCAAGACAGAATAACAACAATATAGACAGGACAGATTGCAGATTGCTTTTGGACGAAGTATTTCTTCTGCAGTAGTGCGTGGGTGCCCCCCCCCCCCCTCCCTCCCCACACACACACACACACACACACACACACACACACACACACACACACACACACTCACACACTCACGAGAGCCACCATCTCACGGCACTAGACACACTCTAGTTCATTGAGACAGTGACCGTGCTTGCATGCGTGTGTGTGTGTGTGTGTGTGTGTGTGTGTTTGGGGGGGGGGGGGGGGGGCAAGTGCACGCACTACTGCAGAAGAATGTGATGACACATTATTCCTAGCAGCAGGTGGATTTCTTTGCAGAATAGTGAACATTCCGCTTCAAAATGAGATTCAGTTTAGTCCAAAACAAATCCAGCCTCCCCAACATTCCCTCCCTTAGGAGTTTTAATCCTGCTAGGAATGCTTAAGTGCTTCTGAGTAACAGGGAAAGTAAGGGGGTTTACTTATCTATGGAAGATCTGAGACAGTTGTAGGTCATACTTGGATAACTGTGCATTTTTTTCAGTGACATTTCATTATACGTGAGAACTATGTTCTTATAAATAGCCGTTGCAGTAGTAAATGTAACTGTATGTGCACAAATAAGATACTGCATTTTTAAAAAATGTGGCCAGTTTGTATAACAATTGCAGATTCTTTTGGTAAAATTTGACTTATAATACTTAGCAATCCTGATATACTAGTAATCAACACTACTCATATTGTGTATTTGGTACAAAATAATGTTTTAAGCCTTCTGTTGCAGAAATTGCGTCGAGGTAACTGTCTGGAAGCAATCAATGAGTCACTCTCACGGCCAACATTGACTGTGTCCCAAGTTGGCGTGGCAGACATGCGCCACTTCTTATACAAGTGCCGATCGACTGCACAATTTTGGAGCCCAGCAATGGAAGCACCATACAACTCACCAGAGGAAGCAGAGCGTCTACTTGGTCTTTACCAGGCTCTTCATCAACGACTACACTCTGCAAGTCGACCGCTCAAGCTGCTTCATCAGCAGCTTGAGAGAGAGACAATGCTTGGATGGGTAAGCTACAGTTAGCACTAAGACTGCAAGGAAAAAATTTCTCATCCAGGCAGTGAACAAACATTTTATGACAAAAGTGTACTTTTTTTTTTTCCCACAGTTCCTTTTTAAATCAGTGCCCAACATTTTTCCAACAGGAGGTTTTCATCCCTGAATTGGTATTACTCCTAGATCTCTGGAAAGAGTTTGATACTATGCCCCATTGCAGATTGTTAATGAAGGTCCAGCATATGGAATAGGTTCTCAGATATTTGAGTGGGTCGAAGACCTTCTTTTGTAATGAAACCCAGTACATTGTCCTGGATGGTGAGTGTCCACCAGAGACAATGCTATCATCAGGAGTACCCTCTGAAAGTGTGCATGTAAATAATCGGACAGGCAGGGTGAGCAGCAAACTGTGGCTGTGTGCTGTTGATGCCCTAGTGTACAGGAAGATGACATCATTGAGTGACTGTAAGAAGATACAAGATGAATTAGACAAAATTTCTAGTTGACATGATGAATTATTGTAATATAGTATTAGTGGAGTGATGCTTGACATAGTCAAGTTGATTAAGTAAGTAGGCATAACATTGCAGAGTGATATGAAATAGAATGAGTATGTAAGGACAATACTAGGGAAGGTAATGATTGATTGGTTTATCAGCAGAATTTTAGGAAAGTGTAGCCCATCTATTAAGGAGACCATTTATAGAACACTAGTGGGTCCCATTTTTGAATACAGAAAGTTTGTTTGGGATACCCAACAGGCTGAGTTCAAGGAAGACATCAAAGTAATTGAGAGGCAGGCTGCTAGATTTATTACCTATAAGTTTGATTAATTTGCAAGTATTACAACAATGCTTAGTGAACTCAAATGGGTATACATGGAGTGAAGGTGACATTTTTTTCCCGAAGCACTATTGAGCAAATGTAGAGAACCAGCATTTGTGGCTGGCTGCAAAGTGACTCTGTTGCTACCAAAGTGTATTTCATGTAGGGACCATAAAGACAAGATAAGAGAAATTAAAGCTCATATAGAGGCATATAGATGGTCATTTTTCCCTTGTTCCATTTGTGAGTGGAAAAGGAAAGATAATGGATAGTAGTAGTACAAAGTAGCTGTGCGCTGTAGGTGTAGAATTGTAGGTCTCATTGGATTAAAAATGTTTGCCCTCCAAAGATTCCATTAGGTGTGGGAATATATGAAATCAAATGATACCATATCTGGTGAACAGGATAAATGTTACAAACAATTCAGTCTCATGCTCCTTAATTTTCGTCATTGTCAGAGTACTTCTGTAGGCATGTGCATTGTTTGGTTGTCTCAGCAGCAGCAACAGTAGTAGTGGCAGAACAGTTGACAAGGAAACTGGGAGAATATTTCATATGAATTTTGTTGTCATATTATAGTTTCAGGTGGAGGTTCTAATCCACCAGCTATAGACTGGGAGAGACTCAAGGAATTAGGATGTGTAGTAGGGGCAAAGAATCACGTGAAATTGTTCTAAATGCTTTATCTGAAAATTACCGTGAGCAGTTAATCGGAGAACTGGCTTGTGAAGATAACATCGTAGACCTGCTAGTGACAGACCCAAACTTTTTGTCACAATTGGGATAGAACAGGGATTCAGTGACCCCGACGCCTTTACAGTATCACTGAATATAGCTGTATATAGGAACACAAAGAAATGCAGCAAGAGTGCAAAAAACAGATTTCAGATTACCTGAGTGGTCAGCTTGAAAATTTCATCTCCAGCACTAACAACACTGAGTATCAAAGGACAACGTTCAAGAGCATCGTACAATATGCTTTGTACAGGTACATGTCAAGCAAAGTCATGAGGGACAAACAAGATGCGCTGTGGTTAGGCAGCCATGTTAGAAAACTGCTATGAAATCAAAGGAAACTTCACTGGAAATATAAACATAGCCAGTGCCTCACAGACAGACAAACAAAAGTTAAACGAAACCAAAATTGTTGTAACGAGAGTCATGCGTTGAAGTGTTAAACAAATTTGAAAGTAAAATTCTGTCTACCGAAGACAGAAAATGCTAAAAACAGGGTGTATATGCTCTGTGACAACCGGGAAATCCGGAAAAAAACCAGGAATTTTTTGATCCAGGAGAAAACTGGAAAAAAACCTGGGAATTTTTAAGAATTCTGGGAATTTTTCGTTGTTTTAGTTCTCAGTTAATTTTTTGTAATTTTGACTGGTAAGAACTGATATTCTAACAAAGAATTTTACTTTAGCTCATTACTGCAGTATAATACTGCAGCAATAAAATTTTATCGAGGAAAAATAAATAAATAAATAAATAAAACTTAAGATGCAAAGGTAAATGCCCCATTTACAACAACAAAACAGCTCACACACAAGCACCTGCCAACAGTAAAATGTGTCGAAGGCTTTATTACGAAGACTCCAATAATTCATAACAACAAACTGCTTCCGATGGGCATGATGATTAATGGTTAACATTAGGTTCGTTTGAGAAGTTGCCAGTGGGCTTATGTACATGCTCAATTGATTTGTGTATGAGCAGTACCTTCGCATGCTTCTGGCTTCTTGAAATGCGGCTGTTAGCTGTATCCAAGGTAAACTACATACGAGCTGTATCAGCAGTAGAAACAAGCAGCCAGATGCTACCTGGAAACATTTTTCTGGCGCACCCAAGCTGCCAAATTCGCGCATGCGCAGAGCAATCTGAGTTGTAGTGGGATGAGGGGTACTCTCCACGTGAACCATGTTTACGTTTTGTTTGCTGTTTCCTCATGGTTTACAGTTCTCAAAAACAAAACAGATTTCTGTGACCGGGAGCTTTAAAGTGAATTAAAATATTAACATAATTATGGAAGGCTGAAATAGGTTATTAGTCTGTTTTCTGATTTTATTTTATTTCCAGGTTTTTGGAAGTCGGGTATTAATTGCCTTGCAGAACAATGAAGTTATTTTTGTCGATTTGCTAAAAAAATTTCCACAGAGGCTGTTGATTTATTTGAAACACTATTGGCTAGTGTCAACTGTTCGCGGAATTTCAAGTGCACATTGTTATCTTTTGCGACATATGGCATTATACCATAGAACTAAACACGAGATAATACAGTACTGGTACTTCAAGAAAATTTACATTCCAAAAACCACACTGAAAAGTTAATATCAGCTTGGGCCTACTTCTTTGTGAATCTAGACATATGAAAGTGCTCTTTAAGCCAAATTACAGATTTTAGTATGGTTTACAAAATTCCGTGGCTCTTGGAGTATCCTCTGGTATCCTTTTTCATTTATGAAGTAATGTAAGATCTCTCAATGCCATTACGTACTAACATATGAGCTACTTATGTCATCGTGGCTTCGCAGGCCATTTTCTGGCGCTCTCTGACAACTACTGAAATGAATTCTAACAGTTTGTGGGAAAATATTGCAATTGGTCCTTTGAAAAACCTTACTTTTTAATTTTACGCATTATGAGCTGTGCTCATGTGTGAACATGCTTTGAATTTTTTAAATCACAGTGTGCTTCATTTTCATTCAAAGTTTAACACTTTGAGAGCCAGCCACTTAGAAGAATTTCGAGCCCAGAAGACCAGACATTTACTTCGTTCCTTAAAATTTTACTGGCACATTTGTGTGATATATCAAAGTGTAAGACCTGCAAAAAAGACAAATATTATATGTGAAACCTTAGCTTTTCTCGTAGCTACTCTATGTACATTAATTGACACTATAAACTTTTCCTATTTGTGATTCTCTGAATTGCTACTTTTACATGTGACACATCTACCAAAAGACGAAAACCGAGTTTCAGAAACTGTTTTTCGCTGTTGTGTTTACACGTTAAGGTCTGAAGTGGATTTGCTAGCTCAGTTAGCTATGGCACCTGGAAAACAGCTGATGTAGTTTATGATTCAGTCAGCACAATCACTATTTCTCTTCAGTTAGACAAGGCGTAAACAGCTTAAGTCTAATATTTCTAATTATCCAAATACTAACAAAGAAATAGAGGGGCTGGCCAGTACTTACCTCAGCTCAGTACAGCCGATAGATACACATAAAACAGAACTGAAAATTTACATTCCTAGCTTTCGGAACAAATGTTGCTTCATCGGGGAGGAGAGGGGGGAAAGAAAGGGAAGAAGGGAAAGGAGATTCAGTTACTCACAACCCAGGTTATGAAGCAACAGGGAAAAGAAAATGGGAGGGTAGCAAGGATGGAGGCATGGTTGTCAGAGGGAAGCCAAAGATATTCTACTGTAAGTACTGTGCCAGCTTCAAACCAAAGAGGATGCATACAGAAGTAAAGATGTATATAGTATAAAGATAAACACAACTATGTAGGATGAAAAGATGCGTGAATGGCTAAAGAGGAAAGGGAAAGAGGAGAAGACTGAAGAGTGAATGGGAGTGAGGTTGTTTAATGTAGGTTCAGTCCAGGGGGATGGCGGGATGAAAGGATGTGTTGGAGTGCAAGTTCCCATCTCCGCAGTTCAGAGGGACTGGTGTTGGGTGGGAGAAGCCAAATGGCACATACGGTGTAGCAGGTTCCTAGGTCCCTAGAATTATGCTGGAGGGCATGCTCCGCTACTGGGTATTGGGCATCTCCTAGGCGGACAGTTCGTCTGTGTCCGTTCATGCGCTCAGCCAGTTTAGTTGTTGTCATGCCGATGTAAAAGGCTGTGCAGTGCAGGCATGTCAGTTGATAAATGACATGTGTAGTTTCACACGTAGCCCTGCCTTGAATTGTGTATGTTTTACCAGTAGCGGAGCTGGAGTAGGTGGTTGTGGGGGGGATGCATGGGGCAGGTTTTGCAGCGGGGTCGGTTACAGGAGTAGGAACCGCTGGGTAGAGAAGATAGTCTGGGAATATTGTAGGGTTGAAAAAGGATGTTACGGAGGTTAGGGGGGCGACGAAAGGCAACTCTGGGTGGTGTGGGGAGAATTTTGTCAAGGGATGATCTCATTTCAGGGGTTGACTTGAGAAAGTCATATCCCTGGCGGAGTAATTTGTTGATGTTTTCGAGGCCAGGATAATATTGAGTGACAAGGGGGATGCTTCTGTGTGGTCTGGAGGTAGGAACATTGTTGTTGGATGGGGAGGAATGTATTGCTCGGGAAATCTGTTTGTGGACAAGGTCTGCAGGATAGTTGCGGGAGAGGAAAGCACTGGTCAGGTTATTGGTGTAATTGTTGAGGGATTCATCACTGGAGCAGATACGTTTGCCACAAATACCTAGGCTGTAGGGAAGGGAGCGTTTGATGTGGAAAGGATGGCAGCTATCAAAGGGCCGAATCCCGTGCCATTAAGGAGCTGAAAATAGACCGCTCTATTGTCATCCTCCCGGCGGGTAAAGGCTCCACTACTGTCGTACTTGACCGTGTGGAGTATGTGGCAGAAGGACTGCGTCAACTCTCTGACAACTCAACCTACAAAGCTGTTACCCAGGACCCCATTCCCTCCATCCAGACTGAGCTGCAAAAAATCCTAAAAATCCAAGGTCCCTCACAAGGCCTCACAACGGCTTCCATAGACTTACTCACTCCACCTGAGCCACGTACCCCTACCTTCTACCTATTACCCAAAATCCTCAAAGAGAACCATCCTGGCCGTCCCATTGTAGCGGGCTTCAAAGCCCCAACCGAACGTATCTCAGCTCTGGTAGACCAGCACCTACAACCTATCACCCGCAGACTCCCATCCTACATCAAAGACACAAACCACTTCCTAGAACGCCTCAAATCCATTCCCACTCCTCTCCCACCTGAAACCTTTCTTGTCACCATAGATGCTACATCCCTTTACACAAACATCCCACATACCCATGGTCTCTCTGCTCTCGAGCAATACCTCTCCCAACGCCCACCCGAAGATCTTCCAAAAACCTCGTTCCTTGTCACACTTACCAACTTCATCCTCACCCATAATTACTTCACTTTTGAAGGCCAGACCTACAAACAAATCAGGGGAACGGCCATGGGAACCAGGATGGCTCTGTCCTATGCCAACCTCTTCATGGGCCGCATGGAGGAGGCTTTCCTGAAGACCCAACAGCTGCTTCCCCTGGCCTGGTATAGGTTTATAGATGACATCTTTGTGGTCTGGACTCATGGTGAAGAAACACTCCTTAATTTCCTCCATAACCTCAACTCCTTTTCGAATCTGGATTTCACCTGGTCCTTCTCCAAAACCCAAGCCACCTTCTTGGATGTTGACCTTCATCTTGTTGAAGCTCACATCCACACCTCTGTCCATATCAAACCCACAAACAAACAACAGTACCTTCACTTTGATAGCTGCCATCCTTTCAACATCAAACGCTCCCTTCCCTACAGCCTAGGTATTTGTGGCAAACGTATCTGCTCCAGTGACGAATCCCTCAACAATTACACCAATAACCTGACCAGTGCTTTCCTCTCCCGCAACTATCCTGCAGATCTTGTCCACAAACAGATTTCCCGAGCAATACATTCCTCCCCATCCAACAACAATGTTCCTACCCCCAAACCACACAGAAGCATCCCCCTTGTCACTCAATATTATCCTGGCCTCGAAAACATCAACAAATTACTCCGCCAGGTATATGACTTTCTCAAGTCAACCCCTGAAATGAGATCATCCCTTGACAAAATTCTCCCCACACCACCCAGAGTTGCCTTTCGTCGCCCCCCTAACCTCCGTAACATCCTTGTTAAACCCTACAATATTCCCAGACTACCTTCTCTACCCAGCGGTTCCTACCCCTGTAACCGACCCCGCTGCAAAACCTGCCCCATGCATCCCCCCACAACCACCTACTCCAGCCCTGCTACTGGTAAAACATACACAATTCAATGCAGGGCTACGTGTGAAACTACACATGTCATTTATCAACTGACATGCCTGCACTGCACAGCCTTTTACATCGGCATGACAACAACTACACTGGCTGAGCGCATGAACGGACACAGACGAACTGTCCGCCTAGGAGATGCCCAATACCCAGTAGCGGAGCATGCCCTCCAGCATAATTCTAGGGACCTAGGAACCTGCTACACCGTATGTGCCATTTGACTTCTCCCACCCAACACCAGTCCCTCTGAACTGCGGAGATGGGAACTTGCACTCCAACACATCCTTTCATCCCGCCATCCCCCTGGACTGAACCTACATTAAACAACCTCACCCCCATTCACTCTTCAGTCTTCTCCTCTTTCCCTTTCCTCTTTAGCCATTCACGCATCTTTTCATCCTACATAGTTGTGTTTATCTTTATACTATATACATCTTTACTTCTGTATGCATCCTCTTTGGTTTGAAGCTGGCACAGTACTTACAGTAGAATATCTTTGGCTTCCCTCTGACAACCATGCCTCCATCCTTGCTACCCTCCCATTTTCTTTTCCCTGTTGCTTCATAACCTGGGTTGTGAGTAACTGAATCTCCTTTCCCTTCTTCCCTTTCTTTCCCCCCTCTCCACCCCGATGAAGGAACATTTGTTCCGAAAGCTAGGAATGTAAATTTTCAGTTCTGTTTTATGTGTATCTATCGGTTGTACTGAGCTGAGGTAAGTACTGGCCAGCCCCTCTATCTCTTTGTTAGTATTTGTTTCACATCTCTATATGAGATTTTCCATTAATCATTTTTAATTATCCTTCACTGTACAAAAAGCCACTCCATCAATATTAGCCAAAATTCTTACAAAAAAAAGGTGAAATCTGACAGCCGAAGCACATGTCAGTACCGGCTGCATTCACATGGCAGAGAAAATTGTTTGCAAAACTGGAAAACAGGCAAACAGAAGCGGATTTCCAGAATAGATTTTGAAGTGTTTACGTGACCACTCAGGAGTGGTATTGAGTGATCGATTTATGAAATCAGGTTTTGGGAGCCCCATGTAAATGCGATGAACATCTGCTATCATCGCGTGACAAGAGCTATGATTGGCTTACAAAAGCGCTTGGCAATCCCGATTTCAGTGCTTCGGAAACTAATGTTCTGTGTTTGGTGAAAATTGACTATATACTTCCGTAATATGAAAATATGCAACGTACAGGTTGCTGGTAATCAAAGATATATCCAAAACACTTCCCCCCCCCCCCCCCCCCACTTGTGTATATTTCCTAAAGTTGCGGGAGGTTCTACACCAGTGTATAAAACCTTAACCATTCAAAGGATTGATAAGTTTTACAATCTTGAAGGAAAGTATACTGTCACTTATCATGGAAAAACCGTATTTTCACCCAGGAGAAGGTTTATGTTTTAACTGGGAAATGTGGAAAAAACACAATTTTTTTTTTCCTTGTCTGCATATACAACCTGTAAGAAGTTCTTATGTTAAATCAGTAAATGGATCAAAGCTCTCTGTCTGGATACTCTGTGACTGTAATTGCAGTGAAACATAGCAGGATACAGAAAATCCTGAAATAGTAAATGTCTTTTTCCAAAACTGTTTCACAGAGGAAGTGTATTGCCTCTTTTAAATTATCACATGAATGACAGAATGGCTAATATCGAAATAAGTAATCATGGGATAGAAAAACAGCTGAATTCCTTCAACAGAGGGAAGGTCACAAGACCTGATGGAATAAATAAAATACCTAGGAGTACGCATATGAAGTGATTTGAAGTGTATACATAGAGTATGTTAAAGTACTTGCCCCAGTCTAGCAGCAGTGTATCATAGGTCTTTGGAGTAGGGAAGTGTTCCTAATGATTGGAAAAAAAACACAGATCATCATTGTCAAACATATGCCCAAAACTGTAGACTTATATCTTTGATGATGGTCAGTTGTAGAATCATGGGTTATGATATTTCTTAGACTCTTTTTTAGACTTAGTTCCTTTTGTTCCTTCTGGAAGACAGGGCCGTGACAAAATTCCTCCACCTGGTATGATTTCTAGCAAGTCTGTTCACTTTACTCCAGGTTTTCCCATCCTCTGCAGCTTCTCTCTCGGTGTGCTTTTCCAGGTCTCTTTGGGATGACCACGTTTTCTAACTCCTTGAGGGTTCCAATCCAACGCCACCCTTTCAACAGCTCCATCTTGTTTCCTCAGTGTACGCCCAGTCCAGATCCATCTCCCTCCAAAGATCTTCATTTGTCTATATATCTGGCATCTCATATTTAAAATATTCTGGAGACAGCAGTTGATAAAAATTTGGAGCTGGTTTTTGATATGGTTAGTCACCTTCAAAGTTTCGCAACCATATAACAGAACAGCCTTCACATGGCTATTGAAAAACCGGAGTTTGGTCTTCTTTGAGGTGTTCCTATTTCTCCAATAAGGGTACAGTTGTACAAACCCACCATTTGCTGTGTGGATGCGACTGCAAATGTGCTTCTCAGTGCCTCCTGTAGCCGTGACTATACCTCTGAGATAGAGGAAAGACTGGACCTGTTTTACGTCCGGTCGATTAATGGTCGGTCTATTCATGATGGTCAAATTTATCCACATTTCCTTGGTTTTGCAAACATGATGTGAAATGATCCCCCCATGAACCATGGACTTTGCCGTTGGTGGGGAGGCTTGCGTGCCTCAGCGATACAGATGGCCGTACCGTAGGTGCAACCACAACAGAGGGGTATCTGTTGAGAGGCCGGACAAACGTGTGGTTCCTGAAGAGGGGCAGCAGCCTTTTCAGTAGTTGCAGGGGCAACAGTCTGGATGATTGACTGATCTGGCCTTGTAACACTAACCAAAACGGTAGAATTTTGCACAGAGCATAACTTAATCATAGCTAACACTTGGTTCAAGAATCATAAAAGAAGGTTGTATACCTGGAAGAATCCTGGAGATACTGACAGGTTTCAGATAGATTATATAATGGTAAGACAGAGATTGAGGAACCAGGTTTTAAATTGTAAGACATTTCCAGGGGCAGATGTGGACTCTGACCACAATCTATTGGCTATGAACTGTAGATTAAAACTGAAGAAACTGCGAAAAGGTGGGAATTTAAGGAGATGGGACCTGGATAAACTGACTAAACCAGAGGTTGTACAGAGTTTCAGGGAGAGATAAGGGAAAAATTGACAGGAATGGGGGAAAGAAATACAGTAGAAGAAGAATGGGTAGCTCTAAGGGATGAAGTAGTGAAGGCAGCAGAGGATCAAGTAAGTAAAAAGACGAGGGCTAGTAGAAATCCTTGGATAACAAAAGAAATATTGAATTTAATTGATGAAAGGAGAAAATATAAAAATGCAATAAATGAAGCAGGCAAAAAGGAATACAAACATCTCAAAAATGAGATCGACAGGAAGTGCAAAATGGCTAAGCAGGGATGGCTAGAGGATAAATGTAAGGATATAGAGCTTATCTCACTAGGGGTAAGATAGATACTGCCTACAGGAAAATTAAAGAGACCTTTGGAGAAAAGAGAACCACTTGTATGAATATCAAGAGCTCAGATGGAAACCCAGTTCTAAGCAAAGAGGGGAAAGCAGAAAGGTGGAAGGAGTATATAGAGGGTCTATACAAGGGTGATGTACTAGAGGACAATATTATGGAAATGGAAGAGGATGTAGATGAAGATGAAATCGGAGATACGATACTGTGTGAAGAGTTTGACAGAGCACTGAAAGACCTGGTCGAAACAAGGCCCCGGGAGTAGGCAACATTCCATTAGAACTACTGATGGCCTTGGGAGAGCCAGTCCTGACAAAACTCTACCATCTGGTGAGCAAAATGTATGAGGCAGGTGAAGTACCCTCAGACTTCAAGAAGAATATAACAATTCCAATCCCAAAGAAAGCATGTGTTGACAGATGTGAAAATTACTGAACTATTAATAAGTCACAGCTGCAAAATACTAACGCGTGTGTGTGGGCGTGTGCGTGGGCGTGGGTGTGCGCGTACGGGCGTGCGTGCATGTCAGTCAACACTTGGGGGCTGTGAGTGGCAGTTTAGCCTCAACATAAACAAATATAATGTATTGCAAATACATAGGCAAAAAGTGCTTCTATTGTATGATTACACCATTGCATTGCTTCCATAAAATACATAGGAGTATCCATATTGAGTGATCTGAAATGCAACAACTGCATAAAATAAATCATTACCAAGGCAGACTGTGAATATAGAGAGAGATGATTCGAGTTCACATAGAGATTTACCAGCAATCGTTCTTCCTACGAACTGTTGGTGTTTTTATTTTAATTATTATCTTTTTTTTGCATATAGTCACCAACTGGTGACTTTTGCAAACATCATAGCATTTTTATACAATTTTTGTACAAACAGTAGGAATTTGCAATTCACATGTACGAGAAGCCACTTACGGGTGATGCCCTTGGCAATATATGATACTGTACTTCATAATGCAAACATACTGTTGTTACATAGTATAGGTATTTGAATTTACAGCATGTTGTTACAAAAATAAAATATATTACAATTGCCTCAGAGTAGTACATCGTATAGATAGGAGAGTTAGGCCTGCATTTAAGAATAGCTACTTTTCAATGTCAGTATTCATTCAGTGAGTACAAACATTTGAGAGTTAAGAATAATTTTAAGTCCCTTTTGAATACTTTACCTCTTTGGCATCTTATAGCACTTGGCAGTTTGTTAAACCCTGTCTGGCCATTAATCCAAGGACTATGATCTGTTGTCTTTAGTTTAGTTCTGTTTCTGAAAAAGCAATCTTTTTATCTTGTGTTATGGGTATGCATATCAGAGCACTTAGTTTCATTATTTTTATGGGCCACAAAGAATGTTATTAATTTGTACAGATACAAGGAATATACTGTTAGATATTTGTTGTATAAAGGTTTCCCTACATGAATCTCTGTATCCTAGTTGATGCATGGTCCTGATTGCTCTTTTCTGCAGTGTTAGGATTCTGTTCACATTCCTATCAGTAGCAAGTCCCCTTACCTCTATTCCATAATTAATCTATGCAAATATTGTCCCATAATAAGCTTATTTTAATGTTTGTTCCGAGACTAATTTTGATAGTTAGCTAATTAAGTGCAGTGAACTGCTGATTTTATTGCATACAAAATTTATATGGTCTATCCATCTAAGATTTTCGTCTAGGTATATCCCCAAAAATTTACATTTGTCAGTGTCTACTTTTTTTGATGCCATGTATATTGTCAATACAGCTTTGTTACCAAGTTTAAATGTTAATAGCTGGGATTTGATAATATTGACTTTTAGACCTTGATCATGGAAGTAAGTAGTTATTTGACTTAATCCATCAGTTGCAGCTAATGTCAAGTCATTAGTTTGTTTGCAAAAGAACAGAAGTGAGGTATCATCTGCGTAACTTACTAATTGGAGTACAGAGGTGCCTCTAAATCATTAATGTAGACAAGGAAAAGGAAAGGGCCCAATATGGACCCCTGAGATACACCTTGTTTTACTGTTTCATCGCTGGATTGGAAATGTTTGATCTGATCATTAATTTCATAACTCAGCTTTGTACACTGCTTACGATTGGTTAGATAAGTGATCAGTAGTTGTATGGATGTAGCATTTATATTGTAAGTTTCCAGTTTGCTTTTTAGTAGCTCATGGTTCACTGAGTCAAATGCTTTAGTAAGGTCTAGAAATAGCCCTGCTGTCTGCATTCCCTCATCCAGGGCATCATACACCTTGTGGAGAAATTCAGTAGCTGCCGTAATGGTACTGTGATGCTTTCTTAAGCCATGCTGTGTTTCTGCTAGTAAATTATTCTTTGTGAAATAACCAATAAGTTGTGTCGACAAAACAATTTCAAATATTTTACCAAAAATTGGTGTTAGTGAAGTTTGATAGCTCTTCTTTCGATCCTTTTTTATGCACCGGTTCAACTGTACTTTCCTTCAATAAATTTGGAAATGTGTGCTCCCTGATACTACCATTGATCATATGGGTAATTATTCCAACTAATTCCTTATTGCATTTTTTAATTATAATACTACTCAGTCCATCGCAGCCAGATGATGTTGGTTGGTTGGTTGGTTGGTTTGGGGAAGGAGACCAGACAGCGTGGTCACCGGTCTCATCGGAGTAGGGAAGGATGGGGAAGGAAGTCGGCCGTGCCCTTTCAGAGGAACCATCCCGGCATTTGCCTGGAGTGATTTAGGGGAATCACGGAAAACCTAAATCAGGATGGCCGGCCAGATGAGGTCTTATTCTTTAAGTTATTTATTATTTTTGCTATTTCCTCCACACTCACTTCCTTTAAATTCAAAAGCAGTCTCCAGCCTAGGGTAAGGCTTAACCATTCAAGTCAGACCTGTGTTATTAACTGGATTCACAGCTGAAGATATAAAATATTCATTAAATATATTGCAGATTTTATCTGGATCATTAATATGGTTTTCTTCATATTGGATTCTGTCAATTTGAGCATCTAACTTACAGGTGGCTTTGCAATATCTATCTATTATATTCCATGAAGTCTTCCCTATATTTGTTGACTGAGCTATTTCCTTATCTAGGATCTGTTTTCTTAAATTTGACAGCTGTTCCTAAAATTGTTTTTTAGCTTGATTTTACTTATCCTTAAATATTTGCAATTTAGTTGGCTTATGAAGCACACTTAGATCCTCGATATTTTGCCTTAGTTTAATCATGTAAGCTGGAAGAGTCAGTCTGGTGTTTTTTACATTTTGGTTGTGAGTTACTACTTTCTTGATTTCTTTCACTGGGCAGCAAAAAATTAAGATATTGTAAAATAATATCATAAAGTTTGGCCCATTTGTATTTGGACCCTTTTTGCTGAAAAACTAGTTGCCATTCCTCAGATGCTAGTTTACTTTTAATAGCATTAATGTTTTTCTCTTTAAGCATTCTTTTATGTTCTACGACCTGAGTCCTTTCTTGGATGCTTGTGTGTTCATAATCTACAAATTGACATTTGTGGTCTGAGTAGTGGAAGTCCACATTCCAGCATCTAATACTATCTTTTACTTCTTTACTTAGTATTATGTAGTCTGTTCTACTAGAAGTAAACTGAGTTACTCTTGTATCTGAGTTTACTGCATTCATAAGATTATAGGAGTTAAGGGTATCTGTTAGTATGCTGTTATGGTTATTGCAAGATGTTGCCTCTATATTCAAGTCACCAAGTATTGTTACCTCGTTTGGGTTACAGTGTGCCACTATTCTATGATTTTGGTGGACGATAAATCCCAATAATTTTCTGTTTCACTGTGCCCTTTCCGCAACCTTTGATATGCAGTTCAACGCCTGTCACTTCAGTCAAGCCTTCATTATTATACAGATCTAGATAGTTTAATTTATTTAATTTGAGCTGCTCTCTAACAAATACTGCAACACCTCCACCTTTATGATGCTGTCTACAGTAGCTATTTCCTAGTAAATAGCCATCTAGTTTAAAGTAAATAATTTCCTCAGATTTCAGTCTATGCTTGGTTAACACAACTACATGAGGTGAATGATCATTTACAAAAGTCTGCAAAACATTGAGCTTATTTCCAAGATATTGTATATTTAAGTGCATGAGCCTGTTCTGGATTGTTGATATTGGGCCAAATCCGGTTGGAGTAGGCCCTTTCAACTAGTTTCCTTGTGTGTTGGGATTTAGAGCAATAGCCCGTCTGTTTTCACAGCTGTTTTTACGAATTATTATGCCAACAGCTGTGTATGTCTTATGCAAGTCTCTTTTTATCAGATAGATTTAAATGTTGACCATGCATTGTGAAATTAGTGTTTTCGTAGCTGTTGACGTCAAGAAGTCTTAAGTTTTTAAACTTGGAGCAGAAATGTTGTAATTTTTCATTTGTTCGTTGGATTTCACTATTTACACAAGACCAGCCCGCCAGATCAAACCTCAGAGGTAAATTCACTACTATCACATTTGTAGTTGATAGCAACTGCAAGATGATCAAATTTCTTATAAATGCACTGGCCTCGTTGCAGTAAACATTTTGATCTCACTATGAGAACAACACAGTCACTTTTAGTGGAACTGGCACATTCTTTTTGTATATTGCTGGTTACATTTCTGAATTTTACTCCAGTCTTAACAATAGCTGACACATTCACGTTCTCCTTAGCAGAGTTTGATACAAAGTTTGAAACATTGCGGCCATGGCTGTCTCCAAATATTTTTAGTTTGAATCCATGATGTATTCATTTTTTTGTGGCTGAAGAATTGCTCTTTGGAGATTTTGTGTTTGTTTTTGTGATTTTTAACACTGCAGAGCTGTCTTCAGCATTGTCAGACACAAGCTTTTTTTTTTTTGGGGGGGGGGGGGGGGGGGGTGAATATTTATAGAACATTGGTGCTCATCTGCTATTCTTACACTACTTTTACCTGAATTGTCATGTCCTATTTTTTCAGCTGCTGCGCATTTCTTAGGTTCACGTGATATAACAGTTACAGTACATTTGTTTTCATTCACTTTTAGATTATTGCTGCTCCCCAGGATTTTGCATTTGTGTTCTAAAGCAGCACACTTTATTTGTAGCGCTTCAATATCACCTTGCAACATTTCAATTATTGAATCCCTGGCTCTGATAATGTTCATATACTACTTTTCACGTGTTTCTGTTACACGCACATCACATGGCTACTAGTAGTCCACAATTATTAATGTTATGTTTATTTTGCAACAGTTTTTGTGAAACCACCATTTACAATATTTGCAGTAGATACTTTTCCTGACTTTTTTTGTTACATAAATTGCAATTATCACCACTTTTCACTTCACTTTTATTGGAACTATTTACACCCACTAGACTGACTGGTGCCATCTTTCAACAGTTTTCTACTGCTTCACTTGTGTAAACTGGACAGTCTGCACAGATTACTTTTTTTCTTAATTGTATTTTTGTTTACAAATTGTATCACCTTCCAAACTTTCCATACTGATAAAGGCCATAGAAGCATGGTATTTTCTCAGTGAACTTCAGACCTAAAGATTCTGGTAGCTGGAGTCAAAAGTTTTTGTTAATCATGCATTTTGCATTCTTAAAGAGAGTTATTGGAACAAGAAAGGAGTAAGAAAGACTGCTACAGGACATACCCTCTGCCGCAAACGCCAAGGTAGTTTGCGGAGTGTAGATCCAGATGAAAGATGATTTCACATCTTTTCCATTGGGCTACATTGTTTCTGAAGTGAAGTGGTAAACTCAAATTACATCCACAGTAACAAACTGACACACAAAATCTGTTGGATTCCTCTTAATATGTTAAAACCTTTACTGCAAGATTTGCTTCCCCATTTTCTTATGGTTTGCATTCAACAAACATAGTGCCTATTTTGCACAGAGATTTCTCATAGTTGATTCTTAACGGTAAATCACCATATTCTTTCTTCTGGCATATTTAGGGCATAAGCTCTGTACACTTTTAATCAGTGTCATTCAGTACCATATTGTGCAAATTGTGGATGTTGTTAGTTGTGACTGCAGTTTTTACATCATCTTCCACATAAGATATCTTCAATAGAAGTATGGGCACATTTCAATACAGTCATCCATTTTTTTAATTACTTAAAAAAAGGAGCAGAATCCATATAAATGCTTACCAACTTTGTTATGAACTTCCATTGGTGATAAATCATTTGACACAAACAGCTTTTTAACTTCACAAACACCAGTTATACAATTTTAATAAATCATACAGATTATAATTACTTTAAAAAGGCATAAAAACAAAATCCTTCCACAAATGAAATTAACGTTTGACTTATGTTAATGTTACACAGTACCTTAGCAAAAACAAAATTTCATTGAAATCAGCATCTTGAGTACCAAGCCTACAGTTTTTGCATTGCTTGTGTCATAGTTGGAATTTTAACTGGGCAGTTGCTACATGTATTTCTCACTAAACTCTGCTTTTTATCAATGAATATACCCTTTCTTAAAAGCTTTTTTTAAGCTGAGACAAGGGAAATTAGTGTTCTATGCATAAGCAATGGCTCATCACTCAAGTACAGAAACCATGGTTAACAGGATACTATTTTTTCCTGCAAAATAGTGGCAGGTTTAGGTAACAGTGATGGAGATGGATAGTGATTATGCATTCTTTTTCTCCATAGTAGACCACAAAGGCCAAATAACATTGAGATGTGTTGATGTGATAAACCATCCTCATGTTCATAAAATCAGTCCTGCATGACGTGAGCTGTGAGACTGGGACCTCTTGTCTTGGAACACAGCACCATCATTGGGGAACAAACATTGTACCATGGGATGGACCTGATCAGCCAAAATTTTCACATAATCCTTGACAGATGTTATACTTTGGGGCCAATGGAAAACAACTGTATGGCTGCCCAGATCGTCACTGAACCCTCACCAGGTTTCACTCTTTGGATGTAAACTCAGCCAGAAGTTGAGAAGTGTGTGATAAAACTCATTCGACCAAATGTCTTTCTTTCATTGCTTCATGATCCATTTTTTATGACTCTGGCTCCATGTTTTCCTTGTTACAGGCATTCGCATCACTGATGAGTGATTTTGGAATTCCAGCTCGTCCTGCAATTTCCTGCTTTCGGAACTCCCTTCATCATGTTTTGCCACTAAAAAGATTCGTGAATGTGACATTCAGATCTCCAGTGACTTTTGCAGCTGCTCTGTCCTCTTTTTTTTTTCGTCACAATCTTTTTCAATGACAATCCGTCATGCTCACTCAACACACATTTTTATCTGTGTTGTAACTTAGTGGGTGAAGTTTTTCCATTTTCCCTGTATGTGGTGTAAATCTTCGATACAGTGATTCTTGAAACATCAAACACTTCAGTCACGTTGGTTGTGGAAGCACCCACCATACAAGCACCAGCAATTTGCCCACATTTGAATTCTCTTAGCTCTGACATAATGTACACTCACAACTACACAGAACACTGTTCTGACCACAACCGACACTTGCAACATATTGACAACATTGAACAGGTGCCATTTGAGGTCAAATACAACTTGTAGCCTTAACCACCATCTGCATTTATGTTCAAGTGTGCATTTCTTGTGATGTTTCCATATTTTTGTCCAACCCCTGTATCAGAGGCTAGTAATTACAGAGGTATTTTAAATTATTGACTAAAATTGTATTGCAATATTTTAGTCTAAAAAGGCAGGGACTGGTTTTGGGAAAGGACATATGCTGTATTCAAATTGAAAAAAGAAGAGAATTAGACTAGGAAACACATTTATCATTTATAGACTTCGAAAAAGCTTTTGACAGTGTTCAGTGAGATTTTACGCAGGACTTTTTTTTTTTTTTAAAGTGGAGTACCCATATCACCTCATAAACCGATATAATCTCATAGGAGATAGTAACAGTATTAGAGAAAGAAAGCTGCTACTCACCATATAGCGGAGATGCTGAGTTGCGTTAAGCACAACAAAAAGATTCACACAATTATAGCATTCGGCCATTAACGTCTTTGTCAGCAAAACACACACGCACACACACACACACACACACACACACACACACACACACACACACACACGACTCTGCAGTCCCAGACAACTGAAAACACACTGTGAGCAACATCAGTGCATGATGGGAATGGCAATTGGGTGGAGGTAAGGAGGAGGCTGGGGCGGGGTGGGGGAGGAATAGTATGGTGGGGGTGGAAGACAGTGAAGTGCTGCAGCTTAGACAGAGGGCAGGGGAGAGGTGGGGAAGGTAGGGAGGAAGTAGCAGAAAACGAGAGAAATAAAAGGACTGGGTGTGGTGGTGAAATGATCACTGTGTAGTGCTGGAACGTGAACAGGGAGGGGGCTGGATGGGCGAGGACAGTGACTAACGAAGGTTGAGGCCAGGAGAGTTATGGGAATGTAAGATGTATTGCAGGGAAAGTTCCCACCTGTGCAGTTCAGAAAAGCTAGTGTTGTTGGGAAGGATCCATATGGCACAGGCTGTGAAGCAGTCATTGAAATGAAGGATATCATGTTTGGCAGAGTGTTCAGCAACAGGGCGGTCCACTTGTTTCTTGGCCACAGTTTGTCCGTGGCCATTCATGTGGACAGAGAGCTTGTTGGTTGTCATGCCTACACAAAATGCAACACAGTGGTTGCAGCTTAGCTTTTAAATCACATGACTGGTTTCACAGGTAGCCCAGCCTTTGATGGAATCTGGGTGATGTTAGTGACTGGACTGGAGTAAGTGGTGATAGGAGGATGTATGGGACAGGTCTTGCATCTGGGTCTATTACAGGGGTATGAGCCATGAGGTAAGGAATTGGGAGCAGAGGTTGTGTAAGGATGGACGAGTATATTGTGTAGGTTCGGTGGATGGCGGAATACCGCGGTTGGAGGAGCGGGAAGGATAGTGGGCAGGACACTTCTCATCTCAGGGCATGATAAGAGGTAATCAAAACCCTGGCAGAGAATGTAATTCAGTTTGCTCCAGTCCTGGGTGGTACTAAGTTACGAGGGGAATGCTCGTTTGTGGCCGGACTGCGGGACTTTGGGAGATCCAGATAACTAGGCTGTATGGAAGGGACGTCTTGGTATGGAATGGGTGGCATCTGTCGAAGTGGAGGTCAGTAGGTTTTATATGGATGGAGGTACTGATGTAGCCATCTGTGAGGTGGAGGCCAACATCTAGGAAGGTGGCTTGTTTTTTTTTTTAGTACGACCAGGTGAAGCAAATGGGGAAGTTGTTGAGGTTCTGGAGGAATGTGGATAAGATAGTGGGGGACTGGAAAGATAAGGCATGGCAGATTTGTTTTTGTACAAGATTGGGAGGATAATTGCGGCCAGTGAAGGCTTCAGTGAGACCCTTGGTATGTTCCGAGAGGGACTGCTCGTCACTGCAGATTTGATGACCACGGATGGCTAGGCTGTATGGAAGGGACTTCTTGGTATGGAATTTGTGGCAGCTGTCGAAGTGGAAGTTAGTAGGTTTGATATGGATGGAGGTACTGATGTAGCCATCTCTGAGGTGGAGGTCAACATCTAGGAAGGTGGCTTGTTTTGTTGAGTAGGACCAGCTGAAGCAAATGGGGGAGAAGTTGTTGAGGTTCTGGAGGAATGTGGATAGAGTGTCCTCACCTTCGATCCACAAAGCAAATGTGTCAAAATGAATCTGAACCACGTGAGGGGTTTAGGATTCTGGGTGTTTAGGAAGGATTCCTTTAGATGGCCCATGAAGAGGTTGGCGTAGGATGGTGCCATGCAGGTGCCCATAGCCGTACCCCGGATTTGTTTGTAGGTAATGTCTCGTAGGAGATAAATAAGATAACTGTGTTGCTAGGGTCATTGGCAAAGGTGTCAGTTGTGTTTTAAGTTTAATAGAATATGACTGTGAAGAACCTTACACAAAATTTTTAGAAAGGACCAAACTCTGTAGAATCTAATAGAAGAACTAAACATCTAGGAATCTTTCGTTTATTCACTACCATTATTTTCAGAGCAAATAAGTAATTATCTTATAATGAAATATTTAAAACCATTAAGATATCGCATTTTGACTGTGAAAGATATAGACTTGTTTGTGGGCTGAACAGATTTGCAAGTAAATGCAAAGTACCTACATAAATCATAAAAGTGAGCTTTATAAGGGATGTAAATTGCCATCTAGCTGCTCCTACTGAGGGCTTAAATTTTTATGGATGTCTATGGCTCCTGCAGAAGTAGTGTTCACTTATACTTTATGCTTACCAAAAAAATTAATAAGTTCATCAGATCTTGGAACAATGATGAATGTCAACTAAACTGCCAAGGATTGTCTCAGAATTAAAAGTTTAGCAGAATTAATTGAATTTATCGTACTTCCAACACATAACAGCACATTGTGAGAGACATGTGTTCTGGATGGCTGTTAATTAATGCCCAATGTTCAATTCTCTATCACACTCCCACTTCACAACAAGTAATTAAAGCCTGAACTTATCTAATTTCAAATCTCAGCACTGTCTGCCTAAATTCAAAGTCCCCCAACCTTGAATGATTCAAAGTCCAGCTACTGTTGAAAATTTTTCAAGTGCTACACACTAGCAGAATGTGCCCAAGTCCAACAGTGTTTCAGTTCCATTGTTCATCTATGAAAATTTTTAACTTACATGAACTGCCTGCTAACAGAGAACTGCTCTTGGCCATATCAGGTAAACGATTTCCCCCAAAGGGCCCTTACATTGGCTATTTCTAGTTGCAGCAACTGTTTTTCCAAGTCATCAAAACCACATTTCGTGTCGTCATTAAAATTTTTTTTTTCAGTTTACACATGAGTAGTACATGTCAGAGGATGCATCTTCCCAGCACACATCTCAGTATGTTTTTATAAATTTTTCTGTAATTATCTCCTCTTCAACAGCTGTAAAACATGAAACTTTTTTAGTAGAAAAAATATTCAGTCCAAGACAGCTTGCTTAAAATTTGTATAAAGTTATTTACTTTCTTGCATGCTAAGATAGGGTAAATCACCAGCTGTTGTGTGTTGAGTGTTATTGGGAGCGGATGCTATTTGTTTAGATGAGCTCAACTGTGACTACGGTTCTTGATATGGCTCAACACAGACCTTTAGAGTTAGATTGAATTGCTTCGTGGGTTGTGGTACCTTGTCTTAATATCTACTTTCTCATACTGTGATTGGTTCCTGACATGATTCTCTCTCTCTCTCTCTCTCTATCTCTCTCTCTATCTGAGAGAGTAATGAGGTCAGGCTTGTTGAAACATCTTTCACTGCAAGTTCCAGAATTAACATTGGTAATGAGTTAGTTAGGTTATTATATGAGTCTAGTAAGCAGCTGAATTCATGTTGTTACAGAGGATGGGAAGGCTTATTTGATACAGAACACAAATGCTGCCTTTACTGGTACAACTTGGAAATCTTTGGTCATTCATCCTGTTACATTATCACAAAAGAAAGAGTGATATCTGTGCTATATTTTCCAATGGTTTCCATGTGATATAGTTTAGAATACACTTAGGGAAGAGCTTTCACTTTCTGCAGAGTGTGTGTTGCGTATCTGACATGTGAAAAATTAAAACTTTATGCTGGCTGTGTTTTTGAAACTAGATCCCTACCTTTCATGGGATTAATTACTTCATAATGCCTCGTGGACTAACTCAAAACCTCAGCTTGCCTTGGACTCTTCCCATTTGCTTCCAAATATTGCAATGGCATATCCAAAGCCTCATGGTTATTTCTGAGAAAATATCTTTCCACTAAGCAGAGTTTGGAAGGAAAGAGGCAGAGTCCATGCTCTGAGTTGGTCGATAGTGTTTTAGTGAGTGTGATGTTAATTGTAGCATGCTTCTGAGAGAGAGTTGTGGATCTGTGTTCAAATACCAGTCTAACCCACAGTTTTATCATCATAATTTAATCTGTAAAGTATAGTTTTTGATTTACCGAAATTAATCCTTTAGGCTGGCCTTTGTAGTAATTATATTGACTTTATCTTTTCATTTTTCAGGTTACTACAGGGTTCGAGCTCTATATAACATTTGAACCATTGGTTACAAAGCTCAGTGCAATTAATGCAGTCAATAAACTTCTGCGTTGGATTAAGAAAGAAGAGGAACGTCTGTTTATATTAAATGCACCAACCTTTTAATTAAGTATTTGCGTATTACTTATGAAGCTGTGAGTTTGAATGCTGCTACCTTAAAAATAGACTGTTTCTAAAGCCAGTTATGTTACCCCGTCCAAAAAATTGAATTATTCCTGCAATTCTGGCCTTTCCTTCAGCTTTACAGCAATAACAGAATTGTAAAGATTTTGTTGGTATTTATGTCTTTGGATCATGTGTCATCTCTTCTCTGTTAAATTATACGAGACATTCAAGAACGCAAAACAGACCAAACGTAACAAGCTAAATAGTCCACTTGAAAACAGTATAAACTGTATTAATATAGGTAAATTAGACATTCTCTTTTGAATGAGGTGATGATTGTTGGTGCCTTTTTGCAAATAGCATAGTTTCATCAAAAGTTACACAAGAAATGCTAAATACAAAGCGAATTGATTTGCAGAAAAAACGATTATCTCCAGTTCACAAAATCCAGAATTCTTGCATAATGCAGTAGCAAACATAGTCAGGTGTTTCTGCTTTTTGAATGAGAAAGAAAGAAGAGAGAAAGATGTTTGAATCTCCTTTATAATATCGTTCATTCAGGGATACTGTGACATATATTGCTTATTTGTGTACGTATATGATTGATCATAATCGTAATTCAGTCTGTTTTGTTATATATGCTGTGGAATGCTGTAATGAGGAGAATGATGAAAAACTGTTCTCTTTTTTGTAAGAGTTGTTATAAATTACAGTATCTGAGTGGTGGAGAACTTTTAAGTGTGTATGATCACTTCCTTTTGCAACTTCTCAGATACTGTTATAGACCTTGGCTACTGTGTAGCCTCAGTGTATATTGTTCATTGTAATAAAACATTCCAGTACAAAATATGTGTGCATTCACAACAAGAGCAACAATAACAACAGCAACAATAATAATACTAATATAGGGGACCACTCGTAAAATGTGTGGTTTACATAAGGGGTAGGCATGTGTGGCTAGAAATACATAGAGAAATTTTAGGAATGTCTCTAATTACCGAATTCTCCATGGCATTTCAACTTTTTTACTTAACTTACTTTATCTACTTTTGTTAGCATGTATTTTGCTGCTTTTTTCTTTTGAAAAAGATCTTCAACTTTTTATCAATGAAAATTCCTAGAATAGCTTGTAAGTTATTGCCAGGTCATCCATAAAAGTTAGACAGCATACTTAAATCTTTGTTGATTTTCTTCATAAAAATTGTACTATTTTTGTGGCTATGAAGTTATGAATTACAGACATTTGTCATACTTTCATAACATAGTTAAACAGTGAAGGTTATCTGTCATGCCATGTAACAGACCTTTCTGATTTTCTGGATTATGTTCAGTTGGCATACTTCTCTTACTGTACCTGCTGTTACTATGGGAGTGACAAATTTTCAGTTCTTTGCACTGATTCTGAAGAACATCTCATAAGTCAAATAAGGTAAACAAAAATGTCTAAATGCTGCATAACTAAAAATAAATAAATACTATGTTACTAGTGTCGGAAGCTCCATATGACTGTTCACATATGATGCTATTATCTATAGGGAAAATGCAACACCAGAGTTTGGTAGCAGAATAAGGGAAGACTTGCAGAGAATCAATAATTGATGCATTGATTGGCAGTTGTGAATCACTCTAAGAAATAAATCTAAAATTTCATTGGCTACTTTCAAGTGAGCAGTAGTTTCCTTCTCAATAAAAAGCTCATCTTGAAAATGCTGTCTGTTTTCCCACCAGCTGAACCCTTGAGTGAAGAACTGCTACTCAACACTGAGAGAAACATAACAAGAAATAACAGTATACTATTGCTGCAACCACTTCTGCACTCGTGTGGATTATTGATACTGTCAGTTGCACAATACTGTTTCTTTGATGACAATCCATTATCCAAGACTTTTATTGAATGGGAAAAATTTTCTCTCCAGAATTTCACTGTAGGAACAGTATTTATTAGTGTTTTATGAATTCTGTTTGCTGATTTTGTTTTAACACCAAATTCTGTGAGAGTTGTCCATTGCTTCTCTAGAGTGAGAACCACCATCTGAAATTAATAAATGGTGACTTTGAATAAGAAGGTTTTAGGTTAGGACAGACTGTGATTCTTGTAAACATCACTTGCTTCAGAGGTACACTGCACCATTATGTTGATTTATTTAAGAAAGTAGCTTAATGTAAGTGTTGATTTTTGTATGTATGTGTGTTAATTAAAGCATTTACAGCTTGTGGGTACTTGCAGTACACAGGTATCACCCAGCAAAACAAATAGATTACTTGGCAATGGTGGAGCACTGTTGTGCTTACACTTGACAAGCCGGGAGGGGAAATGATAACAGTGCACACTCTGGTACTCTCAAAAGTGGAGTGTTCTTAAATGCTACACACCACTTAGTGAAGTGCCCATTTAGAACAACAACATAAACCTTGGCTGTTGACAATAATTAACTGACAGTATTTGTAAAACTGCCTTCCCTGGTGATGTCACTATTTTCCACAGCTCTGTCTGTAGAGACGTCTTCTGCTGTTTTAAATAGAGGATGATAATGTCGATCCTATGTTCAAATCTCTGCCAGCTGATTGTATCATATTTTCAGTTTCCTTGCTGGTTAAATTATCTCTCCTCTAGTGCTTATCAGGCACTTTTTAGGAATAATACTTGACTTTTCTAGTTTTATAATGTCACAAGAGCAAAAGCTAATTTCGCAGCTGCATAATCAAATTGACAGTGGGGTCTGGTGACTAGCATTATTGCCTAGAAACACCAAGGTCCCTGGTTTGATTTCCAGTGACCACCTCAAATTGTTCTCTGGTGCAAGGTCTGGAAGCAGTACCACTCAGTTTTGTGAGGCAACTGGAAATATGCTTGAAAATAAAAGCATCGAAATTGACACATTGACTCAGAAGTTGCTGACATAGCTTTATGTCAAAAGACTTGCACCATCCTGGGTGACACACAACATTTATCCAAGTGAAAGTATCAGCTGTTATTTTTTCTGGTTAGCAAGCGAAATGCCTGACGTATTAAGACTGTGGATCTTATTGTTTGCAAAATTCCAGATGTGTTCTGTAGGATTTTGGTCTAGATGGTAGTAGGAAGAGAACCATATTGTTGGAAAATTTTGTCATTGAAATAAAGAAGAGAAGATTGGTTCTCCATATTTAATGCCAAAATTTCAACTTTCCTTGTCTGTGCATATTTCTATTTTTTTTATGTTTGTTCTAAATGATAGTCTGAGGTTTTCCTGATACAATCATAAAGGGAAAGCGAACATGAAACAAAACTCTGTATTTACAACAATGAAATCTTGTCTGGCATTGTTGTTTGACAATTTTCTTTGCACACTGTAACAGTGCTGCTGTGACTGTCAAGGTTTATTAACATGAGAGACAAAGTTTTTATTGGAAGAGTTGTCATCACTGTCAAATTTTATTGATGTGAGAAATATCTGCAGGCACTATGAAAAGAAAGGAAACATCTTAAAGTACTCAGTTTTAAACACCACACTCAAGGATAGTGCTGGAAAGTCACAATGAGCATGGCCGAGTAGTGGTGCAAACATAGCTGTTATCACACCCAGAAAGATAGTAGTGTGGTCTAGCCTGGGCCAGGCGACCCTGGAATAACAGACCTGTATGTAACAGCAGCCAAAACACGGAAGTAAGAGCCCAAGTTGGGTGTTTCCAACCATTTGAGGTGGTTTGAGTAACTTCTGGAAAGATTTCTGCCATTTAAACGACCTCCAGTAACAGCTGGAGAAAGCAGCACTGTTAGAGACCCTGAAAAAGAAATATATAAAAGGCAGTTGGAGGCAGTCTCGACAGTTGAAATCGCAGCTGGTCAGTACCAGGGGTCATCTGACTTGTTGAGAGCTGTCACTATAGAGTGACAGTTCGGAAATGCTGCAGTAAACTACGAGAAGACTGTACACATTCGAGGAAGGCAACTGATTTACCAAGAAGTATCCAGCCACAATTGTTACCTTGGATTTTCTTCCTGTTAGTAAAGAACAAGCTCTGTACAGCATGTCTCTAGAAGTATTAATGAATAGTTGTATTTCTATGTGTTTTCAGAACATACAGAGGGACACTTTTCTTCTTGTGTGAGTAAGGTGCCTTGTTATGTAAATTGCAACGAAAGATAATAAGTATTGTTGTGGGTGTCAGAATATAGGAATGCATGAGCGCTGCCTCGCTCTCATCTCCTATTGCAATTCAAGTATTTCATTGTGTATCATCAGAATGAGTTACAAGCAGAGCACTCATTTCCAACAGTGAACAGGAACCGAGAGTTACCGGAAAGGACTAAGATATAGGGAGGTAGTGTAATCGTTTGTGTAAAACCCCATTGTAAGATATCACTCTGAGAAAGGTTGAGTTACTGAGAAGTAAAGTATTCTTACATTGTATCTGGCAGTGTTTGCACCCTATTCACTTCTTAAGAAGCCAAAAACCTTCTCTGCTCATTCCAACCTCACCTCTGCTAAATATCCTAGACGATTTTCTCCATCGCACCCTGATACAGGTAAACTCCACAATGACGTCAACACCCTGACTGTACGGTGCAGGCCACACTTGCATTGTGGGCTTTCAAATAAAAACTATGATCCTCAACTATGTACCCTCACTCAGAATTGAAATATTAAAAGTTTTGACTGGTTTCATTGTCTAGGGGCTGGGATACGTAGTTGCTGCATTACAAGCCAAATACTGCTGGGTATACAGTATACAATATGAATATACACATGAATCGAATGGTCGAAGGTTCCTGTCACTTGGCAATTGTGAATTTTTAATGTAACATAGAAATTTATAAATGAAAGATTGCAACTAAATAAAATCTTCAGTTACTATTTTTAACAACATTAAATGGTGAGTACAATAGCAGAAGTAACTTTAAGGATGCCGTTTATTACTGCAAAACACTTATTGGTGTCGATGATCCACCAATTAAATAAAATATAAGTTGAATAACAGGGAAACAATAGATTCCTACTTCACATAATTCATTATGAACAACAACATAGCTCGCGAGATATTCACTTCTAAATGCATACTATGTCTTCACTGCAGAAGCCACAGAAATCTCACAAGTGCACAAGTCGGCACTACGAAATATTTTTATCTCCCGCAACCACGCGCAAACTGCTCACCACTCTCCAAGTATTTCCTGTGATCGTCCATCGCGCCTTCCCGTCCAGCATTCCCCATTGTCCTCTGCCACCCGATGCTCCTTCCCCACTTCCATACAGTCTCTCCATTGACTTCCGTAGTTGGCTACCGTAGTAATGAGTGCTGTGTTTGTCTAGAGCGCTTCTCCCATCATGTCTCCAAGCCAGCACAAACTCACAAACATATTGAAACACACAAGAAATACTGGATTTACATGTAAATAACTTGAAATTAAATAAATATTCCTATGGCTGGACCATAAACACACTCTAACACACATTGTTAAATACATAAACAAATTAAATAAACATATATCAAAGGAATAGAAACAAAAGTAGGCCAGTAGCCTAATGTCTCTGTTCTTTCTAAAACACAGTAAATATTTCACCAATTTCTTCATGAATAGTATATATTGGATATAAAAAAGACATAGACGAATAAATATATTTGTAAGCATGCTGGTACTGTTTTTTCGTGTAACTGTGGACTACTTATGGCCTGATGTGACCAAAAGTAATCGGCCACTTTGACCTCCAATAACTCGTACTATTCAAGTTAGGGTACATGCCTGTAATTCATACCCATATAGGTTTACACTAATAGCTTTCTAAAGACACATCGATTGATATAATCGGATGAACTGTTTAGATTTTGGAAACTCGTTGCTGGGTGTTACTTGTATAATTTACACTCAGATTCTTAACTTTAAACTAATAAATATATTGAAAATCCTGTTACACCATCAGAATCATTGTGCAAATAATGGTAATGTACATGTTTCTTTTTAAGGTATCATGATTCCTTTGGCTATTATTGATTTCTACATGAACCGTGAAATGTCTGACATTATGGTTTCGCAAATTCCGCCTTCTTTGGCACTCCCGGCATACAAATCTCCTTCATCGTCACAAAGCACAGTCCTCGACACAGCGTCAACATGGAATTCCCAGCCACGCGGTCGGCCTGGACCACGTGCTGGGGCTACCCCTCTTGTTCTGGCTAATGTTCGACACCACGCAGTTGCTGACGAGCCCTGGCTTTCTGAGTGGCCCATGCAGCCACGCTAACTCCGAACTTAGAATATTTTCAGGGCGCCACAACTCGCCCGTTACCTCACAGCATCCAAAGCTGGTTGTAGGACCTGTGCTGCAATGCTACATACGTACAAATTTCAGAGTCTGATGCTCTGTAGAGGTAATTGAAAGTAGGTAATCGGGTGATAGTCTTTCTGCTTCTCCTCTGATATTCTATCTGAATGAGTCCGTTGAACTATGTACAACAAGAAGATTTATGACTACACCTGTGGAACAGGTCAAAAGAACGGATGCCATCTTGAGAACCCAAGTGAAAAGTGGTGAACATGTCCTGGCCAGACTTGTTGGAGGAGAGCCCAGCAGAAGAAAAAATATGTGTAGAAGGAACTACAAGGGAAACCAGTGAAACTGCATTATCTTCAACACAAAGAATTCAGGCAAGGGACAACAAAAGTAGTTTTAAGTCTCTGTGCATAACATTGTACTAATGTAAGATGACTTCTGTTAGTGACTCAGATATCAGCGGCATCAGTGCAAAGGACGCTCTTGTATTGGTAGATAAGTAATTTAGAGGGGCTGAGTCTGAACATAATGAGTGTTCATTTAGAATTTGGATGAGACATTTGTAGGAATGTAAACCATTGTTATTTCAATACATCATATCTTAAATTACAGGAGATGCTAGTGTGAAGTTAACTCTGTGGGTCAGGGCTAACAGTTGGGATCAAATTGGGTTGATCTTAGAAGAGAATTATTCAGATAAGTGCATCGTAGATTTTTACACATATATGATATTTCAGGCCGGACAACACTCCGTGGAAACAATTTCATAATGTGCAAATCAGATAGATGAATTACCAGAATCATTTTGAGGGACAATCACCAGAGTGACAGAGGTGACACAACTATAAGGTCAACTGGATCGTGTATGTGCACTATAACGGGCTTGCTTCGTTCAGGACTATCAAGTGATAGGATTCAGACAATTGTACGAAGTGAGGGTGAGCAAATTAGCCTAGGCGGTGCAGTGGAGGTAGTGTTGCAGCTGGAAAGAGCACTATTATCCATGAAACAAATGGGTCAGATCCCATGAGTGGTTCGTAAGGAATGTGAAGTTTGAAGTAACATGGGACAAGGGGTCACATAGCTAGAGACTGTAGGAGGCCAAAGTTAAGCGCTAAGGTGTGATGGATAGCAACACTCAAGAAGAGGGAAGAATCAAAGAGCTTCCAAAATGTTTGTTAGCACTACTGAGATTTTTAAAAATGTGCTTTTTCATAGACAACTTGTGAAGCAATCCTAGGTGCCAGTAGGCAGGCATCAGAAATCGGAGGGGGGTCAAGGGGTTGCATGTCTGCAAGTGCCTAAGTACCTAGGCACATTTTTAAAAATCTCAATAAAGTTGGGCGATTGCCACTTACTGAGGGCGTTGTCCAACTGGGGGCTGTTAGAAGGACCTTTTGCCAATTTTTTTCACATGTCGTGACCCTGCTGCCTCCCATGATCACACTACAAGAGGGTGTGAAACAGGGGGGCTCAAAATGCATATGCACCCTTTGCTGCTTAGAATTATGTTCAGATTTTATCGAATGGTTTTAATCTGTCCCTAGTGGTTCATCCTGTGAATGGGAGCAAAAATTTGCTTTGCACTGAACCTCCAATGGTGTGCAATCGCATTAGTGGAGATGCAGCCCCATAATGCACGTCTGGCAGTGTCAAAGGATGTCAAGAATGTTGTTTTATTGGAACTTGCACTGCAAACTGTCAGTTTTGACTTGAAATATGTGTGAATCGAAGCCCCAAGTAAAGGGATGGTTTCATTGGTGCCCATTATGCCACACCCTGGGGCTTTTTCATGTTGATTTTGCGTGGTGGTGTGCCTGAAATGTTTTCTTCAGTTATCCATAAGAAAACTTCATGAATTCAACACTGCATGTTTCAGTTCTGAGCACCTTCCCATGGGCTTCAAAGGAAGGGATGAAATGTGGGTAAGAGGGGTACTGATGACCTTCCGAGCATGTGACATGTCCATGGTGGTACTGGGCAGAATTATGGTGAAATTTGGGGCCAGTCTTGTGTCATTAACCCACCTTACACATCACATGGACTTCAGACTGTGACCTTTTTTTCACATTTGGCGACATCAAGCTTTCAAAGCATCGTTGAGCCCTAGAATGAAGTTACAGCCCATTACACTTTTGCGCCTTTAAAGGGGACGGTTGTAAGCACCCTTGAGCCAAATTTCATACTTCCGCATAGCAATGGGAGACAACTGTGGGGTTTCAAAAAAGTGACCCTGTAAATGTATTGTGCATTAAAGACATTGGGGCACATATAAGCCTTATAAGAGAAGAGAGGCTCACCAAAGAAGCAGGAATTAGCAGGAGGGTATCTGCAGACTGAAGGGTGTAATACAAGGTACAGTAGATGAATTGGGAGCCTCGGTTTTGCAGTTAATAAAAACAGCAAACATGCCAATGAAGCAAGAGTTCCATATCATAGGCAGAGAATCGCACATTCCTTACAGTGGTCTAGGAGGAAGTGACTTCTGGAGGAAATGAAAGGTTGTTGTTAACTATGGTGAGAAGGCAAGTGGAATACAAGATTGAAGTATTCCGCTGCTGACAACACCTGAGACTGAAGTAAAGCCATGAGTTGTTAAGAAGCTGTTGGATCAGGGGTAACCACAGTTAATGAATAGACAGTGCGTTAGTGAGCCTGCGAAGAAAGTGCAAATGAAGGGGTGTCAAAAGGGATCTACGAATAGGAGGGTAAGTCCCACAGGAAGTAGAGGTACAATGAAACAGTGCCTATCACAGGCTGGTGAATGAAAAACTACGATACACAAGGGTAAGTCAATTATTATCCACAATTTAGTTATATTTTTGTTTATTTTGGTAGTACTGTCATTTTACATTGATGATGCATGCTTTGTTTATTTGTTGTTATATCTTTGCAATTTTCAAACTGATAGGTTAGTTTAGTTATCGCTGCCGTGCTCTTAATCATGGCTGCTCCGCTGTCTATTTGCACCAAAGAAGAGCAGTGTTCAGTGATCCATTTTTTGTGGTCAGAAGGCGTATCAGGGGCCGAAATTCATCGAAGACTTTCAGTACAGTACGGGAACAGTGTTTTGCCACAACGGAGTGTCTACGAATGGATTGAAAAATTCCGAAATGGTTGCACAAGTGTTACGCATGATGAAGGAGCTGGACAATCGTTTACCACCACAAATGAAGAAACCATAGAGCATTCACGTGAAATGATTCTCTTAGACGATTAACTATTGACGAAGTGGCATTGTCTGCAAATTAGTCATGGTTCTGCCTACAAAATCATTCACAACGGACTTGGATTTGATAAAGTTTGTGGAAGATGGGTCCTAAAACAACTCACACAGTTGCATAAACAAACGCACTTGGACATCTGCAAAAAACATCTGGATCGCTATGGTAACGAAGGGGACAACTTCTTAGACAGGATCATTACTGGTGACAAAACATGGGTCAATCATTATGAGCCGGAGAGTAAGTGGCAGAGTATGGAATGGAGACATCCAAATTCGCTGTGCAAGAAAAAGTTCAAGACCCAACTGTCCGCAGGAAAACTGATGCTTATGTTTTTTTGGGAAGCTCAAGGTCCAGTACTGGAACATTATGGGGAAAGGGGCACAACAATAAACAATGTACATTACAGTGAGATGCTTACTGCCAGGCTAAAGCCTGCAATTCGAAGCAAATGCCAAGGATTCCTGTCAAAAGGTGTTTTGTTGTTGCGCGACAATGCTCGTCGCATATTGCTGCCCACACTGCTTAAACACTCCAGAAACTCAAATTTGAAGTACTGAATAATCCTCCATATAGTCCTGATCTTGCCCCTTCTGACTATCACTTGTTTGGTCTACTCAAACAGATAGGGGCCGTTGATTTGCCTCGGATGAAGCAGTGAAAGAAGCGGTGTATTCCTTGCTCACAGCTCAACTGAGAACCTTCTTTTATGAGGACATCAGGAAGCTTGTACAATAATGGACCAAGTGTGTTGAAACGCAAGGAGACTTGACTTACCCTCGTACAGATCAAAGACAAATCAAGTGGTTAAAATTGCTGAGTTTCCTTTAAGACAAGATAGTGTTGGACCAGAAAGGGACACAAGAATTATTTCTATGGAAGAAAAGATTTTAAGTATACCTCTAGACAGGCTTGAAACCCAGTAATGAAAGAGATTACAATTCCCAAACAAAAATCACGACAGATGTGTGTGTGTGTGTGTGTGTGTGTGTGTGTAATCAAATCTGTGGTGCGCATAGAGCAAGAGAAATATATTCTCAGTGTATTGAGTATGAGTGAGGCAGGGTTCAATATGAGCGCAGTTGAAGTATTGGGCGAGCCAGTAGAGAAAGTGATGCCACTATAAGCTATACAGCTAGCAATGAATGGAAATTGCATTGCACAAGTTAGAGAAGTGATACAAACTGATCATATGAATAAAGGAGAACAATAAGAATTTGAAAAAAACTCTGTATTTTACCTAATAGGTGACAAATTGTCATATAGAGAAATGGCAAGGCATGCATGCCAGTATTAGTATTGCCAAAAGCTTGTAAAAATACATCTGTACAGAATACTGGAAGTGCAGAAGGGGGCATTACGGGAGCAAATAGAGAAGATGCTTAATGAGGATACAATTACTGAAAGTTGAAGTCAGTGGAACTCACCTCTGTTGTTAATACTGAAGAAAAAAGACACACCAGTGGAATAATAAAGTATAGATTTGTCACAGTCTATACGAAGTTGAATGAAATTTAAGTGGAGGAAATCTTTCCCATAGCCAATGTAACTGTGACAGTGAGCCAACTGGGGAAAGCCAAGTATTTTACCACTTCATGTATGGTCAGTGGATACTATCCGATTTTAACACAATCAGTAGATAAAGACAACATTCAGTGTAAATTTCCAGTATTAAGAGTACAAAAATCTGACATTGGGGTAAGATAATTATATTTAATTAAAAAACAGTCTTGATTGCAAATTTCTTTTAATCAGTGTGACCGGTTTCAATCCTTAAGGATCATTTTCAGACTCTGAAATAACATACATACAGATAGAGGGATCCGTACAGTATTGTATATACAGTGAAATACTATTACAAACTAAATATACCCGGAACGGCAGATGGACTTCTATGGAGCAAGCTGCGCCGACCCACGAAGCTGAACTGACTGCTAAATGGATAGGCAGGGAGTGGTCTTAAATAGCACTAGTCCTGCTCACAGTTCTGTGTACGACATCAGTGTTAACCAATCAGAAGTATAGTGTGTACTATTAGCATAAAATGTACTACAATAGTCTATATTACTAAGATTTGAAGAAGAGTTATAGTTAAAATACATTGTAAAATTGCTATGAAATAACTATTTGTCAAAAATATAAACTGTAGTAAATAATTAGCTTAAAATAAAATAGTCTAGGCTGCCCTCTGTTTTATTTTTATTGGGGTAAGAATTCAGCAAGTCATTCCAGAAACAATAAATGTTGCTTTGGCAGGACCAACCACAAGGGACAAAGCATTTATTGTATTTGGATAACATAATATGTTTCAGAAATTCGTTAAAAGGACATAATAAGAAGCTGCAGGAAATCATGAATTGGTTATAGGCACATAGATTAAAGCTATAACTAGTTGAATGTGAATTCCTAAGGCAGAAAGTAATATTTTCAGGACACAAAATAATAGATAAATATGTAGAACCAGACAAGATAAAATGATGAAGAACTTTACAGCTCCAAAATCCACCAAGGAGTTAAAGGGCAGTTGGGGTTTATTGGATATTACTGTCGGTTTATTCCAAAAGTTCAGTAAAATAGTGAGTCTACTACATAAATTGTTGAAGATCAGTGTGCCAAATGAATGGCGAGATCAGCAACAAGTCGCATTTGAGGAACTAAGAGAAATATTAATAAATCTTCCTGGATTGAGCTACCCAGATTTCAAGAAACCATGGGTGCCAGCAGAGCCGTGTTGGGAGCAGTTCTGTTGCGAGGGAAGATAGGTACTGATTTGACAATCGCTGTGAAATGAAGAACAAGAAGAAAATGAGGAAATTGGCACAGAGGAAAAAGGCAAAATTATAAAGGAAATGCATAATAATCTGTTTGATGGAATCAAGGTGTTCACAGAACCTCAAACCGAATAAAGAATTGTAAGCAGCGGAGAGGCGTGCAAAGAGATGCAGAACATTATGTTAGAAAGTGTGACAAGTGTCAAAGGAATAAGTGCACGTTGAGCAAGACGAAGATATCTCTGGTAATTAGACCCAGTGATGACAGTATTGGAAAAATGTAACATGGACGTAGTAGGTTCATGAGATACAAAAACGGCTAGAAATCAATACATTGTGACTTTCCAAGTTGATCAGGGTAAATTTGCAGTAGCAGTACCAACAGGACATTGAGACAGGGGCACAGAAATTCGTATACGAAATTGTGTTCATGTGTAGTTTTCCTTCAGTATTGTTGACTGACCAGAGATTGAAGTTTTAAAGTGAGGTATTCACGAGGCTACATAAATTATTAAGGATCTAAAAGAACCAAACTACAGCATTTCACCCACAGACAATGGGACACTTGAAAAAACAGATAAGATGATGGTGGAATATTTACAACACTTTGTGAAAGAGGACCATAGTAATTGGGGTCCACAAGTACCATATAGTATTTTTGTATTTAATGCAATGCCACGCAGTACAGGGTACACACCACTGGAATTAATGTTTGGAAGGAAGTGAACATACCAGGAACCCTTCAGAAATAGGCAAGGACTGTTACATATAATTGTGATGAATCTGTATGTCAGTTGCAAAGTAGAATGCAAGAAGTGCCCCAGCAGCATGAGAAGAGAGAGAAGTGAAGGGAATGACTAAGGCTCACTGTGACTGGATGGAGACACCAAGAATGTTTAGAACAGGAGAGTGTAAGGAGAAGCCATTCTAATTCCAAGGGCTGTATGAAATGACTACAATAGACCTGGACAATGTGACAATTAAAATGCTTTGGAACAAGCAGATGAAAGTTCCTGCAAATCAGCTGAATTCTTATTATTAATGGCAAGGAGAATTGGGAGGAAACAGTAGCACTAGGAAAAAATTTTTTTTACAGACCTGTGGTCCAAGCAAAACTGATTCCATGGACATGGGCAGGTTTAAAGCTGCTCATATAAAAATATGGCAATTATTAGCTGTAATGGACATAGGATTAAATTTTGCCTGTTGAACAATTACATATGTTGTCAATGCTGAGCTGAGCTTTGGCTCTCTGCTTGTTACTGGTACAGGTCAGTACACATTGTATTGACTTCTTACACAGTGGCACAAAAATAATTGACATATTTAATATTGTCACAACACTTTTATTTCTGAAATGAAAGTTTTCAAATATTACATATAGGTAGTACAGCCCATGGAAATGCATTTCACTTCATCGCATGTTCAGTAACATGCTCCATTGCAGCAGACAACTTCACAAAGGCAAGAACACATATTCCCTTCAACTTCGTGGTACAAGTCTTAATTTATCTTCTTGCACTATCCAGGCATACACATCCACAATATTCTGTGGTCACGAAAGGAGAGTTTCTCTTTCAGATGCACTCCCCCCCCCCCCCCCCCCCCCACACACACACACACAAAAATCACATCAGTTTCAATCTGGACTTGGATGCCAAAATAATCCCCCATAATGGTGCTGCAGGTAACAATGGGACATCACACAATTGCTGAACATTTCCTATAGAAAATCCAGTACATCATTAGCTGTGTGAGGTGTTGCGCCATCTTGCATAAACTGCTGTGTGTTCCTTGGAAGGTTATAGGCAAGATGGTGTGGCACAAAGTCATTTTCCAACATTTTATTGCGTTGGTCAGTTTAATTGAAAAACGCGGGTCCAATTAGGCCATGACTGGATAGAGTTATTCACATTATCAATTTTCTCCCATGTGTTGTTGTTTTTTTTTTTTTTTTTTTTTTTCATGAACATAAATATTTTGCAGTTTTTCTCTACCCCAAAATTGTACATTTTCTACATCTACATCTACATTTATACTCCACAAGCCACCAAACGGTGTGTGGCGGAGGGCACTTTACGTGCCACGGTCATTACCTCCCTTTTCTGTTCCAGTCGCGTATGGTTCGCGGGAAGAAGGACTGTCTCTCTAATTTTACATTCGTGAACTCCTCGGGTGGAATAAGTAGGGGGAAGCAATATATTCGATACCTCATCCAGAAATGTCCCCTCTCGAAACCTGGCGAGCAAGCTACACCGCGATGCAGAGCGCCTCTCTTGCAAAATCTGCCACTTGAGTTTGCTAAACATCTCCGTAACGCTATCACGGTTACCAAATAACCCTGTGACGAAACACGCTGCTCTTCTTTGGATCTTCTCTATCTCCTCCATCAACCCAATCTGGTACGGATCCCACACTGATGAGCAATACTCAAGTATAAGTCAAACGAGTGTTTTGTAAGCCACCTCCTTTGTTGATGGACTACATTTTCTAAGGGCTCTCCCAATGAATCTCAACCTGGCACCCGCCTTACCAACAATTAATTGTTTAAAGTTACATTGAGGTAGAAATAAGCTTTACGTGGGAACGATGTCTTGAACATTATTTCATGTTTTCTTTCTGCCCATGATGAATACTTCAGTCTTCTCTGTTTGTTGTGCTCAGTCAGCTTTTGCAACACAGTCATTTTGTAAGAGAAGAGCTTGAGATCATTCTGTAAAACTCTTTTGTACAGGATGCTGAGAGATCCCCATTTCCTTTGCTGCCTGGCTGGAGGACTGGTTTGGACTTCATTGACTGATGACCAGTAGTGCTGTGATGTATTCTAAGGAACAAAGAGTTTGTGCGGTTCTAGGCGCTTCAGTCTGGAACTGCATGACCGCTATGGTCGCAGGTTCGAATCCTGCCTCGGGCATGGATGTGTGTGATGTCCTTAGGTTAGTTAGGTTTAAGTAGTTCTAAGTTCTAGGGGACTGATGACCACAGATGTTAAGTCCCATAGTACTCAGAGCCATTTGAACCATTTTTGAACAAGCAGTTGGTGCCTGAGGTTGTTTCCCTTCCAATGAAATACCTTCTTCAAATTTTGTTGTTAACTGGAGAACTGTTTTTCTTGATGGAGCCCAACTTGTGTGGAATATTGCTCTAAATCTTCTTTGTGTTCCCGTGACACTTTTCAAGACAGCATAAAGGAGAGCTGCCCACATGCTGCTGAACAGGTAAACATCCATGCTCAGCCTTGATGAAATGCTACCTGTGAAACAAGGAATTGGCGATGTTCCAGCAGCCTGACCACCACTGACATTTGCATGAAACAAAACACAGTGGAGCAAAGTATTAATGCTATACACATAGTATAACTAGAGGTACAATTTTCATTCCGTGTTAATATGTCACATCGATTCCTGTGCCATCCTGTATGTTTACAACTGCTACAAACTTCAGTGATCCAACAACTGTAGCACTATAGTAGCACGGCGAACTCATGTTGTATGTCAGCTGAAAAATACACTAGGGTCCCAAAGTTGAGAATAATCATGAAAACACAGAAATGAAATGATATGAGCAATTACCCAACATCAGTATAAATATTTAGCTACAAACCCTACTTGATCACTCGATATAGGAAAGGGTTACTATGTTCTGTGCTGTGAATAGCAGCTTAATCAGAAGATAAACACAAACAGTGAATGAGACCACCTGTGTCTCAGTTTTGTTTGTTTATTACTTGGCAGTGGGTATAGTGTCTTGGTGAAGTTGACAAGATGCCAATTGAAACCTGTTGTGTAGCATGGAATACTCGGCCACCTGGAAGCAGGCCAGACACAGACTGAAGTGTCAATATCCTTTGGAATAACACAGTGTCATTTCGAGGCGTTGGTAATGGCATTGAAACACAGAAGATGTTTGTCGTAGACCAGCACAAGGCTGACCAAGAATAAACCCCCCACAGCAGGACTGATATCTGGCCATAGCTTCCCAACAGAATTGGACTACCACAGCGAGAAAACTGGTTGCAGAGCTTGCAGTTGTCTCCAGAGCTGCTGTTTCCTGATAAACTGTGTATCAGAGGCTCAGAACTGCAGTTTTGTTTGCCAAATGTCTGGCCATGCATATCCTGCTTACTTCAGCCAGAAATGGGCCATTGTATTGTGGAGCCAACAACATCAAAATCGGACCCTGAATGAATTGAGGAATGTGCTCTTAACAGATGAATCCCGCTTTAGTTTGCAAAATGATTCTTATTACATATTACTCTGGAGAGAACCTGGTGGCTGATGCAACCCTAGGAGCAGCATGGAAAGAGACGTCTTGTGGTGATGGTGTCATGGAGTGGGGAGCATCATGCTGAATGGCTGTACAGTGCTGTGTATCCTTGTTGGTGGTTGGAGGAATATTTTAATCACTCAAAGGTACAGAGGTGAGGTACTGCTACCAAATGTTCTGAAACCTATAAAACATGCATCGGATGCTTTAGGGAGGCAAATTGCATCCAGTCAGCCTCCACCAAGGACACTTCCATACCTCCACAATGGTTCCTGCTGGGGAATAGGATTGACTGTCAAGAGAGCTCTTGAACCAACTCACAGAGAGCATGCCTCATCACTGTGCAGCATATGTAGCTGTTTGGTGTAACTGTAACTCCTATTACCAGCTTCTTTTTTTAAAGAGATTATCCACTTGTGTTATTTTCTTTCAAAGGTTATCTTAGCTATCAAAACTTCCCTAATGTTATGTTTTGGACACTGTTGCATGCCAAATGTCTTGTGATTAAGCTGTAGCTCATTCAGTTATTCTTCAAATATCTTGATAAGGCAATATGTCCTCTTTTTGTGATTTTGCTTAATTTTTTGTACACTATAGTACATTACATAATGAATGTGTTTGAACATTAACAACAATATGATATGTTTTCATATAACATTATTACTTTTGTGTGTAATTTATACCATAGCTGCTGCTGATATGCAAATGTGCATCTATAAAGTTGCATCATTTTAGAATAGACAGATAATCTTCCCCCTCTTTTGTCCATCCTCAACACGGCATCAAAGTTTTCCTTCTTGGTTTCCCCACACTTCGCTGAGGTCGGAGCTTTGCAGCAATGAGGAGGAGGTTAATTATATTTTCTTCAGCTGCCACAGAGAACTAATATAGCATCTGATGTCCACTGGAAATGCTTTACCAACAAACATTAAAACTATTTTAGCAAATGGTAAACATGTTAATTTGCTTAGATCATTGACTTAAATTCAGTCTAAGTGGGTGTAACAGGTAATTACTTTTTTATGGTTCTGAGGCTGGCTGTAAGGATGTTGCCCGAAAGCCATTTAAAACAGGGAGCTGGGGGAACCTGTTAGCATGAACTTCTTCTGTTAATATCTATACAGTGGAATTATTGCGTCTGAGATCACTAAAACTTGAAATAAAAAAAAAAAAGTGTTTTAAACAACATAGTGGTTGTCAAAAACTTGAAGGGTTTTACTGCTTTGGACTTAGTGTGTCAGAGTCTCATTCATAGTGATGGAACAGTGATGTACCTAATATATCCATTGTTCAGTACATATTACACCATTGGAGGTGATAGACAACCTTGCCAAGAGAAAGAGGAAACGGTTACATCGTTATAGGAAAGGTGCTTATTATTTTCTGGTGCCTTTGTTTTACTTTTAATTATTTAAAGCCATGATTTATTTATTTGTTCATCTTTAGAACAATATACATGATTCGGATGTCATCAGTACTTTGCACAATGTTTCTTATATTTAGTCCCAAACCTTTCAGAAATGCTGATCCCCCGTCTGACTCATGATTTGCCTTTTTATTCTGATGCATCCCATGTTTTGTAAAATGCTTTCTTTCCAGATCATATAAGTAGACTGTCATATAACATGCAGCTTTTAGATGCTAAATACTCGTGTTTATCCCAACAACAATATGTGTCAGAATATTTCTGCCCCCGTGCTTTCATCTCCATTGATTTGTGTTTGTCACCTTACTGAGCCATTTGGCACCTGCTGAAAGGATCTGACATGTCGTGCATATGCTGGCGGAGACATATACACACTTGGTGCAGTTGATGAGGGGATGCCCCAGGGCTTTTTTTTTTTCTAAGCCCATCTGTGATAATTGGTAGCCATCCTTTTAGCTAATGTTTTGAGTATTTTGAGTGGTCCCATTTTGGCTATACAGTGTTTCTTGAAACCTCTGTTTGAAGGATGGATTTACAGTAATCCATAGATTGGAGATTTTTAGGGTATTTCAATTGTGGTATTGACAAGTGGCTAATGTGAGAATGAAATTTGACAAGTTTCTGTGTAAGTCATTCTGTTTTGTAATTTCTTCTAATGGCCATGTCTTGAGGTTACTATAAGATGTGTATTGTATTGTGCAGTTAGTGGAATGGGGCCTCCTGTTTTTGATTTGTCAGTTAAGACTTTATGTGATCAATGAAAATGTCTGCTGAATATTGTTCACACCTCTCAACCCAGCACCACCACTCCTAACCACCTTCGGGATTTTCATGCAATCTTTCTTTCCATACTAAATGTTCAAACAGTTTATAACAATTCAGCTGCTGACATTTTAAGATGCTGATCTGAGTGAACATCTTGTACTTGAACAGAACTGAGTCCCTCTCCAAGAAGAGAAAATTATCTATGCTCCGGGAGGGAGATAAATTTATATTCTGACAGAAAAAGAGTATTTATTATTAAATAACTCTAAGGAACTGTACGCTAAACTCCCAATAGATCAAGTAGAATGCAAAGAAACAAAGATGTGAAAATAAACCTTTGTAATGGTATCCATGTCTGAACAGGACGATTGTGAAGTCCAATTATTGCAAAACAGGGGTATTTCAAAGAATTGCACCCAAAAACTGATTATCTTAGACAAAAGTTTGCGGACACATCTTGCTGATAATGAAATAAGCCTGAAGAAAGAAAGTACAACCCTTTTGTGTGAGAAACAGGCTTTCAAGGATGTTCACCTACAATTGTATTTGTTCCTTACAAACTGCAAAGGTTATGAATCACAGATCCAGTTGATCCCTAAGTAGACTTATGAAGAATTAGAGAAAAAGCTAAACATACCAGGGATATCCTTAGAATTACCATTAAGACTCATAGTTGACTGGGCTAGACGACCTACTGGTAGCTGGAAAAAAAAGTTGGAGTAGGTGGAGCAGCTAATTGATAAAAAGCAAAGAGAGATGGACCATGAGAGGAGAGTCAACGTTATTGCCCATAGTTCTGATACAATGACATCCTGTGGGATGTTTTTGAAATTTAGACTTCTTAAAACATTATTTTAACACTTTTCCGAGCATTTTAAAAGGATAAATACAACATTTGTACCGGTAGAAAATAAAACTCCCGTCTGCACTAACAATCAAGTTATTATGTGTCTCGGGGTATCTTTTCAGTAATCGTATATATGGTGTGTCGCCTGTGACTGTGCGTACCTCTAGTGGTGTGATACAAGGACTTTTCCTGTTGTATGCAGACTAGTAGTCAAACCTATTAGTCGCTGAGGTCGCAGATCTGGCAGTAAGTCGTAGAAGGACAAAAAATCTGCTCTGATAATAGGCTGTGATATATCTGCCACTGTAAATTGCCATTCAAACACACGGCGTAGCCCCAAGTTAAGGAATAATGTTACTCGACTGTATGTTCTAATTTTGGAGTCATTGGCGGCGAATAGATAACAGTCGTCGTAGCTCCGGCGTGATAGGCGGTTTGCTGGATATACGGACACTTCTGCTCCTGTATCAACAAGAAACTAGTTTTGTTTCGCAGTCTGTCACAAAAAGTTGGTGAGTATTTGCACTGGAAGTTATCGCTGCTATGGTGTCTGCTTCATGTTTCCACTTGGAAGGTGGCGTACACTTTCGTGCATAATTACCAAATGTCTTGTGGTACCAGCATAAGTTCTGTAGTGATGGTGATCGATTGCGATTTTGTGACCGTTGGCAGCTTGGCCGTTGGCGGTTGTGCGTTGCTTGTGATGCAGCTACCTGTGCGGTCAGCTCTGCCAGTTGTGATTGTAGGGAGACTAGCATCACTGTGGGCGAATTTTCTTGTTGTGGCATTAATGCTGAGACACTTGATGTGGGATACATTTCAATTCACCTGTCGGCCGTTTGTGCCAGTGCGTTTAAATCGTCTGCACATACCGTGAGAATTTTTTGAGTATCTGACGGCAACCGAGACAACCATATATTTCGTAGCACATCATCAGTTACAGTGTTACTTGCAAGTGTGCGCAAACATCGTAAGAGTTGTGATGGAGTGTGATCTCCGAGTTCTTCGTGCGCAGTAGCTTCTCTAGCCGTTTTGCCTCTGATTGTGACAAACGCATTATTAATGCGTTTTTAATGGATGCATAACGATCGGTATCTGGTGGTGTGGCTAGGATATCTTGTACTTCTGCTGCTAGATCTTCTGTAAGTGCTGCAACCACATAGCTATACTTAGTTTCATCTGCCGATATTTGTGCAAGGATGAACTGGCTTTCTAACTGGGCAAACCACAATAGAGGATTATGTAACCAGAATGGTGGAAGTTTTATCGTCACCCTGTTAATTGCACTGCTGGCTTCAGGTTGAATTGAGACTGGCGAATCGGTCATTATCGTGCTGAAACGAGCGCGACGCGGCTGGCGCGGAAGTTACAAATGTGAACGTTGCGGAACTTTGTTAAACACTGAAGCCAACGCGGATGTTAACGTAGTTCGTCGGCTTCAGTGTTTAACAAAGTTCCACAACGTTCACGTTTGTAACTTCCGCGCCAGCCGCGTCGCGCTCGTTTCAGCACGATAATGACCGATTCGCCAGTCTCAATTCAACCTGAAGCCAGCAGTGCAATTAACAGGGTGACGATAAAACCTCCACCATTCTGGTTACATAATCCACTATTGTGGTTTGCCCAGTTAGAAAGCCAGTTTGTCCTCGCACAAATATCGGCGGACGAAACTAAGTACAGCTATGTGGTACACAGCAATTGCCTACTCTCCCACCAGTCAAGCATACAACCGCCCACCACATTTTGACCACGCCAGGGCCGCCAACTCATGCTCGGCCTAGACGTTTAACGGCCGAAAAGCTAAAAGTGGTAAAGCAGGAATTTCGCAGCATGCTGTCACAAGGTATCTGTAGAGTTTCTAGTAGCAGTTGGGCATCCCCATTTCACATCGTGCCTAAAAAGAAGAATGGATGGCGCCCCTGCGGTGACTATTGCCAACTCAATGCAAGGACCATTCCAGACTGGTACCCAGTTCCACATATAGAAGATTTTTCTGCAAATGTTCATGGTAAGACTATATTTTCTACCATTGATATAGTTCGAGCTTACTATCAGATCCCTACAGCTGCAGAAGACATTCCTAAAACAGCAGTGACAACACCATTCGGTGTATTTGAATTCACCCGAATGCCATTCGGACTATGTAATGCCGCCCAGACCTTCCAACGTTTTATGGATGAGGTTACAAGAGATTTATATTTTTGCTATGTGTATATAGATGATTTATTGGTGATGCCTGAATTAGAAGAGAAGCCTGCCAAGTGTGTTTTTGGTGAGAAAGAGGTTCACTTTCTAGAATATCTGGTGAATGCACAGGGTATTCGACCACCACACAGTAAAGTAGAGGCCATAAACAAATACCCCTGCCCTGTCACAGTCAGAGAATTACGACGATTCATTGGAATAGTAAATTTCTACCAACGCTTCATTCGCAATCATGCACTGATAACTGCACCATTGAATGAACTACTTAAAGACACACCTAAACCTAACCACAGTGTGTATTGGACTATCGAGGCGGACACCGCATTTCACACTATAAAAAAAGCTATAGCAGAGGTCGCACAATTAGCACACCCGGTCGCGCATGCTCCACTCATTCTCATGGTTGATGCTTCGTCCACTGCCATTGGTGCTGTACTTCAGCAACAAATTGATCAGTTATGGCAGCCCATTGCATTTTATAGTCATAAGTTGTCACCATCTCAGCAACATTGGGCAACATATGACCGTGAGCTGTACGCCGCTTATGCGGCAGTAAAAAAATTCAGACACGCATTAGAAGGGCGACAGTTCACGATTTACACAGATCATAAACTGCTTACCTATACCTTTAAGGTAAAGCCAGAGAAAGCATCGCCCAGACAGCTGCGACACTTAGATTATATCAGCCAGTCCACGACCAGCATTGTTTATGTGGAAGGGAAGATAAATGTTCCAGCTGATGCACTTTCTCGCATTGAAGCAGTGTCCGCAGTAGCAGATGACATCGCACAGGTGGAAGCAGTGACAAAGGCCATTGATTACGACACCCTTGCGCATGCGCAACAATGTGACAGTGAGCTGCGTGATCTATTGCAACAAGAGAAAGGATTGAAGCTACAGCTCATGACATTTCCTGAAGCAAGCATTTAGTTGTACTGTGATGTAACAAGAGGAAAGATACATCCATTTGTGCCACAGCAATTAAGAACACAGGCAATTGCATCAATGCACAATCTGTCACACCCAGGAGTAAGAGCCACACTCAGATTGGTCAAACAAAAATTTGTATGGCCATGTATGCACACAGACTGTAAAACATTTGTGAAGCAATGCTTGGCGTGTCAGAGGACTAAAATCACACAGCACGTCAGGGCACCATTAGGCACATTTCTTCCACCAAATCAGCATTTTGACCATGTGCATGTTGACATCATCGGCCCACTCTCGACATCGGAAGGCTACAGTTATTGCCTCATGGTGATTGACAGATTTACTAGGTGGCCTGAGGCATTTCCAATGAAGGACATCACTGCAGAAACTATAGCTCAAACATTTTTTCGTGGTTGGATTGCCCGGTTTGGAGTCCCACTGACAAGGGGAGGCCGCCAATTGTGAAATTCAGATTCGATTCATACTGCGCATAATAAAAGCTCATGGCCAAAGGTGTAATGTGGCAAAGCACCAAGATGCACTTCTCAGCCGTTGTCGAGAAAATCGACAGTTAAAAGAAACCGTTGCGGTGAAATACTCTCTACGATTAATGATTTTCTACAGCGTCATAGCGCAGCAGTAAGCGCTGGGGTTCGTAATCCGAAGGTCGCCGGATCGAATCTCGCGCCATGCAATGTGAAGGCGGAGCGCTGTTTAATTGTACCGCCTCCATTTTTCCGTTTGTTTAACAGGGTGTACCAAAGCTCTCCCGTCCGCACTGACGATGTTATAAGTTGCGCTAGGGACCGCATCTACCTTTTTCGAAGTTAGCAGGCAACTACGCTGTTATGGGGCGGCTCGTTTCGGCCCATTCAACATCTGTCCTTCAAGTGTAACGAGCAAGTAACGGAGTTTATATTTCATACCTGCCACAGCAAGTTTGTGTTCGTGGGGTCTCTGTTCTAATTCGAACGTTTGACTTACGCTATACGTATTCGTTTCTACGTCTTCCGTTAACTATACGTGGTTAACATTATGAAGACAATTAATAACATTTGTGAAATACAACTTTGTTTGCGGAAAACATAATGATGTTCGAAGTCGCCAGTTTTTCCACGACAAACGACTTTCAACAACTTACTACCTATTGTACTTTTGGGTCTACGAACGTCATTCAAAAGTGATCCGGCGACCTTCGGATTACGAACCCGAGTGCTTACCGCTGCACCACCACGCTGTAGAAAACTACTAATCGTAGAGAGTATTTCACCGCAACGGTTTCTTTTAACTGTCAATTTTCTCGACAACGGCTGAGAAGTGCATCTTGGTGCTTTGCCACATTACACCTCTGGCCATGAGCTTTTATTATGCACAGTATGAATCGAATCTGAATTTCACAATTGGCGGCCTCCCCTTGTGAGATTTACAATTGATCAAGGACGACAATTTGAAGCCTACGTTTTCAAAGCATTGGCTACATTATTAGGTACGAAATGCATACGCACCATGGCATACCACTCTGCATCAAATGGCATGGTTGAGCGTCTTCATCGACAGTTAAAGGCAGCACTGAGATGTCACGCAACACCGAATTGGACAGAGACACTACCTATTGCACTTTTGGGTCTACGAACGTCATTCAAAAGTGATCTGAAAGCAACAGTAGCAGAACTGGTGTATGGACTAACGTTACGCCTACCTGGAGAATTTCTGCACAGCATGGCAGATGCTACAATCACAGCCTCAGAATTCAGCACAAGATTAAGAGAGCATATACGCCAATTGAGACCAACAATGCCTAGAAACCTGCTTGGAAGACACTCGTTCGTTTTTGCGGAGCTAGACAAGTGTACACATGTATTCTTACTCAATGATACTGTGCGTAAACCACTGCAGCCACCATATGATGGACCATATCTGGTAGTCAGTAGGGATACCAATACTTTCCGCATAATGTTTAACGGTACACCTACCACAGTTGCAGTGGACCATATCAAGCCTGCATTTCTGGACGCAACAGACACCACAGCTACCACTGAACACAAACTAGAAAAGACAGGAGAAGCTACAAGATGTGTTTCTGTACCCGATGAACACCACAATGCTCAGCGAACACCAGTCACTGCAACACCAAGACTGACGTCGAGGACTACTACACCACTCCCTGACACAACCACTGACACACATGACACACCGCCTGGTTTCAAGAAAGAAGTAGTTACAAGAGCTGGACGGCGTGTGAAATTTAATCTGCGGTATCGTTAGCATTAAAGGGGGGAGACATGTAGTGACCTATTTCTGACAATCGATCCCTACGAGTGTACAGTGCTTCATAAACATTCCGTGAAGTGTTAATTTACTTGCAGTGATATAGTTATTCTTTGACTTAGCTTTTGTTAGTTATTCTGTGCTGTTCATGTCTACACAATTCATTCATGTGTGTAGTGTTAAGTTATTGCTAAATATATGTGGGAATAAAGGAATTGCTTTCTCCAACACCCACATGTGTTTTAATTCAAGTTTTGATGTCCTGCAGGACAGAAAAACTGTGACAGAGCTAAAAAATGTGATTCGACAATTTAACCTGTACTATGTTAACTGCAAACCTACCAGAGGCTCATCTTGTCTAAACAATATATTAACAAATATTAAGAGAACTTGTATGTCCACTGATGTAATTAGTTTCCCTTACTCAGACCATGATGCAGTGGATCTTAGTCTTAATAATGTAACTTCAAACTGCACCAAACCAGAATCTAAAATTCTGATTACTAGACTAGTGAGCAGAGAGAGAATGGATAGGTTTGGACATGCCCTCACCTATTTCAGTTGGGACGCACATTTTATTATGCTTCAACACTGTTTAGCTGATATTGTTTTCACCAAGTTTTTCTTTGTATTTTTAAATATATTTGAAAACAACATCCATCTGAAAAAATGTATAGTGAATATTAGTAGTAATTACAAGAAAAGGAAAATGAAGGACTGGTATATTCCACAGTTAGGGCAACTGAAAAATACTGTTATGCTGTATTCTAGTCTGTACAAAAACAGTAAATCAGAACTGTATAAAGAACTGTATGCTAAAGCTAAATACAAGTATAGGGAGGCAATAAATGAAGCAAAGAAACTGCATAACATAGTAAACATTGAAAAATCTAACAATAAATGCACACACTAAACGCAAAGAGGAAATCACCATTACCCCAGAAGAATTTAATAAATATTGCATTCAGTCCATTGAATAAATTAGTAGTTCAATAAACAAGCTCCCTGAAAATGCATGTAGTATTATGGACAGCTGCTTTAAAAGCTTCCCCCAAGCACCTTCACTTTTACAGAAGTGAGCCCAAATAATATCCTAAAAATAATGAAAAATTTCAAACCTTCAGTTAGTGTTGATTACTATGATATTGAGAGGTGGCATGAGCCCCCTCTCATATTTCTATCTTACGATTTTCCTCTCTAATTGCATGCGGTGAAAAGTTGCTATTCCTTCACACGCGGACTTCCCATGCAGCGTCTCTCGTCACCCAGGTGGTCCGGTGACAGGCGGGCTCTGCTGATCCTGAAAGGGTAAGCCGACGGGTGTGAGGGAGTCGAGTGAATGCTTTCCAGACGCCGACATTGTCAAAAGACACGCCCGGAGGGGCCTGAAGTAGCAGCTGGGCTAGAGGTTCCGTTACTTCACAGAAACTTAGCGAAAACACTTTCTGGCAGGCTACCAGCGAGGCGTGGGAATGACTTGTGTACCCAGGCAGTTGTGGTGGGAAAATTCCCGCGCTTTCTGCAAAATAGTAACTATGATTGGCTTGCTCAGGGCATAGCTCCGTGACATAGCAAAATCAGCGCAGAAATTGGCGCCAAGAATCTCCATTGGTGGAATGGTAGTGCTCCGGCAATAGAGTGGAATTTTCCGCCGGTTTTCGAGTTGCTGATTGGAGCGTTTAACCACGGCCACTGTCATGGGGCGGGAATGTTCGGTGTTCGGCCTGTACGGGTGCTCTAGGGGTAGTCGTCTCTCGCCTTTTGGTGGAAGTAGGTTACAAGACTGAGCTCTCGCTGCTCGGGTCAGCCTGCCTTCCGTGGGCTGTCTAATATGCTTTTATTTAATTGTAACTGTTTGACAAAGTTGCTGAAGTTTCGACTTCAACGCAACTTTCCAAGTACAGTTGGCAATTGAGCGTTCTGCGTACAAGCGGCCTGTTGTCTGTCTTGAGCAGTTTTGGCTAAAGTTGACTGTATCGGAGTTACAGTGTGACTTCGCTTGATAAAATCAATCACTGTACCGTCAGTGGTAGTGTGGCGAGCCTTCTTCGTCTCCGTCAGAGGCGCATTTGTATTGCTAGGAAGTCTTTAGTCTGGAACAACCAGACCAGGATAATTAGTTTCGGGCTATACTCGCGACATTATCATCACCACGACGGGACATCGAAGAAACCAGCCATCGCCTCCGGTACGCCAGATCGTGTTCTTGCAGTTAAGAAGACAGTTTGGTAATGTATGTCCGCTGCACCGGCAGATAGGGATTTTCCTAGGTGATAATCAGAGCTAAGCAGAGGGCGCCTGTTCGTCTTTCTCTAACTTTGTTCTGTCTTGGGTGTTCATCGTCTGAGTTCTCACTAATGTAGCAGCAGTTAATGTTGGGTTAGCTGTGTGTCTCTCTTAAGATTTGAGTGGCAAGGAATTGGCTCCACATACCACTTCGTCATAATCCTCACAATCTAGTTTAGGGACAACTTCACCTTCACATCGTTTGTTTGAGTATCCAATTTGAGCCAATTTGATGTATTGTAAATGTTTCATGTGTTTTTGTTTATTATTTTGTATTTAGTCTTAATAAATCATATTGTTATTTTGGACAGAACTTTCATTCTGTTAATCGGTAGAGCAACCCTATCATTTCTCACTACGTTAATGAAACCTTCGTTTATTTAACTTATTTATCAAATTAAATTATTGCAGGTGCCAAACTCTTTTCTACTCCACTGGCAGGGTTGATTAGAGTCAGTTCGCATATTTTTTTTAATCCATGTGCAACAGCAAAAGTCGGAGTTAGAATAGGGGGGGCTTAGAGCATCATTTACATATGTAGATTCTAGGAGAATTTAGTGTTAAATACACTGCTAGCCCCGGCACCTCGCATAAAATGGCGACCCTTAGCCTCGGATCTTTCCTGTGAATCACTGATTAACAAACAGTATTCTTAGTAGGAACATTCAAATTTTTTTTCCCTACTATTTTTATGATTAGTACCCAAGTTCTTTTTCTTGTAGTTCCGAGATTAGTTTTTATTAGCGACGCATGTTTACAGTTTTTGTTTTCAGTGTATATATTTTTTGTGTGTTCATTGTTTTTTTTGTGTTTCTTTGATGTGGTGTCCGTACCTCATCACACTTTGTCGGGTTTGTGTGCAGCTTCTGTACCACAACAAATAGTGCTTGCAGTTACAGCGTTGGAACGGCGTTGTTGAAATTTTATGTCTATGTGGAAAAATATTGGGAGTAGATGATTTTTACTGTGAATTTTAGATAAATTTGTTTTTTCATGAATGATCACGAGAATTAAGGCACGACTATTATCGAGATAAACTAAAACAAAAGAAGATAGCATAATGGATAAGAGGCAGGTTACTGACGAGGATAGGTTTGGAGATGAGATGGGCACATTTTTAGCAGCACAGGACGACAGGGTCATTGATGAGGAAGGTGATATGGATGCGATCTTAGAGCAACGTCGCGACCGTGATTATGATAGTGAAGTGGAGGATGGAACAGAGACAGGCACACAGGTCGAGACGGTAGCAGAAGTTTATAGTCAAACGAACGAGTGCAGACAGAGGCCAGCTCGGTCACGGCAGAACTCTAGCGCCCAGGTGTCCAGAGTTACATCGCCCATGTTTGAAGAGGATCAAAAAGATGACGTAACCCCAATACTGAGCTTCCTACGATCAATGAAAGAAGAAGCTGATGAACAACGTAAGAAGGAGAAGGAAGAAGATGAGAAACAACGTAAGAAGGAGAAAGAAGAAGCTGACGAACAACGTAAGATGGAGAAGGAAGAAGATGAGAAACAACGTAAGAAGGAGAAGGAAGAAGCTGACGAACAGCATAAGAAGGACACTCAGGCAATAATTTCGCATATAGGAGAAATTCGAGGGGAATTACTAACAATAAAGAAAGAATGTGGAGAAGTAAAACAAATGTCAATGGCTGCACAAAAAGTAGCAGGCCTGGCCAAAACGGCGGCAATAGGGGCAATGAAAGTCGCGGAAGCAACTTCTAAACTCGCAGGGCACTTGCGACGTACAACACAATCCCACTCCAAATCCCTAGCGTTCTTAAAAACTCAGGGTAATATCGCGGTTGCGAACAACACGAAACGAATGGAAGAAGTAGAGAGTCGGATAGCAAAACTAGAGCAAAACGGGCACACGAGCACTGCGCGTTCGGATACTAATGATGGAGTACACAGAATTGTGTCCCCGAGGAAAAGCCCGCGGCACTCTAGCCCAATGACCGAGTGCGGAACTAACAATGCACACGCAGAAACAGCGAGTAATAGCTCCAATAATTGTAGCCCACTTAGGAGAGTGAATTCTGAGTGCCACTTCCACTGTGATACAGAGGTAGTACATCACAGTTATCAGCAAGATAGATCAGGACACTCAGCAGACGTGCAAGCATCGGAAACGAGTGACAGCACCAGTGCGAGGATTGGACAGGATTTTGATCACAATCCCTTCCTGTCGATACTAAAATTCCAGAAGTTCAAAGAAAATGGAGGGTCGATGCATCCGAAGAGCTGGGTGATGCAGTTTACAAATTCATTACCGACATCATGGCCAACCCAGGCAAAATTAGAATTCATGTGTGGACACATCGAAGGCCAAGCCGCGGAAAAGATGCGAGGTGTGGCAGCAACGTGTCGGAATTATCAGGAATTTGTTGGTGTATTCCTGCGGACCTACTGGTCAAAGGAAACGCAAGACAGGATTTAAGAGGAAGTAATATTTTGTCCTGAACTGGAAGTGTCCGGGCTTAGGAGCGCAACCAAATTTCTTGATGATTTACTCAAGAAGAATCAATTTTTAGATAGTCCATATAGCAACGGAGAAATCATTAAATTTTGCTTTTCCAAATTGCCAGTTAGGTACCAACAGACACTTGTCGGGAAGTGTGGATCTGACATAGAAGCGTTCAAGAGTCTATTGCGCGAACTCGAAGTTGTCTTTGATAAACAAGACGCAAAGGACAGGAAGAAGAGGCAAAGTAACAAATACCACGGGCCAGGAAGGGAAGACGACAACAGATCGCATAATCGCACTGGTCAGTTAGGAAACCAGGGTTACGGAAGCCAAGGTTATGGAAACCAAAGACACGGAAACCAGAACGTCAAGGAGCAGGGTCAATCTAGACAAGGAATCTGGGATAGGAGGAATAACGAACGGCAAAGCGACCGTAATTGGAGAGAGCGAAACCAAGGACAACAGTGGAGCCAGGAGATTGAAACTAGACCCGCAAACCCTAATGCACGTCAGAGGAGGGGGAGCTTAACAAGGGATTGACGCCAGACTAGTGCGGTCACAGGCTACCGGAATTTCGCACGTAATCTCGGACGTGGCCAACTACTGATGATAAATTACGAAGATTTATCAGAAATCCTGCTCGAAGAACATAAAACAACTCCTCGACAGAATCGGCAGCCTCTTATCACAGTATCAATAGCTGAAAAGAGTATGAATGCGATAATAGATTGTGGAAGCTACATAACAGCAATATCTGAGGCAGCATACAAGAGGTGCTCTCAGGAGGTGGACTGGCCTGTCCTATCGGTTAAGAAAACCAAAATAAAAGGGGCATTAGCGGGTAAATGTACGGAGGTCACCCAACAAACAAGACTGGAATTCTCCTGCCAAGGACACAAAATAGAGTCTAACTTCTGGATCGTGCCAAATCTGTCGATCGACGTGATAATAGGAACGGACTTCCTAAATGAGCATGAAACGATAGTTGATCTAGGACGAGGTGAAGTGGTTCTGAGGAAATGGAATCCCGTCCACATCGAGTTCGACGACCAGCTGATCCCAGCTCAACTACCGTCTAACTGTGTTCGGATGAACTATGCGTGTCAGAAAGACAGAAAGGAACAACAGGTCGACGTTGCGGGTAGAGGAGAGGACACGGACGAGAATGAAGTCGTAGTAATGGGAGAAATAAAGGAGAAAATAGGAAAAAAAAGTGGAAGCAATAAAGAATATAAGGTGCGACCACCGCAAAGAACTTCATAAATTACTAGTAGAACATGCGGAGGTTTTCATTCCCAAGACAGGATCAATAAAGAACTTCCAATATGAATTCCGTGTACGTCCGCACAACCAGTTTCGTGTGCCACCCTACCCAATCCCCTTGGCGTATCGACAGAAGGTAGCAGCTGAAATTACGCGAATGCTGAGTGAAGGAATAATAGAACCTACGGCTTCAGCCTATAATAACCCGTTAAGAGTAGTCGAGAAGGCAGATGGTAGTATTCGTTTAGTCTTGGACTCGCGACAGATTAATACCATAATAGAACCCGAAACAGACAGACCGGAACGATTAGAGGAGCTCTTACAAAACTTCCATGGAATATCAATCTTCTCATCAGTTGATCTAAAATCGAGTTTCTGGCAGATCGAGCTCCATCCAAATTGCAGACAGTATACAGCCTTTTTAGCATTTGGAAGATGTTACCGGTTTCGTCGTCTGCCATTTGGTTTAAACATTTCGTCTGCCGCATTCATTCGGGGGCTGGACAGCATACTAAGCGATAATTTGAAACGTCATGTCACCAGCTATGTGGACGATTTGCTGATCGCGGAGAAATCTTGGGGAGAGCACAATGCGGTCCTCGGTGAACTCCTTGCGACATTCAAGGAATACGGAGTGACTATCAATATCGAAAAATCGAATTTTGGGACGTCCTCTGTCAAATTTCTAGGACATATCATCACGGGTGAGGGCATTGCCCCAAATCCCGAAAAGATCGAAGCGATTGAAAAGTTTCCCATTCCTACGACAAAGAAGCAGTTAAGGGGGTTCTTGGGGATCATAAATTTTTATAACCGCTTTATACATGTCAAAACTCAGAGCAGTCCTAGGTTGCATCAACTTACAGGAAAGAAGATTCCTTGGGAATGGGATGAGGCGGCCGAATCCGAATGGAAAGCATTAAAATTCGCATTATTACAAGCACCCATCCACTCACACCCTAATTTAGCAGAAGAGCTTTGCATAGTCACGGACAGTTCATACTCAGGTCTGGGTGTCATGGTGTTCCAAGACTATGTACATGAAGGAAACAGGGTGTGGAAGACAATTGTGTTTGGTAGCAGAGTACTAGCCAAGAGTGAGAGGAATTACTCAGTAACCAAGTTAGAGGCGCTGGCTATTGTATGGGCGTTTGAAAAATTCAGATACCTTCTGTTTGGTCGCAAGACGAGGGTCTACACTGACCAAAAGGCACTCGAGTTCCTGTTGACTGCAAAGCTTAATCACAGGCGGCTCATTAGGTGGGCATCATATCTGCAGCAATACAATTTTTCGATAGAATATATCCCCGGCAGTCAGAACATTATTGCAGACGCCTTATCATGGTCACCGATCGGATTTGAGCACAACATGGAAGAAGATCTGGAGGAAAATCACTACTGCCTTTTCTATATGCAGAAAGTAGCCTTTGAAAACTTTATTACCTGTAGTATGCAGGACATCAAGAAGGAGCAAGACAAGGACCCTGCCCTAGTGTTATTGAAACAGAAATGGATAGACAGAAGACACGCCACCGTCAGGCAGTTCTACCTCTTGCGGAAAGGCATAATTTTCCACCGAAATTATTCCAATGACACTGAATGGGGGGTATGCATCCCTGAACACCTAATAAACAAGGTTATATGGCATACTCACCTCAGCTATGGACACTTCGGACCACGCAAGTGCAATCTCAAGCTAAGGACCATGTGTTACTTTCGAAACATGGAGCGTCGAATTCGGAGGGTACTGTCGGTGTGTAAAGACTGCCAAAAGGCTAAGCACACCACTGTGAGCATGCAGGCACCATTATACCCAATCGTACCGACCAAATTAAGACAATTAGCAGCAACAGATTTGATGGGACCTTTGCCAAGAACAAGAAGAGGATATACTTACGTATTAGTGTTTGTTGAACTAACGTCCAAATACGTTACCTTTACGGCACTGAAGAGGGCGACAGGACGAACTGTATCACGAGCCCTAATCCGGGATTTCATACCACAGGTTGGTCATGTGAGAAGAATTATTTCTGATAACGGGCCACAGTTTAAGTCAAAAACATGGAAGGAGACGTTGTGTCGATGTAAAATTGATCCCATTTTTATATCTTCACACCATCCGAGCTCAAATGCTGCAGATGGGTTATTAAGGAACTCGGAAACTTGTGCCGGTTGTACTGTAACAAACAGCACATGACATGGGACGTTTCCCTTAAAGACTTCCAGGAGGTGATCAATGAGGCACCCCATGGGATAACAAAATTGGCACCCATTACAGTACTGAAAAACCGGATTCCTAAGGACTTGATAACCGAAGTGGTAAACTTCCCACCAAGGGCGCGAACGCAGCACCAAGCCATAGTGGATTTGGCTCTCAAGAGGATACGGGCTGCAGCAGAGGTCAGGAAGAGACGTGCCGACAGGGGAGCTCGTCTACGACACTTCCAAATTGGACAAAGGGTGCTCGTGAAGTCTTTCCGACTCTCTAACAAACAAAAAATGAAATGCCAAAAATTCTATTCTGTTTACAACGGCCCGTACCGTATAAGGAGAGCAGCTCACCACAATGCTTATGAATTGGAGACGCTGAAAGGAAAGAAGTCCATAGGACTCCACCACATCTCTCACATAAAGAAGTTCGTGGAATATTAGTAGTGTAAGTGGTGTACATAGTAGAATGGGCAAATACATGAACCTTGCTATAGTAGTAGTGTAAGTGATGTGCATAGTAGAATAGGCAAATATATGAACCTTTCTTCGGGGAACAATAATCGTTGCATTTATAGATTAAGATTGCTAAAGTATTAACACGCTGCGTTGTCTCGCATAAGAATTTACTGCTGCTAACTTTTTTTTTTGTTTATGTTCGCGATCTCCACTGTCGATGGGATAAGAGGCACTACCTTTCCATGAGCTATGTTTTTGTCCTTTCCTATCTGGTGTCCATGTTAAGGGATAATGATGAGTGACGAGATGTCGCACAAACGGGCGCATACAAGAACGTGCTCTTAGAAGCGTTCTGAGAAGTCGTGATACGCTCCATAGCGGCCACAACCAGTTCGTGAGACGTTCATACCAATGCTTGCAGGCACGCGCCAGTGCACTGCAAGATTGTGGTATATTGCGTGATTTCGAGGATGGATACGGGCAGTATAGTTTTTACAGTGATGCGCCAGCATCGCTGTCTTGCAAGTCGGGGTGAACCTGTGAGCGTTTGACTCCAATGGTGCCCTGGACGGTAGAAATGAGGGCATAAAGCCTACCATGCCAATGTGCAGGTTGGGGATTTAGCGTGCTGCTTGTGATTGTCACAGATGAATAACCAAGGAATTATACATGGAGATTGGTGACATACTGTGTAGCTGGTGTGTGGTGGGCGACGGAATCCTCAACAGGAACCAGTGCTGGCTTGGTCGTATTACATTGCCTCTGGAAAGGTGCGCTTTCATTGCTAAAACTGCATCACATACAAAATTAAGTTCAACTATAAATTTATTGTCTTGTATAGCCATGGCTAACCTAGTCTCTGGAGTTTCAGTGAGGCGTAATGAAAACTCGGAGGTCATGTACGGCGCGCACATCACTGTCGTCAATAGCGGCTAGCAGCGAGACATCTCAACATAACAGGAATTATGTAAGACTATTGTATAAGGTAAACAAAATAAATAAATAAATAAATAAATCAATAAAAATAAAAAAAGGAGAGTACTATATATTAGGTTAAGTTAAACTTTAGGATTTAACAATAGCTAGATCCTTAATATTCTGGGGGTTTTCTACCATAAGTGTTTGGCGCGCGCCTGTTGGGATGCTATGTTTCAGGTCACCAAACCACAGACCCCAAGTGGAGGGACGACGGGCGAGCGAATGTAGAATAGTTGCATGTTCTTTATAACTCAGTAAAACTTCCACCTGCATAATCACCTAATTTATTCAAAAGACATAGAATGTAGATCGTTGGCAGTTGGTAGTTAACTCTTGAGCATGTCTGCTGTCGCTCTATATAAGTAATAGTAATATAAAAGCGGGCCCGCACATTTAGCTGTTCATCCAGTATAGCGTCACACACCATGTACAGTAGTGAGATCTGTCTCTACGCAAATATCAAGATAGATTATTTCCATGTCTAGCTTAGATACACCAAGATTTGGTTATAGTGATAGCCATAGATTGATAACTATAACATTAAAATAAGAGTGTCTGAAATGACAGACCATCAGTGTATCATTATGTAAATTTATTATATCATAGAAGGTCATGGGAAAAAGATAGGCATAAGATTTTTGTCAGAACTGTGCAGATGACGGGAATCGTGGCAATGCAGAGGCCAGGCGGAGCAAAAACAAGAGGTCATCGGCTACCTGCAAGAAGGGGAGCGTCAGCGCGCCACCTGACGTGAAGGGCGCGAGAGCATCTGGTCCTACAAGCTGTCAGTCACCGGGCCGTATACCTGAGGGATTAGGCGGGATCCTCGCCGGGCCACAAGCGAAAGTGAGGCTGCCCGTTGACACTGACACGCGACCCACATGCGACAGCCTGCTAGCTCTCCGGACGCGGCAGCCGTTTGGAGGGATTCCCTGCGGCAGACCACGTTGTCGTGCGTACACGAAGAAGATCACATATCATGTCAGAACCTGCGCCTCATGTGCCTCAGGACAGAAAGGGACGCTATATACTCACTTGTTTGGGTTTTTACAACTCACTAGCATTGGCCGATCTGCATACACAAAGCAGTATCGTGCCACACACTCTAACAAATGAATGGTCTCATTTCTAACTTCTCCTCTCTATTAGAGAGCAGTTGTAGCAATCGTCGCTCCTAGTTCGATCCTGTATGGATGACCTCACACACTTGTGGAGTCACTCCACGTGCCATCATCCCTCGTCGAACTGTAATATTGGGAAACGTAAAGTACTGTCCAGCGAGAGAAGAGACCTAGACTAGTGATGTATCCCAACAAGTAGATCTCAGAGACAATTAATCGATGTGAGGAGAGCCTATCACTGTGTCTTCCTACCGTACTGCCATGATCATATACGTGGGTCTTGCTGCAATCTCAACAGAGTACTGCAGATGCTCCAGCACACCCTATTGCTGTTGCAACAACGTAGCAACAACACCCGACGTTTAGCCCTATGTGATGTCAGTACTGTGGAATTTGTGAAGTGCTTCGAATATTTCTAACAATGCGATTTAGTGCCTCATTCTCAGCACAGTCGTGAACATTGTGCAATGTGGAAGCACAACTTGACACCCCATGAACCTCGTTTTTTTTCTTGAATTTCTTTCTCTTGTGTTGTTTTTGTAATGTATGTTATACCTTGTATGTGTTTGTGTTTTACACTGCAATTCTTATTACAAATTACTGTATTGTTCTCCACACCATGTTTTTTTTGTATTTTTGTATTTATTGTTGTGTGTATGCAAACAGTGTGCCTGAAGTCCACATAAACTGAAGCAGATACCACCACTGTCATTGTGAATGGACCATCAGTTCAGGGAACATTTTGTAAAGGTTATTCTTGATGCAGGGAGACAGAATGAATCGGAGGTTGTAATTAGATTCTGAAAGCTCACAAAGAGATTGTTAACTTAAAAAGTATCGTGTGTAAGTGAGTTCAGGTTAGTTTAATGATTCAAATTGTTGTAACATCTTGGGCATTTAATTGCGGAGTACTCCAACTCTGATTGTAAAGAATAAATTGCTCCATATTTGGCTCACATGCCCGGGCCATATTTAGAGGGTGAATGTCTATGTGAATCGGTGTTTGGAAGGGGCTCCCTGGGTATGGATGTGTGATGTGAGTGTTAGTGTTCCATATTAAGAAGGTGAAGTTGGCTACATCATAAATAATCCTCCCTCTATGAGCTGCATTTTTCAGTTGCAGTGATTTTCTTTATAGAGTGCGGCATGTGCAGCCAGTTTGCGAGATTGTTCTTGGGCGATTGACTCACTACCTTGCTCCTATGTGAGCCAACCGCTCACCAATTACAATCTAAAATGGCGTAGGGGCTATGAGAGGTGGCATGAGCCCCCTCTCATATTTCTATCTTACGATTTTCCTCTCTAGTTGCATGCAGTGAAAAGTTGCTATTCCTTCACACGCGGACTTCCCACGCAGCATCTCTCGTCACCCAGGTGGTCCGGTGACAGGCGGGCTCTGCTGATCCTGAAAGGGTAAGCCGACGGGTGTGAGGGAGTCGAGTGAATGCTTTCCAGACGCCGACATTGTCAAAAGACACGCCCGGAGGGACCTGAAGTAGCGGCTGGGCTAGAGGTTCCGTTACTTCGCAGAAACTTAGCGAAAACACTTTCTGGCGAGCTACCAGCGAGGTGTGGGAATGACTTGTGTACCCAGGCAGTTGTGGCGGGAAAATTCCCGCGCTTTCTGCAAAATAGTAACTATGATTGGCTTGCTCAGGGCATAGCTCCGTGACATAGCAAAATCAGCGCAGAAATTGGCGCGAAGAATCTCCATTGGTGGAATGGTAGTGCTCCGGCAAGAGTGGAATTTTCCGCCAGTTTTCGAGTTGCTGATTGGAACGTTTAACCACAGCCACTGTCGTGGGGGCGGGAATGTTCGGTGTTCGGCCTGTATGGGTGCTCTAGGGGTAGTCGTCTCTCGCCTTTCGGTGGAAGTAGGTTACAAGACTGAGCTCTCGCTGCTCGGGTCAGCCTGCCTTCCATGGGCTGTCTAATATACTTTTATTTAATTGTAACTGTTTGACGAAGTTGCTGAAGTTTCGACTTCAACGCAACTTTCCAAGTACAGTTGGCAATTGAGCGTTCTGCATACAAGCGGCCTATGTTGTCTGTCTTGAGCAGTTTTGGCTAAAGTTGACTGTATCGGAGTTACAGTGTGACTTCACTTGATAAAATCAATCACTGTACCGTCAGTGATTGTGTGGCGAGCCTTCTTCGTCTCCATCAGAGGCGCATTTGTATTGCTAGGAAGTCTTTAGTCTGGAACAACCAGACCAGGATAATTAGTTTCGGGCTATACTCGCGACGTTATCATCACCACGACGTGACATCGAAGCAACCAGCCATCGCCTCCGGTACGCCAGATCGTGTTCTTGCAGTTAAGAAGACAGTTTGGTAATGTATGTCCACTGCACCGGCAGATAGGGATTTTCCTAGGTGATAATCAAAGCTAAGCAGAGCGCGCCTGTTCGTCTTTCTCTAACTTTGTTCTGTCTTGGGTGTTCATCGTCTGAGTTCTCACTAATGTAGCAGCAATTAATGTTGGGTTAGCTGTGTGTCTCTCTTAAGATTTGAGTGGCAAGGAATTGGCTCCACATATCACTTCGTCATAATCCTCACAATCTAGTTTAGGGACAACTTCACCTTCACATCGTTTGTTTGAGTATCCAATTTGAGCCAATTTGATGTATTGTAAATGTTTCATGTGTTTTTGTTTATTATTTTGTGTTTAGTCTTAATAAATCATATTGTTATTTAGGACAGAACTTTCATTCTGTTAACCGGTAGAGCAACCCTATCATTTCTCACTAAGTTAATGAAACCTTCGTTTATTTAACTTATTTATCAAATTAAATTATTGCAGGTGCCAAACTCTTTTCTACGCCACTGGCAGGGTTGATTAGAGTCAGTTCGCATATTTTTTTTAATCCATGTGCAACAGCAAAAGTCGGAGTTAGAATAGGGGGGGCTTAGAGCATCATTTACATATGTAGATTCTAGGAGAATTTAGTGTTAAATACACTGCTAGCCCCGGCACCTCGCAATATGTCATGTAATTTGTTGAAAGATGTTATTGATTGTGTGATTTATCCTTTAACTTTTTGTGTTAACAGTTGCCTAGTTGAAAGTAAGTTCCCCAACATACTAAAAATTTCTAGAGTTGTGCCCATATATAAAAAAGGGGGAAAAGAGCTGTCCTGCTAGCTACCGACCTATATCCATAACTCCAGTTATCGAAAAATTTTAGAAACAATTGTGTATGAGCAAGTTAGCGTCTACTTGGGTAAACTAAATATAATTAGTGATAAACAGTTTGAATTTAGGAAAGGTAAATCCACAACAGATGCAATGGACTCCCTTGTAAAATTAGTCCTAGATGTGTTCGAGGCTAGAGACTATGCCCAGGCTACATTTTGTGACCTGAGCAGAGCCTTTGACTGTGTGGAGCATGACACCGTGCTGAATAAGCTAGTTTACTATGGTTTTGATGACAGTATAAATATGTTCAGGTCTTTTCTAGAGGACCATCAACAAGTTGTGTGCATTGGTAAGGAGAAATCAAATTTGGTTAATGTTAGGTACGGAGTGCCTCAAGGGTCGGTGCTTGGACATTTACTGTTTATACTGATTATTAATGACCTGCCCTCATTCATAAATTCTCACACAATATTGTATGCTGATGACACAACTTTTCTACATAAAAGCTCTGATGTAGGTACACTGAATACACTGACCGAAAATACCATTGCTCAGTCCTCATTATGGTTCAAAGCTAATGGCTTCTTACTAAATGAAAACAAAACCCAGACACTTTACTTTAGTCTCAAAGAGATTCCTAACTACCAAGAATTAGAAACTGTAAAATTTTTAGGTGTTGCTATTGACAATAAATTGACATGGGAACCACACATTAAAAATATATTGGCTAGGCTTTCAAGAGATATTTATCTAATTAGAAATTTAAAAAGACATGTTCCCAATGACTATGTGAGATCAGCATATTTTGCCTTCTTCCAGAGCATCATCTCTTATGGAATTTTACTGTGGGGTAGCAGCTGTCATGTAAATGAATTTTACTTTTACAGAAGAAAGTAATATGAATAATAATGGTTTCCAATAAAACAGAACATTGTAAACCTCTGTTTATTAAATTGCAGTGTATTGCATTAGTAAACTTATTCATCTACAATGTTTTATTGTACATTAGAAACAATGTCCCTAATTTTGTGTTGAGAAGTGATATTCATAGCCATAATACTAGAAACAGAACTTCTGTAGATGTGCCATATCGTAGATGATCAAAATTGCAGAACTCTTACCTAGTTCTTGGACTAAGGACATTTAATAGACTAAGTGCTGACTTTAAAGAACTGCCTGTAAATATTTTTAAAACTAATTTATACAAGCTACTAGTGAACAATCCGTTTTACACCATTGATGAATTTTTTGAAGATGAAAATACTGTATTCTAACGTGTACCTATTTTATGTAAAGCAATTTACATCGATATAGTAGTTTACGTAGAAATAAATGCTTTTGACTTTGTCTATTGCTGTAATCAGCCAAATGACAGTAAAATTATTATTATTATTATTTATTGATTAACTTAAATTTATGATTTGCACAAAAATAAAATTACAATAAAGTGAAGGTACTCAAATTTGAACTGTAAGATACTCAAAAAGGAAAAAAAATCATAAATGTTTCAATTTACGGTTTATAAAACAGTCAAAAGCTTTAAAAGTTTTTCATTGTACATTCCTCATCCCTATCTTTCTGTGCTGTTGGTGTCTATAGCAGAGTGTCATCCACAAAGCAGCCAAGATTCCATATACTGTGAAGGGTCAAAACAAGTCAGTGGTGGGCCATTTGACTTTGGAAAAAATAGTGAAGGAACAGTTTTTGTTAACAGAGGGGCTCTACCAGCAGTAATAATCAGGTTCATTTGGGAAAACCCCACTGGAATCTTGAAATCCATTGCCAATGGAAGCAAATTTATGGGATAATTTGTTTTGTATTCACAATTTCCACCAAGGTTTTCGTGATTATCAAAAACATACTGACAAAATGCTTTAATAATATCTGATTTGTTCAACTGAAAGTGGACTGCAAGTGATGCAACCACTTTTCCCCAAAAGTGTTGTCTTTAATCTACTTCCACACCTACATGGTTACTCTGCAATTGACACTTAATTGCATGGCAGAGGGTTCATCGAACCACTTTCATACTACTTCTCTACCATTCCACTCTCGAATGGTGCATGGGAAAAAGGAACACCTTAATCTTTCCGTTCGAGCTCTGATTTCTCTTATTTTATTATGATGATCATTTCTCCCTACGTAGGTGGGTGTCAACAAAATATTTACGCATTCAGAAGAGAAAGTTGGTGATTGAAATTTTGTAAATAGATCTCGCCGCAAACAAAACTGCCTTTGTTTCAGTGACTGCCACCCCAACTTGCGTATCATATCAGTGACAGTCCCACCCCTATTACGCGATAACACGAAACGAGCTGCCCTTCTTTGCACTTTTTTTATGTCCTCCATCAATCCTACCTAGTAAGGATCCCATACCACGCAGCAATATTCCACCAGAGAATGGAAAAGTGTAACATACGCTGTCTCTTTAGTGGGTTTGTCACATCTTCTAAGTGTTCTGGCAATAAGGCGCAGTCAGTCTTTGTTTCGCCTTCCCCACAATATTATCTATGTGGTCTTTCCAGTTTAAGTTGCCCATAATTGTAATTCCTAGGTATTTAGTTGAATTGACAGCCCTTAGATTTGTGTGATTTATCGTATACCCAAAATTTATCAGATTTCTTTTAGTGCCCATGTGGATGACCTCACACTTTTCTTTGTTTAGTGCTAATTATCCAACAGAAATTCTCTCGAGATCATTTTGTAATTAGAATTGATCGTCTGATGATTTTACTAGATGGTAAATTACAGCATCATCTGCAAACAGTCTAAGGGGGCTGCTCAGATTATCACCTAGATCATTTATATAAATCAGGAACAGCAGAGGGCCTATGACACTACCTTGCGGAATGCCAGATATAACTTCTGTTCTACTCGATGATTTACCGTCTATCACTATGAACTGTGGCTTCTCTGAAAGGAAACTGTGAATCCAGTCACACAACTGAGACGATACTCCATATGCACACAATTTACGGTTTATAAAACAGTCAAAAGCTTTAAAAATTTTTCATTGTATATTCCTCATCCCTATCTTTCTGTGCTGTTGGTGTCTATAGCAGAGTGTCATACACAAAGCATCCACAAAGCAGCAGTCGCTTGTGAGGAATGGTATCAAAAGCCTTCTGGAAATCCAGGAATATGGAATCGATCTGAGATCCCTTGTCGACAGCACTCATTACTTCATGGGAATAAAGAGCTAGCTGTGTTGCACAAGAACAATATTTTCTGAATCCATGTTGGTTATGTGTCAATAAGCTATTTTCTTCAGGATGATTCATAATGTTTTAGTACAGTATATGCTCCAAAATCCTACTGCAAATTGAGGTCAGTGATATGGGTCTGTAATTCAATGGGTTACCCCTATTTCCCTTCTTGAATATTAGTGTGACCTGTGCTACTTTTCAGCCTTGAGAACAGACCTTTCATCAATTGAACAGTTGTATATGATTGCTAAGAAAGGCACTATTGTGTCTGCATACTCTGAGAGGAACCTGATTGGTATACCATCTGGACTGGAAGACTTGCCTTTCTTAAGTGATTTGAGTTGTTTCGCAACACCTAAGAGATCTGCTTGTATGTCACTCATGCTAACAGCTGTTCTGGTTTTGAATTCTGGAATATTTACTTTGTCTTCTTTCATGAAGGAATTACAGAACACTGTATTTAGTAACTCTGCTTTAGTGGCACCATTATCAGCAACACTTCCATTGCTATCACACAGTGACGGTCTTTGGCCCAAGTATTCGTATCAACTAATGGGCTGCACTGAACAAAGTTGCACCTTCCCTACTCAACTTACTCAATTCCTGTAAATCGTTTGTTGTTGACAGACATCACAACCTGCTCTTAAAAAGTTCTATTAGTTCCTTTCTGAATAACGGTTGTGTTAACCAACATTTGAAATTTTTTATTACTCCAAAATAAGTCTATATCTCAGTGTTACAGATCCTCACTAACTTCTGAAATTTCTTGAAGTGCATCACAAACCAACCACAGGTCTAAAACAAAGCATGTCAATGTTAGTTTACTGAGTAGGTCTTCATACCTGCATCTGTCTGAAGCATCACGTGTTGGGTCTTCTTTAGTTGCTATAAAATAATTTGCAAAAATGTCATAGTTCTCCCAATCTGCTGAAACTGTATGAAAACCAAATGGAACCCATCTTTGTCCAATACCCTTCCAATGTTCAACAGCTGAACACCAAGTTCATCTGCAAACAAATGCAGCTCTCAGCAGTTCTTTGGTGTTGTTGTGATCTTTAGTCCGAAGACAGGTTTGATGCAGCTCTCCAAGCTACTACATTCTGTGGAAGTGTCTTAATCCCTGAATAAGTACGGAAACATGCATGCTCCTGAATCTGTTTATGATATTCACCTCTTGGTCTCTCTCTATGATTTTTATCCCACACTTCCCTCCAATACTAAATTGATGATTCCTTGATGTCTCAGAATGCTGTGTCCTACCAACCGATTCCCTCTTCTAGTCAGATTGCACTACAAATTCATTTTCTCCTCAATTCTGTTCACTGCCACCTCATTAGTTACATGATCAACCCAGCTAATCTTTAGCATTCTTCTGAAGCCTCACATTTCAAAAGCATCTATCCTCTTCCTGTCTAAACTGTGTATCATTCATGTTTCATTTCCATACATGGCTGCACTCCATACAAATACTTTCAGAAAAGACTTCCTAACACTTAAATTATAGTCCATATTAACAAATTTCTCTTCTTGAGAAATGCTTTTCATTCTGTTGCCAATCCATATTTTATATTCCTTCTTCTTTTGTCCTCACCAGCTATTTTTCTACCCAAATAACAAAATTCATGTACTACTTTGTGTCTCATTTCCTAACATAATTCCCTCAGCATCACATGATTTAATTACATTACAAGACTTCTGGTCAGGTGACTACAGGGTTATAAACACAAAATCAAATAGGGGAAATGCAGGAGTAGGTTTAATAATGAATAGGAAAATAGGAATGCGGGTAAGCTACTACAAACAGCATAGTGAACACATTATTGTGGCCAAGATAGATACGAACCCCACACCTACTACAGTAGTACAAGTTTATATGCCAACTAGCTCTGCAGATGACGAAGAAATTGAAGAAATGTATGATGAAATAAAAGAAATTATTCAGACAGTGAAGGGAGACGAAAATTTAATAGTCATGGGTGACTGGAATTCGAGTGTAGGAAAAGGGAGAGAAGGAAACATAGTCGGTGAATATGGATTGGGGCTAAGAAATGAAAGAGGAAGCCGCCTGGTAGAATTTTGCACAGAGCACAACATAATCATAGCTAACACTTGGTTTAAGAATCATGAAAGAAGGTTGTATACATGGAAGAACCCTGGAGATACTAAAAGGTATCAGATAGATTATATAATGGTAAGACAGAGATTTAGGAACCAGGTTTTAAATTGTAAGACATTTCCAGGGGCAGATGTGGACTCTGACCACAATCTATTGGTTATGACCTGTAGATTAAAACTGAAGAAACTGCAACAAGGTGGGAATTTAAGGAGATGGGACCTGGATAAACTGAAAGAACCAGAGGTTGTACAGAGTTTCAGGGAGAGCATAAGGGAGCAATTGACAGGAATGGGGGAAAGAAATACGGTAGAAGAAGAACGGGTAGCTTTGAGGGATGAAGTAGTGAAGGCAGCAGAGGATCAAGTAGGTAAAAAGACGAGGGCTGGTAGAAATCCTTGGGTAACATAAGAAATATTGAATTTAATTGATGAAAGGAGAAAATATAAAAATGCAGTAAATGAAGCAGGCAAAAAGGAATACAAACGTCTCAAAAATGAGATCGACAGGAAGTGCAAAATGGCTAAGCAGGGATGGCTAGAGGACAAATGTAGGGATGTAGAGTCTTATCTCACTAGGGGTAAGATAGATACTGCCTACAGGAAAATTAAAGAGACCTTTGGAGATAAGAGAACGACTTGTATGAATATCAAGAGCTCTGAAGGAAACCCAGTTCTAAGCAAAGAAGGGAAAGCAGAAAGGTGGAAGGAGTATATAGAGGGTCTATACAAGGGCGATGTGCTTGAGGACAATATTATGGAAATGGAAGAGGATGTAGATGAAGATGAAATGGGAGATACGATACTGCGTGAAGAGTTTGGCAGAGCACTGAAAGACCTGAGTCGAAACAAGGCCCCTGGAGTAGACAACATTCCATTGGAACTACTGACGGCCTTGGGAGAGCCAGTCCTGACATAACTCTACCATCTGGTGAGCAAGATGTATGAGACATGCGAAATACCCTCAGACTTCAAGAAGAATATAATAGCTCCAATCCCAAAGAAAGCAGGTGTTGACAGATATGAAAATTACCGAACTATCAGTTTAATAAGTCACAGCTGCAAAATACTAACACGAATTCTTTACAGACGAATGGAAAAACTAGTAGAAGCTGACCTCGGGGAAGATCAGTTTGGATTCCGTAGAAACACTGGAACACGTGAGGCAATACTGACCTTACTACTTACCTTAGAAGAAAGATTAAGGAAAGGCAAACCTACGTTTCCAGCATTTGTAGACTTAGAGAAAGCTTTTGACAATGTTGACTGGAATACTCTCTTTCAAATTCTAAAGGTGGCAGGGGTAAAATACAGGGAGCGAAAGGCTATTTACAATTTGTATAGAAACCACATGGCAGTTATAAGAGTCGAGGGACATGAAACGGAAGCAGTGGTTGGGAAGGGAGTAAGACAGGGTTGTAGCCTCTCCCCGATGTTGTTCAATCTGTATATTGAGCAAGCAGTAAAGGAAACAAAAGAAAAATTCGGAGTAGGTATTAAAATCCATGGAGAAGAAATAAAAACTTTGAGGTTCGCCGATGACTTTGTAATTCTGTCAGAGACAGCAAAGGACTAGGAAGAGCAGTTGAATGGAATGGACAGTGTCTTGAAAGGAGGATATAAGATGAACATCAACAAAAGCAAAATGAGGATAAGGGAATGTAGTCGAATTAAGTCAGGTGATGCTGAGGGAATTAGATTAGGAAATGAGACACTTAAAGTAGTAAAGGAGTTTTGCTATTTGGGGAGCAAAATAACTGATGATGGTCGAAGTAGAGAGGATATAAAATGTAGACTGGCAATGGCAAGGAAAGCGTTTCTGAAGAAGAGAAATTTGTTAACATCGAGTATAGATTTAAGTGTCAGGAAGTCATTTCTGAAAGTATTTGTATGGAGTGTAGCCATGTATGGAAGTGAAACATGGACGATAAATAGTTTGGACAAGAAGAGAATAGAAGCATTCTAAATGTGGTGCTACAGAAGAATGCTGAAGATTAGATGGGTAGATCACATAACTAATGAGGAAGTATTGAACAGGATTGTGGAGAAGAGAAGTTTGTGGCACAACTTGACCAGAAGACGGGATCGGTTGGTAGGACATGTTCTGAGGCATCAAGGGATCACCAATTTAGTATTGGAGGGCAGTGTGGAGGGTAAAAATCGTAGAGGGAGACCAAGAGATGAATACACTAAGCAGATTCAGAAGGATGTAGATTGCAGTAGGTACTGGGAGATGAAGAAGCTTGCACAGGATAGAGTAGCATGGAGAGCTGCATCAAACCAGTCTCAGGACTGAAGACGACAACAACAACAACAACAACATTTCATTATCCTGGTTTTGCTTTTGTGTGATGTTCATCATTTATCCTCCTCTCAAGACGCAGTCCATTCTGGTCAACAGCTCTTCAAAGTTCTTTGCTGCCTCTAACAGAATTACAATGTCACTGTCAAACCTCGAAGTTTTTTATTCTTCTCTCTGAACTTTAATTCCTACTACAAATTTTTCTTTTGTTTCTTTTACTGTTTGCTCAATACGTGGACTGAATAACATGATGGATTGGGTGTTCACAAATTTTTAGATTCAGATAAATTCAGGACAGTGAAATTAATACCATTTGCTGTATAACAGCTATGCTTATCAACAAGTTCATATGACTGCAGCCACTGCAAAAAATTACAACAACAGTAGTAGTAGTAGTAGTAGTAATAATAATAATAATAATAATAATAACAATATGTATAACTTAACTGACAAAAAATTGTTTTTGTGGAATTTTATCATTTGGTACGTAATTAAATACAGTTTAGGGCATTAAAGAAATAATGTATAAGCTTTCTCAACTCTCCGTTCTGCATTTTTGTGTAAGTGGGAGTTTTCATGCTTTTCCGTTTTTCCAACAGATGTATAAGATCCCTAACAGATGTATTAGTTCTCAAATTTACTTCTGGACTGAAAAGTCAGATATTCTTACGCTGCACCCATACAACTACTTGTGCAACTATACACTTCTCTTGTTAAATATTTGCTTGTAGTCATGGTTATTTTTTATCCGAGGCCCTAGTTCATTTTGCCACTAATTTTTCCTGATCATTTATTTTTATATTCTCAGAATTGTGTTTTCACTCTGCGGCAGAGTGTGCAATGATATGAAACTTCCTGGCAGATTTAAGTTGTGTGCTGGACTGAGACTCAAACTCAGGACCTTTGCCTTTCATGGGCAAGTGCTCGACCAACTGAGCTAACCAATCATGACTCACAATGCTTCTTCACAGCTGTACTTTTCTGTTAGAATTTAAAATAGATTCAACATAGTTCATGTTTACACTTTACACGATAGCCAGTACCTGGACAGTGAACGACCAACTCCAAACAGAAAGTGCCGTATGTGGAAATGGTTAAACTCAAGTAGTAACATTTACCAACATGGTCACTTGACTAGAATACAAATATTGTGCTGAGGTCCATAAGGGTCCGTCAATCCCACATTTAAGTGAATATCAGAGAAAACAGTGATACAGCTTTTTCTGAATTTTCATATATACAGTGTGGGCTTACAACACAGATAAACGTGACTCCCCATAAGATTGACAGATTTCAGAGGAATGAATAAATACTACAGTCTCACAATCGACAGTGATGTGATTTAGGCCCTTATGATTCTCACCGCCTCATTGAATTACTGTATTATAAAATTCATAACTTAATATTCTGTAACTCATTCAGAAACCCACAAAATAGGTTTACTGTCAGTACAACATTAACATCTACTTATGTTAAATCTAATTTTACTACACAGTGAGTGAATTAGCTAATCTAAGGAGTGTGCTCTTACACAGCAGCCATCACTGGCTTCAACCCTGTCTCAATCCCTTCTAAACCATTACTCCTTTTTTATGCCCCTCAACTCTTACAACTGCTACCTGGTTTCTGTATAAGTTGTAAATGTCCTTTTGGTCCCTGTATTTTACCCCCGCTACCTTCAGAATTTCAGAGAGAGTACTCCAGTCACTATTGTCAAAAGCTTTCTCTAAGTCTACAAATGCTATAAACATATGTTTACCTTTCCTTAACCTATCTTCTAACATAAGTTATAGGGCCTGTATTGCCTCAAACGTTCTTACATTTCTCCACAATCCAAACGGATGTCCCCAAGGTTGGCTTGTACCATTTTTTTCATTCTTCTGTAAAGAATTCACGTTAGTGTTTTGCAAACATGACTTATTGAACTGATAGTTTGGTAATACTCACACCATTCAGTAGCTGAGTTTAGGAGTTGGAATTGTATTTTTCTTGAAGTATGAGGGTATTTCACCTGTCTCATTCATTTTGCACACCAAATGGGAGAGTTTTGTCATGCCTGGCTCTCCCAAGACTATCAGTGGTTCTGATGGAATGTCATCTAGTCCCGGAGCCTTACTTGGACTTAGGTCTTTCACTGCTCTATCAGATAATTTTTGCAGTATCAAATCTACCACCTCATCTTCATCTATGTCGTCTTGCAGTTCCACATGTTGCCCTCAAGTTCATCTCCCTTGTATTGACCGTCTAATACTCATTCAACCTTTCAGCATTCCCATCTTTGCTTAGGACTGGTTTTTCATCTGCACTCGTGATATTCATATAGCTGCTTCTCTTTTCTCCAAAGGCCTCTTTAATTTCCCTGTAGGCAGTATCTACCTTGGTGATGTGTGGTATAGAACATAAAGTTTTTCGATTAGTACTTTAAATTGACTGATACTTGTCATTATGTTTACTACATCAGTTACACAAAGTTGAAGCCTATGATTACAGCAGCAATCCTAAATGATAATAGACTGAAACTTTTCTTTAAAAAGGCATTGAACCACAGCGAGAAAAATGCCAAGAGACATCGCACTTTTGAGTTCAACTAGCTCTAAAAATAAATTTACAGTGGACTCATACTCAATTTTGTAAGGCAAAATCTAATGTACAATATTAGAGTTCATTCTTTGCTTAAAGTAGTTGATTCATCTATTATAATTACAAACTTATTGTCTGCTTGTACTATTTCCAGTACAATAAGTCATCTCATTTCTGCATTGATGTAGTTTAAGATATTCACATATGCCTTATTCGAGTGTAGAATTCTGCACGTACTTAATACATTGAACTCTTGAACATCGATTTCTGAATCAGAGTTGCTGGAAGAATGATTGTCTTCTGCAAATTTTTCGGTAATGCCAAAGATTTCTGCTGTAACTTCTTTTGCTTTTGATATGGTTTTCAAACAAACAGTTTCCATCGTTTCTTGTTGGGACTCTGCTAAAATATTTACAACTGCTCCATGTGCAGCAATAAGATATTCACACATCCCTTATTTGAGTGCAGAATTCTGCACATACTTAATACATTGAACTCTTGAACATCGATTTCTGAATCGGATTTGCTAGAAGAATGATTGTCTTCTGCAAACTTGTAGGTAATGCCAAAGATTTGCGCTGTATCTTCTTTTGCTTTTGATATGGTTTTCAAACAAACAGTTTCCATCGTTTCTTGTTGGGACTCTGCTAAAATATTTACAACTGCTCCATGTGCAGCAATGTCCTCATGAAATCACATTGAGTCCATTTTCATACCAGATTTTTTATTTAATTTTTTTTCTCTACAGTGCCCAGAGATCCAAGGTTTGGGCAAACCCCACAGCCTAGTTTTTTTTTGTGTACAATTAGCCAACTGTATTTTTTGCAGAAGTAGAGTTTTGCTTGGAAGTCCAACAGTTTGCCACCTGTCTGTCACCTTATTGGACATCCTCAGTAGAAGCAGATGAAGTGACGCTGGATGGAGCAGGGAATGGTGACGCCATCTGAACTGTTTCCATTGTCTGCAGTGGGCATTTTGCTGCCTCCTCATCTAGTTTTTGTGGTTTAGGTTTTTTACTGAAACAATTGGCTATTATATCCATTGTGCACTATGAATGAAAACTTAATACACTTTGATTTTGGAGCATCACTCTATAGACCTTAGCAAGCACAGCAGAATAGTGACAGGGAGAGTGGGCACTTGATACACCAGATTCAAATGGAATAAACTGACTATAGTGACGTATGGCAGTATAGTGGAGCTCGTGCAGTGTGATGGTTGAGCCAGGGAGGGGGAAGAAGAGCCAGCTAGACAGAGCCATCTACATCTACATCGACATCGACATCTACATCTACATCTACATCTACATCTACATCTACATCTACATCGACATCTACATCGACATCTGTATATTTTGAAAAAACCACCGTGAGGTGCGTGGTGAAGGGTACATCCCATTATACCAGTTGTTAGGGTTTCCTCCTGTTCCATTCATGTCGGTAGTATGGAAGAATGATTGTTTGAATGCCTCTGTGGGTGCAGTAATTATTCTAATCTGATACTGACAATCCCTATGTGACTGATACATAGAGGCCTGTAGTATATTCATAGAGTAATCATTTAAAGCCGGTTCGTGGAACTTTATTAATAGACTTTCTCAGGAAAGTTTAAGTCTGTCTTCAAAGGTCTTCCAGTTCAGTTCCTTCAATATCTCTAAGATACTCTACTTCAGATTAAACAAACCTATGACCATTTGTGCTGCCATTCCATGTATGCATTCGATATCACCTATTTGTCCTATCTGGTCTACTTGTCATACTATATAACATGCTGCATCCTCCTTACCAAAACGTCCTCAATCCAGTCACAAACTTGAGCAATATTCTAGAACTGGTCACACAAGTGATTTGTAAGCAATCTCCTCTGTAGACTGATTGCACATCACCAGTATTCTACCAATAAACCAAAGTGTCCCACCTACTTTACCCACGAATGAACCTGTGTGATCATTCCATTCCACATCCCTAAAAAGTATTACAGCCAGGTATTTGTATGAGTGGGCCATTTCCAACTGTGACTCATTGATATTAGAGTCAGGATACTACGTTTTTTTGGTCTTATGAAGCACACAATTTTACATTCTGAACATTTTAAGCAAGTTGCCAATCTTCACGCGACTTCGAAAACTTATCTAGATCTGACTGAATATTTATGCAACTTCTTTCAGATGGTACTTCATTATAGATGACTGCATCATCTGCAAAAAGCCTAATTTTACTATTCATAATGTCTGCACAGTAATTAATATACAACATGAACAACAAGGGTCCCAACACACTTCCTGGGGCACACCTGATGTTACTTCTACATCTGAAGACAACTCTCCATACTAGATAACATGCTGCATCCTCCTTACCAAAATGTCCTCAATCCAGTCACAAACTTCACTTGATACCCGATGTGATAATACTTTTGACAATAAGTATAGGTGTGGTACTGAGTCAAATGCTTTCAGAAATCAAGAAATAGAGCAGCTACCTGGGAAAAGTGCAAGTTGGGTTTCACGTAATCAATGTTTTCAAAATCCGTGATGGTTGGAATTGAGGTGGTCATTCTGTTCAAGATATCTCATTATATTTGAGCTCAGAATATGCTCTAAGATTCTACAACAAATCAATGTCAAGGATACTGGATGGTAGTTTTGCGCATTACTTCTACTACCCTTCTTGTGAACAAGTGTGACCTGTGTTTTTTCCAAGAACTGGGCTCGGGCTTTTGTTTGAGGGATCTATGATAGATTATAGTTAGAAGAGGGGCAAACTCAGTCACAAATTCAGTATAGAATCGGACAAGGATTCCATTGGGCCCTGGATCTCTGTTCAGTTTTAACGATTTCAGCTGTTTCTAAAAACCATTGACACTAATATTTATTCCATTCATCTTTTCAGTGGTACGAGGAGTATTTTGGGGGAATTCTCCTGGATTTTCATTTGCAAAGGAACGTTTGAAAATGGAGTTAAGTGTTTGAGCTTTTGCTTTGCTACCCTAAATTTTGGTTTCTGTCTCGTTCACTAGGGGCATTGCTCTCTTCACAGCCAAATACATTTCATTTACCATCTCTGTATCTACAGCCCTACACTTTGTTTTACACCTATTATGCAGTAATCACTGTTTCTTCTTTAAAAGTCTCTTCATAGTGACTGTATACCATGGAGGTTCCATCCCATTATGAAATGTTCTACTGGAGACATATCTATCTACTTCACTGTCAACTTTCTTTTAAACTTGGGCCAGAGTTTCTCTACATGCTTCTGCCCTGTTCTGAAAGCTTGAAGTTCCTCATTGAGATATGTGACTACCGATTTTTTATCTAGTTTACTGAACCTATATCTTTCTGCTTGTTTCACTTGTCCTTTGTACTTTGTTAATTGTCACCACAACTGCGTCTTGGTCACTGATACCATTTTCGATGTGGAGATCCGTGAAGAGGTCACGTCTTTTTGTTGCCATTAGTCCAATATGTTTCCATCATGAGTGGGGTTCCTAACTATCTGTTCTAGGTAGTTTTCAGAGAAGGCATTTAATAAAGTTTCACAGGATGTCTTATCACACCACCCACTAACAAAACAGCAGTTTTCCCAACTAATTGTTGGATGAGTAAAGTCTCCACTGATGGTTAGGGTATGATTGGGGAGCCTACAGTCAGTTCCACAAGAAAGTGTATGCTGCTATCTGTATGAAATAAAAGAAACTATTGTAGATATACAGGGTGCTCAGGGAGGGAAGGTCAACATTTTACACAGTGACAGTTTAAGTAATTCTGAACAAAAAATGTTATACGAACATTGGTCCACAAATGCTTCGTTAGGGAGGTATGAGTATTGAAAGGAACTTTAATTCTGCAAAATACAACTGGACCGTAATGTGATTTTCTTGCTAACAATGCACGGGTACATGCCATGTTTACACTATGCAACCTACCACTATTATAGTCATGTGAAGTACATAAGAGGGTCGTTTTTCTTTCAAACTCTGATCACTTAGTATAGAAGCTATGCGAGTGGCAGAAAGTGGACATGCACTGTATGCTACTGCGCAACTCTCGTACTACACACTCCTGCCATTGCTGACCTCAAGGCATCAGTCTACATTGCACTACAGCCATGTAAACATGGCTGCCGTCATTGTTGCTCCTGACAAGTGTGAATTATGAAGTGTAACTTGGTTTCTGCAAGCAGAAGGGAATAGTGCAGCAGAAATTCATTGGAGAATGAGCTGAGTGTACAGTGATAACTTGATGACTGATGGTGTTGTGCGTGAATGGTGCTGAAAGTTTAAAGCTGGCTGAAATGACATGCATGATGAAGAGGGCCAAGGACACAAGTCTGTTGTTACAGCTGACCTTATTGAACGGGTTGTCAGAATGGTTGGAGAAAATTGTAGGTTCACCATAACTGTTTTGTCTATGAAAATTCTGGAAGTTTCAAGAGCTGTCATACACTCTATCGTTACTGAACATTTAGGCTACAAAATCTTTGTGCTTGTTAGGTTCCAAAAATGTTGACAGACGCTGACAAAAGTCACCAAATGATGTCAGCTTTGAATTTCCTTGACCGTTATCATGATGGAGAGAAATTTTTGAAAGTAATTGTTATTGGAGATGAAACTTGGATCCAGTACAACACACCAGAAGCAAAATGACAATCACAACAGTGGATGCATCCAAATTCACTAAACAAACCAAAAAATTCAAACAAACATTTAACGACAGTAAGGCTACCGGGAGTGTTGCTTGTAGAGTTTATGCAGCCCGGAACCACTATCAATGCAGCTGCTTATTGTGAAACTTTACGACCTTTGTGGAGAGCCATTCAAAACAAACAAAGAGGAATGCTGACTTCAGGAATTGTGTTGATCCATGACAACACTTGTCCACACACTGCTGGCACAGCCCAACGACTCCTTGAACAATTTCCATGGGAGATTTTCGATCATCCGTCGTACAATCATGACATGGCGCCCAGCGCCTTTCACCTTTTCCCTGAACTGAAGACGTGCCTAGGAGGGCAGCACTTTCAAAGCAATGAAGAACTTCAAAACAATGTCAATGCTCATTTGAAATCATTGGTAGCAACATTTTTTGAAGAGGGTATTGCAAAGCTTGTCCACAGGTACGATAAATGTCTCAATCTTTTCGGTAGTTATGCTGAAAAGTAACCATAAGTGTACAAAACTTTTGGTGATAAAATAATTGTTTTCTATGAACTTGTCTTTTATTTATAGCCTATCAGAGGTTAAAAAATTAAATAAATAAATAAAAAATATAACGGCCCTTGTAGCACGTAGTACAATCTCCCATTGTTTGCGCAGTTGTATCGTGTAAGCCACATTGTGTAGTGTACCAGCGATGGATTGGTTAGCAGTGTAGTGTTTGGTGCGAACTGTGTTCATACAAGTGCTGCTGACAATGCCACATGTCTACAGTAATGAAGCATACGCAGATATGGTGGATGTTTATGGCTTCTGCAATGGTAGTGCTACCACTGCAAGAGAAGAATACCACAGATGCTTTCCAACGCGACGATTACCTGATTGCAGGGTGTTTACCAAAGTGTTTATCACTTTATGTGCAACAGCCTCTCTTCCAAGTAGACATTTCTCGTCTGAGTGTGCACATCAACAAACTTTGCGAGAACAGGGAGAAATTATCGCAAGTGGGCGAATCCTTGTATGAGCATGCGAAAAATGTCCGTGCATATGAATGTCTCTCAGACATGTGTATGGGAAACATTACATGCTGAAAATCTGTATCCATTTCATATACAGCGTGTCCAAAATATCCATGTTGGCGACAATGCCCAATGACTTCAATTCTGTGACTGGGTAATTGAGAATAGTCATTTGCTTACATACATACTATTCACTGACAAAGCCCAATTTTCATGACATGGAATAAACAACACACGCAATAATCATCAGTGATCATGGGAAAATACACACACTTCAGTGAATAGCAACTTCCAAGTTCATTTTGCCATAACTGTCTGGTGCAGTATGATCGGTAACCTTTGATAGGTCCATTTATTATCAATCAGCGATTGATGGGAGAGAGGTGCCTGTATTTTTTGGAAAATTCATTTGTGGAGCTATTGGAAGACATTCCTTTAGCCAAGCGAACTGGAATATACTTTCAACTTGACAGTACCATCCACATGTTACCTTACGTGTGAGGGCCATCTCAACCACACCTAACTTCATCGCTGGATTGGCCGTGATGGTGTTATTAATTGGCCTCCAAAGCCACCTGACCTTACACCTCTAGATTTATGTTTATGGGGTTGGATGGAATCAGAGGTGCACAAAGTGAAGGTAAATACACGAGATGAACTGCTTTGTCACGTCATGGACGCTACTGAATTGATTAGGAACCAACCACAGGCAACTGAACAAGCCACACAACATGTTAACACTAGCGCACAAAAATGTATTGAAATTCATGGAGGGATATTCAAATCTGTTCTGTGAACTGTACAACATCTGTATGATAAGTGTTAAAGCCATTTGTAAAAGATGTGGTACATCTTTTTTAACTGAATGCATGTAATGTGCATGTTGTAATGCATTATGTACTAAATGCAAAGTACATAAACATTATGTAAAAATGTGTAACATAACTGTACTTCTCTGTAACATTGTTTTCAAGAAAATCACTTTATGTCCAGTTGTATTGTGTATATGTTCATGTTGTACACATGAATTTTGCAGAATTGAAGTTCCTTTCAATACCCATACCTCCCTAATGAAGCATTTGTGGACCTATGTTCATATAACATTTTTTGTTCAGAATTACTTATACTATCACTGTGTAAAATATTAACCTTTCCTACCCAAACGCCTCATATGTTTACATGAAAATACATGCTATTACAATTGCATAATTACCTAATAGTTAATCCAATTGCCTCCATTATTGATTACAGCTTGGCATCTTTTTGGTATGCTTTTCATGTGATTTTCTGCATATTCTCTCGATAAGGATATCCATAATGTACTGATTTTATATGACTCCTGCTTCAAATTCCTCTTCTCCTGCTTCAAGCTTCATTTTAATATATGACCAAACATTTGTGATTGGATTTGCATGAGAAGACATTGGAGGCCAATCCATCATGGATATCCCACTGTCTTGTTTCCACACTGTACAGAGAAGGCTGCGATGTTTCAGATCATTATCCTCTTGAAGCACCTAGTTTGCCTGCTTTCTTTCTAAGTGAAATTATTGCAAACTTCTTGAAGTCTGATGGTATTTCAACTGTCTCATGTATCTTGTACACCAGATGGAATATTTTTGTCATGGACGGCTCTCCCAATGATATCAGTTATTCTAAGGGGATCTCATATACTCCAGAGGCCTTGTTTTCACTTATCTATTTCAGTGTTCTGTCAAATTATTCTCACAGTATCATGTCTTCCATGTCATTTTCACCTACTTCCTCATTTCTTTCTTTAATATTGTCCTCATGTTCGTTTCTTTATATAGACCAAATATATATTTCTTCCACTGTTCAGGTTTCCTGTTTTTAATACTGACTCGCCATCTGAGTTATATAATGCTGCTCCTCTTTTTTTGAAGGGTCTCTCTAATTTCCTTATGGGGACATGTATCTATCCCCTAACTACGCATTCTCCTTCAGCCTTGTATTGTCCTCTAGCGATTCTTGCTTAACCATTTTGCACTTGCTGTTGACCTCATTTTTTTGTATGTTTTGATTCCCTTTCACTTGCTTCATTTGCTGCATTAGTATCTTGTGTTCTTTTGTCAATTAAATTCACTATATCTTCAGTAACCCTGGGATTTCTACTGGACGTTGTCTTTTATTTATTTGATTCTCTGATGCCTTCACTATTTCATCTCTCAAAGCTAACCATTCGTCTTCTATTGTATTTCTCTCCCCTGTTTCTGTCAATTGTTGCCTAATGCTCCCCCTGAAACTCTCAACAATCTCTGGTTTGTTACATTTCTTCAGATCTTGTCTCCTTAATTTCCAACCTTTCGCAGTTTGTTCAGTTAGTCTGCAGTTCACAACCAATAAATTACTGTAGAGTCCACATCAGCTCCTGGAAATTACTTTCAGTTCAAACTCTGTCATAAGACCAGGAATGTCTCCAGCAATGGTACGCTAGGGATCAAAAGTATTCAGACACCCCAAAAAACATACATTTTTCATATTAGGTGCATTTTGCTGCCACCTATTGTCAGGTACTCCATATCAGTGACCCTAGTAATCATTAGACCTTGTGAGAGAACAGAATGAGGCACTGTGTGGAACTCATGGACATCGAATATGGTCAGGTGATTGGGTGTCACTTGTGTCATATGGTTGTAAGTGAGATTTCCACACTCCTCAACATCCCTAGGTCCACTGTTTCTGATGTGATAGTGAAGTGGAAACGTGAAGGGACACGTACAGCACAAAAACGTACAGGCCGACCGCGTCTGTTGACTGTCAGAGACTGCCAACAGTTGAAGAGGGTCATAATAGGCAGACATCTATCCAGACCATCACACAGGAATTCCAAACTGCATCAGGATCCACTGCAAGTACTACTACGACAGGTAGGTGGGAGGTGGGAAAACTTGGATTTCATAGTAGAGCGACTGTCGTAAGCCACTCATCACGCTGGTAAATGCCAAACAATGCCTCGCTTAGTGTAAGTGGTGTAGACACTGGATGACTGAGCGATGGAAAAATGTTGTGTGGAGTGATGAATCACGGTACGCAATGTGGTGATCCAATGGCAGGGTGTGAGTATGGCGAATGTCCAGTGAATGTCATCTGCCAGCGTGTGTAGTGCCAACAGTAAAATTTGGAGGTAGTGGTGTTATAGTATGGTTGCATTTTTCATTGAGGGGGCTTGCACCGCTTGTTGTTTTGCATGGCACTATCACAGCACAGGCCTACATTGATGTTTTAAGCACTTTCTTGCTTCCCGCTGTTGAAGAGGAATTCGGGGATGGCGATTGCATCTTTCAACAAGACCAATTACCTGTGGCAGAGTGGTTACATGACAATAACAGCACAGAGTCCTGAACTGGATTCTATAGAACACCTTTGGGATGTTTTGTAACACTGACTTCGTCCCTGGCCTCACCGACCGACATTGATACCTCTCCTCAGTGCAGCACTCCGTGAAGAATGGGCTCCCATTACCCAAGAAACCTTCCAGCACCTGATTGAGTATATACCTGCAAGAGTGGGAGCTGTCATCAAGGCTAAGGGTGGACCAACACCATATTGAATTCCAGCATTACCGAAGGAGGGCACCACGAACTTGTAAGTCATTTCCAGCCAGATGTCCGTATACTTTTGATCACATAGTGTATGTGTGGTGATGTAAGCCATAATGTAATTTAATGTGTGATGAAGTGTTTTGACCTCTACAGTGACGTTTAATTACCTACTTTGTGCCCTGTATACTACCTGTAAATATTATCTCTGTGTGTTCCTATTGTATTTGCAGCTTCATTGTTTACGTGCATTGCCACCCACAAATTGTTAAATGTAGCATTTACCTTTATTTCTGATTTGACAAATCCTGCATCATTTATTTGTTATGATGGATACTAATTAAATTAAAGTTTAAACATCTTCAAAATCCGCCCAAAACTCTTAGCTTTTGATTCCACAGACCAGTGACGAGATCATACACTGTGTTGTGCTCTCTGCTTATTAATCCCAGGCAGGCAATAGCTCCCCAAGTTAGATATGCCAGTACTGCATTGTGTCCCCAAGTTAGTGGCATTGTTCATTAATTGTGCTGTAATTTTCAGTTGTTGGAACAAAACTGTAAAAACTGTAACACTGCAATTTCTAATGCAAGAGATGGCCTGTGGAAAAATCCCATTCGATTACAAAAATCAACATTAATTAATTAATTATTGATATTGTTTGTAAGAGCTACTCAAACTGCCAGTAAAAGTAGGCACCCAGGTTCCAGTCCAGGCTGGAAAATTTTTGGTCAGATATGTTCTTTTCCTGTTACACAGTCAGACATGATGATGATGATAATAATAAACTTCAATGTAATTTTTTTCATTTTTTGCTGTTTTTTCCATTCACTTTTCACACTTGTAAATTACGTATGAATAACAATGAAGTGTAGCTCAAAACAGCAGTACAAAATGCCCTTCGTAATCAAATGTAACTGTAGAAAGTACACTGTAATAAAAAAAAAGAAGAACCCACGATGCACTATGAATGGAACAGAAGTCAGTAGAAGTGAGGTACATGCATAAACAAACAAATAATTACACTTTCAGAAAAACTGGATGATTTATTTAAGAGAAAGAACTTAACAAATTGAGCAAGTCAATAGCGAGTTGTTCCACTTATAGCCCTTATGCAAGCAGTTATCTGGCTTACCATTGATTGATAAGAGTTGTTGGATGTGCTCCTGAGGGATATCGTGCCAAATTTTGTCCAACTGGCATGTTAGGTCATTGAAATCCCAAGCTGGTTAGAGGGTCCTGCCCTAAATGCTCCAAATATTCTCAATTTGGGAGAGATCCAGTGACCTTGATGGCTGAGGTATGTTTTGGAAAGTGCAAAGACAAAAAGCAGAAACTCTTTCTGTGTGTGAGCGGGCAGTATCTTGCTGAAATGTATGCCCAGGATGGCTTCCCATGAAGGGCAACAAAATCAGGATTGGCAAATGGCTTAGAAAAGATGGGGTTATAACACCCTGCATAAGGTTGGGCACCTATTGAAGCACCACGAAACCAGAGAAGACAATTGCTATGCACAATCAGGCTTCTATCAGATCCAGTGTAGTGAGTACCCTTCTGCATACATAGGCCAAACTGGCTGCTCCTTTAACATACGGTTCAGAGAGCATCAGGATCTTAGCAATTCCAAATCCGCTCTCACTAACAACCTGTAGGATCATAACCATTTTCAATAGAAACACAAATTGCAGCATTCTACATATTCAACTTAAGGGCCTGGTTTTAAACATTTTAAAAGAAATTGAAATTATCCACAGCATTTGTCAGGATCCGTCTGGCATTTTGAACAAGCAAACTGTGCTTAAGCATGCAGTCCTGCTGAATAACTTTTCTTTTTTTAAGCAGAGTCCAGCTTCATTTCCTTCTCTTTCTAGTCCCAGGTTACTGTACACCAGTGTTTTTTGCAATTATTTATGTGGCCTTCAATAGGCTTAATGAATGTACAGTATATGCCTGTTTCCTATAGTGAGGTCTGCAAGGCCCACCTAGTTCATTTTACATAGCTGTAAAATTGTCCTCACTTAGTAGAAGTTTGAATGTTTTTCATATTATCCTATGGCTATGGTGCAATATTGTGTTGCACCATTATCTATGGCTTCACTAATTGAAAATTTAGCTATCTTTCATGATGTAAAATGCATCTCATGTCTTATCTTATGCAAGCCTCAATTAGTTGTTGAATGTTAGTTAGTAGGTGTTAAAGTGACCTCACTTTTAATGTATCCTTTTAGTGCTGTTGCTGCTAGCTATTAATTGGCATACTACTTTCTGACAGTATGGACTGTAAAGCTTCGCTACTTCCCCGTTCGTCAGTAATGAGAGTTTGTAAATAGGAGTGGCACATGTACATGTTCTTTTAACTGATGACTGTGGCGCGTTGTTCAACATTGCCACTTATCCACACATCAAAAAAGCTTTGCATCACCCTGGTTCCGAGAACTCCTGAAGATACACGTTGACTGTGGATACTGTATCGCAGACACAGTCCCTTTGACTGTTAGAGATGTCACTAAACCCGCCCAAAGATGTAAACAACCATGCATGAGCATTGCCTATTAGATGGAGGGAGTCCGACAGCTGATCAATTCCAGTCATTCCACCTGGAAGGAGGTAATGGCTCGTGTTGTCTGTAGTTCAACCACGCCTAGACAATCAATACTGTTCAACCATGCCTAGACAATCAATACTGTGGTTCGATCTTGTCCCCATTGTTACTTTGTGCCAGGAAGGGCTCTCAAGAAGGAAAGTGTCCAGGCCTCTTGTAGTGAACGAAAGCAATGTTGTTCAGACATGGAGGAGATACAGAGAGACAGGAACTGTCGATGACATGCCTCACTCAGGCTGCCTAAAGGCTACTACTGTACTGGATGACTGCTACCTATGGATTATGGTTTGGAGGAACCCTGACAGCAACACAACCATGTTGAAAAATGCTTTTCGTGCAGCCACAGGACGTCATGTTACAACTCAAACTGTGCGCAAGTGGCTGCACGACGCGGAACTTCACTCCCAACGTCTATGGCGAGGTCCATCTTTGCTAAGATGACACCATGCAGTGTGGTTCAGATGGGCCCAGCAACATGCCGAATGGACTGCTCAGGATTGGCATCACATTCTCTTCACCAATGAGTGTTGCATATGCCTTTAACCAGACAATCATCGGAGATGTGTTTGGAGACAACCCGTTCAGTCTGAATGCCTTAGACACATTGTCCAACGAGTGCAGCAAGGTGGAGGTTCCCTGCTGTTTTGGGGTGGCATTATGTGGGGCCGACGTACGCCACTGGTGGTCATGGAAGGCACTGTAACGGCTGCACGATACGTGAATGACATCCTCTGACTGATAGCGCAACCATATTGGCAGCATATTGCCGTGGCATTCGTCTTCATGGACGACAATTCGTGCCTCTATCGTGCACATCTTGTGAATGACTTCCTTCAGTATAACGACATCGCTCAACTAGAGTGGCCAGCATGTTCTCCAGTCATGAACCCTATAAAACATGTCTGGGATAGATTGAAAAGGGCTGTTTATGAAGGACATGACCCACCAACCACTCTGAGGGATCTACACTGAATCACCATTGAGAAGTGGGACAACCTGGACCAACAATGCTTTGATGGACTTGTGGATAACATGCCACAACGAATACAGGCATGCATCAATGCAAGAAGACGTGCTACTGGGTATTGTAAGTACCGGTGTATACAGCAATCTAGACCAACACCTCTGAAGGTCGCACTGTATGGTGGTACAACATGCAATGTGTAGTTTTCATGAGTAATAAAAAGGGAGGAAATTATGTTTATGTTGATCTCTCTTCCAATTTTCTGTACGGGTTCCGGAACTCTCGGAGATGTCTTTGGAGGCAACCCGGTCAGGCTGAATGCCTTAGTATATCTATGTACACCAAATGAAGGGGAAAAGTTGTTAGTAAATTTCTTGACCGATTTGCTTCAGATTTATACTCAATATTCTAATAAACGGTTGGACGGACATAGGCTACATTTAGCTTTGATATACACAATATTCAAATAGAAAATGTTGTTAGCAAAAATTCTGTAAAAGTTCTTGATGGATTTGATTCAAATTTTTACTCGATGTACATATATTAAGAAATAGTTGGTAGCAAAAATCTCGGAAAGTTCTCGACCACTTTACTTCAAATTATTACACAATGCTGTTATAAACATTCCGATGGACAAAGCTATATAGTTTATAAACAACAATGTAGATTACAAGAAAGAAAATGTTGTGCTGTGCTGTGCTGTGTTGTGAAAATGTGCGGTTTCGCGTTCTTTCAGTCGCTTTTAACTACACTAGCATGCATTTAAACCATCAACAAATTGTTTGTCCGATATTTATTCTTTCTCCTCACATACAGTTTTAGATAAAAATTGTATACACAACTACATGGCATACTGTTTTCTTCCTCGAAGTCAGTTTTAACAGAAAATGGAAAATTTGTATTTATGGATTATCGGCATACGATTAGAATACTACAATGGAATCCGAATCATCCGAAACTTTTGAATCCTATCCGTTTACAGATTAAAGATATTCGAAATACTGTCATTGAAGTTACTATCCTCACAGATGCAAGCAATAAGGTTAGGGTTTATTGTTCCATTGACATCGCCGTCACTAGAGATGGACTACACGCCAAGAATGTTTCAGGGATGGGAGAGGAAGTCGGCCGTGCCCTCTTAAAGGAACCACTCCAATATTTTGCTGGAGAGAGTAAGGGAAATCATAGGAAACCTAAATTAGGTTGGCTGGACATAGATATAAACCGTCCATCATACCGAATGCGACTCCAGTGTACTGACCGCTGCGCCAACTTGCTCAGTTCACAGATCCAGCAGTAAGGCCCCTGTTCTATATCTTGCGGCCGGTCTGCCGATCGGATCGGTAGGCGAGGGCACTGAGTGGCCCTGTTTTCGAAGGAGAGCCCCGCGTTATTCTGTAAGTATTTTGGAAGCGATGCTGCACGGTTCTAGTGGTTCAAATGGCTCTAAGCACTATGGGACTTAACATCTGTGCTCATCAGTCCCCTAGACTTATTACTACTTCAACCTAACTAACCTAAGGACATCACATCCTGCCCGAGGCAGGATTCGAACCTGCGACCGTAGCAGCAGCGCGGTTCCGGACTGAAGCGCCTAGAACTGCTCGGCGGTTCTAGTGAACTGAGGCACTGTTGTCAGTTCACCTCGCAGTACCGAATAGTGAATGTAGTGTACGCAGTTCGGCTCAAATTTCGCTGACTAGGTGTTTCCATGCATGCATAATAACGATAGGGTATTTGACTGTGTTCTGTAAACTGACATAAGTGCCATATTATGTCATTTTATTCTCATTTACATCGATGTCTTGTTTTGGATTTTATGGTTCAAATGGTTCAAATGGCTCTGAGCACTATGGGACTTAACATCTATGGTCATCAGTCCCCTAGAACTTAGAACTACTTAAACCTAACTAACCTAAGGACAGCACACAACACCCAGTCATCACAAGGCAGAGAATATCCCTGACCCCGCTGGGATGGATTTTATGTTTGGGAAAATGAGTTAGAAATGATGTGTAATACCACACTGTACAAATACATCTATAAAAACAACCGAAAAATTGTTTAAGAGAGTGTCAAAGAATAAGAAGATGCATAGAATGTGGTTGTAACTCGCTCCTAGAGATCCAAATGATGAAGTAGCCTACTTCTCTCTATGAGACATCAACGATTTGGATTTTAAAAATAAAATTTAAAAAACGCCTTTTCGAGAGCGTGTGGCGAGTGCAGCTACTAAAGTTCGTCGTAGTTTATACCACGCATCTGATGACTCAAAATGTTTCGTATATGGTGGTATAGACCAAAAATATTATGGCGCTGATCTTTCATCTATCTACTGTTATTAAGGATTCGATCACAGATAAATACTTGGGACAGGCAAGAGTATAAAGATGATTGCTGCTAGTTTCATTCACAGTAATTTAATTTGTGCTCTTAGATCCCTATCTGTCCACACAGTCGGTCGCTACGTATTCGGAAAAAAATGATGAATTGTTTGTGACAAGAGATAATATAAATGTCACTGTCAGTTGTTTCACGCGCAATTTTATCTTTCAGTTCTCAAACATATGAATGTCACGAAATCGAAGATACTCCTTACTGAGAAAGCATGCTCGTAAGTCTAAGTAACGAATATTTCAGAAAAAATACTTAAAGTCTTAGAATGTGTTATAAACACGAAGAGGAAAAAAAATTTTTTTACCAGTTGGGATGCGAACCTATGACTTTTTTTTAACCTTCCTGGGGCCCAAACGGACGGGTGGGGGAGTGGGCAGGGATCACAACCTGACGCCTGGCCACCATGTCCTGTTCCCAATCTTCAGGAAGCAGGGAAAGCGTAGGGATGTGGGGTAGATGTATAATGAATATCATTGGTTTATTCATTTATTTTCGTTTTTTAAAAAAATTAATATTAATACCACCGAGAATAGCAGGAAAGCGGTGTCGCGAGGAGTAGAGCGCAGCAAGACGTCACACTCATTGAGATTATCGGCGCACAATTTTTCGGAGCAGGACATTCCGATGACCAGAGAATATATTGGATTTAAGTGTGGAAGAGGTGAGGATAAACTATTCATGGCAGGAACCCCCCAGCTCTGGAGTGGGCTGTGCGGCTGGTCACGGCGGAGGTTCGAGTCCTCCCTCGGGCATGGGTGTGTGTGTTTGTCCTTAGGATAATTTTGGTTAAGTAGTGTGTAAGCTTAGGGACTGATTACCTTAGCAGTAAAGTCCCGTAGGATTTCACACACATTTTTTTTTCTGCAGTGAGTTAAGGAAGACACTGGAGAAAAATTGTCTGTGTTTGGGATTGCAGACAACTGCAGAATGGCGTTCATTACGGAAGTGCCAAAAATCAAGGATATTCTTCTCGCCATCAGAAAACAAGTAGTGAGCTGTGTGTGCGCAAATCCATTACAAGAGTTCGTCTTCGCTTGCAGAAAGTATCCTGCGTCCAGAAAGAGGAGTAGTTGAGTAGGTATCTGATGGTCAGTCGTACAGGTAAAGAGGGCCAACATCTGTCACATCAGTAACCAGACATCTCTTGCCAATTTGCACACCAGATGACGCTCGTCTGTGTCCAAAACATGACAGGCGACACACAACAGAGTGTCTGTGAGGTGAATCCCGTGAAGGCGTCATCGGCTACTTGCTTCCCGTTGACAATAATGTACCGTGCAGACTGGACGTCAGTGTCAAGCTAACAAGTGCACACTGATCGCCAAATGACACTCCAGCTGACGAAGGGAGGCTTCCCCTCAACCATATTCGGTGACCTGTGCTGCTGAAGGAACCATAGGTTGCCTTTGTGGATGTCAAGTGCTCTGGCATTATCACAGTAGGGAGATAGCTCAGGTCGAGGAAAAAGTGGCGGACGTAAAAGAAGGGCAGCAGGGCTTCCGAAAGTGGGAGGGATGCTGAGAGAGTATGTCGTGCAAGGGCCATCAGCAATAGACTCATAAGGCACATAAGGCAATGGCGCCACAACGCCATGTGAGAGCCAATAAAAAGGGCTATTGCTCTTCCAGGCACATGATACAAACCTAAACCGTCCCTGCACTGAGGAAGGGTGAGGGTCTCATACCTTATCTTGTACAGCAAGCCATGGCAAACAAATGAACACAATGCCCCTAGCATGTGGTGGGTCATGGATGTTGGCACAGGAAGTGTCTGTGCCATATGGAGGATATGTGACTCCAAGTACACATTTACATATTGTGTCCATTGTAGAAGATTGAGTGCTCATAAATGGATATCTGAGAGCCCAGCTCGTAGTTGGGAAAGTAGGCCCCGGGAGTTGAGAGCAAACGTGCACCGCAGATCACTGGCAAAATCTAGTCCTAAGCATTGGATAATATCAGCTACACGCAAAGAAGCAGCGTTGTTCATAGGAAGTCTTGCACCTACAGCCATGGCGCTACATTTGCAGTCGTTAATGCAGCTACCAGAAGCTTCGCCGTAGTTGGTAACCCATGCCAGTGAGATCCTGACCTCAGCATTACTCCAAAGGACGATGACGAGATGGTCTGTATAAGTAGTACAGCTGAGTGCATGGCCTCCGAAGTATATCGAAGTCTGCAGAGCAACGGTTCCATAGTGAAAGCGTACAACAGTGCAGGGAGTGGACAGCCTTGACACACCGATCGTTGGATCGATATGGGAAGAGTGAAATGGTCATTGTAGAGTACACGGGACGTAGCTCCATGAAGGAGATGCATTACGACTTGTCAGCGGCATCAGGGTATCGCATATAATGGAGTAGTCCTTCCAGGTAGTTACGATCGACCTGATCAAATGCCTGGCTTAAGTCAAGAGCTGCTAAAAGACAAGGCAATCGAGTGTGAGCAAGAGCAATTATTCCCGATACAGACAGAGAGCAGTGCGAATGTTATTGGCACCTCCCAAAAAGTTTGTTGGGGGAAAACCATGCCAGTGACACCCTGACCTCAGCTGCGCAGCCAACAGCCAGGTAAAGATTTTTGTGTCGCTGTTGAGGAACATCAGTGGGCAATAATCACATATCCGTGTGGTACCCCAAGTCCTTGTGGAAACCGTTAAGGCTACCATCAGGAATTAGCACGAAAAATGACATAAGTTCCTGACAAATTTCGGTCTACACTGGCGCCAGAAGGGGGCGAAATATCTGATGAAACTCCAGTGGGAGGCCATCTGGGCCATGTGACCTGTTTGTAGAACCCACTTGGATAGCATCATGTACTTCATCCTATGTGATGTTAGCAAGCAGATCCATCGTCGCACCTACGGGAACTGAGCCAAAGGACAGTCTGGAGATTACTGTAATGTTGTAGGATGGGATGTTGTTCAGAGTGCAGCATAACATAATGTGCATGGAGGGCAGACCCTATATCTCACTGGGTATCAAAACGCCGCCCATCATCGGTAATAAGAGCATAAATCAAAGTCGTCCGACAGTGGCGTCATTCCACTATGACACATAGATAGATGGATGCTCCTGCACTATCCATTGTGTGTGCGCACCCTCACCATTGTTCCTTCAAGGTGGCGGCGAGAGAGGGGTGTGAGCTGTGCCTTGGCATGATTCGCCACCGCCTGGTGCCCTGGCGAATACATCATCATGTACATTCCCAAAGAATGATGAAACAGAATACCTGAGTTCACTGCAACCTTTCATCCATAACCAATCAAGTCCTTTTGGAGGGCAAGCTTTGCACGGAGCACTCACCATGACTAGACAGACTGATAGGCATCATGGCGTCGACTACAAGCTGTTCATGTGGTGGCTTCCATGGTCCAGGGCCACGACACACCCTTTGGCAGGAGAGATTAATGGCGCAGATATATGTGTCATGGCTAGAGAATGCAATGGGCCAGACTAGAGCAGCCTGCACCCTGCTGTCAGTATCGCAGGAGATGTAAACACGATCGAGCCGCCTGGAAGGATGGATAGTGAAATGCGTAAACCCCAGACGATTGCCATGAACATACTTCCAGGAATCCACAAGGCTGAGGTGCTGGAGAGTTGTCGCTAGTGCCACGCATGGAGAGGGGCGTGGTAGTTGGTTTTTGGGTACCTGGATGCACTTGTAACTGCCTCCCATGATCAACGCAACCAGCTGACCTAGGAAAAGAGGCGTGATTGTCTCGCAGAAGAAGGTGGAACGTTCACGTCGGCGACCAAATCAGATGGCGCATAGACATTAACAATCCTGGCGCCACTAAACGTGAGAGCCACATTTCTGGCATCATGGAGGTAGGCAACTGCGAGGATATTGTCACATAGGAGGATTGCCACCCCGCTACCAGCAGGGAAAGCATGAGAGACATGTGCTGTAAAACCATGGGGAGCAATGAAAGTTGCAACATGCACCTCCTGAAGGAGAACAATGTCAACATCTGCAGCATACAACATGTCATGGAGTATGTGAATGGTATTGACTTTGTCCATGGCTTTGCGATAAGTTTCGAAAGCTGTCCTTTCCGGGAAAACTGGTGATTCAAGCATGGGGGAAGCACAGGGAAGTCCCTGTTAGGCTCCTGTGGAAGGACACATCACTATGATAGGGAGGGAGCAGACCCCACCAAGGGGGGTCCTTCGCTCTGTAGGCCTCCAGAACGTCCATCCTCAGCGTCAACTTCATAAGCGCAGGAGACAGACGTCTCACCAGGATGGTTCAGTGGAACACCATCAGAGGTACGCCCACAGGTAGCGTCAGACACAGAAACGGAGGCAACTACATCAGATGCAGGTAGGGGAAGGTCAGTGTCAGAAGGTGGACACTGACTGGGGATGGAGGCGGGGAAGGACATCATGTAGTCTGGCACCAGGGCGTCAGAGGACAGCATACCATCAATAGCAGGGTCCTCATCTTGTGCACACATCCGATGGAGGCAATCATCAGGAGCAGGCGTTGTCTCTTCCATTTCTTTGGCGACCGTTACTTCCTAACGTGGTGTTCCATGTTGGATGGCGGTCGGTTATCATCCTACATGCGGCTAGATGGCAGAAAAGTGGAGATCATTACAGCCCCATGATCAACAACCTTAGGGTTGGGACAGACAGCTTGTGCCTGGTAATAGTCATCATTCATTTGTACTGCTTCCAGCAGGAGCGTGTGAGACACAGGCAAAATGTCCATCGCATCGTCGAGAGGAGTTGATGCTGGTATCGACTGATGCAGAGGGAGTGCAGCAGGCAGCACCTCTGAAGACGAGTAAGATAGAGGTAACACATTGTGTGCTGCAGGAACAGCGACGTCTCCAATTGGTGTCTGAACCAGTCTACATCAGAGACATTCATAACAGACATAGCCTTCCTGGCCACAACCTAAACAAGTGCCTGGCTGGCCGTCATACATGACGACAGTCCTGCAGCCAGAAGTAATCAAGAACAAAGTAGGAAGGCACATGTTTCTGTAGTTCCATTTTTATCTGACAGACACCATTAAGGACATAGTAGGTTTCGAATGTCTTCCACGTTTCGGCAAAGTGACTGCAGACATTGCCGTAAGGTTTAAAAGTGGCCACCAAAACGTCTGACAGTACCTCAAATGGGAGGCCAAAACTAGAGTGATCAACCACGACAGTCCCTATATGTTCGCCAGAGTATCAGAAATTAATATGATTAGCTTGGTGCCGCACAACATCGACACACAGCTTGTCATTTGCCAGCTTTATGTACACAATAATACTGAATATCGAAACAATGAATTCTGAAAACATCTTGTGGTGGGAGATGCATTTCATCCTGTATACAACGTTCTACTTCATATGCCTTCAGTCGTTCGTGATCGAAAGGAAAAGTTAATTTAATTGTGGCTTGGCGGTAAGAAAACGCCATGGTAGTCGATGAAGTCGGACTCTGAGACAAGCTGCTATGCAGAAGTAAACAAACGCGCACTCGCTCGCAAGAAGCACAACAGGCAAGATGCAAACAACCTGTGCTTGCCTCACCACTGCCGAAGGCAGACTGTGTCCTTCAGCAATGCAGTTCGTTGCCTTAACCGCTTGGCTAGTACAATCCGTATGCAGTAAGCGCTTTGTTCCTGGTAATTCTAATCGAGAGAGACACAGTTTGATTTCATTGCCAAACGATGCGCGCCGGCCGAGGTGGCCGAGCGGTTGTAGGCGCTGCGCGGTCGCAGATTCGAATCCTGCCCCGGGCATGGATGTGTGTGATGTCCTTAGGTTAGTTAGGTTTAAGTAGTTCTAAGTTCTACCTCAGAAGTTAAGCCCTGTAGTGCTCAGAGCCATTTGAACCAAACGATGCGAGCGTGAGATGTAAAAGCATGAAATTGTGGAAGGTTTCCACTGCCAGGCTTCAGAAAATTCCTTTGCATTGTTATTTAAAAGTTTTAAATTCGTTTCGATGCTTAATAAATAAACCGTTTGTGGGAAAAAAGTACGCAAAGTTATTAGTACTTTCGGCTAACACTCATGTAATATATGTAAGCAGAGCCGGCATTTTGAAATGTAATGATTTTTAAGCTCTTAATTACGTAAAGATATTAAGTATTTTGTGAGAATATTGACTGAGAATATTGACAGAGAGAGGGGGAGGAAATTATGGACAGACAGACGGAGGAGAAGGAGATTAGGACGTATGTCTAATTCCCATACATAGTTAGCAATTGCAAAACACTCACAGGTTCACTAATAATAATACATACGCCTTGATGGCATTCCATGTTATCTTCAGTGCGGATGTTGTTGTTGGTTGTTTTTGGGGAAGGAGACCAGACAGCGAGATCATCGGTCTCATCGGATTAGGGAAGGACAGGGAAGGAAGTCGGCCGTGCCCTTTGAAAGGAACCATACCGGCACTTGCCTGGAGCGATTTAGGGAAATCACGGAAACCCTAAATCAGGATGGCCGGACGCGGGATTGAACCGTCGTCCTCCCGAATGCGAGTCCAGTGTCCAACCACCAGTGCGGATGCACTCTAGGTCTGGCCTCTTGCAAGAATCATGCGAGATGCTGTAAACAATGAGGATGACGACAGGGGACGCTACGAAAGCAGTGTGAGAGAAGTTGGGGGTTTGGGTTGGATGGGAGCATGCTCCGATAGCCGAAGCGGTTAAGACGACCGCTCGTGTTAAGTAGGAAGTCCGGGTTCGAGCCCCAGCCTGGCACAAATTTTGACTTGTCGCCACTGAATTATTCAATGTCCTCATACGGTTTACATCGGTCTGCATTTCACCATGCTGACTACGTTGCCTCTCCCTGTGTAGAGATGACATGAAGTGTATGAACACTAAAGAATGCAGACACACAGTGACATGTGACTGTCTGGGAGGTGTGCACGGATAGCCGAAGCGATTAATGCGACCGCTCGTGTTTTGTGGGAAATCCGGGTTTGAGTCCCGGTCTGACACAAATTTTCATGTGTCACTAATAAACTGCACAGCGGACGTCTAATCGTATTAACAGTTTGCGAATACATTTAGTCTAACGGTATTTCGTTTGATTTCTTACATTCATTTATTTTCGTAATTGTATTGTACCGGAAACATCTGCAGAACATTGCAAATGTTGACATTATGCACTGCGTGTCTTGTTTGGAAACAGACTTATTCCATTAAGTCTCGGTGCCTGTTGTTGGCAAAAGTGGGTATTACCCACTTTATTCTTCGTCCTCAAGTTTACATTCAGTATTGTTTGGATCAGTTTCGGCTTTGTTTTTCTCCGGCTGTCTTAGCTGTACGTTAACAGTGATAAACTACAGTCTGGATGGGTTTACTGATGAAGAATTGGCCGATGAGCACCTCGTGCGTGGGTTCATTGGATGCAGTGGAAGAGCAGCACCAGCAGCCAAGGCAACCACATCAAAGTGCGATTGCATCTATCCGAGTGTTGGTGCCGTACCCTGTGTTTTGTGCGTTTTTGTGATTGCATATTACAGGCTTTTTCACTGTTATGAAGATATTTTCGCAGAATGAAAAGTGATTGTGATAACGAACTGAATAAACCAGTTACATTATCACTCTTTAACGAACCATTGGAGATCACGGGCTCCTTATCCTGAAATACTAAAAAGACATCACCGAAAAACCTCAGGAAGGCGGAAGTCGCCTGGTATATGAAGCTAAAATGAAAAACTTACAAAGAGCATTTGTTACGGTGACATTAAGAAAAAACATTAATGTGTTGTTATACAGTCTTCTTAGATATCTTTGTTTCGCAAGGCTTTTAATGTTTTCTCTTTAATTGTTACAGAGGCTATCAGCAGACTCCTTACGTCCCTTTACCAGACTTGGATGTCTTTTTGCTGGCGCCAAACTACCCAAAACAAAGAATTGAATGACAGCACTGTATTCCACTTTATTCAACTTAACGAAATAAACACGACTATCTGATCAAAAGTATCCGGACACCTATTAATGAGCATTAGTATGGGCTGTGTCCAGTTCGAATATCCAGTGCAAGAAAAGTCAAAGGAACACCTAGAAATAAGTATACGGTATGGAAGTTAAAAAATGAAGACATCTCTAAAATGTACTCTGAGAAGGTTGCTGAGAATCCTACATTAGAAACCCCTAGTGTAAGTGATAACCTGGATCAGGAATGGAACGCTTGCAGGGATGCAGTCATTGAAGCAGCAGAAAAAGTGCTAGGGAAAGAAGGAAAACAACCGAGGAATTCCTGGTTTGATGAAGAATGTTAGATAATAAGTCGGGTGAAAAATCCGGCATACAGGAAGATGCTTGAGAAATCAAATATTCGTTTAGCGGTAAGAAATTATCAAGATAAAAGGAAAGAAGAGAAGAAACTGCATCGGAGGAAGAAAAGGGAATGGAAAAGAAAGCACATTGAAGAACTGGAGACAATTGAAAAAACAAATGATGTCAGAAAATTTTATCAGAAAATTAATAGTGAAAGAAGAGCATGTAAGCCGGGTATCAACCTGTGTAAAAGTAAAAATGGGACACTACTAACCGATGATCAAGATGCTTCAGAGTCCCCCATTGAAGATATCCCAGTCGCTCCAGAAGATGATGTCATAGTACTTCCCCCTTCCCAAGGAGAAGTGAACAAATCAATTGCCCAATTGAAGAACAATAAAGCACCAGGAACTGACAATATAACATTTGAACTATTGAAAGCTAAAGGAGTTGAGCTAAATAGTAGGATCTACAAGACTGTGTGCCTCATCTGGGAAAAGGAAGAGTTACCAGAAGAATGGAATGTAGGGATAGTGTGTCTGGTGCATAAGAAAGGAGATCCATTTGAATGCAGCAACCACAGAGGCATAACACTTTTAAATATTATATATTAAGTACTATCAAAAAGCCTGTTTAAGACTTCCACCTGTAGCAGAAGATATTATTGGGAGCTATCAATGCGGGTTGAGACAAGGAGAGTCAACTGTAAACCAGGCATTTACTCTCTGACAAATAGTAGAAAAGAGCAATGAATTCAATGTTGGTGTGCACCATCTTTTCATTGACTTTAAATCTGCGTATGACACAATAAACCGGGACAAACTTTATGAGGCAATGCGGGAATTTCGAGTGCCTGGAAAATTGGTGCATTTAATAGAGGTCACCCTAAAGTATCCCCAGTGTACAGTGCGAATGGAGTCAAGGCTATCACCTCAGCTTCCCAATCTAACTGGGCTGAGGCAAGAAGATGGGCTTTCTTGCCTACTTTTCAACCTGGCGCTTGAAAAAATGGTAAGCGAATCGGGTATTCAGACAAGAGGAACTATCTACTAATAAGTCTGTACAATTTCTGGGATATGCAGATGACTTAGATTTAATGAGCGGAACACTTAGAGATCTACAAAGTGCATTTTCAGCTCTAAGATTGAGTGCGGAGAAGATGGGTCTGAGAATTAATGAAGGAAAGACGAAGTATATGTATAATGGCACTAACCAACCCTTACAGCCAACCAACCCTTACAGCCCACAATAACCCTTGATGGAATTACATTTGAGCGAGTGGAATGTTTCACCTATCTGAGCTCAAAGATAGAAGCAAATGGCACCACCTTTACTGAAATTATGGCTCGCAGATCCAAGTTTATATCACGAGGGACTAAGTGCCGGCTTTACAAAACGCTGATAAGCCCAGTACTTACTTATGGCTTAGAAACATGGACAATTACGAAGCAGGGTGAAAACAAACTGAGATCACATGAAAGAAGTATATTAAGGAGGATTTTTGGACCTGTATATGAAAATGGGACCTGGAGAAGGCGAAGGAATGATGAACTTTATGACTGCTACAAGGAGGATGATGTGGTCAAGTTCATAAAGCTGTGTAGACTGAGATGGGCTGGACATATAATGCGACTCCATGAGACAAATCCCGCAATGAAAGCCTACTGCAGTGAACCTGGAGGAAGAAGAGCACGAGGTCGACCTAGGTTGAGATGGGGCGACGAGGTTGGACAAGACGCTACCAGAGTTGGTTGCCATAACTGGAGGTCCACGGCAAAGTCCAGAGAAATGGCAGAAAATTATTGAGAATGCCAAGTCCCATCCCGGGATGTAGTGCCAATGGAAGAAGAAGAAGAAGAAGATGTGTTCAGTCTCGCCTTTACCACGCCGCTTGAGACACTTCCAATGAGAGATCTGAATGTCTGTGATAAATGGCAGTCCATTCTTCCGCAAGCGCCAGAACCAGGAAAGGTAGTGATATTTGAGGCTAGGTTTTCGAAAGGAGTCGACGTTCTAACTCGTCCCAAAGGCGTTCCATTGACTTGAGATCGGGACTCTTAACCGGCTAGTCCATTTCAGAAATGTTGTCGTCCACAAACCACTGCCTGACAGACACTGTGTTATGGCTCGATGCATTGTCATGATGATACAATCATCGTCTCCGAACTGTTCCTCTACTACACGCTGTACACAGTACTTTAAAATGTGTCAATATCCTTCCGCATCTAGTGTTCTTTTAAGTGCAATAAAGGGATCACAGCCTAAATACAAAAGCCGCGCTTTGTAGCCGCGCGGTTATAGACGTCTTGTCATGGTTCGCGCGTGTTCCCCAGTCGGAGGTTCGGGTCCTCCCTCGGGCATAGGTGTGTGTGTTGTCCTTAGTGTAGGTTAGTTTAATTAGTGTGTATGCCTAGGGATCGATGACCTCAGTAGTTTGGTCCCACAGAACCTTACCACGATTTCCAAAATTTAAAAAACAATCTCACACCGTATTACCGCCTCCTCTGTACTTCATTACCGACACTACACATGATGGCACGCAACGTTCTCCACGAATTCGCTACCCCCAAACCCTCCCATCGGACTGACACAGAGTACACCGTGATCCATCACTCAGACTCAGCCGTTTCCAGTCATCGACCGGCCAGTAATGTCGCTCTTTGCACCACCTCAAGCCACCCTTACTGTTGACTACTAAAATATGTGGCTTGTGAGGAGTTGTTCGACCATTGTAGCCCGTTCTTTTTAACTTCCTACTCACTGCCATTGTACTAACTGGATTGTTGGTAGCATTTGGAACTCAACAGAGATACCTTCCCTGATTTCATGTGATATTGTACAACCACCTTCCTCAATGCTCGACGACCCTGTCCGTAGTACATGAGACCTACCTGGTGCTGGTTTAACTGTGGTTTTACTTCGCTTTTGCACTTCACAGTAGCATTACCTACAGTTGGCTTGGGAAGGTTTAGATGGGTTAATGTTCCTTATTGATCTCTTACTCAGGTGACATCCAATGAGCAGTTCACGTTCAAAGTCAGTGAGCTCTCCTGAGTGACGTACTCGGCTGTTATCGCTTCTCTGCTAACAATACAATACCCTCCACCTCCTTTTATAAGGCCGGGCGCGCTTATTGTGACCTCTAGTCCTGAACTGCGCTTTACATGGGAGAGTCCGGATAGTTTTGATGTGATAATGTAGGCATTTACCAACTTTGGACGACTTTCTACTGGCGCAAAAGTATCCAGAAGAAAGAATTTTATGACTGCACTGTACCCTGGTTAATGCAAGTTAACGAAACACACGCGACGCGACTGCTTTAAAACTCTGCATGTATACGTGAGACTACACACGTTATTCAGTAACTCACATCAACACCGAAAATCTGTTTCTTGCAGATCAGCATTACACTCGTACCTGTGCCAGTTCGATATTTTCACCTTGTCTCTCCAGATAACTCTTTAAAGGGCAAAAAATGAAAATGCATTTTTTTCTCTCTCTTTACAATTCTAACAGGTCTTTATGGTCCCCACTAACCAACAAAATATTATTATAATTTTTTTCAACTTTTTAGATTGAATAATATGGTGGTACATATATGTACCACTGCCCTATGACGACGACTACATTCTGTAAATGTGTAGCAAGTTCAACGCACAATCCCTCTGACGAGACAACAGTGCAGCGTACCAATCATCACGGTGTGAAAGAAACAGTGTCGTGTCCCGTTGCAGTGGCATGCTAAAATGTGTATATGGGTGGTACCGGTAAATTCGACCAATACATGGCCGTATATAAAAAATGGCTGTGAGAACTATGGGACAACATCTGGGGTCATCAGTCCCCTAGACCTTAGAACTACTTAAACCTAACTGACCTAAGGACATCACACACATCCATACCCGAGTCAGGACTCGAACCTGCGACCGTAGTGCTCGCGCGGTTCCAGACTGAACCGCCTAGAACCGCTTGGCCACACCGGCCGGCCATGGCCGTATATAGTGTGGGCTGGAAGTACATACATGTACCAGTAGGAGTAAGGTACAAAACAGGTTTCAATAAACATAGTTTTATTCATATATGTGCATGATCTTACATTATAAATTTCCAAGAAAGGTTTCAAACAATAATTTGCAATGATCTGTGAAAAGGTGCAAAACACCCTTTACAAAGCGCTATTTTGCAAGTATTGCAGCACAGTGTACTACGTTTTTGAATTTTCTTCGTACTACAATAAGCACGCCGTTGTCTGCTACCAACTTCAGGCAAATGGATGCCAGTATTAGCAAAACGGACAGCATTCACAACAGTCTTTCTACCAGTAGGAAGTTTTCTTTGGGAGACGGATAAATTTCCTGGTGAATACCCACTTTTCATTCTGGACGTAAAATCTGCAAGTAGCTCATTTGCCAACTGTGAACGAAATTCTAGTAGAGTCATCCACGTTTTCTTATCCTGCAGTCTACAATTCTCTCGATAAACAATGTAGCTGTTAAAAATAGTAGCATCAAACAGGTAATAAAATATTCTCATCCACCACCTTCGTGACTTCCAGCCCACACTGTATTTGGCCATATATTGGTCGAATTTATCGACACCAGCTATATATATGTTATAGGATGCCACTGCAACGGGACACGATACGTTTCTTTCGCACCGTGATGATTGGTACGCTGAACAGTTGTCTCGTCAGAGGGACTGTGCATTGAACTTGCTACACATGCTGCCTTCTTCTCCCTGTCTTTCCACTTGCATGCTGATACATTACCGGACTGTGTGAAATCACTTTCGGATTGTTTGAGTAAACGGTCTTCCCTCAGCAGTGATTTTGGAAAATTTTTCCTATTCGACCTAATTGTCCCACAGGAGAAAAGTTCTTCGCCAACAGACGTTTAATAAGACGAAGAGATGTAAAACAATTATCGAAGTAATTATATCTCAAATTTTGAAATGGCTCTGCTAGATCAAGAACCACTCTTTCACCTAAGCTAACAGTAATTTTCCCAAAGTCGGAATTACCAGTTATACCAAAATCCCATAATATAACCTGAAACTGCGCATGCAGCAACCCACGCTTTGAAGCCCCTCTTTATAGATTTCATAGGGATGCATTGCTTTAGGGCACTTCTCCCTTTGAACCTGATCATGCTTTCGTCTATAGAAATGTTTCTAGATGGATAGAATGACCCTTGGAATGATTTCTGTAGAAAGCTTATTAGGGGCCTTATTTTGAACAATTTGTCAAATTGTGGTGTGTTACGAGCTGGAGCTTTCGAATTATAGTATAGATGAATACATCGAATAAGTTTTTAAAAAAAGTTTCACTGGCATCACACTGGCAACTCTTTCCACGTGAAAATTTGGGTCATTGGATCAATAGAGCCTCATGCTTGGTACCTTATGTAAGCCCATTATTACAAGAATGCCACAGAAAGCTTTCCTCTCTTCTGTTGTAGTACAGAGATTTGTACCCACTGTTTGACTGCCATAGAGATTGGATTGTTTCACAGTATCTTTCCAAACATCAGTTGTAAAAAAAAGACAAAAATATTTCACCTGGTGTTTTATTACCTGTGTTTATTTTTGGACCATAAGGTTCGTGAAATTGTATCTACTAAATTTAGTGGGCAAAGACGTATGCTTGTACCAAGAGAACAAACAGTTCGTCAGTATTTTCATCAGAAGCTGCGTCTGAATCAGAGCTGGGAAAATTGTTATTCTGAAAACCTCGAATTTCTGCCTGGCTTACTAACTCGTTTCGCGAAAAATAATTGGGATCGGTAACTGAATCATCTGACGAGATATCGTCATCACTTTCGTTTACAGTTTCTGTGAAATTTGATAGACGTGCAGATGTTCTGTGTTGCTGTGAATACTCAGCTGCTGTGGATGGAGATGCTAACGTGCGGGTTTTGCATGGTGATCCATGCACTGTCACCGGCAGTAAATCTTCGGCGTCATCATCGCCTCCCTCTTCTGAGTTGTAAATGTGATCGTCGGTAAACGAATTGAGGAGATCTTCCACTTCTTTATCAGTAAGTCCCTTCATTATCTGAAAGGATTGTAAAGCCATTTGTTACTACGCTGTATAGTTGGTAATACCAAATATTATCAAGCGTCAAAGTCTTTGTTGTAATTGTTTATCAAATGTATAACCTGAAATAAATGGTTTGAAAGATAATTGAAAAGATGAAATAAAAATATAGTAAAAATTCTAGCGGACACATGATTCTGAGATTTCTGTTATGGCGCGAAATTTTCGTAGTGTTATTGAAACTGTTTCAGTATTATCTTTCGGGAAACATATTCCTAACAACTGATTATCAAAGTAAAAAGCCAAAACTCTATAGCTCTCGGCAATATGTGAAATTTCATTCAAACTAAAAGCGGAAATGGTAAAAAATGCAAGTAAAAACTCCCACATTCATGTGCCTCGTTGTGATACAAACTTATTTTTTTTTGAAAAACTATCACATAGCTGGCCGGCCGAAGTGGCCGCTCGGTTCTGGCGCTGCAGTCTGGAACCGCGAGACCGCTACGGTCGCAGGTTCGAATCCTGCCTCGGGCATGGATGTGTGTGATGTCCTTAGGTTAGTTAGGTTTAACTAGTTCTAAGTTCTAGGGGACTAATGACCTCAGCAGTTGAGTCCCATAGTGCTCAGAGCCATTTGAACCATTTTTTTTATCACATAGCTGAAAATTAAGGTCGTAAGCCAACTTATTTTACTGTCACATTATTATATTGTACTTAAAGATGCTGAACTGCAATACCTCTTCTTGTTTTTGCCGGAAAATTCACAAAAGTTGCAATAGTTGCAAAGCAGCAGCGGAAAGTGCCGACCAAAGACATTAGTCATTGCGCCATCTATAATATCGTTTCCAAGAGCGCTTAATGTTGTTGAATCGATAATATATTGTGTTTAGAAGGCGCAAAAGTTTGGGAAATAGAATTTTTTTAAGATAGGTGGTACATTATTGTAGCATGCCCAATAAAGGGATGAGACTGAGTCAATATTGATGGAACACCTTACTGATCTACCTGAGACTGCAGCCTTCAAGATGGGCTGGATTTTCTACTACGCTCTCTGTTCTGGACAGTGTTCTCTTCGGAAGGCACCACCTGCGCAATGGATCGTGGGATGAACAGGACACGGAAACAGGTATACACCCAGTAGCCGCGGCGGCGCGGAAGAAGAAGCAGGGGCGGCCGCTGTTAACGGAGAGCATCGCGCTCGTAAAGCTTCCGTTTACAGCCTGCTGCCATAAAGCTGCGATGACCAGTCGCGATAACCACATTCCTCCACCCCTCCCCCCACCCCCAACTGCGTATTGCCTCTCGAGACACCTCTGGCGACCTTCCGGAGGCTCCTATTCTCAAGAGGACGAGCGGCGACCGTGTACCATCGTCTACGATTTGTAAAAAAAGAAAAAAACTGTTCCTGCCGAAAGACAGGCTAGTTACGACCTAAAGGCAGAAAATTTTTACACAGTCGTGGAGGACTTCATTTATACCACCCGTGCAGTTTATTTGGTAAAGCCATCAAACATACCAATCAATATCTATTGCATTTATACACTGACGGAAAAAAAATCGTAGCACCAAGAAGTATAATTAACAGAGTAATGAAATTTCAGGAATAGATTTGTGTAGGTACCATATTTAAGTGATCAGTACTGCTAAATCACAAGTTAATGTAAGGACGAGGTAAGCCTTTGTAAATGTGAAATGATGGTACATTAATAACCGACGTAAGCGCCATTACAGGTGCCGGAAGTCAGTTTGTGGGATGGAGTTCCAAGCCTGTTGCACTTGGTTAGTTAATAAAGGGACGGTTGTTAGTGGATGGCGCTGGAGTTGTGGTCCGATGATACCCCATATGTGCTCGATTAGAGACAGATTTGGTGATCGGGCAGGCCAAAACAATATATCGATACTCTATACAGCACATTAGGTTACAACAGCGGTATGTGGACGGGCGTTATCCTGTTAGAAAACACGTCTTGGAATTCTGTTCGTGAATGGCAGCACAAATGGTTAAATCATCAGACCGACGTACAATTTTGCAGCCAGGGTGCGTGTGGTAGTCAAAAGTCTGCTCCTACAGTCATACGAAATCACGCCTCACACAATAACTACAGGTGTTGGCCCAGTGTGTTTAGCACGCAAGCAGGTTGGTTGCAGGCCTTCAACTGGCCTCCTTCTAACCAACTATCGGCCATCACTGACACCGAGAAAGAACCAGCATTCATCAGAAAACAGAACAGACCTCCATTCTGCCCTCCACTGAGCTCTCGCTTGACGCAAATCGCAATCGCGGTGGTTGGGGTCAGTGGAATGCACCCTACAGGGTGTCTGGCTGGGAGCTGTCCTTGAAGTAACCGATTTGTAAAGGTTCGTCGTGTTACTGTAGTGTAAATTGCTCCTCAAATTGCTACTGCAGCCAACGCCATACGCCGAACACGATGGTCGTCCTTCTCATTAGTCCCGCGTGACCGTCCGGAGCCCGGCCTTCTTGCGACCTTAAGTTCTCGTGACCGCCACTACCAGCAATCATGTGCCAAGTCTTTCTGCAATGCCACAGGAGAGACATCCAGCCCTATTACACAACCCCCTTCACACTTAGTGGAGTCTTAATAATGACGTCTATGTCACTTTAAAGGCATTCTTGACTAACACCAACTCATCACGCCCAATCTCAAAGGTAACAAATGCTCACGAGCGTTGCAGCTTGTAGCTAAAGCAAATCTGATTTGCATCCTCATAGTGACTCTAGTAGTGTCATACTTATGCAACTGGTGCAAAATGTGAATAGACGTAACTTTATGTCGCGCAACTCCTTCTTGATGCTGCGGTTTTTTTCCGTCAGTGTGTCATTGTGGAAAGAAATTGAGATAAAAGTTTTCCATATTATGTAAATTACGGTGGAATAAATCCCGCATAATCGACACATATGTGGTATAAAGCACTCCGTCTCCAGGCCACGAGTGGCCTACCGGGGACCATCCGACCGCCGTGTCATCCTCAGTGGAGGATGCGGATAGGAGGGGCGTGGGGTCAGCACACTGCTCTCCCGGTCGTTATGATGGTATTCTTGACCGAAGCCGCTACTATTCGGTCTAATAGCTCCTCAATTGGCATCACGAGGCTGAGTGCACCCCGACAAATGGCAACAGCGCATGGCGGCCTGGATGGTCACCCATCTAAGTGCCGACCACGCCCGACAGCGCTTAACTTCGGTGATCTCAGAGGAACCGGTGTATCCACTGCGGCAAGGCCGTTGCCCATATGTGGTATACAAGGGCTATTCGGAAAGTAAGGAACGATAGCTCGCAAAATGAAAACCACAGAGAAAATCAAATCTTACAGGGTGTCTGGCTGGGAGCTGTCCTTGAAGTAACCGATTTGTAAAGGTTCGTCGTGTTACTGTAGTGTAAATTGCTCCTCAAATTGCTACTGCAGCCAACGCCATACGCCGAACACGATGGTCGTCCTTCTCATTAGTCCCGCGTGACCGTCCGGAGCCCGGCCTTCTTGCGACCTTAAGTTCTCGTGACCGCCACTACCAGCAATCATGTGCCAAGTCTTTCTGCAATGCCACAGGAGAGACATCCAGCCCTATTACACAACCCCCTTCACACTTAGTGGAGTCTTAATAATGACGTCTATGTCACTTTAAAGGCATTCTTGACTAACACCAACTCATCACGCCCAATCTCAAAGGTAACAAATGCTCACGAGCGTTGCAGCTTGTAGCTAAAGCAAATCTGATTTGCATCCTCATAGTGACTCTAGTAGTGTCATACTTATGCAACTGGTGCAAAATGTGAATAGACGTAACTTTATGTCGCGCAACTCCTTCTTGATGCTGCGGTTTTTTTCCGTCAGTGTGTCATTGTGGAAAGAAATTGAGATAAAAGTTTTCCATATTATGTAAATTACGGTGGAATAAATCCCGCATAATCGACACATATGTGGTATAAAGCACTCCGTCTCCAGGCCACGAGTGGCCTACCGGGGACCATCCGACCGCCGTGTCATCCTCAGTGGAGGATGCGGATAGGAGGGGCGTGGGGTCAGCACACTGCTCTCCCGGTCGTTATGATGGTATTCTTGACCGAAGCCGCTACTATTCGGTCTAATAGCTCCTCAATTGGCATCACGAGGCTGAGTGCACCCCGACAAATGGCAACAGCGCATGGCGGCCTGGATGGTCACCCATCTAAGTGCCGACCACGCCCGACAGCGCTTAACTTCGGTGATCTCAGAGGAACCGGTGTATCCACTGCGGCAAGGCCGTTGCCCATATGTGGTATACAAGGGCTATTCGGAAAGTAAGGAACGATAGCTCGCAAAATGAAAACCACAGAGAAAATCAAATCTTACAGGGTGTCTGGCTGGGAGCTGTCCTTGAAGTAACCGATTTGTAAAGGTTCGTCGTGTTACTGTAGTGTAAATTGCTCCTCAAATTGCTACTGCAGCCAACGCCATACGCCGAACACGATGGTCGTCCTTCTCATTAGTCCCGCGTGACCGTCCGGAGCCCGGCCTTCTTGCGACCTTAAGTTCTCGTGACCGCCACTACCAGCAATCATGTGCCAAGTCTTTCTGCAATGCCACAGGAGAGACATCCAGCCCTATTACACAACCCCCTTCACACTTAGTGGAGTCTTAATAATGACGTCTATGTCACTTTAAAGGCATTCTTGACTAACACCAACTCATCACGCCCAATCTCAAAGGTAACAAATGCTCACGAGCGTTGCAGCTTGTAGCTAAAGCAAATCTGATTTGCATCCTCATAGTGACTCTAGTAGTGTCATACTTATGCAACTGGTGCAAAATGTGAATAGACGTAACTTTATGTCGCGCAACTCCTTCTTGATGCTGCGGTTTTTTTCCGTCAGTGTGTCATTGTGGAAAGAAATTGAGATAAAAGTTTTCCATATTATGTAAATTACGGTGGAATAAATCCCGCATAATCGACACATATGTGGTATAAAGCACTCCGTCTCCAGGCCACGAGTGGCCTACCGGGGACCATCCGACCGCCGTGTCATCCTCAGTGGAGGATGCGGATAGGAGGGGCGTGGGGTCAGCACACTGCTCTCCCGGTCGTTATGATGGTATTCTTGACCGAAGCCGCTACTATTCGGTCTAATAGCTCCTCAATTGGCATCACGAGGCTGAGTGCACCCCGACAAATGGCAACAGCGCATGGCGGCCTGGATGGTCACCCATCTAAGTGCCGACCACGCCCGACAGCGCTTAACTTCGGTGATCTCAGAGGAACCGGTGTATCCACTGCGGCAAGGCCGTTGCCCATATGTGGTATACAAGGGCTATTCGGAAAGTAAGGAACGATAGCTCGCAAAATGAAAACCACAGAGAAAATCAAATCTGTTTTATTTGCAACGGTTAACTACACCTTCCAGCTACTTCTCTACACAGTCGCCTCTCAGACTTAGACATCTGTAGTAGCGTTTTACCAACTTTTTTGTTCCCTCGTTATAGAAGACAGCCGCCAGTGCTTTTCGATAATTTTCTACTCTGGACTGCAGCTCGCTTTCTGTGTCAAAATATTGTCTTCATAGCCAGCGGTTCATGTGAACAGAGATGAACCTCAGGGGTAGCCAATTATGGGCTGTATTGTGGGTGATCAAACACTTCCCATCGAAAACGCTGCAGGAGCATCTTTATTCCCCCTGCAGAGTGCGGCTGAGAATTGTCGTGTAGAACGAACCGCATGACAGTTGTGTTATGTGGACTGCATAGCTTCAGGTGAAATCTTTCGCCAGGCCCTCATACTTGGCAAGAGACGCTAATTTCTATCCATCCTTATGTTCTCTCTGTGAGCTTAGAACTGAAGAGAGCGACATGATGCGATCGACAGGCGTACTAGACACAGTGCCGAACGCGTTGGTGCAAAGCTTCTTCATATTTTCACTGCATTTTCCATTTCGTGACCGATCTTTCCTTACTTTTCGAATAACCCTCGTAGAAATGTCATTTTAAATAATTGATATTTTGTAATGTTTTCCCTGAAAAAAAAACTTAAATCTGTATGTACAGGGTGTTCAAAAATGTGTCGAATACCTCGAGAGGTGGTAGTACTCATCGAAACAAGAAAAATAAGTCAAATAAACATGGGTTTGGAAACACATACTTTACGAGATAAACACATGGTTATAGGAAGGACTGCGCGACTTTTGGTTGCAGATATTAGCACAATGCACAATGCACAAAGTATGTACAGATGGTGTAGTACATTTACATTTTCTCTCTTCCACCACTTGTTAGCAACGGAAGACTCCTACTCGACAAGTGAAATGGTGGATATGATATTCTGCTACGGTTTAGCAAATGGACGTAGACTGCAAGCCCATGCCATCTACACTGAAAAATATCCACAGTACAGAGTGCAATCCGATAAGCTGTTAGGCAGACTTCTCCAGCGTCTGAAGGACAGAGGTACTCGTGCACCTCAGAAGACTTGCAGTGCGAGACCCCACACAGCCCTCACGCCTGACGTGTAGTGTGTGTGCTACGTTGAGTGGACGAAACACCTAGAATCCAGGGATGGGCTAAACTGCGATTTTCCGATATCAGTGATTCTTGTGAATCCTTCTTTTCGGTGACTGCGATCATTAACTGCGATTCGTCACACCCGTTGAATGTTAATTGCCCTTTTTAGTTGCTACTTGTGACTTCTACTTGCGACTTGTCATTCAAATCATAGCTAGACAACAGGTTCACAGGAAGAAGTACGGTACCCTTCAAAGGTCCCAACGCACCCCCCAAAACCACCTTGAGCAGTTCACCACTTGGTGTAACCAGTGGTTCCTTTGCCTCAACCCTCCAAAACCCAGGCAATCATCATAGATCGCACCACCCGCTCCTTCCGTCTCCATGATTTCTACCTCACCATTTAGGGTAGTCCCATCCAGCTCACCCCCACCCTGACATACCTTGGCCTCCCCCTCGACTGTCACCCCACCTGGACCCTCACCTCCTGACTATCCAGCAGAAAGCCCATTCCCAGCTCCACCTCCTGAAACTCCTGTCTGGCCGGACATGGGGATTGCATCCCTCCATCATCCTTCACACATACAAATCCCTCATCCGTCCTATCCTCTGTTATGCTAGCAATTCCTGGATCTCCGCATCCTCCCTCCTTTGCAAGTCCCTCCAAATCCTCGAATGCCATGTGCTCTGCCTTGCCTCCCGTATCCGCCTTCCTTCCCCTACATGGCTCCTGTGTGACCTCATCCCCTTCCCCCACCTCCTCCTTTTCCTCCAACAACTCCGCATCCTTTACACTGTCCACAGGCTTGATTCCCCCAGCCCCTGGTTTCCTCTTTCCTCTCCACCACACGCCCATTGCTGCACCTCTATCGCTGTATCCCTGCCTCTCTCCACCTCCACACCCTCCATCTCCTTCATCAGGGCAATTTCCAACACCTCCCCCTCCCAGATGTTGAACTTTGCTGTGACATCTACCCTCCCTTCCAACTGTAACCCGGCCTTGTTCCCTCCTCCCATCCCCAGGGCCCCCTTTTTCCTCTCCCTTCCTTCTCCCAGAGCAGATTTTTCTCCTTCCCTCCCTGAGTCCCTGCATCCGGTCTGTGACTGCTTCCCTCCCACGTCTTTCCCTCCCTGGCCCTCTTTCGCGCGTCCCCCACTCATCTCCACCCTCTCCTCCCCTCCCTCCCTCCCTTCTTCCCTCCTCCCCTCCCCTCCTTCCCTTCTTGCCTCCTCCCCTCCCGTCCCCTCCCTCCCTACTTCCTCCCTCCCTCGTCTGTATGCCCCTGGAAGATCCTTTCTGCTTGCACATCGTCATCAGTGTACTACGTCAGTGTTGTGTTTAGTGCTGTTCTCCTGTGTGTCAAGAGCTGTGATTTTAATTGTGTGCTGGACTGTACGTAATGCTGTTGTCAGTGACTGTTATGTGCTACGCTGTCCGTCGATATTTTTATGAGCCAGTGTGTGGTTTTGTTTTTGTGTGCGCTAATTTTTTTACGATTTTTATCTGCATTTTACAGCCGCCCCCTTTTTGTCTGTTCTTTTCCGTACTGTTCCCCCTTTTTTTATGTATATGTACACCATATTTTCTCCTTTCTGTTCTTTCAAATGTCTTCCTTTGTATAATTAATGTCTTTCGGCTGAAGAGCAGCGCATACACTGCTGCCAGCCCGCCCCAGATGGGGCATTGAAATACAATAAAGGAAAAAAAAGAAAGAAGTACGAAATTCGGCCAACAGATGGCACATTGCGTTGAGTGTTAAAGGCTACTTGTGACCCCTAGTTGTGCCTCAAATCGCAGCTAGATTCTGTATAGTTGTTGTAATATCTGTGACTTTTCAATCACTGTGGTTTACAATAGATACGCGAATTCTTGCTCACCACTACTAGGACCAGTGTGTGACGATTAGCAGCAGCAGAAGGGGTGTCTCACTCTCTTTTCTGGGGGAATACTTCATGAACAACTGCTGTGCCCACTTCATCTACAGCGCATTCAGGCCCTAAGGCTACAGGTTAATCATAGCAGATGGCGGTTCTGTCAATGGTTGTTGCAGAAGTGTGTCGCAGATGCATTGTTCACATCCAAAATTTTATTTACCAATGACGCAGGGTTCACAAGAGCTGATCTTGTGGATTGCCATAACCAGCATGTATGAGCAGATGTGAATCCCCAAGGAATCAGGGAAGAGGGCATAAACACGTATTCTCAATGAATATAAGGGCGGTTCTGTCAATGGTTGTTGCAGAAGTGTGTCGCAGATGCATTGTTCACATCCAAAATTTTATTTACCAATGACGCAGGGTTCACAAGAGCTGATCTTGTGGATTGCCATAACCAGCATGTATGAGCAGATGTGAATCCCCAAGGAATCAGGGAAGAGGGCATAAACACGTATTCTCAATGAATATAAGGGCAGGTGTAGTTTTCGATAGATTAACAGGGCCACAAAGGTTAGCTAGTGCACATTATCTGGACTTCCTCATTAATGTATTGCCTACGTTGCTGGAGGCCGTGGCATTGCAGCAACGAATATATATAGATGGTTCATACCTGAAGGCGCATCTGCACACTTTCAACACAATGTGTGCGAACATCTGACGCAGACATTTCAGGACCACTGGACTGGTCGGGGTGGGTGGGTGTGTGTGTGGGGGGGGGGGGGGGGGGGAGGGGAATCCCGTAAACTTTTGGTTATGAGAACAGTTGAAGGAATTGGTCTACGCCACACCAATCAACGGTGTGCGGACACTACAGGGTCGCGTCCTCAGTGCTTGCCAGCAGGTACAGCAACAATCAGATATGCTGCCAATGGTGCGTCATTCCTTACGTCGGAGGGCTGATGGGTGCATTGTCATGAATGGACGCTACGTTGAACCCTCCTGTAATCACGTGTTTTTTGTGCACCCTGTATTTGTCACACCTAATCCACTTCAAAATACACTGCCCAGTCACACTGATGTGACCATGTCAGCGTGCAGTAATCACTCATAGACGGCAGGAGGCAACACCAGCAATAGAGGGGTTGTATGAAGTGTGTTGGGGGGACGCGGAAAACAGTGCAGCTGTTGTCGCTACGCGGAAACGGAACAATCTACTCGACGTCCAAAAGTGCATGAGCATTGGCTTTTGATCCAACGGCCGGCCGGTGTGGCCGAGCGGTTCTAGGCACTTCAGTCTGGAACTACGCCACCGCTACGGTCACAGGTTCGAATCCTGCCTCGGGCATGGATGTGTGTGATGTCCTTAGGTTAGTTAGGTTTAAGTAGTTCTAAGTTCTATGGGACTGATGACCTCAGATGTTAAGTCCCGCCGGCCGAAGTGGCCGTGCGGTTAAAGGCGCTACAGTCTGGAACCGCGAGACCGCTACGGTCGCAGGTTCGAATCCTGCCTCGGGCATGGATGTTTGTGATGTCCTTAGGTTAGTTAGGTTTAACTAGTTCTAAGTTCTAGGGGACTAATGACCTCAGCAGTTGAATCCCATAGTGCTCAGAGCCATTTGAACCATTTTTTTTGTTAAGTCCCATAGTGCTCAGAGCCATTTGAACCATTTGATCCAACGGTGCAAGCATCTGCGAAACGGCTGCGTCCGTAAACCATTTGTGGGCCACCATGGTTACAGTATTCTGTGCATAACAACATGGTGCTATCCAAAACCAGTGCCGAGGCAACTTGATCCACCGCGGACCATAGATGACATGGGTGAACGACGGGTGTGGAGATGTGTACGGGCGAATAGACGTGCACATCTTGAGCAATTGGCCACCTGGATGAACCAAGGGGCTACCAAGATTGTCTCCTCAACGACCATTCAGCGAAAGTAGCTGTTTATGGGCCTCTGCAGAAAGTGCCTGGTTCATGCACCTACACCTACACATACATGGGTACTCCGCAAATCATACTTAAATGCCTAGCAGACGGTTAATCGAACCACATTCACAATAATTCTCTATTATTCCACTCTCGAACAGCGCGTGGAAAAAATGAACACTTATATCTTTCCGCGCGAGCCCTGATTTCCCTTATTTTATTATGATGATCATTTCTTACTATGTAGGTCGGCGTCAACAAAATATTTTGGCATTTGGAGGAGAAAGTTTGTGATTGAAATTTCGTGAGACGATCCCGGCGCAACGAGGAACGCGTTTGTTTTAATGATGATCCCTTCAAATCCTGTATCACGTCTGTGATACACTCCTATTTCTCGATAATACAAAACGTGCCACTCTTCTTTGAACTTTCTCGATGTACTCCGTTAACACTATCTGGTAAGGATCCCACATCACGCAGCAGTACTCCAAAACGGGACAGCAGTGCTCCAGAAGAGAATGGACAACGTAGTGTAGGCAGTCTCCTTGTTGCATCTTATAAGTGTTGTGCCAATACAATACAGTCTTTTATTCGGCTTCTCCACAACGTTTACTATGTGTTCTTCCCGATTTAAGATGTTCGTAATTGTAATCCCTTGTATTTAGCTGATTTAGATTTGACTGATTTGTCGTGTAACCGAAGTTTAACGTATTCCTTTTAGCACTCTTATGGATAACCTCACACTTTTCATTTTTAGTGCAACTGCCAATTTTCGCGCCATACAGATATCTTTTCTAAATCATTTTGCAATTTGTTCTGATCTTCTGATGACTTTAAATGGCGGTTAACGACAGCGTCATCTGCAAACAATCTTAGACGGCTGCTCAGATTGTCTCCTAAATCAGTTACATAAATAGGGTGCAGGAGAGGACCTATAATACTGCCTTGGGGAACGCCGTGAATCACCTTCTTTTTACTCGATGACATCCCGTCAACTACTACGAACTATGACTTTTCTGACAGGAAATCTCCAATCTAGTCGCATAACTGAAACATTATTCCATAACCATACAATTTGATTACAAGCCACTTGTGAGTACGGTGTCGAAAGCCTTCTGGAAAACTAGAAATACGGAATCAAGTAGAAATCCCTTGTCGGTTGCTCGTAGCACTTCGTGTGAGTAAAGAGCTAGTTGTGTTTCACAAGAACGCTGTTTTCTAAATCCATGGCGACTGCTGTTCGTCAGCAACGAAGGCTGTGATTTGCTCGCCAATACCATAACTGGACGTCCACTGAGTTTAGACAGATGGCCTTTTTAGATGAATCACGTTTCATGCTCCATCGAACAGATGGCCGTTGGCATCTATTGCATGTATCATCTGAAAGCAAACACCTTGAAACAGTTGTCAGAGGAGTGCAGGTTGGAGAAGAGAGCGTTATGGTCTGGGGAATGTTTTAGTGGCACAGTAGATCAACACAAGTATGCACAAGCAGCTTTTTTATCCTCAGCATGATAGCATCTACCAGCAGGACAATGCAACGAATCACACAGTTCACAGTTGTACGTGCGTGGTTCGAAGAGCACCAGAGTGACTTTGCCTTACTTCTCTGGTTACTGAACGCCCTGGATTGAAACCAATCGACAGCCTGTAAGACCACCTCCATCGGGCTGTTTGCGTCATGGATCCTCAGCCGAGAAACCTAGCGCAGCTGGCGACGGCACAGAGTCCGCATGGCTCCACACCCCTGTCAGTAACTTCCAGAACCACATTCACTCTCTTCCCGGACGTCTCACAGCGATCCGCACACCAAAATATGGTTCTTCAGGCTTCTGACGCGTGGCCACTTTAATGTGACTGGACAGTGTAGGAAAAGATTATGGAAAATAATTTCACTATGAAAAACGTTAGCCACCCCCTAAAAGGAATATACTGGTCACTTTGAAGCGCTGTAAATGGTGGAGAAATTGTATGAGACAGTAATGTGACTGTCCACCATTGACGTAGTCATAGCAGTGAACTGCCGTGTACGTGAATCAACGCAGGAAGTTGAGTCGAGTTGCAGACATTGTGAATGAAGTTGTCAGAGGAGTTGGTGTACCAACGCGGATTGTCAAATGTGTTTACAAAGTATGGCCGCCATGTAAGACGGACTGGGAACAGTTGCCGTGAAAAGACCCTAACTGACAAAGTGGAGAGTAGTCTCATTCCTTGTGAATGAGAATCGGTTTCGATTCCCACTGTCAGTGACTGCAGGGTCGTCTCAACCAGTTTCTGTGCCAATATTGCAAAAGGAACTGCTTGCACTGGACATCTGGAGTCAGGTATCTAGCAAATGGCCGTTACCCACAGTGACACGTAAAATTGTTCGTCTTCAATGAGCCAAACAAGGCAGAAAAAAGGACATTTAATTTTAACCTCTGTTCAAATGATGCAACGCGTCGAGAATACCAACGGCCTAGTGAGACGTTTAACCTGACGTATGTAGTTCAGGCCCAAAGTGGTTCTGTGATATTCTGGGGCTGGTTTTTAGAGGATGTTGGCCAATTCATTCAGATTACCGTGAACGTGAACCATGAAGCATGAGCCATGAACCATGACACGTGAGCAAGTATTGCCCTTTTTTTCTCTACGACGTTAGGGGAGAATCCTACAGACCGGTCACCTTGACCTTTTCACTGGCAGAATCTGAAATACTTAAAAATTTGTGAATTTAATAAAGCAGTCTGGTACTTAAACTAATGCCTTGTGGATGTACATTTATGATTTACCTGAAATTTTACAAGAGTGACAGGTCATGTAGAAGTTCTGTCAGTACAAAAATTGTCTTCCAGTGCCAATCAGTGCCTCTATAGGAAGATTTACGTTGTCGATGGTCCAGCAGTTAAACAAAACATAAATTGAATAACAGGGAAACAATAGATTCCTGCTTCACGTAATTAGTTATCAGCAACAACCAAGTTCACGAGATGTTCACTTCTAAACGCATACTACATCTTCACTGCAGAAGCCACGGAAATCTCCAAATACATAGGCGCGGATTCCTTAAAATGTTGAGCAGCAATAAAATCCATATCAGTGAACACGTTTCGGTTCAAGGGCCGAAGACCTGTGCAAGTAAATGCAAACCGCACTAGATACATTCTCCAGATAGAAGAGCTGGTAATGTCCACCAATCCAGCAACATCTTATTGGGAGAGTTTCGACGGCTGGTATTTTCTCATCCGCACACTGCGGGCTGGATTGAATGTTACTATGAATGGTCGCATTATTACTAGATCCAACGGTTGCAACTTCTGCGTTGTGTGAGGAGGCAAACTGATCAGGTGCACACAATGTTGTCTTAAGTACAAGATTATGGCGTGATCATTGCGGCATACGTGACCATCCAGTATGGGAAGCACTGGTTCGTCTTTGGTAGAAATGTGCTTTCTACAAACAATATTAACCACTTCGAAACTGATTTGGCGGATCTCCAACCACTTTCTTCAGCTGCGAAAATACTTCCTGGAAGAGCACCCTTTTCCCACCCTTGGTCTGTTATCGATTTATTGGGGTGGACAAAAAGAGAAGGAACAAAAATATCTCTAGCAGCATTTATGCACAGGAGGACGGTCACGTTCCTTCCTCTCTCTTTTGAAGGGATTTTGCTCTTTTGTTTTTCCCCTCTTTATGATATGACCGCCATATCATTCGCAAGAAGTACTGAAATTCCAGTTTCATCGCAGCTATGAATTCTGCTAGCAGAGGAACCGTATTTCGAAATCAGCTCCTCAGAGTTCGTAAAGGAAGGAGCTGAACTCGGTGTCTGTTTAAGGCCAAAGCTCTCTGAAGGGTAGTAGGTTTAGGACATCTAAGGGGAGGTTCAGGACGCCTTGCAATAAAGTCGTAATAAAACTGCTTGCTGGCAGTTTTCTTTTGTTTATTGAATTGGCGAGGTACTTTTAAACGTTCAGCCAACGCAAATGCTAACCTCAAGAATTCTCTCCTACTGAGTGGCATGAACCTTGTGGGCTTTCAAATGAAAATAAATGACGAAATGTGATGTGGTGGGGCCCTCAGCTACGCACCCTCTGACTCAAAGCTGAAATATTAAAAGTTTTGGCTGGTTTCGTTGTCTAGGGGATGGGATACGTAGTTGCCGCATTACAAGCCAAATACTTCTGAGTCTGCAATATACAATATGAATATTCACATGAATTCAATGGTCCACGGTTCCTATCACACGGCAATTGCGAATTTTGAATGTTATATAGAAATTTATAAATGAAAGATTGCAATTAAGTAAATTCTGCACATACTATTTTAACGATCTTAAATGATGGGTACGACAGCAGAAGTACCTTTAAGAATGCCCTTTATTACTGTAAAACACTTACTGGTGTCGATGGTCCAGCAGTTAAACAAAATATAAATTGAATAACAGGGAAACAATAGATTCCTGCTTCACGTAATTAGTTATGAGCAACAACCTAGTTCACGAGATGTTCATTTCTAAACGCATACTACATCTTAACTGCAGAAGCCACGGAAATCTCACAAGTCGGCACTACGAAAGATTTCTATCTCTCGCGACCACGCGCAAACTGCTACACTCTCCAAGTCTTTCCTGTGACAGTGCGTCCGTCGCGCCGTACTGTGCAGGACTCTCTCCGTGTCCTGCACTCCGCATTAACGAGTGCTGTGATTGGCTAGAGTGTTCCCGCCATGTCTTCAAGCCAATGCGTGCTCACAGACATATTGAAACACATATGAAATACTGGATTTACATTTAAATAGCTTGAAATTAAATAAGTATTCTTACAGCTCGACCATAAACAAGCTGTAACACACATTATTAAATACATAAACAAATTAAATAAACATATATCAAAGTAATAGAAGCAAAAGTAGGTCAGTAGCCTAATGTCTCTGTGCTTTCTAAAACACAGTAAATATTTGACCAATTTCTTCATGAATTGTATATATCGGATATAAACAAAGACATACACGAATAAATATATTGGTAAGCATGCTACTACCGCTTTTTCGTGTGGCTGTGGAGCACTTATGGCCTGGCGCAATTAATAGTAATCAGCCACTTTGACCTCCAATAACTCATGTACTATTCAAGTTACATCCCTGTAATTCATACCAATTTAGGTTTACACTAATAGCTTTCTAAAGACACTTCGATCGACAAAATCGGATGAACCATTTAGATTTTGGAAATTCGTTGCTCATTGTTACTTGTATAATTTACAGTCAGATACTAAACTTTAAACTAATAAAGATATTGAAAATCTGATTACACCATCAGAATTGTCATGCAAATAATGGTAATGTAGTTGTTTCTTTTTGAGGTATCATGATTCCAATGGCTACTATTAGTTTCTATATGAACTGTGAAATGTCTGCCATTAAGGTTTCACAAAGTCCGCCATCTTTGGCCCTCCCTGCATGTCTCCTTCATCGACACAGCGTCACCATGGAATTCCCAGCCACGTGGTCGGCCTGGACCACGCACTGGGGCTACCCCTCTTGCTCTGGCTAAGGTACAGCACCACGCGGTCGCTGATGAGCCCCGACTTGCCGTGCTGCCTGTGTGGCTACGCCAACTCCGAACTTAGAATATTTTCAGGGCGCCACAACTCGCCCATTACCTCACAACCTGTTGTCTAAATCTTTCATGTACAGAACTCGTTGTATTTCCATATCCTCTTTGAATGTCTTCTTAAACCTGCCCATCTGATGTTAGATCGACAGACGCATCTGTTCTCATTATTTTTAATCGATCATCTAAAGTGCTCCTGGGAACATGAGAAGACTCAGCTGCCTGCCTTGCTGATATTGTCCCTGATGTTGCTTCATTTACTGCCATCGCATATTCTCTTCAGTCCCTTTTCCTTTCACTTTCCCTTATTCTCATCCATTTCACTCTGAAAAGTGAAGAGAAAGAGTTATTATTATTTTGTCCCTAACGTTCTGACTAGTTGGTACTGAAAGACAACTGGCCAGCCAGCATTGTACAACGATCGATCATGCAATAAAAACGGCACCGATTGTATTGTTTAGTAAACGATTTGTCTACAGTGTAAAACAGTCTCAGACTTCTTGTCGCGTCAATTCAGAGCAAAACCTCGAACTGTTGTGGTGGCCTTATATAGCCCAAATACGGCTTCTGATTGGTCGGTAGTTAGGCCATGCTGTCGCAGATGGTGTCAACGTCCGCACTGGTAGCGCCACGGCTCCCGCCGCAGCGTAAACATTGCGACGAATATTTCTCGCTCTTCTATGCATCGAGAGCTCTCTTCCATGAACTGCCAAGATTATATCCGTCGTCTGGTTGAATGTTTTTTTCACACGTTCTTTTTTCTACAGCTTCTTTAATTATAGTGTCCCAGTACGCAGAGGCCTGGGACAAAACTTTTGTTTCTTGAGACAGTATTTTATTTTTGTTTTGAGGCAGTGCTCAGCAACTTCAGATTTTCCAGTTCAAGTTTTTTAATATGCCGTTGATATTCTGCATAGCGGTCGGAAACGGTGCGTATATACTGACCGATGTAATTGCTTCCTCACTCACATGGCATGTTGTAAATCCCAGGAATACTGAGGCAGATACTGTCCTTAAAAGGGCGTAATATCTGTTTTGCTTTCTTCGGAGGTCGTAAAATACATCTGATATCTCGTCTTCCCAGGACTCTCCCTGTTTTGCTGGATGTAGCGCTGCAAAACGGAAGGAATGTAGTCGGTGGCCATCGCGCGAATTTTCAACATTTTAACATTTCCTTTTCTTGGAGAACGCTGACTTAATGTCACGCGACCTATAGCCATTCCTTCGGAACACATACTTCAGATGATTTATTTCGGAAAAGGAGTGGTCCTCGTCAGAAACGATTTTTCTCTGTGTACCAGCTACTCTCTTCTTGAGCAGATGACGAAAACTCTGGGCGCCAAGATGTAAATCAGTGTGCGTCGGTTTGCGGTACACTGAGTTGTACCAGAACATCTAAAAACGGCAGCCTTACCTCTTTCTCTGGCTCGAAGATGAATTGGATGTTTGGGTGCATGTGGTCATACGTTCAAGGAAGTGCTCAAGAACTTCTATCCAGTGTGGCCAGACCACAAACGTGTCGTCAACATAAAGATAAAATGAAGATGGACGAAGGGGAGCCGAATTTATATTGTATCGTATTGTATGTTTACCGGAGGCCTAGAAACGACAGAGAGGCTCCGTCCCCGCCGCAGCCGCAGTGGTCCACAACCCCACGACGACTACTGGAGTCCACTTCACCCCTCCACCACCCCACACCGAACCACTCTTTCAGGGTTATTTTGCGGTTCGGCCCCCGGTGGACCCCCCAGGGAACGTCTCACACCAGACGATTGTAACCACCATGTTTGCGTGGTAGAGTAATAGTGGTGTACGCATATGTGGAGAACTCTTTTACGCAGCAATCGTTGACATAGTGTAGCTGAGACGGAATAAGGGGAACCAGACCACATTCACTGAGGCAGATGGAAAACCGCCTAAAAACCATCCACAGAGTGGCCGGCTCACCGGACCTCGACACAAGTCCGTCGGGCGGATTCGTGCTGGGGACCAGGCGCTCCTTCCCAATCCGGAAAGCCGTGTATTAGACCGCACCGCTGGAGCCGAATTTAATGCACGATCCTAAAATTTTCCCTAAAATAGTTGGCCCTTGCAGGTGACAACGGAGAACCCATGCCATTCCGTCCGTCATTTCATAAAATTTACCGTCGTACATGAAGTAGGTGGTCGTCATAACATGTCGGAACAACTTCATCGTTTCAGGAGGAAAATGCTCTGCCAACAGTTTCAATGTGTCCTCCACATTAATCTTTGTAAATAGTGAGACCACATCCAGCCTGACTAAAATATCGTCTGGGCCAACTGTAATTCGGTTAATTTTCCCAATGAACATCCGAGAGTATTTGATCTGATGTTCACAGCGACCTACTATCAGAGTCATCAGCTTAGTTAAATATTCCTTTAACAATACAGTTAAAATAAATGTAAAAAAATTCAATTACTCACCTCTTAAAAGTGTTCCACAGTTTTGAAACTAACTTTTTGCGTGCTCCTCTCATACAGACATCTTTAAACACTCACAACTCACAAAAAAACTGATCGCAGGACAAAATGCCCGACGTATCATGAGCATAATCATGGTGTCTTTCAGTTCATCCCTTGTATATGCTGCCACTTAGTACTAGAAATGAGAACTAGCGATGGCCAGTGTTGTAAGACGGTCGATACTGTGGGACTCCCATATAATGAGTACGTATGCTATGTACATTCCCAATGCCGAACACGGCCGTAGGGGCTGCACACATAAGTTTCTGGTTTCTCGAACAATCACGCACCCTACAGCATCTCGACTTGCCTGCTAAACCAACCATTCTTAATCGCCTAGACTATATCTCGGGCTATCTGGAATGGATTCAGTATTTCCTTGCAGGTAGAGCTCAATATGTCGCTCTTAAGGGAAAAAATCGACAGATGCAAAGGTAGCTTTCGGAGTAGCCCAAGGAAGTGTGACAGGAGCAGTACTGTTTACAATGTACAGGGTGAGCCTGAATGAAGTTCATACTGAAAATTGTTCATAAGTTTTTAAATGCTTAACCAATTCTCATGGAACCGAAAACGTTTTTTTTTCTTTTTAATGGTAGAATTTATTACATTACATCTCATTTATGTCATTGGAGATATCAGTGGTGGACAGTGGCGCTGCGTCTAACCTTGCGTGAGCAGGCTCAACTGGTATCCCGGTATGAAGTACGGCGATTCGTGGTACAAGTACAGAGATGGAGCGAAACGACCTCGTGGCTCGGCGGATGCAAAGACCAAAAGGTATTGCCACACGAAGCTAATGGACACAGGTTCTTTATCACTTGTTAGAAGAGGCGGTTGACCCTTAACATCCAGGACGGAGGAAAATGTGCAAATAGTTCAGGAAATTTTCACTCGAAGTCCTCAGAAATCACAAAGAAAGGCACCTCCCGAAGGTGGTTTAGCCCGACAAGTAGTCCAAACTGTTCTGAAAAAAGAGTTGAATTTTCGTCCATGCCAGCCATTTCCGCCGGAAGATCGTGCTCATCGGTGGGAAAATGGGGAGATAATGCTCGGTTGGTATTAAGCCTCGTCCGAGATTTTCGGTAATATCTTGTAGTCAGGTGAAGCCGGGTTTCATGTTGGGGAGTTTGTTAACCGGCACAGTTGTCATTACAGTGCAATAGAGGATCCGAGGGTGGTTGTTGAACAGAGTCAACAGAGCCCAAAGGTCACAGTGTGGTGCGACATACATCCTCGGCAGTTGTTGGTCTATATCTCATTTGGGACACAATGAATGCAGAACGGTACCTTGATGCTTGAAAATTACGTTCACGGTATTGTAGCCACCTGGAACAATTACAGTGGCCTAATCTTTATGCAAGATGAGGCCCTGCCTCATTTCGAATATCCTTTCCGCGTGTGGCTCGACACGCATTTTCCAGGACGCTATGTGAGTTGTTGTGGCCCCCTTGAATGGCGGGCTAGGTGTCCTGACCTAACGCCCTGCGATTTCTTACTCTGGCGGTGGACAAAAGAGGAAGTTTATCGCACAAAATCAAACATTCTTGATGAATAGGAGCGAATTCGCCAAGTTCTTGGAAACATGCCGACGGATTGTCTGCAGAAGTCTATCGCAAACGCCTACATCCGTTTACGGAAACTGGCGTTTATGTTGAACTTTAGCTATGCATAACAATTCTGCCATTGCAAGGAAAATTGGGTAAGTATTAAAAAAGTTGTAAATAGTATTTAATAGGGAGTTAATTCTTCTTCATCATGTACATAAATGATTAGTAGAAAGAATCGGAAGCTCTTTAAGATTGTTCGCGAATGATGTGGATGTACTGTAGATAAGTATGTAGCTAAGCCATAAGACTGTATCGATTTGCAAAATGACCTACGGAGGATTTTGATGAATGGTACAGTCTCTGGTAGTTGACTCTCAACGTAAAAAAAAGTAAGATATCGTGCATACATAGGAAAAGAAATCCACTGCTGTACAACAATACTATTGATGACAAATTGATAGAAACAGTATCTACAGTAAAACATCTAGGAATAACTATTCAGAGCGGCCTTAAGTAGAATGAACATATAAAACAAATAGTAAGAAAACGAGATGGCAGACTGAGATTCATAGGAAGAACCTTAAGGAAACGTAACTCATCCACGAAAGTGGTGGCTTACAAGGCGCTTGTTCGACCGATTATTATTTTTCATCAGCCTGGGACCCTTACCAGGTAGGACTGACAGAAGAGATAGAGAAGATACAACGAAGATGGGCGCCTTTCTTCAAGGGATCGTTTAGTCTGCGCGTAAGCGTTACAGAAATGCTCAAAAACCCCCAGTGGCAGGCGCTACGAGAAAGGCATTGTGCTTCACGCTGACATACATCCCGCCTAATGACCACGACGAGAAAATTCGAGAAATTAGAGTTAATACAGAGGAGTACCGACCTTATTTCTTCGCAAGCGCCATTCGCGAGTGGAACAGGGAACGGGGGATCAGTTAGTAGTACCAGAAGTGTCGCCCCTCCCCCCCCCCCCCCCCGTCACATACACCGTTAGGTGGCTTGCAGAGTAGTGATGTAGATGTAGATCTGGTACGGCTGATGAAAAGCTGCAATCAGTATCTCCGTAGTTCAGTAGTTCTGAGGGATGGAATCACCAATGAGTGGTTTCAGCTCGGTTTGGCATGCCTGAAGAAGCTTGTGGTCTCTTTTCCTTGCCGAACTGAGGCCGCTGTCAGGGCTAGAGGTGATGTCACACGAAAATAGCGTCGTGTCTTCAGGGAGGGGGGGGGAGGCAGACTAATTTTTTGTCCGTCCTTCTATTGCCACCGTGCATGCTGTCAGCTGTCAGCTGTGTTACGTCTCAGACGATTATTCTATTGAACAACAAATTGTTTCTTTTACAGAACGGTCTACTGTGCTTACTCTGGACGCTTTGTAGTTCCTTCTTCCTGTTCACCATTCCTAAGAAAACCTTATTTAACCACGAAAGAAGTGGCTTATAAAACACTGTTTCAACCGATTCCTGAAAATCATGATTCGTCAGTCGGTGACACTCACCAGGTGGGAGTTCTAGGAGAGACAGAGAGGGTTCAAAGCCGAGCGTTTCTTCACGAGATCGGTCAGTAAACAATGGAGCTTTACCGAGACGCTCAATAAACCTCAATGAGAGACGCTACGATAGAGACGCTCAGCACCAGGCAGAAATTTGCTGCTGGAATTCTGAAGTCGTACATTCTGAGAACTCAGGCAACGCATTCCTTCCTCTCAGATGCACCTCTAGAAATGAGAGCGATGGATAAACAAAAAGAAAATAGAGGTCTCAGGGTACTTTACCAACGCTCGAATCCCGCAAGCAGGCGCAAATGCATGTAGATTGCAACAGTTACGCGGATATCGAGATATTTGCAAATAACACAGGAAACGTATTTGGGGGATTTAATGGGATGTCATTGACCACGAGTGGGAAAAGGAGAGAGCCCTATACTGACTCTTGTGTGACTCCACAGCTTATCAGAGAGGAAGAGGGAGAAGGTAGTTTCAGTATTCCTCAAGCTGAAAGGGAGTACTTCCATTCCGCTTCGACAGATATTTTACGACAGCCAAGGCATGAAGTTGTGAGCCCAGGGCAAGTTTAAGGCATAAGATTTGGTTGGTTTTTTTTGGGGAAGGAGACCAGACAGCGTGGTCATCGGTCTCATCGGATTAGGGAAGGACGGGGAAGGAAGGCGGCCGTGCCCTTTCAGAGGAACCATCCCGGCATTTGCCTGGAGTGATTTAGGGAAATCACGGAAAACCTAAATCAGGATGGCCGGACGCGGGATTGAACCGTCGTCCTCCCGAATGCGAGTCCAGTGTCTAACCACTGCGCCACCTCGCCCGGTAAAGGCATAAGAGATACAAGCGGCCGCTTGGAAACCAAACTTAGAGGGGCGCCAGTGGCTCACAGGTGCACCAAGTCCAAAGTGTGTAAACGGAGTGTATTGTGATTAACACGACAATAGAAGCAGAAACTTTCCATTTAACATGGGTTCACGAACGAATAGTTTGCGCGATAACTGTAAACACGTGTTTATGGAACGCCTCTGACCTCAGTGTGAAATATCACCATATTAGTATCAATGTACTGGAAATATAAACTTTTCGATTAAGTCCCCTGTATAATAAAATTTCATCCATGAACCATGTCCCTGGGTGAAAGAAGCCTCTCAAAACTCAAACTGATAAAGACATGCAGAGTGACAATTATTGACCCATATGAGAAAAAAAAACGTAAATTAGTTACAAACTACGGCGTGCACACACTTTATTCAAAATGTAAACTTCACTACAGATATTCGGATTTAGGTTATGACATGTTCGATATGCCTGCTGTCTTTGACGCAGACGAATAGCGAAATTCTGCATGACCCGCTGAAGTGTCGGAAGCCACGCGGGATTAGCCGAGCGGTATCAGGCCCTGCAGTCATGGACTGTGCGGCTGGTGCCGGCGGAGGTTCGAGTCCTCCCTCGGGGATGGGTGTGTGTGTTTGTCCTTAGGATAATTTAAGTTAAGTAGTGTGTAAGCCTAGGGACTGATGACCTTTGCAGTTAAGTCCCATAAGATTTCACACACATTTGAACAAGTGTCGGGACGTCGGTACTGTCGATGACCTCCTGAATGGCTGTTTTCAACTCAGCAATGGCTTTTGCGTTATTGCTGCACATCTTGTATTTAATATAGCCCCACAAAAAAGGAGTCATATGTGTTCATATCCGAGGCTCATACCCGTGGCTTCTGGGTACCCTAGAGCCAGAATGCGGTCCTCGAAGTGCTCCTACAGGATATCAGATACTCTCCTACTTCGATGGGGTCGAGCTCCGTCTTGCATGAACCACATCTTGTAGAAATCACGGTCACTTTGAATAATGGGGATGAAATCTTTCAAAACCTTCACATACCGTTCGGTAGTCACCGTGCTGTTAAGGAATATCGCACCGATTATTCCGTGGCTGGACATTGCATACCACACAGTCATCTGTTGAGGGTGAAGAGACTTCTCGATCGCGAATTGGGGATTCTCAGTCCCCCAAACGCGCCAATTTTGCTTACTGACGAGCCCATCCAAATGAAAGTGGGCTTCGTCGCTATTCCAAACCATACATACCATACTAATTCCCATCATGCGCCGCGGTCAACGTCCTGACGCAAACCGTTCAGAAGTTATGACGATTTTATTTCATATAGTTCAATTATTGTCACTCTGTATATTACACAATTTTTTCTCGAGACCCATTTTGTAAACTGTTAAATCGAGATGCTGAAAGTAGTACCTTTGAGCCAATAGGTTCAGATTCTATTCTGAAAGATTTTTAGAAGTTAAAAGCTACAAAAATTTCAATACTTACCCAACAGAACAACTGTGAGCACAGCCACTGTATAATTGTCGAAATCATACATGATTTTATTAAAAGAATATTTCTCTTTAATATCACACACAAAAGCATGTTTTCGTTTACAGTTCCATCATTTTTCGACTAATTGCATGGAGAATTATCTAAAATGTAACTACTAACTGGTAACTTTTCTTCATGTGTAAAATACCAGTTGACGTACTTAAACAGTGTTGTACGTTTAACACGTCAGTATAACATCATTTTTTTATTACTGTCCCACTTTTTCTGACGGAAAGTGAAATATTTTATATATTATAGAATTAAAAAGATCCATGATTAAACTAAAAAATAAAAGAAATTTCATATATTCATTCTTTCCACCCAGTTTGTTAGCTAGCACGATTTTATTGAAACCAGAGGAATACAATAAGCCTAGATCTTTCTGCTTTCACTAAAAGATTTTAAAGATCTTAGGAATTGCCTTAAATCGAAAATGAGTTGTTTCTTCTTTTAATATTTCGCATAGCAATAAGATTGGACTGGCGCTCTCAGGATTATATATCGATACTTAACAGACGGACAGACAGGCAATCGGAAGACAAATGACAAAAGAACCGTGTGATGTAATTACAAATTAACAATCTGCGGATTTTTTTTTCTTTTACTTGTGCTGTGAAATCTTACTTCTTGCTAAATTTTGTGATTCTAGGTCAACGGGAAGTACCTTCGCGGTTTTGATGAGAGCGTTTGCGAGTATCAAAGTATATGACGTAAATGGCCGTCTCTTTTGAGTGCACTTACCTAGCAGATTCACGTTTTCACACCGCCAGCGAGCCGTAGACTTTAGTATGTGATATAAATTTCAACTTGATGCGTGAATCCTTTCCTGAGAACATATGTGCTTCACAGTCGAGCATACAGACAGACAGATGGAGAACAGAGTGATAATGTGAGGGCTCGTTTTGTACTGACTGACGTACGGAACCCTAACATGAATCAGTTTCTTCGGTCAGTAGATTTAGCAGAGCAAAACACCGCGTTATGGCCTTGATCAGTCAATCAGGACCGACCGACCGCAGTGTCATCCTCTGCCAGCGGCGTAACTGGATGCGGTATGGAGGGGCATGCGGTCAGCGCACTGCCCTCCTGGCCGTTGTCGGATTTCTTGACCTTGGAGTAACCACTTCTCAATGAAGTAGCTCCTTAGTTGACATCAAGAGATTGAGTGCACCCCGTACCAGTCAGACCACCAACAAAACATCCCTGGCAGTACCGGGAATCGAACCCAGATTCTCCGCATTGCTGCCACTCTCGCTGACCACTCAGCAACGGGGGCGGACTCACTAGATTCAGATTCATTTTTAAAGGTCTTACCAAGAGCCCAAGGAAAGGCGACTAGCCGGCTGCGGTGGCCGTGCGGTTCTAGGCGCTGCAGTCCGGAACCGCGGGACTGCTAAAGTCGCAGGTTCGAATCCTGCCTCGGGCATGGGTGTGTGTGATGTCCCTAGGTTAGTTAGGTTTAAGTAGTTCTAAGTTCTAGGGGACTGATGACCTAAGATGTTAAGTCCCATAGTTCTCAGAGCCATTTTTGAAAGGCGACTGATGTTTGAGGAAGACGATGGGGTACCAAATAATACACCACTTGTGTGGAAAAGTGCCCCCGACACTGCTCCCTGTGTGCTACAAGAGGGTCATTTTCTGTCGACGGAAAGGATTTCGAGGAGTGATACTTAGTTGCTGTAAAACGGAAAAATGATAAATGTTCGTCTTTCCTCAAACATCACTACAGCTCTTTTGCGCAAAGAGTGTGCTTATCTCTGCAAGCAGCGCGTGTATCTCCACGCGGATTCAAGTTGTTAACGTGTCGAACGCCGTTATTTATAAACAGCTGTTTGCGGAAGCAGGTAGGAAATAGAGCAGTTTGTCTGTATGACGTTTTCACTTCATTTCAAGATTTGAGGTAAATAGGAAGGAGCATCTAAAAACGTAAGCCTTTGTGGCTCAGTCAGAGAAGGTGCGGTTCTTTGACTGAGTAAACATTTTAGTGAAATGAAGCTCCACACATCAGCAACTGAGATAGGCTGCAGAGAGCGAAAACCAGTCATGGATTCAAAAGGCGATTACTGTATCAATAACAAATTTTTATTGAATAGTTTTTGATCACAGGTGCAATACAAATTGCTGAAGGCCACAATTAAATTTCAAAATTTTAAAATATGTTACCATAATCTTTTAAAGGCAGAAGGCCGCAATGTTTAAGATTGAAAGATAATTTTAAGAATAAAAGTTGCAAGGCTGAAAGCCCACAATTAATTTTCCAAAATTATAAAGTAAGCGTAAGCCTTAAAAGTTAAATAGCTGAAAACATAATTAAACACCGGTAGCAAAGACAATAAAGATAACGACACTCAGAAGCCATCAGGGAGGTCGGTCTTCCCTCGTTCACTTAGGGGAGACAGGTGGTAAGCCCAACTACACTTAATCCGTCGGAACCCAACCGGGGGACAGCCACAGACCGACCGACACAACGACTTGCGTGCCATCAATCAGTACATGAGAACTCAAACACAAAAGGTTATGAACGTGATAATCCACAATGAAGTATGTATTAGGTGTCAAAATTCACACCATGATGGACAGCGATAACAGGTGAGTAAAGGACGCTGCCTGAAATTACGTTAGTGGCTAGGGCAGGTAGCCGGAACACTAACGGCTAAGAGGCAAAAAATTCCGCTGGTACACTTGAATTTGAAATACGTTAATACAGTTAACTTCATCCAAAAAGAACACAGCCTGAATTTACGCATTTGGCCAGGGCAGGTAACCAGAACACTAACGGCCACAAGGCAGAAAATTCCGCTGGTGAACTCGAATTGTAGTCAACCAATAGAGTTAATTGCACCGCATGGAGGCTAAATTTCAGCAATAGAAACACTCTGTGTTGCTCACAGGAAAACCTCCCCAACAGCGAACCACCGAAACGAACCACCACAACATGAATGGACGTGGCTTGGGTAGTTGAAACCACTACTCAACTTTGACGTCCTGGGTCGATGAACCACGAAGCTCGTAGCGATCGGACAGCTAAACACGCGCTCCGACACTGCACAGGGACTGCCAGCGGACCCAGCCGACTGCACCGCGCGGGGATAACTTCCCTGGTCCGCAGCAACCGACCGACTCACTGCCAGTACGCCGTCAACATTTAAAACAAGTTGCCCGAGGAAATAACACCAACTACACACACAGTTTGACAAACACTTGCACGAAGACTTGAACGATACCCAACAGTATCTAACCACGCACGAAGACAAATCAGGAGTCAATGCGGACACACGTTCCCGGGTTCGGTTCCCGGCGGGGTCAGGGATTTTCTCTGCCTCGTGATGGCTGGGTGTTGTGTGATGTCCTTAGGTTAGTTAGGTTTAAGTAGTTCTAAGTTCTAGGGGACTGATGACCATAGCTGTTAAGTCCCATAGTGCTCAGAGCCATTTGAACCATTTGAATGCGGACACACGCACACACGCACAGCCGACTCATGGCCGGTGAGCCAAAACGCATCGTCCAGTAGGACGACCGATCGACGATCCACCAAGACTGTGGCCCAGCTCAAGTATTGCATGGCGGCAATGGTCGGGCGAGCCATGCTGAAGCAGACTTCATTGCTGCTCTAACCCGACTGCACTAGTGCCGCATTACAGCTCCCCGACTGCCAGGTCCGGACTGCACTCCAGACGCGTTCCCACTGACTAGCAGATCCGAACTCGCGACCCGAACTGGCTTCCGACAGTGTTTTTTTTTTTTTACTTTATTGTTATTTTAAAACCTGTACAACAGACAGGCTGTCAGCGGCATTCTACGCTGCTCTTCAGCCATAGAATACACAATTAGAAAAAAAACAGGAAGAATACATATAAGTTCCAGAACGGTGGGCAATAAAACAGTAGACACATAAAGCCGGCCGCAGTGGTCTCGCGGTTCTAGGCGCTCAGTCCGGAACCGCACGACTGCTACGGTCGCAGGTTCGAATCCTGCCTCGGGCATGGATGTGTGTGATGTCCTTAGGTTAGTTAGGTTTAAGTAGTTCTAAGTTCTAGGGGACTGATGACCACAGATGTTAAGTCCCATAGTGCTCAGAGCCATTTGAACCATTTAGACACATAAAGACAAACATGGAGCCGTTCACACTCGACGATAATCCACACGGCAAACTTTTGAAACGACGCACACACACTGAAGATGGCGATGGCACAGGTGACCGATGGAGTGCGACGGTGAACACTGAACACTAAACACGACGGCACACACGAGACACTGAGGGCGATGATCTCCGGCGCGCGAAAGTCCACGTAGCGTGTGTGAGTCCGGGGACCTGCCAAGAAATGAGGAGGGGGGTGGGAGAGGGAGAGGGGAGAGCAGAGATGCCATGGGCAGAGGAGATAGGAGGAAAGGAGGAAGGGGGAGGGGAAGCCCGGGGGAAGAGGGATGGAGGAAGAGGGATGGGGGGAAAAGGAGAGACAAGGGAGGGAGGGTGCCTAAAGGAAAGGACACCGGAAGTGGGGGGGGGGGGCAGGATCAAAGTTGATAGGAGGGGTAGATGGAGGGGAGGAGGACAACATCAGGGAGGGGGAGCTGGCGGAAGCCACCTTGGTAGAGGGTAAGGAGGGTGGAGAGATGGAAGCCGGGTGGGATGTGGAAAAACAGGCGCGGCAGTGGGCGGGGGTGGGAGAGGATGGGCGAGACAAGCGGGTGAGGAGGATCGAGTTTGCGGGAGGTGTACAGGATCCATATCCTTCCAAGGAAAAGGAGGAGGTGGGGGAACGTAATGAGATCGTACAGGATCGGCGTGGGGGAGGGGAGACGGATGCGATAGGTGAGGCGGAGAGCATGGCGTTCAAGGATTTGAAGGGATTTATACTTCCGACAGACAACGACTGGGAAGTAATAGTAGTCCAGCAAAGATACTATGAGAGGGGATATATTGATACGTGCTGCTAGCGCCGCTCATGGTCAGGCAAAGCAGCAACTCAGTGACAGTAGTAATTTAAATTAACGTAGTGAGGTGGAAGTACGTTAAAAACACGGTGTAAAATACATGATGGCAGGAACACAAGCCACGCACGGCTCATCTATGTTCCTTCTCTTCTCGGGAGACACCACCTTAAACGTAAAGCACCCCGTGCGGGCGAGAGATATCGCCTGCTGCCCTGATGCGGAGAGCTATGTCGGCTGTAGCGTAGTTACTAGTACTGGTACCCAAGCTGCTGGACCTCATCGGAGGAGACAGACGAAGCGTGTTTGTCAACGTCCTTTCTTCCTTTATCCTATCCCGATTCTTCACGTTTTTTTCGGAGATACGGACTCTATCCGTAGAGGAACAACTCCGGAATTGGCATTTCCGTTAGGTGCGAGCACGGTGCAACCGAAAATGAGCGGCAAATGCCTGCAGACGATCCATCTCCACACGTCGCGTGTTTTCACTCGTGTGGCACCAGTCAGTAACGCCGAGAGGGAGGCACAAGTAACGGGCTAGCTCGCTGACACTTAATCCGCGTCCCAGGCGCAGTAGCATCAACAGAGAGGACGCTCAGTCCACCTGCAATCACGCAGACTTACCACGGGTAGCGACAGTTTACTGGTTATAAGCCCGCACAAACGGACGTAAGCGCAGGCACCAGGGGTCGCTATCGACAATAAGCCCCTTCGTAGGTCTACTGGCGAGTCACCACCCGCTTCAGGTTGAGCAGCCCCCAGGCAATAATTAGGATCTGGCCAACATCTGCTGAAGCGGAAAAGAAGTATAAACCTACCACACCACGGTTTGAAACATGGAATAATCGCAGTCTGGTGCAGGCTTCTTAGATCGTTGTGGAGACTCTCAAGTTATACGCAAAACAGCCGTCATCGGCATGAAATTAGCCTCGTAGGAAACCAGGCTACCGGATGGGGGTCCAAATCGGAAGGAAAATTAAACGTTTTTCTGGAAGGGTAAGGAGGCCCCCTGAAGGGATAACGATCAAAAAAAGTCGTATGGACATATGGTGAGAAATGTGTTCCAAGGTAGGTACACTCACTCGGGGGTGGTTGAAAGAACACACAAGAACATACCGTGCTTGTGATTTAGCTCCAAACTCTAGAGGGCAGTGAGGTAGAGTACCATGATATGGTAACCACAGTAACTTTTGTACCAACAAAGTCGCTACCAGGGTCACCCCTAGGAAGCGCAGATACGCCGCGCTTGTGAGGTGTTGTGGATGACTAGTTCCGCGAGGCAGTCGCCAATAATCCCCAGCCACACATTGAGGCTGAGCTGGTGCTAATGGTTCTCTGTCAGCTTACCACACGGGTGGGCTTTGTAAAGGTTGACTAAACTACCCCTCGTAAAGGTAGCCTCATCTGCGAAAAGGATGGAGACAAAAATCCCAGAACTGTGGTGACATGTGCGACGAACCTGCGACAAAACCGTCGCCGGGGAGGCAAGTTCGAAGGTAACAAAGCTTGCACGTGTTGTAAGTAATACGGGAGAGAGGTAGTTTTCAAGGAGGTCGTCTGGCTTCCTCCATGCTGACAGGCCACGTACCTTGTGGTGATACCGGTGTCACTCCACGTTCAGGAGGTTATACCTCTCTGGGAACACATTCGCGGCCAAGTGGCCATATGACCATTTTTGCTCCTAATCTCAGGGATCGTTTCCTACAGTTTGTCCCAATTTAGCGAAATCATCCTGACTAAAATAACTATCGTACTGAAACTCACTCTGCTCATTAAATGACCTGCTCAGTTCCTTTCAGTGACAAGTGTATCATTTAAGCTCGAATATCTGAACTATCCCTCAATATCTGCATCATCATCACAAAAACACCCTGTTATATCGTCTCTTGCGCTTCATCATTATCTGGACGGGAAGCTTACGCCAGTGATTCCTCAAGTAAACTCAATCTCTTGTTGGAGGTAGGACGATTCGTTGGAACAAATGACAGTTTTACGTTGGTTTGAGCGCTACGGTCTGCAGTTGTTCTCCCCTTAATACAATTCAATTACTGAGTGGGCTTGTACAGTGGTTCAGCCACTGGATTCGCATATTGAAGAAATTGGCTCGGGTCTCAGTTCTGCCACCTGTCTTTTCTACAGCTATTACAGACGAAATCCGAACTAATTCCAACTCGAAGAAATAGGTTGGTTTCCTACACCATCATTGTCGAATAACACACTGTGGTTCATCTGTAATGCCATTACTGTCACCAAACTTGACGTAAAAATTTCGAGAGCCCTCGTTCAAACGTGTGTGAAAAAACACAACTTTTTCCACCACACGTCAAGCATAATCACCTAATCTCCTTTTCTTATTCTTCTATAGCCACTATGAGTCCACTGAATGCAGGTTTCTTCCATATTTTACAACTTCATTCCCCTTCTACAGTCAGGTACCTTCATGTTTTAGCATTCCTCTTGATAACATCGAACCATCTCATCTGGCGTCTTCAGTGTCTCCAGTGAACCGTTGCTCCACCTGCTGCAGTCTTAATGTGAGACTAGTACATTCCTATTTCAGCCTAAGGATGTCTTTTATCAGGACCCTATTCAGAAACTATAGACCACTATCCTGAACCTAGATAACGGGCACCATTTTCGGTAACTGAGTTAGAAAAATAACATTCAAGAGCAATGATGGAATTAACTCCTGTAACATCGTTTATTATTCAATTGTAGAAAGTTTTAGTATACAACAAATGATCGATTGTATTGATGAGATTAAAAATGAGAAGAACTGAAATCATTAAAGTATTCAAATGGGTTTATTGGCATTGTTAGGTACGAAATTTTCTTTTTAAAGAGAGAAAAAACATGGGATTCAAATTAATGCAAAAATGATTATTTCAATTTCAAGAATGAATTATGCAACTGTAAACAAACATGTGTGTTATACAAATTCATGACTACAAAAGGAAGTATCAATCATGGAAATTTGACCTATATTTGATTCAAACACAGTATTTTCCCAAATAATCAGCCTGGACATGAAAGTTTGAAATAAGCATATTAGCTAATTGGTTTGTGCCTGTGTTCATGCTATTGAGGGTACATACAGTATCTTCATAACTAAGTTGTCTTAAAATATCGCTTTCAACACTGAATGAAGCCAAGACGTTGAACCTATCTTCTGAAATGAACTTGTGAAGCCCCTTTTGATCAATTCTGATAATGACCTTTTTCCGCAGCTGTTTGTCATAATAAGGCTGAGGGGACTTCAGAAGTAAGGGACACATTCAAAGGCGTACCCAGGATCTGAACTGGGGGGGGGGGGGGGGGGGGCAGGTCATACTAGTCTCAGGAAACAAGGACTCGAGACAACATACAGCACTTCTTATTAAATAAAACAGTAAACTAGTGAAAAACTGCGAATATCTTCTAAGGGGGAGGGGGGGGGGGGGCAGTCCATGGACACATTATTATGGCAGGTAAAATAACTTTTATTGACTCCTGCACTACGAACTGACAGGGACATATGACACTATTTATCAGAATAGTCAACAAGTCTCCGTAAACAACCGTCGAAAGTCAAATTCCTCGGCGATCGAAACCCGCTCCCTGGTCCTGGAGCCATTCGAGAACCACTGTGTGAACGTCCTCACTGTCGGAAAATCTGCGATTGTTGCGAATCGGTTCCACGACTGCCTGGACACAGTTGTCTGTGGTCCATGTCGATGGCCTTCTTTCCCGATCAACATCACACACTTCTACGCTGTTTCGATCAAATTGTTGTCACTATTTTACGATGGATGCGACATTGTATTTGGTCCAAATGAGTCAGACTTTCACAGTGAGTCTGTGTGGAATTTAGACGTTTCGCCCAACAAGGGTTGTACTGCCCCGCGAACTTGAACTTTGGAGTACGTTCCCAGTTGCCGCCCCATTTCACTCCCACGCTGCGAAGCACTTGTTATCGCCGCAGCAGAACTGTGTCTACAGGAAACCCGGTACGTGCCTCTTTTCTGACGAGACGCCACTTTTGTTGCGCAATAGTCTTAGGCTGGGTCGACATGTGTAGCTTGCTTATGGAAGTCCTCTCGTACTCGTATGTTCTTCGAGCGACCTCGATATTAGGAAAGTGCCGGCCGGAGTGGCCGAGCGGTTCTAGGCGCTACAGTCAGGAACCGCGCGACCACTACGGTCGCTGGTTCGAATCCTGCCTCGGGCATGGATGTGTGTAATGTCCTTAGATTAGTTAGGTTTAAGTAGTTATAAGTTATAGGGGACTGATGACCTCAGAAGTTAAGTCCCATAGTGCTCAGAGCCATTTGAACCATTTGATATTAGGAAAACAATCTTTGATGTTCTATGAGAAGTGATGTGTGAAGAAATCGACGTCCGACGAAATCCAACTCATTTCAAACTGCCAAAATTCCATTAACCAGTGTTGGAAGTCTTGGCGATCTTGCCAACTGAAATGCCATGTATTTGACCGGGTGTCACTGGGAATTTGATACGAAGGGGAGTGAGCTTTGAGACGTAAATGCTGACTTCATGCATATGTGTTGCCCAGCTTAATAAGCCGATGCAAGATAATTATGTGCACATCTTTGAAAGTTTGTAAGAGAGCCCGCCTCGCAGTATGAAAATTTTTTAATCTTAAATTACTGTTTTGTGTGCCACTAGACTGCGGTCCAGATAGGCTACTCCAAATGTGGCTCAGCGTGTTACCTGCCATTGTGTGGCCTGGTTCCTGGTCTTGTTCTTGAGGTCGGTGCCCAGCATCGACATCTGCAATGTGAAGAGTCGCCTTTATCAGAGCCTAAGTTTCTAGGCCGTAAGTTGCTACTAGTAGGACACAACTTTCAAATTTTAAGTTTATCAGAACGTCATTGCCATCAGGATAAAACGAAACTTTCTGAATGTTTCCCTACTCAAACCTGTTTCTAATGTACCGCCCCTCCAGTTATGCGTAGATACACTCAGCAGATATTATTTTCGGCTCTTAGGTTCACCTTTGGCAGCCGCAAGCCTGGGGATGGCAGCAGTCACATTATATGGGGAAGGACTTAAGCCCTGCACTGGAAATAAAATAACCACAACGTCTGGCAAATGGCAACATTTCATACGTTGGTATTGAAGACGTTGTTATGCTGGCTCTCACATAAAAGTTTTCTTTGCCTTCTGTACTTGGACTTCGATTTCGAGCTCTGATGGAGTGTGCTACTGTGCAAGACGATTCTGGCATTCGCTCGTTCATACTGTAAAGGACCACTTCCCCAGTCCACCATTGACAAGTGGGGAAGCTTTGCTTCGGTCGATCGGATTGTGCAGCTGCCCTGCCATATAGGCAACGTGGACTCAACGGTGGATCAGGAGATCGGGAACCAGTTGTCAAGACAGTCAACGGCTGAAGAGTACTATATATACAATACGATATTCCCAAATTTATTGCCAAAGAAAGTGTACGCTTCCATCGCGCGTGCATTCAAGTGTCGAACTTCAGTTTGCGCGAAGCGGGGTCACGCGATAGCGTGTAGTCTGAGTGGCAATATGTTGGCTTGGCATAGCTCATACAGCCTGGTGCAGCGTCGCAACCTGTGGTCACAGCCCCCACAGCTCGGTTGGCACTTGAAGGCATTAGCTCCAGTACTGGTCTGCAGCTCTGTGGGATGGCGGCATGGGCGGCCCCAAACTCTGGGCATCGGCATACGAATAGTAGAGTGACGTTGCACAAATGCTGTTCTGTGGATGCTGGAAGGATCAGCAGCTTGTCGGCTGGCTAGCTACAGGCGCTGGCTCATACATAATGAAGGCTGGATGGCCAGATATAAGCCTGGTCATTCCGTGTACCGGAAACCACACTGATCGGTACTTGATCGCCAATACTTTCCACCACCCTGTACACAAGAAAGCGGTCCTGAACACGTTTGTTCATAGAGCCAAGATTATCTCTGACGACGACCACCCACAGTCTGAATTGCAGAACTTAAAATGTGTTTTCTGGGAAAATGGATACAGCAAAAGAGACATCGCAAATGATTTCAAGGGCCGTCGACGAAAGACACTTGGCGAATCAGTACAAGAGGCCAAACGGACTGCATTCCTGCCGTACTGTGGAGCAACTAGCAGTAAGTTAAGACATCTTGAGGCGTAGCGCCGTATAACGATCCTGCCTTGGAGGCGGTTAAGTGGGAGATGTCTCAGAGCTGGATAGTGACAGATGGTGACGCGAGACTGGACGCACACGTAGTTCATGTATCAGCCGATAGAGGACAGTATTGGATAGGGGGACTGTGATTTTGGTTTCGGTTGTGCCCACTAGAGTGCACTAAAGTAATAGAATGTTTTTCATAAACTGTTCTAGTATTTTCATAAAGTGTTATATGTCTTTTTATGTATGTAAAATGTAAATGTATTTTAGCAGTATGAATGATGCGTGAATGTGGTTTATGGTTAATATGGAGATAATTGTTTAACGAGTTACGTAGTAGGATATAGTGTGGGAACATTTCGAAGAAGTATGGATATGAACAAAGGGGATTTTTGTAGAATAGATTTGTAGAGTAAGTTTATGGTAAAGGGAAAGTTAATTCAGGTACAAATAACAACAGTACATAACTTTATGCATAGACAAAACTTCAGCATATTAATAATTACGTCGGTAAAAAGTGCAGTCGTTAGGTTTACTATTTTGCGATTGGTTATGAATGAAAAGCGCGGACTGACGCGGGAGAATGTTGTTTTGCTATTGGCTGTTAAGTAAACTGACCAATGGTAAAGCAATATTCTTCGCGCGCCTTTCTCTGCTGGAAGAGAAGACTTAGTATTCTAGAGAGGAGTCGAAGCCTAGCCATGAAACAGATCGGACGTGTGTAGTAGTAGTAGTTCCGATGGAAACGATAAGTTGCCGGATCTAGCAGTGTTTCATACATCAAAAGTGTTGGAAAGTGACGGCATAATTATTCCGATGTGTGTGTGGAAATTTCGGAATTTTTAAGTGAATCTTGTGACGAGAAAGAGAGGAGTCGAAGCCTATCCATGAAACAGATCGGACGTGTGTAGTAGTAGTTCCGATGGAAACGATACGTTGCCGGATGTAGCATTGTTTCATACATCAAAAGTGTTGGAAAGTGACGGCATAATTATTCCGATGTGTGTGTGTGTGTGTAGAAATTTCGGAATTTTTAAGTGAATCTTGTGACGAGAAATGACATATATATTCTGCGTGGCGTATTGAGCAGGTCGGTGGCTAAAAACTGTGACTGCATTTGGTACCGACAGACTTAATATTTGGCGAGCATTATCGATCTGAAACAATTAATATTTTTGCAAATATTACGTTTCCGGGAAATGCAACACCATAAACTTGCTAACGTGAGTGAAAGGGATTGTGAGTGACTGTGTTAAGACTAGCACGGGCTTGGCAGTGATACTTGTTCACCTAAGTTTCAGAATATATTAATTGAGGACAAAATTTCCAACCTTTCATTTCGTGTTTCTCCCGAAACGTAGATTAGTGACTTTAATTGCAGCCTGGTTCACGTCGAAGTACAGTAGGTTTCACTCGGCTTCTGCTGAGACAATGTCCACAGGTAGGTGCAGGTTGGTCGTAAAGGGACGGAAAGAACCGCGCCGCCGCAATCTGCTCCAGAAACATGGGCTAAGATCAGTGTTCCGGCCCACCCCCAAGATACGAGATATGTTGCGCCCTGTTAAAGACGGCATTGCTCTTCGAGTGTCCGGCGTGTATGGTGTAGCCTGTGAATGTGGCAGCATGTATATCGGACAAACAATTCGCATGGTTGTGGAGCGTTGTAGTGAGCACAAGCGCCATATAAAACAAAGGGAGCTTGACAAGTCAAAAATGGCTCTGAGCACTATGGGACTTAACATCTGAGGTCATCAGTCTCCTAGAACTTAGAACTACTTAAACCTAACTAAGCTAAGGACATCACACACATCCATGCCCGAGGCAGGATTCGAACCTGCAACGGTTGCAGCAGCGCTGTTCCGAACTGAAGCGCCTAGAACCGCTCGGTCACCCCGGCCGGCGCTTGACAAGTCGGCCATAGCGGAGCATTGCCTAGAAAACGGACATAAAATACAGTTCGAATATACAAAAGTGTTGGCCCATGCATCTACGAGGGGCGTTCAGAAAGTAAGCTCCGATCGGTCGCGAAATGGAAACGACTATGAAAATCCGATAAAGCTTTGCACAGATGTGTTGGGTAGTGTCTCTAGTATAACCCCAGTTAGCATCACGTCGCTCTTCTCATTTCTGAGCTCGCAGTGAGTGCGTAAAGATGTCTAGAAAATAGTGTCTGCCGCCAAGTACGGGGGCCTGGTGAGAAATTTCGCCTGAAGCTATGCAGCTAACATTACATAACTGTCGTGCTGTTTCGTCTTCACGACAATTCTCAGCCGCATTCTGCAGGGGCAATGAAGATGCTCCTGCATCGTTTTCAAATGGAAATGTTAGATTACCCACAATACAGTCCGCAATTGTCTCCCCCTGAGTTTCATCTCTGGTCACATGAACCGCTGTCTTTGAAGACAACATTTTGACACAGACAACGAGGTGTAGGCCAGCGTGGAGAATTGGCGGAAAGCACTGGCGGCTGCCTTCTATGATGAGGCTATTGAAAAGTTGGTACAACGCTATGACAAAAGTCTAAGTCAGAACGGCGACTACGTAGAGAAGTAGCTGAAAGGTGTAGCTAATTGTTACAAGTAAAACATTTCTGATGTTCACTGTGGTTTCAATTTGGCAATCAATCGGAGCTTACTTTCTGAACAGGCCTCGTACATATTAGGACTCCGTTATAAAGGAAGTGGCCGAGATTCGTTTAAACAACGACAATTTCAACAGAGACCAGGGGTACACACTCAGCAGGGCATGGGGGCGGGCGTTGGACATCGAAAGAAAGCAAAGACAGATGCGCGACGTGGGAGCGGCAGTTTCAAACGTGGCGCCTGCCCCTGGCGCCACCTGACGTCACCGGTGCCGCTACGGGCAATAGCTCCGCTAGCTGCCCGGGTCGACTTTGAGTCTATCTGATTGGCTGCTGATGATATCATCATGCCTATATAAGCGAGAAACCGTAGCAGCCCCAGCAGTCAGCGAACTCCTGACGACGATGGCAGAGATGGCCATCGAAAGCCCGAGGATTTTATTCGAACTGACGCGGCTTGAATACTGAGAACGTTTTATTCATGTAAGCCGTCGCAAAAGACTTCGAGGACACATGGGCAGATATAAATAGCACCTTGCTAACACGTTGTTTGGCTGCATAGTGAAGCTGGTGCAATGCTGAGATGGTACCATCCTGCATATGGTATTGCTGCAAAGCCATAGTGTTATGGACGACCAGTTGCTCTGGTGAAGTTGTTAACTATGATGTACATTATCTAATCGAAAGTATCTGTTCACTTTTAAGTAATGCGCAATTGACGAGTAAATGTCAGGAGAGGAGCACCCGCCAGTGTAAATAGAGGCGGGGAATATTGTGTTGCCGTTAGACAAGCAGTGACAACTGAATAGGTCAGTCAGAAGAGTTCTGTGCTTCGAATGTGTACGGATCTCACACACATCCACACATCTCTGGGCTCCTCTGTGTCCACATGGTTTCTCAGTGTGACCATGAGTGGCACTTAGTTACTGCCGTGGACGCCGGCGTCAGCGGCCTCTAGTATTACTTAGGCCGCCGACGGAGAAAAATTCATTTCCGGTTGCGCAACTGCAGCTATAAGGCTGGCTGGGTAGAAAGTTGGGGTTTGATAAGGAGGTGCTATATAAGTAATGTTTGTCTAAACGCTGTCAGTCGTTATGAAGCCGCATGTGCAAGAGCATTGGACACACAGTGAGCATGCCGCGTTGTAATAGGAGGAGAAGGCGTTCGCACATGACAGTGTATAAAGCTGTCGATAATCTTGTCATTAATACGGAGAACGGTGTGGGTGCACAAGTGATTTTTCATGGCCATTCAGTGTTTTGTAGATGTGATTGTGAAGTGGAAACTCGGAGGAACAGCCACAGCTAAACCGAGACCAGCAGGACCGTCGATAATTGATGAGGGTGGTTGTAAAAAAATTGTATGAAATCAGCGGAAGGAATCACTCGTGTCTTCCACAGTGCTACCAGCAGACCAACTCACTCAATAACTCTAGGCGCTTCAGTCTGGAACCGCGCGACCGCTACGGTCGCAGGCTCGAATCCTGCCTCGTACATGGATGTGTGTGATGTCCTTAGGTTAATTACGTTTAAGTAGTTCTAAGTCTAGGGGACTGATGACCTCAGATGTTAAGTCCCATAGTGCTCAGAGCCATTTGAACCATTTTTTGACTGTGTATTGGGATATAATGGTCAAGCAGCTTCTCATAAGACTCTCATTTATGTAGTCAATAATGCTAAACGACAGTTGAGGTGGCGTAAAAAGCGACGCCACTGGATCGTGGATGACTGGAAACGAGTTTTTTGGAGTGCTGAATCATGCTATAGCCTGTGCCAACGCGGTGGAAGGGTCTGGGTTTGGAAAATTCCTCGAGAACTTTACTGGCTGTAATGCATACTGCCGATAGTGAAGTAAGGGGTGTTTCTATGGTTAGGGTATGGCCTCCTTATTGCGCTTGAGAAAACGATAATATGCAAAGATTCCTGAAATTTACTGGCCTGCCTAGGACTCCGACCTTAACCCAATGGAAGACCTTTAGGATGACATAGAATATCGGCGTCGTTTCAGACAGCAGCATGAAACACAACTATCTTCTTTGGTTTCGGATCTTGAGGAAGAACAGGCTGCCATTGCTCGATAAACATCGAAACACCTCATTGAAAGTATCCGCAGCAGCATTCAAGGCGTCATAAAGTCGACGGGTGGACACATCCCGTGAATGTCTTCTACACTGAGGCTTTAAAGAAACTGGTATAGGCACGCGTAGTCAAATACAGAGGTATGAAAACGGGCAGAAGACGGTAACGCGTGTGCAACACAAGTGTATGGCGCAGTAACGATGAAGTGGGGATTTTCCCGTACGAACATTTCACGAGTGTACCATGAATAGCAGGAATCCGGTAAAACATGAAATCTCCGACATCGCTGCGATCGGAAAAAGGTCCTGGAAAAACGGGACCAACGACGACTGAAGAGAATCGTTAGTAGTGACAGAAGTGCAACCTCTCCGCAAATTGCTGCAGATTCCAATGCTGGGTCATCAACAAGTGTCAGCGTGTGAACCATTCAACGAAACATTATCGATATGGGCTTTCGGAGCCGAAAGCCCACTCGTGTATCCTTGATGACTGCACGATACAAAGCTTTACTCCTCGCCTGGGCCCGTCAACACCGACATTACGTCCGCCACCCTAGCTTAGTGGACAACGCGCCAGGTTGTCATGCTGGGGGGGCCCGGGTTCAATTTCCGGCTAGGTTGGAGATTTTCTCCGCTTAGGGATTGGGTGTTTGTGTCGTCTTCATCATCATACTTTCCTCCTCATCGACGCGCAAGTCACTGAAGTGGAGCCATCTCAAAAGACTTGCACGAGTCGATCAGGTCTACCCGTCGCGAGGCTCATGCCACATCGGACTGTTGTCGACTGAAAACATGTTGTCTGGTCGGACGAGTCTCGTTTCAAATTGTATCGAGCGGATGGCCGTGTACGGGTATGGAGACAACCACCCGAATCCATGGACCCTGCATGTCAGCAGGGGAGTGTTCAAGCTGGTGGAGGCTCTGTAATGGTGTGGGGCGTGCTCAGTCGAAGTGATATGGGACCCGTGATAAGCCTAGATACGACTCTGACAGGTGACACGTACGTATACATGAACGTTATTGAGTATCCAGAATGAGATTTTCACTCTGCAGCGGAGTGTGCGCAGATATGAAACTTCCTGGCAGATTAAAACTGTGTGCCGGACCGAGACTCGAACTCGGGACCTTTGCCTTTTGCGGGCAAGTGCTCTACCATCTGAGCTACCCAAGCACGATTCACGCTCCGTCCTCACAGCTTTACTTCTGCCAGTACCTCGTCTCCTACCTTCGTCGTGCTTGGGTAGCTCAGATGGTAGATCACTTGCCCGCGAGAGGCAAAGGTCCCGAGTTCGAGTCTCGGTCCGGCACACAGTTTTAATCTGCCAGGAAGTTTCATTATTGAGTATATCTGGAATGCCTTGCAACGTGCTGTTCAGAAGAGATCTCCACCCCCTCATACGCTTACGGATTTGTGGACAGCCCTGTAGGATTCATGGTGTCAGGACCCTTCAGATGTTAGTGGAGTCTCTGCCACGTCCTGTGGTGGCACGCAGCTCGCGGGTCCGTACGCGATATTAGGCAGGTGTTCCCGGGGTTTTGACCCTTCAATGTAATATCCGTCTGGATTCTTTCGATCAGATAAGTGTATGAACAGCAAAAGGCCTTATAACACTTATCTGGGACGCGTGCCGTGGTGTCACATTGGGCAAGATAACAGTTGACCTTAGTTGAACGATACTTGGACGTGTCCGAAAGAACAGATACCATCGGCGACCATACAGCTCGTTAGAATGAAATTACAATAAAATGAACACCCTTAGCTGCTTACAGGCGTTGACATACGTCAACGGAGACAGATGAAAATGTGTGCCCCGACCGGGACTCGAACCCGCGATCTCCTGCTTACATGCAGACGTTCTATCCATCTTTTTTATCCATTTTGTTCGTTATTGACCGTTGTGTTTGGTCGTTGCGGACGTCGCAAGACATCCTGTTCAAGTTCGGTGGTTGATCCTTCTACTCAGTTTTTTTTATTACAGAGGCCAACCGGCTCTCTGACCAAACACGCTGAGCATCCATCTGAGCCACCGAGGCCACAGAGGACAGCGCGACTGCAGGGATTTATCTCTGGCACGCCTCCCGGGAAATCCACATTCTCAACGTATTGTCCCGCACTATATTCGTAGTGCCCCCGCCCATTATACTCATTACTCGCGGCGCGTTGCCGATTCCCGTAAGAGTTTGGGCGCTGTTTGTGCATTCGTACAGAAGAAGAAGATGGTCAAGTGGCCGGTGAGCCTTAACTATATATATACTAAGATGGTATCTGTTCTTTCGGGGCACACATTTTCATCTGTCCCCGTTGACGTATGTCAACGCCTGTAAGCAGCTAAGGGTGTTCATTTCATTGTAATTATATACACGATGTTAAATAAAACTATCCGCAATTTCATCGGACGATACTACACATCAAAACAAGTCAAAAATGTCTTATGAGCATGGGTCCTACAAAGCATAAGTTCCGACTTATGACATACGAACACGAATTCATAGGAGGCGCTCTTTAGAAATGATTCAAATGGCTCTGAGCACTATGGGACTTCACATCTGAGGTCATCAGTCTCCTAGAGCTTAGAACTACTTAAACCTAACTAACCTAAGGACATCACACACATCCATGCCCGAGGCAGGATTCGAACCTGCGACCGTAGCGGTCGCGCGGTTCCAGACTGTAGCGCTAGAACCGCTCGGCCACTCCGACCGGCGATGTAGACATGGCGGACCAGTGTAGCTTGTGGTCGGGTGGTTGCAAGTGCGGGAGCCGGCTGGTCGTCTCGGGCCAGGCAGTGTCTGACGCCCCCGTAGGGAGCGGACCCGCGCCGTCGGAGGGCAACTGGTGGTGCCACAATGAGCGGAGCGCGTTCTCATTAGTCGGCGCGCGACCCCGATTGTCGCTCGGCGCTGTCAGCCGGCGTGTTTGCGTTCCTGCGCCGGCGACAATGCCTTCCGCGGCGCTGGGCGCATTGTGCGGCGCCGGCCCCCGCCGTTTTAATTTGGCGGGCCGACCCCTCGACCGCGCTCCGGCGCTCCGCTGAGCGACAGCCGCCGCGTCACGTCACGCGCCACCGGCCGCCGCCGCCGCCGCCGTCGCCACCGATACGGCCCTTGTTTGCCACTCGGAGCGGCGCGCGATTGCTTCCTCCGTGCTCGGCCGAGCAACTCGTAATAACAATCTGGCGCATTGCGCCCATCGCGCATTTGATATCGATCTTTCACCGCTACTGTGCACCGCTTTACTGCACATGAATGTTCTAAAAGTTCTCATACCTACGGCAACGACATCGAACGAAAAGTATCGATACTTAGTTCCTAGACAATATCGCGAGAAAAGTATCTTACTTAACAGCGTGTCCCAGTTCAGTTATGACTGCTTGTGAAATACCATTCTGCAATGCTGTCTCCTGGTGAGTTTACATCTACATCTACATCCATACTCCGCAAGCCACCTGACGGTGTGTGGCGGAGGGTACTTTGAGTACCTCTATCGGTTCTGCCTTCCATTCCACTCTCGTATTGTTAGTGGAAAGAAAGATTGTCGGTATGCCTCTATGTGGGCTCTAATCTCTCCGATTTTATCCTCATGGTCTCTTCGCGAGATATACGTAGGAGGGAGCAATATACCGAGTGATCAAAAAGCCAGTATAAATTTGAAAACTTAATAAAACCACGGAATGATGTAGATAGAGAGGTAAAAATTGACACACATGCTTGGAATGACATAGGGTTTTATTAGGAAAAAAAAACCACCCCATATTGCTAGACGCGTGAAAGATCTCTTTCGCGCGTCGTTTGGTGATGATCGTGTGCTCAGCCGCCACTTTCGTCATGCTTCGCCTCCCAGGTCCCCAGACCTCAGTCCGTGCGATTACTGGCTTTGGGGTTACCTGAAGTCGCAAGTGTATCGTGACCGACCGACATCTCTAGGGATGCTGAAAGACAACATCCGACGCCAATGCCTCACCATAACTCCGGACATGCTTTACAGTGCTGTTCACAGCATTATTCCTCGACTACAGCTATTTTTGAGGAATGATGGTGGACATATTGAGCATTTCCTGTGAAGAACATCATCTTTGCTTTCTCTTACTTTGTTATGCTAATTATTGCTATTCTGATCAGATGAAGCGCCATCTGTCGGACATTTTTTGAACGTGTGTATTTTTTTGGTTCTAATAAAACCCCATGCCATTCCAAGCATGTCAATTTGTACCTCTCTATCTACATTATTGCGTGATTTATTCAGTTTTCACGTTTATACTGACTTTTTGATCACCCGGTACTGCTTGACTCCTCGGTGAAGGTATGTTCTCGCAACTTCAACAAAAGCCCGTACCGAGCTACTGAGCGTCTCTCCTGCAAAGTCATCCACTGGAGTTTATCTATCATCTCCGTAACGCTTTCGCAATTACTAAATGACCCTGTAACGAAGCGCGCTGCTCTCCGTCGGATCTTCTCCATCTCTTCTATCAACCCTATCTGGTACGGATGCCACACTGGTGAGCAGTTTTCAAGCAGTGGGTGAACAAGTGTACTGTAGCCTACTTCCTTTGTTTTCGGATTGCATTTCCTTCGGATTCTTCCAATGAATCTCAGTCTGGCATCTGCTTTGCCGACGATCAACTTTATATGATCATTTCATTTTAAATCACTCCTATGCCTACTCCTACAGAAGAATGCTGAAGACTAGATGGGTAAATCACATAACGAATGAGGAGGTACTGAATAGGATTGGGGAGAAGAGGAGTTTGTGTCATAACTTGACTAGAAGAAGGGATCGGTTGGTAGGACATGTTCTGAGGAATCAAGGGATCACAAATTTAGTATTGGAGGGCATCGTGGAGGGTAAAAATTGTAGAGGGAGACCAAGAGATGAATACACTAAGCAGATTCAGAAGGATGTAGGTTGCAGTAGATACTGGGAGATGAAGAAGCTTGCACAGGATAGAGTAGCGTGGAGAGCTGCATCAAACCAGTCTCAGGACTGAAGACCACAACAACAACAACATGCCTACTCCCAGATAATTTATGGAATTAACTGCTTCCGCTTGCTGACCTGCTATACTGTAGCTAAATGATAAAGGATCTTTCTTTCTATGTATTCGTAACACATTACACTTGCCTACAATGAGATTCAATTGCCGTTCCCTGCACCATGCGTCAATTCGTTACAGATCCTCCAGCATTTCCGTACAATTTTCCATTGTTACAACCTCTCGATATACCACAGTATCATCCGCAAAAAGCCTCAATGAACTTCCGATGTTATTCAGAAGGTCATTTATGTATATTGTGAATAGCAACGGTCCTACGACACTCCCTGCGGCACACCTGAAATCACTCTTACTTCGGAAGACTTCTCTCCATTGAGAATGACATGCTGCTTTATGTTATCTAGGAACTCGTCAATCCAATCACACAACTGGTCTGATAGTCCATATGCTCTTACTTTGTTCATTAAACGACTGTATCGAACGCCTTGCGGAAGTCAAGAAACACGGCATGTGCCTGGGAACCCGTGTCTATGGCCCTCTGAGTCTCTTGGACGAATAGCGCGAGCTGGGTTTCACACGATCGTCTTTTTCAAAACCCATGCGATTCCTACAGAGTAGATTTCTAGTCTCCAGAAAAGTCATTATACTCGAACATAATGTGTTTTCCAAAATTCTACAACTGATCGACGTTAGAGATATAGGTCCATAGTTCTGCACATCTGTTCGACGTCCCTTCTTGAAAACGGGGATGACCTGTGCCCTTTTTCAATTCTTTGGAACGCTACGCTCTTCTAGAGACCTACGGTACACCGCTGCAAGAAGGGGGGGGCAAGTTCCTTCGCGTACTCTGTGTAAAATAGAACTGTTATCCCATCAGGTCCAGCGGCCTTTCCTCTTTTGAGCGATTTTAATTGTTTCTCTATCCCTCTGTCGTCTATTTCGATATCTACCATTTTGTCATCTGTGCGACAATCTAGAGATGGAACTACAGTACAGTCTTCCTCTGTGAAACAGCTTTGAAAAAAGACATTTAGTATTTCGGCCTTTGGTCTGTCATCCTCTGTTTCACTACCATTTTGGTCACAGAGTGGACATTTTGTTTTGATCCACCTACGGCTTTGACATAAGACCAGTCCTGTGCAAACAGCGGCTGATCCAGTTGCAGCATTACGATCCTCGAAGTTTCATCAGCTGTGTAGAGGGTCAAAGCGCTTGCATCGCTGCAGCAGGCGTCCTGGCCGCGAATGTAACGGTACGTGTCTGACACTCCTCGGAAAATTGCGGCGGAGCAGCGAAGTGACCATGTTTTTTGAGTCCTCCATCATTTGAGGGCGAGAATACATCAAATTTGAGCCTAATATCGAGAGGTATGTTTCTGGTCGCTCCTCCAAGACAGTGCCCCAGCCACAGAGCAAAGACATTGCGCGAGTTTTTGGCCAGCAAACGGGTCACAGTCCTGAATTAGCCGCTGTTTTCGCAGGACTGGACCCCAGGCAACATCTGGTTGTTCCCTAAAATGACACTGACAATAAAAGGTCACTATTACGACACAGTTAAGGATATCCAAGTAAACTGTACTGCAGTACTAAATGCAAGTACAAAAATCGACTACAGAGAAAGTTTCAATGATTTCAATTGTGTATTGGTTCAAGGGGAGACTATTTTGATTAAATACAGTAATTTCGTGAACGTAATCCGCGATTCTTATTTTTCATAGCCACAGTCCTAAGAGAACAAGGACACACAACATATAAAGGCACAGAAAGAAAATTACCGATACATTGAAGTATCAATACCACGAAGGAATATAATGCGGGGTACGGCAAATTTGGCTAATGAAGCCTCGTATGAGTGGGATATGGTGCAAGTTGCATTAATGGGGTGTAATGCTGTGACTGACCTCTGTTGTTACGAGTGGAAATCCGCCACCTTCGGAACCATAGACCTAGATCTGTGTTTTAATGCCCAACCCACACTTTCATGTCTGTGCCCTGTTACTCAACACTCTGCTTATGTCACAAGCACATCAGCAGAGATTATGAAAACGAAAAGGTCGCCACAGGATAACAACACAGAAATAAGTAAGTCACAGTCAAGACAACAAGATTTTATTTCTGTAAGCATCTCATAATTATAACTGCCTAAGAGAGTCACAAGTAAAATCGCATGGAGTCGACTTGTAACCAGCAGCATGATGAACATCCTATCTTTAGTATCACGCAGGACAAAAGTGTAAGGAGGGTCACTATAATGTGCAAAAGTTGTAAAGTAATCTGCCTCCTGTCAGGGCCAATTTATGTGCAGGCTACCTATAGAGCACCACAATCATTTAAAGTAAAAAGGTGTTCGCTTTGATACTGTTGTGTGAAGCATACTTAATCACAAAAATACGTAGACGTCATCATTATGAATGAGCTTATTCCGCTGAGTTTGTTTGTTCAAATGGTTCAATTGGCTCTAAGCACAATGGGACTTAACGTCTGAAGTCATCAGTCCCCTAGACTTAGAACTAATTAAACCTAACTAACCTAAGAACATCACACACATCCTCGCCCGAGGCAGGATTCGAAACTGCGACCGTAGCAGCATCGCGGTTCCGGACTGAAGCGTGTAGAACCGCTCGACCACAGTGGCCGGTTGAGTTTGTTTGTGGACTGTTGACATTAGCCCAGTCAACGAAGACCAAACAAGGGCGACTGGGCGAAAAAATTGTGTACTCGCAAATTTTTGTACATTGGTACTAACGGGAATTCTTTACAGACGAATGGAAGAACTGGTAGAAGCCAACCTCGGGGAAGATCAGTTTGGATTCCGTAGAAATGTGGGAACATGTGAGGCAATACTGACCCTACGACTTATCTTAGAAGCTAGATTAAGGAAAGGCGAACCTACGTTTCTAGCATTTGTAGACTTAGAGAAAGCTTTTGACAATGTTGACTGGAATACTCTCTTTCAAATTCTGAAGGTGGCAGGGGTAAAATACAGGGCGCGAAAGGCAATTTACAACTTGTGTAGGAAGCAGACGGCAGTTATAAGAGTCGAGGGACATGAAAGGGAAGCAGTGGTTGGGAAGGGAGTGAGACGGGGTTGTATCTTCTCCCCGATGCTATTCAATCTGTATATTGAGCAAGCAGTAAAGGAAACAAAAGAAAAGTTCGGAGTAGGCATTAAAATGCATGAAGAAGAAATAAAAACTTTGAGGTTCGCCGATGACATTGTAATTCTGTCAGAGGCAGCAAAGGACTTGGAAGAGCAGTTGAACGGATTGGGCAGTGTTTTGAAAGGAGGGTATAAGATGAACATCAACAAAAGCAAAACGAGGATAATGGAATGTAGTCGAATTAAGTCGGGTGACGCTGAGGGAATTAGATTAGGAAATGAGACACTTAAAATAGTGAAGGAGTTTTGCTATTTGTAAAATGTAGACTGGCAATGGCAAGGAAAGCGTTTCTGAAGAAGAGAAATTTGTTAACATCGAGTATTGATTTAAGGGTCAGGAAGTCGTTTCTGAAAGGATTTGTATGGAGTGTAGCCATGTATGGAAGTGAAACATGGACGATAAATAGTTTAGACAAGAAGAGAATAGAAGCTTTCGAAATGTGGTGCTACAGAAGAATGCTGAAGATTAGTTGGGTAGATCACATAACTAATGAGGTGGTATTGAATAGGATTGGGGAGAAGAGGAGTTTGTGGCACAACTTGACTAGAAGAAGGGGTCGGTTGGTAGGACATGTTCTGAGGCATCAAGGGATCACCAGTTTAGTACTGGAGGGCAGCGTGGAGGGTAAAAATCATAGAGGGAGACGAAGAGATGAATACAATAAGCAGATTCAGAAGGATGTTGTCTGCAGTAGGTACTGGGAGATGAAGAAGCTTGCACAGGATAGAGTAGCATGGAGAGCTGCATCAAACCAGTCTCAGGACTGAAGACCACAACAACAACAACGGTAGTAGGGAGTGCCATGGACAACATATTAAAAACCCTGACCTACGGGGAGTGAGCAATGGGTCGGGTAGGAGGGTTTAAAGCTTACTTTTTCACGTTTTTCTTGAATAATTCAAAATCTACAGTTTCTAGTGAAAATGTTTCTTAGTATTAAATTAAACTATACCATTGATGATTACACTGCCTGTGTTTATACAGTGACTGAATCTTCACAATACAATCTTCAGCCTGAACCTTCGACCACCTACCTAATAGCCACGGGTAACAACGGTAACGCATCGTGGCATAGAAGCAATGAGGCCTTAGTAGGTCGCTGGAGAGAGATGGTACCACATCTGCACACACGTCACCTAATTCCCGTAAACTCCTTGGAGGCGGACGATCAGCTCTGACGCCACGTTCAGTCACATCCCAGACCGGGTTCAGATTTGGTCAGTTGGAGATCCAGCATATCAATTGTAACTCGCCACTGTGTTCCTCGAACCACTCAGTCACACTCTTGACCGTATGACATGGCGCATTATCTTGTTGAACAGTGCTACTGCTGTCAGGAAACATGATCGTTATGACGCGATGAACTTGTTCTGCAACCAGTGTACGATAGTTCTTGACCATAGTGGTGCCTTGCACGAGCTCCGCTGGACCCATAGAAGCCCACTTGGTCGTTCCCCAGGGCATAATGGAGCCGCTGCCAGTTTATCTCTGGACAGGTGTCAAGGAGTTGTTCTCCGCAAAGACGAAGGATCCGCGCCCTCCCATTGGCATGACGGAGAAGGTATCGAGATTCATCAGACCGTGCAATGCTCTGTCACTGCGCCAACGTCCAGTGCTGATGGTCACGTGCCCATTTCAGTCGTAGCTGCAGATGTCGTGGTGTCAACATTGGCACATGCATGAGTCGTCGGTTGTGGAGGCGCATCGTCAGGAGTGTTTGGTGCACTGTGTGTTCAGACACACTTGTAGTCTGCTCAGCATTGAAGTATGATGTTAGTTCCGCCACAGTTCGGCGCCTATCCTGTTTTACCAGTCTGCCCAGCCTATGACGTTGGACGTCTGTAATGAGAGGTGGCCACCAAAGCCCACAATGTCTGGACGTGGTTTCACCTTGGCTTCGCTACGTGTTGAAGACGCTCGCCACAGCACTCCTCGAGCACCGGACAAGTTTTGCAGTTTCCGAAATGCTAGTGACGAGCCTCCAGGCCATCACAATCAGCCCTTGGTCAAACTCAGATAGATCGCGCACCTTCCCTATTCTACACAAAGACAGCACGCTCACTGATACAACATACACCGTGCGTGTGTCTGACTAGCAGTCAATCTATATACTTATATGGGTCATGTCCGAAAGAACAGACACCATTGATGACCTTCAGTCATCTAGAACGAAATTAGAATTATATATTAATACTTTCAGCTGCTGACGGGCGTTGATATACATCAACGGGGAGAGGTGAAAATGTATGCCCCAACCGGGACTCGAACCCGTGATCTGCTGCTTACATGGCAGACGCTCTATCCATCTGAGCCACCGAGAGCACAGAGAATAGTGTGACTGCAGGAACTATCTTGCATACACCTCCCGCGAGACCCACATTCTCACCTTACATGTCCACACACTACATTTGTAGTGTCCCTACCCAATACACTCATTACTCGTGGAAGACATTCTTAACAAGTCCCGTAAGAGTTCGGGTAATATGTGTGCAACCGCACAGAAGAGGAAAGTCATAGCCGGTATTGCCAGAACTATATACTTCCTCTTCTGTGCGGATGCACACATATTACTCGAACTCATACGGGACTTGGTAAGAATGTCTTCCACGAGTAATGAGTGTATTGGGTAGGGACACTATAAATGTAGTGTGTGGACATGTAAGGTGAGAATGTGGGTCTCGCGGGAGGCGTGCGCGAGATAGTCCCTGAAGTCTCACTATCCTCTGAGCTCTTGGTGACTCAGATGGATAGAGCGTCTGCCGTGTAGGCAGGAGATTCCGGGTGCGATTCCCGGTCGGGGCACACATTTTCACCTGTCCCCGGTGGTATATTTCAACGCCCGTCAGCAGCTGAAGGTATTAATATATAATTATAATTTCGTAGCAGTCGATCTGTCCGGCGGGAGAAATACCCCGAGAGATGGACCTTCAGAAAGGGACCTGCGTTGTCGAATGTGATGCTGATTCACAATTCGACGACGTAGCCGCAAAGGCAAGTGGAGCGTTCACCAGATGTTGGGCATGAGGAAGATGCAGACTGCCGAGCAGACACCAGGTCGCTGGGCAACAGCACACAAGATAACATATGCGTTCATGTGCACTTTACGCACTGATGAGCTTTGGCAGGCATATCGAACAGCCTCTATTAACATTAATCCGGCTATAACACCGGCCATGTTGCAGTTACTACAGGACATGTTGCGTGCGTCAGATGTCGACATCGTCCTTCTGCAGTAAATATGTGTCGAGAGCTTTCTCGATCTCTATGGATACGATACATACATTACATCCACTGTAGATGCCGCTGGCAGAACTGCGATACTTCTACGCGAAGGCATAGTAGCCTAGGATGTGGTGTACCTACCGTCAGCGAGAGGGTTGGCGCTCATAGTGCTAGGAGCACCGATCGTTATCGACACATCCGTCGGACGCTATGATGGCGGCTCGAATGCGTTAAGCCTGCATTGCGTCGAATTTTGAGTGAATACGGAGGGGAAAAGGTAATATGGAGGCGCCACACTACGGAATTTTATTTCACGCCTCTGACCGAACTTCCTATACAAGCACCTTCAAGAGATCAGAGTGCTGCCATAAAACGAACACAGGCCCAAAAAATTCCCATAATGCGATACCATATGGAGAGGGCCGCTGTCCGCAAACGGGCCTTTCAGCGAGTCCGTGGAGAATCGCCATTGATATACCACGTTATCAGAGGAAAACAACATAGCTGCAGTGCCTTAATACAGGCCGTCGTACTGTCAGATGGTCGCCGTTTAACATCGCAAAAACAAATTGCCAAGGCCTCTGAGGTACAATACAGTCCCTTTATGACAAAGTGGAACACGACGAGGTAGCCTCCTATGATGTCCCATGGACGCTATCCGCATTCCTCGACGCGATGCCCCAGCGAGTGTTATGGGGGAGTCACACAGGACGACGTAATGGAAGCAATTGGTAAGGGAGCTTAGAACAAGTCACCGGGGTCGAGTGGGTTTCCGTTAGAATTTTCAAAAATGGCTCTGAGCACTACGGGACTTAACTTGTCAGGTAATCAGTCCCCTAGAACGTAGAACTAGTTAAACCTAACTAACCTAAGGACATCACACACATCAAAGCCCGAGGCAGGATTCGAACCTGCGACTGTAGCGGTCGCTCGGTTCCAGACTGTAGTGCCTAGAACCGCTTGGCCACTCCGTCCGGCTCCGTTAGAGTTTAATCGGACATTTAAAGATCTCATGATTCCGCAATGGATTGCCATGTACCACGATTTGATGTCTCCGAATGTGCCACACCAATCCGTCTTTGTGGAACAAATGATCATCCCTATCCACAAGCCATCTGGCGCCACAGGAATAGGCCTACCGCCACTGACCTTCTTTCATCTATATCTACCTGGATACTCTGCGAATCACATTTAAGCGCCTGGCAGACGGTTCATCGGCCCACCTTCACAATAATTTTCTATTCCAATCTCGTACAGCGCGCGGAAGAAAGGAACGCCTATATGTTTCGGTGCGAGCTCTGATTTCCCTTATTTTATTGTGGTGATAATTTCTCCCTGTGTTGGTCGTCGTCAACAAAATATTTTCGCATTCGCAGTAGAAAGTTGGTGATTGAAATTTCGTGAGAAGATTCCATCGAAATGTAAACCGCTTTTGTTTTAATGATGTACACCCCAAATCTTGTATCATTTCAGTGACACTCTCTCCCCTATTTTGCGATAATACAAAACGTGCTGCCCTTCTTTGAACTTTCTCGATGTACTCCGTCAAACCTATCTGGCAAGTATCCGACACAGCAGTATTCTAAAAGAGGGCGGACAAGAGTAGAGCAGGCAGTCTATTTAGTAGGTCTGTTACATTTTCTAAGCGTCCTGCCAATAAAATGAAGTCTTTGGTTAACCTTCGCCACAACATTTTCTATGTGTTCCTTCCAATTTAAGTTGTTCGTAATTGTAATTCCTAGGCACTAGCTGAATACACGGCCCATACATTTGACTTATTTATCGTGTAATCGAAATTTAAGGGATTTCTTTTAGCTCTCATGTGGGTGACCTCTCACTTTTCGTTATTTAGGGTGAGTTGCCAATTTTCCCACCCTACAGATATCTTTTATAAATCGTTTTGCAATTGGTTTTGATCTTCTGGTGACCTTACTAGTCGGTAAACAACAGCGTCATCTGCAAACAAGCTAAGAAGGCTGCTCAGATTGTCTCCTGCATCGTTTATATAAATGAGGAACAGCAAAGGGCCTATATCACTACCTTAGAGAATGCCAGAAATCGTTTTTGTTTTCTTTGATGACTTTCCGTCAATTAGTACAACTGTGACCTCTCTGACAGGAAATCACAAATCCAGTCACGTAGCTGAGACGATATTCCATAAACACGCAATTTCGCTACAAGCTGCTTGTGTGGTACAGTGTCAAAAGCCTTCGGGAAATCTGGAAATACAGAATCAGTTTGTAATACCTTGTCAATAGCACTCAACATTTCGTGTGAGTAAAGAGCTAATGGTGTTTCACTAGAACAATGTTTTCTAAATCCGTGTTGACTGTGTGTCAATAGACCGATTTTTTCGAACACAATATATGTTCCAAAATCCTGGCATATCGACGTTAATGAAATGGGCCTGTAATTTAGTGGATTAGGCTACCTTTCTTGAATACTGGTGTGACATGTATAACTTTCCAGTCTTTGGGTGCGGATCTTTCGTCGAGCGAACGGTTGTATATAATCGTTAAGTACGGAGCTATTATAACAGCATACTCTGAAATGAACCTAACTGTATACAGTATGGACCGGAAGACTTGCTTTTGTTAAGTGATTTAAGTTGCTTCGCTACTCCGAGGATATCTACTTCTACTTTTCTTATGTTAGTTGACCCTGATTCGAATTTTGGAGTATTTACACTCATGTTCATAAATTAAGGATAATGCTGATACATGGTGAAACAACGCTCTGGTGGGCGGTTTGCGGGTTTAAATCACCTCGAGGTATGACCATGCAGTGCATTTGACCTGCGGTCGTCGCACGGTGGCGCTGGCAGCAGTCCACATACGCAGAGGTGCGTTGGTGCATGTCAGAGTACGGTACAGCGAGTAAGTGTGCAGACATTTTCAGACGTGCTAATGGTAACAGGAAAATATCTCAAAGAACACATATTGATGACGTTATGAGGGGTAGAATACTAGGGCGACTAGAGGCTGGTCAAACACAGCAGGTCGTAGCACGGGTCCTCTGTGTGCCACTAAGTGTGATCTCAAGATTATGGCAACGATTCCAGCAGACAGGAAACGTGTCCAGGCTCTACAGTACGGGACGTCCACAGTGTGCAATACTCTCACCATCAGTGCCCCCAGACGGCCACGGAGTACTGCAGATAGCCTTGCACGGGACCTTACTGCAGCCACTGGCACAGTTGTCTCCAGATACACAGTCTACAGACGACTGAACAGACATGGTTTATTCGCCCGGAGACCTGCAAGGTGTATTCCACTGATCCCTGATCAAAGGAGAGCCTGTAAAGCCTGCTGTCAAGAACACAGTACATGGTCACTGGAACAGTGGTCCCAGGTTATATTCACGGACGAGTCCAGGTATGGTCTGAACTGTGAGTCTCGCCGAGTTTTCGTCTGGCGTGAACCAGGAACCAGATACCAACTCCTTAATGTCCTTGAAAGGGACCTGTATGGAGGTCGTGTTTTGATGGTGTGGGACGGGACTATGATTGGTGCACGTACACCCCTGCATGTCTTTGACAGAGGAACTATAGCAGGTAAGGTGTATCGGGACGTCATTTTGCACCAGTATGTCCGCCTTTTCAGAGGTGCAGTGGGTCCCACGTTCCTCCTGATGGATGGTAATGAACGGCCCTACCGGGCTGCCATCGTGGAGGAGTACCTTGAAACAGAAGATATCAGGCGAATGGAGTGCCCTGCCTGTTCTCCAGACCTAACCCCATGGAGCACGTCTGGAATGCTCTCGGTCGACGTATCTCTGCACATCTTCAAACCCCTAGGACACTGCAGGAGCTCCGACAGGCACTGGTGCAAGAATGGGAGGCTATACCCAGCAGATGCTCGACCACCTGATCCAAGAGTATGCCAACCCGCTGTGCGGCCTGTGTACGTGTGCATGGTGATCATATCCCATATAGATGTCGGGGTACATGCGCAGGAAACAGTGGCGTTTTGTAGCACTCGTATTTCGGGACGGTTTTCTCAACTTATCACGAATACCGTGGACTTACAGATCTGTGTCGTGTGTGTTCCCTATGTGCCTATGCTATTAGAGCCAGTTTGTGTAGTACCACGTTGTGTGGCACCACATTCTGCAGTTATTCTTAATTTATGAGCAATAGTGTATTTTGTCTTCTTTGGTGAACTACGACTACAATATATACACCAGGATATTTGTAGCACGTTTCAAACACGTACTCTGCCAAGTGATAACACTCGACCAAACCCAGCTAGGAGGGGGTAGCAATATACTAACGGCACTCAGCGACTACTGCGATGTGATTGCACTGGCAACAAAATGGCGTCTCCTGGTTGTACTGGTATCGATAGATTTTGATCGCGCCTTTGACAGAGAGAGCCACGCCTGCCTTGTGGAAACGATGACGTGCTTGAAGTTTGCACAGTCTTGTAACCGTCATGACGACGGCGCCTCCTCTAAAGTGCTCACCAGTGGGTGCATGGTGGGGGCCGTCGCCATCTCGTGCACGATCGGTTAGACAAGGGTGCCCGCCGTCGACGATACTTTATGACTTTGCTCTGGAACCGCTGCTCTGCATGCTGCGGAACCGACTCCAGAGAATGATGGTAAGGCACCACAAGTTTGCAGATGAGCTATTGTTTTTGGCATGGTGGAGCGACGAGGCTAGAGTGGCTTTGCATTGGATTAATTTGTATGATATGGCTATGGGTAGTCACATGAACTTGGCAAAGTTGGGGGCGATGGACATTGGGAGAGGACTCCCAACCGAAAATGTAACACCTTAAAGATAATAAACAGGATGAAGTGCTTGGAAATTATCTTCATTACCCGCGACTGCTACGGTCGCAGGTTCGAATCCTGCTTCGGGCATGGATGTGTGTGATGTCCTTAGGTTAGTTAGGTTTAAGTAGTTCTAAGTTTTAGGGGACTGATGACCTCAGAAGTTGAGTCCCATAGTGCTCAGAGCCATTTGAACCATTTATCTTCATTACCGATGTTCGACGCACTCAGCTACAGACGACGTCTTCTGCAAACGATTCGTACGAGTGTTCGAAGTCACAGGTTAAGAGCACTATCATGAACCAAGTGATCACATTTGCTAACGCTTATCTAGCCTCTCGCATCCTCTCATCCTTCCAACGCCGGTGGTGTTGGCACGCTGAATTCAGGAGGGATTAGGATACCTTGAGAGCACAGGGCTGCTTTTTAAAGTCGAATGAGAAACCCTCATCCTCCCTACTATGCGTGGAGACCTTGGGCTAGATCACATTCGCGAACAAACAGTGATCAAGATGCTGACCTTACGTCAGACAAGTCTGACTGGTCACTTCATAGATGAACTGTGCACTATCGTCTCGTCGGGCGCCCGTAACGGTGGCTCACATCTCACAGTCGGTTGCTCACATACGAATCTTTTTTGTGGAACAGAGTTATGTACATACGGATCTGACGACTATCAGAATGGTAACGGCATGTGATATACAGGGTGTTACAAAAAGGTACGGCCAAACTTTCAGGAAACATTCCTCACACACAAAGAAAGAAATTATGTTATGTGGACATGTGTCCGGAAACGCTTACTTTCCAAGTTAGAGCTCATTTTATTACTTCTCTTCAGATCACATTAATCATGGAATGGAAACACACAGAATGAGGATTGACACATTGCTGGATGAAACATTCGCAGAAGTGTACCCGTGGAGGCCAATCAGCTGCTGATAGTGCCTGCACACGCTGTACGTGGTACGGAAACAACTGGTTCTCCCGTAGCACTCTCCATACAGTGACGTGCTCAACGTTACCTTGTACAGCAGCAACTTCTCTGACGCTGACATTAGGGTTATCGTCAACTGCACGAAGAATTGCCTCGTCCATTGCAGGTGTCCTCGTCGTTCTAGGTCTTCCCCAGTCGCGAGTCATAGGCTGGAATGTTCCGTGCTCCCTAAGACGCCGATCAATTGCTTCGAACGTCTTCCTGTCGGGACACCTTCGTTCTGGAAATCTGTCTCGATACAAACGTACCGCGCCACGGCTATTGCCCCGTGCTAATCCATACATCAAATGGGCATCTGCCAACTCCGCGTTTGTAAACATTGCACTGACTGCAAAACCACGTTCGTGATGAACACTAACCTGTTGATGCTACGTACTGATGTGCTTGATGCTAGAACTGTAGAGCAATGAGTCGCATGTCAACACAAGCACCGAAGTCAACGTCACCTTCCTTCAATTGGGCCAACTGGCGGTGAATCGAGGAAGTACAGTACATACTGACGAAACTAAAATGAGCTCTAACATGGAAATTAAGCGTTTCCGGACACATGTCCACATAACATCTTTTCTTTATTTGTGTGTGAGGAATGTTTCTTGAAAGTTTGGCCGTACCTTTTTGTAACACACTATATATCGCATATTGACGGCCGAAATGCCGTAGAGAAACGGCAACCAACAGCGACATGTCTGTGGTATGGTGTACGATGCATTACGTACACTTTGATAAGGAGAAGCGTTGCACTGTGGTGTAAGGTGGTAAATGGTAAATATGTGCCACGTTCAAGGTTACATAAATTTTACATGACGGATACGCCACTGTGCTGACAGTGCAATGTTATAGACAGAGATGAACATCCCCTGACATGTGGACCTTTGCGGCAATAAGGTGTTTGGTCCAAAAAATGATTGCCTTCTTCCTTCGGGTGGTGCCACAAGCAATTGAACCACAGATTCTACTTCTCCCGGATATGACACACTGCCCCCGACTGGAGTTCAACACAGTGACTTTGATCCCGGTTCTGACTGCATCTGACCTTTTGCGAGAGGGCACAAAGTATGTGGTAGACTTTTGGGCCTTACTAAAACAACGTCACTCATTAAATTTGTAAAAGCCGATACATCGAACACATTACGAAAACTTTTAGGCAGCGCCTTGCTTGACCTCCCACCCAGTTGGCATGTATTGGTAGGAGAATGTAATTACTACATGTGATGATCCTGAACAAGAAAGGACCAGGACAGTGGAGAGGATCCAGCATCACATGCGAAGACGTTCCCGGCTCCAACACGAGGCACAAATGGGAGCGGCTAGGAACGCGCCCACGAAGAGGGATGTGATCCGTTATTGCTTTGTACTAAGAGCATTTTACATCTATTACCATATACAGGGTGTTTCACTAAATGTGTTTGCCTCTGCAAGTTACGAAATAATTGGCGACAGAAATATTTATTGCGGTAGGTCACCATAAGAAACGTTACACGCGCAGAATGGGCAGGGTGACCATCGTGCTGCATCCACATATGGACTGTCGTTTGTAGACACACATGTTCAAGGAGACCACCCAAACTGTCGACTATAAACGCGCGATATATCTCACCTGTCAGTGTACCTGGGAAGTAGTGTGGACCGATGATTTCATCCCCAAGGATTCCACACCATACATTAGTGGACCACCTACGTTGACGGTCGACAGGTCGTACCCACCGAGGGTTGTCTGCGGCCAAGTAGTGCACATTATGGCGATTCACTGCACCATAATTTGTGAACGTGGACTCATCAGAGAACATAACACCTTGTAAAGACTCCAGCGTGAAATTACGCATGGCTCTTTCACAGAATGTAACTCGTGCATGGAAATTGTTCCCATGCAGCTCCTGGGTCAGTGACAGGGGCTACGGGTGAAAACTCTGGCCGTGTACTATACGCCACACGGATGTGAGACTGACACCAGCAACTGCAGCAACGGCTCGTAAACTGACATTGTGGTGTACTGCATCTAAAACAAACACCTTCGCCTCCTCACTTCTTGCAGTTCTTCGTCTGTTACTGTGGCGCATTACCCAGCTGCCTGTTTCCCGAAGTCGTTGTTCGACACGTAAGAACGTAATGGCTGCCGGAACTCTTCGCCTAGGATATCTCACGGCGTACGCCATGGCTGCTTCAGTGGCATCGTTGTCGGCACTTGCCCAGCGTTAGCAACATGTGAGCGTACTCGTTGTTCGTGTATATTGAGCCCCCTTTGTTTGTGTGGCTCGAACTGTCGGGTATACGGCCGTGTGCGGAGACAGTCGGCAGTCTTAACAGTGCATCTAGGAAGCTTCTCGCACCGTGACACCGGCGACGTTACAACTCGGCAGCACCATATTTAGAAGGCGCATTGCGTTATGCGCAGCGTGTGTGATATCTGCCCCTGAAACTTTGAAGGGTTGTAGCTCCCAAACTAAAAGTGATAGGATTGTAATTTAAATTGATGTATACACAGCTGGCGTTACTGATTCCAGCGCATGATAGAAACAACTACTGTTCCATTTATAAATTGTACATTTTTGCTGTAACTCTTTGGATAATAACACAATAAACTGTGTTCATAGCTCCGTAGACAGTGTAACGTTTCTTATGGTGACCTACCGCAATAAATATTTGCGTAGCCTATTACTTCGTAACTTACAGAGGCAAACACATTTAGTGAAACACCCTGTACGTCACACAAAAACTGATGTTGAAAAAGAACAAAGAAAGTGGTTAATGCTACTGCTTGCGATAAATACGAGATCTGGGTTCGAGTCCCGGTCTGGCACAAATTTTCATGTACTGCAAACAGACGACATCATCTTACAAAAAATGTCCTATTCATTTTTTTCTCTAGGACTAATAATTTCTATGTCGCAGTACATGGAAAAATCGTAGATTATTTAAAACATTGTTTTAACGGGATGAAATTAACGTTTATCTTCAAATGAAATGGGTTGAAAACAAATGGTAGAACTGAAGACTGAAAAAAGGACAGTAATCCGACGGAAAATCCGTCGTTTGTTGGAGTAGATCTAGATTTCGACTATTATGCAGTGTTCATCGGAGCTAAAAAGTACATAGAGAGGTGGAATCAAAAACAGATAATAAATATATCAAATAACACAGGCGCAGAAATCCTTAGGTAAGTGTATAGCAATAATATATGAGTTGGCAACATGTGACATAGGTCCCAAAGTGTCTAATAAATGACACGGGTCTGCATGTGGCTGACGCCATCGCAAGTGGCACGAACATACGTACATCGTCGAGGGCTTGTGGAGCCCTCTGTCAGAGTATACATGCAAAAATTCTTATTTCAATATTTTAAAACAATTTTTACTATGAAACCATAACTGACAGTTGGATCTTACGGAAGTGTGTGTCTAGGGTTTACAAATTCATGGAAATCACACAGAAATCTTACATGTGAGTAAAGACATAAGGGCATGCAGGGTTCTCTATAGAAATCAGTGTATTACAAATGCATGACTTATTTAGTATTAAGATGAATGGAGTAAAATCCGTTCACAAAAATCCATACCGTAATAGATTTAAAGTATGCGAAGACACTTAAAACTTTTTAAAACTATGGAAATGTACAGTGAGGTAAAATAACGCAAAACCGTGCCGTAAGGGACTTAACGTGCCCACTCTGGGCTTACAGTACTGTGTGGTACTAATCAAAGAAGTGTTGAATTACAATACAAATACTGGTTGCTAAATTTAGGACGGCCGGGGTGGCCGAGAGGTTCTAGGCGCCACAGTCTGGAACCGAGCGACCGCTACGGTCGCAGGTTCGAATTCTGGCTCGGGCATGGATGTGTGTTACGTCCTTCGGTTAGCTAGGTTTAAGTAGTTCTAAATCTAGGGGACTGATGAGCTCAGGTGTTAAGTCCCATAGTGCTTACAGCCATTTGAACCATTTGTCTCTCTGGTATCATGATTTTCCACAGAACTCTTGCGTACTGTACTGCAAATGTGCTCCTTCAATGAAAATAATAATTGCTAATGATTAGAACAGATAAAACAGTCTTGGTTGCACAAGATAGTTTTATTTAGTTTTCATATGATGGCTGCTGACGCGTTTCTCCCGTTCTAAGCATCATCAGACAATCTGGGTAAATTAAAATTAGTATAAGTGTAAATTGCTATTAAAGACAATAATAAATAAATTGAAAATAACAAGAGGAATATGTACACCGATTAGAGTATGGAGCAAAGGGCCACATTTTTGTTTGAGGGGGAGGTGAGGGGTATAAATTTCAGTTCATAAAATATTGCACAATAACTGAGCTTACCGATAAAAATTCTTGCCAGTTGTAACCGAGGCGTCGAACGTAATTAAGAGTCCCACGGAACTGGGAGGTAGCAACCAGATAGCCGCTGCCAATGCTTCATTACATCACCAATAAAATTCTTCTTACTCGTAACCGAGGCGTCAAACGTGATTAAGAGTCCGAAGGAACTGACAGGTAACATGCAGACAGCCACTGTCAACGCTTTAAAAAATCATCTAGAAGCAACACGAAAATAGGTAATGACAGTAGGGAAAAAAAAGCTGCTACAGCCGGCCGGAGTGGCCGTGCGGTTCTAGGCGCTACAGTCTGGAACCGAGCGACCGCTACGGTCGCAGATTCGAATCCTGCCTCGGGCATGGATGTGTGTGATGTCCTTAGGTTAGTTAGGTTTAATTAGTTCTAAGTTCTAGGCGACTGATGACCTCAGAAGTTAAGTCGCATAGTGCTCAGAGCCAAAGCCGCTAAACTGTGCAAGGGGTACCTAACTTCGGCAAATAGGCATATTCAGAGAGCAAAATACACCCATGTAATGGCTGGGCTAATACACCTTTGTAAAATGAATGGACACAAATAAGAATGAAGACACAGCTAAAATTTTAGATAAAAATATCAAGCAACGAAGCCAGAAGCATCACAAAACCGGAACTGTGACGGTGATAGCTTACCCATGAAGAAACCGCCCCATGAACACATATACGGTCTGTTTACATTACTGTGAGCAAGGGCTGTCATCGCGACAACTATATTGCCAAGCAAAATAACGAAAGGGAAGTGTTTATCGCTTACTCCACTTTCGCTGATCACGCAGTAAAACTTCGGCATTGGCCACGATGTTTTAAGTTATTACTTCTGTACTACGAGCAGTATCTGCGTTACATTTTGTAGACAGGGTCGACATATAGGACAGAACGTACTTGCAGAATTATATCATTACACGAGACATAGTTCAGGAGTTATGATATGGCGTCACGAACTTGGAGATGCGTGAAAAATTAGGGTTTTGCGTCTCAGACTATTACGTTGCTACATGCTTAACGCCGAATATTTAACACATTAACCAACTGGTAAAGTAATCAGACATTTGAAGCTGTTTTATACATGGGAATTCGATTCTTTAAAGAATCAGGGATGGGACTGGAGTTACTAGTTCTGATTAATCAAAAAATAATTCGAAACAAAGATAGGTAAATATCGTTAATTTCTGCTAAAATCCTATATTTATCCGTAGCTCACTGGCTGGGGGGGAAAACTTGCCTTCATTTGGATCTCTGCAAGGTACGCCGCCCTGTCGTATTAACGTCACCACCTGTCAAAGGCACGAAAAACCACCTTGTGCAGCGTGGACAGCTACGAGATGTGCAGGAAGAGACTTAATGAGGTTCTGGAAGGTAACGACAGGGATGTGAAGTCATGCCGACCCCAGTGCCGTGTCCAGCTGCGCTAGGTTACTGGTTGGGACTTCACATGGCGATCAGCCGTATCGAGGTGGTCCCACAAATTCCCGATTGGCTTCAAATCCGGTGAGTTTGGTAGCTAGGGGATACTCCCGCACACCCACCGCCGCCGCGGCTGCACAGATATCGTTTCGCCACCCGCCGCCCCCCCCCCCCCCCCCGCCTCGCCCCGTTTCCTCCCCGCCCCCGGCAGCGGAGCTGATCTCAAAAGTTTGTGTTTATATTGTCCCGGCTAGTTAAGAACCATTCCCTGCCGTGTGGGTCGGGCATAAAACACCTCTGAATCACTTTGTGAGTCTAGTCGTGTGAACTAGCAGTTGAAAATTGATCGAGTTTTTCCAGAGATATTTCATACACTCTCAACCGCGACGGATTCAAAGACAGTTTTGTTTTTATTTTTATTACTCTGGAGTAAGATATCAATTGAGTTCCAGTCTATTTTTACTAATTTGTTTGCCTGAGTAATTTGATTTAGTGACTTTAGCAGTCTGTATACATTCGTTGAATCCTATTAAATCTGTTCATAGAAAGTTTATCAGCTTCCTTCAATAACCCTTGAATGTTCACAGATATTATTGTATATGTACTAGCTGATTATGGAATTTAGTAAACACTGGGAATGTCTCGCATATTTCTGTTTTATTGACACAATTAAGTCCTTAAATTAATGAGAGATGGCACTGGGGGATCAATGAAAGGAGAATTGATCCTAGTGTGTATTGTTTCGGTATGATAAGTCAGTCAGTACTACATTCCTTCTTGTACCTATCACCAAAGATATGTTTTCCCATGAAACTGCCCTTTGCCATTAATGTCCGATAAATTATAAGTACGTCTCTGGGCCTTACAATTTCTAAGCTTCTCAGTTCTCACCACACAATATTAATTATGGGTTCGAATCCATTCAATGTCTGTTCACCGCAAGTTTAGTCTTTTAACGGGCACTATTTTTCACTTATTTATTAGCGGAATCACATTGACAACGAGCGGCAAACATACTAGTGTGATAAGGTCCAAACTATTTGAAACTATTTTCGGTTCCAATACTCTTTAATAATTCGCACACAGCGAATAAACTCCTAATTCAACATAAAAGTTTCCTTATTGTCAATAAATCTCTTCACAATCGTAAGTATACGATCGTAGCGTTTCGTTTAACACGTATAATCACAATTCACTTGAACATCAATGTTCGTACACCAAATCACCGCCGCGCGGGATAAGTGAGCGGTCTACGGCGCTGCAGTCATGGACTGTGCGGCTGGTCCCGACGGAGGTTCGAGTCCTCCCTCGGGCATGGTTGTGTGTGTTTGTCCTTAGGATAATTTAGGTTAAGTAGTGTGTAAGCTTAGGGACTGATGACCTTAGCAGTTAACTCCCATAAGGTTTCACACACATTTTAACATTTGAACCAAATCACCTGTAATTGTCTCCGTCTCTGAATTTATCCCAAAACAATCTATTCTCCACCACTCCAATGTCTAATCCAGTTCTAAGAATGAACTTTAATTAGGCTTATAATCCCAAAATCTCCGCCCCTGGTAGCTGTATGGTCAGCGCGACGGAACGTCATACGTAATGGCCCGGGTTCGATTCTCGGATGGATCGGAGAGTTTCTCCGCTCAGGGACTGGGTGTAGTGTTGTTCTTATCATCGTCATTTCATCCCCATCGACACGCAGGTCGCCGAAGTGGCGTCAATTCGAAAGACTTGCACCAGGCGAACGGTCTACCCGATGGGAGGCCCTAGCCACACGGCATTTCCATTTTCTCTAAAAATTCCGACTACCATGAAAGAACTGCGAACACACTCGCCACCGCTGAAAACAAAAACACAAGAGACCTAACAATGCTGCGCATTTGTTTATATATTACATTCAAAACAAAACGCAGCTATGTTATGTCTTCCTTGGATTCCCTTTGTACTACATTGCGTTACTCCATTTCGAATATCTACTCTTCGTAAAATTTTAACTATTACTTCGAAATGCTACTAGCGTTTTTTGGCTCTTAGGTCATTTAGTATTACAGAATTTAATCTAATATTCTTTTCCGTATAACCACTCTCTAAAGAGCGGTTACTCATGCTGGTCCGTTCGAACCACGCACGTACACTGCGAGTCGTGTAACACGTTGCATTGTTCTGCTGGAAGATGCCATCGAGCAAAGGAAAAAACAAAGTGCATGTAAGGATGGACATGGCTCCCAAGGATAGACGCATACTTGCGCTGATCCACTGTGCCTTGCAAAATGACGAAATCACGAGGGGCTGCCGCGAACAGATTACCCATAGCATAACGCTTCCTCCTCCGGCCTGCACTCTTCTGACCATTGTTGCAGAGTGTTTGCTTTCAGTCTGATGGAGCATGACACATGATCTATCAGAAAAGGCCACCTGTGGGCACGTAGTGAAAGTCCAGTTGCAATATTGGCCTAAAATTCCAGTCTTCGTCGCCAATGAACAGGAGTCACCATGGGTACCTGTTGTGGAGGGCCATTGCAACAACATGCGCTGCATGTTCATTGAGACTTCACTGTTGGTTGCCCCTTGGTTCATCTGCGTGGCCAGTTGCACAAAAAACAACAAAATAGTTCAAATGGCTCTAAGCACTATGGGACTTAACATCTGAGCTCATTAGTTCCCTAGACTTAGAACTGCTTAAAGCTAACTAACTTAAGGACCTCACACACATCCATGTCCGAAGTAGGATTCGAACCTGCGACCGTATCAGCAGCGCGGTTCCGGACTGAAGCGCCTAGAATCGCTCGGTCACAGCGGCCGGCGTTGCACAATAGTTGCACCCGTCTATTCGTCGGTACACATCTCCCCAGCCGTCGTTCACCCTGTCATCTACGGCCCTTGGTGCACCGTAGTAGCCTCGGCGCCGTTTCTGGATAGCGCCACTTTGCCATCCACGGTAAGTTTACAAACTTAGCTGTTTCGTAAATGCTTCCACGCTTGGCCAGAAAGCCAATGATCATGCCCTTTTGGACGTCAGATAAACCGCTCCTTTCCCACTATATGCAACGACTACACTGTTTTCCACGTTCCTGCAATGAGCTTTATATACCCTCCACTGCTGGGGCTGCCACCTGCCGTCTTTGAATGATTGTTGCACGCTAGCGTCGAACATAGCCAGTGGTCAAGTTAATGTGACTGGACCGTGTGGTAGTAAACAAAATGCTGTTTCAAAATTTCAGTGTTTACTTGGTACCTTTGACCTTCACTCAACACACGTATTCGCTGCTCTAGCACATTTTATGCTCCATCGGAGAGACGGCCATACGTGTGTATGGCGTGAAACGTTTGAAAGCAAAAACCTTGCAACAATCGTCGGTCGGGTCAGTCGGGTCCAGGCTGGAGGAACGTTTTCGTAGCATTCCCTGGGTGATGTCGTCGTACTTGAAGGCACAATTGATCAATACGTGTATACATCTATTCTTGGGGACTATCTACATCCCTACACGCAGTTTGTTTTACCTCTGCAAGATGCCATCTACCAGCTGGACAGTGCAACGTGTCACACAGCTCGCAGTGCTCGTGTGTGGATGAGTTGGCAGTACTCCCCAGGCCACTAAACTCTCCGAATTTGAAACAGTCGAAAATTTGCGGGACCACCTCGACCGGGCTGTCCCCACCGCAGCTCCTCAGCTGAGAAACCTGATGCAGCTGGGCGTCGGCACTGGAATCGCCACGGCTTCACATCCCTATCGGTACGTTCCAGAATCTTCCTTCCTGGACGTGGTTATTGAGGCTTTGACGGGTGGTCACATTAATGTAACTGGACAGTGTAATGAGCAAATTACATGATTGAATTTGTAGGTGTTTAGGTATACACAGATGAGAAATTCTTGCACACAGAGCTCTCGCCTCAGACAGAAACAATGGCTCTTACCCGACTGAGCATTGAATCAAATTGAGCTCGAATGACAAATAAAGCTATTCCATGCTGCTTCAGCTCCATGCTTCGTCAATCGTAATGGATGACGTGTAGTGCCACGACAGTCCATCAGCAACCCATGGAAAGATGTTTTCAGTGGGTAAGAGGTCTGACGAACTTGTTGGCCGGGGTAACAAACTCTATATCGAGGTAGAGTATGACAACAAAGGCAACAGATCTTGTGTACCTCAGCGATGTTAGGCTCGTAATCATTTGAAAACACCTTGATGGCTGAAAACGCTCTTGGAGTTTGAAAATAAAATTGAAACTGGTGCTGCTGCTTGCTTCCAAGTAATTACTACCATTTCGGACTCTCACCATCACGTTTAATGTACTGGACTGTCTGGGAGCCGTACCAGGCGGGATTAATAGAGGAGACAGAGAAGTTCCCATTAACAGCAGCACGTTTCGTCATGGTTTCAGTTAGTAAGCGGGAGAACGTTCCTGACGAGCTCATCCAGTTCCAAAGGCCCGCTACAAGAAAAGCTTTGTGCATAAAGTAGAGGTTTGCATAAAGTAGAGATTTTGAGATACCTCGCATATAGCATCGTCCTTACAGTGCGTTCGAGCAAATTTCGCTTCTGGTCTCTTCACCACGTTGCGAGGTACTTGCTGAGTTCTGTACACAGAGAAGTCTTCAACCAGCCGCAGTTCAACATTTAGCTTCCGAGACACGACACGTTACGAGCGGGCAGTATTTTCTGGCTCGGCGTCGCGGCACCAAAGACGTAGGAGTTCCCCCTTCGGTTGGCTCTCCCTGCACTCCCCCTGCAAGCCATTTCCCCTCTAACAATAACACCGCCATTGCAGCACTCCCTTTCCACCGTGATGTTTTATTAATGTAATGACGCTGAGCGCTGAAAAAACCGCGGACAGCGCGGAGCTGCAATTAGAAGCGTGTGCTGCGGACGACAAAGGCGCGGCCGACCACAGAAGCCGCCGCCGCCGCCTCCGCCAGCCGCCTCCGTTTTTATACGACGGCCGTCCCGCCCCCGCCCGAGTCGGTCTCCGAGATATGTAAATCCCGGGGAATTGCTTTAGTGGCACGGCCGCTCGCTGTAAACCATTCTTGCGCGAACCGTAAAAGGCGCTGGGGTGTTTATGAGGAGCGCTTTTGTGGCCGCCCTGGACTATAATAACTGCGCCGCTACCCGGCGGACTTTACGATTAACAGGTGCGCCATCGGCAGGGACGTGTAGGCAGCTCCACCGAGCTTGGGACGAGGTACTCGCCTCTGCTGCGGGAGACACGACTTACACCGACTGTCCGAGACTCTGGTACACCCAGGGGCGTATCTAGGATCCGTGGACCTCCACGCTGAACCTGTGGTGCGGGCCCTACCAGCAGAAATTTATGATAGTTAAACTGCGAAAAACTACCATTTTAGACTAATTTTTGTATGAAGAGGCTGTATAACGCAGGATGTAAGGTTTTGAACGGTGTCTGTTGTCGGATCTTTCGTTTTCCCTCCACCTATCCTGCTTTTACAAGATCCATAGTAATTATTTTTATAATTATCTGCCGCGCGGGATTAGCCGAGCGGTCTAGACGCTGCAGTCATGGACTGTGCGGCTCGTGCCGGCGGAGGTTCGAGTCCTCCCTCGGGCATGGGTGTGTGTGTTTGTCATTAGGATAATTTAGGTTAAATAGTGTATAAGCTTAGGGACTGATGACTTTAGCAGTTAAGTCCCACAAAATTTCACACACATTTGAACATATAATTATCTCTGAGATATCTAACTAGCCAGGTTCTTTACGTGTCGATTCTGGTACGTTTGTAAACACTTTGTGTGACCACTGCATCAGAAACTTGGTGGTTCTTGGGCAGTTGGCTCTCAGCCAATTACAAGCCTTGACGGCAGAGTTCGCCATAAGCTTCTTGTTTAAGGAGGAAGTCAGCCAGCGAATGGACTTGAGTGAACAACACTTGGAATGATAACACGTGTTTTCTACTAGATCCGTATTAGAAGGAATAGGGTGATCTAGTTTTAATTTTTAGTCGATGGAGAACCACTCAAAAAAGCACTCCGTCTTCAGGCCACGAGTGGCCGACCGCCGTGTCATCCTCGGTGGAGGATGCGGATAGGAGGGGCGTGGGGTCAGCACACCGCACTCCCGGTCGTAAGATGGTATTCTTGACCGAAGCCGCAACTATTCGGTCGAGTAGCTCCTCAATTGGCATCACGAGGCTGAGTGCACCCCGGAAAATGGCAACAGCGAATGGAGGCCTGGATGATCACCCATTTTGCCGACCACGCCCGACAGCGCTTAACTTCGGTGATCTCACGGGAACCGGTGTATCCACTGCGGCAAGGCCGTTGCCGATGTAGAACCATGATTCTGAATAATTTGTACGGTGCACTAGGTAACCGTTAAGATGCTCCCAAGTTATTTTGTTGCTCTAAACTCTATGCAGCCGCTTGAGGTAAGTTATGTCGCAAATTCGTATTCTTCTGCACGCCGATGTACGGTGAGGTGATGAAATGTCTTGTCGGATCTCCTTTAGCCAGATGTAGCGCAGCTCCTCGAGGTGGCATCGACTGAACAAGTCGTTCGAAATCCCTGCAGCAACATTAAGCCATACTGCCTCTACAGCCTACAGCGAAAGTGTTGCCAGTGAAGGATGGTGTACACTAATCCATCTCTTAATTATGTCTCATAAATGTTCGATGTGACTCATGTCAGGGCCGGCCGGAGTGGCCGTGCGGTTCTGGGCGCTACAGTCTGGAACCGAGCGGCCGCTACGGTCGCAGGTTCGAATCCTGCCTCAGGCATGGATGTGTGTGATGTCCTTAGGTTAGTTAGGTTTAATTAGTTCTAAGTTCTAGGCGACTGGTGACCTCAGAAGTTAAGTCGCATAGTGCTCAGAGCCATTTGAACCATTTGAACTCATGTCAGGCGATCTGGCTGGCTAACCATTTGCTCGAATGGTTCATAACGTTCTTCAAACCAGTCGCGAACAAGCGTAGCCCGGAGACATAGGCCATTGTCATCCACAAAAATTCCATCGTTGTTTGGGAACATGAAGCCAATGAATGGCTGCTAATGGTTTCTAGGCAGCTGAACTTTACCATATCTAGTGAATGATCGGGTCAGTTAGACCAGAGGACTGAGTCGATTCCATCCAAACATAGCCCACACCATTACGGAAACACCACCGGCTTGCATTGTGTCTTGTTGACAACATTGAGTCCACAGCTTCGTGGGGTCTGCGCTACATTCTAACCCTACCAGCAGCTCTTACCAACTGAAATCAGGACTCATCTGACCAGACCACGGTTTACAAGTCGTCTATGGTCCAACCGATATGGTCACGAGCTCAGGAGAGGCGCTGGAGGCGATGTAGTGCCGTTAGAAAACTCACTCGTGTCGGTCGTCTGCAGCCATAGCCCACTAACGCCAAATTTCGCCGCATTGTCCTAACAGATACCTTCGTCGTACATCTGACATTGATTTTGTTTGTCTGTTAGTACCAACAACACTACGCAAGCGCCGCTGCTCTCGTTCGTTAAGTGAAGTTACCTTTAAATCAATACAATGAAATGAATACCATTAGCTGCATACAGGCGTTGATATACGTCGACGGGGACAGTTGAAAATGTGTGCCCCGACCGGGACTCGAACCCGGGATCTCCTGCTTACATAGCAGACGCTCTATCCATCTGAGCCACTGAGGTCACAGAGGATTGTGCTACTGCAGGGACTTATCTCTGTCACGCCTCCCGTGAGACCCACATTCCCAACTTATTGTCCCGAACTATATTCGTAGTGCCCCTGCCCATTACACTCACTCGCGGCTTTACCGATTCCTGTAAGAGTTCAGGCAATGTGTGTGTGCATCGCCGGCCATTTGACCATCTTCTGTGCGTATGCACACACTTGCCTGAACTCTTACGGGAACCGGTAAAGCCGCGAGTAACATACCGTTGTTGTAACCCAACATGCTCAACAAAAAGTGTTGACATGTTGCCTTGGTGTGCTGGATCACCGGATCTGACAAATCCAGCATCATCCACAAACAGTAATTACCGTCCCTGTATTGACCGCCCAATTGCAACAGGCATGCAACTCCATCCCACAAACTGACATCCGGCACCTGTACAACACAATGCATGCATCCCTGCACGGGTTGTTAATGTACCAGCGTATCACATATGCAATGGCTTTTCTCACGCTTGCCTTAACCTGTGATATTGCAATGTAAATCGTTTAAATATGTGACCTAGATAAATGCATTCCCAAAATATCATTACTCTACGTTAACCATCTTTTGGAATTGTGATTTTTTCCCTCGGTGTATTTTCGTCGTAGTTATAAGGGTCCTGTTTTTTCTCATCGTTATATTCTAGGCTCTCAGAATTTTCTGCAGAACCTTCCTTCCCTTTTCTTCAAGTTCTTCTTGCTGTTCCTTTCGATTTGAAATAATACACACCAGGGAGTAGGTTCCTTCTGATTTTGTATCAGAATTATAGTGCTTGGTTTTTGGCCTTGTAGGATATCTCCCGTTTGTTTGTACCGGTTGTGAGTTACCTTGTAGGCAAGATCTAATTTTCTGTCTCTTCCTCTCACTGCCTCTTTATCCAGTCCATGGAAATGGATCTATTCTTCTTCGTGTTTGATTTCTCTGTCTTTTTAATCTTCGCTTGTTTTACCTCCAAGTATTTCAACCCCTGGGTCTGTGTACTACATATTCCGACTTTCGTACGAAAGTTTGAGATCTTTTTTACCAGAATTTCATGGGTCTCTGGTTAAAAGGGCAATATCGTCGGCAAAAGCTAGACACATGACCTCCACGTTGATTCATTTTTTCCCAAGGTGTATTCCACTTGTTTTTTTTTTTCAAGTCCAGAGCTCCTTCCCAGGTTTTAATTATTTTCTCCAGGACAATATTGAAGAGAACTGAGGATAATCTATCTCCTTGCCTGACTCCTGTCTCTGTTTCAAAGGATGCAAAGATTACACGAAAAAAACGCAACTTTTACGATGATATCTCTTAGGGTTTGTTTTATAATTTCCCTCGTTTTTTCTATCAGTTCCCAATTCTTCTAAAATCCTAAATACAATTTGTTTTTTGAAGTCGAAGAAAACTACTTCTGCAGTTTTCAGGTTGCTTTTCAGGTTCAATATCGGTTCCTTTTTGGAATCGAGCTTTATAGGTAATCAAACTGTTCCTCAACTCTTCTCAGCAGGGCTTTGGAGAGCACCTTATAATCAACTGAAAGTCAGGTGATCGGAGTGTAGCTGTTCGGATCCGTTCTTTTTTCTTTTAGTTGAGTGAATGTATGAGTGTGCATTTCCAGTATTACAGTAGCTTTTCAGTTTTCCATGTGACATCTATGATTTAATGTATTGATGATGAGATTAAAGAAACGCGAAGAATTGAAATTCGTGGTGTTCAACAGTATTTATTAACATCATTAACATCGCCGGGAAAAAATATCTTTTTCTTTTAAAAAAGGGAAGGAGATCCATTTGTATGCAAAAATCACTATTTCAGTTTCGAAAACAGCATATCGTAACAATAAGCAAACTCGTTTCTATCAGTAAAATGTAACATAACTATAGGAATATACCAACCGAGAAAATGTTACCAATATGTAATTCAATTACAACACTTCCCCAAACAATCAGTTTTCAAATGAAATTTTTAAATAATCTATTGCTATTTGATATGCGCCCAAGCTTCACACTACTGAAGCTGCTTATACTTTCATAGTTCAGTTGTCTTAAAATATCATTTTGAATATGGAGCGAAGCCGATATATTGAACCTGTCTCCCAACGTAGAAATTCTATCATGAGTAAGATGTACATTCTCGATATTAGGAAGATACCTGTGACGTTTCTCGGGTCCTGGTTTGAATGAAATGAAATATATAAGAAGTCGATTTTTCAATAATTTTGCAATAATTTATTTGAAACTGCGAAAATTCAGTTACTCATTCTTTTAAAAAACTTTGCGGTTCTGTCAATTGAAATGGCACGCGTTTTAGCGGGTGCCATTCATCCGAATGACTGTGTATCCACCACAGTATGAAAAGAAAGAGTTTTTATTTCAAATATCTGATGTGTGGGCGTCTTTCCGAAGAGGTACCTAGCGCTTAAATGCGGTGCTTGGTAAAATCAACATCGATGAAGACTGTGTGACGAAGCTCGGCCGATGATGAGCCATCACATGAAATGGCATCGATGAAGCAACTGTTTTGTTCACAAAACAAAGCTTTATCGATCAATCCGACCATCGCCGTATCTGGTATTAGAAGTCTTGATAAGGTATGCCTCGGAATGAGCGTCCAACTCACAGGAGTTTAGACTGGTGATGGGGCTATCATTTATGAGTAAAAGTAAACAAAATAGAGAGAGCACCAACGGAGGTTTAAGACAGGGATACAGTTTATCAACAGGACTTTACAGTATCTCCATAAACTGGATCTATTGGGGATGGATAAATGATCTGCCATTTTGCTTGCAGATTACCAGGTAATTATTACCAATAGTGATAATAGTCTACAAAGAGCAGCAAAATATTGTCTACAATGAATCTGTGCTCCATGCTACATGCTGGCACCTGAAAACTAAGGAAAAATGCCATTTTATGGGACATATAAAATTAGGTCCAAAATTTTCATAGATAGGAAAACAGCACAGCTAGTAACAAATTTTAAGTTATTGGAACGCAAAATGTCATATAAAGACGACGATTTTCAACATGGGAGAGAAAAATTTAAATTAATGGGTGCTACTGTCGGACAAAAGATACAAAAGAAAGTAAGAAAATAGACGCTTCTGAATTTTACAAAACACTGCCCATTCAGTTGTAATATATCGGAGCGAAATCTCGATAACATCAAACAGGGACACATTGAAAATCAACAGCGTGGGAATGAGATTACTCAGATTTGTAGGAGGACACGCAAGACAAGATCGAAAACGAAATGCAGGAAAAAGAGCAGAATCAAGATTAATATCTCTAAGACAATAGAAGAACATAAAAAGAAAAAGAGAATGATAGAATACCAAAAAATATTGTAGAAATAAAAATCAACATGACAAACAACTACAGAAATACCCAAAAGTGGATGAGGGTCTTGGACCAATATCTGTAAGTAGGGGAACAGGCGAAGATTAGCACTTGGAGATGTTGGTGCTGAAGAATTTTATCGGCCGATCCGACGGAAAGTCATAAGAAGTTTTGGTCTCTCGTAAAGACAACGAAATGATCAAAAGCGATTCATGTTGTATATTAACTACGCGGTAGACAATTTATTAGTAACGTCAGATTTTCCACGATTGATGGAGTTACCTAATGTATAAAAATGTGTATTTCTTTCTTTGTTTGTCTTCTATGAGTTCCTATACCATTCGTCCGATTGGGATGAAAAGTTGGTGAGTTGCTGTGCTTACGCCCGTGAAGGTTTCTATGGGACTAGGAACTATCTACCAATCGTAGTTTAGGTGAAAAGATAATATAGAAGCTTAATTCAAGAACTTCGGGAGCAATTTTAGCAATTTTTGCATATACATGACTCAATATTTGTACAGTTATTTGTAAAAATGACCGTGTGGCACTGTTAGCCGGGAGACCCCAGTCGGGGAAGTTCGGACGCCGGGTTGCAAGTCTTATTTCAGGTGACTTTCATTTTTGACTTGGACTCATTTGAAAGTATGAAGCGCAGTCTGTCCTTTGAGTTGTTCAATACATCAACCACATCGTATTTCACGGCCAAAGATCATGCCATACGGCTCAATACTACAGATAAAATTAACTTTCTCTCTAGAGTCGCATGGTGAATCAGACAGTTGCCAGTTCCTGAAATAAAAATCATTATTGACAGAATTACAACTTTCGTCAGATTTCAGATGGAACTGCAAGGCGAAATTCGCTGTAAATGCAGATGAAATATGTATACCAATTTTATAGTGTCTCTTAAGTTCCGATAACTGGCCTTTCAGTATATCACAAAAGCAGCCTCCATTTTCCGATATTTCACAATCTATCTCACCAAGTATTTTTCTGTGTCTCCTGCTGTTCGTCAGGTAAGCTTCCTACTCATATCAGTATTGAAGAGAAGAGTGTATCAGATATTAATAGCTGTAATAGTTATAATAGATATTACAAAGCTCAAGGAGTCTTTCTCCATTCTCGTTCCTACTACCGAGCATTTGCTTTCGTGTAACTCTCTTCTGTTCTTACTATAGCGTTCCCGTCACCCACGATGATTAGATTTTCGTCTTCCCTTACATACTGAGTTCCCATTTAATTCCTTCGTATATTCCCTCTATCTCATCATGTTCCGCTACCGAACGAGGTGGCTCAGTGATTAGCACATTGGACTCGTATTCGCAAGGACGATGGTACAAACCAGCGTCTGGTCACCCAGAGTTGGGTTTTCCCTGATTTCCCTAAATTACTACAGGCAAATTTCTGGATTGTTCCTTTGAAAGGTCACAGCCGATTTCCTTCCCCATCCTTGACACAATCCGAGCTTGTGCTCCGTCATTAATGACCCCGATGTCGACGGGACGTTAAACCCAATCTTTCTTCCTTTCCTTCTTCATCTTCTGCTCATGATCACGGTATGTATATACCTTATCTACATTTATCGTATATTTGGGTGCGATCTGATCAGAATAATCTTGTTGCTGAACTGTTCCCAGTAAAACATTCTTTGACATTCTACCCTGTTCATAAAGAATCCTACGCTTGTAATGCCACTTTCAGCTGCTGCTGTTTTTCGTCTGACCGGATATATTTACTTAACTGAATCATTCTAAATCTCGTTTCATCCTTTGTATTTCCCCTTCCAGATTTTCTAGCTTCCCTGCCACCTTGGGAATAGTGACTTTCCGCGGCTCGACTTGTAGTGTTACTCTTTCGGTGATTATTCAATGTTTTTTTCGTGGTAACCTCTCCTTTGACAATTACTCTCGGAGATCCGAATGGGGAACAACAAAGAACTTCTACCGGTGGAGAGACACTCTCAGTTGCCGTAAGATCTAAATTTCCTGTGGATACACGATGTGTGTCTTTGATGCTGTTGTTCCTGCTCCATCCTCCAGCAGTTCATCATTACTGGTTCTTCCTCCTTTAGCAGCGGTTTCCCACTCCAAGAACAAGACGGTGCCCTGAACCTTTATGAGCTTCTCCACCCCTTGGATAATACCGTTGAAAGAATTTGGGTGACTCCCTATACCGAATGGCTTCGGCAGCCATAGCTGACGAGTTTGATTTATAATGTCTGAGCAGTGTCTGGGATATTTGGATTAATAGTCAAAGACGTTACTCCTAAATCAGGGATTTTTCCTTTTGTTACTATTTTAACACTAAACAATATTTCAAATAATATTTCCGGTTGATAATTAAAAGTGTACTGTACCTTATTGTGATGTTATGAGTCCTCTAATAATCCGACCTTTTCTACGTTCTGACCATACTCCGGTCCGGTAGTGGACGGATTAGCGACATTCCACTGTATCTTCTCAAACCTATGAAAATACCATACACTACAACACGGATACAGAATAGCATCTGCTTTTTACAATTGAAGGTTACATGTCATACTGAAGAGACGTAGATAGTCTGATGGACATACTGAAAGATGCACGTTCTGATCAATCGCGACTTCTCATTCATAATTTGGATACTGGTCTTAAGGCAATATGTTCCGACATTGATAACAAGACTTTTTTTCTAGTTCCTTGGTGCAAGTTATCATTACAAACGAGACGTACACAAATATGAGATAAATCCTGATCGGAATAGCCTATGCTTGTTTCCAGCGGGAATTTGTGATGCTTTTCATCACTGTCATATTATTAAGACTGCAACCCACCTATACCACATACTGTTATTTCCTGAGCAAGTGGGAAAGCGGTACTAGGGACAAATGCTATTCCCGGAAAAGTTAGACGAAGAGACAATCAATAACGCCTGGAATTAGAGCTTGGTTATTGAACCACTGATAAACCCAGACAAAGTTTTAATTCCGTCACTCCACATAAAAGTTGGAAAACATCAAATGTAAATAGCACTGCGTGCACCAACTTAGGTAGCCGCGCGGGGTAGCCGAGCGGTCTGAGGCCCGCCCCCCCCCCCTCTCCCCCCGTCGGAGGTTCGAGTCCTCCCTCGGGGAGTGTGTTGTCCTTAGCGTAAGTTAGTTTGTTAGATTAAATAGTGTGTAAGCTTATGGACCGATGACCTCAGCTGTTTCGTCCCATAAGACCTTACGACAAATTTCCAAAAAACTACTAACTTAGGTCAAAAGTTCCCCAAGCGCAGTTCTGAAAAAGTAAAGACAGGTGTGGTTATTCTTCTATGCATCAGACAACTTGTTAGATACACTGAATTGTAATTAGTGCTGAAGAGCTTTTCTACACGAAGAAAACACTGAGTAGAAATATGTGTGTAATGAATGTAGCCAATATCAAACTGTGACAGTCACGTGACTTCGGTGTACCGCTGTTTGGTTACGCTTTATACAAAGGCCGAAACTTATATACTACATGCATTTTCTCCCTTTTTATGCAGGTGTTTATCTGTAAGTGCAATGGCGAATTACTATTTCTGCTACCAATGTAATGAGACATTTTTGAAATGAGGAATAGTTACTTTTCTTAGAATCTATCACTAATTATCGATTGTAGTAATCATATGAGCAAGAGGCGCTTTACACGTTGAAAAACATCGAGACACCCTCTAATGAAAGTGTAGTATCGTGGTCATAATTTTTGTGATTGTGTTAAGACAATAGGCGGATAAAACACTGATTGCTGCGTAGGTTTTGTAAAGGTTTTAAGTTTTCATAGACGGCAGGGAAGGATCCACATTTTCAGTAAGGTCGTTCAAAGGAAAAGTCGTCAACAGTGTGTACGTCACGAAATGCGTCCATAACGGTGTGTTAGAAAGACACGGTGGCATTTATCGGAAAGGACATTAGCGGGCGGCGAGTTGTGGGTGGGTTCACGGGCAAAGTGGCGACCAAATTACGCGCGCAGTGCCGTGCGTCCGCAGCCCGCCGCGCACACAGGGGGCAGGGTTTTTTTCCCCGCGGCTACGGCCATCCGGCGCCGGTAGCAGCCGGCGTGATTACGGTGATGGCGGCGGCGTTAATTGGCCCGCGGTGATGGAGCCGAGTAATTAGGCGTTTTGTTGGCGGCCGGCTTCCTAATGACACAGCACGCTCTGGCGCGTCCACCTGCAGCCCGCAGGCTACTGCTCGGCGGAGCTGCAGGACTCGTTTTGCCGAGGAGTGGGGTTCACATACCGTTCTGAGGCTGAAAAAAATCCACTGTCGTCCGCGTGTGTTCCGGAAACTACTGTGCAAGCAAGTCGTATTATCGACATCAGGATCTAATCTGAGGCGTTACTCAGATTAGTAAATAAATCAGAGATTATCAACATGGCAACTTTAGTGTCTTGCTTACGCTTTTGATTAGGTGAAGCATTACTTCCTCATGCAAAAATTAAAAAAAAAAAAAAAAAGAAAAGCCATCAGACAATTTGTACCTCAGGGTTCTATTTTGGGTCCACTGCTATTTCTAACATACTTCTGTGAAGTATGACTTTATCATGCAAAAATTAAAAAAAAGCCATCAGACAATTTGTATCTCAGGGTTCTATTTTGGGTCCTCTGCTATTCCTAACATACTTTAAAGATATTAACGCTAGCAATGTCAAAGATGCAAATTACTTCCTTTTTGCAGATGATAAAGTTTAGGAATAAGAAGTAGTACCAGTCTCCTTACTGAAAAGTCAACTAACAATGTAAGCGCATCGGATAAAAAATTTGTCGATCCCCAGGAGGCTTCACTCTGATACCATCTACCACCGCCTATGGCATTGATAATGGCCTCAATTCGGCTAGGAACAGACGCCACAAGTTTCTGTATCCAGCTGAGGCCATTCATTGATGATTAGATCCCAGGGATCTATCAAATTGTGAGGATATCTGTTGCTAAGCTGCACTCACTATTCCAGATAGGTAGTCCACGAGTGACTGATTTTCCGGCTGCTTGTGTCGAACCCTCTATGCGTGCAGCCCTGTGAAAACATCTGTTGTCATCCTGGAAGACGCGAGTGTCCACGCGTACTCATCATGAATATGTATCACTTCCTCACTGAGAATGTTGAAATAAACTTCTTGTTTCACGTTTATGGCAACCTAAATCAGTGGAATCAAGTCATGATATGAAGAACACCCCAAAAACTTAATTTACATCACCGGCCTGAGGTGCGTACTGCGGCTTACTAGTCCCCTTGAAAAGAGGTAAAACTGCAAAATGCTTTTTTATTCCCGTCTCTGATCACAAATGAATTCTTTAGACGATGACCGGTGTCAGTCTGTAATACCATCTTCAGATCTAAAATATATGAATATATACATCTAGTGAGCAGTGTGTCTTTTAATATAAAACAGCAATATGTATCACAATAGACTGTTGTACACCAGGGAAATGTACAGATAAAATATGGTATAACGTACCTTTTTTACACCATGTCCTGAAGTGATACGGCCATAATGGAATCGTCAGAACATATAAATGTAATCAGCATACATCGTCACATAGAATTAAAATATGGTGTAGAATAGGCCAAATCGTCCACATAGTGATTATTGCCAACTAGCTACTGAGGTACAGTAGCATGCAGAAACCTGTTTTATCTGTAGTCATCATTTATGCAAAAACATAATCTGATAAAAGCACATTAGATAAAATGCATGTAGCAGACTTATTAAAATTAATGACTATCATAGAAGCCAATTGTGATACATTAAAAGATGAATGCAGTTACCCATGTAAAATTATTAAAAGAAAATATATGAAGAGTATAGGCCCAACCCTCTTTTTATGGTGAATTTACGGTCAACAATTAATATAGCGTAATACATTGCCTGTGGCAATATAAAATGTCTATATGACAGCTGAAAAAGAGACAGATCAATGAACAGCGCCCTCTGTTGGGTCGGCCGCTAGGACCTTATGTAGGTGCGCACGGATCGTAAGAACTTAACCAACAGAGGGTTTTACACACATCGTGACATGTCTCCCACTGAAAACTTTTAAACAACATATAAGCATTCAATAAATAAAATTATATAATTTGGCTATACATTCCATGAGTAGGTAGGAGATAATCAGTTACAAGATTAGAGCGACTACTGTACGAGAGACCGCAGAACGACCATCCAGTCTCCCAACATCTTACGTAAGGACTGCGATGAGAACTTAAGAGAACTCAGGGCTCAATTCCCCCACTGATTCAAATTTTATATTCTCTATCACTGAATCCATCTCATCAAATTTCGAACCCATAACCCCTCGAAATTTGATTCTATTTTCCAAAAATTATTACCCTATTTAGTTAAGATATTAGGTGGCTTCCTAATCCACACTTATATCCCATTTCTGCCTCATACCTTCACGTTCTAGGACTGCGTGCGTCGCTCACTATCCCCTCTGACCCATAATCAGTTGGAAATTTTCTGATTTCATTGGCCATGGCTGACGGCTCTAAACACAGATGCAATAGAGGAGCGGCTGTACTTAGATTTCTCGCTCGCTGCTATGGTGCGGTGCAGAGATACTGCAGGGTGGCGCCGAGGTACTGCGACAGAGAAACTACAGCATGAGCAGGCGGTGGCGTGGACGTGGTTGCCGCGGATCAGCAGCAGCGAACAACACTCACTGCCTAATGGATGGATGCAACGTCTTTATGGCGGAACTGTTGGGCATAACTACATCCGTACCTGATCACACGAGTCTTTTCTGATCCCCACTAACTCCAAACACCTACAGACTATAGCCTACTGTTACTCCGGCATTCATTGGTAACGCACATTAAGTATCTCCCTTTAGACCTACATGACAACAGCAAGACGGTAGTATTCCTTTGCACCCATAGCCACACTGAGATCTGGGAAATCAATTGGTGGATCGGCTCTTCCAGGGGCTACCAGGAACAGGAAGGATGATCGGGTAATAAAGATACCGGGATCTGACCTGCACACGAAATTGTATCACCGACGAATAGAGATGATCGATTGGTGTGACCACCAGCAATAAGCAGCGGTTATAAACTGTGAGGCGGTCTTCCCTTGAACCGTCTCGTCGTGAATGAGCTATCGTCTACGGTTCCATTCTCCCACACCTATCCAGAGAAACAGAATAACGGAGACAGGCAACACTGTGACGACAGCGAAGCAAACTGAACAATCGTCCGCCGTGTTTTATGTCGTCAAAACTAATGGGAGTGATATAGGATAGTGGCAGACAATGGGTCAAGTAACTACTAAATAACATTCAACTGTTAGCGTTCAACAGTTATAGCCAGAAGCCAAATTGCCCCCGATTATCACGGACGAACGCTTGATACACACCGTTTTACAACTAGGACTGAAACGCGTACATACAAGTTCTTCAGTCCCAGATGACCTTTCGCGCGGCATTCAGTGTAAGAAGAAACGGTCTTAAAAATTCAGTTTAGGATCGGTCTTCACACCTTTTAATACACTCTTTACTGTGCATAACATATATCCAACACAGAAAAATGGTGAGTGTAGCCCCCAAGTTTCGAAGAACAGAGTAAAGAGAAAATGTTCTTTACATTTGTATATGAGTTTAAAAATAAATGAAATAAACCGTGTGTTGCGCGTATCGAAACGGAACCTTCTTCTCACAGATCAGGCACATTACGACCTCATCCATCCAGCCAGTCGAATATACAGATGAGGTGATGGTTGATCGTAACTTTATGGAAGTGCTGCGTAAGACAACAACTGGTTAAATTACATTTCTTCTGAATCAATTTATAATCTGTGCGCCAAATTGATCCAAACTTTGCAAAAATCGCTACCCATGTTCAAAAGGATAACGAGATTATTTCATAGAGTGATTTGCGCTGAAAGGGCTCCTATCATAATTTGAAGTTATAATTTAAAACAAGTGACTATCTGACCACACTAAAATACAGACCTTTTTATCTGTAATACATATTTTCTAACATGAAAGCATACTTCGTTTAAAGTTTCCACAAAGCAACAAAAACCGTTTTGGGAGCAATGCTTACTGCATGTGGCGTTCGCTGGGTTATTCAGTGGTTTGGTGTTTAACTAATTTGTAAATGGAAATGATAATCTTATTTTATTACATTGAGTAATTACAAAATAATTTTTTCTCCTGGCTAAAGATTTGATCAAATTGCTAAAGAACTCCAAGTTAACGTCGTGTTAAAGTGTTGTCTGTAAGTTGTGTAAGTGTCACTAAATCACAGTTCATACAACAGATTCTATACAACTATAGATTAAGATGGAAGCAGTTATCTTCAGCAAAATGATCATTAAAACCACCGAATATCAGCCGCGCACAACACTGACATGTGTTACCTGAAACAGTATTCTTCGCAACTCGTGCGTAATTAATTTCGGCTCCATACATCAGCTAGAAAAGTTTCTTATAAGGATTGTGCTATGAGCACTGTTTTTAAAGAATCAATCTGATTCGAATCAATTTTCATTAAAATGAGTTCGGGACCACCGGTGCACATTTATTTTTACACATTTGTATTACATTCAGCATTTATGTCTGCAGAGTTGCGTAATTAGAATTTGCCGCTGTGATAATTGTTAAGATGGCGGTAGACAATTGATAGAGACTTTCTATTGTTAGAGCAAATAAGTATTTTAAATGCTTATTGAACTTTCCAGAAACTCTACTTTCGTACTGTGCACTATTTAGACTTCATCAAGCAAACATATGATTTGTTTCTAAGGAAAACACAGACAAAAACGCGATACAAATCGCTATCATCAATGGGTGCGCTCCTTGCAGCGGAAAGAAATAATTAACACAGATAATGCTTACTGAGAGAGGAATTAGAGTTACAAATAATTAATCACTCATATTTATAATAATAATGAACTCAATTTTCAAGTAATAATTAACAAATAATTACAATTTCTTAACAGACCTCAGTTTGATATGCGTCTTGCGTGCTGAACCTACAAAAGCCATCCAACAAAAGGTAAAAACAAAAAAAGACAATCGCAGATCATAAAAGGAACTTACAATTGTCATTGTCTTTGTATGATACACATCAATATGTCTAATTACATCATAGAATATTATATAAATAATTAATATTTATAAGTTTTCACTGTACGTCGAATACATAATGTTTATAACTGTTAGAGGCATAATTTCCTCTCGTCGCACTGTAGCCAAGAATTTATCACGTGGATGTTACAATGCCCCTTGGGCTGAGAAAAAAAAATTAGTTTATCTATTGTGTATTTTTTTATCAGTCCACGTAATCCACATAGATTTGCTACTCTGAAGACGCAAATTTTTAGTTGCAATGTTGTTTTAGACATGACAAAATTATAGTTGAATCGAGTACTTTAAATGACTTCAGTGACTGTATTATCTCGGAAATTGCTACGGATACTTCCCGGATTAACTTATCCCCCCCCCCTCCCATTTGGGTTCACTGGAATCGGAAAACCGGGAATAAAACCGTCCAAGGGGCTCAAGAAAATACAGACACCTGCTTTTAACAGTCAGGGTTGACATGAATGTAATAAAATATGCTGGAAAATGCAAATTTATGACTCTGTTGTAAGCATCTGAGATAATGAATGTTTTCTCATGGTGGGGAATCATAACAATTTCCAAAGTCACTCATTTATCGAATGTCATAAGAATTTACTGCTGACGTCGTAAGACCGCCCCCGTGTCGAGCCGTTGGACCGCAGACAGGAAGTGGCTGCTGCTGGACCGCCCCCAGCCGAGTCGGTGGGGCGTCGGCTGCATCGTGGTTTGGATCTGCTGCTGGCCAGAAGTCGCGCTGCAGCAGGTCTTGCTTCTCCTTTCCCACCTCCCTCAGTTTAAGACGGGCACATGAAATGGCAAAATATAAGCATCAGTGACAAGATAATTACTATTCTCATCCTGTGGAAAAGTTTATTAGTGTCCATTTCACTTGCATTCACACGGATAGAATTCGACTGTTTTTGGAGTATGTTCTGTATTTTGACACTGTTCAACACAATGTAGTGATTCACATGTAAGTTCATCACAATATGCACATTTTGAACACTGCACCGTTAATCATACAAGTGTCCGTAGTGTGCTTCGTTTACTTAACCGGAATGTAAATATTTTCGCGACGCGCTGTGTAGCCAACGTTGCATTATTGTTTTGCCGCGCGGCTGGCTGTACAGTCTGTCACATTAAATTTGGCACGCGGAGACGCTTCATATCAAACTACTAAAGGTCATCAGTTCAAGTTAATTATTAATTTAGTCAACAGTACTCAACGTTCATAGCGTTGGTGCTAACTTTGACACTCCAAGAGCGTTCATAAGGTTATGTGATCACAGTTTTTATCACTGTTCATCATTATTCACAATATAAATCACAGTTCTTCACGCGTCCACTAGTTCCTGCGAAACACGTTTCACTGTTCTGATTGCTGTCAGTAGTTTTCCACAGCACTTAACACACAATCTATATGCAAATGACACTTTTCAAGTAATGAGGTCTGGTACACTTGCACGTAAGTTCATATTACCATGACTAAATAACAAAATTTAAAATTTTACACTGTCCCATGAACATGAGACAATGTAAAACTTTCAGAATCTGCTACATTATCTTGACCATTAGATCATTACTGAACTGTCCAGATAACAGTACATTTCCATTTTTATTACAGATACACATATTTATATTTTTTAATTTTTTATTAGGATTGTTGTTTACCATGTTTTTGGGACAGATGTCCATGTTCGGTTTATCTAACAGGAATGTTGCTCATAACAGCATTTTAAATGACTTTGTAATGAAACCGTGTACGTAAATCAGTACACATTCAGATTTCGCTTCACTAGTGGTGAAAGCAGTTTTTTTTTTTTTTTTTTTTTTTCAGTCACACAGCTCGCACACCACCAACACTCGCTACGTGTGGGACTACAAGACTCAATCTTATGAAAATATTTTTGTTATATCCATTCTTACACACGAACAAATATATTATTTAAGCATTTTAATCATTTCTATGCTACGTATAGAAAGGTAAAATTCCTCACATCTTATGCAACAACATTCAAGTGTTTATCAAGTTATTGATCCCTTTTAGAGTAAAAATACATTTATTATGGGGGATTCAACAACATTACAGTGTAATACTTGACATAAAAGCTTATAAACTAATACATACATAATATTATCACATTATTACTGATAATTATTTTACCATAAACATTATATTTACAGTTATGGGATAGTGAAGTTGCACTTCTGATTGGTCCATTGTATCTTCACTTCGTTTTTCTTAGACCACGGGATCGAGTAAGATGCTCTGCAATAGGTCTTGTGCGGATATACTTTCATATTATACTGGTAATCTTTTATGATTCCAGGGCGTTCAGTGACTACTTCGAGGTATCCGGATAATAATTATGTTAATTTTCTAGTCTCTGAAGCATTAATGCAAGTTGCCTCCTGTACTTTCTCTTCTATTGTTGTGACGATGTCACTCACGTTGCTGGGTGCATCGTTATTTCGATTTTTGTGACACATCTGTGGGTGCTTATGATCCAACACTAACAACTTCTGTTTGCTGAGAGAAAGATTCATTTTTCTCATCAGCGGAAGGTTCGCACCGAACTCCCGATTCAGCATTAGTGTTATGGGTCACTGTTGGTACTTAAGTGCACATGTCCCACGGGCGAGATCAATTACAGCTTCCCTTTCCCGAAGGAACTCAAGACCCAGAAGCACCGGTACTGACAAGTTATCCATTAGTAGGAACGTGCATGATAAGCGATCATTTCCCAAGGAAACTTCTACCTGTGTCTGGTATTTTATACTCTGTGCCTTTTTTCCCAGTGCCCCCATAACCTTACAATTTGCAACCGGCAAAATCGGCAATCTCCTTATCTCCGATACCTTCTTGAAAAACTGCGTGTTCATAACTGATACATTAGCACCTGTGTCAAGCAGAATAGTAGTTGTCACACCATTTACAGCTCCGGTGACACTTGCTTGGATATTTTCCCTTTGTGGCTTATCAGAGACAGCAGGTTCCTGATATAGCTCATCTTCGATCCTGTTGCCATCCTGATGCAGTATCATGTTTATTTTTTGTTCTGTCGACCTATTGCCTTCATTGTTGGCCTCGGTCACCTGGCGAAGGCCTACAGGGACCGAAATTAGCTTGTTGGTTTCTGAGTGTTTTGTTTTGTTTCCGAAGGTACCTCCACTATTCTAACATTTTGTGAGTTTTCAGTCGGAGGAGGCCTGCTTGGATCCCACCACGGTGGATATTGATTGCTTGGTATAGGTATAGCCTGTACATAATTTATTGGCTGACCTGAATTGATAGAATTTTGCTGCGGCTGCCAATGACTTGGCCCTGGCTGTCGCCAATATTCACTGTCACCCCGCATATTTTTAAGCTTGTCTTTATATGGACTGTCTGACCTGTTGTCATTTCGTCTCTTTCGGTTGCTATTGTTATTGTTTGGGTTTTCATTGTGGTACGGCCTCTGATTACCATTCGGTTGTTGGTGTTCTTCGGGCTTTTGATAATTACTGTTATTATTATTATTCTTATTATTATTGGGATAACCAAAATTTTGGTTGTAGGGATTCTTACTACTATTATTATTATTGTATCTTCCGTTACTATAAGCTTTACTTTTATTTTTCTTTGGACTACCTTCGCCCCTATTTCCATTATTTCCATTCCATGAATTTTTTCTATTAGGACTATTATTATTGCTGATCACGTCAGAATTTTTTTCTGGCGTCTTCTTACACTAGATCCAGAGAATCAATTACAGACAGAAATTCTTTCAGATCGGTGTCTGTAACATTAAATAATTTTTCTCTAATATGTATGGGTAATCTAGCTTTTAACACTCGCAATAAGTCTCTGGTGGTTACTGGCTCATCCCAGTACCGGGTCATGTTAATATATTTTTCAAAGTGCTTTCTTAAGGAACCTGACTTCGGATTGTACATTTCTGCATTGTAAACAATTTTACGGAGTCGCTCTTGAGTAGACGCTGACCAGAATTGATCAAGGAACGCCTTCTCAAAGTCGTGGAAAGTCTTGCAAGTTTCTGCTGCATTTAATGTCCAGAGCGACGCATCACCAGAAATATGTGAAACCACAAACTGTATTTTCTGTTCTTCCGACCATGATTTTGGAAGAACACTTTTGAAGTTTCGAATGAAAACTGCTGGATGTATGTTTTTCTTGCTTTCTTCGTTAAATATTTGAAACTGTCTATGCTTAATTAGGCTTTCTTCATGCATCAAAGTAGTTAAGTGCATGGAATTGCTATCATTCGCAGGTGGTGTGGTTACTTTATTACAAGTACATTCTATTCCACTATTATTGTTCCTTGGTGTCACATATTGCTCTGGTAATATCGGTTGATTACCAAAATTTGGTCTTCCTTCTGGTGCATTAAAATTCGCCGTCAGATTATCTGCGATCTTTTGCCTGTCAGTACCAGTGTTGTCATTACTGCATACTGTCAGATTTTCAAAGTTTTGTTTTTCAGAGCTCAGCACCCCGGCTACTTCGGTTCGGACTTGCTTTCGGATTTCCGAGGGAATGTCCTCCTGCATTGTTTCCACAGCGGTAGCCAAGGCTTTGAATTGGTTCTCTAGTCTATCTACTTCAGTTTGAAGACTATTGACCTGAACTGGAATGTTTGTTAACGGTTCAATAGTGGTTTTTACTGCATCGATCTTTTGCTTAAAATGGGTAGTATTAGCATTATCACGATCGACCAACACTTGATTTATCTTACGGACAATTTCTTTGTCGCTTTCCAGTAAAATATTGTTTATATTTTCCATAAATTTCTTTTCCTTTTCTTGGTCCCTGAGCTCCTGTTGCTGTTTTTCTATAAGCTTTTCCTGTCTACGTTTTTTCCTTTTCCTGCTGACGTTGTCTTTCACGCTCCTGCTCTTTAATAGTAGACTTTTCAAAAAATGCTGTTAGCATATCCTGTATGGACATAGCTTGAGCATTGCTGACTTCTGCCCATTGCCCAGAACAAATATTGTCATTAATTCCTAACTGGTTGAATGCAGGAGTGTCAATTTGTTTTGCCAACTCCTCAGTTTTACTATCACTCAGGACATCAGTTTCTAAATTATCATTCATAATTAAATTTTCTAATAATTCGACAGAAATATGGGTAGATTGTTCTACCTGAGACTCTGATGTCATCTCTGCATCAGTATGCTCATTCGGTTTATTTTTCTTTTGTTTAACCATTCTATCACCAATATAGCACAACAAATATATAAATCACTGACAAGCACCAGTTGACACAAAATGATCTTATAACTAACACATATACACAACTAACACTCAAAAATATTATCCTCGCAACCAGAATATTCAATTATTACTACTTATGGCTACAGGTATTGATATTCATTTTAAGTTGCACACGCAGCGAGCGTTGATCGTGCGCTGTTATGCAACTACAGAATATGCACATCTGCCCCTACCTGAGTTGATCAAGAGCTGCGGACTGCACTGCTTCTATCAAGTTACTGTCGCACCGGCAGTTCGGTGGGAAGATGTCAATGCTCATGAAACAAATGAATAAACATTGATTAATAGCTGGTTTTGGTACCCCGTACCAGTAATAGATCACAATTTCAATTATTAAAATGAATAAATGTGCATTGGTGGCCCCACGTTGGGCGCCAGTGTGGTGTTCGCGGGGTTATTCAGTGGATTGGTATTTAACTAATTTGTAAATGGAAATGATAATCTTATTTTATTACATTGAGTAATTACTAAATAATTTTTCTCCCGCCTAAAGATTTGATCAAATTGCTAAAGAACTCCAAGTTAACGTCGTGTTAAAGTGTTGTCTGTAAGTTGTGTAAGTGTCACTAAATCACAGTTCATACAACAGATTCTATACAACTATTGATTAAGATGGAAGCAGTTATCTTCAGCAAAATGATCATTAAAACCACCGAATATCAGCCGCGCGCAACACTGACATATGTTACCTGAAACAGTATTCTTCGCAACTCGTGCGTAATTTATTTCGGCTCCATACATCAGCTACAAAAGTTTCTTATAAGGATTGTGCTATGAGCACTGTTTTTAAAGAATCAATCTGATTCGAATCAATTTTCATTAAAATGAGTTCGGGACCACCGGTGCACATTTATTTTTACACATTTGTATTACATTCAGCATTTATGTCTGCAGAGTTGCGTAATTAGAATTTGCCTTATGATTTGTTTCTAAGGAAAACACAGACAAAAACGCGATACAAATCGCTATCATCAATGGGTGCGCTCCTTGCAGCGGAAAGAAATAATTAACACAGATAATGCTTACTGAGAGAGGAATTAGAGTTACAAATAATTAATCACTCATATTTATAATAATAATGAACTCTATTTTCAAGTAATAACTAACAAATAATTACAATTTCTTAACAGACCTCATTTTGATATGCGTCTTGCGTGCTGAACCTACAAAAGCCATCCAACAAAAGGTAAAAACAAAAAAAAGACAATCGCAGGTCATAAAAGGAACTTACAATTGTCATTGTCTTTGTATGATACACATCGATATGTCTAATTACATAATAGAATATTATATAAATAATTAATATTTATAAGTTTTCACTGTACGTCGAATACACAATGTTTATAACTGTTAGAGGCATAATTTCCTCTCGTCGCACTGTTGCCAAAAATTTATCACGTGAATGTTACATGCAGCTGTCAAAAACTGAATAACTTCCTTCATAATTGTAACATAAAAAGGAGTAATTCACCATACTTTCTATCCAGCAGTTAAGTTTTCACTCAGAACAAAAACTTATGATTTTATGCTTTTGATGTTTCGGAAATGTTATAAAATACGATACAAGTGTTTGTTAGGATTCTGTATCGGCAAAAGAATCTCGGAATATCATATGGCTTAAGGTATATGACAAGGAGAACTTGGATGAAACAAGTTTTATGACACCAGTCAAGAGAATATACCAGTGTACACAAAATGAATCAAAGTTACATAACATATGTAAAAATATAAACACCAATATTCAGTCTTTCTTCGAGATATGTGACTGCCTTTGTATCATGAGCACACGGCACGTACAATACCGAAAAGAAATTCAGCAACTATGTAGCTTCAGAACCTCAAAGTAATTCTCCCGCTCTCAGAACAACTGCAGAATGACCGCACCAAATGTGGCAGCTAATAGAACGACGTGGCACCAAAGGGAGCGCTGACTGTATCCAGGCGACAAATCAGGTTTTAAATTTTATCCGTCAGAGTGGATTGTGTACTTTTATCTGCAGCCTTCGTTGCTATAGTCCTGATGGCTACGGACACGGACGGGGGTGGAGGGTTTCTCCCCGCCGCATTTTTTGTCCTAGGGAACGTTCGGCTCTCCCCGGACGGAAAACTGGCTCGACCCCTGACATCCCTATTCAGCTTTAATGTTACCCTGCGTCTTAATTGCTTTTTACAAAATGTTTTAGTGCTCCACCCGTAAGAGAGCCGACTTTTCGATTCTATTAACCTCGTACGATGGTTAAGATAGCTTGGTAGGGTGTGGTGGTGGTGGTGGTGGTGGTGGTGGTGGTCGGAGGACGGGGCGACCTGTCTCTCACAGTTGATATGTACTCCATCTTATTACCTCTTAATTAATATTAATTTTAATAATTTTTTTTACTTAGCTGATAACTATCCCAGGCCTGTTTTCTAATCTCCCATCTTTTATTTCTTGTTTAGAACCGAATGGTTTTCTGCCAAGTTTCCAACATATACAGTACGTAGGGACGGATCATCGTATTTGATCTTGATAAGGCATAAAATTAATGTAAAGATTAGGGACTTGCATCCAATTTTCACTTCACGAAACGAAAAACGTAACTATATTATCAATGAGTCCTAACTGGAATTGATTAACGTATACAGACCTGGATATAACACTCTTGAAAGATATAAAGTGGAACGATCACAGAGGCTGAGTTGCAGGTACAGCAGGGAAGGTGGCAGGCTTCAGTTCCTTGGCAGGGTACTGGCAAAATGCGGTCAGTTGGAAAATGAGACTGTTTACAAAACAGCCTTGCGTCGATTGTAGAGTATTGCTTATGCGTTGGCTCTTGACCCCCGTACCAATTAGAACTCAAAGGGAAGGGCAGAATGCATGGTAACAGGCTTGTTTGAACATTGGGAGAGCGTTAAGGAGATGCTGAAAAACCTGAACTCGCAAATGCTTGAAGATAGGCAACCTATTTATAAAGTATAAAGTGAATCAAAAATGAAATGGTTCAAATGGCTCTGAGCACTATGGGACTAAACAACCGAGGTCTTAGTCCCCTAGAACTTAGAACTACTTAAACCTAACCAACCTAAGGACATCACACACATCCATGCCCGAGGCAGGATTCGAACCTGCGACCGTAGCAGTGGCGCGGTTCCGGACTGAAGCGCCTAGAACCGCTCGGCCACCGCGGCCGGCTAAAGTAAATCACCTACGAGTGTACTACAACCTCCTATCTGTTGCTACTGTGGAGTGTTTCATGTGCAAAGGAAAAGAACTGTATTTTAATCTACAAATATAGTAAAAGATCCAGGGTTAGTATTTTGCCACAAATATTAATTTTTAAATGTTTTGTAGTGAATTTTTATAAAAAGTCATAACTGAAATTCTAAAGGTGCTATCAGCTTGAATGTTTTATAGTATGCCCCTAAGCGCTTTATAAGATTACTGAACTACAAACATAAATTAATGATTAAAAATTTTATTATTTGCGAATTTTTGAATTTTGAACAATCAAAATTAAGTATTTTTTGCAAACATGCAATCCTATAAAGCAGAATTTTGCTATAGAATATTACATTTTCTAGTTCCAATGAGACAGCTACGTGTTTTGAAGAGCTCCTGATAATTTGAAAGCATTAACTACGCTTCTAATAAAACAGCAGTTGTAAAACTTAGGTAACGTAGTTTAAAGATTAGTTCATATATTTCTGCGTGTTATGAGCTTACTTGTATTTTAAAATCCTCCGCAATGAAACTCCTCATCCTCCAGGTGTCTCTTCTCCCCCTTCTAATCTGTCTGGCCTGCATTTGTATATCAGACAGTGCTGTGTCACCTTTCCTGATCCCACTCTGACTGATGGTGTAAAATGCTTTTGCAGTAAACATTCCTCGATTTACACCAACTCTCTTCAGAACTTCAATTTTGCCAGTATTTCCCGTAGTGAAATATGAAACTGCATCATAAACCCCTGTTTCTGGTTCATTAAATCTACAGAACGAACATCTAATATACATTAAATTATTTAGGATTTCATCCACATTCTGTATTTTAGCATAAAGACAGTTCCTCAGTAAATCAGAGTTTGCAAGAATCCTGAATGTGGACCTAACTGCGTTCACAATATGTTCTTGTGGTGAGTTATTTTGTGAATATATTTCATTTCTTTTGTTGTACTCACAGGAATCGTCTTCAAGGAACAGATCATGTGTTAATGTTTGGCTGGTAGATAGTTTGTGACAATGAATCCCCCTCCCAGACCGCCCAATAAGCACTAAATTGAACTTTTCCTAATAGCTCCCCCATAAAATAACTGAAGTGAACCAATTTCTACAAGAGTAAGCCTTGTTTTTTTCCTTCTTGCTGCTTGTGGTTTGCCATTCTCAAGACCACCGAGTCTCTTTTTGAAGTGACCGACACATTCCAACTTTTCTATTGGAGTATTCTATAGTCAATTACGTACTACAGCTTTGGAAGAAGAAAAGTCCCCATCAAAATTACACAAATGTCTGAAGAAGTGGTCGATGATGAGCGTGCAGAGTTAATTTTTTTAAAGGCATTTCTAATGCTGCTGCTGCTGTCGCCGAGCGGTCTAGGGCGCTGCAGCCATGGACTGTGCGGCTGATCCCGGCAGAGGTTCGAGCCCTCCCTCGGGCATGGGTGTGTGTGTTTGTCCTTACGATAATTTAGGTTAAGTAGTGTGTAAGCTTAGGGACTGATGACCTTAGCAGTTAAGTCCCATAAGATTTCACACACATTTGAACAATGCTGCTGTCAAGATAAAATTTATGCACGACATAGATTAAGAAAACATATTTCTAAAATACTGATTTTTCAAACTCAAATCCATGACATCCCCCATTAAGTAATCGTTGTACGTCCTCCTCGTTCGCAAATGGAACGGGAAGAAGCAGAAATAAGAGTTACAGTGAGAGTACTCGCTGCAACGCTGTGAATTGCACAGTATAGAATGTTGCCGATATTGCAGATGCAGACCTCCAATTTAGTATTCAGCATGTCGGTGTGCACATCACTCTGTTTAAAGTGAATTAGTGAGGTGTCCTGCTTCTACCCGTCATGCCGTACAGCTAGGTGTTGGTCGGGTTTGCCTACCGTGCAGATGTAGCAACATAATACTTCATACATCAGTTTATTACGTCGTGTGTACAGCGATTCGTCTGTCTTTTCAATCGAATATTTACTATTTGGCACATAAAAATGTCACCGGTAGGGAAGACAACAAACAACATGAAGTGATGCTGTAACGCCAAAATCGAAGAAATAAGCTCATACCATGTAATAATGTATCTATAATTATGAAGTGTTTGCTCTTTGTTAGTTGAAGTCATTGATTTGTTTTTAATGTATGTATGGTAAAAGGTAAATGATGTTCAAAATAATTAAATTTTATAAAATATGTATGTTCATAAAGAAAAAGTTGTACATTGGAAGCTGGGTCATGCTCAGGGAACTTGTATTGTGAAATTTAAAAGCTGTAGGGAAGCCCCTCCGCAAAGAAAGTGGCTTGGCGCAAGGTAAAAGGTGGTTTTGGCGGTCGATCTGGACGGCTCTTAGGTGGGAACGGTACGTCGTCAGTGGCTAGCCTTTGTACAATATACATAGAGGGTGCCAAGGGAGGCATTTGGAAGCCGTTTTGTATGGGATTTTGCCTCGGATGTGGATTTAGTTATTGCATGGTGCTCTTGGCAATACGAAATGGCTCTAATACGATACAAATCCGTCGCCAAGAAGAAATTATAAAGATCATTCAACATCAAGAGCAGTGAGTACAGTTAGCCGCCATGTCGCTTTCCACCACTACTTCGCCACTCCTCCACCAACTTTAGGTACACGGATATGTATCATAGCATGGAACAGGTAATTTGTGTGAGTGTTTTTCAATAATAATCCAAGTGCTATAAACCAGTGTTTGAGACCTAACGTTATCCTGATCATGACTCGATGCAGGGTACCACCCCAAGTGTGCAGAAAACCGAGTATCCTGTTTCCAACAAGCTAGTGATTTGTTTCTGTATATTAAATGTGCAAAAGCTCAGTGCCAGGGTATGTAAATGTCACTGTCTAAAATACCTGCGTCACAGGTGATGAAAAAGGCACAAAAATTAAACTTATTTGAAACGTCATTTTGCCTTGTTTGCTATCATGAATTATTGTTTTTTTTTTTAGGTTAATCGATCTCAGTATTGAGTGAATTGCTTTAAAGGATGAAAACATAAATTATTCCAAGTGGGGATAAGCATTAATTTAGGTTGACTTGAACTTTGGTTCTGAAATAATCATAGAGTTGGCTACTGAGACAGTATCAGTTTATGGGTCCCACCATACTCTTTTCATATTAGAAAGATATTTGGAATACAATCACTACTAAAGAAATCCGAAACATTTCTATAAATGGGTGTATAAAAAGTGTGTATGTAGTATTATTTAATTTTATTTTGGGTATTTATATGTCAGTTAAGTCAGAAATCTTTTCATGCCCAACTTTAGTTCAACGTTTCCTTCAGTAACATCTCAGTACTGAATCATGTAATGATAGTGATTGCAACTGTTATTATAAGAGTGGGACACTATCTTGCTTTCTATGATTACTGGTTGGCGTATTAATGGTAACTACTGCTACCCACAACTTAGATCGCCCTGTATTCGTGTGTATCCAATGTGCTATTAAAAGGGAATCTTAATGAAATTCACTTCAACAACTCATATTCAAGTTTCTTAAACATAATGTTTCAAATTAATATGCCTAATTAGGCTGGCGACCCTTTATTGTTTTATTTGTATGAACTTTTCTACTTTCATTAACCCCAAAGTAAAGCCTGCTTAGTTTTCTATTAATTGCAATATATATACAAAATTACTGTCCGATACACTTTATCCATTAGACAAACACGCGGTCAAAACTCAAAATCCTCACAGAGGGTAACACTAGTGACGTATAACGAAGTATGGCTAGTGTTATAATGCAGGTGGTACACAGTAATTTTCACATAGTCCACAGCTGTCATGGTGCCCTCGATTATTTCCACAGCTCCCACGGAAGCCCGGGTGAATGTCCCCCAAAGTACAATATTGCCGCCATCGGCCTGTGCCTGTGGGGCGATGCATGTTTCTAGCAGCCATTCGTTTGGATGATGGCATAGCAGTCCACGATCACCGACCTGCTGTAACAAGAAACTTGACCGGTCAGGTGACACGTTTTCATTGATGCACGGTCCGATCTCCATGAACCTCTGCCCACCACAGATTAGAGAGTAACAACCGTCGCGTTCGCAGTGCAGTCGTCATTGACGATGCCGTTGTGTCAACATGGGAAGGCATAGGAACGTCTGCTTGTGGACTACCGAGTTCAACAACGTGCGCTGAATGCTGTGCTCCGAAACACTTGTGCCTTCACCAGTATTGTAATCTATCGTCAGATCTGCCACAGATCACTGCCTATCCTGTCTTACAGAGCAGTCAAGCCCCCGACTTCCGCTTTTTGTGATTAGAAGTGAACATCTAACACCATGTCATACACTCGTGGTTTCACCGTCCTTCAACCATTTTCCATATGTGCTCACGACACCAGAAAGAGAACAGTCGTCCGGCTTCGACACGAATAGCGTATTTCTAAAGATTACGGACTTCATCATCAGATACACGCTTCACTTAGCATGAATTTGTAGTTGAGGGACAGCCACAACCGTTCTGCAACATGTTCATGGTAAAAAAATCCACTTTTGTCTTACAAGACTGAAGTCCATATACACGACCACGGTTTACCGGTCTTAGCACCATCATCTGGTGTATCAGAAATCTAATGTAAAACAATAGTTGTAACCCACTATCATAAAAAATTAAAAAATTAAAAAAATTAAGTTTTAGAAACTAAAAAATCAGATGAAATGATTAAAAAATGCATACCTAGCTTTAATAGGACATAATGTCCATGCCTAAACAAGTAGTAGCCAGACATATACAGCAGGTGGACGGTCATATTAGCATCCTAAATTGTGGCTGCAAAGAATCACAGCATTCAAGCGCGGCCTATGAAAGTGCCTCTTGTCCCAAAGTTACAACCGGGAATGCATGCATTGTACAGAAACAAAACCACCATGGGACGTTAGATGGCAGTCACGCACTACACCAAAGTTAAACTGAGAAACGACCCCGCGCTGCAGAAAGCTCAGATCAGCCTTAAACCTGATATTGCGAACCACGAGAAAACGAACATTCCAGCACAGCTGCGCCAAGAGGACTGAGCAGTGAGGCAGCGGGCTGTCTTCGTGGTCAACACCGTGAAGGGGGTGCATAATACGGCATGGAGAGAAACTAAAGCACAAGTACGTACGAATGCCGACAAAAGAGTAGAGAAGAATGCAGCTAATAGCCGAAAGTAATGGCAGTCCAGTTCGAGGGGTATTCGCCTTAACAAGCAAACAGGAAAAAGCACCATGACTAATTACAGAAAAAATGCAACGAAGCAACAAACACATAACACGGGTTGCATAAATAGTGGGATAAGCCAAAGGCCGAAATGCATAAAAAATGCGAACATCTGCGTCCAACGGCAGAAAACCCCAGCAAAGCAAATGTCAGGTTATTATCCCGTGAAATTAAAAGGCAAAACATTTAAAAGATTAAAGAAACTAAACAACTTAAAAATTTAGAGTTTACATACACCTGTGGAAGCGGCTAAGATCCCGAAACAGTGGTGGTGCATAGCGACTTCTGTCGTGTAAGACTTCGGTCAATAGAAGCATTTTACAAATGTGGCGGATTTATTTACCATGAACACACTTCACCTTGTTGATCTACAGGAAAAGAAAACGGTGCTATCTACCATAGCAGCCCAATGAATTCACTCAGCCTATCATCAGCGCTGGAGCGGTGGAGAAGTCGCAGATTGTAGCGTAATACAGGAAGACATTTTAAACTTCGAAAAGCTTCGCGTGAATTTAATTTAATCAATTACGACTGGTTACGGTTGTACAGTGTGTGTTTTCTTACTATTTGCGTCCAGTATATTCTTCGGCACTATTCGGAGTGTTATAAGGAGGTCGGTAACTCAAAAAGCATCGGAATTATTAGAACGTCAGTGGCTGAGGCATAGTGTATAACGCATATGGTGATATATGGTGCAATAAAAATTGTCCTCTCTCTCGAACGTCACAGTAATTTTCAGCGTATAAACGTCGATATTTACGTAGAATTGGCTTCGTTCAGAATACTACGTCTTGGCAGCTATCGCTAGAAATGAAGTGACATTACTAATGTTTATTTTTGGGAGAGAAATATCATTCCGAAAAAAAAACTTATTTAAATCAAACTGGATCAGATTAGAAGCTGTCACCAAGTGTAGCTACTGTAGGCACATTCGAGGTTGTATCGTTGCAAACAACTACACACAATTCTTCACTGAGTCCCCTATGCGCGAAAGCAGTATTCGAAAAACGCAAAATGGAAATGGGAACAGACGTCAGATCGTGCCGACGATTTCCACAGTAAGAGTCCTTTTACTAGCTACCAGCTACAGGGGACGGACAAAAATACGGAGCCACTAAAAACACAACACATTAGTGTGCCTAACACAGTGTAGCAAAACCTTTGGCATTCAAAACCGCATCCAGTCGTTTAGGAATAGATAAATACAGATCCTGTGCGGTTTTCGATGGATGTCTGTACCATTCTTTTTGCAAAATATTGGCAAGCTAATGTAACGTTGATGGCGATCATGCACACTTTTCTCCAAAGTATACCACGAAATGATATTGAGATATGATGACTGCGGCCGCCAGAGATGATGTAATCATTCACGCTGGTGCTCACAAAGCCAGTCCTGAACGATGCGAGTTGAACGAACAAGGTGTCTGTTGTGCTGGAACACCGCACCAATACTGAGGAACAAACGTTTACAATGGGATGAACCTGATCAGCCACAAGGGTCACATAATCTCTGGCAATAATGTGACCTTGCAGAGGAACCGTGACGCGCATGGAATAGCAAGAAATGGCCTGCCAAATCATCACTGAACCCCCGTCATGTTTCACTCTTGGGACGTAAACTCGGCCAGAAATTGGAAACAGTGTGAAACAAATCTCATCCGGCAACATGATATTCTTCCATTGCTCCATAGTCCAGATGTCACGGCGCCGGCACCACGTCTTCCCGTTACACATATATCCATCACTGATGTGTTGTTTTGGAATTCCAGCTTGCCCTGCAATTTCAAACTTAGGGACATCTCTAGGTGTTGTTTTGGTGATGACAGGGTTCACGAGTGCGAAATTCAATTCTGCAGTGTTTTTTGCAGCTGCCGTCCTCTCATTTTTTTGTCACCATCCACTTCAATGACCGTCCGTCATAATTAGTCTAGACACACTTTCGTCCGCGTTGTGACTTAGCGGAAGACGTTCTTCCGCTTTCCCTGTATGCGGTATGAATTTTCGATAAGGTGCTTCTTGAAACACTAAACACTTCTAACATCCGTGTACCGCAAGTCTCTAGAGGAACGGAAGGTTCCAAATGATTGGAAAAGAGCTCAGGTAGTTTCAGTTTTCAAGAAGGGTCATCGAGCAGATGCGCAAAACTATAGGTCTATATCTCTGACATCGATCTGTTGTAGAATTTTAGAACATGTTTTTTTGCTCGCGTATCATGTCATTTCTGGAAACGCAGAATCTACTCTGTAGGAATCAACATGGATTCCGGAAACAGTGAACATGTGAGACCCAACTCGCTTTATTTGTTCATGAGACCCAGAAAATATTAAATACAGGCTCCCAGGTAGGTGCCATTTTCCTTGACTTCGGAAGGCGTTCGATACAGTTTCGCACTGTCGCCTGATAAACAAAGTAAGAGCCTATCGAATATCAGACCAGCTGTGTGACTGGATTGAAGAGTTTTTAGAAAACAGAACACAGCATGTTGTTCTCAACGGAGAGACGTCTACAGACGTTAAGTAACCTCTGGCGTGCCACAGGGGAGTGCTACGGGACCATTGCTTTTCACAATATATATAAATGACCTTGTAGATAGTGTCCTTGCGGCTTTTTGCGGATGATGCTGTAGTATACAGAGAAGTTGCAGCATTAGAAAATTGTAGCGAAATGCAGGAAGATCTGCAACGGATAGGCACTTGGTGCAGGGAGTGGCAACTGACCCTTAACATAGACGAATGTAATGTATTGCGAATACAAAGAAAGAAGGATACTTTAATGTATGATTATATGATAACGGAACAAACACTGGTCGCATTTATTTCAGTAAAATATCTGGGATTATGCGTACGGAACGATTTGAAGTGAAATGATCAAATAAAATTAATTGTTGGTAAGGCAGGTGCCAGGTTGAGATTCATTGGAAGAGTCCTTAGAAAATTTAGTCCATAAACAAAGGAGGTGGCTTACTAAACACTCGATCGACCTATACCTGAGTATTGCTCATCAGTGTGGGATCCGTACCAGGTCAGGTTGACGGACGAGATGGCGAGGATCCAAAGAAGAGCGGCGCGTTTCGTCACAGGGTTATTTGGTAAGCGTGATAGCGTTACGGAGATCATAGCGTGTAGGCTTTCACGGAGATGTTTAGCAAACTCAAGTAGCAGACTTTGCAAGAGAGGCGCTCTGTATCGCGGTGTAGCTTGCTGTCCAGGTTTCGAGAGGGTGCGTTTCTGGATGAGGTATCGAATATATTACTTCCCCCTACTTATACCTCCCGAGGAGATCACGAATGTAAAATTAGAGAGATTCGAGCGCGCACGGAGGCTTTCCGGCAGTCGTTCTTCCCGCGAGCCATATGCGACTGTAACAGGAAAGGGAGCTAATGACAGTGACACGTAAAGTGCCCCAAGCCACACACCGTTGGGTAGCTTGCGGAGTATAAATGTAGATGTAGATGTACCTTGGCTACGAGAGCAGCCCCTATACGAGAACCATCAATTTTCCCACGCTCGAATTCACTTGGCACCGATGTAATTCACTCACAATTACACAGAACACTGTTATGAGCACGGCTGACACTCGCAATGTACTGAGGGCGTTGCGTAAGTGCCTTTCGTGGTCAAATACAACAGCACAAACTGCAGTCTTGCCTAGCATCTGCATTTATGACCGGGCAAGCATTTCTTGCTGAGTTTCCATGTTTTTGTCCAACACCTGAACTTCGTCCAGTTCAAATGCAATCGCTACGTGAGGGTAGTGCTTCGAAAACTCAGTGTAAAAAGACTGTATCGTTATGGTAACTGGATGTACTCGCCCTGTTTGTATAGCGACGACAAATATTTCCTCGTCAAAATAAGCCAATTGTATAATGCGTCCCGCAATGACGACCGGAAAACACAAACAGGACAGAATTACCTGCCGCAGCTGTTAAATGTAGTATAAAATTAAACGGACAACGCCGCGATAATTGAAACAGGGCAGCAAATTACATTAAAGCCGAAGCACTGTGTGCTTGTGTGCCGCTTGTTCAAACAAGACGCATATAAATAGACGAATGCGACGTCGCATTCAGTATTCGCGAAATTCACATGTGGAAGACATGTTGATACATCATACAGAGTAATATCATTAATTACGCTACCAGAAGATTAAGAAGAGCGTTGACCTTCAGCGGCACCGGAGCTGCCAAATTACATGTAAACAAATATTCACACAAAATAAGGCTAAGAATATTAAACGTTCCATCGACATCTATACTCTGCAACACTTAAGGTGTGTGGGGGAAGGTACTTTTTGTAACAATATCGCTTCACTCCTATCCTGTTCCATTCGCAAGTAATACGCGGGAAGGGTTGTTGCTATCCCTCTGTGCAACCTCGAGTCTCTCTAATTTATCTTCACGATCTTTTCACGAAATTTAATGAGTTTGCGTCCCAATAGTGAAACATGACGGGGGTTCGGTGACGTTTTGGCGTGCCATTTCTTGCTATTCCATGCGCGTTATGGTTACTCTGCAAGGTAGTTGTAAGTCGTCGTAGTTGTGCTGGGAAAGTCCCTGAGCTTCAAGCGCTAACAGAAAGCACAGATGCTGAAATCGTTATAGGTACAGAAAGCTGGTTAAAGCCTAAAATAAGTTCTGCAGAAATTTTTACGAAGTCTCAGACGATGTTCAGGAAAGATAGATTAGGCAGAATTGGTGGTGGAGTGTTTGTGTCTGTCAGTAGTGGTTTATCTTGTAGTGAAGTCGAAGTAGATACTCCGTGCGAATTGGTATGGGTGGAGGTTATAATTAACAGCCGAACTAAGTTAATAATTGGCTCCTTCTACCGACCCTCAGACTCCGATGATATAGTTGCTGAACAGTTCAGAGAAAATTTGAGTCTCGTAACAAATAAATACCCCACTCATACGATTATAGTTGGTTGGGACTTCAACCTTCCCTCCATATGTTGGCAAAAATACTTGTTCAAAACCGGTGGTAGGCAGAAAACATCTTCCGAGATTGTCCTAAATGCTTTCTCCGAAAATTATTTCGAGCAGTTAGTACACGAACCCACGCGAATTGTAAATGGTTGCGAAAACACACTTGACCTCTTAGCCACAAACAGTCCAGAGCTAATGAGCGCATCATGACATACAGGGATTAGTGACCACAAGGTCGTTGTAGCTAGGCTCAATACCGTTTCTTCCAAATCCACCGGAAACAAACGCAAAATAACTTTATTTTAAAAAGCGGATAAAGTGTCACTAGAAGCCTTTCTAAGAGACAATCTCCATTCCTTCCGAACTGACTATGCAAATGTAGACGAGATGTGGCTCAAATTCAAAGATATAGTACCAACAGCAATTGAGAGATTCATACCTCATAAATTGGTAGGAGATGGAACTGATCCCCCATGGTACACAAAACAGGTCCGAACGCTGTTGCAGAGGCAACGGAAAAAGCATGCGAAGTTCAGAAAAACGCGAAATCCCGAAGATTGGCTTAAATTTACAGACGCGCGAAATTTGGCACGGACTTCAATGCGAGATGCCTTTAATAGGTTCCACAACGAAACATTGTCTCGAAATTTGGTAGAAAATCCGAAGAAATTCTGGTCTTATGTAAAGTACACAAGCGGCAAGACGCAGTCAATACCTTCGCTGCGCAGTGCCGATGGTACTGTTACCGATGACTGTGCCGCTAAAGCGGAGTTATTGAACGCAGTTTTCCGAAATTCCTTCACCAGGGAAGACAAATGGAATATTCCAGAATTTCAAACACAAACAGCTGCTAGCATGAGTTTCTTAGAAGTAGATACCTTAAGGTTTTGCGAAGAACTCAAATCGCTTGATAGGTCAAGTCTTCAGGTCCAGATTGTATACCGATTAGGTTCCTTGATTACGCTGATACAATAGCTCCCTACTTAGCAGTCATATACAACCGCTCGCTCACCGATAGATCTGTACCTACAGATTGGAAAATTGCGTAGGTCGCACCAGTGTTTAAGAAGGGTAGTAGGAGTAATCCATCGAACTACAGACCTATATCATTGACGTCGGTTTGCAGTAGGGTTTTGGAGCATATACTACACTCCTGGAAATTGAAATAAGAACACCGTGAATTCATTGTCCCAGGAAGGGGAAACTTTATTGACACATTCCTGGGGTCAGATATATCACATGATCACACTGACAGAACCACAGGCACATAGACACAGGCAACAGAGCATGCACAATGTCGGCACTAGTACAGTGTATATCCACCTTTCGCAGCAATGCAGGCTGCTATTCTCCCATGGAGACGATCGTAGAGATGCTGGATGTAGTCCTGTGGAACGGCTTGCCATGCCATTTCCACCTGGCGCCTCAGTTGGACCAGCGTTCGTGCTGGACGTGCAGACCGCGTGAGACGACGCTTCATCCAGTCCCAAACATGCTCAATGGGGGACATATCCGGAGATCTTGCTGGCCTTCTAGAGCACGTTGGGTGGCACGGGATACATGCGGACGTGCATTGTCCTGTTGGAACAGCAAGTTCCCTTGCCGGTCTAGGAATGGTAGAACGATGGGTTCGATGACGGTTTGGATGTACCGTGCACTATTCAGTGTCCCCTCGACGATCACCAGTGGTGTACGGCCAGTGTAGGAGATCGCTCCCCACACCATGGTGCCAGGTGTTGGCCCTGTGTGCCTCGGTCGTATGCAGTCCTGATTGTGGCGCTCACCTGCACGGCGCCAAACACGCATACGACCATCATTGGCACCAAGACAGAAGCGACTCTCATCGCTGAAGACGACACGTCTCCATTCGTCCCTCCATTCACGCCTGTCGCGACACCACTGGAGGCGGGCTGCACGATGCTGGGGCGTGAGCGGAAGACGGCCTAACGGTGTGCGGGACCGTAGCCCAGCTTCATGGAGACGGTTGCGAATGGTCCTCACCGATACCCCAGGAGCAATAGTGTCCCTAATTTGCTGGGAAGTGGCGGTGCGGTCCCCTACGGCACTGCGAAGGATCCTACGGTCTTGGCGTGCATCCGTGCGTCGCTGCGGTCCGGTCCCAGGTCGACGGGCACGTGCACCTTCCGCCGACCACTGGCGACAACATCGATGTACTGTGGAGACCTCACGCCCCACGTGTTGAGCAATTCGGCGGTACGTCCACCCGGCCTCCCGCATGCCCACTATACGCCCTCGCTCAAAGTTCGTCAACTGCACATACGGTTCACGTCCACGCTGTCGCGGCATGCTACCAGTGTTAAAGACTGCGATGGAGCTCCGTATGCCACGGCAAACTGGCTGACACTGACGGCGGCGGTGCACAAATGCTGCGCAGCTAGCGCCATTCGACGGCCAACACCGCGGTTCCTGGTGTGTCCGCTGTGCCGTGCGTGTGATCATTGCTTGTACAGCCCTCTCGCAGTGTCCGGAGAAAGTATGGTGGGTCTGACACACCGGTGTCAATGTGTTCTTTTTTCCATTTCCAGGAGTGTATATTCAAACATTATGAATCACCTCGAAGGGAACAATCTATTGATACGTAATCAGCATGGTTTCAGAAAACATCGCTCTTGTGCAACACAGCTGGCTCTTTATTCGCACGAAGTAATGGCCCCTATCGACAGGGGATCTCAAGTTGATTCCGTATTTCTAGATTTCTGGAAAGCTTTTGACACCGTTCCTCACAAGCGACTTCTAATCAAGCTGCGGGCCTATGGGGTATCGTCCCAGTTGTGCGACTGGATTCGTGATTTCCTGTCAGGAAGGTCGCAGTTCGTAGTAATAGACGGCAAATCATCGAGTAAAACTGAAGTGATATCAGGTGTTCCCCAGGGAAGCGTCCTGGGACCTCTGCTGTTCCTGATCTATATAAATGACCTGGGTGACAATCTGAGCAGTTCTCTTAGGTTGTTCGCAGATGATGCTGTAATTTACCGTGTAGTTAGGTCATCCGAAGACCAGTATCAGTGGCAAAGCAATTTAGAAAAGATTGCTGTATGGTGTGGCAGGTGGCAGTTGACGCTAAATAACGAAAAGTGTGGGGTGATCCACATGAGTTCCGAAAGAAATCCGTTGGAATTCGATTACTCGATAAATGGTACAATTCTCAAGGCTGTCAATTGAACTAAGTACCTGGATGTTAAAATTACGAACAACTTCAGTTGGAAAGACCACATAGATAATATTGTGGGGAAGGCGAGCCAAAGGTTGCGTTTCATTGGCAGGACACTTAGAAGACGCAACAAGTCCACTAAAGAGACAGCGTACACTACACTCGTTCGTCCTCTTTTATAATATTGCTGCGCGGTGTGGGATCCTTACCAGGTGGGATTGACGGAGGACATCGAAAGGGTGCAAAAAAGGGCAGCTCGTTTTGTATTATCACGTAATACGGGAGAGAGTGTGGCAGATATGATACGCGAGTTGGGATGGAGGTCATTAAAGCAAAGACGTTTTTCGTCGCGGCGAGATCTACTTAGGAAATTTCAGTCACCAACTTTCTCTTCCGAATGCGAAAATATTTTGTTGAGCCCAGCCTACATAGGCAGGAATGATCATCAAAATAAAATAAGAGAAATCAGAGCTCGAACAGAAAGGTTTAGGTGTTGGTTTTTCCCGCGCGCTGTTCGGGAGTGGAATGGTAGAGGGATAGTACGATTGTGGTTCGATGAACCCTCTGCCAAGCACTTAAATGTGAATTGCAGAGTAATCATGTAGATGCATGCAGATGTAGTGTAATATCCACAACCAAGCGTTGCGCAGCCCTTCCTGTAAATACGAGTTTATCTCGGAAAGTAGGCGTTTCCAGACTCACGTTTATTGGACTTCCTTGTTTCAGTGAGTACTATCACCTTCCAAAGTATCCGACAGTTCTTTCGAACACCCTGTATAAATAAACGAAGTAGGCGAGTGTCAGCAATATGTCTCGTGGTCTTATCATGGCGCGTTTATCTTCTGCCGTTAGGTCAGACAATTGAAATGCCACTTGCACACTTATAGTAGCAGATTGACGGTGACCAACTTTAAACAGAACTTGATTAATTTTCACACACATTTATTAAAATAATAAAAAGCATAGAGATTACTTAACTTGATTCTGGATTCTGTTTACAATTGACAAGCTGAAGTTCCTTTGGTCTGAGTACGTTAATCTTGTTCTCACATATCTCTGATGCTTGACAAAGTCTTCATGGCTATGTACAGGAATATGATAATCTTATTAGGCGCAGACTGAAACGTGACTACAGACCAATGCAGACTGATGCAGACTAATGCAGACTGACTAGTCAGAGGTCTGTACACTCGTTATAATACTTCACGCGTTCAGGTATCACTGCGCGAATGTGATCCGCGAGGAGAAAAGGTTCTACGTTAGCAGCAATCTCATTGGCTGCGTTACATGTTAATACGCGGATCGGCGGAAGCAGAATTTGGTCCGTCTCTAAGACATCGCCATCTCGTAGTGCGGAGACGGACGAGCGCTGCGCCTGCGCTGTTGTGCTTAGCGGGGCGCGCTCTAGTGGGGAAGTTATGTACGCGCTGACTACACGGAGCTATGCACACAACAAGCTCCATGACTGCTACTCGGAAGAGAAATGCGAAACTATTTTGTGATTTGTTTATACAGTTCTCTGCAAAACTTAAGAACGAGCTAAATAAAGTTACTTAACATTCTATATAAGTTGTGGAAATGAATGAAAGCGCGGGAGCATGGCGCCATAGGTCTCCGGTGTACACAGAAAGCTGGACACCAAATGGTGTGGCGTCAGAGTAACTATAGCGACAAATGGAGCAGTTGACAGTGTATGTCAATCAGCGAACAGCTACGGTGTCAATGACGATGATCTTCAACCCAAAATGGCCCGGAGACATTTGGGTGACTTCGCACCGGGAAGAATGATTGGAAAAATGGGAGAAGGACGAAGTGTGACGTGTGTAGCCCAGGAGTTACAGTACATATTGCTCACAGCACTGACTCAAGTGTATGGGGACCATTCCAAACCATAGGCACTGCTGCCCGAAGGAGAGGAGATGATCGACTACAGTGAACCGCAGCAGCAGATGACCACTACATTGTGCAAGATCTCCTCACCAATCTCGTAGCCACAACGGGAGCACGTTGCAGAAGATGCATTGCCATCTGTGGTGTTCACACACACTATGAAATACCATGTCCCACCTTTTGTAATGTGCAGGGGACCATCATAAATCGCAGTGACCTCGGTGTTCAAAATGGTTCTGAGCACTATGGGACTCAACTGCTGAGGTCATTAGTCCCCTAGAACTTAGAACTAGTTAAACCTAACTAACCTAAGGACATCACAAACATCCATGCCCGAGGCAGGATTCGAACCTGCGACCGTAGCGGTCTTGCGGTTCCAGACTGCAGCGCCTTTAACCGCACGGCCACTTCGGCCGGCCGACCTCGGTGTGATTACTGTCTTTGAAAATAAGTCATTTCTGTTCGTCTCACTGTGTATTTGTTTCAGTTAGTTGTTACAATGTATTGCACTGTGCTGTAGCAGTAATGTATGGTACAAGTTTCGTCGAGTTGTTTACACTAAAGAGTCAAAGAAACTGGTACACCTGCCTAATATCGTGTAGGGCCCCTGCGAGCACACAGAAGTGCCGCAACACCACGAGCCATGAACTCGACCAATGTCTGAAGTAGTGCTGGAGGGAATTGACAGCACTCTGTCGGAATGCACAATGGAGATGATTGGATGCAGGTGATCAGACAGTATGCTTACATATTTGTCACCTGCCAGAGTCGTATCTAAACGTATCAGGGGTCCCATATCACTCCAACTGCACACGCCCTACAGCATTACAGAGCCTCCACCAGCTCGAAGAGTGCCCTGCTGACATGCCAGGTCCATGGATTCATATGGCTGTCTCCATACCCACACATGTTCATCCCCTCGATACAATTTGAAACGAGACTCGTCCGACCAGGCAACACGTTTCCACTCATCAACAGTCCAATGCCGATGTTGACGGGCCGGCTCGAGGGTACACTAGTGGGCCTTTGGCTCCGAAAGCCCATATCGAAGATGTTTCGTTGAATGATTCGCACGCTGACATTTGTTAATGGCTCATCATTGAAATCTGCAGCAATTTGCGGAAAGGTTGCACTTCTGTCACGTTGAACGATTTTCTTCAGTCGCCATTTTTCCGTTCTAGCAGTACCTTTTTCCGGCCGCAGCAGTGTCGGAGAGTTGATGTTTTACCGGATTCGTGATATTCGCGGTACAATCGTGAAATGATCGTGCGGGAAAATCCCCACTTCATTGCTACCTCGGAGTTGTGTCCCAATGGCTCGTGCGCCGACTACAACACCATGTTCAAACTATCTTAAATCTTGATAAACCTGCCATTGTAGCAGCAGTAACCGATCTAACAACTGCTCCAGACACTTGTTGTCTTACATAGACGTTGCCGACCGCAGCACTGTATTCTGGTTGTTTACATATCTATGGTTCAAATGGTTCTGAGCACTATGAGACTTAACATCTGAGGTCATCAGTCCCCTAGAACTTAGAACTACTTAAACCTAAATAACCTAAGGACATCACACGCATCCATACCCGAGGTAGGATTCGAACCTGCGACCGTAGCGGTCGCGAGATTCCAGACTGAAGCGCCTAGAACCGCACGGCCACACCAGCCGGCTATGTATTTGAATACGCATGCCTATACCAGTTCTTTTGGCGCTTCAGTGTATTTGGCAGTGATGTATCACCCGAAAGTAACTTTGCCCTGAAGTTTTTGACACGAGTGTATATGGCCGTTTCGGAGACAGAGAGTATTTCAAAATGATTTATCCGATTTCACATGACTGTATCCTCTACAAGAATGAAGATAGAAAATTAAGTAAGATATTAACTTACGCATCAAAATTATTAGTTGTAAGTTAGTGGTTCATGCTATTCCCAGTGCAGGTTTTTCCGGTGCAGTTAGGTTCCTCATTCATTTGTTACCCAATGTGCATCGACTCGAGAAAGCAATAACAAGCAACGATGTATTTAGCGTTTTCCATTTCAACAGGCATATTTCAGTTACAACAGTAAGTCGTGAGTTTTTTCGAGAATACGTAATCTGGATCCCGAGTAGACTTGTCTTTCGGACCGTAAACGGTGCTTGTTTTGAGAAAAAAGGACAACACTGCAACTTATACTGGTCAGTGCATTCAACGATGGTAGCAGCAGTTGCAAGACCCTGTCGTTTTGCGTACAGGGAAGTCCGCAAGTTGCCCCTGTTTCATCGTTCCAGGAGTAGAGTCCATTCAGCAGAGTTTTGCGCCTAGTCCACAGATACAGATACACTCCGTGACAGCTGAGCCTTAGCTGTTCCTAGAGTTGCACTGTGCCAAAACTACGGTTGGGTAGTTCTGGTACACTATATAAATGACGTAGTGAATGGTAGGATTATCGGTAGTATTAGTAATAAGGGTAGGGAAAGAAACATAAATGACTGGGTAAGAGAAAAACTGGGAACCGAAGACGTTATTAGAATTGTAGATCATTGAGTGTTGGGCCCGCATCTCGTGGTCGTGCGGTAGCGTTCTCGCTTCCCACGCCCGGGTTCCCGGGTTCGATTCCCGGCGGGGTCAGGGATTTTCTCTGCCTCGTGATGGCTGGGTGTTGTGTGCTGTCCTTAGGTTAGTTAGGTTTAAGTAGTTCTAAGTTCTAGGGGACTTATGACCACAGCAGTTGAGTCCCATAGTGCTCAGAGCCATTTGAACCATTTTGAGTGTTGGTCCATTGTGTATTTTATATCCTTACAGAACATGAACTTTATTTCATAAGTAATACAAATTAGTTGTTCGCCCAAGTTCTACGCTTTTATGCAACTAAAGCAAATACTTCTGACGCAAGTACAGTTTACATGCAAAGACATAAAACAAATATATATAAGTACTATTGTTATTTTGTACTCAACAGAACGTTCTTCATCGTGATCAGAGTTAACTGTTTCCTGTTATTATTGATAAATACAAATGTTGTTTATGAATAACAGAAACATGTGTTGAGGCTACGTTCGGTATATTTTTGTTTTGTGGTAATTTTATTTCACCTTTTTTGGTAAGCAAATAGTGTTTTCTAGAGATGTATGACATATCCTATTTGTTTTATTTATTTTTACTGTAACATTCCTCTGTTTCACATTACAAATCAGCAATGTTCGAATAAAACTTAGAAATGAACATTGACAGATTCAGTTTTTCTATAAATACCGTTTATTTTCAAGTAACAGACAGGAGGTTAAGTATGTAGGACGAAATGTTTCTTAGGTTACCTAGCTCTTGATACATCCTCACTCAGTTTATAGATGGTTCACCACTTCCAGTTTGTAGGGGAATCTAGCAAGACACTGATTGCAATCAGAAATAAAACGACCTTTGCGAGTTAACGCCCAATAGGTATGCAACACATCTAACACACAGGTAATGCGGGTACACCCTTAAGTGACCAAAGCTAACAGGAACACTACCGTTGTCTGTGTTTTCTTATGACAATCTACGGTAGTTTTACAACTCCAACTATTCCTCATGAGTCATGTTGGAAGACGCTATTGCATTTGAGGAATACGTCAAGCCATGAAGGTATACAGCTAGTTCACAATAATGTTCACGTAGTTCACATCTGTCACGGTGCCTTCGATTACTAGCATAGTTCCCCTGTAAGCCCAGTATCTCCTGTAGCGCAGTACCGCCCCCACCGACCTACGTTCCTGGTGTGGTGAATGTTTCAAGCAGCCATTCGCCTGCCTGGCGGCGTACTGCGAAATGACCATCCATCTGCTGCAACAAAAAACGCGACTCATTCGAACAGGCGACACCTTTTCAGTCTTAATGATACCGCGTCCACTGCAATGATAACTGACGATGTTGTTAGGTTAACATGGAAACAGGTAGCATCGTCTACTGTGGAGCCCCATCATCAGCAGTGTGTGCTGAACAGCGTGCCCCAAAACACTTGTGTCTGCACCGGCACTGTACTCTTTCATCAGATCTACCACAGATTGCTGCTTGTCCTGCTTTGCGGAGCGGTCAAGTCTCTGCACACCAGTTTCTGTGGAACTTACAATTATATTAATACCTTCAGCTGCTGACGGGCGTTGATACATATCAACGGGGACAGGTGAAAATGTGTGCCCCGACTGGGACTCGAACCCGGTATCTCCTGCTTACATAGCAGACGATCTATCCATCTGAGCCACCGCGGGCACAGATGATAGTGCGACTGCAGGGATTTATCCACTGCACGCTCCCCGTGAGACCCGCATACCCAACTTAATGTCCACACACTACATTCGTAGTGCCCATGTCCGAAAGAACAGATACTATCTCCATATATAGCTCTGGCAATACCGCCCATGACCTTCTTCTTCTTCTGTGCGGATGCAAACATATTTCCCGAACTCTTGCGGGACTTGATAAGAATGTATTCCATGAGTAATGAGTGTGTTGGGGTGGGACACTACGAATGCAGTGTGTGGACATACAAGGTGAGAATGTGGGTCTCACGGGGAGCGTGCAATGGATAAATCCCTGCAATCGCACTATTATCTGTGCCCTCGGTAGCTAGGGTGGATGGAGCGTCAGCCATGTAAGCAAGAGATCCCGGGTTCGAGTCCCGGTCGGGACACACATTTTAACCTGTCCCCGTTGATATATATCAACGCCCGTCAGCAGCTGAAGGTATTAATATAATCCTAAGTTCGTTCTAGACGGCAGCAGGTCATCAATGCTGTCTGTAAGTATATAAGTTTCTATGGATGTCCAAAATCTTGTCGCCTACTCGTAGTTTCATCGTCCTTCAGTGAATCTCCAGAGATGCTCATATCAAGAGCACCGGAACAGCCGACTAGCTTCACCGTTTCCGAAATGCTCGTTCCTAGGCACCAGGCCATAGAAGTCCGCCCTTTGTCAAAGTCACTTATGTCAGAGGATTTCTGATTTACAGCCCATATCGTCGTTAGAATAATTTCTCATTCGCCGCTGACCTGCTTCCTTGCACTCTAAAATAGAAAAAGAAGACGCACCACGAAGGAATTTTTCGAATGGGATTGAAAGCGGAAGATGTGATGTACACATACAGACAAACAAATGATTACGATTCGATGATCTATTCAAGAGAACGAGCTTCACAAATTGATCAAATTAATCACGCGTTGGTACGCCTCTATCCAATATGCAAGCAGTTAATCAGCTTGGAATTGATTGATATATTTGTTGGACAGCAGCTCGTGGTCTCGCCGTCGCGTTCTCGCTGCCCGAGCACGAGGTCCCGGGTTCGATTCCCGGCGGGGCCAGAGAATTTCACCTGCCTCGAGGTGACTGGGTGTTCGTGTTGTCCTCCTCATTTCACCATCATTCATGAAAGTGGCGAGAGTGGACTGAAGGTTGGGAATTTGTACGGGCGCTGATAACTGTGCAGTTGAGCGCCCCACAAACCAAACATCATCATCATCCTGAGCAATATTGTGCCAGATTGATTCCCTAAGGGCGCCTCAGATGACAACCAAATGGGCTGGACTAGAGAAGAACTGTCTTCAGTGATGAGTCTCGCTTCGAATTGAGTCATAATGAACAGCGAAGACATGTGTGGAGTCAACCCAGATAGCGGTGGGATACCTACCCGACAGTCGCCCACCATACGATCCAACATCGAGGAGTGATGATCTGGGGTGCCATTTCATTTTATAGCAGGGCCTCTTTGATTGTCATCTGCGGTAACCTCACAACGCGGCAGTACGTAGTCGATATTCTACGCCCCGTTTTGTTGCCCTTCATGCGAAGTCACCCAGAGCTTACATTTCAGCAATATAATGAAGCCAGCACACAGGAAGGGTTTCTATTGCTTGTCTTCGTGTATGTCAAACCCTACCTTGGACAGAATTTCGTCGGATCTCTCTCAAACTGAGAACTTTAAAAGCATTATGGGCAGGGCCCTCCAACCAGCTCGGGATTCTGTCGATCTAACGCGTCAGGTGGACAGAACCTGGCACGATATTCCTCTGGAGGACACGTAACAACCATGTCACTCATTGCCAAGCTGAATAACTGCATTCATAAGCACCAGAGGTGGACCACCGCGTTACTCGCTTGCTCAGTTTGTGAAGCTCGTTCTCTTGAATAAATCTTCCAGTTTCTCGGAAATTGTCATCATTTGTTTATCAGTACATGTACATCACATCTACCGATTTCCGTCCCATTCGGATAATTCCTTAGTGGTGCGTCGTGCTTTCTTTTTTTTAGTGTATTTTCTTTACGGTGCCCGTGCCCACAAAGTTACTAGGCCAGTTTCAATCTCGTAATGGGGAGTCGTCATAATGTTATGGCTTACCAGCTTATATGTTATAGTGGAAACCTGTCTTTAGTTAGAACACGTTCTTACTTTTAAAACCAGTTTTTGCTGAATACAACTAGAAGTTATTGCTGGTCAAAAATGAATGTCAGTTAGAACTGTTTTTAACTATGTAACGTGCCGGGCTGAATCCTTGTATTAGTGCCTCTTAAAGTTCACGTCACAACCGGATGTAGTGAAACATTTCCTCACTCAGTAGATAGTGCGCAGTGTTCCTGACCTACCTTGCTTTGCTTATTCAATATTGTCTTCTCGGTAGCTGCGTCCGTCTCACCTAAATCACACTGCAATTAAGAAGCCAGGATCCTAGATTATGTTTTCCAAAATCAAAAGTCAAGACCGTATTCATTGTTGAACACTTATGACAACCCCAATGCGATTTATTTGTTATCACTCACACACACACACACACACACACAATATTCATGTGACCAGGCCTCTTACACTTAATAATCGTCACATTAGGTAGGTCAAAAACTTCCAGTCTTTAACAATGTTCACAATACGCGTTAAATGTTCAAAGCCGAATACAATTACACTTTTTTGGTACCGACCGGAAAAGTTAACCGACTTGCCGCACTTCAGCTCCATGAGAATCTGACCGAGAACTAACTGAGAACTGCACCAGCTCGGACCTTATATAGACGAGTGCTTGAATACTTTACTATTTCTGATAATATATTTTAGTTTATAATTTTCCAGGGTTAAAATGATCCTTTCTAATTGGTTTTGAAGTTAACTATTGAGTTTTATTACTTAGATAACATGAGTGAGCTGTATCAATTTAAATACGCGGAACTAACTTATGCATCCGCAGTGGGAATTCCCGACTTATAACCATGGCAGCCCTCTTGAACAATAATTTTTACTTATTCAAATTTACTTAATTCTTAATTAATGCACTTAAAAAGTTGACACTGGAGTCATTTTACGTAGAAAAATATAGGTAGCAAGGTATCAAAACAGATCTCGGAATTATTCAGTAGTTTGGTCACAATTGGCACTGAAAGTCATACAGGCTACAGATTGCAAGTCTTAATATCTATTTAACTAATAGACTTTAGGTTAATTTAAACACTTTGCTGGAATCAGTAAAATTTAGGCTTTCTTTTGGATGCAGTCTTATAACTGAATTCGATCTATTAGCTCACTCGAATTTTATTTAATATGTATTGCACAATATACATCATTGTTCATAACTTTTAATAGGATGCATTTCCAATAAAACTAATTAGCTCATTACTTTCAGAATAGACATTAGAATGTACTGAAATAATAGATTTTTCTAGGGGAATTTTATTTAAACTATTTCTGAATTCTGTGCTATGAGGCTGAATGAAGGCCACAGAATCTGTAGTCGGAATCTGAGTAGTGAAAATGAAAAAAAAAAAAAAGTTCATTGCTTAACTAAGTTACTGATAGAGTGTAAAACCAGAACAGGATAGCAGTGGGCAACCCTGCTTCGTTACAACTAGACAAAACGCTTTTTGACAAAATGGCACAGTTAAAACTGTTGCGACCCAGATCAAGGTTCATTTACGAGGGTAATTCCAAAAGTATGGTCTCCTATTTTTTATAAGTACATAGACCTGTTTATTTCTACAATGGTTTACATCAGTTTACAGCTTGAACATTTAGCTGTTTTTTGACATAACCACCATTTCTGTCGATGCATTTTTGTAGACACTGTGGCAGTTTTTGTATGCCCATGTCTTACCAGCTCGCCGCCATGCTGTTCAGAAAGTTATGAACCTCTTCTGTCACCTCGTCGTCGGAGCCGAATCGCTTTCCGGCCAAATGTTCTTTTAACCTAGGGAACAGGTGATAGTCACTGGGCGCCAAGTCGGGACTATAGGGTGGGTGGGTGATTATGTTCCACTGAAACTGTTGCAGGAGAGCAACGGTTTGCCGAGCGATGTGTGGGCGAGTGTTGTCATGGAGGATGTGTACGCCCTTGCTCAACATTCCTCTTCTCCGGTTCTGAATTGCCCGTTTGAGTTTTTTCAGAGTCTTACAGTACCTGTCAGCGTTAATTGTGGTCCCAGCGATTCACCTCCGACGACGAGGTGAAAGAAGAGGTTCATAATTTACTAAACAGCATGGCGGCGAGCTGGTATGACATGGGCATACAAAAACTGCTACAGCGTCTACAAAAATGCATCGACAGAAATGGTGATTACGTGGAAAAAAAAAGCTAAATGTTCAAGCTGTAAACTGATGTAAACCATTGTAGAAATAAAGAGGTCTATCAAATTATAAGAAAATAGGAGACCTTACTTTTGGAATTACCCACGTAGCTTACACGTGACGCCTTAGAACGATTCTGACTGGTCCGGCAGTGTCACTTGACTCGGCCAGGGGAAGTCGGTCGACTCTTCGCCCGTCTGCGCACACCCACTCACTTAGTCTTCCGCTAAGCACGTACAGATCAGCTCGTACAGAATTCTCAAGCCTGCTGTAAAACAAGAAACGCCATGGAAAGAAGAATTTTTGAGAAGGACAGTACAGATTGAAGAAATCGAAAAAAAGAGAAACCACTACAATGTGATGACAAACGAAGCTTATGGTGAATTACTGGACGAAATTGAAGTACTGCAGTTATCTGCTAAAAAGGCACAGAAACAGTACAGAAGATTAATTTTTATGGGGCACGAAAGTTAGCAACAAAAAAAAGTATATGAAGTACTATTTACACGCAGACGAAATTTTCGATGTTATTGAAACAGCTCATATGGCCGTTGGTCATGGGGGTCGAGACAGACTGAAAACTGAAATTTAAAGAAAATATAAGAACTTAACAATTGACATTACAAATATTTATCTGTCCATGTGTGAAACTTGTCAACGTAAAAAGAGTATGAAGAAAACGGGACTAGTTTCGAAACCTACACTTCATTCAGAAATGAACAGGCTTTGCCAAATTGATATGATCGACATACAGACTCAAGAAGATCGTTGATTTACGTTTATAATGGTTCGTCAGAACCACTTGACAAAATTTCTTTTGTCGCATGCACTGCTGAGGAAGAAAGCCGTGGAAATTTCGCAGCAGTTAGCGATGTATTTTTGACATTTGGTGCTCCTTGCATTTTACACTCTGGTAACAGCACAAAACTTTGACACTGTCATAAACGAGTTAGCTTCGTTTTGGCCTGAATGTAAACTGGTCCACAGAAAACCAAGGCACAATCACGCGCTAAACAAGAACTTCAAAAATGTTAGCTTCGTTGATGTGAGCAAACAGTACTAGTAACTGATTAAACACTCTTCGCTTCGGGTACTTCAATCTTGTATTAAACAAACACCATATAAAGTCATGTTCGATACGCAGTTCATTCAACACTTAATTGCTTCTGACTGAATTATGTCCCCCAACAAATGTCTCAAGCTAAAACTAGATTTATCTATTGTTCAAAGTTAAAACTAGTTTTAACTAAAATTCAAACACGTGTAGCAGTAAATTCTAGTTATTGCTTGGAAATTATAGTTGTAACAAAGGGGAAGTGGTATAAACTAATTTTAATTTGAGAAAACGCGTTCTAAGCAAACACCTATTTTGGCTGCAACATAAATAAAGACGAGGAAATGAACACCAGGAAGCAGTTATTTTTTAACCTTGCCCTATGTATCAGAGGTAACTAAGAGCCACATTGTTGGTTTGTAGTAGGCCTAATGCCGTAGCCCAGTTACTCGTAGCACAGAAGCAACGTGCAAATTAGAGGTATCTACGAGAATGTTCATCAGAAGGTATCAAGAGGAGGGCGAAGAAGATCTTCGTACTGGTCAAGAAGTGTGAAGGCCTGTAGCTACTACCACTAGGAATCGAGATAGAAATATTTTAGACTTCAGCGTCAAGAACGAACTTGAAAACTGAGCACTAGTCTCTATCGGCGAGGCAGTGTGATTATTGTTCGTCGACGCCTTCATGTTGCTGATTTTCGTCACCGAAAACCTGCAGGGAAACTAGCCATTACATCTCGTCATTGTGAAGCACGCTTAAGGTTCAGTCTCCCGAACCTCCGAGCTGGTAAATACTTTTGGAATATTATTGTATAGTCCGACGAAGAATTTATTAGTTCGAAGGAGGATGACTGATTGCCTTTGTGGAGGCCTAATAATTCTCGCTACTCTCAGAATCACATTGTTGCCACAGTGCAAAGTGGAGGGATAATCTCTTCTCTTTGGAGTTGTGTAACCGCCCTCAACTTGTAGCAGTTCCATTCTAAAACAGGAAGAGACATCTTTTTGAATGTAATTACATAACCTAGAATCCCAAGCGCTACAGCTAAGCATAAATTCAGTAGTTCGCTTTACTAAGGAAATCTTGCAGTTTCCATATATTACATCACTCGACTAGGAGACTGCTGTGGGTGAGGCGCTGGAGAACAAGACTGAGTGATGGGTTGATAGACAAGTGGTATCTTCAACATATTCTAGTAGAAGTGCTGGAATGGTGGTTAAGAATGATAATTTTCAAGATATACAGAACAGGCATAGTAGGGATCAAAAAAATGGTTCAAATGGCTCTGAGAACTATGGGACTTATCTTCTGAGGTCATCAGTCCCCTAGAACTTAGAACTACTTAAACCTAACTAACTTAAGAACATCACACATATCCATGCCCGAGGCAGGATTCGAACCTGCGGCCGTAGCGGTCGCGCGGTTCCAGACTGTAGCGCCTGGAACCGCTCGGCCACCCTGGCCGGCTAGTAGAGATTATTGAGTGGCGCCAGCAGTAGGGTGAATGTTGAGCATAGGAGCTCTGCTTTTGCCTGAAGTACGCAAAGTGAAGCTTGGGAACCAAAACACAGAGAAATTTAACACAATCACGGGACTCACACAAGAAGACAACGTGTTACAGATATTACTCAGTCTAGCTCTGGAAAAGGTTATGAGGGAAGCTTTTCATAGGAATTTTGTTGAAGGTATCGAGACCGAAGGTAAGAAAATCACGCATCTCACATTTGCCAAGGATCAGAACTTGTTGTCCATATATAAGGCAGAACTAATGCAGATGAGTGACAGTGGGGAATCTGCTGTAATCAAGAGCATTCTTCTTTTGAATGAATTGAAGACCGAGTATCTGGTGATGAGCAGGACTCATGCGTGTTCAAGAGACCTACTCCAGCCACTGGTAATCGCAACCAGACCCTACAAAAGCATCGATGATTTTTTTTATATCTTTGGGGTAATCTTTCATGGGACGCATTTTTCTTTTAACGGAGATCAAAGCATGGATCAAAGCCAGAAACTGGTCGTACATAAGTCTCAGTCACCTTTTCAGATCTTTCAGCCTATCAAGTAATTTCAAACACCAACTGTACAAAGCAGCGATCCAACCCGTAGGGCTGTATGCTTACGTGATGTGGAGTGTTTGGAATAAGGAGTTAAATAACCTTCTCATTTTGTAGCAAAAATTATTAAGGAAAATCCATGATACGGTGCAAGATGAGATCACTGGAAAGCGGAGGATCCGGCATAATTGTGAGCTGGATGAGAACCAAAAAGTTTTTATGGACAGTTCATGTTGTTCAGATGGACAGCTGTCGATGGCATTTGAAATCTGTTAGGAAGACCAAAGAAAAGGTGGGGACACGGAATCCGTAAGGCTTGCTGCAGATCAAAGTAGAGGTTCATTCGAGGCAGAAACAGAATCCAGGGGAAGAGGAGCCTTGTAACTGTGCTCAATCCTCCGAACCTAATCGCATAAAGTAGAGTAACTAAGTAAATGAGTATGGCGTGATTGCAGGGACAGCGTCAAACATCTCGATCACAATCATGTGCAGTAATATTGACGGGCTGGCAGCGCCGTCACTCGGACGGTCCTAGTTTTCTATTATGCGCCACTGCCATTGTTGTCCAGCGATATAGTGGTAATACAGTTTCGATGCGTGGCTCACTGGAGTTATTACTCTTAGCACTCTGCACTTTCCAGATAGCATACATATACAGGGTGGTCCATTGCTAGCGACCGTGCCAAATATCTCACGAAATGAGCATCAAACGAAAAAACTAACTACAAGGAACGAAACTCGTCTAGCTTGAAGGGGGAAACCAGATGGCGCTATGGTTGGCCCGCTAGATGGCGCTGCCATAAGTCAAACGGATATCAACTGCGCTTTTTTTAAATAGGAACCCCCATTTTTTTATTACATATTCGTGTAGTACGTAAAGAAAAATGAATTTTTTAGTTGGACCACTTTTTTCGCTTTGTGATAAATGACGCAGTAATAGTCACAAACGTATAAGTACGTGGTATCACCTAACACACCGCCAGTGCGCCAGTGCTTCGTGATACATTACCCGCGTCAAAATGGACCATTTACCAATTGCGGAAATGGTCGATATCGTGTTTAGGTATGGCTATTGTGATCAAAATGCCCAACGGGCGCGTGCTATGTATGCTGCTCGGTATCCTGGGCGACATCATACAAGTGTCCGGATAGTTACGTTATTTAAGAAAACAGGAAGTGTTCAGCCACATGTGAAACGTCAACCACGACCTTCAACAAATGATGATGCCCAAGTAGGTGTTTAGCTGCTGTTGCGGCTAATTCGCACATCAGTAGCACACAAATTGCGCGAGAATCGGGAATCTCAAAAACGTCGGTGTTGAGAATGCTACATCGATTGAACCCGTACCATATTTCTATGTACCAGGAATTGCGTGGCGACGACTTTGAACGTCGTGTACAGTTCCGCCACTGGGCACAAGAGAAATTACGGGACGATAACAGATTTTTTGTACCCGTTCTATTTAGCGACGAAGCGTCATTCACCGACAGCGGTAACGTAAACCGGCATAATATGCACTATTGGGCAACGGAAAATCCACGATGGCTGCGACAAGTGGAACAGTAGCGACCTTGGCGCGTTAATGTATGGTGCGGCATTGTGGGAGGAAGGATAATTAGCCCACATTTATCGATGGCAATCTAAATGTTGCAATGTATGCTTATTTCCTACGTAATGTTCTACAGATGTTACTACAAGATGTTTCACTGCATGACAGAATGGCGATGTACTTCCAACATGATGGACGTTCGCCACATAGCTCGCGCGCGGTTAAAGCGGTATTGAATAGCATATTTCATGACAGGTGGATTGGTCGTCGAAGCACCATAGCATGGCCCGCACGTTCACCGGATCTGACGTCCCCGGATTTCTTCCTGTGGGGAAAGTTGAAGGATATTTGCTATCGTGGTCCACCGACAACGCCTGACAACATGCGTCAGCGCATTGTCAATGCATGTGCGAACATTGCGGACGGCGAACTACTCGCTGTTGAGAGGAATGTCGTTACACGTATTGCCAAATGCACTGAGGTTGACGGACATCACTTTGAGCATTTATTGCATTAATGTGGTATTTACAGGTAATCCCGTTGTAACAGCATGCGTTCTCAGAAATGAAAAGTTCGCAAAGGTACATGTATCACATTGGAACAACTGAAATAAAATGTTCAAACGTACCTACGTTCTGTACTTTAATTTTAAAAACCTACCTGTTACCAAGTGTTCGTCTAAAATTGTGAGCCATATGTTTGTGACTATTACAGCGCCATCTATCACAAAGCGAAAAAAGTGGTCCAACTAAAACATTCATATTTCTTTACGTACTACACGAATATGTAATAAAAATGGGGGTTCCTATTTTTAAAAAAACGCAGTTGATATCCGTTTGACCTATGGCAGCGCCATCTAGCGGACCAACCATAGCGCCATCTGGTTTCCCCCTTCAAGCTAGCATGTTTCGTTCTTTGTAGTTTTTTCGTTTGATGCTTATTTCGCGGGATATTTGGCCCGGTCACGATCAATGGACCACCCTGTACACTATATGATCAAAAGTATCCTGACACCCTGATGTAATGGGGAGTTTAGAAGTTACGAGAGGCGGACTCGCCGCTATGAAAGGGGGCAGGGAGTATTGTGTTCTCAATAGAGTAATAGCAACAGTAGAACAGGTTGGTCAGAAGATTCACTTGAGTAACGAATCTATCATGGACATTTCAACGCTTCTGAAGCTGTCCAAGTCCACTGTTGTTGATCTCATATACTTAGGATAGGGGCCGTCGAGCATTGATAAGGATGGTCGTAAAAAATCGGTTAAAATCAATTGAAAGACTCGCTCGTAAGTTCCAAATTGCTACCAACTGTCCAGCTAGAACGACTATGTCTAGGGAGTTAAAAAGAATGAGTTCCTATGGTCAGTCAGCTTAAGCCACACGTTTCTTCTAGCAATGGTAAAAGACGCTTGATGTAAATTAGAATTATATATTAATACCTTCAGCTGCTGATGGGCTTTGATATATATCAACAGGGACAGGTGAAAATGTGTGCCCCGACCGGGACACAGAGAATAGTGCGACTGCAGGGAGTATCTCGCGCACGCCTCCCACGAGGCCACATTCTCACCTTATATGTCAACACACTACTTTCGTAGTGTCCCTACCCAACACACTCATTACTCGTGGAAGACATTCTTACGAAGTTCTTTCGGACATGTCCGAAAGAACAGACACCATATCCATATAAGTATATAGTTCTGGCAATACCGGCCATGACCTTCCTCTTCTGTGAGGATGCACACATTTTACCCAAACTCTTACAGGAATTGGTAAGAAGTGGTGCAAAGAGCGACGCCACTGGGGAGTGGATGACTGGAAGCGAGTAATTTGGAGTGATGAATGACGCTAAGCCCTGTGGCAGTCCGATGGAAGGGTTTGGCGAATGCATGGAGAACGTTACCTATTATGAAGTGTAGTGCCAATAATGGAGTATGGAGGAGGTTGTGTTATGGTATGGGGGTGTGTTTCGTGGTACGGGTATAGTCACCTTATTTTTATTGCACCACGTTCCACAACCCACCATAGAAACTAGGACCACGGCCTTTGCATTGTGCCGGCCGCGGTGGACGAGCGGTTCTAGGCGCTTCAGTCTGGAACCGCGCATTTGCTGCGGTCGCAGGTTCGAATCCTGCCTCGGGCATGGATGTGTGTGATGTCCTTAGGTTAGTTAGGTTTAAGTAGTTCTAAGTTCTAGGGGACTGATGATCTCCGATGTTAAGTCCCATAGTGCTCAGAGCCATTTGAACCATTTGAATATTTGCATTGCAACTTAGTAAAAACTGAAAGCACAAAATACCAAGTTTGTTTGCGTGGCCATCATAGGAACATATTATACAGCACTGTGTGATGCGTACAGTAGAGGACCAGTCTGGAAACCATGACTCTTTGTATCAACATGACAATTCACCGAGTCAAGAAGCAGCATCTGTTAGGCAGTGGTCTGTGAAATGGAGTAGCCAGCCCAAATCACGGCCTGAACACAATGCAGATGAGGCAGAATTCGCTGCAGACCCCAGCGTCCAACATCTCTACCTTACCTGGTTTCTGCTCTTGTGGAAGAATGGACTTCCATTCCTTCATACATTTGGATACCTCAGTGAAAGTGTCCGCAGCAGAGTTGAAGCCGTCATAAAGGCGAAGGGCGAACACAGCCCATATTAATCTCCAGTAATAAGTGGTCGGACGCTTTTAATCAGGTAGTGTACCCTAGTATACAGTTCAAGCAGGTATTCACACTAGGTGCACGTTTTTCTTCTACTGAATTAAGTTACGAGAGATCAGAAATAGAAAAAGATATAACAACGGTGTTAAACGGACTCCAAATCATGTTAATAACCTGGTGATTAACGATGTTCCCTTGGCACACTTTAATGCTTTTTAAATGCAAGAGGTTGTTTCCGTTCTCGATGAAACTCTGATAGTGCGATGTCTTCCTGTTCTGTTCCTTCGGTGCCGAGCGCTGCCTGGAGCTGGAGCTTGGAGGTGGTGGGCCTGCCAGACAAGCACAAACCCAATTCCGGGCGGACCCCGGCTGGAGGAGGGGTGGTGACCACTAACCTCTTCCTCTGGAGCGGCCTCACCGCGGCTCTTGTGCTGCCGCCGCCGCCGCCGCCGCCGCCAGCCTTAATCACAATTGAGTTTGAGACCGCGGCTGGCTGCTGGCAAATTCGATTCCAACTTGCTCCGTTTTCTGGAGATATCGAAGGCCCCCGTGGATGCCTGGGTGAGGTTCGTTGTTTCGGAGGAAGCGCCTCTGTTGGTGGAGGGAACACATCCTGCCTCCCTCTGCTGACCGTGACGAAGGGTCGAATTTCCTGCCCTGCTTGTAAGTTTTCTGCTGTGTGTCAGAGATAATGTCTCAGAGATAACACACTCTTGCCAAGATGCAGTATTTCAGGAACATTTCGACACGGTAATACAGAAAATATAATTTCACTGTAATTTTTAACATTTTTTTTTAAATCTGAAAATTAATTTTATAGTTTTTGTTCAAGTTTTTTTTGTTTCTTGCTTAAAGAAACAGTAAATGAAATTTAAAATTTTTTGTGTCGGATTATTCCTGGGGGAGTGTTATCTAGAGACTCATTTGAAAGTTGAGCATTTATAAAGTTTGAACTTTGGAACTTTCACAACCTACGCTGGATGCCTTGTAAGACTTGTAGGTCTTCTGCAACCGCTATCTTCCCGAAAATTTTTAGGTGCTTTAAGCAGTCAATAATGATTAATACAACACGGTTGAGTTTACTTCTATTCATTTACATTTATTTTTGTAATAACATAATGATCAGGTTTTAGATATTAAATAAAATAAATTATTATTATTATTGTTATTATTATGTGCAATTAGACACTGTTGGGTCACGCAAAGCTAATAGTACATAAATAAATGAAATAGGAAATTAAATACAACACAGAATAGTTTGATGTAATTTTCCTACACACAAAACTAAATAATTAGACGAAACCCACAAACCTTCAGCTTCTTAGATACGCAGACACAACACACACACACACAATTAAAAAATAAATAACAGACACACACATACACACACACACACACACACACACACACACATACAGAGTCACTTACTCACACACATAAAATGGCAGATACACCTAACAAGGGTTCAAAACTCCCACCCAGGACACCTGCAACATTCCAACTGTCCGCATTTTGTTTTCGTAGTTTCTAACCATGGCAGCGCAAGTAACATAGTGCAGGTCTTCACAGTGAAGACAATGGGAAAACCAGAAAAAGTAAGCGCAACATATTACAAAAAAGAAAAACACACACACACACAATCTTCAACATACAGTTACTTGATGTTAAACCTAACCATAACGATCTCAGCCCTAAAATTTCAAAGTAAATAATTTTTCTACATTAAATTCTAATGAGGTTGTAGATTACAAATTGTGAAAGAAAACAAGTGCAATGAAAAACATAAAAACCCAGGCAAACCACAGCATGTGCTAACAAGCTATATACACAAAAGCTTGTTTTTCAAATTTGTAAATACTGTGCAAAAAACTCAAATTTATATCTGTACAACACCACAGCAAAAATATAGAACACTTTAGCAGGTTATATAGGCACTTAACCAGCCTGGCAAAGGTTGATCAGCGGCCTTTCACAACGACAGAAGTAGTTAAATAATAATAGTCGTAGCTATATGTTGTGCTGAACTGACTGTGGATACAGTGACTGGCTCGGAAAATTACACAATGTCTACATAACACAGATTCACTATCAAAGAAGTTTGCATATTGAATGAGGGGCGAAGACAGTCTCATACTACGTGTACGACACCTGTTTAATGAATCATGCAGATACTATAAAATAGTAAAACAGAAATCTATTAAATTCTATAAATTAATATAAAAGATAAAGTAAAAAAATACATAAAACATTAAGCATGATGTAAATATGTTTAAACATAAGTTGTAGTCTCTTAAAGTATGAATAAAGTATAAATAATGGTTCTGTTTTATAGGGAGAAATTTTGGCCCGCACCTGGACCTACAAAAAGGTTTTTGTAGAATTTCTTGGACATTTAAATTTTCTAATTTCTAAGTTTCAAGAACTAACATTTTCTGGAAAAGCTATATTTTTTCGAACCGTAAAATTTAGGGCTACAAAAGCATAAAAGTTAAATTTTGAAAGGATTACATTTAAAGATTCGAACACCGTAGAATACGACAATTTTGAAAAGTAATAAATCTGAAATGCTTACTTTACGGTAAAAGTAAAATTTTTTATTCGCCGTTTGGTTTTTCTGCTCTCGTAGTGGCCGTGTCTGCCGATAAACTTACCAGATAATAGGTCCACCTTTCATGCAAAGAACAGTCTTTTATCTAAATTCAAACATATTTCAGCACATTTGTGCCATCGTCACTGGATATTTCTTATTCATACAAATATGTAATATGTGAATATGCTTTGAATGAGAATTATTCTACAGAAATTAATCCTAAAATGTTTTTTGTTGTCATTACCTTAATTTTTTTAAATTACTGAGTTCTGCAAGACATTCTGTACGTTAACAGATGCCAGCAACTTGTCATCTGCTACTGTATGATGTTAATGTGAATCTTGGTAGGTGAGTTAACACATCACTTTATACGAGAGACTTTCAATAAATAATGCAAAACATTTTTTTCTTAAAGAAAGTTGGTTTTACTCAGGATTCCAATAAACCGTATAATCCCCCAATTTTGTGGCTACGAAACTCAATTTTTCCACATAATCTCCGTTCATTTCGACGGCCTTGTGTCACCTTATTGGGAGGGGCTGTATGCCCGCACAGTATCACTCCACTGTTCGACGTCGCAGCTGGCGTCTTGCTGCATCAGTAACTTCCCCGTCATCCAAGTACTGCTTCCCGCGCAATGCATCCCTCACTGGGCAAGCAGATGGGAGCCACGTGATCCGCCCTATAGGTTGGACGAGGAAGAACAGTTCAAAATGGTTCAAATGGCTCTGAGCACTAGGGGACTTAACATCTGAGGCCATCAGTCCCCTAGAACTTAGAACTACTTAAACCTAACTAACCTAAGGACATCACACACATCCATGCCCGAGGCAGGATTTGAACTTGCGACCGTATCGGTCGCGAGGTTCCAGACTGAAGCGCCTAGAACCGTTCGGCCACTCCGGCCAGCAGAACAATTCAATGAAATTGTTTGAGCACCTCTCGTGTGCGCGGACTTGTGTGAGACCTTGCATTGTCATGGAGAAGGCGAAGTGACGAAAAACACGGTGAAGTCGTTTCTTCAACTTCCTGAAGGTAGTACAATGCACTTCTGAGTTGATCGTTGCAACAAAATAACCCCTTCACCGCGGCCGAAGGCCGTAGACATGGCTTTAGCGGCTTTGAGCTTTTTCTTCAGAGGAGGGGTGCGGTGTGCCCCAGGATATGGAACCAGAAGGTTACCGGGTAAACGTGAAAGGGTTGGGCCCCAGTTAGATCTCATCCATTGCTTCAACAACAAATGCAATTGCATTTATTATCAATTTCTAGAATGTGAACAATCTAATACGACAGCTTATTCACACATATCTGCAAGCTTGCTTTAAGGTAAAGAAGCACCCTTTAAACCATCACTGGACACAATTAATAAAACTTGTTACAAGGCAATATAGTTATACATGTAGAACTTCCCAAACAACAGCAAGATAAGGCTAGCAAATAGATTTAAGAAAAGTTCTAGTTTCAGGGTAGTTAAAGGGTTCAACGGTTGTACCAAGAGGCGACTAAAACGCCCTTAAAAAATATCGTTAACAATAAGTGGTTAAGTTCCCAGAATAGATGCAGAATAATTATTCGAGCCCAATTTGTTTAAGGTCAAAAGAGAGGTTACTGATAATTACAAAAGCTCGAGTGAATAATTCAGTTTATCCTAACAATCATATAACTGACAAGGAAGCATAATCAATTACAATAAGTTACCGGGCTAACGTTGTGTCAATAGAAAAAGAATTAAAATGTAAGTAAAATAAGAACCTTTCAGAAACACAAATGAAACATTCTCCTTTAAAACCCGAGCTTACAGAATTGCTCAGAGAAGAAGAGGCCCTCCCTGCCCCCGGATTAACTCAAATAAGGATCGTACGCAAAAATAATTTAACGACCACCAATTTAGGTTCGAATAAGGCAAGAAACTGAACTTCGATATCTCGGCGGAAAACTGGTCATGACACAGGGAAGTGAGGCTGGAACCAAACCGCCACAGTGGCGACTACAACACGCGCCGGAGCCATGCCGCGGCGGGTCAACGCAGATTGCCCTTCACTATCGTTCGCTCCCGGCGCGCGCCTCGCGCAAGTGCACAACGGCTAGCACTGCCACAAGAATTTTTTTGGAAATTTGTGATAAGTTCCTGTGGGACCAAACTGCGGTCCCTAGGTTTACACACTACTTAATCTAACTTAAACCAACTTACGCTAAGGACAACACACACATCCATGCCCGAGGGAGGACTCGAACCTCCGACGGGGGGCGCCGCGCGAACTGTGACAAAGCGCCCAAAAATGGCTCTGAGCACTATGGGACTCAACTGCTGTGGTCATAAGTCCCCTAGAACTTAGAACTACTTAAACCTAACTAACCTAAGGACAGCACACAACACCCAGCCATCACGAGGCAGAGAAAATCCCTGACCCCGCCGGGAATCGAACCCGGGAACCCGGGCGTGGGAAGCGAGAACGCTACCGCACGACCACGAGATGCGGGCTCAAAGCGCCCAAGACCGCTCGGCTACTCTGCGCGGCCCGCCACAAGAGGCAGGAAGTCACAATAAGGTCCACCTGAAGAATAAATATAAATGTCAAAGGTACATAACTGAAATAACTTGACCCAAAAACATCGACATTCAATGACAGATGGGTAGGACCCAAATAACATGATGAATGGTCTCTGATTATTGCTCTCCAAGCTCTTGTAGCGACAAAATTACCTGAGCTTCTGTAGGGAAATAACAAACAACACAACAAATAGCCAAAATGACCTTATTAATTCTACAAAAAGATGTGCCTGATGGTACTGAACTCGAATAAGAATACTTAAACATACACTCGAAGGACAGCAGCGTGGACAGGAAATCCACACAGTTGAGCTTAGCTCAAACAACACAAGTACAGTAACCTTACTGACACGTGAACAAATGTACAAAGATGGTGCACACCAGGACATGTAAAACATATTTCAATAATATATTTCATTAAAAACGGGTAACAACCATAATAAACACAGAATTTAAAAAAGGTAACATTTTAAACGTATGTAGAAGAACAAAAAATGGTTCAAATGGCTCTGAGCACTATGGGACTTAACTTCTGAGGTCATCAGTCACCTAGAACTTAGAACTAATTAAACCTAACTAACCTAAGGACATCACACACACCCATGTCCGAGGTAGGATTCTAACCTGCGACCGTAGCGGTCGCGCGGTTCCACACTGTAGCGCCTAGAACCGCTCGGCCACCCCGGCCGGCGTAGAAGAACAGTTTAAACTAATAAGGTATTTAAACAATTACGTAAGATGAGAAAACCCTTGCACAACACACCCTGAAGGCTAAGCTGTTTCCCAAAGCCTTTAATAAACATCAAGACACATTAATGAGACGCCAGCAAAATTACTCAATAAGCCGCTAACAAGGCAATAAGGCAACTCGGAGCAATGGAGGCCACAGCAACACTCTACTACGTAATGACAGGCAGGCCCACATAAACGACAGCCACAAGGTTCACCCACCAAAGTCATGCGTGGGCAATACGAGCAAGCCAGCAAGAAGAGGTCACATAGGCAAAGCGCAAATTGCTCTCGAAAGGTACACAGCCGATTAACTCACCAACTGTCGTCCTAACAGGAAATATCAAGCACGCCAAAACAAAGAAAGTAACACGTGCTCCACCTCTGGTCCGAAAGGCTGCCCAACCTCAATTCATCTCTCTCCATGTCGCTAACGCTGCTCGCCAAGAGTGGAAGCGCCATCTCGTTGAGCGCAAGCGCGACAGGTCGCGTCAACAGGTCGAAAGTTAATCGAGGCGAGTCAGCACGGCTCAAGGTGGTGTCGCGCCACTTGACGCATTGCATCTCAGCCACGTAAAGCCTAAGCAACTCCACACAGATGGCCCTCCGTTGTTCTTTAATGTTTTCTGTTAGGCGGCGAGTTACCCAGCGCGCACATACCTTTGAGTACCATGACTGGTGGACCAGTGTGTGACGTAGATGTTCAGTTGAGCAGCGAGTCTTTGATTGCGATCCATCGATTGCTTGAATGAGTGTGTCCCCACGCACGCACATTGCAGGGGGCACAACTGTGTGCTGGTTCGCCCCACTTAGCTGGGTTGTCAGCACATCTGACTGACATGCAACGGGTCTCGATTGATCCCCGTCCAGGTTGGTGATGTCTTCGGTTCAGGGATCGAGTATTGTATTGTCCTTATTATTAGATTAGATTAGATTTACTTTCATTCCAATTGATCCGTAGTGAAGAGGTCCTCCAGGATGTGGGACATGTCACAAAAACAACAATACATGACAAATATTTACAACTAAAACAAATAAGCTAATGTACCATTCCACAGGTCCCAAGTGGAATGATCGTCATTTTTTAATGAACACTATATGAAAGAGTCGTTTTACAAATGCAAATGCACTGAATTTAAAATTAAAAAGTTTATTTATTTATTTATAAGGAAATAAACACGTAATACAACTACTATAATACTTATTTACAATGAACACATTACTACACTGAAATGGTGCAGAAGTTAGATTGTACTTACACACACACACACACACACACACACACACACACATGCACACACACACACACACACACACACACACACACATATTTACAATGAACACATTACTGCACTGAAATTGTCAGAAGTTATATATATGTATGTATATATATATATAAATCAGTTGGTTTTACTGAGGAATTCATCAATGGAGTAGAAGGAGTTGGCCACCAATAAATCCTTTAGGATTCTCTTAAAGTGAATTTCATTGGTTGTTAAGCTTTTTATGGCTGCTGGCAAGTTATTGAAAATGTATGTTCCTGAATAATGCACACCTTTTTGTAAAAGACTAAGTGACTTTAAATCCTTGTGAAGATTATTCTTATTTCTAGTATTGATTCCATGAATTGAGCAGTTGGTTTGAAAAAGTGATATATTTTTAACGACAAATTTCATTAAGGAATAAATATATTGGGAAACGGTAGTTAGTATCCTTAGTTCCCTAAACAAGTTTACAAATACTAATGCACTGAATTTAAAATTAAAAAGTTTATTTATTTATTTATAAGGTGATGAACTTGTAATACAACTACTATAATACTTATTTACAATGAACAGATTACTACACTGAAATGGTGCAGAAGTTAGATTGTACTTACACACACACACACACACACACACACACACACACACACACACACACACACATTTACAATGAACACATTACTGCACTGAAATTGTGCAGAAGATATATATATCAGTTAGTTTTACTGAGGAATTCATCAATGGAGTAGAAGGAGTTGGCCACCAATAAATCCTTTAGGCGTCTCTTAAAGTGAATTTCATTGGTTGTTAAGCTTTTTATGGCTGCTGGCAAGTTACTGAAAATGTATGTTCCTGAATAATGCACACCTTTTTGTACAAGACTAAGCGACTTTAAATCCTTGTGAAGATTATCCTTATTTGTAGTATTGATTCCATGAATTGAGCTGTTGGTTTGAAAAAGTGATATATATTTAATGACAAATTTCATTAAGGAATAAATACATTGGGAAGCAGTAGTTAGTATCCCTAGTTCCCTAAACAGGCTTCTGCAGGATGTTCTCGTGTTCACACCACATATAACTCTTACTGCACGTTTTTGTGCCCGGAAAACTTTAGCTTGGCATGATGAATTACCCCCAAAAATAATCCCATATGACATTATGGAATGAAAGTAAGCATAGTGTGCCAGCTTTTTCATTTTTATATCCCCTACGTCTGACAAAATTCACATTGCAAACAGAGATTTGTTAAGATGCTTCAGCAGTTCTGTGGTGTGCTCCTACCCGTTGAATTTATTATCTAGCTGTAATCCCAAGAATTTAACACTGTCCACTTCTTCTATCTTCTTGTCATCGTATGTTAGACATATACTTGTGGGACACCCCTTACAAGTTCTGAACTGCATGTAGTGTGTTTTTTCAAAGTTAAGTGACAAAGAATTGGCTAGTAACCAGTGATTAATGTCCACAAGTATTTTATTAGCTGATCTTTCTAAGACTACACTTGTTTTGCTATTTATTGCAATGTTTGTATCATCGGCAAACAAAACGAACTTGGCATCTGGTAATGTTACTGATGAAAGGTCATTGATATACACAAGAAATAGTAAGGGCCCCAAAATGGAACCTTGTGGGACCCCACATGTAATTAGTTCCCAGTTGGATGGTGCCTGATAGTTTGATACACGTCTCTTTCCTAATAACACCCTTTGTTTCCTGCCAGAGATATAAGATTTGAACCATTTTGCAGCATTTCCTGTTACACTATAATATTGTAATTTACTTAAAAGGGTATTGTGATTTACACAGTCAAATGCCTTTGACAGATCACAAAATATACCAGTTGCCTGCAATTTTTTGTCTAATGAATTAAGCACATTTTCACTGTAAGTGTAAATAGCCTTCTAAATATCAGAACCTTTTAGAAATTCAAACTGTGACTTTGACAGTATGTTATTTGAGATAAGATGATTATTAAGCCGACTGCACATTACTTTTCTAAAATTTTTGAGAATGCTGGCAACAGTGAAATTGGACGGAAATTTGATGCTATTTCTTTATCTCCCTTCTTAAACAGTGGCTTAACTTCAGCATATTTCATCCATTCAGGAAATATTCCACTGATTAACGACTTGTTACACAGATGGCTTAATATATTACTTAGCTCAGAATCACAGCCTTTAATTAACTTTGTTGATATTTCATCATACCCACTAGATGTTTTTGATTTTAAAGATTTTATGATGGGCGCTATTTCTGTTAGGGTAGTAAGGGTCAAATTTACATTATGGAAGTTACTTGAAATGTCTGGTCTGAGGTATTCCATAGCAGCATCTACCGAACCTGACAACCCCATCTTTTCAGTAACAGTTATAAAATGTTTGTTAAAACGTTCTACAACACTATACACATCTGTCACCAATGTATCATTTACTCTTAATGCTATTTGTTCCTCTTCATGTCTGGTTCTACCGGTCTCCTCCTCCACTATATCCCATATTGTCTTTATTTTGTTATCTGATATGACTATCATTTCCTTGTAATATATTTGCTTTGATGTCCGTATTACAGTCTTTAATATTTTGAAGTACTTCTTGTACTGTGCTATAGCATCAACATTGGAACTGTTTCGGATTGACAGATACAGTTTTCTTTTTGTTTTACAAGATACCCCTATTCCTCGAGTAATCCATGGCTTCTTTGTAGACTTTGCTCTCACCTTGGTAAGTTTTGGGGGAAAACAGTGTTCGAATAAGGTAAGCACATTATTATCATTTCATCATCACCGACACGCAATTTGGCTAGAGTAGCGTCAGCTGAAAAGACTTGCAACACCGCGGCCGAATTCTCCTAGGTGGGACTCCAAGCCATCAACGGTGGGAAATTAATTAATTAATTAATTAATTTTCAGTATGTACAGTCGGCCGGTACGCGGGACACTGGACAAGTTTGCTCGACCTTGTTGCGATGATGACAGACTCTTCGCCCAACGCCCCACCATGCATTTGTTCGTTGCCAGTTCTCCGGAGACATTTTGTAAGCGCCTACGAATATCTGCGATGCGCTAGTTTTCCGCCAAAAGAAACTCAATGCCAGTTCTCTGCTTGGAACACACCTCCGTTACAGACGCCATCTTGAAGTCTACGTTTAGCGCCACCATCTGTCGGAAGTTCATGAAACTATAGGGGCTGAAGCGAGAATATTCCACAATGACCCACAACAAATGCTACGTTGTTTGAGCAGTTCTTCAACCGATATTGGTCCAGAAAAAAATGTGTGGCATTACCTATTCAACGCCCCTCGTATCTAAACATGTTTGTTGCAAGTTAAATAAAGTATAACTACTCGATAGTTGCATCAGAAAGCTGTTACACGAAACACCCCTCTCACTCTTCAACATAATATTCCGACAACTTTTCAACACCCCATTCCAAAAGTACACGAAATATTTCAAATATAGAAGACCTTTCTTGGGATTTCTGATGTAGGTAGTGAGCATTCGAGAATTTTAATATTTTACCTTTTATTCCCTGCAAAGTAATGTTACTAAAACATTCAGCATCCCCATTCTTGTATGACTGCATATTCTAGCGTAATTTGTGATCGTTGTTGGAGTCTGGTTATCAATGTTTGCACGTAAAGCCACAGTTAGATGCTGATTCAGCGCAAACAGATATTCTCAATAATACATCACAGTATTATTCTTTACATAACACTGATTTTGTTGTATGTTGGTACGATATAAATCTGTCAGTAATCAGAACTGAACACAGTTATATTTAGCGTAAGTGGAGACCTGCATAATAGTGTGTATATTTACCTCTGCAACATAATACTGCGTCGATTTTGTGTGTATGGATTGGACAGACCCTTGATAGATTTCCTGATGTAGCATTTGTTACAGTGTGCGTTTCTTGCTAAATAATGGGCATGTAATGCCTGTTCACGTACCTGAAAATGGTTTTCATAGTCATGATCGGTCAGTGTGGACGGGGGTTTCTATTTGGTGATAAGTCTCGAAAGTGGTACTGTCGCCTGAGGTCGAACATCAAGGTGAGCCATGAAGTTCCATGGCACTGTAAGGAAGACGAATAGCGATACCTTACGGACAGGCCTCACAAGAGTAGGTCTGTGGGACTGCCTAGTTTATGAGAGAGCAACTATTGAAACGGAGATGTAGTGTTCATTGTTTCGGTTTCTAGATTGCAGACAAAAGTTTTCCAGTGGTTTGGGTCACTTTGTATCCAACCTAAAGTAATTTATGAGGCAGTCCACACAGTTGCTTTTCTGAGGAAACAATTTGTAACATTTCAGAAATAGCTTGAAAGCCTTATACTTACAAGGGACGCAGGTAGTTCTGGACGTGGCAGAGTCGCCCTTTTGATTGGCGGATGTCTTGCCTTGCTGCATGTTGGATGAATGACGACAACTGTCACAGTTTTGCGTTGGAAGATAACTGATGGTGCCCTACACCCTTTCAGTAGTGTCGCAGAAGATGTACAGTGAGTTAATTATCAGATATGGGCACTGAACGCTTCGACTGGATTTCTAAATCATTTCTGACGATCACCAGTGATCCTCCTTCACCAAGGTCGCTATCGATTTAGATCCTTTTCTGTGTGAACTAGTGCATTTTGCATGAGATGAAACTTATCAGTCCAGTTGTTGCAGTGTCAGTGAGAGGAGCCTTAACAGCGCCTGTTTTCAGTTGATGCTGCTGTGTTAGAGGTACTTAGCAGTTCACACATTTTCAATTGTTGTTTTTGGACTTAGCAGCTTATTACTAGAAGAGACAAAATGTTCCTGATCATTACAGCCCACCCAGTTACGGGGAATGGTAACCTACATTACTGGCCATTAAAATTGCTACACCACGAAGATGACGTGCTACAGACGCGAAATGTAACCCACAGGAAGAAGATGCTGTGATATGCAAATGATTGGCTTTTCAGAGCATTCACACAAGGTTGGCGCCAGTGGCGACACCTACAACGTGCTGACATGAGGAAAGTTTCCAACCGATTTCTCATACACAAACAGTAGTTGACCGGCGTTGCCTGGTGAAACGTTGTTGTGATCCCTCGTGTAAGGAGGAGAAATGCGTACCATCACGTTTCCGACTTTGATAAAGGTCGGATTGTAGCCTATCGCGATTGCGTTTTATCGTATCGCGACATTACTGCTCGCGTTGGTCGAGATCCGATGACTATTAGCAGAATATGGAATCGGTGGGTTCAGGAGGGTAATACGGAACGCCGTGCTGGATCCCAACGGCCTCGTATCACTAGCAGTCGAGATGACAGGCATCTTATCCGCATGGCTGTAACGAATCGCGCAACCACGTCTCGATCCCTGAGTCAACAGATGGGGACGTTTGCAAGACAACAACCATCTGCACGAACAGTTCGACGACGTTTGCAGCAACATGGACTATCAGCTCGGAGACCATGGCTGCGGTTACCCTTGACGCTGCATCACAGACAGGAGCGCCTGCGATGGTGTACTCAACGACGAACCTGGGTGCACGAATGGCAAAACGTCATTTTCTCGGATGAATCCAGGTTCTGTTTACAGCATCATGATGGCCGCATCCGGGTTTGGCGACATCGCGGTGAACGCACTTTGGAAGCGACTATTCGTCATCGCGATACTGGCGTATCACCCAGCGTGATGGTATGGTGTGCCATTGGTTACACGTCTCGGTCACCTATTGTTCGCATTGACAGCACTTTGAACAGTGGACGTTACATTTCAGATGTGTTACGACTCGAGGCTCTACCCTTCATTCGATCCCTGCGAAACCCTACATTTCAGCAGGATAATGCACGACCGCATGTTGCATGTCCTGTACGGGCCTTTCTGGATACAGAAAATTTTCGACTGCTGCCCTGGCCAGCACATTCTCCAGATCTCTCACTAATTGAAAACGTCTGGTCAACGGTGGCCGAGCAACTGGCTCGTCACAATACGCCAGTCACTACTCTTGATGAACTGTGGTATCGAGTTGATGCTGCATGGGCAGCTGTACATGTACACGTCATCCAAGCTCTGTTTGACTCAATGCCCAGGCGTATCAAGGCCTCTATTACGGCCAGAGGTGGTTGTTCTGGGTACTGATTTCTCTGGATCTATGCATCCAAATTGCGTGAAAATGTAATCACATGTCAGTTCTAGTATAATATATTTGTCCAATGTATACCCGTTTATCATCTGCATTTCTTCTTGGTGTAGCAATTTTAATGGCTATAATGGCTATTAGTGTATTTTTAGCGTGCATCTGCTTGAATCAGTTAATGTCAGTTGAGGGATGGGGGCGAAAGGAATAGTAATAGATTATTCTGTCTCACTCTCTGTGATACTGCAACATCCGAAAAGTTAAGTTTCATCTGAAGCAAAACATACCAAGTTTCTTCGACAAAGCAACGACTGGACTGTGAAGTCCCTCTCTACTTTCTTACTTTCTTTTTTTCTTTTCCCCCCTCTCCTGCTTTTACACCTGTTACGCAGTAGTCGCTATTTCTCTTGAACCTTCTTTACAGTCACTGTATACCATGGACAATCCCACCCATTACGAAATGTTCTACTATGTACGAGGAGCATTCAATAAGTAATGCAACACTTTTTTTCTCGGTCAGTTTAGGGTGAAAAATGCGGAATATTCCTGCTTCAGCCCCTCTAGTTTTGTGAAGTTCCAACAGGTGGTGGCACTGTACTTTGCCTTCAGAGTGGAGTCTGTAACGGAGGTGCGTTCCAAGCATAGAGCTTTCATTGGGTTTCTTTTGGTGGAAAGTCAGAGCATCGCCAAATTCTCTAGGCGCTTGCAGAATATCTATGGAGACTTGTCAGTGAACGAAAGCACTGTGTGTCGTTGGATGAGGCGTCAGTCATAATCGTGCAAATAGGTCCGGTATCCGACGGGACAGACGGCCGCACACAACTCTGCCTCCTGCTATGTTGGAACGTGGGGACAGTCTCTTTTGAATGACTATCAAATGGTTCAAATGGCTCTGAGCACTATGGAACTTAACATCTGAGGTCATCAGTACCCTAGGACTTAGAACTACTTAAATCTAACTAACCTAAGGACATCACACACACATCCATGCCCGAGGCAGGATTCTAACCTGCGACCTTAGAGGTCGCGCGGTGAATCACTATCGGACACCTCATTGCTCAACCATATGTCTCTGTTGTTAGTGCTGACACGTCGTCCATCAGCTGGGGTACTCAAAGGTGGGTGCGTGCTGGGTTCCTCTCCGCCTAACAGAAGGTTAGGTTGGGTTGGTGTTTTTTAACGTCCCGTCGACAACGAGGTCATTAGAGACGGAGCACAAGCTCGGGTTAGGGAAGGATGGGAAGGAAATCGGCCGTGCCCTTTCAAAGGAACCATCCCGGCATTTGCCTGAAACGATTTAGGGAAATCACAGAAAACCTAAATCAGGATGGCTGGAGACGGGATTGAACCGTCGTCCTCCTGAATGCGAGTCCAGTGTGCTAACCACTGCGCCACCTCGCCCGGTGCCTAACAGAAGACCATAACGAGCAACGAAGGACCATCTGTGCGGAATTGCTTGGGCATTTCGAGGATGATCGTCACTGTGTTTTGTCGAACATCGTCGCGTGCGATGAAATACGGTTTCATCACTTCGAACCAGAAACAATACGACAGTCCATGGAGTGGCGCCGCACCACCTACCCTGCGAAGAAAAAGTTCAATGGCTCTGCTTCAGCCGGTAAAGTCATGGCGAGCGTCTTCTCGGACTCTGAGTGGGTTATTCTGTTTGATGTCCTCCCTTACGGTACAACAATCATCTCTGAAGTGTACTGTGCCGCCCTGAGGAAACTTAAGAAACGACTTCAACGTGTTTGTCGCCAGAAAAATTCAAGCGAATTCTCCTTTTTCAGACAACACAAGGCGTCACACAAATCTGCAAACCCGAGAGGAACTCACAGAATGTCACTGCATTGTTCTTCCAAATCCACACTACAGTTCGGATCTCGCATCTTCCGACTTCCATCCGTTTGGTCCAAGGAAGACTGCTCCCCGCTGGAAGCAGTACGTGCATGATGGTGGGGTTGGAGAAGCAGCAAGACGTTGGTTCCGACGTTAAACGTTGGAGTGGTACCATTTGGGCGTACAGGCGCTCCCAGTAAGGTGGTGTAAGGACGCCGCATCGAGCGGAGATTATGTTGAAAAATAGGATTTTATAGCCAAAGAGTGGGAAATAATGTCGTGTGTTGGAATTCTCAATAAAACCAACCTATTTCCAGAAAAAAAATGTTTTGCCTTATTTGTGGAATGCCCCTCGTATATACAGGGTGTTTATAAATGAATATCGGGGTTTTAACGCTTTATAATATTTATTACATTAAACTTACAGTTATAAATGATATGTCAAATGAAAGAGGAACTCGAACAGTTTTACCAAGAACCTTATAAATGTTCAATGTGAGCACCAATTGTCACACGGCACACATCATATCTATAGCCGAGTTCTTCCCAAGCCCAATGATAGGGCTTGCTTTGCATGGCCTCCACGTTCACCCGGCCGAACGCCATGCGATTTTTTCCATTGGGGCTTCGTCAAGGATCGTGTGTACGTGCCTCCACTACGAGCAGACCTCCCTGCATTAAGAAACCGGATTGAAGCAGCTGTTGCTATAATCACTGAAGACACACTTATCAACGTTTGGGAAGAAGCTGGCTTTATACTTGATGTGTGCCGTGTGACAAGTGGTGCTCACATTGAACGTTTATAAGGTTCTTGGTAAAATTGTTTGAGTTGCTCTTTCATTTGACATATCATTTATAGCTGTAAGTTTAATATAATAAATATTATAAAGCGTTAAAACCCCGATAAACACCCTGTACGTACCCTGTGCATAGGAAACTATTCGTTAAAACTTGCTTGACTGTTCTTCTACATGCTGCTGGTCATACGTCTTCATTTCCTCGTTAAAATGCGACCTAGCTGCCTCTTTATTCGCACAACGTGTAAATCATTCTTGTTGTTTTGGATGCTTTTATAGTTCAGTGATCAAAGATGCATATTTTATCGAACGTGTTGGATGTTGGGTGCAGTGAAACACTGTTTAGAGAGATAGATTATCATTTATTAATTTTTTTTAATTCGGTTTAATATATTTGGGATACAAATAGGTTCAAAAATGCTTGTAATTATGCACCAACATCTGGCAGTGAACCTGATTCATCATGCGTACTGAAGCATAACATACACGAAAATTCGTAGCAAAGACTTCTTCCGGAACGTTCTGATGAGTAAGCTCTGTAAAGCTACGCCAGATATTTCCGTGAAGTCCATATATTTAACAGTGCCATTCAGTACACTCGTCTACTGCATGCTGGATGGCGTTGATAGCATACATCAAGTTTTTGAATGTAAAATCCTGAGGGTGAGTGGACTGCATGGTGTATTTCCGCTGTTCTTCGGTAGTCCCCCAACACGTTTTATACGGCAACCAGTAAAGTTGAACGTCGCAGTTATTTGTGGCGAATTCTGGCACAACTGATACTATTCATAATTTGATGGCACAGCCGTCAGTTTAACCACAGCCCACAATAGCATATATCAATACAAAATTTAGTTTTCTTGACTGCTCATTTATAAAATGATGAATGGTTTCGATAGTTCAAGCTATCATCTTTACATAATATCAATTTTGTTACAATGGTTACCTCGACACATAAAGTACTAATACTAGTTACTCACTGAAGCGTAATTTTTATGGTATAAATGTAACTAATAAAAACTGACTTCTCAAGCTGTGTACTATAATAAATCCATTACCACATAAATTATGTATCCTTAGTGGACGTAAAAATTCTGACAAATAGATTGTGTTTACCATTTTATTGCTGCATTTGACAAGCATCTAGTTGTGAATGGGGTACAGAACACTACGTCAAACACAGACAGAAGGCCAAAAAACAACTCAATGAAATGGAAGTAGTTCGCAATTATTGACGAATGGATCATTAGCAAAAAATAAGAGAGGAAATTACAAAGGGTATACGTGGATGCAATGGTAAGGAACTGTAGAGTATAGCGGTTGGAGGATGCGCAAAATACATACATGAAGGAAAGAATGAAGGTGACTGAAGGGATGGGATAGAACGAAATACGCAACTGCAGTAGGGAATATGGGGTGCAGGTACGAGGTGTGGCTAGAAAAAAACCGGACTAGTACTGGTGAAACAATAAAACGAATGCAATAAGGCTGAAAGTCGCGTGGCCTGTCACGTGACTCTCGCTCCGCCTACTGCTCGAGTTTCATCTGCCTCCTGCACTCAGTCTGCCCGTGGCGTCTGTTTTAAGTAGTTGACGTTTTGTCTGTGCGTCGGAAAGTGTTGAGTGCACAGAAAGAACAGCGTGTTAACACCAAATTTTGTTTCAAACTAGGAAAATCTGCAAGTGAAACGTTTGTAATGTTACAACAAGTGTACGGCGATGATTGTTTATCGCGAACACAAGTGTTTGAGTGGTTTAAACGATTTAAAGATGGCCGCGAAGACACCAGTGATGACACTCGCACTGGCAGACCATTGTCAGCAAAAACTGATGCAAACATTGAAAAAATCGGTAAACTTGTTCGACAAGACAACATGTCAACTCCTGTTAACTCAGACACTGCTCTGATTGTTAAACGGCAGCACTGCGATCTGCTCTGTCAAAACACATTTATGTCCATCTCATAAAGACTCGTTACCTATTGATCCTAAACCATATTGTACTTAATTAAATTCTTTACTCCATAAATAAGTAACAAAATTTAGAAATGATTTACACACATACTGTGTCAATCACTCAGCAAAGATTTCACAACAACAAAAAATCTCGACTTGAGATGACGTCATGGATTACCACCTGCTTTGACTCTCCTACTCTCACGTGACATAAGGTATATCCGACTGTAATGGAAATCCCCACAAGATTATTTCTTAAAGATTTCGAGGGCGAGGGCAGGAATTTCAAAACGATTCAGCAGTGATGCAGAATTTATGTACCAAGGGTGAAGCGTGGCGGGGATTATGTGTTGTTTTGGCCAGCTATATCGTAATATTCCATGGACTCCAGGGTCACACAGCAAGGCTGCTTTACTGCCAACGACAATGTGATTATTTTGGCAGATCAGGTCCGTCCCATGGTTCTATTTATGTCCCAAGAATACAGGGTGCTCTTCACACAACTCACGTCGTCCAAGACTGGTTTTGTGTTCAGAAGGATGAATTGTCGCATCTCCCCTGGTGTTCACAGTCAACAAATCTCAATATTATTGAGCCTTTGCAGTCTGGTTTGAAGAGAAGAGTGCATGATCACTATTCACCTCCATCATAGTTCCCTGAATTTGCCTCTATTTTGCAGGAAGAATGATAGAGGATTCCTTTGAAAGACATGTTGTTGTTGTGGTCTTCAGTCCTGAGACTGGTTTGATGCAACTCTCCATGCTACTCTATCCTGTGCAAGGTTCTTCATCTCCCAGTACCTACTGCAACCTACATCCTTCTGAATATGCTTAGTGTATTCATCTCTTGGTCTCCCTCTACGATTTTTACCCTTCACTCTGCTCTCCAATACTAAATTGGTAATCCCTTGATGCCTCAGAACACGTCCTACCAACCGATCCCTTCTCCTTGTCAAGTTGTGCCACAAACTCCTCTTCTCCCCAGTCCTATTCAATACCTCCCCAGCCGGCTGAAGTGGCCGTGCGGTTAAAGGCACTGCAGTCTGGAACCGCAAGACCGCTACGGTCGCAGGTTCGAATCCTGCCTCGGGCATGGATGTTTGTGATGTTCTCAGGTTAGTTGGGTTTAACTAGTTCTAAGTTCTAGGGGACTAATGACCTCAGCAGTTGAGTCCCATAGTGCTCAGAGCCAATACCTCCCCATTAGTTATGTGATCTACCCATCTAATCTTCAGCATTCTTCTATAGCATTACATTTCGAAAGCTTCTATTCTCTTCTTGTCCAAACTATTTATCGTCCATGTTTCACTTCCATACATGGCTACACTCCATACAAATACTTTCAGAAACGACTTCCTGACACTTATATCTATACTCTATGTTAACAAACTTCTCTTCTTCAGAAATGCTTTCCTTGCCATTGCCGGTCTACATTTTATATCCTCTATACTTCGACCATCATCAGTTATCTTGCTCCCCAAATAGCAAAACTCCTTTACTACTTTAAGTGTCTCATTTCCTAATCTAATTCCCGCAGCATCACTCGACTTAATTCAACTACATTCCATATCCTTGTTTTGCTTATGTTGTTGTTCATCTTATACCCTCCTTTCAAGACACTGTCAATTCCGTTCAACTGCTCTTCCAAGTCCTTTGCTGTCACTGACAGAATTACAATGTCATCGGCGAACCTCAAAGTTTTTATTTCTTCTCCGTGGATTTTAATACCTACTCCGAATTTTTCTTTTGTTTCCTTTACTACTTTCTCAATATACAGATTGAATAACATCGAGGTCTGTATTTATCCATTCCGAGATAACTGGATGTAGTTTTGAATATCAACCGTTTGCCTACTCCCTTTTAGACGTGGTTATTTGTTAGGTTTTCTGTTTGCATATTTTTGTCCACGTCGAGTAAGTATAAATACATTCCAAGAAATCAATTATATGCTAAGTAAAACTGTTTTCAAACTGCGAACTTCGTTAAATAATGTTACTTTATTATTCAAGGAAGCTAACAAATGGTTCAAGTGACTCTCAGCACTATGGGACTTAACATCTGAGGTCATCAGTCTCATAGACCTCAGAACTACTTAAACCTAACTAACCAAAGGACATCACACACATCCATGCTCGAGGCAGGATTCGAACCTGCGACCGTAGCAGTCGCTCGGTTCCGGACTGAACCCCCTAGAACCGCTCGGCCACAGCGGCTGGCGGAAGCTACCAGAATCGTAAACGGTGTATACAGTCTTTACTTGTAACTCTGCATTTCAATCAAGGTATTTTCTAAGAAATAAGGGTTCTTGTGACATGACACTGTTCACTGTTTGCAGCTGCTGTATAGTTTGTAGCCTGAGAGTAACTACGAACCTGCCTGTGCAGCTTGGCTGCGAGAATAATTGCCAAAGATAGGTATGAGTCAATCGGAAATCCCTGCCTTCAAAATTGTCTCTAATTTCTTTTGAGTTTTATTCAAAATATAGCTGCAAAAATGTCGATATCCTTCAGAATTCAAACTAGCCTGTAGAACTAACAACCCAACAGAAATGACAGTGCAAACATACATACACACATGGGTTTCACGTAACACCTACGTGGTATAAAGCGTTTACGAAGACATATATGAAAAAAGTAGAAGACACCTTAAGCCTTCGTCAGCACAGTGTAACCGGAGCAACGGTGTTCCGAGTGTTAGAAGAAAGCTGCAGAGTCGGAAAGTAATTTGTGTACAGGACACGGAAAAGTTGGAAATTTGTAGTAAGGTCTTATGGGAGCAAACTGCTGAGCTCATCGGCCCCTAGGCTTATGCACTAATTAAAATAACTTACGCTAAGGACAACACACACACACCCAAGCCCGAGGGAGAACTCAAAGCCGGCCTCAGTGACCGAGCGGTTCTAGGCGCTTCAGTCTGGAACCGCGCGACCGCTACGGTCGCAGGTTCGAATCCTGCCTCGGGCATGGATGTGCGTGATGTCCTTAGATCAGTTAGGTTTAAGTAGTTCTAAGTTCTAGTGGACTGATGACCTCCGATGTTAAGTCCCATAGTGCTCAGAGCCATTTGAAACATTTTTGAGGACTCGAACCTCCGACGGCAATGTATGTAGTAATTCAAATCACATTCACAGTCATGGAACGTAATTTCATTTTTTTCATGGGTAGTCAAGACAATTTAGTGGTATAAAAGCTTTCTTACGTTGCAAGTGATATTACAGAGTTTTTCAGAATGGTCATGAAGACGGTCGCTTAAAAGTTCATCATATCTTCGCAGCTTAATTAAGGGACTTCTGGTATCGTAGCAGAGATCAAAGACAGTGATAGTCTCAATAATATAATTTCACGTCTCTAACTGACCTATGTTCCAAGTATTTTCTTAAACACGCACATTCTGGGAAAGAAATAAGTTAATGCAAGAAGAGACGGTTCTCTCTGAGGCCCCAGTCGGAAATTCTTTCTGTGCGATGGTTTCTCTCGGCTATGACGCAACGCCAATTAAAATTAGAGTCTCCTTAAAGAGCTCGGCACGGTCGAGGCGAACGAAGACTTCTTTCTTTAGGGTGAAGGCGGGCGGAGAGGAAAAATGAAGACGGGCGTAGCAAGTGCTGTTCAAATACCGGCCGCCGGCAAACCTAATTTAAAACATTTCTGTGTCAACAATGGTTACTTTGAAAGAAATGGCGAAGTAGCCCGGGGCGGGGAAGACAAGATTTCTTTCCGATTCCGGAGCAAATAAAGAAATTACTTTCTAACAATGGTCGGCGGCGGCTTGCTTCAAGTAAAGAATTCATTTCTCGGTGGAATAGTTCCGCACAAACGACCCGCCCCGCTCCTCAGCTGCCGAATTAGCTTCCTCGCGAGAAGCGACGGTTTCCCAGCCGAGGGAAGTCTACGGCTCTGCCTTCTAGCGCCTTCCGGCCCAGAAGCTGTGCGGAGGTGACGTCTCGCTCCTTTTCCTGAACTTACTTCAGTGAGCCCAAAGCCACTGCCTGCCCTGAAGCGACGTCTAATGCATTTCAACCTGGAAAAGCTCTTTTAAAGATAGGCTGCTCTATACACTTCCAAATCAAAGGTAGGCGAACACGCTGATGTAATGCGGAATACACCGCTAGATGTCACGAGAAGCGATAGGCCTGTGTAAAAGGAGGCGGGATGTGTTGTGTTGTCAGTAGAGAGGCAGTAACTGTACAATGGGCTAGTCAGGACACAGTGACTTCTACATCTACATCTACATCTACATCTTCATGGATACTCTGCAAATCGCATTTAAGTGCGTGGCAGAGGGTTCATCGAACTACCTTCACAATTCTCTATTATTCCAATCTCGTATAGCGCGCGGAAAGAACAAACACTTATATCTCTTCGTACGAGCTCTCAACAAATCGTTCAAATGGCTCTGAGCACTATAGAACTTAACATCTGAGGTCATCAGTCCCCTAGAACTTAGAACACACACATCCATTCCCGAGGCAGGATTCGAACCTGCGACCGTACCAATCGGGCGGTTCCGGACTGAAGCTCCTAGAACCGCTCGGCCACCATGGCCGGCTACGAGCTCTCATTTCCCTTATTTTAACGTTTCTCCCTATATAGGTCGGTGTCAACAAAATGTTTTCGCATTCGAAGGAGAAAGTTGGTGATTGGAATTTCGTGAGAAGTTCCATCGCAACGAAAAACGCCTTTCTTTAATGATGTCCAGCCCAAATCCTGTATCATTTCAGTGACACCTTCTCCCCTATTTCGCGATAATGCAAAACGTACTTCCCCTCTTTGAACTCTTTCGATGTACTCCGTCAGTCCTATCTGATAGGGATCCTACACCGCGCAGCAGTATTCTAAAAGAGGACGGACAAGCGTAGTGGAGGCAGTCTACTTAGTAGAGTTGTTACATTTTCTAAGTGTCCTGCCAATAAAACGCAGTCTTTGGTTAGCCTTCCCCACAACTTTTTCTGTGTGTTCCTTCCGAATTAAGTTGTTCGTAATTGTAACACCTAGGTATTTAGTTCAAATTACGGCGTTTAGATTAGACTGATTTATAATGTAACCGAAGTTTAAGGAATTCCTTTGGCACTCATGTGGTTGACCTCACACTTTTCGTTATTTAGAGTCAACCGCCAATTTTCGCACCATTCAGATATCTTTTCCAAATCGTTTCGCGGTTTGTTTTGATCTTCTGATGACTTTATTAGTCGATAGCGTCATCTGCAAACAACTTAGGACGGCTGCTCAGATTGTCTCCCAAATCGTTTATATAGATAAGGAACAGCAAAGGGCTCCCTTAGTGCCTTTCAGTCTCGTGAAATGCTTGGATCCAGCTGATAAAGTAGTTCATGATATCCAGGACGCCCTCCTCCAGCTACAACGGCTGGGGAAGAGGTGTCCTTTAGCTAGGTATAGGTAGAAGGGTACAGCGGCACTGCGGGGAATGAAAGGGCTGATGTAACAGACGGGGAGGGGGGGGCGTGTCTCTATACTCGGTTAGTTCAGTGTGCCATCTCCCTGCATGCTCCCGTCTCGCTGTTGAGGTATAGAGTCATGTGTCGGTGGGAAAATGAGTGGCTGGAAGTGATAGACCGTACGCCCACAACGCGGCCGTGGTGTTCTTCCTTCTAGCCACGTTGACGGGACGAGGTGCTCCTGACTCGTCTTCGCATAGCCCACGCATAGCCCACAGCCCTAGGACGCGTGGCTTCTTGCTCCGGCGGCAGGACCCTCCAATGTATGGTGCTTGTGGCGTACAGATCACAGCTAGCCAAATTTAATTAGATTGTCTTTTATTTTCCGACAACCGGGCAGCGGCAGATTTGCCGATAGATATGCCCTCTATTTTAAGTAACGGTCAAACGAATGTGGAGAGTTTTAAGGGTTTGTGATTTGTCCAACTTGTTTCCAAAAATTTTAGGAAGACGGTCTTAACGTGTCAACAGGATCACTAACTCACCCACTCTTCCCCCCCCCCCCCCCCCCTTTTTTTTTATAAAGTGGACCGCCAGTCACATTTCGCTGTGCCTTTCTTCCGTTTCACTTCAGTTTTAATCCCATGTATAGCGCTTTTTACTCTTTCTCCGTTAGTTAAGGCTTGTGTGGTACAGCGATTGTGTGAGTGAATGCGCGAGGTGGGAGTGACTGCATGAGCGTCGTTTTACACGTTTCCTCCTCACTGCGTAATACAAATTTTCTTAAATTTATCCAGACTCGTTTCTTTTAATATGCGTAAGGGTGCTGATAAAATCGCTGTTGATCGCCTGTAAGCTCCAACCTCCCCCCCCATCCCCGCCCGCCCAAACACACACTCTTCGAACGTGGACTAGATATTGAATATCACAGGGACATTCCAAGCCTTCCCAAGTTACGTCGACTATTGGTGATGTGACAGTGAAGTGGAAAGCCTAACGAACAAAAACAGGAAGACCTCATGGATTGACAGACAGGATCGTTTAACGTAGCGGAGGGTTGTTGTAAATAATTAGCTAGGTACGAGTAGGATTCGCGCTCTGAGGGCTCCGTACAAACTTAATTATGTATATAGACTGTTGATCCATTCCGGGAATCGAGGATATTGACGAGTTTTGCATGTTATTGTCACTGATACTAGCAAGATATCGGTCCCAGGGATGTCTTAATTTCAAATCTGATGTCGGGTAACAAACGACAACGGAAATATATTTTTCGTGTTATATAACTAAAAATTAACAATTTCGGATTTTCCCCTTTACTTGTACTGTGGAACCTTTCTTCTTGCCAAATTTCATGATTCTAACTCGACGGGAAGTACCCTATAGATTTCGATGAGTGAGTTTTTGACTATCAGAATATGTGACATAAATGGCCATACCATTTCACTGAATTGACTTAGAAACTTTATTCCGCTAAGGTTCTAGGCGCTACAGTCTGGAACCGAGCGACCGTTACTGTCGCACGTTCGAATCCTGCCTCGGGCATGGATGTGTGTGATGTCCATAGGTTAGTTAGGTTCAATTAGTTCTAAGTTCTAGGCGACTGATGACCTCAGAAGTTAAGTCGCATAGTGCTCAGAGCCATTTGAACCATTCTGCTAAAGGAACCATAGACCTTACTGTGTGACATAAATTTAAACTTAATACGTCAACTCGTTCAGCCAGCCGGGGTGGCCAAGCTGTTCTAGGCGCTACAGTCTGGAACCGCGCGACCGCTTCGATCGCAGGTTCGAACCCTGCCTCGGGCATGGATGTGTGTGATGTCCTTAGGTTACTTATGTTTAAGTAGTTCGAAGTTCTAGGGGACTGATGACCTGAGAAGGTGAGTCCCATAGTGCTCAGAGCCATTTGAACCATTTTGAACGTCAACTCGATCACGAGGAAAAGGACAATAGTGCGAGCCTTTAAGGGTTCCGTTTTTTACACAATGAGGCACGGAACCCTATAAATAGCATGATATCAGTCGAAGAGATCACTCCTGAGTTCCAAAGTTCTAGCTTCTTTCCGGGTAACAAAATGTGCAAATGTGTGTGAATTCCTAAGGGGCCAAACTGCTGAGGTCATCGGTCCCAAGGCTTACACACTACTTAAACTAACTTATGCTAAGAACAACACACACACACCCATGCCCGAGGGAGGACTCGAACCTCCGGTTGGAGGGACCACGCAATCCGTGACATGGCGCCTCTAACAGCGCGGCCACTCCGCGCGGCGGGTAACACAATGACTGTGCTTAGGGAGGTAAAGAGATTTGGGTAGAACGGTCTAGTAGCTCCTTAAATGCCTCACAATTCTGTGGCCAGTGCCAAGCGACGCTTGAGGCGGTGTAGACAACAACGTCACTGGACAGTGGATGACTGGAAACCAATGATTTGGAGTGGTGAATCATTCTTCACCCGGTGGCGATCCGATGGGAGAGTTTCGGTTTGGCGAGTGTCTGGAGAACGTTTTTTTTGTACTGACAACAGTGAAGCACGCAGGAGGCGATGTTACGGTTTGGGTGTGTTTTTCATGGTTAGTGTACGGGATCCTTATAGCGCTTAACAGAACGCTAAACTGCAACGCATATCATTGTGTACTGTGTGCAGTAGATAAACAATTCGGAGCCGATGATCCTTTGTGTAAGGATGATAACGTACCCTGTCATAAAGCAACATCTGGGAGGCAATGTTTATCCGATATTTATATTCCTGAAATAGACTGACCTGCCATGAGTCCCGACCTGAACCCAATGGAACCCCGAAAGGATGGGCTAGAACGTCGACTCGTTCCAGACCTCAGAGTGCAACATCACTACCTTGTCTAGTTTCGGCTCTTGAGGAAGAACGGGCAGACATTTCTACATAGACATTCAGACACTTCATTGAAAGTGTCCCGAGTAGGTTCAAGGAGTCACAAAGGTGAAGCGTGGACACACCTATGTTAACGTCCACTAATAACTTTGCAGATACTTTTGCTCACGTAGTATACGCGTTAGGAGGGTGCATAAAAATACTCTCTCATAAATGAATACAGAGACTCGTTCGATCTGGTTCCAGTGAAGCTACTAAATAATCAAGTTCTTAGTTATCGCTTTAGCGATACACACGCTATCGAGTCCACCCTAGCACACACTTCCTGGCCTATGTCTGTACTATTTCGTTCATTCAGGCACATACTTTCTCACTAGTAACAAGGGTAGGCATAGAACTAGCGACGTGCTGTCCGAAGAACACAACTTTAACCAGGAATTATTCACTTTGGATGCCCTTACAATGTTAATCAGTTTAGTATGCTGGGCGAGAACTGTAAGTCGACCACTATTCAGTAATACGAAATAATATTACTGAATTTTAACCCACAGAAAGGAAGTCACAAATTTTACTATAAGTTTCAGAACTTCCGGGTATGTTATTTCTAATGCATCTTTTCTGTTTCTGAACTACGCAACTTCTGAGAGAAAAGAAAATTAAAACATTTTCAGAAAAGTGCTAGAGCGCCAGGCAATACGTTCTCACGTTACCAAAGCTGAATCTGGACTCCCAGCGACCACTGTGTAACAATCTCTACTGCTCCCAGAAACCGCAATCATTCTGCTCTGTTGCTGGCTTCGTAGCTTTTCTCTCATGAAGCCGCAGGTCGTCTCCTTGACCAGTCCTTAACTCTGAGTTTATTTTAATCGTATAGAGATATTTATACATTTCGAAACGCAAACAAACTCAGTTCATCCCATCTTTACTTACCTTAAGGACAGAAATAAAGATTTCGTTTCTAGAGCATCTAAGCTTCCTACTTTGCAATAAACATTTTATACCAAGTACGTGACTCACTACACAATGTGATTCATACCGAAAATATGTGCTGCATTCACCCTCTCATACACTTTAACAGCAGAACAAATGAAAATCATACTGTTAAACAACAAAAAATAATAATACTGCTGAAAACTGAAACCATGACGTATAATATTGTTTTGCGAACAAAATAACGTTTTTATTAAATGTTTAGCAACAAAGCTGAAGTCCCTCTCTGAGACGAAAGCTACCAATGTGTCAGACGTATTTTGTTTCATAGCGCGGACTCTATAGGAGAAACAATCAACCTGGTTCGAAGAACCCCCTAGTGGGCGTTGCCGCTGTCACGATGGGCGGTAGGAGCCTTAAAACCACTTTCATTCGGTTTACATAAAATCTTGACATAAAGTATTCGATAAATAATTACTATCATGTGCTTCAAGTTGCTGTAACTGTAATTTGTAAATTTTTTTAGAGTAAAACAGCTTTCCTAAGTTATAGATCACCATTGTCTGAAGCTGGTGTGTGGTTAGAAAATTTTATTACTAACAGAGCTAAAAAAGTGGGTGGTATGTATAAAAATTTGAGTACCTCTACTCTAGAGCTCATTGCGATGCACCTACACACAATTGAATTTTCTTATAACGACATCGGTTACAACAACAACTCGGTTATAACGTCGTGATTTCTGTGGTACGGCCATATTACTCACATGGAACATTCTTCTCATACTTGCTTAATACGACAAATGCGTAGCAACAAGATTTTCCAAGAATCAGTGTGCTGTATAAGGACCTCTGCTGTTTGTAACATGGGAACCTGGCGTGGTCTTCTCTCTGCCCTTCCGTCAACACTAGGTGTAGTATAAACTCGTCACCTCATTGTTACTCTAGCGCATTCATACTACAGCAGTGGCTACAATTACAGAACTCGTCAACGGTACACGTGATATCAGTTTCGGTAAGAATTTTTTATGAAGTGTACGCATTTTAGAACAGCATGACCGATAAAAGGAAAGTGATTCATGAAATCGGGAATGGGGCTGAGAAGGTTGACGTCTGTCGTCGATTTGGCCTCGTAAATAACACCGTCCAAACGATTTGAAAGAACAAGGGTAAAATTGTTACTGTGTCTGAACAAAATGAATCTAAAATTAAGAGGTTACGGAAAGCTAAACGGGGCGATGTGGATGAAGCGCTGCTTGAGTGGTTTAAGCAACAGAGAAGCATCAATGTACCCAGTACTGGACCTCTCCTTAACGGAAGAATTTGACAAGAAAGTAAGAGATGAGGAATTTGTATGTACCAGTGGTTGGATTGACAGATTCAAGCAATGTCATGGCTTTACTTTTGGCAAAGCGAGCGATGAAGCCGTGTGGATACTGAACCAATCCAACAATGGCTCACTGCCTTGTGGCCTACAATTCGTGAAGCATATGCTGACTATGACATCTTTAACGCAGAAGATACTGGCATTTTCTTTAAACTGACACCTGGCAGAACTCTGAAATTCAAGGGTGAAAAATGTGTTGGTGACAAGTTATCTAAAGAACGAATAACTAGTAGAAAAAAGTTGCTCGTGATAGGTAAATCAAAAAATCCTAGATGTTTTAATCATGTAAAAAATCCGACAGTGCACTAAAATGCTAATAAATATTCCTGTATGATCTCCAGACTCTCTGAAGTTGAAATAAAGTGTTGAGATAGGGAGCTTAGAAGTCAGCAAAAGGAAGATAGTGGCTCTTGTTGACAACTCTCCAGCGCATCCTGTACTCTCTTATTTCGAGAATATTAAGTACTTCTTTCCTTCCTACAAATAAGACAAGCTTATTGCAACCCATGAACCAAGGAGTAATTAGGTGTCTGAAATGCAACTATCGTAGGCTTATATTACTAAAAATGATACAATACAATGAGAAAAAGCAGGATTATTCTATTACGCTGACAGATGTGATTAGAAGCATTACCAAAGCTTGGAGCTGGGTCACTGCCCAAATCATCAAGAACTATTTCCGTCATTCGGGAATCACAATTAAAGAAATAAACGCCATCGAAACTGGAGACGCGTTCGCTGAGACCTATGGTGTGCTGCTATCTGCTTTAGTGCCAAAATCAGCTGTGGTATTCTTAATGAGTGTGACTATGAAATGTATGCAACAATAGATGACGACCTTGTTACAACCAAAGCGCAAACTGTAGACGAAATTGCAAATGAATTTCAGGGCAGCTACATCTACATATAATCTACATGGATACTCTACAAGTTACACTTAAGTGCTTGGCAGAAGGTTCTTCGAACTACCTTCACAATACTGCTCTAATATTCCACTCTCAAACAGCGCGCGGAAAAAACTAACACTTATATCTTTCCGTGGCAGCTCTGATTTCCCTTACTTCATTATGATGATCCTTCCTCGTTATGTAGGTCGGTATCAACAAAATATTTTCGCTTTCGATGGAGAAACTTGGTTATTGAAATTTCGTGAGAAGATACCGCCGAAACGAGAAGCGCCTTTGTTTTAATGATGTCCACCCCAAAACCTATATCATGTCCGTGACACTCTCTCCCCTATCCCTCGATAATACAAAATGCGCTGCTCTCCTTTGAACTTCCTCGATGTACTCCGTTAATCCTATCTGGCAAGGATCCCACACCACGCAGCAGTACTCCAAAAGAGGACAGACAAGCGTCGGTGAATGCAGTCTCTCTAGTAGACCTGTTGCATCCTCTAAGTGTTCTGCTGATACATCGCAGTCTTTGCTTCGCCTTCCTCATAACATTTTCTATGTGTTCTTTCCAATTTAAATTGTTCGTAATTGTAATTCCTAGGTATTTAGTTGAATTTATGGCCTTTAGACGTGACCGAAGATAAACGGATTCCTTTTTGCACTCATGCGAATAACGTCACACTTTTCATTATTTAGGCTCAACTGCCAATTTTCGCACCATACAGATGTCTCTTCTACATCGTTTTGCAATTTGTTTTGATCTTTGATGACTTTACTAGACGATAAACGACAGCATATTCTGTAAACAGCATAAGACGGCTACTCAGATTGTCTCCTAAATCGTTTATATAGATATGGAACAGCAGAGGGCCTATAGCAGTACCTTGGGCAACACCAGCAATCACTTCTGTTTTACTCGATGACTTTCCGTCAGGAAATCACTAACCCAGTCGCAGAAGTGAGACGACATCCTATAAGCACGCAACTTGACTTGCAACCGCTTGTGAGGTACAATGTCAAAAGCCTTCTGCAAATTTAGAAATACGGAATCAATTTGAAATCCCTTGTCAACAGCACTGAGCTCTTCATGTTGTGACCAACAAGTGAGCGAGGGAGATGTGAAAGAAGAGGAAGAAGAAAGAAGTAAAGTGCCTATCCCTATTGTGAGTGACGCTTTAGAAGCCATTAGAATTGTGAACAGGTTCTATAAAGCTAGGGGAGGGAGCAGTGAAACTGCAATAATGAACATAGAACGTAATTTAGAAAAGTGTGCATTGGCAAATTGCCAGCAGAGTAAAGTGGCTGATTACTTGACTCCTAGGTAAAGAAGTTTTGTAAGTGCTATACATACTGTTGCATATACTGTATTCACGTGAGATTACGAGTGAATTCTGTAGGTAAAATAAAACAAGGCAAAATAAATTTGTTCTTTTCCATTTGCCGTCACAATAGACTGGAAATACTAATCTCGGTTACAACGACACTCGTTTATAAGAACATAATTTTAAAGGTACTCTGAATGTTGGTATAGCCAAATTTCACTGTATATTCGTCCATGTGTCAAGGAACCTTTTTAAGAAGTAACGTATTTTCTAGCACCCTGGCCGTGTACAGAAGACGTAAATGTGATTTTAGTTCGGGAGGCAGATTACAACGACAGCGAGCACAACGCCGAGGCAGATGTACAGGCAGCAGACGTCAATATGGAGCTGACTACAGAAGTTTCATATGACAACGTGGAAGACGCCTCTAACCTGGCGTTATTACTTTCCGCACACTTGGAACACAGCCGAGAGGGCGTTGTCAGTCTACACGTGACTTCCAACCCACTCCTCGGCACAATGTAAACAGGTCGGCTCACTCGTCCATGGCTGTATATAAATCCGGCCAGAAACAGTATCAGCCTTTCATATTTGCAAGATAGTCGTTAGACCGATCATGGAGTATGCTTCTGCACTACTGGCCGGACTATCGCGAACAGACATAATCAACTCTTAACCGACGACCAAAGACCTGTCAGGACGAATGACAACACAAAGGGGGAGGTCTTACGCGTCGGTCCTAGAGAACAATAGATTAAGTTCCAGAAAAAAGAAGAGAAATGCAGCTACTGAAAAGGAAACGGCAGTCATAACAGAATTCACAACTCTTCTGACATACCTGGTGTATCTGCGCAGAGGGAAAGTTTCGCATAAAATGGTCGACATTGGGAAGAGGATGCGGCTAGCGAAGGATAAATTGACAAATATAATCATGCTGCTTGAGATACTCGCGACACTGGAAGACCTATCGTACATCAACAACACTGAATGTGAACAGAGTGCAATACAAGATGTCACGACCACTCGAGTTGCAAAGATACGCGATGTACAGGACCTCAGATGACCGAAAAGGCAATTAACTCATCGCACCGCAAAAACAAAGGCACACATTTCCTACAGAAATCCTTTTTTTTTTTACGAGAGTAAATATGCTTGGACAACACACACAGAGGAACTTGCGAATCGTCTAGACCAGTGGTCGACCAACTTGTTTGCTCAAGAGCCAATAACGATATTTTGGGGAGGCACTTCATTCCGCACACGTACTGATCTTATTATTAATTGATAACCTACATACATTAGTATGTTATGAGTCCCAAATACACTAGCTGTAGTAAAGGCGCGATAAGTTCGCCTACTGCTGATTGGTGAAAGTCGTCACCATTCGAATCGACTGTTCTCTTTTTCAGGTTACTGCCACCCTCAACGACCACAAACTTATGACACAGAAATTGCCTCACTAAAAGTTGTTGTGTTGTTCGTGTGAACAGATGATTAGTTGACTATTAACAGTAATTGTACTTCAATATAAATGAAAAATTGTTCAGGCTTTCGTGGCCACTTGTTGACAAACTGCCTATTTGCTTCTTTCTCGGGTTCTTCGGCCGACGTTCGTCTGATGATTTTACTGACATTTCGCCAGCACGAGTGGCTGGCATTGTCAAAGCTTCACCCTCCATTGCCGGTGGTGAACTGGAGCCGTGCTCGCTACCGCAGACTATACAGGGTGTTACAAAAAGGTACGGCCAAACTTTCAGGAAACATTCCTCACACACAAATAAAGAAAAGATGTTATGTGGACATGTGTCCGTAAACGCTTAATTTCCATGTTAGAGCTCATTTTAGTTTCGTCAGTATGTACTGTACTTCCTCGATTCACCGCCAGTTGACCCAATTGAAGGAAGGTAATGTTGACTTTGGTGCTTGTGTTGATATGCGACCCACTGCTCTACAGTACTAGCATCAAGCACATCAGTACGTAGCATCAACAGGTTAGTGTTAATCACGAACGTAGTTTTGCAGTCAGTGCAATGTTTACAAATGCAGAGTTGGCAGATGCCCATTTGATGTATGGATTAGCACGGGGCAATAGCCGTGGCTCGGTACTTTGTATCGAGACGGATTTCCAGAACAAAGGTGTCCCGACAGGAAGACGTTCGAAGCAATTGATCGGCGTCTTAGGGAGCACGGAACATTCCAGCATACGACTCGCGACTGGGGAAGACCTAGAACGAAGAGGACACCTGCAATGGACGAGGCAATTCTTCGTGCAGTTGACGATAACCCTAATGTCAGCGTCAGAGAAATTGCTGCTGTACAAGGTAACGTTGACCAGGACATTGTATGGAGAGTGCTACGGGAGAACCAGTTGTTTCCGTACCATGTACAGCGTGTGCACGCACTATCAGCAGCTGATTGGCCTCCACGGGTACACTTCTGCGAATGGTTCATCCAACAATGTGTCAATCCTCATTTCAGTGCAAATGTTCTCTTTACGGGTGAGGCTTCATTCCAACGTGACCAAATTGTAAATTTTCACAATCAAAATGTGTGGGCTGACGAGAATCCGCACGCAATTGTGCAATCACGTCATCAACACAGATTTCATGTGAACGTTTGGGCAGGCATTGTTGGTGATGTCTTGATTTGGCCTCATGTTCTTCCACCTACGCTCAATGGAGCACGTTATCATGATTTCATACGGGATACTCTACCTGTGCTGTTAGAACATGTGCCTTTACAAGTACGACACAACATGTGGTTCATGCACGATGGAGCTCCTGCACATTTCAGTCGAAGTGCTCGTACGCTTCTCAACAACAGATTCAGTGACCGATGGATTGGTAGAGGCGGACCAATTCCATGGCCTCCACGCTCTCCTGACCGCAACCCTCTTGACTTTCATTTATGGGGGCATTTGAAAGCTCTTGTCTACGCAACCCCGGTACCAAATGTAGAGACTCTTCGTGCTCGTATTGTGGACGGCTGTGATACAATACGGCATTCTCCAGGGCTGCATCAGCGCATCAGGGATTCCATGCGACGGAGGGTGGATGCATGTATCCTCGCTAACGGAGGACATTTTGAACATTTCCTGTAACAGTGTTTGAAGTCACGCTGGTACGTTCTGTTGCTGTGTGTTTCCATTCCATGATTAATGTGATTTGAAGAGAAGTAATGAAATGAGCTCTAACATGGAAAGTAAGCGTTTCCGAGCACAAGTCCACATAACATATTTTCTTTCTTTGTGTGTGAGGAATGTTTCCTGAAAGTTTGGCCGTACCTTTTTGTAACACCCTGTATGTACCTGGCGCGCCAACGTCCGAGGGCTTCTCCGCGGTAATTTCCGGTGCGGTTCTCCTCTTGCTTTAAGGTAAACGGATCCTGGCTTCCCGTACTGCAGCGAACTACCGTCGCAGGTAGCAAGAGGAGAAACGCACCTGAAATGACTGCGGAGAAGCCCTCGGACATCGGCGCGCCAGGTACGTATAGTGTGCGGCAGCGAGCTCGGCTCCAGTTCACCACCGGCAATGGAAGGTGAAACTTTGACAATGCCAGCCACTCGTGCTGGCGAAACATCAGTAAAATCATCAGACCAAGGTCGGACGAAGAACCCGAGACAGAAACAAATACGCAGTTATGTATAAATGCATTATGCAATATGAGACGCGATCACATATGTTAACTAAATGTTCTGAATGCCATTTCTCTTCTGCTTATTACTTTGTATTACAACAGCCTGAATTTAATTACATATACCTTGCTACAAATACACTGATAAGCCAAAAACCGCGTGGTTTGAGGCGCCATGTCACGGATTGCGCGGCCCCTTTTCAAATGGTTCAAATGGCTCTGAGCACTATGGGACTTAACATCTGTGGTCATCAGTCCCCTAGAACTTAGAACTACTTAAACCTAACTAACCTAAGGACATCACACACATCCATGCCCGAGGCAGGATTCGAACCTACGACCGCAGCAGTCCCGCGGTTCCGAACTGAGCGCCTAGAACCATTCGTCCACCACAGTCGGCCCGCGGCCCCTCCCGCAGGAGGTTCGAGTCCTCCCTCGGGCATGGGTGTGTGTGTGTGTATGTGTGTGTATGTTGTTCTTAGCATAAGTTAGTTTAAGTAGTGTGTAAGTCTAGAGACCGATGACCTCAGCATTTTGGTCCCAGAGGAATTCACACACATTTCATTTCATAAGCCAAAACGTTATCACGACTGCCCACGGCGACGTTGGATGCCGCGTCGTGGCGTTGCGGGCGCGTGAGGCGGTATCAAAAGTGTGTAAGACGTTGACGGGGGATCACCCTAACGAAGATAAGGGCTGTAGATGGGGAAATCCATGGAGATAAGCGAGTTTGACAAATGGCGGATTATTATTACGCAGAGCCTGTGAACGAGTATCTCGAAAACGGCGAAGCTTGTAGAATGTTCATGTGCTACTGTCGTGACCATCTACGGGAAGATGTAGAAGGACAGTGAAACTACTATTAGTGGCTAAATGGTTGGACGCGCACAACTCTTCGCAGAACGTAGGGTTCAGAGGCTTGTCTGCTCTGTAAAGTAGGTTAGATGTTGATCTGTGGCATCTCTGCCGAAAGAGCACAATGCTGGCGCACGCACAAGTATTTCGAAGCACATCGTTCATCGTACATTGCTGAACATGGAGCTGCTGAACATGTTGACCTAACGACATCGTCAGTTACGATTGCAGTGGGTACGGGACCATCAGCATTAGACTGTTGATCAATAGAAACGTGTCAGCTCTTCGGGTGAATCACATTTTCGCTACACTAGGTCGCTGGCCGTCTCCAGAAATGCCGTCATCGACGTGAACGGTGGCTCTAAACGTGCAGCGCGCCACTGACGGAGGCTGGTGGGAGCAATATTATGCTATGGGAGACATTCTGAGCCGGCCGCTGTGGTCGAGCGGTTCTAGACGCTTCAGTCCGGATCCGCGCTACGGTAAACCACCCACTTCCAGTACTTGGTTCAAATGGCTCCGAGCACTATGTGACTTAACTTCCGTGGTCATCAGTCCCCTAGAACTTAGAACTACTTAAACCTAACTAACCTAAGGACATCACACACATCCATACCCGAGGCAGGATTCGAACCTGCGACCGTAGCAGTCGCGCGGTTCCGGACTGAGCGCCTTAACCGCGAGACCACCGCAGCCGGCTACTTCCAGTACTCCCTGTGGCAACGTCAAGACTGAAATTAACTCGACATCCACGGAAAAAAATCGGTCCATTCAGTATGACACATTGTGCAGTTCAAATTGTGCCAAGTTTATTCTCAAGGCTTATTATATGTTTGTAGACTGGCATGCGATGGCGACGTTGACGATTCACACGTCGACGGGGCATAGTGCTTCAATGCTGTTAGAGATATAGCTCACAGCTATATACTAAGCGCTTATATACTAAGCGCATGACCTTGATTACGTAAGAGCACTGATAACGGACTTAGCCTACGGTCGCAGGTTCGAATCCTGCCTCGGGCATGGATGTGCGTGATGTCCTTAGGTTAGTTAGGTTTAAGTAGTTCTAAGTCTAAGGGGCTGGTGACCTCAGATGTTAAGTCCCATAGTGATTAGAGCCATTTGAACCATTTGAAGACATTCTCATGCGCTTGCATGGGACCTGTGGTAGTAATCGAAGACACGCTGATGGCTGCGAACCACCTACAGCCCTTCATACTTGATGTCATTCCCGACGGCAATGTTGTCTTTCAGGAGTATAACCGTCCGTGTCCCGGAACCAGAACAGTGCTACAGTGGCTTGAGGAGCATTGTAATGAACTCACGGTGATATCTCGCCTGCTGCAAATCCTGTGGAACCCATCAGGGTCGCTATCGGGCGCCATCATTGCTTACGCAAATCAGAGACCCGTTACTTATGCGAATTACATAACCTGTACGTAGACGTGCGTTCGACCTCCACAAACGTACCAACAAACCGTCGGATCCCTGATACGCAGAATCGGTGACGTCTTTCGTCCCAAAGACGGACAAACAAGCTATTAAGCAGGTAGTCATAATGTTTTGGTTCAAAATGGCTCTGAGCACTATCGGACTCATCTGCTGAGATCATTAGTCCCCTAGAACTTAGAACTAGTTAAACCTAACGAACCTAAGGACATCACAGACATCCATTCTCGAGGCAGGATTCGAACCTGCGACAGTACCGGTCTCGCGGTTCCAGACTGCAGCGCCTAGAACCGCACTGCCACTTCGGCCGGCCATAATGTTTTGACTCAGCAGGGCATTACAATATGACCGCCTGTACAATGCTCATTCACGTAGCCATGCTCTGAGCACTATGGGACTCAACTGCTGAGGTCATTAGTCCCCTAGAACTTAGAACTAGTTAAACCTAACGAACCTAAGGACATCACAGACATCCATTCTCGAGGCAGGATTCGAACCTGCGACAGTACCGGTCTCGCGGTTCCAGACTGCAGCGCCTAGAACCGCACTGCCACTTCGGCCGGCCATAATGTTTTGACTCAGCAGGGCATTACAATATGACCGCCTGTACAATGCTCATTCACGTAGCCATGCTACTTCCGTTTGAAATATATACTACAGCAGCTAATCGGCACAAGATGCGCACGCCCGTGAGGTGTCAGTAATGGAAAACAAACAACAAAATTTCCCCCTCACATCCTCTACTCCCGCAGTGGACGCGCTACTTAAGACTTTGCCCCTGAGGTTAAGAGGCCAACTTTACTTAACTCCTAGCCAAATTCACGAACGTCAGCTAAAATTAAGCACATCTTAAAATATTAATGTCTCTGCAAGTATTTTTGTTTGTTATTAAGCAGGAATACTACGATATTAAGAAGCTCTTAACGGTCGTTGATGTTTTTGTATTCGGCCGTTAGTTGCTAGATGCATTATATTATAAAATACGGCTGAGAAACGCGCAGTTTGGCACCAAAGGTCCTAGGCCATCGAAGTCGGCTGTACAGAAAAACAACAAAGAAGGCTCCCACAGCCTCGACTGACAGAGTGGCCCACAAAAAAATGTGTACACTGTTTAATGGACCACTTCGAACACCTACTCTGATTTCAATAATTTGGACTTTATAAGCTACACTTTCGACCAAAATGAGACGTGTCCGTCAGATAATTTTGAAATTACGAGGAATTAAACAGTGTATTTCTTTAGCCGCTGTGTAGAAGTCTGGATCACCAGTGGCAATAGTACTTCAGTAACAAATGTCGTAAAAGCTACAGACACCTCTTGTTTCATTCTTGCTGTGCTATTTTTTTTCTTTATTGTGATTTCAACACCTTACACAAAAGGTGGGTCGGCAGCAGCAATATTACACCGCTCTTCGGCCACAGATATAACAAATAGAAACATGGAAGACACAGAAAAACAAAACATAATGGTGGACAAAAAACAGTAACACTTGAGTTAAAAAAATCATGGTCGTTCACAGGTGGAGTATAATAAAAAATAACGTCCAGCGTTTGTACACGGACACTGATGACTGAAACGACACACGTGAACGATGGAGTGTGGACGGTGAAAACACTAAAGCACTAACACGACGGTACACACAAAGAGCCGACGGCAATGATCTCTGGCGGGCGAATGTTCACTTGACGTGTGCGAGTCCTTGGATCTGCCAAAAGGGGAAAAGGTGGGGGAGGAGGGAGAGGGGAGAGTGTAGATGCCAGTGGCAGAGGATATAGGAGTGGGAGGAAAGAAGGTACAGGGTAGGGGAACCCCAGGGGGAGGAGGGAGAGAATGGAGAGAGGGTGCCCTGAGGAAACACAGGGTGTGGAAGGGGAGGATCAAAGTTGATAGGAGGGGTAGATGGAGAGGATGAGGACAGCATCAGGGAGGGGGAGTTGGTGGAAGCCACCGTGGGCGAGGATATGGAGAGTGGAGAGATGGAGAGCATGCGGGACGTGGGAATACAGGTGCGGCAGCGGACAGGGATAGGAGAGGAGAATGAGGTGTGGGAACAGAATAAGGTCATACAGGATGCATGTGGGGGAGGGGAGACGAATGCGATAGGCGAGGCGGAGAGCATGGCGTTCTAGGATTTGAAGGGATTTGTAAAAGGTAGGAGGGGCGGAGATCCAGGCAGGGTGGGCGTAGCAGAGGATAGGGTGAATGAGGGATTTATAAGTGTGGAGGATGGTGGAGGGGTCCAGACCCCTTGTGCGGCCAGAAAGGAGCTTGAGGAGACGGAGTCGGGAGCATGCCTTGGCTTGGACTGTCTGGAGATGGGGGGTCCAGGAGAGGCGACGGTGAAGGGTAACGCCAAGGTACTTGAGGGTGGGGGTGAGGGCGATAGGACGGCCATATATGGTGATATAGAAATCAAGGAGACGGAAGGAAGGGGGTGGTTTTGCCTACAATGATCGCCTAGGTCTTAGAAGGATTGATCTTGAGCAACCACTGGTTGCACCAAGTGGTGAACCTAGCAAGATGGGATTGGAGAAGGTGTTGGAAGCGTTGCAAGGTGGGGGCGAGTGCAAGGAAGGTGGTGACATCGGCGTACTGAAGAAATTGGACGGGGGGTGAAGGCAGCGGCATGTCCGCCGTATACAGAAGGTAGAGAAGAGGGGAAAGGACGGAACCTTGGAGCACACCGGCGGAGGGGTAGAAGGTGTAGGAATCTGTGTTATGGGTGGTGACGGAGGAAGGACGTTGGGAAAGAAAGGACCCGATCAGACGGACGTAGTTGATAGGAAGGGAGAAGGTTTGGAGTTTGAAGAGGAGACCGGAATGCCATACACAGTCGTAACCACGCTCAAGGTCGAGGGAGAGGAAGATGGCGGATCGACGGGAGTTGAGCTGTTCGGAGAGGAGATTAGTGAGGTGAAGGAGAAGGTCATCAGCAGAGAAGGATGGTGGAAAGCCACAACGGGTAGTGGGAAAGAGGCGGTGCTGGCAGAGATGCTGGTGGATGCGTCGGGTAAGGATGGATTCCAGTCGCTGTGCTAAATCAGTCTCAAGTTTCATACATCGTCGTTGACATTTCTATGACCTGGGCTCTGCTTACGGATTAACATTCGGACTAACGAATGATCGCTGTGCTAGCTGCCAGAACGCAGTGAATAATAGTCAACATCATTAGATTTCCATCGATTCAGCTACTTCCATGAAGCATCTCGTCGAGGGTCTTCTTACAATGCTTATTAACATCTACCGGGTGTAGAAGTATGAAACCAAAATTTCCCTATAGATGGCGCTAGCTGTCAGTGTAGGGTCCGTGAGACCGCGTATGCAGCGCCATCTGCTTCCTGTAACGGCTAGCGTCGAATGTCAACACGTAGTAACCCAAGTTCAATACATCGGTATCTGTTTCAAACCCGTAAACATGTCACGTTTTGTGCCTACGAACTACGATTTGCGGACGGGATAGGTTTTCTGTCATCATTTGAAGAAAAGTGCTGTAGAATCGGATCCAATACTTGTCGAAGCTTTCGGTGAAAGTGCTCTTGGGAAAACAAAGTGTTTCGAGTGGTTCAAACAATTCAAAAAAGGTGATTTTGACGTGAAAAACGACGGGCGCGGGAAATCACCGAAGAAGTTCGAAGACAGCCAATACAGGCCTTGTTGGATAATGATACTCAAACTCCACAGGAACTCGCGGAACAATTGAATGTGACGCAGAAAGCCGTTTCTCTTCGATTGAAAGCTATGGGGAAGGCGCAAAAAGTTAGAAAATTGGTTCCACATGAAATGAATGAAAGACAGCAAGCAAATCGAAAGACCACTTGCGAAATGCTGCTCGCTAGATACAAAAGAAAGTCGTTTCTGCATCGAATAGTGACAGGTGACGAAAATTCGATGTATTTTGGGAATCCTAAGCGTCGCAAACCATCGACACCCACTGAAAGACCAAATCGCTTTAGAAACAAGACAATGCTCTGTGTTTGGGGGGATCAGAAGGGTGTCATCTATTATGAGCTGCTAAAACCCGGTGAAACCGTTAATACTGATCGTTACCAACAGCAAATGATCGAGGCAAATCGAGCGTTACATTAAAAAAAGACAGGAATATGGAAAAAGGCAACACAGAGTCATATTTCTCCATGATAATGATCGAGCGATGTGGCGCAGTGGTTAGCACACTGGACTCGCATTCGGGACGACGACTGTTCAAACCCGCGTCCGCCATCCTGATTTAGGTTTTCCGTGATTTCCCTAAATCGCTTCAGGCAAATGCCGGGATGGTTCCATTGAAAGGGCACGGCCAATTCCCCTCCCCATCCCTCCCTAAACCGTTGGGACCGATGACCTCTCTGTTTGGTTCCCTCCCCCAAATCCACCAACCGACCAATCATGATAACGCCCCTTCACACACAGCAAAACGGGAAACGACTGAGGCGTTCAGATGAGAAATACTGGGGCATGCGGTTCATTCTCCAGACTTGACTCCTCCGGTTATCATCTATTTGAATCACTGGGATGCGCTCTCGCTGAACAACGCTTCATTTCGTATGAAAATCTACGAAAATGGCTCGCTGACTGGTTCGCTTCAAAAGAGGAACAGTTTATTTGGCGTGGCATTCATAGCCTACCGGAGAGGTGGGAGGAATGTGTAAATAGCAATGAATAAAATATTGTTTATCAGTTTCAGACAATAGACGTGTAATTATTGCAACCAAATTTCGGTTTCATACGTCTACACCTGATACATGTACATCTGTATTCCGTAAGCCACCTTACGGTGTTTGGCGGAAACTACTTCTGGTACCATTACCTGTTTCCCCTTTTCCATTCAGGAATGTTACGTGCGAAGCACGGCTGTTGATGAACCTCCGTGTGAAGCTCTAATTTTTATGATTTTTCTCATTAACGTCTGCCAACGGAGTTGTTTGTTAAGCATCTCCGTAACGCTCTCGTGCCGCAACGCGCCGTTCTTGGTTGGTTCTTCTCTCTCTCTCTCTCTTCTATTAATCGTGCTTGGTTACAGTAGGGGTAACGTTAAAGGTGAGGGTAAGGATAAATGACAAAAGAGAGTTCTCAAGAAACAAAAGTACAGTTGTTGCTGTAGTATACAGAGAAGTTGCAGCACTAGAAAATTGTAGCGAAATGCAGGAAGATCTGCAGCGGATAGGCACTTGGCGCAGGGAGTGACAACTGACCCTTAACATAGACAAATGTAATGTATTGCGAATACATAGAAAGAAGGATCCTTTATTGTATGATTATATGATAGCGGAACAAACACTGGTAGCAGTTACTTCTGTAAAATATCTGGGAGTATGCGTGCGGAACGATTTGAAGTGGAATGATCATATAAAATTAATTGTTGGTAAGGCGGGTACCAGGTTGAGATTCATTGGGAGAGTGCTTAGAAAATGTAGTCCATCAACAAAGGAGGTGGCTTACAAAACACTCGTTCGACCTATACTTGAGTATTGCTCATCAGTGTGGGATCCGTACCAGATCGGTCTGACGGAGGAGATAGAGAAGATCCAAAGAAGAGCGGCGCGTTTCGTCACAGGGTTATTTGGTAACCGTGATAGCGTTACGGAGATGTTTAGCAAACTCAAGTGGCAGACTCTGCAAGAGAGGCGCTCTGCATCGCGGTGTAGCTTGCTCGCCAGGTTTCGAGAGGGTGCGTTTCTGGATGAGGTATCGAATATATTGCTTCCCCCTACTTATACTTCCCGAGGAGATCACGAATGTAAAATTAGAGAGATTAGAGCGCGCACGGAGGCTTTCAGACAGTCGTTCTTCCCGCGAACCATACGAGACTGGAACAGGAAAGGGAGGTAATGACAGTGGCACGTAAAGTGCACTCCGCCATACACCGTTGGGTGGCTTGCGGAGTATAAATGTAGATGTAGATGTAGATGTAGATGTTTTGCATGCCATTTCTTTCGTGGATGAATAACATTTCGTAAGATCCTTTCAATAAATCTGAGCCTCGCATCTGCTTTTCCTACGATTTATTTCATATGGATATTGCACTTTAGGTCGCGTCGTGTTGCTCTTTACAGTTCTGAAGTGAGCCCGTAAAGGTTCCTAAAAAATAGTGTCTACTGCCAAGTACGAGGTCCTGGTGAGAGATTCCGCCTGATTTCACGCAATCCACATACCATTAAGTGTCATGCGTTTCCTCCTTCATGTCAATTCTCAGCTGCATATGAAGATGTTCCTGCAGCGTTTTCGAAGGGTAGTGTTTGATCACAGACAATACAGCCTGTAACTGGCTACCCCTGAATTTCTTCTCCACTCACATGATCTGCTACCTTTGAAGGCAACATACTGGCACAGGCAACGAGCTGTAGACCAGCATAGAGAATTGACGGAGAGCTCAGGCGACTGCTTGCTATGACGATGGTAATGAAAAGTTGATACAACGCTACGACAATTGTCCAACAACGGGACTCTCCATACCGTAAATCACGGATTTTGTTGCGCTTCAAATATGTTGTACGGGCGCTTACCCTGAGTACCTGGCTATCCGGTTTTTTAGCGACGGGCCTTGGTTTTTGAGAAAATCGATTTTGAAGTTCATTGCGTGCTTTGTATACCCGTAACACTGCATATATTCCGAGCAAGTCAGCGTAGCGCAGCGATAGAGGTTCACGGCTATGGAAGATTCGACAAAATTACATTCGCTAATCCTACATCAATTCAGCGCACCTAATTTTGAAAGCATGATTAGGCACGCATGGTTCGCGTCGAAATTAGCGAATGAAAGAGAAATCTTTTTGAATGCAAATGAATTGTGTTTCCCCGTATCGCTCATGAAGAAACTGTGCGCCTGCAAGACGGTTGCTTTCATAAAACGCGCGTGGTGCTGCGAAAATTTGTGCTTTGATTGTTTCTATGATAAGTATCACTCACAATATTGATCTGGCGCCGGCCGCAGTGGCCGCGCTACAGTCTGGAACCGCGCGACCGCTACGGTCGCAGGTTCAAATCCTGCCTCGGGCATGGATGTATGTGATGTCCTTAGGTTAGTTAGGTTTAAGTAGTTCAAAGTTCTAGGGGACTGATAACCACAGCAGTTAAGTCTCATAGTGCTCAGAGCCATTTCTGCCATTGATCTGGCACATCAAGCAATGTGGACGATGACTAATAAGATTTTGTAATATTGTATGACAGAAAAAATTAATAACTGAATATATCTTTGTAATTTGGCACACCTTCCACTGTTTATTGATATTCTTTGAAATAAAATTGAAAAATTCGGTCGATTTTGAAAAAAAAGTACAACAGTAGTATTCGAACACGGTACCTCCAGCGAGGTAGCCGTGAACCTTTACCGCTGCGCTACGCTGACTTGCTCGGAATATATGCAATGTTACGGGTATACAAAGCACGCAATGAACTTCAGAATCGATTTTCTCAAAAACCAAGGCCCGTCGCTAAAAAAACTGGATAACCCGGTACTCAGGGTAAGTGCCTCTACAACATATTTGAAGCGCTTCAAAATCCGTGATTTACAGCATGGAGGGTCCCCTTGTAAGTCGGAGCGGCGACTATGAAGAGAAGTAGCTGGAAGGTGTAGCAAAGTGTTGCAAATAAAATATTTTTGATTTTCACAATCGTTTCCATTTCGCGACCGATCGAGCCTCAATTTCCGAACAGTCCTCGTATTTACATTTCTGTTTACAGTGATTTGTCGCCAGTAGTGTAACCGAACAGTAGTGGATCTTTCCACGTATTTACATGCAGTACGTTCATTTGTTTACGTCCAGAATCAACCGCCGGTCACTGCACCAACCGTAGATCCGCTGCAGCCTTGTGGCGTTGAAACCCTCCTACAGACAACGGCACCGCCCGTGAATAGCGTCCCGAAAACACCAGCGTTATCCTCTAGATCACGAATACACAATAACGACCCTATAACACGACCCTACGGAATTACCTTTGCATTAAACGACTTTCTTCCGTTAAGAACGACTTATTGTATGTGCAAGGAAGTCCTCGATCTAATCACGAATCTAATCCGATAATCGGTCAGTTCGTATCCTGTTCACTAAATGAAAGTGCGGAATTACATCGAATATCTACATCTATCCATGCCAATATTTTCCAAAGAATTGTACTGAAGGATAGAAGGTTAAACGTTCTAAAGAAGACAGATATTGTATGGCTCACTTCGTATGTTTGATAACTTGTTTCGACATTTGTTAAGGTCATCCTCAGATTCAGCGTCTAATAAAAAAGGAGAAAGCAGTATTATAATATAAGGCTGATAGTAATGTAACACAGAACACAGAGAAAGAAAAAACGGTGGTAGTATGCAACTGCGAGTCTCCACCCTCCTGACGAGTTGCGTTTAGCAGTAATTAGGTATGAATCGCTTCATTATAGATTTCTGTGTTGCTACTCTTAGCACGTTTTGTCGCAAACAGTCTCCTCTGAAATGTGGAACTACTTTCGGTTTTTACTGGGTGATGCTTGTGAGAACTGTCCTTATCGAAACTGAAAACGGGTTATCCCGACAACACATGCAATGTCACCCCGAAACTGTTTTTCTTCATTGTATGTACAATTGCACAAGGTTCCCTAAGACATCATATCGTAACGTTCGTGGCTATTTAGCCCTTTACGTCAACTAAAGCAAAGAAGCTGTCTCAGGAAACAGCTTGTGTAAGAGGCAGTATTGCGAGCAGTGGACTACACTCACAGTTCACGTGCTTGCGGAGTGCTCAGGCACGCTGCAAGCGCTTCCCTCTGAGTTATCAAAATGAACTACCAATGCGAGATCTCACGATGACTAAAAGTGTATTTAGACATTTTCCTATTGTGTAATATGCAGTTTTTTTGAGAACCGCCGTCCTACATTTTTTTCAGACTCAGAAAGCTTATAATAAGAGAGTATTGTAAACAGATTTAAGAAAAGTTGTTCATTATCTGGAAACATTTTAAAAATATAACTGATTTCTATTAAGAAAGGTTATTTATGTTTTTTCTTTCAAGATTCAATCATTTTAGCTTATGACGTGTTGGTACGCTCTGGAGACTCTCAGATTCGCTGGACACTGGTTCAAAAACATGTTCAAATGTGTGTGAAATCTTATGGGACTTAACTGTTAAGGTCATCAGTCCCTAATATTACACACTACTTAACCTAAATTATCCTAAGGACAAACACACACACACACACCCATGCCCGAGGGAAGACTCGAACCTCCGCCAAGACCAGCCGCACAGTCCATGACTGCAGCGCCTTAGACAGCTCGGCTAACTCCTTTTCAGAAATGGTTCAAATGGCTCTGAGCACTATGGGACTTAACTTCTGAGGTCATCAGTCCCCTAGAACTTAGAACTACTTAAACCTAACTAACCTAAGGACATCACACACATCCATGCCTGAGGCAGGATTCGAACCTGCGACCGTAGCTGGACACTGGTTTGATGCTATGAACCTGTGCACAGTTCAGTTCTGTAACGGAGGAACCTTACCCCCCATGGAACTGTTTTTTCCCCTTTTTTGAAATATTACTTGGACGTATCTTACCAATTTCCTACGAAAGCATTGTCATTGCAGAACACTCCGAGTGAACTATGGAGAGCTCTTTACCTAAACATTAAAGTTACAGGTTGTAAGTAGGCTGTTTAGGTTTTTTATTGGTAACGCCACCTCTGTATGAAAATCACTGGCTGTGCTGTGTGCAGTCTGTGGCTGCTTTGCATTGTTGTAATACTCGCCATTGTAGTGTTGGGCAGCGGCAGCTGGATGTGAACAGCGCGTAGCGTTGCGCATTTGGAGGTGAGCTGCCAGCAGTGGTGGATGTGGGGAGAGAGATGGCGGAGTTTTGAAATTTGTCATGAACTGCTATATTTATATATGATGATATCAAGGTAAATACATTGTTTGTTCTCTATTAATATCTTTCATTTGCTAACTATCCCTATCAGTAGTTAGTGCCTTCCATAGTTTGAATCTTTTATTTAGCTGGCAGTAGTGGCGCTCGCTGTATTGCAGTAGCTTGAGCAGCAAAGATTTTTGTGAGGTAAGTGATTTGTGAAAGGTATAGTTTAATGTTAGTCAGGGCCATTCTTTTGTAGGGAATTTTGAAAGTCAGATTGCGTTGCGCTAACAAAATATTGTGTGTCAGGTTAAGCACAGTCATGTATAAATTTTTCTAAGGGGGCGTTTCATATGTCGACCCTTAGCCGAGGATACCTCACTGGAATCTTCTGATTTTTTCTTGTAGTTTGTGTAATTAGTGTAGCTATTGTTTATTGCTAGCGCGTAATTGTAGAGAAAATCTCCTTTGTAGTTGCAGTCTTTCATTGTTGTACAGTAAAACAGTTGTGGCATGCATGTAGATTTGCACCAAGTATTTCAAAGCTGCAATTAACTAGATATTTTTTCAGTGCTATGTTAATGTGTTCTCTTATTTTTGCTCTTCAAATTGTGCTTTTCTGTGTTATCGTGTGAAATATTGTGGCAATAATGGCGTGTGAAAAACGTAACACTAGGCTCCAAAGTAAACTGAGAAATAATAGTGACGACGAGCGTAGCTTATCAGCGCCGCCGAGTAATGAATTTACTAATGTTCAAAGTAGTAATTTGGTAACTGTGCATAGGGAAATGGAGCGGGCGTCAAATAATGGTGTAGACAGTGAAACAGGTAGTGAACAGGGAAGCATTATCGATCGATCGGTCGGCAACAGCTCGCCTCGGGAATCGGGAATGACAGAACACAATATTGCAAATACTGTAGACTCAGGTATTGGGTTCTCACCGTTTTCTCAAATGAGTCAAGACACATTTTCCGCTTGTCAAAATGTGAATGTTGCCGGTGCAAATTCACTGCCGAAAAGCACTGAGGAACATGTTTCAGACACCAATGCATTGTTATTACAATTAATACAACAAATGGGACAAACACAGCAAAAGCTTCAGAAGTTAGACACAATGGAACAACACCAGAGACAAACACAGCAACAGTTAGACGCAATGGAACAAAATCTTCACACCACGCTTGAACAAACACGTGAAGATTTAACTACTGAGCTACATAACATCGAATCGAAATGTCAAAAAGTCTGTAATGACGTAAAAACACAAATTTGTGAGCATTTCCAACCCATTTTCTCGCGTCATGAAAACGCATTACAGAATCATGAAGCAGCCATAAAAGAACTGCAAACTATTGTTCATGAAAATCACAACACCTTGCAAGCTAAAATTGACTCAGTTGCATCTACCGATTCGGTTACGCAACTTGCAAAAACTCAAGAAAACTTAAAGGACACAGTAGATACGATTTCAACACAAATGGACACTCTGAAACTTGGTTCAGAAAAACACACTGAGGAAATGTGTTCACTATCGGAGAAAGTAGCCGAACTTTCGGATAAGGTCACTAACTTATCTACAAAGGTAGATGATGATCTGAATGACACAAGACCTGTAGCCTTCACTGACACAGAAGAGTATGAACAAATTAGAAAATGCAAACAGAATCAAAACCAAATCAATACACAGTACAAAAGAGAAATCCGGGAAGTACAAGATCAGCTGACACAGGTAATACAAGAATTACGTATTTCAGAGGATACTCGCGCCCCAATACGGGAAGAGGGACACAGAAATACGGAACAGCCACAAAATAATAACACAGGGCATTTCGGAAGTTATGAAAGAAATTGGCAATGTGCACCGAATTTTGAGATGGAACGGCCGACACGACCTAACAATGACCGATATGCGACTCGCCGACATGATGATTTTGACTATAAGCTGTTCATTACTACACGTAAATTCAAAACATTTAAGAATTCTGGCAACGACATTCATCCACAAGCATGGCTCCATCAATTCTCGCATTGTTTTCCTCCCAACTGGTCGTTAGAACACAGATTAGAATTTATGTGTGGCTACTTGGAGAATGAACCAGCTGTAAGAATGCGATCGGTAATTCACGATTGCCACAGTGAAGGAGAGTTTTACCATGCCTTCCTCTCAGCATATTGGTCTCAAGCCACACAAGACCGAGTAAAACATAGCATCATAATGATGAAACGTTTCGAACAATCTGAATTTTCCAGTCTTATGAAATATTTTGAAGACGTGTTGCATAAGAATCAGTATCTTTCAAACCCATACAGCCCCTCAGAACTCATCTGCATTTGCTTAATCAAACTGCCTGAACATTTACGACATATTATTTTGGCAGGACGTTGCAAAGACGACATTGAAGCATTTCAGGGACTCTTACAAGAATTAGAAATTGACACTGACAATCGCGGAACACGAAATCAGGAACACAACAATTACAGGTCACATCCGTCGCAATTCCGCGATGAAAGAAGTAATAACTTGACACGACAAGGCTACTCTCACAACACAAATCGTAACCAAAACAGACACCACCCGTATGACAACCGTTGGCAGAGTAGTAATAACTACAGGGAAAGATCACCTCTCCGTGGTAATGACTATCACAGAGACAATAAGAGAAACAGACAATATGGGAACCAAAATAAATACTATCAAGGGAGACAGAATAACTTTAGACGCAACGGACCAGCGCGCAGTTACGATTCAGGGAGAAATTCTCCACCATGTGACCGACAAGAAAGAAACTATGGAATCTACCGACATGACGACAGACGATATGATCGTAACGACAGACCTGAATTGCATCAGAACTGGCGGGATTCAAACAGAGCAGGGCCCTCTCGTCACGGTGAATTTGTAGAAGTTAGGTCTCCAAATCCCAATAACGACGCGCGCCAACAAAGAGACAATAGGCAATGACTCACACCGCTGGCAGCAACAAAACGTACTTATGAAACTGATGACGCAGCTGCCGTAGCTAGTAATTACGTAAAAATGGAAGACATTAGGGACATCTTACTCCAGGAACACGACGTAAAACTTAACAACATTGCATATCCTGTGATTCACATTACTGTAAATGACGTAAAATTTACGGCAGTACTTGACTCTGGCAGTCCCATCTCAGTAATTAGTGAAACAGCCTTTAGCAAATGCAACAAATCGAACGATTGCCCCACACTTCCGTTACGTAAGATTAAATTACAAGGTGCAATCTTTGGAAAAAGTGTAGATGTACGCCAACAAACCAACTTAGAATTCTTTTGTCAAAGCCACAGCTTCTCTACGAACTTTCTTATTGTTCCATTATTGTCGACGGAAATTATATTGGGAGTAGACTTTTTGAATGAATTCAAAGCAATCTTAAACTTTCACGATGCTGAAATAAGTTTAGAGAAGGAAGGTAAGTCAATAGCTTTGAAATTTGAAGATTGGCTCTCAAACCATGACGAAGAAATCAATCGGCTTTACCTTCTGTTGGACAACAGTTCGGAATTTTCTACGGAACTAGACACTAACAATCACTATGCAAGAACTGACAGGGATGATATCGACGGCATATTTGAAATTAATGAGTTAATTCAGAATAAAGTTCAAACAATTGAGAATTGTAATGACACTGATAGGCAGGACCTTTTTGAGATTTTACAAGAACATTCCACAGTTTTTACTCATAAAACAGGAACAATCAAGGGATTTCAATACCAATTTCGTGTTCGTGAGCATACTAAACTTTGTGTTAGACCATATGTAATTCCAGCACATTATAGGGACCGTGTTAGAACAGAAATACAATCTATGCTTGACGAATGCATTATTGAGCCTGCAGTAAGCTCATACAACAATCCATTACATGTTGTTGAGAAGAAAAATGGATCGATCAGGCTTGTCTTAGATTCGAGACAAATCAATACGATCATTATTCCTGAAACAGACAGGCCGCAAACGTTGGAAGAACTTCTTCCAAATTTTAATGGTGTAAAAGTGTTGTCTTCCATTGATCTCAGATCCAGCTTTTATCAGATCGAACTTCATCCAGAATGTAGAAAATACACAGCTTTCCTTTGTTTCGGCGTTTGTTATCAGTTTCGGAAACTTCCCTTTGGTTTGAACATTTCTTCAGCAGCATTCATTCGCGGGCTAAATTCCATATTACCTGAGTTCTTAAAACGTCACATCACCTTATATGTGGACGATATTCTAATAGCAGAAGCTTCATGGGAACTACATAATCGCATCCTCAACAGTTTGTTACGTATTTTTGCAGAATCTGGAATTACAGTTAACTTGGAAAAGTCTGAATTCGGTAGGACAAAGCTGAAGTTTTTGGGACATATTATTTCTTCTGAAGGCATTCAGCCGGATCCTGAAAAGTTAGAAGCAATCAGAGCCATTCCAGTTCCATCCACAAAAAGACAAGTCCGCAGTTTTCTAGGTCTCGTAAATTTTTACCGTCGTTTTCTGAATATGCAAATTCTTGTTACACCAAAACTTTGTTCTCTCACTGGAAAAAATACTATTTGGAACTGGGACGAACAAGCACAGTTGGAATTCAATTCTTTGAAAGAAGCGTTACTTCACGCGCCAATCTTAGCTCATCCAGATCTGTCACAAGATTTCTGCCTTAGCACGGATTCTTCTAAAGTCGGTCTTGGTGCCCATTTATTTCAAGAAGCCATAGAAAATGACACTACCATTCAGAAAACCATTGCTTTTGCTAGCCGAGTGCTAACAAAATCTGAAAAAAATTATTCCGTTACTGAATTAGAAGCGTTAGCTATCGTTTGGGCATTTAACAAATTCCGTTTCTTTCTTTCTGGTAAGCACGTAAAAGTATACAGTGATCATCGTGCATTACAATTTCTTATGTCTTCAAAATTAAATCATGACAGGTTAAAACGTTGGGCATTGTTTCTGCAAGAATTCCGCTTCACAATAGTCTACATTCCCGGCAAGGAGAACATTGTTGCGGACGCACTGTCACGCGCACCGGCTGGGCTTGAGAAAAGTACCACAGAAGGCAACCTCGAGAAAAATTTCAGTATTCTTTACATTCAGAAAGTCGCCTTTGAAAACTTCATCACCACATCTTTAAAGGACATTGCTCATGAACAAGATAAAGATCCGATTTGGAAAGACATCAAGAGCAAATGGCATGAAAAGGCACACACACAGATTCGGCATTATTATCTGGTTAGAAACAACATACTGTTCAAACGCTGCACTGTTGATGACAAGCTATGGGTACTCTGCATTCCTGACGATTTTGTTAATAAGCTCATTTGGTACATTCATTTCAGCTACGCACATTTTGGTCCACGAAAATGTTATCATATTCTTCGAACGACTTGTTATTTTAACAATATGGATAAAAGAATTCGAAGAGTCTTGTCTATTTGTAAACTTTGTCAAAAGGCGAAACCATCTACTGTCTCACATCGTGCTCCGTTGTTTCCTATTATTCCTTCTAAATTAAAAGAATTTGCTGCTGTTGATCTCTTGGGACCGCTTGTCAGAACATCCAATGGATTTTCGTACATTCTAGTCGCTGTTGAACTTACTTCAAAATTTGTTTCTTTCACTCCGTTACGTAAAGCCACTGGACGATCTGTCTCCAACGCCTTTGTTAAAAATTTCTTACGTGAAGTTGGCCACGTTGCTAAAGTCATTTCAGATAACGGACCGCAATTTAGATCTGCTGTTTGGTCACGCACGCTTCGGAATCATAAAATCAAACCTGTTTTTATTTCATTGTACTCACCACATTGCAACCCGTCTGAACGGATTATGAAAGAAATCAATAAGCTTTGCAGACTTTATTGTCACAGAAAGCATCAGCATTGGGACAGATATCTACAATTATTTCAAAATGTGCTGAATGAAATGCCTCATGATTCCACTGCTTTACCACCTACTCTTGTACTGAAGAATGAAGAACCACCGAACAGAATCAGAGAGCTTGTACCTTTCCCGAATACACGTAAACTTCGACACAAAGACATAATTGATTTGGCTCTTAAAAATATAGAATCTGCAGCAGACAAAAGGAGAGAACTACACGGTAAAGCAAATGCAAAGAAATTATATATTGGTCAGAAAGTTCTCATTAAAGCTCATTCATTGTCACATAAGAAGATACACTTGAGTCACAAATTCTTTCTAGTTTACAATGGACCTTACAGAATCCGACGTATACCACATGATAATTGCGTTGAAGTTGAAACTCTGCGTACTAGGAAGAGTAAAGGTTTACACCACATTTCACATGTAAAACCGTTTATTGAAAGATAATCTGCTTTTTAACTTTGTCATTGCCATAAAACTTTTCACTTTACATTACTAGTATGCTTGTCAGACTTAGAATCTGTTAACACGCAACAATGTTTGAAGTTAAATATCCAGTCAAGAACCAAGAGAACTTATTGAAACAGAAATGACGAATGCATTGTTATAGTGAACAGACGTCACAGTGTTATTGTGTGTGTACATTCTTGCTTGTTAGTTGCTCGATGACGTAACGACTATAAGGCTCACATACTTAGAACATTTACCAGTACTGCTAATGAGATTTTAATGCAACATTTTGGTTTATTTGAAAATACATTCTGGATTTAAAGTACTTTCTGTGGAATTAATGATGACTTAGCATTTGGTTTCTTTGACAGATACACGATTATATCACGACGCTACTAATGAGTGACAATTTACAATGTTGCTTTTGCGGTGTATCTGTTTTATATCCGCACAGTTTTTCTGAATTCTTCTGGAAAGCAAAACATGTTTTAGTAGTAAGCTACAATGTGAGGGCCTTTTTCGTAGCACAACAATACTTTACAGTATAGTATTTTCTTGATCACAGTAATGTACATAATAATTACGATATCTATACACAAAGCATTTCACTTTCGTTTATGATGGGGTAAGTACATTGACTTCTGCAGAACTTAGCTTTCGGAGGACGATAATTACGACACTTCCACAGAATTATCTTACAGCAAGACGCACATTTAGCGCTACAGGACACGCATTTGAGTGATTAATTTTGTACTTAAAACATTTATTTTTAAAGATATTTGAAGTACAATGATACGAAGTTTTTCCACGATACATTTCATTCCATTGCTGTAATCTGTAACACCTGAGGGTATAATTACATTAATCCTCAGGGGGGTACACGCTTACTTTGTGTACCATGTGTGTGGCAACCACAAGGAACCCTAGCTAATATGGTATTTGCTTATACAACTTTACACATCGGTACCATATTTCTCTAACACACAAATTACACAGCTATCTGATCATTTAACTGAGAGATAATAATTTTTTTACTACATCAGTGTCACATGTTTACGCAATACACAGTTGGGTAACTTCACACTTATGAAACTGTATTTTGTCTGTACTTTGTAAACTGTTCATATTTTTTCGGAACCATTGTGATACTATGAGAGCTTTGAATGATATATTTGGTAAGGGAGCATGATTTTAAAGTACGTTTGAGGTAGATGACACTATTGAAATGAGCAGAGAATTTTTTTTAGGTTTTGAAATTATTACAGAAAGCTATGACGTTTTTGAGATTTGACTGAGGTGTTATGATGTTATTATTACGACGACGATGTGTACTATGCTGTTATGTTTATGATCAATAAGATGATGCTACCGTATATGAGGAATAAGAAGTATGTTGGAAACCAAGAATCGTACTTTAAGAGTTATGAAATGTGCGTAAATGCGTGACTGTATCACAATGCTGACGAATATTTTATTTGGACACTTATATTTATAGGATTTTCTTTCTACAGATTTGCAACGCTAATTCTTGAGCTGTGAAATATTTTTATGTGAGACTGTCACTATAGCGGAAACTGCTGTCGTAAATATTTCCGTAAGAAAGTTAAGTGGCCACCTGCACGTGATGCGTCCCGGGCACCCACCTGGGCGACAGCCGCCCGAAAAAAAGCCATTAGCCTTTCAGCGGCACAGGTAGAAAAAAAAGAAAGGGGAGGCCATTGTCCTCGCTATTGACATTTCCTTGTTGAAAGCATACTGTGGAGCTCGTAATTTATGATATTTACTAAAATGCCTAATGAAATGATTAGAAACATATTACATCTATTGTCTTTGTAGTTAAGAGATTGCTCATTTTGTTTAATATCTGGTTTCCAGCTGTGTTGCAGCATTGGTTTCATAAAATAAAATTAAATGCATTTGCTAATGTGAACACTTTCTGTCAACAGATCTATTAAATAATAATTTTGTGATCCACATTCTTCAAAAAAGGAGCACTTGGAAAGGAAAGAACAATAAGAAGGGACTAGTAACAGTAACTGCATACATAATATTCTTTTCAAGTACATGGTAATATTTCTTTTACAATAAGTTGTTGTGGTGCACCACTTTAATTACTTAGACATTAAGATGTGATTATACATTTCCCTTATCTGCATTGTTATCTTTAGTGGACTATTTTTTCTGCTTGAGCTATGTCATGTTTAGATATAAGCTGCTGTTTGCCAGGCATAATGCTACTGAACTTTAATTTGTGTTACTCTGCTAAGCCAGATTTATTTTTTTGTTTGCTGCGCATTGCCTCATATTAGTTGTAATGTTGAATTGCTTGGTAATTTAGATTTACTGTAGCTTGCTTTGCGATTTTCCATTTTTTTTTCATTGCTGTTTATATTAATTGTTTTATGTGCTGCTGCATTGCCTTGTCCCTTAGTTTAGCATCTGAGCTCAGTAGATTTAAGTTAGCTTAAGAGGGGGTAGACTATATAAGAAACTGACTATGGAGAATAGGTAAAGAATGCATTGCGAAGTTATATGAAAAAGATTTGGGCCCAAATGAGTATTGTACAATCAGAAATAATTATTTTGAAAGAAATATGAACAGAATACAGAAAGCAGGCTTAGATAGGACTTTTTGGGAATAATGATGAACAAAGGGAGATCTCCATGCAAAATACTGCAGTAAAACAAACCCTGTCCTTTCCCTTTTGTGTTATCCCACTATATGTTTGTGTACCCTTGTGTATTTGTTTTCTTCCTGTCTCTGTGTACTGTTTCATAGAACTTTTTTCTCTTCTAATACCAAGTTACATTCACTATGATGAGGAATACGGTTATCCTCAAATACAATTGGCATTAATAATGTGTTATTTACTTTGTAAAGATGTTTAGACATTATTTATTCTGTTTTGTGTTAATGCTCATGTGTGAAGTTGATGTTTCGAAAGTTATTCTGATCTTTTATGTATTTACTTATGTCATAATTCCTGTAACACTGATGTATATGTTAGTTCGATTCTTTTGTAAAGCCTGTACCACGAATGTTATCTGTATTGTTATGTTCTTTAATGATGTGTTTTGTACCTTTGTAATTGTATTCTTATGTTATAAAATTGTAATTGACACCAGCTCATCAAATTAAGTAACTTGCAAGTTACATTTCACTGCACAGGTTTCAGTTGGTCATAGTATATGGACAATATGTGAGAAGTAGGGACTGTTAGTGTTTGCACGTGTGTTAATAATTCAGCAAGGGACTGGATAACAGCATTGCTGGTTCTAAGGACAATTCCAAAAACTTTGTGAGTGCACAAGTGGTGGTTTATGGACTTGCTATATTATCCGCAAGACTCTTCAATGGTGATTGTGCACCTGCACAGTCACAACAGATGGCTGCTGGCTATCTCTACAAGGACTACAGTGGGTCTACATCTTTGATGATCCATCAATATCATTATTTCTACAAGGACTGCAGTGGGTCTGCACCTCTGGTGGCCCACCAATACCGTAATCTCTACCAGGACTACAGTGGGTCTGCTCTGTGATGACCTACATACCAATACTCTTCAAAATTTCGACTGACTCTGCTGTGGGTTTGCTCTGTTGTGGCCCATTACCTGTATGCATGTCAAGAGTCAGCACTGTCTTTCCGTTGGAAGGACAACACTACTTCTTCAAGACTGCATGGAAATCCACTACTTCTGTGTGCATTTTCTTTTACTGCTCAGACTTTGAGAAAAACTCTGCATTTTTACTGTGATGAACAATCTGGACTGTCTTTATGGACTGTGAGAAATTTTTAGCTTTTGACCAACATTGTATCAATAAGTGTGTGCATTTGATTTCTTTGTTATTGTAATTATGAAAATTTTTTTTCAAATCTGTATTGGCCACTGCCCAAACCAATTTGTAAAATTTTTTGTGGGGAGCATGGGGGCTATGTAAGTAGGCTGTTTAGGTTTCTTATTGGTAATGCCACCTCTGTATGAAAATCACTGGCTGTGCTGTGTGCAGTCTGTGGCTGCTTTGCATTGTTGTAATACTCGCCATTGTAGTGTTGGGCAGCGGCAGCTGGATGTGAACAGCGCGTAGCGTTGCGCAGTTGGAGGTGAGCCGCCAGCAGTGGTGGGTGTGGGGAGAGAGATGGCGGAGTTTTGAAATTTGTCATGAACTGCTATATTTATATATGATGATATCAAGGTAAATACATTGTTTGTTCTCTATTAATATCTTTCATTTGCTAACTATCCCTATCAGTAGTTAGTGCCTTCCATAGTTTGAATCTTTTATTTAGCTGGCAGTAGTGGCGCTCGCTGTATTGCAGTAGCTTGAGCAGCGAAGATTTTTGTGAGGTAAGTGATTTGTGAAAGGCATAGTTTAATGTTAGTCAGGGCCATTCTTTTGTAGGGAATTTTGAAAGTCAGATTGCGTTGCGCTAACAAAATATTGTGTGTCAGGTTAAGCACAGTCATGTATAATTGTTCAAAGGGGACGTTTCAAGGTCGACAACGTATTTTTCAACGAGATCGCCAAGAAGCGGAAGATAGTCTCCATTGAGCTGCGTAATACATTATATTCTTTCCAGATCAGATTTTCAGAGCCATATAATGAGCGCACTATAGTATTTTAAAAACGTGATCCAAAGCATTTCCAGATTTTACGAAGCTTCCAAAGTCATTAACGTAAAGTTAATCATGAAACTCAATTTTACATGACTACGAGATTAAATCTGATTTTCATTAAAGAGATTAGCCGAACTTGCAATTAAATAAATTAACTTTAACACAAGATTTTCATTTACGAAGTTAATTCAAACGATAAGGCGTGGACGCGTCAGGAGTAGTACCGCAGCTGTGGACAAGGTAGAGGAATGTGATATGTCTTAAACCACTGTACAGAAACAAAGGTGGGTGGAGAAACAGAAATTTAAAATCAAGCATTATGGAATGAGAGACAATGAAAACCTGTGAGGCTGTATTACCAAATGGCGAAAATGTTAGAAGACGCCATTTTCCGTGCAACTCGTAATTTTCAAAGTAATGTGCAATATCAAAGAGATAGACAGTTACACGATAAAAACAATGAAGCCTCTCGTTTGACCATAGCTTCATTCATTCTCGAGCTCTATCTCAGTTTTTACAGTACAAAGTGAATGGTCATAACACGAGAAGGCTAGTGGATGTGCTCAGCATATTGTCTAGCACATAGTAAGGTTGTTGTCGTCCACTTCACCCATTCCTCATGGACTTTGATCAACGTATTTACTGAAATACAAGTGCAAACGCCAATAGTCTGCCCTCTGAGGTGACCCTGGTTTCCTAAGGGAAGCGGGGAGTGCTGTGCTGTGAAACCTACTGAACAATGCCAGACCAGCATTTGATGCTGCTCCATCCTTAAACATTTCGTTCGCCCAACTTCCGTTTTGTCTGCGACGGATCCAGTTCCACGGAATTTCGCGAGAATATGACCATCGCACTGTGGGTAACGGGCTGTGTATCTGGATGGCGTTGATTGACATCCTCTGCGATAACACAGGTGCTTCTCTCTTCTGATATGGGGACGATCTCAGTGCGTTCGGCTTGCGTTACGCCATCAGCCTTCACCTCAACTGTAAGGAAGAAACAACAATTATAACTCGTTAACGTACAAAGCCGTACTCAAATGCAAAAGTACGTTGTTTTTCTTGTTTAACTTCCTATATGTTTTATCTGTTTGGTATTTCACAAGACCTGCCTTTCATTCGAAAATTAAGAGTTGCATCCAAGACAACGGATTCAAAAATACCCACCATGTTCGTTGCATAGTCTCACAGATTTTTGCATTTACCTATCTCAAGCAACTTTGTAACACAGAGACTTTCCAGAGACGTTTAGAGCACTTGTCTAAGTCTCTACAGCCGTCTAGCCTAGTATCTATACAAAAGTAGGGTTGAAATACACTGAAGAGCCAAAGAAACTGGCACACCTGCCTAATATCGTGTAGACTCCCCGTGAGCACGCAGAAGTACCGCAAGGCGACGTGGCATGGACTCGACTAATGTCTGAAGTAGTGCTGGAGGGAATTGACACCATGAATCCTGTAGGTCTGGCCATAAATCCGTAAGAGTACGAGAGGGTGGAGATCTCTTCTGAACAGCACGTTGCAAGACATCTCAGATATGCTGAACAATATTCATGTGTGGGGCGTTTGGTGGCCAGCGGAAGCTTTTAAATTCAGAAGTGTGTTCGTGGAGCCACTCTTTAGCCATTCTGGACGTGTGGGGTGTCGCATTATCCTGCTGGAATTGCCCAAGTCCTTCGGAATGCAAAATGGACACGAATGGATGAAGGTGATCAGACAGGATGCTTACGTACCTGTCGCCTGTCAGAGGCGTATATAGATGTATCAGGGGTTCCATATCACTCCAACTGCACACGCCGCACACCATTACAGAGCCTCCACCAGCCTGAACAGTCCCCTGTTGACATGCAGGATCCGTGGATTCATTAGGTTGTTTATCCACTCGATACATTTTGAAGCGAGACTCGTCCGACCGGGCAACATGTTTCCAGTCATCAACAGTCCAATGTCGGTGTTGACTGGCCCAGGTGAGGCGTAAGGCTTTGTGTCGTGCAGTCATCTAGGGTACACGAGTGGGCCTCCGGCTCCGAAGGCCCATGTCGATGATATTTCGTTGAATGGTTCGCACGCTGACATTTGTTGACGGCCCAACATTGAAATCTGCCGCCAGTTTGTGGAAGGGTTGCACTTCTGTCATCTTGAACGATTCTCTTCATTCGTCGTTGGTCCCGTTCTTGCAGGATATTTTTCCGGCCGCAGCGATGTCGGAGATTCGATGTTTTACCGGATATACTCGTGAAATGGTTGTGCGGAAAAATCCCCTCTTCATTGCTACTTCGGAGACGCTGTGTCCCATCTCTCATCCGCCGACTATAACACGACGTTCAAACTAACTTAAATTTTGATAATCTGCCATTGCAGCAGCGGTAACCGTTCCAACAACTGTGCCAGACACTTGTTGTCTTATATAGACGTTATAGACCGCAGCGTCGTGTTCTGCCTATGTACAAATATCTCTGTATTTGTACACGCATGCCTAAACCAGTACTTTTGGCGCTTCTGTGTAAAACTAAACTGCTATTCCAATCACAGATTCGGGTTGCCTATAGGACTGCGAGTTTAATAGTAGCAAATACGGGATTGCACACCCATTTATTTAAAAAAACGATGAATTAATTTCTCTTAGTTATGCAGAAAAAGTAATTTTCTCAAGCCATCTGTAATCCCAGAGAGCTTTCGCCTGAGTATACGACTATCAGATGGTGGGAACGTGAAGTTTCTGAGTTCACCAATCAGTTATTTCATAAATTCGTCAAAATGGCGTAGAACGCAGAAGATCCAGTGGCCGTTGGTTTCAAAATCCACGCCAAGGCGACGGCTGCGAGGAGGGACACCGGCTTCACCCGCGTCCAGACGCCTGGTGCCATCCCAGTAACACCAACCTTGGCGTAGGCGGACCAAACAGCCCCTCGGCTGTAAGGCTAGGCGACCTTCGGCATTTTCCCCTTCCCTCGTATTGGTAGCAGCGACATTCTGCTGTCGGGTGAAACATACAGTGTGCGAGGATCCGAGATTACAAAACGACTGAGAGTCTCCTTCTCGCCCTCAGTTTGTGGCAGTGCTTCGTTGGGTCAGTTCGGGGCAGTACAACGTATGTTTTATTTCGCGACCAGCAGTCGTGCTGCAATATACGCCGTTCTGCTTGCATTTATTCGTTTCCACTATCATGGAAGCAGTCAGGCACCACTATGCTCAGTTTTGATCAAGTCATTCGTGGTAGAATGCTCATACCAAACTACCGTGTTTAAGATGTGCGTATTCGGTTTGGACCGTGAGCTATCAGTCACCCGGTTTTATCAATGTTAATTAGGTAGCGTTTGTCGTGCTGCCCCTTTTCGTGTTCTCGCAACGTGTTTAGATTCATGGCTGTTTACCATAAATTGTGATTCGAATCCTTGATAAGGTGCCTCAGAACTCTCTCTAGCGACTGGAATAGTTATTGTTATCTTTGTCCCTATTTTGTTTCTTCCATACAATAATCGCTTTTACCGCAGCAAGCCTGCTGATGGCCTGTGTAGTCCGAAAGTGTGGACTGGATAGTTAACATCTGTTTGTATCGAGACTGCACCACATTTCAATATGTTTTCGAGAATATATCTGCTTTTCTTTTAGCTGCATGTCACTGGTCTGTCATCTCCCTCAATTGCCTTCATCAACCGATTAATTTCAATCGGCAATCGATATTCCTGCGATAAGTGAAAAAAAAAAATCGATTCCGTCACGGCCCATAGAACAGCAGACCATCAGGTGAAGTTATTCTAATCTAATGGTAGGGAAGACAGTGACAGGCAGAACTCATTTCTGTCTTTTATTTCGAACCCTCCAAAGCCAAAACAAAAAAGAGCAAGCTACTACTTGACTTTAAATTCGTGCTTACACACTTGTTTTTATTCTAAATGGGGTTCAACGCCCTACCTGCCACACTCTCCATAAATGTTGCCGATGCATATATTCGTAGCATTTTTTGATAAGTTTAATAAACACAACAGCTACATGTAACAGAGACTTCAGTCATCAATAACACATTCTCCTCTACTATTTACAAGTCTACCAAAACTGGGGTAAGTTTTCGATGCCGCGTCTGTAGAAATCAAGTGATTTTGAGGCGAAGAACTCACCGAGCCAAATTCGGAGCGCATTTTCATCCGGAAAGGAAGCTCCAAGAAGGTTGTTCGATAGAGTGCGGAAAAGACGAAAATCTGAAGGCGCAAGGTCAGATGAATAAGGTGTGTGCGGAATTTTTCCAACCCAACTCCTGTATAGCGTTTTTTTTTTTTTTTTTTTTTTTTTTTTTTTTTTTTTTTTTTTTTTTTTTTTTTTTTTTTTCAGTGTAGTACAATGTGGGCTGGCGTCATCGTGGAGTAGCGTCACTTCACGTAGTCTTCACCGAGCAAGGTGGCGCAGTTGTTAGCACGTTGGACTCGCATTCGGAAGGACGACGATTCAAACCCGCGTCCGTCCATCCTGATTTAGGTTTTCCGTGATTTCCCTAAATCACCTCACGCAATTGCATAGATGGTTCCTTTGACAGGACATGGCCGATTTCCTTCCCTAATCCGATGGGGCCGATGACCTTGCTGTTTCGTCCCTTCCCCCAAATCAACCAACCAACATATTCTTCCTGGCCGTTTTTCTTGGATTATGTCTGCAAGATGTCTCGGTTGTTGACAAATATGTCATCAGTGATGGCTACACCTTGGGGAAGCAATTCGTAGCGCACACCATGTTCCACCAGATGGGTAATTCCTTTCTTTTCCTCGTGTTAGCATAAAGACCCTATTTCTCGTCACCAATAAAGATACAGGATAGGAATGTTCAAAATGTTCAAATGTGTGTGAAATCTTATGGAACTTAACTGCTAAGCTCATCAGTCCCTAACCTTACATACTACTTGACATAAATTATCCTAAGGACAAGCACACACACCATGCCCGAGGGAGGACTCGAACCTACGTCGGGACCAGCCGGACAGTCCATGACTGCAGCGCCCTAGACCGCTCGACTAATCCCGCGCCGCGCGGCCAGGGTAGGATCGGTCGGTGTTGTTCCCCAGCCAGTTGATGACGAGCAAACAGAGATGTACTTACGGTCACCCGCTGATTTTTGGGATTTCAGCTTAGAGCAGATCTCGCACGATGATGGAATGATCACAGTTCATCACAATTGCGTCCTCGTGTGCACTGACACGGATCATCGTAGATTAATGCGTTTAAAGAAACCCCGAAGATCTTCCTGAACGTGGAGAGGCACTAATATCAAAACGATCCTCCTTAGAACGGTAAACCATTTTCTTGGCGGGCTCTGTCAATGGCATTATCGCCATACGCGGCACAAATGTTTCTGGCTGCCTCTCAGTTGTCACCCCTCTACTGAACTCAGACAGAAGAATATGTCGGAAACGTTCCGATATCTCCACTTGGCACTCCGTTTTCTAGAATCCACTGCTCCACTTATTGTCTCCAAATGACAAAATGTATACTCAAATAGCGACAGTGAACCGCAAATAAAAAAATGACAATCGACAAATAACCCCCTATCAACCAGAATACCAACATGCGAAACAAAAGCGCTACAAGCTCATGCACCAACCTAAATAATGTGTAGAATAGTACTGTAAAATTTCTTCAGTGAACCTGTTAAACTGGTGTGAAATAATTTGCAGCGTTGTGAATTGTTTTATTCATTTTTTCCGTCGAACTCAATAAAAAATGTGTTGGCATCCTAAGCAGCTAGTTGAATCATTGCGAACTTCCAAACAGCACATTCTTCGTAGCGATCAAAGGAGCCTCAAGGCTGGGTGATCCACGAACCGGCGACCACGTGCTGGCTGCTGCCACAAGGAACATCGGATGAAGATTCGAGGTGGCTGATTAGTAGAACGCTGTGATGTGTGTCTGAAGAGCATACGTCCACCTACGGCACCTCACCTGATCTGTGGAACTGTCACAACAAGGTGCATCATCACGCCCTTGCCAGTAACGTCATATTGGGTGAACACTATTTATATGTGGCTAGGGCCTCCCGTCGGGTAGACCGTTCGCCTGATGCAAGTCTTTCGAGTTGACGACACGTCGGCGACTTGCGTGTCGATGGGGATGAAATGATGATGATAAGGACAACACAACAGCCAGTCCCTGAGCGGAGAAAATCTCCGACCTAGCCGGAAATCGAACGCGGGCCGTTAGGTAGGACATTCCGTCGCGCTGACCAATCACCTAGGGGAGACTTTGATTGTACGTGGCGTAGACTGAGGTGACAAAAGTCATGTGATACCCCCTAATATTGCGTTGGACCTCCGTTTCCCGGGAGCAGTGCAGCATGACGACGTGGCATGGTTTCAATATGTTGTTGGAAGTCACCTGCAGAAATATTGAGTCGTGCTGCTCCCACAGCTGCGCATAAATGCGGAAGTGTTGACGATGCAGGATTTGGTGCACGAACTGACCTCTCGACCGCGTCTCATGAATTTCCGATGGGATTCAGGTAGGGCCATTGGGGGTGGTCAAACTATTCGCTCGGAGTGTCCAGAATATTCTTCAAACCAATCGCAAACAGTTGTGGTCTTGGGACATGGCGCATTGTCATTCATAAAAATTCCATCATTGTTTGTGAACATGAAGTCCGTGAATGGCTGCAGTTGGTCTCCAAGCAGCGGAACATCCAGAGGATCCAGTCCGTTCCACTTAATCACGTCCCACACCATTATGGAGCCACCACCAGCTTGCACAGTGTTTCCTTTACAACTTGGAGCCATGGCTTCGCGGGGTCTGCTCCGCACTCGAACCCTACCATCAGTTCTTACAAACTGAAATCGCGAGTCATATGACCAGGTCACGGTTTTCCAGTCTTCTATGGTCAAATCGATATGGTTACGAGCCCAGGAGAGTCGCTGCAGGCGATGTCGTAATGTTAGCACACAGTCAACATGGGTTTAGAAAACATCGTTCCTGTGAAACACAACTAGCTCTTTATTCACATGAAGTGCTGAGTGCTATTGACAAGGGATTTCAGATCGATTCCGTATTCCTGGATTTCCGGAAGGCTTTTGACACTGTACCACACAAGCGGCTCGTAGTAAAATAGCGTGTTTATGGAATATCGTCTCAGTTGTGTGACTGGATTTGCGATTTCCTGTCAGAGAGGTCACAGTTCGTATTAATTGACGGAAAGTCATCGTGTAAAACAGAAGTGATTTCAGGCGTTCCGCAAGGTAGTATTATATGCCCTTTGCTGTTCCTTATCTATATAAACGATTTGGGAGACAATCTGAGCAGCCATCTTCGGTTGTTTGCAGAAGACGCTAATAAAGTCATCATAAGATCAAAAAAACTGAAAAACGATTTAGAAAAGACATCTGAATAGTGCGAAAAGTGGCAGTTGACCTTTAATAACGAAAAGTGTGAGGTCACCCACATGAATGCTAAAAGGAACTCGTTAAACTTCGGTTGCACGATAAATCAGTCTAATCGAAAAGCCGTAAATTCAAAACTAAATACCTAGGTATTACAATTACCAACAACTTAAATTGGAAGGAAAACATAGAAAATGTTTCGGGGAAGGCTAACCAAAGACTGCGTTTTATTGGTAGGACACTTAGAAAATATAACAAACGTACTAAAGAGACAGCCTACACTAAGCTTGTCCGTCCTCTTTTAGAATACTGCTGCGCAGTTTGCGATCATTACCAGATAGGACTGACGGAGTACATCGAAAAAGTTCAAAGAAAGGCAGCACATTTTGTATTACCGCGAAATATGGGAGACAGTGTCACAGAAATGATATAGGATTTGGGCTGGAAATCATTAAAAGAAAGGCGTTTTTCGTTGCGACGGAATCTTCTCACGAAATTACAATCACCAACTTTCTCCTCCGAATGGGAAACTATTTTGTTGACACCGACCTACATAAGGAGGAACGATCACCACGATAAAATAAGGGAAATCAGAGCTCTTCCGCGCGCTATAGGAGATTGGAATAATAGAGAATTGTGAAGGTGGTTCGATGAACCCTCTACCAGGCACTTAAATGTGATTTGTAGGGTATCCATGTAGATGTAGAAAGGAACTCTCGTCGGTCGTCTGCTGCATTAGCTCTTTAACGCGAAATTTCGCCACCTCTTTCGTAACGGATACGTTCGTCGTACGTCCCACATACATTTCTGCGGTAATTTCACGCAGTGTTGCTTGTCAGCACTGACAGCGCTACACAAACAGCGCTGCTCTCGGTCGTTAAGTGAAGGCCGCCGGCCACTTCGTTGTTCGTGGTGACAGATAATGCTTGAAATCTGGTATTGTCTGCACATTCTTGACACTGTGGATCGTGGAATATTGAATCCCCTAACTATCTCCGAAATGGAATGCCTCAGGTGTCCAGCTCCTGCTACCAATTCGCATTGAAGGTCTACTAATTCCCGTCGTGCTTCCATAATCACGTCAGAAACCAGTTCACATGAGTCACCCGAGTACAATTGACAGCTCCACCAGTGCACTGCCATATACCTAGTGTAAGCGATACTACCTGCTATCCTATGTATTTTGTCACCTCAGTGTATTTACACAACTGGCCATTGAAACTGATACATCACGAAGATGTGCTACAGGCGCGAAATTTAACCGACAGGAAGAAGATGCTGTGATATGCAAATGATTAGCTTTTCAGAGCATTCACACAAGGTTGGCGCCGGTAGCGACACCTACAACGTGCTGACACGAGGAAAGTTTACAATCAATTTCTCATACACAAACTGCAGTTGACCGGCGTTGCCTGGGGAAACGTTGTTGTGATGCCTCATGTAAGGAGGAGAAATGCGTACCATCACGTTTCCGACTTTGATAAATGTCGGATTGTACCGTGTCGCGATTGCGGTTTATCGTATCGCGACATTGCTGCTCGTGTTGGTCGACATTAAATGACTGTTAGCAGAACATGGAATCGGTGGGTTCAGGAGGGTAATACGGAACGTCGTGCTTTGTCCCAACGGCCTCGTGTCACTAGCAGTCGAGATGACAGGCATCCGCATGGCAGTAACGGATCGTGCAGCCACGTCTCGATCCCTGAGTCAGCAGATGGGGACGTTTGCAAGACGACAACCATCTGCACGAACAGTTCGACAACGTGTGCAGCAGCGTGGATATCAGCTCGGAGATCATGGTTGCTGTTACCCTTGACGCTGCATCACAGATAGGAGCGCCTGCGATGGTGTTCTCAACGACGCACCTGGGTACACGGATGGCAAAGCGTCATTTTTTCGGATGAATCCAGGTTCTGTTTACAGCATCATGATGGTTGCATCCGTGTTTGGCGACATCGCGGTGAACGCACATTGGAAGCGTATATTCGTCATCGCCATACTGGCGTATCACCCAGCGTGATGGTATGGAGTGCCATTGGTCACACGTCTCGGTCACCTCTTGTTCGCATTAACGGCACTTTGAACAGTGGACGTTACATTTCAGATGAGTTACGACCCGTGGCTCTACCCTTCATTCGATCGCTGCGAAACCCTACATTTCAGCAGGATAATGCCCGACCGCATGTTGCAGGTCCTGTACGGGCCTTTCTGGATACAGAAAATGTTCGACTGCTGCCCTCGCCAGCGCATTCTCCAGATCTCTCACCAATTGTAAACGTGTGGTCAATGGTGGCCGAGCAAAAAAATGGCTCTGAGCACTATTGGACTTAACATCTGAGGTCATCAGTCCCCTAGCACTTAGAACTACTTAAACCTAACTAATCTAAGGACATCACACACATCCATGCCCGAGGGAGGATTCGAACCTGCGACCGTAGTGGCCACTCGGTTCCAGACTGAAGCACCTAGAACCGCTCGGCCACCAGTGGCCGGCGTGGCCGAGCAACTGGCTGGTCACAATACGCCAGTCACTACTCTTGATGAACTGTGATATCGTGTGAAGCTCTATGGGCAGCTGTACCTGTACACGCCAACCAAGCTCTGTTTGACTCCAAGCCCAGGCGTATCAAGGCCGTTATTACGGCCAGAGGTGGTTGTTCTGGGTACTGATTTCTCAGGATCTATGCACCCAAACTGCGTGAAAATGTAATCACATGTCAGTTGTAGTAAAATACATTTGTCCAATGAATATCCATTTATCATCTGCATTTCTTCTTGGTGTAGCAATTTTAGTGGCCAGTGGTGTAGATGTGTCGCAATATCTCGATTTATGGATGCAGAAGTTGTCGGTACGTGCCGCACGCCTGTCTTCCACATCGCTACCCGCAAGTTACCGGCGTGCAGCGGCGAACGCAGGAGCGCAGAAAGCGGGCGCGTGGGCGGCAGAGCGAGCGGACGGGCCTAAGAGGCCGGCGCATTAGGCTCATTACGGACGCACGTGCACGGAGCACGTGTTGACATTCGGTTTGTAAATGCCCGGCCGGGCAGCTTTGCGCGACTACGCCGGCGCGCGGGACCGCTGCTCGCTGCGGCCTCGGAAGCCACAATAATATTTATGACAGTTTTCAAACAAGCCGGGCGGATGGGGCGAGGTGTCGTGTCGCTTCGAAATGGGGTTTCCTCTTCTTTCTTTCCTTTTTTTTGGCAGTGCCTGTCCTCCTCCCTGCCGGCCCACGCCTCGGCACCACTTCGGCGGCTAGATGCTCAGCCGCGTCGACGTACGGGCAGCGTAAACATTTCTGTCGGCGCGGTAATATATGGCCGGCGCTCGTCCGCGGCCGTTCTGTTTGCTGGAGGAGCGAACGCCAGGCAGCGGGGCCCGCGCAGCTTCCGTGCTGCCGACGCCTCCTCACGCGGCCTCCGCTGTCAGCCGCGACGGAGCGCTGGTGGCTTTGGTACTTAGCGTCCATCCAACATCTGGCCGCGAGGCAGGGGTGGCGGGACCCTGCCCCTGGGAGTGGCAAGCAGTTTAGAGTGTACTGTCGGCCAAAGGCATTTCTTACTTCTTCCAAAACCTTAAGTCGAAAGTGGAAAAATTACAACCATGGTGCCGTAATACTAACAAGGGAACCTCCCCATCGTACCCCCCTCAGATTTAGTTATAAGTTGGCACAGTGGATAGGCCTTGAAAAACTGAACACAGATCAACCGAGAAAACAGGAAGAAGTGGTGTGGAACTATGAAAAAAATAAGCAAAATATACAAACTGAGTAGTCCATGCGGAAGATAGCCAACATCAAGGACACTCTGAGCTCAGGAGTGGCGTGGTCGCATGGTTAGCGTGAGCAGCTGCGGAACAAGAGGTCATTGGTTTGAGTCTTCCCTTGAGCGAATAGTTTAATTTTTTATTTTCAGACAATCATCACCACACGTACTGTTTATCAACAAATGTAGGAAATAATCATACAAATGTTCGACAATCTTTCGATCCCTGAAGGAACTTTCCTATTCCTTACAGTTCGGAAAATATTCATTGACCTTGTTATTGAAGTCGCGAGCTATATTTGCTGGATTCGTATTGCCCACGGAATACATCTCACGTATTTAAAGCACTCTCGTCCAAAGTAGCGAACAGTCAACTGCCAGCCAGGGAGTCTCGTTAGCAGGAATACTCTCTCTTCCGTGCGCTGTAGTCGACTGACGTCGTGTGTTTCGATGTTTGTTTAGGTCTAGCGTCCCCATACTACGGCGCAGTTACCTCGCATCGGACGGACGGACGGACGGATAGATAATAATTGTCTGAAAATAAAAAATTAAACTTTTCACTCGAGGGAAGACTTGAACCAAGGACCTCTCGTTCCGCAGTTGCTCACGCTAACCACGCTACCACGCTACTCCTGAGCTCAGAGTGTCCTTGATGTTGGCTATCTTCCGCATGGACTACTCAGTTTGTATATTTTGCTTATTTTTTTCATAGTTCCACACAACTTCTTCCTATTTTCTCGATTGATCTGTGCCAACTTATAACTAAATCTGAGGGGGGTGCGATGGGGAGGTTCCCTTGTAAGATGACCATTTCACCTACTAAATCAACTTACCTCTTACTTAAAGGACAGCTGGTTAGAAACCCAACCGTGAGAATCGAGGGCACGTCAGTTCTTCGGAGACGGGAGATACGTTACTTGGAAATCATCATCGACGAAACGTGGAACTTCGCTAAGCACATTGAAACTGTAACCCAGAAAGCATTACAACTATTGAATAACCTCATTTCCATTGGACATAAAAGATTTCACCTTCCGCCTCATCTGATAAAATTATATCATAATACTATATTAACGTCAATAGTGGGTTACGGCTCGGGAGTCTGGGCTCATAGGCTCACGAGGGTGGTGGCCGCCGTGACAGTGAGAACGGTACAAAGGAACATGCTACTAAGATCTGTGGGGGCTTATAGAACATCCCCAGGGGGAGCCCTGTTAGTTAAAATGGGGCTCTGTCCTCTGTATACAGGGTGTTACAAAAAGGTACGGCCAAACTTTCAGGAAACATTCCTCACACACAAAGAAAGAAAATATGTTACGTGGACATGTGTCCGGAAACGCTTACTTTCCATGTTAAAACGCATTTTATTACTTCTCTTCAAATCACCTTAATTATGGAATGGAAACACAGCAACAGAACGTACCAGCGTGACTTCAAACACTTTGTTACAGGAAATGTTCAAAATGTCCTCCGTTAGCGAGGATAGATGCATCCACCCTCCATCGCATGGAATCCCTGGTGCGCTGATGCAGCCCTGGAGAATGGCGTATTGTATCACAGCCGTCCACAATGCGAGCACGAAGAGTCTCTACAGTTGGTACCGGGGTTGCGTAGACAAGAGCTTTCAAATGCCCCATAAATGAAAGTCAAGGGGGTTGAGGTCAGGAGAGCGTGGAGGCCATGGAATTGGTCCGCCTCTACCAATCCATCGGTCACCGAATCTGTTGTTGAGAAGCGTACGAACACTTCGACTGAAATGTGCAGGAGCTCCAGCGTGCATGAACCACATGTTGTGTCGTACTTGTAACGGCACATGTTCTAGCAGCACAGGTAGAGTATCCCGTATGAAATCATGGCGGTGAGTCGAGGAAGTACAGTACATACTGACGAAACTAAAGAGAGCTCTAACATGGAAATTAAGCGTTTCCGGACACATGTCCACATAACATCTTTTCTTTATTTGTGTGTGAGGAATATTTCCTGAAAGTTTGGCCGTAGCTTTTTGTAACACCCTGTATAAAAATAAGAGAGCAGGCCGCATGATACTGGGCTAAGAAAGACAACATTAAAAAAGTAGAAGAAATTATGGCAGCACCTGTTAGGGATAAGGGTGAGATAAGGAGGAGGGGTGAGGATTTGTGGCAGGAGTTATGGGAGATGGACGAAACTGGTAGAAGGACTTTTCAGTTCCTACCAAATGTAAGGGAAAGAATGTGAATGCAATATTTTTGAGCCGACTCGGGGATTGTTCCCCTTCCTCACTGGTCATGGCCCCTATCCGACATATCTATGTCGGTTTGGGAAAAGGGCGACTCCCGCGTGTGACTGTGGCGCATCAGAGGGTACTCCTGATCATGTGGTTTATGAGTGCCCCCTTTTCGATGATGTAGCAGCCGCACTACGACAACAACTGCCGAGTAACAATACATACGACCTACTCAGACAAGAAGAGACCTTTCAAACACTGAACACACTAGCCAACGAGGTATCACGAGATGCACTAACAATTTTCTTGAGAGACTTTCGTGACTAGTTGGTAATCACCAATCGCGTCCAGCGCTCCGATCTCGTACCGCCTGTTCGTGGATAGGTCGACTAAACAGTTGGAATCCGCCACGTGCAGGACTAGGGGGACTGCGGTGATCTACTTCACGGACTTGACAAATGCACCGATTATGACGTAGATTAGGTAGTAGTTCTAGTAAAATAGAATAGGATAGTAGATTAGGAACCTGCAGCGACGATTAACTCCTTGCCTGCCCTGTGCCAGGGGCATGCTCATAAGGTTTAGCTCTATGAGTCAGGCACGCAAGTAGGTTTATATTAACACTGGCACACATGTAACGCTGCAGGCAGTTAACACAAATCACCTGTAGTTATTAGAAAGTATGCTAACACTAGAAGTAGTCTGCCCACTTACCCACTCTGTAGTATCGCAAATTAAATATGTAGTAGCTGCAATTATAATAACATTATAGATTATTAAGACCCACTAATCACTAAGGTGGTGGGTTACTCTTGTATAATTATTATAAATGGAAATAAAGAATTTTTCTCTTAAAAAAAAAAAAAACTTAAGTCGCCCATCTGGAAATTGGGCATATGGATTTTCCGCGAAGCAGCAGAAAGTGCTGTAACATCCACGAGATAAATTTTAGCTACAACGCGACGAGAGGAAAATATTCCTCTAACAGTTATAAACATTATCTATCCGACATATAGAAAAACAGTGAAATAAAACAAAACGATGATAAATATTAATTATTTATATAATATTTTATGATGTAATTGGGCATATCGATGCGTATCATACAAAGACAATGATAATTGTAAATTCCTTTTATGATCCGCTTTCGTCTTCATTTGTTTTTACCTTTTTTTTTGGGTGGCTTTTGTACGTTGCGGACGCAAGACGCATATCAAACTGAGGTCTGTTAAGAAATTGTAATTATTTGTTAATTATGGAGTTCATTATTATTATAAATATGAATAAATAATTATTTGTAACTTTAATTCCTCTCTCAATAAGCATTATTTGTGTTAATTATTTCTTTCCGCTGCAAGGAGCGCAGCCACTGATGACAGCGATTTGTTCCGTATTTTTATCTGTGTTTCTTACGAAAGTATCAAAGGTTTGCTTGATGAAAATTAGTCTAAATAGCGCACAATATAAAAGTAAAATTTAATCGGTATTAATTCAAATACATATCATGTTAAAAGCAAATTTTCCCTAACAATAGAAAGTCTCTGTCATTTGTCTGCCGCCATCTTAACAATGATCTCAGCGGCAAATTCAAATTACGCAATTCTGCAGATATAAATGCCAAAGGTAACAAAAATGTGTAAAAATAGATTTGCACCGGTGGTTCCGAACTTATTTTAATGAAAATAATTCGAATCAGATTGGTTCTTTAAAAACAGTGCTCATAGCACAATCCATATAACAAACTTTTTTTTGCAGATGTATGGAGCCGAAATTAATTACGCACGAGTTGCGAAGAATATTGTTTCATGTAACATACGTCAGTGTTGTGCGCGGCTGATATTCGATGGTTTTAATTATCATTTTGCTGAAGATAACAGTTTCCATCATAATCAATAGTTGTATAGAATCTGTTGTATGAACTGTGATTTAGTGACACTTACACAACTTACAGACAACACTTTAACACAACGTTAACTTGGATTTCTTTAGCAACTTGACCAAATCTTTAGCCGGGAGAAAAAATTATTTTGTAATTACTCACTTTAATGAAATAACATTATCATTTTCATTTAGAAATTAGTTAAATACCAAACCACTGAATAACACAGCGAACGCCACAGTGCGCTGTTTTTAAACCTCCTGGCAGATTAAACCTGTGTGCCAGACAAAGATTCGAATCCGGGTCTTGCCTTTCAAGAGAGATGCTTTTGGGACTGAAATATGCAGGAAAATGACCCACTCTCACGGTGTAAGCTTCCTATTTAGTTTTGAACTGAACAGGGTAGATGAGGAGTAAAAATGTTCTGAAAATGTGTCCCTTTTATTCAAAATTTTGATCATAGAAAAACTGTTAACGATATATGACTATGTTCCCGTTAAAACTTTCAAGAGTAGCAGATACTTTCATTGCGCAAAGGAAGAAAACGGCGAAATCGTTGAATATTTGAATGAATGTGAGATCACGATTGCTTCCAGTAGTTTCGTAACGTGGTTCATCGGTTTATATCTGATATCTCCTTTGGGCTGATCACTTCCGATGAGAAAGAAAATCCCACACTCAAAGTCTGACGTTTGTGGACACAAGAACATGAAATATAACAGCCACGTCGATCATAGTATGAAAATAACACGCAATCTCCAAGTCTCTCGAACACTGACTTACCTTACGAACTGTAAAGCCACGCAAAGAATTCAGAATGCTTCTATTAATGGCATTTTAGCTTCACTTTGATTAATAATTCTGTTGAAGGCAGAATTCACAGTAAAGTTCATGTGCGAGTGAAGTACAGACACAAGAATGAACATAAAAGCGCATGTGCAGACCATGTGTGGCAATGACTCCATAAATGACCGTGAAAAGAAAATGAATCGCAGATGTTTTAGAGATATTTGCGATTATTAATGTTCAATTCAGCAAGAAACAAATGACAGATTACACTCGTTCCATAATGGTCCACTCTGTACGCAAGCCGGCCTTTGTGGCCGAGTGGTTCTAAGCGCTTCAGCCTGGAACGGCGCGACCGCTACGGTCGCAGGTTCGAATCCTGCCTCGGGCATGGATGTGTGTGATGTCCTTAGGTTAGTTAGGTGTAAGTAGTTCTAAGTTCTACGGGCTGATGACCTCATCATCAGTTCTCACACATTCAAATCCACGAACTCCGACATAATGCGCTCACAGCTACACAGAACACTGTTATGATGACAACTGACACGTGCGGCGTAATGAGGACATTGCACAGGTGCTGTCTGTGCTCAAATATAATAATGTGACATGCAGACTTGGATAGCATCTGTATTTATGTTCAAGAATGCACTTCTGATTTAATATTGGTCTTATAACTTGATAGTGGTCCAACAAGTAGATAATGGCCTAAAATCCGGATCGTGGATAGTACAACAGATAAACATAAAATGCTCAGTCAAATGACTGTATACTCTTTTTAAAAAACTCTCCGCTGTCTTGTGTGCAACATACGTGTTGACATTATATTTATGTCAATTTCCTGGCAAATTTATTCCTTGCTTTGCTAGCTGTATGTCAGCAACACTGACAAGACTTTTATGGAAGATGTAGTTTGTTTGCCTTTTATTTCCATCTTTAACGGTTTTGTTTTGTTTGAAAAAAGTGCTTAGTTTTTGTTGCTGTTTTTCCCTTTTTATTTTTATTAGTGTTTCTATATTTGGTTTGACTTCATCATAATGCAATTAAATGTTTCTGCAATTCAGATACGATTTCCTAGTTCCAGATAGATTTTGAATAATTTGATGTTATGCTTCTGCTTCTTGTTTTTTAGGCATTTAATTTCGTGTTTCACCCAACCAACTTCAGCTTTGAGCTTGGTGTACTAGGCCGCAGGTGATACTATTTACATTGACATGTACAAATTGATGTACCACACAATATGAAACAGATTCTGTTGAATTTTAGGTTTAGAATAGTTTGATGTAGTTTTCTTTTGGTGTTTCTGAAGTTGTTGTAGAGGTTATATGCAAATGCCTGGCATGAAGCTGAAATATTCATCTTGAGATCGAAGCTCATTCTTGTGTTCATGTTTGAGGACAAACAAATTTGTTTTAAATAGATTCCACCCCTTGAGCAAACGCATTTTTTCTTCTTGTTTACCCAGACATATTTTGACTAAGTTAAAGCAGCGTCCTTGGGTTTTGTATTTGCTTTCTGTCAAACACTAGGAAATATTGCTATTTACTGTTAGTACACATAGAATTTCAATTTTTAAGTAAAATATTCACAAGTTTGTAAAAAGGTATTTTAATATGTATCTTGTTAGGACACGCTGTAGTTCCCATAGCTTGCTGTACTTTGACTTACAAAATTTTTTTCTTTTTCACTTTTTCACCTCTAATCACAGAAAACTTCATACAAAAAATTTATTTACATCGAAAATTATGTATGGGAAAATCATACTGTTTTAATTTTTATTGGTTTAATGTATGTGAAAGATAGTGTATCGGTATTTATATTTGTGTGTGTGTATGCACAATGTTTATACGTTATTTTAAGGGTTTTCTTATTATATATATGTGGTGTCTGTTTTTTTTAGACACGTTCAAAATAACAGACATCATTTTGATCCGGCAGCCAGTATGAATTAAGACATAAAGGAAATACAGACATTGGCTGCAACTGGGCAGGAGTTTAAATCAGTGGGGAATGTTGAAAATTTGTGCTGGACTGGGATTCTAACCTCGGTCTCCTACTTACTAGGCAGATGTTCTGAACACCAAGCCATCCAGACATAGTGGTCAACGCAGTTGTGCAGACTATCCTAGCATGCCTCCAGCAGACCCAAATTCTCAACTTACCCAAACACAACAAATGTAGTGCCCCTTGCCCATTATTCCCATTACTGGCGGCATCTCGCTGATTCCCATTAGAGTTTAAGCCTGGTGTGCATCTACACTAAAGGGATCAATGCCCAGTTACAGCCAATATCTGTATTTACTTCGTTTCTTTTCTTGTTACGTTCGTTATGAATCAGCACTTTAAACTTGCACTGTCTCACTGTTTACGAAAACAAGATGATGAACAGTTGAATATAAATTCGGTAGTAATTCTGAATCTCATTCTAGTATTAGACTTTGACAACTGTATCTCTCTGTGTGTGAAATATTTAATGGTACCATGAAGAACCTGCAACAAAATACTGAAACACTAATAAAAAAAAAGTGGGGAAAGCAACAGCAAAAATTAAACGAACTTTTCAGAAAAGACAAAACAATTGAAGATAGAACTAGAAAGTAAACATCCACATATTCCATAAATGTGTGGTCAACTTTACTGACATACAGCTCACCAAATTAGAAATTAATTTGGTAGAAAAACGACCTAAATCCAATGTCAGTACACAACTTACATACAAGACAGTGTAGAATCTTATCATAGAGAATGGAAACATAATAAAACGATAAGAAACGAACCATAGCACTAATTTCAATGCAGGTCGCACGGATGTGTTAACTGCAGACTAAACTTGTTGTGTAATAAAGGTAAACAAAAGTAATATATTCCCAAGAACAAAAATGAAGAAAAAACACCTGCAAGAATAATGAACAAACTTAGAAACAACAGAGCTCTCATCACAGAAGCAGACATGGGCAAATTATACTAATAAAACTAGAGAAGTACAAAAATAAAACCCAAAAGATTTCTAGAGGACAATCTATGACCCACCACAAACGTACTGGAAAAATACATGAACGCTTTTGAGAAAAATCCCATGAATAATCACAAAATTGAAAATGAAATCGTTGAAACAAAAAAACCCGAGGCATTGAGTCTGAACAGGCAACTATAATACATATGTTTCTGGACAGGGTCCACCTTTTGCAAAACACAGTTTTGTTTTTTGTTCCAGACACGTTTCACTGCAGTTGCAGCATCTTCAGTGGCCTTTTATTTTATAGCTGTTAAAGATAAAGAATGTTCTTTACTGTTTGTATACATCTAAATATTAGTTTTTAAAATCGTAATTACAGATATTTGAAAAAATGGCTCTGAGCACTATAGGACTCAACTGCTGAGGTTATTAGTCCCCTAGAACTTAGAACTAGTTAAACCTAACTAACCTAAGGACATCACATACATCCATGCCCGAGGCAGGATTCGAACCTGCGACCGTAGCGGTCTCGCGGTTCCAGACTGCAGCGCCAGAACCGCGCGGCCACTTCGGCCGGCACAGATATTTGAAGAAACACACAAAATTGTGTATTCATACCTTTATAGCACATGGTGTGGTTTTCAAGATGTATTTTGTTTCAACAGTGACTGTTTTTTTTTCACAGTTTGCTATCTGCAACCACAGACACCTTAAAGTAGACAAATTATATCAGCCAAAATTACGATTTGAAAGTTGTTATGGCTATGCTTGAAATTAATTAATTTCGTGTGGAAGGTTGTGTGTGTATGTGTCTATTTACATTATGTTTTCTTTTTTCATCATCTTCTTCACTGTGAAACACTATACATTGAGCTGTCACTGTCACTGTTTCACTGTTTATCAGCTGTGAAAACAAACATGGCGAACAGTAGAACAGTTGAAGGTGTAAAAACAAGATGTCTGACAGTGGAACAGTTGGTGTTTTCCTGGCAGTTGTTCTGAATCTTTCAAAGATGTCTGTGCATTTTGTGTGTGTGTGTGAGAGAGACAGAGAGAGAGAGAGAGAGAGAGAGAGACAGAGAGAGAGAGAGAGATAGGGAGAGGGAAAAAGGGGGAGAGCGAGAGAGAAAGAGAGAGAGAGAGAGTAGGTTTGAGGAATTTTCCTTTATTATTATTATTACTTTTTTGTGTGTGAAAATGGGAGGGGGGGGGGGGAGAGACAAAAGAAAAAAAGGAAAAAATGAGAAATCCTCAAACCTACTGTTCTGTTGCTCTCTCTCTCTCTCTCTCTCTCTCTCTCTCTCTCTCTCTCTCTCTCTCTCTCTCTCTCCTTTTCACACACACACACACACACACACACACACACACACACACACACACACACACATAAAAAGTAATAATAATAATAATAATAATAATGGGAAATTCTGCAGATCTACACTCTCTCTCTCTCCCTCTCTCTCTCTCCACCTTTTCTCTCTCTGTCTCCCACACACACGAAAGACACAGACACCTTTGAAAGATTCAGAACAACCGCCAGGAACACCCTCAACTGTTCCACTGTCTGCAATCTTGTTTTTACACCTTCAACTGTACACTGTCGGCCATGTTTGTTGTTACAGCTGATAAACCGTGAAACAGTGACAGCTCAATATAAAGTGTTTCACAGTGAAGAAGATGACGAAAAAAGAAAATGTAAGTGGAACTTAATGTAAATAGACACACACACACACACACACACACACACACACACACACACACACACACATATATACACACACACACACATGCACACACAACCTTCCAAATTATCAGAAGACTCAAACTCATAAAGTCACACACACACACACACACACACACACACACACACACACACACACACACACAATCTTTCACATAAGGTAAAACAATATAAACTGCATTCCCAACTGTATTTTGTTATGTAATTAAGTTTTCTAAAGTAAGTTACCTATGGTTGCAGATGACAAACTATTTAAGAAAAACAGGTATAACGCGTATTACAGGAAGCTAACAAGGGAAAAAGAAAGATTAGGCATCACGCATTCGTATAATTCATTGCCTAGGTGGACAGTGGATACAATGAGAGGCACCCACATGCCTTGTTCATACTGTGGCATCAAGCAGTCAGGCCTGCAAGATGAGTGGTCTGCCAAGCGAGTGGATTTATTCTTATTTATCGCAAAATATCAATGATTGATTATGAGCTCTAGTGCTCTAAATTAAGCTACAAATTATTCTCATGTTTGAATATTACGCAACGGAAACGGATAACGCACATCTGACTATTAGTAATTTACACAACTCTGATTGTTCACTACGCACTGGCAATACCACATTTTCTTTCTTACTCAACGGCTTTAATCAACACGTGGCCATCGCACTGAATGAGAATGGTGCACACATTATAAATTCTGGATATCATGACTACACACTATTCGAAGAACAAGGCCACCAATCTTTTTCTTTTCACTATCTTTTTTTATTCCGATAAATTCTATTATTCTATCATTACATTTTTGTACAATAATTACACATGAGAAATTCCGCCCAGTGGGCATGGCTTTACATTGGTGATTCTCTATCTTATGGTCTCGTAATTATCTAACGCTTCAGTGCACTTTCTGGATAGGGTGGTGGATCTTTTGCTATATCTCACACTTCGAGTCTCACACCCATCAACACGAAAATTTACTCTAGACCGAGCGGCGCAAAAAGGAACATGCATAACCCACTGCCTCTGAACCTATCTTGCTACTCTCCCATGCAAACCACACATACTTAAATTATATGAAATACATCACACTGGCAACATACATCACAAAGAATAGTCACAACGTTAGAATCACTTCACTTTCAGCTTTCCCACTTCAATTATTATTCATCCCAGTTTCACACGACACTGCCCCACTTCGTAACTTTTCTTTCCTACTACGAACTCTGGGGGATATATGCACGTCTTCCTGTGCAATGCAAAACAAATGGCGTTGCTGGATAGACGGCTGACTCACCTTGCTTCTCTCTCAGAGTATTATATTTTGAATCAAGCGTCACACGGAAACATAACACGCAAAGTAATATTAAGAACATATTCGTCACGCACGCGAGTCCTCAACTGATACCATGGAGGAGTACTTCTCTTTATCCTTTGTCTCATACATAGATTGAGACTCACACAGTACTCACCACGTGGAAGTACTCGTCTCTGCACATGCCATTTCTTAAATATTTCCAACTTATAGCACACACGCCAGTAATTCAGCTTAACTTTAGCACTCGGGAGTATTTCAACTTAATACTAGCATTCGCAAGTATTCCAACTTAGTACTAGCACTCGCAAGTATTTCAACTTATTGCTACACGTGGTTTCACTGTGACCGTTGGTCTCTTCCGAAGATTACTACGATCCCCTTAATGTTACCTGCCTGTCATTTAATTCTCCCCCAAAAAGTTCCTGAAATAGAGAAATAATTATTCCAAACTACTCTTAAGTAATTCACATGCCTACCATTTTCTCCACTCTTTTGTATTTACGAAGCACACCTAAGACAGGTCTTAATAACACAAGATCCAGCGCCAGAGTGCTGAAACATGGCCGTTCTTCAGGTCATCTCGCACCTCCGCCGAGGTGGGGGAACACCATGCTACCGTAATGGTCAGCCACATATCAGGCGCTCAATGCTCAGGTAAATTTCATCTCTTTGGTTCCACCAAAGGTGATCAAAGGACTGTCTCAAAGATGATCATATACCGCACATTCACTATCTACGGTTAGCAGACGACCATACATTCATTCCTTTCACAGATCTCACAAAATTGGATGTAGGGATTTATTTTGTGGGAGTGCACATGTGATCAATTAAATAAATAAATTGTCATTCTTTCCTACACTGGTATCCGGCTTCGGTGTATTAAGTGAAATTGAGTTATTATTACAAAAAATATGTTGTTCTGACAAGAATAACAAAGAATGTTGTACCTATTTTCAATGTCGGGCGGTACTGTACCCTTTCACCAATGCATACGAAAATCTAATGAAGCTTTACGAACTGTTAATGGTTGTTTAACAAGTTTAATAGTGATCTTATGGTTAAGGGAAAATCAGTGAACGATATTAGTACGACTGTGAATTCAGAACGTATCAGTTACACCGACTGACATGAATGGAATTATTAACGGCATTTAGCGTTGTTGAAGAACTTACATGATATAATTTTGATTTTTGGTAGATTATTGGCGCCTTACAAGTCAGTTTGAACTATCATTGGAGTGATATTTGAACACGCATTATCCCAATCATCAAGATGGGTGTTATCTATGACTGTGATAATAGCTGACGTGAACACTCACATTTAAACCGCATTGACGAGGTGCAGTTTATGAATCATATGAAGTGAGTTATTTAAACGAGTATGTACTCAATAAAAGGGTTCAAATGGCTCTGAGCACTATGGGACTTAACATCTATGGTCATCAGTCCCCTAGAACTTAGAACTACTTAAACCTAACTAACCTAAGGACATCACACAACACTCAGTCATCACGAGCAAAGAAAATTCCTGACCCCGCCGGGAATCGAACCCGGGAACCCGGGCGCGGGAAGCGAGAACGCTACCGCACGACCACGAGCTGCGGACTAAATAAAAGGGGTACTGTTAAATACCATCATTACAAAAGTGCACGACGGAGGACATTGACAGCAGAGATTATCGTGTTGTTGGAACATCGATGTATAGAAGTCTTCGTTTGTTTCACAATATCGCAAACTTCTCCCGCGAACGTAATTCAACACCCTACGTTCAAGATATACAGGCGTCTATCCCTTGTTAGCGAAAAAGCCTACTACTGAAGAATAATCCTTAAACAGAAGAAGATGTGACATATATGAATGTTTCTGTGGGTTCCTTTGAGTCCTGGTTATACTACGATTTGCACCTGCGACGTAGGGAAATACAGTCACAACAACAACTGTACGAGAAAAAAAATGGCTCTGAGCACTATGGGACTTAACATCTGAGGTCATCAGTCGCCTAGAACTTAGAACTAATTAAACCTAACTAACCCAAGGACATCACACACATCCACGCCCGAGGCAGGATTCGAACCTGCGACCGTATCGGTCGCTCGGTTCCAGACTGTAGCGCCTAGAACCGACGGCCACTCCGGCCGGCTTTTAGTAGAGTTGTTGGTGGATTGAGTAGGACATCGTGCAAGGGAGCATTCTTATGAGAAGTGGTATTCTTAAGTAGGTTAACTGAACCGTGGATTTACTTTCAAAATCTTTTCTTAATCAATTTACTTTATTTATTAGCGATTCATCAAGAACATTAATACTACGTGAGCTTGGAAGTAGTTGTCAGTGCGTAACTGATGAAACAAATTTCTTTCAACAAATGGAAATTTTATTCCTAAAATCCCTTTCATTTTTTAAAAAAAATTGAAAATTATAATCAGAAAGCACCCTCTAAATATCAAGTTACAATTTATTCAGAGGCAGAAATAATTTTTTTTGACAGTATGAGCTTTCGGGCTGAGAAACATGCCGCTCCCTTTTAACACGGCCGTCGTCACGACCGCTCACAACCACCTCTGAAAGACTACACTGATGCAAATCTGTAACACATCAGATTATTGTAAACTAAAAATTTTAACAACTCACACAAACACATTAACTCTGCACCCGTAATAGGGATGTAAATGGTAAAGAAACACTCACATTAAAAAAATTACTTGCCACCGAAAGTGCAACTTTTTTTTCGAAGAAAACTCTTACGGTGGAAAGGTGGCAACTTTATATACTAAAATGACCCACGGAATGCAGTCTTACATAAAATATACAAACATGCTCTACATTACACATATACCGCCTCTCAAGATGATAGGCGAGATAAAAACATATTTTAGGAATTCGGCCTTTACTCCTTAAGCAATAAACTCGTTAACACCGAATCCGACAAACATGACAGAGGCAGCGTAAGGCAGACAGACAGACAGACAGACACTAACTACCTAACCAAATGCGGACGAGAGACAGTCGAGCAAGCTGGGGACGAGACACTGACCAAGAACACAAGTAGAATTTAAGAAGTAAATAAAACAACATATCGCGAATCACTTAACTTTTAATAAACTGCGATGTCTGGCGAAGACCTGGCGCAGCACGCCCAAAACGCTCTCCCGTACCGTCCGCTGCCAGCCGCTTCAACGGACGCAGGAAGGCGCGCCGATCTCCCGTCTTACGGCGCCGCAGCTCGCGCTGGCCAGACCGATGTCGTGGGTTGACTCTTGACTCTCGTGTCGGCCCGAAGCCACTAGCCCTCGCTATACGGCGCGGCCCACTGGAATGCCGTGGCGACCTCACATGCGCCGACGCTCGAGACGTACAAGTCATCTCGTGTCTCAGTGCGCGACCGACCAACCGATCGATCCAACCGCCAATGACCATTGCCTGAACAGACTCGAGCGGACTGGCGGCCTAACACATACTAGCACTCCGGACGACAGACAGATAGTGACTGCCGCACACTGACCCGGCAGGCGAGTTTTTTTTTTTCCCGAAAGGCTCGGTCTGGCAGCAGCATAGTATGCCGCCCTGCAGCCTACAGACTTTGTTTTAAAAAGGTAAAGATAATACATAATAAAAAACAGGCGATAAAATCGAAGACTTAAAGGGTAACATGGCGAAAAAATCGTGGAACTTAAAACAGAACAGCAGACAGGTAAAATAATAGACAGACAATTAAAAAAACACGGCGACAGTCTGGTTTCTGTTCGCATAGGACATAAAATTCACACCCAGCGACAGCATAGTTTCTGTTCGCAACACGAGAAAAGATGAAACAACACTGAACATTCACTGGAACACTGCGCTAAAATATGACAAACCACAGCCGTGAGCACGTGGGGGGGAAACTAGACAGATGAGGGGAAGATAAAAAAGGGGGGAATAAAAAACGGGGGAACCTGGCGAGCTCATCACGCCCCTTAAATGCACGTGAACAGGCAACCTATCCCCTTTTCCACCAGAGGGAGACACCAAAGCTGCGATTGCCACAGCGGCGCCCCGCCAGAAACGGAGGGCGACTGCTTCACACTACGCGCTGCGGCGCGCTCTTCAAAACAGCAATTTTTTCCACGGCTTATTAACCTTAGCTATTTTCCTCTCAATCATTCGAAGTTTTCCTGAGGTTCCTTGAACTTCAGACCATCGATAATCGACTGGTAATAAAAATTAAAAAATGTGTCTCGCGAAATTTATGTGACGATCCCATGTTGCCTTCTTAGCCTCAGTTGCTGTTCTCCGAAATTACACATTTGCGCAGTATGCTTTAGTGAAACGTCTGGTTTATATTTGTCGTTTCCTGTATTGTGGAGCGTACTTGCATTTCAAGGTTTCTTTTGGTTTCGTGGTACCGTTAATGACGTGAATCCGTTTTTCCCCTTCACTTATAAAATCCACTGTACGAGACTATAAGATTTTCGTAGCTTTGCCGCTTACGTTTCTCAGTTTGGCAGAAAGGGCTGTTCAGCGTGGGGCCGTTTTCCACACCCCGCGTCGCGCTGGATGGAGCGTGGCGCGTGCGTCGCGGGTTGCGGGCGTGCAGGCGCCTGGCGTGCCCAGGCAGGTGTAGCAGGCAGCAGGTGCGTACGGCCCGTAATCAGCGCTAAAAGCATGCCTGCTGCTGCTGCTGCCGCCACCGCCGCCGCTGCCGCCGTCCTAATCTAATTCGCTTCGCCGCTGCGTGTGCGCGCGTCCGCGAACGCTCGCGTGTGCGCCGGCTGAGCGCTGAGCGCCGGGCGAAGAGCGACGACTGGAAGGCGCGGAGGGGAGGGAAGGGGAGGAGCAAAAACTACGCGCCCTGCCGGACAGCACGACTAATGAGCACCGAATGTATTATTCAGGGGGCCCTGCGTGTTCTTGCTGCCCCTTTCTCTGCTTCTAAGCCCTCCTCTAAGACCGCAGCAATAGCTGAGTCCTCAGCCGTTGTAACTATGACAGTTTCACACATTATGGGGCCTCTTTTATACGTGCATAAAGATGGTTCCCGGATAAAACGTTCTCGATAACTTTGTCACGATGAATTCGCGTGAAAATCTTTGAAATTGTCAAATTGTGTTAGCACCGTTGTCAGCATCAAGCACACACGCCACTACCGTACGGATGTCGCCACAACATACCACTAATGTCCCCACGTACAACAGCCACCTATCTCTGACTGTCCCACAAACACTATCTATGTAGTAAGCAGCCAATACAAACGAAATAGTATAGGTAAATTTCCATCTTAGATTCCTGAAAACCCCAAGCCAAGAAAGACACTACCAAATGCATAGACATGATACCAGCACAAAGCCCATCGTCCCAAACATCCCCCGCCAACCTATCCACCTCCTCTTTCCAACCCACCTCTCCACAACTCACTAATCCTGTCCCGATATGAACATAAATATCAGAATCCGAAAATACGTCCCAGAATATCTGAAAATATTCCCCAAACCACAAATATTTCAAACCACACAAGAGATAGAAAACATAATTACCAAATCCATCGATATCTATCCATACATGTTATAAATCAAAGTCTAACACAGCAGTTTCTGTCTCTATGGGCGAGCTAAACCCAAGAACTACTGTAGAGATTTTGATAAAATATTCACTAACAGGCCGGCTGAAGTGGCCGAGCGGTTCTAGACGCTTCAGTCTGGAACCGCACGATCTCTACGGTCGCAGGTTCGAATCCTGCCTCGGGCGTGGATGTGTGTGATTTCCTTAGGTTAGTTAAGTTTAAGTAGTTCTAAGTTCTAGGGGACTGATGACCTCAGAAGTTAAGTCCATAGTACTCAGAGCCATTTGAACCATTTTTTTCACTAACAGACTGACTGATTCATAAGGAAGGTTTGTGTACAGGGTGTACCATAATTAATGGAGTAGATGCAGACAGTTGGAAGTACATTATACTAGAAGCAAAAACGTTCGAGTAAGCATAAATCTCTCAGTAAACATAAAAAAACTAACCGTTTGTGAGAGACCTGCAGCTTCATGGTTACCAGCCACTAACGTGATTCTGTGCGAACACCACACGATGATTCATCGTGTGATCTTTGTTTACATTTTCGAGACCTGAAATTGTAAACAGAATGGATATGACATCACAATACACAGTCAGAGTACCACCCATGTCAGCTGTTCGCAGAGTGTAAGTTGTGTTATATGAGTGTCGGTGGTAACACGGAACAATACAGTAATGAGGAGTGTGCAAGCATGTATTTCATGCAGGGCAAAGGGGAATGCACGTGAGGCTACACACTTTTACCAAGAAGCATACCCTGCCTGGAGGAACTCAAGGTATAAACATTTACAAGGGTGCCTCAACGCCTCCTACAAACTGGGACCTTTGCACATGCTGTGGAGCAGATAGGCCTCCATGAATTACACCTGTGCTTCAAGATGTGGTGCTGAAAACAGTCGAATACTCTCCAACAATTTCGACAATGATACTTGCCACACAAATTCCTGGAATGAACTATGCATCGCAGTGCACTGTACCTGTACCACTCCAACGAGTTACGTGTTGTAGAGAGGCGGACTTTGGTCCTAGACAAACTTTCTGTCAATGGATGCAACAATGAGCTGTAGGCAGTCCTACAATTGACAATAAAATTTTATTTATAGTTGAAATTGGGTTCACTCATGATGGCGTTTTTAAGTATCACAAGTCTCACATTTGGAGTCATTTAGGCTCCACATCAGAAACGTTTCTCATTCAATATGTGGTTAGGAGTGCTAGATGATCGTCGTGTTGGGCCGTCATTGTTACCAAACAAATTCAGTGGACGGAATTACCTTCGATTTCTGCAGCATCATGTTGCAGGACTGTTTGAGGATATGGTACAGACATGATGGAGCATCGGTGTGTTTTGCTTGTAAGGTGAGGCATCTAAGGCGCCGATTTGGCCAAAGATGGAATGAGCGAGAAGGACTTGTTCTGTGGACTCCAAGATCACCTGATATGAACACCATGGACTCCAGCATATGTAGTCACCTTAAAGGTGTAGTGTACACCACTCAGATTAATACAATTTAGGAAGTGGAGCTGAGACTTTTCAGTGTTTCTCAAGAATTTCGAAATGATCTTTGCATGTTTGAAATAATTCGAAACTCATTGCGGCAACGGATACAGGCCTGCACCTGAGTACAAGGATGGCGCTTTGAACATCTCCGTTAACAACGAGTACAGTCATGTAATTATTGCAGTGTTCATTCAACACACTTGAACTTCTACCAAAGTACCTCTAATAATTTTTCTTGATATTGGACAGTACTTTTACCTCTTTCTTAATTGGGATGACGTTTACATAGACCCAAGTCACTGGCGGCTGGTAACCATACAAAGTGGCAACTTTCTCGAAAATGTTTCGTTTGTGGACCTGCACTAATCAAACAGAACATTACGACCACTGGCCTGCCCACGGCGACCTTAAATGTCACCCAGTGGCGTTGTGAGCACTTGACGGGATGGAGGATCAGCCTAGCGAAGACATGGGCTGTAAATGGGAAATCCATCGAGATAAACGACTTTGACAAAGGGCAGATTATAATTACGCAGAGCTTGTGGAAACGGAGAATTTTTTCGAATGTTCACCTGCTACTGTCTTGAACATCTACGGAGAGAGATAGAAGAACAGTGAAACTAACACTAGGCGCTAAATGGTTGGACGCCCACGACTGTTCCCACAACGTGGGGTTCGGAGACTTGTGTCCTCTGTAAAGTATGCTAGATGGTGATCTGTGGCATCTCTGCCGAAAAAGCACAATACTGGCGCACGTGCAAGTGCTTCGGAGAACACCATACATTGTACAGTGTTGAATATGGAGCTCCACAGCAGATCATCCCTACGTGTTCGCATGTTGACCCAATGACTTCGTCAATTACGATTGCAGTGCGCACGTGCCCATCGGGTTTCGACTGTCGACAAATGGAAACGTCTTGGCTCTTCGGGTGAATCACGCTTTTCCTACACTAGATCTCCGGTTGTCTCCACAAATGCCGTCATCGAGGTGAGCGGCGGCTCGAAACGTTCAGCGCGCCATTGCTGCAGGTTGGTGGGAGCATTATTATGCTGTGGGAGACATTATTATCGTCTTGCATGGGACCTATGGTAGCAATCTAAGACACGCCGAGAGCTACAAATCACCTGCCTTCCTTCATGCTTGATGTCTTCCCCGAATGCGATGTCATCTTTCAGCTGGATAATTGTCGGTGTCTCGGAGCCAGAAACATGCTACAGTGGTTTGAGGAGCATTATTGTGAGCTCGTAATGATGTCTCGGCGACCAAATTCGCCTGATGTAAATCCTAAGAAACCCATCTGGGTCGCTATCGGACGCCATCATTGCGTACGCAAATCAGCGGCCCGTCGTGTACGCAAATTACATGACCTGTGCGTAGACATCTAATACTACATATCTCTACAAACCTACCAACAAACTTGGATCCCCGATACGCAGAATCAGTGATGTGTTTCTTCCCAAAGACGGACAAACAAGATATTAAGTAGGTGGTCATAATGTTTTGGCGCATCAGTGTATGATTACTGAAATTTCTTTTGCTTCTGATATTGTGCTCTTTCCTCCATATGCACTTGCGTCGTTAAGTATTATACATCGTATATATAATTTATTACAACCAAGTAATGATTAGTGTGTAATATGTGTATTTCTATTTGTTATGTATTTAATAGGCGTTTGGAGAGATATCTCTATGGGACAACTTTTCGTGTTGCTTAGTACGGTGGGAACCCATCTTGTCTAAAAAGCTGTAGGAGGCCTCCTCACATGTTACTATTGAAAAAGAGAAGGGGAAGCCAGTTTCCAAGAAGTTCGGACGTGCAGACTAGCGCTTGTCTGAAATGAATGATTTAACTGAAGAGTGGGAATGTAACACATAACTGTTTAAAAACAGCATATGTGGAAGTTAGATGACTGATTAATGTTGTACAACTTTTGCTAGGTTGGGAATAACAATGTCATGGTCATCATTTTGCAGAACATTTTCCATTGACGCACGGGAATTGCGCAGACTTGTGGAGAGGAGATAGAAGTCTGTTTTGGTAGAGGACTCATGGTGTAAGGATTCTGAAGAGAGCACTTCATCTGGGGATTCTGAAGATATCACCTGGAGATCTTGAGAGAAACACTGGAAATATAGTTCGCCCACAGATGTAGAGATGGCATATACCTGCAATTGGCAGCTGATGTGTTGCAAAACTGCAGCAGATCATGGTATTTTCTACACTACTGAATGCAGAATATGGTGAGAAATGGCAGTTTAGGTGAGCAGAGTATGAGAACTGTTAAGCATTTTTAGGATCTTCACTGGGATCAAGTACGTAACGTGAATCTTCTGATTTTGTCGAGTGGCTGAAGGCATCTCATGACTAGAGCAGTGATGGCATTTGCATATCATAGTTTTTCATTCTTCTTACGCAATGAGGCAATCACAGTGTCTGCCTGTGGATTTGTCTTTCCGTACCTCATTTGTAAGATCCCTGTTTCTTTTCAAAACTATCCAGTCTTACTCTAGTCATTTAAGATTTAGACTGAACTATTTCCATGTTGATAATTGTCAATTTTCGTGTTCTCTGAATTTTTCAAGATCGAACAAATCCAGTGATTATTTCTTGTTCATGTAGAAATTAGTAGTGCACTTTACAATAAATAAGGGTTAATTTGGAACAGTGTTTCATTCAGTAGTTAGAAAATCCCCCTGTTTATTATCTTTTGTAAGTTGCAACACAAAAGTCTCATGCTTCTTATGACGCTCTTTGTCCTATTAATTTGCATTGCAGTATGGTTTTATTACAGCATATGACTCCGTGCAGAGTGATCTCTCAGCAAGTCCAACAAATGCTGATCATTCTGACATCCACAGATGTATGTCAAACACCCAGTTAACGCTTCACACGTACTCAAATCCCAAACTAAGGCAGCTTTTAAAGGAAGCCAATAATCCATCTCGCAAATCTTCATGGATCACAAGACTGTGACAAATACTAGCCAACATGGTTCAAATGGCTCTGAGCACTATGGGACTTAACATCTGTGGTCATCAGTCCCCTAGAACTTAGAACTAATTAAACCTAACTAACCTAAGGACATCACACACATCCGTGCCCGAGGCAGGATTCGAACCTGTGACCGTAGCGGTCTCGTGGTTCCAGACTGTAGCGCCTAGAACTGCTCGGCTACCCTGGCTGGCTACTAGCCAACATATGGAGGCTTATTGACAATCGTTTTTCCGATGAATAGGGGGATGATGTTCATTGTTGCGCATTTTGCTTGTGAGGGTAACACACATTCAGGGGCAAGCATACATTCAGGGCAAACATGATTGATTTATGACACTTACCCCTTAACCTACTGTTCTGTTCATTGATTTATGATCACCTTGGGGTATCTATCCTTCTGAGAAAGCCCTCACCCCTCCCCCTCCCCCTCCCACTCCACCTTCACCAGCCCTCCCACCTCCCCATCTCCGATACAAGCACACTTATAATATCAAATTAATTGTCTAATTAATTAAATTGATCAATTAATTACCCTCCCCCTCCAGGAAAATCCCAAACACTCCCCCCCTTCTCTCACTTCCCTCAGACCCCCACCTGGAAATTGGTGGCAAAAAAAAAATTTGTGGGCTGGATTGGAAGGATTCCATGATAGTAAATTCAACTACATCGCAGAGGGTATAATAATATATTGTTTATTTATAAATTTCAAAAGGGGTTGGATCTCTCTTTTGTTTGGCAGGAAAAGCTCATCATTATCTGCTGTTTTGGAAGATGCAGATCTTATAAAGTACATTGAAAAGAAGTAATTAAATATATTGTTTTTTTTCCAATTGCACAAGGAATACGGTCACGAAATCGACATCAACATAACTCAGCACACTTAATTAGACAGTTAAAAATATGTCGGTCGCATCTTCACACCGCCTGCAGGACAGACATGCCGCGCGCTTCGTGTATTCCCGCGTGTGCAGGTTGGGAGGGAGGCCCGCACACAGGGCCGGCTTATGCTGTGTGTAGAGCGGATGTCGCGCTAATCACTGAACAAAGCACCAGGTGATGGCACCCTTGCGCGCTGCTGTGCTGACAGATAAGATGTGGCAGGAAGCACTAGCTTTCCACTGCCCAAACATCAAACATGATGTCCTGCTCTGATTGCAGTGCTACATATTGATGGTGGGAATAACATATCACAAAAAAACGATAAACATTCCACAAAGATCACAAAGAAACAGCCTAACACGTGTATCGAAAACAGACTCTATAGAACATGCACCTGATAACAGTTCCGAGCAAATGCAATTTGCTACAAAAATAACACTCTTACTGCACTTTGCTGTAACCATCGAGATGACATGTCTGCTTCCCAGGCCCATAGCTAACTAGTGGGCCATACCAGCGCCCCCAAGCGACATCAGTGCGAACTACCAACAAGTGATCACATCAGAAACAGTGAAGTGGTACATCCTCAATGAGGGGTCTTGTAGGCAGAGATTGCAAGGACACTCCGCCATGTGTTACCTAGATCCACATGGTCACAAAGACAGCCAAATGCATACAGAGCAGTAGTTCACTATTCACTCACAGAGGAAGCCCCCCGAGCATCGCCACCTGCACAGTTCAGCGACTCCAGAGCGGAAGTCGACGTCTTTTTAATATTTGATATCTGGGAAACCACCTCTGCTCTCTATCAAGTGGTTACCGCCTGTTTGTATGAACCAACATATGGAAACACAAACAGACCAAGATGTCCTCCCCACATCTGCACCCATCCTTTGTCCCCCTCCTCCCTCATGCATACCTGGTGCTTGTAGTTGGTATATCCCTTTGTTCTCACAACTCCACTGCTATGGAAGCCTGTAGTGGATGGAACAAACACATTCGAGAAGAAGTATGTAGCATCTGTATGTGCCTCACTAATCCCTCCATTGTTCTGAACAAAGCGGCAGATACCTGGAAAATCCCCAGTCCTGAAAATGCAAGGCTGTGGATTTCTTGAAAATATTCCCTGACTCTATCAGAGTCATTGACATATTAATGAATTAAATCCATACTCTTTGTGTGCAGAGATTTTTTCCCTGCACGCTACTGGTGGATACTAGGATTCTATCCTACAACCAGATAGTTTCAAACCTTTCTGGATTTTTTTCCCTTGCCTGCTGTTGGTGGATACTGGCAAAATTAGGCAGGAAGTCCATTACGTTGGAGTCAGCTGAGAATATTAAATTCCAGCTCAATAGCATGCTATTTTTCTTAAAAAAAACCTGTGGAGGCTTTGGATTGGTGTGCGTAATTCCAGTATCACTATAGGAAACAGTACATTGATCATTCGGGAATTTGACTTTGCGAAAGCTTTTTTAAAGCATCCTACAATCACTTAATTAGAATTATATTGATACCTTCAGCTGCGAACGGTCGTTGATATATATCAACGGGAACAGGTGAAAATGTGTGCTCCGACCAGGACTCGAACTGGGATCTCCTGCTTACATGGCAGACGCTCTATCCACCTGAGCCACCGAGGACACAGAGGATAGCGCGACTGCAGAGACTATCTCGCGCACGCATCCCGCGAGACCCACATTCTCACCTTCGGGAATTTGACTTTGCGAAAGCTTTTTTAAAGCATCCTACAATCACTTAATTAGAATTATATTGATACCTTCAGCTGCGAACGGTCGTTGATATATATCAACGGGAACAGGTGAAAATGTGTGCTCCGACCAGGACTCGAACTGGGATCTCCTGCTTACATGGCAGACGCTCTATCCACCTGAGCCACCGAGGACACAGAGGATAGCGCGACTGCAGAGACTATCTCGCGCACGCATCCCGCGAGACCCACATTCTCACCTTCGGGAATTTGACTTTGCGAAAGCTTTTTTAAAGCATCCTACAATCACTTAATTAGAATTATATTGATACCTTCAGCTGCGAACGGTCGTTGATATATATCAACGGGAACAGGTGAAAATGTGTGCTCCGACCAGGACTCGAACTGGGATCTCCTGCTTACATGGCAGACGCTCTATCCACCTGAGCCACCGAGGACACAGAGGATAGCGCGACTGCAGAGACTATCTCGCGCACGCATCCCGCGAGACCCACATTCTCACCTTGTATGTCCACACACTACATGTCCGAAAGAACAGACACCATATCCAAATAAATATATAGTTCTGGCAACACCGGCCATGACCTTCTTCTTCTGTGCGGTTGCACACATATTCCCCGAACTCTTATGGGACTTGGTAAGAATGTCTTCCACTAGTAATGAGTGTGTTGGGGTGGGACACTACGAATGTAGTGTGTGGACATACAAGGTGAGAATGTGGGTCTCGCGGGATGCGTGCGCGAGATAGTCCCTGCAGTCGCGCTATCCTCTGTGCTCTCGGTGGCTCAGATGGATAGAGCGTCTGCCATGCAAGCAGGAGGTCCTGGTCGAGGCACACATTTTCACCTGTCCCCATTGATATATAAGACGCCCGTTCGCAGCTGAAGGTATTAATATAATTCTAATTTCGTTCTAGACGGCTGCAGGTCATCAATGGTGTCTGTTCTTTCGGACATGTCCGAAACAACGGACACCATATCCATATAAGTACAGTCACTTAGTTCGTTATATCAGCTACACCAGGATGAAAAATAAAGAGGAGGAGGCAGGGTCTACCATGTGATAGGATAGTAACAACAACGTATACCACTCCTATCTTTCTGCTGCATGACAGAGTTCACTGGACTGTACTGAGAAGCAGTGAACACCACGCACTTAAACCACGTCCCATTCCATAGTAGTAGTTACCACAGTTAGATTTAGGAGATCGCTGAAACAATCGCACATCCCACACACTTATGTCCCAATGTCCACATCTAGCGCGCGTAGGCCAGATGTCTCGCAGCGCAGTTTGCCCCCGTGGACGCGTGTCTCAGTGATTGCGACAGACCTACAACCAGACTCGGCCCGCTGGATAGAACCGCCTGGTTGTGGAGGGTGTCCAGGATGACCAGAGTGGTAAGAATTCGGACATTATCAATATATCCAGCGCCAATACTTGTCAGTGATCGATATTGAATCTTCTCAAATACCCACGTGAAAATCGGAGAATATTCGCAACACACGCGATCGCGAAGGCTGCCCAACGCATACTGTGTATTAGTTCGCTATTCACCAGCCCAGAAGGCGCACAGTTAGGTCAGCCGTATCTCCATTCCCCACCTGGCCAGTTCGGGAGACCCAGCGACGGTTTGCGCCAAAAGCCAGAAACGTGAATTCGTCCACGTCACTGGCTCCCTCCATCACGTACCCAACCGGCCGGCATAGTCGTCCTAGGAAACAATTCACGTATTTACCAGTGTAATTACAATTAAATATTACGATTGCAGCCACAATCTAAATGGTTCAAATGGCTCTAAGCACTATGGGACTTAACATCTGAGGTCATCAGTTCCCTAGATTAAGAACTATTTAAACCTAGCTAACCTAAGGACATCACACACATCCGTGCCCGAGGCAGGAGTCGAACCTTCGACCGTAGCAGCAGCGCGATTCCGGACTGAATCACCTAGAACCGCTCGGCCACAGCGGCCGGCTGCAGCCACAATCTGGTTACATTTGACAATGATTGAAGCATCATAAATACTTTCTTCTAACAGCTGTGGCTCTGAAATTATCAACTGCCCACGGATATCTATATCTTTCTTATGAATGGATATAACTTACCACGTAAAATCCTTTATCCGTCGATACACGGGAATATCCATCATATCCATACATCCCTTATGACCGGACATTTTCTACTGAGGACAGATCTTTGTAACTGTGTGAGTGGCTCGACATCAAACAGACAGTTCATACAGACACATACCGTGAGTGAACGAGCTTTGTCCTGTTGAAAAATGGCACCACAATACTATCACATCAGAAATGGCACATGGTAGGGCAGAATGCCGTGACATACTATTGCGCCATCGGAATTATCTCAATCACTACCAGCCGTGACCTGAAGTCATACACCATGGCTTTTCACACCATGATGCCAGGAGTAAGACTACTCTGTCTCTTCAAAACACTGAAAGAAGGAGACCAATCCCCAAATCTCTGCCATACTCCGCCAATGCCAAAGGGGGAAGGGAGAGGAGAGGGGAGAGTTTTCCATCCTCCCTGCCTTCCTGCAATTTGCATGACGCAGCCCCACCCCTCCCTCACCAGGACTGTCGCTGCTCTACATCCGTGGGAGAGTCGAATGTAGTTCGCATGCATGTTATATTTCGCTGACAACAGCATCAGCACTTCCTTATCATTCTGGGAATCACGTGCCATGGCCAAGGAGGAGAGGAGAGGGGGAAGGAACACGGAATCATGTCATATCAGCATCACTATTACCTTATCTCCAAAGTCATACCAGGAATATGAAATCGTCTGACTCATATACAGCAACGTTCAGGCTATGAGGTATAGACCTTATTCGGAAATTAGCATTGTTGTTGTTGTGGTCTTCAGTCCTGCAGCTCTCCATGCTACTCTATACTGTGTAAGCTTCTTCATCTCCCAGTACCTACTGCGGCCTACATCCTTATGAATCTGCTTAGTGTACTCATCTCTTGGTCTCCCTCTACGATTTTTACCCTCCACGCTGCCCTGCAGTACTAAATTGGTGATCCCTTGATGCCTCAAAACATGTCCTACCAACCGATCCCTTCTTCTAGTCAAGTTGTGCCACAAACTACTCTTCTCCCCAAATCTATTTCATACCTCCTCATTAGTTATGTGATCTACCCATCTAATCTTCAGCATTCTCTGTAGCACCACATTTCGAAAGCTTCTATTCTCTTCTTGTCTAAACTATTTATCGTCCATGTTTCACTTTCATACATGGCTACACTCCATACAAACACTTTCAGAAACGACTTCCTAACACTTAAATCAATACTTGATGTTAACAAATTTCTCTTCTTCAGAAATGCTTTCCTTGCCATTGCCAGTCTACATTTTATATCCTCTCTACTTCGACCATCATCAGTTATTTTGCTCCCCAAATAGCAAAACTCCTTTACTACTTTAAGTGTCTCATTTCCTAATCTAATTCCCTCAGGATCACCTGACTTAATTCGACTACATTCCATTATCCTTGTTTTGCTTTTGTTGATGTTCATCTTATACCCTCCTTTCAAGACACTGTCCATTCCGTTCAACTGCTCTTCCAAGTCCTTGCTGTTTCTGACAGAATTATAATCTCATCGGCGAACCTCAAAGCTTTTATTTCTTCTCCGTGGATTTTAATACCTACTCCGAACTTTTCTTTCGTTTCCCTTACTGCTTGCTCAATGTACAGATTGAATAGCATCGGGGAGAGGCTACAACTCGGTCTCACTCCCTTCCCAAGCACTGCTTCCCTTTCATGTCCCTCGACTCTTATAACTGCCATCTGGTTTCTGTAAAAATTGTAAATAGCCTTTCGCTCTCTGTATTTTACCCCTGCCACCTTCAAAATTTGAAAGAGTATTCCAGTCAACAATCTCAAAAGCTTTCTCTAAGTCTACAAATGCTAGAAACGTAGGTTTGTTTTTCCTTAATCTACCTTCTAAGATAAGTCGTAGGGTCAGTATTGCCTCACGTGTTCCAACATTTCTACCGAATGTAAACTGATCTTCCTCGAGGTCGGCTTCTACCAGTTTTTCCATTCGTCTGTAAAGAATTCGCGTTAGTATTTTGCAGCTGTGACTTATTAAACTGATAGTTCGGTAATTTTGACATCTGTCAACACCTGCTTTCTTTGGGATTGGAATTACTATATTCTTCTTGAAGTCTGAGGGAATTTCGCCTGTTTCATACATCTTGCTCACCAGATGGTAGAGTTTTGTCAGGACTGGCTCTCCCAAGGCTGTTAGTAGTTCTAATGGAATGTTGTCTACTCCCGGGGCCTTGTTTCGACTTAGGTCTTTCAGTGCTCTGTCAAAGTCTTAACGCAGTATCATATCTCCCATTTCATCTTCATCTACATCCTCTTCCGTTTCCATGGTATTGTCCTCGAGAACATCGTCCTGTATAGACCCTCTATATACTCCTTCCACCTTTCTACCTTCCTTTCTTTGCTTAGAACTGGGTTTCCATCTGAGCTCTTGATATTCATACAAGTGGTTTTCTTTTCCACCAAAGGTCTCTTTAATTTTCCTGTAGGCAGTATCTGTCTTACCCCTCGTGAGATAAGCTTCTACATTTGTCCCCTAGCCATCCCTGCTTAGCTATTTTGCACTTCCTGTCGATCTCATTTTTGAGACGTTTGTATTCCTTTTTGCCTGCTTCACTTACTGCATTTTTGCAATTTCTCCTTTCGTAAATTAAATTCTGTATCTCTTCTGTTACCCAAGGATTTCTACTAGCCCTCGTCTTTTTACCTACTTGATCCTCTGCTGGCTTCACTATTACACTCCTCAAAGCTACCCATTCTTCTTCTAGTGTATTTCTTTCCCCCATTCCTGTCATTCCTGTCAATTGTTCCCTTATGTTCTCCCTGAAACTCTGTACAACCTCTGGTTTAGTCAGTTTATCCAAGTCCCATCTCCTTAAATTCCCATCTTTTTGTAGTTTCTTCAGTTTTAATCTACAGTTCATAACCAACAGATTGTGATCAGAGTCCACATCTGCCCCTGGAAATGTCTTACAATTTAAAACCTGGTTCCTAAATCTCTGTCTTACCATTATATAATCTATCTGAAACGTTTTACTATCTCCAGGGTTCTTCCATGTATACAATCTTCTTTCATGATTCTTGAACCAAGTGTTAGCTATGATTAAGTTATGCTCTGTGCAAAATTCTAACAGACAGCTTCCTCTTTCATTTCTCTCCCCCAATCCATATTCACCCACTATATTTCCTTCTCTCCCTTTTCCTACTCTCGAATTCCAGTCACCCATGACTATTAAATTTTCGTCTCCCTTCACTACCCGAATAATTTCTTTTGTCTCATCATACATTTCATCTATTTCTTCATCATCTGCAGAGCTAGTTGGCATATAACCTGGTACTACTGTAGTAGGCATGGGCTTCGTGTCTATCTTGGCCACAATAATGCGTTCACTATGCTGTTTGTAGTAGTTTACCCGCACTCCTATTTTTTTTATTCATTATTAAACCTACTCCTGCATTACCCCTATTTGATTTTGTATTTATAACCCTGTATTCACCTGACCAGAAGTCTTGTTCCTCCTGCCACCGAACTTCACTAATTCCCACTATATCTAACTTTAACCTATCCATTTCCCTTTTTAAATTTTCTAACCTACCTGCCCGATTAAGGGATCTGACATTCCACGCTCCGATCCGTAGAACGCCAGTTTTATTTCTCCTGATAACGACGTCCTCCTGAGTAGTCCCCGCCCGGAGATCCGAAAAAATGGCTCTGAGCACTATGGGACTCAACTGCTGAGGTCATTAGTCCCCTAGAACTTAGAACTAGTTAAACCTAACTAACCTAAGGACACCACAAACATCCATGCCCGAGGCAGGATTCGAACCTGCGACCGTAGCGGTCTTGCGGTTCCAGACTGCAGCGCCTTTAACCGCACGGCCACTTCGGCCGGCCCGGAGATCCGAATGGGAGACTATTTTACCTCCGGAATATTTTACCCAAGAGGACGCCATCATCATTTAATCATACAGTAAAGCTGCATGACCTCGGAAAAAATTACGGCTGTAGTTTCCCCTTGCTTTCAGCCGTTCGCAGTACCAGCACAGCAAGGCCGTTTTTGTTAGTGTTACAAGGCCAGATCAGTCAATCATCCAGACTGTTGCCCCTGCAACTATTGAAAGGCTGCTGCCCCTCTTCAGAAACCACACGTTTGTCTGGCCTCTCAACAGATACCCGTCCGTTGTGTTTGCACCTACGGTACGGCTATCTGTGTTGTTGAGGCCCGCAAGCCTCCCCACCAACGGCAAGGTCCAGGGTTCATGGGGGTAGTAGAGTAGCATGGAGACGTGTATCAAACCAGTCTCAGGACTGAAAACCACCACCACCACCACCACCACCACCACAACAACAACAACAAGAAAATGTTGGTTTTTATTTTTTGTAGAGAAATATGCTATCCACTCAGTCCAGTATTCCATGGGGTATAATGTATAGCTTCAAATGAAATTTACCAACGCGACTGGTGAGGCAGTCTTCGAAGTAGTTTTTGGGTGTTAGTAACGCAAACAAAATTTTCAGCAATTCAGATACTTTATCGTATTTCGTTGCCAGACAGAATCGCTCGAGGTGTGGGGGCTTTCCCCTCCCCTCCACTCCCCTCCCCTCCCCTCCCCCTACATGCTCTTTGCATGTGGTCGGATGTGCTGCTGCTGATGTCATGATTCCTCGTTTGGCCTTGGAGATAAGTTAGTGCTGATGCTGATATGACATGGTTACTGTGTCCCTCCCCCCCCCCCACACCTTCTCTCATTGGGCTTGGGATATGGTTCCTGGAGTGATAAAGAAGTGCTGATGCTGTTGTCAGTGATGTACGACGTGTATGCGAACTGCAATCCACTCTCACTCCCGCGAATGTAGAGCAGAGCAGGATTGCTCGGCACAGGAAGGGGAGGGGGGAGGGGGTGTAGCCCCATGCATAATTACTGGAGAACAGGGGGAAGGGGTGGGAGAGCCTTCCCTCCTGTCTCCCCCTTGGTCTTGGCATATGGGTACCAGTACGCTCTTGAAGATAAGGAACTGCTGATGTTGCTGCCAGTGACATATGACACACACAATTGTCTCAGCTGCCGTATGTCACTGGAATAAAATCACTGACAGTTGCTTTGTCAGGGTCTTTGCAGAAAAGACGTGGTGCACTATGAGTGGGAGGGAATTTCCTAGTCTCGCTGATGCTAGTCGCCAACCATGGATCGGAGACACTGAATGTTGTAGGGCGGCCATTACGTGTCGCTTGACGGTAGATGACATGTGTAGGAGTTACGATGCGCTTAGTGCACAGTATGGCGATCCTCTCTTGTGTTGGTCAGATGTGGTCGACCAGGCGTAGATTATGAGTATGCCTACTCTCACGGTCTCATGCAGTCCAACAATGGGGCATTGTCATATCTGAATGGGCCACAAATCTGGACAGTGCATGATCCGACCAGCCAGCTAAATGCGGACCTGCAATGAGACCACTTTCAAGTGTTGGTAACGCTCTCTCACACAGTTACACATCGTCTCCGTCTCCTCCAAAGTGATCAATCAATATCTGACACTGCTGACGCGCCTTATACAACATGGAAGCAACAATAGGCACCCACAACCCTAATGCATTCTGGTTGTCGTACAACTTGTCACAGACAAGTGTAACTCTGATCATTTACATATCCAGCGATGGTGCGTACATATACGAATTAACATTGATACACGACATTGTCTTCTGTGGGGGGATCTTACTTCTTTAGTCAGGGGGAGTAATTTATTTTAGCTTTACACCAGATGCCCATGCTACGACCACAGCCGTCTGTTACCTTAAGTGCAGCAAGTCGCACGTGTCTTAAGCCTGCGAGTTGTCTTCTGTGTTCTATCACGTTTTAACTGTGTGTCTCGCATTTTAGGAGGAAGAATTTGGGGAACAGCCCAAAATTTAACTGAATAACGAGGAAAGCAGCCTAGAAACCACGTTCAGTCTGGTCAGTGTATCAGAGGAATGTCCGTTAATGGACGACGAGGACTCAATACAGGTCCGGCTTACGTCACTGTCTCGCAAGTTGTGATGCGCGCTAAGCTACGGAGAGGGGCGGGATAGGTTGCTTGATTACCGAGCCTTAATGACGTGCACCGTGTTTCTGCCATTTCCGAAGATGTGTCTATTGGAATCCTGCGGTTTTATTCTATGACATACTGCGTTTTGGCGGTGTTTTGTTCTGACGGACAAGGAATGTTCAGTACAAAGTTCCGAACTTTTCATTTCTAATGTTTTAGTCACACCTTCACCTAAAGATGTGGCTTTTAGTGCCACAAAACTGTTAGCGATCTAACAATAAAGGACTAAATTTAGCTGGAGAGATCTATTAATACCCTAGATCAGGGCATCCCAACCTTTTCAGCTGGTGGACCCCTTCTTCAGTCGAAACTCCATGGCGGACCCCTAGTCAATCAAGAGGACAATAACTTTAAATTTCAAAGCAAAACCCATGACGACTGAAAGCTTCTTAATGCAAATTCCATGTTCCCAATGACCCCCCCCCCCCCCCTGCCAAAGTATCAATAGTCTTTGGTTTAGAGATGAATGAAAACAACTTTCAAAGATTGACTTATGAAATAGGTAGTGCGCTGACAAAGCAAGTTCAACATTTAATGATGCCTGGGGCCGCATAAGTGCCAGCGAGCGCTGTGATTGGTCGACAAAGCTCGCTCCGCGCATGCGTAAAAGGTTACAGCGCATCTGCCACCGTGCGCCGGCGCACAAACGACCCCCGTATTGTTGCGAAACAGTCGATCAGAGAAGCCGCATTCTCCGGCACTAAACTGTGTATGTGTTCTCACTTAGGAACCACAAAGGCTGCTTGGGAATACGACCTGAAGTAAAAGTACACATGTTTTTCACACGAAAAAAATAGTAATGAATTTGTTTTTCACATTTTTATTCAATAATTTTACTAATTATTTTACGCTATTTGGTGAAGGGTGGCCGCGGACCCCCTAGAAAGAGCCGGCGGACCCCTAAGGGGTCCGCGGACCACAAGCTGGGAAGCCCTGCCCTAGATGATTAATTTTCTGCCCGGTGTGCTTACAAAGTCAGCGAGTGCTCGTGGAGTCTGACTGCGAGCTGCCGTGCAGGCGAATCCGCACTCTGTGGCCGATTCCGGCGCCTCTCAGACTGGCGGACGCGTCACGCGCTCGTGTCAAGCTGCCGCTTCTGGCCGCGACGTGAGTGACGAGCGCCAAGTCGACCGGTCGATAGTCTCCCTCCACGTCGGCGCGTCCTGGATCGATTTAAGCGGCAGCCGCCACTCGCACCGCGGACTGCCATTCACTAAGCCGTGCCCTGCAGCTAACGAAGCAGCGCGTGGCGAGCGCCCTTTGCGTGTGCTAACAGATCACTAAACTTTGTGAAATACGACATACTTGTCGTTTGGCGAATGGCGCGATTGATACAGTAATTCCTCTTTTTATTGTTTTATTTAACTGGACGATAATCATAGGTTTTATATGTGCAATAACGAGTTTCAGCTGTAATCTATAGCCATCTCCTTGCTGAAGCATAAAAAGTTTCGGAACATGGAGACTCATGCTTTGTTATATAACAACGCATGTACCTCCCTGTCAAGATGCTCATTATGCACCAATTCTGGATCTGAAGATGCCTGTAGATTAGAGTAGAAACTCGTAATTGTATTAATAAAACTGTGTTTGTAGAATGATTAAATTTTTTAATAAATCACTGAATGTGACTGTAACAATTTAATTTACGAGGGTTGCCGAGAAAGTAAAGCACCGTATTTTTTTCCAACAGTTCTTTATTGGATGTCATGAGAACTACACACACGAAAGAATGGTATTTTATCTACACACCCCATTTTTCCAGGTAAGCTCCATCTCGTTCTATGGCATTCCTCCAGCGCTAAACAAGGGCGTGTATGCCCTGTCGGTACCAATCCTTGTCCTGGTGGCGGAACCAGTGTTTCGCTGTGTGAATCACCTCCTCATCGTCCTCAAAATGTTTTCTACGAATGGCATCCTTTAACGGCCCAAACAAGTGGAAGTCCGAGGAGTTTAGGACAGGGCTGTAAGGTGGATGTGGTAACACTGTCCAACCCTGTTTTGTGATGTGATCAGCAGTCCTCAGACTTGTGTGGGGCCAAGTGTAATCGTGTTGCAGCAAAACATCTCCTGGGTCGATGTGGCGCATCCTGAGTTTTGTTAATGTGTTGACATTTTCTTCTGAATTAATGGTGCCGCCTCTTCACATCACATAAGTGAGAATCACACCTTCGCAGTCCCAGAACACGGTGATTACGACCATACCGGCGGAAGCAGTTGCTTTGAATGTTTTCTTCTGTGGCAAGTGGGAATTTCGGGCTCAAACTGGTGAAGAAGAAGGCCTCGCCCTTAGATTCAAAACGTTGCAACAGATAAAGATAAATGTTTTTTTGTGCGATTTGTGATCCACCGTTAGAAACCGCGGGGCCCATCTTGCTCACGCTTTTGAATATCCAAGAGTGCGGATAATTGCATCCACATTTCCTTTGCTGATTGACAGATGCAGTGTCAACTACCGAGTCGTAATGCGCCTGTGCTCGCAAATGACATCAACAGCTCACTGTAACATGTCAGGTGGGACAGCCGTGGATGGTCTCCCCGATCGCTGCAAATCGTGGAGCTCCGTCCAACCGCCTTCTGATGATCTCACCCTTCGTGCCCAGCAACTAACTGTACTTCTCTCGCCAGCATATGATCCATAGACTTTGCAGAAGCGTTTGTGAATATTCCCCACAGTTTCTCTCTTTGCAGTGAGAAATTCAATGACGGCACGTTGCTTGTAACGTGCATCACCTACAGGTGCCATTTTGAAACTGTTCTGCAGTAATGCTATCTGCCGGGAGTGACGGAAACTTGGCACGCTCACTCAGGAGATTTCGCATTCATAGCATTGTTTTCGGCTGAGAAAAAAAAAATGCTGTGGATTGGTTTCTGGAGAACCCTCGTATGTGAAGGCAGAATATGAAGTGCATGTCTTCTTTGTGATCTACCCTCACAATAAGAAATTGTCCGTATAGGAACTACCTACAATGAAATCTCCTGTCATTTAAGAATATTACCCTAACCTAAAAAGTTTGTTCTATATCTTTATAGTACGAGCCATGTAACATCGTAAATTAAGTTGCAACGTGTTAACATATCGTCGGGATAACATGAGATTTGAGTTTCACATGACTATCGGTGATATGAAGATGTGATGATCTCGCCACAGTTCTTTACGAGACACGGTTGTAAAGCTCGTGGTATACTCTTGCCTTTCTTCGAACTTTGAGCTGATGCGCCCAAACATTTATATGAGGACGCACCGTTTACCGTCGATTCTGAACAAAGCTGGAACTTGGCATTTTTTCACGTTAAAAAAATCTTTGTCAGAAGTAAAACAAATAACAAGTCGCAGAAAAAATCCTAGTACAGATCGGATATTTAGCTCTCTAACCTTGGAATAATTGTGTAACAGTCATCTATTTGCCTACCGACTCACAGTGGGATAAGGTTACCAGTACAATTTTTCCTATGTTATCAGGTCACTCTTATGGGTGCAAAGTAACCGTGAACTGAAGTAAATGGTCGTACACACGCTGTCAGTGCATGGATTCAGATGTTTCCTGCCAAACTGATACACTGCTGCAAATACACTTCAAAATTCACTATACATTGTCTGGGCAAAAGTGTCGGTACACCTCTATGTATTGCGGAACTGACCATCAGATATCATCAGAGTCGGACCAGCTACTACATAAGTAGGTGGGGAGTACTGTGCTGTCAGTAGACAAGCAGTAGCAGCAGAATAGATCGGTAGTAGAGCTACCGAGAGAGGTGGCGCAGTGGTTAGCACACTGGACTCACATTAGGGAGGACGACGGTTCAAATCCGCGTCCAGGCATCTGTCATTTCCCTAAATCACTCCAGGCAAATGCCGGGATGCTTCCTTCTAAAGGGCACGGCTGGTTTCCTTCCCCATCCCTGACACAATTCGAGATTGTGCTCCGTCTCTAATGACCTCGATGTCGACGGGACGTCAAATCCAATCTTGCTTCCTTTCTTCCTTCGGTAGGAGAGCTCATCAACTTTGAACTTGGACTAGTCATTAGGAGTCATCTGAGCAACAATCCATCTGGGACATCTCAACACTTCTGAAGCTGCACAAGGTGACCTAGGGCGGTGTGATTGTGAATCGGAAACAGGAGGGTGCAGTCGTAGCTAAACCAACACAAGGCAGACCTCATGTACTGACGGAGAGTTGCCGTGAAGCATTGATGGGAGGGGGAGAGGGGAGGGGGGAAGGGGGTTGTAAAAAAATCGCCTGCAATGAGGAAAAAATGTTCAAATGTGTGTGAATTCCTAAGTGAGCAAACTGCTGAGGTCATCGGTCCCTAGAGTTATACACTACTTAAACAAACTTAAACTAAAAACAAAACACACAGCCATGCCCGAGGGAGGACTCGAACCTCCAGCGGGAGGGGCCGCGCAATCCGTGACATGACGCCCCTAACTGCGCCGGTGAAATCAGCAGAAAGGATCACTCGTGAGTTACAAAGTGGCACCAGCAGTCCAGCTAGCACAGTGACTGTAAGTAGTAAGTTTTAAAAAAAAATGGGGTAAAATGGTCGAGCAGCTCCTCATGAGCCACATACTACTGACACTTAAGGTGCTGCAAAGAGCGAGCGACTGGACTTTGGATGACTGTAACCAAGTGATACGGAGAGCCGAGTCACGCTATACCTTGGGGAATCCGATGAAACGTTACCTGCCACCATGTGTAGTGCCAGCAGCGAAGCACAAAGGATGTCGTTTACGCTATAGAGTTGTTTTTCGTAGTTAAGGTGTGCTCCGCTTATTGTGCTTAAAAATCTCTAAACTCTGAAGGATACAAACACATTCGAAAGTCTGCGGGCAGTAACAGTCCTGAAATGGATTGAGCTGCCAAGAGTCCCGACCTGAACCCAATGGAACAGCTTTGGAATGAGTTAGGACGTCGCTCCAGGATCCAGCGTCCAACATCACAACCTTCTCTGGCTTTGATTCCAGAACTGGAAGAAACGATGGGAACGATGTATTGCCAGTAGAAGGGATTATTTCGAAGATTTTGAAAGGGAGAGTGATTAAAATGTACAACAAGCGATGAAACTGATACAGCAAAAGTTCGGTTTCTTTTTAAACACACCTCGTAAATTCCAAAAGTGAACCTTTTCCAAACCTTGCTTCTGCGCTGAAAGATGTGGTTAGTGAATGCACTAGTGATGTAAACACATGAGCAGAGAGTGCCTCATGCAATGTGGGCCAGCTACGTTATCAGCCATTCGGATTCCCTTCTGTATTGGGGGAAGCCGAGAAAGATGTGATCAATGTCCTGGGGCTCCTCAAAGTCGCAGTATGGCGATGTTGGGAGATGGAATATATAAGAGTGTTGAATGGCAGTGATCCTCACAAACTGTGTTTCATTACCTGTGACTGTTTTGCTGCATTTCAAAGCCCACCATCATACATTTGGGCCTTCGGCCGATGAGTGTGAATTTGTTTGTACCAGGTGCCCTTGTGAAAATCTTCGGTCTCCTACTTCTTCTTCCATTCGTGTTTTGCCTTGTCTCTAAAAACAACGAAGTGGTCGTCCGCTGGGATCCTTCGATCTTGTATGACATTTGTCGTTAAGTTCTTAGTCAGCTGGTCAGCTTTCTCAGTCCTGGCAATCCTAGAGTGGCCCTTGATCCACACAAATGGTACCTACCTACCAGTGCTGTGCATCTCTGCTACAGCAGCAGCTATTTGGTGTGGTAGATAGCAGCTGTCTTTGTCCTTACCAATTGATATTAGAGTTTTTACGTAGAGCATATCTCGTCCCACGCTAAGACCACTGCACAACAAGAGTGGCGCACTGTCGGGAGAGAGTGCACGTTTCAAGTTTATTCTGTTGCGTTGTGCACAACAGGTGCTTAAAAGTGTGCGACCAAAATGGCGCGACAGTAAAAACATACTCCAAAGTTGAAGTACGTTGCACGGTACGATTCTTGTGCGCAAACAGTCTAAGAAAATGGAAATGAGCGCATGGCATAGTTGGCAGGGAGACACCATGCAGGGAAGTTCGACCGTCACGTGCAAGTCTTATTGCAGTCGACGCTACATTGGGCGACTTGCGCGCCGGTGATGAGAATGAAGTGATGATGAGGACAACACAACACCCAGTCACCGAGCGGAGAAAATCTCCAACCCAGCCGGGAATCGAACCCGGCTCGCTTGCACTGAGGCGAGCACTTTACCACCCAGCTAAGCAGGCGGACGCAAAAAGTCTAAATCTGTCACGAAGTTTCATGTCAACGCACGCTCCACTGTAAGTGCAACAGATTCACCGTGAGATTCTGGCAGTATATGCAGCAAATGCGATGTCGCGTCTTGCCATAGTAAAATGGTCCTAACAATCTGTCTAAGGCCGTACATTAGTGCGTGATGCTCATGAGGAAGTTCAGATTTTACACAATGTGATTTCAATCTTCTTGGGGAGCTGAAGGAACATCTGGGGGAAAGAGATTTTCGACCGATAAGCACGATCATACAGCAGTTCTATAATGCCACCGTGACCATGAAGTGAGTTTCTTCGTGGATGGACTGAACGATTGGTGGAACGTTCCGACCGTTGTTTACAGAGACTCGGTGGTTATGTTGAAAAATAAGAGTCATATATCTGTCACTTTGAAGTTTAGTGCAGCACTCAATAAAAGTTACTTGGTCTGGCATGGTAATTTCAAAAAGGAAGTCCCCTCATTCTCCACTTGTTATATTACGTTCTTCCATTTGTTACTGAAGCCAAACGGAGCAATTTCTTGTCAAAACGGATTCATTTATGTTCCATCCACACGTTCTTCTAATGGCTTTAAGCTAAAACTCTGAAAACATCGTCTAGTATTGCTGAGAATTATTTTTTTGGCGTGGAATTATCTTACCTGACCCTACTTTCAGTCCTGGACACTGATCTCAGCAGCCAGAGACTGATCGTGTGTGTGGTTTGTATATTTCCGATGAAGTCTTGTTCGCCGAAAGCTTACTTTCTGGCAGTCTTCTTGTCGTGCCTATTTGCAACGCAGCGTCTCAGCTATTTGGCGACTGGCAGCTATTCTTTTCATCATAAAGTCACATTCCATTCTGGAGTTTGCATTGTTTGATTTTACCTCTACCCTTAGGTAGTCCGTGCTTGCAGTAAGGGAGATGTTTTTCACGGTAGAGAAGATGAGCAAGTGCTCATAGTTCTTCTAGTAGACATTTTAGAGCTCATGGTTTTACTGGAAATCTTGTTCTGAATTTGTACACATTGTTACCTAACAAAATATGGAATATATTTTTTAACACCCTGTGTACTTCAGTGTGCTAACACTAGTCGAATAAATACCTTTCTCTCAAGGGTTGTTGGCAGATGTTTTGTTCCTTTGTTGGATCTCGAGTGTCGCGTTTTGGTGGCAGTGAAGACGTGCGTGGAAGGAGTGAGCCGCGCCGAGACGCAGCTCTGGCCGCGCGCACGTTTGGTAGCAGCAAGGTCAGCCGGTTCCTGTCCCCGGTTTGTGTTGATCAGCCGAGTTGTACGCCACGACCAGGGATTACCTTCGACTGCCGCTTACAGCCGCACAGGACTTTCTCTCGCATCGCCACGAAATACGCACGGATATTTCCTTTTGTACGCGTTCAAAAGTACATAATCTGCATGCTATTTCGTCGGAAACAGACATTTTGAGTCCGTGGCTGTGTACAAAATACAGGTTGAACCTCGAAGAGAAGATAACAGATTCATCAAGAGACGACTTGTTCACGTTAAGATACATTTTTCTTTTTGTAGTTTGCATTGGTTTCCATTTTTTATTACCCCTTATGATGAAAATTGTTAAAAAAATGTTCATATGTATGAAATCTTATTGGACTTAACTGCTAAGGTCATCAGTCCCTAAACCTGCACACTATTTAATCTAAATTATCCTGAGGACAAACACACACTCATGCCCGAGGGAGGACTCGAACCTCCGCCGGGATCAGCCGCCTAATCCATGACTGCAGCGCCTAAGACCATTCGGCTAATCCCGCGCGGCTGATGAAAATTCCTTGGGATGGTGCCGTACAACCGAAATATGATTGCGTCTCAAACAGTTTCAGACGATTTAAACAAATTATTAAAGTGAAAATGTTTTAGTTACTCGTCGAAAAGTTCGCGCCATTACGTTGCAATGCTGACTGCTTATGTTCATGCAGTATGCAGTTTTTTGTTTTGTTTTTTTGTCATCAGTCTACTGACTGGTTTGATGCGGCCCGCCACGAATTCCTTTCCTGTGCTAACCTCTTCATCTCAGAGTAGCACTTGCAAGCTACGTCCTCAATTATTTGCTTGACGTATTCCAATCTCTGTCTTCCTCTACAGTTTTTGCCCTCTACTGCTCCCTCTAGTACCATGGAAGTCATTCCCTCATGTCTTAGCAGATGTCCTATCATCCTGTCCCGTCTCATTATCAGTGTTTTCCACATATTCCTTTCCTCTCCGATTCTGCGTAGAACCTCCTCATTCCTTACCTTATCAGTCCACCTAATTTTCAACATTCGTCTGTAGCACCACATCTCAAATGCTTCGATTCTCTTCTGTTCCGGTTTTCCCACAGTCCATGTTTCACTACCATACAATGCTGTACTCCAGACGTACATCCTCAGAAATTTCTTCCTCAAATTAAGGCCGGTATTTGATATTAGTAGACTTCTCTTGGCCAGAAATGCCTTTTTTGCCATAGCGAGTCTGCTTTTGATGTCCTCCTTGCTCCGTCCGTCATTGGTTATTTTACTGCCTAGGTAGCAGAATTCCTTAACTTCATTGACTTCGTGACCATCTATCCTGATGTTAAGTTTCTCGCTGTTCTCATTTCTACTACTTCTGATTACCTTCGTCTTTCTCCGATTTACTCTCAAACCATACTGTGTACTCATTAGACTGTTCATTCCGTTCAGCAGATCATTTAATTCTTCATCACTTTCACTCAGGATAGCAATGTCATCAGCGAATCGTATCATTGATATCCTTTCAACTTGTATTTTAATTCCACTCCTGAACCTTTCTTTTATTTTCATCATTGCTTCCTCGATGTACAGATTCAAGAGTAGGGGCGAAAGGCTACAGCCTTGTCTTACACTCTTCTTAATACGAGCACTTCGTTCTTGATCGTTCACTCTTATTATTCCCTCTTGGTTGTTGTACATATTGTATATGACCCATCTCTCCCTATAGCTTACCCCTACTTTTTTCACAATCTCGAACAGCTTGCACCATTTTATATTGTCGAACGCTTTTTCCAGGTCGACAAATCCTATGAAAGTGTCTTGATTTTTCTTTAGCCTTGCTTCCATTATTAGCCGTAACGTCAGAATTGCCTCTCTTATCCCTTTACTTTTCCTAAAGCCAAACTGATCGTCACCTAGCGCATTCTAAATTTTCTTTTCCATTCTTCTGTATACTATTCTTGTAAGCAGCTTCGAAGTCTAAATCATGCACTTTCATTATATGTACACACGTAATGTAAAGCACCACTCGTACATACCAAAAAGTTTCACAGCCTTCACAAGGGATCAACATTACAAATATAATATTAGAGAGATTAGGGCTCGAACGGAGGCATCTAGACAGTTTTCCCGCGCTGTTTATGAGTGGAACAGGAAAGGAAATTGCTAGTAGTGGGACAGGGTACCCTCCGCCATGCACCATCCACCAGTAAAATTGTGAGAACGGGTCGTGAGTCGTGCTTGGGTAACTCAGGCGGTAGAGCACTTGCCCGCGAAAGACAAAGCTCCCAATTTCGAGTCTCTGGCTGGCACACAGTTTTAATCTGCCAGGAAGTTTCATATCAATGCACACTCCGCTGTTGAGTGAAAATTTCATTTCGGAAGTAAAAGAAGTGTTGCGCATTACTTTTGGAGCGACTGCCATAGAAACCTTTCCCTTCTTCCGCTACGTGTCGATCCCAATTTCGGTGCCAATCAAGCTGTTATTCTACTTTTTTACTGCTCTTCATCACTTCGTATTGGAGGACGTAATGTGTTGCCTGAGCACTTGGAATTACACGAAATTAATTTCAACAGTAAACCATTATTATTATTATTATTATTATTTTCATCGTCAACACCACCCTCCTCCTCCCTCTCTCTTCCTCGTCATCATCCATCATCGTCATCATCCATTATCCGTCATCATCCATCATCGTCTTCATTATGAGGGGGGGAGGGGGTGGCGGTAGTAGTACCCCCAGAATTTTTATTAGTAGTTCATAGTATTATTTACTCACATTGTCCTTATAGACACTCAACTCAACTATCTGTCACGTTAAAATTGTTATTTCTTAGGTAAATATGATGTAAAAACGGTACTGTATGTGTGAAACCCTCGTCCAATGACCCTAGCTACATCAGATTAAACAAATAAATAAAAATATATACGAAGCACATTGCCTCCCTTGGGTCGTCTGCCACTGGAGTTTGATGAGGAACTCCATAACGGCCTTTCGCTTGCTTAACAAACCTGTGATGAAACGCTCAGCGCTTCGTTGGATCGTCTCTATGGTCTCTACTGATTCCACTTATTAAAATGCCCATGCTGATTATCATCCATGAATCGTTGAGACTAAGTTTTTGTAAGCTACCTCCTTCGCTAAGATTCTTTCAATGAATTCGGAGGCATGAGCTTTTCCTAAAACTGCTTTTCTGAGCTCGCTCCTATAGGGCTACTCCGATACCATACTAGTGAACATTTTAGAATTATTAGTTTCTCTAATGATTCATTAAAAATAGTGCCTATTTATGCTCAGTATATTCCATTTACTTTTAATGACGGATAGCTTCTTCTTTCTACACCAAGCTTTCATTCCCTATTGTTCTTTCAGCATCACGCCGCAATTCTGCAATGTTGCGACTTTCGTATATACAACAGCATTATCCGTGAACAGCCTCACGCCGTTTATGACGTTAACTTCCTGACCGTTTACACCACGTGAAAAAATATATCCAGACACCCTTCATAATGTGGAATTGACCACTAGACTTCACGATAGGCAGACCAGCCAGTATAAAAGGAGGCGGGAAGTATTGTGTTGTCAAAACAGAACCAGTAACAGCAGAATGGGTGCTTCGTGAGTTCATTAACTTCGAACGTGGGGTAGTCATTAGATATCACCTAAGTAACAGATCCACCAGGGACATTTCAAGCCTTCTGCACCTGGTGATGTGACTGTCAAGTGGAAACGCGAAGCAACAGCCACAGTAAAGCGAGACCAGGCACATGTCACGTGGCGACGAACAGGGACCGTCTGAGGGTGGTTGTAGAAAATCGCATGAAATCGGTGGAAGACATCACTCCTGGGTTGCGAAGTGCTACCGTCAATCCAGTGAGCATAATTGTTGTGCGTAGGGAGTTAAAAAGAACGCGGTGCAGTGGTCGGGCAGTTTCTCATAAGCCACATATTTAAGCGACGCTAGAAGTGGAGTAAAGAGTGTCACTACTGGACAGTGGATGACGAAACGAATAACTTGTAGTGATGACTCACGAAACACCCTGCGACAATCCGATGGAAGGGTCTGGGTTTGGCCAGTGCTTGGACAGCGTCACCTGCCATGATGTGCAATGTCAACAGTGAAGTTCAGAAGTGGTGGTGGTGTTGTTACGGTAAGAGGGTGTTTTTCGAGGTTAGAATGTGGTCCCCTAATAATGGATAAGAAGACGCGTAATTCGGAGGGATCCGAACAATTATTACACCATTGTGTACTAGGTGCAGTAGAGAACCAGTTCGGAGATATTGATGGTTAGTGTCAGCATGACAATGCACGCTTTCAGAAAGGAGCATCTTGTGAGGCAATGGTTTGTGGACAACGACATTCCTGAAGTGAACTGGTCTGCTCAGAATCCCGACCAGAACCCAACAGAACGCCATTTGTATGAGGTAGAACATCTACTTCGCTCCAGATCCCAGCGTCCAATATCACTTTTTCCTCGATTTCGGGTCTTGAGGAAGAATGGGCTGCTATTCCTCCACAGACATTCAGGAAGCTCATTGAAGGAGTTCCCGCTATAGTTCCAACCACTATACCGACGAATGTTGGGTACAACCGTATTGATGTCTGCTAATGGGTGACCAGACGTTTCTTAACACTCCGCACGTCTCGTACAAATTTATTCACTTGGCGCCGGCAGCGCTAATTCGGATTACTTGGCTAGTCGCCGGCCGCTTGTCACCTTTATATCCATGTAGAGGTGATGCCACTTTCCATAAGAAGGTGTCAATAGTTCCATCACTGTTTCTGCTAAAGGTTGTCCAGAGCCGGAATACATCTTGAATGAGAAAATGTATCCCATACTCGAATCACAGCATCCGAATGAGTACACCACATTTCGTAATTTTCGACGAATTGTAAACTTTAAAATTTAACTGTCCGCGCCACCGTATCATTCCTTCATCAACTGAGATGTTCTGACTTAGATTAAACGTTTCTATAAACTTTTTGGAAAAATAATAAATTACGAATGGCACTTTGAAAAGCCGGTCGGCATTATCCAGGTTATTGTTCTTGTCGGAAAAATGTAAAAATAACATTTGTCTGAATCGGTTGCGGGACATCGTTTTGCGAAATATCGGTGTGTCTATCAACGGATTCGTTGACCAGTATTCATTGATCCTTACCTTTTTTTACAATTCCCATAAGGATAGCAAGCCCAAACCATCTTCTAAGTTCGGGACCCGTAACATCGACAAATTTGGCATTTTTTAAATGCAGTTTCCTTCTATTGCAATTTTGACTGTAATACTTGTTGGTTTCGTTGCAAATATATTCAAATAGATCGTTCCCAGTATATAATTCTACGATATCCAAGACGCTCCGTGTGCCTTTGGGAAACATCTGTGGACCCTGAGATCCTTCAAATTTATTATTGGTCCTCGGTAAACCATAGTCTGTCTTCTTCGTCTGATTCATCCGAATCAGTTGGCAACCGTTGCGTTCGCCGAATTCTTCTTGGACGTATTTCACTATCTTCCGTCGATTCTGCTTCACTTTTATTTTTTTGATATCCAATGTCTTCTTCCCAATCGCCCCAGACGTCCGGAACGTGGGACAAGACGTCCGCGCATTAATCGTAAATAATCGTGTCTTCCCTTTCGTCTGCCATGATGAAAGTGCACAAGTACTTATAAAAACAAAAACACTTGTTGACGTGTGTAACTTATTGTTACCTAAACAAAACACTAACAGAATGAAAAAGATACTAGAGTGCTGTCGCCGGCCACTGAGCGATACTATGGACGCGACACCACTATGGTGTCGCCGGCCGTTGACCGCTACGGCAAAGTGTTAACAGATTATGTATACGTAGCATGCACAAAAACAGCCCCGCATCACTCCCTTGTGGTAAGCAAGAAGACATTTTACATTTGTCACTTCCGCTCTTTTTAATTGAGTGCAACCCGATCACAGCCGCTGAACTCATAAACAAAACTGGTTCAGTACTACGCACGCCTGCATTTTATTTACTAGGCGACAGTGTAGAACTGTATCGAACGCCTTCCAGAAGTCGAGCAACTCGGAATCAACCCGATTGTGTTTGTCTTCTTCCATATGGATCTTGTGGCCGCGCGGAGTAAGGCGCCTTGCCACGGTCCGTTATGTTATACTTCAAATGGTTCAAATGGCTCTGAGCACTACCCGACTTAACTTCTGAGGTCATCAGTCGCCTAGAACTTAGAACTAATGAAACCTAACTAACCTAAGGACATCACACACATCCATGCCCGAGGCAGGATTCGAACCTGCGACCGTAGCGGTCGCTCGGCTCCAGACTGTAGCGCCTAGAACTGCACGGCCACTCCGGCTGGCTATGTTATACAGGGTGATTCAAAAAGAATACCACAACTTTAGGAATTTAAAACTCTGCAACGACAAAAGGCAGAGCTAAGCACTATCTGTCGGCGAATTAAGGGAGCTATAAAGTTTCATTTAGTTGTACATTTGTTCGCTTGAGGCGCTGTTGACTAGGCGTCAGCGTCACCTTTCTTCGAAGGTGCTACTGTAACTAGACTACAGTATCTGGAGATGTTAGAGAATTGGCTGTTCCCTCAGCTCGAACAAGAAGCACAACAATTCATATTTCAGCAGGATGGAGCGCCACCACATTGGCACTTATCTGTCCGTAACTACCTGAACGTAAACTACCCGAGGCGATGGATCGGCCGCCAGGCAGCCCGTGACAGAGCACTTCATCACTGGCCTCCAAGAAGCCCTGATCTTACCCCCTGCGATTTTTTCTTATGGGGGTATGTTAAGGATATGGCGTTTCGCCCACCTCTCCCAGCCACCATTGATGATTTGAAACGACAAATAACAGCAGCTATCCAAACTGTTACGCCTGATATGCTACAGAGAGTGTGGAACGAGTTGGAGTATCGGGTTGATATTGCTCGTGTGTCTGGAGGGGGCCATATTGAACATCTCTGAACTTGTTTTTGAGTGAAAAAAACCTTTTTAAATACTCTTTGTAATGATGTATAACAGAAGGTTATATTATGTTTCTTTCATTAAATACACATTTTTAAAGTTGTGGTATTCTTTTTGAATCACCCTGTACTTTCCGACATGTTACACACCCACGAGAATCATCTCATTTTTTGGGTCTATGGAACGAAAACTGAATCTAATGTTATGTAACTAGCAGACTTTGACAATGTAGCCCTCTTTGCCTCTGCTAGTCTGCTTTTTACGCCATCCATGCTTCTTGCGTCAAATGTTATTTTGCTTCCAAGGTAATGGAACACCATCACTTGCTCCACTTCGTGATCAAAAATTCTGTTGTTCAGTCCATCGCTAATCTCGTTTCTGCCACGCATAGGTACTTTCGTCTTTCTTCGGTCTTCTTCCAGTCCAGACTGTGTGCCAATTAAACTGATCACTCCATTCAACAGGTCCTACAAATCTTCTTCGCTTCTTCTAAGGATAGCACTGTTATCAGCGAATATTACCGTTGATATCCTTTCACCCTAATTCAAATTCCACTAGTGAACCTTCCTTTTATTTCCGTCACTGTTCCTTGGTACATAGTCTGAACAGTAGGGACTAAACACTAAATCGCTATGTTACAGTGTTTCTAATTCTATCACTTCGTACTTTGTCCTCTAATCTAATTTTCCACTCTTGTTTCTTGCACACATTCTGTATCAACAATGTCTCTCTATTGATGGCACCAATTTTTCTCAGAATTTCGATTTTTTTTTTTAAAGACCGATAGATCCTATGAAAGTGTATTCATTTTTCATGAATATTGCTTCCATTACCAAGAGCAACGTCAGAACTAGCTCTCTGTTGCCTTACTTAACCTTTGCTAAAGTCAAACTGATCGTCATCTGCCGGCCGCGGTGGTCTTGCGGTTCTAGGCGCTGCAGTCCGGAATCGCGGGACTGCTACGGTCGCAGGTTCGAATCCTGCCTCGGGCATAGATGTGTGTGATGTCCTTAGGTTAGTTAGGTTTAAGTAGTTCTAAGTTCTAGGGGACTGATGACCTAAGATGTTAAGTCCCATAGTGCTCAGAGCCATTTGAACCATTTGATCGTCATCTGGCCTGCCGGCAGGCTGGTTGGCTAACGTTTCCCATTCTTCTGTGTATCATTCTTGTCAGCAACTTGAATCTACGACATATGAAGATGAATGTGCGACAGTTCTGATACTTATTTTCTCCTCTTATCTTCGGGATTGTGTGGATAATATTTTTCCGAAAGTGTATCTGCAGTCTCGTAGATTGTAAAACCAACATGGATAGTCGTTCGGTTTTCACTTATCCTATTGGAAAACGTTACGTAAAATAAAAACTTACTCTTCAGTTACCAGAGCTTCATCTCTGAACGTAAAGCAAACCTGTATTTTGCATTTCGAACATATACTGTGTTCGAATATTACGAATTACCTCCAAGGAAACAGTCTATTGTCAGATAGTCAGCACGGATCGTTCTTGTGAAACACAACTAGCTCTTTGTTCGTACGAATAAATGAGTGCTATCGAAAGGGGGTCTACAATTGACTTCATATTTCTAAATTTCCAGACGACATTTGGGACTGTTCCTCACAAGAAACTTGTAATCAAATCGCGTACCCATGGAGTATCGTCTGAGATGCACGACTGGATTCTTGACTTTCTGTCAGAAGGTCACAGTTCGTAATAGCCAACGGACAGTCATCGAGTAAAAGAGAGGTGATTGCTAGCATTCCCTAGGGAAGTGTTATAGCCATTGTGCTGTTTCTAATGTATATAAACAATTTAGGAGACAATCTGAGCAGCTCTCTTAGACTGCTTGCAGATGATGCTATCATGTACCGAATTGTAAAGTCATTAGAAGATCAAAAGTAATTGCAAAATGACTTAGTCACAGTATCTGCACCGTGCGAAACGTGGCAACTGACTTTAAATAATGGAAAGAGTCAGGTTATCTACTTACGTAGTAAAAAGTATCCGCTAAATTTCGGTTCCACGATAAAGTACATAAATCTAAAGGCTGTCAATTCAACTAAATACCTAGGAATTACAATTACTAACAACTTAAATTGGTATAAAGACATAGACAATATTGTGGAGAAGGTAAACCAGATACTGCGAACATCGGCAGAATACGTAGAAGAGCCGGCCGGAGTGGCCGAGCGGTTCTAGGCGCTACAGTCTGGAACCGCGCGACCACTACGACGCAGGTTCGAATCCTGCCTCGGCCATGGATGTGTGTGATGTCCTTAGGTTAGTTAGGTTTAAGTAGTTCTAAGTTCTAGAGGACTGATGACCTCAGATGTTAAGTCCCATAGTGCTCAGAGCTATTTTTGAACTTACAAGATGCAAAAAATCCACTGAAGAGACTACCTTCACTACGCTTGCCCGTCCTCTGCTAGAGTACTTGTGTGCGCTGTGAGGTCCTTACTGGATGAAGTTGACGGAGGACATCGAAAAAGTTCAAAGAGGGGTGGCTCGTGATGTATTATTGCAAAACAGGGGATTGCAAAACAGGTAATCTCAATGTAGACAAGTGTAATGTGCTGCGAATACATAGAATGATAGATCCCTCATCATTTAGCTACAATATAGCAGGTCAGCAACTGGAAGCAGTTAATTCCATAAATTATCTGGGAGTACGCATTAGGAGTGATTTAAAATGGAATGATCATATAAAGTTGATCGTTGGTAAAGCAGATGCCAGACTGAGATTCATTGGAAGAATCCGAAGGAAATGTAATCCGAAAACAAAGGGAGTAGGTTACAGTACGCTTGTTCGCCCACTGCTCGAATACTGCTCACCAGTGTGGGATCCGTACCAGATAGGGTTGATAGAAGAGATAGAGAAGATCCAACGGAGAGCAGCGCGCTTCGTTACAGGATCATTTAGTAATCGCGAAAGCGTTACGGAGATGGTAGATAAACTCCAGTGGAAGACTCTGCAGGAGAGACGCTCAGTAGCTCGGTACGGGCTTTTGTTAAAGTTTCGAGAACATACCTTGATCGAAGAGTCAAGCACTATATTGCTCCCTCCTACGTATATCTCGCGAAGAGACCATGAGGATAAAATCAGAGAGATTAGAGCCCACACAGAAGCATACCGACAGTCCTTCTTTCCACGAACAATACGAGACTGGAATAGAGGGGAGAACCGATGGAGGTACTCAAGGTACCCTCCGCCACACACCGTCAGGTGGCTTGCGGAGTATGGATGTGGATGTAGATGTAGATGTAGACGTAGTAAGCGAGTTAGGTTGGCAACCATTAAGACAAAGGAGACTTTAGTTGCGGCGAGATGTCTTCACGAAATTTCAGTCACCAACTTTCTCCTCTGCATGCGAAAATAGTTTATTGGCGGTCGCCTATAGAGGCAGAAATGATCATCGTAATAAGAGAAACCAGAACGCCCACGTGAAAATTTGAATGTTCATTTTTCCCAGCTGCTATTCGGGAGTGAAACGGTAGAGAGATAGTATGAAGATGGTTCAATGAACCCTCTGCCAGGTACTTCAGTGCGAACTGGGGAGTCGTGATGTAAATGTATTCTTTGACGACTAGTATGGGGCTGAACCTCGTCTTATAGCCAAGTCGGTATTTGTGTCGAAGTGGGGGACTGAAGACTGGGCTCTGAGAGAACCATCCACCGCAGTAGCCATTACTGCCTGGAAGAAATACGCGGCTTGCAGTGGCAGTAAGCCACGAGCAGCCCGAGGGGGGGAGAGGGCAAAAAATGGAAATAATACGGCGAGCAGCGGATCTGATTGGCCGGCCAGGGGAGCGCCGTCCGCCCCTGGCTGGCGCGCGGCGCGCCGCCTTCGATCCGGGGCGCCATTCCCAGCCTGCCTGCTGCGCTGCGCTCAGCCCCGCTGGGACCGCTCGTTTGGCGGAACGCGCCGCCCCCACGTCTTGTAGTGTGACGCTCCGCACAACGCTGCACCACAGTGCAGCCCTGAACCTTAGTCCACCAGTCTGCTCTAAATCTACTGTGTGACACCTCCATCAGTGGATGAAGTAAGATCAGCGCTGCTGGTTTTGGGAGGTGTGTCTAAAATGCTGATCTTGAAGAACGAAAGAGACATGACGTACTTTTACTGTCTCCAGTCTAGGTTCAAATGGCTCTGAGCACTATGGGACTTCACATCTGAGGTCATCAGTCCCCCAGCACTTAGAACTACTTAAACCTAACTAACCTAAGGACATCACACGCATCCATGCCCGAGGCAGGATTGGAACCTGCGACCGTAGCGGTCGCGCCGTTCCGGACCGTAGCGTGTAGAACCGCTCGGCCACCCCGGGCGGCTATTAGTGTTCAAGTATTATATTTGTGGACCATATGGATGATTAATCACTTCAATTATGACTTTTATAGGGGTACGTTTGTTACCACTCAATTTCTGTAATTAGTTTTCAGATTACTCCGATGCATGTGAAAGTAAAAACCCAACAAATTTCTGGATTTTGATTTTAGTAGCAGAGAGCCTTAATCATCTTGCTAGTTAGTAACTACGTTACGTCCTCATAGAAAGAGCAGCTGACTCACGATCTATGTGCTAATTCTGTAGTGATACGAGAAGCCACCACGTTGGTGGACACTTTCAGAATTTCAGTGTTTTGCTTTCACTCGGCGGGGCACTTGTAGATGCCTTGAACGTCCTGCCCCTCCAGTACAAATGGAGTCACCAGCAATGAGTGGAGCACACAAAAGGGATCGGGAAACACATTCACTCTGATGACTGAACTGCGTCATATTCCGTAGCGTTAGTGTGTTTTATACGCAGGCGTAAAAATGGAGGATCCCCGTACTGTGAAACATCGACCGTTGATTATCCAGAGATGAAGAAATTGAAATGATTTCAAATGTGTCTATGCCGATCATTGATAAAAATTAAGCGGAATGATAAAATGCAAATTGAAGTAGTACTGAAAGGAACAGACAATAAACGGATTCCGGCGAAGACCCTTTTCAGAAGAAGGGACGGGTTAGTGAGACATCTGCTACGTCATCTAGTAATTGCTATCCCGCTACTGATAGGAGCAGTACAGAAGAAATATCGTAGGGACAGACGAAGAGTAAAATGTGAAAACAGAATATGGAGGTTGCTGGGTATCAAGGAGATAAAAAAACTGATTCAGTGATAACTTGTGGTTGGAATAAATTTTCTCGGTCTCCTCCATTCCTCTTACGTGAGTATTTCAAAGATCAAATAACATGGTTCAAATGGCTCTCAGCACTATATGACTTAACATCTGAGGTCATCAGTCCCCTAGACTTAGAACTACTTAAACCTAACTAATCTAAGGACATCACGCATACATGCCCGAGGCAGGATTCGAACCTGCGACCGTAGCAGGAACGCAGCTCCGGACTGAAGCGCCTAGAACCACTCGGTCACAGAAGCGGCGTTACTTCTTACGCATTAAATACGTCATATGTACGCTCATGTTTCCCAGCGACAATAACTACTTCCTCCTAAGTGTACCTACATATCTTCTCCCATCAGCAGTGGTGAGACCACTACGTCAACAAAAAACAGTGCCCTCGGCTGTCCAGTGAAAGTTGAGTCAGACAATAAATAAAGACGCATTTGCTCATAAACAAAATCCTTCTTGGATGTTCGCAATGTTGATATCATCACCCGAAGCGCGTTTAGTCTTTTATATACAGGGTGGCAATTACTAAACTATAAGAAATAAAATCGTTATAACTTCTGAAAGGGTTGTGTTAGGATGTTAAAACTGCGCTGTTGGCCGGATGGAATGGTATGATTTAGTATGCGCCTGCATGGTTTGTTTTAACGACGAAGTCCACTTTCATTTGGATGAGTTCGTCAATAAGCAAAATTGGCGCATTTGGGGAACTGAGAACCTGCATTTCACGATGGAGAAGTCTATTTACCTTCAACGGGTGACTGTGTTGTGCACTGTTCAGTCCGGAATAATCGGTGCGATGTTCCTTGATGGCACGGTGACGACCGAACGGTATGTGAAGGTTTTGGAAGATGATTTAATCCCCATTATCCAAAATGACTCTGATTTCGACAAGATGTGGTTCATGCAAGATGGAGTTCGACTCTATCGAAGCAGGAGAGAGTTTGATGTCTTGGTGGAACACTCTGGGGACCACATTCTGGTTCTGGGGTACCCAGACGCCTCGATTGGCCGCCACATTCTCTGGATCTGAACACATGCTACTCGTTTGCGGGGGGCTGTATTAAAGACAAGGTGTACAGCAGCAACCTCAAAACCACTGCTGACCTGATAACAGCTGTTCAGGAGGTTATCGACAGCATCGATGGTCCGACACTTCAACGTGCCATGCAGAATTTCGTTATTCGTCTGCGGCACATCATCGCGCTGGCATATCGAGCATGACGTAACTTAAATCCGAATATCCGTAGTGACGTTTACATGTTGAATAAATTGTGTGTATGCTGTCGTTTCTACCTAATATGAGTTTCTTTTCAGATAGTTCAATAACTATCACCCTATAAATAGCATCTTCTGTGGCTGTTCTGAAACATCATACAGTTTCGCTCTTATACACATTATTTAGGTACAAATCGAAAACAGTTCACATTTTTATGTTTGCATGAATTAAAAGGTACTTACGCTTCGTTTTACATATTCTGATGAATTTCGTTTTTTCTCTGCATGTGTCCACAGGCTGAAAGTCGCACATGCAGTTCATTTGCAAAACGCTCACTAGTGAGCATTAAATCACCTTCAACTTTTACGATGCTTTTAGTTTATTTTATATAACAAAGCAGTGAGTCAAATATTTTTATAGCGACCTTCAATATCGTTCGAATAAGTGTAGCTTAGTGATAAGGCGGTTGGTATAATTTTCAGTGAAAGATTAGACAAGTATGGTAAATGTGAAGACTATCAAAGCCCAGAAGGTGATTTATTACCCACGTTTGCTTAATGAAATAGAGCTTGGGAATTACATTCAAAACATTGTCCATCTCTGACAGCACAAATCGTCTCAGTCATCACATCAGTATGTTCCTCAAGGACATGGTTTCGATATTTTTTGAGGTAAGAGAGTTACGAACTTTGGCAACACAGCAAAACACACTCTCCTGTGCATACTTAGGGGCCAGCACTTTTACTATCAGTGGAAAGAAACCAGTGTGCGGTCATACCCCTAACAGGTGGTAGTACTGAATTGTTGGTAACTAAAGTTCATGCAGTAGTGTGCTAGTTTCTGTACAGTTAACAGTGAAGCACATTGATTAGCCAGAACATTATGACCACGTACATAATAGCCGGTATGTACAACTTTGGCACGGATAACTGCGGCGACGCCTAGTCGCTTGGAAGCAATGTGGTGTTGGTAGGTCGCTGGAGGGAGTTAGCACCACATCTGCACACACAAGTCACCTAATTCCGTTAAATTCCGGGGAGGGATACAATGAGGTCTGACGTCACGTTCAATAACATCCCAGGTGTGTTCGATCGGGTTCAGATCTGGCCAATTGGCGGGCCAGAACATCAATTGGAACTTGCCAATGTGTTCCTCGAACTGCACTGTCACACCCCTGGTCTTGGGAGATGGCGCGTTATCTTGTTGAAAAATGCTATTGCCGTCGGGAAAGATGATCGTCATGAAGGGGTGAACGTGGTCTGCCACCAGTGCACGATAGTCTTTGGCCGTCTTGATGCCTTGCACGTCCTCTACTGGACCCATGGATGCCCACGTGTATGTTCCCCAAAGCATAATGGAGCCGCTGCGAGCTTGTGCCCGTCCAGCAGAACAGGTGTCAAGAAGCTGTTCCCCTGGAAGACGATGGATTCTCGCCCTCCCATCGGCGTAATGAAGAAGGTATCGAGATTCATCAGATCATGCAACGCTCTACAACCCGCCAATGTCCAGTGCCGATGGTCACGTGCCCATTTCAGTCATAATTGCCTACGTCATGGTGGTAACATTGGCACTTGCGTAGGCCGTCGGCTTTGGAGGTCCATTCTACGGTGTTCGGTGCACTGTTGTGTTCAGAGACACTTTTACTGTCACAGATCGCCGCCTGCCCTATTTCATCAGTCTGCCCTGCCTACGACGTCTGTAACGAGGGGTGGTCGCCCTACCCTACGACGCCTGGACATTGTTTCACCTTGGTTTCCCCGTGTGTCGAAGACACTCACCATAGCTCTCCTCGAACACTCAAGTAGTGCAGTTTCTGAAATGCCCGTGCCAAGCCCACGGGCCATTAAAATCTGCTCTCTTTCAAACTTACATAGATCGTGCATCTTACCCATTCTACACACAGACAACACGCTCACTGATACTTCATGCACCCTGCGTGTGTCTGACTAGTAGTCATTCCTCTCCAGGTGACGCTGCTGTCACCTAGACGGATTTGTGATTTGTATCGACAGCAGGTCGGTGGTCATAATGTTCTGGTTGATCAGTGTATGTGTGAAGGGATACATTGCTGTGAAAAGCCTCGCTTTATGTAACAAGGGTAAAGATCCTACGAGGGCAGTTCAATAAGTAATGCAACACATTTTTTTTCTGAAAGAGGGGTTGTTTTATTCAGCATTGAAATACACCAGGTTATTCCCCAATCTTTTAGCTACACAACACTATTTTTCAACGTAATCTCCATTCAATGCTACGGCCTTACGCCACCTTGAAATGAGGGCCTGTATGCCTGCACGGTACCATTCCACTGGTCGATGTCGGAGCCAACGTCGTACTGCATCAATAACTTCTTCATCATCCGTGTAGTGCCTCCCACGGATTGCGTCCTTCATTGGGCCAAACATACGGAAATCCGACGGTGCGAGATCGGGGCTGTAGGGTGCATGCAGAAGAACAGTCCACTGAAGTTTTGTGAGCTCCTCTCGGGTGCGAAGACTTGTGTGACGTCTTCCGTTGTCATGAAGAAGGAGAAGTTCGTTCAGATTTTTGCGCCTACGAACACGCTGAAGTCGTTTCTTCAATTTCTGAAGAGTAGCACAATACACTTCAGAGTTGATCGTTTGACCATGGGGAAGGACATCGAACAGAATAACCCCTTCAGCGTCCCAGAAGACTGTAACCATGACTTTACCGGCTGAGGGTATGGCTTTAAACTTTTTCTTGGTAGGGGAGTGAGTGCGGCGCCACTCCATTGATTGCCGTTTTGTTTCAGGTTCGAAGTGATGAACCCATGTTTCATCGCCTGTAACAATCTTTGACAAGAAATTGTCACCCTCAGCCACATGACGAGCAAGCAATTCTGCACAGATGGTTCTCCTTTGCTCTTTATGGTGTTCGGTTAGACAACGAGGGACCCAGCGTGAACAAACCTTTGAATATCCCAACTGGTGAACAATTGTGACAGCACTAATAACAGAGTTGTCAAGTTGAGCACTGAGTTGTTTGATGGTGATCCGTCGATCATCTCGAACGAGTGTGTTCGCACGCTCCGCCATTGCAGGAGTCACAGCTGTGCACGGCCGGACCGCACGCGGGAGACCAGAGATTGACCTTGCGGCGATGATGACACACGCTTTGCCCAACGACTCACCGTGCTTTTGTCCACTGCCAGATCACCGTAGACATTCTGCAAGCGCCTATGAATATCTGAGATGCCCTGGTTTTCCGCCAAAAGAAACTCGATCACTGCTCGTTGTTTGCAACGCACATCCGTTACAGACGCCATTTTAATAGCTCCGTACAGTGCTGCCAGCTGTCGGAAGTCAATGAAACTATACGAGACGAAGCGGGAATGTTTGAAAATATTCCACAAGAAATTTCCGGTTTTTTCAACCCAAATTGGCCGAGAAAAAAAATGTGTTGCATTACTTATTGAACTGCCCTCGTAGATAATGTTCATTAATTCCTCTTTCCCTACGCAAGCAGCAATATCATGGTTTTCCATATTCATTGTTAGGATTTTGTTCGTTTTAAGGATATCCCAATAGCGATCGGCAAGCGAGAAATTGCTGTAGTTCGCGTACAACAGATTATAGGTTTCGTAGCTATGTTTATCCAAGAAAGAAATGTACAGGATGATCAGAAACAGTCTGAGAAGCTTGTAAGGCTGTTGCAGGGTAGACTCTGTTGAGGAATAACTGTTAAGAAAACATTCAATACGTTGTGCCATTTCCCAGCTAATTAGCGTTGAAGTTAGATAATCTCGCTATTGTCTGCGCAAATTTGAGTGGCTCGCCAGAGACTGTGTCGCCACATGTGTTCTTCATTTGGTTGCCTGTAACCGAACAACAGGGTGATACAACAATTGGACACGGGACGGTAGAAAGGATCGAACTCCAGCCAAAGACTGAGTAATCCCGCTTACGATCATCTACGCTATGAGAACAACTAACACTAATTGTATCCGGCAGGCTGCTTGAATCTGCGCGCGCAGCGACGTGATTGCCTCATATCAATGCTAAATCGGAAAAGGCGCAACGTATGGAATGTTTTTTCTTAACAGTTATTTCTAAGCACAGTTTCCCCTGCAACACCCTTACAAGCTTTCCAGACTGCTTCTGACAACCCTGTATACTCCCATAACCAAATGACTTACGACTAAGTCTGTCTTCGTGGCTAAAAAGCGTTCTTTTTTTCCAAATAATCTCTAGTCCTATTCTGCAATGGAATCAGAAGTAATTTTAATGACGTGTCTATCGATTCTTGTGTTCTGCGACGGCATTTACAAGGCAATACACTGGTCACATGCATTCCTAAGCAACTAAGTTATCGACCATGGAAGGAATCGTGGAGGTACGCGTATAGTAAGTATGTTACAAACTACTTTTTAATTTAGAATCTGAGCTACAAAGATTTGATTCGAACACGTTTTTGCTGTTGGTAGTGTACTATGACGTCCGTCTGATGAATAGATGCTTATAACATTATGTGCATAAAATGGTTTTAATATTTATCACATTTTATTGCAATCTACAATTTTTCCATTTAGTTATGAAACAGACCCAAAGTCGATGTTTGCAACCCGAGAGGTTATTGCCGAATGCGAAGCACTTTGTATCTTTCATGCTTTCCTAAATACTTTTTTTTCGGACTGTAGTTGAAGACTCGTTGAAATGTTAACAAAAAAGGATTTAGTTGGAAGTTCTGTATAGCAATATAAATACCCGAAGTAAAATAATACGAAAAGCACCAGAGAAGACGGTGGGAAGCCAGTCATCATAGGAAGGAAAGGTAATTTGCTGTCTGTGTCGGATCATGGCAGTGAACAAAAACTTCGCGATTCGATTCCTGCTAGGTAGGAATATACCTTGATGTCTTGTATCCCAAAAGACTAATTTGCGACAAAGCTCTGCATGTGTTAAAAACCGATGTCCAGTGACTGCGTATGTGAGCAGGATCACAGGTCGGAAAAAAGGCAACAGATTATTTTAAAACCACACCCAACAGAAGCATATGTACTTACGCAGGGTGTTACTCGAACAACCTCCGCCTTGATGACTACTTTACACTCACGAGCAATTAAATGAGAGACAGCCAAAAAATTGAATGGGGAAAGCTGCTGTCGCCACGGTTTAATAGACTAGTTTGTTGTACTACACGACTATAAGAAGGGTGTCGGCCGTCAGAGAACTATGCCGTCGTGCATGGGAGGTACAAAACGCGTGACATCAGCTACATCTTGACAAACTGGACACTTCATCACCGAAATAGTGTAGCTACTTGACTTTTCATGCACAATAATGGCATACCGTGAGTACCTCGTTTCTGTGAAAATTGCCACCGTCAGACGAGAGCAACAGCGTGTTGACAGCACAGGAGACAGCCGAATGTTGGCCATTGTTACATAGGATATACGGACTACATTCCAGCAAAGCTCTCTCCAGTACACACTATCCGACCAAAGTATCCGACCATCTGTTAGTGGCCGTTGAAATGTGGTGTGTCCATCCTTCGCCTTTATCACGTCTTGAACTCTGTTGGGGACACTTTCATCGAGGTGTCTGAATGTCAATGTCTGTGGTGCGATAGCAGCCCATTCTTCCTCAAGAGCCAAACCCAGAGAAGTGGTGATAGTGGGCGCTAGAGCCTGGACGGAAGGAAACGTTCTAATTCATCCCAAAGGTGTTCCATTGGGTTCAGGTTGGAACTGTGGTCAGGCCAGTCAATTTCAGGCATGTTATTGTCCACAAACCATTGCGTAACAGCTGCTGTTTTACGATAGGTTGCATTATCTTGTTGATATAATCATCGACTCGAGACTACTTCTCTATTACATGCAGTACACAACACTCTAAAATGAGTTCATATCCTGCAGGATTTACCACTGTTTCACCAGATTCCAAGCATTCGCCAAACACCTCTCTTCCATCGGATTGCCACAGCGCATAGCACGATACATCGCTCCAGACCATTCATTTCCAGTCATCCGTTGTACATGTACGCTGCTTCTTACACCACGTCGAGTGTCGCTTGGCATTTACTGCAAAAATAAGTGGCTATTGAGGCACTACTTGACCATTATATCCCACTCTTTTAAACAGCTTATGCACCGTCACTGCGCTACATGGACTGTTGAAAATTCGGATTCCTTCCGCTGACTCCGTATGTTTTACAACCACCCTCAGTGATGATCGACGACCCCTGTCCGTTAGTATATGAGATCTGCCTGATCTTGGTTTGTTCCTTCTTGTTTTCACTTTATAGTCAGCTCACCAACAGTCGACCTGAGCGTTTCAGAAGGGTTCAAATGTCCTTGACGGACTTATTGCTCAGGTGACTTCCAATTATTTCATGCTCGAAGTCACTGAACTCTCCCGATTGACCCATTCTGCTGTTATTACTCCTCCACCTCATTATTTACCTTTACTAACGGAACTGGAGGGGAACTGAATTAGTTTAGTGGGAGCTATGAGATGACAGTCATTGTATGAACTAATTTCATTTCCTCTTCTTAACCTTCTGTAATCTAAAATGGTATTGAGTATATCATCTGCTTTATGGGAGAACTTTGGAAGTGAGGAGTGCTGTGAATATTAGGGACAACTAGTAGCGAGGCACGGTGAAATGAAAGACTGGAAGACGTGGGACTGCTGGTTTTCGCAGAACGGGAGTGAGGAGAGGAGCAGGAATAGCTGCCTCGCTATGTTGGGGGTGAAAGTGGCTTTTCCAAACTTCCAAACAATGAGCAGGCAGAGAGACTATTTTTTAGCTTGTAGCATGGTCTGAAATACGGCTGAGATAAAAGCTGTCGTTCCAGAGGAGGAAACTCTGTTACCGGATGTTAGGCGCTAGGAGCATATTAACAGAAATACTTCAGAAGATAAAAATCTCCTGGATTTTCTAAAAACTTGACTAAACAGCTCCGACCTAATTAATACTCTGAAATTGCAACAGAGTCGTTGACTAGCGTCGTGGACAGTTCTTAATATTGCACAGGACCTATAATGCAAGGCTAGCTTGCGGCTTAATAAGCACCGATTTGTGTAATAGAAGTGACGTCAGGAGGGATGCAGAAGTCAGGGTATAGAGGTCGCGGATTTTAGAGATGAAGAGATCGGCGCTTTGTAGGCTGTGCTCTTAACTGGCGGAGTCGTCTAGGGTCCAGAGTTCGAGTCCTCAGTTGTGCGATCATAGCTCTAAACTTCATACGAGAGAGATGCGATGTCTCCACTGTGCTCATATCACACAGAACTTTATGTAAGCGCTGCTTACAGCTACGGCATATTAGAACACGCGAGAGTTTGTAGTTTAAATTCGTGATACGTTTCATCAACATCTGCCTGGATACTTAACTACCTTGCAGAGGGTTCATGGAACCACCTTCACAGTAATACTCTGTTATTCCAACTTCGAACAGCTCGCGGAAAAAGCGAACAGCAATATCTTTCCGTGCGACCTCTGATTTCCCTTATTTTATTATGATAATCGTTTCTCTCTTGTAGGTCGGCGTTAATAAAATATTTTCGCATTCGGAGAAGAAAGCTGGTGATTGAAATTTCGTGAGGAGATTCCGCCGCAACGAAAATTGCCTTTGTTTTAATGGCATCCACCCCAAATCCTGTATCATGCCAGTGATACACTCTGCTCCCTTTCTCGGTAAGGCAAAACGTGCTGCTCTTCTTTAAACTTTCTCGATGTACTCTGTTGATCCTATTCGGTAAGGATCCCACATCGCACAGCAGTACTCCAAAAGAGCTGTCACTGCCACCTCAGATCGTTGTTGCAGACAGTCACTGTGATCGTCATACAGTTAGGTTACTGTACACTTCACAGAGACAGATACGATATTATCAAGCAACTTCACCTCACTGTGTAACTTTGCCAACTCACTGTTTCAGTTTTGCAATTCTCAATGGAAAGTATGCCATGAAGCGTTGATATTCACATAACTGTTTTCAGTGCTTCATTTTTCCAAATGTCGTTTTAATAAACCATAGAGTCATTTAAATCTTCAGTTTACTATCACATACAATCCTTTCCAGTGATAAATATTATGTCAGTCCCCCCAACTTCAGATTCACTGCTAGGGCCTCTATAAATTATAGTGTTAGTAAATTCTTTGCGTACATTAAATTGAGCACTGAGTTTCAATAGTGTGCCTGACACATGATACATGACTAACTCAGATTCAGTTTCTTTGACTTACACACATGCGGGGTTTTGCAGTGTAAATGCTTTTCGAAAATAGCCGATGAGCAGACGTATCACTCACTCTGCTCATGGTCGTGGAATACAGCAGCTACAGCCCTCGACTCGTAGCCTACCTCTGTTCACCCCATGTCAGAAGACGCAGTGTTCAGCATGGGATTGCACTGATTTGGTGGAAGAGACCAAACAGCAAGGTCATCGGTCTCGTCGGATTAGGACAGAATGGGGAAGGAAGTAGGCCGTGCCCTTTGAAAGGAATCATCCCGGCATTTGCCTGAAGTGATGTAGGGAAATCGCGGAAAACCTAAATCAGGATTGCCGGACGCGGGATTGAACCGTCGTCCTCCCGAATACGAGTCCAGTGTGCTAACCGCTGCGCCACCTCGCTCAGTCTCAGGATGGTACAAGACATGCTGATAGGATCAATTTCCGATTCATTTTTGCGTCTTGACCTCTATAGTGGGCGTCAGAATGAATCTTTTATTCTGCAGTGGAGTTTTTAACACTTTCCGAAAAATTGTAACTATGTTCTGCACCGGAGTACAGGAGTGACGTTTCGCTTTATTGTTCGGAGCCCTTACAGTAAGAGCATTTCCCGTGGCATTTACTGGTGGACGATTTCTGTGGGAAGTGTAGCAAGTAGCTCCATAATGTTATTGAAGATTCTGCTGTCCCATTAATCAGCTTCCTATTCCTTCCTGGTTCGTCACCACAAGATGGGTACTGAGATTCCGGTAAACAACCACCATCTGACAACGAGCCTGTCCCGACTCGATAGTTGGCTAATGGGACGACCAAAACGCTTAAATTGTAAGTTTATGGTAAGATATTATGGGACCAAACTCCTTAGGTCATCGGTCCCTAACTTTACACACTACTTAATCTAACTTAAACTAATTTACGCTATGGACAACACGCACACCCATGCCCGAGGGAGGACTCGAACCTCCGACGGCGGGAGGGGGGGGGGGGGCGCCTGAGACCGCGCGGCCAAAAAGCTTAAAAACACTGTAAAGCTACTCTTCGTAATTACCAGAGTTACCAGAGAAACGATCTAGTCTTTAACATCAGTCGCAGTATTCAGCGTCTAGAATGGTTAAAACAGATTTACACAAATCTTTCATCCCTACACTTCATTCAATAACAAATAAAACTTAGTTATGGAAATCAGCGTTTGGCGTCATTGGCCGGGAGGCCCCTTGCGGGGCAGGTCCGGCCGCTTTGGTGCAGGTCTTATTACATTCGACGCCACATTGGCCGACCTGCGCGCCGGATGAGTATGAAATGATGATGAAGACAGTACAACATGCAGTCTCTGAGAGGAGAAAATCCCCGACCCAGCCGGGGACTGAACCCGGGCCCGTAGGATGGCAATCGGTCACGCTGACCACTCAGCTATCGGGGCGGACAAACTTAGTTATAAAATAGGATTTCTACACTTATTGTAGCCTACCTGGAAAGATCCTCCTACTTAGAATGTGGCGAAAGTTGTAGCAGTGTATCTTCTGTTCTTTGTGAAGAAACAGAGAAACTGGTAGCGCGAAGCACCTTTGCAAGAATATCGCAGATTTTTCGAGCTGGAATAATTTTAGATGAAAATCTTGTGGTTTGTTACACTTATCATACTGTTAGAATGATTAATCAATGTTTTGGTCAATATTGCAGATAACTTCAGCACAGAATTCCACAACGATGCAGTCTACAACCTGTAAGAATTTTACAAGAAATGACAAACGTTACTTGTCACATTCAGTAATTACTATTTCTCAACTGTTACATTTTTGGTTTGTAGTGTTTATAAAAGTCTGATATTTAAATATTAAATGATATATATATATGTGTGTGTGTGTGTGTGTGTGAAGGGTGTTAAAGATCGAAAGGAAGGGATAGGATCATTTATGTATGAAGGCCAATAACTGAAACAACCCTTTAATTCATCTTTGGCATATATCTGTTATGCATAACTTTTAATTTTTAAATATCTCAAGAAGTGGTTCTGTACAGTTGTGAGAGAGAGCATTAAGTGCCCCAACATGGGGCGTACATATTGTGGATTGGGCGGGTGCGGGGCGGCTGCCCGGGCGCAGGTCCAGTGCAGTTGGCAGACCTGGTTGCGGGGCAGCCACTCCGCTACCCGCTCTGCTCGAAGCACAGCTGGCGGCGAGCGACGGGGAACCACTGTCGACAGGACTGCCAATACGGCAACCGGAAAACTGACACATGCTACACTCACATTTCAAATGTGTGCCAATTTTTTTTTTTTTTTTTGTGTGTGAGGTTCTTTCCTCACTGTGTAAATCTGATATGGAAATAGGAAATACTACGATCCTTTTTCGCAGGTCTACTTTTCGTCGCCTGTGGTGCCCCCTGGTCGCCGCCATCCGCTGATAACAACAACAAAGTGCAATTTAAACGATAACTGTTTGTATCTTAATGAGCGGTCTGGTTTCTTGGGAACATTGGCAAAAAATTTTCTCCCGCCACACTGAACAGTTATTAATCACCGTTACACTTATTACTGCTCGAGCAGGAGTGCAACTGCCGTTGTTTTGCAAGCTGTATAAAAAACGTTCTGACGTTAGGACAGAGGAAGAAACGCAAAAAAATATGTATGTAAAGAACGAGAGCAGTGGAAAATCCGCTAGAGCACTTTTTTTGCGCCGTTTCTTCTTCCATTTGTTATGCGTAGGCAACGAAACAATAAATACACCACAAGGTTACATATTATTATCGCGTCTAATCGAGTAAATGTTACTGATCCAGAGGAAAACAAATTAGCTAATACAAGTAACACATCTATACAGTGCGTAGAAATACGTACAAGAGGCTATGTTCTATGTACACAGGGGCGCCGCTGGCCGGTCGCCCCTTTGTCAACGCTGCCAGAGAGACCAGACGTGGTGGGGCTGGGGGAGCGAGCAGCCGCACGCGCCAACCACCCGCCGACGTCGCCCAACCGATGCCGGGACCATTTCCCTCCCCCCTGCTCAGCATCCAAGAACACGCACACACTCTTTCAAAGTGTCTGTTACCAAAAGAAGATTTCTGGGGCTCCGGGAGCTGTTCCGTGCCGCATCGTCGCGAATGGGACCATTGTGTTTCCAACCTGGGGTAGCTGATAGTCATCGGGTGTCTGCAAAGCACTTGAGGGTAGAGATGTGAGACTGACAGCTCTTAAAAGTTCCGGTATACGGGTAATATACCAGCCATGATCGAATTCTGTCAGTGCATTCAGGGTTCGCCGACATTACCCCTTACTGTTGAAATTACACAGTACTGTAACAAACATAATCTTGCAACAGCACTTTGTCGAATGAAAGTGAAACGGAGGAAAGAGCTTGTGTATTTAGTGAAGCACAATTAATAATATAGACCAAAAACATGCTACTAAAACGGAGCAACACCTTTATTAAAACACAACACGTATTCTTCTGAAAATAGTTTTTTTTTCCTCAGTAATATTAGTTGTAGCAGTCGAAAGCCTTCGCCTTTTATATTTTAGTTCGGAGGTGAATGTAAGACGTTTGGCGTCCTGTTCTTTTCATTTTTGCTATTTCCATTGTCTGAGAGTTAACTTTCTCATGCTAACACAGGATGAGCTGATGCCAGACTAAATTCGGCAGATAAAGCCAGTAATGTTTTCCTAAACTCAGCGATAAAACTTTCAAATCCCGTAAACCACTCTAAACTGATAGACTACTACTTAAAATTAATTCCAGTAATCGGTTGGACACTGATTGATCACTATAATCGTAGCCGCAATAATGCAACCGTCATTTATTGGTAAATGATCCCGCGACTCTCCCAATAGTATTTCAGTGCAAAATCTATAGTGAGCCTTGCCTGAGCTATGTTTCTATCCGTTTTGACTCTCGGCTCTGCACTAATTTGATGTCAATATAATGTAAGTTGACCTGTAGATATTCACTGCCAGGAAACTGTAATATGACGCAAAGAGCCAATACAGACAGTATAGTATCACACCGGAGATATATGAACAAACGAATGTAGTAAGTTTCCTGATGAAGAGGCGTCAAATCCAATCCCTGCTGCGAATAAAACAAATAGCATCGACTGGGTAACGTACAATTTCTTAATAAATAGGTGAGATTTATAATCGTGCCACACTCTACAATAATAGATTTGTTGTCGAAAAATATGTGAAAGCGTTGTATGTTTGTCCAAAACATATCGAACTGCACCTGATCACATGAGCGAAATAAAAACTGAAGTTAATTAATCTCACGGTTCACGTATAAATCCACGTGAATACAAAATTTATGGCTCTAAACTCATAACCGATCGCCCTCAGTCCCACAGACCATCAGCTTAGCACCAGTGTCAATTTTATTTGAAAAACTTTATCTTCAATAATAATAACTGTAACAATATTTCATTGCCACAATGTTAACTTGACTGAGTATATCTGTTGTTATTGAACGTATCATTATTAGTTGCCTTATAACAAAATTGACACGAAATAGCTATTTCCAACGTAATTATTGTTTTCACAAGGAATGTTATCTGTGACGATCAATTGTCGTCGACATTGTTCGTAAAATAAAGTGATTGATTTTAGCAGATGTCGGTATTTTCAGCATGGTTTATTTCAAATTTTAACAGCTACACGTAAAGCATCACCTATCAAAAATAGGCCTTATCATTGTCACCAGATGAATCAAAGAAATATATCTGCACATTGCCGAAGGTTCATAATTACAAATTACGTTTACTAGTACTGATACTGCTGTGTGTATAGCCGTGTCTGGTTCGAAATATTCGCATGGTTAACAAAATTGTCTACTACAGGCCACCTGGTAATAACTTGCTTAATGCTGTGCTAGTAGATTCTGGAGCCCATACTTTATTGGTTACAGTTACATACGACAATTATTAAAATTCCAAGGCCACGTTACAGAGTGTACAGTGCCAGAACTTTAGTTTGACTAAAATTTCGATATTTAATAGTTTTAATTGTCCTACCAACCGTAAATTATAATTTCTGTGCAACTGATAATGAGTACAGGTCGGAAGCCACTGCAACGGCAATAAAAGTGACGCAGCGGGCAATTTGTTGGAAATCTGAGGACTTTCACTGCTCGGAAATATTTTGTGCTAGTGGTGCTAGACAGCTTGTGAACAACTGAAAAAAGGAGATATGCTCGCCAGAAGCTCCAGTATGACTGTCTATTCAGCTAGTTTCGATGGTATTATCTTGTTCTGGGAGTTGCAATTAAGCCACATTAGCTTATTTAGGCGAGACGTTTTCATATTCCATAAAGCAATAAGCGTAAGCTTTGTGCAATGGTGCATGGCAATGAGTCGCCCCAGTAGGCTCTAGAGAGTGGCGCCTGTCATTGGTATGTGTTATCAGTTTCACTAGACGTACAAAATAAATATATCCGTTCATCGCACGGCTGAAGCTCACTTTTTGTTCGTGTTTGCTTCAAATATGTAGTTATGGAAATATGATTCCACCTTGAGCAAACAAATTCTTCTTCTTTAATAGTCAAACATGTTTCGGGAAGCTTTCGCCATCATCAGCGAGATCTTTTATTTTCTTAGAATTGCATATTAATGTTCATGTGGCAGTCAGTGGTTCGCAGTGCAACTGATATTTTGCTCCAGTTGGTAATTTTTTGTCGCTTCCACATTATCATGTCTGTATGTAAACTGTGCTTTCCAACACGCGCTGTGGCACTGTTTACCAGGTATTCACATGTCAGTTGTCAGTTAAAAATTACTGTTTACGTCGAGGATCGAGAAAAGAGAAAGCAACAAAAAAATGACCAACTGGAGCAAAATACCAGCTGTACTGCAAATGTAAGGCAGCAACATAAACACCAGTATGTGATAGTAAGGAAAATAAATGAATTCCTTGACGATGGCGTAACTTCACCGACACATGCGTGCGTGTTAAAAGGAAAGTGATCTATGCTTACTCAATGTGAAATCATATTTCGTTAACTGCGTAAATAAATCGGAATTCAAAACGAAATAAGGCGAGGAGGTACGCCATCTCCATTACTTTTCAACTGCGTCCTTGAGAAAGGGATAGAAGAATGATGCCAACAGATGTAAGTTCTCAAAATTAACCAACCTAACGTTTCAGACAGAGGCAAGCGCAGATTGCCTAGCATTTTCAGACGATTTAGCAGTCTCAACTCGCGACATTTCATCAGCACAAAATCAGACTGAAAGAAACTGCAGAAAATGTCGGTCTCCAGGTATCTTTTGAGAAGTCGGAATACGTGAACTGATGATAAAAAACAGCCAAACCGTATCGAGACGAAGTATAACAAAATTAAACGAGTTTCAAAATTTAAATATGTTGGTGAAAGCAATCAGGAAAATGGAATCGAAACAAAATCAGACTAAGTTAGATGTTAAAAGATGGAAACTGCTTATCGACTAATCCAAAACATCTGCAACAAGAAATATATCCCCAAGCACGGAAAACTAAGACATTACGATACAAAAATTAAACCAAAATGCCTCTACTGATTAGAAACACTAATTCCTAAGAGGAAAAATAGACAATGAAGACATGGAGAAAAAGGATCGCAAAACTTTAAGACAAATTCTAGGCGTAAAAGTTGCAGACGAACAATACCGGCCAGAGGCAAACAGGAAATCGAAGAATTCACAAATAGCCGAACTGATGTTAGAAAACATAGGTTAAGATTCTACAGACACATTAAAATAATAAACCCAAACAAGAAATTCGTCTTTTTTTGACAGCAGGATCAAAGCCAAAACAAACACGATAAAATGAATCGTATAACTGAAGCAGCACTTGGGTACCAGGCTAGTATTCAGCTTATGGGATGTCGAAAAGTGCCTAAGAAGCACATCCAGGGTGGTCGGTACACCGACCCTCGTCGTTAATCCTCGGCGGATTCGCTCTGGAGCCGGCGCACCTCCACATCCGGTATGCGGCGCTTTAACACGGGTTCATTCGCAGATAGTGTTAATAACAATAATTATATTCGAACCTGAGTGTGGGTTACGTAGACTAGAAGATGATGTCGTCGAAACTGGTCGTTGAATAAATAAAGTCGTACTGCAGTTTCTCGGCGGTTGCGTGCATTTTTCCTATCTCCATCTAGGTTGCGTAGAATTGAACACACATTGCGACCCGAAAGTCAAAAGTAGTGGACACAACAGTGTGGAAGACAAACAGCGGTAAACGCGTCATTTAGCTGCTATACTAGATTTCCGGCGCCGGGCACACGGGTGAGACGCGCCCGCCGGAATCGCGTGGCTGTACTGTGCCGGGTATTACTTATTCAGGGGTCGTGTGGGCACGGCTGGGGGCGATTTGTGGTCCCGGGTGGGGGCTCGAGAATAAGGCGGCCGGCTTTTAAGGAGGCCGTGCATAAGTTACGGGGAGAGGGCCGCCGCTGCAATCACTGCTCGGGACGGGGCGGGGCCACGGCGGTGAATGCTAAATGGGCCGAAAGCCGCCGCGATCCACGCGATTGGCGGCGCAGACGGGGGCTCCGCCGCAGCCTGCGGGCCGCCTCCGCCCGAGCGAGCAGCGCGCGCCGCAGAAATGTCTGCAAGGGGAGGAGGCCCTTCTACCGTGCGGCGGGAAAAGAAATACCCACTGTCTCCCTCCTAGCACATCCGACAGCTGAAACGGAACGAACTTAGTTGTATTTTCCTGCGCTCGAATTCGGAGAATACGGCGTGAGCGTAGATGCAAAAAATGATTGCTGTTGGCGGAGCTTTGCATCCTTTTAGACTGCTTACCGTACTGAGTCCGCCAGTAGACGACAAGATTTGGATCTGTCGAGCGTTTCAGAGACAACTTTTAACGCGGGGAAAGTGGTGCACATGTTAGAGTTTGAGTGGAGGAGCAGCAAAGTACTTAATTTAGCAAAGTAATGTGTTTGAGTATATGATATGGGGCAATTGAATCGCTTTAGTCGTAAAAAAGGAAAAAAAATGGTTCTACAGCTGCCTCTACCTCTCCAAAAGAAACTAAAAAACTAGTATGTCACCTGTTCTCGAATTCTTCTGGAGTCTGTGGGATGAGTTATGTTGATGGAGTAACAGGCAGTATAATTTTAGATCTGAAGCATTGTGCTCTAGATCATAACTTCCTTCAGTGAACTTGCACACACTTTAAGGAAAAATACGTGTTACCCAACGGAACAAGATTGCTTCCATGATATCGAAAGCCTCTTTTTTACACCACTGAGGAACCTGGCAACATCGTAGATACAAGCCACATGACACTCCTGCAAAGATCGCGAAGACTGAAAACACTAATTACTCCACGGAAAACTTTGATGTCGAAAGCCTCTTTTTACACCACTGAGGAACCTAGCAACATCATAGATACAAGTCACATGACACTCCTGCAAAGATCGCGAAGACTGAAAACACCAATTACTCTACGAAAAACTACTTGTTAGATTTCTAAGAGCTTTTCTTCTCTTTATTCCAAGAATCTGTCTAGCACCACTGTCGGATATTTCCTCACAATGCTATATGGTAATAGGATTAAATTAAATAAAATTATTTCAGGAGTATATCTCTAGTAATCCGTAAAGAACCTCAATCAAAAGTGAACACTTACTGCGTGATACATTGGGAAGTACCCTCTTATTACGCAGTTTGCAGTGATTTTCAAACTGCAAATGTCCAAGTAGAAACTACTGCTGCATAGCATTTGGCAAGAAAAAGGTAGATCGTTGTGAAAGAGAAATGAAAGCAAGGTAACACTAAGTAGTCAAGCAGTTCTTTCATGTATCTTATTTCCAAAGTGCCCCTGGCGCGCTTAACGAAAGATATATCGTATCTCCGGTTGTATACCCACTTTCCCGTTTCCAGTTGGGATAAAGCTAGCAGTTTGTGGGGGATGTAAGACTCTGTCAGTCCAGTATCTAGATAATACTTGGAAGACGTCCACTCAAACCGATACGGAATAAGGAACAGGTTCTCCTGTGTCGTACGTCTTGCGCAATTCGTATTTTGCAGTTCACAACATAATCTACAAAAAATAATTGAATTTATCTGGAAGGTATTTTCCTCATATCTTTCCTGGCATTCTCCGCGAGAAATGAGGAGGGAGTTTATCGATACATGGCTGTGTTTAGTGTTATTAGGAAACATGCAATATTTCCTGTCCTTATGCGTAGTGATCTGTGACACTGCAGACGGATGATCACCTAAATATCATACGCGGTCCTCTAGTGGGAAATAAGACCAGTCACAAAGAAACAAAGTTGCTGCATATTATCTTCATAGGCGGCAAAAGTCATTGCTGCGTGTAAATTGTGAGTTGAGCTTATGAAAAAACTTTTATTGCCGGGAAATAATGCAACTGATTTTCCCCTTTATTTCCTGCTTCTAAACGAATTTCAGTACGACTAATTAGCTACCCCAGTTAGTTTAAGACTGTGAGGGCGTTACTGGGGAGTGCTGAGCAGGGTGGGGGTGCGGGGTTGGGGGAGAGTGTAGTTGAGCAGCGGCCTCCGTGTCGCTGGCGAGGCGAGGTGAAGGGAGACGGCGGCAGGGCGTGGCGGGGCCGCGCCACGGTGTGCCATGGTGTGCCGCGGCGTCTCATGGTGTGCCGTGGCGTTTCATGGTGTGCGGCAGCAGCCGCGCGGGCTGCCCGGCGGTCCGCGCATTACGTATATAAGACGGGGTGGCAGCACGCCGACCTGCAACAAAACAGAACACACACGAGGACGTCACAACCAGTCCGGCGGAGTGGCACAGTCAGAAGTTAGTACACAAGATAAAAATTCTCTGTGGAAGTACAAGCCATCATTTTTTTTAATTTCTGGCAGATTAAAACTGTGTGCCGGACCGAGACTCGAACTCGGGACCTCTGCCTTTCGCGGGCAAGTGCTCTACCAACTGAGCTACCCAAGCACGACTCACGCCCCGTCCTCACAGCTTCAGTTCTGCCAGTACCTCGTCTCCTACCTTCCAAACTTCACAGAAGCTCTTCTGCAAACCACGCAGAACTGGCACTCGTGAAAAGGCTTAGCCACAGTCTGGGGGATGTTTCCACAATGAGATTTTCACTATGCAGTTTTAATCTACCAGGAAGCAACCGAGATACCCACGCACGACTCACGACCCGTCCTCACACCTTCAATTCTGTCACTGCCTCGTCTCCTACCCTCCAGACTTCACAGAAGCTCTTCTTCAAACCTTGCAGAACTAGCACTTGTAATTGTTCTTTATTTACGTGACCATTACGGCACTCCAACCGCAGTTCTCGATACCAGTAATATCGTACTACTTTTCTGCGAAGTAGCAGACATATTTTTGCGACAATATTCACATTTGGTTTTATTAATGTATAGGTACTCCGATGTACTCCTGTTGCAAAGTGCTAGCTTGCTTCTTCAGAAGAAGTGTCCAAAGAACATACGTCTTTTTTCCTTAATTTAATCTGAATCTTTCTCTAGGTGTTTATACACTTCCATGTTATTGCTGTTCTTTCGATAAATCCTTGATGTTGTTCTATTTATTATGCAATTAGTGTTTCGGTTCCATACGTCCATTCTCACCGTTTTACTGTCTTATTACAACAAATATTTACTGTTCGGGAAAGTGATTCACAACTGCAAACATACTTTCCAAATCCTTTTCGCATGAAATGGGATGGACAGTTTCTCTCAGATACTTGTATCTTTCTGCCCATACTTTCATTTTAATGGTGTAGTGTTGTTTGTTGTTATTCTGTTTTTGAAGGAGATTTGAAGTCATGTTTCTTTCCGCTGTAAGTATGTCTGTCTTTCTCCTGCTTCTACAACGTTTGCCTGGATTTCTAAATAACCTGCAAAAACTAGACAGTAACACATGTTCATTGTAGTTTCCATTTAACAGAGCATAGTATTTACCCGAGTGTCATTAAACATTCGCTTTTAAACGACATATTAATGTTTCTGCGTATTTCCCTGCGAATCGACAGCAACTCCAGGAGCAGTTTATACATGCTCTGCCACCAAATGCAAGAAGAGAAGGGAAAGAGCAGCAGCAGGCGTGAGATTTTATTTTATTTTGTCATGCTCTTTGGGCAAAAGCCGAGTGTATCCACTGTAGAGACTAAATGATCAATGCAGTCACATTTTGCTACTTAAGTGCAGTATGGTTTACCATGTACTACAAGGATAATACAAAAAAGCATAAAGCGCAAAAGTACAGAGGAAAATACAAAAGAGGGAGGGGTTGACGGGAGAGTGAAAAAAAGTTGGTTATCTTGTCAATGGATGACGTGAGGATTCCGTGGATGTATTGTAAGATATGTTATAAGAACAGGTAACAACAACTACCTTGATGACATTTTTTAACAGATTTTATTGTTTCTTACCATCATCGGTTTCGCATAGTTATGAACATCAGATGGCTGCGTTGTGTTTACAGGACCAGCTGTTACTCTGCTATTGAATTCTTTTAATTCCATGGCACCCTACAGCGAAAACATTTTGAACTGATAAATATTCGAGAAGGAAACGAAACTCGAGGATAAACCCAAGTTGGACATCGTGTAGTAAGCTTTTAATCGTACGGCACATGTACCTGCGGTGAATATATCCTAGTTGCTTTGAATGCTTTCTTTTTTCCGTTTAGCACCAAATACTGATAGACGTATCACCGTGTTGGTTCATCAGTACAACATTTCATGCTACTCACAAAAGAATGCAAGTCTTCAAAGCAACTAGGACACATTCACGGTTAAGTACGCTGTCTAAAGGTATACCACGAAATTTTCAGCTTGACTTTATCCTGGATTTTCATTTCCTTTTCGAATACTTACCACTTTTTAATGATTTCACTGTAGGGCACCATGGCTTTCAGAACGTTAAATAGCTAGTTATGAACAAAATGTTCTAAAGCGGCAATGGAAAGAAACAATAATACGCCATAAAGAAAGATGCCATCAAGTTAGTAATTGTTAGCTTTTTTGGTAACATATCATAAAGTTGACTGATCTTCAGAATTGCCACCAATCTAAGGTATCGCTAAATGGCTAAATTTGTAAATGAAATACCAGTTTAACTTAATCCTGGTGCTAACGAAGCAAAATAAGTATATTGCAAGTAGAAAACACTGTCAACAATTAATATACTTTAACTGAGAAAAAAATGAAGCATCATGAAGGAATTATCCGAATGGGACGAAAATCATTATATGTAATCTACGCGTGCAGACAAAGAAACTACTATAGTTTCAGGAATATTGGATGATTTATTCAAAAGAAATTGAGCAAGTCAGTTACGCTTTAGTCTACCTGTCGCTCTTATCCAAGCAGTTAATCGGCTTGACATTGATTGATAAGAATTGTTGGATGTCCTCCTGAGAAATATCGTGCAAAATTCTGTCCAATCGGCTCATTAGATGGTCAAAATCCCGAGCTTGTTTGGGAAGGGGGGAGGGGGCTACCTTTAATGCTCTAAACGTTCTCAGTAGGGGAGAGATTCGGCGACCTTGCTGTCCAAAGCAGGCTTTCGCAAGGACGAAGACAAGCAGTAGAAACTCACCGTGTGCGGGTGGGCATTATCTTGCTGAAATGTAAGCCCAGGATGGCCTGCTATGAAGGCCAACAAAACGACGCTTAGAATATCGTCGACGTACCGCTGTGGTGTAGGGGTGCCTTAGATGACAGCGAGAGGGGTCCTGCTATGAAGAGAAATGGGACCCAGACCAGCACTGCTGGTTGTCGGGCCTAATGGTTGGGCGACAGTCAGGTTGGTATCCAATCCCTGTCTGGGGCGTCTCCAGGCACTTCTTCAATGGGCACCGGGGCTGAGTTCGAGGCAGGACTCATCACTGAAGACAGTTCGGGGCGGAAGACGCGTCTGGGGACGCCCTGGACACTGGTGGGACAAAACCATGGCTGTCGCCCGCCTTACGGCCCAACAATAAGAAGTGATGTCTGGGGTGCCATCTCTTTTCACAGAAGGACCTCTCTGGTTGTCGTCCGCAGCACCTTTATACCATATCACTACGTAGACGATATTCTACGCCCCGTTTCGTTGACTTCATGGTAAACCATCCTGGGCTTACATTTCAGTAAGATAATGGCTTGCAGCAGACGGCGAGAGTTTCTACTGCTTGTCTTCGTGTTTGTCGAAACCCTTTCTTGGCCATCAAGGTCACCGTGTTTCTTGCAAACTGAGTACGTTTGGAGCATTATGGGCAAGGCCTTCCGACCATCTCGGGATTTGGACGCTCCAACGCGACAATTGGACATAATTTGAGAGGAGGAGATCTAGTAATCCTATCATTCAATGCCAAAAGGAGTAACTGCTTGCATAAGAGCCAGAGGTAGACCGACGCGTTACTGGCTTGCTCAAATTTTGTAGGTCTTTCTCCTGAATAAGTGATACAATTTTTCTGAGACTGTTATCATTTATTTTGTTTATGTGTACATGTACATCACATCTACCGATTTCCAAATGGTTCAAATGGCTCTGAGCACTATGGGACTCAACTGCTGAGGTCATTAGTCCCCTATAACTTAGAACTAGTTAAACTTAACTAACCTAAGGACATCACAAACATCCATGCCCGAGGCAGGATTCGAACCTGCGACCGTAGCGGTCTTGCGGTTCCAGACTGCAGCGCCTTTAACCGCACGGCCACTTCGGCCGGCACCGATTTCCACCGTATTCGGAATTTCCATCGTGATGCGTAGTTTTCTTGCCTTAGAATGTATTGTATCTTTACATACTGTCTTTGTTAAGCCAACTAGGTAAGTCTATACTAGTGACGTAGATTGCAGGATATTCTGGGAAGACTCGGTTGCTCCACAGTCTAGGTTTCCTTATTATATACTGATTCTGAAGGTGGCAGGGGTAAAATACAGGGAGCGAAAGGCTATATAGAATTAGTACAGAAACCAGATGACTGTTATAAGAGTCGAGGGGCAGGAAAGGGAAGCAGTGGTTGGGAAGGGAGTGACACAGTGTTGTAGCCTATCCCCGATGTTATTCAATCTGTATATTGAGCAAGCAGTAAAGGAAACAAAAGAAAAATTCGGAGCAGGAATTAAAATCCATGGAGAAGAAATAAAAACTTCGAGGTTTGCCGATGACATTGTAATGCTGTCAGAGACAGCAAAGGACCTGGAAGAGCAGTTGAACGAAATGGACAGTGTCTTGAAAGGAGGATATAAGATGAATATCAAGAAAAGCAAAATGAGGATAATGGAATGTAGTCGAAATAAATCGGGTGATGCTGAGGGAATTAGATTAGGAAATGAGACGCTTAAAGTAATAAATGACGTTTGCTATTTGGGGAGCAAAATAAGTAATGATGGTCGAAGTAGAGCGGATATAAAATGTAGACTGGCAAGGGCAACTAAAACGTTTCTGAAGAACAGAAATCTGTTAACGTCGACTATAGATTTAAGTGTCAGGAAGTCGTTTCTGAGAGTATTTGATTGGAGTGTAGCCATGTATGGACGATAAATGTTGATGGTGTTAGGACAGCAACCAGCCACAAATTTACTTTCAGCTCCTTTATTCAAAGGCTACCGTTACCGGTTTCGAATCGTTGTGATTCATCCTCAGACGGTTTACATGCTTTCTTTATGACATGTGGTGTGTTTCTTACAGATTAATTGTCCTAAAATATAAACAATACATAATTATAAACACGCCACACACAGATGGTTGCGTTACAGATTTTCGTTGCATGTGACTTACGTGAAACTTCGGTTTCGAGTGTTTGTTTTCATAAAATTCGTCCAGCAGATGTAAATGCATTCTCACTGCATTCTTGTTGTTGCACACGTAAATTGTTCTCACTGAACACCTAAGATTTTTCACTGAGATGATTTCTACCAAGCACCACATGTTTTGATACATACAAAGAGCTTACAAACATATGAGTATCACAGATGCTGTGATATATTGTAACATTTGACGATGATGTCCTATGTTTGGAAAGGATCATATATTCATTTACACAACTGTAATGCCTTTTGCACTAGTACATAGACACAGATTTTTTTGAGTTGGTATTGCTAAAATAATTGTAAAGTTTATATATGCTGCCCTAATACCATCAACATTTGTCTTCAAACAACAGACACGGTCTCCATCATGTCATCATGACAAAATTGCATATGGACGATAAATAGAAGAGAATAGAAGCTTTCGAAATGTAGTGCTACAGAAGAATGCTGAAGATTAGATGGGTAGATCACATAACTAATGAGGAGGTATTGAATAGAATTGGGGAGAAATTTGTGGGACAACTTGACTAGAAGAAGGGGTCGGCTGGTAGCACCTATTCTGAGGCATCAAGGGATCACCAATTTAGTATTGGAGGGTAGCACGGAGGGTAAAAATCGTAGAGGGAGACCAAGAGATGAATACACTAAGCAGATTCAGAAGGATGTAGGTTGGAGTAGGTACTGGGAGATGAAGACGTTTGCACAGGATAGAGTAGCACGGAGAGGTGCATCAAACCCGTCTCAGGACTGAAGACCACAACAACAACATACGGATAGTGGCAGTCCCATAACCCTGAGGCGGTATGTCAGACACCGCCACCAGTATACGAAGTAGTCGGAGTGCAAAGGCAGAGTACTTTATTTAACAAGCAAGGTTAAACTTCAGCTCACTTTGATAGGATGTTCACACGGGTGAGATAACTGGAGTGACTCGAGTGGTGGGCAGCGTGGGTGGGCACAGTGCCGCCTACAGTGTGTGTCCTCCAAATAAACACGAAGCGCCACTGGCTTGGCTTGGCGCGTGAAATTCTAAATAAAGCAAGGCGAGCGTACCCACCTGCCGGCGAGGCGTCGGCGGCGCGTCCGTTATGGGCTGGCCGCGTCGTGCTGCAGGCTGTCGTCGCTCTCCAGGTACGTGACGTACGAGTCGGTGGAGTCGGGGTGCGCCATGTCGCCCGGCGGCGGGCCCAGGTCGTGCGGGGGCGGCGGGGGCGGCGCGCCGTGCACGTCGTAGCCGTGCATCTGCAACGAGAGGGCAGGCGCGCACTCAGCACCGCGTCAAATACCTGTCCAGCCCAGAAACCCAAGTTCCGCCTCCTACGACACCTGGCTGGTTACATTTCTCACTGACTCCATGGGCCAGCTCTGTCCTCTGCTGTTCTACAAAGCAATCGCGTCGTCAATCTCTGGCCCTGCCAATCGGCCAAATGCTCCACCTTTCTGTGAGGGACGTTCAGTAAGTAACGCAACCCTTCATTTCTGAAAGCAGGTTGGTTTTATTTACGATTCCAGTACACCGTGTTATTCGCCACTCTTCTGGCTACAAACCCCTATTTTTCAGCATAATCTCCTTTAAATACAATGGACTTAAACGACCCTACTGGGAGGGTCTATATGCCCACATGGTACCACTCTAGAGGCCGATGTCGGGGCCAACGTCTTGCATCAATAAGCTCCTCATCGTCCACGTCCTGCTTCCCACGGAATGCATCTTTCATTGAGTCAGTCACATGCAACTGGCAAGGTGCAACATCCGGACTGGATGGTAGTGGAAGAAGAATAGTCCAATGAAGTTTTGTGAGTTGTTCTCGGGTGCTTGGAACATGCTGAAGTCGTTTGAGGGAAGCAAAATATATTTCAGACTAGATCGTTGCACTGTCAGGGAGGACACCAAAAGAATAATCCTTCAGAATATCAGAAGACCGTCGTCATGAATAAGGGTGCTGCTTTGAACTTCTTCTTCTTCTTCTTCAGAGGTGTGGTGCCACTCTTTGGACTGCCGTTTTGTTTCCGGTTCGATGTGATGAACCCATGTTTCATCGCCTATGACGATACTCGACAAGAAATTCCGCCGAGAAAAAAGGTGTTGCATTACTTACTAACAGCCCTCGTGTGTTAGCAATTTCACATGAATATTCTTTAGTGATTGATGGGGACCAGAACACGTAAGGTCAAAAAAAACAGCGATAAAGTTTATAGAGCAGAGACCACGTTACACAACGAGAAAGCAGTTCTTAGGTATGTAAGTGCATTAGAACAAAAAATTCAATATTAATTTACACTTTCATTGAAACTAAATTAGACTATGTCTGATACAACACAGAGGGTGTGAACTGAATGCGAGGTAAATTCTTTCTTTGCTTCTTCTTTCTTTTCCCCTAAGGCAGTGGTTCCCAACCTTTCAGAGACCATTAACCCCGAGTGCGATCATGTATTAGCTAGTACACCAAAATTTTTTTTGAATACTTATTTTTTAAAATGATGAAATATAAATGATATTTAGTATTTGCAGGTGCTATATTAAATCACGGCCGACGGCCATGCCGCAGTGGTAACACCGCTTCCCGTCAGATCACTGAAGTTAAGCGCTATCGCGCTGGGCTAGCAGTTGGATGGGTGACCATCCAGCCTACCGACCACTCTTGGCAAGCGGGGTGCGCTCAGCCCTTGTGAGGCAAACTGAGGAGCTACTTGACTGAGAAGTAGCTGCCCCTCCGTATCCGCATCCAGTGTCGCCTGTAGGCTGAGGATGACACGGCGGCCGGTCAGTACTTTTGGGCCTTCCTGGCCTATTTGGACGCAGTATTAAATCACGAACTAACGACTCAGTGCGGCAATTATCGCGATACCGTTCCTCCTCATATTTGCAGACAGGGAAGGCTAGTTAACGAATATAACAAAATTGCAGCCAATCCACACTCTCCACAACACAGTGACCTGGCTAACTCTGCTCTGCAAAGGCTAAATTCTAGATCCCCCGCACTACCATTAGCAGAACTACTTCTTAGTGACAGTTTCAAAATTAACGACTTGTGGAGAGAATATTGGTAAGCCCTGAAACTGGTTCAAACTCAATTCACTATCGACCCTACTTCACAACCAGGAATTGATCTGCCTCGCCAGATACGGAAGACACTCGACATAATAAGAACGTCGCACGGTATCTGTTGTGACTCATTTTACAATGGCGAATCACTGACCTGTTACTGCGGAGAACATCGTCAGGGCATGCATAACATTACCGCCGAACGCCGCCTTACAGCATATCCAGGAAAAAAACTGTGGTTTCTTCGAAGTTTTAAACTCTTCACTGGACTGGATTAATGGTCTCAACTCTAAAATATAAATTTGTATATACTAAATTATTAGTACGTTTTGCTTTATAGTTGTGACTGCATTGTGAAATTTTATCACTTTGTTTTACACATGTTATTTTTATGTATTATACCAAATCCATGTAAGCCATACGCTAAATAAATAATGAGGCAGCTGGTACTGCTGCTTTCTAGCAACCTTTTTTTATACAACGAAAAAATTCTCAGTGCATCGTGAATGCCGATCTGCCTCAGAAAAAGACACCTAACTACCATATCGACATTGAGGAAAGACGCTTGTTACAAAAACGCTTCGTCTGCACTACTCCTCTGCCTAGTGACATTTATTTCACCTCAGTTCAAAATGAACTTAGTAAAATGTGTGCACTATACTAACCGTTTGTAAATCTCTTGATTTGCTGGATTCCGTACTTCTGGAATTGCAGAAACTGGAAGACTTGAAGCTTTATCTTTTACCACTGCCACTAATAACAGTAACAATACTGTTTATGCCCTACACCAGTGCGGCAGCCATTACGTAGTTCATACGAATGTGTTATTTCGGACATACCTCATTTAGCTAGGTTGATTTTAAATTGGAGTACATGGTATGGGTAAAGATAATGTCGCTAGGGAGAGGAGTAGCGTAGACGATGCGTTTTATGTTCAAATGTTTGTGAAATCTTAGGGGACTTAACTGCTAAGATCATCAGTCCCTAAGCTTACACACTACTTAACCTAAATTATCCTAAGGACAAACACGCACATCCATGCCCGAAGGAGGACTCGAACCTCCGCCGGGACCAGCCGCACAGTCCATGACTGCAGCGCCTAAGACCGCTCGGCTAATCCCGCGCGGTGTTTTTTGTTAATAATTGTTTTCCCTCGATGTGGATATGGTAGTTAGGTGTCTGAAAGAACAGACACCTCACATTCCCGTAATTATTTCACCTCCATGGGCAACGAATCCAGAACCGTAATTGCAGATGCACATTTACGTTCGAGCACCTTCAGGAATCTAAAATTAGCGGCCATGGAGAACAAGTACAGGGACTGTAGATAGGTAGCGCTAGGTAGGTGACAGTGTCGCCCGGGGAGCGTACCGAGGTAGTCTGGTAATTTGAGATAAACACTGTGCCGGGGTGGCGCAGTGGTCAAAGCAACCGCCCAGTAAGCAGGAGATCTAGGGTTCGAGTCCAGGTCCGGCACACATTTTGACCCGTCGCCGCTGATTCTGCACATAATCTCGATGCAGCTGAGAGCATTAGTTCCTTTCCTCTCCTTTCTCCCCCTTCAATTTACATTACGTTACGTAGTTACTGGTACGTTATGTTGCGCTGGCAACTAGTTAGCTTATAGTACCAAAGTGCATAATGAAGCAACTTCTGGTCTATTGATGGGAACTGTCTACGACACGGAGAACGTATTTTCAATATATAGATGTCTCGATTTTAGTGTCATATATTCTTTGTATAAATTATGTGTGTAGTGGGCGGACTGTGTAATGAAGCTGTTCATATGTAAGTTTCACAATCTGTAACATCCACCGCAATGGGTCGAGGGGTCGAGCGTTAATGCTAGATTTGAGCAAAAATATAATTTTTGGTAACTTACGTAATCAGTATTACTTTCTTACAAAACAATGATAACAATATCAATCTTTTAAAAAACAGTTTAGTTTCGTGACTCAAACACAACTGCACTCTTTTGTTCCTACCCTCAGGAAATTTTATTGTACCCCTCAAGGGAAGGGGGGGGGGGGGTTAATTACCCCTAGGTTTGGGAACCACTGCCCTAACGTTTACCCATTTAGTAAGGAGTCGGTTTTTCTAGATTTCGCAAATCATATCTCATTATTTAACGTTGTGGGCGGATACCATCCTGACAACACAGTCATCAAAGTAACCCATCAGAGGGACGGCTGAAGACCATCTGTTTGTTCAAGGTGTGAACTTTATTCTTTGTTATGTCTTGTTTTAACAGTTTGTGCGTAGTATTATCTGAGGTTGAATTTGAAGACCAGCCCAGGATTTTCCTAAACGAGAGTGGGAAACCGTATAAAAACCACACTCACGCTGTCTTGCGTACCACCCCACGCAGATTCAATCCGGGTCAAGTCTCACCTCCCTCTCTCGCAAGCTAGCTCGCTGAGAGTTACGCTATACGAGCAATTTTGAATGGAAGATGAATTCTACATTAATTATTCCATGTGGTCTCCCGACTGGAGTTGTGCATTTATATTAGAAACGTTTATCAAATAACTGAAAAGGATAATAGTGTTGTCTCCATTGATAAGGCCGACCGCTGTGGTCGTGCGGTTCTAGGTGCTTCAGTCCGGAACCACTCGGCTGCTACGGTCGCAGGTTCGAATCCTGCCTCGGACATGGATGTGTGTGATGTCTTTAGGTTAGTTAGGTTTAAGCAGTTCTAAGTCTATGTGACTGATTATGTCAGATGTTAAAGTCCCATAGTGCTTCGAGCCATTTGAACCATTTTTTCCACGGAAAAGCAGTTCTTTATCGGCCACTAAGGCTTTATTTGACGGGGCTGAAGATGAGGGGAAGCAATCTTGTCCACTGGAAGGACCTTCTGGCGGTGTCAGTTATTTTTCACTGTCTGGCGACTCGATGTCGTGTGAGTTAACTGATCGTGGCAAGAAGTACGCTGGTGAATGAGGCGTTTGTAGACGAGGCACCTCACTGATGAGCGACATCAGGCAGATAATAGCCCATCTTCGAGAAGTAGGAGATCAGGTACCGGCGGAAGTAAAGCTGTGACGATGAGTCGTGAGTCTCGCTTGGGTACCTCAGTTCGTAGAGCACTTGGCCGCAAAAGGCAGAGGTCACAGATCACAGATTCGAGACCTGATCCGGCACACAGTGTTAATCTGCTAGGAAGTTTCAATAAAGCAAAGTCGCGCGCGTTCCGTAACTCAGTCGGTAAAAACGGAACCTTATACGATCATTTTTTGTCCTTCTTTCCGACTAACTTAAGAACCCTTTGTCTCAGGAGAGGGTAGTCGTATCGATTTGAAATTTGTGTCACATACTGAAGTCTAAAGGCCCTTAGCGGTGTAAAACATTTAACCTTCTACGTCAGTGGTATCAAAAGATACTGCCATTTATGTCACGTATTTTAATATTCGCAAACTCTCTCATCAAAACCGATAGGACACTTTCCGTTGTCATAGAATCATGAAACTTGGCAGGAAGCGAAGTTCCACAGTACAAGTAAAGATAAAAAAATCCTAAAATTGTTAATTATTAACTATATCATGTATGATATGGATCTCTATAAGCGTATCTATAAGCATGTCAAAACTCTGTTCTTAATTTTAACAGAAGCCGGCCGGAGCGACCGTGTGGTTCTAGGCGCTACAGTCTGGAACCGAGCGACCGCTACGGTCGCAGGTTCGAATCCTGCCTCGGGCTTGGATGTTTGTGATGTCCTTAGGTTGGTTAGGTTTAAGTAGTTCTAAGTTCTAGGGGACTGATGACCTCAGAAGTTAAGTCCCATAGTGCTCAGAGCCATTTGAGCCATTAATTTTAACAGGGCTGATGTTAAATTTTTTCACAGAATAGGAGAAACTTTTGAGTCCGGAAAACTTTCCTGCTTGAGAAGTAGAAGCCACAACGCTTTGCGCGGCCGAAGTAGCACCACAGTGGAAACCGAAAGTGACAGCTCTCATTGCTGTGTGGGTAAATGACGTCCAGAACACCAGTTATCAATCAAATCGTCTACTGAGGTGGCCATGAGATATTGCTATACTCATGCCACCCTGATATTTTAGTGGGAGTTGTTTGCGGAAACGGTTGAAACTTAACAGAAGCTGGATAAAGGAAAACAAAAAAATCAAGAGTGGCATGCGGCTATAAAGTCGGATAGCGTCATTGTACTGTTTTACCTTGCTATAGTTCCCTTGACGGTATCTTACTGTTGCTGACATCTGTTGTATAGCTGACCAACAAACTCCGGAATATTGATTAACGGAACCTGTCGAATGTAGTAACCAGCATGAGCATTCTTTGGGCGAATGCGGTATCAAGTTAGTATAGTCTAATTCACTATCACACTACGATAATTAGTGAGAGAGATAACTGCACATATTGTACGTCGTTTAATAAGCATCCGCTCAAGAGAAGAAGATCGCAGTAATGCTCATCTTTCAATGCGTCCTATGTGTTACCCTTGAAACGGGAAGGTTGTTCAGACCGGTTCGAATGCAGCCCGTAGTTGAAGAGCGAACATCTGCGAAACCGGAAAAACGTACCTATGCTAGTTCAGCTTTTATTAATCGTTTTGGCGGGTACAGAACTAGATCTCATCTCACTAGAAAAACGCTAAACGTAGAAAAACGCTCACAGAAAGGGAGGGAAGACATATCCACTACAGGACAAGGTAAATGATTGAAAAGGAAGTTAAAATTCATTTTAGTCTGAGAAATAGCGTACAATAACACTTCTTCCGTTATTCTTCCCTTTCTGGGGTCACACTTTCTTCTTTCTCGATTAGTCTCTCCTCATTTTCTTTTTGTTTACAGCCAATAGTTATTGATATTTCCAATTGTTCCAATGATTTAGTTCAATTTAGTCAATAGCATTTATTATTTTGAATCTTATCCGTTGGATCCGAATACGTCCAGTTCTTCCTGTACGTTAATCGTTTCAAATGCGTGTAATTGACGTTTCGGCTGCTTTAACACCTTGAAGACGTTTCTTTATCGTAGAAAAAACATCCCATGTGGATATAGTTTGTAAAGATTTTAGTCTATTGGATACAATTTTTTCCGAGGGAAGCCTTAATTTTTTTTAACAGCTGCAACATTCTGACTTTCTAGTTCAACTATTTTATTAAGAACTTCAAGGATAAGCTGTACCTAATATCATTAACCTACATTGCTGGATAAAGGCCGCCTGTGGACTTTTCAGTGCATTACGGTTTCCGCCAATGCGCGTTCACGCTGCTCTCGCCCGTGTCATCTACCCATCATCCATTTGGTCGTCTTCTGTGTTTTCCTATCGCTTCTCTTCTTGTCTAAATTGCCTGTCGTCAAGTTTCGCTTCCAGTTCTTGAATTGTTTAAGCCTATCTACAGAGTAGCAGAAAGTTTAGTGCTATCGACTAAATCGATGTAGTTCCATCACCAGTACTTTTTCGTATTCCCCGTTCAAGGATTTGAAAGCTTCCGCTTGATCTGATTTGATGATATGAAATCTCCTTGCCTACGTTATCTTTCATTTCTTATTTCCTCGCTATCTGAAAAAGTCTAATGAAAGTTGTTGTACTGATGTATACTTTTTCCAATATATTAACACAGGTAAAATTAATATATTGCTTCTCATAATCCATCAGTCCGAAACACAGTGGAAACTGATACTCATTTTATTATTTCGTCACGGTCTGCAAGTGCTCTACTGTGTAATATCCAGTTTTAAAGCTAGCTTGGTTCTTTGCTTGACCAAAATACCCACATTTTTTATACAGTTAGTGATAAGTTTAGTGAATACCCCTAGTTATTTTTATGTCCTATCTTTCTCGTGAGATAGGATAACAGGCTTGTTCCAAATTGCTTTCGTGTGCAGAAAGACTAAATAATTTCGAAAGTTCCTTTCTATGCAGCTATAATAATCGCTATAGAAACGCCATTGTCTAGCGGTACCTTCCATTACTTTGTACCTTGAATGACTTTATACACTTCACTTGACGTTATTTCGGATGTTCATTATCTTAATTATGATCGATCTCTGATACTTTTAAGGATCTACGTGAACATTTCAAGACACCTTCGGATGCTTGTAGTAGAGTTCGTTTTACAATGTTGTAGAAAGAGCAGTAGTACATTCTATTACTGTGGAACGATAGCTTTATCTTGCAACTCTTCCATTTGATCCGTGTTTGCATAGATAAACAACAATATAAGAGTTTTGAGTCCACCTTGATGAAAAACACTTTTTGTATGTAAATAAGTAACATAAAGTGTTTAGCATCAAGGGGGACTCACAATTCCTGCATTGTTGTACCGCTGTGGAAGTTACTTCACAGACAGTACAACGATGGTTTGTGCGATGTACAAACCATCCGGCGTATAAAAATAGATATATATGGACATCTGCATGGCAATATGGACGTGCAGCGTTCAGCTTAAAAAAGTTTTCGTTCAAGTAGGATCAAAGTCTGACAGAACGTGTGGAAAGCGTTCTCTAGAATCTTTCAGTTTACATCTTCTGCGTGCTGCATCGCTTCTCTTTCTCATCACCAGTACTTATTTACCCCTCAAACTTGTTTCGTAATCTTGCACCGTTATATTTAAAGGCGGTGATTGTCGAATTCTGCATTCCATCGCTTTTGCATCATATAATATTCACATAATAGCAATAGAATTTATACAGACTCTAACGTAACGCCAGAGGTATGATTCTCATTTCTGTCGTTTTGTCTAAAACTTTACTGCTGTCGCTACTGAATGCAAACGAAGGTAAACCCAGAGCTTCTCGCAACATTGATACGTATCTACTCGGCGGTAGGGTTTAAAATATGAACAGTTCTAAACTATTCGTTCACTGTCACTGAAGTTTAAACAACACAGATATGATTCTGTGTGAATGTATTTGTTAATCAATGTCTAAACTAATTTTAGGAAAACGGACTATAAAGCTGTTGTGAAAGAAGTGTTAGTTCTCTGGTCATCAGATTAGATAATGTACTGAATCCAATAACTAGCATTCGTTCCTGGTTCCTTAATTTCTGTACAATGTTCTTTTTTACAATTTGTAGGATGCGCGAAGCATTTGATAAACGAAAACCCATCGAAAATTTGCGAACAATAAATTAGGGAAATTTTAACTGTACTGGAAAATTAATAAGAAGGTCCTACCGTTTTAAATCATCTAATTTTATTAGCCAATGAACATTAAGAAGCTAGGCTTAATCTTCAGAACTCCAGCTGACTGTTGAAGGACCTTCACAGCGATGTCAGCTTGAAATAAACAAATGCATAAACAAATAAAAACACGTATCCGTGGTAGGTTACAGCGATCTACAAATGAAGAGGTTCGTCGGAACAGTAGTCTTGCAACGGAAACAGAATGAGAAAGAAACTTCAGTGCGGTATCATACACAAAAAAATGTTGGCAGTATTCGTTTGTACATGATACTTGTGATTTTCTCTGGACTTTCACCATAATTTTTTGATAATTTTTTCACATAAAATACTCTGTCACGTTGAAGTTATTCAGCAGCCGTTTGATTCAAAGAAGACGAAATTGTGTTTCCAGGCATATGTTATCTAATAAAATAAGCCACTGTAAAGGCGGTGTATAGATCATTTCGTTAATTTTCCAGTTATACTACTGTCTTGCATTCCCGAGAAAAACAATGCAGCTAGCATAATATTTAGCTTTTAGCCCGTTAAAAACTGAGGCAGACAGTGCATCGTGGTTAGTTAACGCCACAGAATGTAGTAGGTAGTACAAAGCTTCACTTCTCCCACATTTTCTGTTAAAAACTACCGCAGAATGATTTACGAATCTCACAATTACGATGTCGTTGCACTGGCGCGTTGCGAAGGAGTCTAGCAATTAACTGCAAATCCTGACTCATTACAAATATCCATAAATCTTTCTTTGCAGAAAGAACGCTACGTCTCATGAACTGCATAGCGGCAGCAGCAAAATTGTTCAGATTATTTCGCCAGGTCGCTGCACAAGCATTAATATGTAAACCTGGGATCAAAGTCCTGACTCGGATGCGTGCAGCGTGAGCAGTGTTACTGGAATGCTGTTTCTCATAGAGGAATGCGGCATTGCATTCACATCCACTAGAAGCACTAATTAGCTCTAAGAACTGAGAACAACTGGCTACATGATTTTGTTGTTCTCCTTCAAACCAAGAGATAAGCATTCAAGTGGAATAGTATATATCACGCTATTTGTTGACGTTTCACAGTACAATGGCAGTGTTGCCCGACTGCAGATACCAACTGCGGAAATGTTTGTGTCAAGAACAGCCCATGTTGTCCACTAATGGTTATGATTTCTAGTATTATTTTTAGTGTCTTAAGATTTCTGACTGATATGGTGTTACTTTCAGTCTTTTCCTATCTTGAAATTGTCCTTTCTTTTCTAAATTTTACTACACCAAATATTCTGTTTAACTTGTTATGCGCGCAGTCATGGACTGTGCGGCTGGTCCCGGCAGAGGTTCGGATCCTCCCTCGGGCGTGTGTGTGTGTGTGTGTGTGTGTGTGTGTGTGTGTGTGTGTGTGTGTGTGTATTTGTCCTTAGGATAATTTAGGTTATGTAGTGTGTAAGCTTAGGGACTGATGACCTTAGCAGTTAAGTCCCATAAGATTTCACACACATTTGAACATAACTTGTTATGAATACTGTAGTGTTCTTTGTGCCCCTACTTTTCCCCACTGCTTCTCCTTCCAACGCCAGAATCTTATCTGTTTCAATACTCTCACACTACTTACCTTAACTGACCATTTAATCTGAAACATTCTGTGACAGCCATACATTTCCATTGGTTCTAGTTTCTTGTTATAGATTGTTTCGGATGATTCACAGGTCCGATTAGGCTGCTCCTAAACAACACAACGGCTTCACGTGATATTATATATTTATGAGACTATTCCCGTTGTTTCTCAAGCTACTACAGGGAATCCATGGACTGTGATTGGAGTAATTGCTCCCGTAAGCGCAATTCAAATTAAAGTCAGTTACGATGAAAGATAGTATTTTCAAATCGCAAGGAAGATTTATTCAGTCACCAAGGACTACAATTCAATGCAGTTCATACAAAGCCTACTACAAAACAGGCGGTTCTTTGTCAACCTGAATAACAAGAAAAGCCGATGGAGAATCCGAAAGAACGCCCTTCCTCAAAGCAGCGTGCTGGCACCGCTGCTGTATAATATCTACATCAGTGTCCAATATTTCATTAATGCCGACGACACATTAGTTGAAACCAAAGAAAGAGCGTTTGAGGAGGTAGAAATTAAATTGGCTGCAGCCCTCTAAGATCTGGCAGAATACTATGACAGTAACCAAAACCTAACCCATCCCAAACACAAGTCTGCGTATTTCATTGAGAAGTCGACAAGCTGTAGGGAAAGTGGAACTAACTTGAAGGGGAAAAGCAACTACGACACTAGGATAACACTACATATCACGGAGTAAAATTCGAGCGCACACTTACTTTTTTGAGCTCATTGCGAGAACATGAAGCTCAAAGCCGGCAGCCGAAGTCATATCATACGCAAGCTCGTTCACAGGACGTTGGGGGGCTCGACTAAATCTTCTACTTACATCTGTTCTACGTCTATGTTTCTCCACAGCCGAATATGCAGCAACAGTCTGCTCGAAGAGCACACGCAGCAGGCACGTTGACACCGTTCTTAACGAAACAGCCCGTATTATAACTAGTTGCCTACTACCGACTCCAGTTGACAAAAACTACCATCTTGTAGGTATAGCACCCCAGGATATAAAAGAACAGTCGCAGAGCTTGAGATGAAAAAACAGGAAAATGATTCCAGGCGTCCATTGTTTGGAAGCGATGCGTCATGCTTTGAGATAAATTCAAGAAAGAGCTGTGTTCGAAAAACTGAAGCAATTACGTCATTATCTTCCGCTTGCCGAATGGAACTGTGGGGAAACTTGCAAGTGGAAGTAACAGCCAAAATCTAAAGGAAGAGCCTATTGCCGATTCCTAGCTACTCTACCAGACGTGGAAGACTCTGAAAGACTGCTAACTGGGGCGACGCGGTGAAAATGAAATTTGTAGTGGTGGAGGTGTGGAGAAGTTCAAGACGCTGAACATCTCTTGTCTGCCCGAAGTTGCCTGAAGCCTGCACGCTGGAAGATCTGGTATTAGCAAATGTCCCAGCAATCAAGACTGCCGAATTCTGGGCCTCAAAATCAGTTCGACTTTTACAAAGTCTTGCGTATATGTCTGTGTCTGTAAATATTCGTAACTGTACTGTACCGTCCTGGAACCTAAAATAATAGACACAACAACTAAAAGAATTGTATAAATAGATTACACTCTAGGTGCCCGATTAGCGTTTTGATATACTGGGTAATCTGAGTGAGAGTACGTCCTGCAAGCAACGCGATTCTACGTTTCTGCTCTGACCCCTTGCAGAGGCCGTTCTCGCATGTGGTCTTGCGTTGCGACGCGTGCGTTGTACTCGTCCCGCAGGCCGTCTGCGATCCGCTTTAAAAAGAGGGCCTCTGATTGCTGACGTCAGCGCCGGCATCGCCCAATGGCGGGTCTGCAATCTGCATAATTACTGCTCGTAGCACGACGCGGCAGCACCGCGGGAGGGGCGGGCGGCAGATCCGAGTGGTGAGGGAGGGGGAGGGGGGGAAGGGCGAGGGAGAGGGAGAGGGGAGGGAGGCGTAGGGGAGTGGAGGGGAACGAGAGGAGGAAACCGGCCCGGCCGCGCGAGGGACGACTTTTTAATACATCTTAAGATAAAAGAGGAGCGGCGAGTTTTCCACTTTAAGATTTTGTCCGCCGGCTGTTCGTGGCAGTCCCTCTTCTCCGACTTCTCCCCTTCTCACTGCCGTCCCCCACTCCCTGCCGCCCATCCGCTCTTTTTTAATCCGTTGCGCCTTTATCCGTGTGGGAGAGCATTTAATGGATTGCTTAGGGTGAGGTAGAGTACGGACCACCGTACCACGAGAACAGCATTCAAAGTTTACGGCAAGTGGGTAAGTATTCCACAAAATATGCCATCTGCATTGAAATTGCCGACAGTGTATGTGGTCAGAAGAATTTCGTTTACAGCCAGTGTTTGAGGTGCAAGCCTCTGGTGAGACTGCTACATCGGATTTTCGTCGCGCTTCAGATTTCTCTCTCGGTAAAAAGAAGGGGGAAAAATGTGTTGTTAAATACCAGAGCTCTGTCACGTCACTGAATCCCTGAGCTGCATCTTGGTATACGGCCTAAAGGGACTCCCGTATTTGCTTTGATACAAATTTGATTTGAAAAGAAAGTAGCGGTTAAAGAAAACTGAGAAAGTGATACTTCAAATTCAATGCGCGCTCTCAGCTGGCAATAGTAACAAAGATTCGTCGCACAAAACGTAAAGCGGAGGTCACAAGTGATAATGAGAACACGCTAGGATAATGCAGAATGGATGACAGATATATCATGCACTACGAAAAGAGGACAGTTTTGCTTCTGTTAACGGATCAAATGGTTCAAATGGCTCTGAGCACTATGGGACTTAACATCTGAGGTCATCAGTCCCATAGACTTAGAACTACTTAAACCTAACTAACCTAAGGACATCACACACATCCATCCCCGAGGGAGGATTCGAATCTGCTACCGTAGTAGTCGCGCGGTTCCTGACTGAAGTGCCTAGAACCGCTCGGCCACCACGGCCGGCATTGGAAACGTCACAGTGTTGTTTTTATTCCGGCCTGGACATTCGTCACAAAACAACGTTACAGGGGTCGAGATGACATGTAGGAGAGGGTGTACATCCCTACCCCTCGTCCCTTCCCACCAACTGTAGTTCATTCCATTTTCATAGTGGGCAGTGGACTTACTGTGGGGTGGCCGAGCGGTTCTAGGAGCTGCAGTCAGGAACCGCGCTACCGCTACGGTCGCAGGTTCGAATCTTGCTTCGGGCATGGATGTGTGTGATGTCCTTAGGTTAGTTGGGTTTAAGTAGTTCTAAGTTCTAGGGGACTGATGACCTCAGAAGTTAAGTCCCATAGTGCTCAGAGCCATTTGACTTAATGTTCTCTCTCTCTCTCTCTCTCTCTCTCTCTCTCTCTCTCTTCTTTTTCCCTTCCCGAACACGGTCCGTTGGACCATGCAAGACAACGGTACTTTTTCTGGGGACGAGTGACTAGGAAGTCTATAAACGAAGAATTGAAGAACTGAACTACATATACACACACACCGCAAAAACCACCGTACGGTGCGTGGCAGTACACTGTACCACTATTAGTCATTTCCTTTCCTGTTCCACACGCAAATACAGGTAGGGAAAAAAAATTTTTGCGTTCTGACTGACGGCAGGTCTTGTCATGAGGGAAGCCTCGTCAGAGAGTTGCACCGCGTGAGCGTCTAGGGAAGTGATTCCAGTGGTGGTTTCCCGTTGACTTCCACTGATGATGATGAAACGATAATGAAGACAACACAACACCCAGTCCCTGAGCGGAGAAAATCTCAGACCCAGCCGGGAATCGTACCCGGGCCCCTTGGCGTGATAGACCGGCGCGCTGACCACTCAGCTATCGGGGCAGACAAGGTAGGGAAAAATGATATTTTATATGGCTCCATACAATCTCTAATCTTACTGACCTTGTCCTCGTGGTCCTCAACGCAAAATCTACGTTGGGGGTAGTAAAATAGCTCTGAAATGAGCCTCAAATACCCGTTTTACAAATTTTCTCGATAGTGCTCATCGAAAATAATGTCGTACTCTATCCAGCAATTCCCCTTTGAGTTCCCGTATCATCTCCGTAATATTTGCGGTAGCAAATCTAGCAACAAATTGCTTCGATGTCTTCCTTTAATCTCGCGTCCGGCCATCCTGATTTAGGTTTTCCGTGATTTCCCTAAATCGCTCCAGGCAAATGCCGGAATGGTTCCTTTCAAAGGGCACGGCTGACTTCCTTCCCCGTCCTTCCCTAATCCGATGAGACCAATGACCTCGCTGTCTGGTCTCCTTCCCCAAAACAACCAATCGATCTTCCTTTAATCCGACCTGGTGCGGATCCTAAACATTCGAACAGTACTCAAGAATATGTCTCACTTGCCTCCTATATGCGGTCTCCTTTACAGATGAACCGCACTTTCCTAAAATTCTCCCAATATACTGAAGTAGGCTATCCGCCTTCGCCACTACACTAATTACATCCGCATTCCATTTTATATTGCTTTGCAGCGTTAGACTTAGATATGTAATCGACGTGACTGTGTCAAGTAGAACACTACTCATGCTTTATCCGAACATTAACTTACATTTTCTATATTTATAGTTACCTGCCATTCATCACACCAACTACAAATTTTGTCTAAATCATCTTGTATTCTCTTACAGTCGCTCACCAACGACACATTCTCGCACACCACAGCGTCATCAGCAAACAGCTGCAGACTGCTGCGTACTCTATCCGCTAGATCATTTATGTATAAAGACAATAGCAGTGCTCCTATCACACTTCCCTGAGGCACTCCTGACGATACCTTTGTATCTGCTGAACAATCGCCGTCCAAGACAATATACAGGGTTCTCTTACTTAAGAAGTCTTCGAGCCACTCACAATCCTGGGAACCTGTTCGTTAGTCTTGTACACTCGGCAGTGAGACTCCGTGTCCGATGCTTTACGGAAATCTAGGAATACGGAATCCGCCAGGTGCCCTTCATCCATAGTTTGCAGGATATCGTGTAAGAGACGGGCAAGCTGAGTTTCGCACTAGCGGTGCTTTCTAAATCCTTGCTGATTTGTCGACAGAAGCTTTACCGTCTCAAGGAAATGTATTATACTCGAATAAAGAATATATTCAAGGACTCTGCACCATACCGATGTTAAAGATATTGGTCTGTAATTTTGTCGGCCCGTTCTTTTACCCTTCCTATATACAAGAGCCACCTGCGCTCTCTTTGCATACGCTTGAGACTTTTCGCTAGGCGAAAGATTCGCGATAAATGCAGTCTACATAAGGGACTAATGCCATAGAGTTCTCTCTGTAAAACCGAACTGGGATTCAAATGGTTCAAATGGCTCCAAGCACTATGGGACTTAACTTCTGAGGTCATCAGTCCCCTAGAACTTAGAACTACTTAAACCTAACTAACCTAATGACATCACACACATCCATGCCCGAGGTAGGATTCAAACCTGCGACCGCAGCGCTCGCGCGGTTCCAGACTGTAGCGCCTAGAACCGCTCGGCCACCCTGGCCGGCAAAACTGGGATTCCATCTGGAGTTGTGATTCATTTGTTTTCAGCTCTTTCAGTTGTTTCTCTAAGCCACGGATACCAATTTCCGTGTTCTTCATGCGCGAGTGTGTGCTATAGTCGAACGACGGTATGTTTATACGATCCTCTTGAGTGGATGGTTTAAAACTTCATCTTCTCATTTGCTGTCTTCTGTTTGCCTCCCCAGACTGGCCTACGAGTGACTGGATAGATACCTTGGACCCACTCAGCGATTTAACGCAGAACCAAAATTTTCTTGGGTTCTCGGCAGGATCTGTAGCTAAAGAATGATGGTGGTAGTTGTAACCTTCGCACATCGCTCTTTTTACAGACGCTCGAATTTCTAAAGAAACATGAAGAAACAGCGGTGAAAAATAAATAGTACATAACAGATAAAACGTCTTGATGACCGCGATGAAATCTGCACGGAACAGGAGCGAGTCACAAAGAAACCTTCGATTTGGATTTGAATACTTGAGGTTTATCACTAATTTTTTCAGTTCTGTTGATAATGAAATTTTCTGAATAGTACACATCATCCTGTACGCTGCTTAAGGTAGTGTTATTCACCTATACATCGTCTTTCCGTGTAGGGTCCACTGAGCAAATTCTGAAGTTTCTTCTGAATGAGTTACTATTATCAACACCAAACCTCGTGGTGGAATATAATATGGACAGCGAAAGCAGAGTTGGAGTTCCTAAACACCCCTGAACAACAGCCTACACGAATTTCGGGAAATAATACAGCAGATCAGTCTGACAGATATTCTCTGGGCTGAAAATATTGTACATGAGTGCACCAAGTTGCCTAAGAATATAACACAGTACGAGATAACAGCGAAAGTAAGCAAAATAAACAAGCTTTCTTGTTTCAGTGTCAGACACAGTGGACACCATCATTATAGTGAAGATAGCAGATTTCAGTTTCAACACAAGACCTTGAATGTGGTACTTACAACATTGCCCTCAAACTGCCCTCAGTCTTGATAATTTAAAATGGTCGCTTCACAGACTATTCGACCGCCTGGCCACAATAAAATTTCCATTTTATGAGTGTTCTCTGTAAGGAACTCTGTGGATTGCGTCTTGTTACAGTCAAGTGTTGATTTGTTCTCTGAAAGCCACGTGCCGATGTTTGTTACTACCTTATTATGTTCATAATTTATATTATGTTCCACGTGTTTAGCTGTAGCTCTTGCGTCACCTGCAAAGAGAACAATTTTAGTGTCCTCTGCCATATTTGGTGGCAGATAACATAAATGGTGAATCTGCAAAACGGCTCGGGTTCGCATTTCCATGGTCCTGAGTTATGAGTACAATAGTGTTCAGATGCCAAGCTCGCATCGTTTAATACCACAATGACGATAGTCCGCATCATCTGTTCATTATTTCCAGTAACAGTACTCGTGTTTACCAGCAGAACAGCCTTAGTCCAAGACTTAAGTTGTTGTTCGTGACAAATATGCCGTTTTTCGCCGATTATTTCAATGCCTTTGTTTCATATCACGTTAAAGAACACCCCTCTAACGGTAGACGCGGGTTTTACATAGACAGGCGAGTAGTAATGCCGCCGGCAGGGCTGTACTGGTAGGGGCAGATTCCCCGTTAAGGTGAGGCACCGCCGTCCGTGCAGCGTTCATTTATCAAGCAGGCAGGCATGCAGGCGCCAAGGGGCTGGGCAGGGCTGCGCCTGCGCAGAGCGCGAGTTCGCGTGCGCCGGGTGGAGGTGCGTGCAGCCCCTGAAAGCCGATTGCACGCGCCGTGGCCGCACAATGCGGGGACCCCGGCAGGGGAAGCAGAGCTCTGGAACATGGCCACCACAGCAGCGGCGCCAGCTGCCAACTTCCCGCCGCTGAAAGCGCGGCCACACCCCGCCTCGCGTCGGCAAAAATTCCGAGGGCGGCCGGCGGCTTATTATTTTTTTTATTTATTTAGGGAGAAAATGCAGCCTCGTGAGAGACCGCGCCGCTGCTCTGTGCTGCTGAGGCTCTGGGGAGCTCTAGTGGCCTTTCCGTTGCATTCCAGCACTCTGGGCCGCGGAAAAAAATTGCTCTTCATATTTTTGACGTTTGGATACTAGTATAAAATACCAAAGCACGGAATAACATCCGATAATGATGCGGTAATAACAGGAACCATGAGAATTAATACGATCACACGCAAGTCTTCGCAGCCGAGGTCGCTGCCTCAAGCCTACACAGTGGCGCTCGGTGAGGTAAGCCGGTTTGAATCCTGGTGGTGGAAAATTTACATTGCCATTATTTCGCCGGCGCGGAAATGAGAGGTGGTTGCGTAATATTCCTGGTCACCAGTTCTTGTGCTAAAGTCATGGATTAAATTCTGAACCAACCTGCAGAATCTAGCGATGAGAGGGTATATGACACTTTGGTGGTGGTCCATTTGTTGAATGGGGCGGCCCTCTTGGTGCTCCTCGAAAGATGTACGTTGTGTGTGGAAACCGGATTTCATCCTCTCCCTTCCCTTTATCCATAGCAACGCGAAACCCAACACTTCTCCCTACAATCACTCGCCATAGTCATCCACACGACACTGATATACACTTCACAACGGGTCGGAGGAAGGGAACGGAAGACCACCTCCACTAGGACTTCGCCTACAATGGCGGAAGAGCATTCCTATGTCTCCCCTCCTACCCGCATTCCCTTACTATGGAACCACCTTGACTTTAAATACTCTTTAAGCTAATACAATCCTCGTATTATTTTGTATTGGTCGGCATTCTGCGATTCTTGACAGATACATTTACTGGAGAAGATAGGGTAGATCCTAAGAAGAGCGGCGCGGTTCGTCAAGGTTTAGTACAGTCAGCGCAAGAACGTTACGTAGATGTTCAATAAACTCCACTGGCATACGGTACAAGAGAAGCGGTGCCCATTAAAATTTCGAGAAAGTACGTTGCAAGAAGAGTCAGGTAACATATTATTCCCTACCACATACATTTCGCGAAATGATCACGGAGGGTAAATTTGAGGTGTTCGCGATCATACAGGTGTTTCCTGGCAGTCGGTCTTCCCGTGCACCGTTCACCATGGAACAAGAAGAAGGAGGTATTGGGGAGCTGGAATTATAGTAGTACCAGAACTATCGTCCCCTCCCCCCCCCCCCCCAAAAAAAAACACGACATGGTAGCTTGCGGATAATGGATGTAGGTGTAGAGTATGTAATGAGTAACTGATGCATTGATATGGGAATGCATGTGAGTGACAAAAAATCGAAAGTCATCTTTTTCACGGATAAGATAGTATGAAACCATGCCACTGACATGGTAAAGCCAGTAAGTCGCTAAATGAAAGTGTTTAGTGTCAGCAGCTCACCAAAGATGATATGATCAGTAATTATGAAGACTTCGGCACAAGACGCTATTAAGTTCATTTCAAATGTTGTCTGAGTGTAATCTTTGCTGACACGTTCTCATCAGTATTTATTTGTTCAGTTTTGCCGTCAGAGTGATTTTGGGATTAGACTAAGTGGGCGGGATGCCACCTAAAGTGAGTCCCTTCAAAGCGCTAAGTGGGAACTGGTGATTCCATCTATGTTTACATATCTGTCCACTGTTTATTCTTCAACTCCATGTGTTATATCAAACAGCTATCGAACTATAAAATATGCTTGTATATTGGCGATATCGGAGAAATTTTGTGACATAGCAGGACGGGGTGGGGATGAATTCCCATCGTGTTTACTAAAAGTTATTTCATCACATGGATTTGCTCATAAACAAGCCCTGCATATTTGAGGAGGAGGAGGAGATTAGTGTTTAACGTCCCGTCGATAGCGAGGTCATTAGAGACGGAGCGCAAGCTGGGTGGGGGAAGGATGGGGAAGGAATTCGGCCGTGCCCTTTCAAGGGAACCATCCCGGCATTTGCCTGAAGCGATTTAGGGAAATCACGGAAAACCTAAATCAGGATGGCCGGAGACGGGGTTGAACCATCGTCCTCCCGAATGCGAGTCCAGTGTGCTAACCACTGCGCCACCTCGCTCGGTCTGCATATTTGATCTACAGGACAAAACAAGAACCGCTTGGGCCTTGGCACTTATTTGGGTTGCAACTAATAACTAATTCGAAATAATTGACTTGAAATTTCTAGTGCCTGGACACTCTTACGATGTCTTGGCATAACTGAGAAAGCAAGACGGTGTGTGAAACAATGGCGTGGGAAGAAGTTTCAGATACGATAAGAGATGCGAAGCAAGTACAACCATTCATGGAGCCTGAAGATTTCCTTGATATGGCAGTGCCAAGTAACGGATACATGAATATAACTACTCTGAAAATCAGCACCCTCCCGTGGATCAGGGTGTCAAAAGCTGAGTATCCCTTCATAAAAACACGCCTTACATTCAACGAGACTGAAACATGGAAGGAGATCAAGATTACAAAGAGCGGACATTTCCTGGATGCCATCACTGATATAGCACATCTTCCACCAGACGAGAGCAGATCACCGATTTCTGAACCTAAAAAGAAAGATTTATTGGCAATGCTTGAATTTTTGGATCCAAAATATCACATTTTATAGAGATCTTTACTCTTCACATTAGCAAGTCTATTACAATTTGTTTGTACTTAGTCTTTTTTTTCTTTCCACTTCGTGTTGTTCACATGATACACTCTTCAGTTATTCGTATCACTTGAGGTGCCTGGCTCGACATGTGTTTTGTACATTTTGTTACCAGTTTATACAAATAATATTCATATTTAACAGGCTCACAGACGTTTTTTGATTCTCCTGCATGGCTAGTCTTTTGTGAGTTACAGGCTTCGCCATGTCAATGACTCAACTGATGTCCTCTTTGGGTAACTATTTCGGAAACTGTCGTCAAATTCTATCTGTCTTATTTCCGTAAAATGCCCTACCGTAATGTTGACCAGCCTGGGAAGTCGTGCCTATTAGCAAACCGCTTCCAGGAGGCCTGTCGACCCTGAATCGCATTCACCTGGCGGATTAAAGACGCCCGCATCCCGTGGTCGTGCGGTAGCGTTCTCGCTTCCCACGCTCGGGTTCCCGGGTGCGATTCCCGGCGGGGTCAGGGATTTTCTCTGCCTCGTGATGGCTGGGTGTTGTGTGCTGTCCTTAGATTAGTTAGGTTTAAGTAGTTCTAAGTTCTAGGGGACTGATGACCATAGATGTTAAGTTCCATAGTGCTCAGAGCCATTTGAACCATTTGATTAAAGACGAGAGTCAGCTTGTCGCTCCCTGGCTATGACTTTTAGGCGGTTTCCCTCATTCGACTAGATGAATATCGCACGGGTACCCATGTCCTGCTTCAGTTAAGCGACTCGCAAACACTTAGAAAATGTTTGCACATTTTCACATTGGATAACACTAGAGGCTGACCGGTGGGGTACACAAATTTGATGAACGCAACTGTTTCCGTAAGAGCAGTTCCATACGAAACGGGAACGCACCAGAACACCAAGAATAAGAAGAAGAAGAGGGAAGACAATTGCAGTCACTTATAATTAAAAACAACAACTAACTAGATGGATGACATTGACAACCTCGAATGTTTGGGATTACAAAAAACGGCTCTGACCACTATGGGACTTAACATCTGAGGTCATCAGTCCCCTATAACTTAGAACTACTTAAACCTAACCAACCTAACTCACACACATCCATGCCCGAGGCAGGATTCGAATCTGCTACCGTAGCGGTCGCGTGGTTCCAGACTGAAGCGCCTAGAACCGCTCAGCTTTTGGGATTACAGCTTGGCAAGAATTTAATTTGGTAGTTACAGTCGAGCGATTGCTGAATTGCCAGAACAATTTGGATTAAAATCGTTCTGGTTCAGATGTATATATAGCTTTTACCATTGCCTTAGTGATCTCAAATAACATAATATTTATGATTTTTTTTTTTAATCGGACGATTCTTTTTGAAGTACCATGTAAAACTCGAGAGTTTGCTCTTTCCAACAGTACGTGGTTCACGCACATATCTCAAATAACATAGCCGCGCGGGGTAGCCGTGACGTCTGAGGCACCATGCCCCGGTTCGCGCTGTTGCCCTCGCGTGTGTTGTCCTTAGCGTAAGTTAGTTTAAGTTAGATTAAGTAGTGTGTTAGCCTAGGGACCGATGACCTCGATAGTCTGATCGCATAGGAACTTACCACAAATTTCCAATTTTTCAAATAACATAGCAGTTATGATTTTTTTTTAATCGGATGATTCTTGCTGATATTCCCTATATAACGCACACGTTTTAAGTGCAGTCCAACAATAATTTGGATTAAATGGTGTCGTGGCAATCCCAGCAACTAGGTACACATAGATCTACCGTTGACTAATGGGAAAATCACACGTTTAAAAATATTAAGTGCCCGGTTGCAATTTTCATACAAATTGTCCACTAGGTTCTGATGAACTGGTGCGCCTTAAAAGTCGATAAAGGAAGTATGCTGAAGAGAAAATGTTTAGATGAAACGGAGTCGCAACCTACAGGCACCGCGAGCGGCAGCGGTGGCGCCAGGACCCCGTGGAAGGCGTCAGGCGGTCGCACGGTGGTTGACGGTCGCCCGCGGCGACAGCGGCCTTATGAGGCGGCCGTGTTTGTTGAGCCAACAAGTTTACAATAATAAACAGCGCCGCGCTGTCACCGCGCGCCCGCGCTATACATAGCCACGCCACAATATTATGCCGGCCCGTAAACACCGCTGGCACTTGTTTATTACGCGCCCTCCTCGTCTGCCCGGGGCTAGGAGAGCACCCTTCAATAACTGGTGACAGGGACAGCGACAGGCTCACGGAGCGACAACAACACTTTACGGCGCCGTCGCCTGCTGCTTTGCCGGCAGTTCTCATGTACACACCCCATCGTGCTACCGAGTGTCGGAAAAACTTGGCGGGGTCCCATATAAATTAACTTTCTACATAGCTAGCGGCGTCGATGTTTAGACACTGGCCAGGGATTGTTTTGTACAGTGTGTTCGTAACGATGCTTATTTGAGATACATCGTACATGCATTACATAGGGCGACACTGGTTCGCGACGGCTAGCTAGACAAAATCGGTAGATCTTCAACTGCTTTAAAAGTTAGCGTAAAGTATCACCTTATCGTGCGTATATCAACTACATCACCACCTCTACCTCAGGGATTAGGCCAAAGCTCCACACTTGTGTCCATTTTCTACGTGATCTCTCTGCATTTATCTCCCTAACTGAATGAAAATACGCTACTTATGTAAGTGATCTGCCAACATACATTCGCTTCAAATTATCTTTACGAATTTATATTTCCGATGCATTTTTATCATTTAGAGAGTACCAGTAAACCTTTATCCTCGATTCCTTAAAGAACCGAACTCTTATAATAAAATTGCGTATCTGCAGAAATATGTTGCGTACAATGATGTAATTTTACAGGTACCTTCATTGATATGTGGTGACACCGTCTGCAAAATGCATTGCAAATGAGTTAGTAATAAAGTAGTAATAAAGTAAAATGTCATGCCTTAGCTGCAGTTTTGCTGTACGAAGGGCGAAAATGTAGTAAACGATAAATTTTCTCTCTTTCATCATTTTGTGGAGGTGATAGGGAGAAAAAGTTTCGTGAAGGTTCGAAATTATGTGAAAAGTTTGTTGTAAATCGCTAAGGGCTCTCATTTTCAAATACTGGCTTAATGTAGTCTGCGTAATTTGTGCTCGTGAGTTAAGACTTACATACAGTTTCTAACTGCAATATCTGGCTTACTGCGTTAAAACTAACCGGAAGGACGACGGTTCAATCCCGCGTCCGGCCATCCTGATTTAGGTTTTCCGTGATTTCCCTATATCACTTCAGGCAAATGCCGGGATGGTTCCTTTGAAAGGGCACGGCCGATTTCCTTTCCCATCCTTCCCTAACCCGAGCTTGTGCTCCGTCTCTAATGACCTCGTTGTCGATGGGACGTTAAACACTAATCTCCTCCTCCTCCTTAAAACTAACGTAAAATAACAGGCATAATGAGTGGGTTACGAGAGCCTTATAAATTATTAAATTTGGTTAATAACCGTATGAAATACTGAAAATGAAATTTTGTTGGCTCTAGAAGTCGTTAGATAGGCAACCTGCAACTGCGTTTCTATCTCGAGTTCTCCGTAGTGATGCAGATGTTTGCAGCTTTTGTCAGAGATATGCTCTGGTCGCTTGATTAGAAGATTACAATTATTCACTTTAAACACGAACTAAAATTTCAGCGGCTTGCATATTTGCTATTTCTTTTTTAGAAATAATTCAACTCTGACATCGGTAGTACGTTGCAGGCGCTGCGACTGTCCTATAGAATTTTAGTTACATTTAGTTTATAGTCGTATTCTTTAGCGTTAGGCGTATTGCGCCACATATGTACATCTGGAATTTTTATTTTTGTGTTTCATAATTTCGCTAATAGCTTGTGCTACTGCCTAAACAACGGAAGTGTGATTTCCTTACAACTAGCGGAAGGCACGACTTCCGCATTTTCCTTTCATTATTTGTTGGAGGTCATCTCGTGATAATTTGCAAACATCCAGTTGCTACTGCATCTGCTCCGATTAATTATGATATTCAGTCTTATCTGAGGATTCCATTCGTAGAGAATTCCGTCAGTATAAAAATGGCTCTGAGCTCTATGGGACTTAACATCTGTGATCATCAGTCCCCTAGAACTTAGAACTATTTAAACCTAACTAACCTAAGGGCATCACACACATCCATGCCCGAGGCAGGATTCGAACCTGCGACCGTAGCAGTCACGCGGTTCCAGACTGAAGCGCCTAGAACCGCACGGCCACACCGGCCGTCAGTATAAACGCCAAATGATGGTAGAAAGGATACAACTCTGCTTCAGACATTGGTAAGTGCCTTGGAATGGTTTGCGTCGAATATATTTTTATAAAAACGCAAACTTGAAGGCTTCTGTCAGAGCCCATGAAGTGCTTCGGAAATCATCTTACTTTAATTGTACCTTCTACAGTGTAAAATTTGGAGGTTGTTCAAAGTCATTTCTTACTATTTTGCTATAAAATACAGGCGGCCACTGGTGTTTTAATTGCATTTCGTTTGACTTCGTATTCCATTTGTTTTTGCACTCGTACTGCACAGAAAATATTTGCACGGAACTGCAAATGTCGATGGTTGTGTGTGTGTGTGTGTGTGTGTGTGTGTGTGTGTGTGTCTTAGAAATGAAAGTGTTTTATTCACCCACGGTACTTGCTGTTCATAACAGTTATGCAACTTAACTCTTCGTCCTCAAACTTGCATTCAGTATTGTTCACTTCTGTCCCGGATTTAGTTTCCCGCAGTGCGTTAAGGGACATGCACAGGTGTACGGATAGGTTTCCTGACGAAAATTTTGCCGATAGGCACCTCGTTTGTAGGTTCACGTAATGCAGTGGAATAGTGGCACGTCGACACAATGTTATTATACTTTTGTGCTCAGTATTCATGATGATGCTGATGTCTCTGCTCTGATTGATGCTATGCTCTTTCATCGAATAACATTCTTCGAGAATATCGTCAGTATGATCGTCAAATGATGTAGCAACAGGAATACAGTCTTTTTTCATATCTGGTCTAGTTTCTAGTGGATGAAAATGGTGTGCGTCGAGTTTATATATATAAAGATACAAGCATTAAGGTTTCTGACAGAAGCCGTCAAACGCTTCGGAGGAGCCTCGTATTTTCATTATGCACTCTATAGCTGGCCATTACAGTAACGCCTGTTCCTCAAACGCGTATTGTAGCACGTAATTATGTGATAAGTGCCTGTGCATTAAAATTTATATGAGCTGGCACTTGGCAGCTAGTGGGTTGGACTGCTACCACCGGCATTGTATCATTAGGAAACTGGCGCTGTCTGCTTTGCTACTGTGTTGCACAAAGCATAGTGCCTATCAGTTCAGGACGTGCGAATCTCGCCTGTTTCGAGAAGAACGTTAACTCCGGCCCGAAAGATTAATAACAGATTTTTTCATACTTAGAGACAATAAAGAGATAATTACCATACGTGACTTTCAGAGAGCGTCAGAGACTAATCGTATACCGATATGCCATCACCTGTGGTTTGAAATTACATTTCCACTTCGTTGAGAGTCCAACAGTACGGAAAGAAATGTGTGAAGGTCGCCTCAATGTTTCTACTAACGCTAGTCAATGGGGCACTATTCGCGCTGAGTCATGTGGTATGTTGATGCTTCATTTTTAAGACTGGTGTGTGCGCACCTGTCATTTGCACAGTTGCTTTCTCGAGGCAGTCAGTCCGGGCGAGACTGGGCGGTACGCGGTTGCTCATGGCATTTTCGTTGCAGGTCCTAATTTAATTTCTACACAACGTTAGATTCACTGCAGTGGTTAAGTGTATCAGAAGAGGTGGACAAGCAGCCCACTCCACTATAACAGATGGTCAAGACACCTGGGGTATTGAGAAGTTTGAGTCAGTGGCAGACTTTGTTCTGGAGCTTCGGCAGATCGTAGAAACTTCCGTACAAAACCGGCGCAATAGGCATAACTTCAAGTGGTAACAATAAATAAACAACTCATTACGAAACTGTACTTTCTGTACTGAAATCCTTTTGCCACTGACGTTTCATATATACATTACTATTTACTGAAGAGAATTTTCGGAAGTTTAACAAATGAAATGAAATTTAAGTGACGAACATCGGTGGAGATGGCCGATCTCCGACGAAAATGCGTCCTGCGCGGATAAGTGAGACACTGTTAGCTGTGGTCATTAAGCAGTCTACGTCGGTGCTCGGTGGTAACGCGTAACTCGTTATCGAACGAAGAAGATACTATTTTGTAGTTGAACTTTAAATAAGTGTTTAGCCCGCGCGACGGTTGATGCGTCAATAATGTACAGTGAGCTAAGCGTGAGTGATTCTGTGCCCGATATTGTGATTAGACGTCGCGACCGTGGCACTGACTTAAAGATTTTAGTAGCTCTCATGTGGCACTGATTACACCACATCGCCAAATATTTGGGCTGCTTTGAAAATCCGCCTTATGCAAACTCATTTTTCTTTCTTTTTATTCACTCAGACCTGTTTCGACACCTTTGTGTCATATTCTGTGGGTCAAATTTTGTGGAAAGTATAGTATAAAGTTTATAATCATCGCTCTATGCTGTAAAACACAACAGGAAAGGGCACAAAAGTCGATCTATAAAAACGCAGTTTCACCAGCAGTATAATTTTTTGCTGAGCAGTTGACACCAACCGAACAAAATGCACACGTTATAATTTTTAGGCTTACAATAGATCACCCATTATAAACTTTATATTATACTTTACAGAAATAAAATTTGATACACAAAAGGTGACACACAGGCGTGGAAACACGTCTGGAGGAATAAAAAGAAATAAATATGGTTTGTACAAGGCGAATTTTCACAACAACGCAAATTTTAAATCCGAAGCACGGAAAAACGCCAAGAGGTGGTTCAAACCTTAGTAAGATGATTCTCGCCAGACTTGTTTCCTTACTCCACCCAATTGGACAAATAAATATGGTGACATCAGTTTTTCTTAAATCTGAAGCTTTGAGTATTATTGTAGTGGCAATCGTAGCGCTCCTATTGACCGCACTTTTGTACTTTCCTGGTATAAATATCTATATTAGCAACCGTACCCTACATTCAGGAACTGCAATGGATACAATGAGACGTCTTCAGGCGAAGTGAGATAAGCCGGCTCCTCTTCCAATGATTACAGAACCATCCAGTACAGAAAATTATGATTTACGATACTGCCGTGCCTGTGTTATTCTGAATTAGGATGCTCAGTTTCTTTGAACATGCATGCAGGAACTGCGGTGACTACAGCTGTTATGAAATACACTAAATGTATTTGCAGTTGCGAATATGGACAACCATCAGCTGTAGAATGGGATGATAATGAAAATTTGTGTCGAACCGCAGGATTTCCCGCTAATCTCGAACGGTCGCCTCACCATTTGGCTATCCGTGCACGACTGACAACCAGACACAAACTTCAATATATCGTCAACCATGCGTCTACAACCCGTACTCGTATATTCATTACGTACATTCCCGTACAGGTGAGAGATTTTACTTCAAAGTCACTTACCCTTTCTTGGCGGATAAATACATGTGAGCATGTCAAAAATGGTTCAAATGGCTCTAAGCGCTATGCGACTTAACTTCTGAGGTCATCAGTCGATTAGAACTTAGAACTAATTAAACCGAACTAACCTAAGGACATCACACACATCCATGCCCGAGGCAGGATTCGAACCTGCGACCGTAGCGATCGCCCGGGTCCAGACTGTAGCGCCTAGAACCGCACGGCCACTCCGGCCGGCTGTGAGCATGTCCAAAGGAACTTTGCAATATCGTATTTATCCATCAACATCGGGCAAGCCACTTTCAAGCAAAATGTCTCACCTGTACGCGAATATACCGGGTGATCAAAAAGTCAGTATAACTTTGAAAACTGAATAAATCACTGAATAATGTAGATAAAGTAGTACAAATTGACACACATGCTTGGAATGACATGGGGTTTTATTAGAACCAAAACAATACAAACGTTCAAAAATGTCCGACAGATGGCGCTTCATCTGATCAGAATAGCAATAATTAGCATAACAAAGTAAGACAAAGCAAAGATGATGTTCTTTACAGGAAATGTTCAATATGTCCATCATCATTCCTCAACAATAGCTGTAGTCGTGGAATAATGTTGTGAACAGCACTGTAAAGCATGTCTGGAGGCATTGGCGTCGGATGCTGTCTTTCAGCATCCCTAGAGATGTCGGTCGATCACGATACACTTGCGACTTCAGGTAACCCCAAAGCTAATAATCGCACAGACTGGAGTCTGGGGACCTGGGAGGCCAAGCATGAAGAAAGTGGCGGCTGAGCACACGATCATCATCAAACGACGCGCGCAAGAGATCTTTCACGCGTCTAGCAATATGGGGTGGAGCGCCATCCTGCATAAACATCGTACGTTCAAGCAGGTGTTTATCAGCCAGGCTGGGGATGATGGGATTCTGTAACATATCGGCGTACCTCTCACCCGATACGGCAGCAGTTTTGCTGTTCAGCGCCATCTGTAGGACATTTTGTGAACTTCGTTTTTTTTGTTCTAATAAGCCCCATGTAATTCCCAGGATGTGTGCCAATTTTTACTTCTATCTACATTATTCCGTGGTTTATTAAGTTTTTAAATTTAGACTGACTTTTTGATCACCCTGTACATAATGAGTGTACAAGTACAGGTTGTAGACGCATGCTTGACGACATATTGAAATTTGAGTGTGGCCCTGAGTAGAGCACGGATAGCCAAATCGTTGGCGGCCGTTCGGGATAAGCGGGAAACCCGTGTTCGAGGCCAGGTCCGGAACAAATTTTCATTGTCGACATTCCATTCTACAGCTGATGGTTGTCCATATTATTAGCAACTGCGAATACATTCCATGTATTGTGATTACTGTCGCAGTTTATTCAGCTTCACGTGGGAGTTAATGGATTCAGATTCAGTTGTGGCAGGATGAGTCAATTCTCTTTGCAATTGTGGCACACGAGTGGGCAGTCGCTGTGTGTTGAGGCACACTTACCTGACTTACCAGGTGCTGGAACGGCGGCGCGGAGGGGTCCAGGCGGTCGAGGTCTGTGTGCAGCGCGAAGTCGGAGAGCGCCTTCCAGGGCGGCTGGTAGGATTGCACCTCGATGGGGTTCATGCCGAGCGGCGACTCGTGGCGCACGGGGCTGGACGCCACCATGGGGATGCCCTGCATGGCGCCGTAGCCCAGCTTGCGGCCGTCCTGCGCAAACACAGCTGCCTCAGGCGCTGTCAGCTCCCCGTGGCCGGCTCCCCAGCAGAACTATGTCGGCGTGGGACAGACCGTCACTCCAGGCTACACTCGCACACACATCTACAAAACAAGCGGCGCTAGCAAAACACAGTTTCATCTCCTCCACCGTCACCCACACATGTTTTTGTTGTACCAGCATTAATGCTTACATTTGTGGAAGAGATTATTAATGAAACTTCCTGGCAGGTAGGAGGTAGGAGACGAGGTACTGGCAGAAGTAAAGCTGTGAGTACCGGGCGTGAGTCGTGCTTCGGTAGCTCAGATGGTAGAGCACTTGCCCGCGAAAGGCAAAGGTCCCGAGTTCGAGTCTCGGTCGGGCACACAGTTTTAATCTGCCAGGAAGTTTCATATCAGCGCACACTCCGCTGCAGAGTGAAAATCTCATTCTGGAGATTATTAATGTTAACACGACTGCGCAGGTTGTCCGAAAATTAACTACGGAAAGTACAGGGTTATTCGTAAGTACCTCTGTAGTTTCAGTAGACGACTGCACGTAAGCTGCGAGATATACAGCAAGTACATCGTATCGGTGGTTGCAGCACCTCACCAAGTCTGTAACTCATTTTACAGGTGTTCAATATGGACACCAGTTGTGACGTGGCAAACGTTAATACGTCCATGCAAATTCAATGAAGTCGCTGCTGCTGACCTGGAAGGTGGAACGGCAGCAGCTCGCTTTGGAACTCTAATCACTGGGTTACCCATTTGCAGGCACGAACTAATTGGATGTCACACTACAGAGCGGATGATTGGTTTACTGGTTCTGACACGCCTGCCCTAGTGATGCACTCTGCAACTATTTCCCGGCACATATTACGAATAGAAACTTGGTGAAGGACTCTATCTACTGCCATGTGACATTTTTCCGTATCTCTTACAGTTGTCGCACAGTCGTTTTCTCAAACTCGGAGGTAACAAGCAGTTAAATTTAAGTGCAGCCACTTACAGAGGTCCAGTGTGGACTGTAATTATAGTATGGCAGCGAAACATGGTAGACTTTCTAATGCATTAATGTGAAACTAATTTACGCTGGAAAAGAGTTGGGTTGGGTTGTTTTGGGGAAGGAGGCCAGACAGCGAGGTCATCGGTCTCTTCGGATTAGGGAAGGACGGGGAAGGAAGTTGGCCGTGCCCTTTGAAAGGAACCATCCCGGCATTTGCCTGGAGCGATTTAGGGAAATCACGGAAAACCTAAATCAGGATGGCCGGACGCGGGATTGAACCGTCGTCCTCCCGAATGCGAGTCCAGTGTTTAACCACTGCGCCACCTCGCTCGGTGGAAAAGAGTAATTCCTATTTTGGGCACCAGGTGAAAATCTGGGGCTGTGTTTGTAATGAAGATGTATAGAAATGTTTCCATATGTAATCGATTAGGAACGATCAGAAAAGGTGAAGCAAATGAGAAAGGCATAACTTTGATTTTTTTATTATTAACCGCCGCTTACATAATTTGTTCAATATGAGCACCGGAGACGGCGATGAGGTGCTATAATGCACCAGATTTGCACACAGTGGCCAAATTCTGAACTATTTTTTTTACCAGCATAAATCAGTTCCGCGCAACACTGTATATACAAAGTTTCGCAGAAATACGAAAATACAGCTCACGCTGGACCTCTCTGAGTAGCTGCCTTTGAACCACCTGATACTTACACAGTCTCATATTACTGTAATTTCAGTGACGAACTGTCACTCACTGAACCCTAAGCTGTGCGATGATTGGTACATATTGCGAAAATCGACTTAACATGAAAAATGTTAACGTAATAGTGGAAAAACAGAAAGAATTCCGTTACTCAGGAAGGAAGACTGCGCAGGATGGCTGAAGCAAGTAATATATTGGAAGTAGGTTGCCACAGCCGAAGTATGTTTTCTTCAATAAGAGAGCTCTTACAAAGACAGATAAAGTACGAAATGAAATGCTAATAAGAATACGTGACGGTGAGACTATACATAACACCAATCGTTGCCAGAATAAGAGACAGATTAATGGGACATTTGCCAGTAGTAACGTGTCTGTAGAAGGAACATTACAGATGAAAACTGATAGTGGACAATAACTAGAATATGCAAAAGCATTCGAACACACCCATGTAATGCGTAACTGACCACCAGATGTCCCGAGGATTGGGGAGAAGAGAAGTTTGTGGCACAACTTGACTAGAAGAAGGGATCGGTTGGTAGGACACTTTCTGAGGCATCAAGGGATCATCAATTTAGTATTGGAGGGCAGCGGGGAGGGTAAAAATCGTGAGGGAGACCAATAGATGAAGACACCAAGCAGATTCAGAAGGATGTAGGTTGGAGTAAGTACTGGGAGATGATGAAGGTTGCACAGGATAGAGTAATAGAGTAGCATGGAGAGCTGCATCAAACCAGTCTCAGGACTGAAGACCACAACAACAACATCAACAAAACTGACATCCATTACTGAATGGTGGATTGGGCACGTTCGGAAAGCCGATAAATTGGAAAACAAATGGGAGCCTGGCGCGGCCTACTGCGCCAACTCGCTCCTTTTGTTTGGAAGAGCCCTTGTGGCGAACGCGTGGCGCGTATCTTCGCAAAATGAGCAGCTCCCCGGACCGCTGACAAGCTGCCGGGGCCCGTGTCATCACCATATAGGTAGGTGGGGGCCACAAAAAGCCCGTGGGAATGTGGACACGGCCGGGCGGGACGCAGCTGCCGGCGGAAGCAGCTGCGGCGGACGCGTTCACGGAGACAGCCGACGCACCGCAGCTTACCCCACGTCTGTCGCGTGCTCGCCGCGCCACTTAGGGACGCATTCATACTTTGGTGTTAATGTCCGTGGCCGTGCAGCCACCAGAACCGGCTGAAGAGTCGGCCATCTGACAGGCAGATGGCGTTCAGGTCAGTCAGATTTTGATTTTTTCACGGTGGTGCACACACTGACGAGTCGAAACATAATGACCACAACGCTCATCCATAGTTGACGGTGGTTTGTAAGAAGGTAGGGTAATTCCTTCATTTTTAAGTACCCCCACCCCCGCCCTCCCTAAGAACATCAGCCCTGACATTTATCCTTCTTATCAGATCGAACTCATTTTTCGCTATCCTTTCTCACAATATGATTATCTCCTATCCTATTCAATCCTTTTCTTTGCTCTCCATGAACATGATATGGCCATCATCCTGCTTATTCTACCTCAATTGATCCCCTACCACGCGCATCCTCCCATACCAATCGTCCAATTCCATTAACACTTTGCCGTCGGCACGGCTCGTACAAATTGATTCGCTTGGCGCCGGCAACGCTAATTCGGATTTCTTGGCTTGTTTGCGGCCGTTCTTGACATTATCAGGAGATTATAAATTGTTACGTGTTACTAACCTCATCGTTAGTTTTCGTAAGTTCTCTACCCTCTCCACTGCTTTCATGAAATTTCGAAGCTATACATATAAAGCTATACATATAAAGGTATACATATAAAATTTGTTTGTTTCAAACATTTATTTAATGTTTTTGGAAAAATAATCAATTACGAATTGCACTTGAAAAGGCGATCGTCATTATCCGGTTTATTTTGCTGTGGTAAAAATGTAAAAATGATAATATTTGTCTGAATCGGTTGCGGGACATCGTTCTGCAAAATATCGGTGTGTCTATCAAAGGATTCATTGACCAATAGCTATCGATCCTTCCTTACAGTTCCCATAAGGATAGCAAGCCCAAACCATTTTCTAAGTTCGGACCCCGTAACGTTGACAAATTTGGCATTTTTTAAATCCAGTTTTCTTCTTTTGCAATTTTGATTGCAGTGCTTGTTGTTTTCGTTGCTAATATACTCAAGTAGATCGTTCCCAATATGTATTTCGACAATATCCTCGACGCTCTGTGTATCTTTGGGAAATATGTTTGGACCCAGAGATCCTTTAAATTTATTACTGCTCCTCGGCAAATCAAAGTCTGACCACTGTGCACTGTCCTCTTCGTCTGATTCATCCGAATCAGTTGGCGACCGTATCGTTCGCCGAATTCTTCTTGGACGTATTTCACATCTTCCGACGATTCTGTTTCACTTTCATTTTTTCGATATCCAATGTCTTCTCCCCAATCGGCCAAGACGTCCGGAACGCCAAACAAGACACCCGCGCATTCACCGTAAATAATCGTATCGTCTCTTTCGTCTGCCATGATGAAAGGGCACAAGTAGTTATAAAACAAAAAACTTGTTGACGTGTGTAACTTATTGGGCGATGCAATGCACACGACACCACTGTGGTGTCGCCGGCAGTTGACCGCTATATCGCGTACCACACCACTGTGGTGTCGTCGGACGGCAGAGTGTTAAGATACCACTCCTCTCAGCACCACTTAACCCCCAAACTTTCAGCTTGCCTTTGCGTAATGGAGGACCTAAAATTAACTTCTTGTAAAAAAAACACCATAAATATTTTTTACTTTATAAACGCTTTCGGTCGAAGAGCAGCATCTGAACCGCTGCCGATTATGACGAGAGACGGAATGAAATCACAATAAAGGGAAAAGAAACCACATCAGCAGTTAAGAAATAAGTGGCTTAAATCTGACGTGGTCGCAATTCTCTTCAACACCTATGAAAAAAACGTCCTAAAGCGGAAACCACTGATAAATGGAGAAACACCATGATTATATATATATATATATATAATTTTAAATACACTTTGGGCTTTCACGCTCGGCGTCTTCTTCGGTTAAAACTTCCCGGCCAAGAGGCCGTAATCGATGCATCCTGATGTTTCATCACCAGCTGTGGGAGACATGTTCCGAGGTAAAACGGCGCCTGCATCTACTAAAGCCCAATCGGACAGTTGGTGCTAAGCGGAAACGGGAAGGAACAACCGTAACTAAACCAAAACCAGGCTGGTCTCGTGTACTGACGCACAGGAATCGTCGAATATTGCGAAGAGTGGTTTATAAGAATTTGCATGAAATCAGCAGAAGGGATGACTCGTACGTTCCAAAGTACTACCTGCAGTCCAGTTAACACAATAAGTGTGAGTAGGTAGTTAAAAAGAAGGGCGTGCAATGGTCGAGTAGCTCCTCGTAAGAAACCGCGTTACTGAAATCAATGGTAAGCGACGATTGAGACTGTGTACACAGGGGCGCCACTGGACTGTGTATGACTGAAAGCGAGTGATCTGGAGTGATGAATCACGCTATACACTGTGAGCATCCCATGGAAAGGTCTGAGTTTGGCAAAATCCAGGAGAACCATAACCTCCATTGTGTGTGGTGCCAACAATGAGGAGATGTGGGACTGTTTTTCGTGATTATGGTGTGATCTCCTTATTGCTTTTAAGAAAAAGCAATGTTTGGAAGAATATGAACACTTTTCACAGCATTCTGTACTACGTACAGCAGAGAAACAGTTCGGAGTCGGTAATTGACTGTATCAGCATTGCAATGCAACCTGTCATCAAAAAATGGCTCTAAGCACTTTGGGACTTAAGAAATGGCTGTAAGCACTATGGGACTTAACATCTGTGGTCATGAGTCCCCTAGACTTAGAAACTACTTAAACCTAACTAACCTAAGGACATCACACACATCCATGCCCGAGGCAGGATTCGAACCTGCGACCGTAGCAGCCGCGTGGTTCCGGACTGAAGCGCCTAGAACCGCTCGGCCACTGGCTAGGCTTCAACCGATATGGTCACGAGCCCAGAAGAGAAGCTGAAGATGATATCGTGCTGTTACCAAAAGCACCCGCGTCGGTCGTCCTCTTCCATAGCCCATTAACGCCAAATTAGGCCACACTGTCCAAACGGATACGTTCGTCGTTCGTCCCCATTGGTTTCTGAGGTTATTTCACTCAATGTTGTTTGTCAGTACTGACAACTCTACGCAAACGTCGCTGCTCTCGGTCGTCAAATGGAGGTCTTCGGCCACTGTGCCGGCCGGAGTGGCCGTGCGGTTCTAGGCGCTACAGTCTGGAACCGAGCGACCGCTACGGTCGCAGGTTCGAATCCTGACTCAGGCATGGATGTGTGTGATATCCTTGGGGTAGTTAGGTTTAATTAGTTCTAAGTTCTGGGCGACTGATGACCTGAGAAGTTAAGTCGCACAGTTCTCAGAGCCATTTGAACCATTTTGAGCCAGCCACTGTGCTGTGTGTTGAGAGGTAATGCCTGAAATATGATATTCTCAGCACAATCTCACATTGTCCATCTCGGAATATTGAATTCCCTAACGATTTCCGAAACGGAATGTCCCATGCGTCACCTCAGTCTTCATCATTTACTGGCATGTTAGATACATTGATCAGGGGAGAGAGCGGCTTCGCCAAACCACCACCAGATTCCTGTGCCCACGCGGTCGACGCCCTCTGTTCGTGGGGCTTGGCAGGCTGAGGGGAGGTAGCGGTAGCCTAGCAGCGGGGATTTGCTGCGCCGAGGTGAGCATCGCCAGCAGCAGACGCGTTAATGGCGACACGTCCGCTTCGGTCGGCACGCTACACTGCGCCCCATTGTCGCCTGTGCTGTACCGTGCCCGGCCAGCTGCCGCACCAGCCCGCCCTTCCCTGCCTGCGTCTGTCCGTGTCTCCGCGCGGCAGCTTCAGCCACACGACTCACGTTTCCATAGCAGGCCGCATCCTTTTTTTTATTCTCGCGCACGTACTCGTCAATAATCCCGGCCCACACGGTAGCTGCACTCGTGATGTTCCTTATACGTGACACCTCCGACAAGTCTCCTCCCCACCGCGTCTGAACCCCTCTCCTGAGTCGCTCCTCTAAAAGCAACACAAAGGCTCGCCCCTGCTTTGCAGAAATAATACGCGTAAACGGTCGTTACAAGGATTAATAATCCCGGAAAGTGTTGCGCCGTTAGCCTGTTGTAAGGGGATATGTGTGAAAATTGTGCTAGTCCCTGCGAGTTCTATTTTATATATATATATATATATATATATATATATATATATATATATATATATATATATATATATATATAAAATATGTTGTTTGAGGCCTGCGCTTAGTGTCTGAGTTTTTATACAGGGTTTGGACAAAACATGCAAACACCGCGAAAAATGCATGCTTCGACATAAATTCAGATGCTAGCCAAGCCTAGAAGTTGTGCTGTTGTATTTGACCGCGGATTCTGTCAGAGAAAACAAAGGACCTGGAAGAGCAGTTGAGCGGAATGGACAGTGTCTTGAAAGGAGGATATATGATGAACATCAACAAAAGCAAAACGAGGATAATGGAATGCAGTCGAATTAAGTCGGGTGATACTGAGAGAATTAGATTAGGAAATGACACACTTAAAGTAGTCGATGAGTTTTGCTATTTTAAGAGCAAAATAACTAATGATGGTCGAAGTACAGAGGATATAAAATGTAGACTGGCAATGGCAAGGAAAGCGTTTCTGAAGAAGGGAAATCTTCCTGGCAGATTAAAACTGTGTGCCGGACCGAGACTCGAACTCGGGACCTTTGCCTTTCGCGGGCAAGTGCTCTACCACTGGCAGAAGTAGAGCTGAGAGGACGGGGCGTGAGTCGTGCTTGGGTAGCTCAGTTGGTAGAGTACTTGCCCGCGAAAGGCAAAGGTCCCGAGTTCGAGTCTAGGTTCGGCACACAGTTTTAATCTGCCAGGAAGTTTCATATCAGCGCACACTCCGCTGCAGAGTGAAAATCTCATTCTGGAAGAGAAATTTGTTAACATCGAGCACAGATTTAAATGTCAGGAAGTCGTTCCTGAAAGTATTTGTATGGAGTGTAGCCATATATGGAAGTGAAACAAGGACGATAAATAGTTTGGACAAGAAGAGAATAGAAGCTTTCGAAATGTGGCGCTACAGAAGAATGCTGAGGATGAGATGGGTAGATCACGTAAGTAATGAGGAGGTATTGAATAGAATGGAGGAGAAGAGAAGTTTGTGGCACAACTTGGCTAGAAGAAGGGATCGGTTGGTAGGACATGTTCTGAGGCATCACGGGATCACCAATTTAGTATCGGAGGGCAGCGTGGAGGGTAAAAATCGTAGAGGGAGACCAAGAGATGAATACACTAAGCAGAATCAGAAGGATGTAGGTTGCAGTAGGTACTGGGAGATGAAGAAGCTTGCACAGGATAGAGTAGCATGGAGAGCTGCATCAAACCAGTCTCAGGACTGAAGACCACAACAACAACAACAACTACTACTACTACTAATACTACCACCAACATTTTACCACGACAGGCACCTGTGCGACTCCCTCAATACTTTTCAAGTGTTAGTTGTGGACAGAACAGTGTTCTGTGTAGCTGTGAATGTATTACGTCACGGTTAAGTGATACCGAACGTGAGCAAACTGTTGGTGCTCGTATCATGGGTGCTTCAGTAACCAACGTACCCGAAGTATTATTTTGGTGTTTCAAGAGGCACCATATAGAAGATTTATACTGCATCGGGGAAAAACATCATCTGCTAAATCACAACGCGGATGGAACTGCACGTTATGTGATCGTTACAGACTGTCACTAAGGAAGATTACAGCCGTAAAAGTCACTGAAGAACTGAATGTCGTACTTGCGGACCCTGTCAGCACCAAAACAACACGAAGAGAGCTTCAGAAGCAGGGAACTGCAGGGCGCGCTGGAATTCCAAAACCGTTCCTCACTGGTGAAAATTGCCTAAAAAGAAAGCGTGGCACAGAAGCCGTAAAATCTGAACTATGGAGCTAAGAACTGAAGTGATCGTAAGGCACTATTGGCTAGGAAGCCCCACCTGGGGTTGTTCGCCTGCCTCGTGCAAGTCTTTCTATTTGACAGCACCTCGGCTACTTTCGCTTCGATGATGCTGGAATGACGACGAGGGCAGAACAACACCCAGTCCCCGAGTGGGTGAAACCTCCGACCGAACAGGGAATCGAACCCTAGTCCCACTCACGCTAGTCAGCCACGCTGACAACTCAACTGCTTATTCATTTGGTCTGATGAGCCTTGTTTCACACCGCTTACAACTTCTGGCCGTGTTTATGTCCCAGGAATGAAATATAGCGGGGGTTCGGTAATGATTTGCGGAACCATATCGTGCTATTCCACGGGCCCCATGTGTACTCTCCATGGTCTAATTACTGCCACGTTGTATGTGATATTTTTGACTTGTCAGGTCCATCCCACGATATTATGGTGACGCTGGTTTTCAAGACGAAAGGGCTCCTATCCGCAGAGCTCCAATCATCCACAACTGGTTTTGTAAGCACGAGCATGAACTGTCGTATCTCCCCTGGCCACCAGTCACTAGATCTCAATATTATTGAACCTTTGTGGTCTACCTTGGAGACAACGATCAGTGATCGCTATCCACCTCCACCATCGTTAGATGAAATTGCCACTGTTTTGCGGGAAGTATGGAATAAGATTCACTTTCAAAACCGTACAGGGCCTGTATTTATCCGTCATGACACGACTGGAAGCTTTTATGAATCCCAACGGTTTTCCTGTACTGTATTAGGCATGGCAGCGTGTTGTGGTTTTGGTGTTTCCATATTCTTACCCACTCCAGTACGTAAAGGATGAGCCAGAACTCTGAAAAAAAATTCAGTGGTGATAGTATGGACCAAAACAAGGGAAAACTGTCTGTTAAACATGGGCTCTAAAGCACATGCCTAAAGAACACTTTTTCATCTAAGCTATTGTGAAACACGTATCTTATACTGAACATGTGGTCAAAGGTATGCATTTTAAGGTCCATGTTTACGGGTACTTTTTTTCATATATTGGTCCATACTATCGCCTCTGTACTTTCGCCGGTAGAGTACTGATTCACCCTACATATACAGACATCATTATCCTATTACGAAAGTGGGAGGGAGATTCTTAGTCTTGTCAGGATCAACTACAGCGTAGGACATTGAGGCTATTTTTCTGGAAACAATTCTTCCATAGCTATGCTGTTTCATCATTCACCATCTGTTTCAAGGCTGGAATCCCACTGTCGCGCAGTTATGTTTATTAAAGCCCGACAAGCTATAACCGTACAGCACACACCGAACTCATGACATGTAACACGCATCAGCTGTACTTTTATTACCTGCTGGGAAAAATAGTTTATGGTCCTGCTGTTTTTTGTTAAAATGCCTCGTTTCGATGTATAATCCTTATCATCAGAGTTTGATAACTCATGTTTCCTGCTAGCTTACTATTTTCGACTGCGCCTAATGGCGTATTAACTTTAAGAACTTTGATAATGTAGTCCCAAGACATGTTTTGAATTTATCACACTTTTTCACAATGGGAGCGTAATAATCTCCGAACCGATTCGTGGTATTGTTGTACGGTAGGTTCACAGCGGATAACCTTCGATTGTAGAGCTTCAATAAAGTGAATTGAGCACAGAAGGACTGAACAGCTCTTATACGATACTGCAGTGCCTGTGATATCCTGAATTATGATGCAAAGTTCCTTTCGACATGCATGCATGCCCAAAGGAACGTGCTACTGCGACGACTACAGCTATTAGGAAAAGCAATGAGTGTATTCGCAGTTGGTGCATTTGAACAACCATCAGTTGTAGAATGGAATGACGAGAATAAAAATTCGTGCCGGGTCGAGAATCGAAACCGGACTGCGGGTGGAGAAGATCGGGAGAACGTGACGAGCGTGGCTTTTAATATTTGACTATTACAAGCCTTGATGCACCGAAAATGATGGCTCATGACAACAGGTTGTGCTTCTTAGTTGTCCATACTCTACCCTCTCTGTATGTTTACAGAATGGTCTAGTGTCTATAAGCTGAGACTCGAACCGCAGAAGACGTACCGAAGCCAGTAACAAAATCTACCACACAGCGCCTCGGTCATTCGTGATTACGGGTCTTACATTTTTAGTGAACCGAAAGGAAACGTTGGGGACACTGTTTTTGAACGTTCATGGTATGAGCAATATAACGGAATAGTTAAGTGACTCGGGAAAAGGAATCCTATAAAATCGTGGCTCTTTCAGTTTGTCCACCAGTTGCCGAAATCGCTCTATGTGAAGGTAATCACAATGTGTTCATCAAGACCAGTGGCTTTCTTGCGCCAGAAGAAGCTGAATAATTGATCCGTACGTACAGTTTTCGCTACGAAGTGGCATTTAATTTTGAAAATAAAACAAAATGCGTGTATGTGTGTTTTTGTAAAATAGTTGAGAACAACTAACATGGAAGAGGAACCTAAAATACTGTTCGTAGCTTCCCATACTATTCGTAATGACCCGTACCTAACTAAAAACGAAATGCGTGCCGATACAACAGGCATTGGCCACGTCTTCCTATGAACTAACCTTATGGTTCAAGGTGTGCGGTACTACCTTACCTCCACTATTAGCAGAGGAACGTGCACTTTATTAGACCGTGACGCTGCAACTTCGTGCCTTAACGTAATTGCATCCTGCAATTTCCTTTTGTTCGCTTTTTCTCCGGCACAGTGCATATCACAGTGACTGGACCGCATCCTGGTCAATGTTACCAGACGATATATATGCACTTGAGACTGTCACTGCTTCGGATTTTAGCGCTTATTCACCAATAAACCTGGAAGCTTCACGTATCACTTACCGTGTATCATGCGCAGTAATACTAATTTTAATGCACTTCTGCTGCTAATTTATTTAGATTTTATTAAAACGACTCTTTATTTCACTCAGCGTGGTCGCCTAAGTTGTACTCACTGTTACAAATTGAATACATTTCTATATTTTCACTGCCAATACTATATGCCTTCGAAGAGAATCATGTGTGTATATGTTCCTACCTACCCAGAAACGACAAACCGCTGCTCTATTATCATTGAACTGACACTTATTTTATCCACTGCAGTGGACCCCACGTACGATCATTTTATCCACTGCAGTGGACCCCACGTACGATCGGGGATCGCGTCCCAATAAGACACAGAGATTTGATCCGTTACAACATCCTACGAATGCGCACATCCCGATGCACAATAAAGATTTGTTCTAGAATGACAATGTTTGAGAAAACTGCGCGGGCATAATCACCAAATTTAACGGAGTCGCTAAATAAAACAACTTTGTCACTGATGTCCAAGGCTGTGATACTGGATATCAACACGATATCGACCTTTTCCGTAATTGGTAAACGGTCCATTTTAACACGGGTAATGTATCACGAAGCAAATACAATCAGCACTGGCGGAATGTTATGTGATACCACGTACTTATACGTTTGTGACTATTTCTTTACGTACTACACGGATATGTAATAAAAATGGGAGTTCCTATTTAAAAAACCCTGTCGATATCCGTTTAACCTATGGCAGCGGCATCTAGCGGGCCAACCATAGCGCCATCTGGTTTCCCCCTTCAAGCTAGACAAGGTTCGTTCTTTGTAGTTTTTTCGTTTGATGCTTATTTCGTGAGATATTTGGCCCGGTCACGATCAATGGGCCACCCTGTGATGTCCCCTAAAGATGCCCACACTTTGACTACCCTGCATCTGAAGAATAGTCTAAAGTACGGCGAAGTTGCGTGTGGCTTGAAGACAAGTAAAAGGGATAGATTCTTATTTGTGCAAGACGAAACGGAGGTTTACTCTTTTTCGTAAATGCTGAGCTAATGCAGGGTAACTCCCCCTCCCCTCCCCTCCTCGTTTTTGCAGGGTATTATTACCGATGTAATTTTTTTTTTTTTTCGGTGAAGTCGTGAGTGGCTGCGAAAGCCAGGGAAGGAGAGCTCCTCTCGTAAACGGATAGAAGAAACTTGAGTTCGATGAAATTTTCTGCTGTTACGCCAAGAATTTGGCGTACTCCAGATGTCGTCTCCCAAGGCGGCTGCCACGTTCTTTGGTACGATAGAACTCTTCTTTCTGAGCCCCGCGTTTCAGACTCGCGCGTGACGCAGCATGCGTGTCTGGGAACGTTCGCCGCCGGGCAGGTTTCTCTTGGCGAACCTGCTCGCCCGGCGCGGAAGATGGGCGTTTCGCATCGACCGCGCCGCGAGTCCCGAGGACAATGCCCCACCGGCGGAGACAAAAGGAGCATGGCAGGAGGGCAGCTGGAGTAGCAGAGGCGCGCCGCGGTGTGCGGTTCTGCTCTGTTCTGCCCTGTCCCGTCCCGTCGTGGTGTTGACCGTCACCCGAGCCGAGCCGCGCCGCGCCGCGCGGCGCGCCTGCTCGCTGGGACCGGCGCGCCGCCTGTGTACTCAGCCGACACGCCGTGCCACGCCACGTTCTGCGCGGAACCGACCGCCGAACAGCGGCGTCCGATTACCGCTGGCTGCTGGCTGCCGGCTGCCGGCGCAGGGACCCAAATTTTCACACACGCCTCCTGCGTTCCCAAAGCTCCGCCCGCGTTGGGAGGCACTACTCTCCACCGCCTTGATCCCAAGACAAAGCAACTCGCTGCTGGTTTACTAGCTCACGTAGAAGTCCTTTTCGTGTAGGCGCATGCGCAGGAATTTAGAAGTGTTAGCCGGCCGCAGTGGCCGAGCGGTTCTAGGCGCTTCAGTCCGGAACCGCGCGACTGCTACAGTCGCAGGTTCGAATCCTGCCTCGGGCATGGATGTGTGTGGTGTCCTTGGGTTAGTTAGTTTTAAGTAGTTCTAAGTTCTAGGGGACTGATGACCTTAGAAGTTGAGTCCCATAGTGCTCAGAGCCATTTGAAGCAGTTTTTAGAAGTGTTATTTCAGGCGCGTAGGTTATCACTGTATGTTCTAAAACATCCCTTTGGTATCACATCCATTGTCAGGTTATACACTTAGACGACTTAAATTCAAGGTCATTCCCTCCTTCCACCCGGCTTAGGGAACTACCGGGAACTGATCAAGTTCACCCAGGGGAATCTCCCACACAGCTTAGGCAACTGTGCGATAGTAGTCACGTCACATAAAACTGGAGGGGAAACCTCTCCCTCTATGCCAATAGGAGCACAATTGTCTGTAGCTTGTTTGTGTGTGTGTGTGTGTGTGTGTGTGTGTGTGTGTGTGTGTGTGTGTGTGTGTGTTGACATACTCACGCTTTTTTGAGAGTTATCTCTACTTCTCATAGCCTGAATGTGTTGGCACACCTACAGCTTGCAATGTATGGGCTACAGCCCCTCAGCCTGTGCACAAAATCTGGAAGATTCGCCAGCCGCAAACAACATGCAATATCATATTGCTGAAGAGCATTCATGTAATACCTAATAACGTTTTTCTGGGGAAATAAAATTTCTGGGTGTGGTCTTGGTTCGTTGGGGTGGAGGGAGCGCTAAAACAATATTTTTATTTCTGGGAGAGAGGAAATTGACTTTCCGCGAGCAAGTAATTTCTCTCCCGAAAGCGTGTATGGTGTAGGGTGTAAGTACAAATACATACGAATTTATATGATACTTTATATTTTTGGGCCACAGTCATGTAACAATTTTGAATGGTATTTGCTCATTTCACTGTACAAACTTCTTTATCTTGTATTACCATCATGATTTCGCCCTTGAGCCATTATTAAGAACGACAATGTTGGTTATGATTAGACTTCGTTGCACCCGACATTGTTGTGCTTGATACTCACTGGCTTAAGGCCGAAATAATGATAGCAATATGAAATATAAAAGTTTGTACAGTCAAATGCTGGAAATATCATTCAAATAGATTTGTGTGCTTCTAGAGAGTGGGATTTAATGACGCGTTTTGTCATATTGTACGACATAACAAATTTCATGTTGGATGACATAATGGCAGATAAATCGGAAAGGTAGGTCTCTTCTTTTGCATTCCTAACTCTGTCTAGGACATATTCGCCTTTTTTATGCTATGATAGCATTTTTTATTCTGGGTAAGTAATGTTTATACTTCCCGTCGTTCCAAAAAAAATTTCGAGACTGGTTTAATAAAGAATAGTGAAGATGGTGACCTTGCAGGGATTGGAAGCTCCTCTTGATTTTGTTTTCATATTTAAGATTTAATTTTTTTTAAACACCGCCTTATGCCAAACAGAATTGATTTCTTTTTATTCACCAGGACATGTATTGACATCTATGTGTCATCGTCTGTGGATCAATTTTACACTACTGGCCATTAAAATTGCTACACCAAGAAGAAATGCAGATGATAAACGGTTATTCGTTGGACAAATATATTATACTAGAGCCGGCCGCGGTGGCCGTGCGGTTCTAGGCGCTGCAGTCCAGAATCGCAGGACTGCTACGGTCGCAGGTTCGGATACTGCCTCGGGCATGGATGTATGTGATGTCCTTAGGTTAGTTAGGTTTAAGTAGTTCTAAGTTCTAAGGGACGAATGACCACAGATGTTAAGTCCCATAGTGCTCAGAGCCATTTGAACAATTTATTATACTAGAACTGACTTATGATTACATTTTGACGCAATTTGGGTGCATAGATCCTGAGAAATCAGTACCCAGAACTACCACCTCTGGCCGTAATAACGGCCCTGATACGCCTGGACATTGAGTCAAACAGAGCTTGAATGGCGTGTACAGGTACAGCTGCCCATGCAGCTTCAACACGATACCACAGTTCATCAAGAGTAGTGACTGGCGTATTGTGACGAGCCACTTGCTCGGCCACCATTGGTGAGAGATCTGGAGAATGTGCTGGCCAGGGCAGCAGTCGAACATTTTCTGTGTCCAGAAAGGCCCGTACAGGACCTGCAACATGCTGTCGTGCAGTATCCTTCTGAAATTTAGGGTTTCGCATGGATCGAATGAAAGGTAGAGCCAAGGGTCGTAACACATCTGAAACGTAACGTCCACTGTTCAAAGTGCCGTCAATGCGAACAATAGGTGACCGAGACGTGTAACCAATGGCACCCCACACCATCACTCCGGGTGATACGCCAGTATAGCGATGAAGAATAAACGCTTACAATGTGCGTTCACCGCGATGTCGCCAAACACGGATGCGACCATCATGATGCTGTAAACAGAACCTGGATTCATCCGAAAAAATGACGTTTTGCCATTCGTGCACCCAGGTTCGTCGTTGCGTACACCATCGCAGGAGCTCCTGTCTGTGATGTAGCGTCAAGGGTAACCGCAGCCATGGTCTCCGAACTGATAGTCCATGCTGCTGCAAACGTCGTCGAACTGTTCGTGCAGATGGTTGTTGTCTTGCAAACGTCCCCATCTGTTGACTCAGGGATCGAGACGAGGCTGCACGATCCGTTACAGCCATGCGGATAAGATTCCTGTCATCTCGACTGCTAGTGATACGAGGCCGTTGGGATCCAGCATGGCGTTCCGTATTACCCTCCTGAACCCACCAATTCCATATTCTGCTAACAGTCATTGGATCACGACCAACGCGAGCAGCATGTCGCGATACAATAAACCACAATCGCGATAGGCTACAATCCGACTTTTATCAGAGTCGGAAACGTGATGGTACACATTTCTCCTCCTTACACGAGGCATCACAACAACGTTTCACCAGGCAACACCGTTCAACTTCTGCTTGTGTATGAGAAATTGATTGGAAACGTGCTCATGTCAGCACGTTGTAGGTGTCGCCACCGGCGCCAACCTTTTGTGAGTGCTCTGAAAAGCTAATCATTTGCATATCACAGAATCTTCTTCCTGTCGGTTAAAATTCGTGTCTGTAGCAAGTCATCTTCGTGGTGTAGCAATTTTAATGGCCAGTAGTGTATTTATGTGAAATATAGTGCGAATGTCATGGTCGTCTCTCTATTTTAGGTCTAAAAATTGTAACATGTACATTTTGTTTCGTTTGTTTCAATTAGTCACCAGAAAAGTATAATGCTAGCGAAGCTACCAGGTAACAGCCTGGTTGTGGCTAAGCCATGCCTCTGCAGTATCCTTTCTCCCAGGAGTGCTAGGCCCATAAGTTTCCCAGGAGAGATTCTGTGAAGTGTGGAAGGCAGGTACTGGCTGCAGTAGAACTTTGAGGACGGGTCGCAAGTCGTGCTTGGGTATTTCAGATGGTCGAGCACTTGCTCGCGAAAGGCAAAAGTCCCGATTTCGAGTTTCGTGCTGGCAAACATTTTTAATCAGCCAGGAAAATTATCAGCATTATTATTTATTTACAATGTTTAGTATGCATATAGATGAAGGAGCTTGCACAGAATAGAGTAGCATGGAGAGCTGCATCAAACCAGTCTCAGGACTGAAGACCACAACAGCAACAGTATGCGTATGCGCCACAGAGGAGCTTCAACCTCCGAGCTGAGCGGAATGACAGCATTGTGCTCTTAGCACGAAGCGATGGAAGTGTCGACTGTGAAAGTAATCTTTGTAGCAGAGCTTTGTGTGAGATGCATGAGGGAACAGTGTCATGTGAAAAACGATGCTACAAATGCTGCCATCCGTAGAGATGAAACTGTGCCCTCGAAATTCGTACTGATCGACATAAATACTTCCTACGAAAAAGCTGCTGATTTTTGTGCTTCAAATTATCTCACAAAAATCTCTGTAGAGACTGCAAAGAGTACGGGAAAAAAATTCTGTACAGAGGCGAACTCTGTTCTTCGTTTCTGGAACAGTTTCTCCGCTTCACTTTCTTGGTCAACAGATACGTTTTTGCAACAGAACCCGCACAAACCAGCGAGTGAGTCCTTGATGATCGCTACAGCCTCGCGTTGGCAGATGTTTGTCGGAGCCACTTGAAATCGCCTCCGAGTGCAAACACGATACTTGCCCTGAAGTTGAGGCCGCAGCTCGCTCGCGTTTTACGGATTCGGAAGGAACGCGCAGCGCCGCTGGCTGTGTTGAAACTCGGGTAGGATAACTCACGCGACGCTTTGTTACAGGGCCTGCGGGCGGGCAGCTCCGGTCGCCGGGCTTGTTTGCAGTGGCGGTTTCTGTTACTCGGGAAACACTCTCGCGTTCGTTACGACAGCGAGACAAGAGCAGTCGGAACCGTCGCCTCAGATACTTCCTCGTGTCGGCGGCGGTATTTTGTAGTACGCTGGAGCGAGAGAAACACGCATCTTCCACAGCGGCCAGTCCTTAAGATGCAGGTAGGGTAACGCCATTTGTAACAGAAACATAGTTAAAGAACTGCTAAACGACGTTTGATTACTACGGCGAAAGTTGTAAACCGTCTGTCAGAAATTAAACATCTTTGTGACCTATATAAATATTGCACCTAAAAGTGAAAAACACATCGTCAGACAGAAGCACAGAGACTTGTTTTCAGATTACATACGTGCATATCTATATATTTGATGTATTCAAATGTCCCATATCCACCATAAATAAGTTTGGTCTTTGTGTTTATGGACATCGCAGGACCAGAGCAGCACATCCAAATGTTCATTTTTTACTGGTTCAAAATGGCTCTGAGCACTATGCGACTTAACTTCTGAGGTCATCAGTCGCCTAGAACTTAGAACTAATTAAACCTAACTAACCTAAGGACATCACACACATCCATGCCCGAGGCAGGATTCGAACCTGCGACCGTAGCGGTCACTCGGTTCCAGACTGTAGCGCCTAGAACCGCACGGCCACCGCGGCCGGCTCAATTTTTTTGCTGGGGAAAGGCTTATATTTGGCAGATACTGAGGGCCCTTTAGGTAACTAATAAAGAAATATATAAATATTACACATGCCATGACAAAATTTGCAGTACACTTTCGCAGAAATTTCCAACAATCAAGGACTTGTTACAAAGCTGCTCCATGTCACCAACATTACTTAAAATTTATGCAGGTGTTAGTCCTAGGAGATGGTCTCGTAAATATACCGGGTGATCAAAAAGTCAGTATAAGTTTGAAAACTTAATAAACCACGGAATAATGTAGATAGAGAGGTAAAAATTGACACACATTCTTGGAATGACATGGGGTTTTATTAGAACAAAAAAAAAAGTATTGCTAAAAGCGTGAAAGATCTCTTTCGTGCGTAGTTTGGTGATGATCTTGTGCTCAGCCGCCACTTTCGTCATGCTTGGCCTCCCAGGTCCTCAGACCTCAGTCCGTGCGATTATTGGCTTTGGGGTTACCTGAAGTCGCAAGTGTATCGTGATCGACCGACATCTCTAGGGATGCTGAAAGACAACATCCGACGCCAATGCCTCACCATAACTCCGGACATGCTTTGCAGTGGTGTTCACAACATTATTCCTCTACTACAGCTATTGTTGAGGAATGATGGTGGACATATTGAGCATTTCTTGTAAAGAACATCATCTTTGCTATGTCTTACTTTGTTATGCTAATTATTGCTATTCTGATCAGATGAAGCGCCATCTGTCGGACATTTTTTGACGGTTGTATTTTTTTGGTTCTAATAAAACCCCATGTTATTCCAAGCTTGTGTGTCAATTTGTACCCCTCTATCTACATTATTCAGTGATTTATTCAGTTTTCAAATTTATACTGACTTTTTGATCACCCGATAGAAGAATGAGATTAGAAGTTATAGAGGGAACGCATCTACGTAATTTATGATTTGCTGATGTCAATACGGGAAGGATGCAAATGGCGTATGTAACCAGAAACATAATTTAAAAACCGAGATCTGAAGATTAGTTATCAAAAAACAGAGTATCTCACCTATGATCTAGAATAGCTGTACATGATGGGAACGAAATCAAATGATCAATAATTTTTGCAGCCTGGGATCTGGTTTAGAAAAAGTATGCAAAATTAGAAACTGAATTAAAAAAGGAGTTAGTAACGACCAGGTGGTCATTGGGATGCTCAGCTCAATGATATGGATCAGAGAAAATATCCTTGTATGAAACAGAGACTTACATGAAGAGTCAGAACATACCACAGACGGACTTTCGGAGAACATTAGCAAGGATCTCAAGGAACGAAAAGTAAGAAACAATGAAATGTATTAGAGAACGGAAATGGAAGACGGCGAAAAATGCGACTCATTACTGTCTGGCTCTAAAATATTCAGTTGATAATGAGGACTTTGTGAAGAAGAAGACAGTATACAAGATCGAAATATATGGGAGAACATTTTGAAGAGACAGTGCTGAAAAATTGTGTGCTAATACATTAATATTCCTATGCTATTGTTGTATCGGAGAAAAAACCTCTGTGCCAAAGAAATCTCAGTAACACCAGATTATAAACAAGCGCTCTGCCTTGTAGGGACACGCAACGGTCTCAGTTTTAAGCAACTTCCGGAAGTCTTCCCTAAGACACGTAATGCCTGCCGTATGAAGTACTCGTTCGGTTCGTAATTTGTAGGAAGACCTAGAGGCAGGCTCAAAGACCAGTTGTAATCACGCTTAAGTTGGGCGAAGTGCTGGCCAGTCGCATTTCCCCATACGACCGCCGCATACTAGATGAACTATCGTACATGCGATCGATAGATGGCTCTGAGCACTATGGGACTTAACATCTGTGGTCATCAGTCCCCTAGAACTTAGAACTACTTAAACCTAACTAACCTAAGGACATCGAACACATCCATGCCCGAGGCAGGATTCGAACCTGCGACCGTAGCAGTCGCGCGGTTCCGGACTGCGCGCCTAGAACCGCTAGACCACCGCGGCCGGCGAGCGATAGATGAATCGTCCGACGTTAGGTGGTAGTGTCGACGGAGGACCGGAAAGAGCTGGCGCCGGCTGGGGATGTCCTCACAAGGGAACCTCCCCATCGCACCCCCATCAGATTTAGTTATAACTTGGCACAGTGGATAGGCTTTGATAAACTGAACACAGATCAATTGAGAAAACAGGAAGAAGTTGTGTGGAACTGTGAAAAAATAAGCAAAATATACAAACTGGTCATCAGTCTTGGCCACCTAGGCAACAAAGGACAAAGTGAGCTCAGGAGCGCCGTGGTCCCGTGGTAGAGTGAGCAGCTGCAGAAGGAGAGGTCCTTGGTTCAAGTCTTCCCACGAGCGAAAATTTTACTTTCTTTATTTTTGCATAGTTATTATCTGTCCGTTCGTTCGTTGACGTCTCTGTTCACTGTAATAAGTTTAGTGTCTGTGTTTTGCGACCGCATCGCAAAACCGTGCGATTAGTAGACGAAAGGACGTGCCTCTCCAATCGGAACCGAAAACATTTGATCGCAAGGTCATAGGTCAACCGATTCCTCCACAGGAAAACACATCTGATATATTCTATACGACACTGGTGACGGCATGTGCGTCATATGACAGGAATATGTTGTCGAACCACCTAACTTGTACACTTGGCGAATGGATAAAAAGATTCTTCTATCTTGCCCGATTTAGGTTTTCTTGTGGATGTGATAATCACTCCCAAAAAAGTGACGAAAACATAAGAGTTTGTCACATAAACTGAAAATAAAAAATTAAAGTTTTCACTCGGTGGAAGATTTGAACCAAGGACCTTTCGTTCCGCAGCTGCTCACGTTACCACGAGACCACGGCGCTGCTGCGGTCCCAGCGTCCTTAATGTTGCATATCTTGCCATGAACTACTCAGTTTGTATATTTTGCTTATTTTTTCACAGTTCCACACAACTTCTTCCTGTTATCTCAAGTGATCTGTGTTCAGTTTTTCAAGGCCTATCCACTGTGCCAACTTATAACTAAATCTGAGGGGGGGTGCGATGGGGAGGTTTCCTTGTCAGTGGGAGGCACCACGTTAATCGCGTACTGAATGTCAAGACCAAGTGCTTCACGTGTTTCGTCCACAGGGCTGGTATTCCTTGAACGTCGACAGAAGGGAGGGTGCTAGGGACAGATGGCGGTTGGGTCATTCTTCTGAAGGCTGCAGGCGAAGCGATTTGTAGTAACCTAGGCGATGAGCTCATCGAATCCACTTTGAAAATGGGTACCCCTGCTGAGGAGCGTTGTGTTGTCACCATTTAACGCGGGACGGGTGACTAGGATGATCCCCTATTCGTCTCTGTTCCATTTATATACTTCACTAGCGAACCTGTAAATTCTTCACAATTGTTAAACATGAATGGGAATTAGACGTAAGCCCTAATCTCCTTGTCCCCCGTCTTCTTGTCCATCTCCTCCATCCCCTTCTTCCCCCTCTCAGATTCTCTGCCCATCCCCTTCCTCCTGTATATCACCTCCCCTCCGTCCCTCCCCCTTTCTCTCTCTCTCTCTCTCTCTCTCTCTCTCTCTCTCTCTCTCTCTCTCTCTCTCTCTGAGCATCTACTCCTTCCTCTCTCGACGAACTTGAAGCCTGTTTATTGCTACTGTCAGTTCAGATTCCCTAGTAATATTCTAATCATAAGCCGATAAATCACGGATACAGCTTTACTCTTTTCTGTGGAAACCGACTACGAGGAAGAAAACAAAATAGCACATGGCTGGGTATACAATTTTCGTTTAAAAATACATACAATGATGAAGAACATATGCGGGAGAAACAATTTTTCTGATGGTTTAAATGCCCTACAATCTTAGTGAAAAAGGTCGGCGAGAAACAAAACCGCATTTCTCACAGCACAGCGGAGCGCAGCATTTTCTTTCTCGCAGTCGGTTTTAACAGGAAACATATAAATTGTTGTATGAGAAATTGATAACACGTGTTCGTATGAATATTTATTAGCGTGCAGTAAAATTTGAAGTAAATTCGCGAAGAACTTCAGGAGATTTCTGCGAATAATGTTCCCCTATTATATAATAGAACTCATTATTATTATTATTATATCATATGTTTTTACAAATATGCAGCGTATCTTCATCCAAACATTTATTAGAGTATCGCGTAAAAATTTGAAGTAAATCACTCAAGAAGTTTTCGAAATTTTTGGTAACAATTTTTCCCCTTTACGTATTACATACATATTTATACATTTCACGTAGCAAAAAATATATAGCTTATGTCCGTCCCAATGCTCGTTAGGGCATTAAGTAACAATTTAAAATAAATCGGAATAATCTTTTCAAGATTTTTGATAAAAATGTTTCCCTTTTACGTATTACATATATATTTACAAGTTACGTTTATTATGAAAATATATAGCTTACGTGCTTTAAGTGTCTATTGCAATATCGTGTAAAAATCTGAAGTAAATCCGCCAAGTACTTTTCGGCATTTTTGGTAACAATGTTAAAACAACGATTTGTCTTTATATAATAGTGTAGATATATTTTTCTTATCGCATCACGTGCACGCCAGTCAGAACTATATCTGTAAGTGGACAGCAATCATAATGTTTTGGTTTGTCAGTGCGCGATTTTAGACTGTAGAATGAGAATTATGAGATCCGATTTCAGCATATGAAGGTTCAGGCCAGGCGCAAGCCTATCATCAGAGTTCCAGTGTACCGAACGGGTTAAAGAGGTTCGCAATATTTTAATATCCGCGGATGTCCCATGCGGCTTTTCGCGGATGATGCTGCTGCAGTATACAGAGAAGTTGCAGCATTAGAAAATTGCAGCGAAATGCAGGAAGATCTGCAGCGGATAGGCACTTGGTGCAGCGAGTGGCAACTGACCTTAACATAGACAAATGTAATGTATTGCGAATACATAGAAAGAAGGATCCTTTATTGTATGATTATATGATAGCGGAACAAACAGTGGTTGCAGTTACTTCTGTAAAATATCTGGGAGTATGCGTACGGAACCATTTGAAGTGGAATGATCATATAAAATTAATTGTTGGTAAGCCGTGTGCCAGGTCGAGATTCATTGGGAGAGTCCTTAGAAAATGTAGTCAATCAACAAAGGAGGTGACTTACAAAACACTCGTTCAACCTATACTTGAGTATTGCTCATAAGTGTGAGATCCGTACCAGGTCGGGTTGACAGAGGAGATCGAGAAGATCCAAAGAAGAGCGGCGCGTTTCGTCACAGGGTTATTTGGTAAGCGTGATAGCGTTACGGAGATGTTAAGCAAACTCAAGTGCCAGACTCTGCAAGAGAGGCGCTCTGCATCGCGGTGTAGCTTGCTCGCCAGGTTCCGAGAGGGTGCGTTTCTGGATGGACTATCGAATATATTACTTCCCCCTTCTTATACCTCCCGAGGAGATCACGAATGTAAAATTAGAGATATTCGAGCGCGCACGGAAGCTTTCCGGCAATCTTTCTTCCCGCGAACCATACGCGACTGGAACAGGAAAGGGAGGTGATGACAGTGGCACGTAAAGTGCCCTACGCCACACACCGTTGGGTGGCTTGCGGAGTATAAATGTAGATGTTGATGTCAATAGTACACCTGTGGATGCGTATAAGGGGACTGCGAAACTTTTCTTAGCCGCGCAGACATCTAGCGTTGGTGTACCGTATCAGACCTGCGGGGACGTGAGCTATGTGGGGGCGAGAGCGACGCAAGACGAGCGCGGCAACTACCCTCCGCCGCGCACCCCAACCACCGGCGTGAGCGTGCGTCGCGCACGCAGTATTCTGGCGTGGCACCTGAGCGCGGCGCGGCCGTCATGTTTTATTCGCGTCCCAGGTGGCGGCGCCGTCTTCAGATGCAATATTGAGCGCGGCCCGCTACTGCTGCCGCTGCTGCCACGCCACGCCTCACTGCAGCCCGTCTGAGCCGAGCCACCCTGAGGATACGGCAGCGGAATTCGTGAGCACCCGGGGCACCTATAGCGCCATCTGCGCCTACACCGCGTGACGTAGCGATCGCTCCAACGTCTCGCGCTGCGCTTCGGAAAAGGCGTAGCAGATCTCTGTGCATTCCAATGTGGCTGTCCAGATCAGTCACGAATAACTCACATTAAGAAGGGTGGAAGATGGCGATGCAGTCTTTAGTCCCTAGTAGACGAAGCCGAGTAAGCAGCAGCCGTTTCGCATCACTCGCTATCCACGCGGTTTGATTCCATTCGCGTGCACAGGCATGAATACGCCGATTTACATGCAGCTAACGACTTGACCTCGTATTTTAAGGGGAGAAAACCAGATTTTCAATATATCAGTCCCAGCAATCGAACCAGCACTAAAATTATGGTCACAATTCTGATGTTACCGAGCAGCCGTACATTCTGAGAAGTTATTTAATTTAGACAACCAGTTTCGGCATGTAAATGATGCCATCTTCAGGCTCCTATGCACTCCATGTATAGACAGATATATCGATACTTGCATACTGGAGCCATCACTGTCTCGATTCCGTGAATTCGTTTTTGGAGTGTTTACTTGTCAAGTAGACACTCCAAAAACGAATTCACGGAATCCAGATATTGATGGCTCCAGTATGCAAGTATCGATGTATCTTTGTACATGGAGTGCATAGGGGCCCGAAGATGGCATTACTGAGATGCCTAAACTGGTTGTCTACTTGAAACAACTTCTCCAAATGTAGGACTGTTTGGCGATTTCTCTTGGTATATATTTGACCGGCCGCTATCCAGTATCCACAGTGGATCACCAGATGGTTCAAATGGCTCTGAGCACTATGGGACTTAACATCTGTGGTCATCAGTCCCCTAGACTTAGAACTACTTAAACCTAACTAACCTAAGGACGTCACACACACTCATGCCCGAGGCAGGATTCGAACCTGCGACCGTAGCGGTCGCTCGGTTCCAGACTGAAGCGCCTAGAACCGCTCGGCCATACCGGCCGGCGGATCAATAGACATAATTCTGATAGTACACGATTATGACCTTCTGGGTGTACAGCTTCTGAATTTTTCGCATACCCGATGCTTTTGTCACTCGCTCAGCCCCACTGCAGCCTCTTAATGCCCGAGAAGTACTCTACAGCGGATTGAGTAAGACGTTTATGAAATACAGCTGTGTCATTGGTAACCCGCTTTGTTAAATGCGTCAAAGTACACGGTTTCTAAATTGTTGCTTGTGCCAGAGATTTCTTTACTTTTGTTGCACAGCAGTACAGCAGTTACGTGAAGAGTAGGCAACGATGGCGTAACCAAATTGGAACAGCCGAAGTGCAAACAGACGAGGAGCTCATTGCCTCAGACTATGGAGAGAGAGCGTCAGGAACACCTGATTTAGTACCCTAACAACAGTGCAGAGCAGACAACGCTCTTCTGTCAACGGGGCTACATGTAGTAACTACACCAGACGACGACGCAAGAATGCGTCTCAGGCCGCAGACTTTGAATAAGCGATCGCTCTGAAACTAAACATTTGGCCAGCCAAGAACACTGACATGCTCGGAAACCAGGAGCAGATTCATCACCAGTACGTGGCCATCATGTCATCGACTGCTATAAAACCATCTGCGTCACTGATACCGGTCGAAGACCAGCTTCACTAGTTGCAGAATGACCCAGCGAAAACGATGACGTGTTACCAGGTGCCACCAGTTTGGAGTCTACTACTCATAGTCCAGAGCCATCCGGCTGTAATGGGGACTTCATTCCCGCCGGTCGCAGCAGTGACTACCCGAAGATGAGGGCCGGACCGATGTTCAGTGAATGAAGTACCGATCTGCCCATCGCTGAGCTGTTCAACTTGGAGCAGGGCACCAGCGTTGCGACTCCTGGGCAGTACAAGTACTGCTGCTTTACTGCCTGTGTGAGTGACCCCCTCTCGGTCTGCCCTCTGTGTCGCAGGTGGATCTTCTGCCAACAGGCCATCACGATAACTGACAACAGGAGCGTGCAGATTTCTGGCGCACAGCCTAAGCGCATCTACACTCAACGGGAGCTCTGACGTCCCCAGCCATTCCAGGCTGTAGATACGCTACGCTCGCCACTTCCTCCTGCAACGGGGCCATGGCATGGTACTGACCTCTCGCTACTCCAGTGGCCGCACCAACAGATCCCTTGGCTGGCGCTGACACTGTACCCTGCGCCTCCATGCAATGTGGACGGAGACATTGTGAAACTCACGGAAATAAATGACTTAAATGAATGACATCTTTTTAACGCCTTGGCGCTCCACAGGCGCAACCTCCACTCTACTATCTTACACCCACGTAGCAGGCCGCATCTAGCGGGCTCCTACACTAGACATTTGTATACTCCGACGCACAAATGCAGTGTAATTCAATGAAACGAATGCGTGTGTCATTGTAGCGGAGCGCCATGTCATTAGTAATACCACCGTTGTGCGTTATTTTCTTTGCACTTTAAAGATGGCAGTGTTAAAGTGAAGTACATTTGCAGGAGATCCGCTGTTCTTCAACGTGACTGGCATGATTAAATCTTAAACGGAAAATAACTAATTTGCTTTCATGACAATTCTTCAGTTGCTCAGGTTACTAGTTTCTGCTTTGGAGGCGTATGTATAGCAGGAGAACATCAATACGAGAATCTATGTACATCCGAATCCCGCTCCAGCTACTGCCGGGTCTGGGTGCTGACGAGTCCGCTCCATTTGGTTCGGTCCTCCCACTTCCTGCCAGGTCACACCTCTTCTTTCCACAGAGATTTTCGCTCCTCTTTTCCACCGTGTTCTTGGGCGCCCTGTAGGTCTTTTTCCATCCATCTTTAGTTCTTCCATAATTTTGGAGAGTCTCTGCCCACACATCCTCCTAACATGCCCGTACCATCTTAGTCTCTTTTTTTCAATTTCTTCTCTCATACTTTCTTGTTTAAGGTCCTTTCTGATATCTACGTTCCTTACTCTGTCCATTCTTGTTTTTCACTTAACTGGTCTGAGAAATTTAATTTCCGCTTCTTGCAGTCTGCTCCAGTCGCTTTCTGCCATTGTCCATGTTTCTCCTCCATAGGTGACAATAGGGAAGTAAAAACTCTTCTACATAAGGAGTTTTGCTTTTTCTGAAAGCCGGCCGCGGTGGCCGTGCGGTTCTAGGCGCTGCAGTCCGGAAGGGCGGGACTGCTACGGTCGCAGGTTCGAATCCTGCCTCGGGCATGGTTGTGTGTGATGTCCTTAGGTTAGTTCGGTTTAAGTAGTTCTAAGGCCTAGGGGACTGATGACCTAAGATTTTAAGTCCCATAGTGCTCAGAGCCATTTGAACCATTTTTTTTTCTGGAACTTCCTTATTCCAAATCAGGTGTTTTATTATTTGGTAGTAATTGCCTCCCTTCTGTAACCTCCTATTAATTTCGTTGGTTATTCTTCCATCACTAGATATTTCGCTCCCTAAATAGGTGAAACTGTCTACCACTTTGAAGGGTTCTCCATTCAAAGTAATATTTCCGTTTATCCTTTTGTGTCTTCCAAATACTATTACTTCACTCTTATCTTTCCATTATTTCCTTCCACGCATCGAGTTGTAACTGTACATCTACCTCTTTATCGCCCCATATTACCATATCATCTGCAAAAATCATCTTTTGGTCTTTTTCTTTTACTAAATTTTTAACTGCCCTATTCATTCCTTTGGTTGTGGCACCACACACAATCATTAACCCGGCTCCAGGGAGGTAGGGTTCCCTTCCCTATTCCTCCACTGGGGTAATTCCTGTCTGGCGCGTCCACGTCTGGCGGGGGTGGGCATTCTACACTTCAGTAGGCCGGAGTGATAGGATGGCTGAGTTCAGGCAGGGACGCAATCCCGTGGGGTATAACACGGAACCCATGCCCAGGGTTACGGGTGAAGACCTTAATGGCAGCAACGGCGGAGAAGAAAGACTTCGGAACGGCGTAGCTGGCAGATGAGGCAACCCTCCTTTCTGGGGATTAAATGAGAAGGGAACCACTACCTTGTGGTGGAGGAGAAACTCCAAAGGCTAAGAGAGAGAACCCAACAGAAAATCCTTTCTTGCGTTAGGCCTAGCAAGCCAGCAGGAAAGTCTTCATATATTGCTTTCAAGTCAATACGAGAATATTGTTAAATAATGCTGAATGTATGTATATGTGCAAGAGATTGACATTATGTGCTCACATTACTCGTCTGTTTGTCGAGTAGAACAATATGCGTTCTCAAACAAAATCTCGTAACACCATGGGTAGAAGTGTCCACTGACCACTGTCTCTCCTCCTCCCCCCCCCCCCCCCCCCCCACTTCCTTCGCCTTCAGCATTCCTCGAAAAGGGAGGCACTGGTTTTCACTCCACTGTACAGTACTTCACACTCGGGCATTAGACTGCTGCAGTGGAACGGAGCGAGTAATAAACAGCCGGTGGGTGCGAAATTTAATTGCTGTACATTCAAGGCCATAAAAGCCTAAAATCAGAGTTACGGGCCAAATTTTCGAGTGCGATCCCTAGACGCATCCGCCTGAGTTCCGCGTGGCTGTGCAAAACGGCTGCGTCATTAGGTGAGTTAGCGTTTATCGTCTTCAGCGACTTCCGACAAGCTGTGTAAAGTTTACTCGCACTCTCTCTTGTACACCGCAGCCGAGTGAGCGTCACGTGGATCAGACCTGCGCCTGCTCTGTAGTCCTTGCTATTCAGTCAATCAACATCGTAGAAGCAATGACGAAAATACACTTTAAGGAGTAGATTTAAAATTAAAGGCAAAAGGCTACCAGTAACGGCATTCACTGGTGACACTGCTAACCTCACTGAATGTGAGAAAGAGTTGCAGGATGCAAGAGCCCCCTCCCACTCGTAACAGACCTCCAGAAAAGTCCCCGTCAAGCCGACGAGCCCGTAGATGCATCGGAGCATACAGTATATGTGGCCACTCTTTCCCACCCGAGTTTTGCGATAATTAAGCCAGTTCGTCCTTGAACTGATTTAGTGAGCCGCTTGGTAGGAATCCTCCCTACTTGTTATATGGAGATGCTCTTATAGCTATATGTTCCATTGCAGAGCTGTAGCGGCGCCGTCGGGTCCTGAAAGTGCGTTTCTGCTGTTTATGCTTCACATAATGAAGCGGGAAGAAATTTTTTTTGCAAGTACTTTTTACACAGGATGCCACTGTGGTGCGTTTATTTAAGAAACAGCATAAAATGAACTTGTTCACGCTGATTGTAAGCTAACTATTAACGGTAGCAGAAAGGGGATTAGTGGTAAACCCTACATCAAAACTGGGAACTACGAATCAAAAATAGCGAAAGAATTCTACAATTCTGGAAGCAATATAACGTATGGCGGAAGAAGCAAGGATAACATAAAAAGCAGACTAGAACAGGCAAAGAGGGCGTCCCTGCCAAAAGGAGGTTACTGGCTCTGAGCACTATGGGACTTAACATCCGTGCTCATCAGTCCCCTAGAACTTAGAACTACTTAAACCTAACTAACCTAAGGACAGCACACAACACCCAGTCATCACGAGGCAGAGAAAATCCCTGACCCCGCCGGGAATCGAACCCGGGAACCCGGGCGCGGGAAGCAAGAACGCTACCGCACGACCACGAGCTGCGGACTAAGGAGGTTACTATTATCGAACGTCGGCCATAACTGGAAGAAGAAATTCCAGATAACGTGAATTTTCAGCTGAGAATTGTTTGGAAATTAATCGCAAACCGTGGGGAAATTGGAAAAGAAGACTGTAGATTTGTTTGAGATACCGTGCTATACAAATATGCTGAAAATTAACAGGAACTTGCGCAGCCATTTGAAGAATCGCTTTAAAATCTACCATACGAAGTAGCACGGTAGTAAACCCCAGCCCCAGCTAACTAACCTAAGGACATCACAGACATCCATGCCCGAGGCAGGATTCGAACCTGCGACTGCAGCAGTCTAATGCCCGAGTGTGAAGTACTGTACAGTGGAGTGAAAACCAGTGCCTCCCTTTTCGAGGAATGCTGAAGGCGAAGGAAGTGGGGGGGGGGGGGGGGGGGAGGAGGAGAGACAGTGGTCAGTGGACACTTCTACCCATGGTGTTACGAGATTTTGTTTGAGAACACATATTGTTCTACTCGACAAACAGACGAGTAATGTGAGCACATAATGTCAATCTCTTGCACATATACATACATTCAGCATTATTTAACAATATTCTCGTATTGACTTGAAAGCAATATATGAAGACTTTCCTGCTGGCTTGCTAGGCCTAACGCAAGAAAGGATTTTCTGTTGGGTTCTCTCTCTTAGCCTTTGGAGTTTCTCCTCCACCACAAGGTAGTGGTTCCCTTCTCATTTAATCCCCAGAAAGGAGGGTTGCCTCATCTGCCAGCTACGCCGTTCCGAAGTCTTTCTTCTCCGCCGTTGCTGCCATTAAGGTCTTCACCCGTAACCCTGGGCATGGGTTCCGTGTTATACCCCACGGGATTGCGTCCCTGCCTGAACTCAGCCATCCTATCACTCCGGCCTACTGAAGTGTAGAATGCCCACCCCCGCCAGACGTGGACGCGCCAGACAGGAATTACCCCAGTGGAGGAATAGGGAAGGGAACCCTACCTCCCTGGAGCCGGGTTAATGATTGTGTGTGGTGCCACAACCAAAGGAATGAATAGGGCAGTTAAAAATTTAGTAAAAGAAAAAGACCAAAAGATGATTTTTGCAGATGATATGGTAATATGGGGCGATAAAGAGGTAGATGTACAGTTACAACTCGATGCGTGGAAGGAAATAATGGAAAGATAAGAGTGAAGTAATAGTATTTGGAAGACACAAAAGGATAAACGGAAATATTACTTTGAATGGAGAACCCTTCAAAGTGGTAGACAGTTTCACCTATTTAGGGAGCGAAATATCTAGTGATGGAAGAATAACCAACGAAATTAATAGGAGGTTACAGAAGGGAGGCAATTACTACCAAATAATAAAACACCTGATTTGGAATAAGGAAGTTCCAGAAAAAAAAAATGGTTCAAATGGCTCTGAGCACTATGGGACTTAAAATCTTAGGTCATCAGTCCCCTAGGACTTAGAACTACTTAAACCGAACTAACCTAAGGACATCACAGACATCCATGCCCGAGGCAGGATTCGAACCTGCGACCGTAGCGGTCGCGCGATTCCGGACTGAAATGCCTAGAACCGCTCAGCCACAGCGGCCGGCATCGGCTCCTCACGAAAATGTTTTGCAACTATGTGTTGCTGCAATGCACTTCGCGGAAACAGTGGCTAAAATTAAAGCATAATCTGCTTGGCCTAACGGCAAATCTTTTCAGTGAACTTGCACAAAGCTTGTTTTTTTTTAGCCGGTTTGCTGCTGCGCTGCATTTTAACGCTCACCACATACGAGCAGTATCGTGTTTCCGTCGATACAGCTAACCCACGAAAATGTCTTAGGGCCAGTTTAGTATCAGTTAGGAAACAATAAAATCATTCACAGTCAGACGTTACATTTCAAAACTATCACGTTCAGTTTAGGTAAAGTTCAGTGCCAGATCTCATTTCTTATGCAGACATTGTCATTCTTACAGAGCAGCGTTACATTCGCATTCACTGGTGACACTGTTAACCTCACTGAATGTGAGAAAGAGTTGCAGGATGCAAGAGCCCCCTCCCACTCGTAACAGATCTCCAGAAAAGTCCCCGTTGAGCCGACGAGCCCGTAGATGCATCGGAGCATACAGTATGTATGGCCACACTTTCCCACCCTTGGGATCCCTGTCAGGTCGCATTGAGGGAGGACGCAGAAGCAATTCAGAGGTGGGCTAGATTTGTTACTGGTAGGTTTGATCATCACGCGAGTGTTACGGAAATGCTTCACCAGGTAAACTACCATTTGCAGCGAACCGCGTAGTTGTATCTAGCATAGTTCCCTAGAACTAAATTTCGACTTAACACTCATACATAGTGTCGTTTGATGTTTAGAATTCTATGCATACGTAAATTTAAAGGGCATTTTCACACAGGCATTTTGGACATGTATTCTTTCAAAACGAAATTTGTAATTTTATGAAGAATTTTTGTTTGTTAGCTTTGTGGGTAGGAATTGAAAGGCAAGCATTTCGATGTCGCGTATTGTAACACTACTCATTGTTTTGCAAAATACAGAATTTCACAGGACAGCTTATCCTATACAATTTTAGGTTTTCTAATTGATGTGGTAAAAGTTAATTCAAAGACGTTTATACATCTTCATATTGATTTTCGTTGTTCGAGATCACAATACAGACACTGACGAAGTTAAGACTAGGAAATTCCTGTGATAAAAAATAGAAGTGTATCCCTAAAAACATCTACATCTACATACATACTCCTCAATCCAACATACGGTGCGTGGCGGAGGGTACCTCGTACCACAACTAGCATCTTCTCTCCCTGTTCCACTCCCAAACAGAACGCGGGAAAAATGACTGCCTATATGCGTCTGTACGAGCCCTAATCTCTCTTATCTTTGTGGTCTTTCCGCGAAATATAAGTTGGCCGCAGTAAAATTGTACTGCAGTTAGCCTCAAACGCTGTTTCTCTAAATTTCCTCAGTAGCGATTCACGAAAAGAACGCCTCCTTTCCTCCAGGAAGGGTATCAGACGGATGCCATATTCCTTGACTTCCGGAAAGCGTTTGACACGGTGCCCCACTGCAGACTCCTAACTAAGGTACGAGCATATGGGATTGGTTCCCAAATATGGGAGTGGCTCGAAGACTTCTTAAGCAGTAGAACCCAGTACGTTGTCCTCGATGGTGAGTTCATCGGAGGTGAGGGTATCATCTGGAGTACCCCAGGGAAGTGTGGTAGGTCCGCTGTTGTTTTCTAACTATATAAATGATCTTTTGGATAGGATGGATAGCAATGTGCGGCTGTTTGCTGATGATGCTGTGGTGTACGGGAAGGTGTCGTCGTTGAGAGACTGTAGGAGGATACAAGATGACTTGGACAGAATTTGTGATTGGTGTAAAGAATGGCAGCTAACTCTAAATATAGATAAATGTAATTTAATGCAGATGAATAGGAAAAAGAATCCCGTAATGTTGGAATACTCCATTGGTAGTGTAGCGCTTGACACAGTCACGTCGATTAAATATTTGGGCGTAACATTGCAGAGCGATATGAAGTGGGACAAGCATGTAATGGCAGTTGTGGGGAAGGCGGATAGTCGTCTTCGGTTCATTGGTAGAATTTTGGGAAGATGTGGTTCGTCTGTAAAGGAGACCGCTTATGAAACACTAATACGGCCTATTCTTGAGTACTGCTCGAGCGTTTGGGATCTCTGTCAGGTCGGATTGAGGGAGGACATACAAGCAATTCAGAGGCGGGCTAGATTTGTTAATGGTAGGTTTGATCATCACGCGAGTGTTACGGAAATGCTTCACCAGGTAAACTACCATTCGCAGCGAACCGCGTAGTTGTATCTAGCATAGTTCCCTAGAACTAGATTTCGACTGCCGGCCGGAGTGGCCGAGCGGTTCTAGGCGCTTCAGTCTGGAACCGCGCGACCGCTACGGTCGCAGGTTCGAATCCTGCCACGGGCATGGATGTGTGTGATGTCCTTAGGTTAGTTAGGTTTAAGTAGTTCTAAGTTCTAGGGGACTGATGACCTCAGCAGTTAAGACCCATAGTGCTCAGAGCCATTTGAACCATTTAGATTTCGACTTACACTCGTCCTGTTTTATCGAACGAAATAGTTCGTACGCCCGAAATCTAGCAGACCGTGCATTCGATGCGCTGATAATACATGAAAACGCACAGTAGCACAGTAATGTTTAAGCTGTGTGGGAACACACTAGCGGAAGATTGGATTTGCGTGCGCCGCTGTGGCAGCTCGCGCGTGCAGTGCTGACCTTCTCCTGCTGCATCTGCTGCTTGAGCAGCATGGCCTTCTTCTTGTCCTTGCAGCGCTTGTTCTGGAACCAGACCCGGATGACGCGCGGGCTGAGCCCCGTCATCTCGACGAGCTGCTCCTTCATGAGCGCGTCGGGCCGCGGGTTGGCGTTGTAGCAGGTGCGCAGCGTGTGCAGCTGCTTCTCGTTCAGCACGGTGCGCACGCGCGTCGGCTTCCCGTCCGACGTCGCCTTGGCGCCCGACGCCCGCCCCGACTCCCGGCCGCCCTTGTTCGAGCCCGACTCGGACGAGTCTGCAACAGGGACGCGGCGCGGCGCGGCGCGGCGTCAGCAGGGGTCTGGCCGAGCATGCCAGTGGTGGAGCAAAGCGAGGAGGGGAAGCTCGGGGAGGACGAGAGGAATACAGGTTGTTCACGTGAAACTTCCTTTACATCCAAATGCAATATTTAATCTGACACATAAATACTTGCGGTTGCGGTGCCATGAGAAGTACGAAGGTCGTTCAATAAGTAAAGCCTCTCATTATATATATATATATATATATATATATATATATATATATATATATATATATATATATATATATAAAGCCATTAATATACATCGACAAACGTCCTTTTTGGTGCTTCACATTTGATGTTTGTTCTGCGCGCCAGTGAAGTTTCGAACCGTTCTTGCCGAGATGGCAGAGCCGTACTACAGCGTGTAATGGTACTTGAATTACGTAACCATTACGGCACCTCACCTCAAACTCTCGATACCAGCAATATTCTACTGCGTTTCTGTAAAATAGTTAACATATTTCTGTGACAACATTCAGGTTTGATTTCATTAATGTAGAGGTACTTCAGTATATCGATATGTATATATTGCAATGTATTATTCTTATGTGTATTCTTTCTTTTGTCACTATGATCTTTGACATACTTGTGACTCTGATTTTTGGGCGCGTAAGCCGTTATTAGAGAGTCAAGTATTGGTCGTCATGTTAAAAAGAGGCAAATTGTACTCAATTTATGAAATGTGAACTTTAACAGTGAGGAAGATATTTTCAAGTATGTATTATATTGTGAAGTGATGTTTTGGAACGAGTTACGTGATATTGCAACAAAAGTAATAAAAAAGACGCGTAACTTAAATTCGGAGTGCTGATTACTTTTTTACATCACCGTTGTCCTAACTTGCAAAAGTTTAATCTTCAAGAATGGTTTATGAAACACATCTACAAAACTTTTGAATATCGCAGAATAACACCTAGGCCTCTTTGCATCCGAGCTTGGAATCATCACTACCTAGATTTTCGACGATGGAGCCATGAGTTCACAACGAGACCAGCGTGGGAAACATAAAAAGACGAGTGCCTAGTTTATCCATTATTTCAAGAAATGACTATTAACTGTGCTCTAATGACACCTGCCACATAATATAACTTTATTGTTGCCCGAAAATGCCATATTTAGCAGCGTGAGCAACACTACAATCATAATTAATTTTTGACCTTTGTTGCGGTAGTGTTGTTAGAAGCGTCAAACTGACGTCTACATACTGCTCTCGTTATAAGCAGCGTGCTGTTACTGAATTCTTGCGTGCAGAAAAAGAAACTGTGGAGAACGTCCAGTGAGTGCAGTGTATGGCAATGCTGCAGTTGGTAGTAGTACAGTTTGGCGGTGGGTAAAGGAAGTTACAGCCCCAGGACATGCAGAAACAGAGGTCCATGATGAGCCACGCTCGGGACATCCTGTCACAGCCATTGCTCCAGACATGCTGAATCGTGCGAATGCAATTATTCGTGCCGACCGGAGCATCACAACTCGACCATTGGCTCTACAGTTGTGGGTCAGCATTGGAAGCGCGTTTGCAATGATCGAGACTCTCGGATATTCAAAAAGAGGTGCTCACGGTGGGTTCCACGAATGCTCACAGCGGACCACAAGATCCAAAGAAACAACATTTCGTCTTAATTGTTGGAGCGTTTCGAGAGCGACGGAGAGGCCTTTACGGGGGCGAAAGCTGGGTGCACCGCTTTGCACCGGAAACAAAAAGGCAGTCCATGCAGTGGCGTCATTCTCATTCACCACAAAAGGAGAAATTCAAGACAACCCCCTCTGCCAGAAAAGTCATGGTGAAAGTCATCTGGGATTGTGATGGTGTCGTTCTCGTGGATATGATACCAGGAGGCATACGTGAAGACTCTGAATAAACTCAAGAACCGTTTCCGAAGTGTTCGGTCGGACAACAATCCAGAAGAAACCTTGCTTGATGTGCAAGCCCACACACATCGCCAAATTGGGTAGGACATCATTGTCTAATCCACCCTACAGTCCAGACCTGGCAACCTCGGACTTGCATCTCTTTGGGCAGCTTAAACATTCTCTACTGGGAACACACTTTGAAGATTACGAGAGTGTCGGTCATGCAGTGAAAACACTGTCACGCCGACAGGACAAGAGCTTTTACCAGCAGGGAATACATGCTCTTCCACAACGTTGGCGTATGGCCATAGTACGTGATGGAGACTACGTAGGAAAATAGGACATGGACAAGACAATAAATATGTTCTGAGAAAAAAAAGTGGGGTATTACTTATTGAATGACCCTCGTAACTCAAGTTTTGCAAAATAACAACAACAATAATAATAATACGCCCACATGGGATCTGTTCATAACCTGTAAAATGTCTATACGATATTCATCTCAGCCCATGGCCGCATAAGGAAGTCTTGGGTGATGGAGGTCATTGCATCCACAGTTCTTCAGCGGAGATTTCCAAGGTCACATACAGGCGAGGCATATGCATTGTCGTTCACAGAACTCCGCAGAAATAAATCCAGAGGGGTTATGTCCGGAGATGGCAGTGGCCACTTGAATTGGAATATTGAGAAACACCACATATTCATTTTTGACAAAATTAAATTGGCTATGATTCTGTACTTTAAAAATATAGGCCCATCATGATACAAAGAAGCCCATGTGGCCTGGCGTTTTCCGTCTTGTTATGCAGCCATTGTGTCATCAAAAGTCCATCTCTGAACAATGCTGCTAAAAGGACTGCAAAAGCTGCGTCAATAGTGCACAGAGGCGTGCTGATAAATTCTTCAGTAAATTACTCGCAGTTAATGAGAAAACTTCAACAGATTCTACCACTGCGGGCCTCGCGTTTGATTTTTGTAGAACCTGCAGTTGCCTCTTACACCAATAGAAGACATGTTTTACTTGCGTCAGGTTTCAGTAAATGTCTTTCATGTGAACCGTGCTGTGGCAATATGTTATTTAATGCTTGTAGCACATGGAAGATTTCAGTTCATCACCCTTTCCAGTAAGAGCCCACTCTGAACTTCCATGTAACAGAGATTACATTTGCTGAAAAGAAAGCGTAATTAATAATACAGAGAAGCAAAAAGATGAATTTTAAAGTGACAGTACATAAAACAGAAGAGGTGCTAAATTTTAAGGAGTAGCGACAAATCTCTACCAAAAGAATGCTATTTCCTTCGAAACTCGAGCATGGGCTACACAAAGAAATAAAAAACAGCACATTCTTGTAACACAATTCAAGCAGTCATGCTGTAGACATGAACGTGTTGGTGGTGTTAAAGTTAGGTCGTTCACTGATGGAGCAGAAGAGCACACATTCCAACTGGCTGATCCATCTGTTATTTCGTCAGGCCCTGTAAGTCAGGCTTATCAAGCTCATGCGCCTATATATGAGAAGAAAATGCATGACCTAAGACGATTTCTACCATTCCCACCAAAGTAAATATATCCAGAACTTCTACTCTGAACGGTACAACTGGTCAACATGCGTGAAAGAATTAACCATGTGTGGAATATAATGCCAAAGAGAATAGAAAACAGGCATAATTTGATTTTTTTATTCAAAATAGCAATAAAGTGTGAACTAAGTAATGACTGGTGCTTCTTTATTACAAAAGATTGGGAAAGCCCATGTGTCCACTACATAAAATTTAAGTTAATGTTAAGAAAATGCATCAAGACTGTCTACAGTGCATTGGTATTTTTCCCTCTACTTTCATTTTAACAAAAAATAAGTAAAACGGAATTTCAGCATAGCTTTAAGACTTGGAATGTTTTTTGGATCTCCCCAAAAGTTTAGTTTTTAGACATTTGGGGTTTCTCAGTATTCCCATTCACTTCGTTGGTCTACCACGTGTTATCTATTGTTGTGGATGTTCGCTCATAAAGTCTCAAACATGTAAACTCTAGTGCAGTGGTGCATCATCCTGCTGGAAGATCACATTTAACTGAAGGGAAGGAACTGAGGGACACCAAATTGTTCAAAATCGTGTCCAGGTTACTGTTTGCTCGATGAAGAAAATGGTCCAACTACGCCGTTTTTCATAAATGCACAACATACATTCTACCATTTCTCTGTCTCTGACCTGTTCCCGGTAACAGAGGGGGTTTTCCGAAACCCAGATACGAAATTTTGTGCCGATTAACCATCCCACATTTGTGGAAGCTTGCTGCAAAAGAGAAAACGACATATCCTAGATAGTTGGGAGTCTTGCACTGTTCGGTCCAACATCTCAGAAGCAAATTTGTGGCGGAGCTGCAAACTGATTCGCTGCAGTGCTTGCACAATTTGAAATTTGTAAGCGTACGAATGGAGTCGTTTGTGCAACACATCGCGAACTGTAAGGCGAGGGATGTTTAGCTCTCGTGATGTTCGGGAACTAGCTTTGACGGGTTTCTTTGCAAAGCCTCTTTGATCTCGTCGACCATTTCATCAGATGCGTGTTTTCTGCCAGAACCTGTCTGTCTATTTACACTCCCGGTTGTATGGAACATGTCACACCATCCTTAATCGTCTTAACATCTGGTGGCGCCCTTTGAAATTCGCGTCGAACATTTCTTTGGACGTCAGTGAGTAATGTAGTTTCCGCATACCGCACCACGCACTGGGGTCTCCGTTGGTGTGTAGTCGTTTCCGGTAATCACTTAGCATCTAAAACAAGACAAAATGAATCATTTACAAACAATCTACACCTATCTTTGAGTTGCTTTACATGACGCGTAAACCGCAAGTAAGTAATCTGCTTCTCTCCTTTCTTTTTTTAAAAATTGTGTTTGGAAATCAGAGAGATTTCATAAGGAGACGCAGTATTTCTTTCAAATCAGGGTTCGCAGATGGATAGGCATTGATGTGAGGAGATTTAAAACACTGATGTTGCTATCGGCGTGGCCCACGCCACAAGACTGCAAGTTAGATGTCGTCGACAAGAGCTTGAGCACACCGACATTCCAGACTGTCTAGGAGTCAATCTGGACAAAGATGTTGCCTTCAAACGGCAGTATCCACATATAAAGATGAAAATATGCGCTAGAAACATCGCCATCTGGAATGTGAAAAGTATGACATGGTCAGTGGCGTAACTAGGGAACGGCAGCCAAGGCGTGTGCCGCGGAGCCGCATTTTATCGAAGGTGGAAAAACTGATGATATAAGCATACATCTCTGCTGGACCTAAGATCACAGTTGGCGTGAGGAGAACTTGTTTGCTAGGGAGTTGGGTAGTTTTTGGTACCTCCAGAAAAGGAGAGTAGGCAATTAGTCTGAGATATCAGCTCATGGAGGGAACTAGTAAGAGTCGGGTTGCGGCTCCCCTTGGCGCGAATAGAGGCGTGAAGTATTCGTTCTGCGGTTATTATTGTGCAGTATGAAGCAGTACATTTTACAGCAACCGAAAAGAATCGAAAACGGCAGTGGATGACTCGAGTGAAAATGTGCATCGTGTGCGTTTGTAAGCACTCTGAGAGGATATTAAACATTAAAAGTGTGTGCCCGACCGAGACTCGAACTCGGGACCTTTGCCTTTGGCCCTGGGAACAAATTACTCTACTTACATCTCTGCGTACGGCATTCAGATGCAAGTGAGAAGCGGAGAACTCTACCCCTCCCGGCCAAATTACACCCGTTCACGTCCGCGGAAACACAGTGCAGTGCAACAGAACTGCACGTTACCTCGATCACCCTGGACACCCAGATAACGTGGTGGCTGAAAGTAAGGGAATTACGGGAGAGCGCTGCGTTCCTCAGGCGGCTGGTCATCCTAAGTCAACATTACTGGCACACTTAGAAGCCGTCCTGTGCGACTCACATCCTTGAATATGTCAACACACTGTGGGAGAATAGAGCGGACTCACACATTCAGATAATAAGACGTTTCCAAAGTCGTTCACTGCGACTGGCAAACCATTTGCCAAAGGATATTCCCAACAGCACAACTGCCAAGTGTCAATCTGTAAATCCTGCTATTATTGTAGGAGCTTACAGAACATTCGTTCGAGGAATACTTGAATACTGCTCGTCAGTCTTGGAACTGCACCAGATAGGATTGATACAGGAGACAGAGAAGACACAAAGAAGACCAGCACGTTCATTTAGGAAGCGCGAAACCGTCACCGATGCGCTCCGTCAACTCCAGTGGCAGATGCTGCAAAAGAAACGTTCTGCGTCATGGTATGATCTACTGTCAAAGTTTCAAGGGTGTACGTTCCTAGAATAGTAGGCCAATATATTGGACCTCCTACGTATATATCGCTTAAAGAGCAAGAGGGCAAAGTTAAGAGTAATTCGAACCCACACAGAGGCTTGCATCAATCTTTTATCCCGTGAACCACACGCTACTGAAACAGGAGGAGGGGGAAGTGACAGTGGTACACAAGCACTCTCCACCACACATCATTAGGTGGCTGGCGCAGTATAGATGTTGTTGTAGATAGCTTGCACGTTTCGTCGACAAGTCACGATCATGCTTCTTTGCAGAAGATGGGACGTAGGTAACACAAGCCTGCTTTTTTATTATTTCTGTTAGATAATTTCTCAGAAATAGATGTTCCAGAATCACTTTGTAATGCTGATTCTGAAAATTTATTTTGTTTTGTCTTAAAACTTTAGAATTTTTCACAAATAAAATCTCATAAGAATTAAATAACTTAAGCACAAATATTAGATTAAAAATTCAGTTGAGGTCTGTGTCTTCATAATTATTGCTTTTTAGTCATATACAAAAAATACTACAAACAATTTTCTTAGTCACACCATGAGTGCTCTGTTACATGTAATTCAAATTTTCTCGTTTTTGACTTCCTCGCAAAACCTTCATCTTTCTGTTCAACATGGAACAATATTCGGTCATCACATTATCATTCTGTCTTCCCAGGTATCTCCTCTCCCATCTTCTTAATGTCCCAGTGGAAGCGTCCTCTTTGTTCCGCACTGCAACGTCCTAGAGTTGAGGGACGTGTAAAAGGAAGGAAGGAAGGAAGATTAGGGTTAACGTCCCGTCTACATCGAGGTCATCGGAGAGAGAGCACCAGTTCGGAACGTTTCTAGGATGGGGAAGTACCACCGTCCCCTTTCAAAGGAACTATCCCGGCATCTGCCACGAGCGATTTACGAAAATTATTTGAAATCTAAATTTGGATGGCTGGAAGATGCTTTGGGCCGCCGTTTTCCCGTATGAGAGTCCATTTCAGGGATGCAGTCAACATCACACAGGAATTCCAAACTGCTTGAGGATCCACTACAAGTACTATGACAGGTGGGAGGTGAGAAAACTTAGATTTCATGGTCGAGCGGCTGCTCGTAAGCCACACATCACACCAACTACTACCAACACTATTTCGTAACACTGTAGTACTATTACATAACTTACCAAAAACCACCACTTTTCGGGTGAAGTAGACTTTCGAAATTTTGATTCACGGAATTACGACTGTGAGGAAGTGGACTTTACCCTCATGTACACCCGAAGTTCTTCAAATTTTCGTACATGGTTTTGACAATATTCATGTAATATGGATGTCTTTTCTTTGCTAGGAATCTGAACGCAGCCCAGACATCTTTTAATCTAACATTCATTGTACGCAGCAGTTTGCCGACCGCGTAAAGGGGCTACTCGCTCTTTATAGACTACAATAGAGCACGGGCCTTCCTAAGTATCGACGAACCTAATAGAGACGCAGACGCAACCAGAGAAGCGTTACGTTTCATGGACACGTTTACTATTGAAATTCCGAGGGCTATGTTCCACGCAGAGTAGAGTGACATTAATTCTTCCCACACATGTACCGCGAAATGATCACGAATAGAAAATTAGGTAAATTAGATGTGATATAGCGCTTTACACCGGCAATGGTCCTTCTCTTCTAACATTCGTGAACGGACTGGTTACGAGGGGAAAAATAGTGATACCAGAAGTACAACTCCAACACACGCCGTAAGGTGGTTCGCGGAGTATTCATATAGAACTAAGTCAGTTCAACATTTCAGAGAAGAGCGATTGTCGTTGTTATGGTCTTCAGTCCAGAGACTCGTTTGATGCAGCTCTCCATGCTACTCTATCCTGTGCAAGCTTCTTCATCTCCCAGTACCTACTGCAACCTACATCCATCTGAATCTGCTTAGTGTATTCATCTCTCGGTCTCCCTCTACGAGTTTTACCCTCCACGCTGCCCTCCAATGCTAAATTTGTGATCCCTTGATGCCTCAGAATATGCCCTACCAACCGATCCCTTCTTCTAGTTAAGTTGTGCCACAAATTTCTCTTCTCTCCAATTATATTCAATACCTTCTCATAAGTTATGTGATCTACCCATCTAATCTTCAGCAGTCTTCTGTAGCACCACATTTCGAAAACTTCTATTATCTTCTTATCTAAACTATTTATCGTCCACGTTTCACTTCCATACATGACTACACTCCATACAAATAATTTCAGAAACGACTTCCTGACACTTAAATCTATACACGATGTTAACAAATTTCTCTTTTTCAGAAACGCTTTCCTTGTGATTGCCTGTCTACATTTCACATCCTCTCTACTTCGACCATCATCAGTTATTTTGCTCCACAAACAGCAAAACCCATTTCCTAATCTAATTCCCGCAGCATCACCCGATTTAATTTGACTACATTCCATTATCCTCGTTTTGCTTCTGTTGATGTTTATCTTATATCCTCTTTTCAAGACACTGTCCATTCCGTTCAGCTGGTCTTCCAGGTCCTTTGCTGTCTCTGGCAGAATTACAATGTCATCGGCGAACCTCCAAGTTTTTATTTCTTCTTCATGGATTTTAATTCCTACTCCGAATTTTTGTTTTGTTTCCTTTACTGCTTGTGCAATATACAGATTGAATAACATCAGGGATAGGCTACAACCCTGCCTCACTCCCTTCCAAACCACTGCTTCCCTTTCATGCCCCTCGGCTCTAATAACTGCCATCTGGTTTCTGTACAAATTGTAAATAGCCTTTCGCTCCCTGTATTTTACCCCTGGCACCTTCAGAATTTGAAAGAGAGTATTCCAGTCAACATTGTCAAAAGCTTTCTCTAAGTCTACAAAGGCTAGACACGTGGGTTTGCCTTTCCTTAATTTACACTCCTGGAAATGGAAAAAAGAACACATTGACACCGGTGTGTCAGACCCACCATACTTGCTCCGGACACTGCGAGAGGGCTGTACAAGCAATGATCACACGCACGGCACAGCGGACACACCAGGAACCACGGTGTTGGCCGTCGAATGGCGCTAGCTGCGCAGCATTTGTGCACCGCCGCCGTCAGTGTCAGCCAGCTTGCCGTGGCATACGGAGCTCCATCGCAGTCTTTAACACTGGTAGCATGCCGCGACAGCGTGGACGTGAACCGTATGTGCAGTTGACGGACTTTGAGCGAGGGCGTATAGTGGGCATGCGGGAGGCCGGGTGGACGTACCGCCGAATTGCTCAACACGTGGGGCGTGAGGTCTCCACAGTACATCGATGTTGTCGCCAGTGGTCGGCGGAAGGTGCACGTGCCCGTCGACCTGGGACCGGACCGCAGCGACGCACGGATGCACGCCAAGACCGTAGGATCCTACGCAGTGCCGTAGGGGACCGCACCGCCACTTCCCAGCAAATTAGGGACACTGTTGCTCCTGGGGTATCGGCGAGGACCATTCGCAACCGTCTCCATGAAGCTGGGCTACGGACCCGTACACCGTTAGGCCGTCTTCCGCTCACGCCCCAACATCGTGCAGCCCGCCTCCAGTGGTGTCGCGACAGGCGTGAATGGAGGGCCGAATGGAGACGTGTCGTCTTCAGCGATGAGAGTCGCTTCTGCCTTGGTGCCAATGATGGTCGTATGCGTGTTTGGCGCCGTGCAAGTGAGCGCCACAATCAGGACTGCATACGACCGAGGCACACAGGGCCAACACCCGGCATCATGGTGTGGGGAGCGATCTCCTACACTGGCCGTACACCACTGGTGATCGTCGAGGGGACACTGAATGGTGCACGGTACATCCAAACCGTCATCGAACCCATCGTTCTACCATTCCTAGACCGGCAAGGGAACTTGCTGTTCCAACAGGACAATGCACGTCCGCATGTATCCCGTGCCACCCAACGTGCTCTAGAAGGTGTAAGCCAACTACCCTGGCCAGCAAGATCTCCGGATCTGTCCCCCATTGAGCATGTTTGGGACTGGATGAAGCGTCGTCTCACGCGGTCTGCACGTCCAGCACGAACGCTGGTCCAACTGACGCGCCAGGTGGAAATGGCATGGCAAGCCGTTCCACAGGACTACATCCAGCATCTCTACGATCGTCTTCATGGGAGAATAGCAGCCTGCATTGCTGCGAAAGGTGGATATACACTGTACTAGTGCCGACATTGTGCATGCTCTGTTGCCTGTGTCTATGTGCCTGTGGTTCTGTCAGTGTGATCATGTGATGTATCTGACTCCAGGAATGTGTCAATAAAGTTTCCCCTTCCTGGGACAATGAATTCACGGTGTTCTTATTTCAATTTCCAGGAGTGTATTTTCTAGGGTAAGTCGTAGGGTCAGTATTGCCTCATGTGTTCAAACATTTCTACGGTATCCAGAATGATCTTCCCGAGGTCGGCTTCTACCAGTTTTTCCATTCGTCTGTAAAGAACTCGCGTTAGTATTTTGCAGCCGTGGCTTGTTAAACTGATAGTTCGGTAATTTTCACATCTATCAACACCTGCGTTAGCACTGCATTTCTAGGTATTTCTTTGAGTCCACTGGTTTACTAGTGCTGGCGTAATTTATGTAGCATGTTGGTACAGTGTTACACTTCTGACAATACTTTATTGAATTACAGCCCAAACTATCGAGTGTAACAGCATAGTGCCAACAGCGCACTTCACGTGATTTCGGTCATGTGGTAAGTGATATTATAAGGAGAAAATGCGGAAATAGACTCGAAGTCTGTGACAGCGTCTTGAAATGCATGAAACTAATAACGCGAGTTGAAAGTGTAAAAGGTTACGGTACACATGCCACGGTCATCAGGTACTGGTAAATCCCCAACTCTCGACGTTTAGTCAACAACCGAACAGATCGGCAACCTCCATCAGTGTCCTGTGAGCGCCTTTAACTGAAGGGATGAGTTCCTTAATTTGCACAACGAAATGAATAGCTACGGAGAGCTGTAAAGCTGTGTGGTAAGACCGCAGCTGAGTGAGACTGCAATTTCTCCTGGGCCATGTCATTTCGACATATCCGTGGCAAAATCGCGCCACGTTATCTGGAGCGGAGTCGCGGGACAGGTCTCTGGCGGTGACATGCGCGTCAGCACCCGTCTGCATCTGAGCGATTAGATAGACACACAGACTCCCGGCTGCGCCATCAAAGGGTCGCCGCCGACAAAAGACGCGGTCGGGAGACACGTCTCTTCGACCTGGAGATCTTGTCGATAAGAGAGTGTCAATTGCCGTAAACATGTCGCGTGCTTGTTTGTATAAGGAAACATGTGGTTTAGTTGCAAGCATATTTAACATTTTTTGCTGGGTGTAACTTGTTCCCCAACCTGGCTCCCCTCACACACACTTTTTAAATCCTCGTCCTCTAAATTGACGAATGCACGTAAGTCATGAGAAATTAAACTCTATGCCGAACTCTGACTCCAACCTGTATCACCTGTACTTTATGGAGCAGTTAGCTTCGTGTCCTGGGTTGACATAATATACATTACACTGGAGGTTCAGGAGTTCTCAGCCATTTTCGCTGATTTCATTTCATGTCACTGCATCTTTATGAACCTAACGCTCGTTGACTCAGTTTCTTCTCAGTGAAATTAAGTCAATTTAAAACTCGCGTGGATTTACGAATTTTTACGTGGGTGGAAAACTTACTTGTTGGTGTTGTTAAGGCTACTATAAGAACTTTGTCGTTTAAGGCAAAAAGAAATTGCTGAATGCCAGGTATAGGTGCGTGTAGGACGCTACAGGCGTAGGACACAGCACACGTCATAAATAAAGCCTGAAAGAAAAGCTGCGTACAACAAATTCGCATTCAAAAGTAGAGCATGACTGAAATGGACCGGATGGAATCACCGTCTGTTTTGAACCTATCCTCTGAATGGCGTGGAGATTCGCGAGGGTTGGCACGTGGTTAGAGATCCAGTTTAAATTGTAGGCCGATTTACTGGGATAAGTAGGCATAGCCAAGCCGACGAAATGGTGTCCAAGAAAGACATACACGCGGCCGTCGAATCACACCGAATTATTAATGATACATTATGTGATAAAAAGTATCCGGACGCCCCTAAAAACATACGTTTTTCATATAAGATGCTTTGTGCCTCCACCTATTGCCAGGTACTCCATATCAGCGACCTCAGTAGTCATTAGACATCGTGTGAGAGCAGAATGGGGAGCTCCGCGGAACTCATGGACTTCGAACGTGGTCAGGTGATCAGTTGTCACTTGTGTCATATCTCTGTACGCGAGATTTCCACACTCCCAAACATCCCTAGGTCCACTGTTTCCGATGTGATAGTGAAGTGGAAACGTGAAGGGACACGTACAGCACAAAAGCATACAGGTCGACCTCGTCTGTTCACTTACAGACTGGCGACAGTTGAAGAGGGTCGTAATGTGTAATAAGCAGACATCTATCCAGATCATCACACAGCAATTCCAAACTGCATCAGGATCCACTGCAAGTACTATGACAGTCGGGAGGTGAGGAAACTTGGATTTTATGGTCGAGCGGCTGCTCATAAGCCACCCATCACACCGGTAAATGCCAAACGACGCCTTGCGTGATGTAAGGAGCGTAAACATTGGGCGACTGAACAGTGGAAAAACGTTGTGTGGCGCGACGAATCACGGTACACAATGTGGCGATCCGATGGCAGGGTGTGGGTATGGCGAATGCCCGATGAACTTCATCTGCCAGCGTGTGTAGTGCCGACAGTAAAATTCGGAGGCGGTGGTGTTATGGTGTGGTAGCGTTTTTTATGGAGGGGTATTGCATCCCTTGTTGTTTTGCGTGTCACTATCACAGCACAGGCCTACATTGATGTTTTAAGCGCCTTCTTGTTTCACAGTGGTGAAGAGCAATTCAGGAATGGCGATTGCATCTTTCAACAAGATCGAGCACCTGGTCATAATGCACGGCCTGTGGCGGAGTTGTTACACGACAATAACATCCCTGTAATGGACTGGCCTTCACAGAGTCCTGACCTGAATCCTACATAACAGCTTTGGGATGTTTTGGAACGCAGACTTAGTTTCAGGCCTCACCCACCGACATCAATACCTCTGCTCAGTGCAGCGCTTCGTGAAGAATGGGCTGCCATTCCCCAAGAAACCTTCCAGCACCTGACTGAACGTAAGCCTGCGAGAGTGGAAGCTGTCATCATGGCTAAGGATGGGCCAACACCATACTGAATTCCAGCATCACCGATGGAGGGCGCCACGAACTTGTAAGTCATTTTCAGCCACGTGTTCGGATGCTTTTGATCACGTAGTGTATTAGAGTTTAGCTGAAGTGAAAAAGGTTGTCTCAATTTTTGTAGTACAATTAATGTCAGTTACCACTGTTATTACCCTGTGCAGCAACACAATAGATCTAAAATTCTATTTGTAATTCTGTCTAGTAGATCCACTGGAGTTTCTTATGGAACAGAACTCTCTTTCTACTCATCTGATTTTTCAAGGCATGTATATTTAAGTCAGAACTTTTCTGCTGTGTGGTGATGATATCTATGTTTCAACAGTGATTAATTAAACAGTGCTCCGCTACATCTGAAACGAAAAATTACAATCAGTGTCTGATATGAGTTTCGATTTGCCGCAGTCAGGCTGGGAATTTTAATGCGAAAATCATTCGAAAACAGTACTGCTCTGTGAGAAATCCATATTGAAAATTATTAGGGAAAAAGTGAATCAGGGAAAATTCTTTAGTTAGTGTTTTTTCTCAATTCCTAGAGATAAGAAAAGAACGGGACGACTCCGTAATGGATGCTGTGTGCATTGAATGACTACACAATAATTTATTAGCATCTGGGAGCGTAAATTTATAGCTTGGAGCTTTATCTGAGTACAGCAGCCCGTTTTGTATTATAGTGAGATAGGGGAGAGAGTGTCCCGGACATGATACGTTAATTGGGGTGCCTAACATTAAAACAAAAGTGTTTTTTCTTGCAGCAGGATCTTCTAGTGAAATTTCAATCACCAACTTTCTCATTCGATTGGGAAAATATTCTGTTGGCGCCCACCTACATAAGGAGAAATGATCATCGTGATAAAATAGGAGAAATCAGAGCTCGCAAAAAGATTTCAGTGCTATTTTTTCCCACGGGTCATTTGAGAGTGGAACAGTAGAGAAATAGCACTTAATAGTGAATCGTAGAGTAATCATGTAGATGTAAATTTATTTTCAGGAATTGGAACGTCGTTTCAGAGGTGAGTAGTACAAATTACGATACTGGGCCGATTTTCACGGTAACATCTGCGTGCAGCGACAGAAGTATCGAATTTTTGAGCCTAAACTCTGCACGTGGAAACGGAGTGGCATTGGCCGTCAGTGTCACGACGTCTTCCAACATGAAGTGACGCTACGAAGAATAATATACGGTTGGCGTAGAGAAACGAGCTGCAGATGACAGAAATTTATCTCGTTACTGTACTGCAGCTCTCTGCAAATCACTCTTTAGTGCGAAGCCTTTAATAGCAAGGAACAACATTTAATTTAATTATATAATTAGTTTAGCCCCCCATGAACCATGGACCTTGCCGTTGGTGGGGAAGCTTGCGTGCCTCAGCAATACAGATGGCCGTACCGTAGGTGCAACCGCAACGGAGGGGTATCTGTTGAGAGGCCACACAAACGTGTGGTTCCTGAAGAGGGCAGCAGCCTTTTCAGTAGTTGCAGGGGCAACAGTCTGGATGATTGACTGATCTGGCCTTGTAACATTAACCAAAACGGCCTTGCTGTGCTGGTACCGCGAACGGCTGAAAGCGAGGGGAAACTACAGCCGTAATTTTTTCCGAGGACATGCAGCTTTACTGTATGATTAAATGATGATGGCGTCCTCTTGGGTAAAATATTCCGGAGGTAAAATAGTCCCCCATTCGGATCTCCGGGCGGGGACTACTCAAGAGGACGTCGTTATCAGGAGAGAGAAAACTGGCGTTCTACGGATCGGAGCGTGGAATGTCAGATCCCTTAATCGGGCAGGTAGGTTAGAAAATTTAAAAAAGGAAATGGATAGGTTAAAGTTAGATATAGTGGGAATTAGTGAAGTTCGGTGGCAGGAGGAACAAGACTTTTGGTCAGGTGATTACAGGGTTATAAATACAAAATCAAATAGGGGTAATGCAGGAGTAGCTTTAATAATGAATAAAAAAAAATAGGAGTGCGGGTTTGCTACTACAAACAGCATAGTGAACGCATTATTGTGGCCAAGATAGACACAAAGCCCATGCCTACTACAGTAGTACAAGTTTATCTGCCAACTAGCTCTGGAGATAATGATGAAATAAAAGAAATTATTCAGGTAGTAAAGGGAGACGAAAATTTAGTAGTCATGGGTGACTGGAATTCGTCAGTAGGAAAAGGGAGAGAAGGAAACATAGTAGGTGAATATTGATTGGGGGGAAGAAATGAAAGAGGAAGCCGCCGAGTAGATTTTTGCACAGAGCATAACTTAATCATAGCTAACACTTGGTTCAAGAATCATAAAAGAAGGTTGTATACCTGGAAGAATCCTGCAGATACTAAAAGGTGTCAGATAGATTATATAACGGTAAGACAGAGATTTAGGAACCAGGTTTTAAATTGTAAGACATTTACAGGGGCAGATGTGGATTCTGACCACAATCTATTGGTTATGAACTGCAGATTGAAACTGAAGAAACTGCAAAAAGGTGGGAATTTAAGGAGATGGGACCTGGATAAACTGAAAGAACCAGAGGTTGTAGAGAGTTTCAGGGAGAGCATAAGGGAACAATTGACAGGAATGGGGGAAGGAAATACAGTAGAAGAAGAATGGGTAGCTCTGAGGGATGAAGTAGTGAAGGCAGCGGAGGATCAAGTAAGTAAAAAGACGAGGGCTAGTAGAAATCCTTGGGTAACAAAAGAAATATTGAATTTAATTGATGAAAGGAGAAAATATAAAAATGCAATAAATGAAGCAGGCAAAAAGGAATACAAACGTCTCAAAAATGAGATCGACAGGAAGTGCAAAATGGCTAAGCAGGGGTGGCTAGAGGGCAGATGTAAGGATGTAGAGGTTTGTCTCCTAGGGGTAAGATAGATACTGCCTACAGGAAAATTAAAGAGACCTTTGGAGAGAAGAGAACCACTTGTATGAATATCAAGAGCTCAGATGGCAACCCAGTTCTAAGCAAAGAAGGGAAGGCAGAAAGGTGGAAGGAGTATATAGAGGGTTTATACAAGGGCGATGTACTTGAGGACAATAATATGGAAATGGAAGAGGATGTAGATGAAGACGAAATGGGAGATAAGATACTGCGTGAAGAGGTTGACAGAGCACTGAAAGACCTGAGTCGAAACAAGGCCCCGGGAGTAGACAACATTCCATTAGAACTACTGATGGCCTTGGGAGAGCCAGTCATGACAAAACTCTACCATCTGGTGAGCAAGATGTATGAGACAGGCGAAATACCCTCAGACTTCAAGAAGAATATAATAATTCCAATCCCAAAGAAAGCAGGTGTTGACAGATGTGAAAATTACCGAACTATCAGTTTAATAAGTCACAGCTGCAAAATACTAACGCGAATTCTTTACAGACGAATGGAAAAACTGGTAGAAGCGGACCTCGGGGAAGATCAGTTTGGATTCCGTAGAAATGTTGGAACACGTGAGGCAATACTAACCTTACGCCTTATCTTAGAAGAAAGATTAAGAAAAGGCAAACCTACGTTTCTAGCATTTGTAGACTTAGAGAAAGCCTTTGACAATGTTAACTGGAATACTCTCTTTCAAATTCTGAAGGTGGCAGGGATAAAATACAGGGAGCGAAAGGCTATTCACAATTTGTACAGAAACCAGGTGGCAGTTATAAGAGCCGAGGGGCATGAAAGGGAAGCAGTAGTTGGGAAAGGAGTGAGACAGGGTTGTAGCCTCTCCCCGATGTTATTCAATCTGTATATTGAGCAAGCAGTAAAGGAAACAAAAGAAAAATTCGGAGTAGGTATTAAAATTCATGGAGAAGAAATAAAAACTTTGAGGTTCGGCGATGACATTGTAATTCTGTCAGAGACAGCAAAGGACTTGGAAGAGCAGTTGAACGGAATGGACCGTGTCTTGAAAGGAGGATATAAGATGAACATCAACAAAAGCAAAACGAGGATAATGGAATGTAGTCAAATTAAATCGGGTTATGCTGCGGGAATTAGATAAGGAAATTAGACACTTAAAGTAGTAAAGGAGTTTTGCTATTTAGGGAGTAAAATAACTGATGATGGTCGAAGTAGAGAGGATATAAAATGTAGACTGCCAATGGCAAGGAAATCGTTTCTGAAGAAGAGAAATTTGTTAACATCGAGTATAGATTTAAGTGTCAGGAAGTCGTTTCTGAAAGTATTTGTATGGAGTGTAGTCATGTATGGAAGTGAAACATGGACGATAACTAGTTTGGACAAGAAGAGAATAGAAGCTTTCGAAATGTGGTGCTACAAAAGAATGCTGAAAATGAGGTGGGTAGATCACGCAACTAATGAGGAGGTATTGAACAGGATTGGGGAGAAGAGAAGTTTGTGGCACAACTTGACTAGAAGAAGGGATCGGTTGGTAGGACATGTTTTGAGGCATCAAGGGATCACAAATTTAGCATTGGAGGGCAGCATGGAGGGTAAAAATCGTAGAGGGAGACCAAGAGATGAATACACTAAGCAGATTCAGAAGGATGTAGGTTGCAGTAAGTACTCGGAGATGAAGAAGCTTGCACAGGATAGAGTAGCATGGAGAGCTGCATCAAACCAGTCTCAGGACTGAAGACCACAACAACAACAACAACAACAATTAGTTTAGTGGTTTTGCAGATTTTTTTTTTCATTTATGCATGAACACTTTAGATTGAAATACAGCCAATGAAGACCTCAAACTTTCTCAATGAAGCTGACTTCTGGTGATTAATAGTGCTGTTGTTCTCAAAATTAATTACATTTTACCAAAATTCGCTGATTATATCCATTTGAAGTACATTAGCTGCATTTCTAGTGCACAACATATTACCATAAGTACTATACAATTCACGCTGTCGTAGTACTAACAGTCTGAGAAAAAAACTATTGACTCAGCACTGCACGTTTTCTCAGTATGTTACAGCTCATTTAAAGAATATCTCTGAGCTTTCGTGCTTCTGGTTAGGCAATTTGTGAGCCGATATCAAAGGTTATTGTGATAAAGGTGTGATGTCTAAGCCACTTTCTAGTTAGTATTATAGCTGGTCAGCGAATGGCTTCAGATTCAATTAATTCCAACGCTTCGCTTTCGGACACCCCGTAAAAAGTGAAACCTTATGAAGTTGATACTTGTTATACTTCATAATTCTCGTACTTTTCAATGAACTGGTTTCCACGAACAGAACAGTGACTTTTTCATATTTTGCGATCAATGACCGTATTTCATGAAAGATGTGAGCAGAACAGCCGATTTTCAAAAATGTTGGATTTCTAATCTAGGCTGCCTGATCAATTTTGCCATCATTTTCGTCTAGTGTAATAATGTCATTAAGAATTCTCAATAACTTTAGCGATATGGATTCTAGGCTATAGGCAGTTTACAAAACTTCTAAAGCCCGGATAACAAGATAAATCCTTTTATTTCGCTAACAACTTTTTCTATAATACAGAGATAGAAAGAACGCAACTAAGCCGCAGAAGCGCGTTCTGCCGATACGGACGAATGAGCGCACTTTAAAATTCCAACCACAACGAAGCGTTTGAAATAAATCAACACTTTCCACAGAGCTTGCCAACCGATAATGAAACAATCCGATTTTAGAAGCAAGAGATTTTCCACGCGCCAGTTGGCGCCGAATATCCATTAAACATTTACGCACCTATATACTGCTATTCTGCCAATCTGGATACCAATAAATTGTTTCCTCGTACCTGTTTTTCTTTATCGTTTGATGCATTTATTAATGTGTGTACATTTACGGAACCTCTAGCAGCGCATGTTGCTCCCTACATTAACTCTCTGCTGATTGGTTAGCCTCAATAAAACTGTAACCGATCTACTGAGCTACGTGAAATAGTGATTATATGTCTGAACTTGCGTTTGCATAATTCAGTCCCCGTATGCTCAGACGAGATCTCCGTGTATCTGCTTACGCGAATGCCGGGATGATTCATCTGAAAAGAACCTGCTTATTTTTTTCTCTATCTTCTCCAAATCTTTGAAATGGATCAAATGGCTCTGAGCACTATCGGACTTACCATCAGAGGTCATCAGTCCTATAGACTTAGAACTACTTAAACCTGACTAACCTAAGGACATCACACACATCCATGCCAAAGGCAGGATTCGAACCTGCGACCGTAACACCTGCGCGGCTCCAGGCTGAAGTGCCTAGAACCGCTCGGCTACAAAGACGGCAGAATTATAAACATGTAGATGAATGTATAAACACCTGAGGATGGGCGCAAGCCCGAAACTGGTCCTATGTCAAATAAATAACCTTTTATTGTGGCTGGTAGCGGACATTTTTCTATGCCCTATAAAGGAACAGTCACGGAGTTCAACAGCATCCACTAAGGATAAAATTCATTAGAGGTCACTACGATTTTGAATGTGGTGCGTATTACATAATGTATTGTTGCATAGGAAATGTAGCTAACATTTTGAATTTTTCTGTAGGCTTGTTGTTGTTGTGGTCTTCAGTCCTGAGACTGGTTTGATGCAGCTCTCCATGCTACTCTATCCTGTGCAAGCTTCTACATCTCCCAGTACCTACTGCAACCTACATCCTTCTGAATCTGCTTAGTGTATTCATCTCTTGGTCTCCCTCTACGATTTTTACCCTCCATGCTGCCCTCCAATGCTAAATTTGTGATCCCTTGATGCCTCAAAACATGTCCTACCAACCGATCCCTTCTTCTAGTCAAGTTGTGCCACAAACTTCTCTTCTCCCCAATCCTGTTCAATACCTCCTCATTAGTTACGTGATTTACCCACCTTATCTTCAGCATTCTTCTGTAGCACCACATTTCGAAAGCTTCTATTCTCTTCTCGTTCAAACTAGTTATCGTCCATGTTTCACTTCCATACATGGCTACACTCCATACAAATACTTTCAGAAACGACTTCCTGACACTTAAATCTATACTCGATGTTAACAAATTTCTCTTCTTCAGAAACGATTTCCTTGCCATTGGCAGTCTACATTTTATATCCTCTCTACTTCGACCATCATCAGTTATTTTACTCCCTAAATAGCAAAACTCCTTTACCACTTTAAGTGCCTCATTTCCTAATCTAATTCCCTCAGCATCACCCGATTTAATTTGACTACATTCCATTATCCTCGTTTTGCTTTTGTTGATGTTCATCTTATATCCTCCTTTCAAGACACTGCCCATTCCGTTCAACTGCTCTTCCAAGTCCTTTGCTGTCTCTGACAGAATTACAATGTCATCGGCAAACCTCAAAGTTTTTACTTCTTCTCCATGAATTTTAATACCTACTCCGAATTTTTCTTTTGTTTCCTTTACTGCTTGCTCAATATACAGATTGAATAACATCGGGGAGAGGCTACAACCCTGTCTCACTCCCTTCCCAACCACTGCTTCCCTTTTATGTCCCTCGACTCTTATAACTGCCATCTGATTTCTGTACAAATTGTAAATAGCCTTTCGCTCCCTGTATTTTATACCTGCCACTTTCAGAATTTGAAAGAGAGTATTCCAGTTAACATTGTCAAAAGCTTTCTCTAAGTCTACAAATGCTAGAAACGTAGGTTTACCTTTTCTTAATCTTTCTTCTAAGATAAGTTAGTATTGCCTCACGTGTTCCAACATTTCTACGGAATCCAAACTGATCTTCCCCGAGGTCCGCTTCTACCAGTTTTTCCATTCGTCTGTAAAGAATTCGCGTTAGTATTTTGCAGCTGTGACTTATTAAACTGATAGTTCGGTAATTTTCACATCTGTCAACACCTGCTTTCTTTGGGATTGGAATTATTATATTCTTCTTGAAGTCTGAGGGTATTTCGCCTGTCTCATACATCTTGCTCACCAGATGGTAGAGTTTTGTCATGACTGGCTCTCCCAAGGCCATCAGTAGTTCTAATGGAATGTTGTCTACTCCCGGGGCCTTGTTTCGACTCAGGTCTTTCAGTGCTCTGTCAACCTCTTCACGCAGTATCTTATCTCCCATTTCGTCTTCATCTACATCCTCTTCCATTTCCATATTATTGTCCTCAAGTACATCGCCCTTGTATAAACCCTCTATATACTCCTTCCACCTTTCTGCCTTCCCTTCTTTGCTTAGAACTGGGTTGCCATCTGAGCTCTTGATATTCATACAAGTGGTTCTCTTCTCTCCAAAGGTCTCTTTAATTTTCCTGTAGGCAGTATCTATCTTACCCCTAGGAGACAAACCTCTACATCCTTACATCTGCCCTCTAGCCACCCCTGCTTAGCCATTTTGCACTTCCTGTCGATCTCATTTTTGAGACGTTTGTATTCCTTTTTGCCTGCTTCATTTATTGCATTTTTATATTTTCTCCTTTCATCAATTAAATTCAATATTTCTTTTGTTACCCAAGGATTTCTACTAGCCCTCGTCTTTTTACTTACTTGATCCTCCGCTGCCTTCACTACTTCATCCCTCAGAGCTACCCATTCTTCTTCTACTGTATTTCCTTCCCCCATTCCTGTCAATTGTTCCCTTATGCTCTCCCTGAAACTCTCTACAACCTCTGGTTCTTTCAGTTTATCCAGGTCCCATCTCCTTAAATTCCCACCTTTTTGCAGTTTCTTCAGTTTCAATCTGCAGTTCATAACCAATAGATTGTGGTCAGAATCCACATCTGCCCCTGTAAATGTCTTACAATTTAAAACCTGGTTCCTAAATCTCTGTCTTACCGTTATATAATCTATCTGACACCTTTTAGTATCTGCAGGATTCTTCCAGGTATACAACCTTCTTTTATGATTCTTGAACCAAGTGTTAGCTATGATTAAGTTATGCTCTGTGCAAAAATCTACTCGGCGGCTTCCTCTTTCATTTCTTCCCCCCAATCAATATTCACCTACTATGTTTCCTTCTCTCCCTTTTCCTACTGACGAATTCCAGTCACCCATGACTACTAAATTTTCGTCTCCCTTTACTACCTGAATAATTTCTTTTATTTCATCATTATCTCCAGAGCTAGTTGGCAGATAAACTTGTACTACTGTAGTAGGCATGGGCTTTGTGTCTATCTTGGCCACAATAATGCGTTCACTATGCTGTTTGTAGTAGCAAACCCGCACTCCTATTTTTTTTTATTCATTATTAAAGCTACTCCTGCATTACCCCTATTTGATTTTGTATTTATAACCCTGTAATCACCTGACCAAAAGTCTTGTTCCTCCTGCCACCGAACTTCACTAATTCCCACTATATCTAACTTTAACCTATCCATTTCCTTTTTTAAATTTTCTAACCTACCTGCCCGATTAAGGGATCTGACATTCCACGCTCCGATCCGTAGAACGCCAGTTTTCTTTCTCCTGATAACGACGTCCTCTTGAGTAGTCCCCGCCCGGAGATCCGAATGGGGGACTATTTTACCTCCGGAATATTTTACCCAAGAGGACGCCATCATCATTTAATCATACAGTAAAGCTGCATGTCCTCGGGAAAAATTACGGCTGCAGTTTCCCCTTGCTTTCAGCCGTTCGCAGTACCAGCACAGCAAGGCTGTTTTGGTTAATGTTACAAGGCCAGATCACTCAATCATCCAGACTGTTGCCCCTGCAACTACTGAAAAGGCTTCTGCCCCTCTTCAGGAACCATATGTTTGTCTGGCCTCTCAACAGATACCTCTCCGCTGTGGTTGCACCTACGGTACGGCCATCTGTATCGCTGAGGCACGCAAGCCTCCCCACCAACGGCAAGGTCCATGGTTCATGGGGGGGTCTGTAGACTTGGGAAGAGTCATTTGTCACCAATCTCGATAAAATTGATCTGACACAACACACTCATTTCCGATCGCGCCGTGCCGGCCATAAAGCAAAAGTGAAATATCCACAACATTGCTCATATTTCATAAACGGTTTCAGATATCAAAATGAGATCTTGGTAAATGAAATAGCAATGCCAAAATTAGAGTATTTTGCCCCATGGTTATTATACGAAACTTCATTATCTATCGTGTTATTTCGCTAACTACGGACTTTTTCAGTGAAAGAATATAAGTATTAAGGGCCATCGATAGTTAGTGACGCGAAAAATTCCATGGCTTTTGGAACAACGTAAGTGAAGACGTTACACTTCTTTTGTATTGTGGATGCGCTTTTTCATAAGCTATTGACCTTACTCGTTCTCAGTTCCTCTCTTAATAAACCACTGTTTCATAATTCTCTCGCAATAGTGTCTGCACAACATGTTAGTGAGGTGAGACTGTGTAAACTGCGCTGTTCTGGCAAAAAAAGTAAATTTTGATGTGGCAACCCGAGAAATGTATAGCTTCTTCTCAAACTTCGCCACTCATCACGCTTCTCTGAAAGTCACAAATGGTTAATAAGCCAGGCGAAAATAAATTATTTCTTTTTCGGCGGAGTTCTTTTTAGATAACAACCAAAGCAGCAGTGACAGCAGATCTTTTTGAATGGTCACCGTGCAAGTGTGGGTGTGGAGGGGCTCCACTTAATATTTGCAAAAAATGTGATGGTAGGCTTGAGTGTAGCACGGCACTTCCCCTCCAGCGGTCGGCATTTCCCCTACAACACCTGCCTGTAGCCCCCACTACTACCACTCCCATCACGAATGCCCTGTCGTCGGTATATCTACCAGCCATAGCATTCCACGTCGATTTTATCACTCGCTATACAGCCAATATAGCTCCCTCTGATTTTCATCTCTGCTCACACGAGCCGCTGACTTTGAAGACAGGCTGCTACGGTCGCAGGTTCGAATCCTGCCTCGGGCATGGCTGTGTGTGATGTCCTTAGGTTAGTTAGGTTTAAGTCTGATGACGTCAGATGTTAAGTCCCACAGTGCTTAGAGCCACTATGAAGGCAATATTTTGGCACAGGCAAACAGCTACAGACCAGTGTAGAGAATTGGCGGAAAGCACAGGTGGATATCTTCTATGACGAGGGTATTTGAAACTTGGTACAAGGCTACGACAAATGTCTAAGTTGGAGCGGCGACTATATAGAGAAGTAGCTGGAAGGTGTAGCTAACTGCTGTAAAAAAAAAAAACAAAAAACAATAAAACAAAATAAAAAAAAAACATTTTAGATTCTTTGTTTCTATTTCGTTGCCAACCGGATCTTACTTTCCGAATAACTCTTGTAGTTGACTGTATTATGTCACGGTAATATCAGGAGGCTATGGAGCTTCCAGTTGACAGTCTGTGATACAGGAACATTAGACGCTGATTCCAGGTGACACATTTTCCCAACGTTGGATAGCTTGGCGGAGAATTTCGGTGCAGAAGTCTCCATTTTGGGTATTGAGGAAACGTTTCTCCTCAAAAATCACCTCGTACTCATACTGGGAATACCTGTCACGCAATAGTTTCTCCGTCCACATATAGAGGAAGAAGTCACTGGCTGTCATGCGAGAGTATTGGCTGGGGGGAAAAATCGGATAGCATAAAGAGGTAGCATACGTAACTGAGTTCTGAACGGAGTGAGTTAAGGCTTTGTCGCAGTGCAAGAACAGCGACACTTCGTCTTAACAATCTTGTGCAACTCTGTCGGGAGTTTCCAGCAGTTTGCTCCTGTAACGGTTAGCCCCTTACAAGCGTTGTGTTTGCGTGACACCATGGCAGTCCCGAGCGTCACCTTTCCGATTATGGTTGAAAAGTCGTTCTTTTCGGCGGTGATGAATCCACATATTTCAAGTGCTTGCTTTCCTCCATTGCTGCGGGATCGTAGAGATACGACCACCGTTCGTCCATTGTGACTAGGAGCTAAAGAGGTCATCTCGATTGGCTTGGCGTAGCTGCTACGTTTCCACTTCTGCCTCGGTCTGGCGGGTTTTATGAATTGGATGTGAGCAGTAGCGGACTCCAGTGGCCTGCAGCCTTTGTGACATTTAGAATGTGCAAGATGATGAATACTGATATACGACTATTATTCCAAATTCTCCACTATCGCCTCGAATGTCGGCCTTCGAACATTGGAATCACAACTTTTCTTACGATTCCAGGGTCTTCGAAGAGAGAAGCTCTAACACTCTGCTATTTGACATTCACATTTGCTGGGCGACTAATGAACCGTTTGCACCACCTCACCACTGTGTCAACTAATGGTGCATTGGGACCATACACTTCCACCAACACCGTACAGATCTTTTGATCATTGTGCGCCTCCAAATGGCCAAAACAAATTACCGCAAGGTACTCCATCAATGAGTTCCCCCATTAAGTATTGGCGTCTCTGGCGCCACTCTACAGTAATGTGGCACAGGTATTTCACTGTGTGTCAAGCTCTGCAATCACACAATTACGTAACTACACAATTGGCCATTAAAATTACTACACCAAGAAGAAATGCAGACGATAAACGGGTATTCATTGGACAAATATATTATACTAGAACTGACATTTGGTTACATTTCACGCAATGTGGGTGCATAGATCCTGAGAAATCAGTACCCAGGACAATCAACGCTGGCCGTAATAACGGCCTTGATACCCCTGGGCATTGAGTCAAACAGAGCTTGGATGGCGTGTATAGGTATAGCTGCCCATGCAGCTTCGACACGATACCACAGTTCACGAAGAATAGTGACTGGCGTATTGTGACAAGCCACTTGCTCGGCCACAAATGACCAGACGTTTTCAGTTGGTGAGAGATCTGGAGAATGAGCTGGCCAGGGCAGCAATAAAACGTTTTCTGTATACAGAAAGGCCCGTATAGGACCTGCAACATGCTGTCGTGCATTATCCTTCTGAAATGTAGGGCTTCGCAGCGATCGAATGAAGGGTAGAGCCACGGGTCGTGACACATCTGAAATGTAGCATCCACTGTTCAAAGTGGCGTCAATGCGAACAAGAGGTGACCGAGACGTGTAACCAATTGCACACCATACCATCACGCCGGGCGATACGCCAGTATGGCGATGACGAATACACGCTTACAATATGCGTTCATCGCGATGTCGCCAAACACGGATGCGACCATCATGATACTGTAAACAGAACCTGGATTCATCCGAAAAAATGACGTTGTGCCATTCGTGCACCCAGGTTCGTCCAGCGTCAAGGGTAACCGCAGCCATGGTCTCCGAGCTCATAGTCCATGCTGCTGCAAACGTCGTTGAACTGTTCGTGCAGATGATCGTTGTCTTGCAAACGTCCACATCCGTTGACTCAGGGATCGAGACGTGGCTGCACGATCCGTTACAGCCATGCGGATAAGATGTCTGTCATCTCGACTGCTAGTGATACGAGGCCGTTGGGATCCAGCACGGCGTTCCGTATTACCCTCCTCAACCCACCGATTCCATTTTCTGCTAACAGTCGTTGGATCTTGACCATAATCTTCAAACGCGATAGGCCACAATCCGACCTTTATCAAAGTCGGGAAACGTGATGGTACGCATTTCTCCTCCTTACACGAGGCATCACAACAACGTTTCACCAGGCAACGCCGGTCAACTGCTGTTTGTGTATGAGAAATCGGTTGGAAACTTTCCTCATGTGAGCACGTTGTAGGTGTCGCCACCGGCGCCAACCTTGTGTGAATTCTCTGAAAAGCTAATCATTTGCATATCACAGCATCTTCTTCCTGTCGGTTAAATTTCGCGACTGTAGCACATCTTCGTGGTGTAGCAATTTTAATGGCCAGTAGTGTATTTTTTGGAGGTATTGATTAAAACTTTATGAGCACCCCTCGCAGTTATGGCTGGATTTGTACTCCAATGGTTTCGGACCAAGTCCAGAATCATCAGCACCATCTCATTCGCTATCACAAGTTTCATTACCACACCACATGCACAATGCATGGCTGGCCAGAGGATGGTTGGCCTGCAGAGAAGTGTTACTGAAACGTGGACTATTTATATTCAATCGCAGACAGGGACACGATCCTTAACTTTCCGATTTTGTGAAGAAATCACTGTAATAGCGCACGTATCGTTAATTTTTATAGGGCCTTTCCACAAAGTCCGTAGATACGTGAGAACTGAAGATGTACACTGTAAGTGGGGTAGTACTCCTCGCAGTTCGTGGCCATAGACAGTGCCTCTTGAAAGGAGTCTAGGGTGAATTCTTATTAAGAATCCACCATCAAAAATCCTCTGTAAGTGTAGTCAATCGGCGAAGGAAGTAGCTTACAAAACATCCGTTCGACAAAATCTTGAATACTGGTAGTCAGTGTGGGATCTGTACCAAATAGGACTGACAGCGGAAACAGAAAAGATCCAAAGAAGAGCGCAACGTTTCGTTACAGCGTCAGACAGGTGCTCAGTCAACTCCAGTGGAAGACGCTGTAAGAGAGGCATTCTGCATGACGTTATGGTCTACTGTTGAAGTTCCGAGAACGTACGTAGAGACTATGAAGATAAAATTAGAAAGATTCGAGTCCACACAGATGCTTACCACCAGTCGTTCTTCCCGTGAACCATCGCAACTGGAACAGAATAGAGGGAAGTGACACTGTTACGCGAAGTACTCTCAGCCACACGCCGTAAGGTGGCTTGCGGAGTATGGATGTAGATATGAAAGTACAAACGAAATAATGAAAATGATAAATATAGGATTCGTGTAGGACAGAAAGGAAAATTCAAAACCCCGTCAAGACGTCTTAGTTAACTTGCTCATACGGAGCACTAAGGTGAGATCTGGAAATATTCAGCTTGAAGAAAGACAACTTCTCAGCCAAGATTGCATTAGTAAAACCTTTATTTACGATGATCGGTTTCAGTAAACAGAGTTACCATCATCTAACCTCTGCACAGCTAAACACATATGGCCAATCTGCGCTATAAACATAACCCATATCTTAATTAGATGGACAGTTGACGTAAGGCGCGTTGGCATGTCGGAGTTCAAACCAGCATCATATTACAGAAGGCGGAGTACGTCTGCTTCGCTGCGGCTCTCTCGCATCAGTGAGGTATTCCATGACGTGTAATATGGGGCGGATGAACTTGGCGAAACATTTTATAAGGATTGGTTTTAACTTTGAATATATGGTATATATGGTTTTAACTTTGAAATGCCAATGCGTCTTACGTGAACTGCCCAGCTAATTAAGATATGGAGTACATTTATAGTGCAGATTGGCCACATGTACTAACCTGTACAGAGATCAGATGGTGGTAACTCTGTTTACAGAAACCGGTCGTCGAAAATAGAAGTTATACAGATACCATCCTGCCCGAGACGTCGTCTTTCTCCAAAGTCAACACGTCTGGGTGAAGATTTCTTGGCTTCATTTTTCTAAAGCTTCTCAGCGTAAGGGCTTTTCTACCAAGACCGAACTTCACAGCCGAGCGATTTCTTCTGCATTTTCTAAACCAGCTAGTGTTTCATCACTGATTTCCTTGTTATCGAGAGACTCGAATCTGGCATTTCTGGTGAAGAGATTCTCGGAGAGTGAAAACAAACGGAAGCTAGTTAAAGCACTACAGAAGTTTGTTTGCTTCTTGTAGGAGTCGCCGCCTATCTGCTGCCAGCCGCCTGTCCCCTGGATTGCAAGAACGCCGACACGGGACGACAACGCATCGGCAGCCGCTCGCCGTATCGACTGCGGCCGAGTTGCGCTGGCCGCGGGCTATTAATCTCTGCGGGAAATGGATTTCTTTCGCTACCTGATGCATCATTTATACGCGTCACGGCGACCGCAGAAGGAACGCGCTCCGCGAGCAAAGTGAATGGACGGACTCTGACGTCGGCCGTATGCGCACCACCGGAGAGAAATGGCCGCCGGAAGAATCCTCATTTTTCATACAGTCTAATTTATAGGTTAACACTGATATATCGCCCGTCCCGCTAGCCATATATTGCACGTTCGCTTACTGGCCGACGTGTAGAGGACAACATTTTCCCCCACAGGAAATATTCATTGTAATACAGATCCATAAAGAATATAACGCGTACGATGTATTCCGAATATAGCATGTAATACATTTACGTGAATATGAACAGTTACACCACTACCTACATCTATATCACAAAAGTCGCTTTACGGTATGTTGTAGGGTGAGCATCGTGTACCGTAACTACTGTTGAAGGGTCTTTACATGAGCCTCATCATCATTTTGCTTAACATTTAACTTAATGTACCCACCTCTGGCATTTAAATTCTGGACACAAACTGTAAACTACATAAAAAAGACTTAGCACCTGAGTGTGTCTGTAATGGCCGAAGGTTATCATCTTCATTTCATTTCACATTTTTCTAAGAGTTATGACAATTATCGGAGACCCACACGCGTATTCAATACATCTATGTGCAATATATCAGTTCATACATCCTTCCCTCCTCTCACCTGATGAATGAAAAGCATGAATAGGAGTGTACAAGATAAATTTCAGTATCTAGATCTGTGAGAGTAAAATAGTCTGCTACTGTGGCAGAATAGCAAACCCTATAAAGCACGCACTAGCTAGCAAAGAGGTTTCTGTTCGCCTAAGACGAAGCAGTTGCACAGGTTGGCGCCACACAATAGGGAGATCTCTGGGCATTTCCGCAGGAACAAGAGGCGGGGGTTCCGGGAAACGCAAGACGGACGACGGACGACACCGACCAAGTGTGAGCGTGATTATTCATAGTTAATTCATTATCTCATTTTTATAGATTTCAGCTCCAGTCAAAATTAACAACTTTCGCTCATTGCTCGTTGAGCGGTATATGGGATTTTTCTGGTTGATTTCGTAACACTGTAACCAGTTGAATTTGTCCATGCGTGCAAGCTATTGTTCTGCTTCATCTTTGTTGAGCCTTGTGCACTCGTGATGTATCATCTCAGTTCAGTCTGATATAGCTGGCTGGTGACCACGCGAGTATAATATAACTGAACGAATTTCTGAAATGTCGCTAATTTCAATTTCAGTTCGGAATCTACACTACACGCCATTAAAAATGCTACACCAAGAAGAAATGCAGATGATAGACAAGTATTCACTGGACAAATACGTTATACTAGAACTGACATGTGATTACGTTTTCACGCAATTTGGGTGCACAGACCCTGAGAAATCAGTACCCAGAACAACCACCTCTGGCCGTAATAGAGGCCTTGATACGCCTGGGCATTGAGTCAAACAGAGCTTGGATGGCGTGTTCAGGTACAACTGCCCATCCAGCTTCAACACGATACCACAGTTCATCAAGAGTAGTGACTGGCGTATTGTGACGAGCCACTTGCTCGGCCACCACTGACCAGACGTTTTCGGTTGGTGAGAGATCTGGAGAATGTGCTGACCAGGGCAGCAGTCGAACATTTTCTGTATCCAGAAATGCCCGTACAGGACCTGCAACATTCGGTCGTGCATTATACTGCTGAAATGTAGGGTTTCGCAGGGATCGAATGAAGGGTAGAGCCACGGATGGTAACACATCTGAAATGTAACGTCCTCTGTTCAAAGTGCCGTCAATGCGAACAAGAGTTGACCGAGACGTGTAACCAGTGGCACCCCATATCATCACGCCGGGTGATACGCCAGTATGGCGATGACGAATACACGCTTCCAATGTGCGTTCACCGCTATGTCGCCAAACACGGATGCGACCATCATGATGATGTGAACAGGACCTGGATTCATCCGCAAAAATGACGTTTTGCCATTCGTGCACCCAGGTTCGTCATTGAGTACACCATTGCAGGCGCTCCTGTCTGTGATACAGCGTCAAGGGTAACCGCATCCATGGTCCCCGAGCTGATAGTCCATGCTCCTGCAAACTTCGTCGAACTATTCGTGCAGATGGTTGTTGTCTTCCAAATGTCCCTATCTGTTGACTCTGGGATCGAGACGTGGCTGCCATGCGTTACAGCCATGCGGATAAGATGCCTGTCATCTCGACTGCTAGTGATACGAGGCCGTTGAGACCCAGCACTGAGTTTCGTATTACCCTCCTGAACCCACCGATTCCCTATTCTGCTAACAGTCATTGGATCTCGACCAACGCGAGCAGCAATTTCGCGATACAATAAACCGCAATCGTGATAGCCTACAATCCGATCTTTATCAAAGTAGGAAACGTGATGGTACGCATTTCTCCTCCTTACACGAGGCATCACAACAACGCTTCACCAGGCAACGCCGGTCAACTGCTGTTTGTGTATGAGAAATCGGTTGGCAACTTTCCTCATGTCAGCAGGTTGTAGGTGTCGCCATCGGCGCCAACCTTGCGTGAATGCTCTGAAAAGCTAATCATTTGCATATCACAGCGTCTTCTTCCCGTCGGCTAAATTTCGCGTCTGTAGCACGTCATCTTCGTGGTGTAGCAATTTTAATGGCCAGTAGTGTAGCATTTTATCCCTGATAGCTTCACAGTTTCGAAGAGTCTATTCCAGACAACGCTTTAAATCTAGAAATACTATAAACGTATATTTATCTATTTTTTTCAATTAATTGTGTACGGTAAGCGGCAGGCTAAGTTTTGGCTTCTCCAGAAAACAATTTTATGTTACGCCAGTGTCAGCCTCCACTACTCGATCCGTCCGTCTGCAGATTAACTACGGTGCTTTTCTCCAAGTCAATGACACTAGTGTAACATTCGCGTCGAGTGCCTTTCAGTCCTAGGCTGTAGAACTCCTCGCGTTGTCGGACCTATGGGCTGCAGACTATTATTCCCGCCGGACGGCCAGCTCAGATCGGCAAGCCGTATAGTCCAGCCCCAGCCAGCGGCGCCCTTTGGCGCGCGGCTCGTCGCCTAATTCCAGGCCTCGGCGCTAATAAGTTAATTAGCGAGCGCCGGCCGTTCTGGGCCCCAATAATTCCCGCGCGCCATGAAATAATCGCAGCGCGGTGGGATTAGGCTGCTCCGGCGCCGGCCGGACGTCACAACAAAACACGGCGGCGCTGCAGCCGCGGTAATTTGCGAGCAGCGCCGCACCTGAGCGCCCGCGCGCGCCTGAAATCGTAATGCGCGGGACAAGGCGGCCAGTGTCCGCGCAATTTGCGCTAGTGTCCGCCTTAAGCCCGGATCCCCGGCCATTAGCCATGCACAAAGGCCCGCGCCGGCCGGCGCATCGCTGGCGGCTAATCCAGCAGCGGCGACCACCCTGGCCCACGCACCAGGATTTTGTCCGCTCTGCTCGCGGCCGCCGAAAATTATTTACTTGCCGGAGGAGAGCAGGCAGAGCTCTGTATTCGCCGTGAAATTAAAGCGACGGGGCGACAGCGCATCCCGGAAGCTTGCTGTGTAAAATACGTAGTGCCTCACGGTTCCATACTTGGTCCGCCACTTTTTGTAACATACAGAAGTAAGTTAGTACCGATCGCAGAAGAGTAATTCAGAATTATCTGCACATATTGCAGGCACCGAAGCCAAATCGAAACACATGAAATTAATTCGCAGTTCCGAATATGGGCAATGAAAATTTGTGCCGGATCGGGTCTCGAACTGGATTTCCCGCCTTACGCGAACAGTCGCCTTGCTATTAGGCTATTCAAGCACACCTCACGGCCAGACATAATCATCTATATGTCGTCAATCATGTGTATCCAACCTGCACTCGTACCTTCATTATGTATATTGCCGTACAGGAGAAATCCGGGTTCGAGTACCGGTCCGGCACAAATTTTCATTGTCGTCATTCCATTATACGAGGGGCGTTTGAAAAGTCCTTGCAAAAATAAAAACTACTTACGTGTTTGGGGTAAACAAAAAATGTTCAAATGTGTGTGAAATCTTATGGGACTTAACTGCTAAGGTCATCAGTCCCTAAGCTTACACACTACTTAACCTAAATTATCCTAAGGACAAACACACACACCCATGCCCAAGGGAACACACTAACCTCCGCCGGGACTAGACGCACAGTCCATGACTGCACTGGGGTAAAGCTTCTTTATTTTTCGACATAGTCTCCTTTTAGACTTATACACTTCGTCCAACGCTGTTCTAATTTGTTGATCCCTTCCGGATAAAAGGAATTGTGCAAGTCTGCAAAATAGCGATTAGTTGCTGCAATCACCTCCTCTTTGTCGCGACAGCCATTTCTTCAAACTGGGGAGCCAAGTCTGGAGAATAGGGGGGATGTGAAACGAGTTGGAAACTTATTTCCAATAATTTTGCGACCACAACTGCTGAGGTGTGTGCTGGTGCATTGTCGTGATGGAAAAGGACCTTCCTGCGGTACAATCGCCGGCGTTTTTCTTGCAGCTCGGTTTTCATACGGTACAATAACAATGAATAATATGCAGCTATAATATTTTTACCCTCTTCCAGATAGTCGATGACGATTATCCCTTGCGAATCCCAAAAGACAGTCGCCATAACCTTTCCAGCTGAAGGAATGGTCTTCGCCTTTTTTTGATGCAGATTCCCCCTTGGTAAACAATTGTTTAGATTGCTGTTTGGTCTCAGGAGTATAGTAATGTATCCATGTTTCAACCACAGTGACGAAACGACGCTTTAAGTCCTGCGGATTCTTCCTGAACAGCTGCAAACCATCCTTGCAATACTTCACACGAATCCGTTTCTGGTCAAGCGTGAGCAATCGCGTAACCCATCTTGCGGATAGCTTTCTCATGTCCAAATGTTTATGCAGAATATTATGTACACGTTCATTCGAGATGCCCACAGCACTAGCAATCTCACGCACCTTAACTCTTCTGTCATCCATCACCATCATGGAGTTTATCAACGATTTCTGGAGTCGTAACCTCCACAGGGCGTCCAGGACGTTCAGCATCACTTGTGCCCATATGGCCACTCTGAAAATTTGGAAACCGCTTATAAACTGTTCTAATCGAAGGTTCAGAGTCACCGTAATGCTTATCAAGCTTCTCTTTAGTCTCCTGAGGTGTTTTGCATTTCATAAAGTTATATTTAATCACCACACGAAATTCTTTTTCGTCCATTTTTTGACAATCACTCGACTTTCTTGATTCACACGAATGCCAAACAAAGAAACAGATCAACATGGCTGAAACTTGGTGTGCGTTCTTTCCAGATATGCTACTAACAAAACATGACCTCGATACGCGCCGTACAGCTCATGGTTGTGCACATTCGCAACTGCGAATTAATTTCTGTATTTCATAACGGCTGCAGTCATCGCAGTGCCTGTTCCTTCGGAAACGCGTGCATGCTCTAACGAACATTGCATCGTAACATGAAATATCACGGACACTGCAATATCGTATAAACTCGAAACGTTCTTTTCGTCCGCTCCTCAGAGTTTCCGTAGCGTCGCACCGTGTCGTCCTTGTGGCCATAGTCGTGAGTCAATCACTCTCAGCTACGTGCGGCGTAAGGGCGCAAGAGGAAAATTACGTCACGAACTGCTCACGGGTTTGAATTGGAAACGTACTCTACCGGACCCTCACTAATTCTCTGCTCTGCTGCGCTATCAAATCAGTCTAAATAAGGGGCGCCAGCCTCGCTTTGACCTGCGAGGCAGAATTACACTTCAATCAATTTCATGCCTTTTCCGAGATCACTGAAATATATGCTCACAACCAACAGTTCAATACATTGCCTCGAACTGGCTACTACCAACTCCCTCTGATAATCATCACGCTCACAAAATAGGAATACAATTGGCAGTCAACAAGGGACGAGACTCATAAAAACATCACTCTCAAATGTCCACGGAAACAAATATAATTTGGTTAGTGGCTCCGCTATTTGATGGAAGGCTCAAATGGTTCAAATGGCTCTGAGCACTATGGGACTCAACATCTTAGGTCATAAGTCCCCTAGAACTTAGAACTACTTAAACCTAACTAACCTAAGGACATCACACACACCCATGCCCGAGGCAGGATTCGAACCTGCGACCGTAGCAGTCCCGCGGTTCCGGACTGCAGCGCCAGAACCGCTAGACCACCGCGGCCGGCTTGATGGAAGGGCTCTCCCTAACAAGAACGAGCACTTTCACTGAATTGTGACATTTGCCTAGAACAACCAGAAAGTTCAATCCGGAATCCACGGCCGAGTACGGGAGCATACTTCTGGAATATCTCTAAAATATGGAAAAACAGTGAAAATGCATGCTTGAACTCAAATGAATTTGCTAGCGAAGCCTGCAGGCTGCGCTGTTGTATTTGACGGAGAACGAGAACTGTGCAACGTTCTCAATACGATGCAATTGTCAGTCATGGGCGGAACAGGGGTCTGTGTAGTACTGAATGAATTGTATCGGAGTTAAGTGAATTCGGATGTGACCAAATTGTCGATGCTCGTATGGTGTGTGCTCCAGTAACCAAAGTAGCCGGAGTATTTGGAATTTCAAGAGGCGCCATATCGAAGATTTATACTGCACGCAGGGAAAGTGGAATAACATCTTCTACTAAGTCAGAAGGCGGACAATGTGTGTACTGTGTGATCGTGTCGGACGGTCTCTGAACAGAAGCGTCACGAAATGTAAGAGGATGACAGCTGTAAAAATCACTGCAGAACCGAGTATCGCACTCGCGAACCCTGTCAGCACCTAAACAAAATTGATGGAGCTCCATAAGATGGAAATTTCAGGGCGAGCTGAAATTCCAAAACCACTCATCAGCGATGCAAATGATCGAACGGGAAAACGTGATGCCCAACCCATAAAACCTGGGCTCTGGAGCGATGGAACAAAGTAATTTCGTAGGATGAGTCTTGTTTGACCCTGTTGCGAACTTCAGGCCGAGTTGGCATCCCAAGAATGAAACGTGATCAGGCTTGGGTGAAGATTTGGGCAGCCATATTGTGATATTCCATGGGTCGCATGGCTACTCCGCAAGGCTGCATTGGTACCAAGGATTATGTCCTTTCATGTCCACCCGTTGGTAAAATGTCTGTTCCCCAATAGTGATTCTATGCTCCAAGACGACAGGACCCTGTTCACACAGCTCACATCGTTCAGGAATCGGTTTGTGAGCGCAAAGATGAATTCTCTCATCTCCCCAGTCCACTACAGTCACGAGTTCATAGTATTATTGAGCCCTCGTGGTCTACTTTGGATAGGATGGGTGATCGCTAGCCACCTCCAAAACCGTTACCTGAGCTTTCCCCTTTTTTGCAGAAAGAATGTGGTAACATTCTCTTTAAAACCATACAGGACATCTATCTATTCATTCCAAAGCTACTAGAAGTTGTTTTCAATTCCATCTGGTTTCCTACGTCGTATAAGCCATGGTACTGTGTTTCGTTTTTGTTGTTTTTCCGTAATTTTATCCACCCCCTGTAGCTCGGTTGATCGTGAAGGAGCACCCACTTCCGGCTTCCGGAGTTAAGGTAGCATCACCTCCACCTCCGCCCCCAGACGGCACTCACCCCTTTACCCTCAGGGGCTCCCGGCAGATTCTCGATTTCGCGAGCTGCAAAGCGCTCCACTAAATTATTTGACATTTAGATCTTTCATCCAATCAGAAGCAGAGTGTAGGCACTCGCATTGTCCATTTCTTGCCCCGTTTACAGCGCTTCTGTAAAGTGCTGCCTCCTCGCAGGACTCTTAAAAATTTCTGTCATGAATGTTGGAAAACATCGGCCATCATGGGGAAAACACCCGCCGTTAATATCAGCCGAATCGGTTGTGACCACCACCCATTTAGGAGTATTTGTGAAACATCGGTCATCTTCAGCCCTACCCACCTTCTGCCAAGCACGTAAGCGCGAATTGCAGTCGTGCAGATATAGCAGTTTCACCTGTCGCAACAGCTACCGTAAATCTATCATTTGCAACTGGGTCATCTACATCTACATGGATACTCTGCAAATCACATTTAAGTGCCTGGCAGAGGGTTCATCGAACCACCTTCACAATTCTCTATTATTCCAATCTCGTATAGCGCGCGAAAAGAATGAACACCTATATCTTTCTGTACGAGCTCAGATTTCCCTTATTTTATCGCAGTGATCGTTCCGCCCTATGTAGGTTGGTGTCAACAAAATATTTTCGCATTTGGAGGAGAAAGTTTGTGATTGGAATTTCGTGAGAAGATTCCGTCGCAGCGAAAAACGCCTTTCTTTTAATGATTTCCAGCCCAAATCCTGTATCATTTCTGTGACACTCTCTCCCATATTTCACGATAATACAAAACGAGCTGCCTTTCTTTGAACTTTTTCGATGTACTCCGTCAGTCCTACCTGGTAGAGATCCCACACCGCGCAGCAGTATTCCAAAAGAGGACGGACAAGCGTAGTGTAGGCGGTCCTCCTTAGTAGGTCTATTACATTTTCTAAGTGTCCTGCCAATAAAACGCAGCCTTTAGTTAGCCTTCCCGACAGCATTTTCTACGAGTTCTTTCCAATTTAAGTTGTTCGTAATTGTAATACCTAGGTATTTAGTTGAATTTACTGCTTTTAGATTAGTCCGATTTATCGTGTAACGCCGGCCGCGATGGCCGTGCGGTTCTAGGCGCTCCAGTCCGGAGCCGCACTGCTGTTACGGTCGCAGGTTCGAATTCTGCCTCGGGCATGGGTGTGTGTGATGTCCCTAGGTTAGTTAGGTTTAAGTAGTTCTACCGCAAGACCGCTACGGTCGCAGGTTCGAATCCTGCCTCGGGCATGGATGTTTGTGATGTCCTTAGGTTAGTTAGGTTTAACTAGTTCTAAGTTCTAGGGGACTAATGACCTCAGCAGTTGAGTCCCATAGTGCTCAGAGCCAAGTAGTTCTAAGTTCTAGGGGACTGATGACCACAGATGTTAAGTCCCATAGTGCTCAGAGCCATTATCGTGTAACCGAAGTTTAGCGAGTCCCTTTTCTCTCTCATGTGGATGACCTCACACTTTTCGTTATTTAGGGTCAAGTGCCACTTTTCGCACCATTCAGATATTCTTTCTAAATCGTTTTGCAGTTTGTTTTGATCTTCTGATGACTTTATTAGTCGATAAACGTCAGCGTCATCTGCATACAACCGAAGACGGTTGCTCAGATTGTCTCCCAAATCGTTTATATAGCTAAGGAACAGCAAATTGCCTAAAACGCTACCTTGGGGAATTCGCTGACTGAGTGTTGGAAAGACAAAATGTGGATAACAAGTTTGCAAGGAATTTAATTTTTAGCGATGAAGCCTATGTGCAACCGGAAGGCTGTTCCAAGAAGCATAGCAGCCGGACTTAGGTGGAACAAAACCTTCGCAGAAACTTTTAAAACAGCCGAATCACGCACAACGAGCTACTGTGTTATGCGAATTGGGGCGGGCGGGATTTTTGGTCCCAGCGTTCTCGAGAATGCCGCAGGTATTGCGGTTGGTGCTACCTGTCAAAACCGCGTGCACCATCTCAGTTAAAAGAAAATGGACAGATAGCATGGCTAGAAGATGGTAGATAGCAGTAGATTAGATAACAATGGTCGTACCGTTTTCGGTTGTGTGTGTGTGTGTGTGTGTGTGTGTGTGTGTGTCGGAAATAGGAATAAAAACATTTTAGTGGCTACGCTGGAAAGGAAGGAAGAAAGGAAATAAGATTAAGAGATTAACCTCTCTCCGGCAACGAAGTCGTTAAAAGACGGACAACAACTTCGAATTGAGGAAGTAAATCGGTTGTGTGCTTTCCAAACGAGCCATTCCAGGATTTGCCTCGAGTGATTAACCGAAATTACGGCAAACGTAAATCTGATTGACGGTAGGTCAGCGTGAAGCGCCGTGCACCCGAATGTGGGTCTGTATTTTCGGACTGTGTAATACTACTCGTCACTCTAGTTCTGGCGTGGACTTCGCCTATTCTCAGCGAAACACCCTCGACGCTTTTATTGTATATTTGTTACTAGTGGAGTGCTCTTAAACCCATTTCTCGCTGAACATTTCCGAAGAAGAACATAAAACGGAATCACATCCTGTCCTCCAAGAAAATTCAGATGATAAACAACGAAAGCGTTGGATGCGGAGGAGGCAGGGATAATATCGGAAGGGCCGAAGTCCTGACGACTACTTCTGGCTACTTTTTTTTCCGTTCTTGCACTCCCTCAGATCCCCAGAGCCGGCCACAGCGCACAACCGCGCCCGCCATTGTCGTAAACTGTTTGTGCCGCGGCCTCTGACGTTTATAGATATGCGCGATTCCGTTATGAGAATGTACGACCTATAAAGCCGTCGGCGGTGAAGCTGAGATTCCAGCCGCTGGCTTTCTCAGAACAGCCACGCATATGCCAAAAATACAGCATAGGATATTAAAAAAACAGTCGTGGCGCAAGAAGCAGCGCAGAAAACGGGGAAAGACATTAAGGGAAAATGTCGAGAGCGTGGAAGGGACAACAAAGTCGTTTTACGAGGGTAATGCTTTCTTATCCCGTAACCACTGAAAAGAGTCGCATCAATCGTTACACATAGGTTAATCTCAATGATGGCGGTAACTTCAGCAAATGCTTCATAAAATACGAGAATGTTCACGCAGTTTATGGATTTATTCGACTATTTCACAAAAGTATGTTTCGTCGGAAGTCCCTGGTGTCAGGGGGGAAGTGACATATATATACACTCCTGGAAATTGAAATAAGAACACCGTGAATTCATTGTCCCAGGAAGGGGAAACTTTATTGACACATTCCTGGGGTCAGATACATCACATGATCACACTGACAGAACCACAGGCACATAGACACAGGCAACAGAGCATGCACAATGTCGGCACTAGTACAGTGTATATCCACCTTTCGCAGCAATGCAGGCTGCTATTCTCCCATGGAGACGATCGTAGAGATGCTGGATGTAGTCCTGTGGAACGGCTTGCCATGCCATTTCCACCTGGCGCCTCAGTTGGACCAGCGTTCGTGCTGGACGTGCAGACCGCGTGAGACGACGCTTCATCCAGTCCCAAACATGCTCAATGGGGGACAGATCCGGAGATCTTGCTGGCCAGGGTAGTTGACTTACACCTTCTAGAGCACGTTGGGTGGCACGGGATACATGCGGACGTGCATTGTCCTGTTGGAACAGCAAGTTCCCTTGCCGGTCTAGGAATGGTAGAACGATGGGTTCGATGACGGTTTGGATGTACCGTGCACTATTCAGTGTCCCCTCGACGATCACCAGTGGTGTACGGCCAGTGTAGGAGATCGCTCCCCACACCATGATGCCGGGTGTTGGCCCGGTGTGCCTCGGTCGTATGCAGTCCTGATTGTGGCGCTCACCTGCACGGCGCCAAACACGCGTACGAACATCATTGGCACCAAGGCAGAAGCGACTCTCATCGCTGAAGACGACACGTCTCCATTCGGCCCTCCATTCACGCCTGTCGCGACACCACTGGAGGCGGGCTGCACGATGTTGGGGCGTGAGCGGAAGACGGCGTAACGGTGTGCGGGACCGCAGCCCAGCTTCATGGAGACGGTTGCGAATGGTCCTCGCCGATACCCCAGGAGCAACAGTGTCCCTAATTTGCTGGGAAGTGGCGGTGCGGTCCCCTACGGCACTGCGTAGGATCCTACGGTCTTGGCGTGCATCCGTGCGTCGCTGCGGTCCGGTCCCAGGTCGACGGGCACGTGCACCTTCCGCCGACCACTGGCGACAACATCGATGTACTGTGGAGACCTCACGCCCCACGTGTTGAGCAATTCGGCGGTACGTCCACCCGGCCTCCCGCATGCCCACTATACGCCCTCGCTCAAAGTCCGTCAACTGGACATACGGTTCACGTCCACGCTGTCGCGGCATGCTACCAGTGTTAAAGACTGCGATGGAGCTCCGTATGCCACGGCAAACTGGCCGACACTGACGGCGGCGGTGCACAAATGCTGCGCAGCTAGCGCCATTCGACGGCCAACACCGCGGTTCCTGGTGTGTCCGCTGTGCCGTGCGTGTGATCATTGCTTGTACAGCCCTCTCGCAGTGTACGGAGCAAGTATGGTGGGTCTGACACACCGGTGTCAATGTGTTCTTTTTTCCATTTCCAGGAGTGTATAAAGGCGTCGAGCGTGCTTTGCTGAAAACAGATGAAAGTCGGCTGACCTTAGGATTCGATGTCTTGTTTTCACTAAAAGCGGAACATAGGGGTACCGTGTCGCATAAAACCATACACACACCGTAGAGCATAGGTTCGTTACAAATCACACCAGCCTTTGCTTTGAGCGACTTAGGGAAATCGCGGTAAACCTAAGTGTGAACCGCTATTCTCCGGAACACGGGCCCGGAGCGCTTATCGCTGAACGATCTCCCTCTGTCCTCTAAGGCGTAGAGACTCAAAACTGTAGCGAAAAATAGAGATTGGGAAATATCCGTCATATAATTCAGGGCATTGAGTTTAAGTGCCACTCTGAGATTGAAAGGTTGGCATAGGAGAGGAATTCGTGGCGGGCTGCACCAAACCAAGCACTGATGACCAACACCCCCCCCCCCCCCCAAAAAAAAGGTACACACTGAGACCAGAAAAGTCGTGGGATATCTTCTAACAGCGTCGATACTCCTTTTGGTCGGCGTAGAGTAGCAACTCGACTTGGCATGGGCTCAACAAGTTGTTGGACGTACCCTGCCTCTGCAGCCGTCCATGATTTCGAAGGTGGTGCCGGTGCAGGATTTTGTGCACAGACTGCCTCTCGATTATGTCCCATAAATGATCAATGGGATTCATAGCTAATGATCTGCGTGGTCAAATCATTCGCTCGAATTGTAAAAAAAAGTTCTTCAAACCACTTGCGAACAACTGTCGCCTGTTGACATGGAGCACTGTCATCCATAAAAATTCCATTGTTGTTTGGAAACATGAAGCCCATTAATGGCTGCAAATGGTCTCCGAGTGGCTGAACGTAACCATTTCCAGTCAATGATCGGTTCAATTGGACCAGAAGATCCAGTCCATTCCATGTAAACACAGCCCACAACATTATGGAGACACCACCAGCCGGCACAGTGCTTTGATGACAACTGGGATCCATGACTCTGGGGAATATGCGCCACACTCGAGCCCTACCACAAGCTCTTCCCAACTGAAATCGGGACTCATCTGCGCAGGCAACGATTTTCCAGTTGTCTAGGGTCCAACCGGTATGGTCCCGATCCCAGGAGAGGCGCTGCAGGGTCTATTGACGGAGGTACTCGAGTCTGTTGTCTGCTGCCATAGAGCATTAACACCAAATTTCGCAGCACTGTCCTAACGGACACGCTCGCCGTACGTCCCACACAGATTTCCACTGTTATTTCACTCAGTGTTGCTTATGTGTTAGCGTTGATAACTCTACGCAAACGACGCTGCTCCCGGACGATACGTTCAAATGTTCAAATGTGTGTGAAACCTTATGGGACTTAACTGCTAAGGTCATCAGCATTAAGCTTACACACTACTTAACCTAAATTATCCTAAGGACAAACACACACCCATGCCCGAGGGAGGACTCGAACCTCCGCCGGGACCAGCCGCACAGTCCATGACTGCAGCGCCTGAGACCGCTCGGCTAATCCCGCGCGGCTCGGATGTTACGTGAAGGCTGTCGGCTACTGCTTTGTCCGTGGTCAGAGATAATGCCTGAAATTTGGTGTTCTTGCTTCGACCATAGATACTAGCAGACTGGCCTTACTGTGCAGAAGCTATAGGGCTGGTGTGGCTCCAACATAAACCACGTGGTTGTTGGCTAAACGTGGCGGGATTTCAAATCAGCGGTCTGCCATCCTATGTTTGTGTCGTATTTTCTCCTCATTTCTCAATTGACTGCCAAACGCTTCCAACAAAAATTACTTTTTTATTTGCGAAAAATTATGCCAGAACTACGTTTGACATGGATTTGTTCACAGTACCATTTATAAAATCTAACAAATACATCGAACGCCACTCTGGTGGGCAGTGGGAAGAGATTACTATAAACTATCAATTAAAGTAAAATGTCGTTAAAATTCTTTTAAACAGTAAGAGTGGGCTAGTGTCAAAACTTTAAACATTGAATTCGCCGCGTTTTGAGCTCTAGTCACTTATAAAAGAAAATGGGACATGGGAATTATGTCAACTATAGGTGCCAAAATTGTCGACTTTAGGAGCAGGTCCATTTTAGAGTATCAATTATAGGTGCACTTCAAAGGTTCAGTTCCCACTATTTTTACAAAAGTTTAAATTATAAGTTTAAAAAAAATGATATTTTAGATGAAAGGTGAGACTTTAAAGTTTTTGCGTTTCAGGTCCTGTATCCAAAGCTGTCTTCGGTCTTTTTCATCCTTAGGGAACCTATGAGTAGGGACGAGGAACAGTTATACTTACTTCTGTAACCGAATTATCACAAATACTTTCCAAAATGTAATATGAGTTTCACTTTACAGGCATCACTTTCAACACTTTAATTTACGTGATACTATATTTCAAGTGTAAAAAACATATAATAGTTACTTCAGCAGATTTCAATAAACGCATCTGCACTATCATAGAAACACTTACACGTGAAATGTAATGCCATTTCCCCCGACAAAACGCTGAGTACAGCCATAAGCGCAACACGAAACAACCATGTTTTGCCAACATTCACGTGACTTCAACCCAGAGATGTTGGAGCCACGAAAATGACGTCAGGGCCAGTCTATTATATTTATGGTTGAATTGTTCTTGGCACTCACTTGTCACTGTACATCTCTGAGTATTGAAGTCCCTAAATTTCTGAAGTGTAATTTTCCATGCGTCGAAAAGCCTTTGACATGAATCAGCTGAGTACAAATGACAGCCCCGCCAGTGCGTTACCTTTTTATACCTTGTGTATCACATCACTTTTGACACCTGATTGTAAGCAAATATGGGCAACGGTTGGGACCGATATCTATCAATAGTTTCTCGTTACTCGTGCCAGCCGTTGCATGCATAGTATCACCTGTATACAGTAGCCACCTCTTTCCCGCTCTGCTCGACTTCCTGTTGCAATGTTAGCTACCAGAGGACAGCCGCGGCCTACCAAGTAAAAATCAGCGGCCAGCGGCCGCCTCCTGGCTTTTGGCCAGTGTGCGCGCGACGCCCCCTATTACCGTAATTACAAAGGCTGGGACGCGACGGGCGCAACAACACGCGAGTCCCAGCCGACCGCGTATTAACTGCATTACTCACCCCTTCCCTCCCACCCCCTTCTCTCTCTCTCTCTCTCTCTCTCTCTCTCTCTCTCTCTCTCTCATGCTACTTCCCTTCCACGCGTGCGTATGTGACGTGTGGTGCCAGCTCGTCCCGCCCATAGAGTCCCGGAGGACTGCACCGCCCGACACGCGATAAAAGGATTAATTCACCCGCTGTACGTCGCGCTACGCCACTAATCCATCATCACAGCTACCTGCCGGAAAGGGGGGGAAAAAGCTGCTTTTCCGCTCCAGAGGAACCGGGACGCGGAGAAAACCACACTGTCAGGTCTTCTGTTTAATAAGTCTTCCTTTACTTTCTCCTCGGCATTTCTGTTTGTGATAGCGTCGCACAGCAACCAGGTCTTCCACTCCTCGAAGCACAAATTACATTTATGAAATTAATTTCTAAATAATGCAGTGTTTTCATCATCGGCTTTGCCGGCCGAAGTGGCCGTGCGGTTAAAGGCGCTGCAGTCTGGAACCGCAAGACCGCTACGGTCGCAGGTTAGAATCCTGCCTCGGGCATGGATGTTTGTGATGTCCTTAGGTTGTTATGTTTAACTAGTTCTAAGTTCTAGGGGACTAATGACCTCAGCAGTTGAGTGCCATAGTGCTCAGAGCCATTTGAACCATCATCGGCTTTGTCTTATCCGGTTTAGATCAGTACGACACGTCAGGTTGCTGCTGTAATTATTATTGTACTCCAGATGTTCTGTTCACTATCCGAATACAGGTTTCCCGCTCCACGTTTTCTTTCACTTAATCCGGGAAGCTTCCATAAATATGACTCGATCCACCCCTTTCCTCCAACTCTCCAACACCGCCGCATTATTCGCGTTCCATGTGAACTTCCGCTGTGTCCAGCGACTTTGTTGAGAGAAGTTATCTTCTGTGGTGTGTGGCGCAGGGTACAGAACGTGCAAGAAAAATATCCCCCGTTTTACTCCTTCCATTTACACATGCGTGTTAAGTATGGCGGTGAATGGCGAAACAACTTTGGTATTCAGAATGAGATTTTCACTCTGTAGCTGAGTGTGCGCTGATATGAAACTTCCTGGCAGATTAAAGCTGTGTGCCGGGCCGAGACTCGAACTCGGGACCTTTGCCTTTCACGGGCAAGTGCTCTACCAACTGAACTACCCAAGCACGAGTCACGTCCCGTCCTCGCAGCTTTACTTCTGCCAGTACCTTGTCTCGTTCCTTCCAAACTTAACAGAAGCTCTCCTGCGGACCTTGCAGAACTAGCACTCCTGAAAGAAAGGGTATTGCGGAGACATGGCTTAGCCACAGCCTGGGGGATGTTTCCAGAATGAGATTTTCACTCTGCAGCTGAGTGTGCGCTGATATGAAACTTCCTGGCACAGGAGTGCTAGTTCTGCAAGGTTCGCAGGAGAGCTTCTGTTAAATTTGGAAGGTAGGAGACGAGGTACTGGCAGAAGTAAAGCTGTGAGGACGGGGCGTGAGTCGTGCTTGGGTAGCTCAGTTGGTAGAGCACTTGCCTGCGAAAGGCAAAGGTCCCGAATTCAGGTCTCGACCCGGCACACAGTTTTAATCTGCCAGGAAGTTTCAACTTTGGTATTTCACGACAGATGGTCTTGGGTACTTTTGCTGCTAGCCAATGTGACGTATGGCACTTGCCGCAACCGTATCTCTCACCTTTCGGCTCGGGTTGGCTAAAGATTTAGTTTGAAAGACCCACTGGTTACGTCTGTTGGGTGCAGGGTAAGCAGGGAATGCACTCTTGCGTAGGGCAGCGGACTTTTAGAGCTCCGGTGGTAGCACGGAGGCGGAAGGTGTTTGCCGAGTGTTCTTCGGTGGGCTGTGCCGTGAGCCACTTCTAGGATGATGTGCTGGCTTTTCTGTTCCTTGAAAGAAATTCTTTGACGGTTATTTTTCGTAGCTTGGACCTGGATTCAATTGTTAATGCGGTTTGGCTCTGGCTCTGAGAACTATGGGACTTAACATCTGAGGTCATCAGTCCCCTAGAACTTAGAACTACTTATACCTAGTTAACCTAAGGACATCACAAACATCCATGCCCGAGGTTAGGATTCGAACCTGTGACCGTAACGGTCGCACGGTTCCAGACTGAAGCGCGTAGAACTGCTCGGCCACAACGGCCGGCTTAGTGCGGTTTCAAGTGTTGCAAGGATCATCTGGGAAGTTACTGAATTCGTTTGGGTTGTTGCATTTGTGATTAAATTTTCATGTGATTTTGAGTGCTGCACAGATCAGCTAGGCAGCCATTGTGTTTGTTAGCTTTGCAGCAGTTTGATGTTTAAATTTACCAGTGGCTTTAGGTGCTGCTCAGATGAGTTGGGTAGCTGTTGAATTCATCCGAGTTGATGCAGTTGTTGACAGAATTTTCGCAGGTTTTAAGTGCTGCACAGATTAGCACGCAGCTGTTGACATGGTTGATGTTGCTGCAGATTTTGCTTGTTGTATATTAATGTGGATTTAATTTCTGCGCAGCTCAGGCCAGCAGATTTTGAGTTGATTAGCGAGGCCGCAGGTTGACGTTGGTGGTCCTGATGGCAGTTGTGAGTTCAAGGCAACTGTTGCCGGTATTTACCATTTCTGTTAATGCCGCAGTAGTAGGCATTGAACTCCACGCACTAAGACAATTTCAGCGATTACGACATTGTCCGTTATGAGGGAACTCAAATCCGTTTGCGTCGGAAGGCGTGGATGATGATACTTTTAGAACGCTGTGGAACAACTACCTCCTTTAGCTTGACATATCTTCCCTAGTCGCCCAGGTGGGCTGTCGCTTCTGGCCGGTCATTTAGTTGTAGAAATGAGTGGTTGCTAAGGTATTGTAATTTGGATAAATTTTCAGCGCTCCACTCAAGAACTGATCCTGGTCCCGAGCTCGGGCTACGTCAAAATCATCACATATTCCGCCCTTATTCCAAACTGATACTGAACCTGATACCTCCGTGTATGGCGGAGCGGGATACGAGTACTCAGTTTTTGTCAAGGACGGCCAAAATATTGGAAAAAATTAGACGATTTTTAACAGAAAATTCATAAAATGTTACTAAAGGTTAGTCTCTCTCATGACATCTACTATGTTCCAACAAGAAAGCAAGTAATGTGTAGGTAATATAAAGCTTTAATTTGAGAGCGTGAAATACTTGGTAAATGCCGTACACGCAGCAAACTCAAGTGGAATCAGAAATTTTCGAAACTGGAACTAAAACATTTGTTCACTGGAGCAAAGGAAACAAAGTAGAATGGATCACATGTGGTCCGTCTGCCCTAAAATCCCTTCAAACAATGTCCAACTGTGCATCAGAAACTGGAAGGTGAAAATGGTGTAGGGAACTGTTTTCCTGAATTCATTTAATTTTATTTTAAAATTTTGTTCGTTAAAAACTCGTACAACATGTATACATAGCCTTACACACTGCCATTGATAAATAGTATTTGTGGAATAATGATTTTTGTAAATTTCATTGGAAGAACAGCAATGGCAGCGCAAAATTAAAAGTTAAAACTGAAACAGTTCTGGCCGCATAAAAACGTGTATTACAATGACCCTCAGTTTCAATCTATTTGCAGACCGTCTGTAAATCATTTTCCATTGGTGGTGAACGGAGAGGGTACTTCCTCTTGAGAGACGAACGTCAACTGCTCTTCACGCAACTGTTCCGTTCACCTTTTCCGTCTGCCATGATTGGAGAATGGTTTATAGATGGTCTGAAAAGAGACTATAACTGGTCACAAATGCGCTAAATTTTTTTATACGGTCAAGACAGTTTTAATTTGTAGCTTTTAATCATTTGTAAAAGTTAAAGGAGAACTTATAGGCACTTCGTATTAAAAAACACGTACTAGTATGTCAAAAGCGAGCCAGCCCGCAGGAACATATTGTTTGTAATACTAGCGCATCCGAGAATGCTTCCCAATTGCTAAACATGCTTTGAAATTCAACGCAAACTCCTGCTCCCTCCTATCTCTGTCCATCTCCTCTTCCCCCTCATTTTGCCCATCTCGTCCTTGTAACACCTCTCAATCCATCACCTGCCACCCACCTCCTCTGTCCATCTCCTCTTCTCTCCCCCTCTCTGATCGCGAGCCTTGTTTATTGTTACTGCAAATAAAACCTTGATGAGGAACTGAAGTCGCTTGAAATGAGCCGGTAAATCGGTAGGGACCATCGTTATACAGGGTATGACACAGACCTCTCCAACTGCTGGTTCTCTGAGGATAGTAGTTTCAATGACTTCATTTCGCTTACTTTTAATCTGCAAACGTGTAGGATTTCAAAAGTTCAGACGATTCATATTCCGTAGTAGTATTCTAATCCTAAGCTGATCAGCCATAAATACAATGTACCTGTTTTCTTTGAAAACTAGCTGCGAGGAAGAAAACGAAACAACGAATTGTTGTGTATACAACCTTTGATTGTGATTGTATATAAGGAGAAAGAATATGTATGAGAGAAACAGTTTTGATGATAGTTTTAACTAGGATTGCAGGGCATTTAATTGACTTCGAGAAAGAGCACTAAAGCACACACTTTTCCAGCACACCGTTTTCTTTCTCGCAGTGTTTAGCAGAAAATCTGTTCATTGTTGCGCATAGCCGTCTAAATGTATATTAGAGAATCGTGTAAAAATCTGAAGGAAATCGGTAAACAACTCTTGAAGATTTCTGATGACCATGTTTCACTATTATACCGGTACATTACGTGTACATTCACACGTTATATGCAGAGTGGTCAGAAACAGTCTGAAAGCTTGTAAGGGTGCTGCAGGTAGATTGTGATGAGCAATAATTATTATGAACAATTTTGATACCTTGCGCCATTTGCGAATCAATTAGCATTGAAGTTAGCCAATTAGGCTATTGTGCACGCAGATTCAAGTGACATGGCGGATACAATTAGTGTCACTTGTTGTCATACAGCAGTTGATAGCGCACGAGAGTGCTCATTCTATGGCTTAAGTTCGATCATTACTACCGTAAGTTCGGTTTTAGAAAACTGAAATATGAACACGTTTGTTCAAACCATCTCTGGCGGGCCTCTTGAATTTGCATGCGCGGCGGCCTGTTTTGTGACTTCAGTGCTATGAACCCGGGAACGGCGCAACGCATCTATTTTTTTTCTGAACAATTATTCCTAAGCCGAACCTACCGTGCAACAGCCTTACAAGCTCTTCAGAGTGTTTCTGACCACTCTGTATATAGAAAAATACACAGCCTAAAGGCGTCTAAATATTTATTAGAGTATTATTAATAATTTCAAATAAATCGGCCAGGAACTGTTCTAAAATTTTGGCAACATCACATATACAGTTATCTATAATAAAAATTATAAATTGTTGGCTGTGTATGCTGAACGGTGGGTGCAAAGGAACAGAAGTCCAATATTCAAGAATAGTTTGTTATTGAACGAGAACAGCCTAACATAATGAAAAAAGGAAAAGGTGTTCAGTGACGGTCGCAAAACTCGAATTTTTTTTATTACAGAATTCCAATGTATGTACATCGACAATTATTCCTCAAAATGCGCGAACTGCAAAAATGTAACGATTCTGTGAGCGTTTGAAGCTGATCGTGAACGACACGCCTCGGCGTTAGATAACCGGTTCCGCGCTCATTCTCCCTACCTGTACAGATTTGAGTAAATCTGATTTGCTGGCGCGTTGTTTGGGCGGTTTTACTCAAATCGTGAACAGTAGTTTGAAGTGTGCCATTTGGAGATACGATCCAAAAATAACATCCAACTGAAAGGAAATTGCCAACATTCCTTCTAATTGGCCCACATGTCTATTCAATGTAGGCCAAACTGCAATAATGTACATGCCAAATGCCCTTCAAATTAAAATCGGCGATGAAATGGGCCGATTCTGTGAAGATAGATACGCCAGCGGCGATGCGCTCAGAGTCGAAAAGGGCTTTGAGGACGAAAATGAGAGCCTATCAAGTCAAAGTAGCAGAAAGAGGCCATCTTCTAGCCGGAGCGATAGTTATTATGGACCAGGCATCGATGATATCTCGCAAGTTTCAAGCTTTGCCCCTTTCTTTATATGATAAATACTTGGCAAACTTTAAACGCTTTTTTCTCAAAACCATGTTTTTCGGCATGGTTGTCGCCGCCCACGCTACAATTTTCATCCAATTTTAATGATTTTTGGTTTCCCTTGACGCAAATTGAATTTTCTTCGGTTGATCGTAGCCGCTTTTTTTATGTTGATATTTAGTATTTTTTTCGGCCGTAGAAAGAGGGGTCCAAAAAATGGGCATTTTTATCAAATACCTATTATTTTGCCATTTTTTCGCAAATTTCTACGATGAACTATAATTACATCTTTAAGGATCAAGGAGATATGTTATTTCAGGTAACCACAACCGGGGTTACAGCAACAACCGTCGATCTGCCTCTTTTCAGAGTTGCCTCTGGAAAATCCCAATTACACAGTGGAGATATGAATACTTTTCAATAAAAATATCAATACAAGCTTCATCACAGCAATTCCTATTTGTCTACAACATTCCAGCGTAGAAAAAAATCCCGAATTTGAGCAATATTTTCGTCCGTCACCCTGTGGTTCCCCCTTAACGAAGAACGGTGGAACTGGAACGAGAAACTAGTGACACAGATAGAAACGAGGAATTGGGGAATTGGGAACAAGAAACGAATGACAACCTGGAGGAGGAAGAGGAGCAGGAGAAGAAAAGAAAAAAGAAAGCGACCAAAGTGGGCACGAGGAATAGTGGAACTTGTGGTGTTTCAAAAGTCAAATCAGGTAACATCGCGTTTCTTTACCGCTTGAGCGACGCCAGGTAAGAAATGTTAATATATATATTTATTTATTTGTAGTATGTTAAGTGGAGACTTGTTATTTAAAAAGATTTTGTTTCTTTTCTTTCATGTCGAGCGTGGCAGCGAGATGATCCAGTGGGGACTCCAGACGCGGCGGACGACGAGAGCTAACCACAACTGCATCGTAGTCGACGGCCGGCGGCTGGAAGAACCGTTGAAACATCATGCTGACCATTATTAAAATATGTTTTATGTTGTTTTTTTTTTGTTTTTTTTTGTTGTTTTTTTTTTTTTTTACAAAATGAAAAGGAGTTCAGTGTTGAATGTGGAATGATAAAGTTTGTAATTGGATGTCAATTGGTTATCAAGTGTTAAATAAACTTCGAGTTGGAAGTTAAAACAGTCAGTTGCCTCTGTTGTTACGACATACATCGTAAATATTACTTATGTGTGAAATTTGCAAATTTTATTAAAATTCAGACTTCTTGAAGAGATTCTGGCAGAATTTTATCAGGAGTATGGACGATCTTCAATAATTAAGTAGGTTGGTTTTACTAATGAGAAGTTGACACGTATTGACATGTGAAGTACGTTAAAATTCAGTTTTAAAACTTTATCGGCGATTGTGGTCAAGAAGATCGGTCTTAAAGTGGAATATTTCGTTAAATGAGAACAAAATTGATTCTTTAGTAACAATAATTAATTATTTAAGGAAAAATTAGGAGAATTTCAATTTATTCTGGCAAAGTTATCAAGGAGTGTCAGACCGCACAAGGAACGTATAGAAACTCTGTGACTTCGTTGAACTGTCAAAATTTTTTTACGATAAAACTTTTCTACAACAGGGACTGGTGAATTTTGCTGCGTCTATCCTTATCTTCTAGGTTGAATCAGCTACAGCTTAATGTTTTTCTTTATAGGTTTTTCAAGTAACTGGGAAAAGAACTTATAATTTGATCTGCGGCAGACCGTCGATATTGGGTTGGTTGGTTGTTTTAAGGGAGGAGACCAGACAGCGAGGTCATCGGTCTCATCGGATTAGGGAAGGACGGGGGAAGGAAGTCGGCCGTGCCCTTTGAAAGGAACCATCCCGGCATTTGCCTGGAGCGATTTAGGGAAATCACGGAAAACCTGATCAGGATGGCCGCACGCGGGATTGAACCGTTGTCCTCCCGAATGCGAGTCCAGTGTCTAACCACTGCGCGTCGATATTGGGTACACGGTTAGGCTTTTGTGAAACCTGTTGGTTTGCAGATTGTCTTTCTTTCCCCTGCTGCAGACATCGTTTCTGAGTTGCTGCGACAGGATCGGCGGTTCAGTGCCAACTATATCGAGATCGAATAAGCACTTGGGAAAAAAAAAATAGAAAAAACGTGGAACCGAGACAGAACCGTTAGGAATTGGTGGGTCCATAGAAATCGTTCCCGAGTTCTTCCGTTCAACAGCATCCCTTCCTTCGCGAACGACTAACCTTAAACGGTCAATGAGTGCTGCAATCTCCGTTGAGGAACTGTTGTACGGTATACGAGACTGTCCTAGGAGAAGCCCGCACTGCTTCTGGACTAGGCACGGCCTCCTCCTCCTCCTCCAGACGAGTCCCGCGGTCCGAGCCGGCGTCCCGGCGGAGCAGGCCGCTATCTGGCACCTGCGGGCGCCGCCGCTATCTTATCGCGGGGCGGCGCGGCTCGGCGCGTCTCTTCTATTGACTCCGGACTCCGACTGGGCTCAGATTTCCACCGGCGCCCTGTTTACCCTCCTCCTCCGTGTTTACCTGCCCACCGCCGACAGTAAACCCGTGCCGCTTCCAAAACAAGTCGGCCGCTGCTATAGTTCACGGCCACGACTCGGCAGCTCGTCTCCATAGCAGCCGCTATGGCTGTCCTCAAGTGGCAAGTACTACCTCGAAAAAAGTAAATAAACAGAATTTCGTAATTTAGTTTTTTTTGGTTGCAGTTTCATGCCTTTTGTTCTGGTACATACCTAAATCTCCGGTAGCAGAGTACAGTAGTATGCTGCTACAGGAACCGAAACAAAATGAACTGGAGTAAAAATGGTTCAAATGGCTCTGAGCACTATGGGACTTAACAGCTGTGGTCATCAGTCCCCTAGAACTTAGAACTACTTAAACCTAACTAACCTAAGGACATCACACACATCCATGCCCGAGGCAGGATTCGAACCTGCGACCGTAGCAGTCGCATGAACTGGAGTATCGTGTGGCAATTCGGTCTCTAGGTTCAAACGAGAACAACGCTGCAACAATCCGTGCTGAGCTCACCCAAGTGCAAGAAAACAATGCACCGGTAAGCACTTGTATACTGACGACTAGATGATTTTCGAGGTGGAACTTCCCCTAACAAAATGAACTGCAGAGGTCTCCGCCGAAGCATCCATCGTTGAGAAAAATGTGTAGCATTGATGGATGATTATGTAGTGTCGGAGCAACACCGTCGCCAACTTTCATGGTTGCTACTTGATTGTTTTCTACCTTTCTGGTACACAGCATGGGTGGTATAATTACGTGGTGGCGTTCAGTAAGTAATGTATCACATTTCTTTACTCGGCTAATTTCGGTTGAAAAAACGAGAAATTCGTTGAATTTCTCGCCCGACGTAGTGGAATATTCCAGCTTCAGCCCATGTAGTTCCATGAAGTTGCGATAGATGGCGGTGCTATACGTAACCTTGAAAATGGCGTCTGTGAAGGAGGTGCGTCATTGAGAGAGCTGTAATTGAGTTTTCTTTGGCGGAAAACCCAGAGTATCGCAGACATTCACAGGCGATTATAGAATGTCTACGGAGACTTGGCAGAGAACAAAATCACGGTGAGTCGTTGGGTAAACGTTGTCATCATTGCAAGAACGTCGCATTAACTTGTCCGATCTGCCACGCGCCGGCCGGGCGCACACTGCTGTGACTCCTGCGATGTTGGAACGTGCGGACACTCATTCGAGGTGATCGACAGATCACAGGCAAATATTTCGCTCTCAATTGAACGTCTCTGTTGGTAGTCCTGACGCACTTGTCCATCAGTTGGGGTACTCAGCGGTTTGTGCCCGCAGGTTTCCTCGCCGCCTAACAGGAGACCATAAAGAGCAACGAAGGACCACTGTGCGGAATTGCTTGCACGTTACGTGACCGATCGCGAATTTGCTGCCGAACATTGACACAGGTGGGAAATATGAATTCATCACTTCTAACCGGAAACAGAGCGGCAATCCATAGAGTGGTGGCAAACCACCACTTCGCCGAAGGAAAAGTTCAAAGCCGCACCCTCAGCTGGTGAAGTCTTCTGAAGGGGTTATTCTGTTTGATATCCTCACCACAACAATGCAAACGAACTACTTCTCCATGACAATGCTATGCCTCACGCAATTCTGCGCACCCGAGAGGAATTCACAAAACTTCATTGGACTGTTTCTCCTCATCCACCCTACAGCCTGGATCGCACATCTTCCGACTTCCATGTTTGGCCCAATGAAGGAGGCACTCCGCGGGAAGGAGTACGTGGATGATGGGGAGGTTATTGGTGAAGCAAGGCGTTGGCTCCGTCGTCGACCAGTACAGTGGTACCACGCGGGCTATGTTGAAAAGTAGGGTTTTGTAGCCAAAGAATGGGGAATAATACGATGTATCGGAATCCTGAACAAAACCAACCTGATCTCAGAAAAAAATATGTTGCATTACTTATTGAAACCCCTTATAGAAACATCGGTGTTAGAAAGCTGCCATCCCTTCTACCGAAGGACGTGATGCAGAGCAAAATATTGGATTCGTATTATGGAAGGAAAAGTTTGACTCCCGAACTACGCATTCAATAAAGATTTTCCGCAGATTTTCTGTATGAGGTCAAACGGTTCTCACTTAGGTTTTCTACAGTGGAACTTATTTTGATTGTAAGGATTTAGTGCACAAGGGAATGCGAAGAAGTGGCTGAAGATTCCTGATTATTAGAACTTAAGCCTATGTCACGTCGAGAGCTCTTCACAATTTATATTGGAATGAAAACGTCCGAAATGTTTAACAGTGATCCGTCTGTGAACGTTAAGTCAGGGGCTGCCTTTGGTGCTATGTGACAAGAGTAAGCTCTCCATTCGCCAGAGACACACGATTACACTTACATGCATCCACCAGAGTCACCTGCACTATGATCCAAACGTAAAATACCGAACATTCCGATAACTAGAGGGAAACTTTGCAATACGTACTAAGTAAGGGAAATCTTTCTAGTTACATTTGGTCTCCAGCCTGACAATACCACTTAACACACTACTCGTAACAGAGCGCCCAGTTTTCTAGTTAGCATTTCCAGGTAATATACTTGTTTTAGCGGGAGTGAAAATGTTCTAGAAACCATGCTAACAAAAAAATGACTTATGAAAGTTACAGTATGAAACTAAAAATGCTGAAAACGAAATAAACTACCTGCGGTAAACATCAGCAAGTTAAGATGTAAGTTAACAATCTAAATGAATTCTTAGGGAAGCAGGCTTCATTGTGTCAACTCTACAAGCGAGAGGAGGAGGATGAAGTAACGAGATACTAAATAGAATTGCCTATTTATAGCGTATATTACCTCTGGTAATGATTTGTACATGTGACAAATGAAAGGTCGGACTGTAGTTAGGTTAAACTTTAGGTACCCTAAATAATTGGAAAGGTGTATCAGTTCAAAGGTTGGAGGAAGACATGGGCACATCACCTCTAACAGCACTATGTGTCGCAAAACATTGCAGTGTTCAGACCAGTCTTCTCGAGTGTGAACTGCTTTACTTACCGATGAAAAAACCAATAAGAAAAAGATTTTAACATCCAAATGTAGCTGCCTGAAACTAAGAACTTCATCTTGATGCTTACGTATGCAGTGCCTTACATCGCTATCAGACCTGGAGATTGGGAGCTGAAGAGAAGATCGAGTTAACCAAAAACACAATGAATGGAAGGTATGCAGGATGGAAAATTGCACACGTTACTGAGAGAGAACGATCTACAAAACTAAATAAAAGGTTATGTGAATGAGCCAAGATCAATTTTAAAGTCATAGTTGGGCTAAATGGATCGAATTATGAAGTTTTCTAGAAGAGATAAAAAAGTAATTCGAGAAACGAATTGTTATGTTTAGGTTTACCTTTAAAGGAAAAGTTGGAGACATACTGTTCAAAGGTTGGTTTGGTGCTCTGAAGCAGCGACGTTTGTAGTAATAGCTAGTAAGTCTAACATATTATTGTGAAACACTAATTCTTCTCGAGTCCTCTACCAGAATATATTTCAGCACTTCCGTGTCATTTTTAGTTGATTTTCACTTCTACTGTATAAATCTTAATACTAAAACAACAAAAAGTTATTAAATTGTGCAAATAAAAGCCAGAATCTACAGCTGTTGTCGCAAATGTCATGTAACGCAGATGTTTCATAGACGCTTTTTATGTTTCATTATTTGTCCATCATTTATATTGACCCTAATCACCTGCTCGCAGCCTCAGTGAAAATTTTTATTAATATTATTATGATGATGATGTTGAGGACTCCCGACAATACTATATCAGGTAATGTGTTGTGACTAGACAGAATATTATAAGAAAGATGCTGAACTGCATATAGAAAGATAGCTCTCGGAGATTATTTCATAGTCTGGCAAGGGGAAGGCATTCAAGCTAGGTAGAAATTCTTATTTCAGTTGCAAATCTATTTGGTCACTATGTGATCATCACAGTGCTAGTACTGAAGCCCCGTGGACTCATAAATACAAGCAGTAAGACTGCAATCTCTGCACTTATCAATGAAGAGGACTTGTCAGACCGAAGCTACAAATGCATTTCGAATTGCATTTATACCTTCGGTCTCACACGTACCATTCACTGATATGTGCAATATTGCAATTTTACTACTTGTATTTGAGAGTCCACAGGGCTTTCACACTTGCAACAGAAATAAAAATTTCTACCTCAACGCTGACCCTCTTTGAAGTATCTGTCGAACGAGGGGCTGTATTTTCTGAGTATACTTGCAATGAACCTGTCCGGCAAGTGACTTGCATTCAGTTGGTTTTGTGCTGTCATATCACCTGAAATTGCTTCGTACGCATACTCCTTGATATTTTATTAGTGTTACTGCTTCCAGTGATAGTTCAGCAATCGTGTGAGCATGCAATAATGAGTTACTCTACCTTGTAATGGTTCTTTATTTGCGTGACCATTACGGCACTCCAACCCTAGTTCTGCGAAGTAACAGACATATTTTTGTGACAATATTCACATTTGGTTTTATTAACGTATACGTACTCCGATGTATCGATATATTACAGTGATATGGTTCTTGTGTGTATTCATTTCTGTGAGACTCTTATAATCTTTGACTTACTTGTAACCGTTTTGGCGCGAATGCGCACAGAGCAGTCTTTGTTTCACTTTGCAGAAGTTAAGTTGTTATTTCGCTTTGTAAAAGAGCAATCAAGTCTTGTGTTTGGTTAAAGTAGAAATTAAAGATATGAAGATTGATACAAAACTGTTTTCTTGATGATGTGACAATTAAGAAGAAGTATATGTTCAAATGGTTCAAATGGCTCTGAGCACTATGGGACTTAACATCTGAGGTCATCAGTCCTCTAGAACTTAGGACTACTTAAACCTAACTAACCTAAGGACATCACACACATCCATGCCCGAGGCAGGATTCGAACCTGCGACCATAGCGGTCGCGTGGCTCCAGACTGTACCGCCTAGAACCTCTCGGCCACCCCGGCCGGCAAGAAGTATATGTGAATTTACAAGAAGTTTAATAAAAATGTGGATCGTGAACACCAAGTCAAAAATTATTTCTACCATAGCATTGCTCTGATTTGGGATTGTTTGATCATTAAGAATTCGGTGAAAAACGCATTTGTTAGATCTTCAAATATTGCTAAAATACAGATCTGGACCTTCTAGCAGTCAAAGTGGAATAACCCTAGAATCAACAAGATGAGCCATAACTTCTACGAAATCTACGTGGGAATCCATTCAAGATAAGTGCCAAAATTAATGACTTTTTTTTACAGTGACTTCATTATTTACATTCTGACAATACCATCCACAGTCAATAACATTAGAGACAAAATAGTCACTGATTTTGGTTGGACACAAAATGTTCACTGATGGTTCCCGGCGACACTTTGTATTGGTTATACCTCTGCGAGACGCCAAGGCGTACGCATTCTACAGCGTGCGTATGCCTTGTGTGTCGCCTAGAATCCAGTCATCTGCTTCGTATGAAAGGGGGGCAGGCCCAGCAAAATTAAAGTTACTCATTTACTTCTCAAATACCTCTCTCCGCTTAGATGAACTCATTGTTAATATTTCCTTGTTGATCATCACTATATCAATTAACTGGGGTAGGTAGTGAGCAGCACACCTGGTCAGTACATCAGATAGTTCGGTGAAATCTCGCATAGCATTGCCAAGAAGCGCAAGTGACCATTTTGTCCCTAACAAAAGTTATCACCCATAATCATCTGATGCAAAGACTTCCAAACAGCCTCTATAGTCGTATTCTGAAAAGTAATGGTGCTATTACACTCCCTTGGCGTACGCCCAAAGCTACTTTTCCTTCTGATGTGTTCGTCTCCATTGAGAATGACATGCTGTACTGTGCTTGTAAGAAACCAGCGCACTAAGATGGGTCGACATGCCGATGTGACAAGATAGCACGAAGGGGCCATAGCGTTTGGACCTGCCCACGTCTACGGCGCAACACTTTGTTGCTGTACCAACGTGTACTGTACAACTTGGGCATAAGGAATGATGTACAATTCGCAGCCTTGCCAGACGGAGTAATAGCGGTGGTCGTGTAAAGAATCTAACATATACACTCCTGGAAATGGAAAAAAGAACACATTGACACCGGTGTGTCAGACCCACCATACTTGCTCCGGACACTGCGAGAGGGCTGTACAAGCAATCATCACACGCACGGCACAGCGGACACACCAGGAACCGCGGTGTTGGCCGTCGAATGGCGCTAGCTGCGCAGCATTTGTGCACCGCCGCCGTCAGTGTCGGCCAGTTTGCCGTGGCATACGGAGCTCCATCGCAGTCTTTAACACTGGTAGCATGCCGCGACAGCGTGGACGTGAACCGTATGTGCAGTTGACGGACTTTGAGCGAGGGCGTATAGTGGGCATGCGGGAGGCCGGGTGGACGTACCGCCGAATTGCTCAACACGTGGGGCGTGAGGTCTCCACAGTACATCGATGTTGTCGCCAGTGGTCGGCGGAAGGTACACGTGCCCGTCGACCTGGGACCGGACCGCAGCGACGCACGGATGCACGCCAAGACCGTAGCATCCTACGCAGTGCCGTAGGGGACCGCACCGCCACTTCCCAGCAAATTAGGGACACTGTTGCTCCTGGGGTATCGGCGAGGACCATTCGCAACCGTCTCCATGAAGCTGGGCTACGGTCCCGCACACCGTTAGGCCGTCTTCCGCTCACGCCCCAACATCGTGCAGCCCGCCTCCAGCGGTGTCGCGACAGGCGTGAATGGAGGGACGAATGGAGACGTGTCGTCTTCAGCGATGAGAGTCGCTTCTGCCTTGGTGCCACTGATGGTCGTATGCGTGTTTGGCGCCGTGCAGGTGAGCGCCACAATCAGGACTGCATACGACCGAAGCACAAAGGGCCAACACCCGGCATCATGGTGTGGGGAGCGATCTCCTACACTGGCCGTACACCACTGGTGATCGTCGAGGGGACACTGAATAGTGCACGGTACATCCAAACCGTCATCGAACCCATCGTTCTACCATTCCTAGACCGGCAAGGGAACTTGCTGTTCCAACAGGACAATGCACGTCCGCATGTATCCCGTGCCACCCAACGTGCTCTAGAAGGTGTAAGTCAACTACCCTGGCCAGCAAGATCTCCGGATCTGTCCCCCATTGAGCATGTTTGGGACTGGATGAAGCGTCGTCTCACGCGGTCTGCACGTCCAGCACGAACGCTGGTCCAACTGAGGCGCCAGGTGGAAATGGCATGGCAAGCCGTTCCACAGGACTACATCCAGCATCTCTACGATCGTCTCCATGGGAGAATAGCAGCCTGCATTGCTGCGAAAGGTGGATATACACTGTAGTAGTGCCGACATTGTGCATGCTCTGTTGCCTGTGTCTATGTGCCTGTGGTTCTGTCAGTGTGATCATGTGATGTATCTGACCCCAGGAATGTGTCAATAAAGTTTCCCCTTCCTGGGACAATGAATTCACGGTGTTCTTATTTCAATTTCCAGGAGTGTAGATACCAGATGCAAGAGTTTTCTCAGTCGAAACCAGTTTCAAACCCAACAAGAATTGCTTCTGTCATTGATTGCGCATGACTGCAGTTCACGCTTAAGTGCCTGGTAGAGTGTTCCTCGAACCACCTTCACATCATTTTTCTACTGTTCCATTCCATGGTCATGCAGTGACTGAAATCGGTTTGCGACAGAAATAGAAATTTCTACTTCATCGACCAATGCTGGCCCTCCTTTTGTTATTAATACTGGTGTGGTGGTCGTAGTGCCCAAAACTCCTGACGGATTCCCTACACAAAAAAACTTTAATATTACTCGTCTGTCTGGGATCCGGGCTGCTGTTCCAGTCCATTAACGCCAAATTTCGTCACTCTGTACTAACGTATATGTTGGTTGCACGTCCCACATTGATTTCTGCGGTTATTTCACACAGCGTTGCTTGTTTGTTAGCACTGGCAACTCTAAAAAATGCCTCTGCTCTCGGTCGTAAAATGAAGACCATTGGGCATTGAATTGCCCGTGGTGAGAGCTAGTACATGAAATTTAGTATTCTCAGCACACCCTTGACACTGTGGATCTCGGAATATTGAGGTCACCAACGATTTCCGAAATGGAATGTCCAGTGCGTGTAGCTCCAACTATCATTCCCGTTGAAACTCTATTAATTCCCGGCGTGTGATCATTATCGCGTCGGAAACCTTTTCACGTGATTTACGTGGGTACAAATGACAGTTCCGCTAATGCACTGTCCTTTTATAATTAGTGTAGGCGACAGTACTTACACGTGTATATCGCTGCCTCATGACTTTTGTCATATCAGAGAATGTAAAGCAGGCACAACGACATAGAACATTGTTGTGACCACGACTGACAATTGCAATGTGCTGAGGGGATAGCACAGGCGCCTTTAGTAAAAAAAAAAAGGGGGGGAGGGGAAGAATTTGGCAGGGAAAGGTGCATGCTTGGCTAACATCTACACGATGTTCAAGCATGCGTTATTCATGATGTTTTCACGTTTTGTCTCCCTGTATATCTCGCGAAAAGATCATGTAGGTGAAATTAGAGGCTTACTAGTGGTTTTTTTTCTGCCAACGATTCACAACTGGAACAGGGAAAGGGAGAAGTATTAGAGGTACAGAACTAACGTTCCACGAGACACCGCGAAGCAGCTTGCGTAGTACAGCTAATAAGTGCATAGAATCAGCTGGCACATACTGCTACGCCGGCCATGGTGGCCGAGCGGTTGTAGGCGCTACAGTCTGGAACCGCGCGACCGCTACAGTCGCAGGTTCGAATCCTGCTCGGGAATGGATGTGTGTGATGTCCTTAGGTTATTTGGGTTTAAGTAGTTCTAAATTCTAGGGGACTGATGACCTCAGAAGTTAAGTCCCATAGTGCTCAGAGTCATTTGAACATACTGCTACGACTGACTTCAACGTACACCAGCTGGTACGAGTTCTACACCGTATGCAGCGTTCCAAAGTTAAACTGCTGGCCATTAAAATTGCTACACCAAGAAGAAATCCAGATGATAAACGGGTATTCATTGGAAAAATATATTATACTAGAACTGACATGTGATTACATTTTCACGCAATTTGGGTGCATAGATACGGAGAAATCAGTACCCAGAAAAACCACCTCTGGCCGTAATAACGGCTTTGATACGCCTGGGCATTAAGTCAAACAGAGCTTGGATGGCGTGTACAGGTACAGCTGCCCATGCAGCTTCAACACGGTACCACAGTTCATCAAGAGTAGAGACTGGCGTATTGTGACGAGCCAGTTGCTCGGCAACCACTGACCAGACGTTTTCAATTGGTGAGAGGTCTGGAGAATGTGCTGGTCAGGGGAGCAGTCGAACATTTTCTGTATCCAGAAAGGCCCGTACAGGACCTGCAACATGCGGTCGTGCATTATCCTGCTGAAATGTAGGGTTTCGCAGGGATCGAATGAAGGGTAGAGCTACGGTTGGTAACACATCTGAAATGTAACGTCCACTGTTCAAAGTGTCGTCAATGCGAACAAGAGATGACCGAGACGTGTAACGAATGTCACCCCATGCCATCACGCAGGCTGATACGCCAGTATGGCGATGACGAATACACGCTTCCAATGTGCGTTGACCGCGATGCCACCAAACACGGATGCGACCATCATGATGCTGTAAACAGAACCTGGATTCATCCGAAAAAATGACGTTTTGCCATTCGTGCACCCACGTTCGTCGTTGAGTACATCATCGCAGACGCTCCTGTCTGTGATGCAGCGTCAAGGGTTACCGCAGCCATGGTCTCCGAGCTGATAGTGGTCGAAGTATAAAACTCTCTCTAGGCAGTTCGCCGCTTTACCTCCGAGGATGTCTCCCGCAGTCGGAGACGAAACGTCAGGAGAGAGTTTTATACTTCGACCACGGCCCATCAGCCCGGAAATTTTAAGTGAAGATAATACCGGCCGTGAAAGCTTACATTGTATGGTCGTCGAACTGTTCGTACAGATGGTTGTTGTCTTGCAAACGTCCCCATCTGTGCACTCAGGGATCGAGACGTGGCTGCACGATCCGTTACAGCCATGCAGATAAGATGCCTGTCATCTCGACTGCTAGTGATGCGAGGCCGTTGGGACCCAGCACGGCGTTCCGTATTACCCTCCTGAACCCACCGATTCCATATTCTGCTAACAGCCATTGGATTTCGACAAACGCGAGCAGCAATGTCGCGATACGATAAACCGCATCGCGATAGGCTACAATCCGGCCTTTATCAAAGTCGGAAACGTGATGGTACGCATTTCTCCTCCTTACACGAAGCATCACAACAACTTTTCACCAGGCAACGCCGGTCAACTGCTGTTTGTGTATGAGAAATCGGTTGGAAACTTTCCTCATGTCAGCACGTTGTAGGTGTCGCCACCGGCGACAACCGTTCGTGAATGCTCTGGAAAGCTGATCATTTGCATATCACAGCATCTTCTTCCTGTCGGTTAAATTTCGCGTCTGTAGCACGTCATCTTCGAGGTGAAGCAATTTTAATGGCCAGTAGTGTATTATGTTGTCTGGTATGGTTATTTAGAGCAGTTCCTAAGTGGCAATCTGAGCAGCTTGCTACTGTAGTAGTGGTCCCATTGGGGGCGGCGGCTGTGGCAGGCCCCGAGACGTCCGAGCGACGTCCTGGGCGGGATCCCCAGAAGGGGTGAGAGTATGGACCGCCACCGCCACGGCACACCACGTCGCGCCGCCTTATTGACGCGCGGCGCGGCGCGGAGCCGGGCAATTAGGCTGTGGCCGTGGCGGGGGCGGCGGCGGCTGTGGAGGCCGGCATTGGCGCCTCCACGGCGCATGTGCGGGCCGGCCAGACGACACGTGCAATCGATAGGCCGGGCCGTCTCCGGCCGCCGTCCCGCTGCACGCACGTAGCGGCCGCATCCCACGCATGCGTGCGCCGCCGCGACGTTATGGCGAGGACCGCCGCCTGCTATCCATTCGCGTGTGGCTCAGGTGTTCCCTCACGCTGAACAACATAGGCACATACACTGACGAGGCAAAACACTACGAGCGCTGCCTGCGGCGAGGTTGAATGCCTCCTGGTGGTGTTGCGGGCACGTGACACCGTAAGGAAAGACTGTAAGCGGAAGAGAGACGGATGGGCATTCATTATAGCGAAGAGCAGGTCCGCAAATGCGGAAATCCGCTGATACAAGTGATTTTGACAAAGGGCACGTTCTACATCTACATCTACATTCATACTCCGCAAGCCACCCAACGGTGTGTGACGGAGGGTACTTTACGTGCCACTGTCATTACCTCCCTTTCCTGTTCCAGTCGCGTATGGTTCGCGGGAAGAAAGATTGCCGGAAAGCTTCCGTGCGCGCTCGAATATCTCTAATTTTACATTCGTGATCTCCTCGGGAGGTATAAGAAGGGGGAAGCAATATATTCGATACTCCATCCAGAAACGCACCCTCTCGGAACCTGGCGAGCAAGCTACACCGCGATGCAGAGCGCCTCTCTTGCAGAGTCTGGCACTTGAGTTTGCTTAACATCTCCGTAACGCTATCACGCTTACCAAATAACCCTGTGACGAAACGCGCCGCTCTTCTTTGGATCTTCTCTATCTCCTCTGTCAACCCGACCTGGTACGGATCTCACACTTATGAGCAATACTCAAGTATAGGTTGAACGAGTGTTTTGTAAGCCACCTCCTTCGTTGATTGTCTACATTTTCTAAGGACTCTCCCAATGAATCTCGACCTGGCACACGGCTTACCAACAATTAATTTTATATGATCATTCCACTTCAAATGGTTCCGTACGCATACTCCCAGATATTTTACAGAAGTAACTGCAACCACTGTTTGTTCCGCTATCATATAATCATACAATAAAGGATCCTTCTTTCTATGTATTCGCAATACATTACATTTGTCTATGTTAAGGGTCAGTTGCCACTCGCTGCACCAAGTGCCTATCCGCTGCAGATCTTTCTGCATTTCGCTACAATTTTCTAATGCTGCAACTTCTCTGTATACTACAGCATCATCCGCGAAAAGCCGCATGGAACTTCCGACACGTTGTTGTAGCGCTGCGGCTGGAAATGAGAATCTCTGAAGCGGGAGAACCTCTGGTCTGTTGGAGTACTGCTGGCAAGTCGTTGGAGGATGGCGAAGTAACGAGTAGGCCGTAAAGACGTCGGCACACGGACCGTGCTGTGGCACGTTAACGTTGAGCGTGCCGAGTTCAACGTGCTGCTGAACGCTCAGGAGCGATGCGACTGGTGCGTACGGTACGTGGGCCCCAACGTGGTATAGGCGATCGCAACGCACTCCAGCGGCAGTTGAGGGATGTTTCTAGTTCGTAAATCACGCTGTTTTCTCAACGGGCGCACGTAAAATTCCCACGTTATCTCTATTAAAACGCGCGTTTCCTCCATCGTCCACGAAAAAGGAAGTACCATGTCCAATCAAGAAGGACACAGGCTTATAAAAGATCCATTACAAATAGTGCGGTACAAATTTGGAATACTTCTCCGCATAAGATAAACATTATTTCATCATTCCCACATTTTAGTAAAACCCCAAGCTCAGTCTTACTTGATCACTGTTCCTACCCAGTAGCAGAATCTTTGCAACATGCGAATTACGAATCTTAAAAGAAAAGGAGGCAAAATATCTTTATAAAAGTAGCGCAAGCTGTTCTGTAGATTAAGCCAATCGAACAAAGTCACCCCTAAAAAAAAAAAAAAAAAAAAAAAGTGAACTTATATTTTCATAACATCAAATATTAAAGTATATACTTATATTAAACTAATAATAATGTATCAGAACCTAATGAAAACGCGAATGTTAGGAAAAAAGAACTTGGAAGTGTCAAGACGCGAACCACCGCCGCAGTAAACAATTCACCACTGGACAGTGACGCTACTCATCACGCTAAACCAACAACCCGCCTCTTATATCTAATCATATTATGTTACGGCGTGTGCTGAAAACCATAATCGTAGATATGTTACTAATTGAAATTTAATTACAACAAATTGTACCAAGAACAATGCGTTTTGGGTGGATCTTCAGTGTGTCGCTGCCTTCAAATAGCCTCCTCTCATAATACGCAAGTTACAATAATTCTTTTGCCACGAATATTATGTTTCTCATTATTTTATTGGAATGAATCACAGAGTTAACAACGGGTTTCCCACTGATTCTCAATTTGCTGGTGCTCAGAAACGGCATATATGCATACAGGCTTGAAATGAATGCCAATATGGCGCCTCACAGCTCTATACTGAAGGGAGACGGCGATTGTTGTGCCATCTCATTGGTCAACGCTCAGACGCACGCTCAGAATATCTGACATGCCAGATATTGCTCTGCACGTTCGGAAACACTCCCGAACGTGCTGTTCCACGCTACGACGTCAGCAACTCGGCACGCTCAACGCTCGGATGCACGGTCCGTGTGCCGACGGCTTAAGGTATTGGACGACCACGTCTCATCAAAAAACGTAGTAATATATAGTGTAATCCAGGATAGGCGACCTGTGGCAGATCTGACGACAGAATACAATGCTGTTGCAGCGACAAGTGTTTCGGAACACACCGTTCAAAGGCCATTGTGCAACACGAACCTCCACATCACACGAAAGACAACGTCAATTATGACTGCAGTGGCCACAGCATCACTGAGTTTTCACAGTGGATCAATTGAAACGCGTAGAATGAATCGCATTTCTTATTACGCCAGGTCGACGAGCGCGTCTTTACACGACGTCATTCAAGCGAATAGCTGCACTGCATCACGTCTCAGATGCAAGCCAGTAAGGGCAGAATTATGATATGGGGTGCATCGAGTTGCGCTGCCATGGGATATTTGGTGGAAATCGCAGGCATCTTGATAGCAGTGAATTACGTGAGCATTATTGTCGACCACCTGCATCGCTTCGTGCTTAAAGTCTCCCCGCCCCCCCCCCCCCCCCCCAAGTCAGTGACATCCTCTAGCAGGAGAATTGTCCGTGTTGCAAAGCCATAATTGTACTACGGCAGTCTGGGGGGCATTATAGTGAACTCACATTGATGTCTTGGCCAGCAAATGTGTCTGGTCTGTACCCACTGAAACTCATCGGGCGCCAGCTGCGTGCCCGTAAACCACCACCCGTAATTTGCGGGAATTGCTTGACCTTTGCTGACACATACTTCTAGACTTCTGTCAAGGACTTGTAGAATCCATGCCAAGCAGAATCTCTTGTACTGTGATTGAAAAGAGCAACAACACGCTATTAAAGAAGTAGCCATAATGTTTTGGCTAATCGGTGTATATAAGGCTGATCAAAAAGCTTCTGTTGGAAGGCCATACAGTCCAGAATCGGTACGCCAATCTAGCATAATCATTGAGCATTGAGACAATCATCCCACGGACGCACCAGCTTAAAGATACCTCTTTTGTGAAACATCGTGTCCCTTTCCCACTGTAAAATTCAGAGTTTCCGATGGAAAACAAGTGATTCTCCTCGCTCTGAAAAGGCACGTCTCTCAAAATCGAATATCAAAATAATGTTCTTTGCCATCTCGATATCGAGGGCGTAGTGCGATCAGAGTTCGTTCCAAGAGGAACAACTATAAACGTCAAATTTTACAAGGGCGTACTTCACTGTTTGAGGAACGATGTATGAAGAAACAGACCAGAAAAATGGCTCAATGGCCTGCTCCTTCATCACGAAAACGTGCCGTGCTACCACATCGCTTTTTATTCGCTAGTTTTTTGCCTGAGAAAGTATTCCTGTCTGGCGACATTCTCCTGACTCAACAGATTTAGCAACATGCAACTTCTGGCTCTTCTCAAAAATGTAAACCGTGCTTAAAAGAAATAATTTTGACACCATTCACGACAGAGAGGTCTACAACACAGCAGCTGAATGCCCTCTCGAAAGAAATCTTCCAGAAACGCTTTCAGTCATGAATTCAACGTTGGGAGAAGTGCATTGCTGGCGAAGGACAGTTCTTTGAAGGAGATTAAATCGAACTGCACGTAAACATATTACTTCGTTTCTAATAAAGTTATTCATTGTATTTTTTTTATCACACATCGTATGTGTGTTCCTACTTAGATACAAAAAGTGGCTTCACAACGCGTGCCTAGTACATGCAGTCCTGCAATAAAAAAACCCTCACGGTGAAAAATTGTGCATTTGATCAGTTCATTCACAACAATGAAGCCGGATGAGTTTCTGGACAACGCTGCTGAACTCAACTATCTTTCAATTTCAGAGGCGCAATGCAACGAGAAACGTCGTCCAACGACATTTAAATCTTCGGCAAGTGGGGCTATGCCGACCAAAAACCGTGATTCAGCATATGCCGAGAGAGAGAGAGAGAGAGAGAGAGAGAGAGAGAGAGAGAGAGAGAGAGAAATGCTGGAGCCACCACACAACTAAAGATGACCAACGTCAAAAGTTCTCGATCATTAATGTTAATTACCAACGGGGAAGGAAGTAGCATTAACTCTATCGCTCTGGTATTTCCAAGTAGTACTTCCAACTATTAGGGTCGTGTTATTAACACCACGCCACGCCATTCAGTTGGGCGAAATCCATGCCCAAGCGGTTTGAGACGACGCGTGCAAAACGGACCAGCGTGATGCGCGACACAATCACTGTACAGGCCGACGTACGGATATCTGTTATGCAGCCAGACGTTTATTTGTTCCACTCTGATACTGCTCTTTGCAGACGTTAACACTAATTTAATTCATTTATATAAACCATACTTCAAACTATAAATTTTTACATACAAACAATATTTTAATAGAAACTATTATCTTCCTGGGCGTCTTCAGCTGTTACTTTTTCAGCAGAAGTAAAGTAACACGATGCCTAAACACAGATATTGGCAACAGAAAGTAATAACAAGAAGAAACCTCTTTAATTAATTTCTAATAGGAAAATGCTTACAACTTTAAAAATTAGCGGTCCTGCAAGACATCGTACTTTCGAAAGCATTGTGGTAGATGTAACGCCACTTTGCACTCCGTGCATGTCCACATCCTTTCAAATGGTCCAAATGGCTCTGAGCACTATGGAACTTAACATCTATGGTCATCAGTCCCCTAGAACTTAGAACTACTTAAACCTAACTAACCTAAGGACAACACACAACACCCAGTCATCACGAGGCACATACTTTCGCTTGGCATTTTGTGTTTCGCACAAATTTTCGACATCCTGTGCGGTTTTTCGTTTTTAGACGTCGGATCAGTAAGTTTAGAGCAATGGGCCCAAAACTGCGCTTGGTCGAATACGTGTTTCACCTGGTGATGGTTTTCCACACTTTTAGTGGTCTGGCATTTGGACATTGTTAACATTTCCTCTGCTATATTCATTTGGTAATTAACTTACGTTTTCTTTTTCTGACCGTCTTTTTTCTTTTTGGATAATGTACGTATTGAATAGAGCCGTATCCGACACATAAAAAGAAGTTCGTCCGAAGTTCCGTTCCCACGAGACTGACTCATGATGTTTACATTCGGTGCTCACTTGCATCGACGACGAGTCGGCCTCTCAAAGTACAGCAAACGATTAAGGAAGCAGTTACTGTTAGATTAGCAAGTGACAGTATAAACAAAGACGGAGGTGTCTGTTTAAATTCTGCTTACAGTACTGCTCATTACTGGTAGAACATTCCTAACGATATGCGCACGCAAACGTGCAGTGTTACTATTGATTCGCTGGATGTCTTCTGTCATGGCCTCTATTGTTCCTGATCTATATTAACGACATAGGAGACAATCTGAGTGGCCGTCTTAGACTGTTTGCAGATGATGCTGTCATTTACCGTCTTGTAAAATCATCAGATGATCAAAATGACTTGCAAAATGATTTAGATATCTGTATGGTGCGAAAAGTGGCAGTTGACCCTGAATAAAGAAAAGTATGAAGTTATTCACATGAGTACTAAGAGAGATCAGCTACATTTCGATTACGCGATAATTCACACAAATCTAAGGGCTGTAAATTCAACTAAATACTTAGGGATTATAATTACAAATAACCTAAATTGGAACGATCACATAGATAATGTTGTGGGTAGAGCCAATCAAAGGCTGCGATTCATTGGCAGAACACTTGGAAGGTGCAGCAAGTCTACTAAAGAGACTGCTTACACCACACTTGTCCGCCCTATTCTGGAGTATTGCTGTGCGGTGTGGGATCCGCATCAGATGGGACTGATGGATGACTTCGAAAAAGTACAAAGAAGGGCAGCTCGTTTTGTATTATCGCGAAGTAGGGAAGATAGCGCCCTCGTACGTGAATTGGAGTGGCAATCATTAAAACAAAGGCGTTTTTCGTTGCGAAGGAATCTTCTCACGTAATTTCAATCACCAGTTTTCTCCTCCGATTGCGTAACATTCTGTTGGCACCCACCTACATAGGGCAAAATGATCATTACGATAAAATAAGAGAAATCAGGGCTCGCACAGAAATATTTAATTGCTCGTTTTTCCCGCGTGCCGTTCGAGAGTGGTACGGTAGAGAGACAGCATGAAGGTGGTTCATTGAACCCTCTGCCAGGCACTTTATTGTGAATAGCAGAGTAATCACGTAGATGTAGATAAAGGAATCCTAACACAGGAATAATATTGTAGAATTATTCGAATTAGCGACCTGCATGCGATTTCCTGTACATACGTACTCTACTATACTGTTCACCCGAAAAAAAAAAAAAAACTAATTTGGTGTAGATACTAACTAACTTTACGCATTCATGAATTTCGTATCACTTCATTTTTATTAAAGGAGGAGGGACATAAAGGAAATGTAAGACGTGATTGTGAATGCTCTCGGTTACGTGCGTGCCCTCATAAAGTATAGAATGAACTAAATAGGCTAAAATGATTCGGTGGAAGATGAAATCAATGACGATAAAATTGTATCAGTGCAAAATGTTCAGGTATTCTGTACGTGCTGCGTAATGAATAATCGCCCACTACTGAAAATAGGTAACTTCCGGAATTGAACCCGCCATTAGCAGGAAATCACAGTTCAAATCCTAGCCTACGTAAATTTCAGTTGTCGCTATACAATCACGAGATATGTCGGCTCAAAAATTCGTTGTAATGCGTAAACTAAACCGCCAATTTTCGCTCACTTCTGAAGATAAAAGATAGCTGTAAGCAAAAACACTGCATGTTTTTTCTGAGTTTCCGCAGTGGTTAGCACAATGGACTCGCATTCAGGAGAACGACGGTTCAAATCCCCATCCGGCGACCAAGGTGCACTGATGTATTTCATGCCAAAGCAAAGGCAACCTAACTACAAAACTAAGGAAGTCCCTCCATCTGCGGAGATCACATAATTGTGCAAGCCCTATTGGTTGCAGTCACTGCAGCATATGGAAGTTTGGGTCGAATAGCCGAACGGTTAATGCAACGGCTCGCGTAAAGCGGAAAATCTGGGTTCGAGTATCTGTCCGGCACAAATTTTCATTTCTTTCCAGGAAATTGCTTAGCTGTCGTGGTACGATATTCGGAATTTGCGAATACAGTTCTTGACATCAAGATTTTGGTTATCTGTTTTTTCCTAAATCGCTGGAGGGAAATGACGGGATGGTTCCTTTGAGAAGGGTACGGCCGATTTCCCTCCCTACCCTTTTGTAATCAAAGTTTGTGCTCGATATCTGATGACCTCGATATGGACTGAACGTTAAACTCTCTGAGCTGGTGTGTTTCTGGCACCAGTTGCCATCGATTCTCATTTTCTTCTTAGAGTCGCCTTCGATTGTTGATTGCTTTTCTTCATATCTTTAGCGGCGGGCATTTAACTGCAGCGCGTGCATTCTGCCGGGACTCTTGTGTGTGGATCCGCGGTGTGAGGTCCAGTGACGTGGGACTGTGGACGAAGTCAGCATGCGGAGAGGCCGAGTCGGCACTACGAAGGAGCGTGGCCATCCGCTACGGCGTGTTGGATCGTACAACGCCGATCCATTGCCCATGGTGATTTGGTTTTCCTAGAGGTTGGAAGGACAAGTTCCTTCGAGTCTGTTACAAGCTGCACAGGCCGAATGAATTTGAGTCGTCGAATTGATTCGGTGAGTTGCGTGCATCTTAACTGAACATGCCGGTGTACTAAAAACTATTTGAAATTGTTCTAGTTGTTTACCACGCAACTCGGTGTACGGCAGTTAAAGAAATGTGGATACGTCCAACAAACCGACATGAAGCATGTCTAAATACGTAGCTAGGAGTGCTACGAGTAGTGCGTAGGTCGGTGTCTGGCGTTCCAGGCCATGCCGAGATATTTCTTCCATTCTACCTTGTAGTTCATTATTGTAGTTTGGCGTTTAAATGAGTGCCGAGATAATTCTTGTCATCTCAACTATAGGACATTATTTTAGTGGTCCTTTTGCGACTTGGTTAATCAAATTTTAAGGAACGTGACTGGCCAAGTAGCTCACGGAGGCTGATTTCATTGAAAGTATTGATCACCTGTTCTCTAGACAAGATTGTGTATCTCATAGCTCAGAATATTGTTCACCGCTGATGTGTTTCATGTTGTAGATAATTGGCAGTGGTCGACGAGAGCTGACTGGGAGCAGAGTACCACGGTGGCGGAATGATATTTAAGGCCCCCTCTCCCCCTACCTTTACATCTCGGGTTATGTTGTTACTGTCTTGTGATTCCATCCTTCTCGTGAAGAGTTATGGTGTCTGAAGTTCAATTGTAGTGCAAAGTTAAGTACCTTTCTATTTAATTTGCTTTCCCGCGGATCTCTTGTCTTGATTAAAATCCTTTGGTGTGCTCGCGTCTATCTCTAATTCACACTCAGTATTGAAACGGTCTCATTTTAGGGGCTATTGTCATATGGTCATGTTCTAGTAGTAATGATTTTAATAACATTGTTGATTAATCAGCCACGCGGGATTAGCCGAGCGGTTTAAGGCGCTGCAGTCATGGACTGTGCGGCTGGTCCCGGCGGAGGTTCGAGTCCTCCCTCGGCCATGGGTGTGTGTGTTTGTCCCTAGGATAAATTAGGTTAAGTAGTGTGTAAGCTTAAGGACTGATGACCTTAGCAGTTAAGTCCCATAAGATTTCACACACATTTGAACATTTTTGATTAATCAACTGAGTTAAGTAAACTTGAAAATTTGTTTGGTCAAATTAAAGCACCTCCTTAGTCGTGGAAGTGATTTTTATTGTAATAAAGCTTTTAGGAATAGTGTTTTATTTAGGAAAGTTGGCTAGCCACTTAATGTATTCTTTAGCTGACTGGAAGTAATTAGAGTTATGATAGGAATCGTGTGGACATTAATGCCATCTAAGTAATGAAGTTTATCTGAGTTAATGTAACTAGTTATATTCAAGTTTTTATGGGTCTTGTTCTAGTTAAAGAAATTTGTTTGTCATTTATCCAAGTTATCTGGATTTATAAGCCAATCGCCTTTATTACTGTGATTGTGATTTGATAATGCTTTATAATCGAATAAAAGAGTGTGCGGCAACTACAACGGATTACTATTGTGATTTCTGTGTGTCCTTCTGACCCACACCCCACACTCGTCTTCTATCCTTTCAGAAAGACGAAATGCGATACAGCTGTGGCAAAAATATGACATATTGTAGAAAATCTACTACTAATCGCTTTCATTAGCATATAGTTTTCACAGCAGCCGCAAGAAAATAAACCCGACTGAGGATATTTGAAATCAGCCACTCGTCGATTCGAATTCAGAGTTACATCCGTATTCATCTTGATTCATCTATTACAACCGAAGAATGAATGAATGAATGAATGGCCATCCATAAACAAGTGACACTGAGTATCAAAGCTGCTACGTGCAAGTAGTGAGCTCTATGAGCGGTCGGCAGGTACTTACCGGAGTTGGAGCCCTCGTTGTTGTTGGTGCTGCTGTTGTTATTGTTGACATTGGTGGTGTTGTTGTTGTTCTCGCTGTTGGTGGCCTTCTCGAGCACCTCGTGGTCCTCCTTACAGAAGAGCCCGTCCTCGCGCAGCGCGAACTCGTCCCCCGGGATCAGCTGCCGCTCGCAGGCGCTGCACCGGAAGCACTCGATGTGGTAGATCTTCGTCTTGGCGCGCATCACGAAGTCGTTCTTGCTGAAGGACAGTCCGCACTTGTCGCACTTGGTCCCGAACAACCTGGGATCAAACAAGCAGAGCGGGGCACCCCGTTAGGACGCTGAAGCCGAACTGGCCATCAAGGGACAAAAACATCCTGAATGAATACCAACGCCAAAATGGCAACGATAGACAGAGGTGGCTTCACACCACAGACTGGTGTTAAGAATTGGCAAGACATCATCCAGCTAATGACTCATACGTAACACTATTCGCTTGAATTTATTTACGAAAATCTAGGAGGGACCCAAACTGTATGGCCCGTTGGGGTTTAGAATGCGATTGGTATGGTGAATTTTTGAAAGGATTTAGTACGGTATACTAGGCATGAACGAAAGTAGTACCTCCAGGAAATATAACTGGACCAGAGGTGTTCTCCGCGTGTGTACACCATGTATCAGACAGGGTGAGCAGCATTATCATATTGTTCGCTTGACGATGTTGTGGTCTACACACAGGGTCTCCAAACTTTTTAGTCCGCGGACCACATTGACTCCTCCACGAAGTCATAAGGGCCAAGATCTACCTAGTGGGATTAACGCACCCTAGCACTCCATGATCACCGTAATGCAAGGCTAAAGGAAAGATGAAATCGCAAAAATCTAAGATTGTGAGAATACCTAGCACTGAAACGAACTACGATTTTTATTTAATTACATAATTTTGATTGGTGGACGTACCTGGCCGAAATTCTGGCGTATTTTATTCCGGCGAATTTCAGCGACAAAAAAGTATGTCACTGCACATTCTTCACGAAAGCGTCCTGCAAAGTTAACTAAATCTCAAAATCATTGTTAGCAACACTATTACTGTAAGACGTAACAGAGGTAGAGTATGTCAACGCATTGTTATTTCAAGCGGTGCAACAATAAGTTTAGTTATGTAGTCTTGCAGCGAGTAGCAGAGCCAATGTCGCGGTGTATTGGTCGTGATAGGCCTCGAAACTCAATTGTTGACAGTATAGGTACCACCTCAAATATTCGGCGGGCCGGATACCGGGGGTGTCCGGCCAGCTAAGGCGGGCCGGTTTGCCGGCCTCGCGGGCCGGTTTCGGCCCGCGTGCCGTAGTTTGGAGACCCCTGGTCTACACGAATGTATCGTCGTTGGACGATCGCAGGAAATATAGAAAGACCATTGCAGAACTTTCTTCTGATGTACTGACTGGCAGCTCTTTTTCAATGTGGATAAATGCGAGATAATTCCAGGACCAAAGTAGTAGAACCCAAATGTAGCCAATTAGATTATTAGCGATTAACTTCGGGATGACGACACATCTTTTAAATATTTAGGCCTGACACTAAATGAAGCGGACACGAAAATTCAGTATTAGAGTTTAACGTCCCATCGACAACAAAGGGATTAGCGACGGAGCACAAGCTCGAATTTGGGACAGATCGGGAAGGAAATCTGCCATAACCCTTCAAACCATCCATCGCGTCATTCATGTTAAGCAGTTTACGGAAACCAAGTAAAATCCGAATCTGTTTGGCAAGAAGGGGTTTTGAACCGCCGTGTTCCCGAACAGGAGTCCACCGTATTACCATTGATTCATCTTGGTTGGTGGAAGGAGAATGGAAGATTTAGATTTGTTGATAACGTTGTGGGGAAGTAAGCTGCACCTATGAATGATGTAGCATACAGCAGGCTGCTGAGAATGCTCCCGAGTACTGCTACAGCGTTTGGAATGATTGTGAATTATGATGTACGGGTGACAGCAGAAATCGAGAGAATTAACAGCCTTACGAGTTGGAGTAGTCCATACGGAAGTGTAACAGGGAGGCTCAGAGACCAAAAATGTGAATACTGCAAGAAAGTCGACAACGTACCCATGAAATGCTATAGGGTGAGTTGAGAGATCAGATGCTGAAGAAAAGTGCGAACAATTCTGTTCAGTCTTTTAGAAAAAGTGAAGATGAAAAAATAAATAAACTGGATACAGCGGGACGCAAACCCTCTACCCACTCTTTCGTATCGATCTTGTATTTCATGTTACCGTCTTCTGAAGGCCTTAATCGCCGATATGCTATTATCTGACATTTGACAACAGTAAGTTCTACCAAGAATGACATACTTTCACGAATGTCCAATGGGTCGTTACCTTAAAACGGCTTACTCGCACAACACGCGAGTTATAACGCGAATACAACCTTTCCGTTTTGTTATAGGTTCTGATACTTAACTAGTTTAATAACGGTGTATTTTATAACATTCGATGTAATGTCAATAAGTCCGCTCTTTGCGAGGAATGAGTTTATTCGATTGGCAGCCGGCCGAAGTGGCCGTGCGGTTAAAGGCGCTGCAGTCTGGAACCGCAAGACCGCTACGGTCGCAGGTTCGAATCCTGCCTCGGGCATAGATGTTTGTGATGTCCTTAGGTTAGTTAGGTTTAACTAGTTCTAAGTTCTAGGGGACTAATGACCTCAGCAGTTGAGTCCCATAGCGCTCAGAGCCATTTGAACCATTTATTCGATTGGCTTTATCTAAAAGACAGCTTCACTACTTGCAGTAAGATACTTCGCATTTTGTTTGAAGTTTTGTATTTCACATGTAATAAAAATTCTGCTGCCAATTAGGAACAGTGATCATATAAGAATGACCTTAGGGTTTTGCTAAAAGTGAGAATGCTGAAATAATTTTCATCTCATTTCGAGAAATAATTCTAATGGAAGTTTTGTCCTTATTGACTGTATATCGTAGGATAACTATTTATATGTAGAAGATTGCATCATTTTTTAATTTCCGTGAAGAGCCTTTAAGCTTTAAATTTTTTAGATTTATTTTAATGTTTGTTGGGCTATGGTTGATCTCCAAATCGTGCTTTGCCTTTACTTCTACCGCTATAAGTATTTTGACAAACGAAATCTCTAGATAATATTTAAATCCCACGGCGAAAATGAGAAAGGTGTGATATCAAGGGCGGGGAGGGTGCTAATTTTCGCTCTGACATGTGGATACAAACGAACATTGTCATTTACGAGGTAGTGAGCTCATGTGAGACCAGATCATATAACAGAGTAATCACAAAGTCCATGAAACATTTCTAGAAATTGGCACTGGTACATAGCCAAGAGCAACGTAATTAATGATACAGTTTGTTAAGGACAAACCTTGGAGGTTTTTTATAGTGTTTATAAATGTTCTGTATGTTCACTCTTCGTCACACGGCGCACATCTAATTGATTTTGCAATTCTGCGCATTCACGATCCACCTTATCAAAAATGTCGGTGAGAACAGTTTCTGCGATGCGTAGTCTCAAGCCGTATTTTTGTGTGTGAAATCTTATGGGACTTAACTACTAAGGTCGTCAGTCCCTAAGCTTACACACTACTTAACCTAAATTATCCTAAGAACAAACACACACACCCATGCCCGTGGGAGGACTCGAACCTCCGCTGGGACCAGCCGCACAGTCCATGACCGCAGCGCCTTAGACCGCTCAAGCCGTAGAGGCGAGACGTAAACACTATCCTTGATATCATGATGTTGATCATCATCATCATTATCATTTCGAACAGTTTGGAACATAAGCCTCGCCTTCTGGTTCTGTTTTGTCGCCATTATACGGTGTTCACACTGGTCCAGTTCTCCCCTCTTTTTACAACACCTTTCTCCATACCTTTCAGTCATCTATCCCCTGCTGTTCCTCTCGATCGTTTCCTGCATCTCCATTTCACGTATCCTTTTGGGAATCCTCTTGTTTACCATTATCTTTAAGTGTCCATACCATCTTAGTCTTATAACACGTTCGTCGATATGGAAGTATTATGATTGTATACTATAGACAGTAACTAATGAGGAGGTACTAAATAGAATTGGGGAGGAGTTTGTGGCACAACTTGACTAGAAGAAGGGATCGGTTGGTAGGACATGTTCCGAGGCATCAAGGTATCACCAATTTAGTATTGGAGGGCAGCGTGGAGGGTGAAAATCGTAGAGGGAGATCAAGAGATGAATACACTAAGCAGATTCAGAAGAATGTAGGTTGCAGTAGGTACTAGGAGATGAAGAAGCTTGCACAGGATAGAGTAGCATGGAGAGCTGCATCAAACCAGTCTCTGGACTGAAGACCACAACAACAACAACATCATCAATAATAACAGACAGAACAACATGACTAGCACATGTGCAAGGGAGAAAATGTGCGTTTTAGTAGTGTTAACGTAAGAATTTTACGGCCGTCCGTTTCGTAAACACTGTGATTTGCGAGCCAGACACAGCCGACAACTGCCGCTGGAGAGTGCTGCAATCATGCATATCACACTGAGGCACTCGTACCGTAAGCAGCAGTCGCATCGTTTCTTAGTGTTCAGCAACACGTTGACCTCGGCACACTGTACGTTGACGTTCGAAATCAAGGTCGATGGCTTGAGTAGTGCGTTTCATTACGTCCGTAAGATATAGGTGCAAGGAACGCGCGCTGTGCACTGCTGTACTGCCGAGCCCGCGGCCTTCAGAGGAACTTCGGCTGCGACTCGTGTGAGTCCCGCTGACCCGCGAATATCGGCAGGGTCTGGCGCCGCGGCTATTTTCGGGGGCGCTGCGCTGCGGCGCGGCGAGACGCGCGTACACATTTCACTCGCCGGCCTGTCAGAAAGTGACCTCAACACCTCCTTCTCGCAGTTTTCGTTTCCCCAGGCTAAATTTGAGAGAGCACTAAATATAAGCCACTAAAGTTAAATTTATTAACACTGCCCTACGAGCCAGCAGCTTTAATATATAGAGTAATTATACAGCCCGTGAAACATTTCAAAGAATCAGTATAGGTAAATGGCCAAACGTAACGTAACAAATGATATAGTGAATGAAAGAGAAACTGTCGAGAGTATTTTTCCTAATTTGGTGCCAGCAAATGAGTTTGGAAAGCAGTCGACAGAAACGTCACCGACCGTAGTGGACCACACCCACCTTGTTCAAATGTGTGTGAAATCTTATGGGACTTAACTGCTAAGGTCATCAGTCCCTAAGCTTGCATACTACTTAACCTAAATTATCCTAAGGACACACACACACACACACACACACACACACACACACACATGACTCGAACCTCCGCCGGGACCAGCCGCACAGTCCATGACTGCAGCGCCTGAGACCGCTCGGCTAATCCCGCGCGGCCACACCCACCAGGCACAAGTCATGAGACCACCACACGAGACTTGACGCCTTGCGATTTTGTAGGGGAGTTTTTTTAAGGCCTTCCTCGATAGACAAATGACATTTGATACCGTCTGTAGAAGAAAGATACGGCAAGCACTATAAAAGGAGGGAACGGGCAAAAGAGACGACAAGCAAAGTAGAGGAGATGTAATGTGGAAGTCTGGGTTGTGTGAAAGTGGGAAATGAACGGACGGACTGGTTTGAGTAAACAAGTGGTGTGGAATAGCGCAGCGCACTGCCACCTCTCCTCTTAATTGTGGTCTTGGATGAGATAATGACTAAGGTGACAGAAAAAACTTGAGAAGCAATGTGAAAGCTATGGTTTTCGCGAATATCTTGATGGGGGAAACAGTGAGGATGTGAGGAACAGCTTGGCGCTTGGGAAGAAGCTGTGACACAACATGGCATGAAATTTAATGTAAATGTGAGATCCTGATTACAGTTTGCAAGAAAGAGAGACCAATAGCGGAATAAATATTAGAGGTGGACAATTGGAGAAGGTGGGGGAGTCCCAGGCACTTGGGAACTGTGAGAGGAAAACAGAAGAAATTAAAAAGAAATCAGTGAACTTGGCAGACTGTCTGAAGTATTCCTGCAAAGTGTTAGGGTCCTGGTTTGGAACAAAGACGTCCACACAACAAAACCAAAGAAGCGTTATATATGAGTTACTACATCCCTGTACTGGCCTATGCATCTGAAACATAGATAAAGAAGAAAAGAGATGTAAGCCGATTACAGGCATGTGAAATCAAGTTCCTCGTATGTAGGATGGGAGTAACAAGAAGAGATATGATGAGGCATGAATGGGTAAGAGAAATGTGAACTTTTAACACTGCAGCGCGTCAGCAATCGTGAATAATATAATGATTATAAAGAATCCGCCTCGTTTACCTGACAGCACGCGGCCCACCGAATCTTGGCTGGGGCGAGGGAGCACACTTCTGACGTTTGAACTAAGTACATATATTGCCATGGTTTAGTGTGTTCCGAAGAAGTCGTGGTCATCCGCGCCGAAACCTAGGTCAACATCCGGTTTCTACTTACAATCGAGGCGTATTCTTTATAATCATTAGGTAAGAGAAATAGTGAAAGAGGAGCCCTTGCAGAGCAAGACAGAAATATCAAGGCTAAGATGGTATGGACACTTAAAGAGAATGGAGAACAAGAGGATTCCCAAAAGGATACGTTAAATGGAGATGCGAGGCAACGATCGAGAGGAACACCAAGGGATAGGTGGCTGAAAGATATGGAGAAAAATGTTGCAAAAAGAGGCGAGAACTGGACTAGTGTGAACACAGAACAATGGCGACAAAGCAGAACCAGAAGGCGAGGCTTATTCTCCAAACAGACCCAGCCTGGGGCTGGAAACCCTTCAAGATGGAGATGATGATGATGATATCAAGGATAGCGTTTACGTCCCACCTCTACGGATTCAGACTCGACATCGCAGAAGGTGTTCTCACCGTCATTTATGATATGCTGGGTCGTGAATGCGCAGAATTGCAAAATCAAGTAGATGTGCGCCGAGTGACGATTGGTGAACATACAGAACATTTATAAACACTATAAAAACCTTCGAAGGTTTGTCCTTCACAAACTGTATCATTAATTACGTTGGTCTACGCTATCTACCAGTGCCAATTTCTTGAAATATTTCATGGACTTTGTGATTACGCTGTTATATGATCTGGTCTCGCATGAGCTCACTACCTCGTAACTGACACTACTCGTTTGTATCCAGTTTTCAGAGCTTAAATTAGCCCTCTCCCTCTACTCGGTATCACACCTTTCTCATTTTCGCTGTGGGGTTTAAATATTATCTGAGATTTCGTTTGTTAGAATACTTCTCGCGGTAGAACTAAAGGCAAACAAATACGAAAACAAATCTAAAAAAATTAAAACTTAAAGGCTCTTCACGGAAATTAAAAAATGATGAGATCTGCTACATATAAAAAGTTATCCTACGAGGAGAAGAAATGTTGACGACGTGTCTGCAATAGGACTCTAGGCATCTGAAGAAGTATCTACGGCACACGCACGCACGCACGCGCTCGAGCACGCACACACACACACACACACACACACACACACACACACACACACACACACACACAATTCTCTCTTCAAGTGTGTCTCTCTTCAAGTGTATCTCTCTTCAAGTGTATCTCTCTTCAAGTGTATCTCTCTTCAAGTGTATCTCTCTTCAAGTGTATCTCTCTTCAAGTGTATCTCTCTTCAAGTGTATCTCTCTTCAAGTGTATCTCTCTTCAAGTGTATCTCTCTTCAAGTGTATCTCTCTTCAAGTGTATCTCTCTTCAAGTGTGTCTCATATGTGCAAATATTGCAACTTACGGGTCAAGTAATACTTTTGTAACTCTAATAACAAATGGCTCAAATGGCTCTGAGCACTATGGGACTTAACATCTGAGGTCATCAGTCCCCTAGACTTAGAACTACTTAAACCTAACTAACCTAAGGACAGCACACTCATCCATGCCCGAGGCAGGATTCGAACCTGCGACCGTAGCAGCAGCGCGGTTCCAGACTGAAGCGTCTAGAACTGATCGGCCACAACGGCCGGCCCTCGAATATCAGCAGTTACATAATGGCAAGAGGCATAGTGAAAAATTAGCGCAGTTACTTGTAATTCCACTGTAAGGCATAGTTTTCCATTTCATAGGAGGTATATCGAAAGAAAAAAGTAATTTATAGCTGCTAACGCCAAATGTGTTTCGGACACTTGTTGCACAGCAACCCTGTTTCCGGATGCGTTAGTAAATTCCCAACGCTAATTCTCGGCGCAAACGTTAAAAGAACCAAGTCCAATTCAGTCGTTGGGTCAAAACCGGAATCTAGAGCACGTGAAAAGCGCTAATATCCAACAGCATGGCAACGCCCATACACAGCAAGCAGAGCTATAGCAAGGTGTGCAAACGGTGCAGTAGACAGCACCCAGAATTTCGTTCTGCAAACTCTGCAACACGGGATAGTAATCTGCAGCGATCCAAGGCGTACTTGAGACACCAAGGTACGGGCAGGACCACTGACACCTTTGTTTAAGCGAAAGTAAATGGCCGCCGAATCTGCTACTATGACGTGGTATTTGACTTTAAATACCTCTGTTTCGGTCAGCTCGTCCTCATTGTCTCTGTCCGCAGCTCGTGGTGTAGTGGCTTTGGATGACGGGGTCCCGTGTTCGACTCCCGGCCGGGCTGAGGATTTTCTCTGCCCGGAGACTGGGTGTTTCTGTAGCATGTATCTTTTCATCATAATCGTAACAGTGAGTAGATTGGATTGTTTAAAAAATTGGGCCTTTGTACGGGCGCTGATGAACGCGCAGTTGAACGCCCCACAAACCAAACATCACCACCACCATCATTGTCTCTCTTCACTCCGACTGCAACGCTGACCACGACGGAATGATAGCTTCGCTAATTACAGGTCAACGAGGCTGGCGCACCATGACGTGGTACTTGCTGCTTGCCTGAAGACTTCAACTACGAGACAGCAGCCTGCCAGCTGTGGGTGGACTTTGTCGCTCCACGCCGTCATTCCTGATAGGTCGCAGCCGTGGCTGACAGAAGGTGCGAACGTACTGAGCCTTCTTTTGATGAAAGGCCTTTTCGACTGACAGCAAGCTGTTACCATCTACTCGCTGGGTGGGCATCTGAATGCCGCTTCCCAGGCTGTACGTGTGTCACGTAGTGAGTGCTTAAGAAGCCCCGGGATTTGTGCCTTCACGAGAACCGCCATCCGGGAGATGCTGTGGGTTAAAGGCTAATCGCGCCTCCGTCTTTGAACGCGCTGAGGCGTTCCAGTTCATCGTGGCACGTCCGAAGGCCACCACACGGCCTATCACACTGCCGCCGCCGCGCTGCTACGCCATCAGGCAGGGTGCCCGATCCGCCGCAAAACTACGCATTCTGTTTGGGTGCTGTGTACAGTATTTCTCGTCAGCGCCTGGCAGAGCGACCCGATCTGTTTCCTGATCACCGGGGAAGACAGCCAACAAGTCAACAAATTTTTATTTTATTTCACACAAGCCCAGTTTCTCTTGTGTTTTCGGGCGAGACTAACACTCCCCAGCCCTCGGAGCTCGGCCTCCAATACATTGTACCGTCACCTCACAGCCTCGACGCCTGCTGACCTGGCCCGAGGGATCGCCGTTACACATCCATACCGAAAGGCATGTAACAGCAGCTGCTAATTCTGTTGCTAAGGCACTGTAGTTTAACGTAACATTGACAGTGAGGTTATCGGAGACGGGGGACAGGCTCGAGTTGGCAAGTAGTGTGTCATTTTCAAGAGAATTAGTCCGAGATTTGCCTTCACAGGGATCTTAAATTGGATGATCTCACTGCAATTTGCCATCTCTTTCGATGATCATACAGAAGGAGGCGGTATAATGATTAAACGAATGGACGCTGTTTGGAGCATTGGGACTCAAAATACCAGCCAACCACTAACCCAGATTTAAGCTTCCCATCCTTTGCTTGAATCGTTTTAGCAGCCTTGTTCAGAGCTTTTGGCACGTCATGATCTCGTCGTCGAAACGATGGAACACTTTTCTGAATAATGACGAGATAATCTATAAATTTCTTATTTTCAGTATGCTTATTCTCTCCCCACTAATCCCCGTTTTTGATGCGTTTGACGCTCTAAATTAGCAGTGATCACCTATAAAGTGGGCGTCCAGGAGTGACCCTACAGACAGTCGGACTGAGGCAGAGCAGGGGAGGAGCGCAGCGGCCGCAGTGCGCATGCGCGCGCAGTATTTGTGTGCGGGCGCAGGAAGCGGCGGCGGCCAACACAAACAGCGACTTCATTTCCTGCGGCCGGCAGCGACACCACTCGCGGCTCGTCATTTCCTGCTGCGGCCGCTACCGGCTGGCGCCGCGCACTGTGCGCTGCGGTGCGGTGCGGCCCGCCACGGGGGTATCGCGGGCTCTGTCCTGGTCCGCTTCCCAGCTAGGCACAGCTTGCTTCATTCACACACTGTATCTTCCATACAGTAGATACACTGTCCGATCAGAGATATCTGGATACCTTGTGTAATGCGGAACTTACCGATAGACGTCACGAAATACCGACCTGCTAGTATAAAATGAGACGGGGGTACTGTGCTGTCAGTAGAGAAGCAGTACCAGGAACATCTGTCGTCCAGGTTTGCCCAGTGACTTCCAACGTGGACTAGTCATTGGATGTCGCCTGAGTAATCAATTCACCAGGAACATTGCAACTCTTCTAAAGCTGCCCAAGTAGATTGTTGGTGATGTGATTGTGAAATGGAAACGCGAAAGAACAACCACTGTGAAAGCAAGACCAGACAACCTCAGGTACTGCAGAACATGGAGCGTCAAGCAGTGCAGAGGGCGATTGCAGAAAATCGCACGAGACCAGCTGAAGGTATCACACACGAGTTCCAAAGGGCAACCATCAGTCCGAATACTAGCACAATGACTGTACATAAGGAGTTAACAACAACCGGGTACAATGGTAGGATAGCTCGTCGTACATGACAAATTTCTGTAGTCAGTACTAAAAGACGCTTAAGGTGGTGTAAAGAGCAATGATACTGGACTTTGGATGACTGGAAACGAGTGATTTCGACTGATGAAAGACGCAATAAACTGTGGTAATCTGAAGTAAGGATTTGGATCTGGCGAATACCAAGAGAACTTTACTTGTCATCATGTGTAGTGCAGTGCTTAATTTCTATAATTTTAGTTTCTAGAACCTACCTCTTCAAGCATACAACGCCCCCCTCCCCTCCTCATACACACATACAGCCATAATGTTGAGTGTTTATGGAAAAAGTTCAAGGCAATCGTAAAATGCGTTTTAGACAGGTACGTGCCGAGTAAAACTGTGAGGGACGGGAAAAACCCACCGTGGTACAACAACAAAGTTAGGAAACTACTGCGAAAGCAAAGAGAGCTCCACTCCAAGTTTAAACGCAGCCAAAACCTCTCAGACAAACAGAAGCTAAACGATGTCAAAGTTAGCGTAAGGAGGGCTATGCGTGAAGCGTTCATTGTATTCGAAAGTGAAATTCTATGTACCGACTTGACAGAAAATCCTAGGAAGTTCTGGTCTTACGTTAAATCAGTAAGTGGCTCGAAACAGCATATCCAGACACTACGGGATGATGATGGCATTGAAACAGGGGATGACACGCGTAAAGCTGAAATACTAAACACCTTTTTCCAAAGCTGTTTCACAGAGGAAGACCGCACTGCAGTTCCTTCTCTAAATCCTCGCACAAACGAAAAAATGGCTGACATCGAAATAAGTGTCCAAGGAATAGAAAAGCAACTGGAATCACTCAATAGAGGAAAGTCCACTGGACCTGACGGGATACCAATTCGATTCTACACAGAGTACGCGAAAGAACTTGCCCCCCTTCTAACAGCCGTGTACCGCAAGTCTCTAGAGGAACGGAGGGTTCCAAATGATTGGAAAAGAGCACAGATAGTCCCAGTCTTCAAGAAGGGTCGTCGAGCAGATGCGCAAAACTATAGACCTATATCTCTTACGTCGATCTCTTGTAGAATTTTAGAACATGTTTTTTGCTCGCGTATCATGTCATTTCTGGAAACCCAGAATCTACTATGTAGGAATCAACATGGATTCCGGAAACAGCGATCGTGTGAGACCCAACTCGCCTTATTTGTTCATGAGACCCAGAAAATATTAGATACAGGCTCCCAGGTAGATGCTATTTTTCTTGACTTCCGGAGGGCGTTCGATACAGTTCCGCACTGTCGCCTGATAAACAAAGTAAGAGCCTACGGAATATCAGACCAGCTGTGTGGCTGGATTGAAGAGTTTTTAGCAAACAGAACACAGCATGTTGTTATCAATGGAGAGACGTCTACAGACGTTAAAGTAACCTCTGGCGTGCCACAGGGGAGTGTTATGGGACCATTGCTTTTCACAATATATATAAATGACTTAGCAGATAGTGTCGGAAGTTCCATGCGGCTTTTCGCGGATGATGCTGTAGTATACAGAGAAGTTGCAGCATTAGAAAATTGTAGCGAAATGCAGAAAGATCTGCAGCGGATAGGCACTTGGTGCAGCGAGTGGCAACTGACCCTTAACATAGACAAATGCAATGTATTGCGAATACATAGAAAGAAGGATCCTTTATTGTATGATTATATGATAGCGGAACAAACACTGGTAGCAGTTACTTCTGTAAAATATCTGGGAGTATGCGTGCGGAACGATTTGAAGTGGAATGATCATATAAAATTAATTGTTGGTAAGGCGGGTACCAGGTTGAGATTCATTGGGAGAGTGCTTAGAAAATGTAGTCCATCAACAAAGGAGGTGGCTTACAAAACACTCGTTCGACCTATACTTGAGTATTGCTCATCAGTGTGGGATCCGTACCAGATCGGTCTGACGGAGGAGATAGAGAAGATCCAAAGAAGAGCGGCGCGTTTCGTCACAGGGTTATTTGGTAACCGTGATAGCGTTACGGAGATGTTTAATAAACTCAAGTGGCAGACTCTGCAAGAGAGGCGCTCTGCATCGCGGTGTAGCTTGCTCGCCAGGTTTCGAGAGGGTGCGTTTCTGGATGAGGTATCGAGTATATTGCTTCCCCCTACTTATACCTCCCGAGGAGATCACGAATGTAAAATTAGAGAGATTAGAGCGCGCACGGAGGCTTTCAGACAGTCGTTCTTCCCGCGAACCATACGCGACTGGAACAGGAAGGGGAGGTAATGACAGTGGCACGTAAAGTGCCCTCCGCCACACACCGTTGGGTGGCTTGCGGAGTATCAATGTAGATGTAGATGTAGATGTCACGAGTTGGTAAAATTTATAATTTATTTTTTACGGAATACTGTTGTGAAATTCAGGTTTTAAAACAACTTCTTACAATAAAAAAAAAAAGAACAAAAGATCCAAACACACGCGCGCACGCACACACACACACACACACACACACACACACACACACACACACACGCGCGCGCGCGCACACGCACACGCACACACTCACTCACTCACTCACTCTCTCTCTCTCTCCGCCCAACGGCCCTGTCCATCCATCGAATCATGTTGGTTACCCAATGTTACGTGCGTTGATGCCGCCGCAGCGCCAAATTATTCTTACATTGCGACTAAATACACGTGTACTATTTTAAATGTCCTGTGCTGAGTTGTTCCAGTGAGTTAAAGAAAAAAATTTCCCTGGGATCTGCCGGAACGTCGTTCGGGAGATTTCCAGTCGAAATTAAATCTTGATGTAGATCCAACAGTGCGTTACGGAGGAGGTTGTGTAACGCTATGGGAGTATTTTTCCTGATTGGGGTGTGATCCCACTGTCACTCTTAAAAAACACTAAATGGCGAAGGTTATGAGCACATTTTACAACTCTGTCCACAGTGGTGGAATAATTCGGATACGATCAGTGATTGTATCAGTGCCGGCCGGTGTGGCCGAGCGGTTGTAGGCGCTTCAGTCTGGAACCGCGTCACTGCTAGGGTCGCAGGTTCGAATCCTGCCTCGGGCATGGATGTGTGTGATGTTCTTAGGATAGTTAGGTTTAAGTAGTTCTAAGTTCTAGGGGGCTGATGAGCTCAGATGTTAAGTCCCATAGTGCTCAGAGTCATTTGAACCATTGTATCAGTATGACAAATGTCCCCTGCTATACAGTAGCATTTGTGAAGCAATGGCGTGTGTACAATGACGTTCATGAAATGTACTGGCCTGCCCAGGGTCCAGACTGAACCCAGCGGTTGCCCCTCTCGTTGAGACAGAACGCGAACTTCGCTGCAGACCCCAGCGGTGAACACCGATATCCGACCTCCTCTGGTTTCAGTTCTTGAGGAAGAATGAGTTGCCATTCCTCCACAGACATTTAGATACCTTACTTAAAGTGTCCGCAGCAGATTTCAAGCCGTCACCACACAGTAATGTCCGCTAACAGATGGCCGGACAGTTTTGATCACGTTGTTTACATTCTATCACATTAGATTTCCGGAAAGTATTTGACATTGCACAACTTCTTCAGTTAATAACCAACGTACCGTCAGAAAGAGTGGATAGATGAGTGACTCGAATTTTTTACAAATAGGAATTAGTATGTTATTCTGGAAGGTGAATCATCATTGCAAACTAAGGCAACGTGCCTTGCGCTTGGGGGAAGCACAATACGACCACTAACGTTAATAAAACGCAACATATTATGACATAGGATCAACAGCTTCATCAAACTGGTCGCTTACGCTAGTGTTGTGTTCATTTCTTTTCTCTGTACAGTCTTCAGGCTTTGAAAGCACTACATCCTGTTCCACTGTGCACTAAATGCACATCTGCAAGTTCTTACAACGATAAATTCTCCGTCCTGCGGCCATCAACCATGAACTACAAACAGTGATAAATACCGAGGACACGTCACACACACAACTGCGTGTAATTTTTTCATGTCTGTTCCACCAGTGGCGATTCAACAGGCAGTTGTTCGTAACGAAAGCTCAGCGGTTCACATACAAGTGGCTCACACTCTTCGTTCTTCAACACCTTGCGTGGTCTAAAATATTCATTTCTGACGATTAGTTCCGAATTATTACCTCGGTAACATGAAACGGGTGAAGATTTCAAGATGACAAAGAGTGAAGCGTTCAATTACAACCGTAGCTGAATATTATCGACAAATCTCCCACAAAACCCAAAGAAATTTTGCTCGTATGTAAAGGCTGTTAGTAGCACCAAAGTTAATGTGCAGAACTCAAGGACGAGACAGGAAATCGAACTGAAGGTAGGAGAGCAGGCGCGTAAATGTTTAACTCCGTTGTCAAATGTTCCTTTACAAACGAAAAGCCACGAATAATGCCCCAATTTAATTCTCGTACCACACAAAAATGAGTGAAGTAGATATTAGTGCCATTGGTGGTAAGGGCCCGATAGAATCCCAACAGACTGTATTAAGAATCTGCGGTTGAGAAGGTTCTCTTTTAAACAAAATGTACCGTAGATCCCTCGAACAAGAACTGTGGCCAGCGGTTAGAAGAAAGCACCAATCACATTCACCTGGAACAAGAGCAGCAGAAGTGATCCACATAATTACCGTCTAGTATCCAGGACATCCACTTATAGCAGAAAATTGGCACATACTGTCAGATTAAATGTAATGAGGTATCTCGAAAAGAATAATCTCCACGTCAGTAAGCATTGATTCCGAAAACGTCGATCCTGAAAAACACAACTTGCATTTTCTTTCACGTGACATTCCGAAAGCCATGGATGAAAACAGTCTGGTTGACTCAGTGTTTGGTAAATTCTGAAAGACATTTAACCTTTGTACCTGACCACACGCTTACTATCTAAAGTAGGAATATGGAGTACCAGTGATACTTGTAACAGAATTGGTGATTCCTTGGAATGGAGGGCACAGTATATTATCTTGGATGGAGAGCTGTCTTCAGATGTAGAAGTAACTTCCCAGCGGTGTAGGTTGGGACTCTGTCCATGCTAAATATCAATGACTTTGCAGATGATACTAATATCAGTATGATACTTTCCGCACATGATGCAGTTGTCTATAATGATTTCCAATCTGAACGAGCTCAAGAAATATTGTCAGATCTTGGTAAGATTTAATAGTGGTGCAAAGATTGGCTTTAAATGCTTTAAATGATAAGAAATAAGCATTTCATAAAATGACAAAACATTGGATCCTATGACTGCGATATTAATGGGTCACTAATGGAATCTATCAATTCATACATATAGCTGCGCCTCATAATTCGTAGGTATATGAAATGGAACGATCACATAAGCTCAGTCGTAGGTAAAGAAGGTGGAAAACTCTGGTTCATCGGTAGAATAGTAGGAAAATGCAGTCATACAAAACACTCGTGAGAACCATCCTAGAATATTGTTCAAATTCATCGGACCCGTACGAAATAGGAGATACTGAACAGATGCAAAGAAGGGCAGCACGAAGATTTAAGGAGCGATTTTATGTCCTATGCTGCCCATGTTTAATTCTCAGACTATGTGACCTGTTATCTTGGAAAGTTTTTAAAACAGCAACTACCAATGTTCCATACTGAATTAATGTACATTTGTAGATATACTGAAACATAATTATTACAGAAAATATGTCATGAGGCATGTTACGATATTTCTCGCAAACTCCTAATTTTTATGGAAAAATTTTGTGAATAAAGTAACACAAACAACGTGGGATATTTGTTATTTTAGTTCCGTCACTGTTGAATCTCATTCTTGGCATGATGTGAAAATTTAATTTTTGTTTATTTAATACTTTTTGCGACAACGGGTCATTTATAGCATAGTTGTTCCGAGAAACTGAGTTTTTAACTTACAAATTTTATAGAGACCTAAAGTTTTGACTTTTTAATGCACTAGACTTGTCTTGGCCCGTTACATGGGTTCACTTCACCGTCACTATCGCCAAGTGCTTACAATCTCCTTTTCTTTCTTGCCTCTTTTTCATGTACTGAGCAGCAAACTCTGCTTGGCCTGCCTTCGAAACAAATCCAGTTTGCGCAGACCTCTATCTTCTCCAGAACCTTTCGTCTGTTATATTTTCCACCGTTAAAGGTTACTTCTGCATTAGAGACTGGTAAATTTAGAGTCATTAGGCGAAAATAAAATTACGCACATGGAACCACACAACATTATTCAAAGATTCATTCGCAATCTGGGGGCTTCCCATCCAACATTCCTTTACTAACTCGGATTTTAGTAAGTATATGAATATAAGTTTGACTGCAACCATTATTGCCAAAGATTAAGAGAAAACTCATCCTGCCTATACCTACACCAAGAAGAAGAAGACTTGGTCACTTCATATTATTCTCGTTATTTATATTTCCTTCACTTTTTGCACACATGTTTTCAAGAACTTCAGACAGAAATTCGTATGTGGCACATCTGTTACCCGCAAATTTGCGTTTTTTGAACATATTTTTACGTTTATTCGTTTTATATACATGTGAAAGAGCACGTACAAGCACACTACAGAAATCGCTGGCTAGAGTTATTATTGTACTAACTAGTGCCAGAAACAAAGGACTGAATTGTTTATTTGTAACATCAACTTCTGAGACGTAACAGTGGCATCAAAACATGGAAATGCACAGCCTCCTAGACTGCATGGTCCCCACGATACGATTGTTCAACTCTGGCAGTATATAAGAAGTGCCGAGAATGGTTTGTCGTATTTTAAGTCTAAAAATATTATTTTAAAGTTTTAAAATTGTCTGTTTTAGTGTATAATTTTCCAAAATGTTCAGCAGTCTAAAGTGCATTATGGAAAACAACACAGAAAATGTCAAATTTCATCGAATTTGAAATATTATTTCCCTTAAGCGATTTAGGAATATGCGACAACCTCCTTTATGTCGCTACGATTGCGATCGCGAGAACACGATTAGATTAATTACAGCGCGGATTGAGGCGTTTAAGGAATCGTTCTTCCCGCGCTTCACACGTAAATGGAACGGGAAAAAGCCTTAATCTAAAAGCCAGAATCTACTATGTAGGAATCAACATGGATTCCGGAAACAGCGATCGTGTGAGACCCAACTCGCTTTATTTGTTCATGAGACCCAGAAATATTAGATACAGGCTCCCAGGTAGATGCTATTTTCCTTGACTTCCGGAAGGCGTTCGATACAGTTCCGCACTGTCGCCTGATAAACAAAGTAAGAGCCTACGGAATATCAGACCAGCTGTGTGGCTGGATTGAAGAGTTTTTTGCAAACAGAACACAGCATGTTGTTATCAATAGAGAGATGTCTACAGACGTTCAAGTAACCCTTGGCGTGGTTGGTTTTTTGGGGGAAGAGACCAAACAGCGAGGTCATCGGTCTCATCGGATTAAGGAAGGACAGGGAAGGAAGTCGGCAGTGCCCTTTCAAAGGAACCATCCCAGCATTTGCCTGGAGCGATTTAGGGAAATCACGGAAAACCTAAATCAGGATGGCCGGACGCGGGATTGAACCGTCGTCCTCCCGAATGCGAGTCCAGTGTCCTTGGCGTGCCACAGAGGAGTGTTATGGGACCATTGCTTTTCACAATATATATAAATGACCTAGTAGATAGTGTCGGAAGTTCCATGCCGCTTTTCGCGGATGATGCTGTAGTATACAGAGAAGTTGCAGCATTAAACAATTGTAGCGAAATGCAGGAAGATCTGCAGGGGATAGGCACTTGGTGCAGCGAGTGGCAACTGACCCTTAACATAAACAAATGTAATGTATTGCGAATACATAGAAAGAAGGATCCTTTATTGTATGATTATATGATAGCGGAACAAACACTGGTAGCAGTTACTTCTGTAAAATATCTGGGAGTATGCGTGCGGAACGATTTGAAGTGGAATGATCATATAAAATTAATTGTTGGTAAGGCGGGTGCCAGGTTGAGATTCATTGGGAGAGTCGTTAGAAAATGTAGTCCATCAACAAAGGAGGTGGCTTACAAAACACTTGTTCGACCTATGCTTGAGTATTGCTCATCAGTGTGGGATCCGTACCAGGTCGGATTGACAGAGGAGATAGAGGAGGTCCAACGAAGAGCTGCGCGTTTCGTCACAGGGTTATTTGGTAAGCGTGATAGCGTTACGGAGATGTGTAACAAACTCAAGTGGCAGACTCTGCAAGAGAGGCGCTCTGCATCGCGGTGTAGCTTGCTCTCCAGGTTTCAAGAGGGTGCGTTTCTGGATGAGGTATCGAATATATTGCTTCCCCCTACTTATACCTCCCGCGGAGATCACGAATGTAAAATTAGAGAGATTAGAGCGCGCACGGAGGCTTTCAGACAGTCGTTCTTCCCGTGAACCATACGCGACTGGAACAGAAAAGGGAGGTAATGACAGTGGCACGTAAAGTGCCCTCCCCCACACACCGTTGGGTGGCTTGCGGAGTATAAATGTAGATGTAGATGTAATAACTCCTACAATGTGACGAAACCTCCGTCATGCACTTCACAATGGTTTCCGGAGTATATGTGTAGATGTAGATACACAACGGACCATCTCCCACTGTTGCTCATCCCCAGGCAGAAGAAGAGGAAGAAGGGAAAGACAGAGGAAGGCAGGCGGTGCCGTGGCCCGCGACCCGGGGGGTCCGGGGTTCGCGTCTCGTGTTTCGCGCCACCCACGCGCCTGTCAGCGAGACGCTAAACAGCCGCACGGCTGTCACTCAGGCGGACACCCGAGACGCAGGGGGCGCCGCAGCTGACTCGTGTTCCCCTGGACGCCTGCCCCTGCCCCTGTCTGTTTACAGCACAGCGGCTGCCTTCAGAGAACCCGCCTCCGCGTACAAGACCTAACGTTCCCGGAAAATTCGTGTGATATCTAGGTGCAGAGTTGTAGTACTGCCGCAAGTTACCGTAGAATAACTTTAGTAAGCGTACGCTACCCTAGTTTTACTTGTAGCTTTGGTCAGTTAATTTTACAACCCCGTTACCATTACGTTAAGCGGGCTGCATACCTGTAAGGCTTTACCTCATATCGATCGCTTTGTTTACGCATGTGATTAGTGTATTATACACTGAAGAGCCAAGAAAACTGGTACATATGCCTAATATCGTGTAGGGACCCCGCGAGCACGCAGAAGTAGTTCAAAAATGGTTCAAATAGCTCTGAGCACTATGGGACTTAACATCTGAGGTCATGAGTCCCCTAGAACTTAGAACTACTGAAACCTAACTAACCTAAGGACATCACACAACACCCAGTTATCACGAGGCGGAGAAAATTCCTGACCCCGCCGGGAATCGAACCCGGGAATCTGAAGTAGTGCTGGAGGGACTGACACCATGGATACTGCAGGGCTGTCCATAAATCCGTAAGAGTACGAGGGGGTGTAGGTCTTGCAAGGCATCCCAGATGTGCTCAATAATGTTCATGTCTGGGGAGTTTCGTGGCCAGCGAAAGTGTTTAAATTGAGAAGAGTGTTCGTGAACCACTCTGTAGTAATTCTAGAGGTGTGGGATGTCGCACTGTCCTGCTGGAATTGCCCTAGTCCATCGGAATGTACAATAGACATGAATGGCTGCAGGTGATCAGACAGGATGCTTACGCACGTGGCCGGCCGAGCGGTTCTAGGCGCTAAGGTCTGGAACCACGCGACCGCTACGATCGCAGGTTCGAATCCTGCTTCGGGCATGGATGTGTGTGACGTCCTTAGGTTAGTTCGGTTTAAGCAGTTCTAAGTGCTAGGGGACTGATGATCTCAGAAGTTAAGTCCCATAGTGCTCAGAGCCATTTGAACCATTTTACGTACGTGTCACCTGTCAGAGTGGTGTCTAGAAATGTCAGAGGTCCCAATCACTCAAACTTAACACGCACCGCACCATTACTGAGGCTCCATCAGCTTGCACAGTCCCTGCTGACATGCAGGTTCCATGGATTCAGGAGGTCCATCCGCTCGATATAATTTGAAACGAGATTCGTCCCACCAGGCAACATGTTTCCAGTCATCAACAGTGCAATTTTTGTGTTGACGTGCCCAAACGAGTCGTAAAGCATTGTGTCGTGCAATCGTCAGGGGTACACGAGTGGGCCTTCGGCTCCGACAGCTTATATCCATGATGTTTCATTGAATGGTTCGCACGCTGACACTTGTTGATGGCCCAGCACTGATATCTACAGCAATTTCCGGAAGGATTGCACTTCTGTCACGTTGAACGATTCTCTTGAATCGTCGTTCGTCCCGATCTTGCAGGATCTCTCTCCGGTCGAAGCGATGTCGGGGATTTGATGTTTTACCGGATTCGTGATATTCACGGTATAGTCGTGAAATTGTCGTACGGGAAAATCTCCACTTCATCAGCGCCTCGGAGATGCTGCGTTCCATCACTATATCACTTGTTCGCTGACTATAACACCTCATTCAAACTCACTTGAATCTTGATAACGTACCATTGTAGCAGCATAACCGATTTAACAACTGCGCCAGACACTTGTTATGTAAGACAGGCGTTGCCTGCCGCAGCGCAGTATTCTGCCTGTTTACGTATGTCTTTATTTGAATACGCATGCCGATACCAGTTTCTTTGACACTTCAGTGTGGATTCGCATAGAAACTGGAAGCTGTGAACCATCTAGAAGCTTTGTGAGGATATACACTGAAGTGCCAAACAAACTGGTCTGGGCATGCATATTGAAATATAGACATACGTCAGCAGGCAGAATACAGCACTGAGGTCGGCAGCGCCTATGTAATTTGAGTGTCTGGCGCAGTTGTTAGATGAGTTACTACTGCTACAATGGCAGGTTATCAAGATTTAAGTGAGTCTGAACGTGTTGTTAAAGTCACAGCATCTCCGAGGTAACGATGAAGTGGGGATTTTCCCGTCAACATCCACCAACCTCTCTCCAAGATTTGTGAGCAGCTCTGTAGGAAGAATGGACGTTATTGCCTCAACATGAAATTGATGACTTTTCCACAGCATGCCCTGTCGTTGCCAGGCCCGTATTGCTGACAGAGAGGGTCACTCCCCATACTGAGCACATTAACCAGGTGTCGGAATGTGTGTGCAAATCCGTTTAAGTTGGAAGAAACGAAGAACATTTTTGTCTACCGTTATGCCTGTTGCACTTGTTTACGTTCTGTATTCTTGACATTGTTTCTGCTTTACTATCACCTGTTGATACTCTTTTGTGGCAAAATAAACGCAACCTTGCACAATTTCCATTTGTTGCTTTAATTTTGGTCACTAATGTACGATTGGTGCGGGGATTAGCATTTGATCCTAAATGTAAGTAACTGTAATGTGTTGCACGTAAATAGGTGAAGACATCCACCGCTGTTCGGTTAGTCTCTTGGCGGCAAATACTGGAAACAGGAACTACAGTAAAATACCTAGTAGCAACAATCAGGAGCAACGTAAAGTGGAAGACCACATAAGGGAAATAGTAGGAAAGCAGATGCCACACTGTTTCATCGAGAGACACATACGAGAATTTAATTCATCCAAGGAAGAAGTGGCTTACAACACGCTTGTTCGACCGATTATTGAGTATTGTTTGTTCGATTGGGAACTTTACATTGTAGGCTTAACAGGAGAGAGAGAGAGAGAGAGAGAGAGAGAGAGAGAGAGAGAGAGAGAGAGGGGGGGGGTCTAAGGAAGAGCGGCACATTTCTTCTCAGGATCGTTTAGTCAGCGCGGCAGCATTAAGAAATGCTCACCAAACTACAATGACACATGTTACAAGAGAGGCACTGCGCATAATGGAAAGCTTTGCTGTTGCAGTTCCGAGAGCGTGCGTCACAGGTAGAGTCGGGCAATATTTTGCGTCATCTCATATACGTCTCGTGAAATGATCATGACTACAAAATGAGAGGAATTATAGGTATGTTATACAGATCTTTGTCCGCTCCGGTAGCTGAGTCGCGCTGGGTCGGAGATTTTCTCCGCTCAGAGACTGGGTTTTGTTTTATCATCATCATCATCATCATCATCATCCCCATCGACGCGCACGTCGCCGAAGTGGCGTCCAATCGAAAGACTTGCACCCGGCGAACCGTCTACCCGACGGGAGGCCCTAGTCACACGACATTTTATTTTTACAGATCCTTATCGACAGTCATTCATTCCGCGTTTCATTCGTGAATGGAACAGGAAAGGAGGAAACGGTAGTGGAATATCGTTGTAGTTAGACGAGCAAAAGGACTGATCAGAACTGAAGTTCTGTTAAACATTTAAAGTACACAGATTCGCTCGGCGAATAGTAGTTGAGTGGTCTGTTGTGCCGATATGTTGATCAAATCCAAAGTGTTATCGAAGGACAACATCATCAAAATCTTGGTTTCTATTAATAGCCGATGTTTTCGTAGAATACCTGATTTGCGAATTTTTTTCTTTATTCCAACCAGCGATGCATGTTTGCAGTAAGTTGCGATGTAAACCCCATCTTATCTAGATAAAATCACTCGGACACGTCAAGATTTCACGTAAAACACGACCAGTTCAAGTGTCAGTCGGTACTTGAGCAACGTGTCAGATAAGGAACTCTTTCGCTGAACACAACGAAGAGTTCGAGTACAGCTCCCCAACGTTAGATGCTGTCACGATAACGGTGAACTGAGGAGTACATTCCACGGATTCTACAAGTGAATTTTTTTTTAACCTTAATCGCTAAAATGACTTCTTGTAGCGCTGGGAAGGAGCTACGATCAAAGATCAATATTCAGATTACGTGTTCACTGGGAAAGGGTCAATGGCTGTCCGTGAATGCAAGTCAGTGAAGTAACTGACTCGAATAGTAATAGCGCTGAAGAACGGTAAAGAGATTAGTACACGAGAATTAGACACTGGATTCAACAGGAAGCTCTGTTCTTACGACGCACAGAAACAGTTCGTGCAATCAGCCATGAAAGTGGTTTGATCGACAGCACAACAAGTTTTTCCACTGCTTTTAGTAAAACTTGCTTTAATTGGAAAATAAAATGAACAGACATGTTGGTATAGTGACGTCGTTTCCGTCAGAAGTAACTAGCAGTGAACCCAGAGAATATACTCCGCTAATTTTAATAATGAACAGCCTCAGTTGCACCGTTTACCTAGAATTCAAATAGGTTTCAGTCGGGATAACCCAACCTTCTTCAGAATAACAGTATCTATCGTTTGCCCATAGTGGACATCGTCAAGCTGAAACTACAAATCCATAAATTATCGTCGGACTGCAAAACTTATCTGGCACTGCCTCGGCCCCACTTCACGACCGCGATGCGGCAGCCACGAGTGCTGTACTGGAATTCCAGTACATGGCTCACGCTGGGCGTCGCCAAGTGTACGTGGATAGAATGATTAGATGAAAGATGGGTGCGAAACATGCGAGTTTATTTTCAGCTGCTGACATGTTCCTTACTTGATTAATAATGTGCGTTATTTGCTATTTTCTCTGTTTCTTGAGGGACATTTCGACGGTTTTCGCAACTTATGTGTTAAATATAACTGCCAGAAACCAAAAGTGAACAGAGAAAAAGAATCGGTAGCTCTCCGGCAGTCGAGAATTTGATCATATTAGTTGTACTAGTTTCACAGCCCTCCTCGGTGCCCGCATCTCGTGGTCGTGCGGTAGCGTTCTCGCTTCCCACGCCCGGGTTCCCGGGTTCGATTCCCGGCGGGGTCAGGGATTTTCTCTGCCTCGTGATGGCTGGGTGTTGTGTGCTGTCCTTAGGTTAGTTAGGTTTAAGTAGTTCTAAGTTCTAGGGGACTGATGACCATAGATGTTAAGTCCCATAGTGCTCAGAGCCATTTTTGAACCCTCCTCGGTATGGAAACCACTGATCGCGATTGATTTCAGGTATGTAGCTATCCCAGGTTACAATGAAATGCGGCCACGATTACTAGGAAAAACAATATTACTTTGAAATACTTACTGTTGAAAATGTTAGTGAACATTAATTTGGGGTGTGCCTATCCTTCATGGCAACGGCCTTGCCGCAGTGGATACACCGGTTCCCATGAGATCACCGAAGCTAAAAGCTGTCGGGCGTGGCCGGCACTTGGATGGGTGACCATCCAGCCACCATGCGCTGTTGCCATTCTTCCGGGTGCACTCAGCCTCGCGATGCCAATTGAGGAGCTACTCGACCGACTAGTAGCGGCTCCGGTCAAAGAAAACCATCATAACGACCGGGAGAGCGGTGTGCTGACCACACGCCCCTCCTATCCGCATCCTCACTGAGGATGACACGGCGGTCGGATGGTCCCGATGGGCCACTTGTGGCCTGAATACGGAGTGCTACCCTTCACCTTTATTGCGTCTTGAAAGAGTTGTCTGAATATCTGCAGAGGAGTGTCAATCCGTTCTTCCCCAAGAGCCGAAACCTGGGAAGGTGATGACAACACCCTCGGGCTGTACCGAAGTCTGCGTTCCAACTCATCCTATAGGTGTTCTCTTGGCTGAATACGGACTTTGGATGGGAAAGTAAATTTCAGGGATGTTATCTACAGATCACTGTCTCAGAGATGTTGCTTTATGCAATGTCACGCTGATACAATATCCGTCTCATAACTCTTCCTCCATCGTGCGCAATACATAATGCGGTAAAATGTGTTCACATCCTACCTCATTCAGCATTTTCTTAAGCTCAATATGGGGACCATACCGGTAACCCGGAAGAACATCCCATACCATAACACAGGGATGGGGAAAACCGACCGATTAAAACCGATGCCGGAATTTTAGTTCTGAATAACCGGTATTTTTCGGTATTCGTTTGGTCTCTGGTATAACAGGTGGTCTTTTTACTAATACCCGAGTATAAAAGAATTAGCCTTAACAGCAGTGCTAAAATTTTTCTTTTGTAAATAAACCTTTGTTAAAATTGAAGTAATTTTCTTTCGTAAAATTTGCATTGATTTCGAATGCATCATTATGATATAAAATGGGAAAAGGGATCCGAGCTATTTTAATAACAATACTGACAGAAACGAGCAACACACACACGGCTTAAGAGCTGGTAAAGAACTTCCGAGACAATAACGTCCCTGTTGCCGTGTGTCGTGGCTTAAATAACGCAAGTAGCTACAATGCACGTGACTAACGCCCGCCTGGTCTGCACAATAATTCCTCGCTTTCGTCGCCGGACATCTGTCGCAGAATGGCGTCAACCTTAGTCTGGAAATATTTTTAAGAAGTGACGTAGCAGTGAAGTACAATGCTTCATTTGTTTTAAGAGATTGTTCAAATGTGTGAAATCTTATAGGACTTAACTGCTAAGATCATCAGTCCCTAAGCTTACACACTACTTAACCTAAATCATCCTAAGGACAAACACACACACACACACACACACACACACACACACACACACACACACACACACACATGCCCGAGGGGGGACTCGAACCTCCGTCGGGATCATCCGCACAGTCCATGACTGCAGCGTCCCAGACCGATCGGCTAATCCCGCGCGGTTTTTAAAGATTAGTCTGCCGCTACTACGAAATAATAAGGCAGGGAGGAATTTATGGTAACAGCAATAACTTAGAAGTTAACAGGACTTCATTCAGTGTACATAATAGAAAGTAGCCGATCATCTGCCTGTGTACATATAATATAGCTGTATCTGCTTGTAGCATCTGGAAACGGTCAAATTAACACGAAAATGACAGTTCTTCAACCTCACTTTTCAGCCTTTAGAGTTGACTCTTCGTAATGCCCAAATAGTGGTATGATTCGCGATTACATCATGATTTGTGAGCAGAGTTTTAAAAAATTAGTATCAGTACGAAAATACTGGTAATTTTTTGTAGTATTCAGTCACTTACCACTTTTAGAGAAAAGGAGCGAACGGTGGGCGTAATAAGTTTTCTTCTATTTGGCTATTTGCTCCAAGCACTATGGGACTTAACATCTGAGGTCATCAGTCCCCTAGAAATTAGAACTACTTGAACCTAACTAACCTAAGGGCATCACACACATCTATGCCCGAGGCTGGATTCGAACCTGCGACCGTAGCGGTCACGCGGTTCCAGACTGAAGCGCCTAGAACCGCTCGGCCACTACGGCATTTGGCTATTAAATTTAATATTTTGATTCTATGTATCTCGAAACCGAGCGAATCCAAATTTTTCAATCGCCGTTCCATTTCTACGTTTATTAGAAGAAATAGTAAGAATAAAAAACCGAAAATCGATTATTTGGAAACCTGATTATATTTTGATTGGTTTTAACGGTCAGGTTACTCTGACGTAGAAGAAAACCGATATAACCAAAACCAGTTGATTCAGCGATAACCGTCATCCCTACCGTAAAACCACCAGCTTCGTTCTTCACTTCCGGCATTTACCAAACCCAAACACTTCAGCTGTAATGTCACGAAGCACTCGTTTCCAGTCGTCGGTGTTAACGCCACCTGAAGATTCGCTTAGCACTTACTACAACAGTTTACGGTTCGCTACCAACAGCCGTAGCGATAGCTGGACTATTGGTAGCACTTTGCAGCTGTGATTCTTTCCCCTGATTTCATGCGATTCTTTACAACCTCCTTCCGCAATAATGCGCGGTCCCGTCTGTCAGTACATTAGTTCTGCCTGGTCTTCGTTCAGCCGTGATTGTCCTTACAACCAATCCTCCAGGTGGCAGACACTCAGATCGGTACCAGACGTTATATGTCGATACGCTATGAACCAAAACACCGATTTACTCGTAGTACGTCCTGTGTGCTGTCGTCCGATAGAACGGGCGTAAACAGTAATTAAAAATGACACCAGAACTAAGGATACAGCAAAAGCGTGTCTGTGAATAATAGCCTGGTAGATGTCGCATGGGTGAGATTGTAAAGCATGAGGTGGTCGTACCGGAAGTTCTGTGTTCAACCCCCACCTAATAATTTTTTTTATTTTTTTACTCTTAGGACTGTTATATGGGAGAAAATTTACCTGTTATATAAAGGACTTGAGTTTTTAGCTATGTTGTTTTGGCGGTCTGCTTTCGTCCGTCCCCGGTAGCTGAGTGGTCAGCTCGACAATGTCAATCCTAAGGGCCCAGGTTCGATTCTCGGCTGGGTCAGAGATTTTTCTCCGCTCAGGGACTGGGTTTTGTGTTGTCCTAATCATCATCATTTCACCCCATCAACGCGCAAGTCGCCGAAGTGGCGTGAAATCGAAGGATTGCATCCGGCGAACGGTCTACTCTACGGGAGGCCCTAGTCACAAGACATTTACGTTTGTTTTTAGTCTGCTTTTGCTTCGTTAGTTGAAAGTAGCAAACCTGTAGAATACATTTGCATAGGTAGGTATGGTGCTCTGTCGGACATACGTGACAGAACAGGCACCACTCGTGATGAAGGAGCTAGTACATTTGTAGTTTAACAACATAGCATAAACAATCGGAACAGTAGAATAAAGAAACAATTGCAAGATACGCGCGGAAGTATTAATAGTCCCATGTAACGCATAACACAGTAAAAGAAAAATTATCATCATTGGGATATGAACTCAGAACCCTTGGTACGACGATATAACGCCCCACCAACTTCCCCATGGCAGCTATAATTAATGATCACTCACAGTTACGCTTTTCCTGCACTCTGTAACTCTGGTGTTACTTTTAATTAAAATTTACGCCAGTTCTGTAAACGTTTCTTAAATTACCGCTACCTGTCACAAACTTTGTTAACTATTGTATTATTTATTTATTTTGCTACATGTTTCGAGGGAATACCTCATATTCAGGCTAAATGGCATTACAAAAACAGTTTCACGCTAAGATTATACTGATGTTACATACTCTTTTCATAAATGCTGTGACTATGTAACATCAGTATAATCTTAGCGGGAAACTGTTTTTGTAATGCCATTTAGCCTGAATACGGGGTATCCCTCGAAACACGTGGCAAAATAAATGTATAATACAAAAGTTAAGGAAGTTTGTGACTGGTAGCGGTAATTAAAAAAGCTTTACATATTTCTTGAGACAGTCACGGTCGAAAAATAGTCAAAATGACTGCAAATTCTTTGACTCCAGTTCTGCTGGATGACAGCAGATAATACGAACTAAATCGGAGTCTTGGTTGCTACTCTACCGACATACAACGTTTGGTACGGATCCGTCTGGCATGTGGCTGTTTGGGTGTTAGCGTCTCCACTTTGCAGTCACATCACCGACGGTCGACTTGAGCGGTTTTAGAACAGTTTAAATGTCCTTGATGTATCTATCACGCAAGGGACGTCCAGTGACTAGTCCCCGTTCGCAATCTCTGAGTTCTCCCGATAGACCACCTCTAATGTTACTACTTGTGTGCTGATAACACAACATCATCCGCCTCCTTATACAGGGTGGTCCATTGATCGTGACCGGACCAAATATCCCACGAAATAAGTGTCAAACGAAAAAACTACAAAGAACGAAACTCGTCTAGCTTGAAGGGGGAAACTAGATGGCGCTGCCTAGGTCAAACATAACAACTGCGGTTTTTTTAAATAGGAACCCACATTTTTTATTTCATATTCGTGTAGTACGTAAAGAAATATGAATTTGTTGGTTGGACCGGTTTTTTCGCTTTGTGGTAGATGGCGCTGTAATAGTCACAAACATATGGCTCACAATTTTAGACGAACAGTTGGTAACAGGTAGGTTTTTTAAATTAAAATACAGAAAGTAGGTACGTTTGAATATTTTATTTCGGTTGTTCCCATGTGATACATGTACCTTTGTGAACTTATAATTTCTGAGAACGCATGCTGTTACAGCGTGGTGACCTGTAAATACCACATTAACGAATTAATGCTCAAAATGATGTCTGTCAACCTCAATGCATTTGGCAATACGTGTAACGACATTCCTCTCAACAGTGAGTAATTCGCCTTCCGTAATGTTCGCACATGCGTTGAAAATGCGCTGACGCATGTTCTCAGGCGTTGTCGGTGGATCACGATAGCAAATCTCCTTCAACTTTCCCCACAGAAAGAAATCCGGGGACGTCAGATCCGGTGAACGTGCGGGCCATGGAATGGTGCTTCGACGACCAATCCACTTGTCATGAAATATGCTGTTCAATATCGCTTCAACCGCACGCGAGCTATGTGCCGGACATCTATCATGTTGGAAGTACATCGCCATTCTGTCATGCAGTGAAACAACTTGTAGTAACATCGGTAGAACATTACGTAGGAAATCAGTATACACTGCACCATTTAGACTGCCATCGCTGAGATGGGGACCAATTATGCTTCCTCCGATAATGCCGCACCATACATTAACCCGCCAAGGTCGCTGATGTTCCACTTGTCGCAGCCATCGTGGATTTTCCGTTGCCCAATAGTGCATATTATGCCGGTTTACGTTACCGCTGTTGTTGAATGACGCTTCGTCGCTAAATAGAACGCATACAAAAAATCTGTATCGTCCCGTAATTTCTCTTGTGCCCAGTGGCAGAACTGTACACGACGTTCAGAGTCGTCGCCATGCAATTCATGGTGCATAGAAATGTGGTACGGGTACAGTCGATGTTGATGTAGCGTTCTCAAGACCGACGTTTTGAGATTCCCGATTCTCGCGCAATTTGTCTGCTACTGATGTACGGATTAGCCGCGACATCAGCTAAAACACCTACTTGGGCATCATTTGTTGCAGGTCGTGGTTGACGTTTCACATGTGGCTAACACTTCCTGTTTCCGTAAATAACATGACTATCCGGCGAACGGTCCGGACGCTTGGATGATGCCGTCCAGGATACCGAGCAGCATAGGTAGCACACGCCCGTTGGGCATTTTGATCACAATAGCCGTACATCAACACGATATCGACGTTTACCGCAGTTGGTAAACGGTCCATTTTAACACGGGTAATGTATGACGAAGCAAATACCGTCCGCACTGGCGGAATAATACGTGATACCACGTACTTATACGTTTGAGACTATTACAGCGCCATCTATCACAAAGCGAAGAAGTGGCCCAACTAAGATTCATATTTCTTTACGTACTACACGAATACGTAATAAAAAAAATGGAGGTTCTTATTTTTAAAAATAGGGTCAAATGGCTCTGAGCACTATGGGACTTAACTTCTGAGGTCATCAGTCCCCTAGAACTTAGAACTACTTAAACCTAAGGACATCACACACATCCATGCCCGAGGCAGGATTCTAACCTGCGACCGCAGCGGTCACGCGGTTCCAGACTGCACCGCCTAGAACCGCTCGGCCACCCTGGCCGGCTCCTATTTAAAAAAAAAAAACGCAGTTGATATCGGTTTCACCTATGGCACCGCCATCTAGCGGACCGACCATAGCGCCATCTGGCTTCCCACTTCAAGCTAGACGAATTTCGTTCTTTGTAGTTTTTTCGTTTGATGCTTATTTCGTGAGATATTTGGCCCGGTCACTGTCAATGGGCCACCCTGTATACTGGAAGTTCCGCCTCACGCGACAAGCACTGGTTTAATCACATTGCATAGGAGGTACTTTTGATGAGATCAGATATTTTTTATGAGATCAGATTTTGTAATGTGTATCTCAGGTGAAAAAACTTGAGGTTTGATATATTATTATGTGTGGTTGGTGAGGCACGGGTCTGCCCTCCGCGTCCGCACAGCTACCCTGCGCTGAGGCGTGTTTATTGTCGCGTTAGGTGAGTGTGGGGACTGTCAGGCGCCGCCGGAGTCAGCGGTGCGGTCGCCCAGTGGCCCGGCGCCAGGCCTGGACACGGCCTGAAACCCGAGCCGCCGGCGGGCGCCGCCGTTCTGCCCCGCGCGCTGTGTTTGCCTGCCCGGCCCCACGCCGCCCAAACAGACGCCACGGCTACTCGCGTCTGCCCTCACTTTCCCTCGGCCGGATCCGCAGTCGTGTTCACCCACTTTCGGTGCTCGGGAGATCACTCCTAGGTATTTTGTGGTACTTACTGTCAAATTCTAAAGGTGGCAGGGGTAAAATACAGGGAGCGAAAGGCTATTTACAATTTGTACAGAAACCAGATGGAAGTTATAAGAGTCGAGGGACATGAAAGGGAAGCAGTTGTTGGGAAGGGAGTAAGACAGGGTTGTAGCCTCTCCCCGATGTTATTCAATCTGTATATTGAGCAAGCAGTAAAGGAAACAAAAGAAAAATCGGAGGAGGTATTAAAATCCATGGAGAAGAAATAAAAACTTTGAGGTTCGCCGATGACATTGTAATTCTGTCAGAGACAGCAAAGGACTTGGAAGAGCAGTTGAACGGAATGGACAGTGTCTTAAAAGGAGGATATAAGATGAACATCAACAAAAGCAAATCGAGGATAATGGAATGTAGTCGAATTAGGTCGGGTGATGCTGAGGGAATTAGATTAGGAAATTAGACACTTAAAGTAGTAACCGAGTTTCGCTATTTGGGGAGCAAAATGACTGATGATGGTCGAAGTAGAGAGGATATAGAATGTAGACTGGCGATGCCAAAGAAAGCGTTTCTGAAGAAGAGAAATTTATTAACATTGTGTATAGATTTGAGTGTCAGGAAGTCGTTTCTGAAAGTATTTATATGGAGTGTAGCCGTGTATGGAAGTGAAACGTGGACGATAACTAGTTTGGACAAGAAGAGAATAGAAGCTTTCGAAATGTGGTGCTACAGAAGAATGCTGAAGATTATATGGGTAGATCACATAACTAATGAGGAGGTATTCAACAGAATTGGGGAGAAGAGGAGTTTGTGGCTCAACTTGACAAGAAGAAGGGACCGGTTGGTAGGACATGTTCTGAGGCATCAAGAGATCACAAATTTAGCATTGGAGGGCAGCGTGGAGGGTAAAAATCGTAGAGGGAGACCAACAGATGAATACACTAAGCAGATTCAGAGGGATGTATGTTGCAGTAGGTACTGGGAGATGAAGAAGCTAGCACAGGATAGAGTAGCATGGAGAGCTGCATCAAACCAGTCTCAGGGCTTAAGACAACAACAACAACAACAACAACAACACGGTTACCGGGTACTCGACGCTTTTACTCTAACGGAACAGTAGTGGATATCACGGAATTGAGCTTCAGTTTGTGGATCGGGTCGTTAAGTCTACAGATACTTCGTTGGCGGTGGTTCTGTACGTTACCGTTCTCCCTACTAGCAGATAATAACATCTTACCTGCTAATGTTCTGTTTCCTAGACCGTAGAGGCATCAGACTGCATTACCGACAACAGGGAATCGTTTGGCGGAGATACACGTCTTGATAAATGAAGGGTGACAGACAGAGAACTATAATTAATGAACATAGAAAGGCAAAAATGCGAGACCTGCCACCAAAAAATGGGATTTAGCGAGTCCACAATTCCAGGCTGTATGGCGAGCCACCGGCTTGCTGTAGATCAAGCTAAATGCACATAAAACAGATATGTAGGGTGGTTCAGTAATGAAGTTACAAGCTTTTCGGGATGGGTTCAAATGGTTTAAATCTCTCTAAGCACTGTGGGACTTAACATCTGAGGTCATCAGTCCCCTAGATTAGCGGCCTAGGGATGGGGGAGGAGGGTAAATGTATCAATTTGAGGCAAGCGACACTGGTCCAGAATCGACCATATCGAAAGTTTTAAGCGAATAATAGTTGATACCTATGACAGCGGAATACGTGTACCGGTTTAAAATTGTAGGGTAGGCAGCTTTTAAATGATGTGTAATCGTATGGAGAAAAAGAAGAAACAGAGCCCAGTAATCTTGGGCTCTAAAATGCGTGCCTTAAGAGCAATGAGCACTTGTTCATCTTCAATACTGTAAGATGTCGCTTCTACTGAACAACTGTTCATAGTATTTAAGGTATGTATTTCAGAGCCCATATTTAGTAACAATTTTTTTATCCCTGCAAGTTTGTATTACCATGATAACCATCACCACCACCACAAATTCGCTGTATATTTTTAATAACAGAGATTACGCCATATTTTCAACTGCTCTAAAACTGCTACAAAATGGCTCTGAGCACTATGGGACTCAACCGCTGAGGTCATTAGTCCCCTAAAACTTAGAACTAGTTAAACCTAACTAACCTAAGGACATCACACACATCCATGCCCGAGGCAAGATTCGAACCTGCGACCGTAGCGGTCTCGCGGTTCCAGACTGCAGCACCAGAACCGCACGGCCACTTCGGCCGGCAAAACTGCTACACCTTTTAATATTCAAACAGTAAGTGGTAGTTTACTAACGCCACTTCCACCGATCATTTGAAACTTATTTTCCTCTATAGTTAATCATTTTTACAGTAGATTACGACTGCGAAACGGAAACAGATAGTCAATTGTAAAACAGTAGTCTAGGCGCTCAGTCCAGAGCCGCGCGACTGCTACGGTCGCAGGTTCGAATCCTTCCTCGGGCATGGATGTGTGTGATGTCCTTAGGTTAGTTAGGTTTAAGTAGTTCTAAGTTCTAGGGGACTGATGACCACAGATGTTAAGTCCCATAGTGCTCAGAGCCATTTGAACCATTTTTTAAAACAGTATATTGCGACCAAGATGTTTACTTTCACAATCTAATTCTATACAGAAGTTACAGCTCTCCTCCGCAGGTCCAGACGGACTCATTTCGCAAAATCGCCCGCATCTGTCTCCACGCGGTACACGGCTTTTCATTGTCATCGACAAATATAAGTTTGCATGGGTGTGGATATCATCAATAGTAACGACTTCAGTCGACTTCTCGGTGATGTAAAAATGCTACAAATAAATTGGTTCAGTAATTATGACAGAATGCTTTAGTTTACAGTACGTGTAAAAAGTATGACAGGTTACTTTGTATTAAAATGTTGTGTAATCGCTTTCCAATTTCGTAGTCTGTGGAATGTAAATTACGATTTAAGGCATCACCAGACGAAAATTCACGCCAGGCCCAAATCTATCGTCAGCGGGGCTCCGGCTTACTGTATGGATTTAGTGGTTGACGAAATTTTAACATCCGCGAAAGCGGATAATACTTTTGGTTGCTTAAGCGGAAGGAACATATAGATGCAGTTCCGGATGCAGTTAGCAAATCTTATATTCGCGCAGACCTCTACCTATAAAATATACCACGGGAATTTAGTAATGAAGTACCAGTTATTTTTCCTTTCTTCAAAACAATTTTCACTAATCTTAAAGCATCTCCTCATTGTTCCATCCTACTGACTGAACTTCTTGCATCGTCTCTTATCTGATATCTGGCCACGTTCATATGTCTGGCCCCGTTCATATGTCTGGCCACGTTCATGAAATCAGGATTGCAGTGGACTGTCCTTTTCGAGAAAACTGCTGACATTTTAGCCGAATGGAACGACCTGCGCATAGACTGTTCAGACATTTTTGAGGACTTTTCATATTGTGGACAGCTGTGTTCTTCACTTTGTTAAGTACGCTAGAATACACGTTGTAGCTAATTGGTGCGCCTGTTTTGGACATAAGTTTTAAAGTATTACGCCTTCATTTTCGATGTAAAATGCTTGTAAGGTAGCTCCACTACTTTTACTAGAACCCATTACCTTCCATTTCATGTGTACGGGCTTGCTTAACTTCACTCTTTAAGCGTACAGGTTCGTTGTTATTCAAAGATCACACAGCCGGCTGGAGTGGCCGAGCGTTTCTAGGCGCTTCAATCTGGAACCGCGCGACCGCTACGGTCGCAGGTTCGAATCCTGCCTCGGGCATGGTGTGGGTGATGTCCTTAGGCTAGTTGGATTTAAGTAGTTCTAAGTTCTAGGGGACTCATGACCTCAGATGTTAAGTCCTATAGTGCTCACAGCCATTTGAACCAGAGATGACACAAGCAACGGTAGTCACGCTTCTACCGGGCGCTAGCTTCGCGTCGACAGACCACCGGCCCGTAATTTACAAGCACAGCTTCATTCCTCTTTTCTTTTCTTCCCAAAACCTCTTCATCATCTCGCTGTGTTTTGGTTCCTTCTCCTTTCTTCTTCTTCTTCTTCTTCTTCTTCTTCTTCTTCTCGTTTAGTTTTCTTGCTTCTAATTTGACATTGGAATTGTTTTTAGTCCTTAATTTCTTCTTCTGATATTTTGAGTCCTTACAGGTCGTCTTGTATTTCTTTCAGAAAGCTGGACTTCAATTTACTTGCATTAACAACGCAAAAAATTTTCTTGGTCATTTTTCGTCCATCTTACATTGGCGTCCGTAGCTGCAGGTATTTTTTCCGTAATTCATCTGTTAAAACAACGGAGTAGCAGTGTATCTGTTTTGTACCAGATACTGCCGTTTGTTGTAGTGATTCCATGTGAGTTTGTACTTGCAGTTTGAATGTTCTTTCTATAGTGGCAATTGTGTTCATTTCCGTCGATTGTATGGTATCTAGTAAGTATTTGAAGTGAGTGACCTTTGACATTATTCGATGCTGCGTTTTCAGTCGGAGTTCTCCTGTTGATTTGTTGTTCATATACTGACTTTTCCACAGAGAATTTGGAGTCCAGTTTTACAGTAAATTTCATGCAGTATCTGTCGTTCTAGTTAGGCTTCATCTTCGTTGTTCGTTAATATAGAAGCCTGTCATCTGGAAAGGTCAAGCATTTCACAGTGACTTTTTCATTTCTCGCTCCCAATTTGGATACCTCTTATATGCTTTTCACATAAGCAATTATTTTTTCAACACGATCAAGAACGAGAGTGACGATAAGCCATATCGTTCTCGGACACCGGTGTGGTTTTCGAATGAGTTTGGGGATTCTCCCATGAATTTCACTTTTGATGTGGTTCCCAATAATGTTCCCTGGATGACGGCCCTGGTCTTTCTATCGACTCCTAATTCTTCTAGGCTATCAAACAGGCTTTGTCTGTCAATGATCTGTCTAGACAGCACCGTATTAGGAGTAAGCATCGCTGTTATAATGTAGACAGAGGTAACTACACGCACTGCATTAACAGAAGCCTTAATGTGAAGAAACTACAGCCAAACCCAGCGGACAATTCTATAGCGCTGTGAACTATGCTGGCCACTAATACCCTCCAGCTAGGCGGCTACTTGGAGCAGACGACTACCAGTTAAACCAAATACGCGGAGCCAAGCCATATACTGCTCCCTCGTCGCCACGTTTTCGTTTAGGACAGAGGTGCTCTCTGTTAGCGACGACATTTATGAAGCTTTGTATTCAGCGCGGAGGTGAATGACTCGACTACGTGCAAAGTATTTATTTTGACAGGCGGACACGCTCCAGCGACAAGAAAGGGCGTAACAGAGAACCAGAAGCTGCTCGCGGCTGATAGCGCGCCTCGGTCCGCGCGAGCGAAAGATAACTTTCGGTATCTGGGCGGGCAAACACGCGCACGTCCCCGCCGGCTGTTCCGGGCGGTCGATTTCGCGCCGAGTAAACGGGCAGCGCCTCCCGGTATTCTGTATATTCTCCGGTAGTGCGGGCTGATAACGTTGTGTTCCCTCAGACACGCGGTTGAAGTTTCGGGCGTGTCTGACAGCGCAGTCGCGTGTGGAAATCCACGAACACTCGTCTTACACACGCCAGCGGCGCCGTGCGCGCTCCACCCATGCTTCTGTGATGTAAAAGAGATTTATCTACAGTCTCGCTATCACTTTTCTTGGAATGGGAGTACTAGTCCGGTTATCTTGCGTTTGTGCTCTTTCGAAGCCACAGTTGCAGTTTCTTCTTAAATTGTGTAAACTACTCGTACGTGTCCCGAGAGAATTGTCTCCAGAGAACATGTGAAGGCGGCGACCCACTGTTCCACCAACAGCAGTGAATGAGTAATAAACATTGCGTTTCTGTTTGTAACTTTCTACATAGACCCACAAAGCGCTCTTTGTTATTGTTAATAAAAACAGCCATTACTCCAGTTGCTACTTTAGTTATGTTTATAATGTAGATAAGTACGGTTGGTTCAAATGGCTCTGAGCACTACGGGACTCACCGAGCGATGTGGCGCAGTGGTTAGACACTGGACTCGCATTCGGGAGGACGACGGTTCAATCCCGCGTCCGGCCATCCTGATTTAGGTTTTCCGTGATTTCCCTAAATCGCTCCAGGCAAATGCCGGGATGGTTCCTTTCAAAGGGCACGACCGACTTCCTTCCCACTCCTTCCCTAATCCGATGAGACCGATGACCTCGATGTCTGGTCTCCTTCCCCAAAAACAACCAACCAACCACTATGGGACTCAACTGCTGTGGTCATAAGTCCCCTAGAACTTAGAACTAACTAACCTAAGGACACCACACACCTCCATGCCCGAGGCAGGATTCGAACCTGCGACCGTAGCTGTCGCGCGGTTCCAGACTGTAGCGCCTAGAACCGCTTGGCCACTCCGGCCGGCAGGTAAGTACGAATCAGTCTTTTCCAACTGAATGTTCTACTGCAGACACGTGCCTGCAGACACACCAATGGACACATTGAAATAATAGAAAAAAATGGAAGGAAGTGATAAACCAAAACCTTGTAATTCAAAACACACTGAAGCGCCAAAGCAACTGGTATAGGCATGCGTATTCAAATACAGAGATTTGTAAACAGGCAGAATACGGCGCTGCGGTCGGCAACAACTATGTAATGCAACAAGTGTTTGGCGCAGTTAGATCGGTTACTGCTGCTACAACAGCAGGTTACGAAGATTTAAGTGAGTTTGAACGAGGTGTTATAATCAGCGCACGAGCGATGGATCACAGCAACTCCGAGTAGCGGTGCAGTGGGGATTTTCTCGTACGACCATTTCACGAGTATACAGTGAATATAAAGAATCCAATAGAACATCAAATCTCCGACATCGCTGCGGCCGGAAAAACGTCCTGCAAGAACGGGACCAACGACGACTCATTCGAAGTGACAGAAGTCAACCCTTCCGAAAATTGCTCCACATGTCATCTATCAACAAGTGTCAGCGTGCGAACCATCCAACGAAACATCATCTGTATGGTCTTTCAGAGCCGAAGGCCCACTCGTGTACCTTTGATGACTGCACGACACTAAGCTTTACGCCTAGTCTTGGCCCGTCAACACCGAAATTGGACTGTTGATGACTGGAAACATGTTGCCTGGTCGAACGATTATCCTTTTAAGTTGTATCGAGCAGGTGGACGCGTATGGGTGTGGAGACAACCTCATGAATCCATGGATCCTGCATATCAGTAGCGGGCTATTCAAGCTGGTAAAGGCTCTGTAATAGTGTCAGGCGTGTGCAGTTGGAGTGATATGGGACCCCTGATACATCTAGATACGACTCGGGCAAGTGACACGTGCGTAAGCATCCCATGTGATCACCTGCATCCATTTACGTCCACTGTGCATTCCGACGGACTTGGGCAATTCCAACATGACAATGCGACACCCCATGCATTCAGTATTGCTACTGCTTGGCTCCATGAATACTCTTCTGAGTTTAAACACTTCCACTGGCCAACAAACGCCGCAGACATGAACATTATTGAGCATATGTGGGATGCCTTGCAATGTGCTGTTCAGAAGAATTTTCAGGCCCCTCGTATTCTTACGGATTTATAGACAGCCCTGCAGGATTCATGGTGTCAGTTCCCTCCAGCACTGCTTCAGACATTAGTCGAGTACATGCAGCGCCGTGTTGCGGCACTTCTGCGAGCTCCCGGGGACCCTACAGAATATTAGGCAAGTGTATCAGTATCTTTGGCTCTTCAGTATTGTTAAGATAAATTAAAAGTGCTGGCAACAAACAATTCAGCTCACCTGATAAAATACGCTAGCTGGTCAAAAATATCGGGACGCTTCTATGCAATGCGGAATTGACCACTGGAAGTTCCGAGAGGCAGACACGCCAGTATAAAAGAAGGCGGAATGTATTGTGTTCCCAGCGGAGATGCAAGAAGGGAAAACAGACTGGTCAGTAGAATTCAGTGACTAAGAACTTGAACTAATGACATGAAGTCCACAGCTCGTGGTCGTGCGGTAGCGTTCTCGCTTCCCGCGCCCGGGTTCCCGGGTTCGATTCCCGGCGAGGTCAGGGCTTTTCTCTGCCTCGTGATGACTGGGTGTTGTGTGATGTCCTTAGGTTAGTTAGGTTTAAGTAGTTCTAAGTTATAGGGGACTGATGACCATAGATGTTAAGTCCCATAGCGATCAGAGCCATTTGATTTAATGACATGAACAATACTGAGCATATCTGGGATGCCTTGCAATGTGCTGTTCAGAAGAGCTCCAGCCCCTCATAATCTTACGGGGCATCATAACAGGACAATGCTTTCAACTTGGTGGAATCTCGTCGTCACTCGATTCAGTCTCTCACTATTCGGGTAACATCATGAAGACAACATTGAAAATTATGAAAATTTTGTCGGTCACCACCTGCATTCGCCGACAGATGGGATTAAATGTACAGAGCAATACAGTATTTCCGGAACCGCACGACCGCTACGGTCGCAGGTTCGAATCCTGCCTCGGGCATGGATGTGTGTGATGTCCTTAGGTTAGTTAGGTTTAAGTAGTTCTAAGTTCTAGGGGACTTATGACCACAGCAGTTGAGTCCCATAGTGCTCAGAGCCATTTTTTTGAGCCAATACAGTATTACATGTTGGAGTAAGGACACCGTTTGTATTCCACTACCTCCACGAAGTAACAATCATTGTTTGAGAGAACGTAAAACTGTGGCTGGTCATGTTACACAATACCACCCCAGCCTATCGTGTGATGGGCCATCGTTACAGTCCATATTGACGTGGATGCTCATTAGCAGAGAGATTTCTCGTACATCAACACACCCCTTTGTGCCGACGTCATTGCAGCTGGAGTCATCTCAGGTTCTTGCGCCGTGTATAGGTTGCAGAAAAACCATGCCTGTGTATTCGCGGAGGAAAACTCGTCGAAATGCGAGTTGAAGTCTGCCTCTAAACCCTGTCACAGCGACTGGTGCCACGGAACTGGGTCGTTCACCTTCACGTTGACGTAATACCTTGCTAAAGGGGACGAGAGCTATCGCGCGTATTGCTGTTATCGTTGTGAATACCTTACGTTTCAACACTCCCTTTGTAACCTGTTAGTACGCCCTGGATTTTGTATACACTTAAGTAACATAGATTCCGGATCGACATGGTGCGCGTAAACGTGCGCAGGTAACTACTTATTGAGGGCAGCCGAGCTTGGCAGTTATTGTGTGTACATGTCCAGTAACGATCCTCTCCGAGTAGCTACTTTGCACTGTCAGTACGGTTGAATGATATCTAAATACTCTGATACTTCAAAATTGCGGATCATTACGATTGTGACCCGCTGTTCCTGAAGTGGACGATTCACCATGTTTGTCAAACATAGTAAATATTTAATCGTAACGCAACTAAACATAATATAAATTCACGAAAATATGAATCAAATCAGATTCCTACACCAGAAACAGACAAGTTGTGGACTTCATTCTATTAACTTTCAATCAACGAGAGCGCGACTAAGCTACTTGCCTGTTAAATGTCATGTTTCAGTTTGATGTTCAAATAATTGGTCTCCTCCTACAGTTTATATTGCCCCACCCCCACTTCCTCCCTTTACCAAATTGGCTACTTTTTGATGCCTCGGGTTGTGGTCTATCAATCGTTCCCTTGCTTTAGTCAGGTTTGTGCCATAAATTTCTTTTCTCCTGTTCTATTCGCTACGTCTTCTTTACTTATTCTATTTATTCATATAATCTTTAATATTCTTAGACCGGAAAGTAGTCGCCAAGCAAACGCTGGACGATACACTCCTTCGTTAAACTTTTTTACGTAGTAGTGTCAAGCAGTTAAAAAGTAAGGTAAAAATGGGAAGAAACAGACTGTCGGTCCTAACCGTCATATGTCTCATGATTTTTTAATATTTTACGAAGGATGCAAGGTTTTTCTGGTCACCATATCTTCCGATTTTTTTTACCTTAGACTTTAACTGCTTGAAGCACAACGTAAATATTTTTAACGAATGACTATCATCCAGAGTTTGTTGACGATTTCTTTCTGATGTAAGCTTAATTGCATGATTTTCTGGGGACGGCAAATTAATTTGCCGAAACTAGTCAAGAAGTTAATTTAATAAAAAAACTGTGCAGCTGACGACTGACTATTTCTATTGTCAAAACTACTTTTCGAGTTTCACTTCCTTATGTAATCGTTTTACCGTCGCCTAATTTGATTCAGCTACATTTGATTACCCTTGGTTTACTTTTGATGATCATCTTATAATCTCTTTTCGAGACATTATCCTTTCTATTCAACTGCCCCCCCCCCCCCTCCCGCCACCAAGTCCTTGCCATCTCTGACAGAATACAATGTTGTTGACAACCCCCAAGTTTTAATTTCTTCTCCCTCCACTTCAATTTCTTTTAAAATTTTCTTTTTGCTTTCCTTTACTCATTACTCAGTGCACAAATTCAACAACAAGGAGGTAGGCAATAGCCGTGACTTATTCCCTGCTCAATCACTCGTTTTCTTTTCATTTCTTGAGACTCTTTCTAACACCAAACCAGCTTCTATACAATTTGTGAATAACCTTTCGCTGTCTGTATTTTACCCCTGGTACCTTTAGAATTTCGGAGATGTTTACCATCAACATTGTCAAAGATTTTCATTAAATCTACAAATGCTACAAACGAACACTATGTGATCAAAAGTATCCAGACACCCTAAAAAACATACGTTTTTCATATTAGGTGCATTCTGCTGCCACCTACTGCCAGGTACTCCATATCAGCGACCTGAGTAGTCATTAGGCATCGTGAGAGAGCAGAATAGGGCGCTCCACGGAACTCACGGACTTCCAACGTGGTCAGGTGATTGGGTGTCACTTGTGTCATACGTTTGTACGCGAGATTTCCACACTCCTAAACAACGCTAGGTCCACTGTTTCCGATGTGATAGTAAAGTGGAAACGTTAACGGACACGTACAGCACAAAAGCGAACTGGCCGACCTCGTCTGTTGACTGACAGAGACCGCCAACAGTTGAAGAGGGTCGTAATGTGTAATAGGCAGACATCTATCCAGACCATCACACAGGAATTCCAAACTCTATCAGGATGCACTGCAAGTACTATGATAGTTAGGCGGGAGGTGAGGAAACTTGGATTTTATGGTCGAGCGGCTGCTCATAAGCCACACATTACGTCAGTAAATGTCAAACGACGCCTCGCTTGGTGTAAGGAGCGTAAACATTGGACGATTGAACAGCGGAAAAACGTTGCGTGGAGTGATGAATCACGGTACACAATGTGGCGATCCGACGGCAGGGTGTGGGTATGGCGAATGCTCAGTGAATGTCATCTGCCAGCGTGTGGAGTGCCAACAATAAATTATGAGGCGGTAGTGTTATGGTGTGGACGTGTTTTTCGTGGAGGGGGTCTTGCACCCCTTGTTGTTTTGCGTGGTTCTATCACAGCACAGGCCTACACTGATGTTTTAAGCTCCTTCTCGCTTCCCACTGTTGAAGAGCAATTCGGGGATGGCGACTGCATCTTTCAACACGATGAAGCACTTGTTGATAATACAACTCCTGTGGCGGAGTGGTTACACGACAATAACATCCCTGTAATGGACTGGCATGCACAGAGTCCTGACCTGAATCCTACAGAACACCTTTGGGATGTTTAGGAACGCTGACTTCGTGCCAGGCCTCACCGACAGACATCGATACCTCTCCTCAGTGCAGCACTCCGTGAAGAATAGGCTGCCGTTCCCCCAAGAAACGTTCCAGCACCAGATTCAACATATGCCTGCGAGAGTGGAAGCTGTCATCAAGGCTAAGGGTGGGCCAACACCATATTGATTTCCAGGATTATCGATGGAGGATGCCACGAACTTTTAAGTCATTTGCGGCAAGGTGTCCGGATACTTTTGATCACACAAAGTATGTTGCCTTTCTTTCGCCTATTGCCTAATATAGCTCCTGCATTTTTGAGTCATCAGTCTTCTGACTGGTTTGATGTGCCCCACCACGAATTCCTCTCTCGTGCCAACCTCTTCACCTAGCAGTAGCACTTGCAACCTACACTCTCAATTATCTGATGTATGTACTGCAATCTCTGTCTTCCTCCACAGTTTTTATCCTCTGCACCTCCGTCTAGTACCATAGAAGTTTATTCCCAGATGTCTCAGCAGGTGTGCTATCGTCCTGGCCGTTCTTCTAGTCAATGTTTTCAACATGTTCCTTTCCTCACCTATCCTGCCGAGAAACTCGTAATTCCTTACCTTATTAGTGCACCTAATTTTTCACATCCTTCTGTACCACCACATCTGAAACTCTTCGATTTCCTTCCGTTCCATTTTTGCCACACACCACGTCTCACTACCACACATTGCTGTGTTCCAAACGTGCACTGCCAGAAATTTCTTCCTGTGTTACCCTCCCCAGTGGCGGCCGTGAGCGCGCAGTGCTAGAGACGTGGGACGGCCCCCCGGCGCTGCGGCCGTCCGGCACCCGAGCCCACAGTGCCAGGCGCTCCCCCTTGTTTGCAGTGCGCAGCCGCCTTTGTCTCGGCGCGGGGCCGTCTGTTTGTGCTGCAGACGCGGCGGCGGCAGCGGCGGCTCTCCGGAAGCGCACGCACTCTGCCGCTGCCCCTCGCGCGCTCCTGAGGCTGTCACACCTCTCAGCGCCCCTCCCGCCTGTCACCGCAGCAGTACATCGCGAAAACTGCCAGACCCGGACCCAGAATAAAACTGCCCTCCAAAATGATGGAATGTGCTATTATCACAATGGAATTTCCACTAGAACCGCCGTAAATGGAGGGGGGGGGGGGGGTAGGGAAGAGGGAGTATATTCTAGGGAAAGTATTGAGTGTTGGCGAAGGGGATGGGGAGTTGTATCGCTGGGAAAGGGGAGGGGCCGGCCGGAGTGGCCGTGCGGTTCTAGGCGCTACAGTCTGGAACCGAGCGACCGCTACAGTCGCAGGTTCGAATTCTGCCTCAGGCATTGGTGTGTGTGATGTCCTTAGGTTAGTTAGGTTTAAGTAGTTCTAAGTTCTAGGGGACTGATGACCTCAGAAGTTAAGTCCCATAGTGCTCAAAGCCATTTTGAACCAAATGGGATGGGGTGGGGGCGGAAATTGTATGTGTTGGAGGGAAAGAGGTGACAGCAATTCTATGTGCTGAAGGAGAAGGGTGGTGTGTGGAAGATGTATGTGCTGAAGGAGAAGGGTGGTGTGTGGAAGATGTATGTGCTGAAGGAGAAGGGTGGTGTGTGGAAGATGTATGTGCTGAAGGAGGAGGGTGGTGTGTGGAAGATGTATGTGCTGAAGGAGAAGGGTGGTGTGTGGAAGATGTATGTGCTGAAGGAGAAGGGTGGCGTGTGGAAGATGTATGTGCTGAAGGAGAAGGGTGGTGCGTGGAAGATGTATGTGCTGAAGGAGAAGGGTGGTGTGTGGAAGATGTATCTGCTGAAGGAGAAGGGTGGTGTGTGGAAGATGTATGTGCAGAAGGAGTAGGGGTGGAGGGTGGGGGTGGAAGATGTATGTGCTGACAGAAAGGTGGTCAGAAGTTCAAAGTGCTGGCAGAAAGGGTAGATGGAATTTGTTGCGTTGTGAGAAAGGTGGGGGCGGAAACTGTATGGGCAGGGGGGTGGAAACTGTATGGGCAGGGGGTGGAAACTGTATGGGCAGGGGGTGGAAACTGTATGGGCAGGGGGGGTGGAAACTGCATGGGCAGGGAGTGCCGCAACACGACGTGGCATGGACTCGACTAATGTCTAAAGTAGTGCTGGAGCGAACTGACACCATGAATACTGCAGGGCTGTCCATCCGTAAGAGTGCGAGGGGGTAGACATCTTTTCTGGACAGCACTTTGCAAGGCATCCCAGATATGCTCAATAATGTTCACGTCTGGGGAGTATGATGGGCAGCCGAAGTGTTTAAATGCAGAAAAGTGTTCCTGGAGCCACTCTGTAGCAATTCTAGACGTGTGGGGTGTCGCAGTGTCCTGCTGTAATTGCCCAAGTCCGTCGGAATGCACAGTGGACATAAATGGATGCAGATGATCAGACAGGATACTTACGTACGTGTCACTTGTCAGAGTTGTATCTAGATGTATCAGGGGTCACATATCACTCCAACTGCACACGCCTGACACTATTACAGAGCCTTTACCAGCTTGAATAGCCCGCTACTGATATGTAGGATCCATGGATTGGTTCAAATGGCTCTGAGCACTATGGGACTTAACATCTATGGTCATCAGTCCCCTAGAACTTAGAACTACTGAAACCTAACTAACCTAAGGACAGCACACAACACCCAGCCATCACGAGGCAGAGAAAATCCCTGACCCCGCCGGGAATCGAACCCGGGAACCCGGGCGTGGGAAGCGAGAAGGCTACCGCACGACCACGAGATGCGGGCTGATCCATGGATTCATGAGGTTGTCTCCATACCCGTACACGTCCATCTACTCGATAGAATTTGAAAGGAGAATCTTCCGAACAGGCAACATGTTTTCAGTCATCAACAGTCCACTTTCGGTGTTGACGGGCCAAGGCGCAAGGCTTAGTGTCGTCCAGTCATCAAGAGTACATTTGTGGGCCTTCGGCTCAGAAAGACCAAATAGATGATGTTTCGTTGAATGATTTTCACAGTTATACTTGTTGATGGCACAGCACTGAAATTTGCAGCAATTTGCGGAATGGTTGCACTCTCGTCACTTTGATAACCTGCTATTGTAGAAGCAGTGACCGATGTGTGTTGGAGGCAATACATTATTTCTAGAATTTTTTGGAGGCCGAGGTCACAGTATTTTGTTTTGTTTTTGTGTACCGTCTCCCACTGCAGTTTTTTCAGAATTTCTGTCATTCTCCGGCTGACCAAATAAAAACGTTGCCACAGTAAGCTGCAACTTCCACTGATGCAGCTACAGGTAATTCATTGAATGATCTTAATGCTCTGATTAATCAGCTACAGGCATTTTCTATAATAGTTTTCTTCATTACTTTATAAACAGCTTCACGTACATGCATTGCCCACATCTTCCTATTTCTAGTACTTAAGTACAAATTAAACTTCGTCCGAACAGGTCTCGGAAGACCCTAACGGTATTGACCGACCGTCGTGTCATCCTCAGTCTATAGGCGTCACTGAATGCGGATATGGAGGGGCGTGTGCCGATTTTTTCGTGACCGGAGCCGCTGCTTCTCAGTCAAGTAGCTCCTCAATTTGCCTCACAAGGGCTGGGTACACCCCGCTTGCCAACGGGGCTCGACAGAGCGGATGGTCACCTTCTAAGTGTTAGCCAAGCCCAACAGCGCTTAACTTAGGTAATGTGACGAGAACCGGTGTTACCACTGCGGCAAGACCGTTGGCCCAGTAATTACCTAGTTTTGAATATATCGTTTTATTTCAGTCATTTTTAAGCGATTTCCTTATCTTTGATTGCTGATCGAGTGAGATGCCAGAGACGCTTGGGCGCTTAGTTCGAACAACGCTGTAGTCATTTTCTTCCTACTCGCCAACTGTTTGAAAATGTAAAAGGCATAACCACCATTTTATGAACCCCACTTCTGTGAAAGATTCCTCTGTGATAGCCAAGTCCTAAAACTGTTTTTGCTTAGGCCTCATTACAGCATTAGCGTTGACTGAGTCGATTAATAAGAATAAATATTAAGGAATGTTAAGGACTGTTTGACGATAAAGTTTCAACCTCACATTGTGATTTTAGTTATTCAGAAAACTTTCTAAGGTAATGTAATTATTACTTGCACGTCTTGATGAACAGACGCTACTGGCGTAATTGTGAATCAATAAAAGGATCCGTAGTTTTCAGCTTGTTTATAGCTGTGAATTATTTACCGATCCCTATCAAAATGATGTACTTAAGGAAAGCTAACAGCATTTCCGCGGTGATTAATTTAAAGTTTCGTGATCTCATCTGGAAGGCTAGACTCTCGTAGTCGTTATTCAGATTAGCTCTTATTTTGCTGATCGATGTACCTGCAACACACGTCAAATATTGGCCTAAACGTTCAGATTATCGAAATTAAAGCCTACAATAATTAGAAATCTTTTCGAATGTCAACTGCCGCCAGATGGGTGTTATTGTCTTATTGAATACTAGCACTCGGAAACAAATTATATTTTTCCCTACTCTCGTAGTAGTCGAAATGTTCTAATAGACTCTGGCAAGCGCTATCGTGTGGAGTAGATTTTAGTGCTTGATGTTTATTGACGCTGCAAGTGTTTCAGCGGATAAGAAAGGGACATGAGAGTGCTTGTGTAGCACATATTTTTTATCTCCGACTGTTCAAATCGCTTAATGTAAAATTTAATGTATCTACAGTAAAAAATGCATCTCAAAACACACGAAACAGAGGCATTGCAATGCAGTCATCAAACCACTGTGTCTTTATGGAGCTGAAAGAGGGACACTGAGGAAATCCAAAAGGAGCGTAAAAAGGAAGAAATCAGGAAAATATTATTTCCGCATTGTAATGAAGAAGGAACATGCACGCTAACAACAAATAAAGAAATGCAAAGACTGACATCATGTATTCGGACACTAAAAAATCGCAGGTTAAAAGTTCCACGGGCATTTTAAAAGAATGAAACCAACCAGATTAATTAGACAGGGTGCAATATTCTATACAGTTACAGTAGGGCTGAAACTGAAACAATAAAATCTTTCGGTGCAGCAAAAGAAACCTGAAGGAGGCATGGTAGCCCAAAGCTATATGCCAAAAAGAAAGAAAAAAACCCAGAAAATTCACGACTGGACAGTTGGCCTGGCAGAAAAACAGTATACCGAATAGCTTCGTCTGTCGAGCGGAAATGTGGCCATTCTGAGATAATGGAAGTAATATGGACACAAGATAAGATGAAAGAAAACATAGGGGCCCGAATGCGAATAATAACACTGTATATTTTTATACAAATGTTTACTGCATTCACAGTTAACCTATTCACTACTGCCGGATTCAGCCACGCAGATCCAAGGGGTTCTTGTATTCGAGCATAAATAATGTGAAGATTTATGATCATTACCCAGTTTGGTAGTTTTTCAATCCTGCGTCTGCAGTGTGTACGAATATATGCCAGTTGTGTAACGAACAAGATACTTTAGAGAAAGCGTAAAGGCAGAAACGAAGAGCAGGAGCTGCTACGCTGACCATTTTGATACAGCGAATACGTGGCATGCGAGACCAACGAAAGGAGATATGGCCACATTTAACGCGACTAGGAAGCTGGGAACAGCTATTTATTGACATTTCAGCCACGATATCCAGAGAAAACGGTACACTTATTGTGTGTCGACACGGTGTCCGGGTTATTGCTCAGACAGGACGACGCCTGTTACGTCAGGATGTGGAAACTTTACGTTTCGGAGCCATCTAAAGCTGAAATGTCGTATTTTTGGCTTTTGTAATAGAGCTTACGTTCCATGAAAAAATGTTTCGAGGCCTCTGCACATTAAAGATACATAAAAAAAGCATTCTGGTTACAAATACACTCCTGGAAATTGAAATAAGAACACCGTGAATTCATTGTCCCAGGAAGGGGAAACTTTATTGACACATTCCTGGGGTCAGATACATCACATGATCACACTGACAGAACCACAGGCACATAGACACAGGCAACAGAGCATGCACAATGTCGGCACTAGTACAGTGTATATCCACCTTTCGCAGCAATGCAGGCTGCTATTCTCCCATGGAGACGATCGTAGAGATGCTGGATGTAGTCCTGTGGAACGGCTTGCCATGCCATTTCCACCTAGCGCCTCAGTTGGACCAGCGTTCGTGCTGGACGTGCAGACCGCGTGAGACGACGCTTCATCCAGTCCCAAACATTCTCAATGGGGGACAGATCCGGAGATCTTGCTGGCCAGGGTATTTGACTTACACCTTCTAGAGCACGTTGGGTGGCACGGGATACATGCGGACGTGCATTGTCCTGTTGGAACAGCAAGTTCCCTTGCCGGTCTAGGAATGGTAGAACGATGGGTTCGATGACGGTTTGGATGTACCGTGCACTATTCAGTGTCCCCTCGACGATCACCAGTGGTGTACGGCCAGTGTAGGAGATCGCTCCCCACACCATGATGCCGGGTGTTGGCCCTGTGTGCCTCGGTCGTATGCAGTCCTGATTGTGGCGCTCACCTGCACGGCGCCAAACACGCATACGACCATCATTGGCACCAAGGCAGAAGCGACTCTCATCGCTGAAGACGACACGTCTCCACTCGTCCCTCCATTCACGCCTGTCGCGACACCACTGGAGGCGGGCTGCACGATGTTGGGGCGTGAGCGGAAGACGGCCTAACGGTGTGCGGGACCGTAGCCCAGCTTCATGGAGACGGTTGCGAATGGTCCTCGCCGATACCCCAGGAGCAACAGTGTCCCTAATTTGCTGGGAAGTGGCGGTGCGGTCCCCTACGGCACTGCGTAGGATCCTACGGTCTTGGCGTGCATCCGTGCGTCGCTGCGGTCCGGTCCCAGGTCGACGGGCACGTGCACCTTCCGCCGACCACTGGCGACAACATCGATGTACTGTGGAGACCTCACGCCCCACGTGTTGAGCAATTCGGCGGTACGTCCACCCGGCCTCCCGCATGCCCACTATACGCCTTCGCTCAAAGTCCGTCAACTGCACATACGGTTCACGTCCACGCTGTCGCGGCATGCTACCAGTGTTAAAGACTGCGATGGAGCTCCGTATGCCACGGCAAACTGGCTGACACTGACGGCGGCGGTGCACAAATGCTGCGCAGCTAGCGCCATTCGACGGCCAACACCGCGGTTCCTGGTGTGTCCGCTGTGCCGTGCGTGTGATCATTGCTTGTACAGTCCTCTCGCAGTGTCCGGAGCAAGTATGGTGGGTCTGACACACCGGTGTCAATGTGTTCTTTTTTCCATTTCCAGGAGTGTAGTTTTGATGAACTGTCGGTAGTTGAAAGTACTAAGATACCCAAAACTTAAAATATCATTAAACATGTAGCAGTAAGTGAAAAAAACACATTGAACTTTGAGGGTATAGAGGCCAAAACCGAACTTGGTTGGCGATATTGGCCAATAGTGTTTCTCATATCTGCGACAGGGATTAAGGGGGGAGGGGGGAAGAAGGGGGGAAACGAAGCATAATTTCTTACAAAATAAAACTTAAAACAGGTGAAATACTGTTTTTATTCTCTATAATATTTTCACTTCATTTATTAGCCAACACAAAAGGCTACCAGTTTATAATTGGCATTTACTACTATCTATTACGCCTGATGGGAGTAGGTGTTTCGATGGAAGACGAGTGGCCTTGGATGGTGCCATTAGCTTTTTCAGCATAGCAAGCGACAGCACGTCTACGCCTCGTGAACATAAGCAGACGTAAGACAGGGAGTTAGCTGTCTCAGAAATGTTGTATGCAGCTGAATTTGAAATTGATTCAGTTTCTTGATACGTTTAATTACGCCAGCTCACCATTTTGATACAGCGAATACGTGGCATACGAGACCAACGAAAGGAGATGTGGCCACATTTAACGCGACTAGCTTTTACCGCCATCTAGCATTATCACTTGCAAAAGGAATAGCGGCGACGGGCGAAACACAGAAAAGGATTCCACGACAAATGGCTCTGGGTGTACTTGCTATTACTCAACAGCAACTTTGTGACAATCAAACTGATACTGAATTGAGACATCAGTATGTGTGGCCGGGTGGGACGCTGATTTCGTTTGCAGAGATCATAATTATTGTTTTTAGAACTCTCTTTTCAGCATCTTAAGCGTCTCTGTATCCACTGATGCCCCCATAGTGCTCTTAGTGATTTTCTTCGTACATGATAAAGAATCGATACTTAAGGTAGCTGCACTACAAGTGTGTCCATTTTTAGAAGCAATATCTATGTGATCGTGCGACATGTGTAGCCAACAACTGCCGCTAGAGAGCACTGCAAACGCAGATTACGCTGCCGAGAATGTTCCGTGCGACCATGTTGCAAATCACGTTCGCATAAGACACTCGTGTGAGGATGTCCTACACTTGGTTGTCTCTGCTGTTAAATACCTTCAGGGGAAAGTGGGGACTGTGACTACTTCTTTAACAGCATAACGTAAGTGTGGAGGGTCACGCCGATCAGATCATTGTTGCAGCAAATACGGTTTCAATAGAAGTAGGAAGTTCATAATACTCAACCCATGGACAAGTTATGGGGGCACGGATGTAACAACTGTTCATTAAGAACCGATATACGCTACTGGCTACAATATTTGTTCTATGTGTAATAAGATACTCACTTCTAGTGAGTGCCTCTCGGATACTTTGAAAGAGGGGTGTTTAAGTAGTTTAGGCGATTCAGTGTCTCATTACCGATCGGTAGTTTTACATACTTCTTCCCATTCAGGAGAGACACAAGGAGAAGGCACTTCACTAAACTCATTCTCAGTGCTCCTAGAAGAGTTTTTGAATCACTGAACTGCAAAGACGAAGACTTGTCACGTGTCTATGGAATTTTGACGATCATCGTCTGTCGCTGCCATGGTACTGTTTGCCATTTGCGCAGATAAACTTCAACAACGAATGGCAGGTGGCCGAACAGAGCAAGTTTGGAATTAAATTACAGTAAGACTACAACAATGTACAGTCGACGTATAGAAAAAAAATTATACATACATATAAATAATAACGTTGTAGAAGCACATTTTTCTTGTACTTAGGCCCGCTAAAAAGAAAGATTGAAGTGTTAAATCACCCTTCAGCTCTCTCCAAATGAGAAAATTCAGTCAAAGACTGGATTCACACCAAAAGAAAAATGTGAGGCTAAATCTGATCCGAAGAACCTTTCGTGAACGACATAACACAGTGTGTACAGGGCGTATACGAAGTCACTGTATCATGTCTAAAAAATATAGCAACTCTCAAAGGCTTTTTGTCTTTGTCCTTTGTTGCAAATTTGACGTGGAGTGTACTCATAAGGCGGCAAACCAAGAGAAGGTGCAATGTGTTATCTGATATGCAGAATCCAAATTTGTGACAAAGATACTGCGCAGTTCTCGGCGGCGGTATGGCGAGAGCACCACCGAAAAGAAATAATAATAGTGAGGTGGTTCAAAAGCTTTAAAGAGGCAGGTAGTGTCAAAGATCTTCCTCAAAGTGGGCGCCCCGTTCGTATCGTCATGTTTGACATTCCACAACTGAGATGGGTGAATGGGCAATAACTGTAGCCAGTAACTTACGAAAACAAAGCAACAGGTAGCGAGATTTCGGTGCGGTGCCGAACGGAGATTCATGCCGGATACAGGTGAAGCAGAAAAACATCATCCGCTAAGTCACAACAGAGACGAATGTGTGTGTTGAGTAACTTTGACGGACTTTCATTGAAAAGGTTGGTGACGAAAAAGCGCCAAAGAAACTGGTATAGGATGTGTATTCAAATACAGAGAAATGAAAACAGGCAGAATACGGCGCTGCGGTCGGCAACTCCTATATAACATAAGTGTCTGGCACAGTTGTTAGATCGGTTACTGCTGTTACAATAGTAGGTTATCAAGATTTAAGTGAGTTTGAACGTGGTGTTAAGAGTTGGCGCACGAGCGATGGGACACAGCACAACCGATGTAGCGACGAAGTGAGGATTTTCCCGTGCGACCATTCCACGAGTGTACCATGAATATCAGGAATCCGGAAAAACATCAAATATCCGACATCGCTGCGGCCGGAAAAAGATCCTGCAAGAACGGGACTAACGACGACTGAAGAGAATTGTTCAACGTCACAGAAGTGCAACCCTTCCGCAAATTGCTGCACATTTCAGTGCTGGACCATCAACAAGTGTCAGCGTGTGAACCACTCAACGAAACATTATCGATATGGTGTTTAGGGGCCGAAGGCCCACTCGTGTATGTTTGATGACTGCACGACACAAAGCTGTGCGCCTCGCCTGGGCCCGACAACGCCGACATTGGACTGTTGATGACTGGAAACGCATTGCCTGGTCGGACGAGTCTAGTTTCAGATTTTATCGAGCGGATGGATGTGTACGGATATGGAAACCACCTCATGAATCCATGGACCCTGCATGTCAGTAGGAGACTGTTCAAGTTGGTGGGGGCTCTGAAATGGTATGGGGCGTGTGCAGTTGGAGTGATATGGGGCCCCTGATATTTCTAGATACGACTCGGACAGGTGAGACATAACGGAAACATCCTGTCTGATCACCAGCCTCCATTTATGTCCACTGTGCATGCCGACGGACTTAGGCAATTCCAGCAGGACAATGCGACATTCCACACGTCTAGAATTGCTACAGAATGGCTCCAGAAACACTTTTCTGAGTTTAAAAACTTCCGCTGGCCACCAGCCTCCTCAAACATGAACGTTATTGAGCATATCTAGGATGCCTTGAAACGTGGTGTTCGGAAGAGATATCCTCGTACTCTTATGGATGTATGGACAGCTCTGCATGATTCATGGCGTCAGTTCCCTTCAGCACTACTTCAGACATTTGTTGAGTTCATCCACGTCGTGTTTCGACACCTCTGCTTGCTCACGCGGACCCTACAGGATATTAGGCACGTGTACTAGTTTCTTCGGCTGTTCGATGCCAGAGGGCGACAGCAGCGAAAGTCGCTTTAGAACTGAATGGAGCACTCGCACTTCTTAGGCGTGAAGACTTGGTTAAATGCAGACTGAAATATTTCGTGATCCGATCGTAAATTCGTTCTTGGCTGATCTTTCTGCCTGTAGGAACACACCTTAGCACAAGACCACAAGGCCCAGAGGACGAAGAGTGATCTACAAACTTATTTTGAGCAAACGACGAGTTCCTCATATCAAAATGCTCAGTCTAGCGACCCCCACTTGCAGCTTTAGTGTTGTACACACATACCGTGTAGCCGCAGACAGCGGCGTCAGCAGTGAGGGCTCGAGTGCAGAATACGGCGCCTGCCGCTTTGATTAAGAAGAGCGAAGCCCGCGGAGGGCGGTGGTCGCGCCCTGGGAGGCCAGCCCGGTGTTTGTTTTGGCGTGGCCGCCACCGCCTCCGCCGCCCCCGCAGACAGCAGCTGCCGCAGCCCCCGCCGGCGCGGCCTAATTGAGCGCTTGGGCTGCGCGCCTCTGACAACGGACCGTCCGTCAGCTCGGCAGCGAAACCACCGCCAGGGTTGGGTTGTTTGGGGGGAGAGACCAAACAGCTAGGTCATCGGTCTCATCGGATTATGGAAGGACAGGGAAGGAAGTTGGCCGTGCCCTTTCAAAGGAACCATCCCAGCATTTGCATGGAGCGATTTAAGGAAATCACAGAAAATCTAAACGAGGATGGCCGGACGCGGGATTGAACCGTCGTCCTCCCGAATGAGACTCCAGTGTGCTAACCACTGCGCCACCTCGTTCGGTCCACCGCCAGAGTTCCGCAGTCCCCAGGCGACCAGTCTGGGAGGTGGCTCTGCCTCTACTTACACTCAAGTGATGAAAGTCAAAGGACACCTCCTAACATCGCGTCGGACCTTCTTTCACTCGGCGTATCGCAACAACCCGACGTGGACTCAACATGTCATTGGAAATCTTCTGCAGAAACATTGAATCATGCCGTCCATAACTGCGGAAGAGTTGTCGGTGCAAGATTTTGTGCACAAACTGACCTCTCGAATTCGTCCCATAAATGTTCTGGGTGCTCAGATCATTTGCTCAAATTGTCCAGAATGTTTGTCCAGAACTTTCTTCAAAGCAATCGTGGATAATTGTGGCCCGGTGACATGGCGCACTGCCAGCTATAAAAATTCCATCGTTGTTTGGGAGCATGAAGTCCATGAATGGCTGCAAATGGTCTCGAAGTAGTAGAACATAACCATTTTCTGTCAATGATCGGTTCAGTTGGACGAGAAGGCCCAGTCCATGTTCACACAGAACACGCCATTAGGGAGCCATCACCAGCTTACACAGTCCCTTGTTGACAACTTGGTTCCACGGCTTGGTGGAGCCTGCGCCACACACTAATCCTACCATCAGCTCTTACCAACTGAAACTGGGACTCATGTGGACAGGCCACGTTTTCCCAGTCGTCTAAGGTCCGACCGATATGGTCTCGAGCCCAGGAGAGGCGCTGTGGGCGATGTCGTGGTGTTATCAAAGCTCTCGTGTCGGTCATCTACTACCATAGACAAACTTTGCCGCACTGTCCTTACAGATGCGTCCGTCGTACGTCCCACACCGATTTCTTCGGTTGTTTCACGCTTGACTGTCAGCACTGACAACTCTACGCAAACATCGCTGCTCATGGTCGGTACGTGAAGGCCGTCGGTCTCTGCGATATTCATAATGAGAAGTAAAGCCTCACATTTGGTATTCTCGCCACTGACACCGTGATTCTCGCAACATTGAATTCCCGAAAGGTTTCCATAATTGAATGTCGCATGCGTGTAGCTCCAACTACAACTCGGCATTCAGTCTGTTGATTCCCGTCGTTCGACCATTATCTCGTCGTAGACCTTTTCACGTGAATCACCTGAGCACAAATGGCAGCTCTGTAAATACACTGTCCTTTTATACCTTGTGCATGCGATACAACCGCCATCTGTAGAAGTGCATATTGCTGTCCTATGACTTTTGTATCGCGCTAGGTGACAGTTGTCCCTCTCAGTGAGACCGGTAGAAGGAGAGGTCTCAAACTCGACCACCACCACCACCACCATCACCACCACCACCACCACATCGATGGATTGAATGGTGAGAATCTTTCCACTGGCCAACGCAATCGCCTGATATTATGGTGTCAACGTACAGAGTTAAATGAATCTGCCTCTCTTAATGAACAACAAACGACATGGATATTTGAGAGATTATGACAAAGTTTTATGGGCCGATATGATGCATGTATTGAGCCTCGTGGTCGTCAGTTTCAACAGAAGTTGTGAGCTAGAAATGTTGTTGTATACAAGTCGTCTGTGTCAATAAATAACTAAATATGTATATAAAAAAGCTTTCGAAATAGAAGTTTTACTGGCCAGACCGCAGTTGATAAATATCCTGATTACCAGTTCCTGCCAAGATATATATCCATCCTAAGATCGTCGGATACGTGAATTGTAAAGCCACTAAGTGTTGCACATTGTCATCTCGCTATTAAAAACATGGAGGTAAATTCACAGAAAGACACTCCCATGCAAACGAAGTACACTAAAATAAAAACCGTCATTGTATCAGCAGGGCACAGAGGTGCAGAAACATCAGGTGGAGCACACCCACTGCTATTAGCTGTATGTATGTTGATTTTTATTTCCGGCCGGCAGTTCATTTCAAATGACACAGTTTATGACCTCGTACCACCAAAGAGTTTGGGACACTTTGAGTGAGAACGGTGGTGAATCCTAGTATCGTACCAGATATGGGACTGGATTGAGGACTTCCCAAGAGATGGAAGTCAGTCCTACTTTATTCTTAATGGGACAAAATCTACAGATACGGGTTAATTTTAATTTTAATACTCAACAGCCTCAGTTGCACCGTTTATCTAGAATTTACCTAGGTTTCAGTCGGGATAAACCAACCTACTTCAGAGTAACAGTAACTACCGTTTGTCCATAGTGGACATCGTCAAGCTAAAACTACAAATCCATAAATTATCGTCAGACTGTAAAACTTATCTGAAACTGCCTCGGCCCCACTTCGCGACAGCGTTGCGGCAGCCATGTGGGGTCGAGGCAGTTTCAGATAAGTTTTACAGTCTGACGATAATTTATGGATTTGTAGTTTTAGCTTGAAGATGTCCACTATGGACAAACGGTAGTTACTGTTACTCTGAAGTAGGTTGGTTTATCCTGACTGAAACCTAGGTAAATTCTAGATAAACTGTACAACTGAGGCTGTTGATTATTAAAATTATGAAAATGGTTGAAAGGGCTCTGAGCACTATGGGACGTAACTGCTGAGGTCATCAGTCCCCTAGAACTTAGAACTACTTAAACCTAACTAACCTAAGGACATCACACACATCCATGCCCGAGGCAGGATTCGAACCTACGACCGTAGCGGTCGCGCGGTTCCAGACTGTAGCGCCTAGAACCGCTCGGCCACTTCGGCCGGCTATTAAAATTAAAATTAATATTTATACAGTTGCTAACAGGCTCGGGAAATGTTGAAGATATTTAAGATGTACAGGTAATTTCCGAGTACCCCAAGGGAATGTTATAAGGCCCTCACTGTTTACAGTATATAAGGGGCGATCAATAAGTTTCTGTTTCAGGCTGTCGCCGCAGCGTATGCAAGTGTTTGGAATTTCCCGTTACAAACTTTTAGAGGGGAGTGAGTACACAATATTTTGAATACGAACCCATTGTCCGAAAACGTACTATTTCAGTTCTACATCCGTTTGACAGCATTTTTGCTAGGTAGGTTTGCGACGGCGTAGTCATGATGGAGTGTAGTTACGTCGGATCGGCTGAGATCATCTGACGTCTGTCCTACCTCCCTGACCTTGTTCGAGCCCCATTCACATCTCTGCGAATGTTAGAGTAACATGGTTGCGTGCAAGTTTGCAGAATACACCGACATTGTTCTTCTGCTCGGCGCTTCCATCAAAATCCTTATCCACAACGTCTGACTCCATCGCGTGCCCTTTTCGTCACAATTACGCAGCGGCTTCGAGAAAGGGTACCTTCACCGTCAGCTGCCGTGACTGGTGCTCCGGGGAGAGGCCGCACATCCGAAATGGAAGAGGCCGCATTGCCTTACGTTAAAGAGCACCTGTGAACCAGTAGTACACGAACAATTTCTTTGGCTATTAACGAGATGAACTGTAAAACAGTTATATGTTGGGTGACAATCAGTTACTTGTAAACGTGGTCGCGTTACCAACATGTTTTCAAATGCTTGTAGCATGGAAACGGTACATTTCCGGAGATGGTTTACAGTTCAAAATGTTACCTAATCTCTCCCCTCTACTATTAGTTTTTAACAGGAATTTCTGAACTTTCTGTATGTAACTAGCGCGACTCCGATGCGGATATGTAAGTACCGATAGGTAATCAAGAGGTTAGTGTGGCGTTTGTGGCTTTTTCCGATGTGCATGCGGTAAATGCGGAAACGTGGACTATGGCGACGTTATTACCAAATGCACTCAAACAGACCCAACGTGCTGTTATGCGTTTCTTGGCTGCAAAAGGACAAAAACCGTTATACATCCATCGGAGAACGAAAAACTGTTGAAAATCACGGTCGTGGAACGGTGCGCGACAAGGTGTGCTGTTGCTTCATGATAGCACATGCCCACATAGCGCAAATGTAACAAGCGCAGAAATGGGACCCACAGTTTAACGTGGAATTTTATCGACGTGTCGTTCCTAGCGAGTTTCCACATCGTTGAGCAGTGAAGGCTAGATTAAAAGCAGACTGAAAATTTCAGGGTTTCGATCCCGTGACCTCTGTTTCCAGTCACGTGCCTTACCACTAGACCGCCAGGGCCGACCTTAGAGGAAAACAGGAAGGCCGGAAGATGGTAGCGAAATGTAGGAAGGCCTACAGAGTATCGAAGATTGGTGCAAGAACTGTCAGTTGCCCCTTAACGCAAATAAATGCAAAATATTGCGCGTAAATAGGCGAAAAGATCCATTACTGATGTATTATGGTATTGCAGGAAGATGAAGCCGTAAAACGCCTAGGAGTAACAGTCCGGAGCGACCTACAGTGGGCCGGCCGGAGTGGCCGTGCGGTTCTAGGCGCTACAGTCTGGAACCGTGCTACCACTACGGTCGCAGCTTCGAATCCTGCCTCGGGCATGGATGTGTGTGATGTCCTTAGGTTAGTTAGGTTTAATTAGTTCTAAGTTCCAGCCGACTGATGACCTCAACAGTTAAGTAGCATAGTGCTCAGAGCCATTTTCGGAATTACCGCAGAAAACTGACAGCAGGCGTCACTGGGAGGATGTTAACGAAAAGTAGCTAATATACAAAAGACGTGACTTACAGCGCACTTGACCGGTTCTTGAGTATTGTTCATTACTCTGGGACCCTTATAAAGTAGGATTAGTTAGAGGGAGAGCGTTTCGGAGTTGCTCAACGAACTTTCAGTGGCAGAAACTACAAGAAATGTGTCGTCTGTCACGAAGGGGCTTAGTGTTGAAATTCTGAGTGCGTACGTTCGAAGAAGAGTCTGACAACGAATCACTTCCTCCCACATATATCTCAAGAAGTAACCATAACCAGAAAATCAGAGAAATTAGAACGCATACGGAAGTTTACAGACAGTCCTTCTTCCTACACACCATTCACGAATGGAACAGGGCAGGGCGGAAATAATAATGCTGCCTATAGAACATTCATGTTATGGAATCTAACAGAGCAGAGAATTGCCAGAGTGAGAGGAACCTATTTATCCTTCGTGGATTTGCAGAAAGCCTGTGATACGGTAGCACGAAAGAATCTGTGGGTAAGTACGGAGAATAGGGGCTTGTCAAATATTTACGTCAAAGTAGTTAAACGGTTCTGTGTGAGCTTCGCCAAAGTAGGACATTCAGTGTCACTGGAGTTTCCTATTAAATCAGGGCTACGCCAGAGGTATGCTACAGAACCAACGCTGTTTAAAATCCATATGGAGGAACAAATACGGTTGCATGGGAGTCCCTGTGGGTGATGAAACCCTGTGTACAGTTCTCTTCGCTGATGACGAGGTCGTAGCGGGAGACCAGTATGATGCTGAGTACATGCCTCGAAATTTGAAAGAGGACTATGAAGGATAGGGCTTCAGAATAAGTATGGCAAAAACCGAATATCAACAGGTTGGTGGCAGTACCATAGAAGACCTGGAGGTTGAAACCAGTAAGATATAAGGATTTAAGTCTTAAGTACCTGGGGATTATGAGGCTATAAAACGGAAAAAGTGAAGGTGAGAAATGATAAAATATGGGCAGAACGGCTGTACGACAACTGAACTCGGTCCTTTGGAATAACATAACAAAAAACAAAAACGACGAAACAGGTGATATATCATTCAATTGTTGAATACATCGCTATGTACGTAGCATGACCGTGAGTTATCAACAAGCGTCAGAGAAACAAGTTGCTTGGGCTAGAGATGAACTTATGGAGACGAGGTTATGGCATCTCCAGGCTGGGAAGTTTACCAATTATAAACGCAAGAGAGATTATGGATGTCGATAAATCAATAATAGACAACATAGAGATGAAACGATTAAAGTGGTATGGACATCTGGAAAGGACGATAGCCGATGGCCAAAGAAAATGTGGCCGTGAACCCCAGTGCAAAAAGGAAAGTTTGGACTACCTAGGAGGAGCTGGAGTCGAGAGGTCCGGGACGCGATGAATGCCAGAGGACTACAAGGATGAGGCTGCGAGCGTCGGAAGAAGTCGAACATGGGAATCGAGAAGTGGCGTCAGCTGTACAATACTCTCCAGATGATAGTGACCATAAGTACTCTCTACCGCACACCGTGAGGTGGCTTGCGAAGTATAGACGTACATGTAAGAAAGGCTAAGGATACAGCAATCAGTCACAATCCCATTGTCTTTTATGATTCACACATATCAATATTGCAGCTATAAAAAGCCATCTTCAGTGCATTTGAGTGAGCTATAATCTAGCAAACTCGCAGCAATACATGTGAGGATATGCACACTCCTGGCCATTAAAAGTGCTACACCACGAAGATGACGTGCTACAGACACGAAATTTAACCGACAGGAAGAAGATGCTGTGACTCTGATAAAGATCGGCGTCTAGCCTATCGCGATTGCGGTTTATCGTATCGCGACATTGCTGCTCGCTTTGGTCGAGATTCAATTACTGTTAGCAGAATATGGAATCGGTGGGTATAGGAGGGTAATACGGAACGCCGTGCTGGATCCCAATGGCCTCGTATCACAAGCAGTCGAGATGGTAGGCATCTTATCCGCATGACTGCAACGGATCGTGCACCCACGTCTCGATCCCTGAGTCAACAGATGGGGACGTTTGCAAGACAACGACCATCTGCACGAACAGTTCGACGACGTTTGCAGCAGCATGGATTATCAGCTCGGAGACCATGGCTGCGGTTACCCTTGACGCTGCATCACAGACAGGAGCGCCTGCGATGGTGTACTCAACGACGAACCTGGGTGCACGAATGGCAAAACATAATTTTTTCGGATGAATCCAGGTTCTGTTTACAGCATCATGACGGTCGCATCCGTGTTTAGCGACATCGCGGTGAACGCACATTGGAAGCGTGTATTCGTCATCACCATACTGGCCTATCACCCGGCGTGATGGTACTGGGTGCCTTTGGTTACACGTCTCGGTCACCTCTTGTTCGCATTGACGGCACTTTGAACAGTGGACGTTAAATTTCAGATGTGTTACGACCCGTGGCTCTACCCTTCATTCGATCTCTGCGAAACCCTACATTTCAGCACGATAATGCACGACCGCATGTTGCAGGTCCTGTACGGGCCTTTCTGGATACAGAAAATGTTCGACTGCTGCACTGGCCAGCACATTCTCCAGATCTCTCACCAATTGAAAACGTCTGGTCAGTGGTGGCCGAGCAGCTGGCTCGTCACAATACGCCAGTGACTACTACTCTTGATGAAATGTGGTGTTGTGTTCAAGCTGCATGGGCAGCTGTACCTGTACACGCCATCCAAGCTCTGTTTGACACACTGCCCAGGCGTATCAATGCCGTTATTACGACCAGAGGTGGTTGTTCTGGGTACTGATTTCTCAGGATCTATGCACCCAAATTGCGAGAAAATGTAATCACATGTCAGTTCCAGTATAATATATTTGTCCAGTGAATACCCGTTTATCATCTGGATTTCTTCTTGGTGTAGTAATTTTAACGGCCAGTAGTGTAGCTGTAAGAAAGGCTAAGGACACAGCAATCAGTCACAATCCCATTGGTTTTTTATGATTCACGCATATCAATATTGCAGCTATAAATAGCCATTTTCAGTGCATTTGAGTGAGCTATAATCCAGCAAACTCGCAGCAGTACAGATAAGGGCAGAAGGAAACTTTGCTAGTACACCAGTAATGTCGTGCGGTGACATGTATTGCTTCGAGTTTGTTGGATTACAATTCAGTCAAATGCACTGAAGATAGTTGTTTATAGTTGTAATGTGGCTACGCAAAAACAATAAAAAAAACCAAAGGTGATTGCTACTGACTGCTGTGTTCCTACCCTTCCTTATGATAATATACAGAACTATTCCTTATGGAATCGAAGCTGGTGGAGATGTAGACACGTCATTGCTAATGGACAGGTAAGATGCCCGGTTGGGCATGACAGAAGGCCTGAGCTGCCAGTACGAACTAGTGAAGGGCTGAGTGCAGCGGGCTGCGTGTGGTACCTGACGTAGTCGCGCTTGCAGTACGTCTTGCCGTCGCGGACGAAGCAGGTGCACGTCTCGTCCAGGAACTGGTGGCACTCGGCGCACTTGAGGCAGGCGGCGTGCCACTCGAGGTCGGGCGCCACGCGCAGGATGTACTGGTCGTGGATCTGCGCGCCGCACCCCACGCACAGGCTGAGCCGCCGCTTCTCTGCAACACCAGCGCCACGCGTCACGCACTGTTCCGGCGCGCCGAGCGCTTGCGGGCGCGGCAAGGGAGGAGCTGGGAACTCGGGCAGTGGGGCTGCAAAAGTAAACAGCAAATTGTCTACCGCTAACATTCACTATTATCGAGACACGCACACTATCTGATCAAAGGTTTCCGGGCATCTCTATATAATGCAGAATTGGCCACTAGTATCACGAGAGGAGGACCCGCCACTATAAAAGGAAGCAGAAAGTATTGTGTTGTCAGTAGACGAGCACTAACAGCAGAATGGGTCGTCGGAAGAGCTCAGTGTCTTGTAACGTAGACTAGTCATTCGATGTCACCTATGTAACAAATCAATTGGGGACATTTCAACCCTTCTAGAGCTGCCCAAGGCGATTTTTAGTGACATCATTGTTGTTGTTGTTGTTGTTGTTGTGGTCTTCAGTCCTGAGACTGGTTTGATGCAGCTCTCCATGCTACCCTATCCTGTGCAAGCTTCTTCATCTCCCAGTACCTACTGCAGCCTACATCCTTCTGAATCTGCTTAGTGTATTCATCTCTTGGTCTCCCTCTACGATTTTTACCCTCCACGCTGCCCTCCAATACTAAATTAGTGATACCTTGATGCCTCAGAACATGTCCTACCAACTGATCCCTTATTCTAGTCAACTTGTGCCACAAACTCCTCTTTTCCCCAATCCTATTCAATACCTCCTCATAGCCGGCCGCGGTGGTCTAGCGGTTCTGGCGCTGCAGTCCGGAACCGCGGGACTGCTACGGTCGCAGGTTCGAATCCTGCCTCGGGCATGGGTGTGTGTGATGTCCTTAGGTTAGTTAGGTTTAAGTAGTTCTAAGTTCTAGGGGACTTATGGCCTAAGATGTTGAGTCCCATAGTGCTCAGAGCCATTTGAACCAATACCTCCTCATTAGTTATGTGATCTACCCATCCAATCTTCAGCATTCTTCTGTAGCACCACATTTCGAAAGCTTCTATTCTCTTCTCGTCCAAACTATTTACCGTCCACGTTTCACTTCCATACATGGCCACACTCCATACAAATACTTTCAGAAACGACTTCCTGAGATTTAAATCTATACTCGATGTTAACAAATTTCTCTTCTTCAGAAACGCTTTCCTTACCATTGCCAGTCTACATTTTATATCCTCTCTACTTCGACCATCATCGGTTATTTTGATCCCCCAATAGCGAAACTCCATTACTACTTTAAGTGTCTCATTTCCTAATCTAATTCCTTCAGCATCACCCGATTTAATTAGACTACATTCCAATATCCTCGTTGGGTTTTGTTGATGTTCGTCTTATATCCTCCTTTGAAGACACGGTCCATTCCGTTCAACTGCTCTTCCAAGTCCTTTGCTGTCTCTGACAGAATTACAATGTCATCGGCGAACCTCAAAGTTTTTATTTCTTCCCCATGGTTTTAATACCTACTCCGAATTTTTCTTTTGTTCCCTTTACTGCTTGCTCAATATACAGATTGAATAACATCGGGGAGAGGCTACAGCCCTGTCTCACACCCTACCCAACAACTGCTTCCCTTTCATGCCCCTCGACTCATAACTGCCATCTGGTTTCTGTGCAAATTGTAAATAGCCTTTCGCTCCCTGTATTTTACCCCCGGCACCTACAGAATTTGAAAGAGAGTATTCCAGTCAACATTGCCAAAAGCCTCTCTAAGTCTACAAATGCTAGAAACGTAGGTTTGCCTTTCCTTAATCTATTTTCTAAGATAAGCCGTAGGGTCAGTATTGCCTCCCGTGTTCCAACATTTCCACGGAATCCAAACTGATCTTCCCCGAGGTCGGCTTCTACCAGTTTTTCCATTCGTCTGCAAAGAATTCGCGTTAATATTTTGCAGCCGTGTCTTATTATGAAGCGTAAACGCGAAGGAACGACCGGAGTTAAACAGGAGCAGGCACGCCTCATGTACAGACCGTTAAGCACCGTAGAAAATTAGAATTGTGGATGGTGGACATACAAAACAGCATGAAATCGGCGTGATTTCCACAGTGCTTCCAGAAGTCCAGCTAGCACAATGACTGTGCGTAGCGAGTTGAAAAGAATGAGGTGCAACTGTGCAGCAGCTTCTCACAAGCAACTCTTTTGTGTAGTCAATGATAAACGACGCTTGGGGTGGTGTAAAAACGCGACGCCACTAGACGGTGGATGACTGGAAACGGATGATTTTGAGGTGATGAGTCACGCTATACTTGCTCCAATTAAATGGACGTGTTTGGGTTTGCCTATTGCCGTCATGTGTAATACCAACACTGAAGTACGGAGGACGGGTTGTGGGATTAAAGGGACCAGACTGCTATGGTCATCGGTCTCGGAGGAGGTGATGTTACTGTATGAGGGTGTTTTTCGTAGGTAGGGTGTGCTCCCCTTACTGCGCTAACAAAATCGCTAAATGCCGCAGGCTATGAACACAATTCGGAGCGTTCTGTACTAAGTACAGTAGAGGAACTGTTTTATAGACGATGATTGTTTGTATCAGAATGACAAAATACCCTCTCATAAAGCATCATCTGTGAAACAATAGTTTGGAGACAATAACACTTCTGAAATGGACTAGCCCGCCCAGAGTCTCTACCTGAACCTAGAGGAACACATTTGGGGATGACCCAACGTCCCTATCTTCTCTGGGTTCGGCTGCTGAGGAAGAATGGGCCGCCATTCCACTTCATTCAGCCACATTATTCAGTGTCCCCAGTTAAGTTCAGGCCGTCATAGAGAAGAAGGGTAGACACATTCCATATTTATGTTACTAATGCTTTCCAGATACTTTTGATCAGTGTGGCTCTTAATTTCAAAGTTTGGTTTTTCTTTGTTCTACCCTCTACTTTGTTTCCATTGCACGAAAAAATGAGTTGTGTTTCACCTGGCTTCCAGAGTTGCCTCTCTGTGCCTACATTTAAAAAAAACGAACAATTATATAAACACGGCATTTATTTTTTCATCTAAAAAAATATAACACTGTAGTAACTGATCAACCGATTACTTTCAACTTATTTATTAAATTCTTTTTGTATTGACTTTAATAATTCAGTTTATAGCGTTAACCATCTACTAAGTGACGCAATAAAATGAGAAAGTCAGATTTTCTTTAACAAATCCGTTTCCTTTGGTAAAGTGTTTTTTATGTCCTGAAAGTTAAAGGTGATATTATGATATAATATGAAGAACGTCTGTTTCTCGTTTTATTACAAATAATTTGCTGTAGTTATCCATGAGCTTGACGCCCCTTTCTGCCGTATCATTTATTGCCTTCACTTAATTCAGATTGACTAAATCTTCATTTTGATGCCGCTACTAAGGAACAGTATTAAGAAACTCGTCACCCAAGTCCAGGTTGGCAAAAACAGTCTTTTTTTCCGTAACTTGTAGATCCCATTCTTGGTGTTTTATAGGATTTCAATGGCTGCTACTCAAAGCTGTTTCACGTTTTCGTCTGCCAATTCCGCCTCGTAATTCACTGCTCTTGGCCATTTTCATTATTGATTCAGAGATAAAATTAGGATTAAAAATCAGAACGCAGCAGATTATGATTTTTCAGTTATGTAAAGCCATCCGAGAGAAATCATAATGGACACCCTGAATTTTACAAAGCTTCGAAAGAATGCAGAATCTATATACGATACCTCGGCTGCAGAAATGGTATGCCGACATTAGCGACATCTGGTGACCTTACAACACAAACATCTTGTGGCTACTCTACGGCAGCTTGTTTTAAACAGTAATGCTACTGACAACATGACTCGTGCATATGATGTTATTCATATGTATTATTTACATGTATTTAACATTTGACGATGTCACTATGGCTCTAGTACATTAGAACATTGTTTTTTGTGAAACAGGTATGCCTTTTGGTTCAAATGGCTCTGAGCACTATGTGACTTAACATCTGATGTCATCAGTCCCCTAGAACCTAGAACTACTTAAACCTAACTAACCGAAGGACATCACACACATCCATGCCCGGCCGCGCGGTTCCGTATGCCTTTCCATACTTAAAGCGCACAAATGTAAATTTTGTCAATACTACATTTCACTATGGTCTATGTATTGTTTTTAAGCTGTAGACAATATGCTAGTGTATTTACGTTTTTTCCACTTTTGCTGCAGATCTGATGATGGTCATTAAAGACCGATACCGGTAATCCGTTAACGAAAAGTTTGTGGCTATAGACGTAAATTAAATGAAACTTATTTCCATTTATATACCACGTTTACGATATCTCTTTTTCAGAATCACTTTTCTTGCTGTTGGTAGTCGGCGTTTTGTGTCTTCACTATTTCAGTCATATTCAGTTATTTTCCAACCCAAATAAGAAAATTCATGTACTACTTCTAGTGTCTCATTTCTTAATGTAATTCCCCAGCATCACGTGATAATTTAATGCATTCCATTACTGCTGCTTTACTTTTTTGACGTTCACCTTATCTCTTTTCAAGAAGCCGTCCTCTCCGCTCAACTCTGCTCGAAGCCTTGCGGCCTCAGACAGAATTACGATTTGATCATTGGGCCTCAACCATTTTCTCCCTCTCCTCGCTGAACTTGAGTTTCCTTCTACCCTCTGATTCCTTGAGAGCTTCATCTTTATCTACACCTGCATCTACATCTACATCGAGATTTTGCAAGCCATCGTACAGTACTTGGCGGAGAGTACCCTGTAAGACTACTAGTCATTTTCTTTCCTGTTACCGAGCGAAGTGGCAGTGGACAGCACACTGGACTCGCATTCTGGAGGACGACGGTTCAAACCCCACATCCAGACATCCTGACTTATGTTTTTCGAGATTTCCTCAAATCGCTTTAAGTAAATGCCGGGATGGTTCCTTTGAAAGGGCACGGCCGACTTCCTTCCCCATCTTTCCCTAATCCTATGGGACTGATGACCCCGAACCAACCAACCAAACTTTTCCTGTCCCACTCGCAAACAGAGCGAGGCAAAAGCGACTGTATATATGCCTGCGTATGAGCCTTAATTTCTCGTATCTTAACTTCGTGGCTCTTACGAGCATTGTTTGTTGGCGGAACTAGAATAGTTCGGCAGCCACCTTCAGATGTCGGTTCTCTAAATTTTCTCAATAGTGTTTCTCGGAAAGGACGTCCCCTTCCCACCAGGGATTCCAATTTGAGTTCCCGAAAGCATCTCCGTAACATTTAAGTGTTATTCCAAACTCCACGTTCCATTCCATATTGCCGGCCGGGGTGGTCGAGCGGTTATAGACGCTACAGTCTGGAACCGCACGACCGCTACGATCGCAGGTTCGAATCCTGCCTCGAGCATGGATGTGTGTGATGTCCTTAGGTTAGTTAGGTTTAAGTGGTTCTAAGTTCTAGGGGAGTGATGACCTTATAAGTTAAGTCCCATAGTGCTCAGAACCATTTGAACCATTCCATATTGCTTTGCAAAGTTACGCCCAATTGTTTAAATGACTTGACTATGTCAAGCAGGACACTATGTAATACTGCGTCCGAACAATGCAGGTTTGTTCTTCCTCCTCATCGACATTAACTTACATTTTTCCACTTTTAGAGCTAGCTGCCATCCATCACAGAAACTACAAATTTTGCCCAAGTCGTCTTGTACCTTTCTACAGTCACTCAACTTCTACATCCTACTGTACACCACAGCATCCTGGGTTCTATTACTTTATAAGTCTTAGAGCCACTCATATATTTGTGAAGTTATTCCATACACTCGTACCTTCATTAACAGCCTGCAATGGGACACCGTGTCAAATGCTTTCCGGAATTCTAGAAATATGAAATCCGACTGTTGCCCTTCATCCGTAGTCCGTATTACGGACTGAGTAACATTGGGGATAGATTAGAACGTTGTCCCACTACATTACCGACCATTACATCCCTGTCATATCCTTAGGAAGGAATAGTGTGCGGAAAGGAAAACATAGTGTTGGGTAAGAAGTATCTAGGAATGGTAACACTACGGCTGAGGATGTTAGGCATAATACACAAAGGTCAGGGCAAAACAGCAAAATGAAGATGGCGGGATCAAACCAGCTAACAGACTGATAATCTTCAGAAAAGATTTTCGGTGTTGCTAGGCCGATATATCTCACGTTTCCTCCTATGGATGCCGCTCGAATCGAGGGACAATTTTAGACATCTGAAGAGAGAGGGGCTAAGGAGGTTCGAGTTCCGAGTACTGTTGTGTCGATATCCTGAGAGACTCGGAGCTTGTTCGATATAAGCAAGCCAAGGAGGGAAATCTCTGTAGCAGGGTAGAATTCGCTTCCGTTTACGAAGACCTCAGACAACGTCCATCACCATGATAGATCGCTTCTGCCAAATATGATGTCAACACGCACGAAATTGTCCGCCTCCGTAGCTGACGAGAGGACAATACGAACTCCACCCCCCGCCCCCCTAGAACCCCCTCCAATCAATTTGATCCATGTTGACAGAAAGTGTAGGGCACGACTTAGTACCTCAACATACGTAAACAGGAAGACGCAACTCTCAACCGTTTCCGATAAAATCGTGTTTGAAATTTTTAGGTGTGCCAGTGTACTTTGTGCGAACGCTTGTATTCAAGAACTGCTCAGCCGAACGAGTAAGCTGATAGTTTCACAAGCGCGCGGTCTCTTGGACGTCAATTGAAAAACAAACGTGGTTTACGTTCATAAACGAGTCTTGCTCATCATAAAATTTCATGGTGTTCCACAGATATCTGTTGTTGTCAGAACAAAGTGAGAATGAAGAAAGGGAAGTAACTGTAGTGAGATTCGATCCAAAGACATCGCGCTTACGGAACTAAGCTCTCACTCGATTTCGGACTTCTTGAATACTAGTGACTATATAAAAGTAGACAAGCACGCCTAAAATTTTCGAGGTCTATTTTCAGGAAAATGGTTGAAGAGTTGCGGCCTCCTGTTTATGCATATTGAAGTCCTAGTCGTGTCCTTCACGCCTGTGAATATAAATGAAATCAGTGAGAGGAAATTGGTACGGTCCCCTATTATGTGGTCAGCAGTGCTGACCGCCATTCGGGGGACCCTGCATCGATTCCCGGTACTGCCAGAGATGAAACTTCCTGGCAGATTGAAACTGTGTGCCGGATCGCGACTCGAACTCGGGACATTTGCCTTTCGCGGGAAAGTGCTCCACCATCTGAGGCAAAAGTCCCGAGTTCGAGTCTCGGTCCGGCACACAGTTTTAATCTGCCAGGAAGTTTCATATCAGCGCACACTCCGCTGCAGAGTGAAAATCTCATTCTGGAAACTGCCAGAGATGTTTCTTCTGTGGGAGAACTGGTATGCCGTTGCACTAAGCCTGCTGAGGCCAAATGACTAGCTACTCGACCAACTAGATGTGGCTGCGAGGTCAACAAACCCGACAACGCCCGGGAGAGTGGCTTGCTGACAACAAACTGCAGTATACCCGATTGAATGACGCCGCTGGCAAGGGACGACATGGCGGTCGGTGGGACCCCCACTGGTCCGTCTAGGGCCACAATGCGGAACTTTACTTAAACACGAAATTTGTCCCGTCGTTAGCAACGCTGACACCCACTGACTAATCACACCAGTCGTTCCTCGAGAAACGCTGCTCGTTGCGAGAGCCAGCAGGGCCGAGTTGGGTAAAAAAGACAGGCGAGGTTAAATACGTGGCACCATTAGAACAAGGAGCAGGTATTCTGTAAGCGGCCTTACTTAGCGCTACTTAACCCGCTCTGAATGGAAGCACTAACACAGAAATTACGGCCCGCGGTAGCATGTTTGCTCACTGATTGATGATAAACAGGCGGCGCTGGTGTTTGTGTAACGTGGGCGGCATAGACGCCGATAGAGGCGAGCGCGGTGCTGTTTGCTCTGCTCAGCTACCGGCTACCGGCTACCGGCCACCGGCCACCGGCCACCCAGCTATTGGCTACCGGCTACCGGACAGAAGCCAGCCGCATGCATGTCCCGGCATGCACCTCGCCCAGCAGTGTGCCCCACTTGTTCACCTCCCGTCTCCTGCGGCGGAGCTCGCCGGACAGATATTCATTACATCGACAGCGAGGACCTTGTGTCGCTCACAAACAGAACGTTCTTTGCCCTCACTTCCTGCAAGACTTACACGGACGACGATAGACTAATTTCGTAATTTGTTTATAGTGTGACTGATAATGAACGACGCCAAGCATCGGTCAAACAACTACATCTACATTTATACTCCAGAAGCCACCCAACGGTGTGTGGCGGAGGGCACTTTACGTGCCACTGTCATTACCTCCCTTTCTGTTCCACTCGCGTATGGTTCGCGGGAAGAACGACTGCCGGAAAGCCTCCGTGCGCGCTCGAATCTCTCTCATTTTACATTCGTGATCTGCTCGGGAGGTATAAGTAGGGGGAAGCAATATATTCGATAGCTCATACAGAAACGCACCCTCTCGAAACATGGACAGCAAGCTACACTGCGATGCAGAGCGCTTCTCTTGCACAGTCTGCCACTTGAGTTTGCTAAACATATCCGTAACGCTATCACGCTTACCATATAACCCTGTGCCGAAACGCGCCGCTCTTCTTTGGATCTTCTCTATTTCCTCTGTCAACCCGACCTGGCACGGATCCCACACTGATGAGCAATACTCAAGTATAGGTCGAACGAGTGTTTTGTAAGCCACCTCCTTTGTTGATGGACTACATTTTCTAAGGACTCTCCCAATGAATCTCGACCTGACACCCGCCTTACCAACAATTAATTTTATATGATCATTCCACTTCAAATCGTTCCGCACGCATACTCCCAGACATTTTACAGAAGTAACTGCTACCAGTGTTTGTTCCGCTATCATATAATCATACAATGAAGGATGCTTCTTTCTATGTATTCGCAATTCATTAAATTTGTCTATGTTAAGGGTCAGTTGCCACTCCCTGCACCAAGTGCCTATCCGCTGCAGATCTTCCTGCATTTCGCTGCAATTTTGTAATGCTGCGACTTCTCTGTATACTACAGCATCATCCGCGAAATGTCGCACGGAACTGCCGACACTATTTACTAGGTCACTTATGTACACTCCTGGAAATTGAAATAAGAACACCGTGAATTCATTGTCCCAGGAAGAGGAAACTTTATTGACACATTCCTGGGGTCAGATACATCACATGATCACACTGACAGAACCACAGGCACATAGACACAGGCAACAGAGCATGCACAATGTCGGCACTAGTACAGTGTATATCCACCTTTCGCAGCAATGCAGGCTGCTATTCTCCCATGGAGACGATCGTAGAGATGCTGGATGTAGTCCTGTGGAACGGCTTGCCATGCCATTTCCACCTGGCGCCTCAGTTGGACCAGCGTTCGTGCTGGACGTGCAGACCGCGTGAGACGACGCTTCATTCAGTCCCAAACATGCTCAATGGGGGACAGATCCGGAGATCTTGCTGGCCAGGGTAGTTGACTTACACCTTCTAGAGCACGTTGGGTGGCACGGGATACATGCAGACGTGCATTGTCCTGTTGGAACAGCAAGTTCCCTTGCCGGTCAAGAATGGTAGAATGATGGGTTCGATGACGGTTTGGATGTACCGTGCACTATTCAGTGTCCCCTCGACGATCACCAGTGGTGTACGGCCAGTGTAGGAGATCGCTCCCCACACCATGATGCCGGGTGTTGGCCCTGTGTGCCTCGGTCGTATGCAGTCCTGATTGTGGCGCTCACCTGCACGGCGCCAAACACGCATACGACCATCATTGGCACCAAGGCAGAAGCGACTCTCATCGCTGAAGACGACACGTCTCCATTCGTCCCTCCATTCACGCCTGTCGCGACACCACTGGAGGCGGGCTGCACGATTTTGGGGCGTGAGCGGAAGACGGCCTAACGGTGTGCGGGACCGTAGCCCAGCTTCATGGAGACGGTTGCGAATGGTCCTCGCCGATACCCCAGGAGCAACAGTGTCCCTAATTTGCTGGGAAGTGGCGGTGCGGTCCCCTACGGCACTGCGTAGGATCCTACGGTCTTGGCGTGCATCCGTGCGTCGCTGCGGTCCGGTCCCAGGTCGACGGGCACGTGCACCTTCCGCCGACCACTGACGACAACATCGATGTACTGTGGAGACCTCACGCCCCACGTGCTGAGCAATTCGGCGGTACGTCCACCCAGCCTCCCGCATGCCCACTATACGCCCTCGCTCAAAGTCCGTCAACTGCACATACGGTTCACGTTCACGCTGTCGCGGCATGCTACCAGTGTTAAAGACTGCGATGGAGCTCCGTATGCCACGGCAAACTGGCCGACACTGACGGCGGCGGTGCACAAATGCTGCGCAGCTAGCGCCATTCGACGGCCAACACCGCGGTTCCTGGTGTGTCCGCTGTGCCGTGTGTGTGATCATTGCTTGTGCAGCCCTCTCGCAGTGTCCGGAACAAGTATGGTGGGTCTGACACACCGGTGTCAATGTGTTCTTTTTTCCATTTCCAGGAGTGTATATATTGTGAAAAGCAATGGTCCCATAACATTCCCCTGTGGCACGCCAAAGGTTACTTTAACGTCTGTAGATGCGGGCGTACTCACAACTGTAGCTGTGATAAACACTGGAACTCGAGGACACGATAAAATTGTGTGGCAACCAGGGCTAAAACCTGAGACAATGGGCGACCGTAAGCCTTTTCGCTACACTGGATAAAATTCTAAAACTGCAATTCTTGATATAACTGATTCGGTTAACTTGAAAACGTGTCATACCTTAAGTACTAAATTTGAGAAATGATATATACAGGGTGATTCTAAAGTGACTATACATTTCAGTGATATACTTAGTCACTATAAATTTCAGTGATATAGTAAGTCACTGTACATTTCAGTGATATAGTAATGGAGGATTTGTTTCTTGGAGGTACTACGACAAAATGCTAACCAAAGAAGAACGAATCGCTGTTGTTTCTGCTTCTCTCCGTGGAACGACGTATGAACAGGTGCTGAGAGACTTTGCCCGTCGGTTCCGGAAAACAGGCCCCACCAAGCTTGCTATCAAGACCCTAGTCAATAAATTCCGGCGTTCTGGTAGTGTTGCAGATGAAGAACGTCCAGGGAGGCCGGCTATAACGCCAGACACGGTGCAAAGTGTGCAGTGATATTGCCCTTCACACGTAGCCCTTTCGCATCTACCCGGAGACTTAGTAGGGAGCTTGGTATTCCTCAAACCACTGTATGGAGAGTTCTTCGTTACAAGCTGCACAAACGTGCGTACCATATCCAGGTCCTACATAAGCTTGAAGCGGAGGACTACGCAGCCAGACAAGCTATGTGTCATGACCCGCTACAAGCTGTGGAAAATGATAATTTGATGCAAAATGTCTTGTTCAGTGATGAAGCTACATTTCATACCTGTGGACATGTGAACAGACACAACTGCAGGATCTGGGCAGACGAACAACCAGGTGTGCTGCAGGAGTGGCAACGGGACACAGCAAAAGTGAACGTGTGGTTAGGGATAACGAGGTCAACAGTGTACGGGCCCTTCTTCTTCGCAGAACAAACCGTTACTGGAACCACATACCTAGATATGTTGGAACAGTTTTTGGAGACCCGGTTGATATCTGATGGGATTATGGATACTGTTGTTTTTCAACAGGATGGGGCACCACCACATTTTGCCCTCGTTGTTCGGTATTATCTGAATCAAGCATTTCCCGGCAGATGGGTTGGTCGTTCCTCTCCACGGATGTGAGCACCCCGCTCTCCTGACTTGACACTCTTAGACTTTTTGCATAGGGGTGTATCAAGTTTAAGGTATACCAGGTGAAAATCGGCAGCACTGAACACTTAACACAGCGGATTCGAGCCGCAGCTGCTGAGATTACACCAGATACACTAGGGCAGGTTTATCGGTCTACAGTGGAGCGCTGGCGGTGTGTCTAGACGTGCAAGCCGGTCACATTGAAATGTAATGAAATTATGTCCTATTGTAACATAAGTTGCAGTGCCATTACATAATGGTTAATAAAATAGTGTAAGTACAAAATGTGTAGTGACTTTAGAATCAACCTGTATATCTTATCGTATTTGAAACTACAGGTATTTATGCCGTTAGTACGTCGAGCAAAAATCATCGTGGAAGAGAAACTGCTGTAGGAGGGAGTGTCAGAGAACAGATTGAGCTCATCACTTATTTAGGCACGGTTCTATCGAGGTTCGCAACCACTCTGAATGCAGAAAAGCGCCGGAATCGCCGTCGTACCAAGAAATCGGCGACGTTTCCCGTTGCTCTCGGCAAAGTTTTATCTGCAGTTTAGTAGAGTCACAGACAATCAGTGCTGTAAATTTGTGATAATCCCTTAACGAATAGAAAGCTTGTACCCAGATCCTAGGAGATGTAGGCCCCCCCTCCCCCCCCCCCCCCCCCCGCGGTTTTTGGACGTCTATGACAGACTGCAGCTTTTCGCCGGCATTTGTTATACCGACTGCGGTATCCATTGTATTGCTTTTCTATGTCAATTGTTCTGTTTATCGATGAATTTCTCCCCGGCACCAGTTACCCTAGTTGCACCACCACATCTTGCAAATCGCAGACAGTGATTTAGAAAATCCCAAAAAATTCCCAAGGCATGGTGACAGGACGAGAGTCTGAGTCATATTTTTCCTAACAAGGAGTCAAACGTCTTAAATAATGAACGATCCGACTCGGTCTTCTCTTTCCTGGTGGACCAAGTTCCAAGTTTAAGATGGTGGGGGCGGGTGGGGAGGGGGGGGGGTAGAGGAGATAGTTTCTGTAACGGCGCCTCTTTGGAGATTTCTAACAACAATGGTTCGTACAGTAAGAGCCATGGTCTTCCCATTTCTGGTGTACAGATGCAAAACCTGAACCATAAGCAACGCTGAATGGCGCACAATAGACGCTTTTGAATAGTGTTGTTGGAGGAAAGTTCTTAGAGTTTGATGGACCGCAAAGAGAACGAATTAGTCATTATTACAGTAAATAAATCCAGGTTGCTCCTTGGAAGGTCTGAAACAAAAACTGACCTACTTTGGGCAAATAACGAGAAGACATGATTCATTGGAAAAGATGTTAATGCTGCCGAAGATCGAAGGCACAAGGTTGAGATAAGAGTTCTGGTACCGCAGAAGTAATGGATTTCAACAGGGAAAGTCCGCGGGAGAAAGTGGAGACCACGACAGGCCCCGGTTCCAGCATATAATTTTAATTTAATAGGACGATTCAACTTTGTGGCCTAAAATCGAGCAGATAATCATAGGTCGAAAATGTACTGTTGTCGAAGATGAGGAAAAGGCAGCCACTCAGCGAGCACGGAAGGTTGTTCGGTAAGCTCATTGGTTTCCAGTATTTCGGATTCGTCCAGATAAGCCTTGCTGTGTTGACATTACGTCTACTGTAACTGATTTATACTATAGCGTTAACCAGCTTTATGTACATAAAATTTCGTATAATGTCATCAGCACTGGGGACGAATCTTAAGTTCACCTAGCTTGGACTGTTCAAGTTAAGTAATGAACTTGAGTTAATCTGACCATCATTACAGACAGTAATTGGTGCAGGTTGGAATAAACGAATACTCTTCCGCTCCTTCGACATTGATTGAGTCCCGTTTTATTGCTACAGTTTCACAGTAGAGCATTTCAGAACAATGATATCGTTAAAAATGCTGACAGCGATAAACGATAATGGTAACGACAGTACTTTTAAGTCAGAATCTTTAAGTATCATCTAATAGCTTCTCCATTTCCTTCAACAGCGTAATACATCACAGGAGAAAAAAATCGAATCGTTAAGTTACTCTTGTAAGTTCATGGGACGTCTCCACAACAGGAAAATGATTCCACTTATACGTAAACATAATTGCAACGATAGTGAATCTTTAGATTACTAGTATAGAGTACTATTCGTCGCCTCTTCACTTGACTTCGTAATGTTGCTGTGGCTGAGGAATACTGTAAACTTTTATGATTCTTTTATGGGTTTTACATGGGAAACGAACCAAATAAATTTCAAAGTCAATTCTCGAACATTCTCTTTGAAGCCAACGAGATTCCAGTCGACTTGTGGCACTATATTGGTTACACATCGTTTCCACGTTTCAAGCGAGATGCTTTTTTTCTTTAGATTCTGTAAATTAATGAAGAATAGTTCTATCAGGAGATTTTGGCTAAAGATATTTCCCCCACTTGGTTATGTTATTCATGATTTCTTAGCAATGTGTCCCAGAACAGGATGTCCTGTCATCATCACTGCCTCACTACTGAATGTAAGCAGAGCGTACGCATACTACGACGAAAACGACAGCGAGATGAACGATGTTTACTTTCCACAAACACCTCTGTATTACACTTGGTTCCATATTTCTAGTTTGGCAGCACGCACTGCAATGCAAGAAGTCACGTGACGTAACTAGCATTTGCCTGGAAGTGTATTGTACAGAGTACCAGAGTCGATATCGCTCCCACGCTATTTCATTTGCAGGAGGTCAGCGGCGAAAATGATTGACAGTATATGGCAGTGTAGGTCGGCATTGCTCTAATTTTAATGTTGTGATGATATATATTGGATTCAGCAATGCAGGGTATGAAAGAGTATTTCAGAGACTGCAACTACTCACAAGATTTATTGACTTACTTAATAAAGCATCAAGTAATTTTAGGAAATCAACAAACTTTTTGACTTTTATCTATTTCAAAAGTATGAAGACATATTTCAATCGCGCACGATTATCAGTCATCATGGCTTTAAAAAAGCTATACAGAATGTTTAAATAAAGTGTCCCATATTACTGTAGAAGGCAGTACTGGTCAAAAATAGAAGGAAAGTTCCTGTAATGGTAAGTCTAGAAACCAATACCTGTTCAGACATGGGCCGTTGATCATCTAGGGTTCACAGTCTGCATTTTATCTACAGACCAACGTTTCCTGATTATGTACAGTATTTATTACAATCTTAGTCCATCTCCCTCCCCCCCCCCCCCTCTCTCACCCTCCATCGCCTCCTCATTCCTTCTCACACCACGTTTTTTTTTTTTTTTTTTTCAGGTAGTAAGTAATATCTATACCAAGTTGGCTGAAATCAACCAGAAGTTTAAGAGGAGATTTTTACCCGTGGTTCTGTACGAGTAAGCGTATGTCACATGTATTTCTCACATGTTTCATTTTCTACGGAGCATGTTAATGATACCTCACCGCAACGTTTCATGTGCGATGGTCGAGGTGTTCCGGTAGCACGGCCTCTTCTTCACCGGACCTGAATCCGTTGGATTTCTGGCTATGGGACCATTTAAAGCCACTGGTGTACGCCCAATCCACCGACAGTGTGCAGACGTAATATGAGCCTGTGACCAATTAACGTCGCGCAATCCTCACGAAGCCTTGAACTGCTAAGAAGGGCTGAAGGATGTGTCAGGATAACAATATGCAGCACCGCCTACAGTGTCTTCTTCTACATAACAAACGGGCGGGGCTATGAGAACAGATAAGTTGGTCTCTCAACAGTTTTCCGTCTGTCAACCGGTTTCCCGACTACCATTATGGAAAGTTTACTTCTATTTTTGAACAGTACCACCTCCTGTAGGAATACGCGACACTTTTTAACACCCTTTTTTTTCTTGATTCCATTTCAATTTGGATGAGAGTTACTTAGAGGATGCCCTAATTTTTTTTAAATTTTTGCGCACAATGTGAATCAAAATGCTGGTCGAAATTTCGCTCTTCTCTAACGAATTTCACGTGCGGTTGATGTACCTAACAGGCACCAAAATACTGGATGAAAATTTTCTGTATTATTGAATACAGATTTTCTGGATTTACCTTGTGCTTTTGAAGTCTATAACGAAAAACGCGTTAAGTATGACGCGAACTTGCACTACAGAACAATCTGTTACCACAAACTTTATTTTACATTCACATTCGTTAACTATGCCAACAAGCAACCAGATTTGTCACCTTGCAAGGTAACTTAAGCCTCGGGCTACACTACAGATAACTGTGAAAGAACAATCAAGCTTTCAAATCCTAACTGTTTAATTTTGCACGTCATCTGATACACACTACATCAATAATTTCTTTCTCTGCAAATCGTCTTCCACCTGAGTAAGTTTCCTAAAAAAAATTGTGAGAAAAATAATAAAGTACATTCAGGTACTCATTTAGAGTTAACACATTTCACATCTTTGATATCAAAGACACATCGAGGAACGTTTCGAAACTGTAGTAAAGACCATCAAGTACTGGGGCAAAGAACAACGGTATTGAACTTATATTTTTAACGAGCGTCTGAATCACCGTGGTAGTTAAATTATGATAGCCGAAGGAAATCGCTGCCAACTAACACTAGTGCCTGCCAAGAGAATGTTACGTTGTTTCTCAATCAAACATTTTTTCCCTAATCACTTCAGCCATTTTCAGAGCAGTGAGGCTTTACACACAATGAAAATTCAGTTGCAAAAGCCAAGTAGTAACTGTTGTTATTTAAAAGATATCACTACTGAAGTAGTATCTAAGGAAAAATTGCTGCATGTATTAACAATGTAACCGTATTGTGTAAATATATGAAACCCCACCACACCAAACCAATTTCGGGCTTGCTGAAGTCATTATTAGTGGCAATACGTACATTCCAAAAATAGTGCGCTGTTTATAAAGCTGTTTGACATTGGTTACCGGTGTTCACACGAGTAATTTTTACCTGTCATAAAGACCGAGTCGAATTATTGTCATTTTTTAACAAAGAAAATCGCGAAGCAGGTGAATGCTTACTTCTAAAGGGGAATTTGTAGGAGTGTCTTGTGAAAAAAATATCAAATATTATTTTAGACGATATTTTTTAAGTCACTGAATTGACGTACTGGTGTTTGGATAGCACTCTCTCTAGATTCCTTATTTCTCATTATTTTCGGCGCCACTCTGATTTTTATCTGTATAATCTTTAGGGCTCATAGCATAAAAATTGAGGGGACAATCAGTTAAAAAAATCGGCCATCAGCTCCCAGTTTTCTAACACAATAGTGCTTTACTAGCCACAATTTTACTGGAAGATTCAAGTTTATTCCATTTTCTGCTTGTGGTATCAGAACCTGACTCACATAGATAATTAAGGAGCACCCAAGGCGGGAATTGAACCACGGCACTTCCAGGCATTTTTCATACTCCTTAAAAATACCCGGCCAGTTCTAAATCACGTTAACAGCTGGAAATAATCGCAAATTAACGATTTTAATGCGTAAGCTCTTCTTATTACAGATAAGTTTTCATCACCACCATCACCGTCACCGTCACAATCTTCTTCTTCTTCTTCTTCTTGTAGCATAAAGCTGTTCGCCTATTCCGGTTCGCAGAGAAGTAACTGCCAAAGTGTCCTACTTCTTGTGTCGTCTCTATTTGGTCTATGCGAAAAAACTTCATTCCTTATTCTCCCTTCTTTCATTCTGTTCAGGTGAGAGCCATAGTTCTGTACTTTCGTTTTTTGTACATTCTCGTTTATAAATGTCTAAATATTTCTGCAAACATACACATTCCCGATGCAAACTTTTACGAATACTAGGAATTCCACTTCTCATCCCTGTGTCTTACTAGTACGCTTAACACTCTTCGCCATGTATCTTACAAGAAAAGCAAAACCATGATTTATGAAATTTCATTCGTCTTTTTCTTTTCTCTCATTTTCCCAGATGATGTTCGGATTGTTTCACTGGTACTTCTTCAGATTATGATGGATTTCAAAAAATGGTTCAAATGGCTCTGAGCACTATGGGACTCAACATCTTAGGTCATAAGTCCCCTAGAACTTAGAACTACTTAAACCTAACTAACCTAAGGACATCACACACACCCATGCCCGAGGCAGGATTCGAACCTGCGACCGTAGCGATGGATTTCAAGATCAGTATCTTAAGTTATGTCACAGGCCTGGTATTTGAAGTGAGACACTGGCTCAGTAGGTCTTTTATCTAAGGTTAATTTGTTGGAACTGGATAACTGCTTCTTAAATCCATAGTCTTGGTCATTTGTGCAGAGATTTTCGTATTATATCCCGAGCAGATCTGCTTGAAGATAATAAACAGACGTATGAAGGTCATCCTTAGACTGTTGATAATAACCCAGTCATCAGCAAATATGATTTTGTTTAAGTACATTTGCCTGAGCTTCCATTCTCTGCTTATAACATATATGTATATAGTAAAGAGCCTAGGTGGTGAGCAACCATTCTTGATGTTCTCCTTCGTTGATACATCTTTCTTCAGATGACAGGTTTATTGTTTCCAGCATTACTTGTGCTCCATGCTCTAAGGCTTTAATGACTTCCGCAAGATGCAGATGGATTATGAACCCTACACCCTCACACTCCCACACCTCAAAAACTATTTTAGCACAACTGTTTATTTACATTTATCAATTTACAAATTTACAAATTTCACAGTTAACTTCCGAAGAATGTGGTAGCATGAAAATCAGGGGTCTCAAAAATGTGAAGGAGTCCTATAAGTTAGAAGCTACGTTTAACACAGCATATTTTCAGTTGCTTGCGTCAAGGGTTGACTACGTGGATGGGCTTACGGCCGGAGTGCTAAATTTCTAGGCAACTAAAGGCCCACATTCTCTGGCTAACCATAAGCCTACTTGCTATCAGTAACTCGATAGCTAGAAGCAGCAAACCACAGAACGTCGGGAATGGAAAGAGAGAAAAGGAATGACTCTCTGCAGAAAAAAAAGACTGACTCCTTCAACAACTGAAGGAAAACTTCCTCTTCGGCCAGATTCGTTTCATTTGTTCAGATCTCTCTTTCGCTGTTCGATGTTATGAAGCTGTTTTCTTTTTCTTTCTCATTCGTTCCTGAAGACCACAACTGAAGTTTGTTCCTAAATAAATTCCTATTATGTTCATGTTTGCTTCTTTGAGGTCTTTGTAAAATCATATTGGTTATCCTTCAGCTTCATAGTTTCACTGAAGATTGCTTCGGTGGTCTGTCACATCGCATTCTAAGCCAATGTCAAATGAACGACCGTTTTCCTTTACGCATTGTATGTATTACGTCCTCTACATCTTCAAAGATTTCTTTAACAGCTCCTGGCCTGTTGTTGGCTTATCTGTTACCCTTTGGGCAGTTATGTTTCTAACCAGTCTTCTTTCTATTTCCACTATTTTGTTTATGCCACCTTTTCACACTAACATAGAGTTTCGGCGTATTGTAATAGTTAATCTGTGTGTCCCACGGTAAAAACCTTTTCTTGCATATGTTTCTGGTGTTCATCGCATTTGCTCTTACCTCTAAAGTGACCTTCTCAATGTTCCCTTTGCTTAGCCATTAAAGTGAATACTTAAATGAGCTAACTGCCTTGATCTTGTTTTGATTTAAGAGCAACTTCTTTGGTCAATTTTTAACGTTTATTATAAATTGCATCTCTGATAAAAAATTTATGAACCGCTTGAAAATTAGGTTTTCTAGAGGCTATTATTATTATTATTATTATTATTATTATTATTATTGCTATTATTAACGTCATCTTCGTCATCGTCATCGTCGTCGTCGTCGTCATCGTCGTCGTCGTCATCGTCATCGTCGTCATCATCATCGTCGTCATCATCATCGTCGTCGTCATCAATATCATTAAAACCGAAGGTATCTGTGGCACATTTAAAGAGTCTACGTCGGCAGACAAAATTTCAAATTATTATTTCATCCGGTATTTTGAAAGGAGATAAGTCGCCTACCCATAATCAGCCATTTACCAACCTAGCTTGTTCTTATCAACAGTTGTTATCTATTAGTTGGATGAATAGCAACCTCTTGTGATTCTTCAATTTTATCCATAACAGTTAGTTTCCTAGCTGAGACAGTTCTTTACCAAAAGAAAATCGTTCCACATTCGTGGTAAGACTCGAAGTTAAAACGGACTATTATTCCTGTCAGAAAATTTGTATTCTCACACTTCTTCCTCTTCGGAGAGTTACGAAAAGTTAATCAACTTCAGTTTGGTTGTTATTGCTTCTAGCGCTATTAATTTACAGAATATAACTTCACATTACACAGTCACAGAGGTAATTACAGATACTTTTTCACAAGGAGTGAACAGCTAACAGGCTAGGTAAAGCAGAATTCAAATACCTAAGTTTATGCTAATAAACAGTTGTTCGTCCTAAATTCTTAGTAAAAATAAAAAATGGACCATAGATACACTCCAGAAAGCGACAAAATAGACTACCTCGAGACAGCGTTTCAGCGTCAAGTATAGAACATAATCTCTAATTATTTTTCAAAAAATGGTTCAAATGGCTCTGTGCACTATGGGACTTAACTTCTGAGGCCATCAGTCCCCTAGAACTTAGGACTACTTAAACCTAACTAACCTAAGGACATCACACACATCCATGCCCGAGGCAGGATTCGAACCTGCGACCGTAGCGGTCGTGCTGTTCCAGACAGTAGCGCCTAGAACCGATCGGCCACTCTGGCAGGCACTTGTTTTTCGAAATACTTCACATGTCGTGTTTAATAAACGTATTCCTCTGTAATTCGTTTAGTAGGGGAAAGTGGCCCAAAATGCGCAAAAAGGGCAAAAATACATAGTGGCTTTATTTTTAATTTGGCTTCTGACAGGATCATAATACTGCGACACTCCGTCTTGTTTTTCTTACCTACTGCGAAAGCGACATTCCAACCGGCCAGCATGTGACACCTCTGAGTACGATATCGGATGAGTGCAAATAATATCGTTTATGTTGATATGGAACAAAGTTTTCACAATAGGAAACATACAAAATGCCGTCAAAATTGCCTGTACCTGAGAAACGACACCACATGTCATCGTTTAGTTTTCTAAGGGCCCTGGTAGGTATGAAACGGTACATAACAGGACAGTTTATTTATGACTCTCTTGTAAAGTACAGATATTTACTGAAGAATGTCGTTTTCCTTTAATAACAAAAGGAGAGCTAGTTTACACCGGGACACCTCTCTTTTTGCGGAAAGAAGTCGCATACCTACGCAGCAACTCTGAAGTTTTCTTTGCTAAAGTACCAGCCAAATCAGTGTATGTGACACGAAAGAAATCTGTATGGTATGGAGACCTACATTATTTAACGTACGAAATATGCCACCGCACCTGTATCTGAAGGGACAACCGCAAAGATGTCGTAATAAAACATCAAAAGCAATAAAATTGTTCAACAGAGAAGAAACCAGTTTCAATAGTCACTACATCTGAGCCACAAACGGCAAGAATCTTCAAGACAGTTGCTTTTGAAGTAGTAAGTATTGAAGTAATTACACTTCCAAAAATATTCATGTATAAGAAAGTTGAGTGAAGTGTAAGAATGGGCAAATCATCATATTCCATAAAATATTTTTTACGTGTCAATGAAAATGACAATCATAATAAAAAACAGGCAAGAACAGAAATAGGATATAGGCCTACGCTTCTCTTGCACGGAATATACTTATACTATATTTATATTCCCTTGTGGAGTAAACTGCAGTTGTACACACGTTCGAAAGTGTCTCTTTACGAATAAGTTACCGAGGGAGTTGGCGCAGTGGTTAGGATACTGGACTTAAATTCGGGAGGATGACGATTCAAATCCGGGTCCGGCCATCCTGATTTAGGCTTTCCGTGATTTCTCTAAATAGCTTCAGGCAAATGCCGGAGTGGTTCCTGTGAAAGGGCACCGCCGAGTTCCTTCCCTAGTCCGATGAGACCGATGACCTCTCTGTTTGTCCCCACCACAAAGTCAACTACCTAACGAAGACGTTGTAGCTTACGTCACTGAATCAGTGAAATTTGGCTTTTCTACATTTATTTCACGATAACTCGTGTACCTGGGTAATTTACTAAAACATGGAACGGAAAATTATAACAAATTTTTAGTTAATTAAGTACAAAAATAATTAAAAACGTACATTATGCTTAGGATACATGTGACTGCTTTCTCAAATACACGCAGCACTAGTATCGCTCTAGCTGTCAAACAGTGACAACTTTGACACCAGAGTGTGTCGCAACGGTAAACTGTGATCATAGTGTTTGGTTTATTTGATTGCTTGTGGTGGCTGCCCTTTCCCCACAAGGCATTAGTCTTTACTTGGTTCAATTTTTGTGACCTGCGACTCGGTAAACCGTTTTCGAAGTAAACAAAACCAACCTTTCTGTTAGGAAACTTTCAAAGTTGTCTATTGGTTTCTACTTGTCTTAGAAGGGTAAGCATTTAAATCTATAACAATATTCTGATTTGTGTGTGTGTGTGTGTGTGTGTGTGTGTGTGTGTGTGTGTGTGTGCGAGAGAGAGAGAGAGAGAGAGAGAGAGAGAGAGAGAGAGAGAGAGAGAGAGAGACCACGCTTACGTTTGTGTTGAAGAAGGCAAAATGACACTGGACTACTTCGTCCTTTGCACTGCTCTAGCACGTACTTTATCGGCTGCTGAAATACACTGTGTCTACTTATAAAAAGCCTATTAGAAATTAAGACAGTAGCTAGCGGCATCAATTACTATTTTATTACAACCGAATTGTAATATTCTAAGTTCCTGAAATAATTTGCTAATTTTTTTGCATTTTTTAATTTAATACAATTACACGTTTAACACTTAATTAAGGTATAGCATTATGCTATAATTAATGCTTACCCTAACAATTTATTAGAAAAGATAAATAAATAGCTCTACGAAAAGAAAACGTGTTTTATTTTGTCCTACTGAGTAGCCCATAAAGATACACTGCCAGCATTTTTGAAATTATGAATTCGAAGCGAAACTAATTTTTTTATGTTGAATTAGTTATGCAATTGCTACTCTAGAAACCTTATTCTAAGGTAAAAATTGCCTTTACATAATTTTAAATGTCATACACGATCTGTGAATAGGAATTAACTGTTTAGTATGTAATTTGGGACCAGTTTCCCCTACTTCTGCCGTCTTTTATTTTGATACAGATATCGTACGAGCTCGCCAGAGAACTCGAAGTACGAATAATCATTGTACTGGCGATAGCAGCAGAGTGCCAGAGAACGTTATAAAATGATAGGGTCGGTGTCCTCTGTGGCGCAGTTTGATTTATTGGAGTTTATTTCTGTGCCAGCGACACGGCGGCGTGTGTTGAGGCATGCAGAGCTGCGGCTCGGCTACAGGCGGCGTATATCTGGGAGCGCTATTTATCTGCCGCTGCAGCGCTGCTCCACGCCCGGCGCCAGTCCTTTTTTCCTATTTCTCGTGGCGCTGCTCGCAGTATTTCTTTTAAGGCGGCGCGCCGGCTCGCGGCGGGCATGTGTGCGGTGTGCGCGCTATCCGCGGCGTTCGCCCCGCCCCCCCCCAGACCTCGCGCCCGCCTCCCATTGGTCGGACGCCCCGCCCCGCGCCTCCCGGTCCCGCCCACTTTGTTTATGGTTAGTGCAGCGGCCGCCGCTATAAATTCCTGCAACAGCCTGCGCACCAAGTCCAGCTATCTCGCGACGTGCCCTCAGAATTCTTTCACACGAGAGGCGTATCAGTCAGGTCTCGGTAAACGCGCGCGCTGTCAGAAATTTTGCACGCTGGTGCAAAAGTACCTTCCTACGTCTGCAAGGACAGTAACTTCTGCCCACTCTCCTAAATGCATCCTGCTAAACATACGCAACCTCACTGAGTCTAAGATGTACTGCAGCTTTGACTGAGTTACCTTTACCGTAATTTTAATCTCGGGTGCAGAATATTAACAGTAAACAGGATAGAAATAATTTGTATTGACCGCTGCCGAAGAAAGAAAAATCTTCACTGAAAGGTCGAAGCTCGGAAAAACCGCTTTTCTAGCTGGCCACGGATCCATCCGACGTATCTACAACGGATATGGAAACGGCTAAGGCAAGCGTGTGAATGTAGTGCACTCCGGAGCACATTGTCTTACAATGCCCACGGCTGATCAAGAACTAACGGGAATTTTTTTTTAAAGAATCTTTATTTATTCATCAACATCAACTTCGTCCGCTCCAAAGTAATACCCCTTCGATATAATACACTTGAGCCAGCGCTTTTTGCATTCTTGGAGGCACTTCTGGAACTTGCTTTTCGTTACGGTCTTCAGCTCCTTGAGCGATTCTGTTTTTATCTCACCATAGACGGAAAAACAACATCCTTTCATGGTTTCCCTCAGTTTCGCGAATGGAAAGAAGTCTCGGGAGGGGGGGGGGGGGCATGTCCGGCGAACACGATGACTGAGACAACGTACAGGTTTTATTTTTTGCCAAAAAAATCACGAACACGCATTGAGATGTGAGCGGGAGCGATGACGTGATGTAATTTCCACGAGCGTTTTTGTCACAGTTCTGGTCGTTTTCTTCGGATTTCTTCACGCAAACGGCGCGTTACTTCCAGGTAGTAATCCCTACGGACTGTGCGATCATAAGGCAGGAACTCGTGCACTATCCCATTGTAACTGAACAAAACACTTGCGAGACGCTTCACATGTGATCTAAGTAGTCGAATATTTTCGGTCTTGGCTCTTTGGCAGTTTTCATTGGGACGATTGGGCCTTGGTTTCGACATCATAACCGTGTACCCACGTTCCGTGTTCGTTAGAAGTTCTGGATCGTTGTTTACTTCATTCAGCAATTCCTGAGCGATGTTACGCAACGTCGTTTTTAGTCGAAATTCAACAATTTTGGAACAAACTTTGCTGCCACATGTTTAATGCCCAAGACATCCGAAACCACTGCTTGGCATAAGCCAGAGAATATACCAAAATCATCAGCAACCTCTCGATGGTGATTCGGCGATTTTCCAGAACCATTTTCTTTACTTCTTCCGCACTGTCGTCAATAATTGATGCGCTAGGGCGTTCAGGGCGTTCGTCGTCTTGAATGTTTTCTCGACCCTCTTTGAAACGCTTACACCACTCGTTAACTCTTGATTTACACGTAGTAGATTCGCCAGAAGCCAAGTCAACTTTTCGAGTGTGAAGATGCACTGTTTTCCATTCTTCAAGCTAATTTCAATTCTAATTCTTTTATCCTTATTTTTCGAAAGAAAAAATCTCCAAGACAGTTATCCCCTTTTTGACTGTCAACAGTAAACTAAATTTTCAAAACAGCTGAAACTTCAGGAACACGTGTACCAACTAAACGAAAAAATTGAAAATTGGATACACGAAGCCTGCGAAATTTAAAAAAATTCCCTTTATTCTTTGATCACAACCCGTACGCACAAATTGCCTTCAGTGAGAAACAAACTATAGAGACTCCTAATATACTACAGACTCTACGATGAGGACAAAAGTGAGTTACTGTGCGATTTAACAGAGGAAGCACCAGACCATGCTCAGCAGATGTACCAAAGGAAAATGTTGCAGTGTGCAGAAAGACAGAGGAGAAAATCCGTGTGTGCTGAGAAGCAAACAGATGAGACTTTATCCTGATTACGTTTTCCGCCGGCGGGGACTCGGTCGGCCTATGATTCGCGCCGCGCCCCACTGGATTGGATATTAAATCAATTGTGATTAGAACGGTTGTAGAGGTAAGGAGAGTAATGAGGGTCAGTGCTCGTAGACTTTCCCACTTAACGTAATCAAGGGATAGGGTGATGTCTGAAGGATAGCGATCAAGAAGATGGTTTGCCTCTTCCCAGCCTTCCGAAAAAGACAGATCTAGTAATAATTGCAACTAGTTATTGTGAACACCTGTAGTTTAGTAGTTATCTTTGCTTTTTATTACTTGAGTAAATAAGCTGCACTTAATAAATGAGGAGTGGTTTGTGCTAGGTAGCAGAGTCCCGCCCACTTTCACATCGTTAACGGCAGGTACCGGCCCCCTTTGGGGGCTTGTCAAGAGGCGAGTCATGTAAAGTAGAGGTACACTGTAGAAGCAAAACTGCTGTAATAACTGATTAAAAGTTGTTAACAAAAGAAGTATTGAGTAGTGGGATAGTACATTTGAGGGTCTGTTATTTGTTTCCAGACAACAGCGCAGCAGTGTATTGTTAGCTGTAAAAAAAAATCCAGACTCAGCATAAAGATCAAGATCGACGTACTATACAGTGTGTAGCGAGTGTTAAGTGTAAGGTATATCAAGGTATATCTATTCGTGACTGAGGACGATGTACTGAACAACGTTATATCAGCTTTTAGTCACTACCAGACTAATAATTACAGCAATGCCAAGTCGTATGTTTTATGTAGGTTATTACCTACAAGTACGTATGACAAAATATATATTGACGATTAATTTTTCCTGGGCAGCATTTCAGGTGCTGAAATGTGGACGCGTAGGTCCGAAACGGTTAGTCTATACTGACAGGCGTAGCCCACCTAGTAGTGCAGTAGGACCATGCAGAAAACATCAGGTAGCAAATTTGTGTGGAAAGACTGTTCGGCGCATGTGCATACATATTAGAGTACCTCATATAAAAGTATCTGCACTTAGACTCGTTACGCCCTTTATCTGCCAGAGACAAATATCTTCAAGTAGGCTACCTTGGCTCAAAAATCGCTGCTGTCGACACAATCGTTCCCGAAAATATAAACCGCGATAACAACACAAGTCTTAAATGGTGCGCTAGCAGTCGCGTGCACTGTGATACAGTGATCACAGATCGAAAATATGCCGCTCTGCAATCCACTAAGTTGCCTTGTACACTGAAGAATTTTGGACCGCAACTAAATAAGCAGAACAACCACTTGCTGTAATGGAAACCAAAATGCTTCGCTGGACGTCTGACGTGATCCTTCACGATAATGTGACCAGTGGTGAAATTCGCAGATGGTACGGAATTAATAAGACGAGGGGAAAACTATTTGCGTTGGTAGAATAATACATTTCCTAAACGGACAGACTTACATTGGATGGACATACGTCCGAGTCAAAGAAATGGAAATTGGCTCCCCGAACACGCAAAATTGCACTCCACCACGCGTACACAAACCAGACGACAGAGGATGACGGAAGACAAGCGTAAGGATGCAGACCAATGGACAGATCTAAATACAATAGCAGAAATCGTTTCAAGAATATTACGGGATGACCAAACACAACCATCACTTTAAATGAGAGAGAGCACAGACGATACAAAAAATGAAACACGGTATAGTTATACAGGAACAGAAGGTGAAGGAGACACACACTAAGACAATACGTAACACAAACGTAGCTACAAAATTACATGAATACATTCAATGGAACTGAATCGGCTCCTAATTTGTACCACTGCTATTAAATTACTTGTCCTTCGGTGAGGTCAGCGTGAACGACATGGTCCTTCAAGTCATATTACCAACCATGAGTTATGTGTGTTGAGTAACATATCATATGCAGAAAACGTTTATCTTATTATTGTTTTCATCTGACTTTTTGTATAGGTGAGTAAACTTACTGTTTCAAGGTAAGTGGTGACAATGTTTTACTTGTGAGTGAATATACACCAGAAAAACTTAGTTTCCAGACAGTCAAGCTCTGCATTTGTTCTGTTTCGATTGTACGAAACTGACAAAGAAGAAATGGCGAAGTTGAGTGTACTGTACTGGCACAGTTTAAAAAACTTGCTCATATACTAAGCTTTAAAAATTCGTTTAATATTATTAGTGCAATATAACGTTAAGAAATGATATGATGAGTTCTCGAAGCGTTAAATATCCTGCGTTACTAATTAAATAATTATTTTGTATTACAATATGGCAACAAAAAGAAGTTACAGAAAGTAGAGCTCAGATGAATCGCATTTACTGTAACAATACGTGTAAATGGAGATCGTGGATTAAATGAATGCACATGCTTGTACAATACAACGTGCCTAAGCGAACAGTTAAGATGCATACTGAAAATGAAAACAGAAATGGAAACGTGAATGTGAAAAAAAGTTTGGCCCTTTATGTTTTTCCACCGAATTTGAAAACGATTTGGAAGAGCATATTTTTACATTTGAGGAGGTGATGATCGATTTTAGCACGTCGGAAGTAAGAAAACTTGCGCTGGACGTTGTAGAACGAAAAGTATTGTGGTGCAATTTCAGTGGAGTAAGTAATATGGCAGATGAAAAGTGGGTCGAAGGAAACCACCCAAGAAATATGACCGAATCCGAGAGAAGAGAGGAAAGCTCCAAGCCAAACGTGACGACCTTGCCAAGCAGCCTATGGGCTGACGCTCATCGCATGCAAAAACAACTAACCGAAGCTCCACCTCTGAAAAGGAAGTGCTCTGAAGACTCTGAGGGAAGCCACCGGAGAAACCCACTCATGAAGCAGAGGAATTTTACTGCGAGTTGTGCGAGGAAAGTAGAATGTAATCAATGATTCGATGCAAGAGCTGCAAAACGTTTATTGATGCAAAGGGTTGTAAGGCTAAAGAAAGCAAATAGTGATGTAGCTAATACATGGAATATATCCTTGGACTAGAACATGCTTTTAAACTCAGGGCCTTAGTTTATAAAAATGGTACAATTTATGCACCGACTGGTATAAGTTGAAAACCAAATTCCTAATTTATACCACTTGCAGATGTTCAGTAAATTAGCGTGCCTGTAATTGCCAGAATTTCCATTCATTGACTGAGATACCAAGAACAAATTCTGCTGTTGAGTATGGCATTCTTTAAATAATTTTATAACTTACTGTTAAGACTACTATAAATAAAATCTCGAAAATGGTACAGTTTAGCCACTCTCCCTTAGAAGCACAATTACGTAGGAACTTAAAAAAAGACAAACCGAAATGCTGGCCATGACTTTCGGAAACAAACACTTGTATTATATTTAGTGTTAACCTGGGGCCTAGAAACGACGGAGGCTGTGTCCCCGACGCAGCCGCAGTGGTCCACAACCCCACGACGACTACCGCAGTCCACTTTACCCATCCGCCGCCCCACACCGAACCCAGGGTTATTGTGCGGTTCGGTCCCCGGTGTTTTTGGTGATCTAAATAGAGGTATAGTAAGTAAGACTCGAACATGTCTGAAACGCAAATTAGCAGTCAGTCTGTTTTGACAGTTTTGATCTAAGATATTGAGAACCTGTCTTTTAATGTGAAAGCTCGTTACAAAACTCAGGAGTTTTCAGTGGACAATGGAGAGATACATGATGGAAACTGATAGGAGAAACAGAAAACCAAACAAGTTTACCACGGAACAGACTGGAGTGCAAGATGTAATTGTTACTGATTTCAGCAGTTCTGCGAGGGACTACAAAAGACTTTAGACATCAGAAGAATGAAGTGCATAATGTTTTGAGAAGAGGTTACTATATGAACACCATCGAAAGCAAAACAAAGGTCATGCAATGAGTTCGAATTAAGGCAGGTAATGCTGCGGTAATTTGATTAAGATATGAGACATTGAAAGTTATAGATGAGTTTTGCTATTTACGCAGAAAATTAACTGACGATGGCTGAAGTCGAGAGGATATAAGATGTAATATGACAACAACAGGAAAAGCGTTTCTATAAAAGGGAAAATTTTCTAACATCCAGTATAAACTTAAATGCTAGGAAGACTTTTCTGAAGGTATTTGTCGGCAGTGTAGCCTTGTACGGAAGTGGAAAATGGCCGATAAGTAGTTTAGAAAAGAAGAGAGTAGAAGGTTTTTAAATGTGGTGCTACAGAAGAATTCCGAAAATCAAATGGGTAGATCGATAGCTAATGAAGAGAACCGTCGACTTGGTAACGGAAGGTGGTGTGTGTGCTTGTGCGTGTGCTTGTGTGTGTGTGTGTGTGGGGGGGGGGGGGGGGGGAGGGGGAAGAACATAGAGGATGACTTAGGTTTAAGTACAGTAAGGACGTGGAAATGAACGTAGGCTGCGGTTACTATGCAGAGATGAAGAGGGTTGGACAGGACAGACCAGCATAGAGAACTGCAACAAACCAGTCCACGGAGTGAAGACCACATCAACTGCATTAGAGCAGTTGAGGACAAGTTCTAAGCCGCAGGATCTAAAAGCAATCGAGGAAAGTTTTCTTCAACAAATTAGCATGGAGCGAAAAGTAGGATTCAAAATGAATGTCACAAACCGTCTTCGGTCGGAAGACCACAACAACAACAATAATAAGAAGGAAACAACAACAACATGAAACTAAAATATATGTGGGTGTGTATAGTTCACGTATCCAGGTGAATGGATGATAACTGGACCAAGAAAATTCTTTGCTGATTTACAAGTGATGGTGAAGGACTGAGACGGTGGCTTAATGTGAAGTGAGTAAACTGCTTTAGAAATAAGCGTAGTTACGACATGAGTGCATAGCTCATGACTGTGACACATAAAAAGCCTAGAGGAGAATTACATTCAGCAGTGGGTTTTAAATGTCTAATGACGATAGTGATAGAGATGATATTATTTGTGATGTCCTGTCATGTAATGATTAATTTATTATGTCAACTTATCCTTCCGCCTCTTCTTGGTAAAGCATTCACAACACTATGCTTGTGATTTATGACTGATTTCTTACAGAACGGCATGAAAATAATAATGTGCCAATGCAATATTTCTATTAAATTTTCCCTAGAACAAAATAAACGCGTCTGTAGATTATTTGGGTATTTCAAATGCTTGAGGATTCCCAGCAATTACTCTGCAGTGTGACATTCGCCAATCACCGTATTCGTGCCTGTTTTTCCTTTTGCTAGGCGTCTGATGTAGGAAAAGGTGTTTCCTTGAAAACTGATCGAATGTGTGCCGGCCGCGGTGGTCTCGCGGTTCTAGGCGCGCAGTCCGGAACCGTGCGAATGTTACGGTCGCAGGTTCGAATCCTGCCTCGAGCGTGGATGTGTGTGATGTCCTTAGGTTAGTTAGGTTTAAGTAGTTCTAAGTTCTAGGGGACTGACGACCTCAGATGTTAAGTCCCATAGTGCTCAGAGCCATTTGAACCATTTTTTGATCGAATGTGTACTGCAAGTAAGCAGTAACTGATGTCCAGCATCTGACAAAAGGCGAATGGGAGCACCGCAAAAGCGAGTACAAATAGTATCACAGAATTCAAAGTATTCTTCCCTCCATAATCCTCCAACGAATTAGCCGAGCGGTTTGAGGCGCCATGTCACGGATTGCGCGGTCCCTCCCGCCGGAGGTTCGAGTCCTCCCTGGGGCGTGTGTGTGTGTGTGTGTGTGTGTGTGTGTGTGTGTGTGTGTGTGTGTGTGGTTGTTGTTCTTAGCATGAGTTAGTGTAAGTAGCGTGTAGCCTAAGTCTTGGGACCGATGACCTCGGCAGTTTGGCCCCTTAGGAATTCATACACGTTTGAACATAATTCTCGAACGACTAAAGTGGAAACAGACTAATGAACTGTCGTCTCTCCTACTGCCGAAACTACACTCAAGCAATATCTTAGCACACTGTCACTGTTGACGATCTGTTTTCTTAATTTATTTCATACCTTTTTTAGAGAATCATCATCTCATGTAACCGACATTTGGTTAAAGTTACGAAGTGGATCCCGCTTGCATTATTCATAGTTTAAGTGCGATATATGTACATGATGAGCATCAAAATACTCGTCGGAAATTTTCCCATTACCCAATATAGGTTTTCTAAATATTGGTTTCATGACGCAAAGTGCGTTATATATGGCAAAGTGCATTAAATATGGCAAAGTGCGTTAAATATGCTGCGAACGTAAAAGTTAGGATACGCAACAGCTCAGTCTGTTACCACAACCGTTATCTGGCATTCACATTCATAGGCTTTACCAACTCACAATAAAATTACCACCTATCCTAACGTAGATGTCGGGTTACAGAGAACTCTTGTCACTACACTCATGAATCCAAGAGGGATCCAGTATCACGCAATAGCCAGATAATGTGTAAGGGAATTCTACCTTCAGGTGTACAAGCATTGGAGGGTTGGTCAGCTACAGGGGTGCTGCGCGCAGGTTCCCTGTTTGAGCTTACCGCCGGTGCTCCGCACAGCTCCCCGGGACACCGCCAGTTCCGGATGGACCTTCCGCTCCCCGCTCCCTGCAAATCCATCTGAAAGCGACAAACAAAAACGCACCGATAACGCCTTCATACACACTCGCGCTAGCGCGAAATTTGCACATCATGTTGCTGTCCTTTAAGTCAAAACTCACAAGTGCCACTAAAAACCATCGCTATGTACTGCCACGTCCTCACACAAAAAACTTAAAATACTAAAATAATAGTAAGTGTAAGGAATGCTGCTCCGAAATAGCCAAAATTAATTTATTATTTTAAAGCATTTTATTTAATGGTATGCAGTACACCCGGAACATTTTTAATGAATACAGGTGGTCGCAGAAGTCTTTGTGTTTAAACCATTAATCTCCCCTCTTTCTTTACAACATCTATTACACTTTCTATAATAAGAAATAATTAGTAATACACAAAAAAGTACACACGGGGAGGAAGGCACATTGAATTTTTGTGCCTCGTCGGTAGGAAGAACAAAATGCAGCAAAACCATACCCTTATACACTTAAATCTGCTTTCGAATTCATTTCAGGAAGATAAAGGTTACGTAGTTCAAAGCCTGGTTTGCCGCAAGGTCAAAATGACACGAGACTAGATTCAGCTGATACGACAAGTACATGGAATTGCCCACTTCTTCATTGCCAGAAAGATGTGGGCCATCTATTTCAAGTGGTAGTCCCTCTCCTCCTGCTCCTTACATAAAGTAACTCGTGGTTAGGAACGAAATACGTCCGGAAAAAAAACTCCTGAATATAGTTCGTGCCCTGACGAAATGTGAAATGACGAGGTTCTCCAGAGAATTGGCGAGGAAAGGTGTGTGTGTGTGTGTGTGTGTGTGTGTGTGTGTGTGTGTGTGTGTGTAAGATGGCATACGATAGTGACCTATTTTAAGAAAACAGGGAATATCTTTCACAGTAGTAGAAGGTGCCATAATTGTGGGAACACTGAAACTGTAATAAATTGAGCGAATAATTGAGAATGACGGGTTTAAGTACTACTTTCAGACGAAGAAATTGGCACTGGAAACGAAATCTTTGCCGGTCTCGCAAATTAGTATCTGTCACGACTTCGTCTTCGATGACGGTCTCAGAGTAGCACTGAAAACCATCGTCAGCAACTTTTTCAGCGAGACGTTCCAATCTCTGTCTTCCCCCTACAATTTTTGGTCGTTCTAGTGCTGTGGAAGTTATCCCCTGATGCCCTAATAAGTGTCCTGCCATCTAGGCCTCAAGGTACCACACATTCCTACAGGAGGTGGTACTGGTCACAACTAGAAGAGAAGTTTCTATAACGATATTTCCGGAAACCAATAGCAGTGTTTCCTGTTGTTACCAGAATCCTATCAACTCTCGGTCCTTTCTTGCTGCCAATCACACATTTTTTAAATGTATCAGGCTCCAATCTGATTGCGTAACATGCACTGCTCACTCGCTCCTGTAGCGTTTGCACATTGTCGACGGGTTGTGCTTACACCAATGCCTTTAAATGTCCACAAAGGCAGAAATCCAACGGAGTTAGGTCCTGTAAACGGGAAGGGCATACTACCGAGTCACCCCCAACTAATCCATCGCCTGTGAAACGTTACAGTAACACAGCACAGTCTGTAGGAAAAGGGGTGGTGCCGCGTTGCGCATAAATCGCGCTCGTTGTCTTGCTGCAAGGGTAACTTTCTTCAGTAGCGCTGTCAGTTCATCGTGCACCAATCTCATCATCTTTTTGGTAACGTGTATGGGCCTATGAGCTTGTAACCAACAGTTCCTGCTGATAAACTGATACGGAAGCAATGCTGATACCTGACCTCTGTGATTGCTCGATAATGTTTATCTGCTTGCGAATTGTGGTAATGAACTATGTAATATTTTGTGGATCCTACTTCATTTATAAATAAAGTACACGCTGTCAACTGCCCATCTTCATTTGTCTCGCAGTCATTAATCTGGATCTTTTTTTAATACTCTTACAGTAACAGTGGTAGCAATGCCGATGACAATCATTAAATTTTTCAATCAGCCAAACGCTAAACGACGATCCTGGTACGGTATCACTTAACTACGAAGAAAGCTATTCATATATTAAGGTCCGATAGGTCGCGAAATGGAAACCACAGTGAAAGTAAAAAATGCTCCATTTGCAAAATTTAGCTATACATTCCAGCTACTTTTCTGCATAACCGCCACACCGAGTTAGACGTCTGTCATAGCGTGGTACCAACTTTCCAATATCCTCGTCACACAAGGCAGCCGCCTGTGCTTTCCGCAAATTCTCTACGCTTGTCTGCAGATCGTTGTCTGTGCCAAAAAGTTGTCTACATCGCCAGCGGTTCATGTTATCAGAAATGAAACTCAGAAAGAGCCAGACCAGGGCTGTATGATGGCTGATGAACCCTTCGTATCGAAAACGCTGCAGGAGTGTTTTCATTGCCATGAAGACGGAAATGTGTGACAGTTACGTTATGTGTGCTGCATGAAATAATCTGTCAGCTAGCACTCATACTTGGTGGGAGAGACTGTTTTCTAGGCTTCTTCACCTGTTCACTGCGTGCTCAGAACTGACAAGAGAAACAAGACGCGATCGATGGGCGTACTAAACATATTGTTCAATACGTCTATGCAGAGCTTTGTCGGGTTTTAACTGTGGTTTCCATTTCGAGACCGATCGGACCTTAATAAACGAATAGCCTTCGTAGTTAACATTGGGTTTTACTATACTGCATTGTCCCCTGTGGCTGTAAGTCAATATTTTGCAACCTAAATGAACGTCTTATTAAGATCAAACACATTTTGATTTATTCTAAAGCATCTTCAGTAGTCGCTGTAACAATTCCGTTTTTAAAATGTGGTTCATTAGTTGTTCTGTGATTTCACTGTCCTGTCATTTTGTGTTTTATACCGCTGCGCGAGTATGTTTCACGAATGTCTGGCGAGGGGGTATGTAGGTGCTTTTCTGTAATTTATGGGTCACAATGAAGCATTTACATCGTGAAGCTTTGGTCGGCCCTGAAGTTTTGGGGCATCACGTTTCATGTGTGTCATATGGGCTTTACGTCTGGCATTTTTTTAGATGCACTGCATAGGATGGTTAAAGGAGGACTCTTCAAAACCATGTCATGTCGGAATTTGAACTGTGTCTGATGGACGTATAACGAGAAACGAGTTGAAGGTTTTTGTTGCATAATGATCAAAAAGAAAAGTATGTCAAGTTAACAACTATGAGGTCCTCAAGAAACTGATTATTTCAGTGAGTAAATTCACTGTATTTTCTTAAATATTTGCTCAATGTGTGTTGATGAGTACATGAAAATAAGTGAAGCGACTGTGTTTTATGATCCGTGTTGTTCTATTTTTTCTACATTTCCAGGTTCTCCTGATTTTTGATAATCTGGCTGGTCTATGACCCAATCTACTCCGTATAAAGGAGGTTCCACTGTCTACCCAATCAAAACTGACAGCTGCAGAGGCACGCGGATCGTTCTGGTGCAGGCAGAAGGGACGACGGGTGAGGAAGCCGTAGTTTCTGCCTGTTTAAAGAGGCCAGACTGCCCCCCTGTCGTGGTGTCGGAACACCAAAATAGATCAAGTGACAGCGCAGATGTAAGGGAGACTTGCTGGCTTACATGCATTACTCCGTCACGTATGCTCAGAATCCTTAATGGCCGTAGTTAACAGTTGCTGCCTGGCGCAATGACACGATTTGGCTCTAATTCGAAGGTCGAGTGGTAGTGGTTTGCTGCACCCTAATATATTGTATTCTGTGGGTACCATCAGTAGATAAGATTATTCGTCAAAAGAACGCAGGTATTGAGTTATGTAGACGTGGGCGTGTTTGATCCGTTCAAATAAACAGCAAGCCGGCTGATATGTTCTTCAAAGGCCGGTTGGTGTGGCCGAGCCGTTCTAGGCGCTTCAGTCCGGAACCGCGAGACCGCTACGGTGGCAGGTTCGAATCCTGTCTCGGGCATGGATGTTTGTGATGTCCTTAGGTTAATTAGGTTTAAGTAGTTCTAAGTTCTAGGGGACTGATGAGCTCTGATGTTAGGTCTCATAGCGCTCAGAGCCATTTGAACCACTTGTTCTTCACGGGCACCACAGAATCCATAAATTAAAGGCAAGATGAAACCATTTTCACATAGGTTCTATTCAGCAGGAAACGGAATAAGAGATTCGTACATTGCGCGGATGTCACTTTTTTTTTGTCGGAGGACAGCACTGGACGATGAACTAAAAACGACTGACTTCTTACTAACGAGAGATCGACATGGATATTGTAGAAGAGGAGGAGGGGGAAGGGCGAAGACAGAGGAGGTGACGGGTTGGAAGGAATGGTTGTGAAGAATCGGCAGTGTAATTTGACGTGTTTCATATCATGATTCGGTTTCAGGTAAGGTTACGTTTTTGGAGAAAGTAAATTGGAAATAAAATTATTTTTTTTAAACATTAAGTATTATATTTATGGTCATTAAATACTAACAAAAAACGCAAATAAAAATGATTGTCAATAACAATCGGGAAATGTTCACTGTTAGTATTAGTTACTATTAAACAAAAATACAGCATTGATTAACGTAAAACTGAAAGTGTCTTGCCTTGTTTTAATTGTTTTGATACCTATTTATTAACCAAACGAAATTCCTGGAAGTTATCGAAAATACAGAGTTGAATAATTACCGATTTTGAAGTTCATGGGCAGCAGCTTAAGGTAATTAACAAACCTATTATTGATTTTCATCACTTTCCCGTAGGAAGTAGTAATTGAACGAGACAGAAATATACAAGAACGTCGGTAGTTAACGTTGTTAGGAATGGACTGGATTTTCACGTATTGTAGTAAGTATTTTTTTGGGGAGTTTTCAGTATTATTTTGTGAATTTAGTGTTTTTTGCTGTATTTTACAGTGTTTATTTGTTACTTTTGGGGTGACATAAGTTGGTTTTCGGGTTGGGGTATTGCATATGTAATTTGAATTCAGTTATCGCCACCAATCGAAGCCAAGTAATTCTCTAAAAGGACTACTAGTCAGTTTCGACCTCAGGTCTGAAGTGCACCTATATAACGTAATAACTAAAATTAAAATAAGAGGGAAGGCAACAGATAAAAATCTCTACAGCTGAAATGAATGTAGCATTACAACAAAAATACTGAGCATATCTAATTCGAGCCCTCTCATGTTAGCACAAATAACTAGCAGTAAATTTCTTGAGACTCCCTGAGTTATGATAGGGTTATTGCTTTCCAGACGTTTTTACTACAAAATTCTGCTGCGTACTGTGGACCTAGGTGGATGTGATTCCTTTGAAATCTCTGTGACAGCGTCTGAATTTGTGGGCGCTCATAACCACGCACTGTTGAGAATCTTATCCTTACGATTCATTCATATTGCGGAAGGTACATCTTTAACTTGCGGAATGAAACTTACATTCCGCAGCGGAATGAGAGCTTTTTTGAAATTTTCTTGCAGATTTAAACCGTGTGCTGGACAGGGATTCAAATCTAGAACCTTTTTGTCACCTGAGCTATGCAGGCAAAGCGCACAACCCGCACCCACAGGCCTACTTTTAACCAGCACCTCTGTCCTACCTGACAAGTCTCCTCCACACTTCGTTGAACCAACACTCCTCGGGGTAAGGATGTTACAGATAAATGGCTTAGCCACAACCTAGGAGACTGTTTGCAGAATGAGTCTTTGACTGTGCAGAAAAGCTTCTGTGAAGGTACGAGAAAGGCACTGGCCGAAGTAAAGTTGAAATGGTTGCCCGTGATTCTTTTGGACTTGCTTCAGTTTACTGTGAGTGAACTCACTTTCTTAGCTGATCCGCACACCATCTTCGTTATCTCGCCTACGTTTCTGTCTTGGAGTTTCACAGCTATTTGCGAAAAAGAATAAATTTCCTCAAATAAGTTAATTTTGCTTTGTGGTTTAACCAAATTTCTCTCTGCAGTGTACGTATCCACCTACGACTACATCCGTACTCTACCAACCACCGTCACGTGCATGGCAGAGAGCATTTATCATTGAACCACATATTAGTGTCTGCTCACGGATACGTTTACGTTTAAAGTACAGCAAGAATGATTCCCTAAATGTCTCTGTGCACTCTCTAATTGGTATAATCTGGTCTACATGCATAGGGTACTGGTTCTCGAGACTTCGTAAGTATGCTTTTTGTGGATGGTTGAGTCGATTGTTCAAGTGTCTGCCACTTCAGGTTTTTCAACATTTTCATGAAGCTTTCAAACAAGCAAACAAACATTTTAAAATTCATGATCAATATTCCCTGTTCGTTTATTTTATGTGGGTTCCTTGACCAAGCTCCTAAGATGGGTCGCAAGTGTTTCGTAAGCAGCTCCGTTTGTCGAGTGACTGCATTTCCCAGAATCTTACCAATGAACCGAAGCCTGTCACCCGTTTTAGCTAGACCCGAGCCTATGTGACCATTCCATTTCATGTTCCCACAAATCCTACCCACAGATAAATGTAGAAGTCGAATCATTCCAGTTATATCTCATTTTCATAGGATAGTGAGCTATTGCGTGCTGCAAAGTGCAAAATTTTACAATTTTTAACATTTAAAGCGTATTCCAAATCTTTGTACCAATCTGAAATATAATCATTGTATGACTGGATATTTGTACAGTTTTTTGTTTTCTTCAAGTAAAAATTCATTACAGAAAACTGCATCACTTACCAAAACATTGAGTTTCCTATTAATATTGTCTGCTAGATCATTAACATACAATGTTAACAGCATGAAGGTCAACACACTTCAAGGCGGTGAGCATGACGTTACTTCCACATCCACTGTAAAGCGACGCATTCTCCCTACCAATATATCTTCAGTTCAATCACGAATTGAATATGAACGTACCTTCTTTACTAAGCGTTGGTGTGGTACTGGATAATGATTTTTGGGAGTCAAGAAATACTGCTTCTACCTAATTGCCCTGATGAACGACTTTCAGAAAGTCATGTGGGGAAAGCTTGAGTTGGGTTTCGCATGAACGATGTTTTTCGTCATCGACGCTGGTGCCTAGGAGAAGCTCATAATATTTGTGGCTTAAAGCAAGAACATCCAGTGTCAAAAAATCTGATTTACGGGAATAGAGCTCGAAATTTAGAGGAAAGTTTCAGTGTCATTGATGTTGCTAATGCTTTACTCTGTAGTTTTATATTTGAAACTAATACTGTTATTTGTGCTATCTAAAAGTTCTATAGCACTTTTATCAGTGGTAGTTTTAATGAAATTTATTGATGACTAAATGTATATTTCTGTTGTTTTAGGCAATGTAATAAAATCAAGTACTTCCGTAATTACAATTTGTGAATTTTGTACATTTCACTTCTACCCTCGTACGATGATACGAAGAGAAACAATGTTAGATAATGCTGTATGTTACAACATTTGAAGGCATTCTCCTTAAGGAATCGTCACTTCGTGAATTAGTCCTTTTTTGAGAAGGACGGAACAAGGTTTTAAAACTAAAACAAAACGTTACGCTGCAACAGTATTCATCATCGTTTTCATTTGTTAAGTAATCTAACAGTCTCATGGACGGTCTGGCAACGGGATCTGATAAAACTGCTAGCTCTATCGGTGTATAAAGGGGATTAACGACTGCAGATATCTGACGTTTTCTGCAGATAATCATGTAGGTGTCGAGTGAATGATTTGCAAGTCATGATTCACCGCGTATTTACCTCTTCTTGTAAGATTTATTATCTTGAAAGCCTGTTGCGGACTGAAGAAAAATTTATAATGTACATCCCTTGGTGAGTAACACCTGTATTGTTGTCATTTTATCTTCAGCCAAGGAATTGACCGTTCCAAAACGGTTTTTCTTCTATAAATACACCATTGACGAAGTAGTTCACTGAAATTAAGAATTGTTCGATAAAGTTTGACTACATTTATCGGTGGTTTGCTGGGAACTAATCTGATCAAATTAGCCCAGCCCCTAAGTGCATCAAATTTTGCTGTTGTGTTCTTTTTTAAAGCTGCATGAATGGATCCGGCCTTCACGTTGGTGCGACAGGTTGCGAGGAACTTATGATTTATAACCTCCAAGTTACTACTACAGTATTTTTCCTCCTGAAATACTGTATATTCATCAGCATGACAGAGAAATTAATACTCCTGTTCTGGCGACTGCAGTAGACACTGAACATATCGACCTCAACGACTTCAGCTGTTCTAGCAGTGAAAAACATGGAAGATCCTTCACCAATGCATACACTGGCTATTGTTGCACGAAGTACTTCCGTGTTTATGATATGACATCGGTTTTCCAGTAGCCATGTTCAGTCGTTCCCGTCAAAGTTAGATTTTGGTTACTCTTACACATAAAATTTTCGTTGCCAATTACGTAACGTCTCTCAAATTCTTGAAAAACTGATATTGATTTTTCTTGCGTTAAGCCACAGAGATATTCTAGGATCATATAACCGAAGGATATCAATAACACTAAACCGAAATTTTGTGGACGAGTTCTGCTACCATTATTGTGCACGGATTTGACCTGAGCTATCTTCTAAGAAGTGGGAAACGTCTAGGAAAGATCCGGCTATCCTGGACGACCTCACGTCTTTAGTAATCTTTATTCTCTCATTACCGTATTACTATTCACTGCCCCGTTTAGTGGCCACTGAACTGCTGCTGAACGTTTTACAATATATACCATTTTAGAACAACATCTTATTTCAAATGCTCCTAGCAGATATTCAGCATAAAATACCACGTTTATAAATCAAATACTTACCGTGAATTACTGTTATTTCTCATAGATTAGTATAAATCTTCATTGAAACTTGCTGTGAGTAACTATATTGCGTGTTGGCGAACTAGCTTTCGAAACAATACATGCAACAAACTTACACATAAATTATTAACAATTACTTCAAGCTGTTAAAACTAACAATCTGCGGAAATAAAGTTTCTATGTAGTAATATTTTGGAACGAACCGTGTCGCAATTATGAAAAATCCACTAAAATTACATCACGACGAAGGCTTGTAGGTCCCGTCCAAACACATTTGTTATCGAAAATGGCGCGAAAGTCATTGCACATACGCGCTATTTCACGAGTAGGCAATATTTAGTAAAAGCAAACTGACTTTTGTTAATCAACAGAGTATGGCACTGTGAGCCTAACAAATGCCAGCGCACAGAATGATTGCGATAGGGTTACATCATTGAATAGTGACTATATGCTAAAAGTAATGACGAGGCATTTTTCAAATATTTGCATCATCTACACAACACAATTACCGCAAGCCCCATGCGAGCGGCAGAAACGGTTTTCACGCTGGACTGTAATTCTCGCTGAATGGCGAATAAACACTGTTCTGATGATTTGAAAAGCTTTCAAATATTTGAGCGCAAACTGCGCGCAGTTGCAACTAAAATTGGAACAAAACACGAGAACAAAAAGCAATATCCGTTGACATTTTCTTTTCCTGCGAGTCAGACCTTTTTTTATATCGGTAGCCGATAAAAATTTTCCGCGTACGTTTCGTCGTCGTATTGCGTTTGCTGTACATCATTCTATGCTAACTATTAGATCCCAAGATAAATTTCGTTACAATAAAAATACCTGTGGAAAACTATTTAACAGGACACCGAACCACGTTTCGGCCGTCTTGATGTTAGAGTTTGCCGCAGAAAGGGTGCGTAGAACTCTTGTTTCCAGATATATTTTGTGCTATCCATTATTAAATCGGGTGATGCTGAGGGTATTAGATTAGGAAATGAGACGCTTAAAGTAGTAAATGAGTTTTGCTATTTGGGGAGCAAAATAACTGAGGATGGTCGAAGTAGAGAGGATACAAAATTTAGACTGGCAATGGTAAGGAAAGCATTTCTGAAGAAAAGAAATTTGTTAACATCGAGTATAGATTTAAGTGTCAGGAATTCGTTTCTGAAAGTATCTGTAAGGAGTGTAGCCATGTATGGAAGTGCAACGTGGATGATAAATAGTTTAGACAAAAAGAGAATAGAAGCTTTCGAAATGTTGTGCTACAGGAGAATGCTGAAGATTAGATGGGTAGGTCCCGTAACTCATGAGGAGGTATTGAATAGAATTAAGGAGAAGAGAAATCTGTGGCACATCTTGACTAGAAGAAGGCATCGGTTGGTTGGACATGTCCTGAGGCATCAAGGGATCACCAATTTAGTATTCGAGGGCAGCGTGGAGGGTAAAAATCGTAGAGGGAGAGCAAGAGATGAATCCACTAAGCAGATTCAGAAGGATGTAGGTTGCATTAGGTACTGGGAGATGAAGCTTGCACAGGATAGAGTAGCATGGAGAGCTGCATCAAACCAGTCTCTGGACTGAAAACCACAACAACATTATTGAGTGCTAAGATAAAAAGCAAATATGTTCAAGATCTGCCTATGGAAGTGGTTACATCACTGTCGGCTGACTGCCAAGTTCAAGTGCAATTTTTTTTCGTCAAATGATGATTGGAGAAAGTTAGTAACATGAACTGGAGCGCACACAAAATAGTTTGTAAGATCAAACTCAGTATAATATATCGCAAGCGAATATCCCAATATAATGTCGATCTGTTTCTTCCTTCGTAATATATTTCTAAAAGAGTGTGTCTTACCTGAAAAATATACAACACGTAAAGGCGGAGAAATATGTTTTACGTCTGTCGCAAGACAATAAATATCCCTCAAACAGAAAGGGTTAACGAGGGTTTCGCACTAAAGAAAGTCATTTATGTTAACACAACGAAAAATTATTCTCGCTACACGAATACCATTACAGATAAATAAGATGATAGCTCACTTATGCCACAATGTCCCTAAACCATCACCTAAATTTTGTCAGTGGAGTTCGGCTTCACCTTCCAGAGAAGGGTATGTAACCTATATTCTACATCGGAGAATGGCTGTTATCATTATTCGGTCTGTGGCAGGAGCTGATCATCGCACGACATAAATTTAAAATAACGTGACCTTCAGTGATAGCATATTGTTTGCTATAGCCTCTCGTCGAGTTGCCGAGGTGACAATGTGGCACATAAAACGGCTGACAGCTGAAAAATTTGAGCACTTCACAGCGGAGAAGAAAGTTTTGTTGTTATGAGCAGGGTACGAGCTGCTTAGAGATAGACCCGTGGAGTGAGTGTTGATAAGGCGGCGTGTGAAACATGTCGGCCGCCTGCCTAACAAGGTAACCGCGGTGTCAGCTGGTGCGGTACCGGTCCGCGTATCGTGTGCGCGCTAATTAGTGCCGCCTCCTGACGGCAGGGGGCAGCAGTGACAGCTGTCACCGCTTCACCCTCCTCAGCGCTGCGGCCGGGCGAGTTAATGTAAACACTAAGGAACATCACACTCACTGATACTTTGTATTACTCGACAAAGCTAACTGCTGACCTGACGCAGTGCCAGCTAACTTTATCGCGTGAGTTGGTACAGATACGTTCCGGTTCAAAGTATTGCGAAATGTCATCCTGCAGTGCAAGCGCGGAATGTGATCCCGAAAAATTTACTCGCGGCCAACTGCGGCAGCTTCTCATTAATATTACAGACGATGAGCAGGTCCGAGATTGCTGACAGGCCGGGTAGGCTCCAGACTAAGGTTGTGACAAACCGACCAGTTAAAACTGATACCAGTATTTTAGTTCTGAAAAAATGGTATTTTCCATATTTTGTGGTCGTTGTTATAAAAAGTGTTTTATATTTTGCTAGTAACGGAAATCTCAATTAGCCATAGGAGCAGTGTTAAAAGTTTTGGTTTTTAAATGAACCTTTATTAAAAATCAGTAATTTTTATTTGTAGCATTTCTAGTGATTTGAAACGTTGGCTTTCAATAGAAAATGAGAAAAGTGATCAGTGCTATTTTAATAACAATGTCGACAGAAACAAGTAACAAACACATAGTGCATGAATTGATACAGCATTGCTGAGACAATGACGTAACTTTTTCCATGTGGCGTGACACAGTAGATGGTATGCGTGTATCTTCAATGTGCAAAACTTGCCCCATCTTATCTATTTTGTAGTTTCTCACTGTCGCCGTCGGTCACCAGTTGTGTCACAGAATGGCACAATCCCTAGCCTGGAAGTATTTTATGAAGTGCAGTATCAGTGATGTACCATACTCCATTTGCTTTAAAAGATTAAAACCGCGAGGAGCCACAACAAACTTCCAACATATAAGGAGAATACTTAAAACTTAACTATTCATTCATAGTTTGCTATACAAATAGAAAGTAGGTGATCTGCTGCCTGTGTCTATATAATATGCCTTATCTACATGTAGACTTTGAATATGGACAAATTAACGCGAAAAATATTACTTCTACCTTAGTTTTCATCCTTTAGCACTCTTATTTCTGAAGCCCAAGTACATGTTACAACATTATTTTTGAGCAGACTTTCAAAACACTAGAATCATTGACGAGGATACAGGCAACTTTTTTTTTTTAACCATTCAATAACTTGTCGAGAAAAGCAGCGAACTGTAGACGGACGAAGTTTTATTTTATTTTTCTATTTAATTTTGTGTTCAGATTTTTTTATATCTCGAAACTGATGGAGTCAATATTTGATCGATATCTACGTTTACTTCAGGAAATTTCAGAAATAAAAAACCGTAAAAAGTGATCGTAGAAAAATTATATTGTGCAGTTTTGACAGTCAGGTTAAATTGGCGCTGAAAAACCCGATATAACCGAAAACTGGTTGTTTCAGCGATAACGGCCATCCCTTCTAGCCTATAGCTTAGGGCGACAGAGGAATGGGGACGGTGAAGGATCTCGGTAGGCGCTTCTATTTTCAGCGCAAAGAGAGAGAGAGAGAGAGAGAGAGAGAGAGAGAGAGAGAGAGAGAGAGAGATGCATGTAATTTGAATACGTTGAAGCCAAGCGAACAGCACTTTGCGCTAACGTGGCGCCTGGTTCATTGTGGAGTTCAGTTGGAGAGCGATTGTTGATATCTCTGGTCGCAGCTGCTGCGTAGTATGTTTTTTGTTATTTTATTTGTTGCCTTCGGATATAATGCACTCTGATAGCCTTTGAGGCAAGTCATGATATGCTATAAATTATAAGTCATATCCAGTCTCTCTCACACACAGACGTCCGTGACTCGTATAGCATATTTACATTGGTTGTAAACATATCGAGTATATCGTGTTGCGTTCAGACGCTAAACAATTGCGTATATGTTTATGGAGTGACATCAAGCGTTGCGAAGAGCCTCGTGATTTTGGTGAAAGTAGTTGTCCACGAAGCACTGAACACCGCAGGAAGTTGGTTGTCGCATAGTATCGCAGTTGGCAGCCAAAAACGATTTGGTCGACTTCTTCCTGTGCGATACAATCAAATAGGGGTGGTCAATCAGTTAAAGCCGATAGAAGTACAGTCGGAGCCGTCAGTAGTTAAAGCGGAGGTGAACATGGTGACAGAAACTTTCTGAAGTACTGGTACGTACCAAAGGAGTACCACTGTCATGCGGGGATACTTGTAGTGTGATTAATTGACACTTCACGCCTTGGAGCTGGTTTCCTCCAGTCAGAGCGCTCAACGCCACGCCTTTGCGAAACTGCCACGACAGTTATTCAGTTCACTTCCAATTCCTTGTCCAATATTCTTTCTAGATTTGTTCGTATCCAGAATCATGAATAGCGACACTGCTTGAAGTTGAAGTTTTGGCGGCTGCTATTCATTGTTGTGACTGTGACAACACAGTCATAATAACAACTGCTTATCCCTGTGTGATGGCATAGCACAATGGTTAGCGTATAGATCTGATATGCAGAAGTTGGTAGATGCGATGAAATTCAGCGAATTTTTTTTCTATGTCTAATCAGACGAGTTTATCATCTTCATTCAATTGATGTTTAAATGTAGTTTTTTTTATTTCTGATTCTGTGCCAAGTCTTATTCATCATTATGTTGACTTTTTATGTTCTCTTATTTTTCTTCCTACCGTTATTTTTTTCTTTTGGGATTTGTGTCGCCTATAATCTGCAACCAAGCGCCAACGAGGGCTGCTGATCGGCTGGTAACGCGGCAGCTCGTGTAGCCAGTGTGCGGATAGTTTCAGGTAGTAATCAATGAGAACGAGAAATTAGTGTTTCATTTTAGAGCTGAAACTGATATTTTTTCTAGTAACTGCCGCAGAGTTCATAAGATTCAACGTGGATAAAATATCACCGAACTTTTTCTGTCTGGAGTTTGCTTGTAGAGGTCAGCGTTAATCGCGATGAACAAATTGATTGGGATTTTAGATCCTCCGCCAATTGTCACCGTCGTTTTCTCGGATTCACTCCGCTTCACGGGGGTGTGGTTAGCTTAGGAGATGAGTTTAGGACCACAAAACGCGTCGTCTGGCGCAGTTCAGTCATTGCTCACTTCCCCTCCCCCTTTTGGGACCTGCCTATTTAGCCATCTCAAGTGTGGAATGTCAATTATGACGATACGAAAGGTCAACACAATAACCAGGTCATCTGCAGAGAAAATCTCCGATCCGGCCGGGAATCGGACGCAGACCCCTTCGCTTAACTATTCGCCGCCCAACTACCGTCGCTTCAAATCACATGTCGACAGAGCATCTCCAGTTTCCAACATACCTCGAGGCGGCCACGTTCAAAATTGCTTCGCGTTGCACAGTAACAGCATTTGTGAAGTGACGCGCCGTGTTTACGTGTCACCTGTAACCGAGCGGTAGTCGGCAGCTGATGTGGCAACAGTGGAGCGGCAACGGACAGACGTCAAGTTACTTTAATCGGACTATGGTAATGCTACGTAATCTCTTCCCGTTCGTTGCTACGATAGGTGCCACGTACTGTCCCACAATGTTCTGAGTCTGCTGCCACACGTCTTGCAGGTTTGTGTAAGACATGTGCTCGTACGTCTTTTTCTACAGTGGAAGGCACTCCTAGTGATGTCGACTATTTCATTGTCCCTGGTACCATGGTGCCCCTTTACCTACAACATGGTGACTATTTTTGTTACAGTGCTCTGTATCCTCAATGGGGTTTATAATCTGGTACATCAAGTAATTGTTGGTATTACCAACAATACCATTCCGCAAGAGCGCAATGCTGATCGCGAGTCTGTCAGAATAGTGATTTTATCTGTACAGATACTTTCGGAGGGTGTCGGAGTTGGCCACTATGGCGTGTCTGTTCGTCATGATACGCTCTTCCGGCGTGCGTGATCCATCAGTGTAGAGAAGTTGCGCATGTTCAGGTCCCAGTCAAGTTATTACTTTAACAGCATTTAATGAGAACACTGATAGAGGTGAAACATGTGGCTGAAGGAAAGGGGTGAGTTACATTCGCAGTCAGCGCATTGCCTGCTTCGCTCTAATGGTACCAGACGTCAGTAAAAAATTAATTATCCTTTTTTCATTTTTTGTTAAGAATTTCAAGTGGAGGTACACAGGTTAAAAACGACAACACTGGCGATTAATTTATTACTTTCCAGTACAATCTCCGTCCATTTCCACAATTTTGGTCCATCTTTCAATAAGAGCATATATCCGAGTGTGATAAAACGTATGGTCCTGTTTCTGAAGCCATTGACGCACGGCTTCCTCATCGTCAAAGTGAATGCCATGATGAGCTTATAGCGGCCCGAACAGGTGGATGAAGCAAGACTTCCTATCCAGTTTTCACAATCTCTTCAATTGTGTGAAAGCTAGTGTGTGTTCTAAGATAGTCATGCAAAAAAATGAACGTCCGTCATTGCTTTTGTTGAGTAATCGTTGAAGACGTGCTTTAAGCTGTTTGGGGATTCTGACGTACTGCACACAATTTATTGGGCATCCCTGCTCCAAAAAATCAACAATAATCACACCCTCTTACTCCCAGGACACTGTAGCCATAATTTTCCACGACTGAACTTTTTCTTCTTCGGTGGATTTCTGTGACTGCATTCCGTTGACTGCCTCTGATTCTGGTTAAAAAAATGAACCCATGTTTCGTCCCAGGTCACAATTTTTTCCAGAAACTCCTCTCTCTCTCTAATTGTTTTTCTTGTTTCTTAATTATGGTCGGTTGATATTCTTGGTGCACCAGTTTCACGAACCTTTAAGTATCCCAATTGTTGACTAATCGTCATCACGCCGCCTTTATTGAAAGGGGTCATGCGACACACATCATCTGCAGTCTACCTGCGGTCACCACGAATGACGACATCGACTCGCCGAATGTTGTGTGGAGTCACTGCAAGCACTGACAGACCTGTCAGCCGTCAGCCAATGATGTTCGTTACAGCGACGACGAACCTATCGTCTAACAGTGCTGATATCCACTATCTATTGCATCACCTTACATATGTTTCAGTCGTTCAGGAATTTGAAAGGGCATTTCACTTTCTGCGTTCCTGAATTCTAGCACAGAACACTGTCTAATACGAACATCGATGTTGGCCATTTTGCAAGAGACTGCATGCATCTGTTGATGCAGAAACTTACTACTGAAGTGGACTGGAGAAGAGGCATTGCTCGCGGGGTAGCCCTGCGTTCTAAGGCGAATTTCCGCGTTTGGCACGGCTTCCCCACGTCGGAGCTTAAGTAGTGTGTAATCCTAGGGACCGATGACTTCAGCAGTTTGGTCCCATATGAACTTACCACAAATTTCCAATGAAGCTTTGCGGAGTAGCGCCAAATTGAAATGTTTCTCTTAGCGAACTTTATTTAAGGAGAAAAAAAAAAAAGACGCATTACTTTTTGACTGACCCTCACACTAACACGGCTACCGAATTTATCGGCCTTATCCGAACGATGTATCACCATCAACTGTGTTAGTATCCTGTTTCCACTAGCCATTGCAGAGACGTTTTGCAACGCACTCTGAACACTGGCCCATAGTTCGGTTGTCAAAAATGTTAAGCAAACCCGACCCCGCCCCCCTCCCCCTACTGCCTCCTTCCACACCACAACGCACTCTTGCTTTCCTCCTTGCTGGGCAGCACTTAGTGACGAAAATTTCTGTTACTGATGGGATTCGAGGAAACACTGTTACAGAGGTGTTCGACAGCGTATGAAGGGCGCCATAAGAAAGACTTTACTTAAGAGGAAAATCTGCCAGATTTATTCGCGAAAAACTGAAGTGTTGCAAAAAAAGAAATAATAATTCTTCTTACTTCTGTTACATGTATTCGCAGCTGTGAACACGAACAATCATCAATTGTGTAATGGAATGACGACGACGATTTTCAATTGCGAATGTGAACCATCTCCTGTATAAGGAAAAGACAACAATGATTTTCATTCTCGTCGTTCCATTATACAGCTAATGGCTGTTCGTATTCGCGAGTACAAATATATTTCATGATGGGTTTAGCCGCTACAGTTCCTGTTCCTTCAGACATGAATGCATGTCCGAAGGAAAATTGCATTGTTCTTCCTAACAACACAGACATTGCAATATCGTCTTCTTACTTTCACTCCACTTCTTTTGGGGGAGGGGGGGGGGGGAGGGGAGCTGCATGGGAGAAATTGAAGTGGGACTACAAATTTTATCGTCAAGTTTTGTTACCGATGTTATCTTTGCGAGGGGCACGAAGAGGCAGCTGCACTGGTGAGGAATATCTTCCATTCTACGTACAGAGCGTGTAGGTATACGTTACCGGCGAACCAGCAGGTGGTCGCGTCCTGGTTCAATTCCCACAAAGCGGCGTTCCCATCGCAATGCCCTGAAAGCAAAATACCACCATCAGACCGGCTGCCGCCGTGTCCCATCCACTGGGGCCGGCTAAGGCTACCGCAGCAACTGTGAAAATGATCTACTGCATGCTTCGTAACTCTAAAGTTCCAGAGAAACAGCGCCACATTGGTACGCAGACAGTTCTGAAGTGTTGCCGTCAATGGTAAAAACCACTTTCAGGAAGAAACTCTAACGTAAGGACAGCTTACTGGAGAATATTGGAGTGTACTGAAGGTCGTGATACGACCACTCTGCTTAGACCAATGACTTCTCCGTTAGCACTTTTTTTTAAAAATGGAAGTGGTTGTGAGACAGATCTGGCCCACAGCCCGAGGCCAAAGTGGGGCTGGAAGATAATAGTCACAACATGATTCTTTTTTTGAAATAACACGTACTGAAAAAGTCACTTGTTACTAATATTTCATTAGCACTATGCGTTTCGCCGCATGCTGCCATTATCAGCTGCGTTTACAGTTACTTTTACATCGTATTAACATGGAGTGAGGTGTGTGCCAGTGAGGTTATGTATCGAAAAGACGCCTGGTCAGGAAGATAGATATGTTATAGTGTGTACGTTGTGTGTTAACACGATTAGTCATTCTGTTAGTGCATTTACTTACATTTTTGTTGAAAACTTACCTTACTTCATACTAATTACAATGTAAAAGTGACTGTCAATGCAATCTGGTGATGGCAACGTGCTACCGAAACGCGTCCTGCTAATGAAATATTCATAACATGTGACTGTTGCAGCGTACATTATTTAACAAAAACCTTACAGGACAGTCGCAGCCCCTAAATAGCATCCATATAACATAATAAACTTAAGTTATGATTCTTTTTTAAATTAGTGGTTGGCAAATCATAGTTTCATTGTGACTTCACGTTTGTCTTGCGAATCTTTTTCTTTTTATATTATAGGCATTCAACAGTTCTCTTTATGTTCCAGGTGAAAAACCCTATTTTCCAACGGTAGTCCAGCTCTTTCAAAGTTGAACAAACCCGCCGGAAAACTTCGTATTGGCGCAGGGAGGCCCTCGGTATTGTGATACTTAAAATACACGTGAGGCTATGACTTCATAGACAGTGTGCTGTTTGAATATGTCACTGGTCAAAGCTGACGGCTTGTACCATATTCTTCAATACATCTGAATTTCTGTACGAACTACAACGAATGGATAGACTTCTGTGGAAACATAACAGAAAAGGTATGTATTTGCGCAGTTTTTTTCTTTCTCTAAATAGATTTCGAAGAAAATGAAGGAATACTTCCTTTTCCAATTCTACGCTCGATTAAAATTTGTCGGATATGAAAATGCTGTACGGATATTTGTAATAGTCTCATTTTAAAATTGTGTAAAACTGTGACAAAAATTTATATCTGCAGCGAAATGTGGCACGCAGTAAACAGAATCCTCTACCATGCGCTTCGCATGGCTTACAGACTATGGATGTACGTGGGTTGGCTGAAAAGTAATGCCTCCACCTTCGTAACTCTTCAACAGTTGGCAGCATTGGTATGCTGCAGGTACTGACTTGTTCTGTAGCCTCTTCTCTACAGCTCCAGTTGGCGGGAAGCCTTAGCATTGAACAGCTGTGTTGTAACAGTGTGAAGTATGGAACCCTGAGCAGACGGTCGGTCAGTGCGATTTAAGCAACGTGCAGTCATTGAATTCTTGACAGCAGAAGGCGTCACCCCAAAGAAGATTCATCAGAAAGCAGTTTATTGTGATTGTGTTGATGTGAATACTGTGCATCGTTGGGCGAGTAAGTTTAAAGATGTTGGGGGCGGGAACATCTGACCTGTGTGACTAACAAAGAGTTGGACGTCCTGTGACAGCAACAACCCAGTTTCACAAGCAAAACGTTGGCAGATTGATTCAAGACGATCTTCGTATAACTCAGAGAGAAATTGCAAGCACAATCGGCATTTCACAAGAACGTGTCGGTTACATTATTGCTTTCTTTGGCTATCGGAAGATCTGTGCATGATGGGTACCCCGGATGTTGACCTCTGAAATGAAAGTGCACAGATTTTAAATTTGCCAGGAACTCCTCTCGCGTTACGAGAACAGAGGTGACGCCTTCCTCCACTCAGTTGTGACAGGAGACGGAACGTGGGTACACCATTACGAGAGAACTGTGAGACTGTGGTTGTGGAAACAGAGTGTCGACTTCTTCCGTAACGGGTTCAGAAAACTTGTTCATCGTTGGCAGAAATGTATCCAATTAGCTGGTAATTATGTGGAAAAGTGAATATTGGTAATTGAAGATCATATTCTAAGGATTATTTCTGCGTTTGAATAATCAAAATATTCCCATCCAAACCCAATTAACGAAGGTGGAGGCATTACTTTTCATTCAACCCTCGTAGCTGTAGGTGACGTTACGGTACTTAAAAAATGATATTAGTTCAGTGCTATACTGTCTTGTTTGAAAAGTGTTATTTGACTCCATTTATTTAATCGACACTTCATGCACGCATTCATTTTAAGTAAATCATGATCACCACAATTGGCTTGTTGTTTTTCACTTACTTCATTACTGAGTCATGAAGAGCAATATACCACACTAGTTCTCAGCATTTTTCTACATCGCTTCGCACAAGAGACCGAACGCCGTCTTTTTCTACCGTTCACAGATCTTGCTCAAAGGAAATGTGGAATTAAGTATTCATCATTCACCTTTGCATACCCCAGTAGTGTGCTTTTTCGTCCGTTACTTGGTTACTTGGTTTATGATCCTCTCTTACAAAGGAACCATCCCAGTAACTGCCATTAGCGATCTAGGCAAACCTAAATATGAATGATCGGACGGGGATTTTAAGCTCTATACTCCAGAACGTGAGACCAGCGCGTTACCAGTGTACCATCTCACTCGGTCCACGAATGAACAGTTAATTTCAGAAATATCGTAGGATATGAAATGTGGCTGTAATAACGCGTCAGGATTTTACGCTATTACTGATACAACGCTTTAATGCACAAGTGGGAACATCTTAATTCTCCATCACGCAATTATGGAACTACATCTCTCAGTATTGAGTGTTAGCTGAATGTGACATACGGTAGCTTGTAATGAAACGTTACTTAATCGGCACACTTTCAGTACAAGGTGCAGGGCTGTCACGCTACATAATTTACCATAACACTGCTGGTCTAATGCTCATATTTGCAATGTGTGTGTTTTTGTGCTTTTCTGTTACAACGTACAGTGCAATACGACTTCTTGTAACACTGAAGTGGTTAAGCCTATTATCGAAGTGATGGTTCCATATGAAGTATCGAAAATTCTAAGATCGAAGACGAAGTACCTGGTGAATGTACAGACAACGGGCTTTTCGCTGCCCAAAATAAAAATAGCACCATATACGCATAATTTGTTCTCTTAAATTCCACTCGTTTCCCATTTTGTCCTTTCGTCTGTGCTTTTAATTAAGTTGTCATCTTTCTAGCGCCAGAGATGAAAACGCTTGTCAGTTGTTTGCTGAAAACTGCGTTTCCTGTTCTTTTCATTGGACGCAAAATGGCGAAAAACGTTCGTTAAAGCTTCGTATGGGACTCTCAAGTGTACAGAAAGACAAGGCATAAGGTTTAATTATGCGGTGAGTGAACAGAGAGTTAACCGTTAAATATTGGTATCGGGTAATTTTATTTAGTTGTTTATTTTGTTATAAATCCACATACGAACCTGTTCGGTTTAGTGCCGAATATTTGCCGTGGCACATACTCTAAACACAGGCACTTGGAAATTGCGGAAAAAATTGCCAGTTTGGATGCATAGATTTTATCACTCTTTCCCTCGCTTTTAGTTTCATTAATAAAGATGTACATTTACATTTCACTGTTAATTAATTTTAAATGCCGGGTACTAGACAACCTGGAGAAATTTAAATATTTGAGTAGCAATGATCTGTGACATTAGATTCAAATAATATGGAAAATATTATCAGGCATAAACCTTATAACAGATGGTCCGTTTTAAGACAACAGGCGATAGATTGTTTCAAAAACAAAAATGGGGAATGCAGTAAGATGTGCAGATTTAATTAGGATTTGGTTTCCTATTTTTTCACTTCGGAAGGAACTTACAATTCTAATAAACTCAGTGATTAACAAGTTGTCTAAAGATGATTGTTGCTCGCTCATTGTTTCTTATTTATGTTAGGAATTTGTTAATCCTCATGCTAGCGGTTGAGAATATGGTGGTGGACAAGGTTTGAAATTCGACGCCTACGCATCGTAAATTTAGTTAAAACAGTAGTGGACGGTTGATACCTGAAAAATAAAAATGAACTCTGTAGAAATATGATTTTCATTAAAACCTCGACGCAGTTGCATCTGATCTCTTAGTTCAACGAAGCAATAATATTTCGTGATAAAACACCGGTGGATAGAAATCAGGTAATACGGAAAATTTGAAAGCAATGGAGGAACTACGCGCTTCACAGAAGGCCAAAATTCTCCCTGCAGATGTCTTTGAGGTTATGGTGTTGTTCCCAATCCCATCATTCATTCCTGTTACGTATGTAAAATTTCTTTCAGAGCGTGGTTTTAGAACCATCTTGTTATTTATACATGTAATGTTTCAATTCTTAAACGGCTAGCAACTCTTTCAAATTCTGTATTTATTTTTGAGTTCGCCTATATATCTATATATGCCCGAAGAAATATTTGTCCTATTTGTGGTCTTATTGGCGGGCTTTCTTGAGACGAACGAAACGTGTGTAAGCGGTTCGTCAATAAATAAAGAGTCAGTATCGGTCGATGTACATCAGATACGAGCAATATCAATACTGAGCGACGCACAAAATTCTGACGTTATCGAATGTCACTGAATCTAATTGATAGCGAACTTAACAACACTGCCATGCTGTTCGACTGTTATTTGTTCTGTGGATAGCATCAAAGAAGAAATGTGAACTAACATAATTCTGCACAGGGAAATCTAAACTTAAATGTAGAACGAAGCTTCTGCTTTTACCATATCTTTACCGCTACCTGATACATACAAACATGCACACAAGCTGATCTGATCCATCAGAAGTGGTTGGCGAAAGCCTGAAATTGTAAAAACAATGGGTTTGTTATGAACCAGTTTTTCTGTTATCAGCCACGATTTCAGATTTCCAAGAAATAGAACAGTGAGGTAAATACTTTTATCTATCTACATTTTGATGTAAATTGCTATCATGCTGCTGTTCTGTGCTATTACATGGCACACTTTCGCTAATAATGTGACAGAAGAGTTCCCTCCTGTCAGTCTCTTTTAGTACAATACGCAATTTGTTAATTAAATGTAAAAGAAACATAGGAGCCTATTATTAATACTTAGTTCGTATAAGACATAACGTATATCATTAACCGGAATATCAATAAAAACACGCCTAGAAACTGTCTGTCAGCCCTAAAAATAATGACGAAGCCAAATTTTTTTACAGTAAAATAATAAATTGATATAGCGCCGTTTCATTTAGATGTTACGAAACCTACCACAGTAGGAGTCTATTTGTTAACAGTGTCTGACTCAAGAACATACCGTCTTCAACATCATCAACCGCATCATGCATTTTTATTTCCCGTACTGAACGCGTTTCAGACTTACACGCATTTGCAGCAGTCTACTAATTAAAACAGCGAAAGTCGGTTACTGGAATATTACAACATAGAAACATCTCACTGCTAAAAACTTATGTGGATAAAAAATTAAAATACGTGCTCTTGTTGAGCAACATAATTTCGTAAACACATCAGACTGGAAAATAGTGAGACACAGAAGCACATTACTTCCTAGTCTGAGAATTTTGCTCGGAAATGTTTACCAGATTATAGTGCTAAACTAATGTACATTCCACACGTTCATTTTCCGTTCATGTAAATTTTTGTCACTGAAATATCAATGATCTACTTTCACTTTATTGTCGTGGCACCGTGTAGCATTTCTCGTTTCTTTTTTTTTTTGTATAGGGGAGCAGCTGGAAACGTACGGAAGTTAGAAACATGCTCAATACGAATAATACAAGTATATGGTGTTTCTAAATGTGTTGAATACTGCAATTTTCAAGAAACCTCTCAATCCCCTACATTGCAGTGAGAGCAAATCTTAAGGATTTTTTTGTTTACACGTGAAATACGTAATCTTACCTCAAAGCAGCAAGCGAGATTTAAGCACTTTATGTTATGTTCACATAAGACAATGACTTTGACTCAGTGTATATATGCTCACGCGTATACCACCTCTGAAGGATCTGTTATTAGTAATCCACTGATGTTCAACCAAGTAGCGCGCTGAATATTACTTCAATACATTAATTCCTTGCAACTTTGCTGGCTGTTCTGTTGCTGGTACAATATTATTACGTTTATTTTATCAAACATGTAACGGTTGTAGGAGAGTACTGGGGTGTGTGCATATAGGTCTCGTTTAGAACAAACGCTGTTTCTTGTCTATACCGTTTGAACTAAGCGGAAGATATGGAATTTGAAGTTTTAACAGAGCCTGACTGACTTCTACACAGGGGTCATTTCTGGTAGTGTTTTGATCGGTCGATGCATTTGAAGCAAAGCACATCGCTTAACTCTCATACATACGGCCAGTTGTTTACCTGAAGGAAAGTTAGGTGGTACCTCAGTAAAATGATATCGTTTAATGCACCTTATCCGAGCAAATAGTCTTCGTAATTACATATGCGGTGAATAAGCAACTTTGAGACGAACTGGGAGATTTAAGGAGGACGACTATCTTCTTGTCCCTTGTCTGAAAAATACTGAGAGGAACAGGTAAAGATACGCATGGTCAAGACGAACGGAGTCCCTCTTCTTACATTTACAATATGGAAACGCGGAAGCGTTGAACTAATCGTCAACACGTAAAGCGTCAGAGAGGGCTCTAGCTTAAATGAGCTATGAGGGGATGGAAACTGGCAGCGGTACCGTTAAATGACATTCGACTATGGTAAAAAAACAAAAACAAACAAAAAAAGCCTGTCCGGCTAACCGTACTTGTGATAAATGATGTAGATACAGCAATATAAATAAAAGGGCTATACTGATTTGAAAGTTCTCGAGTATCGATTCTTTATTTCTTTTCTCCTTAAGAAAAAACTTTTTCTCTTTTCTCGGGATAGAGATTAGGAAAATAATAAAAAAGTCATTAAATATTGGTTATTCGCACATTCATAATAAATCTGTTAGAATTACGTGTGAATGAAAAATGGTAATGGCGACGAGATTTGATCGGGAGACCTCGCGCTTATGAAACTAAGCGCTTACTCGCTCGTCTATGGAGTTTTTGTACGTTAGCGATCCTGAACAATATACAAGCGCGCCTAAAATTTTGAAACTCTTTTTCACCTAAAACGGTTGAGAGCTGTATCTTCCTGTTTACATATGTTGAAGCCCCAGTTGTGGTCTACACACCGTGTCAATATGAATCAAATCGGCAAGGGAAAGCTTGTACGGTTCCCTTCTTAGCATTGACTACAGAAATGTTGGCTTATGAGGAGCTTCTCGATCACCGTATCGATTCTTTTTAACTCTCTTTGCACATTGTGCTGGCTTACAGCAATCCTCCTCAATGATCGACGGTCCATGTCAGAAGCACAAGAGGTGCATGGTCTTCTTTTAACTGTGGTTGTTTCTTCGTGTTTCCCCTTCACAATCTTATCACCACAAATCGTCTCGGGCTGCTTTAGTAGGATTGAGATGTCCCTGATGGATCTGTTGCCCAGGTGACATCCAACGACTAGTCCAAGTTCGAAGTGATCGATGTCTCTTGACCGAACCATTCCACCGTTTCTGATTCTCTGCTGACAACACAATATTCCCCGCCTCGTTTTGTAATGGCGGGTTCGCTTCTCGTGAGATCTAGTAAATTCGTCGTTAGATACAGGTGTACGAATACTTGATAAAATAGTGTATAAATAAATAATCGAACACGGAAGTATTGATTACATTCACGCCTCAACATCTTCGTGTAACTTAACAATAAAACTCCTTCCGAAATGGCGGTGGCAAGTTGTAGCACGTGTCAGAATGCTACTCGAAAGCGCCAACGTCGCAAAGGGAACCCGAGTCCTGCCGGAATTTGGAAGGGTGTTGCTAACTAACAAAGCTATGAAACAATAGTGGAATGAGACTATCATGTGTTTCAGAGAAGTGCAAATGGCTTGCTGGCGCCGACGCCCTGGAAAGGGTAGCTGTGTAGCTTTTTATGGCAGTAATTCGAGGGCGACGGACCGGCGCCGGTAGCGACAGGTAGTCGCGGCCGTGTGTTGCAAGATGGGGCAGAGGGTGCCGCCACGGACGGCTCAACGGGCGCCACCGAGAAGCGGAAGCAATTCTGCTGACCCGGAGGTCGTAAATACCTGCACCTTACTGTTGACGTCGCCTGCTTCCAGCCGTTTGGCCGATAGTGGACCCTACGATAAAGAAAAAAAAAAAAGGTTTCAAATACCTGTTTTGGAGCGAAAGCTCCATCATCGAGTTTCCAACGTTCCCTTGGCTTTGTTCAGTCATGAAACTTGGGACCTTATGATGGATCTTTTGTTCCAAAATAATTGTTTGTGTTGCTATGATCTTCAGTCCCAAGAATTGTTTGATGCAGCTCTCCAGAATGGTCTATCCTGAGGAACATTTCATCTCTGCGTAGCTACCGTAACCTACGTCCATTTAAACAGTTTCTGTGGTATCGTCCAGAGATCGCGGTATCACAAAGAGGACTACGCATATCGATACCACAGACATTATGAGGGCTCGCTGAAATCCGCAACAACCAATGAGAGACACCCCAGAAGACACCCCACCCCACTCAGTATAGCAGCGTCCTCACGCTGAAGTCAATATAGCATGGAGTTGAACATGCAAGAGCTCTGCCCCAGTTCGCGACCTCAGCTTCAGCAGTCGTCATCGTCGTTTGGAGCCAACAAGTTATCAAAGTTTCTGATCAACATGTTGAGCGTTGTACCTCGAGATAATATTTGTTAATTAGTGCATCAGGTGATGTTCTGCTAGTCAGTGACTGTTGTGAATTATCCTGCACTCTTGTGGCAAAGAACGGTGTCAAAGTTAAGTAAATCTTATATTCATTACTGTGATAAAGTGAAGTAATATTTCATGAGTTACAGTTCCTATGTGTCACCTCAGCGAGTAGTCAAAGAACCAGCAGTAATAGCTGTCTTGTCAGAACACTTTCTGTATTTACCCCACTAAAATTTTTAAGCTACACTTTCTTCCATTACCACCCTGACGGTTCCTTAGCTTGTCGATCCCTTGTTTTAGGCGCGCTGTACGTAAATTTCTCTTTTTCCCTCAGATTCAGCAACACATTATTAGGGTGTTTATCTGCACATCTAACCTTCAGTGTTGTTCTGTAACAAAAAATTTTTGAAAATTCTATTTTCTTCTCGTCAGAACTGTTTGTTGTCCACGTTCCACTTCCGTAATAGGCTTTCTCCAGAGAAATACGAGTAGCTTCAGAAAACACTTCCTAACATTGAAATTTATATTCCATGTTAAAAAATTTCTTTTTTGTTGTCATTAGTTAATGTCTGTATTTTATATCCTCTCTAGTTTGGCCATCATCAGTATTTTGCTGCTCAAGTAGCAAAACTCATCTACTAGTTTTAATGTTTCATTTCTAATTCCTTCAGGAATGCCTAATTTCATTGTTTTCCTTTTGTTGATTTTCATCTTTAACCCAATTTTAAGACACTATCCGTTTCGTTCGACTGCCCTTCCAAGTAATTAGCTGTCTCTGACCGGACTATAGGAGGCAGTCAGATGGAAACGAGACGAATGGAAAAAAGTGTATCACTTGCGAATTATTTCAGAAGTAATCGCCATAACTCTTGATTCATTTCTCCCACTGTGAGACAAGACGGTCAATGCCTTCATGGAAAAATGTTTGCATTTGTCTAGTGGAAAATGATTGTACCCAGTTGCGCATCTCTCCGTCCGAAACAAATCCACGGTCACTAAAATCTTTCTTAACGACTCCTAAAATATGGAAATTACGTAGGGAGAGTTCGCGGCTGTATGGAGGATGTGTAAGGGCATAGCCATTTTCCACTTTCTGTGAATCGCATATTTTAGACGTCTGTGTTCTTTGACTTCCTTGATTTGCTACATTTTCATGTTTTCTCTTTTGGTAAATTAAATTCAATATCTCGTGTGTTATTCAAAATTGTTTACTTATTTGACCTAGTGCTGCCTTCGTTATTTTATATCTCAAAGCTATCTACTTGTCTTCTGTTGTATTCCCTTCCCCTTCTTCAGTTGAACTACAGAATTATGTACTTCAAGCGTAAGTGGAATGTTAGTTACAGAAGGTGCTGTTTAGCTGTATTATTTTTATTTGTGACAAACCAGTTTTTGACAAGCATGTATGCAATGTGCTACATACTATGGACTATAATGCCAACATGGCGTGTGTGATACAGTTATAATGGAACATGACATTTAACAACAAGTTTTTTGAAGATCATAAAATGACAGTTTTAACTGTTCGAAACTGGTCACCAGGAATGAACAGAATTGAATGCTATCTTGGCTATTAAATTTTCTTCAAACTCTCAATAATCACTAGTTCTTTCAGTTCATCCAGGTCCCCTCTCTATTTAATTTGCTATCTTAGTGGAATTTTTTCAGATTTAACATGAAGTTCATAATGGAAAAATTTTCCCCTTACCGATAAAAACCGAAATAAAGACAGTCGCCAGACTTTTATTCGTCAAATACACACATCAAAAAAAGTTTTGCATCACCTCGGTTCCGAGAGTTCCGCAATCTGTAGAGAAAATTGGAACAGAGATCAACAAACATCATTTCCGCTGTTTTATTGCTCATGAAAACCACACATTTCATGTTGTACCACCATACAGTGAGACCTTCAGAGGAGGTGCATACAGCGAGAGCTTCAAAGGTAGTGGGCGAAATTGCTGTACACACCGGCACCTCAAATACTCAGTAGCACCTCCTCTTGCATTGATGCATACCGGTATTCATCGTGGCATACTATCCACAAGTTCATCAAGGCACTGTTGGTCCAGACTGTCCCACTCCTCAAAGGCGATTCGGCGTAGATCCCTCAGAGCGGTTGGTGGGTCACGTCGTCCATAAACAGCCCTTTTCAGTCTATTCCAAGCATGTTCGATAGGGTTCATGTCTGGAGAACATGGTGGCCACTCTAGTCGAGCGATGTTGTTATCCTGAAGGAAGTCATTCACAAGATGTGCACGGTGGGGGCGCGAACTGTCGTCCATTAAGAAGAATGACTCACCAATATGCTGCCGATATGGTTGCACTATCGGTCGGAGGATGGCATTCACGTGTCGTACAGCCGTTACGGCGCCTTCCATGACCACCAGCGGCGTACGGCGGCCCCAAATAATGCCACCCAAAAACAGCAGGGAACCTCCACCTTGCTGCGCTCACTGGACATTGTGTCTAAGGCGTTCAGCCTGATCGGGTTGCCTGTAAACACGTCTCTGACGATTGTCCGGTTGAAAGCATTAGGCGACTCTCATGGGTGAAAAGAACGTGATGCTAATCCGGAGCGGTCCATTCGGCATGTTTTTGGGCCCGTCTGGTGTCGTGGTTGCAAAGATGGACCTCGCCATGGACGTCGGAAGTGAAGTGTCACATCATGCAGCCTATTGCGCACAGTTTGATTCGTAACACGACGTCCTGTGGCTGCACGAAACACTTTATTCAACATGGTGGCGTTGCTGCCAGGGTTCCTCCTTGGGTGGCCTGAGTGAGGCATGTCATCACAGTTCCTGTCTCTCTGTATCTCCTCCATGTCCGGACAACATCGCTTTGGTTCACTCCAAAATGGTTCAAATGGCTCTGAGCTCTATGGGACTTAACATCTGAGGTCATCAGTCCCCTGGACTTAAAACTACTTAAACCTAACTAACGCAATGACATCACACACATCCATGCCCGAGGCAGGATTCGAACCTGCGACCATAGCAGTCGCGGGGTTCCGGAATGAAGCGCCTAGAACCGCTCGGTCACCGCGGCCGGCCGATAACATTTAACTTTGTATGAAGAACACTTCAATAAATACAATCTGTCCATCTTTCCGTTGCATAATACGTCTTTCTTTGGCTTTCTTGTTTGATTTTGGAACGGAACCAGAACAGACACCACTTAGATTTCGCTGCATGTAGGTCAGACTGTACTGTTCTTAATTTACGCTCAAAAATGAGAATGATAGGGCAGGCCTTTTTTCTGAGAAAAAAGGTGTTAAATGACAATGAAAACTCGTGGGAGCATCTGACGTTCTCCCAAGTATGGAACACTCGTCTGCTCGAATATACAGGGAGATTCGTTAGGATGCCCATAAAGAGTTGATAGAGGAATCAAGATACAACAACTTTGGAGTACGAACTTCAGTTTTTTACAAATAATCTTGAACCAATAAAAGCTCCGGTATGTCAAGAACAACGAGGATAATCATTAACAACGACCGTAAGTTAAGAGAAAATGTACTTCCAACTGCATTCAAGCGGGGTCCGTCTGTCCTCAACCCGTAAAGATCTTGTGTATCAGTTGATGTACTTACACATCTGCTCAATTCCAGGCATCGCGGGCACTGGATCGGAAAGGGAAGTCCAATTGCATGACCCCCCCCCCCCCCCCAACCCCCACAACCTACTCCTCTGATTTGACTCCTCTTGATAGACGAAGAAACACTTCTCGTCAGGATACTTTCTACATCTGATGAGTTTGATGTAATCCCTAGCGTACTTAGAGAGGACCAGCATTTTCTAAGAAGATATTATGCCTGTGTGGAACGTGATGGTCTCCACTCTGTACACTTCCTGCAGTGCACAATTTCGTTGAGTATACAGTACATCGTCTTTGCTGAACTTATGGCGCGTGTGAAATAATTCGCCTTGATGTTCCTGGCATTCAACCATATTCACTGCATCAGGATTACATCCAACACTGTAAGCACCTTCAGTTTATGCGCAACCTTTTAAATCACCTTGTACGTACAATATCTGATAAAGAGTATCTGGACACCTTATAGTGGAAATTAATGCGTGGTGTGTCCTGTCTTCGCCTTTGTGATACCTTGAAGTTTGCTGGGGAGAGTTTTAATCAGGTGTAGGAATGTCTGTAGATGGATGGATGGATGGATGGATGGATGGAGCTAAAGGGACCAAGCTACGACGTGTTCGGCCTCTCAATCCTTTGTGTGTCAAGGCGGGAATAGTCCTCAGAGAGGAAGGACACAAAATCATCCATCAACCCTTTCGTGTTCGAGACTGAATATATGTGGAGGAATGGCAGACCATTCTTCTTCAAGAGCCGAAACCAGAGATGATAGTAATATTGAACATTTCGGTCTGAAGAGAGGTCGACGTCCTAACTCATCCCAAAGGTGTTCTGTTGGGTTCAGGTTGGAACTCTGAGCATGACATTCCTTTTCGGCAAGGTTAGTGTACACAAAATATTACCATACAGGTTATGTTTGTAACAGGGTAGACTGACAGTCATTGTATCCGAACTGTTCCTCTACCATACATAGTAAACGATATTTTTGACTGTGTTAATATCCTTGAAATGTAGCCTTTCTTGAGGTAACCACGAAAAACACCCTCTATACTGAAAAGCCATCTCCTCCATTCTTCACTATTGGCACTATGGTAGGTAAAGTTCTACAGGCATTCGTCAAACCGACACACTTCTATCGGTTTGCCACTGGCTATAGCGTGAGTCATCACTCCAAATCGATCGTTTCCAGTCATCCACTGTCCGTGGCTTAGCAACGACTATAGAAATGTGTGACTTATGAGCTGCTGGACCATTATACTCCATTCTTTTTGTCTCCATACGCACAGTCAGTGCGCTTTCCATTTTAACTTGGGAGTGATTCCTTCCGCTAATTTCATGCGATTTTTTCAACTACCGTCCGCACTGTTCGAGGGTCCCTGTCCTTCAGCACATCAGGTCTGCCTCGTCTTGGGTTCGCTGTGATTGTTCCTTCGGGTTTTTACTTCACAATCACATAATCAACAATGGACTTGGGCAGCCATAGTAAGGTTGAAATATCCCTGTCTGATCTGTTACTCTGGCGACATCCAGTGATCAGCGCACGTTTGAAGCTCTCTTGACAGACTCATTCTGCTGGTTGCAGCTGTTGTAATGTCAACAGTATACTCCCCGCCTGCTTTTGCAGTGTCGAGCCCGCTTTCGTGAAATCTAGAGGTAAATTCCGCGTTTCATAGGAGTGCCCATATACTTTTGATCGGATAGTGTACATGCTCTTCTAATTGGATGGCAATTTTCTAAAATCGGGTAGTGGCATTAGAGGACCCTTCTTCGACATTCCCAAAATTACGGAGTTCGTGGCCAACTACTGAGGAGCTGATTTTGACGTGAAAGTGATATAAGCAACTGCTACGGAGAACACGTACAGTTCAACTATCACCGTCCAGCACTGAGCTGCTCCCGCGGCTGAGGAAGCCGCACCGACTGGACAACTAACAGAGGGGTTTGCTGGAGCGCCGGTGGTCCGGGCGGCCGTCCGTTTCCCACGCGGCTGTTATCTGCGGCTGAGCCAGGCCGGCGCCAGCGCGCTGGTCCTGTTCGTCTGGCCCTGGCCGCCTAGGGGTGGCCAGGGTGCGCCGCTGTCGCCTGGCGCCGGACACAGCCAGCACGTCGCACCAGTGACAAGTAAACAACGCCACACACTACAGCTCTGCCGGTGTGTTTCAGGCCCCTTCTCACTGACAGACGCATCTGAAACTGTACTTCTGTACACAGGTTCTTCCATGTATTGTAGTTTGAGACGTTCACAATATTTTGCGTGTAACGGGAGGCCAGAACATTAAGCGAAAGGAAGAGCAAGTGGCTGAGCAGCTTCCCTTGGTCTTCAAACCAGCACCGTCACTTATGTTTCACTTTATGTACCACTAACGTTCTTAGAAATACTCGTGTGTTACACTGAAATGGAAGTAAACACTAAAACAAGCGGAAATAAAATAAAACAAAACAGAGCACGTATATATTCACGTAGGGGGGGGGGGGGGGGATAAAGAAGTTGGAAGGAGCAAAGCAGAAATAAAACAGAGGAATTAGATCAGCAAAATCAATCTTCATTGATAGAAGAAAAATGCTTTGTTCAGACAACTTAAATATTCCCGGAATGAAATTTTCACTTTGCAGTGGAGTGTGCACTGATACGAAACTTCCTGGCAGATTAGAACAGCGTGCCGAGTTCGAGTCTCGATCCGACACACAGTTTTAATCTGCCAAGAAGTTTCAACATAAATACTGATGTGAGGAAAAAAGCGGTTAAGAGCTGTATTTGCAGCGTAGCATCGTGTTGCTGTGAAACATGGGCAACAGGCAACTGACGAAGAAAGGGCATTTAGGAGAACAATACAGAGAAGAAATCAGGAGTGGACTGATCCCATAATACGTCAGCGCCAGTACCTTGCAAATTTCAGCAGAGCGGTCTAGGCGCTGCAGTCACGGACTGTGCGGCTGGTCCCGGCGGAGGTTGGAGTCCTCCTTCGGGCATGGGTGTGTGTGTGTGTGTGTGTGTGTGTGTGTGTGTGTGTGTGTGTTTGTCCTTAGTATAATTTAGGTTACGTAGTGTGTAAGCTTAGGGATTGATGACCTTAGCAGTTATGTCCCATAAGATTTCACACACATTTCGACATTTTTGTAAATTTCCAAGAAGGAACATTACAACGGACACGAAGTAGACCGAAGCTACAAAATTTAAACAAACTGTACATAATCCAAAAGTCTATAACTATTCAGAAATGAAAAATTAGCTTCTAAAAAGATGCAGGTGAAGAGCTGCCAACAATCTGAAGCTCGATGGAGAAGAAGACACGTTGTGTACATAAAAATCTACGACACAATGTCCATAATCAGACGTCTAAATAATGTGTACTTCGTGTTTAATAGCCCACTGGTCGGAGTTTCGGGCTAAGACGAGCCGCCACAGACGTATCCAGGAAGAGTAAATACAGGACTACGTGAATCATTTTTAACGTTTATAGCTACCGAGTTATGACACCGACGTTGTTCTGTGTTTTAAAGGGGACTACGTACCTTTTCCTGTGGCGTTGGATACTGTCTACAACGATGTAATATGTTGCAACTGAGTTGCGTTTTCCCTTACGACTGCTACAACAGGGCAGGCGTTTGACGTGGGACGGGGAGACTGTGGTTCCACTTGTTACGTCGGCGAATCCTTCTTAGAAGGCTCTTTTCAATGGCACAGAAAAAATACATTAAAGAACAAGTCTGTATGATAATTTGCTAGCTATAAACATTAACAATTACTTGTGTATGTCAGAAAATTCGCTACGTTGTTCAATGTATTTTAGCAAAAATTCGAGGTAAATGTATTTACCAGTTATCGATATATTTACGGTGGAAAGTCTTGTGGTCTATCTCCATAGCTCAGTGACCAGAGTTTCTGGTTGCTGTATGAAAGACCCGGGTTCGATTATCGGTTCTACCAGTGTTTTTCGTTTGTGGGAGGACTGAACCGAGGTGCACTCAACCTCGGATGTCAGTTGAGGTAATACTTGACTGAGAAGTAGTGGCTGCAAGGTCAATGAAGTCAACAACGACCGGGAGAGCGATGTGCTGACCATCTGCTGCTCCATGCTGTTTCCAAATAACGTTTTGGCAGAGTGTGATACGGCGATCGGTCAGTTCCGATCGGCTCATCTGCGCCAGAACGCTGAGCACCCATCCATGTCTTACCTGCCTCATCCTGTAAGTGCTTTCAATTTTCTAACGGTTTACTGAAGCCAGTTGCCGATTTAGCAATTGAAAGTATCGTCCTTAAAACTTTAGGCAATCAAGGGCACAGAAGTCACTTTGAAACCAGTAAAAAGTATCCTCTGAGGAGAAATTCGATTAGCAACGCAGAAACCGAAAACGGTATTTCTTGTGTAGGAGGAAAGCCGTGATATACTTTAACAATGCAAACGAATATCAGACACTGGAATCCTTGACGAGAACCTATTCCAATCGAAGTGATTTAAGAAGGTACGATCTCACTTACTAATCGGGCAAGGAGATTCAAGGCTGATCCTTTGACAAGAAAAACCTCTTAAGTCTTCATCAACGGATGAAGTCGCTGTGTCCTGCCTATACCTGAATACTATTTATCAGTTTGCGAACCCTATATGAAGTCGGATTTATGGTGGAATGAAGGAAGATTCACGGACGAGTTGAGCTATTGATCAGATATTTGATTAGCCTTAAAATGCTGAGAACGTATGTTCAGAGACAAATAAAAATATTCTTTCTTTCTCATTAAATAATAACTTTTGGAATGAGAATAACCGGGCTTCTTCCGAGGTGTGCAAACAGTCATTCTTCCTACACGCTAACGGCGGGGTGAGGTAGGGGTCGGGCTGAGGGTAGAGAGTGCAGGGTGTTATTCGCAAAATCATAGGTTGTGTCGCTGAGCACCTGCCGTACGTTTTACTTCATTACCAAAGAATGTATGTGTGCGTGAATGGGAGAACTGTCGTAAGATTAATCTGTCAAGTCTTGTTTGTCAGCCGCTTGAGCACAGTTATGTACAGAACAGAAATAAAAAAAATGAAGAATTCTGCGCTTAGTAATGGAAGGCAGGCTGAAGGAAAAATCAGGAAATTCTCTTGATATTTACGGGCCTAGAGTAAGATTTCGACAAATGCAGGGTGGAATAACGTCTTTAAAATACTTAGAGGGCTGAGACTAAAGTATAGAGATGGACGAATAATCTACATTATCTACAGATTCTAAGTGGGCAGAAAAGGAAAGGAAGGTCAACACATACAAGCTAGGAAGCGTGTAAGGCGTTCAAGTTTGCGGCGAAGAAGCAATGAAAGAAGCGAAAAAATAGTAAGGAGAATAAGTGTGCAAGAGGAACAGATACTAAAGCTAAGGAAGAGTTAAAAGAACCGTTGAAAGATATGAACAGAATCTTAGCACAGTACGTACGTTAAGTAAAAGTAAACCAAACATTACTATGATGATGAGTAACAGGAAAGAGAATAGCAACTTCATTAACATCAAAATTAGAAACGACACAGCAGCGGATGAAGGGAGAGAATTCGATCTAGTAAGCAAGATTACACAGTTTGGCTGTATCAAGAGAGATATCACAAGTCGGTTGGCACAGGCGAATAAATAACACGCTATCCCTCTGTTGCGGCATGTCATATAGCGGTCAGACCATACGGACTGTGGAGAACAGTAGTACACAGCATAAGAATCTCAAGCGCTTACGACAATCGGGAAAATCTTCCACTACAGAGCATTACCTTGGTACCGGTCATCCTACAAAATATAACAATACACAGATTCTGGCGTGTACTTCACGCTACTGAAAGCCTCCTTTCTCCTTGGTCAAATAACTGAGCGACACTGTTAGCGCCACTTTCTTACCCTTTGTTAATTAATATTTCGTTGTCGACGATGTTTGTCATTGGTCATTTTTGGTTACATGGCGGCGCCAGTTGTTTCTGGTATATCTCGTCTTTATGTGTACGCAGTCTTTTGATTCTCGGTTAGCATGTCACCTATCATCGAGGGTTTAAGCTGCCATGCACAACGAGCTCTTGTTTAGTTTTTGTTTGAAAAAGATGGGCTGCTCATCTGCCGAAATATCGTCCTTGTCGAGATCGCATTCCCACAAGTTACAAATAGAGGTCTTGCGTGAATGCGCATATCCACATTAATAATTCCTTTGTTGTTTAAAGAATTTCAATGGCAGTGTCAATATTTCGATTTTCATCTATTTTTATTACATTCGAACGATAATAACATTTGTTTTAAGCCACTATTATCACCCTTTTAGAACGGAGTGTGCCGGCCGCGGTGGTCGTGCGGTTCTAGGCGCTCCAGTCCGGAGCCGCGCTGCTGCTACGGTCGCAGGTTCGAATCCTGCCTCGGGCATGGATGTGTGTGATGTCCTTAGGTTAGTTAGGTTTAATTAGTTCTAAGTTCTAGGGGACTGATGACCACAGCAGTTGAGTCCCATAGTGCTCAGAGCCATTTGAACCATTTTAGAACGGAGTGCCATTATATAGGGTTCAATGTACGGTGCCCTGAAAAGCGTAGCTGCGATGTTTACGTTAGCAAGACCCCTCTTCCTGGTTTTCCGTACTGTTACACCTACATTTTGTCTCCGTCGTATCAGCAGCTGTCTTACAAATCACTCATTCCCGTTTTGTTGACAGTAACAGATGTCATTTGCGCAGTTATAGAAAGCTGCCATAAAGCGACATGAAAGCTCTTCTAGGATTTGTCTTTGTCCATTGGTGCCTTCGCTTCATTATATGACTGCTGTTCTTTTATCATACGCCACAAAAGCCCGCATCTCGTGGTCGTGCGGTAGCGTTCTCGCTTCCCACGCCCGGGTTCCCGGGTTCGATTCCCGGCGGGGTCAGAGATTTTCTCTGCCTCGTGATGGCTGGGTGTTGTGTGCTGTCCTTAGGTTAGTTAGGTTTAAGTAGTTCTAAGTTCTAGGGGACTGATGACCATAGATGTGAAGTCCCATAGTGCTCAGAGCCATTTGATCCATTTTGATCATACGCCACAAAAAATATTCGGTAAAAAATCAAAGAATCTGTCAACACTGCGTTAAATATATTTACAAGTAGACAACGCAATGCTTATTACATTGTTACCTGTAGAAGGTTAACATGCTTTAACGTTATGGATAATTAACGTATGAGCGAAGTGACGCAAGTCTCAGCAGATTGCGTGAAGTAACAACTTGTAACACCACTTCATTTACCTTCCTAGTGTCGTGAAAATGTGTTTCATTAACCACGACTTAATGTTGTAACTTACGGAACCTATCAAGAATATGATAAGCTATACTGTATTACGATCTGGCCATCATCGACCGCTGCATTCTTAGTAGGTGGAATGTAAGTTATGAGTTACAACTTCAGCAGACAGATTAAGTCAATGTGCAATCCTATCGAAGTAGCTACGGCGTACGATACTGCTTAAAGTGGTTTACACAATTTTAATATCCACTAATGCGGATAAAAGACCTGTGGTTGCTCATAAGGTACTAGTAGACCCATCTCTGATGCTTCTTCTTATACGCTTATTCTTCAGTTTATAAGAAAGAAAAGAGCAGAGAACAACGTCAAACTGGTCGAAACTCTGATGTCTTGAAAGGAAAGAAACGAAAGTATATGTTTCTCTCTTATTTTTCGAGGTGTGGCCTGCTATTTAATTAAAGAAAACCTTTTTTTGTTGTGTATCGTTCGAGTTTTGCTTCGTTTTGTTTATGAAGCGTCTTGATTGCTTTGTGTATAACATAACTGTGTTACATATCGATTCAGGTAAGTTGCTATATTCCAGTATTCTTTTACCTCTTGTTAAACGAGAAACAACTTTTCAGAGCGCAGATTTCGTAAGATATAATTACTATTTACATCTACTTATGATTTTGTGATATTATTCCGTGTATGTCGGCCCTGGAGTTGAACTTTGTTGGCTTGCGTGCACCAGAATGTCCGATTTTCGGGTTTTTATAGTGAGCACAGAGAACCAACACACAGAGAGTGAATGTGAAATGTTAAACTGAAATGTGTGGGAAAATTCCGAAAACTGGACATGCTGCTGTATGGAGGCCAACTAAGTAGAATTCAAGGGTAACACATACAAAATAGTAGTATCACAAAAGCAACGTAGAACCAATTAGTAATTTAACGTTTCGGAAGTTGGGTTCCAAAGAATTGTTTCTTACCTACGAAGAGAATAAAAAAAATACCGCAGTATAGCAACTACCAAAACCAGTGCATCACACAATTATACGTCCTCACTGCTTCTTATTACCGTTTAGAAATCCTCGAAGCATCGTACATGATACTGGCACTAGTAATTTGTTGCAAGACACATGCGGCCACAAGATCTTTTGGGGGGACATCCCAAAAGTGGATGACAAATGTTGAACACGTTATGTCACTCGATGACGTGCCTCGTCGTATGTGCAGCCTATCGGTCTCTCGCACCCGTCCTCTCAACACAAGTTTACGTCGGTGTGGCTCCGGGACTACATGCGCAACTGCAGCACATGGGACCCAGCGTCCAGGTCTGGTGTCTGGCAGGGAGTTTGCATTGCGTTAGACAAATATGTTTTTGCACTGAGGTAGGTTTTATTATTTCATTTACATATCACGCTGGTTAATTGCGGAGTACAGTACAACAGAAACGAACTGCACTGCGTCACAAGTAAGTAAATATAACCTTCCGAATTGCATAGCTAGCAGTAAATGATACACATGTTCTTTACTAAATAAGATCTGTAAATGCAGTGAGGAAGGGACAAATGCCAAGAAACACAAAATCAGAACAGCTTTTGTTCTGTGACAGAGAGGAAAAAAATTTTGTAAATTCTATGTTCGCAACAGATGACATTTGCCAAACGATGTTCGGAAACAGAATAGCCTAGCGGAGCGATGTGCAGCACTGGCATCTACCAGCGAGGGTGACACCGACAAGCTCAGCCTCTGCACGTGCAGTGAGGTACGTCATCTGGTGACGTCACATGTTCAGAATTCTCATCCACGTTTGAGTTATTTCCCGACATTTGCGGCCCCGTGTGTCTCAAATTACTTGTCTCGGAGTCATTTTCGTCGCTATGGTGGTTTCTTAACGTTAATATGAATTACCCTGTATATATGTGACTGTAGGCTTTCCCGGCGTAAACTATTGATGAAGGTTTCTCGGGTCTCCAGCCGGGTGGTAGCGTTGATATCTCGCGACGTTTCGGGAAGTGTCATACTACCCATCTTCTGGCGTCGCGAGATATCAATGCTACCACCCGGCTGGAGACCCGAGAAACCTTCATCAATACCCTGTATATGTTAGAGGCCACTAAGAAGCTTCCTCAGTAAAAAGAGGCTGGAGGCGTGTGGCAAGAACAAAAAGTCTTTCATTTAGATGAATAGATAGCACACATCTCCAAAAAGAAAGAAAAAATAGAAACCATTAAGGAACGGTGGAAAAACATAGATCACGACGGTATCTCCATTCATTGAAAGATCTGTTCCAGCGTTCAGACTGTTGTTGTTGTTGTGGTCTTCAGTCCTGAGACTGGTTTGATGCAGCTCTCAATGCTACTCTATCCTGTGCAAGCTTCTTCATCTTCCAGTACCTACTGCAACCTACATCCTTCTGAATCTGCTTGTTGTATTCATCTCTTGGTCTCCCTCTACGATTTTTACCCTCCACACTGCCCTCCAATGCTAAATTTGTGATTCCCTAATGCCTCAGAACATGCCCTTAACAACCGGTCCCTTCTTCTTGTCAAGTTGTGCCGCAGACTCCTCTTTTCCCCAATTCTATTCAATACCTCCCCATTAGTTATGTGATCTACCCATCTAATCTTCAGCATTCTTCTGTAGCATCACATTTCGAAAGCTTCTATTCTCTTCTTGTCCAAACTATTTATCGTCCATGTTTCACTTCCATACATGGCTACACTCCATACAAATACTCTCAGAAACGACTTCCTGACAAATCTGTACTCGATGTTAACAAATTTCTCTTCTTCAGAAGCGCTTTCCTTGCCATTGCCATTCTACATTTGACTTCGACCCTCATCAGTTATTTTGCTCCCCAAATAGCAAAACTCCTTTACTACTTTAAGTGTCTCATTTCCTAATCTAATTCCCACAGCATCACCCGACTTCATGCGACTACATTACGTATCCTTGTTTTGCTTTGTTGATGTTCATCTTATACCCTCCTTTCAAGACACTGTCCATTCCGTTCAACTGGAAGTCCTTTGCTGTCTCTGACAGAATTACAATGTCATCAGCAAACCGCAAAGTTTTTGTTTCTTCTCCATGGGTTTTAATACCTTCACCAAATTTTTCTTTTCTTTCCTTTACTGCTTGCTCAATATACAGATTGAATAACATCGGAGAGAGGCTACAACCCTGTCTCACTCCCTTCCCAACCACTGCTTCCCTTTCGTGCCCCTTGACTCTTATAACTGCCATCTGGTTTCTGTACAAATTGTAAATAGCCTTTTGCTGCCTGTATTTTACCCCTGCCACCTTTAGAATTTGAAAGAGAGTATTCCAGTCAACATTGTCAAAAGCTTTCTCTAAGTCTACAAATGCTAGAAACGTAGGTAATCTAATGGAATGTTGGAAACCTTAAACCAGATACTTGGATCAGGATTTGAGAGCGCTAAAATTGTAGATATAAAAATAAGTTTTAATAGTTACGCCCACGGTGTCGACGTGTCCGGTTGGAGTAAAGGTAGGGCTATGCTCATAGGCGCTGCCTTTGTGCTCATCCCGCGCCTTACAAAGAAACGCCGGCCGGCCGGCGGCGCGGCCCGGACCGCGTGCTGTGCCGTGCTCGTGTACGTGGAGCGTGTGGCGTGTGGAGGGCCTTGTCGCGCCGTGTCGCCCCTTTCGGCTGGCGGAATGCGAGGAACCTGCTGGCGGCCATTAGCATGCGAGGTCGCCCATCATGCACTGCGCGCTGCCTCTTGCATACAGAGCCCACTGCCCACTGCCCGACGTCCAGTGGTCTTCTCGACGCAGTGGATGGCGGCACCTGCAGGGCAGCTGTGTCACCGCGAAGCGAGCGACCTGCTCCGAACACGCGAGGTAGCGTTTTGACTACTAGGTGCTCCTGGCGATGCCAGATGGCGTTGGCGACTAAGAGCGACGGCAGATATCCACTGACAAAATATCTCCGTCATACCAGTAGCTTACTTACTTCTCACTCATCCTTATTTTGTTGGCTGTAGCAGAAGTCAGTTACGCAATTACCGAAAGCTGCCATACCAAGCTTCGTACGAAGAACAGCTTGGCCGAACGCTACCGAGGTATACACTATCTGATAAAAGCATGCGGATATCATGGAAAAGATAAAACGAGGTGGAGAGTTGCGTGTTTTCAGTAGCGAAGTAGTAATAGTAGAATGAGTCTGTAGAAGAGCTGTGACTTCGAACGTTGCCGGTCGGAGTGGCCGAGCGGTTCTAGGCGCTACAGTCTCAAGCCGCTCGACCGCTGCGGTCGCAGGTTCGAATCCTGCCTTGGGCATGGATGTGTGTGATGCCCTTAGGTTTGTTAGGTTTAAGTAGTTCTAAGTTCTAGGCGACTGATGACCTCAGAAGTTAAGTCCCATAGTGCTCAGAGTCATTTGAACCATTTTTGAATTTCGAACGTTGACTACTGATTGGATGTGACATGGGAAGCAATTCTGTCAGGAACATTTCAATCAATCAAAAACTGGCGAAATCGACTGTTGGTGATGTGACTGTGAAGGAACAACCACAGCTATACTTAGACCAGACAGACCACATGTAGTGGCGGACAACGACCGGAGAATATTGTGAAGGGTTGTTGTAAAAAGTTTTATGAAATCAGAGGAAGAAATCACTCGAGAGTCACAAAGCTCTACTAGCAGCGCAGCTAGCACAATGGCTGTGCGAAGGGAGTTAAAAAGAACGGGCTGCAATGTCTGAATAGTTTCTGCATCAGTGTTACGCAACGCATGAGGTGCTGTAAAGAGCGCCACTACACGATTGATAACTAGAAACGAATCACTGGAAGTGATGAATCACGTTACACCCTGCGGAAATCCAATGGAAGGGTTTGAGTTTGGTAGCTGCCCAAAGAACGTTAACTGCCATCATACGTTCTGCCAATAGTGAAATATAGACGAGGTGGTGTTGCTATGTAGTGTAAAAAATTTGTGTAAGTTCTATAATCCCAAACTGCTGAGGTCATCGGTGCCTAGGCTTAAACACTACTTAATCTAACTTAACCTAACTTACGCTAAGGGCAACACACACACACACACACACACACACACACACACACACACACACACACACACATCCATGTGCGAGGGAGGATTCGAACCTCCGACGGGGGGAGCCGCGCGAAACTTGGCAAGGCGCCCTAGACCACACGTCTACCCCGCGCGGCCGGTATGGTGTGTATTTCGTGGTTGGGGTGACGCGACCTTACGGCGCTTGAGAAAAAGCTAAACGCGGAATGATACGAACACATTCTTCAGTACTGTGTACTGCATGCACTACTGGAACAGTTCGGAGACCATGATTGACTGAACATGACAATGAACCCTGTCATAAAGCAGCGTCTATGAGGCAATGGTTTACGGAAAATTACATTTCTGAAATGTACTGGCCCGCTCAGAATCCCTACCTGAAACCTTTGCGACGAGTTAGAATGTCCAAATCGCTTGAGACGCCAGCGTCCAATATCACGAGTTCTCTAGTTTTGACTCTTGAGGAACAGTGCGCTGCCATTGCTACACATGACATTCAGACACCTAAATGAAAATATCCCTAGCAGAGCACAACCACCATAAAGGCGAATGGTAGACGCACCCGAGAATAGCGTCCAGTAACAGGTGTGCGGCTAGCCGTGCTGTCTAACGCGCTGCTTCCCGAGCGGGAAGGCGTGCCGGTCCCCGGTACGAATCCGCCCGGCGGATTAGTGTCGAGGTCCGGTGTGCCGGCCAGCCTGTGGATGGTTTTTAAGGCCGTTTTCCATCTTCCTCGGCGAATGCTGGCTGGTTCCCCTTATTCCGCCTCAGTTACGCTATGTCGACGATTGCTGCGCAAACACTGTATCCACGTACGCATACACCATCATTACTCTACCACGCAAACATTGGGGTTACAGTCGTTTGGAACGAGACGTTCCCGGGGTGGGGGGTCCACTGGGGGACGAACCGCTGTGTCACACGAGGGTTTCGTAAGATATCTTCTTTGTCGATTGACTGTATTTGGCTTGTAGCCTACCAATGAATTTAATTCTGAATGCTTCTTTAGAGACGATTCAGCTTATGTGATTTTTCAATGTCATGTCCTTACTAACTTTATTATCCAGGTATTTATATGAGTTGACCGGCTCCAAACGCTACGTAGCCCGAGAAAGGCTTCTTACAAAGTTTCAAGCATACACTACAACCACCTACATATGGATCGCTGCCGTATGCATTATGAGGACAAGCTTACACTAGTTAATAGAACGTACAAATAAGTTACAGCAATTATTCTTTCTGTGCTCCATACTAGATAGAACAGGAAGAAGCCCTAATAACTAGCATAACGGGAATTACATCTGCCATGCACTTCCCAGAGGTTTGCAAAGTATGGATGCAAATACAGATATGAACTCAAGACAGCTTTGTGTCGAGAAGTGCAACCACCACTGCACCACTGGAATATTGCAAGATTGTTGCACTGGCTCTGACGAGTAGACAGATGAGAACAGCTGAAGAGGTTACAAGCAAGAGCGCCCAATCATTGTCGAGAACAGATTCCTGAAAGCTGTGTGCAGAATGTAGTTGAAGTTCGCCGTTTACCGCTGACACCATACTACAGACAGACATGCGTGGCGTAGAACAAGAGTCAAATGAGACAATGAGTAGCGTTCCGTGAGGCTCAACGATGAGTCCCTCTTCTGCTTGTGACAGATCGACGCTAACATGCCCATCGAAGACCTTTTGAAAGGTCAGAAGAAGTAATGACTTTCGAGTATCCCTCCTCTCCAAATCCTGTAATTATCGTGTGGGGACCTGCTGGGCTTTACAACAAAATTTATTTTCTAATTGCTGAAGGGTGGCTGATTACTAGCCAATATCTGTCAGTACTAAGAAACAGAATTTCTGAGGATTGGAAGAAAGGAATTATAGTCCCGATCTTCAAGAAAGGGGATAAAAGGAGATGTGAGAACTACAGAGGAATCACCCTGCTATGCCACTGTGGAAAAATCTATGAAAAGATCCTGGAGAAGAGAATAAGAAGCAGTATTGAAAGTAGACTGCAAGAGGAGCAGTACGGTTTCAGACCGGGAAGAACAACAACGGACCTCATATTTGCGGTAAGGCAACTCCAGGAAAGGCACTATGAGTACGGGAAGGACTTAATCATGGCCTTTTTGGATATTGAGAAGGCGTATGACAGTATCTGTAGGGACAAGCTCTGGGATGTGCTGAACGCAAAAGGGATAGATGAAGAGATAACACGAAAAGTCAGAAAAATGTATGAGGGAAGTGAGAGTTGTGTGAAAGTGGGGAGGGAACGTACTGCATGGTTCAAGCTGGAAAATGGGCTGCGACAGGGAAGTGCACTTTCGCCTTTATTGTTTATTATTGTTATGGATGAAATCCTACAGCAAGTATCAGATGCAATTGGAGATCATAAAATGAAAGCAGTGCTTTTTGCCGATGACCTGATGTTATGGGGAAATTGCAAGAAGGAGGTGCAAAAGCAGTTAGATGCATGGGAGGCAACGGCAGCACAATATGGAATGCATTTCTCTGCAAAGAAAAGTGAAATAATCGTCACAACAAGGAAGAAGAATAGGCCAAATGTGGATATAACTTGTGGAGGGGAAAAACTACAAGTGGTAGAGAACTTCAAGTACCTGGGAAGCGTGATTGAAAGTAAGGGGGGAAACGCAATGGAAATAAATGAAAGGTGCATAAAAGCAGGGCATTTCTACAAATGCATTAGGGGGCTTATTTGGAGCAAGGAGGTGCCACAGAAATCCAAGGGAATTATATACCGAACCTACTTTGTCCCCATATTGGCATACGGAAGTGAGACATGGGTAATGCACAAAAGCGACAAAAGTAGAATACAGGCTAGTGAAATGAAGTTCCAGAGGAGCAGGTTGGGTGTAACAAGACGAGACAGATTGCGAAATGTGTATGTAAGGGAAAGATAAAGGAGGAACCAGTACAGGACAGGATATAAAAATCAAGACTGCAGTGGTATGGACACATGAAGAGAATGGATGAGGGAAGAATTCCAAAGAGGATGTTTGATCTGCAACTGGAGGGGAAGAGGCCCAGAGGAAGACCAAGAGATAGATGGGTGAAGGGAGTGAAGGAATGTGTGATGAGAAGAGGAGAGAACTGGACGAAGGTGGAAGAGGGGGAATGGTGGAAAGACAGAACGCGTTGTGGAATGTACGAATCAGTGGGTAGTAGACTGTTGCGTCACCCACAGAGCACGTCTGGGATGCAACGGAAAGACGTCGGCTGCTACACAGTTCCGCAGGCTGAACCGAGAACTCTGAGGTACAAATCTTCAATTGCTGACAAAATAAATCTACATAGTCTCATTAGGTTTGCTGCCGGATCCTAAAATCGAAATGATTCGACAATTCGACGGAGAACGCCTTCGTCGCTGCTTCTGCTGCTGTGGAGTTCCGCTGATGCCAAGCCGGCAAACCGTCGTCATATATAGACCTCCGTATCGTAGACGCGCATGCCCCGCCCATCACGATTGCTGCCCTCAAAGACTATGCTGGAGGCGCCGCCCTTAGTAGAACACCGATGGTAACGATGTATCACACTCTAAGACTATTTTCAAACACTCAGGCTGGTCGCACCGAAGAGCACGTTGTAGTTTGATGCGGGATGGTGCAGGGTTTCACGCCGTGTTTAGAGGATAACAATTGTCTGTTAATCAAATTGTCTGTCAAGCTAATTTCAGTTGCCTCTTTATGAAAACTGTTCCAAAAACTGGAAGTGCTGGCAACTATCGTGGTCTTGTCGAATTTCATCCCGTGTCTCCCGTTTACGGAGTGTTCTGCTACCGACGATTTATCATGAACTGTGCACCGTGCGCTTCAAGGCGCTTCAGTCTGGAACCGCGTGACCGCTACGGTCGCAGGTTCGAATCTTGCCTAGGGCATGGATGTGTGTGATGTCCTTAGGTTAGTTAGGTTTAAGTAGTTCTAAGTTCTAGGGTACTGATGTCCACAGATGTTAAGTCCCATAGTGCTCAGAGCCACTTGAACCATTTGAACTGTGTACATCGAACGGCCGCTATAACCTTTCCCACACTGACAAGGAATTTTATTTGCACCTGACTTCCTGAGCCACGAATTGCCTTTCACACAGCCCAGTAGTTCCCCGATCTTGAAAGGTGGACGTAAGACACTCTTAACGTCAAAGCTCCCCAGTTGTACATGAAGAGGAGCGTAGATATCTGGTCTTTATTCGTTATGCTGGGACCATATCGTTTAAGATTAGAAGAATGGCGGAGAGATTCATCGCCGAAATATGGAATCATGTTGATTTTAGGATCATGTAGCAAACACGAGGGAACTATCAAGCGGACGAAGCCACGTTAAATAAATCTGCGTGGTGTTGGTGTAACCCTCTACGGCGAATAGCGAGCAGTTCAATAAAAGAGCCTGGTTACGCTTATTTGTGTACTGCAGATTCATTTAAATTGACGCTGCTACTACTACTACTACTACTGCTGCTGCTACTGGTCTAGAATCAGATTGGGACCAACAGGCTTCCTGGAACGTGCATGGGAGCGCTAATTTTGCCGAGGAACAGGAGCCGCCTGGAACAGCCTGCTGCGCCTACAGCAGCGGAGGCAGTGACCGCTGGAGCGACGCGTGTTAGCAGCAGCTAGCAGCTCGCAGCGAGCAGTCCTAGGCAGCGTGATTAGTGAGGTGGTCCGGTGGGCGTGGGCGTAGGCGCGCCCGAGGTCGCCTCATTTCGCGCCGCCGCTCGCAGCGAACTCGCCCAAACTAAAACGACCGCTCACTCGTTATTCCCAGCCCACCGCGAGCCGTAATTAAAGGCTCAAAGAACAAGTACGCGGATAACAAATTGATCACAACTTTGAGTTTCGAGAGGGAGGAGATTTCTGTCGTCGCGACGCAATTATTTAAATTTCCAAACTTTGTGAATTAGGGAAGTTCTGTCTGCGGCTTCTTTTTCTCTTATTCAGTGGAAGAGTGAAGACACCCACTTCTTCCTCCTACTCATCCCCCGCTCTCTCTCTCTCTCTCTCTCTCTCTCTCTCTCTCTCTCTCTCTCTCTCTCTCTCTCTCTCTCTCTCCTTTCTCCCCTCCACCGCCCGCCCCCTTTTTCGCGCACACGCGTCTGAAGATCTTTAATCTTCTTAGCGACGAGATCACATCGCTTGAGGTAGTTACGTTTCATGGAACTACTGGATCACTGGCCGAGCAGAGTCTCGGTATTTAAATATTTCCCATAGATCTTTTCTGGTGTTCTGCAAAATATTTATTTGATCACGAACCGGCTCTTAGCTTGCTGAATATCGCACCCCTGGTGAACTAACGGCTTACACAAATATTCCTGACTGGAACACATACAGAAGGTACATAACGTTCATATAGGAAAGAAATGTCGAAACCGTTACATTCAACAACAGACAAAAAATAAAATTGAATTTACTTTTGTAATCTAACAGGGCGCATAGTCGAAACTTAATTAAACAAAGGGTGTAAAGATACTGTTTCGTCATTTGGAAGTAAGCTGCCACATATATATATATATATATATATATATATATATATATATATATATATATGTGTGTGTGTGTGTGTGTGGCGCCAACTGTAAATAAGTAGTGTACTGCTGTTAATGATATTCCGATATTGATAATAACAAAAATTAGGTGTTGTGAGCAAATGATGACGCGATAATTATTCCTTTTTTCCAAGTTTTTTCCAAGTTTGTTTGGTGCCAAACACTGCAGCCAACAACATTCTAAAATACATACACATCGTAAGATTCAGTATTTGTTTCGTTTTAACTTTTAAATCTTAGCCGCTTGAAAGTATGAGGCGAAGTACCAACACAGTCCTGACAAGTGCAGCGGTGGCATTTGTCTTTGAGATATTCTCACTGAGAGGAGAGGAGGGGGAGGGAGGATAAAATTCGTTAACCATATGGGCCAAATACGGAGATGAAACCTGTTATCTGTTCAGAGCTCAGCTTCTTAAAGCTCGTTGGAGGAACACAAACCTGCTGGGGTACAGCCTACGATTCTTCCAAATACCTGTTATGGATATTCATAAAATCAATATTCTTCACCCCTCCCTCAGTGAAACCTAGTAGGAAATAACTGTTGCAGTGCTCTTATAATGGCGACATGTCAGCAGTAGATGAAAGAAAGTGGAAACCAGCAGCAAGCAGTGAGTTATCGGTCTCCACACATATTTAATGTGGTCAGTAAGGTGGCACATTTATTACTCATGTCGAGGTCGACAATATATCACAAATATTCGATCAAAACTGCTTTTCACAATACCTGCTTTTCTACATAAACCATAGAAAAATGCAGTACTACAGTAACAATAGGTGCTGCGATCACATACAACTCGCATGTTCAGTCTTCCGATGTTTAACGTCGCCACCTTTCTCCCTAGGAAATACCAGTAAGTAGAATGTTAATTTTGAAACTATAGCAAAAATATTCCTTTACAAGCACTTCATTACGCTTTGCTCTTACACACTGTATATGCGACTCCATAGGACAGGTTCAGGCTTGGGGGAAAGCACCATCGCTCAAAGATGAGACCAGGTTTAGTCACTTCCAGATTTTGAGGAGGTGCCACCACGGAGAAGCTTATCTGCACCAACTAAGGCCACAGAAACTCGTCTTTTGACATTGCGTCAACTTGTACCATTACTGGAATTAGATGAAGAGCAGTGAACTTTCTTCAACATTGTATTGTAAATGAACGCAGAACGCTAACACAATTTTGGAAATAGTCCTTGGGAAATAGGGAAGTGCAACGCAATGAACAAATAGGTCTCCTCGAAAATCGTGGAATGAGGTAAATTGTAAGCCGCGGTAATACAACATGTACAAGCATTCTGCACAAAAATAAAATCGAGCAACAAGATCTACAATAAATCACGAATTTGAATGAATATGTGTGTGATCGTGGAGTACTTTTACGAGGTGCATTCAAGTTCTAAGGCCTCCGATTTTTTTCTCCGGACTGGAAAGAGATAGAAACATGCGCATTGTTTTAAAGTGAGGCCGCGTTCATTGTCAATACGTCCCAGAGATGGCACTACCGTACGGCAGATGGATTTTTACCGCCAGCGGTGAGAATGAGAACTGTTTTAAATACTTAAAATGGCGACGTTTCCCTTACTTGAACAGCTTGCAATCATTCGTTTTCTGAATTTGCGTGGTGTGAAACCAATTGAAATACGACAGTTGAAGGAGACATGTGATGATGGAGTCATGGATGTGTCGAAAGTACGTTCGTGGGTGCGACAGTTTAATGAAGGCAGAACATCGTGTGACAACAAACCGAAACAACCTCGGGCTCACACAAGCCAGTCTGACGACATGATCGAGAAAGTAGAGAGAATTGTTTCAGGGGATCGCCGAATGACCGTAGACCAGATCGCCTCCAGAGCTGGCATTTCTGTGGGTTCTGTGCACACAATCCTGCATGACGACCTGAAAATGAGAGAAATGTCATCCAGGTGGGTGCCACGAATGCTGACGGACGACCACATGGCTGCCCGTGTGGCATGTTGCCAAGCAATGTTGACGCGCAATGACAGCACGAATGGGACTTTCTTTTCATCGGTTGTGACAATGGATGAGATGTGGATGCCATTTTTCAATCCAGAAACAAAGCGCCAGTCAGCTCAATGGAAGCACACAGATTCACCGCCACCAAAAACATTTCGGGTAACCGCCAGTGCTGAAAAAATGATGGTGTCCATGTTCTGGGACAGCGAGGGCGTAATCCTTACCCATTGCGTTCCAAAGGGCACTACGGTAACAGGTGCATCCTACGAAAATGTTTTGAAGAACGAATTCCTTCCTGCACTGTAACAAAAACGTCCGGGAAGGGCTGCGCGTGCTGTTTCACCAAGACAACGCACCCGCACATCGAGCTAACGTTACGCAATAGTTTCTTCGTGATAACAACTTTGAAGTGATTCCTCATGCTCCCTACTCACCTGGCCTGGCTCCTAGTGACTTTTGGCTTTTTCCAACAATGAAAGACACTCTCCGTGGCCGCACATTCACCAGCCGTGCTGCTATTGCCTCAGCGATTTTCCAGTGGTCAAAACAGACTCCTAAAGAAGCCTTCGCCGCTGCCATGGCATCATGGCGTCAGCGTTGTGAAAAATGTGTACGTCTGCAGGGCGATTACGTCGAGAAGTAACGCCAGTTTCATCGATTTGGGGTAAGTAGTTAATTAGAAAAAAAATCGGAGGCCTTAGAACTTGAATGCACCTCGTACAACAGGCATCACGATCCATTTCCGTAGTTATTTGTCGATTACTACTTTGTAACACTAAAGAATTAGATACTACATGATCTTATAGTCGCCGACTGGCACGTCAAGGAAACTGGACATCCAGCTATTCTTATTTCAGAAGATGGAAGGATATAAATGTTGAATGGAGGCAGTATGTTCAAGCATGGAAGAGACTTTAGTTTGTCCATTGTGCCTGAGGTATGGTCGCTTTCGAGGCTAAGTCTCGTTGATAACAGTCGTAATTATCCATGATACACTGCACTCTAGCTTGCGCATTGTAAAACTACATATAGGGGATACTTCAATGGTTCAATCTCGGCAATCAAACTCCTGACTGTACCTTACCTTTACGCACAACCGGTTTCAAGCTTCAGTCTCTTTCTAAGTACAGTATTAAGACAAGTGGTGCATGCGAGGCGCGCTGGTTAAACTTAATTCCCGTTGATCCGATACTGTACCTGAGAACGAGCGTGAAGCTTGAAACTGGTTATATGCAGAGGAATGCCAAAAAAATTTTAACAGTCGAGGTGAAATCAATCCTATATTTCCTGCTTGAAGTCAGCACGACTGATGAACTAAAACCGAATAAAATGATGAAATCAGATGTTAGCCTAAGTTTCCTGTCCATTTGAGGATTGTAAACAATCCACAATCAAAGTTCGCCACTGCCTAATTAAAAGGCGAGATATAGATCTATGTATACAAAGATCTAGCTGCTAAGACTATCTCACAATTAGCAAGTCACCACTGCCGTAAACAAGTGCGAAACGTACACGTCGCCTGTCAATATTTGCGTGTAGAGACTACTAACAGTCCGTCAATATTTAAGCACGTTGGCTGCTGATTGTTGCCACTTAGTATGCGCATCGCAGAAGCGACAAGCAAATTACGGAGAACAGGTCTCAGGACTGGCGGCGTTACGGTACGCCACCTGCCTTCAAAATACTCTCGCACTGCACGCGAGGACCCATGTACTGGAGGTGCCACCAAATCATTCAATTACAGCCGCTTTGCCCACGGGTAAACTGTGTATACGGCCGTTTGATGTTCGGGAGGCATCATTGCAGCCGCACAGTAAACAGCGATGGGAGAATGTGATGAGTGAACGAGAGTGACGGGTGGACGGAAGTGTTGTACAAATACACTACTGACCATTAAAATTGCTACACCAAGAAGAAATGCAGATCATAAACAGGTATTCATTGGACAAATATATTATACTATAACTGACATGTCGTTACATTTTCACGCAATTGGGGTGCATAGATCCTGCGAAATCAGTACCCTGAACAACCACCTCTGGCCGTAATAACGCTTGGGCAGTGAATCAAGCAGAGCTTGGATGGCGTGTACAGGTACAGCTGCCCATGCAGCTTTAACACGATACCGCAGTTCATCAAGAGCAGTGACTGGCGTATTGTGACGAGCCAGTTGCTCGGCCACCATTGACCAGACGTTTTCAATTGGTGAGAGATCTGGAGAATGTGCTGGCCAGGGCAGCAGTCGAACATTTTCTATATCCAGAAAGGCCCGCACAGGACCTGCAACATGCGGTCGTGCATTATCCTTCTGAAATGTAGGGTTTCGCAGCCATCGAATGAAGGATAGAGCCACGGGTCGTAACACATCTGAAATGTAACGTCCACTTTTCAAAGTGCCGTCAATGCGAACAAGAGGTGACCGAGACGTGTAACCAATGGCACCCCATACCATCACGCCGGGTGATACGCCAGTATGGCGATGACGAATACACGCATCCAATGTGCGTTCACCGTGATGTCGCCAAACAGGGATGCGACCATCATGATGCTGTAAACAGAACCTGGATTCATCCGAAAAAAAAAATGACGTTTTGCAATTTGTACACCCAGGTTCGTCGTTGAGTACACCTTCGCAGGCGCTCCTGTCTGTGATGCAGCGCCAAGGGTAACCGCAGCCATGGTCTCCGAGCTGATAGTCCATGCTGCTGCAAACGTCGTCGAACTGTTCGTCCAGATGGTTGTTGTCTTGCAAACGTCCCCATCTGTTGACTAAGGGATCGAGAGGTGGCTGCACGATCCGTTACAGCCGTGCGGATAAGATGCCTGTCATCTCGACTGCTAGTGATACGATCACAGCGTTCGGTATTACCCTCCTCAACCCAGCGATTCCATATTCTGCTAACAGTAATTGGATGTCGACCAACGCGAGCAGCAATGCCGCGATACGATAAACCGCTATCGCGATAGGCTACAATCCGACCTTTATCGAAGTCGGAAGCGTGATGGTACGCATTTCTCTCCCTTGCACGAGGCATCACAACAACGTTTCACCGGGCAACGCCGGTCAACTGTTATTTGTGTATGAGAAATTGGTTGGAAACTCTCCTCATGTCAGCACGTTGTAGGTGTCGCCACCGGCGCCAACCTTGTGTGAATGCTCTGAAAAGCTTATCATTTGCGTATCACAGCATCTTCTTCCTGTCGGTTAAATGTCGCGTCTGTAGCACGTCATCTTCGTGGTGTAGCAATTTTAATGGGCAGTAGTGTAGTTTTCTGCTGAGGGTAGAGTCCTGGACAAAGACTTCTGAATAAAGAGAAGGAAGCATGTGAAAAGCACGACGCTACAGGTGCGTATTGCATCAGTTGCCAGGTATGTGGGGCAGACTGGCAGGGGGTTTGGTATAAGGTACCGACAACACCAGCGTCCGAGGAATTCGAAGTCTGGTTTAGGTAGCCACTAAAGTGATTCTGCACACGCCGTAACAGTTGTAGCTAACAATCCAAGATCTACACAGAGAAGTAAAGGGCCAGACCTTAAACCTTCTGAAAGAGATTGAAATTATGCGGAGTCTAAAGCTATACTCCCAACACACCTTTAACAGTTAGGTTGGGTTAAGGCATTACAATATAAGGTCGAACTTTGATTGCCTTTCAAGGACATAATGTCATAGTTGTTCGAATTCTTGGTTATTTATAATTATCAATTATCAAGTCCATTAGAATGGGCTTGTTGTTATACGCTCTTGCGTCTGATCTATTTGGTTTTAACGATTTTTACGTAGAGGTATTTTATAGATTATATGGTTATGCAGTGTAACGGGAGCCTCAGTCATTCCAATGAGATTTGGATAAGTGCGAAAGTGTTAGTAATTTTCGCAGCTGTGTGTACTGCGGCGTTAGTGCCCTCTGTGGCACACATTAGCAGTGTGTCCCTGTACGCCGAGGCGGTCGGAGGATTGCTGTCAAATGGTTCAAAATGGTTCAAATGGCTCTGAGCACTATGGGACTTAACAGCTGTGGTCAGCAGTCCCCTAGAACTTAGAACTACTTAAACCTAACCAACCTAAGGACATCACACACACCCATGCCCGAGGCAGGATTCGAACCTGCGACCGTAGCAGTCGCGCGGTTCCGGAATGCGCGCCTAGAACCGCGAGACCACCGCGGCCGGCGATTGCTGTCCGCACCCTTCTTGGTATGAAGCGAATTTTCTTAATTACGAACTTTCAGTGTTTCTACCTGAAGCTTTTATCTTTTCTTGTTTTCTTATTTTGCTGTTTCATTATAAGATAGCTTTCAACATGACAATTTTTCAATGGTCACTGTGTACTATGACGTCCTGTTTGGCTGGTAAATATTATTTTATTTTGAGAAGGTTGAGTCCGCCTCCTTTCCGTATCTGGGGTGAAATGTTTTGCCGTATTGGATGTCACACTGCATAGATTATTGGGATAGGTATCCGTTTTTTTTTTTTTGTTTTTTTTTTTTTTTTAAAATCAGAATGTCGATTATATATTTATTTTGTAGATGTACATCTGAAGATGTGATTTGAAATTACGAAACCGGTAGTGTTCCTGTAAAAGTTCATATACAGTTGAAAGCGGGTTATTTCGGAAACCTGGAAGTGGTGTTGATGTTAGACGCGGATCGAGAAGGGGGGGGGGGGGGTCCCATGATATCCTCCCACCTCCAAACAACATGTAGACTGTCATAACTGGACGTATCTGTCCGAAGATGTTATCCGGGATCCTTATTTATACAAAACAGGCTTATTTTCCGTTTGTCGACCGTCGTTTTTATTTTGAAATGACTGGTTTCGGGCAATGTCCCCCACCTTCACATCATACCTCGTTGTTACAATGTAACCAGTCTTAACGGAATCATTACTTCAGAATATGACAGTGGACTGATAGTTCTGTTAAGGTTAGTTGCTCTGTAACTACGAGATATGATGTGAACATGGGCGACATTGCCCGAAACTGGTCCTTTCGGACTTCAAACAGAGATCGACAAACAGAGAACAAGCCTTTTTTATTTGAGAAGCTGCATCTATTTTTTCACATAAATGAGTTTCCAAATTTCACAGCTAACAAGGAATTCTAGAAATTGCAAACTATGTTGAGCAACGGGTACTTTTCAACTGCATAAGAGTGTGTCTGTCCACGAGGGTGGGAGTTCTGTATGACCTGTATTACTTATATTTCAGCCAGGTGAAGACAGTTATTCGAAAATTTTCAACAGCAAATAAGAGACCATTTCTGCGTTCACAGATGGAACTGGAAAACCACAGAAAGTTGCCTAGGAGAGACAGAACGGGAAAGATAAAAAAAGGGGGGAAAAAAAGGACAGTGATAGGCTGACTTCCCAAATGCAGGCGGAAATCACTATAAGAAATAGCATACACGTCTTTTATGTGCAAGCATGTCTATAGACCGGCGTTGATAATCTTAGTGCTCACGAGAGGAAGGCTTCAAACACTGTCTACCGATCGGCCCACATATGATAGGTCGCTTGTATACAACCTACAATGAATGACTTTTGAGATATTTTGGTTCAGCACCTTCCCAGTTTTGAGAAAACCGCCCTTAAAGTTCATGACATACAATCGACTTAGAATTGAGGGAATCCATAGATAATTGAAACTGAGCACTTTTCACCATCGTATAAGAGGTGAGCAAACACTTTTGTTCCTAGAAACCGAGGAAAGAAATGTTAAGACTGCCCCTAACGCATCCATAAGGTACACGCTGGTGAACGAGAGCGTCGCTGGCGTAGCGAACAAGTCACTTGGCTAGGGGGCAGGGAACCCTCGTTCGATTCTCAAACGAATTCTGCATTTTTTAAAATTGTACATTGCATATAGAAGTTGATAGGAATAGGAAGGTTAATAAGGTAAGTAAACCAAGAACGAATAAAAACATGGTAGACAAAAATTTTTAACGACTTTGATTAGTAAAAGAAATTAAGATTTTAAGCTTTGCTGAATGAAAACAGCTCAGAATAAAACTGCTGAGAATTTGTTACGAGTGACCTCAGACAGCCAACAGCGCTATGGTTGTTTGCAGTCAGGCGCGTGACAGAATTTTAGTTTGAGGCTTCAAAATTGCAATGTTCTTTTCTGAAAAGTCGGAGCGAATTGCCCAACCTAACGGATGCAATAGCGATTCGTAGCATAATTCGTGATCAACTGTCAGCACCGATTTTTCAGGCGATGGCATCGTATGTATGGTACGCATAAAAATGCAATCCCTAAAAAACATTTTAAATGTAAGCCACGTCTGTTTTTCGCCGAATCTTCTAGAGGATCAATAAAGTTGCGCGAAAATTGTATTTATTAGATGTTCTTGATGCGGAAAGTAAATTTGTTTCCACTGTCTATATGCCACGTACCATCCATGTAGTTGTTCCAAGGAAGCTGAAGACACATAACAGAGTGAGTGAAAAGCTGTTGTAAGGCGACCAGGATAAATTTTAAGGTTTTAATTCCTTACTAGTCAAAGTCGTTTGAGAAATTTGCCTACCTTGTTATTATTCGTCATTGTTTTGCTTGCGTTATTAACCTTCGTATTCCTACCAAATTCGATACCAAAAAATGTAATAAAAACAGAACTCGTCTGGAAATCGAACACATGTTATCCGCTATCCAGCCAAATGCTTTGGTCGCTACGGCAGCGGCGCTTTCGTCAGTTTACCCCTCTATTTCTAAGAAAACACGTGTTTGCAAATATGATGATGAAAAATAGTCGGTTTTCAATTACCTGTCAGCTCTGTCTATTTTGAGTCGATTGAGCATACTGAACTTTACTGGTGGTTGTCTCGGAAATATGAAGGTGCCGAGCTAAAATATTTTGAAGTCTTTCATTTTAGGTTTTGCACACAAGCGACGTGCCAGATACGAGCCGAATCGGGTGGCCTTGGCTGAGGCCTTACCCTTGTCAGTGTCATACTGATAATGGTGAGTTTACAGTGCTTCAAGTTTTTGGAAAAAGGCTTCTCAAATGCTTTACATTTCTGAATTAGAATTTCTTGGACATTATGCTAAAGCGATGTACTAAGCACCGATGTAAACAGATTATTATTGTATTCAAGTATTTAATGTAGTATATTATTATTATTTCTTTCCTTTCTCAGACGTTATGTCTGGTTAAAAATGGAAAGTGACGCGGACCTTGATCAAGCGTGACTTCCTTTTAACTGTACGGTATACGTTACATTGCATTTAGGAACTTTCAGGTAATTGAACATGTATCAACAACTACAGATTTCTGTAGTTGTATATATACGTTTGGCTGTAGCTGTATTGCGTTGATGTACTGGTAGATATTGCTTGGTATGACTCCTGTAGTTGATAGTAGAATTGGTATAATGTCAACTTTATCCTGATGCCACATGTCCCTGACTTCCTCAGCCAGTTGGATGTATTTTTCAATTTTTTCTCCTGTTTTCTTCTGTATATTTGTTGTATTGGGTATGGATATTTCGATTAGTTGTGTTAATTTCTTCTTTTTATTGGTGAGTATGATGTCAGGTTTGTTATGTGGTGTTGTTTTATCAGTTTTAATGGTTCTGTTCCAGTATAACTTGTATTCATCATTCTCCAGTACATTTTGTGGTGCATACTTGTATGTGGGAACGTGTTGTTTTATTAGTTTATGTTGTATGGCAAGTTGTTGATGTATTATTTTTGCTACATTGTCATGTCTTCTGGGGTATTCTGTATTTGCTGGTATTGTACATCTGCTTGTTATGTGATCTACTGTTTCTATTTGTTGTTTGCAAAGTCTGCATTTATCTGTTGTGGTATTGGGATCTCTAATAATATGTTTGCTGTAATATCTGGTGTTTATTGTTTGATCCTGTATTGCAATCATGAATCGTTCCGTCTCACTGTATATATTGCATTTTCTTAGCCATGTGTTGGATGCGTCTTGATCGATGTGTGGCTGTGTTAGATGATACGGGTGCTTGCCATGTAGTGTTTTCTTTTTCCAATTTACTTTCTTCTTATCTGTTGATGTTACGTGATCGAGAGGGTTGTAGAAGTGGTTATGAAATTGCAGTGGTGTAGCCGATGTATTTATATGAGTGATTGTCTTGTGTATTTCGCTAGTTTCTGCTCGTTCTAGAAAGAATTTTCTTAAATTGTCTACCTGTCCATAATGTAGGTTTTTTATGTCGATAAATCCCCTTCCTCCTACCTTTCTGCTTAATGTGAATCTTTCTGTTGCTGAATGTATGTGATGTATTCTACATTTGTGGCATTGTGATCGTGTAAGTGTATTGAGTGCTTCTAGGCCTGTTTTACTCCATTTCACTACTCCAAATGGGTAGGTCAATATTGGTATAGCATAAGTATTTATAGCTTTTGTCTTGTTTCTTGCTGTCAATTCTGTTTTCAGTATTTTTGTTAGTCTTTGTCTATATTTTTCTTTTAGTTCTTCTTTAATATTTGTATTGTCTATTCCTATTTTTTGTTTGTATCCTAGATATTTATAGGCATCTGCTTTTCCACCGCTTCTATGCAGTCGCTGTGGTTATCCAATGTGTAATCTTCTTGTTTAGTGTGTTTTCCCTTGACTATGCTATTTTTCTTACATTTGTCTGTTCCAAAAGCCATATTTATATCATTGCTGAATACTTCTGTTATCTTTAGTAATTGGTTGAGTTGTTGATTTGTTGCTGCCAGTAGTTTTAGATCATCCATGTATAGCAAATGTGTGATTTTGTGTGGGTATGTTCCAGTAATATTGTATCTATAATTTGTATTATTTAGCATGTTGGATAGTGGGTTCAGAGCAAGGCAGAACCAGAAAGGACTTAATTTGTCTCCTTGGTATATTCCACACTTAATCTGTATTAGATGTGATGTGATATTATTTGAATTTGTTTGGATATTAAGTGTGGTTTTACAATTTTTCATTACTATGTTTAGCAACTGTATCAATTTAGGATCTACTCTGTATATTTCCAATATTTGTAGTAACCATGAGTGGGGTACACTATCAAAGGTTTTTTGGTAATCAATGTATGCGCAGTGTAGCGACCTTTGTTTAGTTCTAGCTTGACATGTCACCTCTGCATCTATTATCAGTTGCTCTTTACATCCTCGTGCTCCTTTGCAACAGCCTTTTTGTTCTTCATTTATAATTTTGTTCTGTGTTGTATGTGTCATTAATTTCTGTGTAATGACTGAAGTTAATATTTTGTATATTGTTGGTAGGCATGTTATGGGGCGATATTTAGCTGAGTTTGCTGTGTCTGCTTGATTTTTAGGTTTCAGATAAGTTATTACATGTGTAAGTGTATCAGGGAATGTGTATGGGTCTGCAATGTAACTGTTAAATAATTTAGTTAGATGTGAATGTGTGAGGTGAACTACTTTAGCCAGAAATTTGGTATTTTATCTTTTCCAGGGGCTTTCCAATTGTGAGTAGAATTAATTGCTTGGGTGGCTTCATGTTGAAAATTATCACTTCAGGCATCCGCGGTATCATCTTGTATGTGTCTGTTTCTGCTTGTATCCACCGTGAATGCCTGTTATGTTGTACCGGGTTTGACCATATGTTGCTCCAGAAGTGTTCCATGTCTGTTATGCTTGGTGGATTGTCTATTTTAATGTGTGTGTTACCTTTTGTCTGGTAAAATTTCTTTTGGTTTGTGTTGAATGTTTGGTTTCGTTTCCTTCTATTTTCACTTTTTTTGTATGTTCTAAGTCGTTTGGGCAATGCTTGTAATTTCTGCTTCTTTTCATCTAATTGCTCTATCGCTTCTTGTTGTAAGATTTTACCTAACCTTTTTCGTTTTATTCTGACATTACGTTTCTTATCAATTGCGTTAGCTGTCCCATGTCTTTTCTCAGTTTTTCTATTCTGATCTGTAGCCTGTGTTGCCATGCTGGTTTTGTGGGTTTCTTCTGTGTGTTGGTTGGTTCTGATCTCTGCCTAGTGTGTATATTTAGTGTAGTGAGTGCTCCTATATAAACCAGTAGTTGTAACTCTTCCATAGTTGTGTTTTCATTTATTTTGTTGTGTATGATTGTGTTGATAATTTTTATTGTTGTTTCGACTTGTGGGTTATTTGGCGGTCTATGCAAGAATGGTCTAATGTCTGTATTTGTGTCTTTGTATTCTATATATGTTAGCTGAAATTTTTCTTCTATATCTAACATGTGTGTTACTTCGAGTTCTATTTGTGCTTGTTCTGGCGGCTGTCTTAAGATTTCGTTTTCCTCTGATTGTTTAATTGATGCGTGTTGTTCTTTGTTTGTTTGCTCTGGGATGTTTGAGTCCATTACTGTATTTTCTTCTTCTTCTGATTGCACATTATTTTGTTCCAGTATTTGTTGTACTTTTTGTCTGATGTTTTCTAATTCTGACTGGGGTATCCCATTATTATTTATTATTACACGGATCTGATCAGCTAATCATTGTTCTGTTAAAAATTTTAATTCTGGGTATCTGATAATAAATGTTGTGTATACTTGTGATCTGTATCCAGTTGTGTTGATTCCTAGGTCTGTTGCTTGGTAATAACAGAACAGGAGGTGTCGATTAACTTCATCTGACCATCTCATCCTCTGTCTTTGTTTTCCTTCTAGGGTGGTTGCAGGAAGCATATCCTGCAAAACACCTCTATTTGGATTTAAATCATTTTCCAGTTGGCTAGCAGTGTCGTTACCATTGTGGGCGGGCATAGGGTTCAAGCATCGTCCCCGACCGTGACGGCGCTTGTCCGAGGCTTCTTTAGTTCTGTCCTGAACCAAGTAATCACACTAAAAGGGGGGTTGGCCCTATTAGTGGTTTGTTCTTTTCGTCGCCTTTTACGACTGACAGAACATACCGGAGGCCTATTCTTTTCCCGGGCCTCCACGGGGTTTATTATTATTATTATTATTATTAATATCGTATGCATCTGATGTACGCTAATAGTAAGCACGACGCCAAGTTATATTTGTGATAGGAGAAAAGGGGGAATCTGAATGCTGGATGAATTCACGACTGGTAGATGTTCAACGTAAGTAAAATAGTCGAAGTCAGGTGTTCGGGCAAATCCCGCTAAGAATTGCATTTTTGGAATGTTTGGGAGCTACAATTACGCAATTTGTGTTAATGAAAGAAGATCACTCCTAAAGCTTACCAAAGCAAAAGATCCCCACAAATATATCTATTTCCAGTGGGAAAAGTGCCAGATCGCTGTAAAGTGCGACGAACGAATTTACAAGCTAGCCAAAAATCCGCACTTACATTTTAATCCCCTTCTGTACTAAAACTACTGTCCGCTGTTTGCAGTTAAAGCAAAGGCAGAACTGTTAACGCTGTACACAGGACATTAACTTCAAAGGGTGATGAGTGTAGCCATTACTTACAGCTGTGTAATTTTGGTGTCAAGCCGAAGAAGACTGTCACCGTAAATGTCTACCAACAAAGCGAAGCACATGCTTAAGTTAGTATGCTCTCCGAATTGCGATTATTTCGCGGCGAAAGACGAGAGCTTGCAATCTTAGGGGAAGAGTATTTGGAACACAGCAAACAAAGCGCGAATGAAAGAATGTCTGGTCTTGTCACGACTTTAGTAACTAATAAGACGTCTCCTTCCCAACGTCTGTCGCGGCCGCTGTAGCCTCCCACTGGGCGGGCTACCCACTGCGCTCCGCTGCAAACTGCCGATATTCATTAAGGTCTGAACATTGTTGATTGCTTCTCCGTCCGGCTGGTTACAAGCTCTTTTAACAATCAAGCCTGAAAATGTATTCGTGAATTCTTTGGACTTCTCACAAGTTACGTTTCACGTTAATTTGTTTTATTCCTGCTTGTTTTTTTTTTTTAATTTCATTTCATTAGGTCACCATTTAACCTTATGGATAACGTAATTTTAAATTTCTTTATATACATGTTAAATTGCACAGCGGCGATGTTTAAAAAATTATCAGTATGTTCGACGTCCGACTTACGAAAAAATTCTGATCTTCCTGAATGTTTTCTTAGTTTTGTAGTTCGGTGTAGGGGACATTATACAAAGCCGTTTGAAATAAAACGAATTGATTGAAGTATCCGTTTCTCAATTTACAGAGAGACCCGCTAAAGGAGATGGAGGTCTGCAGGGTGCTCAGTAGTAAGTACTTTGCAGATAAAAACCTCAGCTCATGCGAAAATCCGACGGTGTATCTGCGGATATCAGGAATAATAATTACTTTGTAAGTAAAAGCTAAAGGAGGGTACCCATAATGTTACTTTAAATAACTTTTCTCACGCTTTTGGGACGGATTCCCACTGTATTAGCTTGAATACACATATTTTGGAGATAAATTGTGTGTTGCTGAAGGATGCAAGGCCTGAGGATGACGATAGGCCCATCTTACTGGTTTTCCCCAACTCTGACACGTGCACCCCGCTGCCTTCGTACCAGCAGCCGCCTTATTCTGAGATGTTCCTATGTAGTCTGCGAGTAACTGAAGTGCAGTTACCGAAAGCTGCCACGAAAACAACATGAATGCAGTTCTAGGATACGACTTCCATCAGAATCTTCGCTTCATTGTCTGACTCGTGTTAGAGCATCACGAAAGACACAAATAATGTTGGCTTAAATATTATTGCAAGTGCACAATGCAACGTTTATTACTTTGATTAGATTAGCATTTTAACACAAGATAACATTACGGTAAATTAAGGAACATTTGATAAAAGTAGTATGTTGGTTGGTTGGTTGTTTTGGGGAAGGAGACCAGACAGCGAGGTCATTGATCTCATCGGATTGGGGAAGGACGGGGAAGGAAGTCGGCCGTGACCTTTGAAAGGAACCATCCCGGTATTTGCCTGGAGCGATTTAGGGAAATCACGGAAAACCTAAATCAGGATGGCCGGACGCGGGATTGAACCGTCGTCCTCCCGAATGCGAAAAGTAGTATGTGACTCACTCTTAACAGTAGGCAATATGAGACGACAATTTTTTCAGTTTTTAATATGAGTAAGTTAGGTTTCCAATGTTGCAGAAATCTTCTGCTGAAAACTGCACCACCTTCACTTCATTAATTACGAACAGCTTCTTTCAGGTTATGGAAAGTATCGAGAATATGACAAGCTATGATGTACGACAGTAGGAACTTTAATAGTGGCAACTACTTATTTACAACTTATACCACAGTGACAGTTTTCCTGGCCTACAAAGTAGCCACCAGCATTGTGGATAGCCTGCTGCTAGCGATGGGGAAGTCGCAAGATACTCTTAGCAGCGCTCCTTGTGTTGAAAGAGTGGAGCAGCTACTGCCTGACGAATCTCTGTAAGAGTTCTGAAGGTATTCTATAAAATGTCTCCTTCATCTCAGGGATCGAGGTAGAGTCACAAGGGCTTAAGACCGGGAGTTTTGTGGGTGGTACGCATTTTCAATCCCCATCAATCGAATGAATCAGTTACATCCTGCCCGGCCAAGTCATGGGCGGGTGTTCCTTCTTCTTCTAAACTGTTCATTGTTTGAAACACAGCCAGCAACCAGCTCGGATTCATATGGCGTAAGATGAGACTGGTTTGTTCCATTGATGGGTCTGGGAAGTGCTGCAACATCTACTAAACTACCCCCTTGTGACTACAAGTCGGATCGTAAAGTGAAGAAAACGCTTCATGGCATTCACTCCAGAATTTTTACAGAGATGGTCCAAACCAACTGCAAAATGGTTTAGACAAGATATCACTATGGTGCGACAATTCGCCCTAAATCAGGGGTTCCCAATCTTTTCCTCTGACGTAACACTTTAAGAATGCTGCTATTTTGATGGAGAATCTTTATTTTGAAGGTCAGTAAAATTTTAAAAATGTGAAGAACTTTTATTACTCAGTAATTACTTTAATTTTAAATCTTACTAATAGCACAGGTGTAATAATAAAATTTTAAAAAGTGATTAGAATTGCCAGTATGTCGAAAAATCGCCATTTTGTTAAATGTTGTTAATAATTTTTTGCAGAGCACTTATCTGTTTCACACGCAACACAGTTTGGGAAATCCTGCTCTAAATAATGACAGGTATGAAGTCATCCACATGAGTACTGAAAGGAATAGGCTAAATTTCAGTTTCTGGATAAGACACACACAACTAAACTCGGTAAATTCAACAAAATGCTGAGCAGTGTGACATCAGCATCGTATAGGATTGATGGAGGACATCGAGAAAGTTGAAAGAAGGGCTGCTCGTTTTGTATTATCGCAACTTTCTCCTCAGACTGTGAAAATACATTTTTGTTGCCTACCTGCATAGGGAGGAACGATCGTTATAATAAAATAAGAGAAATCAGAGCTCGCGTGGAAAGATTTATATGTTCGTTTTTCCTGCGCAGTGTTCGAGAGTGGAATGGTACAGAAACAGCTTGAAGGTGGTTCGATGAACCCTCTGCCAGACACACAATTGTGAGCTGTAGAGTAATCGTATAGATGTAGGTGCAGGTGCAGATTCGTCGGGCAATAGACCACTCCACTCGCAACATCAACCCAGCCGCTGCTGCTAAGGGTATCTTGAAGACCTCCACATCGCTGGCAGCGGATTATACGAGGTTGAGTCAAATGAAAACTTTCAATTTGTAATAACAAATCGAAATTTTCGCGCCGTTATCCTGTAAGTTGGCAAGCGTGCTACAAACGGCGTGCATAATGGCCTGTAGGTGGCAGCATAGTCCAGATGCACACATACCGACGTAGTATCAGTATAAAGATGGCCGCCCCACTTGCGACTTGCACCAGGGAAGAACAGCGTTCTGTTATTCGGTTTTTGCGTTGTAAAGGTGTGAAACCTGTTGAAATTCATCGAAGAATGAAGGTTCAGCACGGTTATGCATGTTTGTCACAGCAGCAAGTCTACGAATGGAGCAGGAAGTTCGCAAATGGTGTGACTTCAGTGGAAGATGCTTCTGACTCCTGAACTGAGAGAACGACGTGTTGATGCTTGTGAAGAACTTTTTCGGCGGTTTGAACGAGAAGGTGATGGCTTCCTTGCAAGATTCGTTACTGGGGACGAAACCTGGGTTCACTTCCACCAACCGGAAACGAATAGAGCGAGCAAGGAATGACGCCATTCCTCATCACCAAAACCAAAGAAGTTTCGAACAGAACTATTAGCAGGGAAGGTTATGCTGACTCTTCTGGGACGAAGAAGGCGTCATTTTGGAGCATTACATGGCTAGAGGGACCACTGTCATCAGTGCATCACACACAGATCTCCTAAAAAAATCATCTGCGGCCTGCAATCAAATCAAAGCGACATGGACTGCTGTCAGCAGGTGTCCTTTTGTAACACGGCAATGCAAGGCCCCACACTGCCTGTACAACAGTTGCAACAATCACAGACCTGCATTTTTAGTGTCTTCCTCATCCACCATACTCACCAGACTTTGCCCCAAGTGATTTCTGTATGTTTGGATGACTCAAAGACGCAATGGGAGAAAAGAAGTTCCGTTCTGATAAAGAGGTATGCCACGCGGTGCACGAGTAATTGAGCGGACTATCAAAAGAATTTTTTTTCTAAAGGAATTTATGCACTTGGAAAGCGCTGGAGGACTTACATTGAAGGGTGGGGGAGATTAACCCTAGGACGCCCAAGCCTTTTTTTCTAACTTGGATGTCTAAGGTGGGGGGGGGGGGGGGGGGGTTCGGCGAGCCCACAGGTATTAAATAAGTTTACTGACGAAAAATTACAACTTTCAAAATGGTTTATGTATTTTAACTAAGGCATCGGTTTATAAATGTTGTTAATTGTTATAAATACTGGATTGAGTTAATAAAAAACTGACATATTGCAATACAAAATACAGATGTGTTCATATACAATAGGCTACTCTGAGTCCTCAACTTCAAGGCAAGAGACACACTTCACAATTTTTTCTGAACGTGTGTACACACATGTTTATGACACTGTCCACAATACTGTTTTGGTTTTTCTTAGATTGTTGTACTTCTGCTTCTTTGTTTTAGCTTTTCTTACACAAATGTGGCACCGACCTTTCCCTGCAGGAGGCTGACGTGCTTGTGTTGTCACTTCTTTGATTTTCTTTTGTAGAATAGTCTCCACTGATTGAACAATTTGGTTAGATAACCCTCTTGCATTGGCACTTCTTTCTTCTACCTGCAATTTCACTAGTTCCATCCCAGCTTGCAGAAGATAAAGTTTCCGTTTGTTGTGTTTCTTTTCATTCTATCTTGGATGTGGCTGAATATATATGGTGATTGCATTGATAGCACAAACGTCAACGAGAGAGTAATATACAGATAAAGGCTATCTCTTTGTTCCCCTCTTGCAGGTGTACATACGCGCCATTTGATCAATGGTATCAATTCCACCTTTAGTGGAATTATAATATGCATTTATCTCGGTTTTATTCTTCTCTCCTCCAACAGTGCCTTTATCTTGGTGCACTGTTGCCAAACATCAGTAGGTTTTTACTTGGTTTCGTTTTTGCTGTGTAGGACACCAAAGTTACTGGAGGCCTACGTGTTGGGAACTGCACGAACTCACTGCAAGTTTACAAAATAAATAACAGCTGACTGACATCAACAATCGCTTCCTCTGAAAGTAAACCGATTGTTGTGAATATCAAGAATACCAACCAACAAGAAACTAACTTGCATTCTTGTAGAGATGAGAAATACGAAATCCTACTAAGGGAAATTTTCTATAGTATGGAAGCCTAAGGGGGGGTTTGTTGGACCCATAATAAGTTTATTTATTTTTTCTTTCAAAGCAGGAATTTTCTATAAAATATATTGACACTAACGTTTCATAAAATAGCCAACAAACAATAACTCAAAGGGAATATGTAGTATGAAAGTTACTTGGGCAAAAGCAGGGGACATTAAAAAATTGTGGGTTCAACGAACCCCCCCCCCCCCCCTTAGGCGTCCTAGGGTTAAGTTGAAAAGTGATACAGCTTTGTACCACTTTTGCCCAATATTTAAAAAATATTTAAGGTTTTCATTTGACTCACTCTCGTACTCAATGCTGGTGACTACTCTGGAGGATAGTAAGAGTTTGAAACATGTTCTTATTTTATAGAAGTTGTAATAGTTGCCACTATTCAAGTTCCGAAGCAAGTATTAAACTGTGGTCATTGTAGGCGTCTAGGAACTTATTATATGGGATGAGAGTTACGAGGTCCGACTTGCAGCAGACGAAAATTCAGTGCAGGGGCAAACATACCGACGAAAGTCCAACGTAGGGAACGGTTAAAATTTCTTTACAAGATTTTAATATCCGTGCATGGCGGATAAGAGAAATGTGGGTGCGGACAGCGTTTCTCTTAACTGTGTAGATCTCTACACGGCCACTACTAATAAACTTGTGAGTAGCAGTTGGTGGAAAATAAATCCTAACGGTAACCGCACGGCATTAGACGCACCTGCGCGCATTTAACAGCGGTACGTGGGAAATCTATTTGTCCGGCACGATCCTTATTGCACCAGTGGATGCGTAACAGCGGGAGCAGCAATAAACGCGGCGGCGTGCTCGTGAGGAGCCATAAAGCGGACGCCCGAGCCGAGCCGGACAGTGGGAGCCAAGGCCGGCGGCGGTGGGGGGCAGCTGAGCGAGCGGCCCCCTGCCCTACACGGACGCCGGCCGGCCGCACCGGCCAGTCCGACACTGCCACGTCTCGGATCAAGTCTCGGCTACTGCTTCTGACGACGGGAATATGAAATGTCGTCTGCGTGTACGTGATCTCCGAGTATTTCTCATTACTTCGTGCAACCGCGCGTTGGCGGTGTCTCAAATCCACAGTTATATTCGACAGTCTTTGTAGTTCGTCAGCAGCTGCAGTCTTCTTTAACCCTCATTTACACGATCGACTTCTTGTCTCAACTATCCGAGACGAGTGAGTCTATTGCAGCGCCCCTGTCTTTTGTTATCGTCTGTTTGGTGTGGTCATTTTCGTTTAGACTTCGGCTCTAAAACTGTGTGTGGTGTGACTGGTGTCTACCGCGCAGGTAGTGAAATTGAGGTTTTGAGGGACCGTTCTTCTTACGAAAAAAAATCTGAGTATGGTAACAAAGTATCGGAACAAACGATGTATAATAGATCTGTTGTTATTCGTTATCCGTCCTGAACTGAGTTCAATTTAATTAAAAATAATTACACCTGATGCGTCTCGCTTTTACTTATAAACCGTCTTCCGTGGTTATTCTGCAAATTGGATATATACGTTTGTACATTTTTGGTTATTTTACGTTAAAAACAGCGTTTTTTTAATAAAGTTGGTGTGCAAGTCACTTACGGTGTTCCTTTACACATTCTGGTCCTTCCCTCCTTGCTAGCAGCGACTGACGTCGAAAGACTTCGATTCACGTTTGCACTTCGCAGTTTTTGCCATTCCGCAGTATTTCTTGCGCTGCGTTATTTACGCTTCACTTCCTCGCAGTAACTGTTTATGTCTGTTTTCTTTATTTTCGCCCACTTTGTCAGTCGTGCCGACCTATGAAACTAGTGTGTGTGTGTGTGTGTGTGTGTGTGTGTTGCGTGTGTGTGTGTGTGTGTGAGAGAGAGAGAGAGAGAGAGAGAGAGAGAGAGAGAGAATTTGCGAATTTTTCCTGTATGGTTGGTAGAGACGTGAGAGGAGTGGGGCTGGGTTGACTTTTTTTTTAATGATCAAGCAAAATTCATAGTGGACTTTCTTGTCAAAGGTCGTGTGATAAACTCTTTACACTCCTGAAAGAATAGGGAAAGTGTTGCCCAGGTAGTTCAAAACATACATTTATTTGATCGAGAAAATATATACCTGCAAATACACGAAACAATGTCTAGAACGCTGTAAATGGCACATTTTTATTTTATCTTTTGCTCAAAAATGGCTTGCTTTTAGATACAGGGTATAATCGCACAAGTTTTTATTAGTGATTGACGACATTGTTCTGAACAACATTACGCCAGTAATTACTTCATTTGCAGTCTAAGAATTATAGCTGTTAGGAGTAGTATTCTTACAGGTTGGTTAGTACCTGCAAGTACATGGGGCAAGAGCAAACCATAATACTTACTTTGTCCTGGGCAGCAACTCAGGTGTTGCAGTGTGATGAAAAACGGTTAGTCTATATTGTCAGGCGTGGTCCTCTTAGTGGTGCAATTACCACCGTGCAGGAAATATCAGGCAGTAAATTATGTGACGTGCTTGTGGAAGAGACTGTTCCACGCAGGGAGAAAACAATCAACACACTGATGTTTCTGCAAATTAAAGTACAAAACCTGCACTTTACACCCTGTATTTTTCCTCTTGTGGGAGAACTCTAGTAGGGATAGTACCGGAACATAGTGTCATGAAAATAAAGCAAACAACAAAATAAAGGTTAAGAAGATACTAAAGCACAAAAAAATATAATAGGAATGAGTTCCATCTGAATTGCTTAACTCCCGATGTTAGACACCACCCAAGTCCCTTAATTCTGTGCACGAAGAGTATGCAGCATACTCGGGAATTTAGAACTTCCACACCCAGGAAGTCAATAGATCATTCATTGACTTCATACACCTGCTCGCGACGTGGTAGGCTGCTGACTTACAGGCAGGCATGAAAAGCTCATTCTTTTCAGGCAGTCGATTTTAACCAGAAAGTAGCTCATGTAAGACATATTTGATGTCGAAAGTATATCTTGTGACCTACCTACTCATAGCACGGCACTTCATATTTATGCACAGTGATGGTTTTTCTGCCTGTAGTAGGAGGTAACGCAGTACTATATATGGTTTTGACAGATCTGGTGATGTGGTTGTATCAAAACGTGTAATGATGGAAGATAAGTAAAAATTATATTGGTGACCAAGGCTAGTGTATTTCTACCCAATGCTGAAGATTGTCACAGATCTGCTAAAAGACTTCTTGTCTAAAGTGATAAAATATTTTCGTTACATATGAGCTTAAATTTTATGGTGATTCAAACATCTGTCTCTTGATGCCAGTTAAAGAGCTACTTCATTGAGAACCGAGCGAGGTGGCGCAGTGGTTAGCACACTGGACTCGCATTCGGGAGGACGACGGTTCAATCCCGTCTCCGGCCAACCTGATTTAGGTTTTCCGTGATTTCCCTAAATCGCTTCAGGCAAATGCCGGGATGGTTCCTTTGAAAGGGCACGGCCGATTTCCTTCCCCATCCTTCCCTAACCCGAGCTTGCGCTCCGTCTCTAATGACCTCGTTGTCGACGGGACGTTAAACACTAATCTCCTCCTCCCCCTACTTCATTGAGAAATAGGTGCTCCAAGTTTTCGAAGCTGCCGACGGCCGGGAGAGCCGTGTGCAGACACCATGCCCCTCCCTACCGCATTCGTATGGCGCCACAGGGCAGAGGATGACACAGCGCAGTCCTCTGGGACTGCTCGCGAGGCTAACTTTGTTAATGGACTGAAACACTTTCTCTAGCACCAACAACTTACAGAGCTGCAGCAGACACGGGTCACGCGACATATGGTGCTCACAGCAGGTTGGTTTAGTGAGAAGATACCTTGCACGCTGACACATGGAACGGGGATGACTCAGACAATGAGTGCCAAACGCACAGCTGTCATTGCAGTAACTCATTTTCAATAGAAAAAGCCAGGGGAAGTCTATCAGTCAGCTGTGACCATTGCGGCATAATTGCATTGCAGCAAACGTCATATTTTGTTAAATAAATGATGGGGATTGTCAAGCGTAGGTATATCATTAAGTACGAAAAAGTCCAGTGCTGTATAGCAGATTTTGTAGCTCGCAAGTCAGTCAGTCGGCGCTTAAGCTGAACCGGACAAAATCTTCATGTAAGCCATTATCTTAACATATCTAATCAAAAGTATTAAGACGTTTTTAGCATTCCCCTTTATAATTGCTTGAACTCTGCTCGGGACACTTTCACTGAGGTCTCTGAATGTGTGGACGAATGGCAATTCACACGTCCTCAAGAGCCGTAACAGGAGAAAACGGTGATGATACACGCTAGGGGTCTAGAGCCGGGTCGTTATTCTAATTCGCCCACATGTGTTCCAGTGGCTTCAGGGTGGGGCTCTGGGCATGGCAGGCCAGCCTATTTCAGGAATGCTGTGGTTCGCAAACCATTTCACACACAGATGCTACTTTGTGACAGGGTGCCTCTTCTCCGAACTGTTCCTTCATTGTACACAATACTGTAATACGTGTTCGTATCCTGTTGCAATCAGCGTTTTCATACGTGCAACAACGAAACCACGACCCAGCCACGAAAAACCCGTCACTCCGTAACATCACAACCTCTGCACGCCACTGTTGGCATTACACATGGTGGCAGGATAACGTTCTGCAGGCATTCGCCAAAGCCAAAACTTTCCATCCGACTACCACGAGGTACAACGCGGTTCGTCACTCGTTTCGGGGCATCCACTGCCCAGTGGCGTCACCCTTTACACCACCTCAAGCGCCGCTTATTATTAACTACGGAAAGGTGTGGTTTATGAGCAGCTGTTCGATGATTGTACCCTATTGTTTTGACCTCCCTACACACCGTCATTGTGATAGCCGGATTACTGCTAGCATTTTGGATCTCATGAGTGACCCCTTCAGCTGATTTCACGAGGTTCTTTTTATGACCACCCTCCACAATGCCCGACAGTTTCTGTCCTTCAGTACATGAGGTCCGCCAGGCCTTGCTTTCGCTGTAGTAGTACCTTCGCGTTTTCTCGTCATAATCATGTCACCAACGATCGCCTTGGGTAGCTTTAAAAGCGTTGAAATACCCATGATGGATGCATTACTCAGGTAATATCCAGTCACTGAGCTCTCCTGACGGAGCTATTCTGCTGTTAATGCCTGTCTGCTGTCAGCGCAACACTCGCCGCCTCCTTTTACACCGGCCGATGTCTATATCTAGCGGCCGATTGCGAATTACATCGGGATATCCAAATACTTTTGATCAGATAATGCATTAAACTTTATTTATAAGCCCCCCAGCGAATTTTCCTGTCCGTATGTGAATGTTGATCTCAAGAACTACTGCAGGGATTTTGATAAGGATTTCACTAATAGGTAGACTGATTTACGAGGAAAATTTGTGTGTATAATTTATTACCGCCACGCCAGATAAGTTGCCTGGTCGTTGATACTTATGAGGGGAGGCCAGGACGTTAGGATGACGGATTTACTTCAAACTTTGTACACCTTTAGTATGCCACTAAAACAACATAATGTGGAAATAGTAATGTGCACTGCTCTGCCAATTCCGTGATAATCGCAAGAGAAATTTTACGGGTCTGTTATGTAAATCATGTATCTGTGTAAAAGAGCCGGCTGTAAGAATTCATTTGCCGGCCGCTGTGGCTGAGCGGTTCTAGGAGCTTCAGTCTGGAACCGAGCTGCTGGTACGGTCGCAGGTTCGAATCCTGCCTCGGGCATGGATGTGTGTGATGTCCTTAGGTTGGTTTGGTTTAAGTAGTTCTAAGACTAGGGGACTGATGACCTTAGATGTTAAGTCCCATAGTGCTCAGAGCCATTCTAAGAATTCATTTAGGTCATGTGGTTAGCGTTCGGGCATGGCAAGACGGTGATGAAAGAGACAACGGCTCGAATACCGCTAATACTTTACTTTTTAATCTATATTTTTGTCATCACCGGTGTCATTATTTAATTTATGGCATTTGAGAGTTAATATAATGAAAAACCACTTGTACTTGCATGGAGTTTCAATTTATGTTTTCCATGGCCGTATGGCAAATAACATCTTGCAACGTGTGAAGCCGCATACTGTGATCTACTATGTTACTGATTGTGAAAAGCGTCATTCGCATCATTATTTATCGAGGTCTGACTTGGCTATTCCACGTCTGTCCGCCGACCTTGAAAATTTAATAACAAATAGTAAATAGTCGACTAACATACGAAATTCACTACACCTTCATGAAAATGCATGTAGGTTTTTTTCATTTATTACCTATCAAATGTCATATTAATAAAACAATGAGACCATTGATGAATAAATATAGATTAAAAAATAAATGTTACCGGGTTTCGAACGGTCGCCTCGTCCATCACCCTCTTGCCGTATGTGAAAGCTAACCACATTTTTTTTGCATCCTAACGGTCGGACTCTTGCACAGATACATGATTTACATGACAGAAGCGTAAAACTTCTCTTGCGATTTTCTCAGAATTGTCAGAGTATTGCACCTTACTACTTTAACATTACGTTGTTTCAGTGGGCTACTAAAGGTATACGAAGTTTGAAGTAAATTCGTGATCCCATCGACGTGGTCTCCCCTTCTTAGTGCTATCCGTGCACAGTGGGGCCACGTCGTTGGAATTTAATGTTTTCTACTTTAAGAGTTATTAGTGTGCATTAATATTTCAAACGTATTTCTGTGAATTTCGCAGTGTTTATTTAGAATGAACCTTCCGTGATTGCGTCCCTGTTTTTCTTGTATTAACGGTTTAGCTAACCGCAGTCCTGTCAGAAGCCACACATCAGTTTACAGCATTATAGCGCTACCGACTGCTAGGGAAATACACGACTTGCACCATGGAGCAGATAGGATGCTTAGTCACAGGGTTAATTCAGAAACGGACTAACCTCATCTTCCCTCCTTAGCTGAAACGGTTTCGCTCTGTGCATCTCTGCGTTTATAAGGTCACTGGCGAAGCGTTGGCTTCTGAACAGCAGTGTTAGGGATTCAGCGTGAGAGGGGCTGAAGCAACGTTTTCGTTCTATTTTTTGTGATACTATCCAAAATATGGAACAACACGCAGGCCGAAGTCGCATTGCTTTCAACAGTAACGCTATTCCTTTTTTCACTGTTTCGTTCCCGATCAATGAATAGTCGTTGCAAACAAAACAACAGACACAAAATACTCTGTACGGTTTGGCTCACTTATCATAAGGAGAGGGGTTCCATGTAGTACCTGGAAACAAGAAACAAACATCTCTGTGACTGGGAGAGGCAGATTTTTTAGAACTGTTGATCAGTACAGACCAGTCCGAGACTCCAGCATTTCGTTGCATAGATTTCAGCCACTTTCCCATTTTAGTGGCCTCTAGTTCTTTCCCTTCTCCTTTCTGTCGCCTCCTCCATCTAATTTGCGCTCTCTCTCTCTCTCTCTCTCTCTCTCTCTCTCTCTGCCTGTTTTGTTTTACCCTTTCCTACTTTTTACGCCCGTCACATAACTGCGCCTGAAACGGTGCCCAAGGCACTCGCTTCGGCTGCCATTCCCTAGTTACACTACTCTCAGAATTATTGCTACTGGTGCTGAGTAAGCGTCTAAGGAGTCCAAACAGCTAAGATCGTCAGTCTCCTATTATCTAACGCCCTCCCCCCCCCTCCTCCCCCCGCAGGGTAGAAGAAGTGTACCCAGTCGGTCTGTCTGCGTGTAGAGCAAATACTGTGCGCAAATGTGAGAGTGTACCAAATGTTTGCGTAGTGTGTATATGAGGCGCATAACGGAAACCAGCCCAGTGTTCTACTGCTGGGATGTGGAAAACCGCCTAAAACCAACATCCAAGCTGGCCGGTACACCGACTCCTGGTCCTTAATCCACCGAGCGGATTCGACCCGGGGCCAGTATACTCCGTCCACTCTGCGTCCCAGAAGCTGTCGCGTTAACTCGCGCAGCTACTCGGGCGGGTTCAGTGTAAGATCTTATATCTCACCGTAACATTTAAAATTTATGCTGGCCTCTCTACTCTCCCTAACTCCTATTTGTAAGGTGCTTTCTTTTATACACGCACTGCGATTGACATACGGAAGAGAGAAATTTGGCTACATGGAGTGACGCGGCGAGCTGCATCAGTAAACAAAGAAGCTCGCGTCCTTGTGAGGCTCGTGTGAAACGGGCTCCAGGCCCCGGCCGCCTACCTGGCGGCGGCGACACGGCCACGTGCTAATACAGGCCGGCTGCATTCCAGGCGCGGGATCAAAGCGCGCCGCCGACAGCCCGTGTCGCATGGCGCCACCCCACCCCCTCCAATTAAAGGCGCCTCCCGTTTTATCCACACGTCTCTATCCTTCCGACGCCCGCACACAGACTCGGTGCTGACGCACCCACGTACTGCTACACGTGATGGCCTCGTCGTTATTAACTCGCGTTTACCATGCTATTTATACTTGTGATGTATCCTCGGGACTCCCATCTCGTGATGCAGTCACTTCAACGGGGGGATTTATTTTTTGGACTGAAACATTCGCACCTGAGACAAAGTCGTCATGTGGGGAAAAATTTCCGTTAACTGCTGGAGTAAGTTTCACGATAAACCGCTTTGATTACTTTGTGAAGAATTTGTAATGTTGCGATATGAAATCCACGCAGGAAGAGGAACTTTTGCTTACAGAGAATGGTCGATAGGGGAATGTAGCTGAAGGAGTGCTATATCGTAGTTAAACTGGGCGTCGAGGGATATTGCGTTTTCGTTAAGATTGTAGTCTTGCTTTCTGGTATAGCGGGACTCATTTACCCATTGGGGCGGACAGGAACTCTAAAATTTAGAAAGATCGACAAAGCGCTATGAATCTCAGTAACCGCATTCTCCAACTCGCGCTTGCGGAAGAAGAGCGGATACTTAAATTTGGACAGGCGACGCCTCTGAGCTTAGGTTGGGTTGGGTTGGGTTGTTTGGGGGGAAGAGACCAAACTGCGAAGTCATCGGTCTCATCGGATAAGGGAAGGATGGGGAAGGAAATCGTCCTTGCCCTTTCAAAGGAACCATCCCGGCATTTACCTGGAGCGATTTAGGGAAATCAGGGAAAACCTAAATCAGGATGGCCGGACGCGGAACTGAACCGTCGTCCACCCGAATGCGAGTCCAGTGTGCTAACCCCAGTGCCACCTCGCTCGGTCTCTGAACTTAGGTGAACGATAAATGCATAGAAAAGTAGTCTATAGTGTAGACTCTCTTTCCGTACAAAAATGACAAAATACCACAGCGTGGCAAATATTTATGCAGAGTAAAATTGTCCACAGCCAAAATGGTGAAATGGACAGATAACACACACTGAAGTATTCGCCATACAAAGCTTGAACGTCATCGTTAGCTTAAAACTATCATCTAAAAAGCACTTGCGACTGAGGCATATTATTACATATTTTGTAGACTTTAAATACACTCCTGGAAATTGAAATAAGAACACCGTGAATTCATTGTCCCAGGAAGGGGAAACTTTATTGACACATTCCTGGGGTCAGATACATCACATGATCACACTGACAGAACCACAGGCACATAGACACAGGCAACAGAGCATGCACAATGTCGGCACTAGTACAGTGTATATCCACCTTTCGCAGCAATGCAGGCTGCTATTCTCCCATGGAGACGATCGTAGAGATGCTAGATGTAGTCCTGTGGAACGGCTTGCCATGCCATTTCCACCTGGCGCCTCAGTTGGACCAGCGTTCGTGCTGGACGTGCAGACCGCGTGAGACGACGCTTCATCCAGTCCCAAACATGCTCAATGGGGGACAGATCCGGAGATCTTGCTGGCCAGGGTAGTTGACTTACACCTTCTAGAGCACGTTGGGTGGCACAGGATACATGCGGACGTGCATTGTCCTGTTGGAACAGCAAGTTCCCTTGCCGGTCTAGGAATGGTAGAACGATGGGTTCGATGACGGTTTGGATGTACCGTGCACCATTCAGTGTCCCCTCGACGATCACCAGTGGTGTACGGCCAGTGTAGGAGATCGCTCCCCACACCATGATGCCGGGTGTTGGCCCTGTGTGCCTCGGTCGTATGCAGTCCTGATTGTGGCGCTCACCTGCACGGCGCCAAACACGCATACGACCATCATTGGCACCAAGGCAGAAGCGACTCTCATCGCTGAAGACGACACGTCTCCATTCGTCCCTCCATTCACGCCTGTCGCGACACCACTGGAGGCGGGCTGCACGATGTTGGGGCGTGAGCGGAAGACGGCCTAACGGTGTGCGGGACCGTAGCCCAGCTTCATGGAGACGGTTGCGAATGGTCCTCGCCGATACCCCAGGAGCAACAGTGTCCCTAATTTGCTGGGAAGTGGCGGTGCGGTCCCCTACGGCACTGCGTAGGATCCTACGGTCTTGGCGTGCATCCGTGCGTCGCTGCGGTCCGGTCCCAGGTCGACGGGCACGTGCACCTTCCGCCGACCACTGGCGACAACATCGATGTACTGTGGAAACCTCACGCCCCACGTGTTGAGCAATTCGGCGGTACGTCCACCCGGCCTCCCGCATGCCCACTATACGCCCTCGCTCAAAGTCCGTCAACTGCACATACGGTTCACGTCCACGCTGTCGCGGCATGCTACCAGTGTTAAAGACTGCGATGTAGTGATGGGGAGCTCGTGAATGAGTCGTTCAAATGAACGCTTCACTCCTGTGAAGTGTGAACTAACCACTCAATTTCAATGAACTAGTACTTCAAACTCTTCACAGATAGCACACTCCACACTTTTTTCTAGTTCACTCACTCTCTTCCCCTCTCCCACACCCAGATCACTTCTCCTCCCATCACTTCACTCCTCCCTGTCCTGCCTGTCGACGAATCACGCGGTGTTAGTGGGGAACGATAGGTATGGGACGGGTGGAGGAGGTGAGGGGTGAGGAGAAGGCAGCGTCAGCTGCTACCTGCAGTGCTGACATCATTACCCGTGACTATTTGTGCAGTTAAACTTCGCGTCTACGGGTAGCCTACCGTTGGCAGCGCTTGAAGACAAATGAATATTAAAGATAGAAACGAAGTGGCTATCTGTGTGAGCACGCACAGCAAACATGAAAATAAGAGGTTTGTTAATAACACTGAAAGAGGGATTTTACCTTAAATCGTACCAGTGACTACAGGTGACAGTTTACGTTTTGAATCTAGTGGGTTATTATTGTCAACAAAAATAAAATCTACAGGAAAACTTCTGAATAATTACTTAACGTAGGTATATAGACTTTGTGACAGTGTTAAACATACTCATTCTATTTTGGATTAAATTTTAAAAGGAACATAAAATTGGACTGCATTTCGTTGGTAGCCCTATTTTTCAGTTCATGAATACAACAAATAACGTTTCATTTGGCAGATAAAGACTTTTTTGGGCGCTTCATGAGAAAATGTCGAGCAAGATTAAATGTAGTACCTTCTTTATATGTGACAGCCTTCTCTGTTTATCTTTCCTTTGTCCCCCTTTTTTTTCTATATTGTCATTTTGAAACCTGTATACAGGCAGGCCTGCAGCAGCATACTACGCCGCTCTTTGGCCGCAGAGAAACACAAAAGATAGAAATGAAGACAATTAGAGAAAAAAAGATGGTGGACATATAAACGGAGCCAAACACTTTTTAAAATACAAGGTGCCGTTCACGGGCGTAAAGTCCAAGATAAAATTGTTCAGGCACTTGGACACAGACAGAAACGCCCTTTGTCCCCTTCGACCATGCTGTATTTAAGATAACTCAGACGCTGTAAGAGCGTAAAACGTTGCGTGCACGTTACTCCATAGTTCCGCCATCTGTTGGTAAAATTGTGAAGTACGAGTATTACGAAGCTTTATTGTACGAGCGAGGCGAAGCGAGCGTAGCAGCGGCTGAGCGGCGAACTGGGCAACTTCGGCGGGCTTCCGTACTTCACGAATGAACTACTTCATTTGAACGCTTCACGGCAAAGAGTGAAATGAATGAAGTAGTTCACGGGAATGAACGAGTTCGACCCACCTCTACTGCGATGGAGCTCCGTATGCCACGGCAAACTGGCTGACACTGACGGCGGCGGTGCACAAATGCTGCGCAGCTAGCGCCATTCGACGGCCAACACCGCGGTTCCTGGTGTGTCCGCTGTGCCGTGCGTGTGATCATTGCTTGTACAGCCCTCTCGCAGTGTCCGGAGCAAGTATGGTGGGTCTGACACACCGGTGTCAATGTGTTCTTTTTTCCATTTCCAGGAGTGTACGTGTTCGTCACCTTTTTGTCAGTAGGGTACCTCAGTCAGTAGGAACTCTAAAATTACTTACTAGAAGAGTGATAGTACTCTACAGTTTAACATTGTTAAACTTTTACAGTATGGAGAGCTGACGTATAGCGGGCAGCGGACAAGAGAAAAACACTCGTGTGTTGCTAGTTGCAGAGCCATGAACAGGCGGCAGTTGTGGGCAACTTTCGGGCTTCCACTGTTGGGAGATGAAGGCTGAAAGTTCGTGTGAGCTGACACTCCAGGTTTTGTTTTCGCTACATTGATTTAGGATGCGGACGATTTCATTTCTTGTCCTTGTCCTATCCGAGATTACTCTCAGTTTCCAATGACATTGTTATGAACAGAATCTGAAGCCCTGTCATTTCTTCCTTTAACACTGCTCGTTGCTCCATATTAATGACTTACCAGTTAATACGTGTATACTTTCCGAAGATTAGCTACATATCAAAGAGTTTACCGGGAAAAGTAAACCCATGGGAGTAACCAGTGAGGCCGTGGTAAGTTTGGAGCTGTCGCAGAAAGCGCCTGTACTGGTGGTGTTGGATTAAAGGAAAACCTAGCTGCAAATTGTCTTCGTGATGATACAAAAATACTTGAAAGCAACTGTGCCTAAGTCACCAAAATCATGTGGAAGTATTTGACGAACTAGAACTTTCTTGGGGTGGGAAGGGGAGAGACAACAACAGTCACTGACTAATTATTTTACATTACTTTTTACATTCACATTATTCACGCGTTTCGCAACTTTGCCCATGATAATGGAAACATATGAATGTTTGGTTCAAATGGCTCTGAGCACTATGGGACTTTACATCGGAGGTCATCAGTCCCCTAGAACTTAGAACTACTTAAACCTAACTAACCTAAGAATATCACACACATCCATGCCCGAGGCAGGATTCGAACCTGCGACCGTAGCGGTCTCGCGGTTCCAGACTGCAGCGCCTAGAACAACACGGCTACTTCGAGGGCGCCAGATAATAAGACGCTCGAAGTATAACAAGATTATATTAATTTCATCTTTTACGATGACAGTAAAGTAGCTCATCACCCAACCTTCCCCTCATAAATGAACACACATTACATTTAGAAGGCATTTCCATGACAAGCATCGCCGGCCGGTGTGGCCGTGCGGTTAAAGGCGCTTCAGTCTGGAACCGCGTGGTCGCTACGGTCGCAGGTTCGAATCCTGCCTCGGGCATGGATGTGTGTGATGTCCTTAGGTTAGTTAGGTTTAATTAGTTCTAAGTTCTAGGCGACTGATGACCTCAGCAGTTGAGTCGCATAGTGCTCAGAGCCATTTGAACCAACCATGACAAGCATCGTCCATAACGCAGTTGACATTAATTCGGACGTTATTGGTGCAGTTTAAAGATCGTATTCGTGAATACCAAAACCCATTACCGATTTGGCCTCCTCTATCGACTCGTTAACACTTCGTTAAGTGTTTCTCCGAAACCAACAGGCAATCTTGTTCTTCACTTTTTGTGTAAGTAAGTAGAATTCTTCCCAATAATGGAGACATACTGCGCAAGTAATCCACAAAACATACGTTGTTGTTGTCGTCGTCGTCGTCGTCGTCGTCGTCGTCGTCTTCAGTCCTGAGACTGGTTTGATGCAGCTCTCCATGCTACTCTATCCTGTGCAAGCTTCTTCATCTCCGAGTACTTACTGCAACCTACATCCTTCTGAATCTGCTTATGTATTCATCTCTTGGTTTCCCTCTACGATTTTTACCCTCCACGCTGCCCTCCAATGCTAAATTTGATATCCCTTGATGCCTCAGAACATGTCCTACCAACCGATCCCTTCTTCTGGTCAAGTTGTGCCACAAACTCCTCTTCTCCCCAATCATATTCAATACCTCCTCATTAGTTATGTGATCTACCCATCTAATCTTCAGCATTCTTCTGTAGCACCACATTTCGAAAGCTTCTATTCTCTTCTTGTCCAAACTATTTATAGTCCATGTTTCACTTCCATACATGGCTACACTCCATACAAATACTTTCAGAAGCGACTTCCTGACTCTTAAATCTATACTCGATGTTAATAACTTTCTCTTCTTCGGAAACGCTTTCCTTGCCATTGCCAGTCTACATTTTACTTCGACCATCATCAGTTATTTTGCTGCCCAAATAGCAAAACTCCTTTACTACTTTAAGTGTATCCTTCCCTAATCTAATTCCCTCAGCATCACCCGAGTTAATTCGACTACATTCCATTATCCTCGTTGGGTTTTGTTGATGTTCATCTTATATCCTCCTTTCAAGACATTGTCCATTCCGTTCAACTGCTCTTCCAAGTCCTTTCCTGTCTCTGACAGAATTACAATGTCATCGGCGAACCTCAAAGTTTTTATTTCTTCTCCATGGATTTTAATACCTACTACAAATTTTTCTTCTGCTTCCTTTACTGCTTGCTCAATATACAGATTGAATAACATCGGGGAGAGGCTACAACCCTGTCTCACTCCCTTCCCAACCACTGCTTCTCTTTCATGCCCCTAGACTCTTATAACTGCCATCTGGTTTCTGTACAAATTGTAAATAGCCTTTCGGTCCCTGTATTTTACCCCTGAGGTCACTGAAATTGAAATAATGCAATACATGAGCAGCAGCTAAGTTACTACAGCGCACGCAGCTGCGACAATAAGACTTTATAAAGGAAAGATGACCTACAGTAAATATGACCTACAGTAAATAATGCTTCAAAAATGCATTTCATATTTGTGTTCACCGTCCTTGGGTGTATGCTGTGTGTAAGTAAATGAGCGACTGGGGTAACATTTCCTTGGACTTAGTTTCCTCGGAAACTGTAAAGAAGTCACGTCTTAACGACGTGAAACGCACCTGCGCTTTTCCGATCAGCGTCCATGGCGAGTCCTTCGGGTATTGGAGAAGGCGGCAGCGGCGGCGGAGGCTGCTGGTGCCGGGCGAACAGGTTTCCTCAGATTTGGTTCCCTCTACTTTTATTTTATCCGCTGAGCCCTTCCGTTATTGCTTCAGCGTGTCATTCATCTGCTATACGGCCGTGTTTGTTGCGGAGGCTGCCCGCAGCAGCGCGCCGCTCACAAAACGAGCACCGCGACGCGACAGGAATTTTCTGCCGACTCGCCTCGCCAGCGGTCCAGCGTTTACCCGAGATACGCGGGAGAGCGACGAGAAATGCGCGCATCGCGAGAGTGCAGACCCTTGGGCATTAAAGAGGTTCGACGCGATAAAAGGAAATCACTAGCCGTAAACTAGATTTTATAAAGAATACCGAGGATTTTTTGAACTCGAAAGGACGAGACGTACCACTGGTCACGGATAGTTGAAACAGACAAAGTTTCTGTTGTAAGTACGTACGTTTAACTAAGAATAAATGAAACATAGGGAATGAAAAGTTGTTTACAACTTGTGCAGAAGGCAGACTGCGGTTGCAAGAATCTAAGGACGTGAAAGGGAGCAGTGGTTGAGCAGGCAGTGAGACTGGACCGTAGCCTATCCCCAGTATTCAGCTGTATACTGATCTACATCTACATTTACACTCCGCAAGCCAACCAACGGTGTGTGGCCGAGGGCACTTTACGTGCCACTGTCATTACCTCCCTTTCCTGTTCCACTCGCATATGGTTCGCGGGTGGAACGACTGCCGGAAAGCCTCCGTGCGCGCTCTAATCTTTCTAATTTTACATTCGTGGTCTCCTCCGGAGGTATAAGTAGGGGGAAGCAATATATTCGATACCTCATCCAGAAACACACGTCTCGAAACCTGGACAGCAAGCTACACCGCGATGCAGAGCACTTCTCTTGCAGAGTCTGCCACTTGAGTTTGCTAATCATCTCCGTAACGCTATCACGTTTACCAAATAACCCTGTGACGAAACGCGCCGCTCTTCTTTGGATCTTCTCTATCTCCTCTGTCAATCCGACCTGGTACGGATCCCACACTGATGAACAATACTCAAGTATAGGCCGAACGAGTGTTTTGTAAGCCACCTTCTTTGTTGATGGACTACATTTTCTAAGGACTCTCCCAATGAATCTCAACCTGGTACCCGCCTTACCAACAATTAATTTTATGTAAGCATTCCACTTCAAATCGTTCCGCACGCATACTCGCAGATATTTTACAGAAGTAACTGCTACCAGTGTTTGTTCCGCTATCATATAATCATACAATAAAGGATCCTTCTTTCTATGTATTCGCAATACATTACATTTGTCTATGTTAGGCGTCAGTTGCCAATCCCTGCACCAAGTGCCTATGCGCTGCAGATCTTCCTGTATTTCGCTACAATTTTCTAATGCTGCAACTTCTCTGTATACTACAGCATCATCCGCGAAAAGCCGCATGGAACTTCCGACACTATCTACTAGGTCATTTATACATATTGTGAAAAGCAATTGTTCCATAACACTCCCTTGTGGCACGCCAGAGGTTACTTTAACGTCTGTAGACGTCTCTCCATTGAGAACAACATGCGGTGTTCTGTTTGCTAAAAATTCTTGAATCCAGCCACACAGCTGGTCTGATATTCCGTAGGCTCTTACTTTGTTTATCAGGCGACAGTGCGGAACTGTATCGAACGTCTTCCGGAAGTCAAGGAAAATAGCATCTACCTGGGAGCCTGTATCTAATATTCTCTAGATCTCATGAACAAATAAAGCGAGTTGCGTCTCACACGATCGCTATTTCCGGAATCTACGTTGATTCCCACAGAGTAGATTTTGGGTTTCCAGAAACGATATGATACGAGAGCAAAAAACGTGTTCTAAAATTCTACAACAGATCGATGTCAGCGATATAGGCCTATAGTTTTGCGCTGATCAAGCAGTAAGGGAAACGAAAGAGAAATTTCGAAACGGAATTAAAGTTTAGGGAGAAGAAATAAAAACTTTGAGGTTTATCGATGTGTTTTGATTCTGTCAGACACGGTAAAGGTCTTGGAATATTTCTTGCTCGGAATGGACTGTATATGAATAAATGAGGTGAAAGGAACGGAAAGGAAACAGGATGGGAAAGAGACAGGAAGGAAATAAGGACTTACAGCTGGACAGGGCATTGCACCAATTCAACAGGGAGGTTGAAAATTTGTGCCGAAGCCGGATGCACCGCTTCTCTAGAACAGTTACTTTAACCGCTTCGGCTATCCGGACTCGCTTTCCGTCAGACCCAATTTTTCAACTGCCCGCTCGCCGTATCGCAACGACCCCAGCCGACTGACCCCTACTCGCAGACTGCCGATTCTCATAGCAGTTCGAACGTTGGTTGTGCATCCGCTCTGAAGTGTTTTCATCAAACAGCCGTCGCGCCCATATTATTATAGATATGATTCGTGCCTGTTCTGTGGGACATGTCCGACAAAACAGACCCCACCGACATCTGTAATGTAATGGACAGTGTCATTGCAAGTTTATAAGGCGAACATCAACAAAAGTAATACAAGGATGATGGAATGTACTCAAATCAGGAGATACGAAATAGTAGAGGAGATATTATTTGGGTAGCACAATAATTGATGACGACGAAAGTAGACTAAATATGAGATGCAGACTTGTGAGAGCGAGATTTTAAGAGGAACTTATTAACATTTCATATAAATCAGGTTACCCTTCATTCAGAGGCTGTTGCACGCAGCGACCGTTATTTTGATTTGTAAATAATAGATTTCAGCTATCAGTCGTCCTTTGGAATTTTTATTGTCAGATCTAGATTTCAGCTAGCAACTAGCCATTCTCAATGCACTATCCTTCTTTGGTCAATGCATGTAATGCCTGTTGGTCTGTCTCTTGCACACAGTTCATTGAATACTGCTGGGAGTAGTGGCGTACCCCTGTGATCCAAGCTTCCGGGAGGCCGTTGTGTGGGAGAGATCTGGAAACATCTACAGATTCGGCCGTTTCATGAGCTCAGGAACGACCGCGATACCTTCATCGAGCTCTGCAGATTGACAGATTGCAGTGCGGAATTTTCGGCTAGTGGTGGCTCGGGTCGAAAGCAGTGAGCAAAACTACATCGGGAAACCGAAACAGACGACCCATTATTCAATGAACTATGTACAAAGCCAGACCAACAGCCATTACATGCATTGACCAAAGAAGGATAGTGCATTGAGAATGGCTAGTTGCTAGCTGAAATCTAGATCTGCCAATAAAAGCTGGCCGGTGTGGCCGTGCGGTTAAAGGCGCTTCAGTCTGGAACCGCGTGACCGCTACGGTCGCAGGTTCGAATCCTGCCTCGGGCATGGATGTGTGTGATGTCCTTAGGTTAGTTAGGTTTAAGTAGTTCTAAGTTCTAGGGGACTGATGACCACAGCAGTTAAGTCCCATAGTGCTCAGAGCCATTTGCCAATAAAAATTCCAAACGGCGACTGATATCTGAAATCTATTATTTACAAATTTAATATAAATTCAAGGGCTGGGATGTCTTTCCCATAGGTATTTGTCTGGTTTGTTGCCTTGTACGGATATGAAACGTGGATGACTAAAGTAATTCCAACAAGAAGAGAATACGAGCTTTTGAAATGTGGTTGACAGAAGAATGTTGAAAATTGTATGGGTGGATCGAACAAGTAGCAAGACCGTGCTAAACATCGATGGAAGAAAAAAATATTTAGAGCACAACTTTACTAGCAGAAGGTGTCGCTTGACAGGACACATACTGAGGCCTCAGGCATTCGTCAGTTTAGTAATGGAACGAAATGTAGGCATAAAAATTGTAGAGGGAGACCTAGGTTTGAATAAAATAAGCGGGTTCAAAAATGTAGTTTACAGTAGGTATTCAAAATGGACGGTTGTACAGGACAGACTGTCGCGGAGAGCTGCATCAAACCAGGCCGCAGACTGAAGATCATAAAAATAAATTTGCAGTACACTATTTGTTTTAGCAGATCAGTAGCTGAGGCAGCAAGCGTTTCTTTTCCTTTTCACATACAACTAGTAATACTTAATCGCTACTTTATGTCTTATCTCCTTATTACGTAATGATAATTTTTGTCTAATCTCATTTATTACTATAGTGTTGCATAATATTGAATTCAGAGTAATATTGTGCTCGATGTACAATTCTTAAAATACAGCATTTGTTATATTAGAAAGCATGATCAACTGCAAATTTTTTCGTTTATCAACGTATGGGCAATAACTTGTTAGAATTTCTGACCAGTTGGCGTAAGGTTGGCTGTGTGGTAATTCTGATTTGACCTAGATCGCTGCTTTACTGAGCACTTCAACTTCCAAAACGAATCAGCATAAAAGTATGTGTCTGAACCAGGCGAACAAAAAATTATAAAAACAGTAACGTAGCTTCAGGGCTAAGGGAGCGGGGAGAAATTAATCTATGAATACCTTCTTTGTTTTTTGAATAATTAAAACAATTTTTCGTCTTTTTGTGGTATATTCGATGAAGGGACATTTTTCTGGGTATTCCGTCAGCGCATTGCGACGCCTCCGTTTCTCAGGTCTTACGAGCAATGAAATCCTTTACGCTTGCTCTCTAGACTCTAAAACCAGGCTTGAAGACGAGAACAACTACCTAAAAACTATGTATAATCGAGTAAGATTTTGGCATACTTGGTGTGGTACTGAGCTAAGCTACAATTGACGAAATGTACTGTATGCATTTGAGTTAGATAGAGCGTTGTATACTCTGGTACTAAAATATTTTTTTATGAATCTCGACCTCTACGCTATGATGGTGACTTGTGTGCAGACTTGGCTGATATCTAAACACATGGCAGCTGTAATACGTCTTGCTTTGAAATGTTGATCGTGGTGGTGATCAGAGAAAGGGTAAGATGAAACCTGGTGCAGGTACATGGCAATCTCATTCAAAAAAACACCAATGGGACCACAAAGCTTAATGTCTCCATCCAAAATGTCCCAAGTCCTCACTTACATAGGTTACTACAAGAATGTCTGTAATTTAAATCGACACACCAATGTTCAGTCTGATACTGAACAAACTCTTACAACTATCTTGACGACTAAACTCTGGTGACGAGACTTGCTTCCTCTATAGGATCTCTAACTGGCTGTCTGCTGATCGAACTTTTCCGTGCTAGAGAACTCTGCTGAAGGATTATGCGACCGAGTTCAGATACTCATTCAAACCAGGCACTTTATGCATGTTAGTCAGAGGAAACGTCTGCAGTCTCCTTCTGCAACAAATGTGATAAGCACAACAAAAAAAACTTAATTTTCAAATGGATTTCAACTCAGCAACTAGTGCATGAAGTGAATGTGACCTCATCGGAAGACTGAAAGCGGCAGCGACTTACAGTGTACAGTCCTGTCGGGAGGTAGTCTGCCTTTGCCTCCCTTCAGCATTTGAACTGACTGACCCAGCCAGTGCAGCATATCTTCCAAATCGCTATGCAACTCACATTTTTTGGGTTAATCAATTATAGCCAGAGGTGCAAGGATAAGTGCTAGGAAAAGAAAAAGAGAAAAGAAATTCTAGGGCTGAGGATTCCGTTATGGTCATCTGTACGTGTGGCCCGACACTTTTTAGCCACCCATCACGTTTCCAGTGATTAGTATAATATAAGAGCACCCCATCTCAGGTAACATAAGCAGCTGGCTTTAGACCGCTCCTTGAAACATGTAAGTTCAGTGGCAACGTATCTCAAGCAAAGAAATTGTACAGGAACTTGCTGTGGCTAACACAAAATACAGAAATGTGTGCAGCTGCGCATAATCGCAACGGAACTGGTGGCACATTTCCCATTTCCTTTTTCTTTCTTGCACCGTGGGAGCTTACAGAGGCGTTCCCTGCATTCGCTCCGTCACGCATCGTGTAGCGCAGTCGACATGACGCCTCTAGCCCGGCACGCCTGTCTGGAGCGTTTTACTCGCTAAGAAAAATGATTCCTTTTCTTGTTTCAAATGCAACCAGAACTACGACAACGGTAGCATTGCAGGCGTCTTAATGTGTTTCTGCTGCGTTGAGAACGGACAACGGGAAAGGAGTGACATCTAGAATGAGAAAATTCCTTTACCGGAATTATTGCGCACAGAGGCATGTACGTCTCAGTGGCTTTCTTCCTGTCAGATTGAAAGTGTATTTACTTGGAAAACCAACCTCTCGACTGCTTTTTTTTTTACCATATCCTGCAATTATCTTCAAAACCGAAATGGTGTTTCCTCTTTTCGCTGAATGATCTTTACATATTCTTTCGCGTTGCTTCTTCTATTTATCCCCTCCTCCATATGTTTTTCACAAATGTCTTGTAAAAACAAAATTTACACCATAAATAAAGAAAAATATTCGAGACAGATGTGCTTTGTTCGGAATATAGTATTGATATCAGTTTCTCATATTACGAGCGAGGAAAATCGCAAGATTTCTGTTTATAAATATACAAAACAGCAATTTATATCATCTGTTACACAGGATCATAATCCGGAATCTTGAATAGAGTATGTGATAACTGTCAGGAGTTCAAAATAATAAACGTTGTATCTCTGTTTTATTTAGGAGCAGCAGATGTGCGAAAATAGTATCGAAACCTAGTTTCTACATAATTTCACAAAAAACAGAAACTGCACCTCTTCACTTTTAGGGGGTTATTCTCAATGAATTAAACGTTAATGGTGAAAAGATATTTGGAAAAAAATTTTAGAACATGACTCACTTAGATTAATTTATGACAATGACAAAGAATGCACGGAGATGTCTGATGAAGGCGTCCGTTCAAAACATTGAATGGCGCCAATTAAACACAATTAAGAAAATGTCAGAAAGATCTTCAGCAGATGATTTCCTGTACTGCGAGGGGACTTCAGAAACTAAGTTACGCATGTCGTCCACGCTAAGACCATTACGCAAGAAGAGTGGCGCATTGTCGGAAGAGAGAACAGTTTCAGCTTCAGGGTTTCCATGCACACGAAGTTCTCCTGTCGTGAGGATAACAGGTGCATCCCCGTGTGCAAGTGGAAAAGTAGGAGTGCGCGGCAAAGTACTATTCTGGTGGGCGTTCAGAGTCACCGCAAAATTTTGAAGATATATGACCAAATGCAATATCTCGTCTAACCGGAGTGAAATGCTATCTGAAATTTGATAAAGGCCGCCCAGACGTAAGTGGAGTGGATTGGGAAGTAATGCAACGGCCATAGACTGCAGACGACAAGGTCCAAGTAAATGAGGAAGAACGTATCGAGGGAAAAGCGATTTTCAAATGATGAGAACGTCCACACAGCGACCAAGGAACGGATTTCTATCGTCGGAGAAGTGAACGATTGATAGAGCGTTTCGACTATTTTTTACACATACTCGGTGACTTAAGTCGAAATCTAGTTAAAGAGCAGTACAGCATTCAATAACAATTATTTGGCTTGCCATGATAATGTGTAACTTGTGTTAAGTGGGCATTTCATTTTGCTTTTTGTAAGTCATGTATATGTGCACGTCAGAGAAAGAGCAAGTTATGTTATTGTTACACAATCTTTGGTCTTGCTGTGGCACAGTCTTCGCCTCTGCGAAGTCTGATACATTTTTCATTGAACTGTGGTAGGTGATGGAAGTATTCAGTAGTGCTATGTTGACTTGTATCTGTCAGATGAAGAAAGACTTATCGTAATGGTCAATATGATTTATACATTGAATTTTGAATATTTTTTTTTCTTTTTAAAAGAAGTGGTTTGAGGTAAGATTGCAGTACTGGGCAGCTAGTTTGTCGGAATGATTATTAACAGTTAGTTAACCTCGTGCACTTGCTCAGAGCTGGGAGAAAGACCACCCCACGTTGGCTGGATCATGCATTAACATATCAACTGATTAAGCTGTTTGGTTTTTACAGAAATTCTTCGTTAACATTATACCCTTGTAACTCATTGTTCACTATGTTAAGAATAGTGTTGTTCAGACCAATGTTAAGTGTGAAGATCATGAGAAATTTTACTCTGTCTTTTGGAAGACATACTTCAAAAAAATGGTTCAAATGGCTCGGAGCACTATGGGACTTAACTTCTGAGGTCATCAGTCCCCTAGAACTTAGAACTAACTAACCTACAAGGACATCACACACATCCTTCTCCGAGGCAGGATTCGAACCTGCGACCGTAGCGGTCGCGCGGTTCCAGACTGTAGCGCCTAGAACCGCTCGGCCGCCCCGACCGGCGGAACACACACTTCACTGTAAAATCGTTGTCTTGAAATATCACTTCATAGGAGTAATTACTCTCCCCATCCCACTGTTTAAAGGTTGTTTCTCATTACGCATTACCGCATTGCACCACAGGGTACTCAACAATTTGAATATGATCCTAAAATCAACTCGGTTCAATATTTCGGCGATCCAACTGTTCGCCATCTTTAGGAGAACTCTGCTTATCGCCGAACTATTGAATCGAGTTGATTTTAGGTTCCGGCAGCAGACCCGGAAAGACTTTCGAGACTTATTACGCCGGGAAAGCCTACGCAGTCACAATAGGTTGAATTCTATGAAACTTTTATCTAAGGAATAGAAATCTAGCTTAGCCGCTGTCCGCTTGCCGTTTGCTGTTGCGCTTTCAAGAAATCTGGAACAGTGTTGTCAATACCCGAAATAAGTAGAAATTCTGGTTAGAACAAGGTAATTGTTTTACTTCAGTTGCGCATTTAATATAAAGACGAATTGTATTCAGACCAGTTACAGTTCAGTTCAAATTAGGTTGTTTAGTCAAAGGTTAGTGTGGTGTCACCGCCAGACACCACACTTGCTAGGTTACTACCTTTAAATCGGCCGTGGTCCGTTAGTATACGTCGGACCAGCGTGTCGCCACTATCAGTGATTGCAGACCGAGCGCCGCCACACGGCAGGTCTAGAGAGACTTCCTAGCACTCGCCCCAGTTGTACAACCGACTTTGCTAGCGATGGTTCACTGTCTACATACGCTCTCATTTGCCGAGACGATAGTTTAGCACAGTCTTCAGCTACGTCATTTGCTACGACCTAGCAAGGCGCCATATGCAGTTACTATTGATAATGTGAATCATGTACCGTCAAGAGCGACGTTCATCATTAATGGATTAAAGTTAAGTATCAAACTACTTCCGTCCGTTTTCTAAGTTCTAATCCCTTGTCATGTTCCAGACCTCACGTCACTATAGTCCTTCCCTCCTCACGCCAGCCTGCGTGAGCTAAAACGCGTACATTTCGGCCTCCTCTAGTAACACGGTGTTGGCTCTTCAGCCAACACAACAGTTAGCATACGAGTTTAAGCTGAATAACAGTTTGTGGATACATAGTTTAGGTAATACGTAGGCCTTTCATAGAGAGGGGTCACACATTTCATGTGGGTGTGTACATGTTCTACTTGTTCTTAATGTTTCACTGAACAGTATTATAGCACTCATGGCCACCTTAAATGGATTAATTTTGATTTTTCAAAATTTCTGTATCAATGAAGAAAGAAAGATTCCCACCGACAGCGAGGTTGTTAGAAACGGAGCAAGCGTCCAGACTGTGGCAAGCTTGGGGAAGTACTCCGGGTTTACCCTTTCAAACGAATCAACCCTGCATTTGCCTGGAGCGATTTAGGGAATTCACAGAAAACGTAAATCTGTATGGTCGGACGCAGATTTGAGCCGTCGTCTTTCCGAAAGCGAGTCCACTGTGCTGATCATTGCTTCTCCTCGTTCGCTAAATTTCTGTGTCATGTTCCAAATTACTGTATATACCTCCCCTGGCTTCTTGTGTTTCTGAAGTAAGTACAGACGTAAACGTGTAAAACAAAAAAGAAATGCTGCAGAAGTGCTTGGTTCATTTACAGCGGCCTGATCAACAGACATGACGTGGGCACATGTGGAGAAATCTAGCGGCCGTAGGGAAAGGAGAGCGGCGTGTTCTCAGAAACGTGGAGTAACTTCCCCACCCAGAAACTGTTTGAGGTATTTGACGGCTTAGCCTCGGCTGTGACAGGCCCACGGCGGTAGCAAAGCGATATTAGTGCGAGATAAATGTTTACAGACGTCTGGTCCAGTGCGTGTGTTCGTGACAGAAGCCCTCCATGTCAGGCGCAAACGCGCAGCGAGGCTGTGATGCAGTGGTCTGCGTGACAACTACAGCGAGCGTCGCACCTCACCCCCTCTTTGAGTACCATTGATACTATCGCTGAGCACATACCGCGCAACAGTTCTGTCAGACAGACTTCGGCAGTGGCCATTGCTGCCACCAGTTCCGACTCCCCCCCCCCCTCCGCCCCTCCACTGCTTTCCACCCGTCACTCCAGACGCCAACCACCCTTCCGTAAGAAAAAAAAAAACTACCTCTGCAAAGGTCTAATAAGCCTCCATTTCTATTAATATTTGTCAGTCAAATCCTCTGCAGAGAATTTATGTACTAAAATAATATGTCTTACAATTGGCGATAGTCAGTCTCCTGTAACGATATAGGACTGCTGAGTTTTATAGAATACTATCTTTTTGTCCGCAGCTTCGTCCACGTAGGCTTTTGTGTCTCCCGTTTTCACTCCCGCTCTCAGCCATAGGGATGCTAGGGGCGGATTTCTTCCAGGTAGCAAGTGATGCGTGCGGCAAGTTTAGCACAAATTGCTTCAGGCATTACAAGATTTGAAACTTCCTGGCAGATTAAATCTGTGTGCCCCACCGAGACTCGAACTCGGGACCTTTGCCTTTCGCGGACAAGTGCTCTACCATCTGAGCTACCGAAGCACAACTCACGCCCGGTCTCACAGCTTTACTTCTGCCAGTATCTTGTCTCCTACCTTCCAAACTTTACAGAAGCTCTCCTGCGAACCACTGGCAGAAGTAAAGCTGTGAGACCGGGCGTGAGTCGTGCTTCGGTAGCTCAGATGGTAGAGCACTTGCCCGCGAACGGCAAAGGTCCCGAGTTCGAGTCTCGGTCGGGCACACAGTTTTAATCTGCCAGGAAGTTTCATATCAGCGCACACTCCGCTGCAGAGTGAAAAATCTCATTCTGGATTACAAGATTTGCTGGTATGTCAGTGTCTCTGCCGCCATCCTTACGTCATCGGGGTTGTCAACCATGTGCCTAGCGACACCGGAGGCTATGGATTCGATACTAAAATCAGTCATCGATTTTTTTTACGCGTATCGCTTCTCAGCGGCGCTTCCACGGCATTTTTATACAAATAATGAGTCATGTATACATAAAATTTGCTTAAATTGCTCATGAATATTCTGCTTCATGAAATTATATATCACTTCCTGTTCGGGTATGTGTAATTCTTTCCTATAGAGAAACTGATGTGTGTATAATGTTTGTATGAAAGATGAGGTGGTTCAACGATTTTTAGAAATATACCGATCTATCTGATCTCTAACTGCTTGCAGATAATGCTTTCGCTTTGGAAATGTGCTGTGGGAACGTCCATTCGAGGACTTGATGCAAAGTCTGCCAGCTGACTCTAAATGAAGGAGAAAGGCGATTACTTCAACAAGACATAATTTAATAAGACGTAGCGCAATGCTGATGAGTGATATTCGGAGTCAGTGATTCCGTGTACATGTTAGAAAGTAATAAATAATAGATTAAATAACATCTGAGTACTGCATTGATGTTCGAGTTTCCTGTGGTAAAGATCGAGCGCTTACAAACTGCTTCATGAAACCCAGTTTGATATGCAATTGTGGAAGAAATATTTTTTGTGGCCTATAAGCGGTCATGCAAGATTTTTTTAAGCTTTAGATATAAGAAGTCTCACACGTTATCAACATTTTACACTGAAATACTTTTTCTTACCCCGGCTCCAATCACACAAAAAACTAAGAACTTTCATGCGCCCAACTTGCTGCCCTAATTACATTACTGTAAGTAAAAATAAAATAAATTTCATGTCGCTGACCTCACCGCAATAGCGAACAATATAGTAGGATACTGCTTACAGCCTACAGAGCCTTTACAGTGCAGCAGTTAAGACTGGGTTGAAAATCAACATCCAGAAGACTGTAATTATGAGAAACATCTACGAAGCTCCCTCTACAAATCCACTAGAAAACATAATTATAAAGAAGTGACTCCAGGTAAGTATGTAGTTGGTCTCCGCAAACCAGAGCGAGATCAGGCATAGATACCAAATGCACCAAGTCTGAGGGGAGGTACCATTCTCGCAGAAGTATATTCTCGTCCAAGTGTCTCTACAAGAAGCTGAAACTCCGACACAACAACCTGGTATTAAAAAACCTTGTTCTGTTTACCTTCGACTGCCTCCAGTAAGAGCCCACTCAGATCAGGGAGGGATGGTTTTGAGGATAAAAGTAGAGGTAGGCACCTACAGAATCCATCACAAACTAAAATAAACTCCGTGCAAAGAGGTCTTGAAGGCCCAATGACACCGACCGACCGCCGTGTCATCCTCACACACAAGCGTCACTGGATGGGGATATGGAGGGGCATGTGGTTGGCACACCGCTCTCCTGGGCGTTGTCAGTTTTCGGGACCGGAGCCGCTACTTTCACGTCAGATAGCTCCTCAATTGGCCTCACAAGAGCTTAGTGCACCCCGCTTGGCAACAGCGCTCGGTAGACCGGACGGTCACCCATCCAAGTGCTAGCCAAGACCGACAGCGCTCAATTTGGTGATCTGATGGGAACCTATGTTGCGACTGCGGCAAGGCCGTTGACACAGCAACCAGCTTCTACAGCATCTATATGGATACTCTGCATATCACATTTAAATGCCTGGCAGAGGTTTATCGAACCACCTTCACAATTATATATTATTCCAATCTCGTAAAACGCGCAGAAAGAACGAACACCTATATCTTTCCATAAGGGCTCTGATTTCACTTATTTTATCGTGGTGATCGTTTCTCCCTGTGTAGGTCGGTGTCAACGAAATATTTTCGCATTCTGAGGAGAAAGTTGGTGATTGGAATTTCGTGAGAAGATTTCGCTGCAACGAAAAACACCTTTGTTTTAATTATGTCCACACCAAATCCTGTATCATTTCAGTGACACACTCTCCCCTATTTCGTGATAATACAAAACGCGCTGTCCTTCTTTGAACTTTATCGGTGTACTCTGAGAATCCTATCTGCTAAGGATCGCACAGTGCGCAGCAGTATTCTAAAAGAGGACGGACAAGATTAGTGTAGGCAGTCTCCTTGGTAGATCTGTTACATTTTCTAAGTGTCGTGCCAATAAAGCGCAGTCTTTGGTTAGCCTTCCCCACAACATTTTCTGTGTGTCCCAATTTAAGTTGTTCGTAATTGTAATTCCTGGGTATTTAGTTGAATTTACGGCCTTTGGATTTGACTGATTTATCCTGTAATCGAAGTTTGACGGATTCCTTTTAGCACTCATGTGGATGACCTCACACTTCTCGTTATTTAGGTTCAAGGAAGAGCGGTACCAGCATCAGAAGGACATCGTGTGTAAGGACGTATGTAAGGAAAAGGCGACTGGCCTTCTACAAACAGTGACCAGTAGAATCCCAAAAGGCTCTTCAATAGGATATTCATAGTGACAGGTGGAGTGAAGGCCTCCGAGAAGAAGTGGATCGCTTCCGCAAAGTCGGATCTGGAGCCACTGGAGATCTCTCTGGCGAAAAGAAGACCGACTATGATTCTGATAGGCCATCCGACAGGGAAATTTCCCAATGTCCCTTATCAGTAAAAAAGCCACAGGGACCAAGAGGACGGAAGTGAATAACCTAGCCCACAGCTATGAAATGGAGCACTGTAGGAAGAAAGCGTAAAGCCTTTACCGAAAAGTAGACAATAGCCTCGCGGTCTTCATTAGGCCCAAACGACGAAGAAGAAAACAAAAATTTGATTCCATTATGAAAAAGCTGTATGTAACAGAAGGAAACTGAGAATAGTTTTGAAATCAGCAAGTTAATTAAGAACATACATTTATTTTCAATTGACTGACATCATGCAGACTGATGTTATTCGTCTAACCTTGTGCTGGCATTAGCTATGACACCCGAAAACAATCTACTCTGCTCTTGAAGAGCCATGAAAGCAGATGTTTGTAAGGAGAGATACCGATTAGAACACGGAAAAATGTTTATCATTGTTGATGTATATGTAGAGGCGAAAATATTAGGAAAAGATAGAGTAGAAACCGGTCGAAAGTCTGGTGACTGTAGAACGAAAGGTCAGCTGCGCTCGCGTCATCGGCGAGCGCGCCGTCACGTATTTAAAACGCCGCTGAGCGCGAGCCAGTGGCCATGTTTATTGACTGGCGCGGCGCGCCAGACACTGTCCAGAGCTGCCCACTCGCGTTCCCACGGGACCCTGCCGCCCCACCGCCGCCCCCGTACTCGCACCTACCGCTTACGTACAATTAACGCGCATGCCTTCGCTGATAGCGAGGAGTCCGGCGTGAGCCACGGGTAAGAAGGTTACTGCACGAATTGACAGTTTGCCGGTCAAAGGTTTATGCTTCGGGAGAGTAGCGTTCGGTATCCTCTTTGCCCAAACACGAACGCGCCCACCGTAATCGTAATGGTAATCATTACGCGCAGACTCCTTTCTCTGCGCGTTTATTCGCCGAACATGAAATTCTACTAATGTCGTCCTCTTTACTAAACAATACCTTTAAATCCGTCAGATCCAGTGTTGAGTTCTGGTAGCAGGGATTTACTGGTTTTCAGTTTCTTCTACCCTATTCCAAAATAAAATTTGCTGTCACTCCCACGTTTAACGTACCACAGTTGCCCAGCATTTTAACAGTAATAATAATGAAACATTATCATTATTTTTCCCGTTTGTGTCATCTAAGGACCACGCGCCAGTTCCAGTGCTTCCTCCTTTGTTGTTCTTTTTCCTCCAGTATTCTTTCAACTTCTCACTGTGTGTCCTTTTTCTCTCTTCAGACCTTTTTGACACTTGTCTTCTCCCTCCTGCATTGGAATCCTTCCATTTTAAGGATTTCTTCTTAAAAATATCTCTTTCTGACATCTTTTTCACTTACGCTGTTTCTTTCCATATCTTTCCTAACTTCTTAAATGCAGGACATTGTTACCTTTTTGTCCCAAAGATATTTGAAAATCTGTTTGGTTAACCGGTTGCCGTTCATTCCGTATAAATATCCAAAAAGTAGCAGTCGCCTCTTCCGCAGCATTCCAGTTACGCTTTCTGTATTGTAGTATACTACAATACTTCATCAGTTCTTAATTTCCATATCTCTCTATTACTCAGAGGACCTAGTATTTTTCGAATGATTCTTCTTTCTAGAACTTCAAGTTTGTGTAATTTGTAGTTCACTACTAAACATTCACTTGCATAAAGACATTCTGGTTTTACTACAATGTGTAGTGCTGTATGGTCAAATTTTTAGACAGTGATCTTTTGTTGTAAATGTTCCTGGTTGTACTATATGCTCCGTCCATTTTACGTACTCTTTCTTCTTCAGCGAATTTTTCTAAACCATTTTCTTGAATTATTTCTCCTAATATTTAAATTTATTAAAATATACTTTCTTTGGATGATGTAAGTTTACACTGTTCATTTTCCACTATTTCCGCGTTCGACTTACGAAATTCATAACCTAACACTAAATCTTTTCGTGGCAGGAATATGCATTTCACCTCATTCAGGAGAAGAAATAAAACGTGTATTAAGAGAAATTACACCTGACGATTGAGCCACAGGATCCGAATTGCGTCGTGTAGTTAATAAAACACGAAAAAGTTGTGACTGAAGGCGTTGTTTAATTCATACCTTCAGTTTATTAACCTACTTTATCTGTCCAATATCTGTTACTACGATTTCTGGAGTATTTTTTATGCTTGTCACAAATTTTGTCTTTCTACAGAAATTCTTAAACCAACTTTGTTGGGAGGAGTGTCAGCCCTGGACAAATCCACCCAACGGATTAACGGCGAAGTTTGGTGTGCTGGCCAGCCTGGATGTCGTTTTTAGGAGGCTTCTCACATCCCACTAGGCGAACACCGGGCTGGTACCCAATTCCCACCGGGCTGGTACCCAATTCCCATCTCAGTTACACGATTCTGGACATTTAGAAAACTTTGGATGATTTTCACATCAATTGCACCACACCCAGACAGTTAGGGATACACATATCCTGTCCTGTGGAGTAACGATGTGGTGACACAAGGCTATTCCGATGGCTATTATTATTACTACTATAATGGAAATTACTTTAAGGGCTGATTTAAAAAAGAAACTATCAACTGTAGTGTTCTGCTGGTGAAAAGATTATATATATAAAAACAAAGATGATGTGACTTACCAAACGAAAGCGCTGGCAGGTCGATAGACACACAAACAAACACACACACACTATCTATCTATCTATCATATATATATATATATATATATATATATATATATATATATATATATATATAGAAAGTCCTCAACAGGCTGAGAACTGGTGTATCCCGATGCAAGGTCAATTTGAAGAAATGGGGTTTCTTTCCAGGAGATGAACTATGTGAATGTGGCGTACAGCATCACGTAATTATATTGTTTGTAAATTGCTGTCTTCTGGCTACGTATGTAATGTTCTGGACACGAGTAAGTAAAAAATTACTATCATAACAACATATCACAATGCTAGGAAGTCATGTGTCATGCAACTGATTTAATAACTACGAGAGCAAAGACCTCTCACAACGTTGCCTAAATCACAATTTACTTAACGTAAAATCGAAGTGTGCCCTCACAGTTATTGCACTTAGCACTATGACTGTAAACACAGGTCTGCAGACTATGACAATGTCTGCATGTAAACGGGCGGGGGGGGGATTAATTCGTTTACATTCCCTTTCGGCAAAGTGCGTCTTTTTTCTTTTTATTTATTTATGAAGAAAAGAACGGAGGATCTTACCCTTTGTGTTGCGTTACTCATCTTCATGTAGTTCGCCGTTTCTGCCTGTGTACGCAAGAGCAGTGTTGGGTTTGTAGTTGACCTTACATATGGCCGACCTGTGATTGACGTGCTTTTCCTGGCTGAGCTATTTTCCCCAGGCTGGGAGGCTGCAACAACTGTATGCCTATGGTCAGGGCCTCAAGTAAGCAATCGAAAGTACCCTATGCTAAATATAACTCGTAATTTTCTAGAATCTCTTGCCATTTCTAGACTATTTTCATGGTGAAACTTCCTGGCAGATTAAAACTGTGTGCCGGACCGTGACTCGAACTTGAGACCTTTGTCTTTCGCGGGCAAGTGTTCTACCAGCTTTTTTTTTTTTTCTTAATCTCATTTTGTTCACTTCATCTGCTCGGGGCGGACGTCGTGACATCCGTTTAAATTCGTTGTTGGTTGATTAACTCAGTTTTTTTATTACAGAGGGCAGCTAACCCTCTGACCGAACACGCTGAGCTACCGTGCGGGCAAAACTTAAGTGAGTATAGCCGGACGCAGGTTTGAACCGTCGTCCTTCCGATTGCGAGTCGAGAAACCAACTGAGCTACCCAAGCACGACTCACGCCCCGTCCTCGCAGCTTTACTTCTGCCAGTATCTCGTCTCTTACCTTCCAAAATTTATAGGTCTCCTCGCAGGAGTAATTTAGCTTTGTATCTGTACTGCACTGAAAATATCTGCAAACAGTGCAAACGCGGACGGAATGCGCTGTGTATCTTGGTGAGAAACTTACGTCTTCCATTCACTTGCAGTACTTGGTATTCACAACAGTGCCTACTTTATTCTTCGGTCAAGTTTGCTTTCAGTACTGCTCGGTTCTGTCCCGAGTTTATTTTTCCGGTAGCATTAGTTGTACGTTAACAGTCACGACAGTAATGTGGAGAGGTTTATTATTTAGACGATATGCATTTCGCATTTGGATTCACTTAATTCAACGGAAGAGTGTCATAACTACAATATGGCGAGCTGTTCCCGCGGCGACGATAACCCACATATCGGTACTTTTGCACCTGTGGGTCGCTCATTACTCTGTTTTATATTGCCGTCTTCTTTTGAAAACCAATTTATTTGCCAATATCGCTTTCTGTACACAATAACTATATTCTCAGCTTCGGCAATATGTAACGCCATCCTCAGATCCATCAAACCGGGCAGTGGTAGCTACATCGTACAATCCTTACAACATTCTGTCACTTGAGAGCTACACAAAGAAATGGCTCTGAGCACTATGGGACTTAACTTCTGAGGTCATCAGTCCCCTAGAACTTAGAACTACTTAAACCTACTAACCTAAGGACATCACACACATCCATGCCCGAGGCAGGATTCGAACCTGCGACCGTAGCGGTCGCGCGGTTCCAGACTGTAGCGCCGAGAACCGCTCGGCCACCTCGGCCGACGAGAGCTACACAATATGCCCAAGAGAGTCGAGGCATTACAGTGACACGACAGGTGTTGTTTGATAAAGTATTTACAATTTCGAACACGAGCAAGACAGAAACATGTCACATCTTGCCGCATCGCGGTATAAAGCCATGTTGGCTGAAATTTGTCGGTCGAGTTCGGGATCAAACTGTGCAGCTGCCACAGGCTGGATTAATACTTTCGTGTCTGACCGAACACATAGCACATTCCGAAGTTATGAGCTAGCAACACAACCTAGTGCGCTCTTAGCTGAAGACGGCAAGAACAAAATATAAAATCTCGGTTAGCAGCCAACATGCTTTTACACACAGAAGCGCCAAGATGTGGCATATGTCTGTCTTGCTCGTGTTTGAAGTTGTACATCTTTATAACAGAACACCTGACATGTCATTTTAATATCTCGACACTTTTATGCGTATTGTGTAGTCTTCATGTGACAGAGGGGTATAAGCGTTGTATGGTAACTACAACTGCTCGGTTTTATGGATTTGAGAATTACAAAATTACTTATCTTAATAATATGAATATTTATTTGTGTGTTTGGAGAGAGAGAGACTGATTTTTGATTGAGATTTTTGCTTTAAGTCGTAACTGGTACCTGAATTTTGGTTGCTGCCTCCTTGAATGATCAGCTTCTGCACCAGTTGGTGACTTAATATAATTTGGAGGAAGTTATTGTTCTTTAAGGTTTAAAATACGACTGAGTTACTTGGCCGTATTGCGGATAGCTTTGAGCCCAAGTTTTCGTAGCTTTTCATACCTAAGGGATCACTGTTGTAAGTAAATAAGATCAAACAGCAATCTGCTTTTCGTGAGAAAAGGAGATTGCTTGGCACACAAACTTCCTTCAAACTACACGTCCTGCTGCATCAAAATTGGCCAGTGGAGTTCAACACCATACCATTATACAAGAACATAATCAAATTACTGAAATTAAGAAATTATGAGAGGTTGTTACGTATTGAATGAAAACTATAGAGAATACATTTCCTTTCTTGTATTTTAGTGAACTTTGTACACTTACAATTCTGTCGATTGATAGCCGGCGACGACAATGAAGTTCAACCCCTTTTCCAAAAACAAGATACTTCTATTCTTTACTTCCAGTGGCAACTATTACACATACTTTACTCGGTTTTATCACTGAAATAGCAATTTTCATTAAATGTAACAATACGTTTTGACCGACGGCCTAGCAACACGTCCTCTTTCCACAAGGCACAGATTAACAGTCCCCCCCCCCTTTTTTTAAATACATCATTTGGCTTTTTTTTGTGAGTCCGTACTCAAAGATTCACAACTACTATCGCTGCAGGGATTGCGCGCTAAAGAGTTTCTTGCTGTCTATCTGTGCTTCACTTCAAGTACTTTTTGAATCAAATTTACATTTACGGTATTTGCATATATTACTGAGCTTCTCAGAATAAAATTAGGCACAAATTAGTTAAGAAAAGGGCAGTGAGGCTCACATAACATTACAGAATGGCAAAACATGTTGCCCAAACTAGTAATCCAGTAACTGTGTTTACATAGCGATGTTGGCAAATAAACTGTTTTTCGATAGAAGACTACAACACAAAATTATAGATCGCCTCCTGCACTGACTGATCATGTCAGGTAACTGTAACTCACTTTTGTGTTGTGCACTTTGGTGATCGCACATTACAGAGTTTTTCTGTGTTGTGAAGTTATAATCACAGAAATAAAGGTAACCGTGCCTATAAAGTCAATAAATTATAATTACATTATTATTATATAATAAGCCACCGGACGACAAAGGTGCCATATACCAAAACACTCAGCAAATATCTTTGAACAACCTCAGAGACGTTGTCGGTGGAGTTCGTGTCCATGTGTAGCTGCCACAGGCTGAAATGATACTCTCTTGTCGGACCGAACACTACCTCGCACATTCCAAAGCGATGAGCTAGCTGCGTTCTTACCCGAAGAAGGCAAGAACAAAGATAAAATCTCGGCTAGCAACCGTTGGGCTCGGCTGTTCCTGGAAGCCGATAATACGCAGACAACGGCGCTGCCCGCTGGACCTTCAAAGCACTCGTTAAACGGTTCGTCCCATTAGGGGAATTCGGCTTGTAACGATATGTAATTTGTCCGCGCTTGAAAGTACCGCTACAAGTTCCTAGGCTGCTATCTTCGCGGCATGCCACACTCGTGTCACCGGTGAACTCTGCTGAAGATCCCTTGCTCCTATTAATATTCTGTGACTAGTATAAAGTTCCTGGCGCGAATTCGACAACCACAGACCCGAAACTGCAGCAGAATACTCATGCTGATGTCTCTGGTATCTGATATAAATATGAACACAGCCATATTTCAGACGGCGAGAAATAGCCAAACATTTATTAATATTGTTAATATTTGTAGCCACTTAGTTGCTGCTTCGCCAAACCCAAACCCTTACATGGGATTGGCATATGGTACAGCGTGATTCGTCGCTCCTTATCACTTGTGTCCAGTCAGCCACTATCCAGTAGTGTCGCGCTTTACACCATTTCAAGCAGTCATTATGCTAGCTGGATTACTTGTAGCACACTGGAACTCGCGAGTGACCGTTTCCGCTGATTTCATGCGATTCTTTACAATCACCTTCCGCAATAGTCGACGGCCTGTCTCCGTCAATACACGAGGTCCGTCTGATTTTGATTAAGCAGCGATTGTTCCTTTACCTTTCCACTTCAACAGTCGACCTGGGCATCTTTAGAAGGGCTGAAATGTACCTGATGAATTTGTTACTAGAATGACTAGACCATGATTCAAATCACTGAGCTCATTTATCGACCCACCCTGTTGTTGCTTTCCTGCTGACAATACAATACTCTCCGCTTCCTTTTCTACTGGCAGGTGACGTCGAGTGATCAATTCCGCATTACGCTAGGGTGTCTGGATAGTTTTGATCAGACTGTGTAGAACGCGGCTAAAGAGATACTGGAGAGAATGCAGGCTGTCGTGAGTCGCATCTTGATAGCTGAGTCCGTAAGAACTCTGCCCGTGAAATTCGAGGGCCGAGACTCCGTAGCGTTAATCTACAAAAAGGCCGGGTCTGCTTTCCTGTTGTTTGGGACATAAATATTCTTCGTTCTATTAGGAAGAGAATAGTAAGTATCTCGATCAAGGTACAGGGAAGAGTCTCCGGTTGCCATCCGTCAGGCAATTTTAAATAGACTGTTCGAGTGTAACATCTTTTGCAGGAGGGCCAGATTTTATCCCTCTCTCACCTGAAATACTTGTCCAGTGTGAGACTGAAAGCTGTCTTGGCCGTTGTCAGTTACAATGAAACTTTTTCGTTAGTCGTACCGCGAGTCGTACCGCGTTAGTGCTCCTGCTTTTATAATGCCCTAATGGGGGCTGCTTCGAATTCTGCTCAAACAAAATTGCGGTTATACAGTATTCTCCAACTTCTAAAAATGTATAATATACAGTTCATACTTAGTCTTGAGCTGAGAAATTGCTGAATACAGCACTTACAATGCTTTCTACTACAACTTTTTATGAATAAAAACCGAAAAAGGCAAGTGTTATTCGTTACGACGTGAAAGTCTTTTTACTTGTTTGAAATTTCGTCCTCACTCTGATTATAATCAGAAGTTAATCTGTGTATATGGCACTGTAAGAAAGATACTAATGAAAATTTGTTATCCAAAGGCGGACATGTGCGTTAGTGGGCATTAGGAGTGATTTAAAATGGAATGATCATATAAAATTGATCGTCGGTATAGCAGATGCCAGACTGAGATTCACTGGAAGAATCCTAAGGAAATGCAATCCGAAAACAAAGGAAGTAGGTTACAGTACACTTGTTCGCACTCTGCTTGAATATTACTCACCAGTGTGGGATCCGTACCAGATAGGGTTGATAGAAGAGACAGAGAAGATCCAACGGAGAGCAGCGCGCTTCGTTACAGGATCATTTAGTAATCGCGAAAGCGTTACGGAGATGATAGATAAACTCCAGTGGAAGACTCTGCAGGAGAGACGCTCAGTAGCTCGGAACGGGCTATTGTTGAACTTCCGAGAACATACCTTCACCGAGGAGTCAAGCAGTATATTGCTCCCTCCTACGAATATCTCGAGAAGAGACCATGAGGATAAAATCAGAGAGATTAGAGCCCACACAGAGGCATACCGACAATCTTTCTTTCCACGAACAATACGAGACTGGAATAGAAGGGAGAACCGATAGGGGTACTCAAGGTACCCTCCGCCACACACCGTCAGGTGGCTTGCGGAGTATGGATGTAGATGTAGATACGTATGTCGTCCATGTGAGACTGTGACTGTTTATGATACAATGGCACTAACATTTCTTTTAATGTGTCTTTTACAGACATTTACGTGTCTAACAAAGAAATGTCCAACATACATCTTCTTTCCTAGGTTATTATGAATCTAATTTGCCGTGGATGATTCATTGTTCTGCGCTAAGGAGAAAAAAAATGGAATAGCTTATTTTTGTTGTCACCGACATGACATCACGTAATTAGTCCAGCGCTCGGGACTTGTTAATGCAGTTTTCATGGAGTTCGATTTTAATTTATTCTTGATGGAAAATTTAAGTGTATGGATCAAGTTAAGATAATGGCAGGTGTTTAAAATGTCGCATGAAAAGCGGAAATTCTATTGGCAGTTAGAAGGCATGCAATCTCGTGGATGACATCGCGTATAATTGATGTGATGTAGCGCTTCACACCTTTGAAAGCGACATAATGGCGCCGCGTCCGATTCGGAGACCAGCAAGTATATGGAGCGCTGTTATTATCGGATACTCAAAGTTATTAATGTCTTTTAACAACACTGACATTTGGGCAGTACGTCAATACCTGACATCATTATCAGAAATTCGATACTAAAATCTCAAACGGCCCACAGGTGTGTAAAACTGTATGGGGCTGGGCTTACTCAAGTGCAAACTGTATCATCTGGCGCTCATCAACCCTGCAGAAATGTTAGCTGCGGGAGCTCATACTAATACTTCGTTTTCAACAAAAATAATAAATCTAAGAGAATCTTTCAATTAGACAAAAACTTGGTTTTGATTTTCTCAGTTGTGCAAGCGTTGGGGGAGTTAATGCCATTCCACCGTTGCTCCTACGAACGACAACATGACGGGTAAATTATGTAATAAAAATTTATGATATATCTACGCCTATACGTCTATTTTGCAAATCACACTTAAATAGTTGACAGAGGCTTAACAGAATCACATTCGAATTATTGCTCCTCCGTTCCACTGTCGAATGGGACAAGGGAAAAATGAACACCTAAATCAAGCTCTGATTTATTTTGTTACGAAGGTTGCTTCTCCCAATGTAGTGGAAGAAAACAAAATGTTTTCGCATTTGAAGGAGAAATTTGCTGATTGAAGTGTGAGAAACAGATCTCGTCGCAACGAGAAACGCCTTTGTTCTAATGATTGCCATCCCAACTCGTGACACTCGCTCAATTGTTTCGCGATAGCACATAACGACCTGCTAGCTTTTGAACGTTTTCCAATGTCCTGCGTCAATCCCGTCTGGTAAGGATCCCATACTGCGCAGCAGTACTCCAATAGTGTAGGTAGTATCTTTAGTAGATTTGTTGCATTTTTTAGGTTTCCTGCCAATAAAATGCAGCCTTTCGTTCGCATTTCCCACAATATTTATTATGTGGCTGCTCCAGTTTAAGATGTCGACCATTGTAATCTAAGGTATTTAGCTGAATCGACAACTTAATTTTGTGAGATTTATCGAGTAACCGAAATTAACGGACTTTTTGTACTCATGTGAGGACTTCCCACATTTTATTGTTCACGATGAATCGCTACTTGTCGCACCATAGATATATCTTGTCTAAATAATTTTGCAATCGGTTTTGCTCTTATGATGACTTTAGTTAGTTCGTGAACGAGAGCATCATCTGCAAGCAATTTAAGAGGGCTGTTCATGTCGTCAGCTTAAATCATTTATGTACGAAGGTGTGTTGGAAATTAGTGCCATAGAATCTGTTATGTGAAAACTATGAAAGCTTTTAAAATATGAAACAAACTTTATTAACATTCTGCATCTTTGTTCATGTCTACACATTTGCAGCTCTCTTTCGAAGTAAGGCTGCAAATTGGAGTATGTAACATGGGGGTGCGTAACTTAATTATGCTGAAGCGTTAGAAATAGCGTGGTGGAATCGAGTTTCGAATTCGAAGAGTTTGACCACACATGAAGGAACCTCTTCTTCAGCATGAAAATGCCAGACAACACACGAGCGCTGCACCTTCTGCAGCAATCCGACGCCTTGAGTTCAGAGTCATCGATCATCCTCCATACAGTTCCGATTTGCCCCCATCCAACTGTTTTTCAGTTTCCGAAATTTAAAGGACACTTTCGAGAACTTTACTTTAATAGTGATGAAGCGGTGCAACGAAGTCACTCTACAGTGATGGCATAAACAAACTGGTCTCTCGTTGCGAGGAAAGTGCTTGCCGCCAGGGTGAGAAATCAATATTTAGACATGAAGAATTATTGAAGGTGTAGAATATTAATAACGTTCGCTTTACTAAAAAAGGGTTAAAGAGTTTTCACGTAGTAAATTCGGAGGCTGCCCTCGTAGATCAGGAACAGAAGCGGGCCAATAACGCATTCCTGATGAACCCCAATTACAGAGTCGATTTCACTGCGGGACAAAATGGTTCAAATGGCTCTGAGCACTATGGGAATTAACTTCTGAGGTCATCAGTCCCCTAGACCTTAGAACTACTTAAACCTAACTAACCTAAGGACATCACACACATCCATGCCCGAGGCAGGATTCGAACCTGCGACCGTAGCGCTCGCGTAGTTCCAGACTGTAGCGCCTAGAACCGCTCGGTCACACCAGCCGGCACTGCGGGGCAGGAAGCTATGAATCCAATCGCAGAACTGAGACGATACTCACTAGGCGTACAATTTTTTTGGAAGACGCTTGTGAGGGCCGGTGTGAAAAGTCTTCTGGAAATCTGGAATCAACTTGAAATCACCCGTTGATAACATTCAGTACATCGCACAGAGAAAGATGGAGTTATGTACACAAGAATTATATTCTTGCAATCCATCCTGGCTGTGAGTCAATAGATGGTTTCCTTCGAGGCAATTCACAATGTTCGAACACAGTATATGTTCCAAAATCGCACTGAAAATCGACGTCAGTGGTATGGATATGTAATTCAGCAGATTACTCCTCTTTCCTTTCTTGAGTATTGGCGTGACCTGTACTACTTTCCAGTCCTTAGGTGCTGATGTTTCGTCGAGCTAGAATTTGTGTGTGAGAAGTATGGATCTATTCGATCAGCGTACTCTGAAAGGACTCTAATCTGGATTGGTGACCTTGCATATATGAAGTGATTCAAGCTGCTTTCCTGCATCGGGAACATCTGTTTCTAGGTTTCTCATGTTGGCGGCTGTTCTTGATTCTGGAATATTTACTTCGTTTACATCTACATCCACGCGATTACTCTGCTATTCACAATAAAGTGCTTGGCAGAGTGTTCAATGAACCACCTTCAAGCTGTCTCTCTACCGTTCCACTCTCGAACGGCACGCGGGAAAAAGGAGCACTTAAATTTTTCTGTGAGAGCCCTGATTTCTCTTAGTTTGTCGTGATGATCATTTCTCCACATGTAGGTGGGTGCCAACAGAATGTTTTCGCAATCGGAGGAGAAAACTGGTGATTGAAATTTCAAGAGAAGATCCCGTGTTCTTTGTCGAAGGAATTTCGGTAAATCGTATTGAATAACTCTACTTTAGTGACACTCGTCAGTAACCGTACCATTGCTATCGCGCAGTGAAGGTGCATCCGAGCAACATGCCAGTACGTTCACTGATGTGGCAAAAGTCATGGGATTCCTCCTAATACCGTGTCGGACCTTCTTTTGCCCGGCGCAATGCAACAACTCGACGTGGATGGACACAACAAATCGTTCGAAATCCCATGGAAAAATACAGAACCACGCTGCCTCTATAACAGTCCGTAATTGTGAAAGTGTTCCCGGTGCAGGATTTTGTGCACGAATTTCCCAGAATGTTCTTTAAACCAATCGCGAACAATTGAGAGGTCCGGTGACGTGGCGCATTGACATCCAAGAGGTTCCATCGTTGTTTGGGAACATGAAGTCCGTGAATGGCTGCAAATGGCCTCCAAGTAGCCGAACATAACCATCTCCAGCGCATAACCATCTCCAGCGCATAACCATCTCCAGCGCATAACCATCTCCAGCGCATAACCATCTCCAGCGCATAACCATCTCCAGCGCATAACCATCTCCAGCGCATAACCATCTCCAGCGCATAACCATCTCCAGCGCATAACCATCTCCAGCGCATAACCATCTCCAGCGCATAACCATCTCCAGCGCATAACCATCTCCAGCGCATAACCATCTCCAGCGCATAACCATCTCCAGCGCATAACCATCTCCAGCGCATAACCATCTCCAGCGCATAACCATCTCCAGCGCATAACCATCTCCAGCGCATAACCATCTCCAGCGCATAACCATCTCCAGCGCATAACCATCTCCAGTCAATCATCGGTTCAGTTGGACCAGATAGCCCAGTCGATTCCACGTAAGCACAGCCCACGCTGTTATAGACCAAGCACCAGCTTGCGGAGTGCCTTGTTGACAGCTTGGGTCCGTGGCTTCGTGGGGTCCTCGCCATCAGCTCTTATTAAGTGAAATTGGGACTCCTCTCGGTAGACCACAGTTTTCCAACCGTCTACGGTCCAACCGGTATTGTCACGAGCCCATGACAGGCGTTGGTGGCCATATCGTGCTGTTAGCAATACCATGCGCGGCGGTCGTCTACTACCGTAGCCCAAAATTCCAGATTTCACGGCACTGTCCCGACAGATACGTTCATCGTACGTCCCACACTGATTTGTGCTGTTACTTGAGACAATGTTGCTTGTCTGTTGGCACTGACAACTCTATATAAACGGCGCTGCTCTCGGTCGTAAGTGAAGGCCATCGACCACTGTGTTGTCTGTAGTGAAAGGTAATGCCCGAAATTTCGTATTTCCGGCACACACTTGCCACTTTGGCTATCGGAATATTGAATTTCTTAACGATTTCGGAATTGGAATATCCCATGCGTCTGATAACATATGCCATCGCCAGCCGCTGTGGCCGAGCTGTTCTAGGCGCTTTTGTCCGGAATCGCGCTGCTGCAACGATTGCAGGTTCGAATCCTGCCTCGGGCATGGATGTGTGTGCTGATCTTAGGTTAGTTAGTTTTAAGTAGTTCTAAGTCTAGGGGACTGGTGACCTATTTCAAGTCCAATAGTGGTTAGAGCCATTTTTGGTATCTGCCATCCCGAGTTCAAAGTCCCCATCGTGCGGTAGTAATGACGCCTGACAAATTTTGACGTGGATCACCTGAGCACAATGCACTGCCCTTCTATACCTTTTTCATGCGACAGTACCGACATATGTATACTTGCATATCGCTATCCCATGACATTAGACACTTCAGTGTCTTTCATCACCGGAATTACTCAGAAGGTGTCCCCCACATCGCAGCAGTGTGCACGGCGCTACGGAGAGCCAGTCTCGTGCTGGAGACAAGGAGTTGGCCACGGGGTGGACAGTGGGTGGGCGCCGGAGACAGCGGCAGGTAGCCGCGGCGGCGGCGGAATGCGGCCGGCGACAATTAGCCGGTGCGGGGGTGGAGGGGGCGGGCTGCGGCTAATGAGCGACGCGACACGGCACCAGGCGCCGCCACAAAAAGCTGCGACAAGCGCCGCCGCCCCAAGATCGATTCCTTGTCGCGGCCGGGACAAGCCCGACTGACGCGCGACGGCCCGCGCCGCCGGCGCCTCCGTCTGGCGCCGCGAGGCAGGTGTCCAAACCAGCGGCGCCCCGCCGTCCACCGTGCCTCGCCGAAATGAGCTGCTAATCTCTTCCGTTAACGTGCTTCATTTAGTAGACGAGCGTGTCTCGTCACATTGCACCGTTTCACAGTAACCATTCTTCATCGAGATATTCGGGCTGTTTGATGAGGAATAGTAAATATTTCAGGAGGCGGTACCGAGTGGTTAAAATTACAGTGCACATACTGAACAAATATTTGAAGTGGCGGTTAATAATAAAATAAACATTACGCGTTCCTCATTTGCTGACCTTTTACTGCCCACATCTCGTTCCCCATCCATTATATACAGAAACATTTCTATACGTCTTTCTCCCATTCACAGCCCCAGATTTGCACGTGGTGGCTAAAATTGTAAATACTTTTTTCAGCGTGTATCGGTTCCGTATTAAAGCATTAGAGTATCCACCAAGTTTCGCTGCCATACCATAATGGCAGTCCATTGTGAACCTCCGTGAGCAGCTGCACTTTAATTATTGCCACCCAGCGCTATACACTAGGCCTGTTCACGAGGCGGCTAGGCCAGCGTGAGCGCGAACACGAATACGAGCGGTCACACTAACTTACCACTTGTCAGACTTAGGCTAATTATGTAGCGCAGGATAAGCGCGAACTGTGGGCTATATTCAGACGAACAATACTATGTTGGTTTAGCCGTCTTTTAAGCGCAAGTGTAAATATTTAATTGCAATGTGCCTCAAGTGGAGAGTAGCTATTTTAAAATTGGTGAAAAGCATCATTATCGCCGGGTTAGGAACTTGAAAGTGAAGGTCAGACACAACAGTAGCAAAGCCGTGTTATACTCGACAGTGCAGGATGCATAGCTACAGTTAGACCTCATAGGCGTGCAGTGTGAAAGGCAGTTGACTGATAAGTTTCATAGTAAAATGAGTCTTGTAAAAATTTTCTTCAACATAAATTTCAGCAATTTCACAAGTTAGCATCTGCGATTATGTTAATTTCTAGACCTACACAGTTTTCCGGGAAACTTCTTTCCCCAATGAAGAGAACGAAATCTATTCACAGCTCCTCACTGAGAGACTTCAACTTAGAACCTTATCTTCGAATTGGTAATGCTCAGGAAGTGTATCAGACATTGACGCTTTAGTCAAAAGCATAGTAAATAGCACTCATTGACATGCAGTGTTTCTATGTTTCAAGTGTGAATAAAACCGCCACGAAATGAATGTTGATGTCCATTTAATCTTCGTCCGAAAACAAAATTCATCGTAAGGATGTATCAGTCCTAACAAACATCATGTTTCGTACTTAGCAGCCCACGTTCTTTGCCTTATCAATTCAGAGAAATGTAATTTTCGTTTCATTGCCATTTCTCATCTATGCAACAGTTTTAGGAAATAAATTTGCCACGAAGGGCATCAACTGACCACTGTGAAGCGAACTAACAGTCCAATCACATTAATGTGATTACCTGTCAGAAGCTAGAATAACCACCTTTCGCAGCGCGAACCTGCAGGAAGAGAGTCTGTGAGGTTCTGGAAGGTACCTACAGGGACGTGGAGTGAAACCGACTACGTGCCAAGGCCAGCTGCGATAGGTTTCTTGGTTGACGATCCATGGCACAGACAGCCGATCGAGGTGGTCGCATGGATTCTCGATTCAGTTTAAATCCGTGAAGTTTGAAGGCAAGCTGAGTATGATAAACTCATCCTCGTGCTCTTAGAACCACACACGTACACCCTGCAGTGTCCTGATATCGCCCCTAGGTAAAAACGAATAACGCTCCCTCCTCTGGCCTGGACCCTTTCGACGACTGTTGCAGGGTATTTGATCAAGACATTTCACGCTGTCCACGGCGACAGCCGTCTATTCTGATGAGTATGAACGTGATTCATCTGAAAAAGTCGCCTATCGCATCTCAGTGGACAAGTTGCGTGCAGATCCCAGTCTGGTCGCCGATGATGAAGTCAGCATGGGTGCATGAACAAGGCGCCTCCTGCGGAAGGCAGCAATGTTCGCTGAAAGGTCGTTGAGTAGACATTGTTGGTAGCCCACTTTGTTCATTTGCGCGGTCAGTAGCTCGATAATTGCACATCTGTTCGCCCGTATACATCTCCGTCTTTCTCTCCTGTCACCTTTAGTCCGTGGTGTAGGACAGTTGCCTCGGCGCCGATTTTGGATAGCACCATTTTGTCATGCACGGTATGAATCAAATACGGCGCCACTCTAACAGTCTACAAGTTTTGCCTTTAAGGAAATGCTTCCACCCTTGGACCTCGGATAAACTGCCCTGTTTCCACATTACGACCACGACTGCACTGTTATCCGCATCTCCCGACAGGCTTTGTACAGGGTGAACATTAATAACACCGACAAACTGCAGGGACTGATTCCTGATTACAAGTTTGATGTTTGGTTTGTGGGGCGCTCAACTGCGTGGTCATCAGCGCCCATAAAAAGTCCCAATTTTCACACAGTCCAGTTTTTACATAGTCCAATCTAGCCACTATCACGAATGATGATGATGATGATGATAAAATGATGAGGACAACACAAACACCCGTTCCCCGGGCAGACAAAATCCTCATCCCGGCCGGGAATCGACCCCGCGACCCCGTGATCCAGAGGCAGCAACTCTAGCCATTACACTACGAGCTGCGGACCTGACTAGAAGTGGAGGAAAAAAGGTCCTTCGAACATGTGTCTGGAAATACATCTTTGCCACGGTAGATGGCACTGATAGATGACAGTTCCTCTGACCACGTGCCATGCGTTCCTCGTGTGATGCAGGCTGTGAGACTGCCGCAGCACATTTTAAGCAGCAGAATGGTCCGGTATTCATGTCAGAAACATGCCGAGGTGGTGTTAGTGTACGACTAAGCAGATGGAAACGGCCGAGAGGCAGCACGGCCATACCAAAACAAGTACCCTCACAGTCACCAACCACACCAAACAAAATTTCAAGCCCTTTTTGGGCATTTATGTGATCATTGGTCCTTTCAGAGAGACAAACGCACAGGAAGGCGGCGGACTGTGTGTATATCAGATATGCATGACCGGGTTCTACAGGATATCGGGACGAACCCTAGTATCAAGCTCCAGGCAAGGGGCTTGCCAACATGTTGTAAGCCGAAGTACGATTAATGTGTGTACCCTACATGCGACCGCTACTATACCTATCACCTGCAAGGATTATCAGCAGCGGATTTACATCTAGGGGATGGGTTTTATCGATAGCTTTTGCACCGGGACGATTTGTTGTCGTTGCACGCACACCGTCCATTTCCGCACACATGTTCATAGGACCTGTTTTCCTCCATTTCCAGTCAGGAATCCGTCCCTGCAGTTTGTCGGTTTTACTAATGTTCAACCTGCACACCCTTCACAGCTGGTGCTGCCACCTGCCATCAGTGAGGGATTGTTGCATGTTGATGTCTAACATAGGCGGTGGTCACATTAACGCGACTGGACGGTATGTTAGCAGCCATAGAGTAGACTCATTGAGAACATTTTCTCGTGCAGAGCTGTGTTGTCGCGACTGCTCCTCCCCTCCCGCCCCCTCCCCACCTCTTCTCTTCCCCCTGCATTACTCGGCATGAGCCGGCCTGTTGTTCCCTGCTGAGGCGTCAGCGCGAGCTAATTCACACAAGCGAAAAGGCCTATTATAGACCAACTCCAATAAAACTTTCCGTATAACATCTGTCGATTTTCTATTGATTACAGAAATATAGCTGTTACAATGTAACAGAAAGAAAGCTATATTACTAAACGGCTAACCTGGGGCACGATCCAAGATGCATGCTACCTATCTGACAGTTCCAAGTGTAAAGAATTTGATTTTTCAATATTTCGTATAGTTATTGACAGAATTTAAGATTTTTGTAATTCTGTCACTACCTACTCATTAAGAGGTACAATCTTAGGTAAAAAATGTAACACAATAAGACAAGTAATTTAGTAAAAAACTGTGTTCGTATTGAGACAGTGAAGCGGATGGTGCGCAAATACCTGCACTATAATCATCCAGTATTTGAGAATAAGAGCCCTTAGTGACTTCCTTACAAACTTCAGATATAATGTAAAAATTTAACAAAACACTTTCTCGCTGACACCATACATAAAATGATGAAAGAAAAAAGTTAATCGTTTACCACATTTCCACTGAACAGTGAAACTTGTGCGTCAGACATGACGTTTCAATTTATTACTTCTTTATTACTAGCTCTATCCGTAACACACTTTGCAGACAGCATCTACATGGTGAATTCTTCTCGGGTTATCAGTCGCCAGAAGATGATGGGTACGAAACGCACTGAAACGTTGCGACAAGATGACGCCACCACTCGGCTGATAACCCGAGAAGAATTCATCAGTGGAATACGCCGAGAAAGACTGCAATCGCAAGCATCTACATGTATCACTCAATGTAACTGAAACATTATGTCCTTGTTCGGCACATTTCAGGAAATATGTCGTCATAAACATTGATATGTGTGAAAAATTTACTTTTGCCTAAACCGGAGCGCAAATTACCCAGACTATATTGATCCGGTGTTTTACAAGGAGGGCTTTCACGACTTCCAGCAAACCTTAAGCATAATTACTAATCTCTTCTACACTTTTTTCCGCTTACATGCCTAAAGTCAAATATTTAAACATTAACTCATTTGTAATGGGACGTCGATTCTTAAAGGAATTGGGTGTTTATTGGTACAGTATAAATGAGCAACAAATCACAATCATAAACGCAAACTTCAATTATTTAAGCACAAATACAACTTCACAATTTGGACCTCAAAACCAAAAAGTCAACTCGATGAACATGTCGCTGTATCCTACAAAAATTGGATATATTTATATGAAATGTATTGTTGGAACTAGTGTAGACTACCGCTTCTCGAAATATATTCTGTTCCTTCTGAAACATTTTATGTACTGTGCAAGCCGCTGTACAGTGGTGCACCGTACTTATCTACTTCATTTCCTATTCCATTCTTCTACTTAGCGAGTAAAAATTACTGCCTATTCACCTGTGTAATTGCGGTAACAACTCTCATCCGATTCTCGTGGTACCTATGCGAGACAGAACACGGTGGCAAAATAATGTTCGCACATTCTTCTTCAAATACAGGATTTCGCGAGAACTATTTCATATTTTCCCCAAGTGTTCCCATTTAAGTTCCCTGAGCATTCCTCTTACACTTTCGTATGCTCTATATCGCCAGGTCGCGATCTTAGTAGCGTGCCACTAAATTCGTTCGATGATTGTTCTCGTTCCTGCTTGATAAACAATCCAAACACTGCAACAGTACTCTAGAATTGGCCACACTAACACCTTGGATGCTATTTCGTTTACAGACGTATAGAATTTTTTTTGATGAATGAAATTTTTGACTTTTGCTGCGATGCGGCACTCAAATAGCTCAGTGACGACTGATGAAAATTTGTGCCGGACAGGGGTTAGAACCCGGATTTCCTAATTTACGCGATCGGTAACCTTAATCGTTTCGGCTATCCGAACACGTCCCACGTGCGACCCAAATCTCCATATGCCGCAAGCTACAGACATGCGTCACCTGTCCATTATTCTTCTTCACTCGCAGTGCTACTGTATTCTTAGTCCGGCAGAAATTTTCATCTGTCGCTTTTGAATTATTTGAACTTCTCATCACAGAAAAAGTCAGAAATTTCTTTCGTTAAGTATTTATATAGACTACGGGTCGACGCAAGTGTACAAGGAGCTTGTCTTGTAAGAGGGCTAGACGAAGCTATCTCAGAGAACAAGTGATTGATTTAAACGTGGGAGCATTTGTTTGAAAGAAGAAACAAAGACCACAGACTAAATGTTGTGTAGCACTTTTGGCGATTAGAGGCGTGAGAAGAAGCTGACACCGCAGTTGTATCGAAAGAATAAACGATGGTGCATTTCACAAGATACAAGATGATTTAACTATAATGAGCTTCGTGAAAATGTTCACCAGAAACACACAGTTGTAACAGAAGTTCTGGGTGATCAGGTCTACTATGTCTAAAGAGGCAACTATCTGCCTTTCAATGCAATATGAAATAAGTGGATAAAGGAAACCTTCTAGACAGTATCTACGACGCGAAGAGTGCATAAGCAAACATACACAAACAGAACTGATTCATTGCCTTTAATGAGTGCTACTTTGCAGCGAATATGGACTAAATGGAAAGACATAAAATGAAATCAACTGTTATTGCAGTGCTCCGACTGAAAAAACTGAGACTGTATACATGGATTGCTCCATCGTCTCCAGTATCGTAAATGGTAGAGTCATCTTTGTAAAACACACACACACACACACACACACACACACACACACATCTACGGAATCACCATTGTGATGAACGCTCTCTCCACTTAATTGTTAATTCCATTTTTGTACATTTGAGCTCTAACATAATTACGAAATTAATGAAAGAAACATATTGAGATGTAGACATGACGTCATATGGCTTATGGTTACAGAACTTTTTATTTTGCTACTGCGTTTTCGGCATTACGCTACTGTCCGGTATAAACGCTGGTGCCATGTCACGACACAGACATAAACTGTAAGAACCTGCACTCCTGATGGGTTGTGTCCACTTAGCAGCAATAGAGTGAACAGCTGACTTAAGTAACATAATATATTTAGTCGTGTTATTTCTCATGAATATTTAAACGCTTGTGAATATAAATCAAAATACAGATGAAATTTTTGTTGGTAAGGAAAGAGGCATTTATTACAAAACTGGCCACGTAAAACAGCTCCAAAACCTCAGGAAATTGTGCAAAGTGGTTTCGTACGGAACACGTGAGAACGTTGTACGATTTGAACATGACGCATCAAAAAAACAAAAATAAAAGTTGATGCACAAAGACGTTCTAATATGCGTCCTACGTTTGAGGACATAAAATTTCGAAGACCAGAAAAGTCTAGTTTTAGTGCTACTCCAATGGTAGAGGCGACATACTCAACAAACATGCACAAATTAACACGGTATTACATATATACAGGGTGTTCAGAAACAGTCTGAAAAGTTTGTAAGGCTGTTGGATTATCAGTTGTATTCAGAAATAACTGTTACGAAAAAAAATTCGAGACTTTCCGCCGTTTGCGAGTTAATTGGCATTGAAGTTAGCCAACCAGGTCGTTGTGCGCTCAACAAGCGGATCGCCAGAGACCGTCACCAAACGCGTTCTTCGTTTGGTTTCCAAAAACCGAAAAAAAAACAATATAAAACTAGGACATGGGACGGCAGTGAGGATGAACCCGAGCTAAAGGCTAAGCAGTCTCTTGCGCTATCATCTACGCTATGACACCAACTGATACATATCGTATCTGGCTGGTCGCATGAATTTGCGCGCACAACGACCTTTTTGGCTAACTTCAGTGCTAATTAATTCTGAGGCGACACAAAATTTTGATTTTTTTTAGCTGTTATTTCTCAACACAACCGACCTTGCAACACCTTCAAAAACTTTTCAGACTCTTTCTGACCAACCTGCAAAAATTCAGAGACTAGAAGCAGGAACGTATAAAATTAACGAAGTTGGCCTCAAATGGCTCTGAGCACTATGGGACGTAACACCTATGGTCATCAGTCACTTGACCTCAGTGAAGGTTTTGGAAAGTTCGTAGCTGCGGAATTTGTTTCCTCAATCGGCTGAATGTATTAGTGTAAATATATTTCAGACTTAACTACCGAATCGAACTTTTTGCTGTTTCCTGTGGCGTGGAGTATAAAGAGATACTTGTCAGTTTCGTGTACCGTGTGACCTGTTCCTCATTCCTGCGGCTATGGATAAACTGTTTACGTCTCTAAAGCGTCATAATGTTCCACAAAGTATTTCATAAAATTATAGTGCTGCCCTTTACAACCGCGAAACCCTAAAGGTGGTATGCAACAAACCCCATGTCGGCTTTGATATAAAAGTTATTAGCATTTCAGTACAACTTTAGAAAGTAGGTATGTGTAACAATATCTATATTCTTTACATAAAGAAAGATTAGGCACCGGGCTTATAATATTTCTGGCTTTGAAACCATCATATGCAGCTACTCTAAGCACTTCTCAGGGCAGTTGAGAAAGCAGCAGTGAGAAGATGACGTAACGTGGTGTGAGGTACCAGTGACAGATGGTTTATTCGGTACGGGTATCGTGAGAAAGACAGTCTAAATTGTGTACCTTCTCCACGATTGGCTGTTGCGTTCGGTAGTTGCGCGCCAAAATGATAATCTTCTCTTATTAATATTAGAAAAACTAAATAGCGTATTTACTTGCATTTCATATTAAAGCATCTCTCAAAAGCGTGCTATCATTCCATTATTTCACAAGTATTAATAACCAGCAGGATAATAAACAACTGCTAAACGAAAAGGCAGTCAAAGCACTTCGGTGATCTTCGGATCGCTCCTTGCTTGGATGGCGTGCGAAGTGGTTCTGCTGTAAGATCGGAGTCTGTTCGGTAGTCTCGGAGGACAGGCATGTTTTCTACCGTGGTCGGTGTCAGTTAAGACTTTATTAGCAATTTCTCGTTATGTGGACATGTAACTGAAAAAAATTGATAGTAGTTACGCAGATACGCGGTTGATTGTTTTGCTTTTATGTGAGTCTGAAGATTGGAGACTATTTGTGACTCACAAAGTGGAATTTAATTGTTCAGTTTCTCGTATTCTGCCTTCCCGCGTAAACAAACTAATTAGAAATTTAAATATTTCTAAAATATCAGGTCGTCGCTAAGAGTTTATTACAGCCTCAAGGTAACGGATTCACGACCAACATGCTGTTTCCTGCGCAGGGGACAACAACTACAGATTGGTGAACATGAATCAGAACTTATGCATTACATTCAGAGCGGTGGAAACAAATAGGCACCTCGCGTGCACTGCAATTTTAGTACAGCGACACATCATCTGTGATAACACGGAGGAGGCGCTCCCCAATTCCCTCTCTATTTCTAATTGCCATAGGCTTCGCATTGACAAATCGCATTTGTCTGATTGTCTATGAGGAGATCGTATTACATTTCGCGTAGGAAGGGGGAAACGACTACCAACACTTGTCAGAATTCAACAGCGGAATGATCGAAGCCTTCGAGTTAGCATCCGCGATACTGTTACGCACGTCTTTCCGGATCCCCGACTGTCACGTGAATATAAATTTGTGGGTTCACCATGGCCGTACTCGTTGCCATGAAGGATCTCAAGAGACCTAGGCAACTAGAGCCCGAGAATACTGATTTATTACTCGGACGGCCGTGCGTGATTGCACAACCACGTCACGTGGGCCTGTCTTGAGTCAGGCAATGAACTTGTTTGTAACTAGGGCTAGTATCCAGAAGGGCAGGGCGACTGAACACTATTCTTGCTGCTTCCTTTGTCGTGGCAGCGGAGAGTCGCACCGACAGTGATGCGCCTAGCGATAACTTTGGACACAGCAGTAGCACAGTGTCACCTTCTCGGACGAGCCCACCTTCTGTGCAGCGTCGTAATGGGCGTATCCGTGTGTGGAGGCTCCGAGAAGAGGAAGCATCTTATTTTTGCATTCATGTTCCCCAAGTATGCTAAAGATTACATCATTTATTCTTCCTACTATACTTAAGAAGAACAGTAAGCAAATTTTCGTTATTTACTATACTTCCTTGTGTTGAAATTTTAAGGGGTAGCTGTGTACGAGGTCTGTTCAGTAAATTCCGGACCTTTGTCCAAAAAATTTATCTACGCTTATCTTTTTCTTATTGTGCACGCTCTCCTCCGAAATGCTCTCCTTCACAATTGATACTCCGCTCCTAACGCCGTTTCCACTTCTGGAAGCAATCTTCGTACGCATCCTGCTGGATCGCGCGAAGCGCCGTCTGCGAATTTTCTTTTATCTTCTCCATCGTTGCAAATCTTCGTCCTTTCAACAGGGTTTTCATATTTGGAAGAAAAAGTCGGCAGGGGCCAGGTCTGGTGACTGTGGAGGATGAGGGAGCACAGTGATTCGTTTTTTGTTCAATAGTCACGCACCAATAGGGATAAATGTGTGGGTGCGTTATCGTGATGCAAGAGCCATGAATTGTCTCGCCACATTTCAGGCAATTTCCTTCTCACATTTTCTCTCCAGCGTCGCAACTCTTTCCGATAGTACCATCGATTAATAGTTCCTCCCTGTGGCACGAATTCATGATGAACTAATCCTTCAAAGACAAATAAAACTATCAGCATGGCTTTGACATTTGACCTGACCTGACTTGATGAGCTTTTTTTTTGATCTTGGAGAATCTTCCCCGCCACACTGTGAAGGTTGATCCTGGGTCTCAACATCATAACAATAAACTCACGTCTCTCACCACTTACGATTCTACATGGTTCAAATGGCTCTGAGCACTACGGGACTTAACATCTGAGGTCATCAGTCCCCTAGAACTTAGAACTACTTAAACCTAACTAACCTAAGGACATCACACACATCCATGCCCGAGGCAGGATTCGAACCTGCGACCGTAGCAGTCGCGCGGTTCCGGACTGAAGCGCCTAGAACCGCTCGGGCATCGCGGCCTGCGTTACGATTCAATTAAGGAACATCTCGATCTCATTTGCGCGTTCCAAAAGCTCTCGTGAGGCTTGGACGAACTTGGAAACAACACGATGCATTCCAAGATGCTGTGTCAGTATTTCATGACATGATCCAACTAAAACGTTACCTTCTTCTGCAGTCTCTCGGACAGTCAAGTCTTCGATTGGCATGCACAGTTTCGATGATGTTGCTAACATGAGCGTCGTCGGTAGACGCCGAAGGAGTCTTACCATTTTTAAACCGTGTAAACCATTCGTGACACAGTCTACGGCTTAAGCACCCGTCACCGTAGGCTCCTCGCACCAAATTACGTGACTCTGTGGAAGTTCTCTTGAGTTTCACGCAAAATTTAATGCAGACGCGTTACTCTGCCACCTCGAAATTTGCGAACTGTGCGACACAACATTCTACTCAGTACAGCACTGAACGATGACTAACAAATATACAACAATGAAACTTCTGGCAGTTACACATTGAACACAGGTGTGTGCAGGGATGCCAACCGCATTTCGCTCCATCATACCATTGGGGGGAAATTATGAGTGTTCTGGAATTCGTTGAACAGACCTCGTACTTCCAGGATGGCCTTTATAGTCTCTCAGAAGTCGTCAGGAAGACGAGTCTTTAGTCCCTTTCGTAGAGATGACCCTCTACTAGAACACAGATGGAAATAATTAGTCCGGGCCATGGTGACAGTGCCAGCTCTGTAGGCCACTGCAGGCCTTTTAAAAAAATCACAACGCGTATAGCGGAAACGTGACGTGGGTCGGTATTAGGGTCCGTATGGAAGTAATCGATTAGTGCGCGCTGTTCTGGGGCGCTGATCTTCACGCCTCCAACTGCGGGACGCGCCCCCGCGCAGACAATGGTTGCTCAATAGCGGCCACTGGGGAGGCCGGAGGCGACAATATAGTCGTTGGCGTGTAGCGAGATGCTATCGCGTAGGGGGCGGGGGCGGGGGCGGCCGCCTGCCGCTCCGGTGACACGTGAATAAGTAGCGGCGTGCTGTCTGGGGGATCTAAAAAAGGGACCAGCGCCTTGCGCCGCGGGAAATACATTACCCCCGGCTCTCCTCCGGGACAAGTGTAAAAGCAGGCAGCTCTCTGCTGTCTCGCCCCACACCTCGGCCACGATGGAAAGCGGAAAACTGACGTTTACAGTGGTTTTGTAGATGTGTTAAACGTCTCGATGCTAGATGTCAGGCGCTCTACTTGCTCTATCGGAACCCATTGTATGCTGATGTGACAGTCAAACCGAACATGGTGTTTACGCGGTTCTCCATGACGTTCAGAGAGCTCTGTGACAAACAACCTGAACAAATATTTCCGCAGGACCTTATCTGTGGAGGTGTCAAGAGTAACAGTTCGTGGGCTCAGTGGAGCGACAGAGACTAATTACCTCTAGGATAGTAATATGCATAAATTATTGTTAATGTTTTACTGTAGCGAGGAGTTCGAGATATTTAAAGAAACATGTGTTGTTACGGCTGTGAAGGGCAAAGTAATCTTCGGGGCGTGGGGTGAGGAAACTGAAAGGAGATGGCACGGGGGAGGGGAGGGCAGGGTAGGTGGAAGGGGGGGAGAGGAAGAAGAGAGAGGGAAAGGGATAGGAGAGGGCCGGCCGTGGTGGACGAGCGGTTCTAGGCGCTACAGTCTGGAGCCGCGCGACCTCTACGGTCGCAGGTTCGAATCCTGCCTGGGGCATGGATGTGTGTGATGTCCATAGGTTAGTTAGGTTTAAGTAGTTCTAAGTTCTAGGGGACTGATGACCTCAGATGTTAAGTCCCATAGTGCTCAGAGCCATTTGAACCATTTGACAGGAGAGGGGAAGCTATTATACTGTCTATAGAGAGCTGTTTTTGCTCTGTTAGAGCAGCAGTAGCGGCGACCAGACCTTTGAAGTATAAATTTTATTATAGCCATAACTCGCGTAAATGTTTCTAAGGCTATGCTGGTTCCGTCATTCTCAATAACGCATGGTATTCAGGGCGTCGTCATACATGCAATACTCACGCAAATGAACTACTGCTAGGATCATTGCATGTATGACGATGCTTGATGTATTACGACCCACTTAAGTTAAAGACGGATGCCAAGGGGTAATGTAAACGACTATACAGTCGAAATCAGTATGACCGCAGAAGTATTTACGTATGGCTCGACAGAAATAAACATTGTTCGGACTGTAGAAAACTACTGTCAGAAACAAGAGCAACACACTCATCTGGAACAGCAAACAAGTTTGAATCGCTACTAGACGTCCGATGGATTATTCCAATACGGAGATTTTAGTCTTGGCTTGCAACTATTGAGACAGTGCCCTTGGAGATCCGACAGATTCCATTAGCGCAAGATTGCGTGAATCAGACAGACTCGTATTTTAGTTTGAATTTGTTTTCCGAGGAATAAGTTATTGACATAAGAAAATCCTTGACGAGTCAGGTTTACTCTAGTTTTTATTCTCAGCAGGTGACTTTCTTGTCAGTTACGTCTATTATTTTTTTACAGATTCTGCCTGAGCACAGTCTGGCCCACCGTGGGTTTACATCACTGACAGCCGCGCTTGCAGTTCATGATTTCAGAATGGTGGAAAGTTTACCCGTGGACCTAACTGCCATTGCGATTGGTTATATCCGACTGCACTCCCGTGATATTTCCAGACACTTTCGTGACTATTAAAAAGAATTGGCCCGCGTCATTTCAGTTACGTCGCGAAACTGTATTCGTGGCACCACGGTCGAAAGTACTTAAATGTAAAATAAAATCAAAATAAAATATAACTGCATGCAGATTACCTCCTACATCCTCATCACTGACATTTATTATGTGAGCGGCTGGGACCGACTAACCTGAAAAGAATCGTATACGAATAACCGGGACAAAATCTCGAGCTCCGTAGTCTGATTTACTGTTTTCACAGTTCCTCTCACTAACAAGAAAGAAACGAACCAACTGAGACCACTACGCTCTGCGTGATATCTGTGTCCATAATAACAACGGTATCACTAAAGAACCGACCGAAGTGGCCGAGCGTTCTAGGCGCTACAGTTTGGAGCCACGCGACCGCTACGGTCGCAGGTTCTAATCCTGCCTCGGGCATGGATGTGTGTGATGCCCTTAGGTTAGTTAGGTTTAAGTAGCTCTAAGTTCTAGGGGACTGATGAGCTCAGAAATTAAGTCCCATAGCGCTCAGAGCCATTTGAACCCTTACTAACGAGCTAAGTTCTTAAATAGAAAGAAGGCACTATCAGATACTGCTTCTTTTGATGTAAGCAAGACGACAGGCCACGTTTTTCCAATATCTGGTGCACAGTTATCTGAGAAACCCCGTCCTGACAGGGCTAGCGTTATCCCCAACAGACCGCCGTGTCATCCATGGTCGATAGACTTCACTTGATGTGAATATGAAGGAGCTTTCAGCACACCGCTCTCCTAACCTTTGTCAGTTTCCGTAGCCGGACAATCATCTAAGAGCCATGCGGAAATCTGCTTTGCATCCTCAAAAGGTTGTGCACGACCATCTGTAGCCATATGTAGAGTATGCAAATACATAACATATTGATGAAAATCTGCTCTACGTCCTCAAAGGGTTCTGAGCGAGGAAACCCATATGTAGAGTATGTAAATACCTAACATATTGAGGGCGGTGGACAGAGTAATGTAATGCTTGTTCCTTTTTGGCTGAAATGCAGTACCAGTATGTATGTTTTTGGTAGTGATTACCTCGACAAGTACGTCTGCACTTTTCGTCGGTGTTATGTATTCTTTCACCTCACTGCAGAAGATACGTTGTTGCGATTTGGCTCAGAAATGAAGTAGAAAAAAAAAAAACTTGTAAAAGCTGCCACAGTAATAACAATCAAAAATGTACTCCGCATCGCAGTTTGAACTGCCTAACCCCGAGCGACGCGGGCCCGCATTGTAGTCTTCTATCCACCACACCACAATTGCAGACATGTGTGGTTCCTCTTGTGTCTAACAACTTCAACGTCGATGGGACCTTAACTGTGTGTAAATTTGGGGAAGGGGGATAAAACAAGATAACGAGGTGGTACTATTTTCACTTTAATGAATTCTTTAATATGCTAGTTGACGTTACATGTTCTCTTAAGTCGACATTACGCTTTGAAAAAATGAGTGACGAACTAGACTACAGATGGTGCACGTGGCGTCTGATCACACCACAAGGCACGCCAAGTCTTAGGAGCGCTAGCTTGACTAATGGGCGGTTTGCGTGTAAAGAACAGCAGTCAGAAACGACCTTGAAAATCTTTCACTCTCTAGTGGGTCTTCTACCAAGGGCTTTAGTGTTGAAAGTGTAACCTGTGAGACCAGTGACTGGATGTTTAGGATCATGATGGTACACACATGTGATACTACACACTGATACTGCATGAGTCATCGTTCAGATCCATTTGCATTTGCTGTCCTTCCGCGGAAGTAAACAGTCGGCACCTCTACAGGATCGAAATTCACTTTCTCCACTGATGGACGCTTTGCGCATGATTGCAACCGCTTTTTCAGGAGTTACGTGAGACTTAAGTGCTGCACAACGCTTGCAGTTGTCTGAAGTGTCTTGTGACAATTTAAGAAGCGCTTCATCGAATTCTCCATAAATTGGTGCTTTTAATAAGGTGTGACAGTAAAAGAAGCGAAGGGACTGAAACTTTTTATCACAATCACCCTGCGTTTGTCTAACACCGTGCCAAAGTTCTAAGGGCGTATCGCACAAGAACCGCTGCAGCGACAAATGGCACGTAAACCTACTCGTGTGTGTGTGGGAGGGGGGGGGGGGGGGGGGAGACAGATGAGAGAGATTCTGGCGAAGAGCAGCGTCGAGCACTCAGCGGGAAGTATCAGTTTTTCTGAAGCGACACGTCCTCCTCCGGCACTTTTCATTGTATGTTGGTACTGAGTACCTGTGGCAGATAAAAGGGATACAAAATTGCGGTACTAGACATTACAGAATTTCTTGTCCGTACTTGACATTCACTTACACTTAGCCACTGGAGTTTATAAAATATTATCGTTTTCGAAGTAATAGAACACTCGACGCTCAAATGTATAAATCTGCTTCTATGGTTACGAGTATTCATTACAAATAACTGAGAGATTACCGCTAGAAAGCCGGCCGGAGTGGCCGAGCGGTTCTAGGCGCTTCAGTCTGGACCGCGCGACCGCTACAGTCGCAGGTTCGAATCCTGCCTCGGGCATGGATGTGTGTGATATCCTTAGGCTAGTTAGGTTTAAGTAGTTCTAAGTTCTAGGGGACTGATGACCTCAGAAGTTAAGTCCCATAGCGCTCAGAGACATTTGAACCATTTTTGAACCACTAGAAAGCTTTGGTTACAATTATGATATCTTTAAGTTTTTGATTCAGACATGAACGTAACACAAAAAATACTTCATCGATGCTCCCATAATTTGTCCACAGCATGGCATCGTCGTGATATCTCAATTAGTCAACAAGACCGGCTATTAATAATTGTCACAGTACGTCCTAGAAAAGGAAATGATTTGCTATGCTGATATTCGAACGTTACTCTGTGCGCGTGTGTTTCTCAGAGACAGTAACACGAGAAAGTAGGGTGGGGGCTTTATTTACCGAAATCCGGAGCTGACTGTAGTCTACACACGTACGCTGGATTAACTGTAACGTAAGTCATGCTTCGGAACACTTAACAGGACTTTTTTAGCAACCGCTGTGGGAAATGTGAAGTCCTCATGAGGTCGAGTTCCGCTACGAAGTCATAAGTCCCTAAATCACTATTTGCAGTTCTGTACGATCATGTGTATCTAGGGGAGATAGTGTTCTGACGGATCTTTCGCGCCGTGTTCTTTCATTCATTGTTTTTCACGTTATGTCCAGGAACACCGGCTAGTTCTTCAACACTAGAGCAGATTTGCAGTAGTAATCATGTATGACTAAACCATTAAGTTTCACATTGGCTTTGATTTACGGACTGAGCGTTGAAGACCCTTAACTCGCAGTCGGGAGAATCATTGATAAAATCCACTTATGACCACCGAAATATAACAATTTCTTTGTTTCCATAAATAGGGCACTGTCCAGTCACATTAATGTGATCCTTTGTCAGAGGTTTGCACAACCACCTTCTGCAGCGCTCAACGGAGCGAGACGCCCAAGAAGAGTGTCAACGGGTTTCCAGATGGTACCGACTAGAATGTGGAGTCATGCCCATTAGTGCCCTGGCCAGTTGCGCTAAGTTTATCGGCTGAGAATCCAAGGGGCGAGCAGACCGATCAAGGTCCCAAAGTTTCTCGATTGCGTTTAAATCTGGGGAGTCTGGTGGCCAGGGGAATACGTTGAACTCATCCTGGTGTTCTTCGAACCACGCACGTACGTTGCGAGCTGTGTGACACGTTGCATTGTCCTGCTGGTAGTGGCCATCTTGCCGAAAAAAATAAAAATTGTATGTAGCGGTAGACATGGTTCCCAAGGACGGATGTGTGCTTGACCAAGACGTCAAGGAAAGGTAATTTACCCTCCCTTCAAGAGAAGGGTTGACGGTACCCTAGGTCATGGGGTGTATCGGAAGACTACGCACACTGATCTGTATTTGCACGCAGACAGCTGCCACCACCCTTCACAGAGGAATGGGGTACTTAAAACTCTAGTACATAGGGCGCGCACTATCTCTGACGCAGAGAGTCTACCCCAGGAATTGGAACATCTGAAAACTGTATTTCGAAAAAATGGGTACTCAGAGTGGCAGATTCAACGTGCTCTCCGCCCAACCACTGCAGCACAACCTGTTGAGATGGATGAAGTCACGAGGGAGGAGGTAGGCACTGCATTTATTCCATACACAGGCGCACTCTCGGGGAAAATCGTCCGCATTCTGAAGAAACACCGGGTCGGAACTGTGTTTTGTCCTCCGAATAAAACTCGTGCACTGGTGGGGAGCGCCAAAGATGACCTTGGTTTGAGGAAGGCCGGCGTGTACCAGATTCCGCGTCAATGTGGCAAGTCGTATATTGGTCAGACGATGCGTACCGTCGAGGATCGATGCCGTGAACACCAGAGGCTCACTCGACTGATGTATCCGAGCAAGTCGGCGGTTGCTGAACATTCTTTGTCGGAAAATCACGCCATGGAATACGACCGTACGAGGATTCTGGTACAGACGTCGAGATACTGGGACAGCGTTGTTAGAGAGGCCATCGAAATTCGCACCAATGACGACCTCATAAACCGTGACTGTGGCTATAACCTTAGCAAGGCTTGGGAACCAGCGATCGGGTTAATCAAGAGTAGATCGAGCAAACGTGTAGTTGTGACGACCACGGCGGACAGAGCCATCACACCGACGTCATCTCAGACGCCGTCGCAATATGTTCCACCGCGGGACCGTGGCGCGGGGCGCGGACGGCGGAGGGAGCGCGCCGCGGGCGGAGGGTATTTAAATCTGCCGCCGCCGCGACCGAACCCAGTTCCCTCTGAGCAGCCATAGCGTACGGATCTCCGCGCCGGCACGTTCACAGGAGCTCAGTCCGTCAGTTCACCTGATGATGGCGACATGTATGATCGCCGAAATATTGTGCCCGTTGGACACTATAGACCGGCAGCATACCCGTGGATATTTTGATTATCAAATACGCCGGGAGAAACTCAAGAATTGCTTTATGGTTTTTTCACGAAATACAGGAAGGCTATTCTGAAACTAAGGCCGATCGCTCGCGAAATGGTATCCACTGTGAAATCAAAAGTGTTTTATTTCGAACAGTTAGCTAAACCTTTCCGACTACTTCTCTACAGTCACAGCTCCGACGCAGACCTCTGTCGAATACTCTCGTCACTGCGCTTTCCGCCAGTTCTTTAAGGAGGTCTGCAGCTCGTTGTTTGTGCCAAATTGTTGTCTTCAGAGCCATCGGCTCATGTGAGTAGAGACGAACATCAGAGGAAGCCAAGTCCGAGCTGTATCGTCGGCGATCGAACACTTCCCATCTAAAACGCTGCAGGAACATCTTCATTGCCCCTGCAGTGTGCGGCCGAGAATTTTCGCGCGGAAGGATTTGCGTCGTTGCACGAAATCAGGCGAAATCTCGCAGCGGGCACCGATACCTGGCGGGAGAGACTTATTCTGGGCATCTTTACGTGCTCACGATGTGCTCAGAACTGAAAAGAGTGACGTGACGGGGTCGATAGGCATACTAGAGACACTGTCCGACACACCTATGCGAAGTTTCATCGAATTTTTACTGTGGTTTCCATTTCGCGACATGTCTGATCTTCCTTTCGGAATAGCCCTCTTATGTAGGAGGAAGTAAATATACTGTTAGCTCTTCTAGGAACGTATACCCTCTGAATGTTTTAGAGAAAAGCACAATTTCTCTCCTGTAGCATCTGCCACACTTTCGTACGTACTAAACAAACCTGTTCTTCTTTGTATCGTCCCTCTTCCCTCTATCGATCCTATGCTATAAGGGTCCCAGACGGGCGAATAATAGTCAGATTTCCTTCGAACGAAGGCTTCGTCTGCTACTTACTACACGGCTGGACTACGCTTCTTGAGGATTCACGTAATGGATAATATCAGTCTGGAGTTGCCTTTCGTCTGGTTTTTTTATGGGATCAGTCCACTTTAACTCGCTTTGTGCTCATACTCCCATATTTTTCAAAAAATGGTTCAAATGGCTCTGAGCACTATGGGACGTAACAGCTGAGGTCGTGAGTCCCCTAGACTTAGAACTACTTGAACCTAACTAACCTAAGGACGTCACACACATCCATCCTCGAGGCAGGATTCGAACCTGCAACTGTAGTAGGTGTGCGGTTCCGGACTGAAGCGCCTAGAACGTCTCGGCCACAGCGGCCAGCCCCATTTTTTTTAAATAAGTTGACTGCTACCAGTGACTACTCGGCAATTTCACAGTCGCTTACCAGTAAAACTAACTGTGAATATCACCCATTGCGTGGCATAACTCTCCTACTTGGCTGGGATCTCGAGAGCCCACTGAACGACGTTTCTTGTTAAATGAGGTAACCGAAAATAATAGTATTCCATCCTCACAATGCCCTTGGTGAACTCCCTTCGTGCGTGACTTTGCTCCAGAGCAAGTGGCGTGCAGCACACCACACAGGTGTCCCTCATACAAGTACGGGGGACTCGATATAGAGGGAATCGACGAGACGGCAGATGGCCCAGCTGCTTGCGTCACGGCCCGGGCAGGCTAGGCTAGGCTCGGTGCTTGCGCAAGGATCGCGCTAAGCTGCATAACGGTTCGCGCGGTCGTCGCCACCGGCCAGGTCAACGATGTCCGGCATGCAGATAACCCGCACCTCGCAGCTTTCTGCTCGTAGGATGGGTGCAGTCATCCAGCCACAGGCGGCCTCAACGACAATCGCTCGAGCGCCCAAGTCTTGCTCTGTAATTTTTACAGCTATTACTTCAAACCGTCACGATCCTTGGAGTCAATCACACAGACAACGCTCTAGCGCTTTCTGAAATATGTAATAATTCCAAAAAGACATTCTTTTTCAACACTTCAGATGTACATTTTTATTTTGTCTTCATGACGAAAGTGTATGCTAAAAAGCATAACGACAAAGGAGTGGAAATGAAAAAACTATTAAAAAACGGAGAATAGCGAACTATCCGAAGGAGAAACTGAATGTATTTGAAATATGGTGCTAACGAAAAATTATGAAATTTAAGTGAACAGATAAAGTACGAAATGAAGCGCAGAAAATTTTGTATTGTGGACGTCTACAGCTATAGAGTTGCACCGTGGTGAAGCAGACCGCTTTAGCTGTATGATAAATAATTATTTATGGTCCAACTAGTTTCACGGCGTTAGAGCCAAATCTTCAGGCTCTGAGCACTATGGGACTCAACTGCTGTGGTTATCAGTCCCCTAGAAGTTAGAACTACTTAAACCTAACTAACCTAAGGACATCACACACATCCATGCCCGAGGCAGGATTCGAACCTGCGACCGTAGCAGTCGCACGGTTCCAGACTGCGCGCCTAGAACCGCGAGACCACCGCGGCCGGCCCAAATCTTCAGGGATGTATGTTAATTTCATAATTTAGTTTCAGGCTATTACCAATAGACGAGGCAACATTCTCTGTCCAATTGTAGTAATAATGTCCAACCGTCCAACAGGTCGGTTCAACACTTTTATTATAATTAAATAGAGAATGTGTGGTCGACTACTGGTTATCACTTGAAACTAAATTATGAGAGAAATGGGTATTGAAAGTGTGGCTCTAATGCCATGAAACTTATTGTATCATAAATAAATATTTATCATACAGCTGAAGTGGTCTTTTTCATCATCACGTAATAAAATGTTGAAAAGCACAAGTGAATTAAGAAGTCGATGTACGGCCCTGCCAAAATGAGGCACATGTTAGTAACACATCTGCTACGCTCTTCAGGAATAGCTGACTCGGAAGGAGCAGTAGAAGACGAAAGTAGTTGGGATAGAACAAGGCCAGAATATGCTGAACGGTTTATACGGGCTGCATTGTGGAGCAAAAAATGGTTCAAATGGCTCTGAGCACTATGGGACTTAACTTCTGAGGTCATCAGTCCCCTAGAACTTAGAACTACTTAAAGCTAACTAACCTAAGGACATCACACAAATCCATACCCGAGGTCGGATTCGAACCTTCGACCGTAGCGGTCGCGCAGTTGCGGACTGTACGCCTAGAACCGCTCGGCCACCCCGGCCGGCAAGGAAGATTTGTGATTTCAGTATAAATCATGTAAATAAAAAGTAATAGATGGAGAATAAATTTAATTAGTTGGGAAGAATGGTTAAGTACGAAACAAAAGATAGTATTGGTAAAGCCTTCACTTGTAAAGGAAAATTTATCACAATGTAGTATTAGCGCATTTGTCATTGTTATATACAGTATAAATATAAACGGGAGGTGGCTGTATAATTCTGACATCGATCGTCTGTAAGATGGTGTAATGAGTTTTGGGATAGAAGCAAGAATAACGAACAGTATTGTGATAGTTTTGAACTGGTTATAATTGTCTACTCATTTCGTGTAAGGTTCAACCTTGTACATACATCGTTGCAGCAAACACAATGCATATGGAAAGAAAATGGCAAAGGAGACTCTAGTGCGAGCAGTTATTGAACACTGCCCCCAACATTTTGGAGTCATTAAGTAGGAGCGACAGCAGATTTCGTATGAATTCAGAGACGCTCTGCTGCGATCGTAACAGGCAGAGTGTAACATATGCCCGTGAAATCTAAATTACGAATCTTCTAACAATGGAGACTTGTACTCGCGTAACACTGTTTGGTAAGATTAAATAATCGGTATTTGAGGATGACTGTGCGACAACTCCCCTGCTACCATCGTATAAATCGCTCAGGGACTATGCGCGTACCGGCGCAATAGACAGAGACAATTCCATTGGTCAGTACGCGAATCTGAAAACATCGGACATCTTACTATGCGTCATTTGGGGTATACATTTTTTTTCAATGCAGTACGAAGTTCAAATGGCTCTGAGCACTATGGGACTCAACATCTTAGGTCATAAGTCCCCTAGAACTTAGAACTACTTAAACCTAACTAACCTAAGGACATCACACACACCCATGCCCGAGGCAGGATTCGAACCTGCGACCGTAGCAGTCCCACGGTTCCGGACTGCAGCAGTACGAAGTACTAGCTCTATTAGTAAAATATACAGCGTGACAGTCGCATCGCTGTGAAGGTATAGGCGTACCCGTTTGTTGGTGATGTGGTATAGTATACAATGTCTTCCTGAAATGTGTAGTCGTTTTCAGTCCGAGCCATGCCAGTCTGAAATGGCAAGCCTCTTCGTCTCTGAATACCTACTGCAGCCTACATCCACTCGACACCTTGGTCTCCCTAACTATGTTTAGCCTGACGATTCCTTGATGCACCCCAGGACGTATTATATCAACGGATCTCTTCATATAGTTAAGACTGTGACACAAACGTCTTTTCTCCCCAGCTCGATTAGGTGTCACCTCATTAACTACGCGATCAACCCATTCAATCTTCAGCGTTCTCCTGTAGTACCGCGTTTCAGAAACTTCTATTCTTCTCTTGACTGAAGTGCTTATCGTTCCCCTTCCGTAGAAGGCTACACTTTCTAACATTTAAAATTATGTTCGATGTTAACAAATTTCTCGTATCTAGAAATTCTTTTCTTGCTGTTGGCAGACTGCATTTTATATCCTCAATACTTCGACCACCGTCTGTTCCTTTACCGTCCGAATTAAGAAACTCATTTACTAATTTTATTGCTATTTCCGAATTTAATTCTGTACCGTAACTTGATTCAGTTAAACTACATTAAATTACACTTGTTTTGCTTTGTTGTTGTTCATCTTACATCCTCTTTTCAATATACCATCAATTCTGTTCAACTGCTCTGGCAAGCACTTTTCCGTCTCTGACCGAATTATAGCGACATTCTTCTTACACTTTAATTCATTTACCGAATTTCTCCTGCGTTTCGTTTACTGCATGTTCAATGTACAGACTGAATAACGTGGGTACACGTTGCATCCCTGTCTCACCTCCTACTCAGATGCTGCCTATCTCTGTATCGTATTCTTGTTACATGCAAAACTACCATTATCGAAAACTGTCAGTATATCCACAAATGCTGGGAGAGAGATTCGGACCAGTAAGACTCATTTTCAATCAAAACATTTTTCTAATATTTGCTGAGGGTCTTCGGGTGAAGGACACTGAAAATGTGCTGAATCTGTATACACTAAAGCGCCCAAGAAACAGGTGTACGCATGCGTGTTCAAATACAGAGACATAACAGGCAGAATACGGCGCTGCGGTCGCCAGTGCAGTTGTTAGATCGGTTACTGCTGAAACAATAGCAAGTTATCAAGATTTCAGTGAGTTTGAACGTTGAGTCTGAACGTGGTGCTATAGTCGGCGCACGAGCGTTGGGACACAGCATCTCCGAGGTAGCGATGAAGTGGGTATTTTCCCCTACGACCATTTCAAGAGTGTACCACGAATATCAGGAATCCGGTAAAACATCAAATCTCCGACATCGCTGCGGCCAGAAAAAGATACTGCAAGAACAGGACCAACAACGACTGTAGAGAATCGTTCAACGGGACAGAAGTGCAACCCTTCTGCAATTTACTGCGTATTTCAATACTGGGCCATCAACAAGTGTCAGCGTGCGAACCATTCAACGAAACATCATCGATGTGGGCTTTCGGAGCCGAATACTCACACGTGCACCCTTGGTGACTTCCCGACACAAAGCTTTAGCCTCGCCTAGGCCCGTCGTTGCGCTGTTGATTACTGAAAACATGTTGCCTAGTCGGCAAGTCTCGTTTCAAATCGTATCAAGCGGATGTACGTGTGCGGGTATGGAGACAACCTCATGGATCCTGCATATCAGTAGGGGACTGTTCAAGCTGGTAGAGTCTCTGTAACGGTGTGAGGCGTGGGTAGTTGTAGTGATATGGGACCCATGATACGTCTAGATACGACTCTGACAGGTGACACGTACGTAAGCATCCTGTCTGATCACCTGCATCCATTCGTGTCCATTGCGCATTCCGACGGATTTGGGCAATTCCAGCAGGACAATGTGACACCCCACACGTCCAGAACTGCTACAGAGAGGATCCAGCAACACCCTTCTGAGTTTAAACACTTCTGCTGGCCACTAAACAGCCTAGACATGAACATTATTGAGCATATCCGGGATGCCTTGCAACGTGCGGTTCTGAAGAGATCTCCAGCCCGAACGGTCTAAGGCGCTACAGTCATGGATTGTGCGGCTGGTCCCGGCGGAGGTTCGAGTCCTCCCTCGGGCATGGGTGTGTGTGTGTGTGTGTGTGTGTGTGTGTGTGTGTGTGTGTGTGTGTGTGTGTGTGTGTTTTTGTCCTTAGGATAATTTAGGTTAAGTAGTGTGTAAGCTTAGGGACTGATGACCTTAGCAGTTAAGTCCCATAAGATTTCACACACATTTGAACATCTCCAGCCCCTCGTTCTCTTACGGATTTATGGACAGCCCTGCAGGATTCACGGTGTCAATTCCATTCAGCAATACTTCAGACATTAGTCGAGTCCGTGCCACGTCCTGTTGCCTCACCTCTGCGTGCTCGCGGAGTCCTTACACGATATTAGGCAGGTATACCAGTTTCTTTGACTCTTCAGTTTATATCTGAGTGGCGTCTGTTCTGTTGGACATGTCCAATAGAACAGACACCCTCCCTCTCTTTTTCTGTAAGTGCAACAGCTTCTTGGCGTTTGCCTCTGTGCGGAAGCGCTAATATTGCCCAAACACTCACAGGAATCAATTATTTGCCAGTAGGGGTTCAGGACGAGGGTCGCTGCATTGCAGTGTGCGGTAACTTCGAAGTTTGAATCGGTCTGAGACCGTGACCGGATGGCCGAAGCGGTTAAGACAGTCGCTCACGAGAAACGGGTTCGGGTCCCTGTACGGCAAAAATTTTCAAGTTTCACCTCTGCGTTAGCACAATGGCCTATGCGCCTGGAAGTCACGAGGTTCCAATCCGTCCTTTTCCTTTCAGCCCGCATCCTCTATTCCATACAAAAATTCACCGTAAAGTGTGAGGAGAGCAGGGTAGGCGCTGGGAGAGTGGGTATCAGTGAAGAAGGCTTTGGTGTTGGGAGCCGGCGCAGCTGGTCGCAGGCAGCGCGGCGTGGCGCGGTGTGCGGTCGGCGGGGCGTCGGTGCGGCCGCTACTGAATATTTGAGCGTGCGGCCGGGTTTGTCGCCGGCTACAGCCGCGCCGACACCGGCGCCGTGTTCCGCCGCTGCTCCGGCCGGGCATCGATTCCACAGCCGACATCACCTCCGCTCGCCCACCGAGACACAGAATCTCTCTACGTACAACTGCGTCTTATTCCAGAGCTGTGCGCAGAGTTATTCCAGAACGGTGCGTAGAAAAGAACTATCCGATGTAAAATGTTCCCTGTAAACTTGCTACATTAAAATTGGATAAAATCCTATGCATCATCATCATCGGGGGCAATGTATGACAACGATGGTGCAGGTGGTCACCGAAACACGGGTATTTTATTCAATTTTAAAGCGGCTAGCTTACCGAGAACTTTTTATCCAAGAACTCTGTCACGAAAGACTACGTAGCCACAGAACTGTACACTGTCTGTATCCGGACACTCGCATGGAATGCGGCATCAACCATTAGATGTAGTGAGATGCCGATGCGTCAGTATAAAAGCAGGCTTGGGAAAGGGGAGGGGGTGTATTTTGTTATCAGTAGAGAAGCTGAAACTGCAGGACAGATCGGCCAGTAGACCTCAGTTGCTTAGATCGTCGACTAGCCACTGGATGTTACTTGAGTATCATATCCATCAGGGACATTGCAACCGTTCTAAAGCTGCCCAAGTTCGATTACGCGATAAGTCACACAAATCTGAAGGCTGTAAATTCAACTAAATATTTAGGGATTACAATTACAAATAACCTAAATTGGAACGATCACATAGATAATATTGTGGGTAAAGCAAACCAAAGACTGCGATTCATTGGCAGAACACTTAGAAGGTGCAGCAGGTCAACCAAAGAGACTGCTTACACTACGCTTGTCCGCCCTCTTCTGGAGTACTTCTGTGCGGTGTGGGATCCGCATCCGGTGGGACTGACGGATGACACCGAAAAAGTACAAAGAAGGGCAGCTCGTTTTGTATCATCGCGAAATAGGGGAGATAGTGTTACAGACATGATACGTGATTGGAGTGGCAAGCATTAAAACAAAGGCATTTTTCGTTGCGACGGGATCTTATCATCAAAATTTCAATCACCAGTTTTCTCCTCCGATTGCGAAAACATTCTGTTGGCACCCACCTACATAGGGAGAAATGATCATCACGATAAAATAAGAGGAATCAGGGCTCGCACGGGAAAAATTAAGTGCTCGTTTTTTCCGCGTGCCTTTCGAGAGTGGAACGGTAGAGAGACAGCATGAAGGTGGTTCATTGAATCCTCTGCCAGGCCCTTTATAGTGAATAGCAGAGTAATCATGTAGATGTAGAAGTCGACTGTTGGTGATATGGAAACGCGAAGGAATAACCAAAGCTAAACCAAAACCAGGCAAACATCATCTACTGACGGACAAGGGCCGTCGAACATTACGGACGGCGGTTGTCGAAAGTCGTGTGAAATCAGTGGAAGGAATCACTCATCCCAAGTGCTACCAGCAGACCAACTAGTGCCACGACTTCGCGTAGGGAGTTAAAAAGCACGCGGTAAACTGATCAATCACCTCCTCATATGCTCCTCATTTCTGTGGTCAGTGCAAAGCGACGGTTGGGATGGTGCAATGAGCGATGCCACAGGACAACGGATGACTGGGAATGAGCGATTTGTAGTGATGAATCGCGCTGTATTCTGTAGTAATCTGATGGAAGGATCTAAGAATCCCTGGAGAACATTGGCTGCCATCATGTGTAGTCCGACAGCGAAGTGCGATGTTACGTTACAGCTGTGTCAGGATGTGGTCCCTTTATTTCCCTTAAGAAAACGTGAAATTCCGAAGGATGTGAATATGCTTTACGTCTTTGTGTACTGCATACAGCAGATGAACGGTTCAGAGAGGTGCCAATGCACTCTGCCATGAAGCAGCATCTGTGAGTCAATGGTTTGTGGACAATAACGCTCCTGAAATAGTGTGGCCTGGCGTGAGTTACTACCTGAACTTCCAAGTTACCGCACACTGCAATGCAGTGTCCCTCGTCCTTAATATTGAAGTAGTGCTGGAGGGAACTGACACCGTGAATCCCGCAGGGCTGTCCGTCCATCCGTAAGTGAACAAGGGGGTGGACATCCCTCTGAACAGCACTTTGCAAGACATCAAAGCGGCTGGTCCCGGTGGAGGTTCGAGTCCTCCCTCGGGCATGTGTGTGTGTGTGTGTGTGTGTGTGTGTGTGTGTGTGTGTGTGTGTGTGTGTGTGTGTTTGTCCTCAGGATCTCAGGATAATTTAGGTTAAGTAGTGTGTAAGCTTAGGGACTGATGACCTTAGCAGTTAAGTCCCATAAAATTTCACACGTGTGAAAATTGAGACATCAAAGACATGCTCAATAATGTCCATATCTGGGGAGTTCGGTGTCCAGCGGCAATGTTTAAGCTCAGAAGAGTGTTGCTGGTGCCTCTCTGTAGCAATTCTGGACGTGTGGGGTGTCGCATTGTCCTGCTGTAATGGAACACCTTTGAGATGAGTTAAAACGTCGTCGTCGCTCCAGACCCCCGAAGAATGAGCATCCATTCCTGAACAGACAATCAGAAAACTCGCAGATGGTGTCCCCAGCATTCAAACTGTCATAAAAGCCAAGGGTGAACACTACTCATATTAATGTCCGCTAATAAGTGTCGGGCTATTTGTGATTAGATAATGCACGTTCAATACCTACCCCATTAATGGCCGACCGCGGTGGCCGAGCGGTTCTAGGCGCTTCAGTCCGGAACCGCGCGTCTGCTACGGTCGCAGGTTTGAATGCTGCCTCGGGCATGGATGTGTGTGATGTACTTAGGTTAGTTAGGTTTAAGTAGTTCTTAGTTCTAGGGGACTGATGACTGCAGATGTTAAGTCTCATAGTGCTTAGAGCCATTTGAGCCATTTAAATCATTTGAACTCCATTAATGAGCAATATTTTCGCTTTTCAGGATCTTACATCGTATCACATTCCTAAGAATGTTTCAAGACAGTTTCACACACTCCGTAAGAGAAACATCCCGCACTGGAAAATAAATCGTATAAGAACAAACCACACTGTCGTCCGCAGCTGACTGGTAATCGGACTCTGAGATAGCAGAGCTATGTGTCAACTGTGCACGGAACAGATGATACGACCAAACTCGTGCTGTGACTGGTAGTAGCTATATTAACTGTCCTGATAACAGTTAGCTTTTATTACGACATATAGGGCATGATCTAGAGCAATGGTTCCCAATTTGTCGAAGACAGTGGTACATGTTTGCAATCAGTATCATTCAGTAAGCCCCCTCCCCTCCCCCTACATCATCAACGTTAGCACCTAATTAAACTTTAGAATGGAAAGAATTTTATTTGGGCATTTTTAAACATGACAAAAACTATATGATATTTAGTTTCTGAAGATCACGAACTAAAGAACCATGAACCAAATGGTACTGCTTGTTTCTAACAGATTTCTTTTACAGAATGCTGAAACAATTCACAGTGCATCGCGAGTGCTATCTGCAGCTCCGTCTCAAATAATGAAGCTAATTATCCACATTAAGGGTAGACACTTTTTTCAAAACAGGGATCCTATGCACCCTGCTCTCCCTGTCTACAGTTACTTCACCCCCGCCCTACAACACCATTAGAATGTTTGCCTTTTTGTAAATTTCTTCATTGCCGGACTTCTTACTGCTGGACTGGTAGTAGACTTCAGGCTGCCGATTCTTTGTGCCTGACCACTGCCACTAAGAATATCAGTAGTGTGTAGGCCGTACAGCAATGTAATAGCCATTGCGAGGTTAACATCGCATTGCGCTATCAATTGATCCGTTAATCTGATATGAAGTGAATAATGAACCAAGTTCTGATCCATTACAGCAAACATCTACAGCAAGAGAAAGGCATTATCAAGAGGTATTTAAGCAATGGTGACGTAGGTCTATGTGTCTTAATTTTAGTACAGTATTGTCATGCACAATGTACAAAGCAGTGTGTGCAGTGGGTGGCCTATTTCAAGAAGATTATGTTCATACATTCGTTTTACGAACTGCAACTTCCACCATATTGTGTACGCGTTAATCTTAGTACTTGAAAGTAAAATGTTAATTATTGGTAGTAATCTATGTAATGGTTCAAATGGCTCTGAGCACTATGGGACGTAACTTCTGAGGTCATCAGTCCCTTAGACCTTAGAACTACTTAAACCTAACTAACCTAAGGACATCACACACATCCATCCCCGAGGCAGGATTAGAACCTGCGACCGTAGCGGTCGCGCGGTTCCAGACTGTAGCGCCTAGAACCGCTCGCCCACTGCGGCCGGTGAAATCTATGTAATCAGTATTACAATGTTATGAAATAGTGGTAATAGTTACAAGCTTTTAAAAATAATTTAGTTTCGTGGCCGAAGCGCAATCGAACACTTCTGCTTTTACCCCGAGAAAATCTGATTTTGTCCCTCAGGGGATAGTTACCCACACATTGTAAAGCCTGACAGAGAGAGTATCAGAGCAAATACAAGTAAGAAAAACCATCTACACCGATGTTAGCTCCACGTGGAATGAACACCATCAATATGTAGGTTATTTTTCGCATTATAAAAATGTTTCTTGATGGGGGCACTGTTTGAAATTCTCATAATCGGGTAGTAATTAAGCCAGTACTGGTTTCAAGAAAATAATGAAATGTTAAGAAAAGGTTCATTGGCATAGACTGTACATATGAAGAACAACAACATAATCGAAATTCACTTTTTTTAACAATAATCACATACCTGTACTTGCATCACATTTTCTGGCCTCGTGTAGTCGCTATCTAGGTCATGCTCACTGACTGATGCACATGGAATATTTTAGTCACTGAATGATTCACCTGTTTCAACCTGTACCATTATCTTTGTGTTATGTAGTGTTCGTTTCCTTTTCCTGATGATGGTCTCTAGGGGGTATTGCGAAGCAGATCTTACTTATACGGAAATAAGGCAATCACTGCAGAATATATTACAGTACGACCACGATCTTTCGTCCTAGGTTAACTGTCGACTCTTGCATGTCACATGGTCTTATCAAGTACTCGTTGTTGTAGTTAGTAGCTGGGGGAGGGGGTGGCGGGATTGGTAATAGCAATAAAGGCGATTCTACTAACAGAGCATTATTTTAGCATCTAATACAAATTTAAAAGCTAGGGAGTCTTTTATGAAAGGATTTGTTTTGAGTGTAACGTTACACGGAAGTGAAACACGGGCGATAAACATCACAGAGCAGAAGGTTCTGAAATGGGATATTACAGAAGAAAGTTAAATGGGTGGAGGTACAGGCACTGAAGCAAAGGGGGAGGAAACAAATCTATGGTAACACTTGAGTAAAGGAATGACTTCGTTGGTGAGATGCATCCTGAAACGTCGGTGAATGCTCAGTTTAGTAATGGAGGTGAATGTGTATATGTGTGTGTGTGTGTGTGTGTGTGTGTGTGTGTGTGTGTGTGTGTGTGTGTGTGTGTGTGTGTGTGTGTGTGTGTGTGTGTGTGTGTCGGGGAGGGGGGGGGGGAAGGAGACTGCTGAGGGGTGGAATTATATTATCTAAGGAGACGAAAGCTTGACTACAATCAGCAGGTTCAAGTGGGTTTACGTTGTGATGGTTCTGCAAGGATGGAGAAGCTTACGTCCCATAGACTAGCGTAGAGAGTAGCAAGAAACCAGTCTCCGGGCCGAAGAAAAAAAAACAAAAAAAAACAGCAGTAGTTATGGGGTCGGAAGGAATTTATAAACCAGTTCCTAATACGTGCAGTCTACATCCTGCATCCAAAAAAATTGCCGTAACATCATGGTGGACTTAGTTTATGAAGTACTAAAGGTAATCGGAGGCGTTCATACCATTCTAACAAAAGAAAGTGGTCTGATTGCTTACCAAATGCAGAATTCAACGTCCCAGTAACTTTCAGATGTGTCATTTATAGAAGGTCGTATCAATACTTGACACTTTCAACCTTGTGATTCGGGGCATTATTATTATTCTAAAAACTAAACTCCACCCGATCAGACCATGAAGCCCCAACGGTACCGACCGGCAGCCGTGTCATCCTCAGCCCAAAAGCGTCACTGGATGTGCATATGGAGGGGCATGCGGTCAGCACACCGCTCTCCCGGCCGTATGGCAGTTTATGAGACCGGAGCCGCCACTTCTCAATCAAGCAGCTCCTCAGTTTGCCTCACAAGGCCTGAGTGCATCGCGCTTGCCAACAGCTTTCGGCTGACCGGATGGTCACCTATCCAAGTGCAAGCCCACCCCGACAGCGCTTAACTTGGTGATCTGACGGGAGCCGGTGTTACCACTGCGGCGAGGCCGTTGGCCTACTATTATTCTGGAAGAGGCAATAACCACCTAGAAACAACGCCCGCACCTCTGAGTAAACCTGGTCATCACCTCCACAAATGGGCACCATGGAAACATCGAAATCTGCACAAACCATAACAGAACTTCCGCCATACAGATGGAGGAAGACTGTGTGCATCGTACGGTTCTCTTGGTGTTCTCCGTAAATCAACAGTAAACATGAACACTATTAAGAAGCAGTGTAGAAATAGTCCCAACAGACTATATTTGTGTATTTCCGTCACACAGTTTCAGACACGACTTCAGTGAAGGGTAATGAAAAGCTCGCGTCTTTGGCAGCTTGAAATTGGTGATGCAGGGAGGAGTGGGAGGCGGGAGGGGTGGGGGGGGGGGGGGGCAGTAGAAAGTCACAGTTGTGAAGTAAGGGTAAAACCAATATATGCAGTCTATACACAGCAGAAATAAGATGCATCACACTCATCCATCCTCTGTCCCGAAAACATGAACCGCGCCAGTGCTAAAACATCACCTTAAATATTCAGAAAAATGTGACAGTTTTTGACAGGATTTATTAGAGCAGCAATAACGTCGCCAAGTTCCACCTAAGTTTGGATCGAGTGTGCCACACTGTGATAGGATGGTAGGTGTGCATTTTGTCGTGTCGCCGTGTATTTATGAGTTGGGGAACGGGGAAAAGTGTTTGGAACTTGAAAGAATGGATACTATATATAGGTCAGATGCTTGTTGTCACGGCAGAACAAGCACCCTCGGGTCCGTTATTCGTAACCAGCGACAAAGAAAGTGCTTCTCGGAATCCTATATTTGGCACGTGACCGTCTGGGAACAATAGCTTAAGCAGTAAATACTGTATAGGGCCGCAGGTAATAGGAGGCACAAGAGTGGAAAGGTCTGTCCAAACAGAGGCAAGTCTGGAACAAGGCGAGCTGGTGCGCCAGTTTCAGGTAGCGGCTAATGCTGAGTGACAGACGGCGCGGATCAACGCCGGACAAAGGCGGCGGGTAGGCGTCTGACTTCCAGGCCGTCCCGCTCGCCTCCAGGGGCACGCCTCATTCTTTGTCTCACAAAGTGACCTCGTCGCTCGCCGATATCTGGATTGGCGTTTTCACTTACGTACCTTGTGCCAGAAAGGCGGACAAATACAGGATCGGCAATTGCAGAAATACATGTACTGAACATAGCACGGATTTGGCTTGTACGAGGGTGGCGTGATAAGTCTGGGGAAAAAGAAAGAAAAATGTTTGTTTCTTAACGACTCACCTGACTTCTTGACTCAGCCTCCTTTGAGGAATATACACTTGGTCGAGCGATCCTAAAGCTTTTCATCCCATCGGAAGAAAACGGTTCGAATGCCGGACACTTGCCACGCCGGACATTTGCCACACTTGCCGCTTCGCCAGGTAGCTTGAGTAGCGATCCCTCAGGTAAGGGACGCCCTTCCTTGTACTACTTCTGTCCGCTTTCAAACCGCCGTCTCCACATCTTACTCGATACAACCAGTACGTAAGGGGCCTTCTTCTTCAACACCTTGGCGACATACAGAGCTGCTTTTCCGAAATCGAAATGTTTATAGCTTTTGGGGAACGAAAGCAATACCAACGATTATGCCAGTATATAATTAGTTCTACCAAGTATAAATATTGATCCCACTGTCTGCACGGTAGCTTCCTTTCTCGCTTACTGATTGCGATAGAAACAGTCCATCGCCATGGGAGCAACAAGAAAGGAACTATGTAACGAGAATGCGAATGTACGCTAATCATTTCTTTTTGATCACTGCATTTGTGCCTACTTTAATTACTACAACTGCATACCCAAAAGACAATAAGAAAAGAATAAATAGGTATGTGAACGTATGAAAAGAAGAGCGACATACTCCATATTAATTTATCCTTTAAAAACATTAGTTAATAAAATGTAGCAGGACAATGTTCAAAACATAACTTAAAACACGTTCACTAAATAGAGATAAGAACATCTATGATTGACATGTCACGGAGTGGCCGTGCGGTTCTAGGCGCTGTAGTCTGGAACCGAGCGACCGCTACGGTCGCAGGTTCGAATCCTGCCTCGGGTATGGATGTGTGTGATGTCCTTAGGTTAGTTAGGTTTAATTAGTTCTAAGTTCTAGGCGACTGATGACCTCAGAAGTTAAGTCGCATAGTGCTCAGAGCCATTTGAACCATTTGATTGACAGGTCATCTAAAGTCGACGTACAATTTTAAAAGGTTAGAAACAAGGAAATGAAGTATACAGAATGCTACGCTTGTAACGTACGTTGTTGTTCTACATTGTTTAGCTCTGGTATTTACAGGGTCATAGAGAAAGCATCCTAGGTTCTGGAGGTAAAAGCCGTAATCGTAATTATCCGCACTACAACAGATACAAGAAGGACAACTTAAGGAAAAAATATTGTAATGTGTGTTCAAGCTCGCAATCGACACTGAAGCAGATAGTTCCTGTGACTTAGTATGGGCAGAGGCTATATTCGACAACCGGAATAAATTAATAACTGGCTCCTTTTACCGGCCCCCCTGTTTCAGATGGAACAGTTGCTGAACAGTTCAAAGATAACTTGAGTCTCATCACAAACAGGTACTCTACTCATACAATTATAGTTGGCACTGTCTTCAATCTACCTGCCGTACGTTGACAAAAATACATTTTCATACCTTATTGTAAATAGAAAACAACTTCTGTAATTGTCCTAAATGCTTTTTTAAAAATTATTTTTAACAATTAGTTGACGAAGCCATTCAAATTGTAAATGGTTGTTCGTTGTAATAATTTCCATACTGATGGTCACGTTAGGAACTTTGAAAGCAAACTGGCCGGGAGGGTGAGGAGGAGAAGGAGGGGGAGGGGGAGGATGGGGGGGAGGAGGGGGAGACAGGGACCCAACCCTTCGGAGCAGGTAAAATCGTGGCAAATGTCCGCACACCAACGGTTCTGTCAAACTCTACGAAATACCCGTTGACAAACAGTCACTTCCTCATTTGATGAAAATTTCTGCTCAGCAAACCAACGTTTCAAGTTAGGAAACAGGAAGACACCAATTGGGGCACAGTGTGGTGAAGAGAGAGGACGATGAATCAGGTCAAAGCCAAATTCATGCACTTTCGACCCTATTATCAAAAAAAATGGCTCTGAGCACTATGGGACTTAACATCTATGGTCATCAGTCCCCTAGAACTTAGAACTACTTAAACCTAACTAACCTAAGGACAGCACACAACACCCAGCCATCACGAGGCAGAGAAAATCCCTGACCCCGCCGGGAATCGAACCCGGGAACCCGGGCGTGGGAAGCGAGAACGCTACCGCACGACCACGAGATGCGGGCGACCCTATTATCACTGATGTGTAGGGCAGTGCATTATTCTGTTGAAAGAGCACTTTTTTTACGTTTCAACCTTCGTCTTTTTTCAGCCAATGCAAGTTCCAAACTATCCAGCAATGAAGGATAATAGGGTCTAGTTATGGTTCTGCCTTTTGCAAGTGATGTATCAGGATTATTCCTTCAGAATTCCCCTCCTCCCCTCCCAAAAAAGCGCCCCTCGCTTTGCCAACTGACAAAATGGCCTTTATCTTCTTCGGTGCATTTTCAACAGCCTTTGTCCATTGTTCTGACTGCCGTTTTGACTGTAGTCTATAATGATGAGTCAGGGCTTCATCAACAGTCACAAAAAGGCAGAAAAAGTCTTGCGGACTGCGATTAAACACCGCCAGACATTCATTGTGTTGAAATATTGTGGCTGATGCGCTTTTGGTCGACTGAACAGTTGCTACACCCACATCGCACACATCATCTTCACAGTCAATTCTTCGTGCAGGATATTATGTACTCGCTTTATAGGGATGCCTGAAGTCCCAACAATCTCACAATTTTTAATCGGCTCAGTTTAATTACTATATCATGGAATTCTGTCAATGGTTGCCTTTGTGCCCTAAATTCGACGGCCGGAGCGCGCTTTGTCTTTGGTGCTTGTCCAATCACGTTTAAATTCATTAATCCACAAGTATCATGGTGCAGAGACCGCGTGAACTTCATCCATTTCTGTTTTGATTTGAAGGGCAGTCCGACCCTTCGAATGAAAAAGTTTAATAACAGCAGGAAACTTGGTTATTTTCGTTTTCAGTTGCTGTCGACACGCTGACCAATTCAGGTGGCTGTCAATAATTGGGTGTTTCCTGTGCGTTCTTGAAATTCTTTATACTATCGTTGGTATAATAAAAACTTATCAATCATGATGATTCAACAAAAACGTTCTCTTCTTGCATGGAAGTTTATGAGGCTTAACAAACCACCCTCGTAGATTATTTCAAACGTCTATGGTGATTTTCAGGTGAACAGTCACATCCCTTGGACAAAAAGTTCTCGATTAACTTCCCGCATCAGATTCAGGTAAAATCCGAAAATTTCTATGAATGCCTTCATCGCCGTCAGGGGCTAAGTGTGCTCGTTGCGAAACTAACGAGGCTCCCACTTTTATGGTCAAAGGGCGCCATCTGATTGGCTGGATAATGTGATGATGGCGAATACCAAAGCGGCACGCTCTGCGTCCATAGATTATGTTTACGCTTGCTGTCCAGCGTCGCTTTCAGATCCACCCACTAAAGGGACGGTGGAATATGGTTTGTGTTCCTCTGTGCCCCTTTTCTATGAAGTCCACGCGTCCATACGCTGTTAAGTGTATAGTCGGGGTCTCTCTTAAAGTTGGTTTCACGTAGTTTAGTTTCAGCTACTTCCCTAATAAGAGTCCCAATACCTCGATGCGACAACTCCCGTGGCTCAAACAATCTGGTTTTTATTTAACGGGCTGCACTCGGTCACAAGTGATTTATCGAAATTCCTGTATTTAAGATGGTGATGATGCGGTCGCCAACAGTCCGTATAGACTACCCCGCGTACCTGATACACAATTCGGAAGGAACGCTAAAAATCCCTGGTACTCTAAGGTCGAAATTATTTTTGGCAGGTTGCAGCATTTCCTTAATTTTCTTAGTTGTTGCAAGCAGAATGGACGATGCGCTGTGTGTTCGTTCTCCTGGCTTGATTGAACAGCATACTGTCTTTTTTTCCTCGATAGCGTTGACCTAATTTCAGACATAATACCCGTTCGTTCTTAACACTGTCGTAAGAAAGATGACCTTGGAAACGAGGTGCTCCTCGTCGGAAATAGTCCTAACTAATCTTTTTACCAAAGGATACTGTCGTGAAAGACTTCCTAGCCAGTCGCATCCCTTAATGGTATCCTATAGATTTCCAGAAAAGTATTGTCATCTCACCGCCGAAGAAAGCTATCCAACGAAGAGATCGACAAGTAATGCTTGTCAACTTCTCCCAGCAATAATATTTGGAAGAAACACAAGAAATATTGAAGTAGTAATGGTGATTACAGTGATGAGGAAAGCAATCTGACACTGCAGTCAGTAAATGAAAGCAGGCTGGAGAAAAATAAGGATATCCTTCTAGCATTTAAGAGCCTACAAAATATTTTAATCGACTGAAGGAGTAAAACTAGGATCATAATCCCTAGAACACGGTGTCTTAAGTATGAAGAGGACAACATTAACAAATCAATTCGGGAGAAATTAAGGTGAAAGCTCAAGAAAGTTCGTGTTAATACGATTATAAGGCAGAACTAAACCTTATCACCACTGTAGTTCAACTTAGACGAAGAAGCAGTGAAGCAACTTAAAAAGAAGTTCGGAGTGGTGAAAAAGTGTAAGAGGAACAGATACCAATCTTAAGGTTTCCAAAAGAGGCAGTCCATGGCCGAGTGTAAGGAAGACGTAAGTGGAAAAAATACTTTAGACGGAAATGAAGAGAAGAAAGCAAAGAGAAAGTATTGGGATCGAGACAGTAGTGGAAAAAGAAACAGAATTCTCATATTGTGGAAGCAAAGTTACGCAGAATGATTGAAGCTAATAAGATAATTATCAGGTGTAGTAGACTGACACACGAGAAGAAATCATTCTTCAATAAGAGAGCTCTACTAACCTCACGTACTGGCACGGAAGTAAGAACTTGAAAGATTAAGCCTACGGTACAATAAAAGGTTTAAGCAAAGAATGTTAAAAATTAAATACACCGTCAAGTAAAGAAATGATGTACGGAAAAGAATAAATAATGAAAGAAGTCAGTGGAAGAGCTTTACTATAAAAGGGGTGAGTTGTTGGATAACTACGGTGGCAACGAGGAATATTTGTCTTGGCACTGAATGGAAATAGAGTAGTAGAGGGAAGAGGGAAAAATAGCAGGGCCAGGCAAGGATTACAATATGTAAAGCAGACAAACAGTTCATGGGTTTAGTATTTACTCACACAAGAAAAGATTAGTACCAGACAAGAAAAGATGAAACTCGATCGAAGGACTGATGACTTAAACGAATGAATGGTAGCCGCTGTGTTACAATATAATATTCAATACCGTATTCAAAATTCTTAAAATCTATCTCTCTCTCTCTCTCTCTCTCTCTCTCTCTCTCTCTCTCTCTCTCTCTCTCTCTCTCTCTCTCTCTCTCTCCCCCCCCCCCCCCCCCCCCGGTCCTCACCCATACTGCAATAGAATGTACCCCTCACACGAATGTGTGTTAGTAGTTTCTATTTCTTAAATGCCGTCTACTGCCTACTAATTACGTCAAATTTTTATTATTAGGTTTGTGGTGAGTGTGCTCTAACAGCTCCGTAAAGAGGCTAAAATCTTAAAAACGGAAAGAAACAGAACCAGATGTCAGTTTAAATGTATGTGTAACTAATGATATCGTATCGTAAAGCAGGGTTCCACTTCCGAAGGTTTTCTTCAGAAGACTTTTTTTTTTGCAGTATTTAGTGTTCGTTTCCCGTAATACACATTCGAAGCAGAAAAGGTCATCCTAGATAGGGTGAATTTCTGCTTTAAATCTGTGGCAAAAAGGAATAAAACTCAATAAAACTATTTTATTGAATTTTTCAGGTGTTATTCAAGTAATATCACTACATAAATTTATAATTCCAAGTCACATCTCACTTCTGCCAAACGATGCAAACTCAGTGTGCGCGAAAAGTTAAGGATGTTCCCCAAGAAAATCTCTAAAGAGTGACCGTTTTCGATGCTCATTCCGTTCAATGAAGGGAGGAAAAGTAGGGTAGGAGAGAATTGGATGAAGTCATGTGGACGATGGTTAGAGGCGATGACTGAAATAAATAAGATGCATACGAAGTAGAACTAGAGAGAAATATACCGTATCTTTAATGTGAAAAACGTCTCACAATTGTGAAATAGTTGTTTTTGATGTTTGTTTTTCAATCAATGACGAAGTCATCTGAAATGGAGCAATACCTCTACACGTTGAAAAATTCAAAGAAGGAGCGGACAGGCCAGCACTAACTTTTGCAAATAAACGAAGATCACGATATCCTCTGCAAGTGATTTTGAAGATGAGAATGGCCCCACAAAGATCTGAAGCACGCATCTAACTCAGATTCACTCTCCGAAGTAAACATTTAACTACAGCGAACATTATAATCTGATTCTGAAAAGTTACACATCAAGTTGTTGTTGTTGTTGTTGTTTGTTGTTGTTGTTGTTGTTGTTGTTGTCTTCAGTCCTGAGATTGGTTTGATGCAGCTTTCCATGCTACTCTATCCTGTGCAAGCTGCTTCATCTCCCAGTACCTACTGCAGCCTACATCCTTCTGAATCTGCTTAGTGTATTCATCTCTTGGTCTTCCTCTACGATTTTTATCCTCCACGCTGGCTCCAGTACTAAATTGGTGATCCTTTCATGCCTCAGAACATGTCCTACCAACCGATCCCTTCTTCTGGTCAAGTTGTGCCACGAACTCCTCATTAGTTATGTGATCTACCCATCTAATCTTCAGCATTCTTCTGTAGCACCACATTTCGAAAGCTTCTATTCTCTTCTTGTCCAAACTAGTTATCGTCCATGTTTCACTTCCATACATAGCTACACTCCATAAAAATACTTTCAGAAACGACTTCCTGACACTTAAATCTATACTCGATGTTGACAAATTTCTCTCCTTCAGAAACGCTTTCCTTGCCATTGCCAGTCTACATTTTATATCCTCTCTACTTCGACCATCATCAGTTATTTTGCTCCCCAAATAACAAAACTCCTTTACTACTTTAAGTGTCTCATTTCCTAATCTAATTCCCGCAGCATCACTCTACTTAATTGAACTACATTCCATATCCTTGTTTTGCTTTTGTTGATGTTCATCTTATACCCTCCTTTCAAGACACTGTCAATTCCGTTCAACTGCTCTTCCAAGTCCTTTGCTGTCTCTGACAGAATTACAATGTCATCGGTGAACCTCAAAGTTTTTATTTCTTCTCCATGGATTTTAATACCTACTCCGAACTTTTCTTTTGTTTCCTTTATTGCTTGCTCAATATACAGATTGAATAGCATCGGGGAGAGGCTACAACCCTGTGTCACTCCCTTCCAAACCACTGCTTCCCTTTCACGTCCCTCGACTCTTATAACTGCCATCTGGTTTCTGTACAAACTGTAAATAGCCTTTAGCTCCCTGTAATTTATCCCTGCCACCTTCAGAATTTGGAAGACAGTATTCCAGTCAACATTGTCAAAAGCTTTCTCTAAATCTACAAATGCTAGAAACGTAGAAGTTGTTTTTTGTTAAAATGTGAACAACACTGGAGAGGCAGAAAAGCACCGACAGAAGTGGGGCGTTAGGAGTGTCTAGCTTGTCAGGCTGTTTGAAGCGACGTCTGAACTGATAACTCGACGTACCGGTTACGTGGGTAGCCTTGTAGTGTCCGCAACACAGCCATAATCACTGTGCGAGCTTGTACTAGTTGCTGCCAATAAACAGCAGCAGAACACGTCGCGTGCTAATTAACGAAGCTACTGCTGTTGCTGCTGTAATATTTCTTATGGAGCTATTTCTGTCTGCTGTGGGAAGAGAAGAGTAAAAACTATGTTCTTGTGTGCCTGTGTGCACATTTTACTGCCAATATATATAAGGAGTCGAATTTATCAGAACAAGTCGCGTCAACAATTAATTTATATCACCAAAAATCCATTTATTTGCTGTAAGCAGATCAGACAGGGTTCAGTTATTACTTGTTTCCAACTGAGCTCTGTTCAATTCAGACAGCGAATGTTACCCCTGGTCAAAGACACGGCATTTCTTACGCCTGAAATGCCGCTGACTTATTGTTGTCATTCCGCCATCCTCATCGAAGTAAAGAAGAAAGATAGGAATATTAAAAAAGGCATTTACAGTTTTACGTCCTATAGGTTTATGGGCAGCAGAGGAGGTACCGGTTTCGACTGGACGAGGAGAGAACTGTTTGTTACCTTGTTGAGGGAACCCGCTCGACATTTGAAGTGAAGTTATTTACAAGAAGCTGTATCTGAACAAACAAGGATTTGAGTTCCGATTTTGCTCAACACGAGAATTTTTACTAACTACAGCAAAACATGCCGTATCTTATTAGTAGGAGGTACGCCCCTTGCTTCTCTTTTGTTTCACAGGGAATATTCCCAAGCTCGAATCTAAGAAGGGGAAGTCACTTTCCTCCAAGTCTGATTTTTTTTCTACACTCGCATATTTGTTGTCTATTTGAGGTGGGTGGGAGAGGAGGGGGGGGGGGGGAGGAGCGGTGGCAGAGAAGCACGTGTTCCTTGATCTCAATACAACCGTATTAATGCGACGCTGTCACACTCGTTCATACTTCTGAACCGGCTCTGATCTCTACAAACCAGATGACCTCAGGAACAGCCCAGTTAATTTGTTGTCTACGTTTTCCGAGAGTCATTCTCTTATAACAATGCTTGCGGCAGAAATAGCTCATAGACAAAGCGTAACGGACGTCCTTTCATCATGGTAGTAACTAAGAAATGTCACGGACACGCTAGCATGAGCTACCTGCCACAGTGTAGTTAGCAACGTGTTTAGGGAGATTATTCAGTACGATGCAGTTGCCTGAGACTCTTACCAAGGGCAAAATCCTCTCTGCAGTCATGGACTGTGCGGCTGGTCCCGGCGGAGGTTCGAGTCCTCCCTCGGGCATGGGTGTGTGTGTTCGTCCTCAGGATAATTTAGGTTAAGTAGTGTGTAAGCTTAGGGACTGATGGCCTTAGCAGTTAAGTCCCACAAGATTTCACACACATTTTTGAACATCCTCTCTGTCGTTAGAGAATTACGTAGAATCTGCAGTTATGGCTAACTATACTTATTGTACTAGAAACTGTGAGCTTGCTGGACTTATTTAACAGTCTTAATCGTTGCTATTTAGCTTCTGTTTTAATTGAAGAAAGTAATAAAATTCAAGTATTTGGAGGTGTAAAATTTGTGGAAAACACCCTTTGCTGTGGCGTCAGCTCCACTGCTGCAGGTGTCTTGTTCTTCGCAATGTTGTGTTTCAAACATATCGAACTTGCACGTAACCCACTGGAGCATCGGCAGAAACATAGCTTACGTCTCCTGAAGTAGCCACGTTATCGAATACCTATTGAAGACCGAGACTCAAATCAACAATTATGGAAACAACATGCGCATTTGATAAAGTTGCTGGGAACGTTCTGCTATCGATTTGTCTCGGACGCACAATGAAAACCTTTGGAAAACTGCGAGAAACACAGACCTACATCACAGAGTGGAGGAACTTTTTTCTAATTACTTATACAGCGTTTTCTCTTGTAGTCGAATCAGACCGGCAATCTTAAGATATTAATTACTATCACCTCAAAGTCTCAATACTAGAAACTAAACAAAGTAGCGAAGATGGACAAAAACGGGGAGAAAATAGAGAGACTCTTTATTGAATGAGTCATTCCAGTATTCACATGTTTGGATTGAGAAAGAGTTTGCGGTGATTCCACACTTTGCCCTTAATAAACTGGTTCAGTATCCCGACCTGCTACCGAGGTTTTTCGTCACTATCCTTACTTAATTTCGAGTGAGTACTCTCATTTTTTTTTCTCTTCAAAAAGGTTGGAAAAGATTTTCACAAACATATAAACAGTGAAAATGATCGAGAACATAAGAAATTTATATATATATATATATATACTAATAAGTCTTGATTTCAATGATTTATTAAAATTAATAATCACTCTTCCAAATGGTAACTTGTTTCGACCTCATCAGATGGTGAGCAGAGACGGCGGCTGGAGGATCGTTAAGTGTCAGACACACCACTGGTAAGAACAGTGACTGATTTTAGCATCGACAGATATTATGCAGTTGCAAGAGGTGGATGATCAGTCGAGACAGGGAGTAGAAACGACAGATCCCACTGGGACTAAGATAAAGCTTCCGAGGCTCCAACAAGGACGGCGTTGCCCATCAGATAAATAGCAGCGCCGAGTCACTGAACAGTTTACGCTTGGCGCTCGCGGCAAACGAGAAGTGCAACGCGGAGCCCACACGTTGTGCTGAGCATCCGAGACCTTGACAACCGGCTCCTGCATCGCGCCCGGAGCAGCGCACAGGAAGCTGTTGCACCAGCCAGGCTGCCGGCTGTGCTTACACGAACTCTCGTCTCCTCGCGGCAGCTCTACGCTGGTTACGGCAGTCCAGTGCACACTGGTTAATTACGCGCAAAGACGAGAAACTGATGCTTTTGCCAGAGCACCGTTCGTGAACAGATTTTACTACACACGCCTAGTTATTCTTTTTGCCTTAAGATGCCACACATGGCTTTTTGTATTACTTGTACGCGCACACAACATTTTGATAAGTCTTTTAGAATACGCGAACGACAGCAAACTAGTGATATCTGGAGGGATAAGCAGACTGACACATCTTGGTCGTATTAGAAATGCGAGGCCCAGGCTGATGAACGATCAGCCTAAGCACGGTGGGATCTAGCGTAGTATAAAACGGTGTAACGTTAACTATTACTATTTATCGGACAGGTATACTTCACCCTTTCAGATCCATTGGTTACAGTTGTGTACATTAATTTTTACTGTGTATAACGTGTAACAGAAATATTCTTCCTCATTGGAAGCCTCATGTACTCGTTTGTGAATGTTCAATCTTTGTATCGGACACAAGTGTATCCACTTTTTGTGAGTCACAATAATGATATGAACAAGTGAATGTAGCTGTATGCAGCAGCTTGTGACCATGAGAATTCCTGATAGTGTTTAGTCAGTCATATTCCGCTGAATAATCCGGTGTTATTTTGCATGCCAATTACTGAATGTTTAATTAATTTATTACAACAGTGAATATTTCAAAATTAATTATTTTGGTCCACAGAAAGAAGCCACATGTACAAAGTATATTCTGAAAACAGATACATATATTTGTATAAATATTTCTTCTAAAATCATTAAAAATCATCTAAGAACATGAGAGCATGAAAAAGTTATCCTTTCCTCCAGGAAAACTTCAGGTCTGAAAGGGTTAATAGAAGATAAATTCGTAAAACTTGTCATAAGATAAAAAAAGATCGAAGACAAGATCCTAAAATATAATAAAACATATCTATAGGTATATGATATTTAATATGAAGAAGAAAAAAGAAAAAGAAGCCAGCGACTCAGAGCACAAAAAACCACGATCCTCAAATTTCAGGCTCAAATCTGAAGAAAGTATGTTTTACAATTTGTAAGACTCATCTCACAGAGAGCTATTCAAGAGGTAAGACAATTGTCCTTACTACCGGTAGCCATAGGTGTCCGCAAGTGGGTGCTTGCGGGTGGAGAGGGGGGGGGGGGGGGGGGAAGATGGCGCTTCGGCACATCTAAAAGCCAATGGAAAACTGTCAGTTTTCTGGGTTATAATAAGATCTGTGTCTCATACATCAAATTTAGGTCTTTTGGCATAGGACTAATATCTCGAAACTGATCAAATCGCTTACAAGCAAACTTATTTTAGAGTTGTCTCGCCCCCAGTATTTCTTTCGACGTCCATTCTTGCTGTGAACACAAGGATTGGAGATTGATCTCTCGTCTCCTAGCGAGAACAGAGAAAAAAACTACGAAGCAAACAATATCTTCTTGTCAAAAACTCAACAGTACCTGGTTCCGCAGGTAAACTACAACAGTTCCCGTCGTTAGGGATTGAGAAAACTAAATCATATGGCTGCGACCAGTTCCTTAACGGCAATTGTAAGAAATGTGAGAACTGACGGCGAATTGCACTGGTTCTCGTGGTTTAATCTGTTTACATCGACGTATTTCCTCTTCTTGTTTACAAATGCTTAAAAGTGTCCGTAACTTTTAAATCCTCTATCAAATTCCTATGTAAGATAGTCGTCACTTTTAAGTGATTCGCGAATTTTGTGTTGGGCACAGTATTGTCTGTAAGGAAAGATAAGCTAAAAAAAAATGGCTCTGAGAACTATGGGACTTAACTTCTGAGGTCATCAGTCCCCTAGATCTTAGAACTACTTAAACCTAACTAACCTAAGGACATCACACACATCCATGCCCGAGGCAGGATTCGAACCTTCGACCGTAGCGGTCGCGCGGTTCCAGACTGTAGCGCCTAGAACCCCTCGGCCATCCCAGCCGGGATTAGCTAAAGTTTGTGATTAATTTGATACCAGATGAGCTCCAAGGAATTTTTTTTTTATAACGACGGCAAACCGAAAAACAATGCCTCCGAACTTTTTGATGTGAAAACTTTTGACGCTTTTTAAATAATACACACGTCATTAACATTCTAAATCTTTATTCTAAATGTCAGTATGTTTATATCCCAACGTAGTTAGCCTGGTGACGAACACATTTTTCCCGACGAGGGACGCGTTTGCTGATGCCCTCACTGTAGAATGTTTTGACATTTCTGACGGAGCCACAACCCCATCCCTGCTTGCACCGCTTCGTCACTATCAAAGTGAAGTCCTCGCAGGTGTATTTTAACCTTTGAAAATTGATGAAACTCGGATGGGGCCAAGTCGGGACTGTATGGAGGATGATCGATGACAGTGAACCACAGGTGTCGGATTGTTGCAGTTGACACAGCGCCCGTATGTGGTCTGAGGAGATGGTGCAGGAGAGGGTGCCCCATGTGTGGACGAACTCTTCGAATTAGAACATCGATCACAGCAAGCTGTTTCTCACCCACTTACACGCTACACTCTGCAATTCGGAGTCCTCTAGCGGCAGATAGTTGCAGGTACGTAGACGTGAAAAATAAAGATGTAGAATGTTAATAACGTTTGTTTTAGTTCGAAAGCCTTAAGGGTTTTCACATTAAAAACTTTCAGGCATTCTTTTCAGCATACCCTCGCAGTTATATTGTTATTTTCGTAAGACTGAGACGATAGTACCGTTATTATCAAGTGATGAAACGTTCGCAAAGATGTAGCTTTCGCGTCTGTTTCCTGCCTTAAACGCTTACCAATAGTGTATTCAAATCTTCCGGATCCGACCACCATGTTGATGATTATGCGTTTGTTAATTATTAGAAGAGACAATAATATTATCTTGGAACTCTTCCATTTGGTTCGTGTTTGCATAGAAGAATAGTAAACAAACAAGCAGAAATTTCCGAACGAGGTACACAGAGCACATGAGAGCTCTAAGAAGTGACAGCATACATTCAACTTTCGCAGAACATCTAATGAATAAAAACCATAACCCCACTAATATCGAAAACGATCTACGCATTCTGAGAAACAGCAACAGTCTGTACCGACAACTAACGATAGAAGAAAATTACCACATACAAAAGGCTATAGTCGAAGGTAAAAGTGTAATAAATGAAAACACAACACACTGCAACAACACGCTCTTCACCACTCTGAGAGAACTGACCAAGGACACAGAACAGAAAGCGCACACACGCAAAAGAACCTCCCCATCACACACAGAGACATAAACAAAGAACGTAAGTCGTCGTAATTCGTGCTACCGTTTTTCATAGCCTTTCTCGCCACTTGCGATACGCCTCTCGCGACACACGCGAACAGCAAGATGGCGTAAGATTATGGATCATAAACAAAGTGTAAAAGTTTTGTTTTTCTGTGTAAAAAGCAGCCACACACCATCCAACGAACGTCAGTACACGAATAGCTAAGCAACAGCTAAATACACGCCAAAATAACTGGTATCCATAAACACTACCACAACCCCAAGTATATACTGCTGACATACGAAGTTAACCTTTGAGTATTTGTTTACTAACAGCCGCTCACATGGTTACATCTGACATGATGTTCGCTAAGTATAAAAAGACGGCAACAGAAAAAGAGCACAGAAAATATGTCACAAACAGTGCCAATAATAGCTTAAAACATGCTGTAGCATACAATAAATAACGTAGTATAAAATATCAATATAAAACTATATGTCAAAAGATGATTTGTAAAAATGTAATTATGTTTTACTGTGTTTTCTGAATGTTTTAGATTAAAAAAAAAAAAAAACACTGATGATGGCGATATATTTCGCCGAAACTAGTTTGGGATAATAAATAAATAAACAAATAACACGGTGTTTGCATCAAAGCGGACTCAATTTGTGATATTACTATAACTGGAAGAGCCCTGTTGAAAGTACGAGATCACAATGACAGGAGACTGCAACAGCGTGCACTACGCTGCCCGCACAACAGAAGTATTGGAAGAGAGCACATTTGACTGGTGAGTGATGACTGCAGGCACTGGGGTTGTTGTGCTGGCAGCTTGGCGCCGGACCAGAGGCAGCAGATCCCGACCCTGATGGCTGCGTGGGTAGGCTCCGTCCTCACCCCGCCACCGCGCCTGTCGCGAAACAAAGGCCACCAGCCGCGCCTGTAGGCTGTCCCCGGCCAGCGCGCTATACCTGTCCCTTCGAGATACATTAGCAACGCTGCCTACAATTCGTCCAAAATTCATCGTGAAAGATGCTCAGAAAGCGAATGAATCTGACCCCAATATGGGCCATAATGATTAAAGATACACAGCAATAAAGCTATTCTTCTTCTTCTTCTTCTTCTTCTTCTTCTACTTCTTTCATAGCGGTCTAGGCGAGAAGCCTGTTCCCTATTCAAAGTATCCAGTCATCTATTTATTGGTCTTCCCATTGATTCTTGTACCTAAAGGTCTGAAATTTGAGGGTTGTTTTAGTAGTTCTGAATCTGGAATTTGTTGTAGATGTCCCATACAACTTCGTCGATTAGACTTTATCTCATTTATAGCATGTATCCCAAGTTGTGCTCTTATGTCTTCGTTTCTTGGTCTATCTAACCTTGCATAGCTCTTAATTCTTCACAGAAATTTCCCCTCCGAGGCTACGATTTTACTTTCTTGCTCTACACTTGAGACCGCCCTGGAGGCCGTTTTGTATCCCGCCTGGATAGGCGGCGCGTGGATCCGCTCCCTGTGAACTGCTTCTGCAAAATAGGCGGACAGCGAAGGACGCGAGTAGGAGCAGGAAAAGGTGAAGTACTTCGGTGTTGCCTGTAGATATTACAAGTTTACTTTGGCTGGGATGAGCACGTAGGTGCGAAGCCGTACAGGTATCAAAGCTAAGAGCTACTGGAAGTTACAAAGGCAAAACCTGTAGTGGCTCGCCCACTATGAAGTAGAAACAATGTTGCTTGGTCATCTACTCGTGATCAAATGGGCTGAATGTGGAGCGACGCTCGTTGAGCTCCACAGCGTCGGCTAGAGGGCGCTGCGGTCGGCGTTGTTCATCCGCTCTCGTAGTGACAACCAACGAGAGCGCACCTACGTTGTGGCATCGTAGCTATCGATACCACAGACCATCTAGTATAAAAATCTACAGAGGCCTCGTTGTGGACTACTCGTCCCAACACTTCGACTTGTCTATATTGGGTGATCCTAGGAGGAGCTTAAGCCTCCGCCAGCACAGCTCTCATGTTGTAAGGGGACACGCAAACCACCTCAAAACAGTAACGTGGATAAAGCAATGTTACGTGCCTAAAAAGACTGTTTGGTGGAGCCTTACCGCTCAGCCTCCAGTCTATTGAAAGAACGTTACCGCGCAACGAAATCGAGGTCATGGGTCGGGGCGTCGTATTAAGCGAATTAGGTCGGCGACCCATTTAGCAGCCGAAAAGCAACGACACAGGTATTTGCTACGCAAATGTAGAAGACGTGGTGGGGTGAAGTATGTGATCACCAAACAATGCTCTAATTTGCAAGGTTAATCTCAACCCATGTCACTGAGCAGTTGAAGGTGGTCCTCCTTGCGAGTGGAGACGGAAATTTTTAGGCGACTCCCCCACTCCGCCCACCATTATACGAAAGTACGTGCCCTAGTGAGTTTCACTCTACACCTTGCCTCCCTCTTGTCCAATAGCCCAATATCTCTATGGTTGTCAACGACGCGCTGCATTGTTTCCGTAAGCGGAACCACTCCAGACAACACCGACAGCTTGCGGAGGAAAGGTGCGCTGTCCACAAAGAAACAAATCATTCCCGATTGGTAAGTTCACTGGAATATTGTATGACTTTATTCGACAAATAAGGGTTGCAATGTTTCCCACAGCACAGAGCTGAAGCCAGGACCATTTCTTTTAGCACGTGGACCTAAATGAAGGAATACGTTGGAGCCAGAAACTCTGTTAAATATTTTTTGCCTATAAATGGTGACAAAGGGGAAGGGGGAGATGGTGAAAGGATGTAACGTAATTAAAAGAATAACAACCGATTAGATGGATCAGTAACGCCAAACACTTTAGTCGAGAAAACTGGGCAAGAAAATTAATACCGGCCCTTCTGGTGCTGCAAGTGTGTGAAAACTAACAATAGAATCCTAAATTCTCAGAAGAAAGCTTTCAGGTGTTTTGTAATTGAGAAACACTGAAGGCTGTTTCTGTGTATTAGCTTCATTCGTGTCCTTACCATCTTCACCTCATGGAGTGTTGTTAAGAGTAGTAGTAGTAGTGCAGTGTAAGAGACAACGGGATGCGAATCCAGCGTTGTATTTGTATTGATGATGGCGGTGAGGAGAGGGAAAATAAAGCAGTGCTACACACGGCCGCTTCTGTCTTGCAGCACTGATGCCTCCGCCGAGATTAACGTCTTTATGTGACGGACCAAACATCACTGGCAGAGTCTTAAGCCTTCACCCCAACAGATACTGCGGGGAGACTTAGAATTTAAGCCATGACGAAGACATTCTGGTGATCATAGATTGTACAGTGTCTCCTCCTGTCTTGGTGCCGACGAAACAACTCCGACAACCGAGATTCGAAACGGATATCACGGGAGAATGAAGACGGGTTGACTTTTGTCTGTATCGAGAACACTTGTTCAGTGATTTAAGGATATAAAATTGTGTGTTTCTTTTATTGACTGCATTATCTCAGCATTCATTTAGGGAAGAGATTTCGACAATTGATCAGATTAGTCGCAATCTACGTTCCGATAAAGAGTACAACAGGATGAATGAATTCAAATGGTTCAAATGGCTCTGAGCACTATGGGACTCAACTGCTGAGGTCATTAGTCCCCTAGAACTTAGAACTAGTTAAACCTAACTAACCTAAGGACATCACAAACATCCATGCCCGAGGCAGGATTCGAACCTGCGACCGTAGCGGTCTTGCGGTTCCAGACTGCAGTGCCTTTTACCGCACGGCCGCTTCGGCCGGCGATGAATGAATTCTGTAATAGGCCGATTATCCGGAAACTCAATACTGATTCTTTGACTGATAACGTTTATTTTGCAATATGTTATTTTAGCTTTAGACACGTTATATGCATGAAAAATGCTATATCAGAACAGTGTTTGGACACACTGTAATACTGTACTAAAATCACAGTGTCAGACCACATTAAACCAGATACCTGCCAAAAAACGTTAACAATATTTTCCAGTGCGGACAGCTGCGAGACGTGCAGGAAGAGTGTCATTCAGGCTGTGGAAGGCGCCGGCAGGGATGTGGAGCCATGCCGACTCTAGTACCGTGGCCAGCTGCAGTAGGTTTCTTGGTTCAGGATCCAAGGCGCGAACAGTTCGATCAAGGAAGTCCTTCAGCTTCTCCTTTATGTTTAAATCAGAGGTGTTTGGTGATCAGGGGAGCACCATAAACTCATTCTGGTGCTCTTCGAATTACGCGCGTACTCTGCGAGCTTCGTGACACAGTGCATTGTCATACTGGTAGATGCCACCGTGCCAAGAAGAAACAAACTGCATGTAAGGGTGGCATTGTCTCCAAGGACAGATGCATGCTCGTGCTGATTCACTGTACTTTCCAGAATTACGAGGTCACCCAGGGATTGCCACGAAAACATTCGGCACCTACATCTACATGATCACTCTGCAATTCACACTTAAGTGCCTGGCACAAGGTTCATCGAACCATTTTCACACTACTACTACTACTACTACTACTACTACTACTACTACTACTGCTCTACCATTCCACTCTCGAATGGCTCGTGGGAAAAAGGAACACATAAATCTTTCCGTTCGAGCTCTGATTTCTCTTATTTTATTATGATGATCATTTCTCTTATTTTATTATGATGATCATTTCTCCCTACGTAGGTGGGTGTCAACAAAATATTTTCGCTTTCAGAAGAGAAAGTTGGTAATTGAAATTTCGTAAATAGATCTTGCACCGAAGAAAATCGCTTTTGTTCCAGCGACTGCCACCCCAACTCGCGTATCAATATTGTTGTTGCAGAATGTTTGCTTTCAGACCTTTCAGGTTGTACAGACCCGAAGCGTAAGCATAAAACGTCATTCATCTGAAGAGTCCTTTCCTGTGGCCACTATAATAGTTAATCTAAGGGAAGAAAGTCGATTGCGCCGCTGGTTTTTGGATTCTGTTAATTTTGTTTCGTGCGTAACCGTATATTAAACTTTTATGTATTGTATAATGGGAACCACCCGAGCATACAAATGAACGAGCTTCGAAGTCCACTTAAAAACCACAGTCACGCTGGTCGCTGAACCAGACCAACGATCGTTAAACCACCATGCGGACTCGATCGGAATTTGGCTGATCTCCCTGTGTCGCAAGCCAGCGTGTTGCCCGTTAAGCTATAAGAGTAGGTGAAAATACTTCAATTGAATGGCGTAGCTAAATTCGTTAGAAAATGGTTCAAATGGCTCTGGGCACAATGGGACTTAACATCTGCGGTCATCGGTCCCCTCGAACTTAGAACTGCTTAAACCTAACTAACCTAAGGACATCACACACATCCATGCCCGAGGCAGGATTCGAACCAGCGACCGTAGCAGACGCGCAGTTTAGACTGAAGCGGCTAGAACCGCTCGGCCACCGCGGCCGGCAAATTCGTTGGAGTTAGGTATATATTCACATGCTGATTCCATGAGTAGTGAGACAGCGAGTAACAAACTACAAATTAATTTCTGCGCGTCCTATTTTTTGGTGTCTGTGGTGTGTAAAGTTTTTGGTGGGACTAGTATTACCATGATGTCGAACATGTTTATGTAGTGTGTAGTATTATGAACCTTGTATCGGCTGGATATGATTAGAAGGGGGTTCTCATACACACTATTTTTTCAAGCAGGAACATCATCGCTTCAGACAAAACGTTGTACAAACCAATGAATATTTCGTCCCTAAGGGACGGCGCTATGAGGGCCGAAACTGCTGATCAATACGAACAAAACAGTTTCTGCATCAGTCACTTGTTTATTTTGCTACTTCGCGTTTCGATGGTTCACACCATCATCTTCATGTATAGCACTGTTTATTTACGTGGTTCATTTTGGTGAAGAGTACGACGTCTTCTTACAGTCGCACACTGAGGGCAGTATAGGTTATTTTGCTTCTTTAGCTAACGAAAAAAAATGTTAACTTAGAAAACTGTGAATGTAATGTGCAGTGAAAAGGACATAAATCAGGCAACAGCATGCAGACCTTTTACAACTCTACCGTCCCTGTAAGGACACTTCATTGTCAGAAATTCATGTTTATTAAACTCTGAAGCGCCTTTTGTAAATCAGCAGTTCATATCATTAGCAAAAGACGCAAATAACCTATACTGCCCTTGGTCTGCGACTGTGAAATGACGTTTATACTCTTCAACATAAGCCAGGTAAATAAACAGTTCTCCACCAGAAGATGATGGTGTGAACCATAGAAACGTGTAGCAGCAAAATAAACAAGCGACTGACGCAGAAATTGTTTTTATTTGTACTGTACCAGTAACCAGAACGAGTAAAAGCAGACGAAGAAGAGAAGGTAAGTAAGAGAATATTATATTTTTGAACTTGAAGCCATTAAAATTCTAAACTTTTTCTGTTATTTATTGTCGTATTGAGAAAACGACGGAAACCAGACCGTCGTATCAGGTTTGCTGCATGATGTTATTTCAGTAATTTCAGTGTAGCGAATATAAGAGACCTGTTAGAGCCTGCATTTATACCTAGCGCACGGTCGATAAAACAAAGAGGTTATATGATGTTTGCTATCTCAATTATGCCGGTGACTTGCCGAATGTCTTGTGATTAAGAGTGGCTGGGTCGAGGAAAACCTGTCTTATTCGCGACGTTTTCATCGACGGTCAAAATCGAGACAGGATGAAACAGTGAACAACATTTAAAGACGGCCTGGATTACTTAAGAGTGCAGCCGCAGCCACCTGCCGGGCCACCTGTTAACGGTCCAACCGACAGCGCGCCAATTAACGAGTTTTGCGCGAGTATGCGGGTGGATTAAGACGGCGAAAAAATGGTGGGGCTCCGCGGTGCAGGCGAGCGGCCGGCGCTGGCGGCTGCTGGGAGCAGTTTTTGTGGCGTCGGCGGTAGGGCCGCGATGCTTATCCACGGCAGACGGCGGACAAGCGCCGCAGATATATGTCCGCCTCTACCCTAATGGCAGCCATTACGTCGCTCCGGCTCTGTCATACTCCCGGGGGAAGCCGCCCCGGTGTACTCGCCCAGGCGTGCCCTGCAACCGCACTACATTTCTTCGCTGTCGGAAAAGACCCCCCTGCGAGACTCCAGCTCAACTCATTACTACTGATGCGTTCGACAATGATGATGCTTGGTTACCGCACTATCGGCTTAATAAATCGAGGTTGCAAAACACTGGCAAGAATTACGAGGGTAGTTTAATAAGTTACGCAACACATTTTTTCCTCGGCCAATTTCGTTGAAAAAATGCGAAATTTGTTGTGGGACATCGTGGAATATCCCAGCTTCAGCCCCAGGAGGTGAAAACTCGAATTGCCATAGCGAAAGTGGCATTCAACAGAAAGTGGAGACTTTTATGTGACAAATTATATAAAGGACTTAGGAAAAGGCTTGTCAAATGTTTTGTCTGGAGTGTGGCACTATATGGGGCAGAAGCATGGACGCTGAGACGAGAGGATGAAAAAACGTTAGAAGCATTTGAGATATGGATGTGGAGGAGAATGGAGAGAATAAGCTGGATGGAAAGAATCAGTAATGAAAGAGTATTGGAAAGGGTTGGCGAGAGAAGATGTCCGCTAAAGGTTGTAAGAGAAAGGAAAAAGAACTGGTTGGGACATTCGCTGAGAAGGGAGTGCTTGCTAGTAGATGCTTTGGAAGGACTGGTTTGTGGGAGAAGACTGAGAGGAAGAAGGAGATACAAGATGATAGACGACATAAAGGGAAGAGGATATTATGCAGACCTGAAGAGGATGGTAGAAGACCGGAGAGCCTGGAGAACTACCATGTGAAAACCTGCCTTTTGGCAGAACACTGGTGATGATGATGATGATGATGAGCCCCTATAGTATGGTGCTGAGATTGGTGGTGGCGGTATACTTAGCTTAGTGGAAAACTGAACTGAACCTCCACAGTATAAGAAAATGAGCACAACTATCACATACCGCAGCCGTGCACGAGAGAGGCTCTCCAAAGCTTCATGTGTTTTACAGTATTTTGAGGAAATATATACAGCCCCTTGCTTTTGTAGAAAAAATTACAGGAATCACGTACCTAGATACGTTGGGTACCTTACTTTTTCCGTAACTACGCGGAGAACATGCCGTAAATTCCATTGTTCATTAGGAGCTGCCTCAATGATTGATCAGCTGTAAGTGGCGAGGGGGGGAGGGGGCGGGTGAAGGGGGTTCGTAACATTTGCTTACAAGGTTGGCTAATTTCCCCTCCCCCTCGTCCCTTCCCTCTCTCTCTCTCTCTCTCTCTCTCTCTCTCTCTCTCTCTCTCTCTCTCTTCCCCCGCCCCCCTCTTGAACAGTTTCATACAGGATTTTAGAGCTACGGCCGGCTTGTTAACAGTAGAGCCGGCCTGGCGCGGCAGATAGGCAACCAGCTACAACACTTTTGAGACTAGATTTTCGCACATATGAACAAATATTAATGAGCATTTAGCATCCCAGGGTGCCCCAGAGAGCTACAACACCAAGAAGAATCGCTTCTCGGCTTTTGGCAAGATCAATGTGTAGTTTTTTTTTTAAATAGATAAGGATTAAGGATAAGGAAAGGAACTTTATTTAATTTCTATAATAATGAGTCAGATCACCAACGAGTGCGATCTTTTTACGGTTGTCAACACCTTTCACCCACACTTAGATTCCAATTCATTTATTTTACGACGATTCCTGGTCCTGAGAACCAAAGGCATAGTCGACATGTAATACGATGCTACAGATATTACCCGTCAACTCCCCTAGTTGCTACGATTTAGTAGGTGGCTGCAACAATGTTTCAACTGCATCATTTCCGCTGAACAGCGTGCACCACAAAATAACTAGAACACCAAAAATTGAAAAGTATCTTCTGATGGCGTAGCAAACTACATACATACGAGAACACAGATTTTTGAATGCTGTACTTTTTCTTTGGCGGGCAGGGGGGGGGGGGGGAGGCAATGGATCATAACGGCACAGAATACAACGACGATTGTGCAATCCAGGTATTAAGAGCTACTATACTTCCAATGTGAGCCCTTCAGACATCGATCGGCAATTGCAGAATCACCTTCCTATGCAGTAATAAATCAGATGCATTTATTGACGCGGAGTTTTCCCCAAAATGACTGAAGAGATTCGCACTATACAAGATGTATTAGTGGATACAATGTGTATATCATAAAATCGATACTTCAAACACATGTCTAAAATCGCCTTACATCACCGCCAGCAGCTATAAAGATCTTCATTACTGTAATCAGTTTCGAATCTTCCAACTATCATACATAAGCAATTTTTTAAAATTACAGTATCTGTGAGGGTAGTTGGGAAACGTCTTGCTCCTGATGAAAACTGGTAGCAAACAACTGATTGCAATAATACAAATTTCTGTAGCAGCTAACGGTAGTACAGCTTCGCTTTCGTCAAATGTCTGCGACATGTGGAGAATCACCTACGAAAATACTTCTAATGTAGGTTCTAACTACTATAACGCCAGATGTACTGTCTGCAGAGCAAGAGGCATTGCACCGTGGATGTCCATCTCCGAGTGAGGTCAGTGCCACAATGATTTTTCCTGAGAGCAAAAACAAACTGCACGCAACTAATAATTTCCAGTACGACGGTTACAGGAAGTTTCTGTACATACTGTGCTTCACGTAGACAGCCTCCTGGAAAGTGAAGTCTTTATGAGATAATTACGTGTGGTCGTAAAATACCGTCGAAGCAATTAAGCTGTATTCTCCACAGGAGCTCACAGGGGGGGCTGGGGAGGAACTTGTAGCTCTCACTACGTTCTAAAATACTTCTCTTATTACCTATAATGCTAGACCGTTGCAGACTGACAGAATTAAGACAGCTGAGACATCAGATCTGCAGGCATCGTTTGGTGTGACACTGGGTCACGTCCCATCAACAGATGTACTCCTTAGTCGTTAGAAGGGTACTGAGTTAGAGAAGGGGCCGTGTCCATATAACCAAGTGTACAGTGTACATGATATGATAAAAAAGATGAACCTAGAAGATGTTAAATAAATCCTACAATACATATGGGACGAGCAGATATCATTTTAAAACAAAATCTGCCAGTGATCAGCGAATAATGGACAAGATAAAGATGAAGCATACCCACCATTGTTTGCTTTTTGTATCTTGTCTGTAGTTGTATTTTGGGTACATTATGAATAACCCTGTATGCTCATTACACACACTTTTATTGATATAATCAATATGAATAATATAAACGTGCTTAACACAATCCTTCTGCTTCAGCCATAATGCTAGTTGCCTTATCAAGGTAATCAGGTTAAAAAAATAGTTCAAATGGCTCTGAGCACTATGGGACTTAACTTCTGAGGTCATCAGTCCCCTAGAACTCAGAACTACTTAAACCTAACTAAGGACATCACACACATCCATGCCCGAGGCAGGATTCGGACCTGCGACCGTAGTGGTCGCGCGGTTCCAGGTTGTAGCGCCTAGAACCGCTCGGCCACAATCAGGTTCAAAGGGGGGGGGGGGGGGGGGGGTCATCTCCAATACATTCGAACTCGACTGGTGACCACAGTCGGTGGATAAAGCGTGTTGTAACAGCGTATATTGTTTCACTCTGGGGCCATTTGCTACATGACAGATCCACGACGCCATGCTTAAACCCTTCGTATACTAAACAGTTTTTTGTGACTCTTGAAAAATTTACTTTCTGGAACATAACACCTTTTCCAACTTAAAATATTTTCAGACAGTAAGCAGTCGGCAGTTTCTTGACGCATTCCAAGGTTACACATGTCACTGGGATACAGTCGATTTTAGAACCTCTTGTAAACACTCACATGTAATCTAGTCCGCATGCTTTTACGAGTACTCGTATGTTACTCTGTTACTTGCTTATTAATTTTCACAAATACTTATCGTGTTGAGCTTAAGTCTGATCGAAATGCTCTGATTAGGGAGGGCTATTTCCGGAGGGAGTGGAGGGAAAGGGCTCTGCATGAACAATGAAATTAAAGCAGGAATTACTTATTTAGAAATTTGGACTATCTTAACATCAAGGGTAAAAGCTGTCCCATTGTTACTGAAAATGACTTTCTTGTTGTTGTCATTGTCGTCATTCCAAAGACTGGTTTGATGCTACCCTCCCCGCTCATAGATCGTGTGCAAACCTCTTCATCTTTGCATAGCTACCGCTCTCCACATCCATTTGAAGTTGCTTACTGTACGCAAACTTTTCTCTCCCTCTACAGTTTTTATCCCACCGGTTTACTTCCATTACCAACTGACCACTCCATAATGCCCCCAGACTTGTCCTATCGACCATTACATTCTTTTAGTCACATTGGGCCACATACCTCTCTCCCCTCCTCCCCCCCCCCCCCCCCCCCCAGGTTGGTCCAGTGCCTCCTCATTTGTTATTCGAACTACCAATCTAATCCTCAGCATCCTTCTATGACACCACATTTCAGAAGTTTCTATTCTCTTCTTGTTGGAACCGCTTTATCGTCCACGTTTACCTCCGGTACAAGAATAAACTCCAAATAAATACCTACAGAAAAAGATTTCCTAAAATATAACTTCACATTTAATGTTAACAAATACCTCTTTTTCGGAAACACTTTTCTTGCTGATGACAGTCTACATTTTTTATTCTCTCGATCTCGGCATTCGTTAGTTATTTTGCTGCCCGTACAGCAAAATTCTGCTGCTTTTAGTTTCTTATTTTGTAATCTCATCTTATTTTCTAATCAGCAGATTTTCATAATTATCACTGAATATAAGAACACCATTTATTTATGAATTTTTTGAAGATAATTTAGTAGCCAAGTTCGCATTCAGTACTGTTTAGTCACGATTACCTGTTTCAACAGTTAATACTGTCATCTGAGTTGTATCAAAATTTCGGTAATGGACTGTGGATAACACCGTTAAGATTACATGTGCTAGTGACGTGGGCATTTAGTCTAAGCTGCATGAGGATGTCTTCCCTTAGGCAACAGTCGGCAGCAAACTTCAGTCCTGTTCGGTTTCTATGGGGACTTTCTCATGCCCCTGTTCACACGAGGCAGTCCCCAGAGAAACAGAAGAAGCTGAATGTTATTACCAAAGGACATTCTCCCGCACCAGATTAGACTAAATGGCAACATTATCAGAAGAAGCTCGAACGTCCATAGGCTATGACATAAAATTGTGGTCAACAGAAAGCACTCTAACGAGAGTAATGCAAGACAGAAAACTCCTGAAAATTAGATGTTGGTTGGGAAGTCTGTTTAGCCGAGGAAATAGTTAAGTACCGTAACGGACAAACGCCGCGTTAATGTGTAATAATGCTGAAGTTATACTTGCGCGTGAGACATGGAAGTAGTATATAACACGGTGCTCTTACTGAGAAATGGTCTACAGTTTCGTGATTGAAGTTTCTAAATAAGTAAATAATGGCTTCGTTTACACGTGCTAAAGTACCAGTTCATGAAATTATTTAGCACAGACTAAACGGTATGAAAATAGCGTAATGCCAGCGATTCATAAAATATAACTGGAATGAGAGTATCTGCAAAAAGACGACACGCGCATTCATGTCTGGGAATTAAATAACGCCAATACGAAAAGTTTAATTCCTAGTATATTTTTGTCTTTACGTACTGATGAAATCCACTGGCGTATCCTAAAGAGTAATTTCTTTCTCAGACTTTCGTATTGCAACAGCCTATGTACACCAACATTAAACACATATTTGGATTCGTAGTGCTATTCACAGTCAGTGGAGTTCCGATGCAATAATTCGAGGTACCTAAAGCCACAGTTCATAAAGCTGGTGTTTTAGCAATTTTCGGATTTCAGCACATAAGTATGAAGTCCAGGACGGAAAACTGATTACGCCTAACCTGCATCTGCATCCTCTACTCAACAAGTCCCCGTATGGAGAGTGGCGGAGAGTAGTTTGTATACCACTGCAACTGTACCCTGCCCCTTTCATGCTACAGTCGTCACCAGACGGCGGGAAGAAAGGTTGCTGGTAAGCCTTCGAGCTCACTCTAAACACTCCAGTAGTAGCGACGGGCGGTGTGTACAAAGGGCAGGGACGTAATCAACGCGAGCTTATGACTCGCGCTTACTGGTAATTCCTCGTTCATGGGGAACAATTGCAAGCCCCAATCCCTAGCACGAAGGAGGTTCAGCGGGTTACCCCGACCTTTCGGCCTAGGAAGACACGCTGATTCCTTCAGTGTAGCGCGCGTGCGGCCCAGAACATCTAAGGGCATCACAGACCTGTTATTGCTCAATCTCGTGCGGCTAGAAGCCGCCTGTCCCTCTAAGAAGAAAAGTAATCGCTGACAGCACGAAGGATGTCACGCGACTAGTTAGCAGTCTTTTTCGCGAGATACACGTTGGTGGAAGAAGTATATCAAGTGACACTCTTAGGCAAATACACTCATGGACTGTTAACAGTAAACCACGCCACGCGACAGAACGTCTCTCTTGTAGCGTCTGCCGCTGGAAATGACCGGCATCTCCGTTTCGCTTTAGTGCTTACTGAAAGATACAGTAATGAATCTTTCGATCTTCCGTATTTCCCATATCAATCCTATTGGTACGAAATCCGGATTGACAAGCAATATGCAAGTACCGGTAGAACGAAAGTTTTGTACGGTACCTCTAGTGTGGATGGACTACATCTCCTGAAGGATTCTCCCGCTAAATGTCAGTTTGGCATCTGCCTTGCCTGCGATTAATTTTGTCGCTCGGTACGCATATCCCTAGATATTTTATGATCGTGACTGCCTCCAGTAATACTTCAGCAATCATGTAATACGAAAATAACAGGTCTTTCTGCTTAACTATGCGCAGTACTCTAGGCTAAATTTGTTTATGTTAAGGGTCGACTACCAATCCCTGCATCAAGCGTCTGTCCTGTGCAGATCTTCGTGCGTTTCGCTACAATCTTCTATCGTCACGACTTCTCTATGTACAGCAGATGCATCCGCGAAATGCCTCATGGGACTTCCAAGGTTATCCACTAGGTTATTTATGATTATTGTCAAAAGTAATGGTGCTGTAACACCCCCTTGAGGTTTGCCTGACGTTACTTTTATATCTGATACCCTATGGTATAAATAGCTAACAGATAATTAATCAAAATTCCGAAGCCATTTTAGACAGAGGAAGCATAAAAGAATTTTGTGGAAGCCATGTGACCGGAGACGGGTACAGGTAAGGCTTTATTTGAAGTTATGGGAGTAACTTTGAAAGCTGTAGTTAACAGAGATTTTCGTAGAACGATGGAGTTTGTCAGTAATGTCTGCACCATCAGCTAAGTCTACATACGACATTTTATTAGAATTCAATTCCAGTAGTACAATTCAGTCTTTATACGTTTGTATTTAGAGATATCTGCACAACAAGCATGTCTGTTGTTTAAAAAGCTATTTTCAAGCGCACCTGTGGGTGTTGTAAAGAGCGAACCTTACGAGTACGTCTTATTTATGGTCAATAACATCATTTTCATAAAGTATATTTTTATTCACGTCTATATGAAGTTGATCATATGCCAACAGTGAGCTGCGTTTTATGAAATAATATTTTTATACTCAGTTTTTATAATAAGATGTTTTTCGTGATATCTGCCTGACAGCTATTTGACAGTTGGGATTCTTAGAAGCCGTACGTCTACAGATATTTTTCATCTTTGGGAATCGTGGATGGTGTGGATGGTTAAATTTGTTTATGAATTTATCTGTGATTTCATATATTTATCCTTTCTCATTGTCGAAAATTTCAATAAAACTTTCTAAGCAGGACTTGTGTTTCAAGTCAGTCTGTTCACTGAGTAAATCGTTCACGAAATTTCTCGTATATATATTTCTATTTCTTCCAAAATACATAGACGTTCGATGAAATTCCTGGGTGACTTACTCAGTGAACAAAGTAACCTGAAACAGAAGCCTGTAATTTTCGACCGTGAGCGAGGATAAACATATGAAATCACAGGTAACACACACAAAAAATTGAAATAGATAATGTCTATGCAACAAACACACACACACACACCAAACACACACACACACACACCATACCTGACTCCCAAAGATGAAAAAATCTCTGAACGCCCTTGGATGGCGTGTGATCATCAGCTTCACCTAGACATAAGTAAAACTGTAATTCATAAAAATGACATTATTGGTTATACGGAAGATGTAACTAATATACTGGAACTGACTTCTTACAAGATGAAGTTTATGAAGAAAATTGTTCACGTGTAAAGATGTGTAATATTCTCACCCAACACACACACACACACACACACACACACACACACACACACACACACACACACACACACACAGACGTAGTTCAGTTGTTGGCAGAATGACGAGGTAAGGTTTGGGTGCTGTGCAAGAAGAACCTCCCTAAAATTTTTTTAGACTATGAAGCGTGATACGTTGATTTCATTTATGTCCACAACACGAATAAGAATTATCCGCACGCGTTATCTGCCGTCTCACTTTTTTTTAATTCGGCGCGCATTAATTATGGTGGAGATAGCGCTAATTACTAGGTGCGAGGCTTAATAAGGCGGGGCAGAGCCCGCGCCTGGCCTCCTCATTCAGGGCGTGCCTCGGCGGACGCACAGAGCACTGTGCCACGACGCGCGCCCTCTAATCATTTTCCGCTTTAATGATCAGCACGCGCAATACACGTGGAGCCAGCAGTCTTCATTCCTGGCTGCCGTTACCCTCGGATAAAATGTCAGTGCCACGTAGTTAATTCTAGTGGCAGAACTGAATAGTAACTGATTAAGGAAAAACCACTAACGTGAAACACAGCTTACTTTATACAGGCACCGCTTCCTGCAAAAAACAGAAGCAGATGGACACACTGATTCCGTCGTACGAGAGTTCCGAAAGGCTTTCGACGTTGCTCCACATCGCTGTCAATCACACGCAGCATGTTCACAGGAATGCGTTTGGCTCGAGGAATGTTCGTGGAACAGAATCTAGGGCGAGAGTCCCATAGGAACAGAAGTAGCATCGGGTTTGTCCCAAGCAAACATAACAGTACTTCGAATGTTCACAATTTACGGTAACTATTTACCATATAGGATCACCTACACTATAAACGTATTTAGTGACGATGCTTCTGAACACCACAATTTGGCGATCGTAAGGAATTTCAAAACGACTTGGGCAAAATTTACAGTTAGTGAATGAACGCATCAAAAACCACTCCTAGCAGAGCACAAAAAGGCGAATATTCTCCTGTTTAAAAGACAGACTGAGAAATGGGGTACCAGCTGCCTGAATCTACCTTACTCAGCACTTTTAAAAATGTTCAAAAAATTTTTGTCATGCGGATATATTCGCCTTTTTTAAACATGAAACTCACCACTCGGTTACACAAGCTCCACTAATTAACTCGCTTACACGCACTATTCTGTCACTCATACCAGTCCACTCCACTTCCACATGCCCATTCAGCCTAAGTCATTGTCATTATGTCTTTTTGTGTGTCTATCACCGTCCCACAGCCACAGTCTCCATTCTTTCTGTCCTCCTACTCCTCCCCCCCCCCCCACCACCACCACCACCACCACTTGTACCATGTGACGTGTTCGAATTGTAATCAGATACTATCCGTTTATCTCTGTTCGTTATAGTCATTACGTCATATTTATCCACTGAAACGAATCTTCAGAACTATTATATGTGTGGTGTCCGTTCCTGTGAACATGTCTGAAAGATGAATGCATGGGTGCGAGACTTATTGCCACAAGTTTTTAAATTTTACATCAGAGCAGTGTGGTGATGAAATAGTCACAGGTTATCGTTCGAGTGGTAGTATCGACCTGAAGCGCAGTTACTTCTGGATTCAAGCTCATCAGCATCTGCGTAAGTTTCGGGTTCCTATGGGGTCCTGCAAGAAACTGGAGAAGATATCATGAAATTCGCCTAGAAAGTAGAGAGTGTAACACGTTGTGTGACACACTGCGTGTTGGTAGACACGTCTTCGCAAAGAGTGAGAGGTACTCTGACTGTGTAATATTGGTTGAGGGGTGGTCATGTAAGTGCGCCTCACTCTTACCGTGGTACGACGCATTCATCCTTCATTATCATTTTGACTAATGTAGGCGTTAATTCTCCAGATTGGTTTTTAGTCGAGAAATTGGCGACTATAAACCTATTCATTGCATTCAGAGGCAACTAGAACAAATTTGTGTATTTTTCTGCAGACAAACATTTTTAACGTCTTTCTGTATCAGTTCATTTAGATTAGACTGTCAATGTTTGTACTGGTGAGAAGTTAACTCATGACGAGATTATCTTGGGTTATTGTAGAGGTACGCTATTGAGATTGTGGTGGAGATGACCACTGACGGACGTTAACTGTTGTTCGCTGCTGCGCTAAATCGTTACTGTGGTCTTCTCGTTACGCCAATTGCTCGCTGAGTTAAAGTGCGTGGTGTTATAGAGCCAAAGTACCACAGCTATAGAACAGCGTGATTGCAGCGGTGTGCGTGCTGGGCGCCCTGTTGCGGTGATGCACTGTAGGTGGTCCATCGAGGCTCGCACCCTCACTCGTATAAAGGACCACCCGCTGTGCGCTTTCCCTATGCCTGAGGGGCAATGGCCTTCTCAAGTGTGTTTTGGCGATTTTCTCCCTTAAATAGGCTTATACGTACGTTGCCTTTATTTTTCCTAAGGGTAGTCTTCCACTGTAACATCCTTGTTATCGCTTGTTTGTGGCGTCACCTTACTTTAGACTTTGTATTGCGCACTCTTTACAGGTTGTGTCCGCCTCAGTAGCTGAGTGGTCAGCGCGGGTGATTGTCATGCGGAGGATCCGGGTTCTATTCCCGATACTGCCAAGGACTTTTCCTTGACGGGGGGCCTGGTACGGGGTGCTCTCAGCTTCATGAGGTCAACTGAGGAGCTACTCGGTCGATTAATAGAGGTTCTAAGGTGAAAATGCCCGAGAACAACCGGAAGAGTGGTGTGCTGACCACATCTCCCTCCACTCCACATCAAATCATGTGTTTGCTTAGGGTGACACGATGGTCGGTCGGACCTAACTGATCCGTCTAGAGCCAGAACAGGAGCTTCACCTTATTTTTTACACTTTTTATTTGATGGAAGTACGACGAAACATATGTAAATGGAATTGAGTAAGTCAAAGGTGCGAGACAGACAGAGATTATCCGTAGCCTGAGACAGAGATTATCCGAATCCTGATCAATGGCCGATTACGTCAGGAACATGGAGAAGCTGCAAGTCATTGATATAAAAAATTTAAAATTTGTTCCGGGTATTCCGATCGAGACAACGGCCTCAATACACCACAGTTATCCATATTTTATTATCAAGTAAATACCAACTACATAGGCATAACAGTGATTTTCTTTCAAACCAGGATAGACAATGTCAAATATCTATGTGATAATGACAGAGGAAAACGTCAGCAGTATGGGTAGAGACTTTATAATATGCCACAGAACAACAAATGCTCGGCCTTTCCCAAGAGGTCCTTAGAGTGACTGGGTAACAACTGCACCGGGAAGTACCATGCGAATGATGTCAAAGGAAGCCAGAGCAGAAACGGTAAAGCTGATCAGTATCTGTGTCATGTCAGATCTCTCCAACTCACAAATACATACAGTGCTGTCAACAAGAGAACAGCGTTAATGATACTGTATCACGCAAATAAAAGCCAGTTACCGCTGGCGCTAATGAACTTGCATAGAGAAAGTCCAAGTAATAAGAGGAGTAGTCAAGAGTTTAAATTATAATCTCGAAAAAATAAAGTAAGTTTATTAATTTCTTGCTTGTGAGCAGGTACATGCCTGCAGCACTGCTACTCAACGGAATCCCCGCACCACAGTACCGTGGAGCCAAAACAAAATGGTGCACAGCCCACTGATGAAGTGCAGAGGCTACAGCATACCACCTATATACAACAGGACCAAGGATTGAGGCGTAGGAGGACGACAGGTATGCATGATGATTTTACTTCTACTTCCTTGTCATTTATTCGCAACAATCTTCCACTTCCGGCCCTGTGATATAATGGATATAAAAACTACACAAAAATTAAGGTTAGGATGAAAGTCACGCAAGTGTAAATGCATCTGATATCCGTCCAGATAGCCGCCAGCTTCCGGGATTTGGGCAGCTGCGACGACCCCGTATCGAATGCACCAGGCGGCTTAACGACGTACCAGCCAACCTGAACATGCTTTTTAGGAGGGTTTTCACATTCCACGGGTGAATATCGGACTCGTTCCCAAGTTTCGCCTCAGGTACACGATTCGCAAAGATTTAGAAAAATTTCGCACACTTTCATGTCGATAATACACCACGATGACAGTTTGGGGTATACGTACTCCTCCTGGGAAATAACATGGTGACGACAGCAAAGGTATTCGGCCATCACTTAAATTAACCATGACAAATCGAATACTATTCACGCCGATCCCAAGTAGAAACGGGGAAAAAGCCGAGAGAAAGAAGAAGATACGTAAGGCGACGTTCATTAATTACGTGAGCTCTAAATGTAGGGGGAGTCTGCGAAAATCTCACTAAATCTCATTTACTGAGGGTGGGGGTGGGGGTGAGAGGAGGAAGGGGGGCGACAAGGAAAATCTCGCGGCAATTTTTCAATTTTGAGAAAATACACTGAAGAACCAAAGAAACTTGGTACACCTGCCTAATATTGCCAAGGGCCCCCGCGAGCACGCAGAAGCGCCGCAACACGACGTGGCATGGGCATGTCTGAAGTAGTGCTGGAGTGAACTGACACTACGAATTCTGCTTAGGTGTCCATAAATCTATAAGAGTACGAGAGGGTGGAGATCTCTTATGAACAACACGTTGCAAGGCACCCCAGATATACTCAATAATGTTCAAGTCTGGGAAGTTTGGTGGCTGCCCGAAGAGTTTAAACTCAGAAGAGTGTTTCTGAGCCCACTCTATGGTAATTCTGGACGTGAGGGGTGTCGCATTGTCCTGCTGTAATTTCCCAAGTACGGCGGAATGCATAATAGACATGAATGGATGCAGGTGATCAGACAGGATGCTTACGTAGGGAGTCACATGTCAGAGTCGTATCTAGACGTAGCAGGGGCCCCATATCAAACGAACTGCCCACGCCCCGAACCATTTCAGCGCCTCCACCAGCTTGAACAGTCCATGCAGGGTCCATGGATTCATGAGGTTGTCTCCATATCCATACGCATCCGTCCGCTCCGTACAATTTGAAACGGGACTCATCTGTCCTGTCAACATATTTCTAGTCATCAGCAGTCCAATGTCGGTGTTGACGGGCTGAGCTTTGTATCGCGTAGTCATCAAGAGCACACGACGGGGCCTTCGGCTCCGAAATCCCATATCGATGATGTTTCGTTGAATGGTTCGCACGTTGACCCTTTTTGATGACCCAGCACTGAAATCTGCAGAAATTTACGGAAGTGTTGCACTTCTTTCACATTGAACGATTTTGTTCAGTCGTCGTTGGTTCCGTTCTTGTAGGCTCTCTGTCCGGCCGCAGCGATTCAGAGATTGGTTGTTTTACAGTGTAACTGATATTCACGCCACCCTCGTGAAACGGTCGTACAGGAAAATCTCCACTTCATCGCTACCTCAGAGATGCTATGTCCCATCGCTCGTGCACCGTCTATAGCACCACGTTGAAACTCACGTCTTGATAACTTGCCATTGTAGCAGCAGTAACCGATCTAACAGCTGCGCCAGACACTTGTCTTATATAGGTGTTGCCGATCGCAGCGCCGTATTCTGCCTGTTTACATATCTCTATATTTGAATATGCATGCCTATACTAGTTTCCTTGGTGCTTCAGCGTGCATTTTAACAAATAACATTTTGTTTCACATATTTAATCCCGAGCATAGACAATATTAATGCGCCCACCAATCTTGACGGCATCTCTGAATTGAACTGAAAGCTGTACATATTCGAGATTCTCCAGTCTGAACGAAGTGCCGCACAAGTGTTCTCTAGCGCTCCTGTCGAAATCACTGCAAAGCGTATAAAGACGATGTCATGTGTTGAATACGAATTTTTATCAGAACTTTTACAATGCTTCAAGTCGAAACACACGTGTGAGCAAGAAATTAATCGTTTGTGGAAGGAAGCTCAGTTTAAGTTGAGCGACAAGAATTCTGTTAGCTTTTCAATCTCTTGATTTACGCTAAGTAATCATACGATTAAAAAAAAAAAAAAAAAAAAAAAAAAAAAAAAAAAAAAAAAAAAAAAAAAAGGGAGTACAAACAATGTTCTCTTTCGTCCGCTACGTACGTGAAAGGTGAACGACAGTTAATGTGTATAATATACCAATAAAAGTTCAGTTTTTCAGGGATCCGTCAAAACGGTTTGTATTATTTCTGCGGAGCTATTGTATTCGTCTCTGTCTGGCTGTGCATACTAATCAGGGCCAGCATTTTTAATGTAAAAGACACACAGTTTAATACGCTTTATAAATAAAACACGGTTTATTGGAGAGTTTTAATAAATGGTAAAAAAAATTAAGTTTTATGGTCCAAAGTTTAAAGAAAATCTCTCACGTAATTAATGGAGGTCCTCTAAAATCTCCTGTTGAGGTAACGTCTCGATTTCTCCAGGGAAGTGTGATAGGAGCGCTATCGTTCTCCATATTCATAATGAAAATGTGTAATAATATCGACAGTAATCATGTAAGTTGGTAATGACGCTGTCGTGCATGGGGAAGTAGCGTAGGTGAGTGATTGTTGGGGGTTGAGGAAGACTTAGAATTTACACTTTGTACGAGGAATGATAACGTGCTTTAAAAGTCGATAAGTTAATGCAGATGGGCAAGAGAAATGTTCGTGTACAGTATTAATGATATGCTGCATCACTCAGTCATATCGATTAAATACCTAGGCGTAAGGATATTTGTAGGGACTGTCTACTGGGAGACTTTTTGGAACGCTTGTCCGATTTATTCTTGATTACTACTCGAGTGTTGGAGATATCCATGAGGTCGTATGAAAGGAAGACGCCGAAGTTAATTCAGACGCGTACTGCACGATTCGTTAGAGGTCAGTTCGACCAGTAGGAGAGTGCTACAAGAGATTACATGGGAAAACCTTTGAGTAAAGTAGGCAATTTTCTCGCGATACGGTGTTGGTTAGGAGTCTGTGTGTGTGTGTGTGTGTGTGTGTGTGTGTGTGTGTGTGTGTGTGTGTGTGTGTGTTGTAATCATTTTTATGGATTTTTTGGAAATTTCTCTTTGATGTGTGCATAGATGCAATATGTATAAAGCGGGAAGTCCTGGACAGTTGCCGGTTGCTAGACCAGCAAATGCCGGAATACCCTAAGGCTTGGAGATATCTAGAGGACGCACTTTTGGACGAAGCAATGAATTTGCACGGCTTATTCTTAGCAATGGACATTTCGGCAGAAGCTGCTGAACTGTAGAGATTCTATTCAGTGTATAGTGGACACGGAAAGCAAAGTAGATTGGGTACTACCGAGACGCTGTGACGGAGATTTAGGCTTCCACCTCCGCCACGGAGAGGACAGAGTTTCCTGGAAGCGGTGTGGGGGCTGTCGGTCGGATCGCCGGTAGCAGCGGTCCGTGTCCGCGGTCGGGGTTTTACTGCTCCGTCGAGAGGCGAGGCCTCGTAATTAACACGGCGCCCTCTCCAGCGCTGTTTGCCGTGCGCATTCCGAAAGCAGGCCGCACGGCCGTACGCCGCCGCTGCTCACTGCTTTGTCACCCAACGGGGCGCTTCGCTTTCTTTGTGCAACCGATACAAATGTCCGTGATATGACGCGCGATGCCGCACGTGGTATCAGTTCGGAGCGAACTATTCTGCGGAACGGTAGCGGTTAGTTACTGCAGCCAAAAAATCCTGGTTCCAGGGAATTCTTCCTCGTCTTCAATTTGATTTATATTTATGGTTTTCAGTAGTAATAATAAACATGAGGTATGCGTCATTATTGTTTTCTGTGTGTAGGTTAGCAACAACGCGTTATCACATACAGGGCGATTCAACTAGCCCTAAATATAGGTTTTATGCAACCAGCAAAGCGTTCAAATACCACTCACAACTTTCATATTCTCTCGCTCGCTATGTGCAAACTATTGGTCCTACAGGAAAGATGAATTGGGCCTTTTATAGTAATTGAATTTTGTACTGACTAACGTCTTCTCTAGAGGCTTTCAGTTTTCGAATTATTTAAGAAAAACGTACAAAACGCATTGTTCTTGAATAACTCGCAAATTGTGGCTTGCTACGAAAACATATCCCACTGCAAAATTTAAGTATATTAAATTTCCTAGAAAAAGGTCCTGGTCATTTTTTCCTATAGGACGAATAGTTTGCATGTGGTTAGTCGGAGAATGTGAAAATCATGCAGGTGATATTTGAAGGCGTTGCGGGTTGCATAAACCCCATTGGTAGGGGCAGCTGAACCACGCTGTATACGAGAGCGTGCTGTAAAGTAATGCTTCCAAGTTTTTAATGCGAAAAGCCTTAAAGCTCTTTAACTGAAACAAGCTAATTGACATCTTACATCTTTATTCTTCGTGTCTACATATTTGCAACGCTCTGCCGCTAGACGGCTCCGAATTGTAGCATGCAACTTGGCGGTGCGTAACTGAATGTCGGTGCGTGAGAAACAGCTTGATGTAATCCAGTTTCGAATTAGGAAGGTACATCCAAACATGAGGCACCCACTCCTTCAGGATGACAGTTCCAGATCACACAAGAGTGCTGTGACATCTGCAACCATATGACACATTGGGTTCACTGTCACTGATCATCCTCCATTCAGTCCCGACTTGGTCTCATCCGCTTTTCATCTGTTTCCAGAAATTAAAGAACGTCTTCGAGGACTTCGCTTTGATAGTGACGAAGTGGTGCAAGTAGAGGTGCGGTTGTACCTCCGTTAGCAAAGTCAAACATTCTACAGTGACGGTTCGACAAACTAGTCTCTCGTTGGGAGAAATGTATTCGTCGCCAGGGTGACTATGTTGAGAAATAAATAAGCACATATGAAGATGTAGAATATTAATAACATGTGTTTTATTTACAAAACTTTAAGAGATTTCACATAAAAAATTCGGAGGCATTACTTTTCATCATGCCCTTGTAGTTAAACGTGCCAAAGAAAGTAATACAGAACAAGGTCAGCAGATATCTACATACACACGAAACCAAAGTAGAACTGAAGACACAGCTAATGCGTATTAGACTGACAAATTAATCCATAAACAAACTGCGTCATTAACATTATTGTTGCAATCGAATCCCTTATCGATAGCGTAGGTGGCTAGACATCCCTGCTCTACTGCTTGGATGTTTTGGAATTTGTGTTAGCCAACGTATTCCCCTAAATTTCCCAACACAAAAAAGTTTTGAATATTTTTTGCATGTTGTTCTGCAACTATAATACATTGCAATGTCTTTCGCACAAAGAAGTGTCTTTCCAGTTATCTCCAGCTGTCCGAAGTCTTTCAGTGTGGCATAATACGCTACGATACCGAAGTCTTTATTTTAGGAGCTAACTCATAATCAATATTTTTTTCATTTTCCTGTTTCTTAAATTATTTCACTAGCAAGGTACAACATATAAAACTTCCATCTTATTTCTCCTCGCCACCATTAGGCTACTAAATTTGCCAGATAAAAGCCCGCAAGTGACGTGTCAGAGTTCTCTAGCGGGCTCTGGTGAATACTAGAGCAATAACGAAATTTGACGCTTTAACGCATGTTTAAAGATGAACGATAGTAATAGTCCTTATGCTGTGATAGACATTACAACAAACTATTCTGGAGCAGTCTATTTCTAGGTCTACTAACTCAATAAGACTTCTATAAGAATGTCTTGAATCTCCTCAGACCACAGACTTCAAAGATATACTAATCTAGAAAAGAAGATATATGAGTGCTCATAATTTAGATCATTTCGAACTACTAACCTGTAAACCTCCAATCGGTGGAATGCATGTTTCAGCTTGTGAGCAAGAACGCCTAGGAACGATTTTGAAATAACGTGCTACTGAGATAATTTAGCTGCGTGAAATGTTTCACAAAAAGAACAATTTATTTGAAAAATCTGTGGTTAAGCGGAGGCCCATTTAGATTCTTGGAACTTCAGACTAAGCACCACTGCTATGGTCTTAGGGCGCAAAAACGTCTAAGGTCATAACCGCCCAGGTTAGAACCTTAGAACACTAATACGAAAAAGAAGTTAAAAACGACTATACGTTAACCCCGGTGAATGGAAGGAAAGAGAGCTAAGAACAAGGACTTCCTCTTTGAGCAAGATCCACAAAATACGCCATTGAGACAACTGAGGTTCCGAACTAAAGGTTAACTGTCCTTCGCCATGTTGCTACGTCGGTTAAAAAGCACTGCTGCTATGCAATAACATACAAAACATAAGAATGGGAGGTACAGTTCACGTGTCCAATCTGCATCGAGAACAAACTTTGTATGTATTTTTGACTGTTACATACCTCACAGTGCAAAGCTGGGATGATATCGCTCGCCGAGCTCTGATCTGTGTTTCTACTGAATACATCGACAAAAGTAAACCTGGAGAAACTGGGTTGGCCGTGATCCAGAGAAACGTCGAGTTCACGCGAATAATGTATAGTATGTAAAGGCCGCGACAAAATGCTTGGTCAAACGTGCAGTTGCAGCACACGGTGACAGTCCAATTGGCCGCTTTCTTTCAGTGCTGCTGATCGGCGACATTTGCATTCAGGAGTATCAGCGTAGTTCTCACGGAGTTGTCCAGCGCAGTGAAGTTTCTAGGACACAGGAAACGTAATGCTGCGTCCGTCGACTTGAGGCTGTTGCCACGCGACGCGTACCCACTGGAGACTTTCACCAGTGTTACTTCTACCGCCTGGACGATCCTCAGCAAATGGAAATGTCATAATACGGCTACTTAATATGCAAGTTAAAAAAGAAAAAGGTCAGTTCGCTTCATAAATGTGGGGAACTTAGTAGCGCTGGAATCATTTGTGTGAATATTCTCGGCCTGTTCACCTACGATGTATAAAATAAAGGAACATTCGGCACATACCTTAGTACAAACCATTTTATTGCGGGCTGAGCGTTAGACGTGAACCGTTATACTTTAAACTTTATTTCTAGCTTGAGATTAGGTGTAGAGTAGCAAATACATACAGCATGCATCAAACACGGATCATTTATTACAGGAATAGATCCAGTATGGCAGGTAAAATACGAAAGTATGAGGTAGTGCAACGCTTTAAATAAACGGAAAGTTTTTCTTGTCCTATTCTAATTTACTTAATAGCACGTATTATTTATTCATCACGTTAATGGATAGATTCCTCTATAACAGAGAGGGTAATTCAGTTCAAAAAGCGGAGGAAGGGAAGTTTATACCACCTCTGACACGACGTGCCTAGTAAAGCACTCTGGTGTACAAAACAACCATTGTGTTGGTGCCTGTTTTAGCCTTACTTACTAAATGTGCACTATGTCAAACACAGCTGTGTGCGCGAACTGTTCTCTGAACACGGAATAAAGGCGAACCATAGACGAATATTCGAAGACAGGTCGCCAGGTTCTTAAAACAGTATACAAAAGCTTTCTTTACAGGTAGATAAAAAGCGAATAAACAGCCCATTACTTCCGATACATTGACAATGCGAACAGCAAATTTTCGCTCTAATAAGTAGAAGCATAGGTGTTAGATACCTGGGAAAAGTTTAACTTGGCAGGTAGCGAGTTGTAAATGTAGTATCTTTTCGTAATGTACAACGCCGTGGCCTTGTGTAACAACATCTGGATTAGCTCCTCTTTTGATCCAGGGAAGCCTATATTTCGGCGGTCGAGCAGGGATTTGACCTCTGCTAGGCCTGAGCGTGAGTGAAGTGATCAAACAAGTAACCCACCCCCGCCTCTGCCGCACTCTCATGCACGGATACAGTGTGATTTAGTGTATCTTTACTTCTAGAAAGCTCCCCGACACAGTTCGGCGATAAATGCCTTGTAAAACAAATTGTATGCATACGGAATAATCGAACAAATGTGTCACTGGACTGAGGAGTTAAGGGCAAACAGAACTCAGTTTGTTGTTCAATGAGAAGCATCGTCACCAGCAGAGGCAGCGGCTGGCGTACATCAAGATAGTGTGACGGGTTTACTGTTGACAGTATACACGTTTATAAATGAACTGGTGGGTAATGTGTGCAGGTCGACATTGCGAGGCTATTCACTGCTGCGTCTTCAGCAGGAAATGGTGACGTCACAAACTTCCTCACAAGCGATTGTTAGCGCCTGATGGAAAGAGTGGCAGGTGAGCCGAAAGTTAAGTCAAATGTAAATAACGGGAGTTAACAGACGTAAAGACCCTATTGTGTTTGACTACGAAAAGAGCGATTAGTCAGTAGGATAACACACAATCTTCAGTTATCTTTCACTTCTTGTCCGAAGCGGTTAGAGGTGGAACAACCACCATACAAATCTACACAGAGGGAAGACAGAGTCAAATTTATTGGGATAATCATGTGTGCAGTTCGCTTACGCCAAAGATCGCTCTCAAAACTCTCGTCCGGACCATTCTTGAATGTGAAATGAGGCCGCTTTTTGCTCAAATTATATTACATTTTTGTATTTTACCCTGCCAGACTCATTTTAAATCGTCTTCGCTTGCGATGTTATATACGGCTTTTCATATTATACTGTTATGAACCAAAAAGTACGGCCTTCAAAACACATTTAAAATTTCTTTTATTCATTGTGTATTACGTTTTCTCATCGTATGTGAAACGAGCTGACTTTTAGTTTTCAGACAGGTGAAATTTGCTATCCATTTCAAAATATTGATTGTCATATTTCGACTTTTTAGTCAAGCCACCTGACACGAAATTGCTAAATCTGTATGCTACAATAGTACAGCGTACAGTGTGTTCGTTAAATCTGAAGAACAGTGACAACAACAAAGACCTGGAAGATATTTGATGATGTGTGTATGTAAATACTCCATCGAATACGCTCTGACTCGTTACTTGTAGCTACCGACGAAGCTAGTGGTAAATGAGGTGTGTTGAGGCCTTTCACTACTTTAATCCGTTAATGTCTTCTTGGAAGTATCCTCAATTGAAAAATCCCGTCTCTCGATAGATGACATACTGTCAAAACGTTAAATATGTAAAACTCATTTTCATTTTATGTGAATGGGGATGTACATCACATTTCACGATCATACGCGTATTTACGTCGATATAATAGACTCTTGGTTTTAACTGCAAGGCGAAGCAGGGTTATAAACCAAGCATAGGAATCCAATGCTGCGACCATAAAACTGGTAGCTATTACCTTTAAGCATTTCACTGCTACCGAATGTCTCTTATGAACAAGCTATATATATTTAGCAACCATTAATTGAAAGTCAACAGGATTGCGACTGCAGAGTCACGTCAGAAGATGTCTTCAAGATGCAAATGTAGAATATAAAACTTACAGCGTGGATAACAAATACTGAACAATAGATAAAAAAGCACGGCTCCGTAGAGTCGACCATTAATGTTCCAAAAATTTGACAGGCCTACATTGCTCTAATTCATTCTACAACATGATCACCACTTTGAAGGAAATGAATGATTGAAACTAAGCCGGAGGAATCAAGAAAACTAATCATTGATATTAATACATTGTTCCTGCAGATTATTGTTTCGAATGCCACTTTTCTATATAACTACACTTCCGAAATTGCAAATTAAAAAATTACACGGCATATAGCGAAAGATATTAATAGTTATAACTCTTATTTTTAGTAATTCAGACCTCACTCCAGTTATTCTAACTGACAGGAAGTATACATATTTAAAAACACGTGCAAGCCTCTGAATGTTGTTGCGACACCAACGTAAGTGTGCTTCGGGACGGTAAAGGGATCGCCTTCATCCATTTTTGAATAAGAAAACACCACAACTCTACCGACAACAATGTTAAATTGCACGACTCACTGTACAACCTTTGTTTACTCTAAATCTCTAAAGACGATATGGTTAACCTCACTGCGGGTGGAAACGCCGTAGATTCAGATGACCGAAGTAGTAAATAATTACTTCGCACAGAAAAGATTCCCGCGTGCAATACACCAATGTAATATGAGATGCAAATACGTGTGGGAATTTGTGAAGATAACAAATGTCAAGGTAAATTATTTTCCTTAAACAACAAAACATTAAACATGTTTTTTAAGATGACTTATTCTTCGTCTTCCATTTTCAACGATAGGGATGCAAACTGATGCGTAACGACGACGCATTCAGCTCCTCACAGGTATCTTTTTCGAAACATATGTTTGCACCATAGTAGTAACAATTTATGTCAAACTTCACATCAGGGAAGAAGGTGTTTAATTGCTAGACGAGCATAAAAGGTCCTTGATACTGCACAACTGACTATGTATCACATAAGCTTGCACTTATTGGAATCATATTCGAGATATTAGAACACAATTCTTTTTAATGAAAATAGAAAGGAGATTATAAAGACCACGGCAAGGAAATATATATATATATATATATATATATATATATATATATATATATGTGTGTGTGTGTGTGTGTGTGTGTGTGTGTGTAGATATTTGTTGGCTACATCAAGTTATCAAGTTATTAAAATATAAAATTTATTGATGCAAGACTTACTTCATTTCCTTAACTAATTGTTCGTGTTACAAACCTTTTGATTACTCCTAAAACGCGAACTATTGAACTTACATTCGTTGTGACGCGTACGTTCCTAGTAGAGTGAGCACATTGCTTAAAAATTGTAATCCCTGCTTCTTCAGCAATTGTAGATAGCCTGTTATTGACCCTGTGTGAAAGTTTGACCACAAAGTACAGATAACTCTGTAAAAAATCTCATTATAATGATTCTAAAGGTCAGCTCATAATGAAAAACAACAGAAGTAGGTCATTCTCAAAGTTGGAACCAGGAAATCTGTTAATTAAACAGAAGTTACGGCATCCCTGTACATGAATTAAAAGTGAGTTCTTCATTGCAGACACAATTAAACAATCATCATTCGATGGCGCTTAACTTTAAACCTACAGGGGTTGTCTCAGAGTCGAAACTGTTTTCTTACATCTCCAATACAACGCCTAACTGTCCGACTACGGCAATACGACTGACTTCCAGGCATGTAGACAAAACCGTGTGTCAACTGACTTATGTTCACACAAACAGAGACTATAAAAATATGACGAGTCTTGCAGCTAATTAACTAAGTGTGCAAACGTAATTACGAATGTATTCAATAATTATGATTTGTAATTCGAAACTTTCTTAGTGTGTAAAATATTCTGCAAGGATAAAATTGTAGAATCTCTTGGATGATTAAGGTAACTGTTACTTGGAAATAAATGAAATAGAATTCATTGAACTGCACCAAAGAAAAATTTGAATTTTTTTATTATGCCAAATAATTTAAATCTTTATGTATTCTTTTATGAACGCAAAGTAAAACTATGGAATAACTGCATTACTTTTGTTTATTGCGGAAATGTGAAGTTAACGGAGTCAAATATTAATCGAAGTTTAGAATTTTCATTACGTCGTTTATGATGACTAATTGCACGATTCCTTTCCGTCCTTATCTTATAGAAGTAAGCACTGTGGATCTAATGACCTCGACGTCAACGGGACCTTAAACTCCACTCTTCCTGCCTTCTAATAACCGCGACGATGACTAGACACTAAAATTATAACTGCGTACAATAAACCGTGATTTTAACGCGAGCGACGCTTTGTTCTTGCAGTTTAGTCAGTGAGAATGTAGTTCACAGCAAGGGTTAATACACAAATATCTCACCAGCTACAGAAGACTACCGCTGGCTACCTCTACAATGACTGGATTTCTCCGACGAACTAGCAGAAACTTTGACAGTCTTATGTGATACAGAAAATATTGCTACCAAGGCAGACATCTGTGTCAAAACTTCCAACTGCGCAAAACTATACAGAGAAATTTTCATATTGCTGTACTTCAGGTTTAAAAGTTTTACCTGGCGTATTGCCAACTATAGCTGTAAACAACCCTGACGTATTCGCAAAGGGATTAAAAAATATGAGTTACACATTATCAAGGCAGGCCAATTAACTTTTATTGAGCGCTGCACCACACTTCACTGTGACACTGATAAATAAGACTGTTTTCCAACATGATCCTCATGGATACTCCGCAAGTCACCGCACGGTGCGTGGCGGAGGGTACCCTGTACCACTACTAGTCATTTCCTTTCCTTTTCCCCTTGCAAATAGAGCGGCGGAAAAACTACTATCCCTTCGTATGTGCCCTCCTTCGCTTACATTTTCTTCGTGACCCTTACGCGCAGTGTATGTAGGCGGCAGTAGAATCGTTCGGCAGTCAGCTTCAAATGCCGATTCTCTAAAGTTTCTCAGTTGTGTTTCTCGAAGAGAACGTCGCCTTACCACATGGGTGTTTCCCATTTGAGTTCCCAAAGCATCTCCTTTAACAGTTACTTGTTGTTCGAACCTACCGGTAATAAATCTAGCAGCCCGCCTCTGAATTGTTTCGATATCGTACGCCAATCGGACCTGGTACAGATCCCAAACACTGGAGCAGTACTCAAGAATAGGTCTCACCAGCGTTCTATATGCAGTCTCTTTTACGGTTGAACCATTCTCTCCTAAAATTCTCCCAGTAAACCGAAGTCGACCATTCACCTTCCCTACCACACTTCTCACATGCTCGTGCCATCTCATCGCTTACGACCAGATTTTTAAACGACTTGACTGTGTCAAGCAGCACACTAATAATACTATATCCGATCATTACTGGTTTGATCATCCCATTCATCAGTATTAACTTACATTTTTGCACATTTACAGTCACTCAACTTCGACACCTTGCCGTACACCACGGCACCGTCAGCAAACAACCGCAGACCGTTGCCTAACCTATCCGCCAAATCATTTATGTACATAGAGGGCAACAGCGGTCCTTTCACACTTCACTAGCACTCCTGACGATACTCTTGTTTCTGATGAACATTCGCCGTCGAGAACAGCATACTGGGTTCAACTACTTAAGAAGTCTCCGATCCACACGCTCCTACCTTCGTTAACAGCGTGAAATGGGGCACAGTGTAAAATACTTCCCGGAAACCTAGAAATTTGTAATCTTCCGGTTGCACTTCATCCATAATTCGCGGTTTATCATGTGAGAAAAGGGCAAGCTGAATTTTGCACGAGCGATGCTTTCTAAAACCACGTGTCTGTAAACAACGGTAGCAACATTGTATCACTCTTTCACCTTCTCAACGATGGAAATCCACTCATAAGTCACGGAGCCCTTCGAGAACAGCAGTGTGAACTTCCTCATCACAGGATTGTCCCGTTTCCCCCAGATGTTCTTGCAGTTGGAGAAAAATATGTAAATAGCACGGTGCAAGGTCTTTCTTCCTCCCAGGTCAGCACCTGGCCATGTGTGTGCGGACTTGGTCCAGTGTTGGCACCATTTCACTACGGTTGGACTCGGCGTCGCATTTGGTCCGTATAATGCCAGAATTTCAAGATACAGTTTACTCATTTTGCTCGCAAGACTCGCACTGTCCCGCATACTTCAAGTGTTTGAGGGCGCATCGCATACTTCAACATTGTAGTATGTTTCCAGTTGCCGCTCCATTTCATTCGCACATTTGTGATGCAAGTGTCATACGTTCTACAGCGGAACTGCGTCTGCAAGACACCTGCAACGTGTATTCTCTCCTGACAATGCGCCAGGGACGACAAATGTCAGCGTATTTTCTGAAGTCCCTACATAATTCTGTAGTCTTCAGTTTGTCATATTGGAAGTCGAATTAAGTTTACAGCAAGTAAGTCTCTGTCTCTTAGACGCTTCAGATATCCCAACCTCTACTCCAAAGGTCACAGTACCGCGTGTGAAAGTGAGGGCATGTAGAATCCATCTTAGCCGTCGCTCACCATCAGCGGAGAGCACGAGAGGAGTACGACTACAGTTACACCTCTGTATGGACTAACAGCTCTAATTCGATCGTCGTTTTCAATGAGACATATGTGTCGCAGTAACGTCTTTCCCGACTCGATCTGGAACGTTCTTTCACGATACAGCCCGTCTTTTTTTTGTAAGAACTTCCACTACGGCCTGCTGAGTGTTCCTGTGCCACACATATTACTGAAAAAACAAACCAGTGACGAATTGAACAGCTCTAGTTTGAAACATTTCTTAGTCAAACTTGATAAGGGTCCCACGCTGACTAGCAATCCACAAGACTGCTATAAATTGTCATTTTTTTCAGGGTATTACGTGTACAAATGTGACTGACTCATTAGAAGAACCATATGCTCACCGAGTTTTCGTTGTGCCCACCAGTTGACGTTACGAGTGCAGTGCCTCGACAAAATAGCGACAAAGCAAGAAAAGATCTTTTGTGCGGTGGAATATGCGACGTGTTTATCTGCTACAACAGTGCAGTCTGCGTTCGGAAGGAATTATGGGAAAGAAATGCCGTGGAAACAGTGCAATGTGCTTTGATATCGACAGATTAGGAGCACTCTATAAACAGAAAAGTACTGGTCGGTCAAGTTTATCACATGCAGCCTCGGAGCGGGCGAGGGAAAGTTTAGTAAAAAAGCCCACAGCACTCAGCGGTCCGTGCAATCCACGCATCCGTGCAATACCGCAACAGACTGCGCGGAAGATTTTGCGACGACAGTCACATTTCAAACCGTATCATCTGGAGCTCACTCAACAAATAAATGCGAGAGATTATGACCGGCCCCTTCAACTTTACATCACAGTGCAGGGAGCATTTGAGGATGAACATTTCTCTTCCAGTCTGACATTCAGGGAAGTAGCAACCTGCTATTTACCTCGAAAGGAAAATTAACACAATGTGGCGATGAGAGCGTGCGGCAGTGAAAATCCTCATGAAATTGTGACACAAGAGCGAGATTCGCTGAAGATTAACGTTTGGTGCGCAGTGTCACAGAAAATGCTGTATGGACCATTTTTCTTGTAAGAAGGCCTTGACGGGTGCCTCTTACCTTGTATGTTGCAGTCGTGGTTGTTTCCAGAAATGATTGCTGATTCCGAGTATTTCATCTTCCAACGAGACGGACACCACCTCATTGGCGCATCGACGCCCGTCGCTACCTAAATGAGCGTCGCAGGATTGGTCGTAATGACGAACATGATGGCCCCCCCTAGGTCGCCTGACCTAACGCCTTTTGACTTTCTCTTTTGTCTGTACGTTAAGGACCTCGCTTACGTACGCCCACTGCCAAGAACACGAACATCTGAGAGAACGCATCAATGCTGCTCTGATGACCACTGACAGGCTACTGCTGCTACGTAAGGTATGAAACGAACTTCAGTACTGCTTGGACGTGGGCCGCGTTGTCAGAAGCGCACTCATAGAACATTTGTGTTGTCCACAGTGGAATGTCGGTGAATTTACGATGCATCAATTCACGCATCAAACATATCTGTACACGTAATACTTTGGAAAACACAGAGCTATGAAAACAAATGAATCATCTACAGTAGTCCTGTATATTTCTAAACGACAAATCCGCAGCATATTTAAGTTGCAGGTTGCCTAGCTAATGAATTCCGGAGGCAACAAAAATTTGATTATAAATATTTCATGCAGTTATTGATGGATAAAATGCTGTCATAATCTAATAATTAAAGGATGTAGTCTTACGTAAAATCCAAGTCTTGTAATTAGGCACTGTGTATATGTCTTGACCCAACGTAAGTGAAGGATGGAAATTACCCCGACTAGTTTCGTCCACTGTCTGAGAAGATCAACACTTAACGTATTGTAACAAACTTCACACACAATTTTAAATCTCTACGAAGTATTTGTCTCCGATACTCGTCACAAAATGATGAAGGAAAGGAGTTGCTCGCTTAGCAACATTTTCGTGTTCAAGCAGCAAAACTTAAGCACTCTGCACGACTTTTAAACTGATATATACATATATCTTACTGCTAACTCTTTTTACAACACATTCTGCAGGCAATATCCACATCACTACTGAATGCACTTGCAAAATTATGTCATTGTACGACACGTAGTACAGAATATATGTCATCAACAACGATGGGATGTATGAAAAACTGGCTTTCACTTGAAATTACCCACACTATACTCAACTAGTGTCTGATAATGAGAGAATTTGGTGATTTCCATGAACTTTAAACATAATTTCAATCGTCATCTAATTTTTTTCTGGCTTACCTGCCTAACGTCAAATATTCAGTACATTAACTATTTTGTAAAATAATCAGAAGTTAGAAAACTGCTTTGTACATGGGAGGCCGATTCATTAAGTGTGCGGGGTTTACTGATGTACAAGAATCAAAGTAAAGAAGTCAATATCTTGGTCACATATTAGTAGCAGTAGCATTACTTTCCAAAAAAACCGCGGGAAAGTGCGGTTTTTGCGTGGCATCGAATCTCGGCACTGTTGACCAAAGAGCGACGGGGTCAAGTGTTTTGGATAGCCCTGGCCTAGCGGCCAATTGTGTACGTAACGGAAGAGCAAGCACATTGTAACCATCCTACAGCATAAGGTAAAAATTTGAACATTACACACATCCTCCAGTCCAGGCAAATTGAGCAACCCAGCTGGTTCTCTTGCATTAGGTGTGATCTAGAGTCGAACTTAGGCAACTTATAAAAGCAACATTTTTTCATAGGCGGTACCTGGAAAAAAAACCCGAAAAACCATTATTTTTGAGTACGAAAAGTACCACTAGTGCGGACGGCCACTTCTGTAGTGGTAAATCGTCGAAATTTTTACTGTATGTTATTAAGACGATGTTTTCGGGGAATGTTGAAATTTTTTCTCGATATCATTATCTGTTGCCGAGATCCAAAGGTTCAAAGTTACCGTACTTAGGAGGTAAAATACGCAAGTAGTATCCGGTCTGAGGCGTAAATATAATTCCAACGGAAGCAGTGAACACACGGCTATGGTTCTAGGGTCACAGCAAGGGTTTTGAGGTCACCAAACAATGTTTTTAGACAGGATTTTTTTTACCAATAAAACTTTAGACGCGCTGTCACACTTCACAAATACGTCGAAAGTGGTGCTGCACAGACAAAAAATGGGCTGTAAACTGTCTCAGCATGCCTGAAAAGAACTTAAAATGACTCCCAAAAATCATGTAAAACTGGGAAGTATGCAAATACCGCAAACTGTTTCTAATAACATTTTTACTCTTTTAAGACACAAATCGTAATTCGGGAGTTTTCCATTTGGTGTGATTGATGACCACAGTATCCAGAAAAAATGTAAGCGAAACGATTTCGTGTTAACTTGATAATGTTTGTACTTAATTGTTCTTTATATTGTCGAAGTATATAAATAAACTGTCAAACCGCAACTGACAGAATTTTATATACGCAGCACACCCTGCTGTAGCAGGGAAAAGAAGGGAATCAGCGGAAAAAAGCTCCTGTTAGAACGCAAAAAGGCCAATATGTTCCGCTTTAAAATAGTCTGACAGTAAAGTGGGGAACCAACTGATTCCATCCTCATTCCGTCTTCCTCACCAAAAATTTTGGCACGTGAACCAATTCGTGGTCTTTTGTGCTGAAAGAGAATAGCAGAGACACAGTGGCGTTGCAAGAGGTAAAGAGTTAGTGAAAGAGGAATAGAGATGTATGAAGACAATAGCAGTGGGAGCCCGAGAGGGAGGTGTTGATGGTCAGTAAGAGACAATGGCAGCAAAAGAGGAAGAGATATGGATGGAGATAGTAGCAGTGGGAGCAAAAGCGATGAGAGACAGTGGAAACGAAAGAGAGAGTCGAGTGGAGAGACTACACGCATGCTTGGCGAATTTGGACCACCCCCTTCCAGACTACCGAAATACTTAGACGAACGTTTAGGAGAGAGTGAATTTTGAACAGAAATTTTACACACTTAGGTGCAAGAGGAAAAATATGTTCGAACCTCCCGTCCCCTCAGAATTTTTGAGCTGCCAAGGTATGGTGGAGACGGGGATAGTGGGAAAGAAAGACAAAGGCAGACAGTGTAAGCGAGAGGAGACATTGGCAGTGGGATATAAGTTACTGTAAATCAATGGAAGAAAAGGTAGACTGTGAGAGAGAGGCATATATAGACAGTGCTAGTGAGAGGAGATCATGATTATGAAGGGTTAACTACAAAGAGAAAGTAGGTAAAAGGGTTTAGAACGTTCGTGTTGAAGGAGAGCGAAGATGTTCGCACGCCCAAATTTTTGGTGTGAAAGGCGTGATGCAGATTGAGGTAGCTGATTCCCAACTTATACCGCAGTGTCTTTTAAAATGGAACATATTCGCCTTTTTTGTGCTTCGACAGGTGCTTTTTTCTGCTGGTTGACATTCATGGTCGCACCACAATGACGAACAGAACAAAAATGCCACCTTGCTTCACATTTTCCTGGTAATACCATACACAGTGAGCTTAAAACAGCGATCCCGATATGGCAAACGTTCAAACGAACATATATGTTATAGAAATGGCAGCGCATGAAGACATGTTACACCTCGATACCGTTATCTGAAGAAGACTAGAACGTTCACAGTTTACCGTGCGGTTCTAGGCGCTTCAGTCTGGAACCGCGTGACCGCTACGGTCGCAGGTTCGAATCCTGCCTCGAGCATGGATGTGTGTGATGTCCTTAGGTTAGTTAGGTTTAAGTAGTTCTAAGTTCTAGGGGCTGATGACCACAGATGTTAAGTCCCATAGTGCTCAGAGCCATTTGAACCATTTTTTTTGTTTACAGCTTAGCTTGCATACCTGAAACTTTACTGCACGCGGCCTCGATAATCTTACTTTCAACCATCATGTTATAATGAACACAGTGATGCTATTCTAAGTTAAGCAGATGACTCCTGCCAATTACTGGAGGACCCACAGATACACCTAGACTTGTTGCCATTGTACCCAGAATACTTGTAAGAATGAGCAAAGTAGACTGACATAGCTATAGTCTCTTTTAAGCGCATGTTAACAAAGAAAGAAAATAGAAATTTATTTAGAAAATTCAGGGAAACTACGCCTCATACGCAATATTCGATATCATAGACGATTCCAGTCGGACTTTTCTTCAATATACAGCTTTTCGTTAACTTGAGATTAAGATCTAAATAATCGAAATGCGTATTTCTGGGGCTGTTATCAGTCTGATCGTTTATCACAAGAAAAGAATAAATACTTTAATCGAATTTAAAAGAATATCGGTGAACGAAGGACACTGCTGATTTTCAACAAGACAGATGTGTCAGCATAGTGAGAGTAGTCTATGAGGGCTCTCCCTAACATATTTTGCGGGGGGGAGGGGGGGTTGACGGTTACTACACCGTAGCTAAGAGGCAAAATGCTTTTTAACACGCAAAGAGCTATGTATACGTGTGAAATATCATCGATGTGTGTACTGACTAGTTGCGTTGCGTTCCGTGATGTATGAGAAGTATGACACTCGTCACAATGTGTGTCTAAGGAACTCGCGAGATTAGTATGCATCGGCGATGTGGAAAGAGGCTAAAAAACCTATCGAAATCATTAGTAGATCTTCGTGCAAGAAGCGTAAGTTCATTGACTATTGTCTTATGTTGAGCTAGATGCATGTAGTTATAAACTTGTGCCTGCTGCTCTCATTTGTAAATCCAAGGAAAGATAGACTGACGCTTCTACAGCGTTAGTACAACAAGTACTACTTTTTATTTCAGTCAACGAAAGATACTTAACAGTAATTTCTTCCTGCGGACCTTAGAAGTTAAAAAAATCCTTATGGACATGGAAAAATTGTATTCAGCTGACTATGGTGAAAATAAAGCATTGTATCGATTTTTTTTGTAGCAATGGGATCTTTGGATCTGTATGCTGTAAACCGTGTTCCTGATGGCTGTAACCGGCCGCGGTGGCCGTGCGGTTCTAGGCGCTTCAGTCCGGAACCGCGCGACTGCTACGGTCGCAGGTTCGAATCCTGCCTCGGGCATGGATGTTTGTGATGTCCTTAGGTTAGTTAGGTTTAAGTAGTTCTAGGGGACTGATGACCTCCGATGTTAAGTCCCATAGTGCTCACAGCCATTTGAACCATTTGATGGCTGTACAATGCTTAACAGCGCCTTTGAACAAACGGTATTTACCACGGGAAACGTAAAGCGCTGCCATAAGATATCAGAGGAAAGAGTGATTCAGAAAATATTTTATTGCCCACAAAAAAGAACATTCTACAGTCACCGGTGAGGCGTGCACATAAAGTGTCGTTACAGCTACTACAACACAGAGAGCGCTTGTTTGGAACTGGCGTGATCGTTAGCACAGGTGGCAAATATATCCCAACAACTTATTTCATTCGCTATTAATACACGACGTGTTAGTCTACTAAAGTAACTAGTGAGGGTGTGAATGTAGAACTTTTAATGGCATAATCAACTGCGTCGTACACACGTCACACTGAAACGACGCCACTTGGTAAATCAATATTGCGTATCGCGTTCGCAATGCTCCTCATGAATGACGGTTTCTCTTTTAACAGACATTCACGTTACTGTAAGTTCAAGAAACTACTAACACTATCTTAACACAATATTCTTTCAAGTCTGGAGAGGGATCAATCATCGCGCTTTGGAGGTCGCAAGTTGCATTTTGTCGTCATTCGCGTGAATCTATTTATAGTATTTTCTGTTTCCTATGTTGGGCATTTTTACGTCGATCGGGGAATTTCCAGTATCGGTTTGGTATATCTGTGCAGCTAATGATGACTACAGAATCATACCGTCCTCTCATCTATATATGAACATTCACTTTTGTTAAGAACATTTATATATACCATTTTTTGTGCTCACATGGTAAGAAACAATGTTTTTACATACGAGAGAAATGGCGGTAGCAGTTATCTAACATTTATTACAAACGACATTTTTTATTTGGGCTGCTGCAAAATAAATGAAAAATCCGAAACATATTGGAGGCATGGTATCACTTTCACTGATTCTTTGTATTCCCAGAACACATCTTCAAATAAGCAAAAGCCGCTTTCCGAACTGTATGGGGAGTGGAAACAAAATCGGAGTTTCGTATCGTTTTCCATTCAATATTGCTGTTAATTTGCACAAATTACTTGTCGCGGAAGATTCGCAGATGCAACCGACGTAATGAAGGCTACCTCTTCTGTTTGTATCCCGGAAAAAATAAAAAAAATTAGGTTGTGGGTAAACCTGAAGCACTCCACATCCATCGTGCTGAAGTTAGCCACAGCGCTAGGAACGATGCTCACTCGAGTATTCGGATGAGCCGTCGCGCCGAATAGCCAATTTAAAAAATTGCGTTATTTAGTTAAGTGCTATGTCTCAGTTCGTGTGTTTCATTTACTCACGGAATAATTCGCAGAAACAGAAACGAAATTGCGTTTCCGTCGACAAAATCGAGAGTCCTTTTACTGGTACCGGAGTCGTTTTATTTAATCAAATCACTTACACCTATCGGATCCGCGGTTTCTAATAGACACTGAAGCTTCGTATGTATGTAATCACAATAATTTCCTGAAATAAGTTTTTTCTTGTGAAGAAAATATAACATTACTACATTATTTATTTCAATAGTTATAACCCGACTAGCAAAGTATTACAGAATATCTTACCCCAGGCTCTAGTGACTAAGATCCGGCGCCACGACGTCAATTCTCTCTCTCTCTCTCTCTCTCTCTCAGTTAACCATCGGTAATGAGCTCTGTACCTATTTTTTGGCGTTACTTAACGCTTTCGTTCCTATTCCATGGTCTGGAGGGCATCGCTCAGTAGCTCATACAGCAAGACACATCCTTATCCTTACTGTGCAATGTCACGTAAATGCGGTTGCAAAAAATAGACTAAAAGTTTTATTTCAGAAATGCAGTTATATTCCACTCTTTCAGCCACTCTGCGTCTAGTTATTTCTTTGCTCAACAGGTGAAGTAACCTCTTTTGTTTGGATAAAACAGAGCTGCCTAGACGTGGACAGCTTACATTACCCGTAGTTGCATTGCTTCTCAATTAAAGCTCCCAGTGATGTTGGGCTATTGGCGTACCAGTATTTTCAAGGGCGGAACATTATTAGATAACGCTGAACTGTGTACAGACAATATCAGCTGACGGTTTTCGTTTAGTAGCTCACACTTTTAAGACTACAGCTGAACAACTGGAAACAGAAGGGTAACTGTTCAGAGAAGAACTTCTCTGAGTTCGATCAAACATGTGGTTATGTATTTCAGACATAGGTCACTGGTCTTACTCAGGAGGACGACTGTGAAGGTTCGTAAAATTAGAAGCCTGCCAATAACAATGTTTCCTCTCAAGAACCGTCCTGTGTACAAGTTGTTAAAAAAACTACTTGTTTCCGCCATAGTCTCTGCGATTTCCGTACTAAACCAAAATTTCTTAACAACTTTACTCTAGATTAGTAACCATTTCAACCGGAACTACATCGTGTGTGTGTGTGTGTGTGTGTGTGTGTGTGTGTGTGTGTGTGTGTTTTGTACATACAAAATATACCGCTGATGCGCTAGGTGCTGAAATTAATTTAACTTCCTTTGGTTAGTAGACTGCGTCATTAAATATGATTTATGCGAAGGATGTAGGCACCTAGAACGTGTAGTACTCTGCTGTGTAACGAGTGAGAGACAACGAACCATGTTTATGTAAGCCAAGAATGATGCACATTTCGTACACATGCTGATTCAGAGATTAAACTATGAATGTTACATACGCATTATTCTGATATTATGGGCCCAGTATTGCACCAACTACAGATATATTTGAAAGCACTGGTGATTGGCTACATGCTAATTGTTTGTGTGTGACAACGAAAATTTATATTTTTGCATGAAACTGCTACTGAAAGAATGAAACCGGACATACAACCACTGACTTATGCATTTTCTCTCTTTTACCGGGCAACAAACTGCACGACCGAACACTCCATTCTGATCCAACGAGGTGATGTAGCTGTAAAACAGATTTTAATCTGAAGAAGACGACTATCTTCATCTCTAAGAAAAGATTTTTTTTTTTCGTTTTCGATGTTTTCTCTAAATACCTTGCGGTGGCTGCCAGCGAGGCCTACTCATAAAGGAAGCCCATGCGTTTCTAGTGTTTTCCCAAATTCTGATACCGCAGACTGAGAACTAGACGGGATAAGCGCTTTGGAGGAGAAGAAGATAAGGGTAAGTTCTTAGCTTTGCCACAGTTCAAGTACTGAGTCACCCTTAATGACTACAATATTAACGATCCTATGAAGAGGAAAAATGAAAAAACGAGAGCGAAGGAAACAAATCATTTCTAGCCCAATATTTCTCGCTAAGCTGAATTCGTGACAGTCACTCTAAAACTAATACTGCCAACTATACTTCATGTAACAACTGTCACAGAAAGTACGAATAATTTGTGTGTAAACATTTCGCTCAAGACAGGGTGCTTCAGTTCATCTGCACCTGTCATATGAATGGGCTGAAGTAGTTTCGCTGCTCTTTCAGCATCTCGTGTAATTTTATATACGAAAATTTAGTTCCTCTTCAAAAATGGGAACTCATAGGAAGCTGTGATTAATGCTTAATTTATTCCCAAATATATTTGGCCGCAACTACTGTAACTGCGTTCTACATTCCTCCAATTTTCTATCAGTCAGTGACAGCAGTCTTGAGTAATGTGTATTGTGAACGTTGCGAAGTCAATCTTGTGATGTCGGGCGTCCCATCAACTGTTCTTAGTGGGGATAGCAAACTCATACTGCCTGAAAGTGACCCTGATGCTTCTAAAAACACCTAGCACGTAAAGTATTTGGCATTTACATGACAGCTTCAACAACCCGTCCCTGAGGGGAGTTTTCTCGATTGTAACGTCACTGCAGAGTCCTAAAGATGAAGATAGTATGTATGCTAAGTCTCTAATTTAGTTATCGGTTTCCTGGAGTTCGCATATTCCACATACTCTTCGAACTATATGGACAAGACTTTATACCATTTGACATATGACGTAGCGCTTTCCGTTGTCGCTGTCGCGCTTACTACCGGATATATTCATGGCGATGTAATCACTATCATACGCAGGTTCATGTAACAAGCTGCAGTTCTAGACAGATTCCTTACATTATCTATAAAGCATTACTCCTTTACTATCACACATCAGACATTGTCGTCTTTATGGAGTAAATCAAACTGTAATTTTTCGTTAAATAACTATATAATTTAATATTGTGAATGTTCACTAAATATACGTCTGTAATCGTGAGCATTTTGGTTAAACCGGTAAACACAGTTGGCTTGTCATTCTTGTTTTCGAACTCTAAGGATTAGCTGTCCATATTTCGCTTTGAATGTCCAACCACACACATTTCCTACATTATGAAATATTACACCTTTATTCCACGATATGTTTCGAGGATTTAAATCTGTTCAAATTCATGTAGCCAGACGGGTTTGTTTTATTTTGCCGGTATATAAATCTTGCTACATTTGCTATCTATCTTTACGTTTGAGAAACCTTTCATTTCGTTTAATCAGGAGAACTTTGAATGATTTGTAAGATTATTTTTCAGCACATCAATTGGAGCAATCGACTGTTTTCTATTTAAATGAGAATCATACATTGTAATAAAAGTTAAAACTAAAGAGTTCGTAACTTCTTGATAGTTACTGCTGCATCTAGTCTGATCACAAGACGAAATGCAGTTCTTGACCGTTTGATTACTCGTCTTCGTGGGGGAAACTAAGATATGAGTAAATAGTGGAGGAATGGTGTGTGCATTATCAATTTACTTCTGAAGCCCTTTCGTTTTTACAATTTGTTACTATGGCGGTACAATGAATCCTTGCTTAATTTAACGGTACCTACTAATCATATCTGTAGAGTTCTTTTTTTTTTTGTAAACAAGCATCAAACATTTAACCCTGTTATTACATTGTAGCGGCAATAGAACAGAGGTCCATAAAGGAATGGCCAGTGCAGCAGACAAAGGAAATAATACGCTTAACAAAGAAGTGCTTGTACGTTCGTTGTATTCATCGGAATGGCCCATGGTGCATTCTTTTTGTTTACAGACAGAAGAAAAGACTGGAATGGAGAAGAACCACAGTAAATAATGAAGCTTAAACAGAGACATATGTTCATTTTCACATCAGCGCAAAATTTGATTTTACTAAGAGAATTAAAACAGTGGAATAAGAAGTAATAAATGTATTAATTTACAATGGGACAATGTAAAAAAAAAAAAAAAGGAAAACGTCTAAGGCGCTGCAGTCATGGACTGTGCGGCTGGTCCCGGCAGAGGTTCGAGTCCTCCCTCGGGCATGGGTGTGTGTGTGTGTGTGTGTGTGTGTGTGTGTGTGTGTGTGTGTGTGTGTGTGTCCTTAGGATAATTAAGGATAAGTAGTGTGTAAGCTTAGGGACTGATGACCTTAGCAGTTAAGTCCCATAAGATTTCACACACATTTTTAAAAAGGAAAACATTTCAAGCAATCGTCTTAGAATTACACGGAATAAATTTCTGTGGCCGGTATAAAGAGATGTCGATCTCTCTTTATTTTATTTGTTTATTTTTTTGTGGTTATGTGTCGCACAAGGACGTAAACCGTAGTTCAACTTGATCTACAGAATATTGTCATTTATGTAGGCATTTTTAGCAAACTTGTGTGAGGTTTGTTCAAATGGATAAACTATAATACGTTGCCTTTACGGACATGCACGCCTATACTCGTTCAGGCCCTTCGGCCTACTAGTGAAATGTTTAAAGTAAAGGAGCAGATCCCTTGTAAACCTTTGTCAACTGTAGCTGAATTTCCGGAGGCGACAAAGCGTCGTCAATTTTCAGAAATTATGAAATCTGTGGGCGCGTTCAAACGTGTCGTTTTCTTGCAGAGAATCCAAGTGAAAGATCTCAATATTGTAACTATATATTAAACGTATGTGAAGTAGTTCACGCTGTAGACATAATGGAAGAGAGAGTGAGGCAAATTATACGTGAAGAATTAGCTATGAAAATTTTGATTGACATGGGTGCTGCATTCGTCGAACGTTAAATGCTGACCAAACGCAAAGGTGTGAACGAATAGCTCAGTAACACTGTACAGCTTCTAAAAACAACTAATGAAATTTGTCAGTGTAAACAATGTGCGGATGTATCATGTAATCCCAGGAATAAACATTAAATCCATTTACAAAAAAGATGAAATTCAACGTATGTACTGCAGTGGACAGTGTTGTTCTCGGTTACCCCGTGAAGAGTAAGGAAAAGGTAAATAATGGTTAAAATGGCTCTGAGCACTATGGGACTCAACTGCTGTGGTCATAAGTCCCCTAGAACTTAGAACTACTTAAACCTAACTAACCTAAGGACATCACACACATCCATGCCCGAGGCAGGATTCGAACCTGCGACCGTAGCGGTCGTGCGGTTCCAGACTGCAGCGCCTTTAACCGCTCGGCCACTCCGGCCGGCAAAAGGTAAATAATACCTTAAGTCTTCTGGACGAACTGAAGGAAATGGAAGCGCGGCGAAGGGAATTACATTACAAAATAAAAAATATTAGGAAAACTGTTGGATTTAAACTGTCAATTACTGCTCCAGCCACCATATCTGGTACGATGTTATTTCCGTCTCCTCTCACACGTAAAGAAATCTATGCCTGAAAAGCATTTTGTATCCAACGTAAACATTATGGCCACAATTGAGCTTCCAGTACCTTACAGTACAAATGGAATCTGTTTAGATGAAAAGAACGCGGTGATCTAAATGGGAGTATTTCGTATAAGCAATACTTTCCATTTTTCTTTAACATAAGGTCTTCCACAGGCAGACGGACAAATTGTTTCTTTGCTCACGTCAGTGCTTTGGACAACGAGAGAAGATAAATACGGAGCTATGTAGTGATGCGCGCCATCGACTTGTGTCGTCACAAACAAATACGCTTCTGCATGCACTGGGCTTTCATTTTCTGCCTCTGGCATACTGACCCAGAATAAAATTATAAACAGGCCCCAATCTACGTTGCTGATCAAGGTTTTCAAGAGGTTTCTGTTAGTCGTAAATCAAATACTGAAAATGTAAATCACGTCCCACATATTCGCAATTGTTTCCTCCCACATGTTTGCTTTGCAATTGTTGCAGCATTACAAACTCGCCTGGTACTTGGCTGAAAATTATTTCGCTTTAGAATAGATTATTACTCGAAGAGCTTCCCCTCCAAAGTGAATATAATGTATAAAAAAAAACAGTTAAGGTACACAAACACACTGATGTGTTAATAATTCTATCCGGGACATTTTCTAGAAACTAACAACTCCTAATTTCCAGTTACGTCTGTAGTTTCTAGGATGTCTTCTTTGGTTGCAGAATAAATTACGGAGCTGGTAAAACTCCAAATATTCCCGAACTGGAACCCCGCTGTTCCATTCCCAGTGTGACATCTCCAACGTTTTCCGTCCTCCATCGTGTGTTGACGATACATTCGTGTTTTTAACAAAAAGTCAAAGCAAAAATTCAGCACTGAACTGCCGGCTGAAATAATGTTTGCCACTCATGAGACGGAGTGCGCATCTGTGCCTATTTTCAGTGTGTAGAGCAGGGTTTCCCAGACTGGTGTTCCACAGGAAGTGAATGAGTGCTCCGCCAAAAACTATTATTAACGTGGCATTTTTTTTTCATTTTGACGTTACTGATCTTCAAAAATTTTGTTATGATATCTGCGTTATTAGTTATGATTTCAAATTGAAGCAACCACTGAATAAAACGAATTTATCATTTTTTAAAGCTTAGTAATCTTTAAAATAAACAAGTTGTTCCATCAGAGTACAGAGGAAGGGTTTCGGAACCGCTGGTGCAGAGAGCGAGTGTGTAACGAGAATTCTGATCCACCATTACCAAAAGCATACGCAAAAGAACGGAGGCTATCGTTGTAGTAATTGAAAGAAGGAGCTGTCCTAAAAACCATAATTATGAAAGAACCTATAAACGCAATAAGAAGTTTTGCATACCTCATACTCAAACATACTGTGCGGGTCTGCCAGAAGAAAATAAAAAAGATCAAGGTATATTTAATAGTATATTTTCTATTGTACGCACAATTATAATAAATACTGCTTGAAGCTGAGTTTTTAGATTCTGTGCCAGCTACGCAGTAAAATTGTTTTTATAAGATTGACCCTATATTTAATCCCCCTTCCATTACGAGTCATAAACAATAATTCAGTATTATGCGAGGAGTGCATTTTACACCAACTTTTCCTTAAATGGCTGCATATGACGCGGCTCTACAGCCTCACAGCGGGACAACGAAAGAAACAGCAGTCAAGGATTAGGTGTTAGGCCTGTTCCGACTCCTGCCTACAACGCAGTACGAAGAGCGATGTATGATCGTGGACAGTATGTCGCCAATCCTTTCAACCGATAGTGCCAGTATACGAATCCTAATGATGCCGCAGTATCTTGACCTAGTAGATAGTGTCGGAAGTTCCATGCGGCTTTTCGCGGATGATACTGTAGTATACAGAGAAGTTGCAGCATTAGAAAATTGCAGCGAAATGCAGGAAGATCTGCAGCGGACAGGCACTTGGTGCAGGGAGTGACAACTGACCCTTAACATAGACAAATGTAATGTATTGCGAATACATAGAAAGAAGGATCCTTTATTGTATGATTATATGATAGCGGAACAAACAGTGGTAGCAGTTACTTCTGTAAAATATCTGGGAGTATGCATGCGGAACGATTTGAAGTGGAATGATCATATAAAATTAATTGTTGGTAAGGCGGGTACCAGGTTGAGATTTATTGGGAGAGTCCTTAGAAAATGTAGTCCATCAACAAAAGAGGTGGCTTACAAAACACTCGTTCGACCTATACTTGAGAATTGCTCATCAATGTGGGATCCGTACCAGATCGGTTTGACGGAGGAGATATAGAAGATCCAAGGGAGAGCGGCGCGTTTCGTCACAGGGTTATTTGGTAAGCGTGGTAGCGTTACGGAGATGTTTAGCAAACGCAAGTGGCAGACTCTGCAAGAGAGGCGCTCTGCATCGCGGTGTAGCTTGCTCGCCAGGTTTCAAGAGGGTGCGTTTCTGGATGAGGTATCGAATATATTGCTTCCCCCTACTTATATCTCCCGAGGAGATCACGAATGTAAAATTAGAGAGATCCGAGCGCGCACGGAGGCTTTCAGACAGTCGTTCTTCCCGCGAACCATACGCGACTGGAACAGAAAAGGGAGGTAATGACAGTGGCACGTAAAGTGCCCTCCGCCACACACCGTTGGGTGGCTTGCGGAGTAGAAATGTAGATGTAGATCTTAACCCAAGCAGCTCCTCATTTGGCCTCACGAGGCTAAGTGACCTCGTTACACATCTTCATGTTCTACTAAAAAACCTAAGGGCAATCCGGAAAGTGAACATAGACAATTCCGCATCGAAGGCGCGACGCTAACCATGGGACTACGGAGGCGACCCATGAAGAAGAAGAAGAAGAAGAAGAAGAAAAAAATGCGCAGTGATGTATACAGACACGCCTTTTCATTGGGGTGGTGTAGGGAATAGTTGGGTTAGGAAGGAAAGGGCAGCATGCTCGGCGGCGTAGTGATGCAGGCAGAGGGTCGCCAGCCAGAGACGGTCGTGCCTAAGTGTCTAGCTGCCGGGGGAGGCGCGCAGACACGAAAAACAGTTTAGCGCGCGCCCCGGCGCTCCCGGTTGATCCCACGGGATCATCCCGAGGCTCATCCGCGGCCGCTGCCGTAACAGCGCCGCAGGCACGGCTGGGGCACGTCCCAGCTACCGCTGCGAGGGCGACGCGTAACGCGCAGCGCGTACCTCGCTCCTGGGAGACAAAGGCCCCTAAACGGCGCTGCTGTTCTACCACTCTGCCAGCAGAACTGCGCAGCCACTGAATCAGTCTACCGAACAGCTAACTGTGGGAACACCACGTTGAAGTACTGAAAGGTGGCTACACTGAGTCACAGCGCCAGAGATTGCGCCAGATATTATTATTCGCCGCCTCCACTGACAGTAGTAGTTCAGAGGTTGTCGAGAGCAGTACTTGAGAGCATATCGTGTGCAGCTGTTGTTCTATTGGGCGAGACAGTAGATGCCGTTCCGTTGGTGTAATGTATAGATGGAAGATGTTGCAATGATCACAGTCTATTTTTCGTCAATATATATGGAGGTAAAAAAAAATTTTTATTTCACATTTCCTTAATGACAATAAGTCTTGGTCACAGGCTCAGTCAACAAATCATCCGGCTCGTGTTCATGTATTAGACTCGTAATTCTGATTTCTATGTGCAATTATAGTATTTCTGGTTTTTCGATTAGTTCATTGTGAATGGTGTTTAACATATCTTGTCGTATTGAGGAAGAACCGTGCCAGATACATGTACGTTGAATCACACTACCACACACAGAACAGTTGCACTTGTGCTTTGTTGTTTCCTAGCTTTTATAGTTGCAGGGGACTTAATTAATCAACTGTGTTAACGTAAATTTCCTTTCATTCTTTATTGTTGTTTTATGCAGTCATATTGCGTACTAATACTAGTCTGGACCAACCGGTTACGAGACTTCGTAACCGGATACACAGCTACTGAAATTATTTTTATTTTATAATTAAGCCCCCATGCAGTACATATCGGCACTCATCCCCTGTCCGCCAGCGTGAGAGATCCGGGTACCTACGACACCGACGAACATACTCAGTTCTTGAACTTGTAGCGCTTAGACATAGCCATGCAACAGAATCCTAAGGGAGGAAGATTACTGTCTAACTTCCTGTCGACAACGAGGTCATTGGAGACGGAGCAGAAGCTCAGATCAGAAAAGGAAATCGGCCACGCCTTTAAGCGATTTAGGAACACTTTCTTTTTCACTAGCTCCTTGTTTTTTATGACCCACCGTCTAATTTCTTATGGTGGGTCGTATGTTGTCACTTAGCCGTTTTTTTTTTTTTTTTTTTTTTTAAGAACACCATGAGAAAGGTGTAACTTTCACTGGCCAGATGATGATATGAACCGTCGCCCTCTCGAAAGAGAGTCTAGTGTTTTAACCGCTGAGCCACCTAGCCAGGTCAAAAGAATCTGAGTTTCATCTATTCCTGATGCAACAATACACATGAGTCAACATTTCGAGGAAATGTGCTACTATTTCCGCAATAATAATTACATTCCGGGTGAAATTGTGAGAACTGGGATCCACCCATTATCCAAATAACAATTATTTATAAATCTTCATATATCCATAATTGAAACGGACGACTTGGGACGTCAGCTAGTATAATATATGTTACAAAAATGACGAAATTCCTCCAGCTGTATTAAGGTGTTGGTTTTATTGGCAACTAGTTTCGATGTTGTTACATTATCATCTTCAGGCCCATACCTTTTGACAGCAACCGTATGTGCCTAACACTTGTAATCAGTGGTGAGACAGGCGTGTTCCATGCGGAAGGCAGGTAGTAACTCATACCAGCCTTCCGCATGGAACACGCCTATCTCACCACTGACTACAAGTGTTAGACACATACGGTTGCTGTCAAAAAGTATGGGCCTGAAGATAATGTAACAACATCGAAACTAGTTGCCAATAAACTATAGCTGGAGGAATTTCGTCATTTTTTAACATATATTATTTATAAATGTCGATACATGTTTCCCCAACTTTGGGCCATCGGGAGTGGGTGCTTTTATTCAGTGCTCTAAAATGCGAACTTAGTATCCCACGAATATAATATTAGTGATTCACAATTGGAATCTGTAAACGCATGCAAGTATTGGATGTAACGCTTAGTAGGGGCATTAAGTGCGATGACCACATAAGCTCATTCGTGGGTAAAGCGGGTAGTATAGACTTAGGTTTATCTGCACAGTACTGAGAAAATGCAATCAGTCTAGAAAGCACGTTGCTAATAAATCACTCGTGCGACCCGTCCTAGAATATTGCTCAGGTATGTGGGACCTGTGCCAAAGAGGACTACCAGGGGATATCGAAAGTATACACAGAAGAGCAGCACATATCGTGACACATCTGCTTCACCCACGGCAAAGTGTCACTGTGATGTTGAAAGAACTGAACAGGCACATTCCTTAAGATAGCTATAAACTATCCCGAGAAAGTCTACTGTGAAGATCCGGCTTGAAACTGTTACTAGGAATATAGTGCAACTCCCTACATATTGCTCCCAGAGGGATCGCGAGGATAACATCACATTAATTACACCACGCACAGAGGCATTTAAACAATCGTTTTTCCTGCGCTTCGCACGTGAATGGAACGCGAAAAAACCATAAGTTCTAGCACAGTGGGACGCACCCTCTTCCACGCACGTCTCAGTGGTTCGCAGAGTGTAGGTATACATGATTTAAATGCCAATTATTCCAACTAAATTAGTCCCTAAAACGGTACAAGAAAGTCGTCGAAGTGGCGTCCAATCAAAAGACTTCCACCAGGCCATGACGCCACGTGAAGTAACAATAATAATAACAATTATTATTATTGTTATAGTAGTTAAAACATTACAGAACTGAATGAAGTACCCACTGATGACGGACAGAGTTAGTAAGGCATGTTTTGAGTATTTATGAACAACAGTTTTACGCATGAAAGGCGAATCTGACATTCCATAATTTAGCCTGGAAATAGGGCTGTTGCTACGGCTTCAAAACAGAGATGATTATTCCGGACAAAAGCGTGCGCCACTGGGGATACCCGCAAAGTAACTACTGAACGGTCGAAATTACAAAGACAGAGACAATATTAAGTTTTTCGCGTATTTCTTTAACATGCGATAGATAATAATTATTATCGGCATTTTAGTTCACTATTACTACCCACTGGGGAACGAGTAGCACAATACTGGCTTCAGTACGTTGTGTTCTGGGGAGTGTAGACGCATCAACATCTGAAAAGGAATTCTTCCACGTTTTTCCACACGCGCTACACATGTATCCAGTTTCCATCGTACCACCCGTTGCCTTATATCTGTGTCATTCCTGTGTCATTTGCAGTAAACCAGGTGACTTTCGCTATTAGCTACCCGTGTCACTAAACAGCTTGATCACATACAATGGAACTCTTAATACACTGAGAATTATAGCACATGAACGTGACTGGACACTATGGAGAATCAGCGTACATTTGATAAGTGAAGTAGGCCTTTATGACTAACCCTAAATGGTATACAATATGTAACAACAATTTGTAACACGCCTTGAGTTCATTTCCCAATGTTGTGAAACGTTCCGTAAAAAATTTCACAAAATCTGTTTTATTAACTAGGCCATGACAAAAAGTTGTAGCTTACGTAACATATCAAGTACATGATGCATTACTATATGGTGATGATTGGCCCACAAGTCTTTACTCAATCCAATGTAAACTACGAGTTCCTACTTTATCAGACGATAATTTACGCCAGATCTGCAAGCACGCAAGTTGGGTGTTGCTACAGTCGTGCTTATTTCCTAGAAATAGCCTTTCAGCTATTTATTCCATAGTCTGGGGTGAAATGACTAGCGTCGACAAGGATAGTGTTACTAAACAAAGACTATCATAAATAAAAAGTACTAAAATGTGGCTCTACTACTGTTTAATTCTTTCTGCTCAAAATCTTTTCTCTTAAGTCCGAAGGAATTTGCCACAACGAGATATTTTAACAAGTGTTACATTAAAAAAAATCGCATTTACCCTTAAATTATCCATTTTTGCCGAGTGTACCTAGCAAACTGCGATTCAAATACAGATGGATTAAAGTACCACCACCTCATAACAAGTTAACGCGAATCATCTGCGATGGTTAGTAGAAACATTTTTGATATGCGAGAACTAGTTAAATGGTCTCAAGATGATGTAGCTCGGGATTGCTATGAGAGAATACGCACTTAGTAACATATGATTTTGTAATGCTTAGTTTTATTACATTTCAGCGTCCGAGTACTTGGAATGACACAGAAGGGCGAACAAAATTTCTTTTTGTAAATAAATCAGTAGCAACGGAACAAAACACATTTTGTTTGCTTTTCACACCAAAAAAATTTTAACAGTCCTACCACGAAGCGACATAAGAACCGACGAAAACGAGCTATAGTCATAGCAGCGACAAGCGGGCCGTTGAAATTTATCTTAACAATAACACAACAGCACGTTTTCAGAATCACATTTGATTGGGTTTTTTCATCTCTGAGGAGATATAAGTACACTGTTAGTTCACCGGATAACTGTGCTCAGAGAGGGTAAAACGGTCACAGAAAAGGAAACGGACACCTTTTTATATTAACAAGAATTAAGATTCCGCTTGTTTCACAGCACCATTGTCTGTGCGAAACCAAGAATTACCACCAAGTAGCATGGAAATAAATTATAGATGTAACCCGAAAATAGTTCCTATAACATCCTCTTTAGTGAGAGATACATATTTTTTCTCGCGTCATCCGCTACTATACAGAGATACAAGATGTTCCCAGGACAACAGTCTCGCTAAATCATTAAACACATTTTGAAAAATTTACGTCTGTATACGTTAACCTTCCAAGTAACGAGATTTTCCTTAATGTAACCTATACCAAATGAAATTAATAAAAAACGCTACTTCAAAGAGTCGTCAGATTATTTCTGATTAGTACCTTTACCACGCTACAAATATGCCTAAATGTGTACTGAATCCTAAGTAACCTACCGCTCGTTAGAAAGTGTAAAATTATCCCCACAAACAAGATACTCGAGAGAAAAGATTAAGTAGTCAGATCTTTGCACCTTCAAAGCGTTTCCACCTATTTCCAAGACTACTGATACTTGCAAGACATCGTTTACGGCTCTTAAAATTTCAACTAGCAGGCTCCTTGCACACGCTCTCTTGTGTGTCGCGTAGTGCTTCAGAGGCGGACACATCAGAAGAGTTGCAATGTTTTACTGGCAGACATGTAGTTACACTTCACACCCGAACCGTCTTTAACGTAGAAGATATACTGCTCTTCAGACGCCATCACGAAAACTAATAACTATTTTGCGTAGTACCGGGATGTCAATTTGTGGAGCTCGGCAGCGTTGCCGCAACATTTTTTTAGCCTCACCCTACCTGCAAATCATAGCCGTCGGATGACGGAAAAATGTCGCATGAAAAAGAGCTTTATTAACTACACCACACAAAATTCTCAACACTATCGTAGTATTACATTAGAATTGCACAGTACATACGCAAAATAAACAAAGACCTCACCGTGTTTTGTGAATTGTCACGAGGAGATACCCCTGAGCAATTGACGCCGTTCTAGTAACGAGAATGCCACTTTGGTATTCATCCTTACGGAACCTACCGTTTTCCCTATAATTATTAGTAGTTCGATGATATTGATGCGTTTCACTTAGGGCTCTATATAAGTAGCTCGGCGTGGGGTAACGATATGATAAAGAAGTTGCCTTATGAAGGAAGTACTACCTAGGATGATTCAGGAAATTTCACAACGAACTTACAGTAGACAGGTCCGCTTAGGCGCTGTTACATTTTCTCGATGATGAGTCTGCCTCTGTCATTCGCTCCTTTTCTGCCACGACATTCGCCCGAATATTGCCTTTGATGCTAGATGCTGAAAACACAAACACTACTGTATTCCTTCACTCATTAGTTAGATATTGCGCGAAATTATTAATGTAACCAGCATGTAGCGTTGTATTATTCGTCGAACTGACAAATCTATATGGTTCCCACATATTTTGTAAAGTATTGTTGCATAATTTACAGACGAAGCCTTAACACATATTTCAAATAGCAATATAGCACTCTTCACGAGATTGCTTATTAAGAAGGAAGGAAGTGCAGTTGAAATGTTAGACACAAAACCATAAAGGCTACGTGAAAGGTGGTGGTGATGTCACATACCAGTAGGGTAGAAAAAAGTGCTTTCTTGCGATGTCATAGGTGTACTGGCAAAAAAAAAAAAAAAAAAAAAAAAAAAAAAAAAAAAAAAAAAAAAAAAAAAAAAAAAAATGCGCATGGATACACGACGCAGCGTTTATACGAAAGGGACTACATTGCAGAGAAGATCAAGCGCTGAAGATAAGGCGCTGTAAAACGTGTGAATAAAATTACTTTGGGCGAAATCATTTAAAACGTAAATGAAGTGAGGAATACTACAAATTACTGAAGTGGACAATGAGAAGAATACGTACGTCCACATTAGCTGGAGATGCCTGGTTTGCAGACTAATCCAATAAAGTCACTTCGTATTGTTACCCTTAATGGTCTATTGCCCAGCACCGAAATGAAATTGACTGTGAGGAAATTACTGAATGGAAACAGGCAGCGCACAATAGCACATATTAAAGCTGTTTCCGCACTGAACATGCAAAACAAACCTAATCCTCGATGTTGACTTTACGACCAGAAGATAATGACCCACTCGTTCCTCAATTACAGTAAAGACTTATCAACTCCAAATCTGGGATACGGTGCCATTCACGATAAGAAATTAGTTCTCTGTAAATTACAATGCCACAGAAAGAATGATTCTTTAATTAAATTAGAAGACTGTGAAGGAAATTCACCCTACGTTAAAATTTGAGATGGCTAGGAAAATTGTTGTAAGAACATCAGTTTCTGAAAAAATTGACAGACGCAAGTTTAGCAACTTGTGCCAAATTTTGCTCACAAACTGTACCTAACAAACCTGCTTAAACCTTTAATTCCTTGGCAATAATATTACGTTTAGGCAAGTAAACCTAGCGTAAACGTGCGCAAGTGTCAAACAAATAGCCTCGAACGTAAGCTTTCGTAGACTCCAATGGAACTATATTTCGATCCACGAAGAATAACCTATTAGCTCATCGATCAAACGCATAAATCTTCCCCGTATAGTTAGTTAGGCGTAAACAGCAAGGAACTAAGGCGTACGCGAAGGGGAAAAAAAGTCATCTTACTTTCCATTAGAGACTAATCAAGATACAAACATGCCTCACCTTAACTATTCACGGAGAAAGTGACTTCACCACTGTGTCATTTAAACTGTCAGTGGTTGTAGCTACTAGTTACTGATATTTATATCACTCGCCTCGCTTATAAAGTTATTCTTCATCAAATCTAATTAAAAATAAATGTACGGTCCCAGTATAATTAAGTGCTTATGTAAGCCCTCATTTAGTATTATACTATAAACAAAAACTAAAAAAAGGCAAACTTGACGAGTGTTGGAAACATTATTGACAGGAATGTGAAAGCTGCTCGTCTACTAACGAATTGCTAACGTCCCCGGAACTAAAGACCAGAAAAAATTGTTTATTTTAATTCTCCAACAGTCAAAATAAACATAGATCGACGTGTTCACAACAACGACGGTATTTTCCCAAATTCATTAATGGCCACCGTAACGAAACTCAACGGCGAGTGCTCTACAATAAGAAACGTGCGAAGCCACGGGAAAGATTTTCTGGACGAATAATTAAGGCACAATTTGTACATCGACGGTAATTTATTCAACGACTTATTGAACAGAAAGCACAAATCATATCGTTGTTACGAAAAGAACAGTAATACTGCTTAACATAGCGAACTTCTAAATTTTGAGAAAATAATCCTACGCCTGCGACAAGCCATCAATTACAAAATTTAATTTGCAGACGAATTGCAGTCTAGACGCCGCTAAAAACTCTCACCTCCATTTGATACCTATTGCTTATATGAACAAGAAAGTTTGTATCTAAGCGCAATGTACTTCCTCGGAGATATCTGGCAGTGGTAGTGCTGCCTGTATATTCCACAAGAAACCTACGTCTGTTCTGTACCGCTAGTCATGCGTTTCAGCTGCCAGTGCTACCGGTATCATCACGGTAAATTTAGAAGAATATAGAAATCTATTTGAACTTGCCCTCTGACAGACTCAGCATGGATGCCAGGAAGTGTAGGCTATCCACAAGTACTTTCTAGTGATTAACAACAATGGAAAAATAGGAAAGGCTAGTAAATATTGAGCGCCTCATTTGAAAGAGGCAATGCGAATGAAACTATATCTAGAACATCTACAACGAAAGGGCACTGACTTCAGAAAATCAACATGAAATGAAGAAACAGCAAACGTAATTCAGCTTAACGTTCTTCCTGATTGTAGGTCATGAAATAATGGAGAAAACGATATCCCAACGTTTGTACCACTAATGGAAGTCGACGTCCTCAGAGTCACAATAAGACGCAGTCTACAAACGAAAGGAATTTTGTGGAGAAACGAAAGCCTACCGACATACAACGGAACCACTGATATTTTCAATACAGCGCACGTATCCAAATCGTTAAACACCACGAATTATATTCAATACTCTCTGACAATGGGTGCTTTATAAACCAGTTCTCTGCTAAATACAGAGGACTTAGAAATTGTAAAAGATGTGGTTACTGACTATAAAACGGATTTCCAAAATCTCAATGTTAATACGTGTAAAGATCCGCTGATACTGCATTACCTGAGGAACTTCCTGGTCAGCCATTGCCAGGTTTCAATCAGCGAAAAGGTAAATCGGAGGAAAGAAGCAGATGTAGAAAAAATTATCACAGAAAGAATCCTACAGGCGTATGAAACACATTATCCTGTGGAGGCAACATGACAGACCTGTTTACACTTAACATGTAGCTTTGTTTACTTTCACCTCTCTCGTATGGAAGATCAAATATGGCACAATAAGGGCAACGGCATCGTATAGAGAATCTTTATAATTTTTGGCATTAGGCACCACACAAAGACTAGACGCTCAATCATGACAAAGTCATCTGAAGCGGTCGTACAAAATCACAAATCTCACATCAAGATTAGGCACTTCAGGCGAACATTGATGTACACCTAAGAACGTATGCCTTAAGCGAGTACCAACAGTGTCAAAGACAGTTGACAAAGCACTTCCCTTCCTACCTGACGAATTTATCGAAGGAGGGTGTGCGAGGTAAATAAACAAATGAGGAAAAACTACAACTACACACGACACAAAAGACCTCTGAATCACGGGGTAACATATTACGTGCACGAAATTTAAGGACAGAAGGAACAGTCTACAAATAGACTGGATGGCTTTCAGAAAGAAGACGCCCAATAGCCAATCGTAAAACGAAGCACTTGATCTCTGGAGACGCCCAATTGTAGTGAACTGGGTATCGACGGAAAATCGACATTTGCCACTGACATACGCACCATCTGTACGCAGGAAAAAGACATCTCTCAGCGTTGAACACAGGATCCACATAACAATATTTTTCTGACTTTGATTATGTATTTTGCCGTCATATTTGTTTACAAAACAGTCCAAGGATGTACTGCCGGTTCTCGGTGTTACTTGCCGGAATATTGTGACCGCTGCAGCACTCCCCTGGATCGATCTATCAACACACTGTGAGAAGGTAAGGAAAACCACATCACGTACTTCTAAGGGAAGATTATGTTGACAAGCTTGTCTGCCGAAATATTGTACCCGTTGGAGACTGATAATCAGGTGTACACCCATTGGTTTTTTCCCCATTTTTGTGGTCCTGAGGTGTTCTTGCACACCCCTGTCCTGCCATTTCGTCACGCAGCGCCTGCCGAGGCACAGATACTGGAGAGAAAGTGGCGGTACTCACTCTGCGGCTGCTCAGCCATGTCGAGCTGCTCCGCCTTCACCGGCGAGATCTTGATCGCGCGCGGGGGCGCCAGGTTTACGACGACGGCGGGGCTGGGACTGCAAGCTCCGCCGCACGCGCGCCCCCAGCACCAGCCGCCGCAGTTGGCCGACGCCGCGGCCGCCGTCACGCGCTCCACCGCTGCCACAGCCGGGGTCTGCCGCCCAGGAGTCGAAACGAAGCGCCCTTCCGCGAGCTCGCTCGGGCACGTCCGTCTGCCACAACGCACCGGGCCACACTGGCGGCGAGCGCCGCGCTAGGGCGCCGCCGCTCCCCCACCACCGACGGCGCGCGCCCGCGCATGCGCACAGCAGCGCGGCGCCGCCCACCGCGCTCCGCCGTTGGGTCCCCGTGCGCCGGACGCTCCGCCCCCACAGAGCAGCCGCTGCGGCACCGCCGCGAAAATGGCTGCTCAGTAGGTGACGGGAGCATCGATCTACGCACCGTGACGCCGCCTCGAGCCGGTCTCAATCCCGTTTCGTCCCCTTACAAATTAAATACATTTTCGTGGTTTGCACAAATGCTTGTACTTTTAATTTTGCAGAATTCCCAGACGAAGTGAGTCCAGTGCACAACAACGCTTCCCTCCGTTCCTTCTGTCAGGGCGGGTTGCCCAGAGCTTGTGCACGGCAGTTTGTTACCCCTATTGTATTGCCCGCTATTCGTGTTTAAGGACTGAGGGCGACTTCGTTTGGTTTGTAATGGTACCTCGGGAGCTAATTTTATTTTTAGGACAAAGGTGTTCTGTTTCTGGGTGGCTCTACTGTCTATTTAGTTGAGCCACTACTGAACAATACAACGCTTCTGCAACTGCTCTGAGAGAGTTTGATGTCGTCAGTTGTTCCTGAGGAAAAGTCGCGTCTTAGAACTGGAAAAAGAATTAAGATGGCAGGCACAACGTTTCTATTTACAGCACTAAGGGGAGGAGGCGAGGAGTGGAGTAGGTACAAAAACGGACGTTTCTTCCTCCTGTAATCTGGAGTACCGGTACGCACACTCTAGCCATGAAAAGTTCTCACGCATTTTTGCCTTCGTGCTGTTTTCGCGAATAGGCCCTACACGAAGAAGGAAACAATACATTGGTTGACTGTTCTGGGAATAAATGCTCTCTGAAATTTAAAAGTAAATTATATCGTACTGCACAACCCCTCTCTTGTACCGCTGGGATCGAGTGAGTATCTGCGTTTCGCTTTCATGCTTCGTAAATGAACCTGTAACGAAATGCGGAGCTTTTCTTTGGCTCTTTTCTACTTCTTGCTCTATTTACTTTGCGAGTAGACTACACTTCCTGAGGACTCTTCCAAAGATTCTCAGCTTGGCATCCGTCTTACCTGCTATTAAAGTTCCACAGGCCTTCCACTATAAATCGCTTCGTGCGCATACTCATAGATATTTTATGGATGTGGCTGCCTACAATTCCTGTTCTGCAATTGTATAATCATACAACTACCGTTTTTTCGGCCGTTTTTGTGCAATATCTTACATTTGTTTATGTTGCTGGTCAACTGCCGGTTCTTGCACCACGCGCCGAACCTGTGAAGATCTTCGTGCTTCCCTCTACAATTTTTAGCATATTCAGCATTGCCATGTGCGATGGAAAATATTGTGGAGTTAATAAGCGCTGTGTAACTTTCGTTTGTTTGGAGTGGCTTTGGTTTCAGCGCCATCGTGCAATCGAATTGGATATGAGCATTCACAGATCAGAGCTAAAATGGTTCAAGTGGCTCTGAGCACTATGGGACTTAACATCTGAGGTAATCAGTCCACTAGAACTTAGAACTACTTAAACGTAACTAACCTAAGGACATCACACACATCGATGCCCGAGGCAGAATTCGAACCTGCGACCGCAGCGGTCGCGCGGTTCCGGACTGAAGCTCGTAGAACCGCTCGGCCACATCGGCCGGCGAACAGAGCTGAAATTTAGTCCATAATCCTTTCTCTGTTATGAAAGATTTAAAGAACAAAACACTGCAACAGTTACGTTTTTCACACATACCACGTCGATATTCAGGAATTTATTCCCATTTCCAAGTGCAACTATTTAAATTGGTGTTGCGCGTGACCCCTGTCTGCATGTGTTTGTTGATCTGCTTCTCTTGCCCTGCAGCGTTCTTTTATGATTTTAAGATAAGGTGTTGTGCTCCTTCATTGCACAGGAATTCACACACACACACACACACACACACACACACACACACACACACACACACGCACACACACACAGAGAGAGAGAGAGAGAGAGAGAGAGAGAGAGAGAGAGAGAGAGAGAGAGCATTACCCACACTGTTTGTTTACGTAAAAAATAATAATTTACGTAAATAATAATTCTTTTGGAATTTGCGTCCTCCTCTGTGGACACCGTGCACCCAATCAGTTCCGTTCTTTCGTCGAAGTTTAGACCTGCGTACCGGGTGGTTATAATTACCTATAGTGCAGGTACTGACAGAGGTCCGATGTGGGGTTTAATGTACGGCAGAGTAATTTGATAGACATTCTAATACGTTAACGCAGAATAGATTTACGCTGAAGAAAAAGTTAGTTCCAATTTTGGCCGCCAGCAGCAAATCCGGCGCTGTGAATGCAAGAAAGACGTATAGAAATGTTTCCATATGTAATGGATTAGGAACTGGACGTGGTCAGAAAAAGGTGAAAAGTGAGATAGGCATAATGGTAATTTCATTATAAACTGCCGCTTTCACAGCTTGTTCAGCATGAGACCCAGAGACGTCGACGAGATGCTGTATAGCGCCAGATTTCCTTCTGGTGGCCAAAGTTGGAGTTAATTTTTTCCAGCGTAAATCAGTTCCGCATTAACGCGTTAGTATATCTACCATGTTTCGCTACCATATGATAATTACGGCCCGTAGTAGGCATCCGTGATTATCTGCACTTTAATTGTAACCACCAGTTACTGCAGTTCGCGGCAGTTGGTACTTCTTTCGTCGATGATATGCTGAAAAATTGGAAGAAAGACGTCTACTATCCTACGAAAGCCTGCTTACAAAGTTTCTAGAGCCAGCGTTAAATGAAGAATTTAGGAATATTGGCTACTACAACCCCTTATGTAGGCCTGTCGCTCCCGTACTGATCGCAAAGACAAGACTGGACTAATTATGGCACCCCAAGAGGCATTTAAGCAATCACTCTTCCCGCTCTCCATATACTAATGGAACGGGAAGAAGCCGTAATAAGTGCTACAGTGGAAAGTACCCTCTGCCATGCACTTCACAGCGGTCTGGAGAGTGTAGATGTGGATGTGTAGTATTAGTTCTCTGGGCCCCGATTGTTTCTATTTTGAAACATATTTATATGCCATCGTCCACGTGTTCTTCGTTCTCTGGATTTCGCCTTGCGTTTTGTTGATATGTTGATTTCATCTTCTAGTATCTTTCAGTCCAAGACTTCCTTTCTAAAGACGTCTCTGAGCGGGAATGTTTTCCGCTGCCCTCTTCATCTTTGAAACTTCATTTAATTTTTTGCGCCACCCACATTTAGAAAGGCAGGCAATGTCAATAAGAAGGCGATCATTATTGAGCATTTATTGATCTGTTATGTTCAAAGTAGTCGTTATCGGTTTCGTTCGTAGTCATCATCAGATCTGTTTCCTCCACTGTACGATACAGTTATATGTTGTCACATCACTTTCTCGTACTCTTCGTTGGAAAAGACGTATAGCAACATGTATAAAATATTATGTGACAAAATACGTTTTTACCGTATGGGGTAGCAAAATATATAATGATGACTGCAGCTGCAAAATATTGTGGAAAAAGTCATATTGATTGTTGATCTACACGCTGTAACAAAAACCTATGGCCGAACTTTCACCAAACATTCCTCACACACCGAAGACGTGTTGTATATACTCATACATGGGTCTGAAAACGCTTTACTTCCATGTTAGAGCTCGCTTTCTGCTTCTCTTTATAATCACATCAATCAAGGGAAACACGCAGAAACAGAATGTACTAGCATTACACGAAACGCTACCTGAAATGTTCAAATGCTTGTGTATGGAACTCCGGTACAAGATGTGCAAAGTCTTTGTGGTGGTATTGTGGAAGGCTGTGAAAAATAGGCTGTTCTCCAGGGATGCATGAGTGCATCAGGAATACAATGCGGATCGATCCATTTATCCTCGTTAAGTGAGAGCGTTTTAAACATTTCATGTAGAAAAGTGTTTCATATTATATTGATAAGTTCTTTTCCCGTGTGTTTCCCATAATTAATGTGTAAAAGTTGTCTGGGAACTGAGCTCTAACATGAAAGTAAAGCGTTTCCGGGCCTTTGTCCGTGTAACATCTTTCCTCCCTCTACTTGTGAGGAATGTTTACTGAAAGTCTGGCCATACCTTTTTTGTTACACCCAGTATTTTAATGAAAGTCCGTTTATGATCGCCTTTGAGCTCCAAAATTTCAGTACCGATCATTTTTCCCAGTTTGGAGCATAATTCTTCTTTCAGTTATTCTTCTCACTTCATTTCTGCACTTGATTATTCTTCTCTACTTTCCATTTTTTTTTCTTTTACACGTCGCAGGATCTTTCATCATAACCCCTAACCTTCCTCTTTTCTCTTTCCGAAGTCTGGTACCTTCGGCTAAGTTTCTGACTATAACACACGTTGTTTTAATCTTGGACTGACCATTCATGAAGTTGGTCTTTCACGTTGTTTCTCCTGCTGGAACACTGAGTCTTGTTTGATCTCTTTGTCTGCAGAGTTCTTTAATCTGTTTGTCAGTTTCTTTAACTTACGGTACCGAGTACACAGGGTCATCCGCAAGGAGCTTGTGCATGCACGCTAACTTCGATTCCTCTCTGACTTCTCTTTTGGTGTTTTCTGCATTCTCCTAGAATGAACACTAAGTCGCTCAAATCAACTTCAGAGCTGATGCTTTATCAAAGATCAAAATATTGTGCCGGATCGGGACTCGAATTCGAAACCTCACCTTTTGCGGCAAATACTCTGCCAGAACCTCTCTGCTATTTCCCAGACTGTGAGGGTGGGCCCTGGGTCGTGGCTGGATAGCTCAGCCGGTAAGAGCATCACCCACAAAGGCAAGGTTCCGGGCTCGAGTCTCCGTCCGGCACAAAGGTTTTAATCTGCCGGCAAGTTTAAAATTAGTGTAAATTTGCTGCAGAGCCAAAAAAGTCATTCTAGAACTTTCTTCGTTACCTACAGTATTTTACGCACAGCAGAAGTTTCAGACAAGGCAAAAATGAGACAAAATCATTAGTAATAGTAGATAAGTGTAGAAAAAGCTTTCTATGTGCACTATGACTGTACAAGCAGTCAAAGACAGTTTGCCACGGATAGCATTTGTGGAAAAGCCAAATGAATCACATACTAGTGAGAAAGTAATGGACTTCTGTAGGTTTCACGAATGGTCCTGTACTATCAATAATTCAGTTACCTTAATGGTGTTCGCTAGCTGTTGCATTGCGGAGTGCTGAAGTTCCAGTATTACTGGACACGTATTTTTTTGCATTACTTATGCCCTTATTTTCGTCTCGAGTTAGCCGTACTGCCATTAGATCCAGGACTCCTTGTAATGTCAGTATAAGGTTTAATTTTCGTCGGCAGTATACTGAGTGGTTCAAGTAAGAGGGAAGAGGGGCAACATCCGTACGAGATCTGTTAAAAAAATCCGGAATTTTGTCCATAAAATTTTTCTACGTTTACCTTTTGTTTATGGTGCATGGTCTCCTTCGAAATACTCTCCGCCACAATGGATACACCGTTCCCAACGCCGTTTCCACTTGGATCGCCTTTCCCTAGGTTGCGGGAAGCGCCGTCTGCGAATTTTCTTTTATCTCGCCTATCGTTGCAAATTTTCGTCTTTTCAAGGGGGGTTTTCACTTTTGGAAATAAAACATGTATGCAGGGTCAGGTTTGGAGAGTATGGAGGATGAGGCAGCGGAATGATTTAGTTTTTTGTGACGCATGACTCATGAGCAGCGGGACGAACTTGGCGGCAACAAGATGCATTCCAAGACCCTGTGTGAGAATTTCATGACATTATGCAACTGAAACGTTACATTCTTCTGCAATCTCTCGGACAGTCAGTCTTCGACGGGCACGCACAGTTTCCTTGACCTTCCTGACATGAACAACGTCGGTAGACGTCGAAGGGCGTCCTGAACGAGGATCATCTTTAACTTCTGTTCGTCCATTGTTAAACAGTGTGAACCATTCGTAACACTGAGTACGGCTTAAGCACTCATCACCGTAGGCTTTCTGCATCATTTGAAGTGTCTGTGTAAACGTTTTCTTGAGTTTCACGGTCGGCCGTTGTGGCCGAGCGGTTCTAGGCTCATCAGTCTGGAACCTCGGGCATGGATGTGTATGATGTCCTTAGGTTAGTTAGGTTTAAGTAGTTCTAAGTTCTAGGGGACTGATGACCTCAGATGTTAAGTCCCATAGTGCTCAGAGCCATTTGAACCATTTGAGTTTCATGCAAAATGTAATGTACACGCGTTGCTCCTTTAACTCTGCCATCTCGAAATTTGCGAACTGTGCGATACAACATTGTACTCAGTACAGCACTGAACGATGACTAACAAATATACAACAATGAAACTTCCGGCAGTTACACATCAAACATGGATGTGTGCTGGCACGCCAACCGCATTTTGCTCCAACACACCATTCACGCGAAATTACGAATGTTCGGAAATATTTTGAACAGAACCTTATCTCTATATTAAGTACACGTCACATCAAATCGCAGCCATGAACACAAAGTTGGCCGAGGGGCTTCAAAAAGGTACGTTAACCATTATTATGGAAGTCCAAGAAAAAAAAAAAGGAATTTGTAGTAAATTCGTATGGGACCAAACTGCTGAAGTCATCGGTCCCTAGGCTTACACACTACTTAATCTTAGGCTAACTTACGCTAAGGGCAACACACACGCCATGCCCGATGGAGGATTTGAACCTCCGATACTGCACTTCAGAGTGACATACATAGATTCATGCCACTGTTCTTCAGCACACGCACACAGTCTCTGTAAACAACAGTATGAACGCTCTGCCAATCCTTCAGTTCCCCGACGAGAGGAATCCGCTGTTTTGTCATGGAGCTTTTCGAGACCTGCTGTGTGGACATCCTCTTCGCTGGAAAATCTGCGTTTGCTACGAATCAGTTCCGTAGTTGCCTGGACATTGTAGTCTATGGTCCACGTCGGTGGCCTTCAATCTCGATCAGCATCGTCCGTACCTGTGCGGCCTTGGTCAAACTGTTCACACCATTTCACTACGCCTGGAGGCGACATTGTGTTTGGTCCACATTCCGCCACAATTTCACCGTGAACATGTGTGTAATTTACACGTTCCGCCCACAAGAATCGCACTGCTCCTTTACTTCAACTGTGGAGCTGTTTCCAGTTGCCGCGCCTTTTCACAGCCACGTCTGTTGTCCATGCCACAGCAGAACTGTGTTGCACTAAACCATGAACGCGTACTCTCTCCTGACAATGCGCCTCTCTTGTTAAGCTGTGGTCTTAGCGTGGGATGACAAGTGCGACTTACTTTTTGAAGTTCCCTCGCACGTATTTGCTAGTAGAGAAAGCTGTGGAGAGTCCGTCACAGGTAGCTCCCGTGTTTTCAAAATCAGTTGTACGCTTTGTAGGCCGATAACTGAAGTAGAATGACAGACGAATAATCTGTAACATCTACAAAGCGCAAGTGAGCGTTTGGTCAAGAAAGACAAGTCCACGGAAAGAAGGGTGTTAGGCAAGGTTTAGCAGCTTGCAACCACCGTTGTTCACTTGAACAGTGAGGTAGCGATGAAGGGATTTAAAATAAATAAAAGGGGCAGAGGAGCAGATAATCAGATGATATGGAAAGTAGGATTACAAGTACAAAATGTGAATTTATTGCAATAAAATTTACATACATTGTAATACAGGTCTTGCATTATTTTTCTACATAATCACCACTTACCTCAATATATTTTGTCATCCGTGGGACGAGTTTTTTGATACCTGTGTCATAGACGTCTTCCGCCGCCTTTTTCAGTCAGTTCTTCACTTCGATTTTCACCTCGTCGTCATCGGAAGAGTGTTTTCCACGAAGGCGTTCCTTCAATATACTGAACAGATGATAGTCACCCGGTGTGAAATCGGGGCTGTGAGAGGGGTGGCTTAAAACATCCTAACTAAACGAAGTCAACAACTCTTGTGTTCCACGAGCGGTGTGCAGACACGCGTTGTCGTGAAGAAGACAGGCTCTCATAGTCAGCATCCGCGACTTTTCTTTTGTGTGGCTCTGCAAACTTTCTTCATGGTCTCACAACTTCCTGCAGCATTGAATGTTCCACCTCTTTCCCGAAAATCAACTAGCAGAACCCCTTTTCTGTCCCAGAACACTGACATCGGGATTTTCCACGCCGTTTGCTGAGTTTTGAATTTTTTGGCTAAAGGAGAATGAGTATGGAGCCTCTGCATTGACTGTCGTTTGCTCTTGGAGTATGGTGATAAGCCCAAGTTTCATTCCCTGTCACTACAGAGCTGAGAAAAGCCCCGCCTTCAGTCTCAAAACGGCCATGACATTCGCGAACGGCACTGACTGTTCATTTTGTACGTTTCGGTAAGGATCTTAGGCACCCATCGTGCACACAGCTTGCGGTAATTTGGTCGACCATTTCGTGAAATGTTTGGATAAATTGCATGCAGGTCATCAATTGGTGAACGGTGATCAGAGAGAAGATGTTCTTCAAATTTCTGCACCACATCATGAGTCACAACATACGGCCTTCCGCTTCATTCTTCATGGTGGATTTCCGTCCTTCCAAAATTGAAATTCCGTACCCATTTCGTCATATGCTGCCCTGACATTATGTCCTCTCCATAAACTGAAATAATTTCGCGATGAACCGCAACGGCGTTTTGCCCTTAGCGTTTAGGTAGCGAACTACAGCGGGCATTTCGAACTTGGTGGAAGCCGGAATGAGAACGATCATTTCTAACAGTCGCCATAACACTAATCGACGAGCTACTGATTGTTGTTAATGCTCGTTCCTTCTGCTACGCGGCAGTGGTACCAACTTCCTCCACGGACATTCCATGCTAAAGCTACATGCCTTATAACCTTAAATTTCCGAATAACCCTCGTACTTACCAGTTCTAAGGTCTACCAGTGACATGACCGTTTTGTCTTGGAGTAGATGAGAAAGACTTGAAAGACATGTTGAAAAGATGAATAAACACACTTACTACAGAGTATGGCTTAAGTATAAGTAAGGCAAAGACGAAAGTGTTGAAGAGCACTGTAAAGGAGAAAATGTATTGCGTAACAGCAAAATTTGGAAACTGGAAAGGCAGAATAGCGGAAGAATTGAATGACTTCCTATGAAGCGAGATTTCCTAGGAAGCGAGATTTTGCAAGTCGGCCGAAGGGAAAAGTATACCAGAAGAAAAAAAAAAATACGAAAATGAATCTGTCTTGAGCAAACCCAGTTTTCTTTTTTAACAGCCACTCATCATTGGGCGAAATTTCATCACCTTCAGTTGGCTCATTTTATGTTCTATCCAATAACATTTAACAATTTTGCTTGGTGGCATACAGTACTGAGAAATGCTATTTCGTTGCAGATGACAATCTGGAGCCGAATAACAGCTGTACTCTAAGTGACAAAGAACTGCACAAACATCGAAATGTGATATGTTTTGTTAATAATGGAATGAATGTAAATACCATAAACCCAAAGCTGTGTTTGGCGAAACTTCACAGAAAAGGGTATGGCTGTTAAAGAGCAAAACCCTGTTTTCTAAAGGCAGAATCCTGTTTCTGTAATTCTACACTCCTGGAAATTGAAATAAGAACAACGTGAATTCATTGTCCCAGGAAGGGGAAACTTTATTGACACATTCCTGGGGTCAGATACATCACATGATCACACTGACAGAACCACAGGCACATAGACACAGGCAACAGAGCATGCACAATGTCGGCACTAGTACAGTGTATATCCACCTTTCGCAGCAATGCAGGCTGCTATTCTCCCATGGAGACGATCGTAGAGATGCTGGATGTAGTCCTGTGGAATGGCTTGCCATGCCATTTCCACCTGGCGCCTCAGTTGGACCAGCGTTCGTGCTGGACGTGCAGACCGCGTGAGACGACGCTTCATCCAGTCCCAAACATGCTCAATGGGGGACAGATCCGGAGATCTTGCTGGCCAGGGTAGTTGACTTACACCTTCTAGAGCACGTTGGGTGGCACGGGATACATGCGGACGTGCATTGTCCTGTTGGAACAGCAAGTTCCCTTGCCGGTCTAGGAAAGGTAGAACGATGGGTTCGATGACGGTTTGGATGTACCGTGCACTATTCAGTGTCCCCTCGACGATCACCAGTGGTGTACGGCCAGTGTAGGAGATCGCTCCCCACACCATGATGCCGGGTGTTGGCCCTGTGTGCCTCGGTCGTATGCAGTCCTGATTGTGGCGCTCACCTGCACGGCGCCAAACACGCATACGACCATCATTGGCACCAAGGCAGAAGCGACTCTCATCGCTGAAGACGACACGCCTCCATTCGTCCCTCCATTCACGCCTGTCGCGACACCACTGGAGGCGGGCTGCACGATGTTGGGGCGTGAGCGGAAGACGGCCTAACGGTGTGCGGGACCGTAGCCCAGCTTCATGGAGACGGTTGCGAATGGTCCTCGCCGATACCTCAGGAGCAACAGTGTCCCTAATTTGCTGGGAAGTGGCGGTGCGGTCCCCTACGGCACTGCGTAGGATCCTACGGTCTTGGCGTGCATCCGTGCGTCGCTGCGGTCCGGTCCCAGGTCGACGGGCGCGTGCACCTTCCGCCGACCACTGGCGACAACATCGATGTACTGTGGAGACCTCACGCCCCACGTGTTGAGCAATTCGGCGGTACGTCCACCCGGCCTCCCGCATGCCCACTATACGCCCTCGCTCAAAGTCCGTCAACTGCACATACGGTTCACGTCCACGCTGTCGCGGCATGCTACCAGTGTTAAAGACTGCGATGGAGCTCTGTATGCCACGGCAAACTGGCTGACACTGACGGCGGCGGTGCACAAATGCTGCGCAGCTAGCGCCATTCGACGGCCAACACCGCGGTTCCTGGTGTGTCCGCTGTGCCGTGCGTGTGATCATTGCTTGTACAGCCCTCTCGCAGTGTCCGGAGCAAGTATGGTGGGTCTGACACACCGGTGTCAATGTGTTTCTTTTTTCCATTTCCAGGAGTGTATATTTGAAAGCAAACACGGAAAAATTGTGAACTTCAACCACAAAATGGATATCGGGAGTTTTCTTCAGTAAAATAGCTCAATGGGCAGCAGATGTTACTATGAAATTAAGAAACTACACGACATACGTACGCTTTCTGTTCAAAAGTATTCGAAACCGCTTTGTAATGAGGAATTGACCACTAGATGTCACGTTGGTGGACCAGCCAGTATAAAAGGAGGCTATGGTGTTGTGCTGTAACAGCAGAATGATTCTGTTAGGAGAGCTCAGTAACTTCCAGCGTGAACGTCACATTTGATGTCGTCTAAGTAACAAATATATCAAGGGACTCTCTAAATGAAAATGGGCTTATGGCATCGTTGGCCGGGAGGCTCCATCCGAGGAAGTTCGGCTGCCAAATGCAAATCTTATTTCAGTCGACCCCACACTGGGCGACTTGCGCGGCGGTAAAGAGAATGAAATGATGATGAGGACAACACAACACCCAGTCCCCGAGCGGAGAAAATCTCCAATCCGGCCGGAAATCGAACCCGGGCCCGCTTGCATGGGAGGCAAGCACGTTACCATCCACCTAAACAGGCGGACAAGGACTCTCTAAAGCTACTCAAGACGACTGTTGATAATAAGACTGTGAAGTACAAACGCAAAGGAACAACCGCAGCTACAGCAACACCAATCATGTTCTGATGAGCAGGGATCATCGAGCATTGCTGAATGTGCTTGTAAAAAGTCGCATGGAATCAGTGGAAGGAATCAGTCGTGAGTTCCAAAGTGCTGCCAGCAGATCAGCTATTACAATGACTGTGCATACAGAGTTAAAAATAATGGAGTGCAGTGGTCGATCAGCTATCCATGACTGACACATTTCTGTAGTCAATGCTTAGCGACAGTTGAGGTGCTGTAAAGAATGACTCCAATGGACAGTTGATTACTGGAAACAAGTAATTTGGAGTGGCAAATAACACTGTATCCTGTGGCAATCTGACGGAACGGTTTGGTATGACGAGTGCCTGGAGAATGTTACCTGCCATCGTGTAGTGTCAACGGTAAGGTATGGAGGCGATGGAGTTACAGTATGGGGGAATGGTTCTATCAGCATGACAGTTTACCCTCTAATGAAGCAGCATCTGTCAAGTAATGGTTTGTGGACAGTAACATTTCTGAAATTAACCGATCTGCCCAAAGTCTCGACCTGGAGTCAATGGAATACATTTATGATAAGTTACAATGTCGACCGCTCCAGATCCCAGCCTCCAGCACCACTAATGTCTCTGTTTTCGACTCCTGTTGAACCTCCTGTTGGACCTACTGATAACAAACAGACCAGAACTTTTCGACTCTGTATGTGCAGAACAGGGAATCAGTGATCATAAGGCCGTTGCAGCATCCCTGAATATGGAAGTTAATAGGAATATAAAAAAAGGGAGGAAGGTTTATCTATTTAGCAAGAGTAATAGAAGGCAGATTTCAGACTACCTAACACATCAAAATGCAAATTTCTGTTCCGACACTGACAATGTTGAGTGTTTATGGAAAAAGTTCAAGGCAATTGTAAAATGCGTTTTAGACAGGTACGTGTCGAGTAAAACTGTGAGGGACGGGAAAAACCCACCGTGGTACAACAACAAAGTTAGGAAACTACTGCGAAAGCAAAGAGAGCTTCACTCCAAGTTTAAACGCAGCCAAAACCTCTCAGACAAACAGAAGCTAAACGATGTCAAAGTTAGCGTAAGGAGGGCTATGCGTGAAGCGTTCAGTGAATTCGAAAGTAAAATTTTATGTACCGACTTGACAGAAAATCCTAGGAAGTTCTGGTCTTACGTTAAATCAGTAAGTGGCTAGAAACAGCATATCCAGACACTCCGGGATGATGATGGCATTGAAACAGAGGATGACACGCGTAAAGCTGAAATACTAAACACCTTTTTCCAAAGCTGTTTCACAGAGGAAGACCGCACTGCAGTTCCTTCTCTAAATCATCGCACAAACGAAAAAATGGCTGACATCGAAATAAGTGTCCAAAGAATAGAAAAGTAACTGGAATCACTCAACAGAGGAAAGTCCACTGGACCTGACGGGATACCAATTCGATTCTACACAGAGTACGCGAAAGAACTTACCCCCCTTCTAACATCCGTGTACCGCAAGTCTCTAGAGGAACGGAAGGTTCCAAATGATTGGAAAAGAGCACAGGTAGTCCCAGTCTTCAAGAAGGGTCGTCGAGCAGATGTGCAAAACTATAGACCTATATCTCTGACGTCGATCTGTTGTAGAATTTTAGAACATGTTTTTTGCTCGCGTATCATGTCGTTTTTGGAAACCCAGAATCTACTATGTAGGAATCAACATGGATTCCGGAAACAGCGATCGTGTGAGACCCAACTCGCTTCATTTGTTCATGAGACCCAGAAAATATTAGATACAGGCTCCCAGGTAGATGCTATTTTTCTTGACTTCCGGAAGGCGTTCGATACAGTTCCGCACTGTCGCCTGATAAACAAAGTAAGAGCCTACGGAATATCAGACCAGCTGTGTGGCTGGATTGAAGAGTTTTTAGCAAACAGAACACAGCATGTTGTTATCAATGGAGAGACGTCTACAGACGTTAAAGTAACCTCTGGCGTGCCACAGGAGTGTGTTATGGGACCATTGCTTTTCACAATATATATAAATGACCTAGTAGATAGTGTCGGAAGTTCCATGCGGCTTTTCGCGGATGATGCTGTAGTATACAGAGAAGTTGCAGCATTAGAAAATTGTAGCGAAATGCAGGAAGATCTGCAGCGGATAGGCACTTGGTGCAGGGATTGGCAACTGACGCTTAACATAGACAAATGTAATGTATTGCGAATACATAGAAAGAAGGATCCTTTATTGTATGATTATATGATAGCGGAACAAACACTGGTAGCAGTTACTTCTGTAAAATATCTGGGAGTATGCGTGCGGAACGATTTGAAGTGGAATGATCATATAAAATTAATTGTTGGTAAGGCGGGTACCAGGTTGAGATTCATTGGGAGAGTCCTTAGAAAATGTAGTCCATCAACAAAGGAGGTGGCTTACAAAACACTCGTTCGACCTATACTTGAGTATTGCTCATCAGTGTGGGATCCGTACCAGATCGGGTTGACGGAGGAGATAGAGAAGATCCAAAGAAGAGCGGCGCGTTTCGTCACAGGGTTATTTGGTAACCGTGATAGCGTTACGGAGATGTTTAATAAACTCAAGTGGCAGATTCTGCAAGAGAGGCGCTCTGCATCGCGGTGTAGCTTGCTCGCCAGGTTTCAAGAGGGTGCGTTTCCGGATGAGGTATCGAATATATTGCTTCCCCCTACTTATACCTCCCGAGGAGATCACGAATGTAAAATTAGAGAGATTAGAGCGCGCACGGTGGCTTTCAGACAGTCGTTCTTCCCGCGAACCATACGCGACTGGAACAGAAAAGGGAGGTAATGACAGTGGCACGTAAAGTGCCCTCCGCCACACACGTTTGGGTGGCTTGCGGAGTATAAATGTAGATGTAGATGTAGAATGGGCATGACATTCAAACACCACATTGTACGTGTCCCCAGGAGAGCACAAGTAATCAAAAGGCGAAGGGTGGACGCGGCCCATATTAATGTCTACTATTAGGTGTCCACATATTTTTGGTCAGGTAGTGTATTTCTGGAGTAGGACTGTTGATATTTTTAAATATATCGGGAATCCGATATATCATTTAAAAACATATCATTATCGGCTCTCGATATATTGCGAAAAGTATCGATTAATCGACGAAGAAAACATTGACGTACCTGCCTATAGGAATGTCGACTGCACATTGTAAATATACTGCCAGTTTCAGAGCTGTGTGTTTAGGAATTGATTTATTATTAGATATTCTGTACATTAACAAGTTAGCGGCGTGCCTATCGTCCTTAGAGCAAGAACTGGAAGGAAAACGATGTACGTTCACGCTTGGTGATAACCATTTCGCTAGCAGTGGTAAGTGCATGTAAGTGGCGCAATAAAAATACTCCGATGGGTCCATTGTTTGGTTACGCCTCGTATCAGATTTGTCAGAAACACTTCACGTCGACTTCCCCGTTTTTTCATTTCTGCCAATGCCAGCGACCTAGCAGCTGTGTTGTGGTAAGTTTGGGTATGTGTTGCCATGTGAGTGTTTGGTGTGTGTGTGTTTGTATGTGAAATCTGATGGTTAACATGAGGGACCGATGTATATTATGTTACAATCGCCCATCATGTATGTTTGGTTTCCTGTAACATTCATCAAATAATTGCAGCTTGTTTTAACTTTTTAAGTCATTGTATGTTTGCAACTGCTGTTTGGGTGCAGAGTTGAAATGCAGCCGATGGCCTATAAATAAAAGCTGAAGTCCCCACATTAACAAGCATTGCCAGAGGTGAAAGAAGTGATAACTGACATATGAAAATCCTGGGACTAACTGAGTATCGAACCCCGGGATAATGAGATTTTTTTTGCTTGGCAAGAAAATTGAAATGTAAACCAGCCTGCATATTAGGTACCAACCTACCATATTTTCATTTGTTATAGGTCCATGCCTTACAAAATCGGAATTTTTTTAAAAACGCAGCGTGATTGACTCTACTTACTTCTCTTCATTCATGAATCTTAGGGGATCAAGCGTGAAGAGCACGAGTTAAGCTTTATATGATCAGTATTTTCGTATTACATGTTGGTTAGCGTGTGAAATCGTTTGGTTACAATAAGCTGTTACGCCGAAGGTATGATAACTGTGCTAGGCCTGTAAGTAGAGGTTACAGAGGACATCTCCCACCTTCACTGTTTTTAGTAGATTCTATAGATTCTGTGATAAGTGCGGAAATGTTACCCTTCTGGTAGTTATAGGGAAAGAGTTGGGCGGGGTCCAATGAGAAGACTGAGCGAACCATCGATTGCACAATACAGACAGATTAGATGATCTACAAACATCAGTACCTATCGGCCACTTGAAGACTGTTATCTTTAAAAGCTGCTGAAAATGTTGCCTCGTAAGTACTCCTTATAAACGAAGGACATTCTATACTTGACTTTTATAGCGCTTGAGAATGTGGGACTCATCCCTTTAAATGAGCGAGTTACTTTTGACTCAACCACGAAGGTTTCTGCGAATCCATTGCATCAACACATTTCTTCTCTTAATCAGTGTTCCGAAAATCTAGTGGGGCACTGTAGCGACAAAATGGTCATACGTTTAAGTAAAGAGAAGATGAATGTCGCCTGCAGTAGTTTTGCTTAATACTGACTACATGAATGAGTTGCCATAGTTTTAGGGTGTTGAAGACTAATTATGTTATCAGAACCGACACATTTGGTTATTTACGACTGTCGGGAAAATTGAACTTAAAGTGATTACTGAATTATAAAAACAAATCAGAATGTATGGTAATCAGCCACAACGAAGGATTTCACAAGAATATTCGATCATTTTGCCGAGAAAAATATTCTCTTCACTACTCCTTTCTCCATCGGTGTGATCTCACACCTTGGAAGGAGGATTGCAGAGGACCGAGGAAAAGCTGAAGTTTTTGATTTTTTTTAAAAAGAGGTCGTCACATTTTTATGTTTACTGTCGTTCTTTAGTTGCTTTTCTGTTATTATTACTAATATATTATTGGAGATGTGGCCTGTCTATGCAACTAAATGAAAAGTTGCTTGTTTTTATACCACATGTATTTCGCTTCTTTTTGTTTATGAGCGATCTTCAGCGGCATGTAACACATATTTGTTCTATGTGTATAACAAGTCTCTTTTATAAAGTTCCTTAGTATGTTGCTGTATTTTTTCGTTATTCTGTTTTTACTAGATAAGAAACAACTTTTGCTGCGCATGTTTTGTAAGACTAACATACAGTTTTGTTCTACTATCAATCTTTTTTGAGATCCTACTACTACATATGTGTCGCTCTGGAATTATAACCTTCTGTACCGATTTTCGGCGTCTGCGAGCGCATTTCACTTACCGAATAATAAAAGGCAGCTCGCTGGACAGAGGTAACTATGAACGGCACGGTGTTAACTGTTAAAAATGTTCAATGTGTAGTATGAAAAAGAAAGAAATACTGTGCCGTGTAAAATATTCTTCCTTTCCGTCATTACAGGATTCGATAGTAATCTATCAATCTTAAGCAGCTAAACTTAATATTTTATTGAAACGAAGACTTATGATAGTATATATAAACTTCGCCACTGAGCTGCATGGAATTGGTGGCGATAATTAATCTTAAACACTGAAGAGAGAGTGGAACGGACGGATGCTTCTTATTTACATGAAGAATTGAAATAGGATTTCATACATGATGTCTCCGTATTAAGGCTAGCGAATACCTAGGTAGTAATGTAGGCAAAAGTACCGACTGAGACACGTCAGTAAGTCAAGAAAAAATATAAAAGTTGATGCTCGACGATATATTGGTTAGAGAAGAAGAACAAAGAAGGATAATATGAAAGAATGAATCTGGGAATCACCCGCTTTACGTGTCCCAAACATAAATAAGCACAAGGGCGTATTGTGAAGAACAATGACTGATTTCAAACCATGGAAAGGCCGGATTGGAATATCAACAGTATTGTAAAATGGATAGATTGCTAATCATCATAAACATGACACGTTAAGTTGCATACAGCCACAACGAAAAGACTGCTATATGGGCCTATGAGCTTTCGGTCAAGGCCTCCTTCAGAAAGGAAAATACACACACATTTATACACTCAAGCACACCTCACGCACACAGGATCGTTATCTCGAGCCGCTCCGGTGCATTGCGCCATCTGCTTTCTGTATAGGAGCGAGCGAGAACTGTGAGCTGCAGAAGAGCTCAGGTTTAGCGGCCGGTCGACATCCAGGTCTTTAGAAGCAGAGATAAACTCGGTTGATCGACGGCAGTACTAATTGGCTGTGGCTTTGTTGAAATAACGATCCCAACTTTTTGAGGGCAACAAAATAGAGAATTTGGAACCAGACAAGGGGGGACCATAGCTATCTGGCGTGTGGTTGGGTTGGGTTGGGCTGTTTGGAGGAAGAGACCAAACTGCGAGGTCATCGGTCTTATTGGATTAGGGAAGGACGGGGAAGGAAGTCGGCCGTGCCCTTTCGAAGGAACCATCCCGGCATTTGCCTGGAGCGATTTAGGGAAATCACGGAAAACCTAAATCAGGATGGCCGGACGCGGGATTGAACCGTCGTCCTCCCGAATGCGAGTCCAGTGTGCTAGCCACTGCTGGCGTGTGGTGAGAGGGTGGGTTGAGGAGGGGGTTGAAGGGGGGGGGGCCTTGTACACGTGAGTTTCAGGCGATCGTCTAGGACTGTTTTCACATCACTACGACCACACTTACAGAGAGTGTCTGTAACGCTCCAAGGACAGAAAACCCCAATTAACAATCTTTGTGGAAACTTAAAGTAGTGAAGTGAGTCATCTTTACAGTGACGGCAACTATTGATGATAAAACCTACACTGGCAATATTTCGATTAATATCTATATCATTCAAATACTGAGAATAGCATACAAAAACGGGAGATAAAGGGAAAGGATTATCATAGATTCCTTATCAAACATCTATAGAATAAATTCAAAATCATATGAACGGAGGTTAAATCCAAGAAAGTAAGTCAGTCAAAGATAACATTTACCATGGAAGAGAGTTGTAGCCGCATCGAAAAGGAAATTCAGTGCTACTACAATGCAACTCGGATATGCAAATGTTCAGTTAGTTAGTTGCTCTTGAGTACTTTTGTGATAGTTGTCTGGACGCAAACGCTATTAGATTGCTTCAGTTTTGGAAGTTTGATGATTCGTGAGGTAGAGAGTGAAGTACTGCTGAGTCATTCGATTCATAAAAGTTAATCTTCATCGTTCTCAACGCGACGGTATAGTAAGACGAGTGTTAGACTTGAATTGAGTGATATTCGTGTATTGAACTTAGCCTTCGTACTGATGAACAGTTAGTTACAAACCTTGAGAGCAATGGATCAACGACAGAAAAACAATTCGTAGTTCTGAGTAGGACACAATAAAACGAAGACACGAAGAGAGGCAAGTACGCCGATTAGTCAGCAGTTGTCGTCAGCGTCACGATTACTGAACTGAACAGAAGTTAATCTTGAATGATACATCGGTGTGCGTGTGTTTAGGGACAAACAGTTAATTACAGAAAGAAGAATAAAATCTGAATGAAAAGATAAATCTTACGTGTCGCCTAATTCATTAAATGGACAATACAATGTGTATTAATACAAGTTGATTGATTCTTTAAACATTTTGAGTGACTAAGTGAGAACATGAATAATATACAGTGGAAAGTGATTAGTTTAAACCAGTATTACGGCGTATTAAAAAAACATTTACGCCAACACAAGTTATTTCTGGAGTTACGTCGGACCGTTGTTAATAACTTGACGTAGCAACACCATAGCAACGGAATGGTAGACAGCAAAATTTCATCCTCGCTATGTATGGTGTGAAAAACGACCGTAATGATGAAATCAAGAACCAAGATTTTATTTCATCACGGAACTAACCGGGCATAAAAAATAAGGATAAACGATTGCAGATTACCAGTTCGCACAAGCTGAGAAGACTGTTGCGGACAGATAACAGAATATTTCTAACCCACGCGAGGAGTTGTGTTCTTACGAGGGTTACAGGTACTGTTACACGTCATACCGACGGGGACGAACATCGTTACGAGTCGCGCCTCCTACTGGCGAGTGAAGAAGGAGGGAAGGTACGTCACATGTTCCTATGCACGCTTCTAGAGATTGTGGAGGGTACTTAAAAGACAAAGGTTTACATAAGAACTTACGTCCGAAAACGGTCCGATTCCAAGCTCCACGAAAAACAGAATACACTCACGATTTGAGCTGTTGCAGAAGCATTGATGCTTTCCCACATTAACTCTTCATGTGGTATGATCACTTGATGGCACGTATTGTCCTTCGTTTGGGTACTGGTCAGTTTCCAAGGCAAAATCTTTTTACCGTCCAAACATATTTCGCACGGGAAACTGTTTCCAAAAGGCGAAACTGCCGCATTTGGTACGAAGCAACTCGTTCGACACTTTCCCGTGCTCTGCATTTCATTTTCAGCGTTAATATACAGTCTAGGCAGCTCTGCCAGGGCCCCACATCCTTCCGTCCAGACTAGCGGTTCGTGAGTCGCTGATCATTCAGAAAGAAGTGTTCTTGGAATTTTTTATGTGCCAGAGAATATTTGCAAAGATGCGCGCTTCCAACACGTTGCCACGTGAGCACGTTTCACAGTTGCCATCTGAGATCATCTAGAAGCAACACTCAGGAAAATGTAGTTGTCTCTAGTAGTGCACCATACTTAGCCGGCAAGGTTCCCAGATTTGATTGACATAAAATTTTTCCAAGTTTCCCTCACCTCTGTACTGCGACAGATCTGGCTGCACGAATTATGCTTACGGCAGAAAGAGTTCATTATGGAGGTGTCCAATAACTTACTACACAGGTACAATATGTACAGGCTTTTTCATAACTAATTCATGGGTATCAGAAAACGACTGCGTGAAAACTACAAGACATTCAGAAAAATGACACACATCAAGGATACATCATCTGTCCAAGTTTCTCTTCGTAATACTATATTTTCGGGCTCCTGGCGATCCACGTTCTCTCCCGACAATCCCTGCCGACCTGTTTTCTTCGTTCCACGTAAGCAGCACTGAATGTGTTTTGTGAACCGTGGTTTGTTTTGCCTGTTGGAACTTTTACCTTTTAGCCCATGAGGCGCAAACCGTCACTGTTACGTGCTATAGTAATTTTAAACATCTAGCACACTACAGACACGAGGAGATGTAAGAATTGTAATTTTACACAGTTTTACTCAGAATGATTTCACGCTACTACTTAGTTACTATACAACATAAATATTTAAAAAAATGTCGTCAAAACTGTAAACTTCAGGTGCAGCTCATAGAGGGCGCCATATGCAAAACCGATGTGTACTGTGAAACCAACATATAATTTTACGACAGTAGTGGTTGAACTGTGTAAGCATTCACTTGAGCACTAACAACTGCTACAATTCCGCACTGGTATGTAATGTTAACATTAAAAGACAACGATGTGATGGACTTACAACTTTTGTAAATCACATTGTAATATATACTCTTGTATTCGTTTTAGCATTGATTATGACCTGACACAGGTCGAAATCTGATCTGCTTTGTGACTATAAATGTCATATTAAAGCAACTTAATTCTACGACTGATTGCTGCTCTACCTAACCCAATTTTACATGATATTTTGCACGAAATCACGAAATCGCAGAACCGCAGATTTGACTCACATATACCGAATTAAAGGACGCAAAATGCACGAATCGCTCCATTATATGCCATGTTCCTACATATGTCCGCTGGTGTTCCGCAGCTGTCGCGGCGAGATGCTCCGTCCACTGATCTCTGTCTCTTTCCTGCATGTTCTGCAGTTTCCGCGCAACCGGCTTCGGAGCTGAAACCCGGAGGTACCGGCTGATTATAATGAATGTGCACCTACTCACCGAGGTCCAGCGTGCGCTATAGTTATCGTGTAGTAGCGAAACTTGGTAGCTGTGCTAACACCTTAATGCAGAACTGATTTACGCTGAAAAAAAAAAAGTTCCAATTTTGGTCACCAGGTGGAAATCTTTCGCTGTACAGTGTTCGTATGACGGTATGACATCCACACTGCCATCTGACAACACATAACGGTTAATAATATAATCAACATTATGCCTTTCTCACTTGTTTGACCTTTTCTGCCCACGTTCAGTTCCTAATCAAATTGGTTCAAATGGCTCTGAGCACTATGGGACTTAACTTCTGAGGTCATCAGTCCCCTAGAAGTTAGAACTACTTAAACCTAACTAACCTAAGGACATCACACACGTCCATGCCCGAGGCAGGATTCGAACCTGCGACCGCAGCGGTCGCGCGGTTCCAGACTGTGGCGCTTAGAACCGCTCGGTCACACAGGCGGGCAGTTCCTAATCGATTACATGTGCTAAAAGTTATACGTCTTTTTTGTAATCGCCTGTAAAGTGGATCTCATTTTTATCCGGAGTATAGACGACAATTACAGCTCACACTGGAGCTCTGTGCGTAGCTATAATTCTTTTATAGCCAGACGGTACTGACGAATAACCCTGTACAACGAGAAGAAAAATTTTTGCCAGGGTGACAGAGTCAGTAAGAGGGGTTTTCCATCTTCTCTAAGTGCTTCTCTTACTTCAATGCTTATCTTAAATCAGGAATTGGATATAAAAGGCAAAATGAGCAGCAGCAAGAAATGGCTGCTGACTAACCAACACTGATGTACTTGAAAATAAAAGAAATAGTAGAAAACCAATGAAGGAAAGACCAACGACCTTATGAACCAGGAAAGCTCGCTCTAGTACGAACTTGCATCAGGTCATTCAGGTTTACGTATCTGCCATTTTCTTCAGATGCTTAAACCAATACCGATATTCGGTGGTACAGTACTGGAAAACTGTAATTTGCCTACGAGAGATAGTGTACAAAATGCTAGTACGGCACATAGTTCGACACTGCCGTATCAGATCGCAACAAAGGAGATCTTCGAGTGTGTACAAATAAGTGTGACAGAAATGATCACAGGCTTGTTTAGCTGGCGAAAGTGTGTAACAGAAATATTGGAAATCTTAAACAGTAGACAAAATAAGTAAGATGCCACACATCTCGCAATCGCCTGTTTAGAAACTCTAAGACGGAAACTAAGAATATCCTTTAGCTCCGTATTTATCTACCCCGCAGAGGCGTGCAGATAACAATATGCAAATAACAGCTCGCACAGTGGCTTACAAGAAATATCTTAACGTAAGGTACGGTAAAATGTACACTCTGCAAAGCACCCCACAGTGATTCACAAAGTATATTTGTACTTGTAGATGTTCCTTTGAGAATGACGCTGCAAACGCACCCTTGTCAATGGCTAGTTTCTCTTCCTCACTACTCTGTCCAAGTAAGCTAGCAGGCGGCTGTAAGAAAAATATGCAGCGGGTGTTAAGCTGTGAGACCGCCAGATCAACATCAGTGTTTTGTACCCATGGAACTAACACATTAAGTTAATTAACTAAGGTGTGTGCTCTATGAAACACTGCGCATTAAAAAAAAAATAGCTTATTTCCACTTTATTTTCGTGCAGTATCCTCTATTCGTGGGAGATATCTTCATTATTATATTGAAGTCTTGTGGTAATTAAATTAAGATACAAGTAAATTCTGAAGAAATCTACTTATTACAGCAGTGCGATGTAGCGGTACACGGAACTACGACACTACTCTTCATCTTACAAACCATATTCTTCCTTAACACTTTCGAGGTTCTGGATCTTAGAGTAAATAATTCTCTATTAGCGAAATTGTTGGCTCGTCTACTTCGCAATCTCGCCAAGAGGATGCTAAATCCATTGTTTATTGAGACACCATCATCGACACCGGACAGCAGTAGCGAAGTGGTACAGGTGTTGGCGACAGAGAAAAGACGAAAACGTGTGTACACTATCGGATTGATCCTATTAATCGCTGCTACGTATGACTTACTTTTGTGACTGCTGCCATATAATCTAATTATGTGATTTTCTTTCCGACATCTGCGTAAATCTAAGGAAGAGAAAAGTACTGGTAAATGAGCGGGCCTTAATAAAAATTATTGAATCTGGAGGAAAAGTAACTATAACAGCTATCTAAATTACTTCACAATGTCTGCAGAGGGAGGCAGTTTTCAAGACCTGGAACGATGCTGTTGAAAAGGAGAGAGACCGAGAACAAACACACACACAAATCTAAACAGTTACCAGCTTGTTTTTCATAATATAGAAGATTTTTTTAAAAAAAGTCATCAGTGTGGTACAAAAAAATGTTATTCGCTCAAACTAATGCACAAAAATATATGCAGCACAACCGAACATTTGAAAGTCACAAACAAAATTACAGAACGGACCAATGAGCCTGAAATACCACTGTATATGACATTCATAAATTTTTAGACAGCTTTTAACTCAGTTTCAAAACATCGTCCTGTAATAGCTCTTACAAGACATTGATTTAGTCTGTGTTACTGTGCTGAGGAATGTATACGAAATGTTTTACTCAAAATTCAATGTTTTTCTTCGTAAACATTCTGCGTTTGTGTCTCTAAAGTTGTTGTCGTGGTCTTCAGTCCGGAGACAGGCTTCATGCAGCTCTCCATACTACTTTGTTTTGTTCAAACCTTTCCATCTCTGAACAACTTTTGCAATCCACATCCATTCGAAGCTGCTTATTGTAGCCATGCTTGGTCCCTTGTAAAATTTTCACCCTTTACGTTGCCTTCCATAGGAAAACTGACGATTCGTTGGTGCCTCTAGACCTATCCCATAGAGCGATCTCTTATTTTAATCAAGCTGAGACACTGAGCGACAAATTTCTTTTTTCCTCAGTTCTGCTCAGTACCTCCTCATGACTTATTCGAACTATTCTTCTAATCTTCAGCACTATTCTATGGACCACATTTCAAAACGTTCTGTTGAGTTTATGTCTACAGTGCTTATACTTTGATTTTCACTTCCATAAAACTCTACATAAAAAAAACTCTGAAAAAATATTTCCTAACGCTTAAATTCATAATCTATGTGAATAAATTTTTCTTTTCAGAAATGGTTTGCTCGTTTGCTTTACTTAGGCCACAGACAGTTGTTTAGCTGCCCAATTAACAAAACTCTACTTTTCTAAGGTAATTCCCTCAGCATCGCCTGACTTTATTTGACTACATTCTATTACCTATTTTAATAGTAAGAGAATGAATGCACAATATTTATGTTCCAGAATAACATTTATTTAATAGTTCTTCATGAACCGGATTTCGGATTCCTAGACTGTCGTCAGATGGCTTAATACGAAACATACGGTCCACACAACATCAGCGAGAGTTCATAGCTGTACAAAGATTGTTTCTCAAAGAGATGTGACGTTGGACGACAATACTGATACAAAAACAGAAGAATAATTTAACTCACAAAGAAGTTCTGAACAAATGAATCTTATATTACTTTATACTCAAAGAGTAAAAGTATAGGGATGTATAAGCCAGAAACGTCCTATAAGTGAGTAACGGGGGAGACCACTACAGCGAGGTGACAAAAATCATGCGATAGCGATATGTACACATACAGATGGCGGTAGTGTCGCATGCACGATGTACAAAAGGGCAGCGCATTGGCGGAGCTGTCATTTATACTCAGGTGATTCACGTGAAAAGGCTTCCTAGGGGATTATGGCTGTGCGACGGAAATTAACAGACTTTGAACGCGGAATGGTAGTTGGAGCTAGACGCATGGGACACTGCATTTGGGATATCGCTAGGGAATTCAATATTCCTAGATCAAAAGTGTCGATATTCACCACAGACATCGCAGTGCCCGACGGCATTCACTTAACGACCGAGAGCAGCGGCGTTTGTGAAGAGTTGTCAGTGCTAACAGACAAGCAACACTGCATGAAATAACCGTAGAAATCAGAGTGGGACGCACGGCGAACGTATCCGGTTAGGACAGTGCGTTCGAAATTTGGCGTTAATGGGCTATAGCAGCAGTCGATTGACGCGAGCGCCTATGGTAACAGCACGATATTGCCTGCAGCTCCTTTCCTGGGCTCGTTACCGTATCGGTTAGTCCCTAGACGAATGGAAAATCGTAACCTGATCAGATGAGTTCCGATGTTAGTTGGTAAGAGCTGATGGTAGGATTGGAGTCTGGCGCAGACGCTACGAAGACATGGACCCAAGTTGTCAACAAGGCTCTCTGCATGCTGGTGGTGGCTTCAGAATGGTGTGGGCTATGTTTATATGAAATGGACTAGGTCATCAGGTCCACCTGAACCGATCATTGAGAGGAAATGATTACGTTCGGCTACTTCGAGACCATTTGCTGCCGTTCGTGGACTTCATGTTCCCAAACAACGAAGTCATGTCGCTGGGCTACAATTGTTCGCGATTGGTTTGGAGAATATTCTGGATAAGTCGAGCGAATGATTTGGCCACCCAGATCGCCCGGCATGAATCCCATCGTACACTTACCAGGGTCGTTTGAAAAGTCCTTGCAAAGTCCGAGAGATGGCACCACCGGCACGTATCGAGGTCATGTTTAGTCAGTAGCATCTTTGTAAAGAACGCTCATTTACGAATGGATAGCTACAGGGCATTTTTGCAAGATAGAACGCGATAGTAGTTCTTAACGTACCAAGTTTCAGCCATATTGGTCTATTTCTTTGTGTTTGGCATTCGTGTGAATCAAGGAAGTCGAGTGATTGTCAAAAAATGGACGAAAAAGAATTGCCTGTGGTGATTAAACATTACTTTATGAAAGGCAAAACGCCTCAGGAGACTAAAGTGAAGCTTGATAAACATTACGGTGACTCTGCACCTTCACATAGAACAATTTATAAGTGGTTTCAAAATTTTCGGAGTGTCCATATGGGCACAAGTGATGCTGAACGTTCTGGACGCCCTGTGGAGGTTACGACTACAGAAATCATTGATAAAATCCATGATATGGTGATGGATGAAAGAAAAGTCAAGATGCGTGAGATTGATAGTGATGTGGGCATCTCGAATGAACGGGTACATAATATTTTGCATAAACATTTGGACATGAGAAAGCTATCCGCAAGATGGGTACCGCGATTGCTCACGATTGACGATAAATGGAAACGTGTGAAGTGTTGCAAGGATGGTTTGCAGCTGTTGAGGAAGAATCCGCAGGACTTTAAGCGTCGTTTCGTCGATGTGGATGAAACATGGATACATTACTATACTCCTGAGACCAAAGAATAATCTAAACAATGGGCTACCAAGGAAGAATATGCACCAAAGATGGTGAAGACCATTCCTTTGGCCGGAAAGGTTATGGCAACTGTCTTTTGGGATTAGAATGGGATAATCCTCATCGACTAACTGGGAAAGGGTAAAACTATTACAGGTGCATATTATTCATGGTTATTGGACCGTTTGAAAACCGAGCTGCAAGAAAAACGCCGGCGATTGGACCACAGAAAAAGTCCTTTTTCATCACAACACTGCACCAGCACACATCTCAGCAGTTGTGGTCGCAAAATTAATGGAAATAGGATTCCAACTCGTTTCACATTCCCCCTGTTATACAGACTTGGCTCCCTTGGACTACTATCTGTTCCCCAATTTGAAGAAATAGCTGGTGTGACAAAGATTTTATTCAAACTGTAACGTCCCCTTAGAAAAATTTATGTGCTGATAAACCTCTTACATTATTTGATTTTCAAACAGCTGAGCAGAACTGAACGTACTCAGACATTCGCTCTTTACCTATTCTGATCAACACTAAACTGGGACACAATATTTTTAGCGCAACGCAATCTGACTTTCAAAAATCCCTACAAAAGAATGGCCCTGACTAACAATAACCTATACCTTTCATGAATGACCGAGCGAGGTGACGCAGTGGTTAGCACACTGGACTCGCATTCGGGAGGATGACGGTTCAATCCCGTCTCCAGCCATCCTGATTTAGGTTTTCCGTGATTTCCCTAAATCGTTTCAGGCAAATGCCGGGATGGTTCCTTTGAAAGGGCACGGCCGATTTCCTCCCCCATCCTTCCCTAACCCGAGCTTGCGCTCCGTCTCTAATGACCTCGTTGTCGACGGGACGTTAAACACTAACCTCCTCCTCCTTTCATGAATGACTTACCTCACAAAAATCATCGCTACTCAAACTACTACAATACAGCGTGCGCCAATACTATCAGCTAAATAAAAGATTCTAACTACTGAGGGCACTAACTACTGATAGGCATACTAAGCAAATGAAAGATTTTCATAGAGAACAAACAATGTATTATATATATCAGTTCATGACATCCAGTCTTACAAATTTACTGTCTCTGATGGACACAGCTCCAGATCATCCGCTCTCAAAACTCCGCCATCTCTCTCCCCACATCCACCACTGCTGGCGGCTCACCTCCAACTGCGCAACGCTAAGCGCTGTTCCCATACAACTGCCCAACATTACAATACCGAATTCCAACAATGCAAACCAGCCACAGACTGCACACAGCACAGCCAGTGATTTTCATACAGAGCGCTACGTGGAGTTACCAATATATAAACCTAAACAGCCTACTTAAAAACGAGGAGGTGATTGCAGCAACTAATAGCTACTTTGCAGAGTTGGACAATTCCTATTATTCGGAAGGGATCAACAAATTAGAACAGTTTTGGACGAAGTGTACAAGTCTAAAAGGAGACTATGTCGAAAAATAAGAAAGGTTTACCCCAAACACGTAAATAGTTTTAATTTTTGCACAGACTTTCCAAACGCTCCTCGTATAGGACATAAGCGAGAGGTCAATTCGTGCACACAACATCCTGCACCGGCAACACTTTCGGAATTATAGACAGCTGCAGAGGCAGTGTGGCTCAATATTTCTGTATTGGGCTTCCAAGGATCTGTTGTGTCCACACCACGTCCAATTGCTGTACCATGCCTGCCATAAGGAGGTATCCCATGTCTTAAGACCTCAGTGTGTGTTATGTGGATAAACTGGTGAACGTGATGAACAGGCAAAGGAAAGGGGTGGGGGGGGGGTGGTAGTGGAGGGAAGGGCAGAGGGGAGATTTTACTTTTGCTGATATTCACCTTATAGCTTGTGTCCAAGATACTATCCATTCCGTTCAATTCATGTTGCAAATCCTTTGCCTGCTCTGTCATCGCCAAACCTTAAAGTTTTTACTTCTTCTCCCTGAATTTCAATTACATTATTACTAATATATGTGCAGTAACACTAATCTAGATAAAACACTGCATCAAATCACACAGGCCTCGTTGGTTTTCACAGTTTTGACCTGGTCCCTGAACTGAATCACACTGTAGGTGAGTTGGGAAGAAGTCCAGACAGGTGAGACTTTAATGAGAATAATGACGATATCGATATCATAGGAACAGATAATGCAGGACGTTTCCGAACGTAGATGTCAGCGTGGCACACGGGCGGTGGGGTGAGACTTGGGGGAGGGGTGCCGGAGCCAGGGCGTATCCGTTGCTGCAATAAGCCCGGAACGTGATTACGGGAATCGAATTAATGCGGAAACGTGATTAGCGCAGAGGCGGCGGCGGGGCTGTCCGGAGCACTCAGCTGCGAGGCAGTCCACATGGCGCCGTGGAGGGCCGCTGCCGCTGCCCCTGCCCGATGGCCGCGGACCGTCCAGAGTCCCTCCCACATGAGCCGTCTCCTTCTCGCAGTTTGCTACTTGAGCCGTGTGTGTCTACTGCAGCGTTCCTGGCGTGGTGGCATTATTATTACTATTATTATTGATGGTGCTTCGGTCCAAATCTCTCTCCAGACAGTTCAAGATTCGACTGTACAAATCCCTGTTGTTCTATATGGTGGCTGTGACACATGGAGTAACCGGAAACAGGACTTCCATGAGCTCCTTGTTTTTGAGAGAAAAGTGCTTCGGAAGATCTTCGGTCCGGTTCTGGATGCAGATACAGGGGAATGGAGGATCAGATACAACCAAGAGCTTGAAGAACTACGCCAGCAGCCCAACATAGCAGGAACTGTCAATAGATGTGGACGAATGTCGGATAGCAGCAATGGACAGAATACAGTAGAGGAGGAAACTTGTACATGCGGCAGTCCACTGGGCCTGATCACGTAGTAGTAGTAGTAGTAGTAGTAGTAGTAGTAGTATTGATGGTGCTGGCAGCAGCAGCAGCAGCAATAGTACTTTTATTCGTCCGTGGAGCACTTTTACAAGGACATTACACATGTCATTTATATGGTACATACAAGCGGTGCGAAAGTTGGAGGGTTGCTACGTGGGAAATGGTGCTGGAAAAATTCAATTAATAATACACTACTGGCCATTAAAATTGCTACACCAAGAAGAAATGCGGATGATAAACGGGTATTCATTTGACTTACATATTATATTAGAATTGACATGTGATTACATTTTCACGCAATTTGGGTGCATAGATCCTGAGAAATCAGTATCCAGAAAACCACCTATGGCCGTAATAACGGCACTGATACGCCTGGGCAGTTTGTCAAACAGAGCTTGGATGGCGTGTACAGCTGCCAATGCAGCTTCAACACGATACCACAGTTCATCAAGAGTAGTGACTGGCGTATTGTGGCGAGTCAGTTGCTCGGCCACCATTGACCAGACGTCTTCAATTGGCGAGAGATCTGGAGAATGTGCTGGCCAGGGCAGCAGTCGAACATTTTCTGTATCCACAAAGGCCCGTACAGGACCTGCAACATGCGGTCGTGCATTATCCTGCTGAAATGTAGGGTTTCGCAGGGATCGAATGAAGGGTAGACCCACGGGTCGTAACACATCTGAAATGTAACGTCCACTGTTCATAGTGCCGTCAATGCGAAAAAGAGGTGATCGAGAGGTGTAACCAATGGCACCCCATACTATCACGCCGGGTGATACGCCAGTATGACGATAACGAATACACGCTTCCAATGTGCGTTTACCGCGATGTCGCCAAACACGGATGCGACCATCATGGTGCTGTAAACGGAACCTGGATTCATCCGAAAAAATGACGTTTTGACATTCGTGCATCCAGGTTCGTCGTTGAGTACACCATCGCAGGCGCTCCTGTCTGTGATGCAGCGTCAAGGATAACCGCAGCCATGGCCTCCGAGCTGATAGTCCATGCTGCTGCAAACGTCGTCGAACTGTTCGTGCAAAAGGTTGTTCACTTGCAAACGTCCCCATCTGTTGACTCAGGGATTGAGACGTGGCTGCACGATCCGTTAGAGCCATGCAGATAAGATGCCTGTCATCTCGACTGCTAGTATTACGAGGCCGTTGGGATCTAGCACGGCGTTCCGTATTACCCTCCTGAACGCACCGATTCCATATTCTGCCAACAGTTATTGGATCTCGACCAACGCGAGCAGCAATATTGCGATACGATAAACCGCGATCGCGATAGGCTACAATCCGATCTTTATCAGAGTCGGAAACGTGATGGTACGCTTTTCTCCTCCTTATACGAGACATCACAACTACGTTTCACCAGGCAACGTCGGTCAACTGCTCTTCGTGTATGAGAAATCGGTTGGAAACTTTCATCATGTCAGCACGTTGTAGGCGTCGCCACCGGCGCCAACCTTGTGTGAATGCTCTGAAAAGCTAATCATTTGCATATCACAGCATCTTCTTCCTGTCTGTTAAAATTCGCGTCTGTAGCACGTCATCTTCGTGGTGTAGCAATTTTAATGGCCAGTAGTGTATTAGGTTCTTAGCAATCATTTCTACCACTACATATACAATGATTATAACACTGTAGCTGCATTTACGTAGCGTGTGCTATTAAATATCAAGTTTTGTTTATTACGGACTACGTACCATGCCCAAACTTGGACTGTTGAATCACTGGGAGGCTTTCACAAAGCTACATATACAATCTCCCACAATTTTACCAAATCCACAGTAAATCTGTTACTCCTTTCTTACCAAATATCAAACAACATTACTTAATCGTTTGGCTTTGAGACTTCCATTTTTCCACAACATGGACACTCGGTAATCAGAGTTCAAACGGAGAAGAACCTAAGAGGTGTTGTGATAAAGAAAAAATCAAGGTAGGTACGTAAATCCAGTTATAAGTTACCATATATTTGAGCACGCTAAAACAGCCAATGAGCTGATCCTTCACTTTACATATCTACATTTCCTCCATTCCTTTACAGTGACTGCACAATGTGGTGGCGAATACGTCCTGGCAGATGTATCAGCAGTTGATAATGATAAAGCGATGATAGATACCATTTCCAAAACAGAGCTAGCTTACAAATACATCCATCCGATGCTTTGGCACAAAAAGCCTCTCTCGGCACCAGCACAATCCACTGTTGTTACATGAGCTGTAGGCGGATCAGTAGCCCGTCTCCGACTCACTCTTCCTTCCACGTTTTCTATCCATGCCAGCCACATTTTGCGAGAGCTACTAAATTCCATTCCGAAGGGGAACCACACCAGATTTTACATTATACATTAACTAAAAACCCTAAGTGACGACAGCAACTTACATAACAGCAAACAGTCACTTTAAATAAAACATATCAGTTTCACATATTGGTATTTCTACAAAAAAATTATTCACCCAAATTCCAAATACGTACAATAAGTTTTGTCTCCCTCCAAATGAGGCAAAGTGTTTAACTTATAAAGACAATACACTGCATAGCATTAAACCGGAACAACAAAGTTTTTACAAAGAAAAAAGTAAACATCTTTATACAATACCGAATTAATCATAGAATAATTACCGAAGCTCAACGATGGAATGTTGAACAAAAGAGAAAGCAAAATGAATCAGCAAAAGGTATGTAGTGCCTAAGCTATGGCGTTACAAGATGAGAGCATCACCTGACAATGAAGTTAAATTTATTACTGAAATGCTCATTAAATAATTATTACTGTGCGACATATACATGATTGTGCCAAAGCTATTTGGTCGTTGCCCTTCACGAGATAGAACGCTGCCTGAAAGCCTTGCGGGTGATTATCGTGGCAAGGAACATACACTGCTGTGCAGAACTTAAGGGCATGACAGATGAAGCAACGGAACATACTGACTACTTGGTGGAAATGGATGAAAGTACAACAGTAAATTGCTAGAAGTCCCCCAGACATGTACAGAAATGTGGACCTCACAGGGGGGGAGATCAGTGCAACTATAGTGCCAAATGGCGTTGGCGCCCACCATAAGGCAGTTAAAGGAACCGGAAAAGACATCGTGTATCAATCAGCGAACAATTACAATGTACTATGCTAATGGTCTTCATTACGCCATGAACCGGAGACAACATCCGGATGACTTCACATGGGTAAGAATTATTGGGAATCTGGAGAAAAGAAGAAGTGTAGCCCAGGAGTTTGGTAATGCTCACAGCACTGTTTCAAGTGCGTGGGGAAATTTCCGAACCAGAGGCACTGTTGTCCGAAGAAGTGGAGCTGGTTCAAAATGGTTCAAATGGCTGTGAGCACTATGGGACTTAACTGCTAAGGTCATCAGTCCCCTAGAGCTCAGAACTACTTAAACCTAACTAACCTAAGGAAATCACACCCATCCATGCCCGAGGCAGGATTCGAACCTGCGACCGTAGCGGTCGCGCGGTTCCAGACTGTAGCGCCTAGAACCGCTTGGCCACTCCGGCCGGCAAGTGGAGCTGGTCGGCCACGGTCAACTACAGTAGCAGATGACCGCTGCATTGTGCAACATGCAAGCCGGGACCGGCGTCAATCAGCGGGTGTAATTGCACCCATATTTTACAGGACTGCAAGGTGCGTAATCTCACGTTCCACAGTGTCATAGGAGTGCGTGGGGTGGTGTCCTTGCCCGACGACCCACACAATGTGTTCCGTTGACACCCCGCACATCGGCGAGAGCTTTTACGATGGTGCCAAGAGCATAGGGAAGGGAGCAACGAGGAGTTGAGTCTCTTGCTCCTCGCGGATGAGAGCAGATTCAGACTGAGCAGTGATTCTGGACGTACCCTCTTATGACGACAGGTAGGAGTACGTAATGTACCAGGGAACATTGTCGAACGTGATTCTTTTTATGCTTCAAGTGTTATGGTATGAGGAGGCATAATGTTGCATGGACATAATGATATACAAATCTTCGAAGACAGCCGGCCGCGGTGGCCGTGCGGTTCTAGGCGCTACAGTCCGGAACCGGGGGACTGCTACGGTCGCAGGTTCGAATCCTGCCTCGGGCATGGATGTGTGTGATGTCCTTAGGTTAGTTAGGTTTAAGTAGTTCTAAGTTCTAGGGGACTGATGACCTAAGATGTTAAGTCCCATAGTGCTCAGAGCCATTTTCTTCGAAGACAGTAGATATTTACATCTTGTCAACATCTATACCATCACTCTGCAAACTCACAATTAAGTGCCTGGTAGAGGGTTCATGGAACCACCTTGAAGCTATTTCTCTACCGTTCCACTCTTGAACAGCGTGCGGGGAAAACCGAAAATTAAATCTTTACGTGCGAGCTCTGATTTCTCTTATTTTATTATGATGGTCATTCTCCTTACGTAGGTGCACGCCAACAAAATATTTTCACACTATGAGGAAAAATTGTCGATCGAGGTCTCGCGAGTAGAACCTTCCCGAACGAAAACCACCTTTGTTTTAATGATTGCCACCCGAATTCCCACATCGTATCTATGACGCTCTCTCCCCTATTTCGCGACAATGCAAAGCGAATAGCCGTTCTTTGAAATTTTCCGGTGTCCTCCGTCGATCCTATCTAATGCGAATCCCAAAAAATGGTTCAAATGGCTCTGAGCACTGAGGTCGTCAGCCCCCTAGAACTTAGAACTACTTAAACCTAAATAACCTAAGGATATCACACACATCCATGCCCGACGCAGGATTCGAACCTGCGACCGTAGCGGTCGCGCGGTAATGCGAATCCCACACCGCACAGCAATACTCCAGAAGAGTGAGCAGAAGCATAATGTAAGAAGTTTCTTTAGTAGAATTGCTGTATTTACTTAGTATTCTGCCAATGAACTTCAGTGTTCGGTTTTGATTTCACCACAAGATTATCTACGTGATCGTTCCAATTTAAGTTATTCGTAACAATAAACCATAATTATGTAGTTGAGTTTACGGTCTTTAGGTTTGTGTGATTTATCGTAAAACTGAAATTTTATGTGTTGCTTTGGTAGACTACTTATGTGGATGACCACACTTTTCATTATTTCGAGTCAATTGTTACTTTTTTCACCATAGATCTGTCGTGTCTAAATCATTTTGCAATTGGTTTTGGTCATCTGACTCACCGGCCAAGATTTTTGTGACACCGTACTCCTTTCACAGATGCATCATTTCCGTGGTACATTCGGCCGGGACTTCATTTTTATGCATGACAAAGCGCGACCACGCTCAACAGCGCAGATGGACGATATTCCGTGAATGGACTGTCCCCTCCGTTCCTCCGATTTCATTGTGATAGGATAGTTATCGACAGTGATAGGTTGAGGAATGGAACGTCCAACCACAAGAAGTCCTTATCAACCTTGTGACCAACATGGGAGCATACTGCAGAGCATAAGTTGCTGTGCGCCTTATCATACAGCCTATGTTTCGCCTTTTAGGAAATCGGGGGACCATTATAAATCGCGGTGACTTCATTGTAATTATTATTTTTGAATAAAAGTATAATTTCTGTTCGTGTCATTGCGTATTTCTTTTATTTACCTTCTATTCCATACTGTAGCACTTCTTTCCACGTATGGTTCAAGTTTCATCGAGCTATGTTACTTGGCAATGACACGTCATGTGAAAGTTACTTCCGCCCTTAAGTTTTTTATAACATTGTTCAAAAAGGGGGCAGAGACGAATAAGGAATCATTCCAATGATGGTACGGACCGGACGTGGAGAAATTGATGGATTTAAACGACTTTGGCAAAGGGCAGATTGTTATAGCCCAACGCATGGAAACGAACATCTTGCGAACGGCGAGGTTGCTCGGTTTTTCGCCTGCTACTGTGAGCACCTATGGGACGTGTTTGAGGGACAGTGCAGCAACGAGTAGGGAAAATGCTGGATGTTCACGCCTTACAACTAAATGTGGAGGACGGAGGCTTGTTGCTGTGTAAAGCAGAATAGGAGGCGATCTGTGGTAGATCTGACGACAGAGTACAATGCTGGTGTAGGCACAATTATGTCGGAACAAGCCATTCAGCGCTCATAGTTAAACATGAGGCTATGCAACAGATGACCTCTACGGGTTTCCATGTTGACCCAACAACACTGTCAATTACGATTCCAGTGGATGAGAATTCTCCGAGATTTAGACAGTGAATCGATGGAATCGTGCCGCAATACGATTTCTGAATATGCAGCTCGTACATGCAGTTACCTTGCTGCATATAAGGAGGGTGATGCGTCTGTGGGGGGATCGGTTAGGGTTGACGAACAGCAAGCTACAGCCGGTGAAACCAACGACACGGCTGTGGCGTTCTTCCTTCGGGCTGCTGGAAGGAAGTACTTTTAAAACGCCTCCGGATAGGGCACTATCCTTTGACGCATTAGTTCCTTCTCTGGTAGGAGAACTCACCAGTAAGCGGTGCTCATCGTGTATCGGTGGACTACAATTTAACTGAACGCGTTTTATACCAAGGCATGGGGGCTGCAACGAACTTACCAGTTGACGGGCCCTCTGTTTTAGGGGGCGGTGAATACGGGTGGTCCGTTTTTTAAGATTTTGTGAGGTGTCTGCTCTTCTCATCTTATCTTAGGTGGAAGGTTTTCATGTATTTCCAGGGAGGTTGCTTTATCTTTTATATTCGAACTGCTCAAATAGGCACAATTTTCCGCTACCTGTTTTCGATGTTGTCTACTTACAGTCTGTATATTCTAATTACAAACTGCCTCGAGGTATAAATCTTTTGTGTTCCCTGCGAAAGTGTGACTGAGAGGGAGGGAGTATCCCAGGATGGCTGACGATTACATTTGACATTTTCCCATTCGCTGCATACTTGTCACAAAACAAGTAGGGGCACTACAAATGTAGTGCGTCGACAATAAGTTGGAAATGTGGGTGACATGGGGAGCGTGCCTGCAGTGCGTGCGTGCCTGCAGTTGCACTGTCCTCTGTGTCCTCGATGGCTCAGTCGGACAGAGCGTCTGCCATGGAAGCAGGAGATCCCGGGTTCGACTCATCGTCAGGGCACACATTTTCAACTGTCCCCGTAATATTTATCGACACCTGTAAGCAGCTACAAAGGTCTGGAAAAAATTGGAAATTTGTGGTAAGGGCTACGGGACCAAACTGCTGAAGTCATCGCTCCCTAGGCTTACGCACTACTTAATCTAACTGAAACTAACTTGTGCTAAGGACAACACACACACCCATACCCGAGGGAGGACTCGAACCTCCGACGGGGGGGAGCTGCTCGAACCGTGCCGGCCGCGGTGGCCGAGCGGTTCTAGGCGCTTCAGCCCGGAACCGCACGACTGCTATGGTCGCAGTTTCGAATCCTGCCTTGGGCATGGATGTGTGTGAAGTCCTTAGGTTAGTTAGGTTTAAGTAGTTCTAAGTTCTAGGGGACTGATGACCTCAGATGTTAAGTCCCATAGTGCTCAGAGCCATTTGAACCATTTTTTTGCTCGAACCGTGACAAGACGCCTAGGCTGCGCGGCTACCCCGCGCGACCAAAGGTCTGGATTTCACTGTATTTTCAAAAGCCACATTCGTCTCCCAACAGTTTAGTATGGGTCATAATGACCTCGCAGCAACGGCCTTACCACAGTGGAAACACCGGTTCCCGTCAGAGCACCGAAGTTAAGCGCTGTCGGGCGTGGCCGGCACTTGGATGGGTGACCGTCCGAGCCGCCATGCGCTGTTGCCATTTTTTCGGGGTGCACTCAGCCGCGTGATGCCAATTGAGGAGGTAATCGACCGAATAGTAGCGGCTCCGGTCAAAAAACCACCGTAACGACTGGGAGAGCGGAGTGCTGACCACACACCCCTCCTATCTGCATCCTCATCTGAGGATGACACGGCGGTCGGATGGTCCCGATGGGCCACTTGTGGCCTAAATATGGAGTGCTATGATGACCTCGCTGTAGTATACACGCCACAGCCACCAACAGGACGATGGTCGTCCAGCTGAATGGCTGCTCGAGTCATGCACTGTCCGCAGACACAAGGTGGAGGGGACAGTATTGTGCTACGGGTAAAATTCATCTGCGTTCCCATGTCATCTCTGCTAGTAAATCGAAGGCACCTTGACAGCTGTTAGCTACATGAACATTATAGCTGGCATCACCTTAAGCCGTTGTCTTTCCTGATGGCTATGGCGTATGTCAGCAGGTCAACTGTCTGTGTCAGCGGCTAGAATCGTCGCTACAATGGAATGACGAATGTGGTTTTGGACTGACATTGTTATATTTTGGCTGCTAAGCTGACCCGAACACGATGGGCTACAGCTGGTGGACTATCGGGCTTCAGCTCCGGTCCCAAGAACCACTGGCGCCTAATTTAAGCGAGTTGTGTGATCCATTCATAGATTTCTGGTGCCACACGCCTATGGAAAACTACCAACAACTTTTCGAATCCATTCCAGGCGCTGTTGTTGCCGTATTCCGTTCCAGAGGTGAAGCAACATGCTATTGAACATGTGGTCGTAATGTTTTGCCTCACAAAAATATAAAATACATGTATGGATCAGAAAATTCTCTTATACTGGATCACTTATATAGTTGATCATCTTAACTATTAATATACATTTTAAGGGGAAAAAACGCCACACCACGAAGGAATTATTCGAATGGGACAGAAATTGATAGATGTGATGTACATGTACACATAAACAAATGATTACAATATCAGAAAAATTGGATTATTTCTTCAAGAGAAAGAGCTTCACAAATTGAGCAATTTGGTTCACATCATGTGAAAGGTCTCTGTTGGATTCCTTTCGTGTTAATTTCTTAAATATGTGCAAGCAGTTACTCGGCTTGGCATTGATTGACAAAGTTTTTGGATGTCCTCCTGAGGCATGTCGTGCCAAATTCTGTCCAATTGGCGCGTTAGATCACGAAAACCCGAGTTGATTGGAAAGTACTGTCCATAATGTTCCAAACGTTCTGAAGTGGGGAGATATCCGGCGGATTTGTTGGCTAAGGTGGGGTTTGGCAAGTGAGAAGACAAGCAGTAGAAATTCTCGCCTTGTGCAGGCGGGAATTATCTTGCTGAAGTGTAAGCCCGGGATGGCTTGGCATGAAGTGCTACCAAACGGAGCGTCGTATATTGTCCATGTACCACTGTGCTGCATGTGTGCCACGGTTGATTACCATAGGGTGCCTGCAATGAAAAGAAATGGCACACTAGACCATCACACCTTGTTGTCGGGTCGTATGGCGGGCGACAGTTGGGTTCGTATCCAACCACTGTGTGGGGCGTCTCAAGACATCTCTTCGCTGGTCATCGGGGCTCAGTTCGAAGTGGAACTCATCATTGAAAACAATCCTAATCCAGTCAATGAGATTCCAGGCTGAAGACGTGTTAATGTTTCTACGAAACCACTAGTCATTGCTATCAAAGCAGTTAATGTTTCGTTAAAACCAATTATTATCACTATAAAACGTATTATGGGAAGCATAGAAAAATAGTTAAAAGTGTTGAAAAGTATCTTACACTTATGAAAGTATCAAAAAGTATCGAAAGTATTGAAAAGAATATGACAGGTATCGAATAAGTCGAAAGGTATCGAGAAAAGAACTGACTGTATTGACAATATCAGGAAGGATTGGAGAGTATCGAAAGAATCGAAACTTCATTACGAATGTATGAAACATATTTGTTACATGAAGCTATACGGTCCGCAGATGATGAGGCAAACGCTTCCCGCATTTTGTAAGTAGATTTATTACATTACCGTCTGCTACTGCTATACCATAACCTTAAAGTTGGATGCAGGTTGTGAAATAAAACTATCTTGCTAAAGCAATTATGGTATAACGCAACAGAGCAGTGTTACCCTCTGAGAGGAATTTTGTTATGTTGACCGTGTTGTACGTAACGGAGGTGGCTTATCGAAAATAAAAGTCAGAATTACGTAAATATTTGAACAGTAACAAACAATATTTTTGCCTATCTACGCTGTTTAAAGAATAAAGAAAACGGTCGCCAGCCTAATTAGGCAAGAGAATGATTAACATTCTTGTTTAAGAAAATAGGTATGAGTAACTTCAACGGACAAACACAACCTATATTTTGTCACACGCGAGTTCAAAAATGGTTCAAATGGCTCTGAGCACTATGGGACTTAACATCTGAGGTCATCAGTCCCCTAGAACTTAGAACTACTTAAACATAACTAACCTAAGGACATCACACACATCCATGCCCGAGGAAGGATTCGAACCTGCGACCGTAGCAGTCGCACGGTTCCGAACTGCAGCGCCTAGAACCGCTTGGCCACCGCGGCCGGCCCACACACGAGTGCAATGAACTCTAACACCTGCATATGTTAACGTTAAGGTTGGAACTAACAGCTAGAGCAGCACAAACTATTTGCAAAAATATAACAGATAACGAAACACACTATTACTTTCGGTGCTTATTCAAACTGAATAGTCTTTATAACATTACTATTAATATTCACTGCAGAATCATTAATTGGACATAGATTCAGTATTATTGTTCAAACATTTTCCTAGCTGACATAAAAGTATAAACGTAGTTCACTGCATAATTATGAACTGGTCACAGGTTAAGTATCTCTCAACTAAATACTATTCTATTTAGAATGAAAGTTAAATGGAATTCACTAACATGTTACTTCTCACTGTCTTTTGAATAAAGCAATTATTGTTTTCATAAATAGTGGTCTTTCTATTTAATTGTTATTTATCATAAGCACAAAGGATAACCTGTGGATCCTATTACACTATTAATATGCACTTTCATTACCCAAAAGAAACAAGTACTTAGCAAGCATGAGTATATAACTTTCCACTGTTGCAGTTTTCCACTTTTACTACAGTGAGACACAATGTTGACAAATTTGCAAGAAACTGACTCACCTTTTAAAATTTACTGCAGGCAGCACTATGATCATTAACTAAGCAAAACTTTATAAGCCTCAGTTTTAAGAACTTTTAATCTTTAAAAGAAACGGCAAATTGTCTTTATTACCACAGTCTTCTACTTTCAAGTAAATGATTAAATAGGTGACTTTGAAACTCCACAAAACTTTAAATTGCACTGTTTCCATCACTGGCAGGCTTTCACAAAACTACATTTACTACCTCCCACAATTTCACTAAATCCACAGTAAATCTGAATACTCCCTTCTTACCAAAGATCAAACAACATTATTTAATTAACTATTTGGCTTTGAGGCTTTCATTTTCTTCACAAACTAGGACACTCGGTAATCATAGTTCATCTGAGAGGTGTTGTGATAGGGAAAAAGCGAGGTAGGTACATGAATTCAGTTAGAAGTTACCTTATATTTGTGCACACTAAAACATTCAATGAGCTGATCCTTCACTGTGCATTACTATAGTGCTCCATTATAGTAATTGCGCAATGTGGTGGCGATTGCATGTTGGTAGGTGAAATTGCAGGTAGAATTGCTGGACTCTGTCATTTCTTGGTGGCGATGATAGATACCAATTCCAGAATAGTTCCAGCTATTTATCCATCCATCCGAGGCATTGGAAAGCGGCAGGAAAAGCCTCTCTCGGAACCAGCACAATATACAACTTGAACATGGGCAGTGCACAGTTTGGTAGCTTGTCCCCAACTGACTCTCAATTCCATCTGTTCTGCCTAGGCCAACCACAACTTGCGCGCGCTACTAAGTTCCGTTGCCGAGGGGAACCACACTAGCTTTTCCATACAGAATCACTAAGAATCCTAATTGGAGGTCAGCAGTTTACATAACAGCAAACAATCATTTTAATTAAAACAGAACGTTTGTATATATTGGTAGTTCTACACAAAATTATTTAAATAAAATTATTTAATTTTAAAGATAACCAAAGACATTAAGTGAGAAAGACAAACATTTCATTTGCTCATATCGTACATATTACATAGGTCAAACTTCCCACATTCTAAAAGACATCAAGTTTCTAACAGAGAAAAAAATAAACACTCTCATGGTATCTATTCAATCAAACACATTTACAGAAGCTCAACGATGTAACATTAAATAAAATAAAAGACAAAATAAATCAGTGAAGCATTAGAGCTACGGTGTTACAGACTGTTTAGTTTTTTATGTTGGTAACGCCACGTAGTGCTCTAAATAAAAATCGCTGACTGCACTGTGTGCAGTCTGTGTCTGGTTGGACTCATTGTTGGAATATTCGCTAGTGTAGTGTCGGGCAGTTGGATGTGAACAGCGCGTAGCGTTGGGCAGTTGGAGGTGAGCCTCCAGCAGTGGTGGATGTGGGGAGAGAGATGCCAGAGTTTTGAGCGGACGACCTGGAACGCTATTAAGGTAAATAGATTGTTTGTTCTCTGTCAGAATCTTTCATTTGCTGACTACGCGCATTAGTAGTTAGTGCCTTCAGTAGTTAGAATCTTTTATTCAGGTGACAGTATTGGCGCTCACTATATTGCAGTAGTTCGAGTAACCAAGATTTTTGTGAGGTAAGTGATTCGTGAAAGGTATAGGTTATTGTTAATCAGGACCATTCTTTTGTAGGGATTGTTGAAAGTCAGATTGCGTTGCGCTAAAAATATAGTGTGTCAGTTTAGTGATGATCAGAATAAGTAAAGAGAAAAATGTTTGAATACGTTGAGTTTTGCTCAGCTGTTTGAAAATCAAGTAACTTAAGAGTTTTGCCAGCACTGTCATTCAAAATTTTTCAAAGGGGCGTTTCAGTATACACATAAGTCTACTCGGCGAAATATGACAAACTTGGAGATTGCGTCAAGTATTTCGTGAATGCCCGTGATGTCAACAAGTCTCCATTCGTCTGAAATCTTACTGAGGAAACAGTAAGGTACTTAGTAAAAAAAAAAGGCAACCACTAGCAGCAAGTCTTTGATGCTGTTCCTGGCACAGTGCCGCTCCTGTATGTGTAAAATGATTAGCGTCGCTCTTGTAAGTTCTTCCAGATATAATAGGACGGGTCTGATAGCTCTGTGTGGGCTAGGATTCTCTGCTGAGGGAAGATGTTATGTGGCTGAAGAAAGACCGATGGTTGTTACAATGATTTCTTTATTGAGTCTTGTACACAGACATCAGTGGACGGCGCAGAGAACATGACGGTATCTCGCCAGAGGGAACGATCTCCGGCTGTTGAGTACGCGTTCCGCTGCTGGCCTGTTGTGTTGCGTCGCAAGGTTTCCGCGTAATGGGTGAGGCTGGTCTCCCAGGCAGACTGGCGCCTAGAGTCGGACCGCGACCAGCAGAGAACTCGGCACAGCATTCCAAGACAGTGGTTTTCGACTGACTTGTTGCCCTATACACATTGTTCAATCTGGGATGGATACCTACTGGTGTTTGTCCTTAGGAAGCCAAGATAAGAATGACGATACGTTCGTATAGTTTTGGACGCATTTGGTAATAACGTCGCCGTAGTTCACGTTGCCACATTTACCGCACGCACGTCGGAAAGACACGAAAGCCACACTAATCCCTCGCCTACGTGTCGGCTCTTATATACGTGCACCAGAGTCGCTCTACGTCGCATGTGTGCTGCAGCAACGTTCTCAAATGGATACATTCTGGTCGCCCGTTATGTACAGGAGAAACTTTTAAAAGAATTTCCTAAGTCTCTATCTATTTTGTCACGAAGAATTCTTTCCCTCTTGTGTTTTGTAATGCAGAAAAATTTCCAGCTCCTCGATGAAATCCATTTTATACAATTTCTGGAAGTGCTAGAGTATCTTAAGATCTTATATTATGTTTTTGAATGCGTGTCCATTGTTTTCTATGTGTGTTGCTATGGCTGATTTTGTGAATTGCTTATATGTGCAACTTTCATACTGGATACAGTGAACACGTCAACTATTGCACACATAATCAATTCACAAAATCAGCAACAGCAACACACATAGAAAACGCTGGACACTCATTCAATATAGATAAGGCTAAAAAAGTAGGATATTAGGGCACAGTGTATTCAGAAAAGGAAAAATTCAGTTAGGAACTTTGAATTTGGCATAGGTCTAGTAGGAAACGTGGGTAAATTGTAATCATAGGGTATATGGTGTTAAAAATCAAAACATATGTTTCAAATGACGGGTCATTTCCATGTTAAAAACGAAGGTTTTTTGGTATTTTTTAGTGCGTTAAGAGATGCTGATTCTTCTTTCACACCATGGTTCTGTTTGGAGCCCAGTTTTAAGTTTTCTTGTGTTATTACTCCTTAGATATTTCCTAAGGAACATAATTTTATGTTTGTCACCATTCACTAATTAATGTCGAAGGGATAAGGAGCTTAGAATAACAAACTAGGTCCACTTAGGTTTTGTATCGAATTTGTTAAGGTCCTATTGTCTGTGCTCTTTGTGATAACGCATTACTGTCGTTCTACACGGCTGTCCCCAAAATAACCGTTTTTGATTTTAAATATACCTAGAGATCATCATCATTTACGTGTTATTTTCAGTTTTATAATTTAACGTAGGAATGAAATGGAAGCTAGACTATGATGACCAACTGCCCTCTTACCAGTTCTGTTTTTGTAGCCATGGAAACCATAGCTCAGAATCTGGCAGAAAAGCTGGGAAAAATGAAGACGATGGTGTTTGTCGCTGACTGAATTCCAAGAACAATTTGATGCATGGCAAGAAATGGTTGCACGTTATAAAAATAGCTGCATGTCAAAGAAGACCCGAAACGGTAATCACACGAAACAAGAACGGACTTCATACCGAATTTCTGTGCCGTGAGGAAACTTTTTGTAGAGAGTTTCAGGTATTTAGGAAGTATGATCCAGGAAGTTCGGGGAAAGAGAAGAGAGGTAAAAAAGTGGGTGACTTGTACAAAAGTATAAGGAGCCTTATTTGCAAGAAATAAGATTCCAACATTAAAAGAGAGTCACATCAAATCCTATTGTGTATTCATTTTAAATTATGCTGCAGAAACATGGAGAGAGAAGAGAGGAAATGAAAACGGAATACGGACCTGTGGTTTGAAGATCTCTAGTAGCTGAACTGTGATGCCAGTATTAGGCATGTGGAGAAATGAAAGAGTGGGAGAGAGACACGAGAACAGGAGCATCTGTGAGACAAAAAGGAAGATCAAGCTGGAAGCGATATGGACACTTCAGATGAACGGAAGGAGAGACAATGTTTAAGGAACAAGACCGAGGGGCAGAAGGCTGGAAGTATTGCAGAGAAAAGTACAGGGGAAGGGAAACAACCAAAACAGAGTGCAGATCGAGAAAAAAATTGGCCATGCAGAAGTCCGTGTAGAGGCTTCGGTTTTCAGCAGACCTGGTCCAAGGTTGGAAATTGTTCAAGATGATGACTACGATGACTTCCAAAAGATATTTAAAATCACATTGATTTGTAACGTGTGGTGATGTAAGTTACACATTCATTACCCATATTCCTTATTTTGAACTCTGAATTACAGTGAGTTGAAAGAAGATCGGAATTTCATGCTCGCCACAGAGCAAACTGCAGTGTTATTCCGACTACAAAACCTCCTGTTTTATCCAGAAACAATTACGGCTGACCTGAAAGACGAAATGTCGGTTGTAAGTGACCTATGAAACTAGAAGGGACCGTGTTAATAAAGTCTTGGATGTGACGTACGAACTGAATGATTCCACTGGTCAGAATATGCTTGCCTCATACCTCCTGCCAGCTTATAAGTAAGAGACAACTAAAAGGATTATTGCGAGATGTGAACTTGCATACTCATAATTTAATGTCTGAACTCTTTCCATACGTGTGATTTCTTCTTTGAGCTCCCTGTGCGATCGCTTTGAAGAACGATGTTTAGAGAAGCTAGCTTATTATGGCGGAGTGTCAAAGTTTGTTCTATTTTTTGTCCGAAGTCCACAAGTACGAATCACGATTACGTTGAGTTAAACGTTTGAACACTGTGTTAGTGTATTTTGTTGAGTTGAGTGCGGCTGAAGTGAGTCTCCTTACCGTACGAAAAAAAAAGTAGTAAATATTTCGGAGATCAAACAAGTTTCTTATGTGCAAACCAACTCAGACTTCAAGTGCTCTACTGAGACAATGGTAATCTGACAGTTTCTGACATATGATGACATTAACTTTGCGTTACAAGATTGAAGTTGCGATAGTGTCGCCTGTGACATGGAACATTTGCCACACTACTATCTTGAATCTTAGATTAAACACCCACAATAAGGAAATTATGAATCAGGTTATATGAGAGGGGAGAGACTACGCGTTCGACATAGCTCCTTTGTTGTTGTCTGAAAAGCATGGGGAAAATCAGGATGCGGATTTCAATTGTCTCCATTCTGGAAGTGAAGTTTTCTGTGAGGTTTATTACTACTGTGATAAAACTAAATCAAAGTAAAATATAGCTTACTTTTTACTCTCTTTTATTAACTAAACTGTTGCGACACGTTTCGGCTGTATGTAAAGGTGCTCAGGTGGCTTATTTCAAAGTTTCGCACAGTTAAAAACAGTTTCTATTGTTATTTTCGTCGTTTTGCGTAGGCTGGGAATGTCAGGTACTTTCGATATGTAGATACCTACACATCACTGTAATTGCGTCTAATTATTACTCATGTCACACGATAAATATCAATTAAATACATTATTCCCTTGTTTACCTTCGCTATGTTAAAGCCAAGACGACTTTTTACACCTGACTCGATCCAGTACATTTCACACTGAAGACTTAAACATTTTTTCGTGACGATTGGGAGGCACTGCGTGATAGTTTACAGGGTATCTTAATACTGTAGATTTAAACGAATGGGTCATGTAGAGGACAATGAAACAAGCAAATAATCCTAAAAACATAGGTCTGGAAAACAATGGTTTCCATGATACGAGGTCTGCACAAGTGCAGTCATGCCAATGTTACAACACTGTTAATATCTAAGGTTACATTAATTTGGAAACACCGAAAGTGAGGCGTAAATTGTAAAGTGAGAAACTATCCTCATTTGGTTTTATCATTCCAGACAGCTAAGTTCTGGTACACATCATTCACACGCACCTGGGAATTCTGACCGTGTGTGGACATCGACGAGAGGGCGTGCTGAAACCTGCCTTGACGTGATTTGTGATCAAGTGGAACGTTGCTTGTACTCCAGTTTGTATCCTCTGGGACTCTGACATAAGATGTTCATGTACTCAGCGGTAATACATGGCATGGAACTTATGTTTATTAGTCTTATTTGCTTGTTTCACTGTCCTCTCCTTGGCTCTTTCGTTTTTACCTTTAACAGTCAAACACCCTGTATAAACGTTTTATATTGTAATAACTGACTTATAATTCTTATAAGACAAGGGATGTCGATTCAATTATGACGACGAAGACAATCAAGACTTCCAAAAAGATGAGGAAGAAAGAGTGTACAAATATAGTCCTTATATTGTATTAGATGCGTAGACATTCTCTTACGACACAATTTATTGTACCAGGGATCGAGGGATGTGATCGAGGGAGGGGACGGGGCAAGATGGGGCGAGGGGTTTCACACGGCTCCTCCCTCCCCAATGCCAATTGCAATCACACTCTTTTTTAACATGGCACAGATGTCTAAAATTTTAATAATCATAACAAAATGTTTTAGTAGGGTACCAATAATTTCGAAGTATTTGTCGCAGTTGCGAATAATTTTGAGATCACATGCGTTAGGTACCGAGATAATACCTGTCGGTGATACATGAAACTTTTTGGCGTACTTGACTCGGAGCTGGATTTCCCGCTTACCGCTATTGGTCCACCTTAACCATGTCGGCTGTCTGTGCACACTTCCAGAAGGGATCGAAACCTCCATATTCCACAGTGTCTACGCCCCATAGTGCCTGCAGCTTTAACTGGAGTCCCGCAACAGGGTTAATGAGACAAACGTGTTCAACGTTAGCAATATAGTCATTTTTGCTCGTCTAGGCTGTAAAAAGAAATACTATTAATTTGGTTTTCTTGAGGCTTCATTACCTGAAAAAAATTGTAATATTCATCTTTGTTTCGTAAACTCAAAGTGGGCATTTTAAATTTGTATTTTTGAGAGGTACCACAGAAATGTTTCGTTAACTTGTCCAGAAAGCAAACAGTGGTAAATCAATGGTAACTGGTGTTAAGTGTACTCAGTTTGAAAGTAAACAGTCTTAAGCAAGCATTGATTTATTTTTAAGAATAAAATTTGGTATAGATTCTACGACTTTTAAAATACACTCCTGGAAATTGAAATAAGAACACCGTGAATTCATTGTCCCAGGAAGGGGAAACTTTATTGACACATTCCTGGGGTCAGATACAACACATGATCACACTGACAGAACCACAGGCACATAGACACAGCCAACAGAGCATGCACAATGTCGGCACTAGTACAGTGTATATCCACCTTTCGCAGCAATGCAGGCTGCTATTCTCCCATGGAGACGATCGTAGAGATGCTGGATGTAGTCCTGTGGAACGGCTTGCCATGCCATTTCCACCTGGCGCCTCAGTTGGACCAGCGTTCGTGCTGGACGTGCAGACCGCGTGAGACGACGCTTCATCCAGTCCCAAACATGCTCAATGGGGGACAGATCCGGAGATCTTGCTGGCCAGGGTAGTTGACTTACACCTTCTAGAGCACGTTGGGTGGCACGGGATACATGCGGACGTGCATTGTCCTGTTGGAACAGCAAGTTCCCTTGCCGGTCTAGGAATGGTAGAACGATGGGTTCGATGACGGTTTGGATGTATCGTGCACTATTCAGTGTCCCCTCGATGATCACCAGTGGTGTACGGCCAGTGTAGGAGATCGCTCCCCACACCATGATGCCGGGTGTTGGCCCTGTGTGCCTCGGTCGTACGCAGTCCTGATTGTGGCGCTCACCTGCACGGCGCCAAACACGCATACGACCATCATTGGCACCAAGGCAGAAGCGACTCTCATCGCTGAAGACGACACGTCTCCATTCTTCCCTCCATTCACGCCTGTCGCGACACCACTGGAGGCGGGCTGCACGATGTTGGGGCGTGAGCGGAAGACGGCCTAACGGTGTGCGGGACCGTAGCCCAGCTTCATGGAGACGGTTGCGAATGGTCCTCGCCGATACCCCAGGAGCAACAGTGTCCCTAATTTGCTGGGAAGTGGCGGTGCGGTCCCCTACGGCACTGCGTAGGATCCTACGGTCTTGGCGTGCATCCGTGCGTCGCTGCGGTCCGGTCCCAGGTCGACGGGCACGTGCACCTTCCGCCGACCACTGGCGGCAACATCGATGTACTGTGGAGACCTCACGCCCCACGTGTTGAGCAATTCGGCGGTACGTCCACCCGGCCTCCCGCATGCCCACTATACGCCCTCGCTCAAAGTCCGTCAACTGCACATACGGTTCACGTCCACGCTGTCACGGCATGCTACCAATGTTAAAGACTGCGATGGAGCTCCGTATGCCACGGCAAACTGGCTGACACTGACGGCGGCGGTGCACAAATGCTGCGCAGCTAGCGCCATTCGACGGCCAACACCGCGGTTACTGGTGTGTCCACTGTGCCGTGCGTGTGATCATTGCTTGTACAGCCCTCTCGCAGTGTCCGGAGCAAGTATGGTGGGTCTGACACACCGGTGTCAATGTGTTCTTTTTTCCATTTCCAGGAGTGTATGTCATTATGGTACACATATTTGAGAACTATCACTTATCAATATCAAAAAATTGCAGCAGATGTACTGAAAATATCTTATTTTCGAGAGTTTGTTGAAACTTTACTGTGGAGTTTCTCGAAACAACCAATTTGTTTACAGCTGAGGCCTCCATTTCAGAGAAGCTGAAAAATTCAAATTTACATGTGTCATGCAAATGGCTTAAGGGTTGTAGTAGCAACGAGGTGTCATAACTTTGACAATACGTCAATTTACAAGAAACAAAACATACGCACTTACCATTATCGGTATTTCACTCTGCACTATGACACTGAGCACAGGTCTATTCACTGGCTAAGCCAGCGTGTAAATGAAGGAGCTGCTCTCTCTCTTTCAGTCGTTTCTATCTGTGTTTATGGAAATTAGTCTTTTTTTTCGTAATGGAGGACCTTTTCCCTTTACTCTGTTCACTATGGTAGACCGTTCTATTTGCTGTCTCAACAAGTGTGTCATGTTGGCATCAGGTGTAGTCAACTATAGTGGCCGTCACGAAAATAAGCACCTTAGGATACTATGCTAGTTAATGATAATTTCGAATGTTTTACAAAAATTCCGGAAAAAATATTATACATCTCAGTTTTTAGTCGAGAATATGATGGTGCACTTTCCAAAAGAAAATTCTTGCTAGCTGCTACGAAAAAAGTGTAAACTAACGTTCCAAGAAATTTTGAAACAATATATATATGTTTGCTTCAACCTGTGAAAAAAAAAAAAAAAACAGAACGACTGTCATATTTGGACTGAAAATAATGTGTGAGCATTCTTAATGTTTATAGCTGGATGTGATAATATTTCATTGCGAAAACATAAATGTATTGTGAGATAAAAAATAATTTACCGTAAGAGGTGTGAAACACTTTCGTCTGTTTAAACGAAACGTGTCGTCACTGATGAATTTGCGTTCTGTTGGACCCTGTAGAACCTTTCAGTGAGAAAGGTTTAAGGAAACTATGGAATTAATTTTGATAACTTTCGAGACGTTATTACCGTATCGAGCCAAATATGAATGTATGTTCTTTACGAGCGACATCGTGCGCAACAGCGCGTGTACTTCTATGTCGCCGCCAGGAGTTTAGTTACAATGGCTCTCCTTAATACAACCGAGAAGATTACCTATCTCTCGAAATTTTTTTTATTTGCAGCTCTTATTGAACCTTCGTCACTACACCTATCACTCAATTCCTCGATGTATGCTATACAGAAGTAACCGTAGGTACTTTCAGGCCCATATCTGCGCTGAAGACGCGTAAAATACATTTTTGTGTGTGGTTTTGTAAAACACAAGTGATATCGAAATATACTACAACACTATTGTCTTCAGCATGCAGTAAAAGCATTTTAAACAAAACTTTCGTCTTGCTGCTGCAATGTCCCTTCATTCCACTGCAAATTTGTTTCCACCATTACACAAGTGAATAAGGAAGACAAAGAGTGGTGGGCTGAGCCAGAATAATTAATTTTTTCACAGAGATAACTCTGTAATTTTTTAGTCCTCAGATACTGTCACCTGTCGTAGTACTGAAGATCAGTTCTACGCACTAACTTTTGTCCGAATCGTCAAATTCCCTAATTTCCGTTTTCATTTGTATCCCTTTCTTGGAAGATCAAAACACATGTTCACATTTAGATTTTCTGGCGATGTTACTACACCGTTAATATGGAATACCGTCGATTCGGAAACACCACAATGTTTTGTTGTCGTTTTATGAACTTGTACAAAATTTATATTATTCCTGTTTCACATTGTGCTCACATTCAGTGATTCTGTCGGTGTTGCTGTGCCGTTAATACAGAATACAGTCGATTCGCTAACGCCACAAAGTTTTGTTGTCATTTTACAAACTTGTGCAAAACTTATATTATTCCTATCTTATTCACCGTTGACCAAATCAGTAAAAAACTTCAGTACATCCGCTACGACAATTTTAGATGTTTTCGAATGTCTTTTTGCCCTTTATGCACACCGGCAAGAGTTGTACTACATGTAGGCCCTTGCTCCTGTATTTGACTCACTGCCAAACACACGTCAGTTGTAATATTATTGGATTTCAGATACTTTGCATATGAGATATTTGTCATAAAAGAAAGGAACATCCAACGAGCTGTAGTTCGTAAAGATGCTAAGCATCACAGCGCGAGAGGAAAGAGACGAAATATTTTTATAATGCGTTCCTATACCAAGACGCGCGTCCAGCGTTTAAATACTTTAAAAAAAACACTATGACCCACTGGGCGCAGATATTTAAAATCACTGCCGCAGCGCTTGATAGCAAGAAGCTGTGAAACAGAAGAAAGAACAATCTATCTTTTGTTAAGAAATATTCTAAAGACTTCATTATCCCTTGTACTTTTGGTCGCCGACATGTGAAGACGTACTACTTAGCATTGCTACAAGTTGTATTTTTATTTTGTGTAAAAAACGATGTGAAACGACGAACAAACGTTTCGGTAACTCGGGTAAGGGTATAAGGTACTTACGCGCACGATAGGACATTTAATTTTAAGAAGGAACGGACTGACAAAGTAGCGATTATTGGACTGCACCATGTACAAAAGAAATATCAGATGTAAGTCATGCATTTATTGTGTATTTGTCAATGTCTAAAAGTTTAAAGCCAATTTGTTCACAATATATTAATATTTTACGATGCAGTAATTTTCTTCTTATTCTTTTCTTTCGCTGACCAAAAATTGTGTTCAAATTGTATATGAGCTTTGTTACAGGTTCGCCCTTTATCGCGGTGTCTCGATTGTGTTTGGGAGACCACTTATGTGTTCAACTTCCGATCTACTAATCTTTCTCTTACGAAATTCCACTAATTTGGTTTCATTTCCATTTTTGTATTCAAATAGGTCCCTTAGGTATTTTCATCGAAGATTCTGATTGAAGGCAATCCGGGTCAAAAGATCAATTAAGAAAACACCTTCGCGTAATCAATCCGTACGTCTCCAAAACACAATCGAGATCCAACGCATCGGTGATCAATCAATAATCTCTCACTCTTTTTAAGTCGTACTAAGAAACGGCTACACAGGTTAGCCGCAAGTACGTAATCTAGCGTTAGGTTATATTTTGTCAGTAAATATTACCAAAAACAGTGATAGCATCACTATTATTATTACTAATATTTCTTATACAGAATAAGCAAGTCCCTAACGCCAGACAATGCACCATTCTACGGAAGACTCAGCCCACCCATGAACACGTGATACTGCACGGAAACACCGAATATTCATCTGGCGCACTCCTGCTGCCCTGTTAACAGTGTACGTGTGGCAACAAAGCTATGACGTTAGCATATCACAGCGCTTGGTGCCCGAGGACTGCAGGGAGAATGTGTGACCTTGAGCCGTCTAATGTCCTGATGGCCACCCTAGTGAATGTGCGCCTTTACCTGGCTGAGATGTTCTCCACAGGAAACCAACATCCACATGCAAGCTACTGCAAAGCAGCTAGTAATTTTTTAGTATCCCTGTTTCTGAGACTAGTTTTTTTGCTATGGTATGCCCCGAAATTTAGCTGAGAAATCTGGAACTTGAAGTACAGGAAAAGATTAATCCTTGTTGCAAAATATTCTTTTTTGGCAAGGGGGGGAGGGGGGGGGAAGGATTCGCGGCCCTTCCCTCCACACTGGATCCATGTCTGATTTATTGTGATTATTTGAACGCTGAAGGCAAATTATTCTTTCACTGGGGTAGACTCCTTGATTTCAACTGAAGAATTTGGAAAATTTAGAGTGCTACTCCCAATTTTTATATTCAGAGTAGCAACAGTCAGGTGGAAATCCATTTTAATGTCAATTACCTACGTTGAAAAACTACTTCTGTACAGCTGACAAAATGTAGCGACTACTATCATCTCTGACAAGCACTGCGAATATTTTGTAACCACTGTGTCCTGCAGCCTGTATGAAGCTAATCCATGACACTGTATGTACATACGTTACTGTATAAGTAAGCTGATTACTAAATGCTAGAATTTATCGGTAAAATCTAAAATTTACCATTGCGACATGGTAACAGTCCGAAATTTCTTATTATATGCACAGATTTCGAACTTTTACCAAGAGTCGTTGGTAGGTCTTCGCATTTACCCAAGTGACTGGTAAAAGCTGGATCGAAGATTCCTGCCATGCAGGTTCTGACATGTTTCTTCGTCGGCAGTTTTGTTGTTCTCAGTATGCTCACCGCTGCGTAATTTCAATCTGGGACGAGTATTGTGCGCGCATGTACGGTCATCTTTGCGACTGATTTTAGACGTGTCCTTTCTTGTGCAGCTTTGTCTCAGAATGAGTGATATTGTGCGCAACAGATTTTACGAACTTGTCAGTGAATCAGTGAATAAGAAGAAAGATAACAATTTTTATGTGGCTACTGAGAAATGTAATATTCTGTTAAGTGAAGTGATATAAAGATAGTCTGTCGGAAGCTGATCTGCAGCCAGTCTCAGGGATCGGGTGCAAGAGCAAATCAAGACATTGAAAATATGTTATTAACATTGATGAAAACAAATAAAAGTTCAAAATGATCTGAAAGGTTAAAGTTTGTGCATGCAATGAAAAATAGGCCTTACAGTGATGAAGTGTTTGATGTTCCAATAAAGGTCGACTATACCAGCCCAATTATTGCACGTGTTTTAATAAAAATTGTAAACACTGTAGAAGATTTGGAAACAATGTTGAACACTTCAACGTCTGACTCACAAGAAAGGGAAGTTGGCAGCCAAGGAATTGATTCCAGTGAGCACAGGTAGAAAGTGCCGTACCAGCAGGTGAAGAAGCACCAGAGACACGGGATTTGGCGACGTTTAACTCCGACACACCGGCACAAACTGATGCTTGAGTGAAGAGACGCTGACAACTTGCAGCATTTGTAAAGCGGAGCGGTACCGAGAGACTAACAAAGAATGTCTTCAGTTGCAAGCGAAGAGATTGAAAGCAACATCATATAACAAAATTCCAAAACGTTCAGTCGGACGGAATGTGAGAATTACAGCACCGAATGCAGACTGGCCAAAAATTGATGCAAAATCAATAACAGCAGGATGACAAATTTTATTTACTTGGTATGAAAGCTGGTTAACTGAAGTTATTTTACACTAGGAAGCAATTTACATTGTCCGAGGTAAATTTTATCGCGTCCAAGAAGTAGAAAGAGAAAATATTCCTATATGGGAAGTGGCTGCCAAACTAATTTTCGTTAGAGCACGAGGGTTCTAAAAGTACTGCTGTTTAAGAAAGTGTACAACTGAAAAACGCGTCCGTAAATCGTATTCCATGTTATGAAATTGTAAGAGCCACTACAGTCGATCTGGGTGTAACAAAAGTTAACATTCACAAAGTAACAATTTTATAACATTTTTTGAGCATCTGTAAAATTTTACACTAATTTGGATATGGAATATTGTTCATTATAATCACACTGGAATTCAAAAATATTTAACTAACATAATTTTACAATCAATACAAACTTTTTCAGTAAATACTAAGGTGGTTCCGTCGAATCTTAAGCTTTACTAGTGTCTCTTGGTAAAAGTTGGAAACCTATGTTCATATAAAGAAAATCCAAACTACACTACTGGCCATTAAAATTGCTACACCATGAAGATGACGTGCTACAGACGTGAAATTTAACCGACAGGAAGAAGATGCTGTGATATGCAAATGATTAGCTTTCCAGAGCATTCACACAAGGCTGGCACCGGTCGCGACACCTACAACGTGCTGACATGAGGAAAGTTTCCAACCGATTTCTCATACACAAACAGCTGTTGACAGGCTTTGCCTGGTGAAACGTTGCTGTGATGCCTCGTGTAAGGAGGAGAAATGCATACCATCACGTTTCCGACTTTGATAAAGATCGGATTGTAGCCTATCGCGATTGCGGTTTATCGTATCGCGACATTGCTGCTCGCGTTGGTCGATATCGAATGACTGTTCGCAGAATATGGAATCAGTGGGTTCAGGAGGGTAATACGGAACGCCGTGCTAAATCCCAACGGTCTCGTATCACTAGCAGTCGAGATGAGAGGTATCTTATCCGCATGGCTGTAACGGATCGTGCAGCCACGTCTCGATCCCTGAGTCAACAGATGGGGACGTTTGCAAGATAACAACCATCAGCAACAACAGTTCGACGACGTTTGCAGCAGCATGGACTATCAGTTCGGAGACCATGGGTGCGGTTACCCTTGACGCTGCATCACAGGCAGGAGCGCCTGCAATGGTGTACTCAACGACGAACCTGGGTGCACGAATGGCAAAACGTCATTTGTACGGATGAATCCAGGTTATGTTTACAGCATCATGATGGTCGCACCGGTGTTTGGTGACATCGCGGTGGACGCACATTGGAAGCGTGTATTCGTCACCGCCGTACTGACGTATCAACCGGCGTGATGGTATGGGGTGCCATTGGTTACACGTCTCGGTCATCTCTTGTTCGCACTGACGGCACTCTGAACAATGTACGTTACATTTAAGATGTGTTACGACTCGTGGCTCTACCCTTCATTCGATCCCTGCGAAACCCTCCATTTCAGCAGGATAATGCACGGCCGCATGTTGCAGGTACTGTACGGGCCTTTCTGGATAAAGAAAATGTTCGACTGCTGCCCTGGGCAGCACATTCTGCAGATCTATCACCAATTGAAAACGTCTGGTCAATGGTGGCCGAGAAACTGGCTCGTCACATTACGCCAGTCACTACTCTTGATGAACTGTGGCATCGTGCTGAAGCTGCATGGCCAACTGTACCTGTAGACGCCATCCAAGCCCTGTTTGACACGCTGCCCAGGCGTATCAAGGCTGTTATTACGGCCAGAGGTGGTTGTTCTGGGTACTGATTTCTCAGGATCTTTGCACCCAAATTGCGTGATAATGTAATCACATGTCAGTTCTAGAATAATATATTTGTCCAATTAATACCCATTTATCATCTGCATTTCTTCTTGGTGTAGCAATTTTAATGGACAGTAGTGTATTTAACTAACATAATTTTAAAATCAATACAAACTATTTCAGTAAATGCTAAGGTCGTTTGGTCGAATCTTAAGCTTTACCAATGTCTCTTGGTAAAAGTTGGAAATATATGCTCATAATAAGAAAATCCAAACTATTACCACGTCATGGTGGTAAATGTTAGGTTTTTCTAGTAAATTCTAGGATTTACCAATCACCTTACTTTTACATTGTAACACCCCACCTGTCACTTATCCGGTTTTGGCGTGTGTTCACCCCAGCTAATTGACTAACAGATCAACAGAGAGTGCAAAACTGCCGCAATATCGGATAACGGAAAGAAAGTAATAAGGCCATGTGACTCCTGATTGAACTGCGGTGGCAGTGTTGACATTAATTGATTCAGAATTGATCACTTTTAATTAAAAAGGGGTGCACATTGATGTTATATGCAGCTATTGAACACCAGATGCAAACGTTGAACATAAAATTAATTAAGAAAGTGACTTGGGATTTCAACTACTTGATTGAAAACAGATGCAGTCGATTATCACAAATTTATTTTAACTCACGACCTTCAATCATAACATTACATGACTCTCCTACCAGGCAGTGGTAATAAATTGCGTTTGAGTGGAGTAAAGCTCGATAACTCGAAAGTAATTCCTATCGACTGACCCAGGCGTAATGCGAAGTGCGAGAAGAATTCTACAGTACACGACCCATGAAACCCTCGTGGTAACTTTGCTGACATGATCCAACATATTAATCAGTGGCCGGAGCGGGCGCAATATCACCGAATACGGTATGGCGGAGCGGTGTCGTTGTGTGGACGTCGGCCGACCTCGTGGTGCTGCAAGGGTGCGCTCGTCTATTCACTCCTAGCTATCTTGCTCAGTACATAGCTGAACCAAAACTTTCTATCTCCAAGCTCAATCGTTCCATTTGCTAAGTCCTAAACTGCAGAGATGCTCACTCTTTCTCAGGCAAGCTGAGTAAAGAACGCCATGTCCGCACTCTAGGCAAGCTGGGAACAGAAGACCTCTCGGAGACTTCTCACAGTCCGCTCTTCGCCTCGGTTAATTATGCGTCGCTCCCCAGCGCCGACCAATGCCTGCTCTGGGAAGTGAACAAATTCCCACAAAATTTCCCTTCCTCTCAACGTCTGCTGTTTTGCTCCTCCCAGGCCACCCATCAAGGTTAGCGTCTGCACAATCACCAAGTTTTCCGGAATTCTGACTCCCAGGAGATTACTCCAAATTCCTTGGTCCTACATTCCCATCGGAGGCCGGCGTATTTCATTCTGTCGCTCTTCACCTGGTTTACTTCAGACTCTGCGGACCGTGAATTCAGCGTGAAGTTGCTATAGTCACGAACACGCATATTTTGACCTGTGTTGACCGCTCCACCGTAGCTTTGCGCGGCTTTCTTGCATGTTTCACAGAAAATGGGACGACGGACATTTATCAACAGGCGTAAAGTTCTCCGTCTGTTTCCCGGTACATCAGCATGGGGTTGGGGTCAACCACCCATGCTGTCACTCATCTTAAGGCAGCTGGAGGCCGCGCCGTGTTACCGCTTTCTCAGAGCTTGAGCCACCCTAAGTTGCGTATTGTCGCTTCCTTTCGCCGTTCTCCATCCGGCCACGGTCAATTCTAAATACTTCCCTGGGGTAAACTAGCGTCCAGTAAATCGACTTGTTTCCACAAAGTTTTCATGTCTTGTGAATTACTTTAAAACCATCACCCGACATTAATTATTCCACTATGTCCATACTATACCCTCTACAAGATGCATTGTGCCTCGTCAGTCATTTTGTTCAGCTCTACTGTTCGCTCAACGTGAGTTAGGTGATCTTTAATGACTTCATGCAAGGGGCATAGTTCTTGCCATCTTACAACGTTAACATATACATAGACAAGACTGCGTGTTTTGTTGTTGACTTTTAGTGTGACCAGACCAATATGGGTCCACATGCCTATATCCAGCGGTCATACAATTTACTATTGCGGCCTCATAAACTTTCAGTAGATTTACCTGAAAATTTTACTTTATTTTTGTATTGGTTACCAGTTGGTAACGAAAAGCACACTGCGTCATCTGTAGTGCGCATAGGATGTGCTAAAACCAATTAAAAGTTGAACCAGAATTTCCAGCGGGGTGCACTCAGCCCTTGTGAGGTCAATTGAGGAGCTACTCTTTCCGAAGTAGCGGCTCCGGGCACGGAAACTGACAACAACCGGGAGAACGGTGTGCTGACCACGCGCCCCTTCATACCCGCACCCAGTTGGCAAAGGATGACACGGAGGTCGGTCAGTACCGTTTGGTCTTGCGAGACTTGTTCGGACGGTGTTTAGTTTTTTTACAATTTTCAAATAAATCAGCGGAAACTCTATGAAGACACAATAGTAAATTATACGACCGCTGAAGATGAGCATGTATCCCGATACCGGTCCGGCCATAATAAAAATCAACAATTAAACACACTGCCTTGTCTGTGTATATTGATATAATGTCATTCACCAACTGTAAATGTTAACTGAAGACAAACATTCAGATGATGTGCTCTTGTCTTGGTGTCCTACGTATGTATACACGCCTTGTAGGCGTGAGTACAAAATATTTATGTCCTTAAGCAGTGAAAGCCAAAGGGAAAAAAAAAATTGTACATGGGCGTATCATGCAGACCCAAAGTACTATACATACTCAAACAATGCAAGATGACTCAAGTGAGATTCAGCTCCCTTACGACTTCATGGATATTAATATAATACTAGACTGAGTCACCTGAAGTTGCCAGACTGCTGCTGAAGCACCATATAATTATTAAATAGGTACGAAAAAAATTGTATAAAATACTGCAGTTAGTTCATGAACCTTTCATTCCTTCGTTCATCGGTTGATAAGTAACAAAATGTTCTTGCCTTAGTATAAATCCTATGGACGCAAGACAAATCAACCATCACCGACAATTTGTTATTAGCCAATGCGAGCTGTTTGCGCAGAGTCAAAACATCCATCAAGTCGTTTTCCACAAGTATTCGCTGTGATAGGCTGTCGCCGAAATTTATCACACGGCTGCCGATTTTCTGATAAACCGTACACCGTAGATTAAGTAGCCTGATTTGGAAACTACAGAGGCGATACAGAATGCATCAGCCAGTTGCCGGTTTACAAGTGTTTTCCAATCGCTCCTGTCGCAATGTGGAGAACGCCTATCAGGTAATAACCACTTCGCAAAGGAAACATGTGTTCACAAGTCATTACACTAGACTTCTTGGTAAAGCAGCAGATACAAATCTTTGACGCTCGCTCGGAAGAGTACGTAAGGCCATTATCGGGCTGATAAGAAACTCTGCTATCTCTGTCACCAGCAAAAAGAACTCTGATTCGTTGTCTGAAAGTAATCGTTCGAGGAAGTGACAAAGATTATCATTGTTTTGACTCCCATTCTGCGCTTGGGTTGCGCCATACTTCACAGTGTTTCCCAATCAAAAAAGAATTTTTTTTTCAACCAGAAGTAAACTTAGAATCTGGATGTGACTTACGAACATTGTCAATGACATTTTATTGTCCTGGATGACTTTTCTGCCTATGCTGACATAACGTTTTGCAACACGTATGACCAGTATATTAATAAAAAATTCACAATAGAATGTGAGTGCAGTAATCCATATCAAAAAAATTGAGATGTCATATATATCATTTTCTCGCAAAGAATGACGTCGAAAGTTATCATTTTTCTATTTGGTGGTAAAGTGTGTTCCATCTATGGTCACATTGCACACAAAACACACTTGTGATCATATACATTATATTAATCAATTAACTACAGATACTGCTCAAGTATATGTCAATTAACATATACATACGTAAAGCTTAAGCAGGTATCATATGAAATAATTGGCAGTTAACAACTGCTGTGGGATCTGTATAAATATTTTCAGTTGTATAGAACCCTACTTATGGTGTATCCATGTATCAAGATATAACGAAGAAAAAAGCCAGTACACTATATTTTGTCATATACTCATTGTCTTGGTCAAAGAGAAATAGGAGTCGAATCACTCTGGATCCCAATCTTTAAAACTGATAGAAATGTATATATATATATATATATATATATGTATGTATCTCCTACGTGTGCTACGACATTACAGTAGCTTCTATAACATATTTAGCTGATGATATTTTATACAAATCCAACAGCTATTCTTATGTACAAATTATTTTATTTGACTGCTATGTCGTGTTTAGTTGTATGCACGTTAACTGAAGTACATCTGACTAATATCTGTAGTTATCTGATGAATGTAATGTAATGCAATGACAGGTGTGCTTCGTGTTAATTGGTATTTGAAGATGTAACGATATTGTCTTTAATTAGATTGTACATATTTGAGATAAACAACAAAATAAAATACAGTAATGAAATAAAATAACGCAACATCAAAAATAATCAATGTAGGGTAATGAAATTACAGGAGTACGTTTTTCTAAGTAACATATTTAAATGTTTAACATTGCAAGATCGTATGTTAATGTAAGCGCCAGATGTTGTTGTTGTGGTCTTCAGTCCAGAGACTGGTTTAATGCAGCTCTCCGTGCTACTCTATCCTGCGCAAGCTTCTTCATCGCCTAGTAACTACTGCAACCTACATCCTTCTGAATCTGCTTAGTGTATTCATCTCTTGGTCTCCCTCTACGATTTTTACCCTTCACGCTGCCCTCCATCAATAAATAGGTGACCCCTTGATGCCGCAGAACGTGTCCCATCAACCGATCCCTTCTTCTAGTCAAGTTGTGCCACAAATTCCTCTTCTCCCCTATTCTATTCAGTACCTCCTCATTAGTTACGTGATCTACCCATCTAATCTTCGGCATTCTTCTGTGGCACCACATTTCGAAAGCTTCTATTCTCTTCTTGTCTAAACTATTTATTTATCGTCCATGTTTCACATACATTCGTGGCTACACTTCATACAAATACTTTTAGAAAAGACTTCCTGAGACTTAAATCTATACTCCATGTTAACAAATTTCTCTTCTTCAGAAACGATTTTCTTGCCATTGCTAGTCTACATTTTATATCCTCTCTACTTCGACAATCATCAGTTATTTTGCTCTCCAAACAGCAGAACTCCTCTATTACTGTAAGAGTCTCATTTCCTAATCAAATTCCCTCACCGCCTCCTGATTTAATTCGACTACATTCCATTGCCCTCGTTTTGATTTCGTTTATGTTTATCCTATATCCTTCTTTGAAGATACTGTCCATTCCGTTCAGCTGCTCTTCCATATACTTTGCTGTCTCTGACAGAATTACATTGTCATCGGCAAACCTCAAAATTTTTATTTCTTCTCCATGGATTTTAATTCGTATTCCAAATTTTTCTTTTGTTTCCTTCACTGCTTGCTCAATATACATACTGAATAACATCGGGTATAGGCTACAACCCTGTCTCACTCTCTTCCCAACCGCTGCTTCCCTTTCATGCCCCTCGATTCTTATAACTGCTATCTGGTTCTCGTACAAATTGTAAGTAGCTTTTCGCTCCCCCTATATGAATCCTGCCACCTTTAGAATTTGAGAGAGAGAGAGTATTCCAGTCAAACCTGTCAAAAGCTTTCTCTAAGTCTATCTTCTAAGGTAAGTCGTAGGGTCAGTATTGCCTCACGTGATCCAACATTTCTACGGAATCCGAACTGATATTCCCCAATGTCGGCTTCTACCATTTTTTCCATTCGTCTGTAAAGAATTCGTGTAAGTATTTTGCAGCCATGACTAAAGCTGCATGCCCTCGGGAAAAATTACGATTTTAGTTTCCCCTTGCTTTCACCCGTTCTCAGTACCAGCACAGTAAGGCCGTTTTGGTTAGTGTTACAAGACCAGGTCAGTCAATCATCCAGACTGTTGCCCCTGCAACTACTGGAAAGGCTGCTGTGAATAAGCCGGCCTGTGTGGCCAAGCTGTTCTAGGCGCTTCAGTCTGGAACCGCGCGACCACTAGGGTCTCAGGTTCGAAGCCTGCCTCGGGCATGGATGTGTGTGATGTCCTTAGATTAGTTAGGTTTAAGTAGTTCTAAGTTCTATGGGACTGATGACCTCAGAAGTTAAGTGCCATAGTGCTCAGAGCCATTTGAACCATTTGAGCTGCCAGAATGTTGAATGCAAGTATGCAAACGTGCATGCGTTGTGTTGTACAGGTGCCGGATGTCAGTTTGTGGGAATGAGTTTCATGTCTGTTGCACTTGATCGGTCATTACAGTGACGGTTAACGCTGTTTGTGGATGATGCTCGAGTTGTCGTCCAGTGATGTGCCATATGTACTCGTCTGGAGACACATCTGGTAATCGAACAGTCCAAGGCAACATGTCGACACTATGTCGACACTATGTAGACCATGATGTATGACAACAGCGGTATATGGGCGAGGGTAATCCTGTCGGAAAACACACCCTACAATGCTGTTTACGAAAGGCATCAGAACAGGTTGACTCAGAAGACTGAGGTACCGATTTGTAGTCAGCGTGCTTGGGATAACCATGCGAGTGCTCCTGCTGACAGACGAAGTCACAACCCAGACCATAGCTCCAGGTATACGTCCAGAGTGTCTAACACATAAACAGGTTGGTTTCAGGCAATCAACTGGCCTCCTCCTAACCGGAATACGGCCGTCACTGGCACCGATGCAGAACCAGCTTTGATCAGAAAACACAACAGTCCCCCACCCCATCCTCCGACAAGATTTCGTTTGATGCCACCGAAGTTGCAAATGGTGGTGGTTTGGGGTCGGTGGATGCCCCCTTCAGGGCATCTAGCCCGGAGCTGTCCCTGAAGTAACCGATTTGTGCCGGATCGTTGTGTCACTGTGGTGCCAACTGTTGCTCAAACTGCTGCTGCAGAAACAGTCGATGCTACAGCACAACACGCGAAACACTATTGTATTTCCTTTCGGTAGTGCAACGTGGCCGCCCGGAGTCTGGTCTTCTTGCGACCGTCCAATCTCGAGACCACCGCTGCCAGCAATCATATGCAGTGGATACATACCTGCTAACTCTTTCTGTAGTCTCTTTTAGAAGGAACAGCCATCTTCTCGAAGCCCTATTACACGACCTCGTTCCAACACAATGAGATGTTGATAAAGGCGTCTTTGTCTCAAAGGCAACTAATGCTCACGACCCGCTAGTGCATATATTTAAAGCTAATCTGATTCGAATCCTCATAGTGGCGCTACTAGCGCCTCTCTTGTGCTACTGGGGCGAAATTTGAATAGAAATCATATTTCAGATGTAGAAACACGCCTACCAACTTTCGTTATGTCCCACAATGCTTTCTTGGTGTTTTTTTTTTCGTCAGTGTATAAAAACTGCATCTGTAAGGAAATAAACTTTTAATGAAAAAAAAATGAAATAAAAGCGGAAATGTTTATAGACGCAGACGAAATGGTCTCAATAAAAGCTCTAAAACTGTACGATATATATACAGGGTGTTACAAAAAGGTACGGCCAAACTTTCAGGAAACATTCCTCACACACAAAGAAAGAAAATATGTTATGTGGACATGTGTCCGGAAACGCTTACTTTCCATGTTAGAGCTCATTTTATTACTTCTCTTCAAATCACATTAATCATGGAATGGAAACACACAGCAACAGAACGTAGCAGCGTGACTTCAAACACATTGTTACAGGAAATGTTCAAAATGTCCTCCGCTAGCGAGGATACATGCATCCACCCTCCGTCGCATGGAATCTCTGATGCGCTGATGCAGCCCTGGAGAATGGCGTATTGTGTCACAGCCGTCCACAATACGAGCACGAAGAGTCTCTACATTTGGTACCGGGGTTGCGTAGACAAGAGCTTTCAAATGCCCCCATACATGAAAGTCAAGAGGGTGGAGGTCAGGAGAGCGTGGAGGCCATGGAATTGGTCCGCCTCTACCAATCCATCGGTCACCGAATCTGTTGTTGAGAAGCGTACGAACACTTCGACTGAAATGTGCAGGAGCCTCATCGTGCATGAGCCACATGTTGTGTCGTACTTGTAAAGGCACATGTTCTAGCAGCACAGGTAGAGTGTCCCGTATGAAATCATGATAACGTGCTCCATTGAGCGTAGGTGGAAGAACATGGGGCCTAATCAAGACATCACCAACAATGCCTGCCCAAACGTTCACAGAAAATCTGTGTTGATGACGTGATTGCACAATTGCGTGCGGATTCTAGTCAGCCAACACATGTTGATTGTGAAAATTTACAATTTGATCACGTTGGAGTACATACTGACGAAACTAAAACGAGCTCTAACATGGAAATTAAGCGTTTCCGGACACATGTCCACATAACATCTTTTCTTTATTTGTGTGTGACCAATGTTTCCTGAAAGTTTGGCCGTACCTTTTTGTAACACCCTGTATAAATAGGACACTACTTCAATTACAAAGGTAACATGTAAAACAGTTTTCTAATACGTAATTATGTGTAATGGTTTTACAAATAATAAAATATACTATCAAATACATTTTCTCGCGAATATATTATTTGAAAAAATTCCAGCCATGTTAAATGGATCTGTTCTGCTCGAACAGCAAAATATTCTGACGTTAAAACGAAAGGTAAGTTTAATAAGTTGCAGACTATTCCTTCCAGACACATATGTAAGGGTGTTGTTGCCTATGTTATTCTACGGTAACCTGTAGGAGTGTTAGAATGCTCTTTCTTGGCAGTCCAGCACGGTCACTCTAGACGTTTCGTAATAAATAACTCTGAACAGGTATTTTCAAGAGTTGCTATTGCTTTATTACTCGTCCGCGTTTGTCTAATTTTTATAGTGTACTGTTGCTTAGTAACGCTTTAATATTCACGGTACTGTAGAGTACTCATGTAAGAAAGTTATCAGTGATGGGACAATCGTATTTATCTAATACATAAGAATGTAGTCATCAAGGTACAAAGAACATAACAAAACCTATCCGTTTGCGAAGGGGTAGTTCATATATGGTTCCTGTTGCAATGGAATGCGTTACGTAACTGAAGAATGACACTTATCTTTTCACGTAATAATAATTGTAGATAAATATATTCATAAAATTACAGATATGTGTAAAACTAACGTTTAATACTTCGTAGAATAGAGATACATGGTCTTTTTCTGAAACCGAACAGCTCACCTTCAGCAATTTTTCTATGTGAAATGCGCAGGTATCGGTCGTATCAAAACTTGCTATTTTATGTTCCTCTTCCAGTCGCAAGACTATGAGGCCTGTAGATATATAGCCCCAAGTTGATACTAGGTGCTTAAATTCCGGACCATGTTTGATATGGTTGCGTTATTTCACCTAGGAAACAAAATTCGTCATTCTGGTGTACCGAATTGAAGGTATTTTTATGAGGGAGAGGTCAGTACGGCGTCATCAGTGGAAAGATATCGAAGTATGTGAAATGGGCGCGGAAATATGGTAGGATGACAAAGTTGTATATACAGGGTGTAACTAAATTCCGACTACAGACTTTGAGGACAGGTTCCTTACACCAAAATAAGAAAAAAGTGGGTTTCAAATAGGGGCTTTAAAATGCATACCGCAAGTGTTATGGACACTTTTTCATCTTAGATACCGTTAAACTCACTTCTTCTACTAGACAGGTGCGCATACATCTCAAGGTATGCTTCTTAGAGGCCATGTTTAATAGACATTCTTTCTTGTTTTAGTCCATATTACTTCAAATGGTTCAAATGGCTCTGAGCACTATGGGACTTAACATCTATGGTCATCAGTCCCCTAGAACTTAGAACTACTTAAACCTAACTAACCTAAGGACAGCACACAACACCCAGCCATCACGAGGCAGAGAAAATCCCTGACCCCGCCGGGAATCGAACCCGGGAACCCGGGCATGGGAAGCGAGAACGCTACCGCATGACCACGAGATGCGGGCATATTACTTCCTCCTAAAATATGGAAAGCAAGAAGCTTTCTGTGGAAGAGATGTGTTTCACAGTATCTGAGATAAACAACTGCTCATAGTTCTTCAGGCATGCATTTTAGAGCCCATGTTTAGACATTTTTTTCTTGTTTTGGTGTAAGGAAATTGTCCTCAAAGACTGTGAAGGGAATTTACTTACACCCTGTATATAAAGTCGAATCATTAGAAAATCTTCTCAGAATCAAAACAGACTGACAACTCATCCGAAGCGTAATCAAATGAAATGTAATAAAAGTAAACGGAAGTAAAAGACTGGTTTTCAATTTTTACATCATTGTCGATCAATAGATGGAATTATTATTACGTAGACCAGTCAAATATTTCGACAAGAAGGTATTTAAAACGGTCAGGACCACACAGATCTGGTTTGGGGAAGGTATACGGCAAACTGGGATTCGTTGGGAGAAAACTGAGGATAACGAAGCGGAGAAAGTCACGAAATAGCAGCACCAGTAACACGTAAAACATAAAGCAACTAATCTTTATGTTAATTACGTTTATGCTAACTGGCTTTCCGCAGTGGTAACGCCGGGTCCCGACAGATCACAGAAGTTAAGGGCTGTCGGGCTTGGCTATATCTTGGGTGGGTGACCGTCTGGGTCTATCGGTCGTTGTTGGCAAGCCGGTGCTCTCAGTCCTTGTGAGGTCAGTTGAGGAGCCACCTGGGTGAGAAGCTGCGGCTCCGGTCATGAAAACTGACAACGTCGGGGAAAGCGGTGCACTGACCACATGCTCCGCTATACATCCGCGTCCAGTAGGGCCTATCGCATGAGGATGACACGACGGTCGGTCGATACCGTTGGCCTTCTCAGATCTGTTCGGGTTTTGTTGTAACGTTGATTGACAACCTCATTTATGAAAATGTTACACAGCAGCAGAAATTGTTAAAAAGTTTTTGGGTGTTGTCGTTCAATGTCTTTACCAATCAATTTTAGTATTTTTATTCATCTAAACAGTTTGAACGAAAACAGTGGAATATTCGAAACACAGTCTCACAATGCTTTCCTGTCTGTCTTAGATGGGCTCACGGAGCACCCTTTCCTCTTTGATTTAGTAGCAAAGCTTCACTGGGAACGTGGAATGTTCCTGATGTCTCTGTGGGATTCATTCTTAGAATAACAGACAACGAATTTCGCGTATCTTTTCTCAAAAATGGGGAATCCAATCTTCTTTTCATATGACCACTAACGGCTTGAGTTCCTAGGTGAATGAGGAATTTTCTTCGAGTCACATCACCAGCATCCACTTTCTTGTGGTACAAATCGAAAGAATTTACGTCCGCTGTATCTATCATAGTGTAGATTGCGATGGGCCATCGTCGTCTTCTTTTGAAATTTGTGTAGTTATTCGGCATTTTATCAGGTACATCAACCTGACCTTCGTTCTTTTCTAGTCATGGATTATTCCAGGCTCGTGATGAAACTCACACTCGCAATCCGGCATTGTCGATATCTAGTTGACAACCTTGTTCTTCTGTGGGATGTAGGCAGTTATTGTTACAGAGCCAGAGTATTCGTAGATTGTAGAAGAAACGTTTCTCTCCTTCGTTATGAAAAATCTTATGGTAGCTCAGTCTTGCTCTTCCTCATAGTCCCAATATAAATCGAATCACGCTTCGACAGCTCATGGAACAGTTCCACACTTGAGAACCAGTTGGTGCCAGTCACATTTCTATTACATTCTTTGACTGATTCAACCAACCGCATGACAAGTACTGTTGGCATGAGTACACGCTGCGGGATGCCCATAGTTCATTTTCCAGAATACACACTAGTGGCCATTAAAATTGATACATCAAGAAGAAATGCAGATCAGAAATGGGTATTCATTGGACAAATATATTATACTAGAACTGACATGTGATTACATTTTCACGCAATTTGGGTGCATAGATCCTGAGAAATCAGTACCCAGAACAACCACCTCTGGCCGTAATAACGGCCTTGATACGCCTGGGCATTGAGTCAAACAGAGCTTGGATGACGTGTACAGATACAGTTGGCCATGCAGCTTCAACACGATGCCACAGTTCATCAAGAATAGTGACTGGCGTATTGTGACGAGCCAGTTGCTCGGCCACGATTGACCAGACGTTTTCAATTGATGAGAGATCTGGAGAATGTGCTGCCCAGGGCAGCAGTCGAACATTTTCCGTATCCAGAAAGGCCCGTACAGGACCTGCAACATCCGGCGTGCATTATCCTGCTGAAATGTAGGGTTTCGCAGGGATCGAATGAAGGGTACAGACACGGGTCATAACACATCTGAAATGTAACGTCCACTGTTCAAAGTGCCGTCGATGCGAACAAGAGGTGACCGAGACGTGTAACCAATGGCGTCCAATACCATCGCGCCGGGTGATATGCCAGTATGGTGATGACGAATACACGTTCCCAACGTGCGTTCACCACGATGTCGCCAAACACGGATGCGACCATCATGATGCTGTAAACAAAACCTGAATTCATCCGAAAAAATGACGTTTTGCCATTCGTGCACCCAGGTTCGTCGTTGAATACACCATCGCAGGAGCTCCTGTCTGTGATGCAGCGTCAAGGGTAACCGCAGCCATGGTCTCCGAGCCGATAGTCCATGCTGTTGGAAACGTCGTCGAACTGTTCGTGCAGATGGTTGTTGTCATGCAAACGTCCCCATCTGTTGACTCAGGAATCGAGACGTGGCTGCATGATCCGCTACAGCCATGCGGATAAGATGCCTGTCATCTCGACTGCTAGTGATACGAGGACGTTGGGATCCAGCACAGCGTTCCGTATTACCCACCTGAACCCACCGATTCCATATTCTGCTAACAGTCATTGGATCTCGACCAACGCGAGCAGTAATGTCGCGATACGATAAACGGCAATCGCGATAGGATACAACCCGATCTTTATCAAAGTCGGAAACGTGATGGTACGCATTTCTCCTCCTTACACGAGGTATCACAACAACGTTTCACCAGGCAACGTAGGTCTAGTGCTGCTTGTGTATGAGAAATCGGTTGGAAACTTTCCTCATGTCAGCACGTTGTAGGTGTCGCCACCGGCGCCAACCTTGTGTGAATGCTCTGAAAAGCTAATCATTTGCATATCACAGCATCTTCTTCCTGTCAGTTAAATTTCGCGTCTGTAGCACGTCATCTTCGTGGTGTAGCAATTTTAATGGCCAGTAGTGTATATTCCCATTAAAACAGCAATCATTTTGGCATCAGCTAGAATGCATACTTTAATTGAACATTTCCTTGGTTTGGATGGAATGTACATCCTAAGTGAACATCTACCAGAGAAACCAAGAAGCATTTGGCCGATAGTGACATATGATCCTATTGAACATAATTCTTGGCAAGCTCTTATTAAAGAATTGAATAGCCAAGAGTGGTGGTACAGTTTCTCTGTGAGTTACCTGGTGTCACAGGTTGCTGAATCATTAAAACGAAAAAATATGATAAAAATAGTAGTCGTCGCAAGGCCATAGGTTTTCTAAAAAGCTGTCTACCATTGCCGTTGCTAGCATAGAGCCATCCACATCTCCATTGTCTGATTTAAAGGATCCACAAAAAAATGGTTCAAATGGCTCTGAGCACTATGGGACTTAACTTCTAAGGTCATCAGTCCCCTAGAACTTAGAACTATGTACTTAAACCTAACAAACCTAAGGACATCACACACATCCATGCCCGAGGCAGGACTCAAACCTGCGACCGTAGCGGTCACGCGGTTCCAGACTGTAGCGCCTAGAACCGCTCGGCCACCACGGCCGGCAAAAGGATCCACAAAAATAACAAACACTCATGATGGCCTTCATTGCCATATTTTCAGTTACTTTTGAAAAATAATTTCTTTTTTCTCAGCTGCCAATGATACAATCTTTTCATTGGCTCCGAATACTATCTTTGCAGTCATTTCATCTTTGAGAAGCAGTCCCAAAAAGCTCGAGTGGTCTTTTTATTTACCTTTCTAGCTGGACTGTGTACTCCATGGAAATGAATTGGAGCACTAACGTTGATTTTTGGCTTTTCTTCCACGTGTCCAGGGTGTTCTTGGTCACTTGCATCTGTTCCTCCCATAGAAATGATTACTTCCAGACTGTCTATCATCACTGTCGTCATCACCGGTGTCATCACTCTCAGTTTCAAGTTCACTAGTTTCAGAACCGCTGTCACTTCCGCTTATGTCGTCGATATCACTGTCCAGTGGTTCGTTCAGAGTATGCGTAATATATTTCTTGTCCATTTTTCTGAAGTATGGGAGCACAGATTTAAAAAATTGAAAATGATGCCAAGATAGAGTAACTTTGACTAAAGGTACACCTGGGTCCTTGAGAGACGGTAACATCTATGCAGGCTGTTCTACAATGTTTTAACGATTTCAGATTGGAATAACGCGTGATAAAAACAAGAAACAGCGACTTGGCTCGCCTGATTTAACTGTGCCAGACTTTTACATACGAGGTTATTAGAAGGCGAGAATGTACCCCGACCGGCCGAGAAGCTTGCAATAGTTAAAATAATTCACGAAGAAATATCGGGGATTCCTCCAGTAGTTACGAAATTTGTGTCCAAAAAGTGGGTCGTTGTGTAGCAGCGAATTAGCGCTATTTGATCGATGCGGTATTTCATAAGTAAACATGAATAAATGTTGTACCTTGCGTAACATGTTCAGCTTTGTTTCGCGATTAGTTTTTGTGTTCCTCAAATCTGAAATCGTTAGAACACTGTGTAACACCCCGTAGAAACAAAACTAGAAAAGAAAAGCCTGAAACGAAGTTGTGGCTCATAGCCAATTTAATGCTAGGATACTGAAGGTAGAGGCAGGACAGTGCAGCCACACATATTGCGGCGTTGGAAAAAAGAAGTTTCGCTAGGGTCCCTAGGGCGCAGGTGTAACAGTTACAGATTAAAGGAACTGTTAAGAATTACCGACAGCATCCATTACAGATAAAATTAATAAATAAAGCTATGTATAAAGTGATTGGTTGCTGTATTTCTTCCACTAAGATCCCTCTTCATCGTACAATGTCTTTAACGCAGGTTTTCTTGTTGTTTTTGTTGTTGTCTTCAATCCATAGACTGGTTTGATGCAGTTCTCCGTGCTACTCAGTCCTGTGCAAGCCTCTTCATCGCCGAATGACAGTTGCAATCTACATCCTTCTGAATCACTTACTGTATTCATCTCTTGCTCTCTGTCTAAAATTTTTACCTCCCACACTGCCCTCCAGTACTAAAGTGGCGATCCCTTGATGTCTCATAATGTGACCTATCAGCCGATCCCTCCATTCAGTAAAGTTGTGCCACCAATTTCTTGTCTGCCCCATTTTATTCAGTACTTCCTCATTAGTTATGTCGTCTACTCTTGCAATCTTCAGCATTCTGCTATAGCACCAGATTTCCAAAGCCTCTATTCTCTTCTTGTCTAAACTGTTTATTGTCCATGTTCCACTTCCATACATGACTACACTCCATCTACATCTACATATATATTCCGCTAGCCACCAAGCGGTGTGTGGCGGAGGGCACAATTCTCGCCAAAGTCATATTTCTCCTCCCCCCTTCCCTCCCCACTGTTCTACTCGCGGAACGCACGAGGGGAAAACGACAGTCTGAAAGCCTCAGTACGAGCTCTAATTTCCCTTATCTTTGAATGGTGATCATTGCGCGATTTGAAAGTTGGTGGTAATAATATATGCTCTACATCGTCGGCGAAGATCCAATTTTGGAATTCAGTGAGCAGCCCCTTCCGTTTAGCGCGTCGTCTATCTGTAAGTGTGGCCCACTTCAAACTTTCTATGAGATTTGTAACGCTCTTGCGATGGCTGAATGTACCAGTCACGAATCTTGCCGCTCTTCTTTGGACTTTTTCAATCTCTTGAATGAGACCCAACATGTAAGGGCCCCATACAGGCGAAAAATACTCTAAGACTTGACAAACTAACGTATTATAAGTAATTTCTTTTGTTGAAGGACTGCATCGCTTCAGGATTGTACCAATAAACCGCAATCTAGAGTTCGCCTTGTCCGTTACTTGCGTAATCTGATCATTCCATTTGAGATCATTTCGAATAGTCACACCCAGATACTTGACGTATGTTACCGCTTCCAAAGACTGGGCATTTATTTTGTACTCGTACATTAATGGGGATTTTCGCCTTGTTATACGCAGTAGGTTACACTTACTAATACTGAGAGATAACTGCCAGTCATTACACCACGCATTTGTTTTCTGCAAATCCTCATTTATTGGTTCACAACTTTCGTGTTTTACTACTTTCTTGTAGACTAGAGCATCTTCGGCAAACAGTCTAATGCCATTGTAAATACCATCAACCAGATCGTTCATATAAATCGTAAAAAGCAGCGGACCTATTACGCTCCCCTGGGGCACACCTAAAGTTACGCTTGTTTCTGTTGAAGTCACCCCATTCAGGACGACATACTACTTTCTGTCTGTTAGAAAACTTTCTATCCAACCGCATATGTCTTCAGATAGACCGCATGAGCACACTTTTTTGGTGCAAGCGACAGTGCGGAACTGAGTCGAACGCCTTTCGACAGTCGAGATTACATCTACAAACTATCCATCATCTACAAACTATCCATCCATAGAACTAGTTTTAGAACAGACTTCCTGACACTAAAATCTAGACTGAGATTTAACAAATTCCTCTTCTTCAAAAACGCTCTTTTTGCCGTTGACATCTACATTTTATATTCTCTCTACTTCGCTCATCATCAGTTATTTTTCTGTCCAAACAGCAAAACCTATCTACTACTCTAAGCGTCTCGTTTCCTAATATAATTCCCTCACCATCACCTGATTTAATTCCAGTACATCCCATTATCCTAATTTTGCTTTTGTTGCTGCTCATCTTATATCCTCCTTTCAAGACAATGTCTATTCCGTTCAACTGTTCTTTCAAGTCTTTTACTGTCTCTGACAGAATTTCGATGTCATCCGTCAACCTCAAGATTTTTATTTCTTCTCCCTGAACTTTAATTTGCTACTCCAAATTTTTCAATAGTTTCCTGTACTGCTTGCACAATAGACAGATTGAATAACATAGAGGACAGACTACAACCCTGTCTCACTCCCTTCTCAACCATTACTTTCATTTCATGCCCCTCGACTCTTATAACTTCCGTCTGATTTCTAATCAAGTTGTAAATAGCCTTTCTATCCCTGTATTTTACCGCTGCGACTTTTAGAATTTCGAAGAGAGTGTTCAAGTCAACATTAACAAAAGCTGACTCTAAGTCTACAAATTCTATAAACGTAGGTTTGTCTTTCCTTAGCCTAACTTCTAAGACAAGTCGTAGGGTCAGTAGTGTCTCGCGTGTTTCTACATTTCTCCGAAATCCCAACTGATCTTCCCTGAGGTCGGCTTCCATCAGCTTTTCCGTTCTGCTGTAAAGAATTCGTGTTAGTATTTTGGAACCACGATTTATTAAACTGTTAGTTTTACAGTATGCACACCTGTCAGCATCTGCTTTCTTTGGAACTGAAATTATTCCATTCTTTCTGAAACCCGAGAGTTTTTCCCTGTGTCGTATATCTTGCGCCACAAATGGAATAACTTACTCATGGCTGGCTCTTCCTAGGGTACCAGCAGTTCTGAGGGGACGTCATATACTCCAGGGGCATTGTTTCGCCTTACGTTTTTCAGTGCTATGTCAAATTCTTCTCGCAGCATCTCAGCTCCTATCTCGTCTTCATCTACCTTCTCTTACTTTCTATTATATTACCTTCAAGTTCATCTCCGTTGTATAGAGCATCTATATACTCCTCCCACATTTCAGCTTTCCCTTCTTTGCTTAGTGCTAGTTTTCCATCTGAGCTCTTGATATTCGTACAGCTGTTTTTCTTTTCTCCAAAAGCCTCTTCAGTTTTCCTGTAGGCGGTGTCTACTTTTCCCCTAGTAAAATACGATTCTAAATATTTACATTTGTCCTCTAGCCGTTCCTGCTTAGCCTGTTTGCATTTCCTGTCAATTCCATTCTTTAGACGTTTGTATTCCTTTTCATCTGCTTCATTTGCTTCAATTTTATGTTTTATCATTTAATCAATTAAATTAAATATCTCCTGTGTTATCTAATAATTTCATCTATGTCTTGTTTTTTACCTATTTGACCCTCTGCTGCCTTCACTATTTCATCTCTTAATGTTGTCCATTCGTCTTCTATTGTATTCCTTTCTCCTGCTCTAGTCAACCAGTGCCCAATACTTTCACTGAAAGTCTCAACGAACCTTTGGTTCTTTCAGCTTATCCACGTCCCATCTCCTTAATTTCCTACACAGTTCATTCACTTTTAATCTACAGTTTATAGCCAATAAATTGTGGTCAGAATCCACATCTGTCCCGGAAAATGCCTTGCAGTTTAAAATCTGGTTCTGAAATCTCTGTCTTGCCATTATGTAATCAATCTGAAACCTTACGGTGTGTTCAGGTCTATTCCACGTATGCAGCCTTCTTCAATGATGCTTAAATCAAATGTTAGCGATGATTAAATTATGCTCTGTGCAAAATTCTAGTAAGCGGTTTCTTCTTTCATTCCTTTCCATAGTCCATAAACATCCACTATTTTTCCTTCTCTTCCTTTTCATACTATCGAATTCCAGTCTCCCATCACATTTAAATTTTCGTCTCGCTTAACTATGTGAATAATTTCTTTTATCTCAGCGTACATTTCTTCACTCTCTTCATCATCAGCAGTGCTCGTTGGCATATAGACTTGTCCTACTGTGGTAGGTGTGGGCTTCGTGGTTGTCTTGGCTACGATATTGCTTTCACTATTCTGTTCAACCCTCTTCTGGATTACCCCGATTTGACTTTGTATTTATAACCCTGTATTCACCTGACCAGAAGCTCAGTTCTGATATATGAAAAGTGCACCCAGCGAAATATGCACCCAACCAGAAATCTGTAAAATTTTCACCCACTTTACCTAGAAACTAGCTGTTCACTACGTCACAGCCTACGTGTACCCCAAGTCCTCGCTCGGTCGCCCCTCCGGCCCCGGCCGAGCATCGTCGACACCGCCATGCAAATGACCAACGTGAATAAAATACCCTATTGCCGGAAAAAGAGAAACAGCACAACCAATTGTCTACATTCTCTACGTCATTCCTTCCTACATACACATATGACATTGGTTCTACTTGTCTTGCGCCGGCTGCGGTGGCTGAACGGTTCTGGGCGCTTCAGTCCGGAACCGCGCGACTGCTACGGTCGCAGGTTCGAATCCTGCCTCGGGCATGGATGTGTGTGATGTCCTTAGGTTAGTTAGGTATAATTAGTTCCAAATTCTAGGGGACTGATGACCTCAGATGTTAAGTCCCATAGTGCCCACAGCCATTTGAACCATCTACTTGTCTTAATGTTTATGTCCTAATTTTTCTTCTTTTACGATGGATGTTTACAGCCACATATACATGACTACTTCGCAATTCACATTTAAGTACCTGGCAGTGGATTCATCGAACCACCTCCACACTATTTCTCTACCGTTCCACTATCGAACAGTGGGCGGGGGAGACGAACATCTACGTCTTGTTGTAGGAGCTCTGATTTCTCTTATTTTATTACGATGATCATTTCTCTCTTTGCAGGCAGACGATAACAAACATTTTCGCAATCAGGAAGAAAGTTGGGGATTGAAAATTTGTGAAAATACCTCGCTGCAACGAAGAACTTCTTTGTTCTAAGGAAATTCCTGCTCGCGTATCAAATCCGCGACACTCTCTCCCGTATTGCGCGATAACCCAAAACGAGCTTCCCTTCTTTGGACTTTTCCGATGTCCTCCGTCGAACCTATTTGACAAGGAACCCATACCACACAACAATACACAAGCAGAGGTCGGGCAAGCGTAGTGTAGGGAGTCTCTTTAGTATACTTGTTGCGTCTTCTGTTCTGCCAACAAAACTCAGTCTATGGTGTGCCTTCCCCACAACATTATCGGTGTGTTCTTCCCAAGTAAAGTTATTCGTAACTGTTATACTTAGATACTTAGTTCAAATGACTGCCTGTGGATTTGTGTGATTCATCGTGTAACCGAAATTTAACAGATTCCTTTTAGTACTCATGTAGATGACCTCACACTTCTAATTGTTTTTCCCATTTTTCGCACTATACCGATATTTTCTGTAAATCATTTAGCAATTGGTTTTGATATTCTGATGGGTTTACAAGACGATAAATGTCAGCATAATCTACAAACAGTCTATTAGGGCTGCCCAGATTGTCTCCTAAATCATTTACATACTTTATTACAGCAGAGGGCCCATTAACACTTCTTTGGGGAACGCCAGACATCACTTCTGTTTTGCTCGATGACCGTTTATCAGTCACTACGAACAGCCACCTTTCTGACAGTACATCACGAATCCCTGCGCACAACTGAAGCGATGCTCTATAAGCACGCAATTTAATTAGAAGTTGCTTGTGAGGAACGGCGTCAAAAACCTTTTGGAAATCTGGATATATGGAATCAATTTGAGATCCACTGTCACGAAAGTGATAAAGGCTTTAATACGCAGTCACCAAAATGAAATAACACGACAGGATCAGGTTATTCGTGGACGCACATGTACAGATTCAGAACTGTTGTTATGGGCTTGCCGTCGCTGCCGGAATAGCTCAGCACATCGTCGTTGTGCTGTTTTTCCATTGCATTCCGTGAACCTATAGACGGCTGCATATCGGCCTATCTTTCATCAGTACCGTTGTGTATCGCTGTTAAAGTACAAACACTGCTGGAAAAAACACGAGATTGGACAGAGCGGTACTGAATGCAAGCTTGAGGACCGAGAATAAAGTAGGCCTTAGCGTTGCCATCAGCGTGTACAGTGAGTGAATGGAACAAGTTTGTTTCCAAAAAAGACACACACTGTATAATGTGGACGTTTTCACCACTGTGCAGATGTTTTCAGTGCAGTATCGATACATGGGGTACGATATCAATCGAAGTGTAATTACTACGTAATCAACCGCCAGAGGCCAACGAGAATGTCCCTCGACAACCTGCGAAACTTTATCGGTGAATTCCTGGTTCAGTCTGTGTATATGCAAAATGGCCTTTTCGTTAGGATGACAAGACATCTTATGGACAGTTGTTGTTGTGGCGTTCAGTTCAAAGATTCGTTTGTTTTTTGTTTATTGTTTTTGTTATGGTTTTAGGGCACAAAACTGCTACGGTCAATAGCGTCCGGTCTGTGGCTTAGGGAAAGGTAAAAAAAAACCAAATTGGAAATCAGCAGCAATGGGAACGAAACTCAAAAAGTAGGGAAACTAAAAAACAGAAGGAAAGCTTAGAAAACCACTATAGAAGGGGGATTGTTTTCCCTAAAAAGAGCTGTCCATGCTACCCTATCCTGTGCAAGCCTCCGAGTCACTACTGCAACTTACATCCCTCTGAATCTGCTATTTTATTCATCTCTTGGGGTCCCTCTACGATTTTTGCTCTCCACGTTTCCCTCTAGTACTAAATTGGTGATCCCATGACGCCTCAGAGCGTGTCCTACTAACCGATCTCTTCTTTTAGTCGCGTTCTACTACAAATTTCTCTTCTCCCCAGTTCTGTTGAGTACATCCTCATTATTTACGTTATATACTCTCCTGATCTTCGGCATTCACAGCATGCACAGTACATGTACCATATGCTGGTCCATGGGTATAGACCATATTTTATTTCAAAGTAGTCTTTGTCATGAAGAAGATGGTTAAAATGGCTCTAAGCACTATGGGACTTAACATCTGAGGTCATCAGTCCCTTAGACTTAGAACTATTTAGACCTGACTAACCTAAGGTCATCGCTGCGCGGGATTAGCCGAGCGGTCTTAGGCGCTACAGTCATGGACTGTGCGGCTGGTCCCGGCGGAGGTTCGAGTCCTCCCTCGGGCGTGGGTGTGTGTGTTCGTCGTTAGGATAATTTAAGTTAAGTAGTGTGTAAGCTTAGGGACTGATGACCTTAGCAGTAAAGTGCCATAAGATTTCACACACATTTGAACATTTGAACGTACGGACATCACACGCATCAATGTCCGAGGCAGTATTCGCACCTGCGACCGTACCAGCAGCGTGGTTCCGGACTGAAGCGACTACAACCGCTCGGTTACAGCGGCCGGCCATGTAGAAGGGATACGATTTTCAAAATCAGTATTTGTAAATCGGTTTTAATGATTTTAATTATTTTTCTGAAGGTATGGTCACAAGTAAATAAAAAAGGTATTACTGGGTTCGACAGAAAATAAAAACAACTATAATCACTTCCGATTGTAAAAATTTTTCCCGCTCCTCTTCATCAGCACACCACGGAAATGTTCCTGTTCGCAGCCGAACTGGTCCGCCGAACCGTCCGACTGGGTGTGGGCAACGGCAACTGCTTCTTTTTTTCTTTTTTTTTTGGACCTCATTTTGTTTGTTATTGGTCGTTGTATTTGTTCGGGGCGGACGTCCCATGATGCTTCTTAAAGTTCATCGTTGATCCTTTCATTCAGTTTTCTTTTTTTTTTATTTTAGAGAGTGCAGCTACCCTCTGACCGAACACGCGAGCCACCGTGCCGTCCTGCTCGGCGGATTCTGCCTGCTTGCGCTGTCGGATTAGGGCGGGCCGGGGCGGGCCCTCGCCTCTTCTGCCTGACAGGCAAGTCGCGGAGTTGGGATGCGGGGATTAGCGGAACCACCCTCGACTTTTTTTGGGTGCAAATTTCATTGTGTACAAATTTCCCTGAATGCAGGTTAAAGGACACCGCTCTGTTCCCCCTGCCACCGAATTTCAATCATTCCCACTACATCTTAATTCATCCTATTCCCCTTTGTAAATTTTCTAGCCTAGCTGCCCGATTAAGGTATCTAACATTCCACGTTCCAATTCGTAGAACGCCTGTTTTGTTTCTCCTGAGAAGACATCCTCTAGAGTAGTCCCCGCGCGAAGATCCGAATGGGGAACTGTTTTAGCTCCGAAATATTTTACTCAAAAGGACGCCGTCATCATTCAACCACGGAGTAGACCTGCAGTTTCTCCTCGCTTTCAGGTTTTACGGACCGTATATTGTTTGCAAGTATCGCTAGTGGGGACAGCAGTTTGTCACCACAAAGGCTAACGATATCTGGGGAAGGGGTGCTGACACTGAACGGTCCTTAAGTGGCAGTCGAGGTGTGGCAGCAGTGTCCGCTTTCACCGCCCTGTTTGGCTCCGCACAAAAGGATTCGCAGGGAGACGGAGCGTGGGCCCCGGGCTCTGTTGTGACTGCTCGCCCCCACGGCTACCTGCGCCGCCGGCCGCCGCCTATCGCCGCATACCTGCCTGACCGCTCGCCCGTTGTCTTGTCAGCCTTAACGGTTCGGCAGCGGTATTCGTCTTCCCGGACAGGTAGTTGCCAGTTAAGATGCCACCGAAATGGATTCACTATCCGCCGTACAGCTAAAAAATTTTTAAGCCTATCTTGTGCGCTGCCGTTAAGTACGGGGTCGCTGCAGCGTGCTTCCAGAAACGACATAAACTCTTTACACTGGACTTGAGGTGGCGCCGGCAAGGAGGCGGGCGCCACAATACTCATGTTGGAATCTCGATTACCAGTCGAATGATGTACAGATACAAAATTTGGGCCGCACAATTGAGAATTTTTTCGTGTCCGCGATATGTGGACATATACATATGCTATGTAATATACAGGGTGATTCAAAAAGAATACCACAACTTTAGGAATTTAAAACTCTGCAACGACAAAAGGCAGAGCTAAGCACTATGTGTCGGCGAATTAAGGGAGCTATAAAGTTTCATTTAGTATGAACGTGACTCGCCTAAGGTGAACGTTTTCTGTGCCATTTCCGCCAATAAAGTTTTTGGTCCCTTTTTCTTCGAAGCTGCTACTGTAACTGGACTACAGTCTCTGGGGATGTTAGAGAATTGGCTGTTCCCTCAGCTCGAACAAGAAGCACAACAATTCATATTTCAGCAGGATAGAGCGCCACCACATTGGCACTTATCTGTCCGTAACTACCTGAACGTCAACTACCCGAGGCGATGGATCGGCCGCCAGGCAGCCCGTGACAGAGCACTTCATCACTGGCCTCCAAGAAGCCCTGATCTTACCCCCTGCGATTTTTTCTTATGGGAGTATGTTAAGGATATGGTGTTTCGGCCACCTCTCCCAGCCACCATTGATGATTTGAAACGAGAAATAACAGCAGCTATCCAAACTGTTACGCCTGATATGCTACAGAGAGTGTGGAACGAGTTGGAGTATCGGGTTGATATTGCTCGTGTGTCTGGAGGGGGCCATATTGAACATCTCTGAACTTGTTTTTGAGTGAAAAGAAACCTTTTTAAATACTCTTTGTAATGATGTATAACAGAAGGTTATATTATGTTTCTTTCATTAAATACACATTTTTAAAGTTGTGGTATTCTTTTTGAATCACCCTGTATTATATAGCTACAGTTGCCGAGAATTCGGCTCACTTGCCGTGGCTTGGCCTGCGTGCCATAGCGCTTAGAGAGGCTGCACATTTCCCCCACCGCCATGTGACGCTAAGCAGGGGTGAGGGGCCGGCCGCTGTGGCCGAGCGGTTCTAGGCGCTTCAGTCTGGAACCGCGCGACCACTACGGTCGCAGGTTCGAATCCTGCCTCGGGCATGGATGTGTGTCATGTCCTTAGGTTAGTTAGGTTTAAGTAGTTCTAAGTCTAGGGGACAGATGACTTCAGATGTTAAGTCCAATAGTGCTTAGAGCCATTTGAACCATTTTGATCCTGGAACGAGCTTAAGCTTCCGCCAGCACAGCTCTCATGTTATAAGGGGACACGCAAACCTTCTCAAAACAGTAAGGTGGATACAGCAATGTTACGTCCCTAAAATGAGTGTTCGGTGGAGCCTTACAGCTCAGCCTCCAGTCTATTGAAAGAACGTTACGGGTCAACGAAATCAAGGACATGGGTCATGGGTGCATATTAAGAGAATTAGGTCGGCGACCCACTTAGTGGGCGAAAAACAACGACACAAGTATTTGGTACGTAAGTGTAGAAGACGTGGTGGCGTGAAGTATGTGATCACCAAACATTTGAACAATTTGAGGGGTGAGGGGGAAAAGGGGTAACCAGCGAATGTGACGTATTTCAATGGCAATGTACTCGTACCACATACGACGTGATTTCATATTCCTCAACAACATAGATCACAAACGAAACAAATTTACAGTATTACGTAATTAATTTTGGCGTGCTGAAGACAGAATTTTTAACACTGTCAGCATGCAGACAGACAGAGACAATTTCACAGATTTTCTCACTGAAGTTGATACGTCATCGTGACTTATTTAGTCTGATAATCGAAAAGAAGCCTTTCACACACATATACTGATCGAAATATTTTATTGCATTTGCAAACTTATCATGGAGCCGTGGAAATTCTCCCTGAGGGAAGCAATAAAAAACGTCCCGGAAGATCTTTAAAATAGGAATTACATTATCAGTCAGTTACAACTTCACATGCACAGTCGCACTTTCAATTGAAACGGTAAACGGTCTAGAAAATAGTTCGAAAACATATATAAGATTAGCAGTGTCCTCAAAACGTTCAGAAAACTATCCTTGTATTACTTTCCAGGATACAATGTATTCTTCGTACCTCGCGTTTTTTTTAACACAAGTCTGAGCTTAGAAAGTGGACTGTGATTTTTGTCAGAAATTGTCCGTTTTAGAATGTCACTTTATTTTCAAATGGATCCGCATCAGATCAGAAATAGTTGGTTTTCATCTTGCAATATTTTAGCATGGTCAGTGTGCAGTCTAGTCTACTTAAAATGTGAGGTCTGTAATCCATTCCAGATGTTTTGATTTTCGTTCCTGCGCTCATTTTTTCCTTCCTGAATTCAACAATAGCAGGCTTTAAATCGAAAAATCTCTCCGTGACTTAACCAAGGTACTGTGCGGTAATATACTAAGTCTCTATACGCTTCGCACATTTCATTCGAAAAATGTTACAACAAGCAGTGGAATAATGCCTCCGACCTTCAGGAATTCAGTACAGTTTATTCACATGCTCGATGTCTGCAAATTTAGTACAAAATATAGAAAAATGAGCCACCTGTGTCGACAGCTGTAATTTTTTGCTCTTTCATTGTGAAATAACTTCTTTAATTCTTTCTGAATGGTATTGTAAAGTCGCTTCTTAGCAAATTCGCAGCACACGATGATTACGCAACAGCAAAATATATACTGAGAACGCTCAACCCTCTTTTCTGTCATTCACAATCTTTTTTAAAGGCTTGTGACGATGGGTTGGTAGACTGCCTCTTTTTGTGCTAACAGCCATTTGGACCTGTGAACGACCGTCATACCACGAACAGTTAGTGAAGGCTAATAAACAGCGCCGACACCGAGATTCTGTCGAACTGAAGACAAGCGTGCCAACCGAAAAATGCCGAATTGCAATACTCAAGTGAAACGTCGCTCTGTACTGGGTGCTTCCGGGAAGCACCGAGAAAATCTAAGGCTGCGTTCACACTGCCGGCCGGGCCGGGCCGGGCTGACGCGTACTGGCTCGGCTCGTGCCTAGCCAGCTCAGGCCGACGAGTAGTGCATTCACATTGCGCGCCGCGCCGAGCCGGGACGGCGAAATGGGGGAAAATCCACTTCTCCGATTTTCATGTTTTAAAAATTCTTAGCGGTATATAAGACTTCGCCACATCGTTTTATGAACTTATTTTTTCCTTAAAAGCGTTACTCACGTCGTGAAAAAAGAAAAAGTCTACTTTTCGTTTCGCGTGATTTCTTAGTTTCGTAACGCTTCCCAACCGATTTTGAAGAAAGTATGCGGCTAAAGAATCTGATTTTTGTACACGTGGTAGTGCAACATCTTAGCTTCGTATTGAATCATTTATCTTTCCATATTTCTTAACAGTCATTGTGAAATGATGTTATTTGTCAACGTTGAGCACTTGATTTACAAATCTTGTAGTGAAAAAGTTATGTAGCGGGTAGCTTACTGTTAGATCAGTTTTAGACCATACATTGTTGGGAATGAAATGTCGCTAAAAGTACCAAAAAGTTTTTGAAATGATAATGATACTGATATCTGTCTCTGGTCTCAAGTAATGCGAGCTATTCAGTGGCGTCAGTGCCGCGTCCGCAAGCCACGGAGTTCGCGCGGTTACAGCTTGGTTTAGTGTAGTCATATAATGCAGGACAGAGAAAAACTAATTACTAGTGATCAGCGCAGACCTAGTGCCGGTCCCTCGTATTATTTTAATGGTCTCATTCTCTAGATAAATCCAAATGTATAAGAATTTTTCCCTCGGCTACTGGACAATCATCTGCTATGCTTTTATAATTGGCCACACGTTGCATCACAAAAGACAAACAATTATTTGTCATCAACATCCTACAATTAGTATGATGTACATTTCGTATTTCGAACTAAAATATAACTGAAGCGCAATTCTGTAGTCTCGTTGTCTACTCTGACAGAAAAAATAATGGAGAGTTAATGAAACTACTGTAGATCGGCACAGATGTGCGTTTCATTGTTCTTCATTGTTTTTTTTCTTCCTTGGCGGGGTGCGCTGCACTGTCAAGATAATCCCCACTCTTTGGCTAAATGGCTGGCCGGAGGCCAAATAAATAAATTTAAAAAGATCCCCACCCTTCGACAGCTGACAAGCAAGTCAGTAGAAAACGCAGCTGCAGTCAACAGTTGCTCGGCTTTAGCTAGTCTGTGCTGTCGTGTAGAACAATGTCTTCACTCTTTTATTGGTATTGTTTTGACTCTGCAGTAACTCGTCCAGTTTTGAAGTGCAGAAGAACTAGGAGGTTATGGATTCATCCTATAAATAGCGACAGACATTTAGGAGAGTTTTTTTCTTTATATGAAGAACTTAAAAACTATCCTGAAAAATTTTATTCAAATTACAGAATGAATCATAATACATTTCAGTATGTGCTGCAGAAGATTCAGGACAAAATTTCTAAACAGAACACAAATTTTCCCAGAAGTATAAAAGCAGAAGAAAAATTGTGTATAACGATAAGGTAAGATTCGTTAGTACACACTTTTTGGTTTGCAGTAGAACTTTGTACAGCATTCACTACCTCCAATTAATTGTAGTCATGCTTTTGTATTTTAAATTTCACAAACGCTTACCTCTGAGGGGAAGAGAGTTTATGGGACTTCTGAGAATCATTAGGAAGTAATTAGCTTCGTCATTTTGGGTAATGTCTTGCTGTGCCTTCAACGAAGAATCGCAGAAATACTCCTTCAGAATTTTCCAACTTTTTTCCTTCTTTTTTCTTCATGATGCAGCGCTTGGCAGTGGTGATGGTTCATCATGTGGAGCCACTGATGACCTCACAGAATTCTTTTCATTGCCTTGTACGATAGACAGATTGATAGGCGAAGAGTTTTGAGATAATGCCCTATGACTCAGTGGTTCTATTTCCACTGATAAGGAACTGCCTCAGCATGACTTTACAATGCATTATCATCTGTTAGGCACACATTTCCGTCCCTCAGTGGCACTCATATCTGTCTCCGTTTACAAATAAATGCGAACTATTCAGTGGCGGCAATGCCGCGATCGCTGGCATGGTATTGTTGTAAATGCATGTAAATACGGTAGATTAAATAAATGAAATAAAAGTAATTTCGCATGTATCATTATAATAAACGTAATTTTTTCTCACTGATTGTGAAATGTGAGGTAACATCTTAAAATAAAAGACGTGTGCAGTCACACTTGTGATGAAAGCAGAAGGGAGACGTGTGATGCGTGTACTGCAGAAGCTGTAGTGCTGCTCCACAGGCTCGCGCCTGCGGTCGGCTCGCGCCGGCAATATTAAACACTCGGGATGTCGCCGGCTCGGCTCCGGGAGGCTCACGCCGTGTCGGCGCGGCCCGGCCGCCAGTGTGAACACCGCAATTCAAAACCATGTGTTTGATAACAAAGCGGGCGGCGGCCCGGCCAGGCTCGGCTCGGCCCGGCCGGCAGTGTGAACGCAGCCTAAGACAGGCCCAGCTTGGGCCCCCCTGTCGTCTCTCGCACATCGTGCCCTTTTGCCCTATGGCACACCGTGGCTGTCCCTGTTACGTACGAATGTTAACAATTTGTGTAGCAAGAACGATTTAAAACGAAAATACGAAGTGTTTGTTTTGCGTTTCGTGTATTGCATGAGCGACGCAAAGATCGGGTGACGGCTGACGGTTGTTACTCGCGCAGGCCGGGAAATTCACGTCACCAGACCGACGGCCGTCCCCTCAAGAAGAAGCCGGAAGCGGTACCAACCCTCCTCAGGCTTTTATTATTAATAATATAAACGAATGCAAAAAATTGCAGCTTCGACGTTAATGTTGCTATCAGTTACTTTATGGCCACGCTTATGTCAACAAATAGCGTGTTCAAAAATGGCTCTGAGCACTACGGGACTTAACATCTGAGGTCATCAGTCCCCTAGAACTTAGAACTACTTAAACCTAACTAACCTAAGGACAGCACACACATCCATGCCCCAGGCAGGATTTGAACCTGCGACCGTAGCGGTCGCGCGGTTCCAAAATAGCGTGTCCCAGGAGTAATAGTTCGTATTCAAGAATATGAGAAAAACGATTATTCGAAGAAGAGAAGTCTAGTAAACATTGATTGTAAAATCCATATCTTAAGAACTATGAGCAGTTGCTCATCTTCGCTACTGTGAAACACATCTCTTCTCCCGAAGAAGTTCTCATAGTTCTTAAAGTAGCCTATGCATATTAGAGACCATTTTCTTGTTTCGACCAGAATTGCCTCCTCCTAAAATGTAGAAACCAAACAGCTTGTATTCGTAAAAGGAAAATAAAATCGATATGGTGGCTTCATAAAATTTACTTTGCGAGAGAACACAATTTAGATCTACATACTTCCTCCGCAAGCCTGGTTGGTTGGTTGGTTGGTTGATTTGGGGGAGAACCAACGGAGAGGTTCAAAATGGTTCAAATGGCTCTGAGCACTATGGGACTTAACATCTGAGGTCATCAGTTCCCTAGAACTTAGAACTACTTAAACCTAACTAACCTAAGGACATCACACACATCCATGTTCGAGACAGAATTCGAACCTGCGACCGTAGTAGCAGCGCGATTCCGGACTGAAGCGCCTAGAACTGCTCGGCCACATCGGCCGGCCAACGGAGAGGTCATAGGTCCCATCGGATTAGGGAAGGACAGGGAAGGAAGTCGGCCGTGCCCATTTAAAGGAACCATCCCGGCATTTGTCCCAAGCGGTTTAGGGAAAGCACGGGAAACCTAAATAAGGATGGCCGGACACGGGTTTGAACCGACGTCCTGCCGAGCAAGCATCACACAGGGTGCCTTGTACACCTGTTAATCATTCCCCGCCCAGCTCCATTGGCAAATGGAGGGAGGAAAAAAACGTCTGTTCATAAGCTTCCGTACGAGCCCTGATTTATGTCGTCAACGGCATCCTTATGCAAGATGTACGCTGGTGGCAGTAGAATCGTTCTACATATTTTGCAAATTCTATTTGTCTAACTTCTTAATAGTGTTTAGCGAAAATAGCGTCTTCGTAATATTCGAGTGTTGATAGAAACTACCCGTAACGAATCATGCGGCAAGCCTCAGAATTTCGTCCATGTCTTCCTTTAATGCGATTTCGTCAGGCTCCCTGGTCCTGATGCTTAAGAATTGACAGTACACGAGATCTGTACGATGTTACCGTTATAAATGAGCTACATTTTCATAAGCTGAAATCAGCCATTCAGCTTACCTACAACCGACCTTATCTGCTCGATTCATTCCGTGCCGCTTTGCAGCGTTACGACCAGATATTTAATCGACTGGACTGTGCCAAGCAATACAACAGTTATACTGTATTCGAAGATTATAGGTTTGTTTTTCTTACTCGTGTGTATTAAGTTACATTTCTTCGCATTTACTCATAATCAAAGAGGGCAACAAATACACTTACAATAGAAATAACACTCGAAGACTAAAACGCTGTCTGCTATGGCAAACAAACCAACAGCTGGCTTGTAAGTATCTTCTGCAGATGCAGTACATTTCCATAATTTTAGAAGTTTTTTGTATTCGTTGATATAGGCATTTCGAATGCGGTTAATTTCTGTTGTTGTAAATGGCACATCGCACACCGGGGCTATTTCCCACATACAGCCCACAATTTCTAGCATTGCCTGCTGGCTCAAACCGCGATCTTTATATGACTTGGTGCTTTGGCTTCATAGGCACGGTTGCTTGTCATACAGCTGTAGAAACTGCCTTAAAAAAATCATCGATTTATTTAACCTGGCAAACTGTATGTGCTATCCACATTTTTGACATTTTACCAGTAAGAAAATGAAAGCTTTTGAAATCGAACGGACTACCGCTAGGAAATAATGTTGGTGCTTCGAAATATAACCACCGCGGAGTGATGGAACGGCGCTGTTCAGTGGTCGGGAAAAGCTCGCGTCATCACTAAGTCGTCACTAGTGTCGTCAGAAAGTGACTGCACAGCAGTACGCCACCAGCAGTGGCACCTCTTTAGTTGCGCATGTCAAGAATGTTTTATGGTTTCCTTCGAAACATATTTCACAATAAGCAGATACAGCGTTATATGAATCACAGTGATAAACATCAAGGAAGCCCGAGAGTCATAGGACGTGGTCTTTCTCTCACTCCCTACCTCTGTGTGTCACGCGCAAAAACACACACACACACACACACACACACACATTCACTCAGGGAAAGATAAAATAAAAATTGGAGATGAATAAATGAAGGGGAAATGATGTAGCCTACAATCAACGGCAGGGGTATTGTAAATATACACTTTTGTGCAAAACTTAAGGACGAAAGGAACTTTTGCATAAGGTGTCACTGCCAAGCAACATAACCCGATGAAACTGTGGACTATGCATAGAAAACTGTATCAGTTCTTTGAATATGTGAATGCAAGTTTCATAGAGATATATTACTTGGCAGTAACACATTACACAGAAGTTACCTTCGTCTTACGTTATGCATACCAGCGTATTTTTAAATTTCTGTTGGTCTTATGCAATCGAAAACGTAAAATCATTAGTCTGTTAAAAATAATTAACTCTTTATAGGAATGCGTTCTGCCTGTTTCTGCCAGTGACAAATTTTAATTTTCGATTTTTTCACCCACATACTCGTATCTTCCAGTATATCTACACCGACATAAATGTTTTTAAACATTCGAGAAATAGCGACGGAAAATTCATCTTAAGCGTTTTAGTTGTTACATTTATGATCTTTTGTCTTATTTTGCAATTTATGTGGATTGTAGGATATCCATTCAGTTCGGCCCTTTATCCTGCATCCTGCAACAGCAGGTTTATCCTGGAAGAGAGATAGGCTAACCTAACGAAAATCACTAATAACGTGTGAAGGACGTTATTTCCTTCTTCTTTCACATATTCCTATCATGGAAACATGTCGGAAATACACTGTACATGAATTTTATCAACTGTACTAACTCATTAGGCACTAGTTTGATAGATAACCCATCTATAGGCCTACTCGACTTTTTGTTTCGAATGATCGTTCCTGTCAAATCCCTGAATACTGACCATTCCTTCTGGGACACCTTGTATATATGTTGAATGATGGCTTATGATTATCTCCTCAGATACCAAGTAATTAAAAAAGTACTAACAATAATTCTACGCAGATTCTCGCCAGGAGTATGGCACCAGTCTTCGAGTGTCTGCCAATTAAAAATTTGCAACGTTTCTATAACCCCCCCCCCCCCCCTCATTAGTCAGGCAATTCAGTGACCATTCGCACGGCCCTTCTTTGCATAAGATTAATATCGGCCGTTAGTTGGGTCTGATAGATTTATATCATGCTGTCCCCACCTGATGCAAACATTTGCACAGAATGCCCCCATGGCCGCTTGCGTGCCAATTTAGCTGCTTGCTTTTTTATCGAGCTGTTTCTCATTTGGTCTCACGAGGCTGAGTGGTTCCCGTTCCAGATCCCGGGAGTGAACTCTAGACACTCACGTTGATACCCAGCAATATTTGTCACCAGCAACGGAGGCGGTACTTAATAAACTGGAAGTAGTTAATATTGGGAAGATGATAATTTTCAGCGATGCCACAGGAAAGGAGAATAGGAAAGAACAAGGCGCACACGACAGAATTGTATGGCAAACCTGAGCTGTAAACTGAAAAGCCTCTTAGCAATCTACATTAAATGTGTCCAGAAAATAACAGGTGCACTTTTGTTAATGTTGATTAACTTGTCCAGGATGTTGCAAGTGAGTTCCCGAGCGTTCATATGGTTTCTCTACCCTATACGTTCGTTAAGGCAACACAAATCCATTTGAATAAACAGCTACATCCGGCACATTAATGACATAATATGACGGCTGTAGAACGTAAACGCGAAGAGCGATGGTAACGAAACAGAGAAACGCACAGCATCTGATAGAGAACGTTATTAGAAATGAAACACTACAAACAAGTGAAAGAGAATAGATTGCATATCCTTTCGAAATGTAACATCTAAATTGCTAACTTTCTGGCAAACAAAGCCTTTCATGTCGTTTTGTATAAGAAACAACGTGGATTAAATGGTCAAGATTCCTGCAGTGCTCCATACCGATGAGTGAATTTATATTGAAATCATGATGGAGTATGCAAAAAGATGGAGTCAGGTAGTTGATGCAACTAATGTGTTTACACTACTGTCTTCACTTAATCGTTTGTGCTAGTTCTCTTCCGTACCATTTCCACAACTTCGCAGCTCCAATACTGTAATATATCCCTCTCGAAAGATGCTTGTTATGTAGAGAGTTGATACTGTTGAGTCTATATTGATTTTGTGCTAGAGGCCTGTATGGGTGTTCAGAGAAATTTGTCCAAGAGGGGGCAAGATTCTAAAATGGTCATTTATTTATGCAGAACTGATTTGGTGAGTTGAAAACACGTCCTGCCCGACGAACTAATACGATTATGAAGATGGCATCTGTTGTTTCGGACATGTCCGAAAGAACAGATGCCATCTTCATATCGTTAAGTCTATCCGGCTAATGACCTTCTTCAGTGCGGATGCACACGAATTGCCTGAACTCTTACGGGACTCGGAGGAGTGTCTGCCGCGAGTGTTGGGTATAATGGCAGGGGCACCACGAATGTTGTGTGTCGACTATGGGTTGAGAATGTGGGTCTCACGGGGAGCGTGCCGGCGATAAATCCCTGCAGTCGCACTATCCTCTGTGCCCTCGGTGCCTCAGATGGATAGCCGGCACGGTAGCTCAGCGTGTTCGATCATAGAGCTGCTCGCCCTCTGTAATAAAAATCTGAGTAAAGGAATCAACGATCAACTTGAACGGATGTCTTGTGATGTCCACCCAGACCAAACGCAACGAACAATACCGAACAAAATGAAAAAAAAAGATGAATAGAGTCTCTGCCATGGAAGCAGGAGATCCCGGGTTCGAGTTCCGGTCGCGGCACACATTTTCAACTGTCTCCGTTGATGTATATCAACGCCTGTCAGCAGCTAATGGTATTGATTTAATTGTAACTTAATACGAGTATGCCGCGACGTACTTCATCTTACTCTCCTGACCTCACAAACCGCAGTCGATTTTTGGCATCGTAAAGTAACCCCCACCACAGCATTCTGTCCTTGGCATTTTTTCCTCTTGCTCCAAGTAACTGAAGATCCTTGGCTACCTGGTCCCTCTCTCTTATTTTGAGTCTGCCTAAACGTCTTCATCTCTAAAACTTCTCTCAATCTTGATCGCTCCTCTCGTCTATAGACGTGCCCAGCCAATCTCAACATTCTTATCTTGGCTTCACCAACAACATGTGTTTCATTACATACCTCCATCAGCTCCCTGTTCTTTTTTTCTTCTCCACTCTCCTCCCTTAACAAACTGGTCCAAATATCTTTTGTAGGATTTTATTTTCGAAAATCTTTATCTTTCTCTCTGTATACTTACCCATTCTTCACATTCCTGAGCTAAATACGCTGAAGTGACAAAAACAATGGGATAGCGATATCTACATATACAGATGGCAGTAATATCGTGTAAACGAGTTACACAAAGGACAGTGTATTGGCAGAGATGTCATTTTCACTCAGGTGATTCATGTCGAAAGGTTTCCTACGTGATTATGACCGCAGACTCTGAACGCGGAACGCTAGTTGGAGCTAGATGCATGGGACATTGCATTTCGGAAATTGTAAGTGATTTCAATATTCCGCGATCAATAGGGTCAAGAGTGTACCAGAGTACCACCTCTCACCACAAACAACGCGGTGGCCGACGGCTTCAATTAACGACCGACAGCAATGACGTTTGTCTATAGCTGTCAGTGCTAACGGACAAGCAACACTGCGTGAAATAATCGCAGAAATCAATATGGGACGTGCGACGAATGTATCCGCTAGCACAGTATGGGAAAATGTGTCGTTAATGGACTATGGCAGCAGACGATCGACGTGACTTCCTTTGGTAGCAGCACAACATCACTTGCAGCGCCTCTGCTGGGATCTTGACGACATCGGCTAGACCCTAGACGACTGGTAAACTGTGGTCTGGTCAAATGAGTCCTGATTTCAGTTGGTAAGAGCTGATGGTAGGTAGGGTTCGTGTGTGGCGCAGATCCCACGAGGCCATGGATCTGGGTTGTCAACAAGGCACTGTGCAAGCTGGTGGTGACTCCAGCCCATACAGCTGTGTTTACGAGGAATGGAGTGGGAATTCTGGTCCAACTGAACCTAGCGTTGTCTGGAAATGGTTATGCTGGGTTACTCGAGGGCCATTTGCAGCCATTCGTGGACTTAATGTTTCCAAACAACGGTGGGATTTTTAAGGACAACAATGAACCAAGTCAGTGGCACAATTGTTCGCGATTGGTTTGAAAAATATACTGGACAGTTAGAGAGAATGATTTGGTTTCCCAGATCTCCCATCATGAGTCCCATCGAATATTTATGGGACATAATCGAGAGATCAATTCGTGCACAGGATCATGCACTGGCAACACTTTCGCAATTATGGACGGCTATAGAAGCAGCATGGTTCAGTATTTCTGCAGGGTACTTCCAATGACTTGACGGGTCCATGCTAAGTCGAGCTGGTGCACTATGCCAGGCGAAAGGAGGTCCGACAAGATATTAGGAGGTATCCCACAACTTTTGTCACCTCAGTGTAGTAATACTGGTCTGATTATAATTTTATACGTCCTTATTTTGGTACCTTTTATAAAATTTTGGGTGACAGTAATTTGTTGGCTGAATATGATGCTCTGTATGCCACTTATATCCACACTTCCATTTCTGTTTTTCACTACAGTCCAAAGATAATTTAACGCTTTTGCTTCTTCAAACACATGGTCATCAACCTGTATAGTTCCCTGGCCAGTTCTTTCTACCGTCTTAATTTTTTTTCTCTTCATTCACCTCTGATCCAGTTTCTTTTGCTTTTTGAAGTTGCTTTGTTGCCAGTATCTTAATTTTATCTAGATTTTCAGGGATTAATGCTACATCATTTGCAAATGCCAGTATATTAATTTTTATTTTTGTCTAATTCCCCCTCTGCTTCACTTATTGCATCCAGTGCCTCGTGTGTTATTACTCGGAACAATAGTGGTGTTATTCCATTTCATTAATTGATTCCTGTTTTTATGTCAAAGGTCATGGAAATTCTTCATCCATTTTCATTATTCTTTTTGAGCCTTCCAGTATAACTTTTACAAGCTATGTAATAGGCTTCCATATTCCTAATCTCTGCATTTTCTCTCACAACTTTTCTGTGTTCGTGGTGTCGTAAGCTTTTTTAGAGTCAACAATGTTCCGACTGCTTCGCTGTGTACCTAATATTTTTATATGTTTTTTTTAGTACAAAAATGTGATTAGTGGTGGGTCGATTCTTCATAAATCTTGTTTGCTTCTCATCTATTACGTCTCTTAAATATGGTTTTAATTACTTCTGAAAAATCTTAAAAAAAACCTTATAGGCAGTGCTAATTAACGAGGTTCCTCTTTAATTTATACATCCTTGTTCATCGTCCTTTTTATGGATTGCTACTATGATCGCTTCTTTCCGGTCAGGAGACATTCTTTCTTCGTTCCAAATGTTGGTCATGTGTTTGTTTGCTTCTTTCCCTGTTGTATCTTTTTCCTTCTTAAGTAGTTCAGCTGTTATTTCATCATTCCCCAGAGCTTTGTTGTTTCTTAGTATTTTGATTGCGTCTGCTGTCTCTTTCAGTGTCACGTTATAAGTAAGTGTTCTACGTTCTGATATTTATGTCGCTCTTCCACTTCTGTACTTCCATCCTCAACGTTTGAAAACTCTTAAAAATATTGCTTCCAAATTTCCATGCCTTTTTCCAAAACATTATTGCCGTTTTTGTCTTTAATGCAATACATTTGTGGTATGTATCCATTTCTGAAGACCCTAACTGATCTATAAAAATCGCTTTCATTCCATGCAGTTTCTCCTCATCTGCTCCTTTAACTCGACTTACGACATTCTCTCTCATCTTCATTCTGAGTAGATTTTTGGTTTCCCTATTAGCACTTTCATATGCTTCTTTGATTTTATTGGAATCTACCCGTAGGTGTTTTTCGTTTTGCTACTCTTCTTCCTTTCACTTTTTGCTCAAATTCTTCTGAGAACTGTGCATTTTTCTTCCTTCTTTTTCTATTTCCGCATACATCTAATGCTGCTGCTTCCACATTTCCCACTTGACTTCAGTGTCAAGGTTGTCTGGCATTGTTCGAAAGTCAAATGCGTTTTGAAGCTTAATGACGAATTCCCATGCCTTTTAATTACAGTATCCTTCAATTTGTCTGCGTCAGTATTCCATTCTTTTATGTTACATCCTCTTCTTGCTTTCCAGTAGCTGTTTATTATCGTATCACTATCATGATTAAGTAGTGGTCTGTGCCTGCCTTGGCCCCTCTTATGGTTTTCGCATGCATCACACTGCTTTTGTGCCTTTGGTCTACCAGGAAATGGTCTATTTCCTTTTTTGTTCCACCATTTTGTCACACCCTGTGAATGTCACCCCGAGGAAAGACATGATGTATATGAAGTTATTTTATCCCTAACGATTGACAGTTATCTAGTATACGCAAAGTACATCGTTTTAGATTATTAGTATCAAAATGGACCCCAAGTTTTTGATTCAACGATCTTAAACCTATATTATCATATGATATAGTCCATAAAGCCTACGAATTATGAAAGACAGATAGAAACATTTACATCAAGTTTGGTCACATTCCAGCAATTTCAGATTGTCACCGAAAATTGAAAATCTGAAATTTACTAAATTCAGAACGATTGCTAAAACAATGTTGAAGATCAACAAAATAACCAACAAAAATGCCACATTAACGCTTCTTGAAGTCTGACGGGAAGAACTTTACAGCTGATCATGTTAATTAATATGCTGCATTTTTTCGTGCCATCTATTTTTTAGTGTTGACCTGTTTAACTAAAGTTCAACAAAATATGTTTTGTAGGCGATATTTTTTGGGCTGATTGGGTAAAGTGTAACTCAGGGTCAGTAAACGATTAGATGAACATGGGAAACCTCCGAAAGCCACCCTCAAACTGACCAGTCGTCGTCTCTTCAGTTTATCACATTTCTGAGCAGCCAAGCCATCTGAAGAACAGTATTCGTAGATTTCTGCACGTAGCACTGTTTAGCACTCTACATAGTTCGAGAAGCTGCCAATTCCTGGAGTGGACATCCTTTCTGTCTTGAAATTTCAAACCTTCTTCTTATCTCCTAGCGCATAGAATGGTATTTTCTCTTTTTGACTGAGGCATTTGGCCCGATAGGATAAGTAATAGACACACACACTTACAGTATAGCGTGGTTGTCTTCTTCAGAGTTTATTACGATATCCCTGTCACGTGAAACAGAATGTGTAAAAACACGGATCTCCTACGCCCACAGACAAACAATAGCCTACTGTTGTGGTTCCATTGTGCGACAAACAGAGGGACGTTTTTATGAATATTGTGGACGAATTAGGGGCATGAATGTCCCTACCTTTTTCACGTTGTGCTGTGGATTGGCGGCGGAATCCGGGCGCCAGGGTGATGGACCGCTCCCTTTCTGCAACTTGATAAAGACCGTGATAGGAAGCGACAGAGAAAATATTAACTTCTTACCGTACTTTGACGACTCCGACTCGTGGAAACAACGTGGACCAAACGTAAACATCACGAGCCACACTCGTGAGAACGAAAAGCGGTCCAAACCTTTTTGTGTCGGATATAGCTCCTTTCAGTACGTACATTATCGAAAAAGCAATACACGCTCAGAGAAAGGACATATATGTTGATTACGTAATAAACATAGCAGAGGTAATGTTCAAAAATGACCAACTGCCGGACGACGAAAAGCATGGAAAACCATTAAGTGAAAACCCATCCGACTCCAAGCGCAATATTTCGCCCATTTCCCAAAACATATCCGTCCGACTCATAAATAAAGTGTGCTTGAAACACAAAGTACGAAGCGAAACGACTTGGGAATTCAAGAGGTTTATTGTGGCGTTACATCTACCACAATGATTTCTAAATTACCACGTCACGCCGGACTTCTAATTTTTATAGTTTAAGGTATTTTCCTATTAGAAATTCTTTCAAGGGGAGGGAAATACAGAAGCGTCCGATCTTACCCGTCGGCTTTGACCCATGACGTCACAAATGTAGCGGAAACGACTATAAACGACAATTCCAATATGGCGGATATAAAAACATCGCATACGTATTATCCAATATGGCGGATATAAAAACATCGCATACGTATTATAAACAGTGAAATACACAAGTTTCACAAAAAGCCTAATGACTCTAACGGGACAAGCGTGGGAAATTGGGGGTTTTTGGGTGGGGACAAACTAAATATACACAAATGTAGCCACCGACCGCCATACAAAACCACGCAAAACAACGAAATAAATCAACATCACAAAACTGACCAAATACCAAAAAACACATTCCTATCCAGAATCGGACACTTCCCTTGACCTATATAGCTCAACAGAACCTACCGATCACATCCTCCAATACAAAAAAAAAACGAACACTTCCCTTACACCTACATACATCTACAACAGCTCCCAATCACATAAATTACGATCGAACACTTCCGTTGACCTATATAGCTCAACAGAACCTACCGATGACATCCTCCAATACAAAAAAAAAAAACAAAAAAAACGAACACTTCCCTTACACCTACATACATCTACAACAGCTCCCAATCACATAAATTACGATCGAACACTTCCCTTGACCTATATAGCTCAACAGAACCTACCGATCACATCCCCCAACACCAACCTAAATAACCAACACTTCCCTTACACCTACATACATCTACAACAGCTCCCAATCACATAAATTACGATCGAACAAAGATAATAATAAACAAGTGGTACTCGAGGCCAGGCAGGGGGGGGGGGGGGGGGGTGGGCTGCAGCCCCCCCCCTGACCCCCCCCCCCCCGCCAAAAAAAAACCTCCCAACCTAACCTCGTATTCAGGGCTACGCTACAGATCAATGTGTAGGTCCCTAACGTCACGGGTCAAAGCCGACGCGTGAGATCGGATGTTTCTGTTGACACAGGGGAAATACAGAAGCGTCCGATCAACAACTTCGGCGATTAAACCGAATAGTTGTAAGAACTTGATAACTTCTAACGGTGTCTTTCATATCCATTCCTGAACAAAAAACCACAACCAAATACACTCAATAACAAACTCACCCGACGTACAGCAATGAGCATTAAATTAAAACAAACGAAAACCATGAACACACCACCAGAGAGCACCACAAACAAAAACAAGACATCTACAAACACGCCACAATCGCCAAACAAACTCCGCGCCGTAATGACGTCACACACCACAACACGCTTACGTCACGGGTCAAAGCCGACGAGTAAGATCGAAGGTTTCTGTTGACCCGACCAAACGTAAACATCACGAGCCACACTCGTGAGAACGAAAAGCGGTCCAAACCTTTTTGTGTCGGATATAGCTCCTTTCAGTACGTACATTATCGAAAAAGCAATACACGCTCAGAGAAAGGACATATATGTTGATTACGTAATAAACATAGCAGAGGTAATGTTCAAAAATGACCAACTGCCGGACGACGAAAAGCATGGAAAACCATTAAGTGAAAACCCATCCGACTCCAAGCGCAATATTTCGCCCATTTCCCAAAACATATCCGTCCGACTCATAAATAAAGTGTGCTTGAAACACAAAGTACGAAGCGAAACGACTTGGGAATTCAAGAGGTTTATTGTGGCGTTACATCTACCACAATGATTTCTAGAATTTCTAATAGGAAAATACCTTAAACTATAAAAATTAGAAGTCCGGCGTGACGTGGTGATTTAGAAATCATTGTGGTAGATGTAACGCCACAATAAACCTCTTGAATTCCCAAGTCGTTTCGCTTCGTACTTTGTGTTTCAAGCACACTTTATTTATGAGTCGGACGGATATGTTTTGGGAAATGGGCGAAATATTGCGCTTGGAGTCGGATGGGTTTTCACTTAATGGTTTTCCATGCTTTTCGTCGTCCGGCAGTTGGTCATTTTTGAACATTACCTCTGCTATGTTTATTACGTAATCAACATATATGTCCTTTCTCTGAGCGTGTATTGCTTTTTCGGTCCAAACCTTTTTGTGTCGGATATAGCTCCTTTCAGTACGTACATTATCGAAAAAGCAATACACGCTCAGAGAAAGGACATATATGTTGATTACGTAATAAACATAGCAGAGGTAATGTTCAAAAATGACCAACTGCCGGACGACGAAAAGCATGGAAAACCATTAAGTGAAAACCCATCCGACTCCAAGCGCAATATTTCGCCCATTTCCCAAAACATATCCGTCCGACTCATAAATAAAGTGTGCTTGAAACACAAAGTACGAAGCGAAACGACTTGGGAATTCAAGAGGTTTATTGTGGCGTTACATCTACCACAATGATTTCTAAATTACCACGTCACGCCGGACTTCTAATTTTTATAGTTTAAGGTATTTTCCTATTAGAAATTCTTTCAAGGGGAGTATTTATTCTTGTAATTACGTTAGTCACATTCTTTGTTGACAATGTCTACGTTTAGGCATCGTGTTATCATATTCTTTCTAAAGAAGATACGCGTCTTCGTGGGCGTCTTCAGGCGTATCTTCTTTAGAAAGAATATGATAACACGATGCCTAAACGTAGACATTGTCAACAAAGAATGTGACTAACGTAATTACAAGAATAAATACTCCCCTTGAAAGAATTTCTAATAGGAAAATACCTTAAACTATAAAAATTAGAAGTCCGGCGTGACGTGGTAATTTAGAAATCATTGTGGTAGATGTAACGCCACAATAAACCTCTTGAATTCCCAAGTCGTTTCGCTTCGTACTTTGTGTTTCAAGCACACTTTATTTATGAGTCGGACGGATATGTTTTGGGAAATGGGCGAAAAATTGCGCTTGGAGTCGGATGGGTTTTCACTTAATGGTTTTCCATGCTTTTCGTCGTCCGGCAGTTGGTCATTTTTGAACATTACCTCTGCTATGTTTATTACGTAATCAACATATATGTCCTTTCTCTGAGCGTGTATTGCTTTTTCGATAATGTACGTACTGAAAGGAGCTATATCCGACACAAAAAGGTTTGGACCGCTTTTCGTTCTCACGAGTGTGGAGTCGGATGGGTTTTCATTTAATGGTTTTCCATGCTTTTCGTCGTCCGGCAGTTGGTCATTTTTGAACATTATCTCTGCTATGTTTATTACGTAATCAACATATATGTCCTTTCTCTGAGCAGCCAAGCCATCTGAAGAACAGTATTCGTAGATTTCTGCACGTAGCACTGTTTAGCACTCTACATAGTTCGAGAAGCTGCCAATTCCTGGAGTGGACATCCTTTCTGTCTTGAAATTTCAAACCTTCTTCTTATCTCCTAGCGCATAGAATGGTATTTTCTCTTTTTGACTGAGGCATTTGGCCCGATAGGATAAGTAATAGACACACACACTTACAGTATAGCGTGGTTGTCTTCTTCAGAGTTTATTACGATATCCCTGTCACGTGAAACAGAATGTGTAAAAACACGGATCTCCTACGCCCACAGACAAACAATAGCCTACTGTTGTGGTTCCATTTTGCGACAAACAGAGGGACGTTTTTATGAATATTGTGGACGAATTAGGGGCATGAATGTCCCTACCTTTTTCACGTTGTGCTGTGGATTGGCGGCGGAATCCGGGCGCCAGGGTGATGGACCGCTCCCTTTCTGCAACTTGATAAAGACCGTGATAGGAAGCGACAGAGAAAATATTAACTTCTTACCGTACTTTGACGACTCCGACTCGTGGAAACAACGTGGACCAAACGTAAACATCACGAGCCACACTCGTGAGAACGAAAAGCGGTCCAAACCTTTTTGTGTCGGATATAGCTCCTTTCAGTACGTACATTATCGAAAAAGCAATACACGCTCAGAGAAAGGACATATATGTTGATTACGTAATAAACATAGCAGAGGTAATGTTCAAAAATGACCAACTGCCGGACGACGAAAAGCATGGAAAACCATTAAGTGAAAACCCATCCGACTCCAAGCGCAATATTTCGCCCATTTCCCAAAACATATCCGTCCGACTCATAAATAAAGTGTGCTTGAAACACAAAGTACGAAGCGAAACGACTTGGGAATTCAAGAGGTTTATTGTGGCGTTACATCTACCACAATGATTTCTAAATTACCACGTCACGCCGGACTTCTAATTTTTATAGTTTAAGGTATTTTCCTATTAGAAATTCTTTCAAGGGGAGTATTTATTCTTGTAATTACGTTAGTCACATTCTTTGTTGACAATGTCTACGTTTAGGCATCGTGTTATCATATTCTTTCTAAAGAAGATACGCCTGAAGACGCCCACGAAGACTATAATTTCTCTTAAAACATTGCTTATGTGTGAAAATTTATATTTGTATTTTGAAGTATTGTTTGAGATATCGTATTAAAACATGTATAACAAAGGAACACGACTTAAATTAGTGTTAACGTCTGCAAGAGCAGTATCATGTGAAGCAAATAAACGTGTAGCTACATAGCAGTTGTCCTCATATCGGCTTGTACTGCGAATGTCTCCCGCATCACGCTGGCCCGTTTCACACGTGTCGTCGTCAGTCGCTTGGCCACGAATTTCGTCGAACTAAATAGTACGACCAGAGGTTAGGGATAATATTACGGCGCAGTTCAATGAAGTTTTTCGCCCCTTTAGAACAGAGCCGAACCAGCCGCCGCATCAAGAAAATGACATAACTTACCACGAAGAGCGTGAAAAAGAAGAAGAAGTAGTAGTAATAGAAGAAGAAGAAATGATTATGAAGACATATACATGCTGATTGCCAAAGTCACCATATACTTCCCGTCGCACACAGGGATGTTAAATCTGTAGCCGCAGACAGTCACGGCTAGAAACACGTGAGCATTCTGTTAAGAATAAAAATCTGTTCCCAGATTCTAGGAGGGGACCATCTATGTACACGAGCAGACCAAATCTGACACATCTGCTTCAAACCATGATCACTCTACGGATCCACGAGAACCACTTGTATATCTGGTACTTGCTTACCTTACGAGTCATTCTTCTCCACTGCAATCTTCGTGCAATGTACCCTCTTCTAACGATGAGCTGTTACGCTTGACGTACAGCAAGCAGTCTATGCTTCAGACGAATGCTAGGCAACGGCTCAGTTATGTTCAAGCCACATTGCATTGTTGGTATACTGATGAGCCACATTATGACCACCTTCTTATTATCGTGTTGAACCTTTGAACGAAATACAAAGGCAATTCTGCGTGGCATGGATTCGACAAGTCCTTGGTTGGTTTCCGAAGGTATGTAGCACAAGACGTCCAGAGGTCACACAGATGCGGTAAGTAACAGGCCCGTGGTTAACGGGGTAGAGCTGGCGCCCAACAGCGTCCCAGATGTGTTCTATCAGGTTCATATCAGGCGAATATGGTGGTCAGGGCGTCATCGTGATGATGATTAAAATTCTTCTGGGTGTGGTACCGAGTCATTGTATAAAACACTTTAATTATAAACTGTGAAACCAAAATTTCGACGGTATTACAACGGACCTTCTCAGGCTAAGACTGGTTTTGGTGTAAGAAATGTGCTTCTGTTTAATGCAGACGATCAGTGTCAATACGTCATATTTGTGAAACTCTGTGGCCCTAGAATATAATACGCTAGCCACGACGAAAGGGTGAGGGTAGGAAATAAGCTGTTCGTGGGCTGGCCGGCTGGTCAGGGATTGGTAACAGTCTTCGAATCAGTGATTGGTTTCTCATGGTGTGCGTGGAAATGCATTGGCATTCCCACTATAGTTGTTCGTTTACGCTGTCACATCCGTGACTGGTGAGGCTTCTGCCCGCGACCATTGGCAGCTTGTCGGACAGGCCTCTCTATTGATATCGTCCGCAGACGCCACAGCATCCACAACATAATACATTCCACCAAGGATACAGTCAAAAAACTAAATTTTGAAGGAGTGTATGATCTACGTTGTGAGTGCGGAGCTGCCCAATAAATTGGCGACAGCGTAACGCCGTAATGACTGTGGACAGCCTTTCTTGTTCCAGGATGCTCGTTTGCTGACGAAAGAGTCATGGACACGCCAACGCAAAATTCGAGAGTCTCTTGACATTACTAAGCAGCCTCTAACTTCAACACTGAGGACAGCTACAAACTTCCAGTTACGGTCTAACGCAGACCAAAGGGTAGAGGGCTTCGCGAGGCAGAAGTCATACAGGGCACGGATGCGACAGCCAAAACAAACAGCTATAGAATGACTGTCAGTGCATTTTTGCACACACAAAGAAGAAAACATGCCCACCAGAAGCTAAGCGCTGATTGGTACGCGGTCGTCGATAACTGATGGCCGTCTAGCCCACCAACAGCTTCTTTCCTGCCCTCAGCCTTTCGTCTCGGTAGCCTGTTACATTCTACAGCCAACAGAGTTTCACAGATGTGACGTATTGACACCGACCGTCTGCAATAGAGGCTTCTTTCCTCCACTAAAAACCAAACTTGTGCTGAGCGGCCGGCCAGGGTGGCCGAGCGGTTATAGGCGCTACAGCCTGGAACCGCGCGACCGCTACGGTCACAGGTTCGAGTCTTGCCTCGGGCATAGGTGCGTGTGATGACCTTAGGTCAGTTAGGTTTGAGTAGTTCTAAGTTCTAATGGACTGATGACCATAGAAGTTAAGTCCCATAGTGCTCAGAGCCATTTGAACCATTTGTCATGAGGGATCTCATTCTAAGACGGCCGAAAGGCTGGTTTTACGGTTCATACTTAAAGTGTTCTATACAACGACCCACAATCACAAGAATTTTAATCATCTTCACACCGGCCGCGGAAGTCTACTTAGTTTGTAACGTCCCCTTAGAAAAATTATAAATGACTGTGCTGATAAATCTCTTACGTTATTTGATTTTCAAACAGCTGGTCAAAACTGAACGTATTCAGACATTTTTAAACTGACACGAAATATTTTTTTAGCGCAGCACAATTTGACTTTCAATAATCCATACAAAAGAATGACCCTGACTGACGATCGCCTATACCTTTCATGAATCACTTACCCCACAAAACTCGTCGTTACTCGAACTACTGCAATACAGCGAGCGCCGATACTGCCAGCTAAATAAAAGATTCAAACTACTGAAGGCACTAACTACTGATAGGCATAGTTAGCAAATGAAAGATTTCGATAGAAACAAACAATGTATTTACCTTAATAGTGTTCAAAAGTCATTATATATATATATATATATATATATATATATATATATATATATATATATATATATATATACTCCTGGAAATTGAAATAAGAACACCGTGAATTCATTGTCCCAGGAAGGGGAAACTTTATTGACACATTCCTGGGGTCAGATACATCACATGATCACACTGACAGAACCACAGGCACATAGACACAGGCAACAGAGCATGCACAATGTCGGCACTAGTACAGTGTATATCCACCTTTCGCAGCAATGCAGACTGCTATTCTCCCATGGAGACGATCGTAAAGATGCTGGATGTAGTCCTGTGGAACGGCTTGCCATGCCATTTCCACCTGGCGCCTCAGTTGGACCAGCGTTCGTGCTGGACGTGCAGACCGCGTGAGACGACGCTTCATCCAGTCCCAAACATGCTCAATGGGGGACAGATCCGGAGATCTTGCTGGCCAGGGTAGTTGACTTACACCTTCTAGAGCACGTTGGGTGGCACGGGATACATGCGGACGTGCATTGTCCTGTTGGAACAGCAAGTTCCCTTGCCGGTCTAGGAATGGTAGAACGATGGGTTCGATGACGGTTTGGATGTACCGTGCACTATTCAGTGTCCCCTCGACGATCACCAGTGGTGTACGGCCAGTGTAGGAGATCGCTCCCCACACCATGATGCCGGGTGTTGGCCCTGTGTGCCTCGGTCGTATGCAGTCCTGATTGTGGCGCTCACCTGCACGGCGCCAAACACGCATACGACCATCATTGGCACCAAGGCAGAAGCGACTCTCATCGCTGAAGACGACACGTCTCCATTCGTCCCTCCATTCACGCCTGTCGCGACACCACTGGAGGCGGGCTGCACGATGTTGGGGCGTGAGCGGAAGACGGCCTAACGGTGTGCGGGACCGTAGCCCAGCTTCATGGAGACGGTTGCGAATGGTCCTCGCCGATACCCCAGGAGCAACAGTGTCCCTAATTTGCTGGGAAGTGGCGGTGCGGTCCCCTACGGCACTGCGTAGGATCCTACGGTCTTGGCGTGCATCCGTGCGTCGCTGCGGTCCGGTCCCAGGTCGACGGGCACGTGCACCTTCCGCCGACCACTGGCGACAACATCGATGTACTGTGGAGACCTCACGCCCCACGTGTTGAGCAATTCGGCGGTACGTCCACCCGGCCTCCCGCATGCCCACTATACGCCCTCGCTCAAAGTCCGTCAACTGCACATACGGTTCACGTCCACGCTGTCGCGGCATGCTACCAGTGTTAAAGACTGCGATGGAGCTCCGTATGCCACGGCAAACTGGCTAACACTGACGGCGGCGGTGCACAAATGCTGCGCAGCTAGCGCCATTCGACGGCCAACACCGCGGTTCCTGGTGTGTCCGCTGTGCCGTGCGTGTGATCATTGCTTGTACAGCCCTCTCGCAGTGTCCGGAGCAAGTATAGTGGGTCTGACACACCGGTGTCAATGTGTTCTTTTTTCCATTTCCAGGATTATATATATATATATATATATATATATATATATATATATATATTGAAAGGTCGCTGTTGGATTCCTTTCATGTTAATTTCTTAAATGTGTTGTCATTTACGGCATAAATTCCTCTTCTAAACTTACTATGGTGTTTCTGACTATCTGGGAGGAGACTGAGCAGTGAAACGTGTTACTTTTACACATAGGTTCCCGGGTTCGATTCCCGGCGGGGTCAGGGATTTTCTCTGCCTCGTGATGGCTGGGTGTTGTGTGCTGTCCTTAGGTTAGTTAGGTTTAAGTAGTTCTAAGTTCTAGGACTGATGACCATAGATGTTAAGTCCCATAGTGCTCAGTGCCATTTTTTTTTTTTTTACACATAAACAAGAACGATCTGTCACATTACTACACTTTAAAAGACAGTTTATATGTAATTCATGTCACACAGTCTCATACGGAACCTACATCCGCTTTCTTTTATATACTGTATATGATAAGATACTGTCATCCCCCTTCCCTTCTGTGTGAGAGGATGAATGAGCAAATTTATTTCTAGTTGCATGCTTGAGGGTAGCAGACAAGCCTGTCTGCTAGAGAACAGTAGGACCAACGTCGGAACAGGTAGCTACGCTTTCTAAAAGCAGAGAGGTTTCTATTCCTAGTATGGTCCTGTCCGTCCCTTGTCATGTTGGTATAGGAAGCTGCCCCTCTGGCCACTTCCATTTGTATTTGTGAGCTACCCTCAGGAAGGGACCACGGCAGTCTGTCTGCGGCGAGCGTCTGAAGTGGTAAGATCTCCGACTAAGCGCGTGTCTGCTAAGTCCGTAGGACAATGGATTTCTTAACTTCAGCCTAACTGAAAATTTAATCACCTTTATTTCAGGTTTAGCTCTAAAATTTCTAATGTTATCTTAAATTGCAACGCAGTGTAATTAGAGTGTGAAGTTCAGAATACATTCCGGTAGTTGCTTTGTCACTACTTTATGAGTAAAGTGGAACCACGTGTGGATCAGTAACTCTAACTAGCATCATCAATCTTCAATGCGAATGTGCTGAGATTATAACGTCTCGTCTTGACAATATTTTCAATATAGCAACTTTTCTTTATGTTCAACCCACGTGGGGTGTACTTTGTGAGACCAGTACCACGTGCTTATAGAATTGTTTGACCCATCAGGTTAATAGTAAGACGATAGTAACCAGTTCGAGGTTTTTCTTTTGTAAATTGCTTTTCGATCTAATTTATTTTAATTATCAAAATTATTGTGGAGTTACACTCTTTGTGTAAACCAAGTTGACCACGTGAAGCATGTGGTGTAATCATCAAAGTAGCCCTCAGCTATTCTTTTCGGGAAGATTTCACAGAGAGTTAGTATGAATTTAGTGTACGAGTGTGTGGTAATTACATGACGGACAGGATTGTGCTACGAACGTATCTTCTTTGGGTGAAAATTTAATCGGTTGGTTGTGGTTAATTTCCTCTTGCATATGTTTCAACGTTCTTCGTGTGTTATTTTATGAATGCAGTGTTGTGTGCAGTCTCCCAATCTTGACTCCATATTTGATGTGTTCCGTAAGATTGCAATCTCACATTTTCACAATCCTAAATAAGGCACCATTTTAGTTATGAATCAAGTTTAATATGCTGAAATTTCAATGATCAATGTTAAAATAAATTTCCAAATATAAACTGATTTATTTCTTTTTATTTAAATTCTCTTTTATATATATATATATATATATATATATATATATATATATATATCACCGGTTGTCGTATGACTATTAAAAGATTATAATTAATGTTAGTCTGGTTGGGAGTTTGGTAAGCTAGACTGGATACCTGGTGAAACAGTTGTGCAGTAATGCAAGGTTAACTTCCCCAGACAGCTCACAGGTCTTAACCCGCTTTTATGGTCTATCAGCACCGCTTTCATAGCAAATTAAACCAACAACGTTACAATATATATACTTACTTACTTATCGCGAATGGACCCAGAAGGATCACGCAAAGCTTTCTGACGTCGTTTCTTCCATACTTCTTTCATTCGTTCTCCATGTTTTCTTTTTCTTTCTTCTGTCCATTTTGTTCCTGGTCTCTTTAGTGCTTCCTTCTCCGACAATACAATCCACTTTTCCACCTTATTTCTAAAAGTTTTTCTATCTTTGACATCTTTAAGTTCAATATTTGCTTTTTGTAAATCTAATTTTACTTGGCTAATCCATGGTGTTGTTGATTTGACTTTTTCTATGTAAGTGAGAATTCTGTTGGTGAGTCGTGTGGGGGGAAGTCTAGTGACATGTCCATAAAATTTTAATCTTCGCCTTCTTATGTCTGCTGCCAGGTCTGATATAGTTTCTGTGGTTCTTCTTGATTGTATCCGGTATCCTTCTTCTGTTAATTTTGGACCTAAAATCTTTCTCATAATTTTGCGTTCTTCTTTTAGTATTTTTTCTAAATCACATTTTGTGTGGAGTGTGAGCGTTTCACTAGCATATAGTGCTGCTGGCTTAATTACTGCGCAGTAGTGTCTGATTTTTGTGTTCGAGGAGATGCATTTTTTATTGTATATTTCATGTGTCATGCCATATGCTCTCTTCATTTTCTGTTGTCTGATCTTCTGTGCAACTTTCTCTCCTCCGGTTGGCTCCAAAATTTCACCTAGGTATTTAAAATGTTTTACTCTATTTATTTTTCCATATTTTGTGTTCAAACTGTGTATATGGAATTTCGTACAGAAAAATTCTGTCTTTTGAAACGAAATTTGTAAACCTACTTTATCCGCGCATTCCTTAAGGATCTCTATTTGTTTGGTGGCGATTTCTTCATCATCTGCAAGTATGGCCAAGTCGTCCGCGAATGCTAAACAAGATATCTCCACGTTGTCTTTGGTTCTACCAAGATGGATTGGTTTCCAGTAGGATTGATTTTTTAATTCTTTTTCCCATTCCTTAATGACTTTATCCAGGACTATATTAAACAGAAGTGGAGATAGCCCGTCACCTTGACGTACTCCAGTTTTTATGAGAAAAGGTTCAGAGATTTCTCCCCTGAATTTAACTTTAGATACAGTGTCTGTCAGTGATAATTTGATAAGCCTTAGTGTTTTGGAGTCAAGTCCAAGTTCCTCTACAATGTTAAACAAAGATTGCCGGTCAATTGAGTCATAGGCTTTCTTAAAATCTACAAATGTACAAATTATGGGGGCATTTCTAATTGCTTTGTGTTTTAATATTGTCTTTAAATTAAATATTTGTTCTATGCATGAGCGACCGGGGCGAAAGCCTGCTTGATAATCACCAATTTGGCGTTCCAGCTGCTCTTGTGTTCTTTTCAGCAGGCATGTTGAGAGAATTTTGTAGGTGACTTGTAAAAGTGAGATTCCCCTGTAGTTATTGACATTTGTTCTGTCTCCTTTTTTATGTAACGGGTGAATAAGGGCACATTTCCAATCCTCTGGTAATTTTTCTGTTTCCCATATTTTTGTTATTATTTTTGTGAGCTCTTGCAACGTCTTTGGTCCTAGGTTTTTTAATAGCTCTGCAACAATGCCATCTTCGCCAGATGTTCTATTATTTTTTAAGTTTTTAATGTGACATTTGATTTCTTCCTGTGTTGGTGGTAATGAATCCGGTTGAGCGTTGGCACTGATTTCTTTGGGAAACCTTAAACTAGGTTCTGGGCAATTTAGTAGGTTAGAAAAATATTGAGCCAATACTTGACAGTTTTCCTGGTTTGTTAGGGCTAATTTACCATCAGGTTTTCTGAAACATAAATTTTGAGGGATATATCCTCGTATTTTATCTGCGAAAGTTCTGTAGAAGTCTCTTGTATTATAGTTTTGGAAATTTTCTTCTATGGCATCCAGTTGTGCCTTTGTGTACTTCCTTTTTGCTTGCCTAATGGATTTTGAAACCTGTTTTCTAACCTCGTTAAATAAATGTAGACTTTCTTGTGATTTTTTACTGTTATATTCTTGAAATGCCTTTTTTCTCCTTTCCAATGCATTTTCACAGTCTGAATCCCACCAAGGGTGTTTGAATATATTTTTCAAGGGAATAGTTTCCTTAGCTATTCGCGTGATTTTAGAATGAAATTCTTCCCATGTGTTTGCCTTTTCCTTCTCCCATTCTTCTTTTACTTTAGATTCTTTAATCTTCTTGGTGTCATATTTCTGTATTTCTGTTTTCTTCTGATGACTTCTTCGTGCTGTAAACTTGATTTTAATTCTAGTTAGGTAATGGTCTGAATCAATGTTTGCTCCTCTGCGTACTTGGACGTCGTAAATTTCTTTTTGTACTGGGTATGAAATCGCCACATGATCTATTTGAAACTCGCCAATTTGTTGTATAGGAGATCTCCATGTCTTTTGTTTTCTTGGACATTTTCTTAGAGATGTTGACATTATCTTCAGGTTATTCTGCTTACATAGTTCGACGAGCCTTGTACCATTTTTATTGGTAAATTTATGTGCAGGATATTTGCCTACGGTTTTTTGGTGGATTTTCTCTCTACCAATTTGGGCATTAAAATCGCCGAGTAGAACTTTTGTATCATCTTTTGGAATCTTGGCCATTATATTCTCCAAATTTTTCCCAGAACTTTTCTGTTTCTATGGGGTTTTTCTTGTTGTCTCCGTTTGTGGGAGCATGAACATTAACCATTGTGTATGTTTTGTTGGCACATTGTAAGCGCATCGTCATTATCCTATTATTTACGGGAGTAACTTCCTTAATGGTGCTGAGCACGCTCTTGTGTATGATAAACGCCATCCCGAGATGGGGGGCTCCTCTTCCGATTCGTTTATCCGTCTTGCTCTTAAAGATGCGATAGTTGCCATAATCTGATGTTTCTTCATCTGTAAAACGTGTCTGCTGTAAAGCTAGTATTACTATCTTTTGCTTTTCAAGTTCTGTTGTAAGGTTTAGAAGTTTTCCTGGTTGGATTAATGTATTTATGTTAAAGGTTCCAATGTATGTAGGTGTTTTAAGTGGAAGTTTGCCAGAGAGCTCCGACTTTCTCTGGTGTAATCGTGTAAGTCCAGGTTCCCCAGAATCCGAATTCCTGGTTGCCATCTGTTGATGGGTGGATTGGTTACCACCTGGGGTAATGTTGTTATTACTTGCACGAGTCATACTTGCTTGTAATCAAGTTGGTCCAGTGTTTCCACTGGGTGTTTAGAACCAGGGATTGTTAGTTCCTGGCGCATTATGACCAGCCGCACATTGTGTGAACAGACGCTGACCAGGATTCCGATGGTTCCCACTTCAGACGCGTCCTGGATTTGGGTGTTGACAGTGCTTATTGTAATGGCGGCACTTACTCGCCATGACACAGCAACGTCTTCGGGTTCTGTGGTTTTTGAATGAGTGTGACCCTTGCCAAAAGTCACCCTCCCACACCCTCGTGATGCTGCCGCCTCGGTCCGGGACTGCTTATTTGGGTTTCCCCTTATTCGCAGCTGTCCACCATATCTGATGGATCGTTCGCTATCCGCCAGCTGCGACCCGCCCTGTACCTGAGGCTCGGCTAGGGTACAAAATATATATATATATATATATATATATATATATATATATATATATATATATATATCAGTGAATGACGTCCAGTGTTACAAATTTCCTTTTTCTGACGGACACACGTCCGGATCGTCCGCTCTCAAAACTCTGGCATTTCCCTCCCCACATCCACCACTGCTGGCGGCTCACCTCCAACCGCGCAACGCTACGCGCTGTACACATCCAACTGCCCAACACTACAGTAATGAATATTCCAACAATGCCTAGCATCCACAGACTGCACACAGCACAGTCAGTGATTTTCATACAGAGAGCTACGTGGCGTTAACAACATAAAAACCTAAACAGCCTTACAAGTTATATTATCGTGAGTTCACTATCGTGTTCCTTAAATGACTGATTGATTCGGGGGAAGGAACCAAAGCGAGGTTATAGTTCTCATCTGATTAGGGAGAGATGTGGAAGGATGTCGACCGTGTCCATTCAAAGGAACCATCCCGGCATTTGCTGAAGCGATTTAGGGAAATCACGGAATTGCTGGACGCGGGTTTGAACCGTCCTGCTGCCGAATGCGAGTACAGTGTGCTAACCGCTGCACAACGTGTTCCTTAAATCACTGTAGCATTTACCTTGTGACAAAGATAGTTTTCTTGCTGGAAGATGCCATCGCCGTTGGGTAAGACAAGAAGCACGAAGGTGTCAGGTGACCCGCAATAATATTCATGTAGCCCACAGCATACATACTGCCTTCGGTTATTACCGTAGATTCCGCAAAGTCCATGTGCATATTCCCCATACCATAATACTACCTCCACTTGCAACGGTACTTTCGCGTTCTCGTGAATACGGTACCAGAACGCTTAAGCTCTACCACTCTAAAGACGGAAGATCCGCGATTCGGAATGTCAGAACTGTGTAGTACGTAGCGGCAGGAATACCACCACAAAATTACGCAGCACTAACACTCCAAACCATCGACTCTCGGAGAGAGATTTTAACCGTGTTCAACCTAATGGTAAAGTATCGAACTATTTTTCTCCGAATCCTACAGTTTGTGGGAAAAGCAGTGAGAATAATTACTTTTGGAAGCCTTTTATCAGACAAAGCCTGTTATAACAATAAACTGTTCCGCTTAATAAAATGGCCACCAGCCCAAATCGGGCTCAGTGTCTACACAAAAACATGAAGTCAATTTTCGACACTGAATAAATGACTACTTTCACTTACTACGTAATTTAAACACAACCACGTAATTTCCATTTACTACGGTCACTTGGCAGTAAGTACTATTCATCCCACTTTCTGTTACTTACGGAATTTATAATTATACTTCAGTAATTATTTAAAGAAGACACACATATGTATCAATAAGGATACAAAAAAGTATTAAACTTATAGCTATCATTCATATGACCAAAACAATTATTTAAGACGACTAAATTTCATTTCCTTAGGACTGTTTTTTGTTAACGTTTTACTAGCAACAATATTTGTCTGTCTTTCTTTGACATGGAGAAGCAACACGAACAATTACTGTTAAGATTGTTGCAGTTAAACAATTATGTTACTTTACTTTCAGAAATGCTATTGAAAACTTATCCTCATGGTCACGCAAAGCGGTGGCCCTTAAACTGATACGTGCAAACTTTAATATTTAATAATGATTTTCAGAATTTACTACCAAAACAGTACTATTGCCGGTAATTTACTATTATTCAAGCTTCAATAAACATCAGGATACTCAGAATAAAATCGTTTAGGTAAGGACCCTACTGAGGTAAATGAAATAGGAAAATTACGGTTAAACACAAAGGTACATTTAACACTTACATTCCACTGATTGAAGATGGATGGTTCATACTGTGATACACTTCTAAATAAAGTACTTTGCCTGTTACCGATGTCGAAGGTGGCGTGAGGCGGTGCTGCGTAGTAACATTGCGCAGGTACGGCTCTTGATGTACATAGCTCTGTCTTCCTCTTGGTGGCGACGATAAAATTGCAAATTTCTGAGCTATTAATTTATTGCCGCACTGCGCTAATCATGTAGAACTCGTCCGAGGCTAAAACCCAGTCTTGCAGATAAATTCGGGGCCTCTAGTGCTTGACCAACGGAATGCGTGTTCACCACTTGCAGGGCAGCTACCGACTGTCTGAGCCACTTGTGCGCCAATTCTCACTCGCCGCCTCACCACCTTTTTCATTCCACCACAGAACGGAGTTCTGTTCTACCTATGATCCCTACACCTTTTCAATTTACACTTCTGCTTACAAAAACCCTAAGTATGAACCATCTACAATTGCATGACATCATATACATACAAAATTGACAAAATTAATTACAGTTGTACTTGAAATATTACATAATTAGTTACAAAATATGTTTTAATACATTTATTCCACCTACGTCAAAGAGGTTATTTTAAACAGATAAACGACACTAAACAAAAGCTTACTCTCTTTATAGTATTTGTTTAATTTTTCAAAATTATTACGGAACAAAAAATTTTTTTTAAAAATATGCAGATTAATGGCAGTATTATATTTACAATAGCATTACACACTGTGTCCCTGATGCGGTTCATGTTTCGAGCAGCCGTTTGCCTGGATGACAGTGGATCCAGACACAACTACCGATCTGACATATAAGATGCATGATTCGTCCTAAATTTCGATTGATCAAGGATCGAATCTCGATGATCTTGAGCACACTACAATCGCAACTGACGATGTCGTAGGATCAACTGGGAAACACGTATGAGTCCAGCGCTGCAGAGTCCCATGTTAACAGTGTATGGTGAACGGCGAGCTCCGAAACACTTGTGCCTGCACCAGCACGGTGCTCTGTCGTCAGATCTGCCACAGATCGTCTCCTGTCCTGCTTTGCAGAGCGCTAAAAGCCTCCGACCTTTACCTTCTGTGATGAGACTTGGACGTCCAGCAGCTTGTCGCCTAGTCGTGGTTTCACCATCTTACCATTCACTATCCAAAGATCCTCACGATAGTAGCACTTAAACAGCCGACCATTTTCGCCATTTCCCAGGTACTCGTTCTTAGGCTCTGGGCCATAGCAGTCTGCCCTTTGTCAAAGCCGCTTTTGTCAGTGGATTTCCCCCGTTGCGGCTTGTATCGTCTCGAGAATGATCCTCGTTCGTATCTGCTCTGTTTATGCAGGCCTACTTTCTTTACGACGTCATGCGCCCACAACGTCACCAGGCGGCACTCAGGCTCGCTGCGGGCAGTAGTAATAATGTTTTGGGTCACGAGTTCATTTTCAACACGTTATCTGTGCACAACTTGAATACAGGAGCAGTTTCAAATCAATATAGGTTGTAAAAGTTATGGTGAGATGATAAGCGTTGCACAGGATACACTAGCAAGGAGAGCTGCATCAAACCAAAAGCCCACAACACTCTATCTACATAATATTTATTTAAATCATGTATAGTTGGCATTCCTGAGACATATTGAGTCGCACCTTTATCTATTATAATGATGTAGGCCATAGCAACGGATTAAAATTTGTTCCAGAGCTGGGATTCGAACCCAGGTGCCTTACTTACTTTCTTCTTTTCGCTTTTTTTTTTTTTTGTCCTCCGTCTTCTGTTCTCAGTTATATGTTATGTGTATTCTAATCTCTGTCTTCTGTTTGAGGTTTTAACCTCTATAGATCCCTCTGGTATTATGGAAGTTAACCTGGTGTCTTAACATGCCCTATAGACGACCTGACCCTTCTTCTTGCCAGTGCTCTCCATATGTTCCTTTCTTCGTCGGTTTTATGAGGAACCGCCTTGTATCAGCAGCAGAATGTGCCTGTGCATCATGGTATATCTAACACATTCCCTAACCGTGCATCATGGGTAAAATTTGAGTGCATTTAGATGGGAACTGAAATGGAAATGAAAAATGGAAATGAGCGTTTGGCGTCATTGGCCGGGAGGCCCCTCGCGGGGCAGGTCCGGCCGCCATATCGCAGGTCTTATTACAGTCGGCGCCACATTGGGCGACCTGCACGCCGGATGGGGACGAAATGATGATGAACACAACACAACACCCAGTCCCTGAGCGGAGAAAATCTCCGACCCAGCCGGGAATCGAACCCGGGCCCAGAGGACGGCAATCCGTCACGCTGACCACTCAGCTACTGGGGCGGACAGGGAACTGAAATGGGAAGTTTATATTTCAAATACACTCATGTTCAGAGAAAAAAACAGAACACATTGAGCGAGTAGAGACAGAACATTCGTATTCAAAGGATATGTACATTAGTATGTTCTGCAGAAATGATTAGAATTTTGACCATGACGGCCCGCGGGTTCAAGGTCAACATAGATATCACGGCGCAATACTACCTACCGGTAAAATGTGCCTGCGGCTCTCGTTGTCACTATAAACCGAAGGTAATGGATCAGTGTGACTTGAGCAGACGTACACGATGCCTCGCAGACGTATCCGCGAACCGTACCGTCAAATCACTGATTTTGAAAGAGGGCGCATTTTGGTATAAGAGAACGTGATGCATCCATCCGGTAAATTGCTGTTCATGTGGGACAAAGTGTTTTGCAGTGCAACGGGTGTGGGCAGAATAGTTCACGGAAGGCTGTAGAACACAAGGAAATGGGTCAGGTCACAACCCAACCACTCCCCGAGAAGATCAGCACCTCATCCGAATAGCATTGCAGGACAGATCCGCGTCCTCCTCGGCTCTGGCGCAGAGGTGGAACAGTGTAACACATTGCACACCATCAGGGGTGAGACACCGTGCCGTTTATTGTGGCGTGGATTACGTGCGAGTCTCTGCCTACTTTTGGCGAGTGTGCAGGAACATGCTAGACGGCATTGGTGTATGGAACCACGTTACTGGGGACAGAAAAGGCGTCAGATTATGTTTTCGGACGAATCCAGGTTCTCTTTGTTTGAAAATGATGACTGCAGACAGGGGGAGCGGCATCACAACGACTGCATTCGCACAAGACATACAGCGCCAGCTCAAGGCCTTATGGTGTGGGGTGCTTTTGGGTGCAACTACAAACCACAGTTGGTGCGTGTCCAGGGCATTATGACTAGTGTGACCTACGTGAATGACATCCTGTGACCCGTAGCCATGACCTTTCTGCCTAACGCTCCAGATGACATTTTTCGGCAACACAGTGCACCACCACAGGTTGCCGCACGAAACGTGCTATCTTTGTGTCACAGGATGTCAATCTTTTGCCCTGGCGCGCAAGATCACTAGACTTATTGCAAATCGAAAATTTCTGGGTTATGGTGCAACGACTGGTGCAGAGCTCTGACCCAATGCTGACCACCACAGGTCAACTCTGGAACCAGTTGAATACGGCATGGATGACTATATGTACCATAGGACGCCATTCGCGCCTTAGACGCGTCGATATCATCACGCATGTGACAAGTTATCAGGGCCCATGTTGGACCTTGCGCCTACTTGGCTAATCACTTCTGCAGGACATACTAATGTACATGTCCTGTGAATGTGAAAGTTCTATCTCTAGTCGTTCAAGGTTTTCTGTTTTTTTTTCTAAACATGTATGTACATTTGTACTAACTAGGCCAATACGTTATTTCGCAGTCAACAGCGGTTCAAAAAACACATTCGCAGACCCATGTTTACTCCAACATCTGTATTTATATGATTGTGCTCCTTCACCTGTATCACTTTTCGTCATTATTTATGATACATCATTTGTACCTCTCTTTCAAACCAACAGGACAGTTTACAGAATCAATACCAGATGTAAGAACAAACTCCAATCACTGTGGTGAAGAATGGTGTCCTCCATTTAAGCATACACACTTTCAGCATAAAAAGTTTAGGTTATGCTAAGGTTAAGTTTATGAGGAGCTTACAAACTTCACCCACCGATGAATTTCTTAGCAGAACCAACGGCTGCACATATACTTTTTAAACAACATGTATAGTGTTTACGATACGCTATGTGACCAAAAGGATCCGGACACCCCAAAAACATAAGTTTTTCGTACTAGGTGCTTTGTGCTGCTACCTATTGCCAGGTCGTCAATATCAGCGACCTCAGTAGTCATTAGACATCGTCAGTGAGCAGAATGGGGCGCTCTGCGAAACTCACGGACTTCGAACGTGGTGAGATGATTGGGTGTTACTTGTGTCATACACCTGTACTCGAGATTTACACACTCCTAAACATCCCTAGGTCCACTATTTCCTATGTGATAGGGAAGTGGAAACATGACGGGCCACGCACAGCATAAAAGCGTACAGGACGACCTCGTCTGCTGACTGACAGAGACTGCCGATAGTTGAAGAGCGTCGTAATGTGTAATAGGCAGACATCTCTGAAGACCGTCACACAGGAATCCCAAACTGCATCAGGATCCACTGCAAGTACTATCACAGTTAGGCAGGAGGCGAGAAAACTTGCATTTTATGGTCGAACGGCTGCTCATAAGCCACACATCACGTCAGTAAATGTCACACGATGCCTCGCTTGATGTAAGGAGCGTAAACATTGGACGATTGAACAGCGGAAAAACGTTGTGTGAAGTGACGAATCACGGTACACAATGTGGCGATCCGACACAGGGTGTGGGTATGGCGAATGCCTGGTGAACATCTGCCATCGTGTGCAGTGCCAACACTTAAATTCAGAGACGGTGGTATTATGGTGTGGTCGCGTTTTTCATGGAGGGGGCTTGCACTCCTTGTTGTTTTGCGTGGCGGTATCACAGCACAGGCCTACATTGATGTTTTAAGCACCTTCTTGCTTCCCACTGTTGAAGAGAAATTCGGGCATGGCGATTGCATCTTTCAGCACGATCGAGCACCTGTTCATAATGCACGGCCTGTAGCGAAGTGGTTACACGACAAATACATCCCTGTTATGGACTGGCCTGCACAGAGTTCTGACCTGAATCTCATAGAAAACCTTTGGGATGCTTTGGAATGACGACTTCGTGCCAGGTCTCACCGACCGACATCGATACCTCTCCTCAGCGGAGCACTCCGTGAAAAATGGGCTGCCATTCCCCAAGAAACCTTCCAGCACCTGATTGAATGTATGCCTGCGGGAGTGGAAGCTGTCATCAAGGCTAAGGGTGGGCGAAGACCATACTGAATACCAGCATTACCGATGAGGGGGGGGGGGGTCACAAACTTGTAAGTCATTTTCAGCCAGGTGTCCGGATACTTCTGATCACATAGTGTCTCTCGTGACAAACACGGATAGGTTCCGTTAAGAGACGCCAGGTTATAATTTTGTATTGTAGATATTATATGAGGTAATGCACTGAAAATGTTTGTTTTGTATTTATTTCATGAGCCACGATCGAATTGGGCAAGTTGCTCCGGTGCTGTTCTGACGACGCGGCAGCTGATGTACTGGGCGCTCTTAGGGTCCAATCGACGGCCAGCGGCGACAGACGATTCGGAAAACATTGTCGAGACTCACTTTAATTGTTATAGTGGCTTCCTAGTAACTGAACATAAAATTTTATTCTCTTCTATTGTGATATATCTGATCCGTACGTATTGGTGATTAATTTGTTCTGAGAAGACATATTAAGATAGTTCGTTTGCTAGAATAGGTTGATATGGCAATCTTTAACACCCCAATGGTCACGTGGGATCAGTAGATAGGTGACTACGTATTCTCATGATAGGGGTTCCCACGTGCGCTGACCAAGCTCACCCTCCTCAGCCGGCCGCGGTGGCCGAGCGGTTCTAGGCGCTACAGTCTGGAACCACGCGACAGCTATGGTCGCAGGTTCGAATCCTGCCTCGGGCATGGATGTGTGTGACGTCCTTAGGTTAGTTAGGTTTAAGTAGTTCTAAGTTCTAGGGGACTGATGACCTCAGCAGATAAGACCCATAGTGCTCAGAGCCCTCCTCCGAGCCTCTAACTAGTTGCGAGACTAGGGCCGGCCGAGCATTGATCTTTCCCTCATCAGAATGGTCAATGTGAGGCTATTTTGTATCTCCGAGATACCACACGACCACATTATCACGTAGGTCCATTGTGTCTGTCTTCCTATTTTGACGCGTGATGTAGGTCGCTGGTATAGTGATGTCTCTCACTTGCAGTTATTTACTCGCCGGTAAAACACCATTAACAAATATATACGCTTATTCCACAGATACAACACGACTACGTATGTTACACCTGATATGTTTACTGTCTTTACGGCTATCTATGAATATAATACAATCGTCTTGTTAAAACGTAATGTGGACACAAGAAAGAGTATGATTTCCATAATCTTGTTCACATCGAAAAAAATACACGAATTTCTCTTTGATGGATGTGACATGAGTCCTAATGACATTCCTAAAAAATGGTTCAAATGGCGCTGAGCATTATAGGACTTAACATCTGAGGTCATCAGTCCCTTAGAACTTAGAACTACGTAAACCTAACTAACCTAAGGACATCACACACATCCATGCCCGAGGCAGGATTCGAACCTGCGACCGCAGCGGTAGCGCGGTTCCAGACTGAAGTAGCTAGAACCGCTCGGCCACATTGGCAGGCTAATGACATTCCTAGTCTGTTGGGTTCCACACCAGGTCCTTCAGGCCTACCGCCTACAGTTTACGATGTGCCAGAAGAGGACTGTGACACGAATGCGGAGGACATAATAGAAGAACATCAGGACAGTTCTGAAGCGGAGGAAAGCGACACGGATGTCTCATCTGAAGGCGAAGAGGGCGATGAATTCTATGTTTATCATAAAAAGAAATCCAAGAAAGTAATCGACTCGATTTCCTGCAAAAAATTCCTTATCGTTTGTCGATAAGGGGGAAGCATAACCTAATTAGGAAAATTACGGGCTCGATCGGTAGAGCTCGGTGCATAGACACTATTTTAGACACGTGGGATCGTTTATTTGATGGAAGTATGAAACGTCCCCTTAGAAAACTTAATGAATTAGTGTGCTGGTAAACCCCTTACGTTATTGATTTTCAAACAGCTGAGCAAAACTGAATGTACTCAGACATTTCCATCTTTACCTATTCTGAACAACACTAAACTGACACACAATATTTTTTAGAGCAACGCAATCTGACTTTCAATAATCCCTACAAGAGAATGGCCCTGACTAACATTAACCTATACCTTTCAAAAATCACATAATTCACAAAAATCTTTGTTACTCCAACTAATGCAATACAGCGAGCGCCACTACTGCCAGCTAAATTAAATATTCATACTACTGAAGGCACTAACTACTGATAGGTATAGTTAGCAAATGAAAGATTTTGATAGAGAACAAACAATGTATTTACCTTAATAGTGTTCAAAAGTCATAATATATATTTTCTTACAAATTTACTGTCTCTGATGGACACACGTCCAGATCGTCCACTCTCAAAATTCCGTCATCTCTCTCCCCACATCCACCACTGCTGGCGGCTCACCTCCAACTGCGCAACGCTACGCGCTGTTAACAGCCAACTGCCCAATACTACGATAGCGAATATTACAACAATGCCACCCAGCCACAGACTGCACACAGCACAGCCAGTGATTTTCATACAGAGCGCTACATAAAAACCTAAACAGCCTACTTCCATAGCCCCCATGCTCCCCACAAAAAAATTTTACAAATTTTTGGGCTGTGGCCAATACAGATTTGAAAAAAATTTTCATAATTACAATAACAAAGATATCAAATGCACACACTTATTGATACAATGTTGGTCAAAAGTTAAAATTTTCTTACAGTCCGTAAAGACAGTCCTGATGATTCGTCACAGTAGTAATTAATTTTTTTCACAAAGTCTCATTAGTAAAAGAAAATACACATGGAAGTAGTGGATTTCCATGCAGTCTTGAAGAAGTAGTGATCTCCTTCCAACGGAAAGACAGTGCTGACTCTTGACATGCAAACAGGTAATGGGCCACAACAGAGCAAACCCACAGCAGAGTCAGTCGAAGTTTTGAAGAATATTGGTAGGTAGGTCATCACAGAGCAGACTCACTGTAGTCCCAGTAGATATTACGGTATTGGTGGGCCACCAGAGGTGCAGACCCACTGCAGTCCTTATAGAAATAATGGTATTGGTGGATCATCAAAGGTGCAGACCCACTGTAGTCCTTGTAGAGAGTATGGTATTGGTGGGCCACCAGAGGTGCAGATCCACTGCAGTCCTTGTAGAAATAATGGTATTGGTGGGTCATAAAAGGTGCAGACCCACTGCAGTCCTTGTAGAGACGGCCAGCAGCCCTCTTCTGCGACTGTGCAGGTGCATAATCACCATTGAAGAGTCTTGCGGACAATATAGCAAGTCCATAAACCACAACTTGTGTACTCACAAAGTTTTTGGAATTGTCCTTGGAACCACCAATGCTGTTAACCAGTCCACTGCTGAATTATTAACAAACCTGCAAACACTAACACTTCCAACTTCTCACATATTGTGCATATACTATGACCAACAGAAACTTGTGCAGTGAAATGTAACTTCATTTGACGAACTGGTGTCTATACAATTATAAATTTACAACATAAGAATACAATTACAAAGGTACAAAATACATCATTAAAGATCATAACAATACAGATAACATTTGTGGTAATGCAGGCTTTACAAAAGAATCGAAATAACGTATACATCAGTGTTACAGGAATTATGACATAAGTAAATACATAAAAGGTCAGAATAACTTTCGAAACATCAACTTCACACGTGAGCATTAAAACAAAACAGAATAAATAATGTCTAAACATCTTTACAAAGTAAATAACATATTATAAATGCAAATTATATTTGAGGATAACAGTATTCCTCATCATAGTGAATGTAGCTGAGTATTAGAAAAATTCTACAACATAAGTCTTATCAGATAAACACATCAAGACAGGAAGAACACAAATACACAAGGCACATAGACACATAGTGGAATGACACAAAAGGACAGGTCAGGGTTTGTTTTCAGTGTAACATTTGGTACTGCAGTCCAACCCAAAACTTCATTTCATAGATCTTTCGTCTTATTTCAACATTTGTTTCCACCAAAAAAATCCAACCCAAGTATCCTTTCTGTATTTAAATGTTCACATATTTCTTACCTCATTTATTTCCAAGAAAATCCTACCTAAATCTGTTGTCCTAAACCCTACTTTTTTGTTCATATCCTCTTTCAAAATTCTTTTTTTGGCCAAACCATTTTCTTATAGCTTCTCAATGCATTTCTTCCAATTCATCACAACTCGTTCTCTTATATAGCCTACCCCATCTTAAGCTAACATAAATCTACTGAGCTCAGATGCATAAACAAAGTGACGAGGCAATGCAGCAGCACAAAACAATTAACACAAACAGCAATGACAAAAAAATACAAATTGGCAAAGCTAGCATCAATAAATATAAGTTAGCAAAGCAAATGCAACATTATCACTAATATGAGCCAATGTGCAGCAACAAGAAAAATAAATCAGTAGTAAAACTGGCTTAACACAGTAATACAAACTGAAATGTAGTAGCACTATGCCTGGCAAACAGCAGCAGCAAATGCAATAACTTATATCTAAACATGACAAAGCTCAAGCAGAGAAAATATTACAGTAAAGATGGCCATGTCTAATACCTATACCACATCTTAACACTACAGTGATGCATCACCTTGACTTACTCTACTAAACAAGTTACCCAGTCATTGACAAAAATTATGTATGCAATTCCTGTGAAGGGAAATGTCTATTTGTGCTCTCTTTTCTAAGAAAGTACATCATAAAATTATTCTTTACTGGGTCTATAGACAGAAAATAGTGATATTAGTACATCCTATAAATTTTATTTTAACCAATGCTGCAGTGCAACTAGAAACTAGATATTAAACGAAATGAGCAAATATATATGTATAAAGCAACATATGAAACGTCATTCACTAGCAAATGGCGTCTCCAAAGGCAAAAAAAAAAAGAAAAAAGAAAAATATCTCTCAACTAGAAAGACAATAGATGTAAAATGTTTCTCATCATTTCATTAGGCATTTTAGTGAATATAATAAATTAAGAGCTCCACAGTGCAATCATATGTTTTCAAGTTTGAGCGTGTCGAATTTGCAATGCTTTCGACAAAGAAATGTCAATAGAGAGGATAATGGCCTCTTTTTTTTCTCCACCTAATGGCTTTCTTTTGTCAGACGACTATCTCTCAGCTGGGCGTCCAAAACGCACTATGTCAAGGTCACTTACCTTTCTTACCGAAATATTTACGACAGCAGTTTCCGCTACAGTGACAGTCTCATATAAAAATTTCATAGGTCGAGAATTTGCATTACAAATGTGTAGAAACAAAATCCTGTAAATATAACAGTGTCCAAAAAATTTTCGCCGGCATTGTGATACATTCACGCATTTACACACATTTCATAACTCTTAAAGTACGATTCTTGGTTTCCAACATCCTTTTTCACAAACCAGAGTCCCTAACTTCTATTCATCATTCATATACATACAAACACGTAATCGCATTCCTTATATATAGTAGCATCATCTTACTGATCATAAAAATACCTCAACAGCATAATACACATCGTCATCGTAATAATATCATCATAACACCTCAATCAAATCTCAAAATCGTCGTAGCTTCCTCCAATAATTTCGAAACCAAAAAAAATTCTCTGCTCATTTCAATAGTGTCATCTACCTCAAACGTACTTTAAAAATCATGATCCCATACCAAATACGACATTCAATGCTCTCATAGTATGACAATGGTTCCAAAAAAATATGAACAGTTCACAAATTACAGACAAAATACAATTTCATAAGTGTGAAGTTATCCAACTGTGTAATTATGTAAACATCTGTCACTGATGTAGTAAAATAAATGTTTGTCACTCTCAGTTAAATGATCAGATAGCTGTGTAATTATGTGTTAGAGAAATATGGCATCGATGTGTAAAGTTGTATATGCAAATACCAAATTAGCTAGGGCTCCTTGTGCTTGCCAAACACATGGTACACAAAGTAACTGTGTACCCCCCTGAGGATTAATGTAATTATACCCTCAGGTGTTACAGATTACAGCAATGGAATGAAATGTATCACAGAAAACCTTTGTATCATTGTAATTCAAAAATCTTTAAAAATAAATGTTTTAAGTACAAAATTAATCACTCAAATGCGTGTCCTGTAGCGCTAAATGTGCGTCTTGGTATAAGATAATTCTGTGGAAGTGTCGTAGTTATCGTCCTCTGTAAGCAAAGTTCTGCTGAAGTCAATGTACTCACCTCCTCATAAACAAAAGTGAAATGATTTGCGTATAGATATCGTACTTATTACGTACAGTACCATATCAAGAAAGTACTATACTGTAACGTATTGTTGTGCTACGAAAAAGGTTGTCTCATTGTAGCTATACCACAAAAGTTACTACTAAAACATGTTTCCAGAATAATATAGAAAAATTGTGCAGATATAAAACAGATACACCGCAAAAGCAACAATGTAAATTGTGTCACATATTAGTAGCGTCGTGATATAATCGTGTAGCTGTCAAAGAAACCAAAAGGTAAGTCATCTTTAATCTCACAGAATGTACTTCAAATAAAGAATATCTTTTCAAGTAAACCAAAATTTTGCATTAAAATCTCATTAGAAGTATATGTTCTAAGACTGTAAGCCGTTTATTTGTTACGTAATCGCGCAACTAACAAGCAAGAATGTACAAATAACAACACTGTGCCGTCTGTTCACTATAACAATGCATTCGTAATTTATGTTTAAATTAGTTCTCTTGGTTCTTGACTGGATATTTAACTTCAAACATTGTTGCATGTTAACAGTTTCTAAGTTTGACAAAGCATACTAGTAACGTGAAGTGAAAGATTTTATGGCAAAGACTAACTTAAAAAGCAAATTATCTCTCAATAGACGGTTTTACATGTGAAATGTGGTGTAAACCTTTACCTTTCCTCAGTATGCAGCAAATCAACTTGAACGCAATTATCATGCGGTATATGTTGGTAAAGAATGCTAAAATTTTTCTCAAAGTAAGCGTCTATGTTATTTTTCTCTGAACCAGCCGGCGCACGTGGCCGCCTGCGGTGCGAGTCATTGTCTGTCTCTTTGTTGGCACGCGTCGTTATTGGGATTAGGAGACCTAACTTCTATAAATTCACCTTGTCGAGAGGGCTGTTTGAATTCCGTCAGTTCTGATGAAATTCAGGTCTGTCGTTTCGTCGATAGTTTACATAGTTTCTTTTTTGTCGGTCATGTGGTGGAGAATTTCTCCCGGAATCGTAACTGCATGGTGGACCGTTGCGTCTGAAGTTATTCTGTCTGCCTTGATAATAATTATTTTGGTTCCCATATTGTCGGTTTCTATGGTTATCTCTGTCATATTCATTACAACGGAAATGCGATCTTTCTCTGTAACTATTATTTTGCCAACGGTTCTCATATGGGTGGTGTCTGTTTTGGTCACGATTTATGTTGTAAAAACAACCTTGTCGTGTCCAGTTATTATTTCTTTCGTCGCGGAATTGTGACTGATGTGACCTGTAATTGTTTTCCTGTTTTCGCGTCCCGCGATTGTCAGTGTCAATTTCCAATTCTTGTAACAGTCCCTGAAAAGCTTCAATGTAGTCTTTGCAACGTCCTGCCAAGATAATATGTCTTAAAAGTTCAGGCAATTTGATTAAGCAAATGCGGATGAGTTCTGAGGGGCTGTATTGGTTTGACAGATACTGATTCTTGTGCAACATGTCTTCAAAATATTTCACAAGACTGGAAAATTCAGATTGTTCGAAATGTTTTATCATTATGATGTTCTACTCGGTCTTGTGTAGCTTGAGACCAATATGCTGAGAGGAAGGCATGATAAAATTCTCCTTCACTGTGACAATCGTGAATGACCGATCGCATTCTTACAGCTGGTTCATTCTCTAAATAGCCACACATTAATCCTAATCTGTGCTCTAATGAGCAGTTGGGAGGAAAACAATGAGAGAATTGATGAAGCCACGCTTTTGGATAAATGTCGTTGCCGGAATTCTTAAATGTTTTGAATTTACGTGTAGTAATAAACAGCTTATAGTCAAAATCATCATGTCGGCGAGTGGCATGACGGTCATTGTTACGTCGTTTCGGCGGTTCTATCTCAAAATTCGGTGTACCTTGCCAATTTCTTTCATAATTTCCGAAGTGTCCTGTGTTATTATTTTGTGGCTGTTCCGTATTTCTATGTCCCTCTTCCCGTATTGGAGCGCGAGTGTCCTCTGAAATATGTAATTCTTGTATTACCTGTGTCAACTGATCTTGTACTTCCCGGATTTCTCTTTTGTACTGTGTATTGATTTCATTTTGATTTTGTTTGAATTTTCTAATTTGTTCATACTCTTCTGTGTCAGTGAAGGCTACGGGTCTTGTGTCATTCAGATCATTATCTACCTTTGTAGATAAGTTAGTGAACTGATCCGAAAGTTCGGCTACTTTCTCCGATAGTGAACACATTTCCTCATTATGTGTTTCTGAACCAAGTTTCAGAGTGTCCATTTGTGTTGAAATCGTATCTACTGTGTCCTTTAATTTTTCCTGAGTTTTTGCAAGTTGCGTAACCGAATCGGTAGATGCAACTGAGTCAGTTTTAGCTTGCAAGTTGTCGTTATTTTTATGAACAATAGTTTGCAGATCTTTTATGGCTGCCTCGTGATTCTGTAATGCATTTTCATGACGCGAAAAAAATAGGTTGAAAATGCTCACAAATTTGTGTTTTTACGTCATTACAGACTTTTTGACATTTCGATTAGATTTTAAGTAACTCAGCAGTTAAACCTTCACGTGTTTGTTCAAGCGTTTGTTCCATTGAGTCTAACTTATGAAGCTGTTGCTGCGTTTGTCTCTGATTTTGTTCCATCGTGTCTAACTTTAGCTGTGTTTGACTCTGATTTTGTTCCATTGTGTCTGACTTTTGAAGATTTTGTTCCATTGTGTCTAACTTTTGAAGATTTTGTCCCATTTGTTTCTGATTTTGTTCAAGTATTGTGTCTAACTTTTGTAGCCTTTGTCCCATGTGTTGCATTAACTGTAATAACAATGCACTGGTGTCTGAAACATGTTCCTCAGTGCTGTTCAGCAGTGCATTTGATCCGGCAATATTCGCATTTTGAAAAGCAGAAAATTTGTCTTGACTTATGTGAGAAAACGGTGAGGACGCAAAACCTGAATCTACAGTATTTGCAAGATTGTGTCCTGTCATTTCGGATTCCTGAGGCGAGCTGTTGCCGACCGATCGATCGATAATGCTTCCCTGTTCACTAGTTGTTTCACTGTCCACGCCATTATTTGCAGTCCGCTCCATTTCCCTATGCACAATTACCCAATTACTACTTCGAACATTAGTTAATTCATTACTCGTCTTCACTGTCATTTCTCAGTTTGCTTAGGATCCTAGAATTACGTTTTTCACACGCCACTATTGTCACAATACATCACACGATAACACAGAAAAGCACAATTTGGAGAGCAAAATAAGAAAACACATTAGCATAGCACTGAAATTATATCTAGTTAATAGCAAGCGCAGCTGCGAAATACTTGGTGCAAATCTGCATGCATGCCACAACTGTTTTACTGTACAACAATGAAAAACTACACCTACAAAGGAAATTCTCTCTATAAGTACGTGCTAGCAATAAACAATAGCTACACTAATTATACAAACTACAAGAAAAAATCAGAAGATTCCAGTGAGGTATCCTCGGCTAAGGGTCGACATATGAAACGTCCCCTTAGAAAACTTAATGAATTACTGTGCTGGTGAACCCCTTACGTTATTGATTTTCAAACAGCTGAGCAAAAGTGAACGTACTCAGACATTTCGCTCTTTACCTATTCTGATCAACACTAAACTGACACACAATATTTTGTAGCGCAATGCAATCTGACTTTCAATAATCCCTACAAGAGAATGGCCCTGACTAACATTAACCTATACCTTTCACAAATCACTTACCTCACAAAAATCTTCGTTACTCGAACTACTGCAATACAGTGGGCGCCACTACTGCCAGCTAAATAAAAGATTCAAACTACTGAAGGCACTAACTACTCATAGGCATAGTTAGCAAATGAAAGATTTTGATAGAGAACAAACAATGTATTTACCTTAATAGTGTTCAAAACTCATTATATATATATATATATCAGTTCATGGCATCCAGTCTTACAAATTTACTGTCTCTGATGGACACACGTCCAGATCGTCCTCTCTCAAAATTCCGTCATCTCTCTCCCCACATCCACCACTGCTGGCGGCTCACCTCCAACTGCGCAACGCTACGCGCTGTTAACAGCCAACTGCCCAACACTACAATAGCGAATATTACAACAATGCCTCCCAGTCACAGACTGCACACAGCACAGCCAGTGATTTTCATACAGAGCTAGCATGTAGCACATGGCGTTACCAATATAAAAACCTAAACAACCTACTTACAAGTATTTTGGACATCATCGTACGTTTCACAAACGGATATACTGATTCCGTAAAAGATAATTATTCGGGGGAAAGGGACGTGAAACGCACCGACCAAACAGAGCTGAAAACATTTATTGGGCTTCTATGTATTAGTGGACTCAATAAAGCTGGAAAAGTAAACCTTGAGTATTTATGGGCTAACGATGGATTCGTGATTGTGGTTTCCCGACTCACCGTGACTCTCGTGCTGTTCCGTTTCTTACTTCGGGTCCTGAGGTTTGACAAAAGAGAAACAAGACAAGAGTGAAAAGCTCTAGGTCGTCTTGCCCCTATTCGGGAAATTTTTCAGAAGTTTGTACTGAACTGCCAACAATATTATTGTGTAGGAGATGAAATTACAATAGACGAAAAGTTAGAGGTCTTCAGAAGCAGTTGTTCTTTCATCCAGCACATACCGTCCAAGTCCGCAAAATACGGCATAAAGATACTATCTGGAGTAGACTCAGGTGTATACTATACATTGAACACAGAAATGTATGCAAGAAGGTAACACGGTGGTCCTTTTCGGGTTAGCAACAATTCTATAGACGTGGCTGAATATCTGGTTACTCTTTCAGGTAACTCCGGCCGAAATATCACTGTTGACAACTGGTTTAGCGGAACCACTCATATTCACGACTTGGCCGCGAAATACGTATTGTCCTACGTGGGGACACTCAAAAAGAAAATAAAGCATATCCCCAATGAACTGAAAGAGATAATATCGGTGAACGCTTTTTCTAGCGTGTTTTCGTTCCGCAAAGAGAGCACTATGGTGTCGTATGTGCCCCAAAATAAAAATAATAACGTCATTGTGATTTCCAGCATCCATACTGATGGAGCGACTGATGAAGAAACCGAGGACAGACAGAAACCCGATATGATTACCTATTAAAACCGCCATAAAATAAGTGTGGACGTGGTCGATAAAATGAATTCGGCGTACAATATTCAAAGAGGGACAAGGCGGTGGCCAGTGGTTATTTTTTTATGCTATGTTGAATGTTACTTGTGTGAACAACCAGATCATATATCTAGGAAACGGAATCGAAGTGTTGGTCCGCTGAATCTTCCTCTGTAATCTGGGAAAAGAACTAATAAGAAGCCAGATGCTAAAACATTCGCCCCTGCTCGGCTTGCCTCGAACCATTACACTAAAACGCGAAAGCGCTGCCAAATATGTTGGGCGAACAGGACTACAAGACTCACCCAGTAGAATGCAAAGGGTGCAGTGAATATTTTTGTGTACAACACTGTGCAATGTTTTGCCCCGATGGCTGTGGCGCTGATGAGGACATCGATGATGATTTGTGATGTTATGTCTTCCGTTTTTATTTCACTTCGTCAAAAAGGGACGTTACTTTGTACTTATTTCGTGTCAGTTTCATTACTAGCTTCTAGATGCAAATGCTGTATTCTGACTTAAGTTTCTAGAAGTTAATAAATAAACATTCTAGTGCTCGTTTTCATACAATAAATGTTTAGTTGCTATTATTTTAATACGTGCCTTCCGTTTACTTATTCACTCCAACATCTGAGGTTAATTGAAGCTAATGGTGCAACGTTGATAGTGTATCACACAGATACAACGCGATCACCAATGTTCGTCCTAGTGATGCGACCATTGGAGTGTTAATATCGAGCCCTCCTAGTTGCATGAAGATTAGCCGGACAACTGTAAATGGCTATTTTGCAGCTTAGTGGAAGTTACTAGAAGCTTAAGGTGACAGTTAAATGACAGAAAGTGTTCTTACCCACAGAATAGGATCGGGAATGTAGCAACATCTCTGACAGTTAATATTGCGAAGATTCAGACTGATTATTTTGCACTTCAGTATTCAATGCGTAGTGAACTCCAATCTAAGCTTTACGAATTGTTAATGCTTATTAACCAGTTTCATAGTGAGTTGATGCTTAGAAGAAATACAATGAACGTTATTACTACGATCGTGAATTTAGAGCACGTGAGTTACTTAGGCGTTGTTGTAGAAGTTACACGATCTAACAGTGATCTTTTTGTAGATTGCTAGTGTCTTGTAAGTCAGCTAGAATTAATATCGTAGTGATATTAGAACACGCATTATTCCTGTCCTCAGCAAGAGTATTATCTCTGTCTGCGATTATAATGAGGTGAACATTGACATTTAAACTGTATTGACGAGGGATAGTTAATGATATCACTTGAAGTGAGTTATTTAAACGCTTATGTACCCAGGAAAAAGCGTACTGTTAAATAATGTCATTACAGAAGTGCATGGAAGAGTACTTGACACAAGAGATTATCATTTTTTTGGAACATAGCTGTATGAAGTCTTCGTTTGCTTCACAATATCGCAATTTTTTCCCACTTACATAGCACCACATAATACGTACAAATTACCATGCGTCTTCAGTTTATTAGCGAAAATGATCTCTTGTAAAAGAAACACATTTAAACATTAGAACACTTGATGTATGTGAGTGTTATTGCGGGTTTGTCTTTGTTCTAGACATTCTAGGATCTGCACCTGCGGCTTGGCGACACACGCTGTTTAACAGCACCTATACGAGAAATAAATGCCTTTGTCCATTAATTAAGTCGTCGCAGCAGTCTGTAGTCGATGTCAGGGGGGAAAAAAATGGTTAAATGGCTCTGAGCACTATGGGACTTAACATCTGAGGTCATCAGTCCCCTAGAACTTATAACTACTTAAACCTAACTGACCTAAGGACATCACACACATCCATGCCCGAGGCAGGATTCTAACCTGCGAACGTAGCGGTCGCGCTGTTCCAGACTGTAGCGCCTAGAACCGCTAGGCCACCTGAGGGCGGCCGGTGTCAGGAGAGGAGGGACAAAGTATGTACAATTTTAGCGATCTTTATAAGCCGAGCTATTTATATAATTAACGACCTACACCTACATGACTGCTCTACAATCCACGTTTAATTGTTTGGCGAAGGGTCGAATAGTAATACCGGCCTTAAGGACTTTGGGGTGCGCCCGTAACGTTAGAGCGTGCAGGTTCATAATGAAGACGTCTTTTGCGTCTCGCACCGAAAAAAATCGCACTTTTTTACAGATTTTTAAATCGTTGTGTTAAATCTGTTGGCTAGAGCCTTATTTTACTTAATGATAACATTGGTAGAAAATAAATCATGTACTTCTTGCTAAATAACCTAAACCTATGAAGTACGTTCATATTAGCACTTCATGTGTATGATACGACACATCATGTGTGATTTTATGCAAGTGCTTGCTTTGCGAATGTGAACTTCACTTTCTTTTGATTTAAATTTATGATATTTTTATCCTTTAGACTCGCGTTTTGTTTACTGTGACTAGGTAAGTCACTTTATTCTTGCCAGATGACGTATTGCTTACTTTCACTTTTCATTCGCGCTTTTAGTTGCGTGAAACATATATTACTATAAATACTTTAATCACATCATCTATTGTGGGTCCACATCTTATAAGCCCTATGATGTCAACTCCAGATGATAATATATTTGTACCCCAAATATCCCAATCTCTGTGTACTGATGCCTTTGTCATTATACCACCATATAGGCTATTCGAGAGCTTCAGTTCTGTATATATTGTGGATGACCTTTCTTGTATAAGTGAACTGCTGTTTCTCTGAACGCCACATGGGTCGTACTCTGTGGTGTACTGAACCGCTGGTATTATTATAACACTATACGTATTTGCATTCAAACTGCCGGAAATTACGTTCCAGCATGTTACCACTTAACGCTGTGTAGTGGGCTTAAATATTCCAGATGAGTAATACTTGTGTTCTCAGTTTTATCATGTTGTCATTTTATCTTTAATGCCAGCGTATTTCATTTTGTGACAATGTTTGTTTTCAGTATGCTTGAAAACGAAAAATGTCGAAATTGAGATCGTAATACATATTTTTAACATTTCTAAGCGGAATGACTACATGCAATAATTACATTAAGCAGTAGAACGACTCCTCATCAAAATATTAGCATATTATTTTTTGCAAATATGAATTATGTATTTTTGTTGGTCTGACATATTCCACATACTCGGGAATTTCTTCACTGTGGGTCTGTAAAAAGAACTATGTATCTAATTTGATATTATCTTCCCTGACACCTCTTTCGTGTCTGAGTTTCCGACTATGCTCATAGTGTGAAATGGAAGCTCTAACAATGATATACATATTTATCAGTATGCTAACATAGTTTCGTATGAAACTTCCTGGCAGATTAAAACCGTGTGCCCGACCGAGACTCGAACTCGGGACCTTTGCCTTTCGCGGGCAAGTGCTCTACTTCATAGTTTCATATGTAACATATTTCGTAGATTTCTTATGGTAATAATTTATTGAGATTTGACCACTACTCCTGTAAAATTTATTTTAATCACTATTGTGTAAAATACATTGGTGCATTTCTGCAATATTCCACACATGAAACAGGACGTTGTTTTGTTTCATGCTATGCTGTGATATAAGCTTTACGTGTTTACTAGTTGTTCCTGGGATGTCTATGTAATATTTCTCATCAATGTCAAACACAGCTAAACAATCTGCTATAGCCAAGCCTTTATATCAGTTTCCCTCACACTGTTTACGAGAAGACAAACTGCGTCGTGGGTCAGCATACATGTTAATGTGTAGGTTCGGGCGATAAGGTTTTGAGGTAGTTGGGAGGCAAGTGCATATCGCTTATAGAACTACCATGACTTTTATTTCAGGAGAATGAAACCATGTTCAAAGTATTAAACAATGCTTAGGTTATGAGAATTTCAACGGGCGACTTGGCACAACAAGTACGACACTAGGTTCGCATTTGCAGGAAAGCCCTTCCAGACATTCAGTTTAGATTTTCAGTGTTTCTCCTGAATCACTTTTGGAACTGTCAAGACAGTTTTTCCAGTAAGACTGCGGGAAGTGTCTACCCATGCTCGTGTGAAATCACCGCGAGGCAAACGGAAAGCTAATCTCGTTTCAGGTTTTAAAATAAACAAACTATGTTTTGTTCCACTGATTTGTTTATTTCGAGCCGGTTTCGTCTTTTTGGATCATCGTCACGAAACAACTGACTAGTGCCAACAAGACACACTAGTGTGTAGGAAATCAAATATTAGAAACAAAGAACTAGAAACCCAGAATCTTTAGTCTTGGAATTAGGTGAGAAATTTCAGAATTGTGAGCGCTTAGCTGTTGTTTTACGCACCAAACATTTTAAATTACAATTTACGATTAAAATGCAACTTGACATGTTTGATGCATAATACAAGTGATAAGTACTCGGGCCGACGTTTCTCAGCAGATGTCATTACCAAAGATTCTATACGTAATTCTTAATAAAAGTTACAAACAATATTTTACGAAGGCCTTCCAATGCAGCATACTATTTTTGTACCAGAATACGTTCCATAGGAGAGCGTTTCGTCTTAGTCTCCCAATACATCCCAGTTAAGGCACGAGCATACCAGTTCGCATTTCCTGGACGTGTCTGTTGCGGCACTATCATGATACGCGACATAACGTTTTCAATGGAAGTTTTAGATATTCTTTTGGTTTAATAATTATTCACCTGAATGATTTGATACAGTCCATCACAAAATATTTCCCTGTCGAAATCTCTTCATCTCAGAGTAGCATTTGTACCAACCTCTTGAATTATTTGTTTGATGAGTTCCAATTTCTGTCTTCCCCTTCAGTTTTTACCCTTCTTAGTTCCCTCAAGTGTCACAGAAGCTATTCCTTGGTGACTTAACGTACCTCCCGTCACCCTGTCCCTTCTTATTGACAACGTTTTCCATATGTTCCATTCTTCGCCGAGTTTGCGGAGAACTTCCTCACTCCTCATCTTATCTAGATGAAGGTACAGAAAGAGTCAAATCCCGTATGGAAAGTCATATACAGACACAACAGAAATATATCGTCTTAGATGTTTGGACAACATGGTTGTGAAGTAACAGCGATTGATATAAAATTAACTTAGTATTAAGAAAACAGTCTTAATCGCGTTTTTTATTTATTTAGTGCCGACTGGTTTCAGCCCATTGCAGCGGGCATCTTCAGGGCGAACATGCTGTGAAATTACAATACATATCTTAGACAAAATACGGTTGCCATTAGTTTTATCTAAGATATAATTGTAATTTCACAGTATTTTCGCCCTGAAGATGGCCCCTGCAATGGGCTGAAAGCGATCGGCACTAAATAAATAGAAAAAAAACGCGAATAAGACTGTTTTCTTAACACTAGGTTAATATATCGTCTGCCCAAGAGAAGCGCAAGACTGTTGCTGCTCATGTCGTACATATACGACTTAGCGGATAGTAGGAGCAGCACATTTAGAGTCTCCGCAGATGATGGAAATTTATGCTAAACATTTCACTAGTTTAGTCAGATCTTGATAAAATAGCAACTCATTAAGGCTATAGTTAAAGTATAAACACACTTCAAAAACACAGAAGTGTGTTAAAATGTGACTACAGGCTAAATGAGTTATAGCTAGATGCAATCATGTCACGCAAATATTTTGGTAAAACAGTATGTGGAGACATGAACTAGAACGACCACAGACTAAGTTAACACAGAGCAAATGACAGATTACGATTCATTGGTTGATACTGGGAAGCTGCTGTTAGTCTAAAAAGCGCTTGTACGGCCCGTAGCAGAAAACAGGTGCGGAATGTTGGATCCATATTCGGTTGAACGAACAGGGGACACTGAGCACATACCAAGAAGTTTGGTGCTCAAGTCACAGGCTTGTTGGACACGCGAGAGAGTTTAACAGAAATACTGAAAAATCGTGAACGAAAGACAGTGAAGAAAGACGCCAAGGTTCACGCGAGAGCTCGACTATAAATTTTGAAGAACAATCTCTCACGGTAGAAACCACAAACATTCTTCAGCTCCTTGTGTATTTCTCCTGTAGAGAATGTGCGGATAAAATTAGGCAAATGAGTTGTAGCAAATGAACCGGCGTCTAGGCGTATAAGAAGTCGTTTTCTGACGCTCTTCCAGTGGCTGAAACGGGTGGAAATCTTAGTATATGATACGACAGAAACATTCCCCACCCACGCCCTTATTAATAATTCGGAGAATAAAAGGACTTTTCAGTAGTCCGCTTCCCTATAGTTTCCGCTAGTAACACGTTTTGTAAAATCTTTTGTTTTATGGCACACATCCAGAACTGTCAAAAACGTCGGTCTAGAGTTGTGATTGTTTGCTATGTTCTGCATTGGAACGTCGGTGCTTTTTTTTAATATATAAATAGGTAGGGAATCTGCTTAGTATAAGGACAAGACAAGATTTTCACCCACATACTATCTCCACTGAAATTGTGGCTGTAGCCTTAATTATTGCTTTATTTACTCCATGAAGATAAAATCAGTGTATGTATCACAGTTAATGTCTGTTGTCGTGTATCAAAGTAATGTAAACAGACGGAGAAAGTCGCAGCACAAAATAAATAAATAAATAAAATGCAGAGTAATGAAATTTTGGAAATACATTTAAGCCATTAACATTGCAAGATTATAGATTAATATAAGCGCGAGATAAGCTATTGCAAATGTAGAATGCTGGCACATTCATAACCGATGTAACCGCCAGAATGTTGTATGCTAGCATGCAAGCGTACATGTATTATGTTGTACAGGTGCCAGATGTCAGTTTTTGGGATGTAGTTCCGTGCGTGCTGCACTTCATCGATCAGTAAAGAGACGGTCTGGAGTTGTGGTCCGATGGTATCCCATAACTGCTCGATTGGAGACAGATCGGGTGATCGAGCAGGCAAGGCAACATGTCGACATTATCAAGCTGGAAAATACCACCTGGAATGCTGTTCATGAAAACCAGCACAACAGGTCGAATCGCCGGATTGACGTACAGATTTGCAATCAGGGTGTGTGGGATAACCGTGAGAGTGCTCCTGATGACGAACGAAGTTGCATTGAAGACCGTAATTCCAGCAAAGGTCGACTGTGTCTAGCACGCAGACAGTTTGGTTGCGGCCCCTCTGTTGGCCTTATTCTTAGAAACACACGGCCATCACTGACACCAAGGAAGAACCAACTTTCATCAGAAAACACGACAGATCTTCACCCTGCTTTCCAATGAGCTCTGGCTTGACACCAGTTAAGTCCCAAATGGCGGAGGTTTGGGGTCAGTAGAATGCACGCTACAGGGCGTCTGGCTCGGATCCGTTCTTGAAGTAACCGATTTGTAGCAGTCCGTTCTGTTACTGTGGTGCCAACTGCTGCTCAGATTGGTGTTGCAAAAGCAGTATGATGCGCCAGAGCCATACACCGAACTCGATGATCTTCTCTCTCAGAAGTGCCACGCGGGCGTCCGAAGGGCAGTCTTCTTGCGAGCGTGCATTCGCGTTGTAAGCTTATCAGTCCGTCGCTGAGATAGAAGACTGCAAGTTAGTGGCTCAATCCTGCAGACATGCAAGGAGTACTGCTCGAGAGTGCCTCATATTTATCATAATTCAATAGAGTCATGATATGATGCCCTTGCCAGTCCCTTTACTATTAATACTAATGTTGGTAAGCTAACGTGTAAGTGCTCATGTCCTGGCACCTTACAGCGTGACCACCGCTGCCAGCACTCATGTACTGTGGTTACGTTCCTGTCCAGTCTTTCTGTAATATCACACCAGATCCTCGCAGTCCTATTACACGACCTCGCCCAAATTCAGTGGGAGTGGAAATGAGCGTCTGGCGTCATTGTCCGGAAGGCCTCTTACGGGGCAGGTCCGGCGCCTTCGTGCAGGCTTATTACAGTCGACGCCACACTGGGCGACCTGCGGGCCGGATTGGGATGAAATGATGATGAAGACAACACAACACCTAGTCCCTGAGCGGAGAAAATCCCGGGCCCAGCCGGGAACCGAATCCGGGCCCCTTAGGACAGCAGTCCGTCACGCTGACTATTCAGCTATTGGGACGGACGCCCAAATTCAGTGATGCGTCAATAATAGTGTCTTTGTCGCCTTAAAAACGTTTTTGACTAACATCAACTCACCTCGTCCAATCTCAAAGGTAACTAACGCTCACGACCGTTACAGCGTGTATTTAAAGCAAACCTAATTTGCATCCTAATAGTGGCGCTACTTGCGCCAATCTTATCCAACTGGTGTGCAATCTGAAGAGACATCATCTTTCAGATGTAGAAACGCGCCTACCAACTTTCGTTTGTGTCGCACAACTCCTTGATGTTACAATTTTTTTCCCGTCAGTGTATTTTTGTACTGAGCAAACAGGTGGCGCCATCTATCATGTCTCTGAAACGCTTAACAGACTAGTATCCCAATGTAATAATTATTCCATCAAATATTTCAACTAGGCGCCATGTGTAAATAATGCCCCTTCTGCTCGCCTCTTTTTATTTTATTCAGTGTTTTTCTGAGAGAGTGAGTTCTACGGTTTTAAATAAACGGGAGAAAAATCTATAAAGAAAATGAAAAGGTAGTGGAAGGATCAGCGATCATCCTAGAGTCTCCATTGGTTCATCGGTTACCTTCCTATGAACTGCGACGGGCTTTAAATCTTACTTCGCTGCACCAACTACGACAATGACGTTGGATATAGGAACTGAGATCTCTTACATTGTGTTTATTGGTCTATATGTGATTAACAGTCCTGACAGTATTTTGGATCTTTGTTTGGATGTAGAAGGGACCAGACGCTCTGGGGAATTTTCTTGCAGGGGTTTAGAACGTTAGAAATAACTAACGCTGTGTAAACCGCATACTTTCGTTTGTCTTCATATTCTGACGGTTACAGATCTCGACTATTACAGTTGTTTCCGCTGGTCATATCTAGTATGCATTAAACTACATGTAAAAGAAGCTGGGTGATGATACAAGAAATGTTTCACTTGTCGGAGCAAGTTCTTTATTGTTATAATGATGTCTCTGGATGTCGAACACAGTCTCTCAAAGCCTGTAGCATCACATTTCGCTAACTATCAACGCTATTTTGTTGATTAGTAATGAAGTTACTAATGAAGAATCTCAGAAAACATCAGTTGAAAACAGAAAGAGAGGTCTTGTTAACTTAATGCTAAATAGAATATTTACATATGCAGTTGCGAATGGGATCGTGGTGTCACAATACGTTGCAACAGTTTTGAAAACATAAATGATTCAGAAACGGGAACAGGAGTCTAGTTTCAGTGGAGCTCTGTTATACAGTCACAGGCTTGAAAGAACCACTTTTGTACAAATAAAATAAAATAAAGAAAAAATAAACCTATTTTGTTAGATATAGGCTATATATGGTCATTTTGTGAACATTTAGATGATTTTCCGTAGCTGAACTATGATCAGCAAGCAAGGTGTAAACTGAAATAATTCCCTGTGGAGTGAAGCTTAGGCAAAAACTAGATAGGTCGTCTTTCAAGAAACAAATCTGATCTTCGATTGTAGTAATTGCTGTTCGGTGTGCAGACTGTCGACGCTTAAGATTACAGTACTCCTACAGTTTCAATGTACTGTGAGAAGCCTCTAACACGTGCATATTGTCTATGGCCGATTACGAGTCCTACCACCAGTGAGAAACGGGTACTCTCGTTTATGCGAATACGTATATAATACACGCAACTTCGTCAAATTGGAGAAATATATCGAGAATCATTTGATGAATGGAGGCAGAAAACGACTTGTAGTAACTAAAAAAGTGACTACTTGACGGACTAGATAATCATTTAAAATTCGTACATAAAATGATATTTATACCACAGGTAGAAATGGATAAAATTTAGATTTTATTTTTGGATGTTTTTTAACGCCTGCAGTTTAAGGAGCCTGCTCAGACAGTGAATGAGAAGCTGTCTGGCTAAGTCGAGTAGCATCGAATCGAAAAACCACATCAGACTGGGAGGCACACGACATATTGTTATCTACATTGGAAATATTACGTACTTACAAAGCAGAAAGAAGTACCTTACTCTTTCATAAAATCGAGATAATTAATCCCGAAAAAAGAACAAGTAATAACACTTGTTGTGTCTTTTTTGGACACTATTGCAATAGTTATCTATATTAAACACGATGAAATTTTAACTTAGTTGAGAATGAAACGTAATGATGTAGTGGCAGAATAAAGAAAAAGCTATACTTAAGTGGTATTCACATCTCAGAAATATGAAAGAAAAGTCATCTCCATCCCTTCAGCGTTAAACGAGGGAAATTCAAGTTTTAAGGTCCCTGTGTCAATTCGCATCAAATCAGAGTGAATAAATCACTTTTATTCACAACCGATGCGAGTATGTGTAGAGTCCATGTATAGAAGTTTATCAGCATTACATAATTTATGTAGCCCGTTATTTTATTATTTATTTATTCCATTGTGTTAACCCACCATTTACAGCAAGTCACATATGGCACTTACAAATATGAATCTACATTTTCCATAATTTGTAGACAAGATGTGAGGAGTAGGAAAAATTATTTACCATCTAAAATTTAACTCGAAGACAGTCATACCACCTAAATTTTACAAAAACTAACCTGCAGAAAGAATGTGTCAGCTCACTACTACCAGAAACTACTGTCTGTTTCAGGCAGCTACTGTAGCATTTCACCCTGAAGTAAGGCATCCACCCTTGGCATGTTCAGTCTCGTCTGTAGCATGAAGTAACAGTGACAGAATAAAAAGTTTTCCCGAAAAAATATCAGGAACCTAAATTATCTACCGCTTAGTTGCAATCCACGGAGTTTCAAGGTAGCCAATACAGCCGAAGTCGCCAATGACTGCTCGGATTCAGTTACGAGCGCTACCTCCTTTGTATCATATTCAAAGTCAACGATAGAAAAGTGACGCAGCAAGCCTTGCACATTCATTTGGTTATCCTCACAAAACATTTTTGAACAAACCTTGCCGGCATTTTTTGCACTCACAAATTCTAGTGATGCACATGATAAGTTAAATGTTCATATTGTACTGAACATGATGTTCTTTAGCGTACATAATGTTTAAAACCATGCACGAAATACGAATCTAAATATGTAGACATACAGACGGAAAAAAAGATCCAGGTAAACTACACATGTGGTAAGGGGGTACATCTAATCCATTCCATAAGGTGGTGTTAACGTTACGTTGATTTTAACCCTCTAAAAATTGGAGTCAGTCCAAATTCTCGTACAGTGCACGCTCCATAGCACAACCGATTTTACAAAAAGATTAAATGTTTTTGCTTTTAGAAAACTAGTGGACCGGAAGAGAACGGAATAATCTGGTTGGTAAATTAGCAGTAATGTCAATTTACTCATCTGACACTGTAATGCCTAGGGATGTTTCCTTGGACGATGATGAAAAAGGAGACCATGGGATTTAATATAATCAGTGTACATGAAAAGTATCTGAATAATGTCTAAAAAACTTACCAGAGTTTTACATTATCCTCTTCTTGCTCGGTTTTTAAGGGAAGATCCGTTAATGTATACAATAGTGAAATGGAAACAGCGAACGCTTCAGTACGGTTCAACCAGAATGGAATAAAAAGAGCAGTTTTGAGAAACCTGACCTGCAGCTTTGAAATAATTTTCTACAACACGGTTATCTGGTTCATTCATCAAGGCAGAGATCACGTTTCCACTCATCTTGTAACCAAAACGTCCATAAAATGAGATCACTGAGCCGGCCGGAGTGGCCGTGCGGTTCTCGGTGCTACAGCCTAGAACCGCGAGACCGCTACGGTCGCAGGTTCGAATCCTGCCTCGGGCATGGATGTGTGTGATGTCCTTAGGTTAGTTAGGTTTAGGTAGTTCTAAGTTCTAGGGGACTGATGACCTCAGAAGTTACGTCCCATAGTGCTCAGAGCCATTTGAACCATTTTTTTGAGACCACTGATTAGAGGGTGAAAGCTTTAGCACAAAATAATAAAGGAAATACAACGTAAGGGGGCTAATAAAGTAGAAAAAATTTGTATGACAGTATTACCGTGACACTTAAACCATTCACCTGATCACGCCACAATTTCAGAAACGAGAATTTACCAAATGTAAAACCGCTATTGTTAATACCTGAGGAACAGTATTCAGAGGTAGATTTCTTAGCGAATGCTTGTCACTAAAGAAAGATCTCCCTTCAGTAAAGGTGGAGAAAGTGGCTGAGTACTGGCTGTGTGGAGAATTCCAAACATAAATGTTTGTCTGGAGGCACCAGACAATACTTTCATCATAAGGTATTCATGTTGCCTATCACACTCGAAAATACACGAAAACTCTGTATTAACTGATGCATGAACACCTCAGCTTGTAACATCACTGATTGCTGTAAATATAAAGAAAAATTATCTTTATATTACTCTTCGCTAAGTCATTGATGAATGATAGTTGTAATACTAGTAGTCATAACTAGTATCGTGTAGGTCACCAGGAATGTTCCTTGGATTAGGAAGAGATGTATATTGTAAATTTTGTCACAAGAAAAGTAGAAAAGTACAAAACAAAACGTCAGGGGTAATCGTGGAAACATTAAAACACATGAATCAATAAAATAACGCGAAAGACTGAACAGACCTAAGGGATCTATTTGATTAGGTCTGACTGTTTAAGCCAAACTTACGTTATGCAAAATATTTGTGGATTTTTAAAGTTTCCAAAATATTCTGATTTTCCTCTTCATATGAGAAACATATCTCAACCCGAAATTAAGGCTGTGCAAAAAAGAAAATACCAACCGATTTTCCCTACTCAGCAGCCATAGCAGACATTGAAAATGGAGCGACATCATTACATTTCGTTAAAAGAAATTATAAAGGTGTAGCCAAAATCTTTGTGTCATTTACAAATAAAAAAAGACATTTTATGTTAGGCCTAACCCTAACTGTTACGAATATCAACTGCAAAACACATATAAACGTAATCAATCACATTTACTAATCACGTTTTGGAAGATAAAACCTCCATCATTAGTTAAATTAATGAGGAAGAAAGAATTTGTAGATACGATTTTCGTAGGCAGCTTGTGGCAGTGCGTGGCATCGGAAGACAGATAAAATCTTAGTACGTGGCTCGAAAATTTTGCAGTTTTTGGGTGCATTGATAGCGTGGATGAGCGGTAATGTAATAAATATAATTATTATAAATACCGTTCAGTACCTCCAGATTGCTTTACTTATTCGTGTTTACTTTGCAAACACTTCCTGTATACTAAGACAGCAAAATAAGTGAGGATAACAAAGTAGAGAGGATTTAAAATCCAGACTAGTAATAACGATAAAGGCATTTATGAAAAAGACAAATTTGTTAACATCGACTATTAATTTAAGTGTCTTTTCTGAAGTCATTTGTGTAGAGAGTAGCTTTGTACAGGAGTGAAACGTGGAAGATAAACTGTTCGAGCAAGAAGACAACACAAGCTCTTGAAGTAAAGTGCTACAGAATAATGATGAATGTTAGATGGATAGATCGGAAAAATAACGAGGAGATAATCGACCTGGGAAGAAGAGAAATTTATGGCACAACTTGACTAAAAGAAGGGCTCAGTTGACAGGACACGTCTTGAGGCATGAAAGAATAGTTTCGTGGGCGAGGAGTAAAAATTTTAGAAGGTTGGCCAAGACGTGAATACAGTAATTTGGTTCTAATGACTGTATCTCGCAGCAAAGGTGAGGAAGTTAACAAGAACAAGACAAGCAGAGTGTGTTCTAGGAGGTAATGAGTGCAAAGAAAACGACATACTGCTGCTGCTAGTGCTGTTGTGTGTATGTGTGTGTGTGGGGGGGGGGGGGGGGGGAGGGGGAAGGGATGCTCCTAGTGAGGAGGAGAGAGAGGTAGAGAGGAAGAGAACAATAAAAGAGAGACAGGGAGAGAGAGAGAGAGAGAGAGAGAGAGAGAGAGAGAGAGAGAGAGAGAGAGAGAGAGAGAGAGAGTGGTAGACAGAGAGAGACAAGTTAATAAAAGATAGTCTGCGACCAGTGATAGTTATTTATTACGTATTGCTTACTTGTGGCATCAAGGCTTCTCCATTACTGTCATATTTTTGAGTAATGCAATTAATATGGATTGTTTACGGCTCCAGTTCAAAAAATGGTTCAAATGGCTCTGAGCACTATGGGACTCAACTGCTGAGGTCATTAGTCCCCTAGAACTTAGAACTAGTTAAACCTAACTAACCTAAGGACATCACAAACATCCATGCCCGAGGCAGGATTCGAACCTGCGACCGTAGCGATCTTGGCGGTTCCAGACTGCAGCGCCTTTAACCGCACGGCCACTTCGGCCGGCACGGCTCCAGTTGTCAGCCACATGTAGTGCAGAAAAACTGTATGTACAAATCAACGAGGTCTTAATAATTGAACGAAATCCATATGATTATGGATGCGTAACTCTCTGGAACGAAAATTTGAAAAGTCAACCAAGATGACTGCTTATATTGGACTGGTGCATAACTTCGTAGCATTTTCCCATAAGTATAACAAACACAACAGATACACATAGCAGAGACTTCAGACATGAAAAATATATTCTCCTTCGCTTTGCCAATATGGGGGTGGGTTTCCGATTCCGTGACTGTAGAAATCATGGGTTTTTGAGGCGAAGGACTCGTCGCGCATTTTCATTCGGAAAGGAAATTCCTTGCAGGTTTCTCGATAGAGAGCGGAAAACGTGACAGTCTGTGACCAGTTGAATAAGGTGGGTGCGGAATGACTTTTGTTAGTCTAGCAAAATGCAGGCGTGCTTTTTCGTGGAGTAGCGTCACTTTATGCAATCTTCCTGGTCGTTGTTCTTGAATTGTGTCTGCAAGACATCTCAGTGGTTAACAATAAATATCAGCAGTGATGGTTACATCTCGGGGAAGAAATTACACCACACCGGCGCTGTTCCACAAGACGCATAACATTATCTTTTGTGGATGCGCGCATGTATTTGTACAGTGAGTTACTGCTTTGTATGGGCTCAGTCATTCCCTTCTTTTCCTTATGTTAGCATAAAGACACCATTTCTCGTCACCAGTAACAATACTGGATAGGACTGTTCGGTGTTATTCACGAGCCAGTTGATGATGAGCAAGCAGAGATGCCCATATGACCACCTGCTGATTTTTGTGACTTTGACTTAGGGCCATGCAGTACCCATACACACGATTTTTGGACCTTCCGCAGCCGGCCGGAGTGGTCCAGCGGTTCTAGGCGCTACAGTCTGGAACCGCGCGACCGCTACGGTCGCAGGTTCGAATCCTGCCTCGTGCGTGGATGTGTGTGATGTCCTTAGGTTAGCTAGGTTTAAGTAGTTCTAAGTTCTATGAGACTGATGACCTCAGCAGTTAAGTCCCTTAGCGTTCAGAGCCATTTGAACCTTCCACATTGCACGCAAATGTCGCACGATGGTGGAATGATCACAGTTCATCACATTTGCCAGTTCTCGAGTACAATGACATGGGTTACTGTGGATTAATGCGATTAAATTATCTCCATCAAACGTGGAGAGTCACTAATGTCAAAACGATTCTCCTTAAAACGAGAACTCCATTTTCTTGCCGTGTTCTGTCCAATGGCATTATCCCCTTACACGAGCCAAATGTTTCTGTCTGCCTTCCCCGCTGTCACCCATACAGAAGAGTATGTCTCAAATGTTCCGATTTCTCCATTTGGCACTTCATTTTATAGCGTTCGCAGTTTCATTCCGTATCTCCAGATGACAAATGACAATATGGAAACTTAAATAGCAACCGGAATGCGAAATGCAAAACAAAAACGCTACAAACGTACGGACCAAGCTAACAGTTATTTGTGTATTTCAGTTTAAAACTTGAATGCATTAAGAAATAAGTCATAAAGTTGTTACTATTATACTCACCAGGTTAGTCGTAGAGTAACTCCCTCATGATTTACTAGGACCTCGAACGACTCCGTGGGAACGCTCTTTCCGACCGAGCGCACGATAGAAGAGGATGCATTTACGGAGATGTATGGTCACGAAGCCAGTGGTCGTGCTACAACAAGAAGAAAATAGTGTTCACGTCGCCATAATGAAGGGAATTCGATCAAGGTTTCGGCGAGCCGGACGTTTGCAGTATCAGTTGCAGTCGAATTTACGACGGGCTGATCATAAACGTCTTCGTTATCTGGGCTGGAGGCCGCGTGCGGTGGGAACCTGTCAGGCTTTCGCCGCGCCCGAAACAAATTCGCCTCGTGTTAACATACGTTCCTGCACCGGGTTTCAGTCACTGGCTAAAAGTTCAGCACCGCGGCAGTGCGTCGTTAGCGGATTTCCATTGCCGGGAGTAATAAATACTTTCCTCTCATTACAATCTCGCGCTCTCGACGAGCGCTATTACGCCCAATGCTGCCATCGTTATAAACTCCACTTCTGGCTGTCACAATTTCCATCACTTGCGTGACAGATATGAAACGATCACCAGAGATATCACGGGGGAATTACAAATATCTCAGGAGAAAATGTGCAGGCAGTAAATGAAATCCGCTTTTAAATGAATACAAAAACCTTGCTCAATTCTGCATGAGATGAAAAAACAAATGGGAAATACGGCTGCCACTGCTAACACTGTACACACTGACAGCTATTTTGGTATGGTGACCTTTCTAAAACACATTGGCATGGTACCTGTAATACGAGAAACTCTCTGAAATGCCGACAGAATCACTACATACGCCTGTCTCATTTCGAGACAGATCCGAGCACCACTTTTCTCACATGCAATTCCGACGCCCGTAGACAAGCGATATTAGTTTTGTTTTCACATTTAATAAACATACGAAACGTACAGTATCAGTACTGGAAATTACGCTTTTTGTTAGATTTCGGCCTTTATGGTAATCTAACGTTCGAGACTAAAATAAATTATTACTCATGTTAGGTAGCTGCAACCGTACTCAAGGGTTGTACGTCTGTATTGACATCTATACTCCGCAGAGGATACTTTACGTGACACTGCCTCGTCGCATCTTTCCTGTTCCAGTCGTGAAAGGTTCGCAGGAAGAACGGTTGTTTGGTAAACTTCGTTGTTAGCTTTAATCTCTTTAGTTTTACGTTCACAGTCTTTTCTAGAGGTAAGAGAAGTCACGTATCGCATGGCTCGTCGAGGAATGTAAGCTCTCGGAATTTTAACAGTAAATCAAACCATAATGCAGGGCACTTCTCTTGCGGTGCCCGCCACTGGAGTTCGTTGAGCATCTTCGTAACGCTTTCGTGCTTTCAAAATGAACCAGTCAAGAAACGTGTTGCTCTTATCTGCTAACCTTTTTGGCAATGGGTTCGTGCTTACACATATTACGCATATTACTTGTAGCGAGTCCATAACTCCATACAATGACCTAGTAAAATAAATAGTGAGAAATCCATTCATGAAGTAACATTACGGGCAGAAAAAAGAATATTTTATTTCACTTCAGGTGTACCCTATCTATAAAAATAACACTCTTGATCGTTCTAAGCAAAACTTCAAATAAAACTACTATATAATATTTTCATAACGATAGCAAATAAAATACACTAAATATTACACTGATAGTACTTTGTGAAAAACCAACAGAGAACAGAACAATAGCGGCGAAACAAAAATAATTATGTGCTTCCATTACGGCAGATCGTATCTCTTAATATAACGCTCTTGCCATGCTGCACAAACCCCACAATTACATTGTCACGTCACATATAAATCTTAGTGCAAGGATAAGAGAGTAATATACTAAATTTTAGTGCTGCTGTACTTCGTTTCCAAAGAAATGAAGTTGAAACTGCATAAAGCAGTAAGACTTCAGTGTCACATTTAGTGCACTTCTGGGAGATTCAAGCGGAAAATTCTGTGTTCCTCTTTTTACGACCTGTTGAATACCGTTAAACATTAAAAAAAAATTGCCTCAGCATCTTGTGTTTCGGTGAATGATAGTACTTATAAACTGTATTATATGACAGTGCACATAGCGAGATACTGGGGTTAACTGCAGTTTTCTCAACGAAACGATGTTTTTAATTTTATTGTAGTCAAAATCAATTCAGAAATGGTTCAAATGGCTCTGAGCACTGTGGGACTTAATATCTGGGGTCGTCAGTCCCCTATAACTTAGAACCACTTAAACATAACTAACCTAAGGACATCAAACACATCCACGCCCGAGGCAGGATTCGAACCTGCGACCGTAGCGGTCGCGCGGTTCCAGACTTAAGCGCCTAGAACCGCTCGGTCACACTGGCCGGCAAAATCAATTCAGAGCAATTTCTCGTATAATTACTGGTACATAGGCCACATGTGGCGCTGACACGGAACGTTAACACTCTCTGGTGAGGCCGACATGACATCTACACGAAGAACGTAGGATTTGGTAGAGGGACGTAATTGCTTTTACTTTATACGCACACTGCTTTGTAATGATTACCGGCCTCAACAATTCTCATTATTATTTGATATACAAATGTTTAATAATAGTCAATATATTGCTAACATGTTGTAGATCTTGAAAATGGCGTAGTTAAATATGTAAACCGGTCGTATTCCTAATTTATATAAAGAAATGATCTGTAACTGAGTGACAACAGAGAAATTTGAATAGGAGAAAACCTGTGGAACGCGGAACAGTTACATAGTGCAAGATTCATTTTTAATATGGCTAGTGAATATGTAACAAACACCGAAACTTATGCACAAAAGCTGTCGGTTCGGGATAAATGCCGGGCTGACATTTTTACGGGAAGGTATCATATCGTTTCATGCGGCTAGGCGCCAATGAATTGTCTTACGCTTCACAGGTAATACACAGACGTTTAGGCATAGTATTGCATAAACTGCATCGAAGTTTCCTGTACTAAACATAACAATGAACAAAGGAATCTCACATTTTTATTGAATGGAGATTTTTTGGTGACTTGTGCAGTTCTGGAGAGTAGATGACGAATACGGAGAACATCACTAAATAAATAAGCGAGATACACAAACTGAAATCCTCCACTACGAGTTGCTATTACAGCTTTTTTTTCTCTTACGAATGAAATTAAGTAGGAATTGTGATGGTGTAGGTTGCCACAGTACACTGGGGTGCTTTAAATTATATGCCCCTCCATGAAACACATGAAGATAAAAATACACTCTACTAATTAACCTGTGCTTACATAGCCTACTAAACTCGAATGTTGCACAACTGTTACAACAGGGTATGCCACTTGGAAAGTTATGCGGAAACACGAGTGTAACTCCTGCTAGTGCGTTGATGCCTTCGGGCGAGAGTGGGTGGAGGGGGTAAGGGGAAGGAGAGGGGGGGGGAATAGTGAAAGAGGGGTTGGGTCAGGGGAGTGAGTGAGTTCTGTCAACGATTCTTCCTCAAAGCCGGATGCAACGAAGATAGGATTCAGTTAAATCAACAACACTCTCGAGTGCCCCATGAAAAAAATTCGCACACCATAGACTGTGAGAAAACTTTTTTCTAATACATCTACAAACTAATCTGGAGATATTCCTACCATATTTAACAGTATAAAAAAGATGAGAGAAATAGGTGCATCACTATAAGCAACTTTGGCCGTAACTCTTTCACTTTTTTTTCAAGAAACAATAACGGTTTCGGATTCACCTCTTGCTTCTTCAGATGACTCTTGTAGGATTATACGTTCAGGATTTATGTCGGAAGTCTTTAGAGGAACAAGCTCTTGAAAGCAGAAATCGTTGTTAAGTACGAACAATTACACCTTCCGACGTTGTATGCTTACACTACTACAGCTTTTGCGTAATCCTTTTAAGTAAAAAATCATGCAAATTCCTCTTTCTTAGCACTACAATTGTTTTTAATCAAATGACGTCAGCAGCATTGTAATACAATAAACGAATAAACGTGTAGGTTTTATCTAATTTGCAAATCGCTGCTGTTTTTATTGTAACTAAAAGTGCAGATACAGTGCCTCGAACTCTCAGATTGGTTTTTAAACGCCCAGATCCTCAAAGCGTCTGATTCAGTTAAGAAGTTCTCGGAGAAATCTTGTATTTGGTATTAATTCGGAAAGGAAGGATGAACAACTCGTGGGGGCATCAGCTGAAAAAGACTTAACGGAGGAAAAATGAAATTAGTCGTGTATTTATCCGTCTTATTCGTTCACGTCTTCGCTCTTTTATTGATGTTAAATTTGCTTACTTCGTCTTCAGCTACTTTACAAAGATGCAGGAATCTAAATCTGAAACATATGCCGTCGCCTGATAGAGAGCGTGATAGAACTGCTTTTCATTAATTAAAATTCCCTTAGCTGAGTCGTCGGAAATATTCACGACTTAAATAATAAAACGTTGCACCAACTGAAATTTTTTTCTCATGCGTAGCATGACGTGTTTCCAGCATTTATTCTCATTATCAAGTGCAAATGTTTATACAGGTATATTATGTGATGTTTGTGTATGTGTTGTTCTTCTTGTCTAGCCATACAGTTGTATTTTTATAATTTTACAGCAGTTAGAAATTCCCAGATTAATTTTATGAGTTTTTTGTGTTAATGTTAGATAATAGTATTTTTATCCGTCTACGGAGCAGTTTGCATTGTGCATAATTTCACGCTGTTTGTTTATGTGAAATCAAAATATACTGCAAAGATACTCTCCCCATACCAATGTTGGAAGAGGACTAAACAGCGAGGTCATAGATTCCATCGGATTAGGGAAGGATGGGGAAGGAAGTCATCCGTGACCTTTCAAAGGAACCATCTCGTCATTTGCCTGTAGCGATTGATGGCAATCACGGAAAACCTAAATCAAAATGGCCGGACGCGGGTTTGAACCGTCGTCCTCCCGAATGCGAGTCCAGTGTGCTAAGCAATGCGCCATCTCGCTCGGTCATCCCACTGTTTATCTTTAGGCATTATCACATATAACAGTTTGAATATGCTTTTAGAAACAAAAATTTAGCTTAGCCGCTCCCTGCTTGCTATTTGCTGTTGCGCTTTCGAGAAATCTGCAACGATGTTGTCAAGACGCGAAGTAAGTGGAAATGTTGATTGGGACCAGATAATTGCTTTACTTCAGTTGCGTATTAAATATAAAGACAAGTTGCATTCAGATCAATTACAGTTTAGTTAAAAATTAGGTTCCGTTTAGACAAAGGTTAGCGTACGAGTTTAAGTTGGATAACAGTTTGTGGGTACACAGTTTTGGTAATACGTAGATTTTATAGGGTGGAAGGTGAAGTTTGGCTAAATCCCGTACAGAAACAAATATAGTCGGAGGCTACAGCATTACGACAGTATGACTAGCCAAAGAGTTTACATACTGTCAGAAGTGTTATACTTTTCGCAGATTACATTATTTCCTAGCGAACGGAAACAGTCCGGGATATTGCACTGCACACACAGTTCATTTATTGTTTTCGTTCCTAATAGAAAATTGGCAGAATGAATACTCTGGGAATACGGGTTTTGTCTGCTAGTAGCATATATTTTAGGAGGTGTTAGTAGAGACTAATTCTAATAAGACATGTAACACATGTCCAGTATTTATTGGATATAGAGGAACAACTGGTTACTGAGATTAGTTTTCATTTCTCGAGTTAGTACTCTAGTTGCTGTGAGGTTTGTTTATCGATTGCAATTTTTGTTCTGAAGTTCAAGTTTGTGATTTTGTGTTTGAGTTCACAGAACTGAATTTTTCAATTGTAATTGTGATTTGTTGGCCAATTCTTCTGCATCGTTTAAGCATAACGCACACATTTGCAAATCTGAATAAGTGGATACGGTATTTGTGTATGACTGCTGCTGCTTGTAGAGAGTACGGTAGACGATTTCCTAACCACAGAGTACCAGATTCAAGAGTGTCTGCTAGTGTTTATAGCAGTCATAACTCATCTGAAAGTGCAGATGAACTGAGTTTGGGTGAAGCAGACGGTGTTATTCACTTGATAGACTGCACTCCTTCAACAAATACACCCACTATTTCTACACATGCTAGTATTACGTTCATAAGAATATGGCGGTCTTTGACCTTAGCATTTACAAAGGATTTAACACCTTCAAGAAGCACATAAAGATAGGCGACTGGAATTTTGTCGTTGGCTAATTGCAAATCTCCGAGTAATCCCATTAGTGCTCCTTGCTGACGAAGACACTTTTATTCGTGACGTCATCAACAACAATCGTAACCGACCCATGAAAGTCCATGTGCCTTTGTGAATAAACGTTTTCAAGAACGCTTCTCCGTAAACATGTGATATGGTCTGGTGTGATAGACATTCAATTGATTGGGACTCTTGTGTTACCGCCTGGCTTTACGAGGCCCCATTATGTAGAAACTCTTGATAAAGAGCATTATTGAAAGTGGCTCTTTTAGTTGCAAGAACTGGCATATTCTTTCAGCATGACGGAGTTTCTGCACATTCTAGTCGTCGGCTGAAGTATCGTCTAAACGTAGCATTGTCCGGGAAATGGATCGACAGAAATGATCACATGTGAGTGCCCACCTAAATCTCCAGATCCCTCGACTTTTTGTCTACGGAGATGTTTGAAAGGAGAAGTCTAGAAAGACAATCTTATCGTAAGAGACGAATTGATGGTCACTTTATGAATAGTGCTGCACTCTTAAAGAAACACAAACACGACCTAAGAAGAATTCACATGGTGTTGTCGAGAAATTCGAATGTACGTTGAAGTCAGAGGTGGAAAATCAACATTGAACTTAACCATTCGCCTTTGATTAACATCTTCTGTGAGTATTTGTTTAGGCTGACTACTAAAAATAATATTTGGATATCTGTAGTGTGAAATCCAATAATGAATTTCCACTCTGCAATAGAATATGCACTGATTTGAAATTTAATGAGAGATTAAAACTATATGCCGGGTCTGGGTAATGCTCTACTGACCGAGCTATCCAAGGCATGTGGAATATAGAAAGTTTTATTCGGTTTATTCTTTACTACTCCCTATCAAGGTATTTGTCATTCCTCTTTAAATACCCTGTATGTATCGTGAGCTGTTGTTGAAGGTATGATGCTTCATAGACTTGCTTCCAGATGTTTGTTGATGGACCTGGATCATTTCTAGGCCTCGAATCCCTACAATATGAAGCCAAATAACGGTCACCAGCCTCGCTTAGACACACGAGACATGTTCAAAAACAGTCACTTCCGCTACGCTATTATTCAGTGTCCCGAAGCAATCTGACTATCGTCAAAAGCTCCCGGGTTTGGCTACTAGATTGGACAACAAACTTGGCAGTCTGTCACCACACCGTAACCAGTCAGTTTCATCCATCATTTTTGAGCAACTCAGGAGCACAGTCTAGACTCAAAGAAGGTAAGGAGATACACGAAAACTCCACACTTAAAATTTCTTTTGGAGCAAAATTAAAATTCTTCTTCTTCTAGTAACTGTCGCCAAGTCCGTTTCTTTCGTTACACAGCGCCCACAGTTAGCCAGTTGCACTACACTCTGGTGTACGGTCTCTTAGTCCGTGTACGCTCGCTAACAGCAACACCTACCACGAAAACCAGCTGTAGAGTAAGACGTTTCCCATGTGCGCGAAAGGCAATGCTCTTCCGAACACATCTCAACTTTCGACGTCTGGAGCACAAAGTTACTACTCTCTGACTACGGTCTTAAGAATTACGCCTCCTCAGCACCTCCGCACCAGCGGACTTTCAACTCGCCTCCTGAAACCTGTAAGTAGCCTGTTTGTATGTTGGAAGCGCTATAGACTGTTTTAATATCGCTGACAGCGATCTGCGTCCTCGACAAGATTCTGTGATTGGACGGATTAACAGTTAGCGAGTGGATAAGGAAGTATATGGACATTATATTCATAGTGGAGACTCTGTGTGGGTAGGACATCTTTGTAAAGTGAAATGAAATAATGTGTTTATAAGAAAATACGCAAGGAAATGTATGATGATGGATGTACGTTGATAATGTTTGGGCAGTGGAATTATTGTCAACTATATAATTTTTGGAACTGGATGTCACGTGACTAAGGCAAAATTTTGTAAATACATTGTTTGCTCTTCAACAAAATCTTTCTTTTTGCTAACCATGTGCCTCCTAGTACTTAGAGTCCATAGTAGTTAGAATCTTTTTATTTATCTGGCCGTTGTTGCTACTTGCTGTAACTGCTGCAGTTCGTGTTGTGAAGATTTTCTGTGAGGTAAGGGGCTTATTAAAAGGAATGGGGTTTGCACTAGCGGGGTTCGCGTTTGAAAAGAGTTTAGGCAATTAACAGAGTTGGAGGTAGTTATATATTTCTATAATTTCATATTTTTTGGATTTGTATTATTGTTAGGATTTCTTCCAATTCAGGGTCATTCTTTTGAGTTAATTATTGAAAGTTTTGTTGTCAAGTTATGCTGGTAAATACTAAAATGTTCCTGAAAATGAAATAAAGTTTTGTATAAAATAAAGCTAGGAATAATTTGGAGAAGCAGTGAGAGTACTCTGGTCTTCGTATCTAAATGTGTTATTGAAAGAAATTATGATGTTGTTGTGGCCTTCGGTACAAAGACTGAATTGATTCAGCTGTACACCCTAGTCCAGTGGTTCCCAATCTTCCTTAAACCATTACCCCTGAGTGCAATCAATTAGACATTCGTTAGTATCCCTCCCCCCCTGCCCCCCTGCCTTCTTCCCCCCCCCCCCCCCCTCTTTTTCCCGACATTATCACCAACTTCAGCACCTACCTAATTTGTAGAATGAGAGACTTTCCTTGGAACACTTTTATTTTGAAATGATAAAAGATGAATGACTTTTAGTTCCTCTCTCTCTCTCTTTCTCCCTCTCTCTCTCTCTCTCTCTCTCTCTCTCTCTCTCTCTCTCTCTCTCTCTCTCTCTCTCTCTGTGTGTGTGTGTGTGTGTGTGTGTGTGTGTGTGTGTGTGTGTGTGTGTGTGTGTGTGTGTGTTAGAATGAATAAGGAAGTAGTTCATAGTGTATCGCAAGTGCTACCCACAACTACTCAGATAAGAAAGCTATTGAAGTGGACTGACAAGGCAGCCAGTCCACAGTGACGGGTAGCCGATAGAAAGGCACGCGTACACACACGCCGACTGGCGTCAAGTCTGGAACAGGATAACTATTGAATGGTAGCAAGAAAAGTACGTAGCTGCTTTATACTTAACTTTATTATTTGATGACTACAGCATTCTTCTTGAGACATTTATACTATAACTCTCAAAGTAGGTAAGGCTAATGGCGCCTTGCTAGGTCGTAGCCATGGACTTAGCAGAAGGCCATTCTAACTGGCTCTCGGCAAATGAGAGGAAGGCTTCGTCCGTATGGTCGCTAGCAATCTCCTCGTACAACTGGGGCGAGTGCTATATCGTCTCTCGAGACCTGCCTTGTGGTGGCGCTAGGTCTGCGATCACACAGTGGCGACACGCGGGTCCGACATGTACTAAATGGACCGCGGCCGATTTAAGCTACCACCTAGCAAGTGTGGTGTCTGGCCGTGACACCACATTCCTTCCCCGCAAATCGGCGAACGGTCGTGAGATAAGGCTTCCGCCCGCCGTGGGGAGGACCCCACGTTGACGTATGCGACGAGGTGGGGAGCCTAACAACAGGCGAGGCTGTGCCACCCGCACCCGGCCATTCGGTCCGAGGGGAGCTAGGAAACGCCTGAAAACCTAGTCCAGGGTGCACGTCAACATGCGGTGTATGCGCCCGTAAAGAAACATGAGGGGCCGAAGTGTCGAACTCCATTGCGTCGGGGTAGCCGACGCGCGATGACGTCATGTGGTCCGGAGCGGTCGGGAGTTCCATGGCGGAGGACAGCTGGTCACGGGAAGCGATCGGCGGCGCGTGACCCTGGGAGGCGCTTGGCGGCTGCAGCGAAGCGTCTAATGCGGGCGGCGCCGGCGGGAGAACAGGCGGCGGCGGCGGCGGCGGCGGCGGCGGCGGCTGCGGCTGCGGCTGCGGCGGCGCGTCGCCATGGGGCAAATGGGAAGGCATCGTCGGTAACACCTGGGGATGAGGCGAGCCAGTAGATGGGTCTCCAGGGCGCTGACCGGACGGCACCGTTGCTGAAAGCAGACGGGGAGCGGCAGAACCCGTGCGACGACAGAGGCGCAGCCGATTGAGATGCCGACGCACCTCACCAGAGGCCCCCAAAACCAAATACATCGCGCGGCCGAGGCAGCGAAGAATGCGCCCTGCGAGCCAACGCCGTGAACCGCGATAGTTGCGAGAAAATACAACGTCGCCTGGAGCAAAAGCAGGAGTCTGCCGCTGCACAGGAACCTGATGCGGCGGATGCAGCAAAGACATCAAGGTGCGATGAGGACGACCGTGGAGCCACTCAGCTGGCGAGCGACCATCTCGGGGCTGAGAGCGATACGAAGACAAAAAGAGCAACAATGCGTCCTCCCGAGAATGCGACTCTTTCAATTTCAACATCTGTGACTTGAAAGTCCGGACCAATCGTTCAGCGGCAGCGTTGGACTGAGGCGAAAACGGCGCGGATGTCAGATGTTGAATACCATTGGCCTGGCAGAAGGACTGAAATTCTGCGGACATGTATTGTGGGCCATTGTCGGAAACAATAGTCTGCGGAAGACCTTCAATGCAAAAGATAGCAGACAACGCTTGGATGGTGGCGGAGGACGTCGTGGAAGACATCCGGACAACAAAAGGAAAATTACTGAAGGCATCGACCAGAACCAACCATCGAGCATTCCAGAATGGACCAGCAAAATCAATGTGCAAGCGTTGCCAAGGGGAAGTGGCTTTTGGCCATGCAAAGACTTTCCGCGGCGGTGCGGATTGTTGTTCGGCACACGCCATACAAGAAGAACACATATTCGTAATCGCAGCATCGATTCCGAACCAAGTACAGTGCTGACGAGCAAGTTGTTTCGTTCGCACTATACCCCAATGTCCTTGGTGAAGAAGCCGTAAAACAGAGGACTGTAACGAACCTGGGACCACGACCCTGGACTGATCATTATCAGAACGCAACAACAAAACACCACGTCGAACAAAAAGTCTCTCCTTGTGAGCAAAAAATCGGCGAACCAACGGATCCTCGATCCGAGACTTTGACAAAGGCCATTGCGTAGCAACAAAACGCAAAACAGTAGCAAGGACAGGGTCAGCAGCTGTGGCTGTAGCTACACGACGAAAATCAATCGGAAACGATGCGACCACTTCATCGGTTTCCGAATCAATGAACATGCAAGCAAGTTCGGAAGAATCGAATGCTTTATCCTCAGCAACAGGCAAACGGGACAACGCATCGGCGTTTCCGTGCTTAGCAGTGGACCGATACAAGATATCGTAGCGGTACTGCGAGAGGAAAATAGACCAGCGAATGAATTTCTGCGCTGTACGTGGAGGTACAGGCTTGGTCGGATGAAAAAGCGATGTCAAAGGTTTGTGGTCTGTGATGATGGTGAAGTGACGACCATACAAGAAATCATGGAACTTAGTAACACCAAACACGAGAGCCAAAGCTTCTTTCTCTATCTGTGAATAATTTCTTTGCGCAGACGAGAGCATTTTGGACGCAAAGGCAATAGGGCGATCATGGGAGCCAACTTTGTGCGCAAGCACAGCACCGATCCCGAAATCCGATGCATCTACCATCAACAAAAGGGGTTTCTGGGGATCGAATGGCGTAAGGCACGTATTAGAAAGCAACGCCGATTTCAACTGGCGAAAGGCGCGTTCGCATTCCGTCGTCCAGACGAACGGAACACCTTTACGGCGTAAGCGAGGAAGCGGAGCTGAAATGGAAGAGGCATTGCGCACATTCACTTACACCTTGTGATTCTAAATCGTTTAATGTTCTTGCGACCTCATCACGCAAGGCGTGGGGAACATTGCGCGCTCTGAAAAATTTCGGTTGCGCGTTTACTTTCAGTTCCAAATGTGCTTCATAGTTTTTAGCGCAACCTAAGCCTGGTGCAAAAGTGTCTGCAAATTCGTCACATAAGCGAGAAACACTGTCTGAAGGCACAGTCTGATTCACTGAGAGGACCTGATTTACAATAGACATGTTAAACAACTGAAATAAATCTAAGCCAAACAAGTTCACTGCCGTAGAAGAACGAAGAACGTAAAATGACACCAGTTTTGTTTGTCCCTTGTATGTGGCAAGAAGGCTGCACTGTCCTAACACAGGTATTGTCTGTCCTGAATATGTGGTTAGCTTAACATTTGCGGAACGCAACGGAGGTTTGCCCAGTTGTTTGTACGTGTCGTGATTGAGCAATGAAACTGCAGCTCCGGTATCGAGCTGGAATGGTATCACTTTGCCTTCAAAGTCTAAGTCCACAAAAAGTTTATTGTTCTGCTGACGACCAGAGCAACTGTTTTGTGCAATTTGAACAGACACTGGTACAGAATCACTTGCTAATTGACGTGATTTCCGGCGACGTCGACGCACAGTTTTTGTGGGACGAACACAGGCACTGGTAGAGAAAATGTCACTGGACGAAGTGGAATTAACGACATGAATGTCCATGGGCGAAGGTCCACGAGCCTGAGTGTCCTTGGTTCGATTCCGGCGCGAAGCAAAGGGCCTGGAATGGTTGTAATTGTCTGAACGGAGCTTTTTCTGGCAAACACTTTGAACATGTCCTTTCTTATTGCAGAAAAAGCAAATAGCTTGGCGTGACGGGCAATGTTCACGCGAATGTCTAGTAGCACACCGCGGGCATGATTTCACTGCATTTGTGTGCTGGCGCGGCACACCTGGCTTAGCGCGCGGCGGCAGCTGTGCGGACGTATGCGAGGGCAGTTGACCGGGCCGCGCAGCTCGAGAGCGCCCGGCGGGCCGGTTAATGGTACACACAGCTGGCGAAATTTCAAAAGATTCCTGAGCACAGTCAAGTGTGTCCTGTCTATCCAATATGTCTATCACTTGTTGAAGGGAGGGATTAACTAGTTTCAAAATTTGCTCCCGTATGCGAACATCAGAAACGTTCTGTGCAATTGCATCACGCACCATTGTATCTGAATAAGAAAGACCACAGTCACATTCAAAGGCACAGTCCCTAGTAAGTCCTTGCAATGTTGCTACCCACTCCCGATTAGTTTGACCGGCCGTACGTTTTGTACGAAAAAACGTATACCGTTTTGCAACCACATTAACTGTTTCTTTGAAATAGACATCTAATGCAGACAAAATGTCCTCGTAGGACAGAGTTGCTACGTCTCGTCGGGGAAACAATTTCACTATCACACGGTAGGTGGACACACCGACACAAGAAAGCAAAAACGGCTGCCGCTCATTACCTTGAATTCTGTAGGCAGCGAGGTGGAAGGCAAACTGGCGGGACCACTCTTGCCAGGTCTCTTGGTTCGGGTCGTAGTGCCTAAAAGGCGGTGCAACGGCAGGTTGTGGCTGCGGTAGCGGTGAAGCGGCGGCGGCCGCATCGGTGTGCAGCGCACGTTGACCCTGGACGAGCTGTCCAAGGGCGTCCAATAACGCCTGCGTCTGCTGATTCTGCAAGCGATAAAATTCGGACAGTACATCTGGCGAAGCCATGACACAAATAAATTAGGGCAAAGCAAAACACAAGATCCTTTGTAGACTCGTCGCCAATGAAGTGGACTGACAAGGCAGCCAGTCCACGGTGACGGGTAGCCGATAGAAAGGCACGCGTACACACTCACGCCAACGGGCGTCAATTCTGGAACAGGATAACTATTGAATGGTAGCAAGAAAAGTACGTAGCTGCTTTATACTTAACTTTATTATTTGATGACTACAGCATTCTTCTTGAGACATTTATACTATAACTCTCAAAGTAGGTAAGGCTAATGGCGCCTTGCTAGGTCGTAGCCATGGACTTAGCAGAAGGCTATTCTAACTGGCTCTCGGCAAATGAGAGGAAGGCTTCGTCCGTATGGTCGCTAGCAATCTCCTCGTACAACTGGGGCGAGTGCTATATCGTCTCTCGAGACCTGCCTTGTGGTGGCGCTAGGTCTGCGATCACACAGTGGCGACACGCGGGTCCGACATGTACTAAATGGACCGCGGCCGATTTAAGCTACCACCTAGCAAGTGTGGTGTCTGGCGGTGACACCACAGCTATCTATCCATAGAGACGGTAGACACTTGTTACAAACCATACTTCCCCTGTATTACCGCTCTCCACTGCGGCACTTGCTTGACCTGCACATTGCAACCCCATTTAAAATGTGTGTGTGTGACCACAGCCACTAAGAGTAATAGTAATAATAACAATAATAATAACAATAAAATACTGCGTACACCACTATAGTAGCCCTTACGTAGTTGCTGCTGAGTTGTACTGTCAATTAATTCACTTTTCTGTTTCCAAGCGAGTAATGAAACAATTTATGGACTGTTTCAGGTACTATCTACAACTTGGAGAAGACATTTTCTTGAGATATTTACCATTTGTAACAGCGATATACGGGACAAAGCGCAACATATGTGTATACTGGGTGGACAATGTAGGGAGTCTGTAACCTCCACTGCATTAATACTAATAATTGAGAAAAAGTAATTATTGATAACTTATGGAATTACTATTAGAGTCTCACAAAATTATGATAACAGTAACGATCTTTCGAAAATAATATAGTTTCATGACTGAAACAGAGACAAATCGTTTAATTTTTACCCTTCAGAAAATTTCATTTTACCACTCAGGTTGGAAACCACTGCCCTAGCCTATCCTGTGCAAATCACTTCATCTTTGCATAACTAACGTAGTCTACTTCCTTTCGAACCGGCTTACTGTTGTCAAGCCTAGGCCTACTCCTACAATATGTACCCCCCCCCCCCCCCCCCCCAATACGAAACTGAATTTTCCTTGGTGACGTTTCTTAGTCAATTTTTGCCACGCGTTTCTTTTTCTCCGATCGGATTAAGCGCATTTTCTTTAATTATCTAACCAATTGATGTTCAGCATTCTTCTACAGCACCATATTTTAAAAGCCTCTATTCTTTTCTTGTCTGAATTGCTTACCGTCTTGCATTCATGTCACCTTGTGGCTACAGTCCAGATAAATATTTTCAGAAAATATTTCGCAAAACATACATTAATTCGAACTTAAAAAATTGTTCGGAAATGATTTTCTCGTTATTGCTAGTCTGCGTTTCGTATCCTCTCCACTTCGTCATCTTCAGTTATTCTGCTGCCCAGTTAGCAAAACAAATCTACTACCTTTAATGTTTCATTTTGTAATCTAATTCTCTCAGCGCAGCCTGATTCAATTTGACCACTTTCAATTACCTTTTTTTTTATGTGCATGTCATCTTGGCTATTACAGACTTGAACTTCTTACTTCCATATATCGATATGCACATATCTGACAGCAAGGCGCGATGATGCGCGATCTTTGGTTGTGTTGTTACATCGTCTTCTTTCTGGGGCGCTTAGAGAGAGAGAGAGAGAGAGAGAGCGAGAGATTATTATTAGTCGAGGAATGTTAGGAAGCAGGAATTTTTATCTGGAATTGAGCTGTTAAATATTGAATACATATTTGCTGGAAATGATTGAACAATAATAATAATAAGATGATGATGATGATGAGAGTATTTATAGATTCTGAAATGATTTTTGTGATGAATTGTGAAGCTTTTCATACTTTCGCGTAATTAACTCTCTGATGTAAAATTAATTGTCGTACCGAGATTTGGGTAAAGCTGCAATCTCATGGATTGCTACAGCTAGAGAAGTTACATCTCCTCCCCTATATACGGATATATATGTATATATGAAAAAATAGACATAAATTTGGGTAGGTGAATCTTATGTGCACAGTATGAAACGTCCACTTTGAACAATTTATACAGGACTGTGCTTAAACTGACACACAATATTTTGTTAACGCAACGCAATCTGACTTTCAAAATTCTCTACAAAAGAATGGCCCTGACTAACATTAAACTATACCTTTCACAAATCACTTACCTCACAAAAATCTTCGCTGCTCAAGCTACTGCAATACAGCGAGCGCCACTACTGCCAGCTAAATAAAAGATTCAAACTATGGAAGGCACTAACTACTGATAGGGATAGTTAGCAAATGAAAGATATTAATAGAGAACAAACAATGTATTTACCTTGATATCATCATGTATAAATATAGCAGTTCATGACAAATTACAAATCTCCGCCATCTCTCTCCCCACATCCACCACTGCTGGCGGCTCACCTCCAACTGCGCAACGCTACGCGCTGTTCACAGCCAGCTGCCTAACACTACAATGGCGAGTATTACAACAATGCAAAGCAGCCACAGACTGCACACAGCACAGCCAGTGATTTTCATACAGAGGTGGCGTTACCAATAAGAAATCCTAAACAGCCTACTTACAACAGTACATTTTTGAATAAGCAGTCAGTTAGAATTGTTTATAAAACGAATCACTTTTATGTAAGGTCAATATTGGTCACTGTCTTTAAAGTGGAATTATATAAAGTAATTCCATGTTATAAAATTGTTTTAGAAAAATTATTTTGCAGAACATTAACACCCATGCGAGAAATTGTCCGTATTGCTGATTACGGTACATACGCTTTTGTATATCAGTTTTAGCATGCCATTTTAATTTCCCTTTGCTGCGTTGCTGCTTGCTGTGCTCCACTTTCAAGAAAAACGTTTAATGAACCTAAGTAAGTTCAAGAATAGTTCATGGCCATAGTCATACAGATACCCTATACATGCAGAACAACTCAGTACACAGCTAATCAGTGATTCGGTCAGGTAACTTACATTTAGTTTGGAAGTTAGTTTATTGTTATATAAAGTACATTTCAGTGAACAGTATGATACATTTGTGTGTGAAACATTTTTCGTATTCAGAGTTCTGTTTCGCAAGCTAGCTATGTAAATCATCAGTTAATTTTTATTAAAGTTATTTGGATAATTTATTGAGAGAAAATTTAGTAGTTCATTCGATCAGTAGTATTTATTCGTTTTATTTTGACGAATTTTTGAGGTGTTGGAAACGTTCCACTGTGACGTCAGGCAGCACACCACTGTTCACCCGACTGCGTAATCCAGGGCGTAAGTAATTAGTTTCGTGCGCTAACACTCTACACTGTACCATTGCCAATACTACTACTACTACTACTACACACACACACACGAGCGCGCACACACACTCACTGAGGTACAGTGATATAAAATTACACATATATTCCAACATGAATCTGACACTTTTCCTGAAGATAAGGAGCAGGAAAGTCGTCGCAACGTTGCGACAACAGGACACCACGACACGGCTGCTGAATCGCGAAGATTTCATTAACAGTCTACTCCGTTGAAGTGATTCTCGAAGTTCTTTGCCGTCACAGCCGCTTCATCTGGTAACGCAATGAAGCTACTTCGAAATATTGCGATCTGTCGCGCGCGCAGTCTGGCGAGCTGGCTGGGCAGCGAGGCGAGCTGAGGTGGGCGTGTAGCGCACAGGCGACGCCCCACCCAGCGCCCCCGCCCACGGGCCGAGGTGCGGCCCACACCCGCGCCTTCTGTCAGGCCGCTTCACGCCGGTGTCGCGCTATCCTGTAGACAACTGATGTACCCCATGTGACGTCAATCAGCACACCTCTGCAGGTTCGGCCCGTGTTACTCCGTACTCTCTGTCGATCTGTCGAACAATGCCAGGGGTCTCGTCAAGTCTTAGCATGTTCGAAGCAACATTGCATCGTACTTTTCAATAAAACAGGAACTGATATTCTGTATTTATTCGCCAATATCAGGCTCTCAAGAAACTGTCCTTTCTGGACGGGAACACGTAACTTAGGAGTGCAGATTGTGATACTTGGACGACGACATACGGGAGTTTGGGTCTGGTCATAACTCGTGCTTGGATAGCCGAAGTGATTAAGGCAACCACTCACGTAAAGCGGAAAATCAGGGCTGAGTTCTAGTCAAAAAAAAAAAAAATTCGTAATTCCAATATAGGCCCCTTAGCCGAAGGTGGTTCGTATTCCAAACTGCGGATATATTTCTTGATTAATTTTTGTTTGTTTGGAGATACATGTCTACAATCCTGGCACCCACTGAAATCGGCGCTGCACAGTACCATAGTAGACAGCTAGTGGACCTATGCTGCAACATTCCATGCCGAGTTGGTGGAACTGGGAAGAACAGTGCACTATCGCATGACACGGCAGTTAGGTGACGCAGATGTTTTTAAACAAGTCTCGACGTCGAACAATGAAGTGACAGTCAACCTCTTTCTCAAGAACCAGAGACTGCAATGGAGGTGCAGGTCCTGGGGCTCGAACAACAACAAATCACAATCGAAACGCTAGTAGAGAAGTAAAATCAATTGCGGATTAATTTTCAACATCTTACACGACATTCTGATCCCGCTAAATGTCGCCGCTCGTTGGGTTCCGCTGCTGCTCACATCTGTTCAAAAAGCCCTTCGACCCGTGGCAGCAGCGGAAATGTCGCATCTCTGTATGGCCGATCCAGATGACTGATTTAGCCACCTAACTATCACAGATGAGTGGTGGGCCTACTACTATGGCCCCTTGACGACGGAGTAAAGTACACTTGTCACCTCATTCTTCCGTCGCTTCTAGGTAGAACGACATAATAACAAATGATAAACATTGTATTGCGTGTGTTTTACAGGATTAATTTATTGCAGTGAACCGATCTTAGATTTACAAAACCTTCATCAGACCTCACCTGACTATCGCCGTCAGAGAAGTTTCAGTGTTTGTAAACAACACTCAGAAAAATGTTACGCAAGAAGACTGAGGCACAAACACACAGAAATGTCGTCTTTGGCAGTGGTATGATAAGCGATTTTTAAAAGGTAAAAAGCTTTACAATAAATAAATGTAAAGGGAGAAAAACATTAACACTAAACTCGAAAAACAGTGCCTATGTAGCAGTACAAATTAAATAAACTAACCAAATAAAATAAAATAAAATAAAATAGTTCTTCACAAGACTACTTACTGTATCACTATCCATACGTAAACCTCATGAAGCAGTCTTCTCAAGTACTAACTTATTTGATTGGGTATTTGTTTATTTAAAGTAAACTGTTGTATAGGCGCTGTTTTTCGAGCTTAACATTAATTTTTTTACTGGTTTGTTTATTGTTCAAATTTTTACGTTTTAAGTTGCGTTACCGCCGCAAGGATAACATGTATTGTGTGTTTGTGCCGCAGTCTAGATGAGTACCATCTTCTCCAATGTTGTTCACAAATATTGTAACTTCTTTGACGACGATAGTGAGTTGATCTCTGTTGAGGACCTTATTAACCGTACCGGTTAACCTGAGCATATTAATCCAGTAGAACATCCGCAGTGCAGTGCTTTTTATTTATCAAAGTATATTTGAATCTTAAAATCTTCAGAGGATCGTAGTACGGTAATCAGTTGACGAGGTAATGGTAGCCTGTCAAGGCGAAGTGTAGTGGGGAGCTTTCTCTATGACAGCAACTCAGCTCAGTCTGCACAGGAAACAGTTATAAGTGCTACTTCTTTGGACCATCAAATTACGTCTCATGCCCCACGTTATTCTATGCGGCACTCACTAACTTCTGCCTCCTTCCTCGGATGATAAGAACAGTTACGTAACAGGCATGTTCAGAATGACGACGACCTGATTTTAAAGCTGGAAAGTTTCCTGAACAGTCAAAATGCAGACTTCTGCAAACAAGGTCTCCTCCAAGTCATCGATCGTTAGAACAAGTGTGTCGCATTGAAGGCTGAATACGTAGGGAAGGACTGACACCATCACCAAGTACCGTCGTCGCAGTTTGATTTTTTCGGGGTGACAATATGAGTCTCCTATTAACATGCTGACATATTTCATAGCTCAGTCCACTTTAAGCTCCTACACATAATAAAGGCAAAATAGATCAGTCCGTTCAGAGAAGTAATTAGTATTTTGAGGATCTTCTTCCATCAAAGTAGTAATAGTAGTTGCGGTGCTTCTTAATTGTCCTTAACCATCCAACTGAGTAGTGGGTCTCTAATTTTCTGCACACAAACGTTGGGAAGCAAAGTTGTAGTGTATCATACAGCCACGGTTGGAAATAACCGTTAAATGTGGGCTCTCTGTGTTTACGTAACCATAAGAAACGAGGGACTGGTAAACGGTCAAGATGGTCTGTCGGCTGTTGGAGGAAGAGCGAACGATCACACAGTCTGGGTGAAGGTGTATACACTGCCTGACAAGAACAGTAAAGGATCCACACTGGTAGGAGGAAACGAAATGAAACTTCACGCATTGAGAAAATATGTGATGTTATTACAGTGATTACAAAATCGAGCCAAATTTACCAGGAACTTGGCTCTCAGACTCGACTAATTAGTTTGGTATTGTACACCCTCTGGCCTGGATGCATGTACTGATTCGCTTATAAGGCCGTTGTAACCTTTTCTGGCAAGTTGTCCCCCAATGGTTGTAACTGGATATTGGCACTGGATATTGGCACTAGGTCGGGGTTGTGATCTGACGCAGTTCACATCTCTTATACAATGAGGTAACAAAAGTCATGGGGTAGCGATATGTGCATATACAGCAGGCGACAGTGTCGCTTATACAATGTATAAAAGTGCAGAGCCTTGGCGGAGCTGTCATTTGCATTAAATTGATTCAAGTGAAGGGTATCCAACCTGGTTATAGCCGCACGACAGAAACTAACAGACTCTGAACGAAGACTGGCACTTGGAGCTAGATGCACGGTTCATTCCATTTCGGAAATCGCAAGGGATTTCAGCATTCTACGTCCAATAGTGTCAAGAGTGTGCTGAGAATACCACATATGAGGCTTTACCGCTCATCACCGAAAAAGCAGTGGGCGACAGCCTTCACTTAACGACCGAGAGCAGCGGCGTTTGTGCTGAGTTGTCAGTGCTAACAGAGAAGCAACAATGCTTGAAATAACGGCAGAAATCAATGTGGGACGTACAACGAACATGTCTGTTAGGACAGTGCGGAGAAATTTGGAGTTAACGGCCCATGGCAGCAGACGACCAGTGCAAAAAATGCCTTTGCTAACATCACGACATAGCTTGGAGAGCCTTTCCTGGGTTCGTGACCATATCGGCTGTTCCCCAGACGGCTGGAAAATCGTGGCCTGGTGAGATGAGTTCCGATATCGGTTGGTAAGAGCTGAAGGTAGTTTTCGAGTGTGGCGCAGACCCAACGAAGCCATCGATCCGAGTTGTCAACAAGATGCTGCACAAACTGCCGGCAGCCCCATAATGGTGTGGGATGTATTTACGGAACAGACTGAGTCCTCTGGTGTAAATGAACCGATCATTGACTGGAAAAGGTTATATTTGGCAACTTGGAGATAATTAGCAGCAAACAATGATGAAATTTTTAAGGATGAAAATGCGCCGGGCCACAATTGTTCTCGAATGGTTTACAGAAGATTATGGACAATTAGAGCGAATGACTGGCTGGCCATTCAGATCGCTCGACAGGAAGCCCTTTCAACACTTATGGGACGTGATCGAAAGGTCAGTTCTTGCGCAAAATACTCAACAGGCAACACTTAAGCTATTATGGACGGCTATAAGGCAAAATGACTCAACATTTCTGCAGGGCACTTACAATAACTTTTGGAGTCCACGTCACATCGAGTTACTGCACTACGCCGGGCAAAGGAGGTCCGACACAGTATTAGGAGGTATCGCATGACTTCTGTCACCTCATTGTATACGCTGCCAGGCCTGGTAACAACACTACACATGAGCAACACTAATATGCATGGGTAGCCGTTCTGCCTGATACAGAGAATTGAGACTCTAATCATTTACATATGCACCGATACTTTCTGCACTGATCAGACAGAACATTATGACCACCTACCTAATAGCCGGTACGTCCACGTTTGGCACGAATAACAGCGGTGACGCGTCGTGGCGTGGAAACAATATGGCCTTTGTACGTCGCTGTAGTGAAGTGGCATCACATCTGCACACACAGATCACTTAATTTTCACAAAGGGAGGGGGCGATGAGATCTGACGCCACATTAAATAACATTCCAGATGTAGGTTTCAGATCTGGCCACTTGGAGTCCTAGCATACCATCTGGGACTCGCCACTCTGTTCCTCGACCCACTCCATCACGCTCCTCTCTTGTGACATGGCGCATTATCTTGGTGAACTGCCGTCCGGAAACATGGCCGTCATGACAGGGTGTACGTGGTCTGCAGAGAGTGTGTGACATTCCTTGGCCATCATGGTGCCTTACACGAGATCCACTGTACCCATGGATACCCACGTGAATATTCCTCAGAGCATAAATGAGCCGCCACCAGCTCGTCTCCGTCCCGCAGTAGACTACAGGTGTCAAGGAGCTGTTCTCCTGGAAGAAGATGGTTTCGGGCCCTACCATCGGCATGATGAAGGAGTTATCGTGATTCATCACACCATGCAACACTCTGTCACTGCACCAACGTTCAGTGCTGATGATCACTTACCGATTTCAGTCGCCGTTGCACATGTATTGGCACATGCATGGGTCGCCGGCTGCTTATACTCTGCCCAGAATTAAAGTATAGTGTCAGTTCCGTGACAGTTCGCCGCCTGTCCTGTTTTACCAGTCTGCCCAGCCTAGGACATCCGACATCAGTGACTTGCCATTATTCTTCAAATTTCTGATTTAATTGTCAATTGCGGGATCTTTTGCGTAACGAACCACAAGTTGTGAGTGTGAGTTGCGTCCCAGATGGAATAAATGTCTTCAGTGTCTCTATTATGTGAACACTACACAAGGGATTTCACTTGCCGTTCTGGTAGGGAATAACAGGTTGACTAATCGTTTCCGGGGGTGCTTTCTTTATCTGAAAATTTCCTTGGACTGTATAATGGGAGTGACCTGTTACGATGCCATGGGCTAGAGTACTTTAAATGCGAACTCAGTGATGTACTGTGTCTGCTAATGTTGAACCAGTGCATCTACTGTGCGTGCGGTACCTTATTCCTTATTTTGCCTTATCCATGCACTACTGTAACGAGCCATTTCTCCGATCGACGTAGCGTAATTGAGAACCTCCTCGATTCTTGTGCCTCAAACAATGTTTACACATGTGGAGTGCGTGATTGTCGTTACTGCTTGTACGATGCGTTCCCCATCGCTTAAGGATTGTAAGGTACGGCTCTTTACTTGAGTATGTTTTGTTACTTGAATCCATGTTTCTTGCTTTGTGTACACAACAGAAAGTTACGGGATGTTATTAAGTTACTGTGCAATAAATTTCATTACAATTTTTACTGTTTCACTTGTTACCAGTTCACTATCACACCGCCCCGGAAATAAATGCTGATCACTGTTTATGTTACGCTTGAGGTCGGAAGTCGTTCATTAGCTAACGTATTTGACCTGTTTGCCTATGACTATGGTAGAAGCAGAGTGTTCGAGAAATGTATGTGCTGTTAATCCCATGTATGCTTGCTTTTAATTCTCAGTTTGCACAACAACTCCCCATGCCAGGTTTTTATTCAGTTAATTCAAGAAGCAGTTTACTTTTTGATGACCCTTTTCTAAATTACGTTAAATAAACTTAACAGTACACTTATTTAGTGAATCCCCTTGCCTGGAGTTCTTGCGATCAGATTACACACGCTACTTATAACGATAAGTGCAGCATTATGGCTACCCCTCGTCTTTGATGAATCCGAACTCCACCAAAAAAGTTACGGAGGCTGCTCACGGATATCTTCTCAGTATTGTGATGTAAGGTATCCGCGGTCGCTGCTGGAGTTGTCGCTGGGGGAAAAGATCAGCATAGTGTTGTTTCGCCGCTCTGCCATTGAACCCACACACGGTATATATTACACACAGAGCGAGGTGGTGCAGTGGTTGGCGCACTGGACTCGTATTCGGGAAGAAGAGGGTTCAAACCTGCGTCCGTGATTACCCTAAACCGCTCCAGGCAAATGCCAGGAGGGTTCTTCTGAAAGGGCACGGCCGATTTCCTCCGGCATCCCTGGCACAATCCGACTTGTGCTCCGTCTCTAATGACCTCGATGTCGACGGGACGTTAAATTCAATCTTTCTTCCTTCCTACGGTATATTAATGTTAACATATAACTGACGCTGCCAGAAGGACAAAACCAATATAGAAACGAGCAGTGCTGAACGTAAGCTCGAGGGCGAAGAGTGGTGTGGACATTACTGCTGTCAACAGCAAGTAAAGCGAGTGTACGGATCGTGTTTCTTTCCAAAGATGGTATCTATTCTACATCTACTTGACTATTCAGCAAATCACTGTTAAGTGCTTGATAGAGGGTTCAAGGGGTCACTTTCAAAATAATCATAATCAATTCCTTGTGCCTTTGTCCAACTTCAACACGGGGTCGGTCTTTTTACTGTGTATTTGCCGTAGTTAGTCTCAGAGGGTGGCCGGATCCACTTCCTGTCACCACCTCGTACCCCCCGGGACGGGAATTAGTGTACCCCAGCTGTATGCGTCGAGTGTAAGCCATGAAATAGTGCAAACGTGTTCAGATGTCTGTCAGTAATGTAACTGAGGCGGGACGAGCGGAACAGCCCGGTATTCACCTAGTGGGATGTGGAAAACGGCCTATCTCTCTACTAGTCCTCTCTCGAACACCCGTGCGAAAAATGAGCACCTTACTCTTATTTATTTTATTTTATTACGGTAGTCAACAAAATATTTTGGTGTTCGAAGGAGAAAGTTGGTGCTTGAAATTTTGTGAAAAGATCTCGCCACAACTAAAAACCCCCCTTTTTTTTAATGATTACCACCCCCAGTTTGCTTATCATATCCGTGACAATTCCTCCTTTATTCGAGATAGTAAGAAAGAGTTTTCCTCTTCTGACATTTTTCGATATTCTCTGTCGATTTTCGAAAGTATTGCTTCCATCATCAAGCGTGACCTTAGAGCTACCTCTTTGATGGCTTCACTTTCTCGAACTGACTCTCTTCTAACACAAACCACCCCACCCTCCCCAATTTCCTTTCCATTCTTCTGCCTGTTATTCTGGTCAACAACTTGGATGCACGACCTGTCAAGCTCATTTTGCGATGGTTATCGCCTTTATTTACTCTTCCTATCTTCGAATTTCTTTGGACGATATTCTTACGAAAGTCTGTCCATGTGTCTTCAGTGTTCCTATGCCAGGGATTCCATAGAATAATCTGAATATACGTTTGGCTGCCGCTGCCTCCCCTCCTCAGCCTCCCCCCCCACCTCCATTCACCAATAATTTTAAGAACTGAGAGGAATATTACATATCCCATTATAAGTCTTCCAAAGCTATGTGAGACTCTTTTTCTGATAGTGAAATACTTATGTCCTCCAAATCGACACCCATTTCTTCTTCGACCACTTTAGTAGGCAGTTTCTCACTCTCCAACTACACTCTCTCTCTTCTTCGTGTAACAGCAGAATTCTTCTTGCAGTCTTAATGTTGAGATTTGCTTTAAGAATACCGGGTAGCGTAAGTTGTTAGTTTTGAACGGTAAAGGTAAAATAATTTTTTATCATGTCTTTTAAACTTAGGAGCAAATGTTGTTTACATTGTTGGAAAGGGTCAGAGAGAATGAAACATGGTGTAGATCAAATTCACCTCACGCAGTTCGCCTATAACTTTGTTAAAATTAATAATTTTGTTATTACAGACAATTTCGATGTTTTTCGCAGGAAAATCTACAGTGGTAAGATATATAAAGTTGCATAAAGTAATAAAACATAGTAACAAATGAAAGTGCAACATTTACATTTTATTTGTGTCCATAATGCCAAAAGAAAGAAAAATTATGACATGTAAAAATTGTCAAAGAATGTATATCTTCAGAATATGTCGCTGGATAAAGTACTATACAAATATATGACTCTCTCTCCCAGGTAGTTCCAGGGTAAAGTGTACTCAGAGCACTGATAACCAAAATTCCAGGAAACTGAAAAAATGTAAGGAGCAGTTCCAGTAGGTTATACAGCACCGTGATTTTCTTCATTCTGAGACAACTGCTGTTCGTTTCTGCTGTCATCTGCGCTATTTCTAGTTCTATCTTCTTTAATCAGATAATACCTCAATCTCTCTACTTTGGCAAGATGCTCCTTGTCACCAGTAAGGAGTGCAGTCTTATGTTCCCTGATAATGAATTACAGATAACATAGCAGGAAGCAGAATATACCAGTGATCAGGAAAACTGAGTAAACGCCGTTAAAATAGGAAGCATAATCCACGAATAAGAAACCACACCAAATATTTCTCCAAACCAATGGCTCACAAAGTTTTCTTACCGACGTCCACATAATATTCTAAACACACAAACAACAACAAAAACTCGTTTGGCAGGCAAATAATTATGTGATTTAGTTTGTCTATAGTGCGTATTTTGTAACCATTTTCTGTGATAATCTGTTTGATTATATTTAATTCTTGTATGTAGGTGCCTTTGTCCATAGAAATTATGTTCAATCTGTGAAGGTCATTCTAAACGCAAAAACAACAACAAAATCGCGTTTGGCAGGCGAATAAAAACCAGCCACAGCGCAGGAAAGCCAAAAAAAGCAATGCTAAAGATAGAAAAGGGGCATATGTCACAATTTTACGAATTACGTATTTTGAAGGTGCAGTCGAAAATTCAGTGCAGTCGATACACTAACATTCCTTACGTTTGCAGATAACACGCTGTATTAATTTAGACGGGTATAATTTCAATTTACAACCGCTAGACACAAACAATGTAAATAAAAGGTAAAGTACCTAATTTATTTAAATAACGACAAAACCCGATGTAACATATTTCTTATCCTAAATAGAATCGAATGTGTGTATATGTATGTAAGGAAAGATAAAACAAGATCCACATACGATGCCAAACCAATGGTGAAATACATATGGGCGTGAAAAAAACACAATAACTGTGTACTTGCAATAAAGGTGAACCCATCCTAAGTTCGTTATTAATTTTTTACAAAGCAAGATAACTATGTACTGTCTTTTTTATATCCCAAATTCTTTCGTAAGCCCATTACTCTGCATTTTGCTGCGTCATTGGAAAACATTCAAGAACCCAGCACTGCAAGCTTCCTCTTAACTAAATCTACAGAAACGTTTTGTGACATCCGTTCCGAAATCATGTGAGTGAAACCTTCATACGGGTGTTGAGTACGACTATAGGAGACATTCTGCCAAAAGCCTGGTATCAATTAGTTTTCGAAAAAAAGTTTTAGTAATTGTTGTCACTGGATATGGATTAAGCGCCTTGTGAAACCCACACAGTAATTCGGAACCTTTGAATAAAGTACATACTGTGGTATAATGTTTGTTGGGTCGCAAAAGCAGCCCATACCGTCTATCTGCATATTGTATCACTACAGCGTAGGAAATCTCTTTCATATCCACGATCTGATAGTGGGTTACCATCAGACGGTCTCTTTCCATCCGCGTCGTAACACAAAGGATGTAGATTGCAGTGGAGAGGCTTGTACAGGATAGAGTAGCATGGAGAGCTGCATCAAACCAGTCTCTGGACTGAAGACCACAACAACCACAACAACCACGCAGACATGTATTGCAGGCATCTGAAGATGCTTCACGAATGAATTAAGCGAAACGCTTATAACAAAAAACAAACTGCCTTTTTATTTAGTTGCAAAGACGAAACAAACCTCCATGAATCACTGAATTAAGTCTACAGTTGCAAAACGTTTGGAATGAGTAATCTCCCTTTGCATGGAATTAGGTTTCAGATGCAGAAAGATGCGTCGACGGTACCTGTTACGGACGACCTCTACTCTCTGAATATTCTACCGAGTAATTTGCCAGTTTACTGAGATATTAGGTCTAAATGGTAGTCATAACTTGTGTGGTGATCTTAATGGCTCAGTTATAATTTTTTGCTTACAATCGACGATTAGACATCTGAGAGGACATCATCATCTGCACTGCTAGAAGCTAGAAGCCGAACGCGAACATGTTATTCAACTCTTGGACAGTTTCCTTATGAATCATTTATCGCTTCATGTTTGAATAGAAGCTACGCAGAATCAGTTTTCTTTGCGCTTAGATTATGTAAGCGAGCGTGTCCTTGTATTTATTCTGTTAAATAGACGAGGTCTGACTGCGTTTTCAAATTATTTTCTGGGAAGCTTTAGTTTCACTTCTCACTTTTCTAACACACACATAGCACCCATCGCATCCTACACACACAAGCACACACACACACACACACACACACACACACACACACACACACACACACACACACATCTTACGACTGACAGACACATTTGTAAAGGTATACGTAAATGAGCGAATAAACTCAGTACTACAGGTAACGTTGTGACCCAAATAATATAGGTAACAATGTTTCCTGAAACCAGGCAGCACAGAAAAAAATATACAATCTGTGTCATGAACTGATGACCAATGATGTCTTTTCATTACTTTAAGGTTTTCTTTTATTTCCAGCTTCTACTTGTATTTGAAGCATACGAAGTAGAGAAACAGAAGCAGCTCCGCGCAACGCATAGCAGACGGCAAATGCCGCGCTTATGGCGCCAAATACGTCGCGGAGAATCTCCAATTTATCTGACACATTATCTCGACAATGGAAAGAGGTATGAATCTCCTTTCACAGTTAAAAACAATTTCCATGTGTTAACAACATTTCGTACGCAATATTGGTAGGTATAAAACGCACCAGATGCAAATTACAATAACTACATTGACGCGCCAAAGAAACTGGTATAGACCTGCGTATCCAAATACAGAGATACATAAACAGGCAGAATACGGCGCTGCGGTCGGCAGCGCTAATGTAATACAGCGCAGTTGTTAGATCGGTTACTGCTGCTGCATTGACAAGTTACCAAGATTTAAGTGAGTTTGAACGTGGTGGTGTAGTCGGCGCGCGAGCGATCGTCACAGCATCTCCGAGGTAGAGATGATGTGGGGATTTTCCCGTAGGACCATTTCACTAGTGTACCGTGAATATCAAAAATCTGGTAAAACATCAAATCTCCGACATCGCTGAGTCCGGAAAAAGAACGGGACCAAAGACGACTGAAGAGAATCGTTCAACGTGACAGAAGTTCAAACCTTCCGAAAATTGGTGCAGACTGCAAAACTGGGCTTCAGCAAGTGTCAGAGTGCGAAAGATTCAACGAAACATCTTCGATATGGGCTTTCGGCTTTCGGAGCCGAAGGTCCACTCGTGTACCCTTGATGACTGCATGACACAAAGTTTCACGCTTCGCCTAGACCCGTCGACAGCGACATTGGACTGTTGTTGATTGGAAACATGTTGCGTGATTGGACGAGTCTCGTTTCAAATTGTATCGAGCAGATGGACGTGTACGGTATGGAAACGACCTTAGAAATCCATGGACCCTGCAGATCAGCAGGAGACTATTCAAGCTGGTGGAGGCTCTGTAGTGGGGTGGAGCGTGCGCAGTTGAAGTGATATCGGACCCCTGATACGTCTAGATACGATTCTGACAGGTGACACGTACGGGTAAGCATCTGATCACCAGCATCTATTCATGCCCATTGTGCATTCCGACGGACTTGAGCAATTCCAGCAGGACAATGCGGTACCCCACACGTCCAGAATTGCTACAGAGTTGCTCCAGGAACACTCTTCTGAGTTTAAACACTTCCGCTGGCGACCAGAGTCCCTAGACATGAACATCATTGAGAGTATCTGGGATGCGTTGCAACATGCTGTTCAGAAGAGATCTCCACCCCCTCGTACTCTCACTGACTGATGGACTGCCCTGCAGCATTCATAGTGTCAGTTCCCTCCAGCACTACTGCAGACATTATTAGAGTCCATGCCACCTAGAGTTCCGGCACTTCTGCATGCTCACAGGGGCCCTACACGAAATTAGGCAGGTGTACCAGTTTCTTTGGCTCATTAGGGTATGATCCATAACGAAAAAAAAACTAAGTTCAACATCAAGGTGCAATGTGCAGCAGTAAGATGAGGAAAAATAATATTTTCCTACCGAATAGTTTCCTCAAAATCGGATAAGAAAGACTGCATAGCGGAGAGCAAGCGCGAGTTCGAAAACGGTAGTTTTCATTTTGTTAAGAGAAAAGTAGACGTTGTACTGAGAAACTAACTACAGAGACGGATGTTTTGCCTTCATCTACATAAAACAACTTTCTGAGGCAAATCGGATGACTTGAAGGTTCACTCTCCGCATATCGTGCGACACAAGTTGCGTGGAGCGACCAGCACCGCTTTGGTCGTGGATGCCCAGAGGGAGGGAGAAGCCTGACACACCTCGCGAGCCAGAAGGCCACTCCGTTTACTTCTATGCTCTGTGGGTCCTACCTCTTCCGATGCGTCACGCAGGATGGTGGGGACGACGTACGGGTTGCTTCCCTTCCCTTGCCGCCGCGCGCATTCCGCCGCGGCGCCACTGCCCACGGGCCGCGCCTTTGTGGCTCTGAGGCGCTCACTGTTCGCTGCTCAGCGTGGCACCGCATTCCGGGGGCCGCCCCGCCCGCTGACGCCGCCGCCACCCACGCGGACAGACCTGTCTGTGTTTTGCGTCACACACTGACCCCAGGGGTGGCGACACGGCTGCCCGTCTCGGGGCATTGTTACTGCACGGGAGTGCCAACTTCCAGGCCGTAGGTGGAAGCGAAGAGCCGACCCTTTTTTATGTTTATTTTTTATTTTTAAGGAAACGTTATTCACGTTGTGATATATTGTCCAGGCGACACTGTCAGCCTGCCGCTCACATACAATAGCCACCTGTAAAGCGGAAAGGCAATGCTCTTTGGAGAGGCAGCAGTAGCCGGCCGCGACACATGCTGCCACAGCGAAGTAACCCGTATTATGACTTTTACGAGTTCCTAACCAGGAGCAAATTTTATAATATCATCTGTGTGCCTTAATAGTTTAGTTTCTTGTGTTTATGCTTGTTTATTTAATTTCTAATAGCCACAGTTCTCGCATTTTCGTTTGTGTCGGAAAGTAAACCGATTTTGTGACATATTACATCTTTCTAATCAGTGGCGAATTATTTAGTTTCACTTGAGTGCTTCGGTAGTTAGGTTTTTGAATCTATGCGTGTTAATCTAATTTATTAGATACAGTTTTTGCGTTTTCGTCAGGGTCTACAGTAGAGTTGCGCAGCACGTGCCGATTGTCCGTTTATATGCATAGTTTAATTTTCCACGCTCTTTAGCTTGGACAGGGACTGCGATTGTTGTGTGCGGATGCGAGCTGAGTTGGTGACACAACGCTCTCAGCTTCAGGCTGTGATGGTTTCGGTTACATAGCTTGAGGCTGCAGTGGATGGGCACCATTGTTGTGGGCCGGCTGTGGGGATCCAACAGACATTCAGCGCGTCCGAGTCCTCTGATCGGTCCTCACTGGTGGCCAGCCCAGTTTCTGCTGGCACTGAGCTGATCCCTCACCTGTGGTCGAGTGGAAGGCCGCCCCGGGGCGAAGCAGGCGGCGAAAGACTTCCCAGGCGACCGCACGAAAGGCCTCCCCGGTTTGTCTGACAAACAGGTTCCAGGTGCTGTCTGTGGCTGACACTGTCGCTGAGCCGCATGCTGTCGCCTGTCCTGTTTCAGAGGAAACCTCTCAGCCTGCAAGACCCGGACAATCACAGAGGATGGGATTACTGATAGTTGGGAGCTCCAACGTTAGGTGCGTTATGGGGCTCCTTAGGGATATGGCTGCCAAGAAGGGAAAGAAAACCAATGTGCACTCCGTGTGCATACCGCGTGAAGTCATTCCAGATGTGGAACGGGTCCTCCCAGATGCCTTGAAGAGCATAGGATGCAGCCAACTGCAAGTGGTTGCTCGCGTCGGTACCAATGATACGTGTCGCTTTGGATCAGAAGAGATTCTCTCTGGTTTGGAGCGGCTAACAGAAGTGGTACAAGCTGCCAGTCTTGCTTGCAAGATGAAAGCAGAGCTGACCATTTGCAGCGTAGTCGACAAGACCGGTTGCGAATCTCTGGTACAGAGCCGAGTGGAGGGTCTGAATCAGAGGCTCAGATGGTTCTGCGACCGTGTAGGCTGTAGATTCCTCGACTTGCGCCAAAGGCTGCTTGGATTTCGGGTTCCGCTGAATAGGTCAGGTGTCCACTATATGTTGTGTTGTGTGCACTGGGCGTTTTCTTTTTATGTTAGAAGGTCTCGGGAAAATACAAGAAGGGCGTCAGCCACAAAGGGTGCAGGTCGAACACAGGAAGAATGTAGATATAGGAACCATCGGTATAACTGTTGTAAATTGTCGTAGCTGTGTTGGGAAAGTGTGGTGTCACTGCCAGACACCACACTTGCTAGGTGGTAGCCATTAAATCGACCGCGGTCCGTTAGTATACGTCGGACCCGCGTGTCGCCACTATCAGTGATTGCAGACCGAGCGCCGCCACACAGCAGGTCTAGAGAGACTTCCTAGCACTCGCCCCAGTTGTACGACCGACTTTGCTAGCGATGGTTCACTGACAAAATACGCTCTCACTTGCCGAGACGATAGTTAGCATAGCCTTCAGCTACGTCATTTGCTACGACCTAGCAAGGCGCCATTACCAGTTACTATTGATACTGTAAAACATGTACCGTCAAGAGCGACACTCATCATTAATGGATTAAAGTTAAGTATTCCACCAGCTACGTCCGTTTTTTTTTAAGTCTAATTTCCTTGTCCTGTTCCAGACCTCACGCCAGCCTGCGTGAGCTAAAACGCGTGCCTTTCGGCTTCCTCTAATAATACGGTGTTGGCTCTCCTGCCAACCCACAACAGAAAGTACCAGAGCTCCAAGCGCTAATAGAAAGCACTGATGCTCAAATCGTTATAGGCACTGAAAGCTGGCTAAAGCCGGAGATAAGTCCAGCCAATTTTTTTTGCGAAGAACCCAACGGTGTTTCGAAATGATAGGCTAAACATGGTTGGCGGTGGAGTGTTTATTGCTGTTAGAAGTAGTTTATCTTGTCGCGAAATTGAAGTAGATAGTTCATGTTAGCTAGTATGGGCAGAGTTCATTGTTGGCAACCGGAATAAAATAGTAATTGGATCCTTTTACCGACCTCCCAACTCAGATGATACAGTTGCTGAAAGGTTCAAAGAAAACTTGAGTTTGATTTTAAACACGTACCCGACTCATACGATTATAGTTGGCGGTGACTTTAATTTACCCTCGATATGTTGACGAAAATACATGTTTAATTCCGGAGGTACGCATAAAACATCACCCAAAATTGTGCTAAACGCATTCTCTCAAAATTATTTCGATTAGTTAGCTCATGAGCCCACGCGAATAGTAGACGGTTGTGAAAACACACTTGACCTCTTAGCAACAAGTAATCCTGAGTAAATAACATGCATCAAAACGGATACAAGGATGAGTGTACACAGGGTTGTCGCAGCGAGATTGAATACTGTAACCCTCAAATCTTCCAAAAATAAACGAAAAATATACCTATTCAAAAAGCAGATAAAAATTCACTTGACACCCTCTTGAGAGACAATCTCGACTCCTTCCAAATCGTATCCGCAGCAATTGAGAGATTTATACCAAATAATTTAACAAACGACAGAGCTGATCCTCCTTGGTTCACAAAACGGGTCAGAACACTGTTGCAGAAACAACGAAACAATCATGCCAAATTTAAACAGACGCAAAATCCCCAAGATTGGCGATCTTTTCACAGAAGCTAGAAATTTAGCGCGGACTTCTATGCGAGATGCTTATCACAGTTTCCACAACGAATCTTGGTCTCGAAAAATGGCAGAAAATCCAATCTGGTCGTATGTGAAGTATATTAGCGGAAAGAAACAATCAATGCCTTCTCTGTGCGGTAGCAATGGAGATACTATCGATGACAGTGTTGCCAAAGCAGAGCTACTAAACACAGACTTCCGAAATGCCTTCAGAAAAGAAGACGAAGTAAATATTCCAGAATTCGAATCAAGAACAGCTGCCAACATGAGTAACGTAGAAGTAAATATCCTCGGACTAGTGAAGCAACTTAAATCTTCTGGTCGAGACTGTATGTCAATTAGGTTCCTTTCAGAGTATGCTGACGCATTATCTCCATACTTGACAATCATATACAACCGTTCTCTCGACGAAAGATCCGTACCGAGAGACTGGAAAGTTGCACAGGTCACACCAACAGTCAAGAAAGGCAGTAGGAGTAATCCACTTAATTACAGGCCCATATCATTAACATCGATATGCAGCAGGATTCTGGAACATATATTGTGTTCGAACATTATGAATTACCTCGAAGGAAACGGTTTATTGAGACACAGTCAACATGGGTTTAGAAAACATCGTTGTTGTGAAACGCAACTAGCTCTTTATTCGCAGGAAATGTTGACTGCAATTGACAAGTGATTTCAGATCGATTCCGTATTTCTGGAATTCCAGAAGGCTTTTGACAATGTACCACACAAGCAGTTTACAGTGTAATTGTGTGCTTATGGAATATCGCCTCAGTTATGTGGTTGGATACTTGGGAGACTTGGAAGGCCAAACCGATGAAGTTCATCTTCTGCTCTTCCTTTTCAATTCCAACGTCCCATGTCTCACACCTTATGACTTCTATCTGCTGGGTTACGTAAAAGACTGCGTTTTCATTCCCCGTATGCGTGACACTCTTGAAAATCTGCGACATGACAATGTTGAAGCTGTGAATTCGATAACGAGAAACCAGCTGCTTCGTATGTGGCAGGAAATGAGCCACCGTTTTGATTTTTGTCGTTTAACGCATCGTGTTCACATTGAATGGATAAAAATTTCAACTTTTCTCTGCCTAGGAACGTTGGAATTGTGTTTCTATCTTTTGCAGTTTGGAAGCAATAAATGTTTGAAATCTATTCCTTCTTTTTGAATCGTCCTGTATAAGAGCGTGTTTGCCAGTTACAACTCGAATAGCTTCTGGTGTTCCATACAGAAGTTTGAAACACGTATGTAACGCAGCAGCGATGGCGAGGCATTGTAGCATCTGTGACCAGAGAGTATGCGCTTGACCGCGCGAGTGTTGCGAGCGGTTCTCAGTCAGTAGTAGTCTTTGCGAGTTAGTTGTCGCTATGCAGAGTAGCAGTCAGTCAGTCGTTGCGAGTCTGTAGCTCTGTCTAGTTGAGAGCAGTACTCAGTCTGTAGTCGTCATGCAGAGCGGTCGGTCAGTAGTAGCAGCCCAGTGCGGTTGTGTGATGTACGCGGTCGGCAACAATGGTCAAGATGAGGAATAAGGTATACTGTTAATTAATATAATCATTAGATAATGAAAAATTTTATTTATTGTAATTATTCTCCAACAAGTCTCCCAATAATAATTTTTTATTTCAAAAGCATTTTCTCAAAAGTTTAATTTTTTGAACTAAAGATCTCGTTGCACTTCCCATTTCATTCCACTTCTTTTGAAGAAAAATTCCACTAAAATCACAAAAAAAAGAGAATATTATTATTTGCAATGCAGTTCCTCCAAGCGGAGCGCAACAACAAGAGCAGATATGTGACATCCATTTATTCTGAGGTAAGACTTTAATTCTGATTGTTTTACACAGGGCCAAACACCGATATTTCGGTTTAATTGAATTTTCTTGTCACTGAATGGACTTTAATTTTTTGAAGGATTTATAATTGAGTCAGATTGCGAATTTCACATTTGTTGCCATTGTCAGTACATTTGATTGTGGGCAGGTTACGCATAGAGCCATGTCCATCAGCATTTCTAATTAGTATCGTTATTTTCTTTTAAAAAATTGCGGTGGGGAGGTTACACTTGGCGACACCCAGTCCAGGATCGTATTTCGTTGAGAGTCTTTTGAGCGACAGTCAGATATCTGCTCTTATTTGCTTAGATAATTAGGATTTGGCGCAACGCTTTTAATAATATTGTGACTTTCTTTCTACAGGTCAACGGCAATTTGCTGCTTTGTTGTATTTGTGTGTTGCTTTTGCATTGTGCTTATTTGCTTTGTAAAAAATTTTGACTATTGTAAAAATGCCGCGAAAGACTGTGAATAGTGTATCGCGAAGTATTGTGAATGAAATTACCGACTTAAACAAAGTGACCGATAGTAATTGTGATACGCAACGTAAGGATGACAATCCTGCGTTCACTAACAATCAGTGCAATACAACCATTAATGATGACTTTCACCTTAATGATGAACAAACGAACTCAATTGTCTCGTCTGTTAATTTGACGACAATTGATGACGCGGAGCGCTCTATAGTAATGAGCGCTGCCGAAATTAACACACCCGATTTAGAAAATCCAAGTAATGAACAGACAAATTTGTCTAATGAAAATGAACAGGATACACAAAGTACGACGGATTCATTCAATTCCGAAATAGTGAGTGACAGTGTACGTCCGACTGATAATCCTTTTTGTAAATTGCAGAATGACCAAATGGTCACACAAAGCGCGACAATTCCAGGTACACAAACAAATAGCACAGATAATGGAGTAGGTAATGTTACTTTGGATCAATTTATAGCAATAATGCTACAGTTTAGGAACGAACAGAACGAAAAACAAGACAAACTTAGTGAACAGGTCAAACAACAGAGTGTAGATAACAAACAATTTAAAGAGAATTTCAAACAACTTAGGGAAGATAACAAACACTTAAATGAGAAACTTGACAATAATGACGAAAATCTCAAACAGCTTAGCGAACAAATTAGAGCCGTTGCCGCGCAGTGCCATGACACTAAGGAACAGTTGCGCGTGGAAATTGAGGCTTGTTCACAAAAAAATAGCGAAGAAATTAAGTCTGTTGCGCAAGAATTAAGGGAAATGCAAACAGCCGCAACAGAAACACTCAGAGACGAAATTAGCGGAGTCGCTAAACAATGCTCTGAAAAAGCTACACAATTACGGGACGAGTTTAGAGCAATGACGGTAGAACTTTCGCGCACTATGGACGCAAAGATAGACGCGAAATTCGAACAACAGAACACTCAGATGAATGAGCGCTTTAATCAGCACATACAGAACAGTGATACGCGTTTCCGCAGATTTATTCAGGATCAAAACAAAGTAAAACGACAAGTCATGGAAACAATCACTGCACAAAGACAAGAGGACAAACGTAAAATATTCGCGAAAGCGAAGACGTATGTAGACAATAATATTACTACAGTGTCCGACAAAATTAATACCATAGAACAATTGAACGCGGAATTACGGGATGAAATTTCTGACCTTAAATCAAAAACAGATACACACACAGTAAATATTCAAACAGTGACAGATAGATTCGAACAGTTAGATCTAACACAGGATTGTGATGTTATCAAAGGTGATGTTAAAAAACTGAGCGAAACTACGCGCAAGTTGCAAAAACAGATTAATGCGTCTGATTCTAAAACCGATGATCAGGTTAAGATATTGACTGAAAAATGTGATGAATTGGCCAGTCGTATTGATGTTATCGAAAATACTAATGACAATAAATCAGACGATACTGCACCGGTTTCTTTTATCCAAACACCTGAATTTCAAAATTTACAGCTGACAATTAATGAAATCGATTCATCTAACAACACGTTACGTCGGAAGTTATCAAATTTACAACAAGAAGTAACAGAGATGAAAAACATGTCAGTTAATAACATACCACAACAGACGCCACTTTATGAACATGTGTCAGAGTCACGCAGCGTGTATAATATGAGCAATTTACAGCAACTACGCGACTTAAAATCCGAAAAGCCACGCGACTTAAAATCTGAAAAGCTACGCAACTTGAAATCCGAAATGACACAGACGAACAGATTCACACACAAACCTGAACGTGTTATCAAACTGAGTGACGAGAACGTAGATTTCGAGCAATTTGCATTTGTAAGCAAATGTAAAGAATTTAATAATGACAGAACACAGATACACGATTTGCACTGTATACGACAATTTATCTTTGTACATTCACCGCTATTATCGGTAATGGAGAAACTAGCTTTGAACCAGATGCGACAATTTATTTTTGTATTTACAACAGCATTGCCTGTAATGAAGAAATTTGAATTAGCACGGATACAACAATTTGCCTTTGAAATTTTACCGCTATTGCCTGTAACACAAAAGCCAAAATTTATTTGCAGTGCGTAAATGACCTCAGGGGATTCATTACGCTTTAATGAATATGTGCCGTAGCGAGCATAGGGCCCCGAGCTGTAGTAGTGCTGTTTCATCTTTAGTTTTCTGCACTGCTGCCTTTTCTTCTACTATCCTTTATATCTATCCAAACTGCTCTTTAACTATTGCTCTTTGTAGTATTAAGAAACATGTAATGAATATCCGATGTGACAAACTTTTACCGAATGTGACAATTTTAGTAGGCACTCCAGAACCACCGTAACTTTATTAACAGATAAAATCGTAATCATCAGTATGTACAAAATTTTCGGCAGTCGCAACCACATTTTTGTAACAATAGATGTTTTTCACCACAATAACATGAAAGTCAACCGCTTAGCATACGTAACCAACAATGCAGTCTACAAGGTCAACCAAACTTTAATGTTTCGCCGCGTGCATGTATAGTCTCAGCTCCGACAAATAGTAACGCATGGCAGCAAAGAAATAACTACGTACAGACAACACTCTATTTCAATTCCTATCGCAATACACCGTATAGGAATGATTATTAGGACAGACGTAAAAAGAATGATGAGCACAATTTTCAGCGTACATTTAATAACAGTCGATCTTATGAGCAGCAACAACATCAGCAACAACAAATAATCATGAATGGAACAGACAATAGGTGTCATCCATAGCGTAACACGTCAGTAAGAAATAACAGAACAGTTCATATAGTGGATATGCCACAGCATCCTCCCGTAAATAACAGGACGAACGATAGAATTTAACCAGATACAGCACAGATTGCATACTACAGTAACGCAAATATTACTTTTGACACGCAGAATTTTGTTCACGAGAATGTTATTTGAAACATGCTTTATTGAATGCTCTACTTTTATCGCACCCAGATCTCACCAGAAATTTTTCCATTGCCACTGACAGCTCTAACACCGCTTTAGGTGTACATATTTTTCAGGAAATAGAAGAAGATGGTTCTATAGTAATTAAAAACATTGCATTTGCAAGTCGCATTTTGTCACCTGCTGAACGAAATTATTCTGTTACAGAATTGGAAACATTATGTGTTGTATGGGCTTTCACGAGATTTAGGCACTTTCTTTATGGCAGACATACCACTGTTTACACAGATCACAGAGCGATACAATTTTTACTTTCAGCCAAATTTACTCACGATAGATTAAGTAGATGGAAACTGTATTTACAGGAATTTAATTTTACGATTGTTCACATTCCCGGTACACAAAATGTTATAGCAGACGCACTATCGCGTTCTCTCGGCAACAATCAGCAAGACGTAGCAACCAACTTCTGCAAAACAAATTTCAGTGTCATGTACATTCAGCAAGTTGCATTTGAAAACTTTATTTCATCGTCATTACAGGACATAGCACAAGAACAAAATAAGGACAATGTGTGGAAAGAAATTAAACACCTTTGGCAAGATAGGAAAAATGTTACGATTAGGAACCACTACACTGTACGCAATGACATTCTGTTTCGCCGCTCTCATCCTGACAGCAACATTTGGTTATTATGCATTCCTGACGAACTGGTTAACAAACTAATTTGGTACACTCATTTAAGTTACGCACATTACGGAGCACGAAAATGTTTTCTTATACTGAGACAGAACTGTTATTTTACCAACATGGAAAAACGTATACGACGAGTTTTAGCGTCTTGTAAAATTTGCCAGAAAGCTAAATCAGACACCATTTCACATATTCCTCCTTTATATCCCATTATACCTGTTAAATTAAGACACATGGCCGCAGTAGATATTTTTGGTCCGATTCCGAGAACTAACAGAGGTTTTTGCTACATTTTTGTCGCTGTTGAGCTCACTTCAAAATTTGTTACTTTCACTCCATTACGCAAAGCTACTGCTAAAACTGTTTCGAAAGCATTTGTAAAACATTTTCTATTTCATGTAGGGCATGTAATGAAAGTAATTTCTGATAATGGATCTCAATTTCGTAGTAGTGTATGGACACGCATGTTACGAGCTAGAAACATTTCTCCGATCTATATATCCAAGTACCACGCTTCTTCGAACCCTTGTGAAAGATTAATGAAGGAAATTGGTAAGCTGTGCAGAATATACTGCCACAAAAGACATATTGATTGGGATACACACATACTCTCATTCCAAGATGTAATTAATTCCATTCCAAATGAATCCACTATGCTATCTCCGACTGTTATACTGAAAAACGTTGAACCCCCGAACAAAATTAAAGAATTAATAGAATTCCCCAAAAATCGTCGCCTACGACACCACGAAATAATTGACATTGCGCTGAACAACATCAAACGTGCCGCAGAGCGCCGGAGAAGACAGCAAAAACAGGTTTGTACACGCCGCGACTTTCACGTTGGACAGAAGATATTAGTACGTACACACTATTTATCCAGCAAATTAAAAGGTAAGTGCAGTAAATTTGAACTTCTATACGCAGGTCCGTATCGGATTCGCAGCATCCCTCACCCCAATGTTGTACACGTCGAAACTTTGAGAACCAGAAAATCGAAAGGCAATCACCATATCTCAAACATTAAACCGTTTATTGAGTGAAACCACTGTATGATTCAACACACTATGATGCCATTTACTAATGCAATTAATTCACCTGACTACTTATTGATGATTATCGTATTTTTTTTTCTTGGCAAGTGCCCGGCAAGGTAAGGTTAGCAGGTCGCTTTTCTTGTCGTTACACATCAGACCGTGCACATTTTCCATTTTTTTGTGTATATGACTGTACTCCAGTTTTGTTTGTATGCACTATGAAATAGTTAAGATATAACACACACCAGTCGACTTTGACATTTTTTTTTTGCCTTATGACATCTCAACATCGTGACTGTTTCACACTTTTTTTGCTACTGCATTGTATTATTCTGTGTACATTTTTTCGCATCCGAACACTGTCAATGTCTTGGACATATTACGTTTTCTGTCATGTTATGCTGTATGGTTAATTGTGTCACCATAAACCAGTCATTATTTAGTGGGTATAGGATTTAAATGCAAGACATTAATCTTTGTTCATCAATTTCAGAAAGGAATGATGATTCTAAGAAATAAATTTAACATAAATGGGAATTTCACCTACGGAATAAACGAAAGGAGATGCAATAACTTTATGAGGAAGAGTAAAGGGATCAGGATTAACAAGCATTAACAAGACTATACTATACTCATCACAGAATAGCAGTCTTAACTAATTTTTTCTTTCAGAATACAAGGTGATTGATGCAGGCTGTCAGACTGAACTACACATCTTAGTTTTAGTGATGAAATATGCTAGAGATAAGGAATAGTTATGTAATGAGTAATGAAGTGATTTTTTGCAGATGATAATGAATACTGATGAATAATGATGAAGGATATGCTGTTATGAATAATGAAGTTTTTCTTTACAGGTGGTGATAATAATGAAGTTATGATAATATGGATAATGAAGTGATGGATAATGAAGTTTTTTCTTTACAGATGAGGATAATGTTGAAGTTATGTATTTATGCTACGTAGTTATTTAAGTATTTGTTGCAGTTTGCTTTGACAGCAGGTGTTACATTGCATAGTAGGATGACGGAAAGTTTTGGAAAGGACAGCTATGGAACACATTTTATACACATTTCACTACTTGTTAATTTGAAGTTCACTACTTTTCAGCATAGTGTGCGTTTCTTCTTTCAAGTCAATAATCCGTTTTTGTATTTTTTCCAGGAGAAGTTTTTCATGACACTTACTAAACCTGTTACTTATTATACCTGTTCTAGTACTTGCATTTTTATATTTTTTACCCATTTGTGTTTATCATTTATAAATGTGATCACATGTACTGCCTTGTTACATAATCTTGCTACAGCTGACTCATGACGAATGACGTTACCTATCCTCATTTGCAGCAATAGGTCAAAAGCAAAAAGTATTATGCCTCAGCAATTAATTATCGATCCCAACGCAATGCATTGCTACCAAAAAAATGTATTACCAGTCCCACATAATGTCACTAGTTTATGATAATTCTGAATAATACTGATCAACTCTGAATAGCATGTCACTCGAGTAATGACCTCTTAATGAGACTATATTCAAAATAATGCTTTGTCACTAGCTAATAACTGCCACTGTTTATTGTAATGCCCGTGATTACTAATGATTTGACTGTAATTAACTGATTTTTAATAATGACTTTGTAATGATCTGAACAATACTGAATGATGAACTATGTTTTATTCTATTCAATACTTGATGGCCACTGAGTGCCAATAATTAATGTCACTCCAGGAATTGTTATTAATTATGCCATTAATTAACTCTTGTTTTCAATGTTCATACTTTGTAATTGGAAATAAATGTGACTGTTTCATAATGCTTTGTAATTAGGAAAAGACTAATGATTCTTAATAGATTGGAATGACACATAATTAATTAACTATGGTACTGTTTAATAATGCTTTGTAATTAATTAAGGCTACAAATGATTAATCAATTAACTGTAATTAGACAAATGATTAATTAACGACAAATGATTAATTAACTGTAATTATACAAATGATTAATTAACTGTAATTAGACAAATGATTAATTAAAGACAAATGATTAATTAACTGTAATTAGGAGAAGGTTAATGATTCTTGATTATACTCTGTAACTGAAAAGAATGCGATTATTTCATAATATTTTGTAACCAGGAAAAGAAGGCTACTGATTCTATGTAAAACAATTAATGAACATTTTTCTGTAATACTACATACTTGGTACAGAAATGTTCAATAACTGGGCTATGAATGCCACGAACTATCAATGAAGACTGTAATTGTCAATATTATGTGACTTGATGTCCTTCACCTCATAAGCTGACTACCCTGAATTACTGCAATGTCCATTTGTCCTGTTTATCCCAGTGATCATGGAGCACTATATTTGGTTTTGCACTAATTCTACGTTGGTGTGCCTTGTAAGAGTGTGGTGTTGACACGACATGCTGTCCACCACCATGAGCGATGAAGACATTATTATGGTCCCACTGTTTGGTGTACCTAATGTACTGCCAAAATGAAAACATGGAACATTACTACGACAGTTCAGTGTCTTGGCTACACTGATAAATTCTGATGGGAAAAGAACTTCAAGTTGTGTCACTTGGTGTTGTACTACTGTGGAAAGATATGGACTTTCAGAGCAGCTGTGTGCAATCTAAAGTGCTACAACCATGATGCAATCCTTCCCTTTCCTATCCTGATTCTTGTCACATAAAGAAAAAATTTTTTTTGGTAACATCATTTATGTTCATAGGTTATACATTTTTCGATTCGCTAAACTCCAGTGTGAGTACACTTATGTCACTGGTCGACATGATGTTTGCCATTATGTTTATTTGTTGTGAAAATACTAAAGACATTTTTCAGTGCATGTGCACTTTGGACATGAATTTTTTTTGCCATTATGTTTATTTGTTGTGAAAATGCTAAAGACATTTTTCAGTGCATGTACACTTGTCAACATAATATTTTTTTTGCCAGTCTGTTTATTTGTTCTGCATATGCTAAAGAATTTTTTCAGTGCCTGTGCACTTTATCTGTCAAAAAGTTTGTATATACTTTTTTCTGATTTGCTACTATGTTTAGTATTCACATTTTGTCCTTGTCTGATATATTTTGTACTTAGTGCGTGTGCACAACATTTAAATATTCTGTAAGTTGTAGGATTTTGTTAATTAAAGAAAAATTTTGCCGCGCTTGGCAAGTCCAAATGACTCACCATCGCTGCCAAATTTTTGCCCCCCGAGTGGAGGGTTATGAAACACGTATGTAACGCAGCAGCGATGGCGAGGCATTGTAGCATCTGTGACCAGAGAGTATGCGCTTGACCGCGCGAGTGTTGCGAGCGGTTCTCAGTCAGTAGTAGTCTTTGCGAGTTAGTTGTCGCTATGCAGAGTAGCAGTCAGTCAGTCGTTGCGAGTCTGTAGCTCTGTCTAGTTGAGAGCAGTACTCAGTCTGTAGTCGTCATGCAGAGCGGTCGGTCAGTAGTAGCAGCCCAGTGCGGTTGTGTGATGTACGCGGTCGGCAACAATGGTCAAGATGAGGAATAAGGTATACTGTTAATTAATATAATCATTAGATAATGAAAAATTTTATTTATTGTAATTATTCTCCAACAAGTCTCCCAATAATAATTTTTTATTTCAAAAGCATTTTCTCAAAAGTTTAATTTTTTGAACTAAAGATCTCGTTGCACTTCCCATTTCATTCCACTTCTTTTGAAGAAAAATTCCACTAAAATCACAAAAAAAAGAGAATATTATTATTTGCAATGCAGTTCCTCCAAGCGGAGCGCAACAACAAGAGCAGATATGTGACATCCATTTATTCTGAGGTAAGACTTTAATTCTGATTGTTTTACACAGGGCCAAACACCGATATTTCGGTTTAATTGAATTTTCTTGTCACTGAATGGACTTTAATTTTTTGAAGGATTTATAATTGAGTCAGATTGCGAATTTCACATTTGTTGCCATTGTCAGTACATTTGATTGTGGGCAGGTTACGCATAGAGCCATGTCCATCAGCATTTCTAATTAGTATCGTTATTTTCTTTTAAAAAATTGCGGTGGGGAGGTTACAAGTTATGTGCCTCTTTAAAGTCCAATCAATAATCAATAATCTCATTGTACCAGAATTGTGAATTCTTTGGTTGAAGGACTGAAAGATTCCATTAAGGGAGGTTTCAATTAAGAATACAACTTTTGTTATTATTTTATATTTGTTCATCAGCACACCCCACTGTTAACACTACCAACTCCTACTTCATTTATCTCTCGAGAGAATATGAAACTCATGGTATCAAATCAAAAACCACGTGGATGAAGAGCAACCTGTGCTTCCACTATTCCTATGAAACTTTTTTGTCTCGCATTTGCCACAGGTTCGAAAACTTCTGAAGTTTTTGTATGTTTCATCAAGCTTCTTTTCGAGCTCATTGGGAACGGTATTCCAAATGTTTTTGCAGACTTCGATCTTTATTTATGTCCAGTTGCTCTGGGCGTAGATGAATTGCATTTATAAAATTCTTAGCTCTTTCGTTTGTTCACACAACTTTAAAACATGTGGCTATATGCAGATGTATATTGTTTTCGCTCAGACACTTGACTGTAAAGCTGTCAGTGAGAGAAGCAGGAAACACTGGTGAGATATAGAAATATTATAATTAGTAAATACCACATCGATCATGACAAGGTCCAGTAGTCCGATGTGGGCTGGGCCCACAGCCTCCACGTTAGCACCCTTTCTTCAGGCCACAAGTAGCCCATCGGAACCGTCCTCAGATGAGGATGCGGATAGGATGGGCGTGGGGTCAGCACATCTCGCTCCCAGTCGTTGCGATGGTTTTCTGTGACCGGAGCCGCTACTATTCGCTCGAGTAGCTCCTCATTTGGCATCACGAGGCTGAGTGCACCCCGAAAAATTGGCAACAGCGCACGGCGGTCTGGATGGTCACCCATCCAAGTGCCGGCCACGTCGGACGGCGCTTACCTTCGGTGATCTCACGGGAACCGGTGTATCCACTGCGGCAAGGTCATTGCGGCCTCCACGTTAGGTCTATTATTAAACACGTTCATTTACACTTACACTTATCAGATATTGTTTCGTTATTTTAAATTCGCGATCGCAATTTTGAGTGTAATCCATCATCAGGCAACTGGAAACAAATCCGTATATACAGCGATTCTCAAATATAAGCGTCTGTTACGTATAAAATGCCAGAAACTTAGGGTGAGCGATACTTACAAGACTCAAATACAATTTTTTTTTTACCTTTCAAATGGTTCAAATGGCTCTGAGCACTATCGGACTCAACTGCTGAGGTCATTAGTCCCCTAGAACTTAGAACTAGTTAAACCTACCTAACCTAAGGACATCACAAACAACCATGCCCGAGGCAGGATTCGAACCTGCGACCGTAGCGGTCTTGCGGTTCTAGACTGCAGCGCCTTTAACCGCACGGCCGGCTTTTACCTTTCTTTCATCCTTCTTACCCCATAAACGTCGGGGTGGACTGTCAGTGGCACAAACGTCACAGTCAAGCGTTTTTTGGAATGCTTATTTTTTGCGCCATTATCTTTTGGCCGGTTTGATGTGGCGTGCCAGCATTTCCTCTCCTCTTCACTCAGAATAGCACTTTCATCCAACGTCCTCCATTGGCTCTGAGCACTATGGGACTTAACATCTATGGTCATCAGTCCCCTAAAACTTAGAACTACTTAAACCTAACTAACCTAAGGACATCACACAACACCCAGTCATCACGAGGCAGAGAAGAACGTCCCCCATTGTTTGCTGGATATATTCCGGTGTGTGTATTCTTCAACAGTTTATTTTCCCTTTACAGCTCCTCAAGTACCACGGAGGTTATTCTTCGATATGTCTCTCATCCTGTGCCTCATTGTTGTGAATGGTTTCCACACGCCCCGCTTCTCACCGATTCTAAAAAATGTTCAAATGTGTGTGAAATCTTATGGGACATAACTGCTAAGGTCATCAGTCCCTAAGCTTACACACTACTTAACCTAAATTATCCTAAGGACAAACATTCACACCCACGCCCGAGGGAGGACTCGAACCTTCGCCGGGACCAGCCGCACAGTCCACGACTGCAGCGCCTTAGAACGCTCGGCTAATCCCGCGCGGCTCACCGATTCTGTGGAGAATCTTCTCGTTACTTAAGTTATCAGTCCACCTAATCAATAAAATTTTTCTAGGTTTGTGACCCCATTGTCAATACAAACGTATGCTTCCGCTGCTATTGTCACAATGAATAAAAAAAATTCTGGGTTTGTGTCGGCATTCTCAATATGTAAACTACCGACTTTTCGGTCACTATTGCAGATGACCTTCCAATTGTTTGTGACAATGGCAGCAAAGCCTACGTTTATAGCCCGCATCTCGTGGTCGTGCGGTAGCGTTCTCGCTTCCCACGCCCGGGTTCCCGGGTTCGATTCCCGGCGGGGTCAGGGATTTTCTCTGCCTCGTTAGTTAGGTTTAAGTAGTTCTACGGGACTGATGACCATAGATGTTAAGTCCCATAGTGCTCAGAGCCAGAGCCTACGTTTATAGTCCACCTAATCTTCGACATCCTCCCATAAAACCACATCTCAAATGCTTCGATTTTCTTTTTCCAGTTCCCACACAGTTCGTGGTTCACTTGTTTACAACGCTGTGCTCAAAACGCGTATTCTCAACGCACGCTGTGTGCCCATTAAACGTCTAGGAATTTCCTCTCTAACCTTGCAACACGTATGCCCCCGCCTCTCCCTACAAATCATTACCTCGTGTTTTCTTCATGGCTAGTTTGCAAATGACATGTTGTCAAAAAAACGACGAAAACGAGCACTAAAATCGATGTATAATAATACAATTCAGTTAGCGATGTAATTTTAAGGTGAGTGTCTAAAACAAACGAAGCAAATTGCAGATATTGTATTACTTAGGCCTACAGCAGTTAAATTATTACTGATGTGATATTGTACTTAACAGAAATAAAAATTTGACCCACAGAAGATGACACACTGGTGTCGAAACATGTCTGGATAAATATAAAAATAAATTAATTGTGTTTGCACAAGGCTGATTTCCAAAACAATCCAGTTTTTAAATCGCAAACACGGAAGAACGAAAAGAGGAGCTTCAAACCTTAATCAAATGAGTACTCGTATTCCTTAAACACACTTCGAAATGCTTTTACTTATTTTCGTCTTGTGAAGAGACAGGAATTTTTCCCTCAAATTAAGGTCGATGTTTGATACCAGTACACTTCTTTTGACTGGGAATGTCCTCTTTATCTCTGCTACTTTGCTTTTTATGTCCTCCTTGCTTAGCTGGTTTACTCCCAAGCCATTCAGTAGTTCGTGCAATTCTCCCTCACTTTCAATAATGTTAGCAATGTATCAGCGAATATACAGAGTGTGAAATTTACCTGAAGACATTGAAATATCTCGAAAACTACACATCGAGTCCAAACAATTTATTGTTAAAATTCGTTCTTCTCGAAAGGGGACAAATTCGACCGCCCACCCCATACCGTGTTTGGTGGCGTGGGGGTGGTGATCACCTTTGAAATCTGAAACGCTAACCCCCATTTTTCAATGCATATTTGGATTCTACGGACAAAAATACGTCAGTTTTGTCTGACGCATTTTTTTCGTTTCGCGACAGATGACGCTATTATTGGAAAAATTAAAATGGGTAGAAAATTCTGTGTTTCAAAATTCTGTCCAGTGACACTCGAATTAACCCTCCACTTCCACGCTGATAGGGTAGACAGGCAATTATTTGATAGTTATAATAGAATACCCTATTCTAAACATTGTATTCACTCGACAAACCGAAAAGGGGACTGCTCGACGAGCCACTGTGGCCTTTTAGCGAACTACGACTTATTACAACAGGCAGTGCGGCGTCATTAAAAGTTAAGAAGTTATTGCCTGTCCTACCTTCACACCGTGGAGATGGATGGTTACTTCAGATTTCATTGGATAACGTTCTGAAACGATTTTCCAGCCGTCTGCCGGCCAGTGTGGCCGAGCGGTTCTAGGCGCTTCAGTCAGGAAACGCTCGACCGCTACGCTCGCAGGTTCGAATCCTGCCTCGGGCATGGATGCGTGTGATGTCCTTAGGTTGGTTAGGTTTAAGTAGTTCTAAGATCTAGGGGACTGATGACCTCAGATGTTAAGTCCCATAGTGCTCAGAGCCATTTGAACCATTTTGAACCAGCCGTCTTGATTTTTGCAAATAAAGCGCCAACTGCTATGTAACAAAAATAAAAAAATTTTTCAGACAGAACTTAAGTATTTTTTCCGTAGAATCCGAATTTGCAATAAAAATTGTGGTTCCCAGTTAAGATTTCAAAGTAGCACCCCGTCACTGCAAACTGGCTGGGGGACTGAGTTTGGTACCATTGGATGTCTGCCTACGAGGCAAAAACTACAATTTTTCTCGATCCAATGAGTTGTTTTCGAGATATTTCAATGTCTTCAGTGAAACTAAACACCGTTTTCACCTGAATTCACCTTCGATCCTTTAAGTTTTGTTCGTAATTAACAAAAACCAAGAAAATACAACCGAAGTCCCGTTCCATTATTCCATGCACACGGCGTTCAAGTGGGCTTGTCTGCTTTAAGCACTCTGAGTTATTCTTAGTGAACGTGCCGGCCCTCCTCACACAGTGCAAACGGCACCGCGACGGGACTTCACTGGCCTCCGACCCGCTCGCGAACAGGTCCAGAATCCACATATTCTCGGCAATGGCTTGCACTCGTGGCAAATATGCGACTTCTTGCTCCGTTGATTTACACGAGAAAATGATGTGAATTAGCAGAACGAGATTAGTGACAAACATCTACATGTACAACTACATGGATACTCTGCAAATCACATCTAAGTGTCTGGCAGAGGGTTCATCGAACCACCTTCACAATCCTCTGTTATTCCAACCTCGTATAGCGCGCGGAAAGAATGAACTCCTATATCTTTCCGTACGAGCTCTGATTTCCCTTATTTTATCTGGTGATCGTTCCTCCCTATGTAGGTCGGTGTCAATAAAAATCTTCGCATTCGGGGGAGAAAGTTGGTGATTGGAATTTCGTGAGAAGATTCCGTCGCAACGAAAAACGCCTTCCTTTTAATGATTCCCAGCCCAAATCCTGTATCATTTCTGTGATACTCTCTCCCATATTTCGCGATAACACATAACGTGCTGCCTTTACTTGAAATTTTTCCATGTACTCCGTCAGTCCCGTGTAGTAAGGATCCCACACTGCGCAGCAGTATTCTAAACGAGGACGGACAAGCGTAGTGTAGGCAGTCTCCTTAGTAGGTCTGTTACATTTCCTAAGTGTCCTGCCAATAAAACGCAGCCTTTGGTTATCCCTCTCCACAGCATTTTCTATGTAAACATTACGTCGAATTTGTGGAAATAGACGAAGGGAAACAATTCTGCTATCTTGGAGCAAAACAGCAGATGACGAGCTTTCATTGCTGGACTCCGATTAATCCTCTGCACCCCTTGCCTAGTAAATAAGTTTAAATAACGGTCGCCAGCCTCACTTTGAACCTCGAGACAGGGTTAAATTTGGCACTGCTTCTATACCGCTAAAAATGCCCTGTAGCAGATTCCGGGATCCGACTAGTATTGGAAAACGTTCGCCCCTGACGGTTCACACACTGCCTCCAACTAACCCCTACTAACTTCCATAAGGACCAAACAAGAACACCGTTCAAAGTCAGATGATCAAAAGACACAGAAAAACGCCACACTTCAAGATAACACGGAAAGAAATGCAATTTGTAAGCCTGATCGAGTGCCACGTCTTGTGAGGTTACATAAGACATAGTTATTAGTTCCAGCAATCTATCATTTTTTCTCTGTGAACCCATGTTTCTAATATGCACGTCCTTAAGTACATGTACACTCTAAGAGAGAAAGAGAGAGAAAAAAAAAGTAACACCACGAAGGAATTATTCGACTGCGACGGCAATTGGTGCATGTGATACTTATGTACAGACAGTCAAATGGCTACAATTTCAGAAAAAATGTATGATTTATTCAAAAGAAAGAACTTCGCAGATTGAGCAAGTCAACAACGCGTTGATAGCCTCTGGTTCTTATGCAAGCAGATATTCGGCTTGACATTGTGTGATAGAGTTGTTGGTTGTACTCCCGAGGGAAATCGCGCCAAATTCTTTAGAGTTAGAGCGATAGATCATCAGAATATTGAGGTGGCTGGAGGGCCCTGCCCGTAATGCGACAAAGATCTGAACTGAGCAAAGATCCGACGACCTCGCTGGCCAAGGTAGGGTTTGGGAAGCACGAAAATAAGCAGCAGAAACTCCTGCCGTGAGCGGGCGGACGGTATCTTGCGGGAATGCAAGTCCAGAATGGTTTGCCATTAAGAGCAACTAAACGGGGCTACTAGGAGAAGACAAATTTGTTCATCCTCTCTTCATTTGTTTTGAGAGAACTGAAAATTGAAACAGCGGCGGAGATAATTTGCTCAAGTGAGCGTCTGATTTGAAAATAAGGATAGTTTAAGAAAAAAAAAAGAAATTATGACGCTAACGGTATCTAAAACCACAAAGCTAAACAGAAAGCTTTATGACGTAGCTGGGGGACGTATAACCCTACAATAGTGGCAGACATTAGCTCGATGAGAAGAAACACTTTACTAATCTAATTTCTTGAAAAACTTTTTTTAATAAACTGGAGTGAGTGCGTGCAAGCTTCTTAAGAAAGTGGAGTTTTTGTGTTCTGAAACTGCACTTAAGCAAAGTTTCTTAAGTGACATTAAATATTTCTGGGCAGGGGCGACGATGTTTCGCCGCACAACGTTGAAACCACACACTGTAAAAATATCACACATCAGCGAAGTGTGTGCCTAGACAGTAGTGAATATACACTCCTGGAAATGGAAAAAAGAACACATTGACACCGGTGTGTCAGACCCACCATACTTGCTCCGGACACTGCGAGACGGCTGTACAAGCAATGATCACACGCACGGCACAGCGGACACACCAGGAACCGCGGTGTTGGCCGTCGAATGGCGCTAGCTGCGCAGAATTTGTGCACCGTCGCCGTCAGTGTCAGCCAGTTTGCCGTGGCATACAGAGCTCCATCGCAGTCTTTAACACTGGTAGCATGCCGCGACAGCGTGGACGTGAACCGTATGTGCAGTTGACGGACTTTGAGCGAGGGCGTATAGTGGGCATGCGGGAGGCCGGGTGGACGTACCGCCGAATTGCTCAACACGTGGGGCGTGAGGTCTCCACAGTACATCGATGTTGTCGCCAGTGGTCGGCGGAAGGTGCACGTGCCCGTCGACCTGGGACCGGACCGCAGCGACGCACGGATGCACGCCAAGACCGTAGGATCCTACGCAGTGCCGTAGGGGACCGCACCGCCACTTCCCAGCAAATTAGGGACACTGTTGCTCCTGGGGTATCGGCGAGGACCATTCGCAACCGTCTCCATGAAGCTGGGCTACGGTCCCGCACACCGTTAGGCCGTCTTCCGCTCTCGCCCCAACATCGTGCAGCCCGCCTCCAGTGGTGTCGCGACAGGCGTGAATGGAGGGACGAATGGAGACGTGTCGTCTTCAGCGATGAGAGTCGCTTCTGCCTTGGTGCCAATGATGGTCGTATGCGTGTTTGGGGCCGTGCAGGTGGGCGCCACAATCAGGACTGCATACGACCGAGGCACACAGGGCCAACACCCGGCATCATGGTGTGGGGAGCGATCTCCTACACTGGCCGTACACCACTGGTGATCGTCGAGGGGACACTGAATAGTGCACGGTACATCCAAACCGTCATCGAACCCATCGTTCTACCATTCCTAGACCGGCAAGGGAACTTGCTGTTCCAACAGGACAATGCACGTCCGCATGTATCCCGTGCCACCCAACGTGCTCTAGAAGGTGTAAGACAACTACCCTGGCCAGCAAGATCTCCGGATCTGTCCCCCATTGAGCATGTTTGGGACTGGATGAAGCGTCGTCTCACGCGGTCTGCACGTCCAGCACGAACGCTGGTCCAACTGAGGCGCCAGGTGGAAATGGCATGGCAAGCCGTTCCACAGGACTACATCCAGCATCTCTACGATCGTCTCCATGGGAGAATAGCAGCCTGCATTGCTGCGAAAGGTGGATATACACTGTACTAGTGCCGACATTGTGCATGCTCTGTTGCCTGTGTCTATGTGCCTGTGGTTCTGTCAGTGTGATCATGTGATGTATCTGACCCCAGGAATGTGTCAATAAAGTTTCCCCTTCCTGGGACAATGAATTCACGGTGTTCTTATTTCAATTTCCAGGAGTGTAGATAGGTACCTGAAGTTCACCGTGTGTTATCGTAACGGGTTGCATCAAGATATTTTCGGTAATAATCGTGACTGTCCGGAAAAGGGTGTTGTTTTTAAATTCTATCCTTGTCATAACATCAGTCAGTTCCACCGAATTTTGGATGATTTTAAAACATCATCAATAAGTCACAATTGGAAACAGTCACTCATACAAATATCCAGATGTTACTGTCATTGGGATATGAAATGAAATGATCAGATACGCTCAACAGTAGGTGAAGCAGGGAACCGCGTGGTCTAGGACGCCTTGCCACGTTACGCGTGGTTCCCCACGTCGGAGGTCCGGGTCCTTCCTCAGGCATGGCTGTGTGTGTTGTCATTAGCGTAAATTAGTTTCAGTGAGATTAAATAGTGTGTAAGCCTAGAGACTGATGACCTCAGAAGTTTGGGTCCATGGAAACTTCCAAATGAAGCAGGGAGTAGACGTTAGAAGTGAGTGACAGTTGGGCTCAGTCAACTCATACAAATAGCTAGGTACAATTGATCGTAGGGATATGAAATGGAATCAACACATAGGTTCCATTGTAGGTGAAGCGGGTGTTAGATTTCGTTTTATTTGCACTCGCTCTACAAAGTTAATGTGTAAGTAGCGTGAATAAAAGGACGCTATGTGCAAGAAGCATGAAGCGCCCTTTGAATGTATCCTGATAGCTAAAAGACCCACGCGCACTTTGAATAAGAAAATGCTATTTGACACTGAAATCAATATAAAAGATAGGGTCGCCACCAACTCTAGCCACACGACAAAGAAGAGGTAGCACTGAGTCGGAAAATTACTTAATTTATTAATAAGAAAAACTCACAAAAGAACATTCATTGTAAAGTCATTGATAAAGAATGGGATGTAGTTATTAATATGATCCAGGCATTCTTCCCGTGAATCAAATATTGAGTAAAGTAAATAGGTCGTGAACACCATGCGTAAGTGCAGCCTGCAGCAAGATTCGTGAAAACACGATCTATTCCAGAGCATTGGTTTCAGATAAAAAAAAGGGACACTAATCACTACACCTGTGCACATGGAAACGCTATAGGTGGGCCAACAAGGAAAACTACAAGGTAAATGGCGAAGGTAACGGCGACGTAACATCGGTACACAAGATAAGATTGAAGGCAAAATTATTTATTCCTTAAAACATTGATGTAGTGCATCTATAGACTGCTGTTGCATGCTAACTATGTACAATTGCTTGTGAAATACTATACGTTTCATAACAGACTCGCGTGCCCACTCGGTCCGCGGAGACAACTTCTATGGACCGTGGCCAAATTTTAATCACATGAGACAAAGAAAATCCACAAATACACAAAAATTACCGAGATCCGGAAAAGATTAGAAGCATACACACACAGTTGTAGGCACATAAACATTCACACTGAATCGAGGGCACTTCAACATATGCAACTCCTTTGTGCTGCGTTCCTCTCACGGATCAAAGTCAAGACTGCATTGGGAATCAAACTGAAAGTCTACAAAAGCCTTGCATTCCCTGCTGCAACCCAGCAAGTAAATCTTTATAAGACGAAATTCGAGACCAAAAGCTAAAAGCTCCCCTCTGTATGTGACAACGCGCCACGCGGTCAGTCCAACTCACCCTTCTTCGACTGGAGCACAGCTGTGTACGCTTCCCGTACCGGCGGCAGACTGCCTCCCGCTTCTCCAGCCTCTTCCACGCTCCGCGTGGACCGGAAAACCCCAGGATGCCATTTCCGCCACCAACCTAACGCAGGTGGATTTCTCACAAGTAGCGGAAACCTCTTTGCCGACTTGACCACTACGAGAGTTGGCAATGAAAGGTGGCTACAGGACCCTTTCAAATGCCTTCAAAACGCTCGTGCGTCCAGCCCCAAAGTACTAGTCTAGTGCGTGGGACCGATGTAAAATAGGACTACCAAGGGATATTCAGCGTATTCAATGATGGGCAGCACATTTGTTTGATCACGGAAGAACAGAACGGAAATGAAAAATCTGAACAGGCAGACACTTGAAGAAAGATGCTATTTATTCCGCAAAAGCATACTCTCAAAGTTTCAAGAATCATTATTAATTGAAGAAAGTGGAGGTATTCTCCAGCTTGCTACGTAGTCCCGCTTTCGGAAAGTAAAGACTAGCACAACACTCATAAACTACCTTTCCGTCTGCCGTCTGTCTCGCTGTGCAAAGGATTATGTTTCTCAGTATTGTCGCTGTTGTACAGGAAGCATTATTACAAATGTGAGAGCCGAGTTCATCTACCAGAGGCAGTACTACCAATTTGGGAGCAAATTAAATTATCTTCGAACTGCTAGTTGGTATTTACTTTCGCAAGTGTTTACCTAATTGCATTACTTAGAAAATAAGTCAATCTTACTAAAACCCTCCACGTATCTCAGAGATGATGGCGTCTATAATTGTTCTACTTCATCTGCTGATCTCCATCGATTATTGTTTCTAAAATAAATTAATTAAAACGCTGCCTGTGAGCATTTAGTCTCCATCCCATCTGAACATCTCACCATAAATTACTATACATCTACTGGATTTCTATTAACTGCTGTATTACAGCAATCCATCAGTCATTTAGTTTCATTAATAATTTTAGCGATGAATTACATGATAATCAAGAAAGACGAGTCGCCGTAATAGGTACTGCATCAGTGATTGGAGCATCACATCTTCGTACGTCACGAGGTAGACGCAACGTGCTGGCATACATCTTTGACCACAGAAAACATAAAAACAGAAGAGAATCAGAAATAAACTAAGTCATATGTCCATTGAAAGCGCAACAAAATTTATATTTGGAGTCAATACACAGGTTAGAGACTCTCCTTGTATATTTACTGAAACTATTAATTTTAGAAACATTCTCGCAGTCCAAATCACTTCAGCGATTAATATATAGGGTGTTACAAAACAGTACGGCCAGAAAAGATAATATGTAAACATTTGTCCGCAAACGCTTAAAATTACATGATAATCAAGAAAGACGAGTCGCCGTAATAGGTACTGCATCAGTGATTGGAGCATCACATCTTCGTACGTCACGAGGTAGACGCAACGTGCTGGCATACATCTTTGACCACAGAAAACATAAAAACAGAAGAGAATCAGAAATAAACTAAGTCATATGTCCATTGAAAGCGCAACAAAATTTATATTTGGAGTCAATACACAGGTTAGAGACTCTCCTTGTATATTTACTGAAACTATTAATTTTAGAAACATTCTCGCAGTCCAAATCACTTCAGCGATTAATATATAGGGTGTTACAAAACAGTACGGCCAGAAAAGATAATATGTAAACATTTGTCCGCAAACGCTTAATTTCCATGATAGAGCTCATTTTAGTTTCGTCAGTATCTACTGTATTTCCTCGATTCACCGCCAGTTGGCCCAATTGAAGGAAGGTAATGTTGAATTCGGTGCTTGTGTTGACATGCAACTCATTGCTCTACAGTAATAGCATCCAGCACATCAGTACGTAGCATCAACAGGTTAGTTTTCATCACGAACGTGGTTTTGTAGTCAGTGCAATGTTTACAAATGCGGAGTTGGCAGATGACCATTTGATGTATGGGTTAGCACGGGGCAATAGCCGTGGCACGGTACGTTTGTATCCAGACAGATTTCCAGAACGAAGGTGTCCCGACAGGAAGACGTTCGAAGCAATTGATCGGCGTCTTAGGGAGCACGGAACATTCCAGCCTATGACTTGCGACTGGGGAAGACCTAGAACGACGAGGACACCTGCAATGGACGAGGCAATTCTTCGTGCAGTTGACGATAACCCTAATGTCAGCGTCAGAGAAGTTGCTGCTGTACAAGGTAACGTTGACCACGTCACTGTATGGAGAGTGCTACGGGAGGACCAGTTGTTTCCGTACCATGTACAGCGTGTGCAGGCACTATCAGCAGCTGATTGGCCTTCCCGGGTACACTTCTGCGAATGGTTCATCCAACAATGTGTCAATCCTCATTTCAGTGCAAATGTTCTCTTTACGGATGAGGCTTCATTCCAACGTGATCAAATTGTAAATTTTCACACTCAACATGTGTGGGCTGACGAGAATCCGCACGCAGTTGTGCAATCACGTCATCAACACAGATTTTCTGTGAACGATTGGGCAGGCGTTGTTGGTGATGTCTTCATTGGGCCCCATGTTCTTCCACCTACGCTCAATGGATTTCGTACGGGTTACTCTACCTGTGCTGCTAGAACATGTGCCTTTACAAGTACGACACAACATGTGGTTGATGCACGATGGAGCTCCTGCACATTTCAGTCGAAGTGTTCGTACGCTTCTCAACAACAGATTCGGTGATCGATGGATTGGTAGAGGCGGACCAATTCCACGGCCTCCACGCTCTCCTGACCTCAACCCTCTTGACTTTCATTTATGGGGGCATTTGATGGCTCTTGTCTACGCAACCCCGGTACCAAATGTAGAGACTCTTCGTGCTCGTATTGTGGACGGCTGTGATACAATACGCCATTCTCCAGGGCTGCATCAGCGCATCAGGGATTCCATGCGACGGAGGGTGGATGCATGTATCCTCGCTAACGGAGGACATTTTGAACATTTCCTGTAACAAAGTGTTTGAAGTCACGCTGGTACGTTCTGTTGCTGTGTGTTTCCATTCCATGATTAATGTGATTTGAAGAGAAGTAATAAAATTAGCTCTAACATGGAAAGTAAGCGTTTCCGGACACATGTCCACATAACATATTTTCTTTCTTTGTGTGTGAGGAATGTTTCCTGAAAGTTTGGCCGTACCTTTTTGTAATACCCTGTATTTCTTGGTGTTAATGTGTGATCCCCGTTAATAAAGCCAAATCCGAAACTTAGACATTCGTGGACGGCATAAAACCATACTGTCGTCTATATCAGACTTCATGCTGCGTTTCATATACTCAAATTAAAAACCTTTAGTTCGGAAGCTTAAGAAAAATAAGTAGCAAACCTAAGGCCAACTAAAGAATTCAGAAACACTATTCAGGCAGGGGTCATCATGACCAACTACCCAATCTACCCAATAGCCGGTATCGCGTCTTGACACGGAAGCAATAAGGCCTTGGGAGGTTGCCAGAGGGCATTGGCATCACATCTCCACGCACAAATCACTTAATTACCGTAAATTACAGGAGAGTGGGGCGACGAGCTCTGACGCCACGTTCAGTCATATCATCCAAAATGTGTTCTATAGGGTTCAGGTCTGGGTGGCGGGGGGGGGGGGGGCGGGAGGGGGGGGACCAGTACATCAGTTGGAACTCAACACTGTGTTCCTCGGACCACTCAATCACACTCCTGGCCTTATGACTTGGCGCGTTATCTTGTTGAAAATCGCCACTACCGTCGAGAAACATGACCGTCATGATGGCGTGTGAATGGTCTGCAAATAGTGTACGATACTCCTTGGCCGTCATGATGCCTTGAACGAGCCCCACTTGACCAATGGATGTCCATGTGAATGTACCCAGAGCATAATGGAGCCTCTGCCAGTTTGTCTCCGTCCCGCAGTACAGGTGTCAAGGAACTGTTCATATGGAAGACAACGGATTCGCGCACTCCCATCGGCATGGTAAAGAAGGTATCGGGATTCATCAGACCAAGGAATGCCCTGCCGCTGCGGCTACTTGCAGTGCCGATGGTAACGTTCCCATTTCAGTCGTGGTTGCCGATGCTGTGGTGTTAAACTGGAATATGGATGGGTCGTTAGTTGCGGAGGATCTTCGTTAAGAGTGTTCGGTGCACTCTGTGTTCAGACACACGTGTACTACGGTCAGCATTAAAGTCTGATGTTAGTTTCCCCACAGTTCCCCGCCTATCCTCTTTTACCAGCGTGCGCCATCCAACATATGTTACGAGGAGTGTCTGACTAGCAGTCATTCCTCGCCAGGCGACTCTGCTATCGTCTGGAAGGGTTTATATAAATGGTACGTCTGTGGTGTTAATGGTTTGGATGATCAGTGTAAATGTGGTGTCTGTTATTTCACTGAGGATACGCACCGGTCCCGATCTCTTGCGGGAATCCGAAATGGCGAGTGAGGGGTTCATGGGTAGGTGACGCTCCGCCAGTAGTATGGAACAGGCTGGAAATTTAGGTCGACTGAGAAGCGTGTTTGGATGGCCGAGGTGGTTAAGGCGACCGCTCGCGTTGAGCAGGAGATCTGCGTTCGAGACCCACGCTGGCGCAAATTTTCACCTGTTACCGCCGATTCATTTAGATGGGCAAATGCGGCTTACATCACTGAAAACCTTTGAATAGAACTACAGAATATCGCATAGAAGGAAGTATGGTTGCCTAAGTGGCGAAAGCGAAGAAGAATAGCATTACAGTTTGATGAAGCGGCTGACGAAGAAACAGAAAAAAATGAATCCTTTAGATGTTCGCTTTCTACAGTAACGCAAAATGCGATGTTTGTAGTTCAGATGAGATGCGTTCAACCTACAGTCTGTTCCAAAACGCCAGAAGATGGTAATGCATATATTTTATTCAAATCTGAACGTCGCAGGAATAAGTAACCAAGTTGTATATTTCGGAAAAGGAAACGATATAATTTGACGTCGGGACTTTCATTGAGACCTATAAAAGAAATGGCTCAAGAGCGCATGCAGAGGGAGTTTCAAATATACACTACTGGCCATTAAAATTGCTACATCACGAAGATGACGTGCTACAGACTCGAAATTTAACCGTCAGGAAGAAGATGCTGTGATATGCAAATGATTAGCTTCTTCAGAGCATTCACACAAGTTTGGCGCCGGTGGCGACACCTACAACGTGTCGACATGAGGAAAGTTTCCAACCGATTTCTCATACACAAATAGCAGTTGACCGGCGTTGCCTGGTGAAACGTTGTTGTGATGCCTCGTGTAAGGAGGAGAAATGCGTACCAGGACGTTTCCGACTTTGATATAGGTCGGATTGTAGCCTATCGCGATTACGGTTTATCGTATCGCGAGACTGCTGCTCGCGTTGGTCGAGATCCAATTACTGTTAGCAGAATAGGGAATCGGTGGGTTCAGGAGGGTAATACAGAACGCCGTGCTGGATCCCAACGCCCTCGTATCACTAGCAGTCGAGATGACAGGCATCTTTTCCGCATGGCTGTAACGGATCGTGCAGCCACGTCTCGAACCCTGAGTTAACAGATGGGGATGTTTGCTAGACAACAACCATCTGCACGAACAGTTCGACGACGTTTGCAGCAGCATGGACCATCAGCTCGGAGACCATGGCTGCGGTTACCCTTGACGCTGCATCACAGACAGGAGCGCCTGCGATGGTGTACTCAACGACGAACCTGGGTGCACGAATGGCAAAACGTCATTTGTTCGGATGAATCCAGGTCTGTTTACAGCATCATGATGGTCGCATTCATGTTTGGCGACATCGCGGTGAACGCACATTGGAAGCATGTATTCGTCATCGCCATACTGGCGCATCACCCGGCGTGTTGGTATGGGGTGCCATTGGTTACACGTCTCGGTCACCTTTCGTTCGCATGGACGGCACTTGGAACAGTGGACGTTACATTTCAGATGTGTTACGACCCGTGGCTCTACCCCTCATTCGATCCCTGCGAAACCCTACATTTCAGCGGGATAATGCACGACCGCATGTTGCAGGTCCTTTCTGGATACAGAAAATGTTCGACTGCTGCCCTGGCCACCACATTCTCCAGATCTCTCACCAATTGAAAACGTCTGGTCAATGGTGGCCGAGCAACTGGCTCGTCACAATACGGGTCACTGCTCTTGATGAACTGTGGTATCGTGTTGAAGCTGCATGGGGAGCTGTGCCTGTACACGCCATCAAAGCTCTGTTTGACTCATTGCCCAGGCGTATCAAGGCCGTCATTACGGCCAGAGGTGGTTGTTCTGGGTACTGATTTCTCAGAATCTATGCATCCAAATTGCGTGAAAATGTAGTCACATGTCAGTTCTAGTAGAACATATTTATCCAATGAATACCCGTTTATCATCTGCATTTCTTCTTGGTGTAGCAATTTTACTGGCCAGTAGTGTATGTTATCCTTAATCTTTGTCATCTAGACGTGATAAAATTTATGAGGGAATGAAAAAATCGACAAGAGGGGAACGTAACCAAAGAGCCACAAACGCACGGAATAGATGAAGACAGTGTGAGATGAACTCTCGAATAGTAAGATACACGTATAATTTGTGTGGTACTTAGCTCTGACTGCATCACAGTACTTTAATATGCTATAATGGCTGCTAGGTCAAAACAACTGATTCAGCGAAGATGTACAGTGTCTGAGACGACAATAATCACTTGTTTCTATCAGTGTGAACAATCCAAGCCTCTCGTGAACTGCAGCATGAAGTTTGATATAGACGTTGTTATGGTTTTATTCCGTCCACGAGTACCTATATTTGAGATTTGGATCTATTACAGCAGAAACTACAGACATTTACCGCAATTCGACTTACTTTACTTCCCTTCCTGAAGTTGTCACGCACTAACGCCAAGGAATATATTAATCGCTGAAGTGATTTGGCCTGCGAGAATGTTTCTAAAATTAATAGTTTCAGTAAATATACAAGGAGAGTGTCTAACCCGAATATTGAGTCAACATATAGGTGAACTCGGGGTGGAACGGTATACTTAATGTTTAACAATTTCTATAAAATAAGGGAACACAAGGAAACACTTCTTAAAGTGATAAAAAAACTCCTTGTAGTGTAACCTAATGTACCTTATTTTAAAATCGCTTAAAAGAATACATTTTGCATTTTTTTACAATTTTTCAAAGGAAGTCTTGCATATTTCCCGTTCCGCCCCACCCACGGGGCAGAATGGGATAAGGATATTTTTTGTTAAATTATTGCATAAACGTTGAATTTCAATTACGAATATCGTATTAAACTATGACAAAATGTTGTATAACAGGCAATTCAGACTAAGGAATGTGTAATTTAAACAATTAAAAAGTCATTCTTCAAAATGAGAAAATATTTTAATGTCATTCTGAAAAATGTACAATGCTTAATAACCGCCAAACCACTAGCTACTAGCCGACAATAGTCAGAAATCAGTATTTCCCCTTCATCTTCACTGTCTATGCCAGCACATGAATTGTGTGCCCACCTTGGCATGCGGCCCAGCCTTCATTAGAAACGGAGTAGAAGTCCCCACAGTAGAGACACTCAGCATCCTCTCTCTCTGATTCTCTCTTCTCCATCATCTTCTTCCTTTTATTTTTCTTAAGGTCTTTGATGACCTCTGTTTTGGTTTTTTTGGGTGTTCAGTTTGATATTTTTGCCTTAAGTTGCATTGCACCTGACGTCTCTGTCCTGACATTGTTTGTATTTGTGCACCCTCTTCCTTTCTGTAGGCCTACTTTACGTGCGACAGCATTCTGCAGTTCCGTCTTATAAGGGGAATCTGTTAATGCGTCGATTTTTCCTTTTCGTCTTGTAGTCCGCCTAGTATTTTGACAGATAAGTGGGATTGGAATGACAGCCTCGGACGATATCTGGAAAGCTGAGTTGTTCGGCGAACATAGCTGGTTTGGAGAGTCTGGCATCCATGAACATCCAGGTTGGGTTTGCTTTCTACTTCATCAAAATATGACGGGGCAGAACGGGACACTATCCCATTCTGCCCCGTCGCGTTCCGCCCCAAGAGCAGTTTTGAGGTTAACAACTTTTATAGAGTGTAATAACTGACGAATTTAAACGCATTAAATAACTAAAGTATAACAAATGCCATGCTATTTAAGGGAATGTGTCATTTTAGGGTATACAATTAACAACTAACAGCTTATCTGGCGTTGAAATTCACCAAACACTAGAACAACGCAAGCGGTAACGTGACGGACAACAATTCACTTAGATCTCGCACTTCAGACTAAATCAGAATGGCTGCCCTCACTTCCCTTCCATTCGGAGAACTAGTTACATGCCCATACAACAGGTTACAACACTGTCCAGTCTAGAAATGAGCAATTTCCCGTTGTGCCCCACTATCCCGTTATGCCCCGAGTTCCCCTACATTTTTGTTACGCTTTGAATGGACATTTGACTTCGTTTACTTTTGATGCTCTTCTGTTGTTTATGTACTCTACGGTCAAAGATGTATGCAAGCACGTTGTGTCTACCTCGTGACGTACGAAGATGTGATGCCGCAATCACCGATGCTGTACCTATTATGGTGACTCGTTCTTCTTGATTACTATGTAATTCGTCGCTAAAATTATTAATGAAGCTAAATGACTGATGGCTCGCTATAATATAGCAGTTTATAGAAAGCCAGTAGATGTAGAGTAATTTATGGTGAGATGTTCAGAGGGGATGAAGACTAAATGCTGACAGGCAGCGTTTTAATTAATACAAGATATTGTACTTAGTTGATATTTAAGCAGATAGGTTACCTTTTATTGACTACTCAACATCACAAATTATACGCACTAGACAACCACACTGCTATTAGCAGTGGCACAAAATTTGCACTACCCTACATTGCACTGTAACCAAATGTATTCAAGATGGCGGCGACAGGTATGGCAACATCGCAATGACGTCAAGGCAGGGAGTTCAAATTTTGGCGGGAAGACAGGTCAACTGGGCTACCCCCACTAACCTAACCCCCTCCACTCTCCCCTCCTCACCAAATTTTGGTTGGGTAAAAAGGTCACTTGGGCTACCTCCACTAACCTGAGAAAATGGCGAGAAAATAGGTCACTGTGGCCACTTCCGCTAACCTAAGCCATCCGGCCTCCACCTCTTCCTAGGAATTGATGAGGAAAGGACTCAGCCTGTGCTAGGCTGGTGGATGGGATGGACGTAAGTCTTTATTTAAACAATTTATCACAGTAGGTCCGTCCAGTGTGTTCACCATGAGGTCCGGAGTCCGACTGATCTAGTACACAGTACTGTCACCAGAGGGTGATATCGTCCCTGTCATGAAGTAATCCAAGATGGCGGTCTGAAGGAAAAATGGTGGAAAAAGGACTGAGCCTACACAGGGCTGCTGCAGAGAAGGAGTGTACTTTAATTATTTTGGAACAATTTATTTGACATATTTCATGTAGTTTATTTATTACCTGATACAAAACACTCACCCTGAGTGCTTGGGGTTACAATACACAGCCTACAGACCTGCAAACTACTCTGTAAATCACCGAAGTAATGCTGTACAGCCGGCCGGTGTGGCCGTGCAGTTAAAGGCGCTTCAGTCTGGAACCGCGTGACCGCTACGGTCGCAGGTTCGAATCCTGCCTCGGGCATGGATGTGTGTGATGTCCTTAGGTTAGTTAGGTTTAATTAGTTCTAAGTTCTAGGCGGCTGATGAGCTCAGAAGTTAAGTCGCATAGTGCTCAGAGCCATTTTTTAATGCTGTACACTGATGTGCAGACACGAAAACAACTCGTAAATTTTCAAAATAATGCATGTAAAATGAGCTGCAGACACAGTCACTAATTCTAAACTGACCAAATAATGCAGTACATACCCTACACACCAGCCAACTACTCGTTTATTTATTAGCTGATACAAGACACTCATCCTGTCATGCTTGGGGTCACAATACACAGCCTGCAGACCTGCAAACTACTTGTAAATCACTGAAATAATGCATGTATAGCGCTCTGCCAACAAGCTCACAACGATTAAACAGCCGAATATAATGTAGTGCACAGTGTACATAGAAAATGCTTTCGTACTATCGTGAACCACAATGAATCAGAGGCTCCAATGCACGCGCATGACAACACTGTTGCGAACCTTCGTTGGCTGCACGAGTGCAGGGGCATTAGCCACTGCTCTCAAGCTGGTATCGCCTACAGCCAGCAGGTGAAAGTCGTGTCTATTAGAGTTCTTTGAGAGTTATACTAACATCACGTGTCCCTGTAAATAAGAGCCAAGTCGGCTTCTCGGAAATTGTAAAGTGACACAGAAATAATTAATGGTCGCTTTTGTAGGAGCTTTCGTGATGTCTCAGCTTCTCTGCATGGAAATTCTGGGCCTAACAGAACCTGTTTACGAAAATAGCCTAGAATAATGCCTAATGCATACTTCCTCATTGTCCTAATGTGGCACTCCATCCATCATGTGTTACTCTTCCTGGAAATCCTTAAGTCCTGGTTTCAACAAATATCTCCGAAATGCAAATGGTCTCACGGCTATGTACATGCTCCTGTGTCCCGGCACAAGGGATGTCTTGTAAATGAATAGAGCATTATGATGGGCTCTTACTGAATTTACCTGACAAATTACTGATGCTGCCAGTATGGAAGCACTGTGCTCCTTTTTCTTGTTGCAGATGAGACTTTCATCAGCAAAACTGTTTTGTACAGATCGCTATATTGAACTGACAGTTCATCCAAGCAAAAGTGGCCTACAGATCGTCAGATACAGAAAGACTCTTACTCAATTACACTGGTCTACCGATCTCTACATACTATATCACATATCAATGTAGCAAACACACAATTCGTATCCTGTGCCATACAAAATCACCCCTTCTGCATCCTGCATATTGCTATAGACCATCAGACGGTCGTACATATACCGCGAAGACTGTTGTACAAAGGCTGGGTAAATTCCCCTCAGCACTACAGCCATCTCCAGAGTCACAAGAATATTGGGAAGCAGTCACATATTTATCAGTGTAACCAGAATTAAATATTACGATTGCTGCTGCAGTCTGACGCTGAAGAATGTACTGGATATGTCTCCTCTTGATAGCCGAGGTTCTGGAACGAATCTCAATATCCATAGCGCACTTAATATGCTACATTAAAAAAAATCTTTCATTCCCCTTATGGATATCAATGTGCTGAAGCTATACATTCCCCATGACAGGACACACAGTGCGAAGACTGTTGCTCAATGGCTGGGTCGGTTCAACTTGGCACAAAGCTGTCACTGTTTCTGGTCGTTACCTGCTTGCCTGCTACACCCATCTCCAGGGTCTGTGATCACGAGAACACATGTATTTTCACATGGTTTGGCAGAACATTATACCATTTACGCGATCTTTTCGAAATCAAGCACATAGCACTATCACTGGCACACTATAACTGGGAAGATATAGACTGGAAATTATTTCTCTAGAAACCTGACATTTTAGCGAGGTGGAGCATACTGCAAACCACTGAGTAACAACATTTCCCGTTTTCGAAGCTCTTTACATGAAAATTCGAAGCAAAATAGAGGAAACTGATATTTCCACTCGCGAATACCGAAGTTGGTGATGTAACAGATTCCAAATCATTCTTATAATTCACAAAGTCAACAAAGGTGTTTCTCATGTCTATAGAACCAGCAAACGCGTCTTCCATCCATATTTCACTTGCTAGATGCACACACCACAATCAATGGCCCCTCAACTAAATAGAGGCGCGAATTGTATAGAAGCAGTCAACTGGGCAATTTACATGGGAGGGAATAATGGTCCGGTGCAAACACATGTCCATATTGAATCTTCTCAAATTTCCACACGATCACGAAAGCTATCCCAACACATTCTAAGTATTAGTCCGCTATTCGGCCGTCTAGAGGACGACATGGTTAAGTCACCTACATTCCTGCATCCCAACAGGCCTCTCTATTTGGACAGCTCCTACCGTTAGTGGGAAACGTGAATCATTCCAGCCACAGACCACTGGCGCTGCTGTGCGCCAAACACACATAGACAGAATCGGGTTGTTTTGGGGAAGGAGACCAGACAGCGACGTCATCGGTCTCATCGGATTAGGGAAGGAAGGGGAAGGAAGTCGGCCGTGCCCTTTCAAAGGAACCATCCCGGCATTTGCCTGGAGCGATTTAGGGAAATCACGGAAAACCTAAATCAGGATGGCCGGACGCGGGATTGAACCGTCGTCCTCCCGAATGCGAGTCCAGTGGCTAACCACTGCGCCACCTCGCTCGGTGGTTAGACAGAATCGTCCTAGCAAACTGAGCACATACATATTTGATTGCTATACTTCCAATTAAACGTTGTAATCACGGTCTCAATTGAACGATATTCGACAATAAGCGAAGTATCAGAAATACACCCTGCTGACGGCTGTGGCCCTGAAAATAGAAATATCTGTACCATTATTATGACTTGCCATACTTTTCCCTTTGCTATCACAGTATTCCAAGTCAAATCCATACCTTCCTTACAACTCGACATAGTCATTTCCTTTGCACATGTCAGAACATACACTCCTACTTCATAAGCCTCATGCTCATGGCAAACCTATCATGCAACCCCTACTACTAAGTATAATACTTCGCCAATAATTGATGGCTGGCGATACGAAATAATAAAGACTGAAAATCAGCGATGGGTGGACATGTCTCGTAAGTTTTTCTTGCGGGTGGTGCCACTGTGTCTTAGAAAGAGATGTGTAATCGTCTTACAAATCGCCAGATGTAAAAAAAAAAAAAACACGAACGCAACAACCATATTACTATCACAATTGGTCTTGGTTCTACAGATGCACACAAGTATCCATGTTCAATCTATACTGGCTTTATAAATCGAGCTATGGCATTACCTCCAAATGAAGTGGTTTTCCCAGATAAATACCGTGACTCTGAATATAGACGGTGATCGAAGGAGCGTATATTATCAGACCAGTAGTGTTGTTACACGTCACCGAAGGTGTAACCTCGTGATAAAATCACCGAAATTAGAAAGTGATTCGGCTAAGGAACGTTGTATGAAGCCAGTACTTGCAACTCCTTCACGCCACTGCTAGATATTTCTCCAGTATTTGTAATGCATTCTGTCTCGATGGTCTGCAAATGTGGAATCTGTGGGGTGGAGGCGACTGGATACAATCCATTATAGTGCTATACGATGCCTCCCAATCAGTGAATTTGCGATAGATGTTGGTAGCTGTACTACATTTACAAGAAAGATGACATAAAAATATCGATAGAATTGTGGAAAATACGTATAAATTGAGGGAATATACACCGATATGTAGGGAAAATCAGGAAGTACCTGCGCGTCTTCTGGTTGGCGCAGAACAATTTGTACACGGGGAATAAGTATGCAACAGCAAGATGAATCTGAGAAATCGTAGACATGTAAGTGAAGAGAATCAGGGAAACAGTCACTGTTTTCAGTCGAGGCAGCATTTCCTGTATGTCTACTGAAGTAACAGTGACTCACGCGAGTTGACTACTGTATTTGACACTTTTCAGGAAGACAGAGGACCTTCTGCCTTTAAACTCACTTGCATCTGTGTTAAAGGATGACACAGAGTGGATGGAGTGGTAGGTTGAGATGGAGCTGTAACGAGATACGATTTGATGGTAGACTGATGATGCATTCTAGAGAGAGAGAGAGGGAGAAATTGCTGCAGGTCATTTGACCTTTTTTCCAGATGTTGTGACAGGATGCATCAGTTGTGTGACATAGCCTGCATTCCACTTGTATGCAACATATTCTGCGTGGATCTTAGAGCAATGTCTGCTTGCGATCGTTAACAACTGGTTCAAATGGCTCTGAGCACTATGGGACTTAACTTCTGCAGTCACCAGTCCTCTAGAACTTAGAACTAATTAAACCTAAGTAACCTAAGGACATCACACACATCCATGCCCGAGGCAAGATTCGAGCCTGCGACCGTAGCGGTCGTGCGGTTCCAGACTGTAGGGCCTAGAACCGCTCGGCGATCGTTAACAGTAAACCTCTCGGTCATCAGATGACTTCCATCCCATGTGTGATGAAATGTGACACATTCCTCTAAATGAACAAAGATTTATGTGATGTACTCCATCCCGCTGTAGTATTTTAGGTATATAATCGATACTTCAGTTTCATAACCTAGTTAGCGATAGGCGTTTGTGAGACATTGCAATCCCCGTGTGTACATCTGCTTGAATGGTGAACTGTTTACGGAGTTAGTGGCGGCATGACTTGTAATTTCACATGTCGGACGCAGCTGCTATGCGTTTATCTGTTTCCGTAATCTCCGTTACTAACGGCCATTTTATATAGGACTGATACGGGATAGTCTAATTTATGAAGCATGATCGGATGTGAACAGTGGACGCTATACGTCTCTGGAAAGCTATATTGTGCACGTATCACACAGAATCGATATTTTAAGGAAGTAGCTTTTTCATTTTACGGTTTGTTACCATAGTTTATTGTAGAGAAACCCACAAGAAAGATATATGTCTTGCGATGGAAACACATTTCTTATATTGGAATATTAATGTTACATTCAATATGACTAATACGTTGGAAACTGGAGCGATCTAACACTATAGCCTGTCTTAAGTGCATAACCTTGTAGCCTTAACAGTACATGTGTTTACGTTCTCTCTTACCAATATCTTTCAGGAACTGATCCCAGACTCTAGAACAATACTTTAGAGTTGACAGTGTGGCTGACTTACTTAAAAATGCTTCGAACTCCATCTGTCTGGTGCAGCAACATGCACAAAAACCAACTGTTTCTTGTTCTTCTGAACCATCTGCTATTACATAACAACACTTTCAAATATGTTACTATACACCGATAAGGGGTGCTAACCTCCTTGACATGGGTACATCTGGTGAAATCTTGTGTACTTGGCTGGGCGAGGGCCTGGCTAGCTCTATTCATTCTAGAGGCGCGGTATGTAGCGGTCTATTTCTGGTCAGTTGCAGATTAAATTGGTAACGTTGCTGGATGGCGGGCTAGTCAAAGACAGTGTGAGGGGGTCTTTCAGTCTCCAGTTTTATCCTAAGACTGCGAGAATGCTCTGTGACTCCCATCTGCATAGAGATATATCGCAAATTATGCACTATACTCGAGGTGTTAGAAATATGCAGAGCAGTTTCTGGTATACACTGATGATGTATGTTTTCGAGAACTAGCAATGAATGAACTTACTGCTCAGTCAGCTATCTACATTCGCGACGATACTCGCAAAGTAGAGAAGGGGCGGTTTTGCTATGACACTGAAATTGGGAAACATGCTGTCGCATCACTGGTCGGTGTTGAAATTACTCTAAAATTGCTAAAATTGTTCACACTATCAACTGCGATGCTTATTATAAGAGTACCTCAGTGGTGTCTTTTCCATCATATCCGTCCACTAGTACGTTGCTGGTTACCACATAATGATTGACTGACATCGCTTTTTGAATTGGAGAAAGAGTTTTGGTGGAGGGGCAGCGCCTTCTGGGGATGGCTAGAGCCGAAACTGTGATAGTGTACATGACTGCGATATGAGGAATCAGTCAAAATGGAATGCAGAGCCATCAGCTATTCCATCGATGTGACAGATGAGTTTAAATGTAGAGGCCGTCATCACCTTTGGACAGCAGTTTGGAAACTCTCCACAACGCCGCCAAACTCTTCCAGTTTCCTTATGTTGTAACTGTCTTTTATTTAGCATCATCCAGTGTGTGTGGTGTGTTATGGTAGCAGCAGTAACAACATGACTTATACCGTGCAACATGTAGTTTTCTGTGAGAAGCAATGGATCAGAACGTGTTAAAGTCAGTTTAGAACCAAACACAGACCTCGAAGTCGTGGCAGAGAAAACAAAATGTACGGCAGTGTTCAAAGCTTGTTACAGTAGAGAAAAATGCAATGTTTCAAACAATGACACAGAGTCACAGGGAGCATCTCTTGCAACATACGTTATAGTTTGTGGGATATGGTCATCCTCCTACAGTACAGCAATCAAGTATGTATGTGGTCAGTTTTCTAGGACGATTCTGTCTATGTGTGCTTGGCGCACAGCAGCGCCGGTGGTCTGTGACGGGAATGATTCACGTTTCCGGCTAATGGTAGGAGCTGTCCGAATGGAGAGGCCTGTTGGGATGCATGAATGTAGCTGACTTAAGCATGTCGTCCTGTAGATGGCCAATCATAATGCTCCGTTCATTCACAAGACATCCTTTGTGCCGGGGCATAGGAGCCTCTATATTACGGTGAGAATGTTTGCATTTCGAAGATGTTTGTTGAGAGCAGGACTTCACGATTTCCAGGAAGGGTAACACGTCATGGACGGGAAGCCACGTTAGGACCCTCAGAAGGAATCATTAGGCATTATTCTGTGCTATTTTTGCAAACAGGTTCTGTTAGGAAAAGAATTTCCATGCGGACAAGCTGAGACATCACGAAAGCTCCTACAAAAGCAACCGTTGACTATTTCAGCGACACTTTACAATTTCCGAAAGGTCAGAATAACATTCAGAACCTTTTAGATGCACCTGCACTGTTAAACCACTATGCAGACATTTCTCACTTGACTCTGGTCTTGCAGGTAGATGTCAGTCACATTAAACACATGCTCGGCTGGAGGCGTCTTACATGTTCCGTTAGGATTGCTAGGAACAATGCCCCCTGTTCTGTTCTGGGAAGCATTGGAACATATTTCTATAGCGGGACCTGTGCGGTCAGTATACCATTGACAACCTTCTAGCTGCATCTGCGAGGGTGAGTCGCTCGGCAATTAGGTCTTCGCTGGACCGCAGGTAGAGAGACATTGTGCCAGCAGCAGTAAACACGTGCGCTTCCAGAGGGTGACTTGGCTCTTTTTTATATAGAAATGTGACATCAGTATAACACTCGAAGAATTCTAACTGTATACCTGTAAACAGAAGTGACTTTCACCTACTGGATGTATGTAGTAATGGCCTGGGAGTAATAGGTTGTGCCCCTGTATTCGTCTGTCCAGTGGTGACTTTCGTTGGGCTTGGCGTGCGCGTGTTGGAACAGTCCGCTGATACATCGCGGTTGACAATAGTTCAAAAGTGTTTTGCGTGCACTGAGTGTTTATGCACCATATTAGTTTCGGCTGTTTAAGCATCATGAGCGTGTTTGTAGAGCCTTTTACATGAATTATTTTATGACAATTTACGAGTTGTTTGCGTGTCTTTTGCATTATTTTGCGAGCAGGTCTGTACGCTGTGTTATGTATTGTTTCAGTAATTTAAGAGTAGTTTGCAGGTCTGTATGCTGTGTGCTGCATTATTTCGGTAATTTACGCGTTGTTTGCGTGTTGTGAATGTGGTGGTGGGGGGAGTCGATTTCCTGAAAAATTATTTAGATGAATAAATAAACTATATTCTATATGTTGCCTTGAATTCTCTAAATTGTTTACATAAACAATATTCCAAAAATTGTCTAACTGTTTAACCAATATTCCATCCACTGCAATCGATTTACTGACAAATTCCTTAACTAAATAAATAAACTATATTTCATACACTGCCATAAATGAATAAGCAATATTGCATACATTGCAATCAAATTCACTCCAAGTGACCGATCAACTGAGTCTTTTCCCCACCAATTTCTGTCAGGGTTGGGGGAGGGGAGGGGGGTTTACCAGAGGGGGAGGGGTTAATTAGTTGATCAATATAATTAACTAAATCAAACTGATGAGAGTGGGAGGGGCTATTCCAGTAACTCAGACCTGAAAGTGTACCTGTAGCAGTGAGGTGGGAAGTTTCCTGAGGGGAGGGTGGGGGGAGCGGGTGGTGAACAATAGGTTAAGGACCTGTGAATCAAAAGGAAGGGCCCTTTTAGCAGAACAATAGGTTAAGGGCCTGTCAACCAAAGGAGAACACTGGGTTTGCCCCTTAGTGCATACCTGAACCTGATGTAGTCAAACCGCACTGAACAAAATGCGCATATGAACTTTATCCCACTACTGCTATTACATGTATGTCTTCCTCCTTTCACTGTACTATTTATGTAAAGTATGTACGTTCCAATTCGCAAGATTCTTTTTCTGAGTAAGTGTGGCACACCAGAAATACTTCTTGTGGCAGACACTTATAAATATTGCAACCAGTCCTCCAACAGCCCGTGCTCAGTTAACACCATTTTACACAGCGATAATTAATTATTAATGCCCTTTAATGTAACTTTTTTGTGCCTCTGCCGCACCCTGCCACCACCGAGGCCAACAGACACCATTGCTCACAGCCCTTCAGTTGTCTCCTTTCTCTGGTATGCTGATTTTCATTAAATTTAATTTTTTTGACCATTGTACTTACACTACAGCAGACATATATGTACTAAATTTTATATATAAATTTTAGTAACCTTATAACATTTATGGCATAAATGACAGAAGGCAAAACAAAATTCAGTGTGTGCAGTTCGGATACTCGCCATAGATTTTCCGTGAAAACGTTGGTATTAAATCATAACAAGTGTTTCGTATTAATACTCAATTTAACTATCTAAATCCTTTATACGATAGTTATTCAGTGGTATAATCGTTACAGAATAGGTAGCTCACAAGTTTGGACTACTGATTGATCTTGTAAGCCCTTTGCACCTTTTTTTTTTTTTTGTTTCCTTTGCGACGCTTTCGTAGCTCTTGTATTGTTCGTCACTGGATTTTTAGGCTTCTTGGATTCCTTTTGACGCAGGCTTTCTTTTGACTTGCGTTTTCTTTAACTTGGAACATATTTACGAGCCATATGCGGCGACGACTTTCATTTTGTAATTTTCAATTTAATAGCAATTATTTTATAAAGTTATCTCTCAAATATATAATCATTTTCTAGCTAAATTTCGATAAAGCTTGCGTTATTTTCAGAATGAGACGATTTGTCTGCCTTGTAACTCGAGAACCTTACATCTGATTTCAGTGAAGTACGATTCATTTTGACTCTGAATGTTGTTGACGGAGGTATGTAACAATAATACTAAATAAATAATACAATAATTAAAAAGTTTTATTTCATGTGTTAAGCATAAACACCGTTGAGGCTTGACCCTCTTTTTATTACATATTAACTTAAGTTTTAAATTTTATGGAGCTACTTGTCTGAAGCATGGACAAAGTAATTAAATGACAAATATATACACTCACCCTGTAATTGGGTTGCGGTGGGTTGCCATCCGCCGCCCGTCATGGGAAGAGCCCTCCCAGCCTTGTACTACGTAATATGGCTTAGCGCAGACAGCGGATTTTACCCTGTTTCTATTTACTTTTTATTTTTTTCTAAAGCTGACCATTGAACAAACCATCAAAATGTTTACTAATATCGTTCTCAAACCAAATCTAAACATACCGAATAATTTTTGTCCCATTTAAAACTATGTTTTTCAGAGAAAATAGGAAACATGGTGAAAATTACATTAAATTTAAGTTGTAAAAATACTTCCCCAATCTATACAATATTATATTACTTTTTACTTTGAATACTTTGTAAGCTATGAGTCTCAGAATCCTGTGATTTGACTAAATTACATTATCTTTGGAAACCCGGAAGCACCTGATGTGATTTTGCAAAAGATACAAACTTAATGTCTACTTTTGATAACAGAATGATGAATCCCCACAAAAAATTAAGGTTTGCCGCTGTCCGAACTGAAATGGAACAATCCGCATGCCCTACGCTGGTACGATGACGACGCAGATATACCAAATACTGCGCAACAAACACGTACAGACACGATCTAACCATTGGGGGGCTCAACCATTGTCTAGGCACTGTTAGTCTCACAGTTATTAACGATTCAAATCTGATGGTATTTTGTCACACAACCAACTTCGACCAACTATCACTGTAAGGAGCCCAAAGACCAGTCGTCCCCAAACACAGAGTATACCAGCCGACAGCTAAAATTAAATTACTTTTAGAAGACCATTACCATTTCGTAAGACTTTAATACTGATTACAAGTGTTACTAACAATTACTTTTTCTTCAAATACTAGCGTTACTGTGTGGCACAATGTGGTAGAGGTTACAGGTTGTGAAAAGTATGAACAGCATCTTCCTGTAGCTTCCTCACGAAGTCTACCCAACATACACATCCTTTGTACTTTGCACCATGCATCTATGACAGTAAAAATTTAAGACAGGTGCATCACATACGCTTGAATATCATTTGAAAATGTGTGCTCCCAAGTTTTAGGTAGCTCCCACCAGAGACTTCTTCATTGTTCACTTTGCTACAATAAATGAACTAACCGACAGCGCAACACAACGGAAAGGTGGCAGGGGTAAAATACAGGGAGCGAAAGGCTATTTACAATTTGTACAGAAACCAGATGGCAGTTATAAGAGTCGAGGGACATGAAAGGGAAGCAGTGGTTGGGAAGGGAGTAAGACAGGGTCGTAGCCTCTCCCCGATGTTATTCAATCTGTATATTGAGCAAGCAGTAAAGGAAACAAAAGAAAAATTCGGAGTAGGTATTAAAATCCATGGAAAAGAAATAAAAACGTTGAGGTTCGCCGATGACATTATAATTCTGTCAGAGACAGCAAAGGACTTGGAAGAGCAGATGAACGGAATGGATGGTGTCTTGAAGGGAGGATATAAGATGAACATCAACAAAAGCAAAACGAGGATAATGGAATGTAGTCGAATTAAGTCAGGTGATGCTGAGGGAATTAGGTTAGGAAATGAGACACTTAAAGTAGTAAAGGAGTTTTGCTATTTGGGGAGCAAAATAACTGATGATGGTCGAAGTAGAGAGGATATAAAATGTAGACTGGCAATGGCAAGGAAAGCGTTTCTGAAGAAGAGAAATTTGTTAACATCGGGTATAGATTTAAGTGTCAGGAAGTCATTTCTGAAAGTATTTGTATGGAGTGTAGCCATGTATGGAAGTGAAACATGGACGGTAAATAGTTTGGACAAGAAGAGAATAGAAGCTTTCGAAACGTGGTGCTACAGAAGAATGCTGAAGATTAGATGGGTAGATCACATAACTAATGACGAAGTATTGAATAGGATTGGGGAGAAAAGAAGTTTGTGGCACAACTTGACCAGAAGAAGGGATCGGTTGGTAGGACATGTTCTGAGGCATCAAGGGATCACCAATTTAGTATTGGAGGGCAGCGTGGAGGGTAAAAATCGTAGGGGGAGACCAAGAGATGAATACACTAAGCAGATTCAGAAGGATGTAGGTTGCAGTAGGTACTGGGAGATGAAGAAGCTTGCACAGGATAGAGTAGCATGGAGAGCTGCATCAAACCAGTCTCAGGACTGAAGACCACAACAACAACTACGCTGCTATAGGGCCTACACAGTATTATTGTGATTATTGTTATTAGTGACAGTGGTCGGCAACATAGCACTGGGGGTTTGAAGTCGTCCAGTCTCTGCCAGTTCAGAAGTAAGAGTGCAACAATCAAGTGATATACAGTAAATATAGTGCTCGCATTATAATTTTCTTGTATTTCCATTTTAAACGGGCGTGTCTTTAAGAATACCAGTGGTGTAGAGTAAACATATTTTGTAACAAGTGTGTGGCATCAATGTGGATAGTTAGTATACCTTTCTGAGAAAGAGTTGTAGGCAGCACTCGCGCTGCACCGAGAATTACTTCACCATTATATAAAAAAAGGTCAGATAGACGCAGGTCGATTGTATCACTGACTCGTTAGTTTGTCTCTTTTTCTTCTGCTGCTGCTGGTCAGGGTTGCCCCTGCTTGTCTGAATCATTCTGATGGCTCTCGATCTTCCACCATAACTGAGTCCATCAATATGAGATAGCAAAATGGCTCTGAGCACTATGGGACTTAACATCTGAGGTCATCAGTCCCTTAGAACTACTTAAACCTAACTAACCTAAGGACATCACACGCATCCATGCCCAAGGCAGGATTCGAGCATATGAGGTAGCAGATATGAGGTGGCCAAGAAGGTGGAAACGTGGGTTCCACCATGCCAAGACTGCTTGGTAGCTACAACAGGTAAACACAATTAATTATCGGAGTACAAAATAAGAAAGTAATTATTATTTAACTTTGTTGTAGTCCATGATCTGTTGGTGACAATTATAGAAGACGCGACTAGACTAAGCGTCTGTAGAATGACATAATTTTTAAGTCACAAATCTTGCAGTGACGAATTAATCTCTCGTAATCTTGACTGTCGAATACGGTGAATTTGAAGACTAACTTGGAACTGGGCTACAAAGACTTGATGGCAGCAATGACTGAGCTGCAGACGATGACTAACATCGGCGCTAGCTGTCCACTGAGCGCGGCTACGAACTGTAGACTGGCACAACTGCACTACACTCTTGCTACACAGAAGTGGTTTAACGGCCCCTCACGTCGAGCGTAAGTACTGCGACTGGCTGTGTACTCTTTGGCTAGCATAGCCGTTTTTCTGCTTCGTTTATCGAGAGAATCGCATCCGGCGGATCGATCTCTCAGGAGGCGGTGTGGTCGTATGACTGACGACTTCACACATTCCGTAGATATACTGGACCAACTGCTTCACCATCTCTTGGGTGGTTGTCCTGGTAGTCGTCGATGTTTACAAATGTTAGGTAGTCTGGTGGGGTCCATCCTTCCCACATTATCCATCCGGTTTCTTTTTCTTGTCTTAATCCATTTCTTTATATCTTGTATTTCATATTGTTTCTTTATCGACACATCTGTTCTTCCGTCTCAAGTGGTTACTCCTTGGGTTTGCCTTAGCACCTTCATTTCCACTGCTGTTAATTTTTTGTTTTATCTTTTAGCTTCTGCTGCATATGCAAAAACATTGTGCACCATAGTTTTATATATTTTTATTTTTCCCTAAGTTGTCATAAATTTATTTCTCCCTGTAGTATTTTGCAGGCATCCATCTACCCCTACCGCCTTCGTTAATTGATTTTTCAGTTCCATGGTTAAGTCTTTATAGCGGGTGTTCAATTGACACTCCATCTACTGTCCTTTTAATTTAGCATCGTACAGCTGCTTTTGATGTTACCATACTGTTAGATTTTTTTTTTTAGATGTAACTTCGATATTATGTGACTTAGCAGTTTTATTAAACTGATGAGACAACCTTTGTAAATAATCTGTCCATCATAGTTTCTTTTGTGACCGCTAATGGTCCATAACTTTTGTACATCGCTTCCAATAATCTTCTTTTTACTTTTCGAACATCCGAGCTCACCCTGTTACGAATGATTTTGTACTCCGTATAAACGTCTTGAAATTGACTGGTCTTACATTTTAGGAATTCTTTCGTCTTCTGAATAGCTAATTCTTCATAATCTTCGTTAAAACATGGTGTTCTGTATATAGTACTACCTCCTATCAAATTCACCTTTTTCATATCTAAAGCTTTTCGTGCTGCCTCTAGTATATTCCATCTGAGAGTAGATCGTGGTTCAATAAGACATGTATCAAAACAAAATAATTTCTCAGCACTTTAAAAATAAAAGTGTTCAAAGAAAATTATTTTTCTGTTCAAATTGTAGTAAGGAGCAAATGTTTTTGATGGTGACGGCATTAGTGGCGGGAAAAACTGACCAGTTAAAACCGAGATCGGTATTTTATTTCTCATTAACCAGTATTTTTCGGTATTTGTTTTGTCTCGTTTATAACAGGCGTTTTTTAAATTTTTTTCTAATAACCGAGTAAAAAACGAAATATCAGTTAGCCATAGCAGCAGTGGAAAAAATTTTCGTTTTTAAATAAATATTTTTTTAGAAAAGGTAATTCTTATTCGTGAAATTTGCATTGGTTTGAAATATTGCATTATTATAAAAATGGGAAAAGCGGTGAGTGCGATTTTAATAACGATGTAGACAGAAAAGACCAACAAACCCGTGGCGCAAGAACTGGTACAGCATCGGTTAGACGATGTCTGTGTTTACGTGGCGTTGGTTACGCAACGCGTGTGCGTGCAGTGTGCAAGACCGGCCCCCACCTGGTCTATACGGTAGTTTCTCGCTGTCTTTGCCGGATACCCGTCGTATTGCACAATGGCAGCAACCATAATGTGGAAATATTTATACAAAGTGACGTAGCAGTGAAGTATCATGCTTCAGCTGCTTTAGAAGACTAAAGATTTGTCTATAATTTCTTTGAAATAGACGAAGGTATTTTATTAAAAAAAGAAGGAGTTTATGGTATGAGTTATTAAAAACTTAACAACAGTTCATTCACAGTACGCAATAAAAATAGAAAGTAACTCATTTAATGCCTGTGTGTACATAATACGCCTTTATTCGCTTGTAGCACTTGAGAACGGGCAAATTATCACAAAAACAGAGTTCTTCAGCACCAGTTTTTACCCTTCAGCACTGACTATTCGTAATGCCCAAATAGTGGTATGTTTCCCGGTTATAACATCATTTTCTCAATAAAGTTTCGAAAAATTAGAATCATTAGGAGAGTACTGGTGATTTTTTTGTAGTGTTCAACCACTTATCACTTCAACAGAAAAGCAGAGAACGATGGACGGATTAAGTTTTCATTTGTTTACCTATTTAAATTAATTTTTTGATTCTATGAATCTTGAAACAGAGAGCCGAAATTTTTCATTCTTTGTTTGATTTCTGCATTTCTTACAGGAAATAACAGGAATAAAAAACTGAAAATCTCTTATTCCGTTTTTTATTCGTTTTTTAAGCGGTTTTAAGAGCCAGGTTAGACTGGCGTGAAAAAAAAAATCGATATAACAGAAAATCGCTTGTATCGGAGATAACCGCTACCATACAGTTTCATTAACAGATATCTTACGTCTATTGCGGGTATACAAGGAGAAGGGTGACGGTGACATATAAGATGATTTTCCAAAGTCTTTATTTGCATTTTCACAAACGTGGTATGTGCGGTAGGCTATGACGTCACGGTCGAGAAAGCTTTCCAGTCCAGATACATTGGGTACGCCTGTACCACCTCGTAGATGCCCAACAGAAGATATCGACGCCGTGCAAGACAGACAATATATAAAACAATTGAAGACGTTGAAATGACAACATCTGCTGCTGACAAGAAGAAGAATACTATAAAATCTGTCGCTGCACATTCATTACTAGATGGACCCGCTGTCTTCTGTGGATGTAGACTGAACTTCAGTATTGATCTGAATGATACATTTTCGCATGGTAACGGCTGGTTAACAGTCGCTATTGTACGAGGTGGTACAGGCGTACCCTATGTATCTGGACTGGAAAGCTTTGTCGACCGTGACGTCATAGCCTACCGCACATACCACGTTTGTGAAAATGCAAATAAAGACTTTGGAAAATCATCTTATATGTCACCGTCACCCTTCTCCTTGTATACCCGCAATAGACGTAAGACGGACGGGGGATGGTTGGGGGGGAGGGGGGCGTGTGAATACCACCTAACTCAGGGATAATGGCCTCAGGAAGCTCTGGAGCTGCTATACGCATTTGCACTTAAAAAATAGTAAAACAAAGATAATTCCGTCACGAAACAGAAAGTGCGTCTCAGAAACGTTCCGCAACCAGTGTCGGGCAGGTGCCTGGACTAACGCGGTGTTAACGCCCGTCAAGCTTGGCCGGTGAATTAGGCGCTGAGTCGGGGTGAGTGGGAACGCGGGCCAAGGCGGGCTGGGCTGTTGTTTCCTGCCGCTGTCAGCGTGATGGACGGCGGGCACGCGACGCACCGGAAGCGCAGGTATTTGCCTGGCGTGGCTGGGCTGCGACGGCGCGCCCACGAGCTGGCGCCAGCCCGGCGCGCACTGGCGCCACTCGCGCTTTTACGGCGCCTAATCTATTGCCAGTGGTCCCCCCACTGGCGGGCACACAGCGGTTCCGTCCACCTTCTGTCCTTTTACGACATCTGCGAAACACGTGCATCGTATTGGCCCAATTCAACTACGTCACAGGAATTGCCAAAAGATCTACTATTTCAGTAGCAATTCGTGGCGCATCTACAGAGGTTGGACAAAAATATGGAAACGAAGTGAGAAATGCACGCTTAATCATAAATGCAGATGCCAGTCAAGCATGCAGGCAGCGCTGTTGTATTTGACCACGAACGGCAACTGTACGATTTCCTCAATACGGTGCAACTGTCAGTCGTGGTCAGAAGAGTGTTCTGTGTAGTTGCCAGTGCATTATGTCGGGGCTAAGTGCATTCGAATGTGGGCAATTTGTAGTTATCGTATGCTGGATGTTTCCGTAATCAAGGTAGCGAAAGTGTTCAGTACTTCCAGAGGCACGGTACTTAAGATTTATGCAGCATACAGGGAAAGAGGAAAAGAACATGTGCTAAACCACAAAGCGGACGAAACTGTATGTTAAGTCGCAGTGACGGATGGTAATTTAAGATGACTGAGTTGTTGTTGTTGTTGTTTTCCGTCCAGAGACTGGTCTGGTGTAGCTCTCCATGCTTCTTTATCCTGTGCAAGCCTCTTCATCTCCGAATAACTACTGAGTTTAACTACCTTCTGAATCTGCTTAGTGTATTCATCTCTTGGTCTCCCTCTACGATTTTTATCCTCCAGGCCTCCCTCCTGTACTAAATTGCTGATCCTTTGATGCCTCAGAACATGTCCTACCAACCGGTCCCTTCTTCTTGTCAAGTTGTGCCACAAATTCCTCTTCTCCTCATTTCTGTTCAGTACATCTTCATTAGTTGCGTGATCTACCCATCTAATCTTCAGCATTCTTCTGTAGCACCACATTTCGAAAGTTTTTGATCTGTTCTGGTCTAAAGTATTTATCGTCCATTTTTCATTTCATGGTCATACAAACACTTTCAGAAAGGACTTCCTGAAACTAATCTATACTCTACGTTATCAAATTTCTCTTCTTCAGATACACTTTCCTTGCCATGGCCAGTCCACTATTTATATCCTCTCTACTTCGACCGTCATCAGTTATTTTACTGACAAAATATCAAAACTCATCTACAACTTTAAGAGTCTCATTTCCTAATCCAATTCCCACAGCATCACTTGATTTAATTCGACTACATTCCATTACCCTCGTTTTGATTTCGTTTATGTTTATCCTATATCCTCCTTTCAAGACACTGTCCATTCCGTTCAACTGCTCTTCCGGGTCCTTTGCTGCCTCTGACAGAATTACAACGTCGTCGGCAAACCTCAAAGTTTTTATTTCTTCTCCATAGATTTTAATTCCAGCTCCAAATTTCCCTTCATTTACTTTACTGCTTGCTCAATATACAGATTGAATAACGTCGGGGATAGGCTACAACCCTGTCTCACTCCTTTCTCTATCACTGCTTCCCTTTCGTGCCCTCGATTCTTATAACTGACGTTGTGACGAATAATAAAAGGACAATAGCTGCGAAAGTCACGCTAGAACTAAACCTCGCGAAATCTGGCAGCACCAAAACGGCACGTAAGGAGCTCTACAGCGTGGTCCATCGATCGTGACCGGGCCAAATATCTCACGAAATAAGGGTCAAACGAAAAAATTAAAAGAACGAAACTTGTCTAGCTTGAAGGGGGAAACCAGATGGTGCTATGGTTGGTTGGCCCGCTAGATGGCGCTGCCATAGGTACGGATATCAACTGCGTTTTTAAGATAGGAACCCCTTTTTTATATATTCGTGTAGTACGTAAAGAAATATGAATGTTTTAGTTGGAGCACTTTTTTCGCTTTGTGATAGATGGCGCTGTGACAGTCACAAACATATGGCTCAAAATTTTAGACGAACAGTCGGTAACAGGTAGGTTTTTTAAATTAAAACACAGAACGTAGGTACGTTTGTACATTTTATTTCGGTTGTTCCAATGTGATACATGTACCTTTGTGAACTTATCATTACTGAGAACGCATACTGTTACAGCTTGATTACCTGTAAATACCACATTAATGCAATAAATGCTCAAAATTATGTCCGTCATCCTTAATACGTGTAACGACATTCCTCTCAACAGTGAGTAGTTCGCCTTCCGTAAAGTTCGCACATGCATTGACAATGCGCTGACGCATGTTGTCAGGCGTTGTCGGTGGATCTCGATAGCAAATATCCTTCAACTTTCCCCACAGAAAGAAATCCGGGGACGTCAGGTCCGGTGAACGTGCGGGCCATGGTATGATGCTTCGACGACCAATCCACCTGTCATGAAATATGCTATTCAATACCGCTTCAACCGCACGCGAGCTATGCACCGGACATCCAGTGCAGATGCAGTGAAACATCTTGTAGTAACATCGGTAGAACATTACGTAGGAAATCAGCATACATTGCACCATTTAGACTGCCATCGATAAAACGGGGGCCAATTATCCTTCCTCCCATAATGCCGCACCATACACTAACCCGCCAAGGTCGCTGATGTTCCACTTGTCGCAGCCATCGTGGATTTTCCGTTGCCCAATAGTGCATATTATGCCGGTTTCCGTTATCGCTGTTGGTGAATGACGCTTCGTCGCTAAATAGAACGCGTGCAAAAAGTCTGTCATCGTCCCATAATTTCTCTTGTGTTCAGTGGCAGAACTGTACACGACGTTCAAAGTCGTCGCCATGTAATTCCTGGTGCATAGAAATACGGTACGGGTGCAATCGATGTTGATGTAACATTCTCAACACCGACGTTTTTGAGATTGCCGATCCTCGCGCAATTTGTCTGCTACTGATGTGCGGATTAGCCGCGACAGCAGCGAAAACACCTACTTGGGCTTCATCATTTGTTGCAGGTCGTGGTTGACGTTTCACATGTGGCTGAACACTTCCTGTTTCCTTAAATAACTTAACTATCCGGCGAACGGTCCGGACACTTGGATGATGTCGTCCAGGATACCGAGTAGCATACATAGCACAGGCCCGTTGGGCATTTTGATCACAACAGCCATGCATCAACACCATATCGACCTTTTCCGCAAGTGGTAAACGGTCCATTTTAACACGGGTAATGTATCACGAAGCAAATACCTTCGACACTGGCGGAATGTTACGTGACACCACGTACTTATACGTTTGTGACTATCACAGCGACATCTGTCACAAAGCAAAAAAGTGGTCCAACTAAAACATTCATATTTCTTTACGTACTACACGAATATGTAATAAAAATGTGGGTTCCTATTTAGAAAAACGCAGTTGATATCCGTTTGACCTATGGCAGAGCCATCTAGCGGGGCAACCATAGCGCCATCTGGTTTCCCTCTTCAAGCTGGACGAGTTTCGTTCTTTGTAGTTTTCTCGTTTGATGCTTATTTCGTGAGATATTTGGCCTGGGCACTATCAATGGACCACCCTGTATAAGCTGGGTATCAAAGAGCGAACTGCATTTCCAGAATCACTCATCAGTGATGCAAATGTCTGTCACATGAAAATGTGGTGTCGAGGCCATAACAGTTGGACTGTGGGGTCATGGATGAATGTCATTTGGTCGGCTGAGGCTTGTTCCACGCTGTTTTGAATTTCTGGCCGAGTTTACTCTCAAGAGTGAAACGAAGAAATGTGTGTTTCACCGTATTTGCAAATTCAACCCACAAAGAGCCGACATAGAGACATTGTTTCACAGACTCATCACTGCTCAGCCCAAACCGCTAAGCATATAAGCTTGAAATTTGGAGACACTGTAGGCGTCGTTTAAGAAGGAACTGTTCGAAATTCCACTCCTACGTGGGTGAAAGAGGGGACGAAAGCCTTTTCGAAAATATGTCGCTATTATTTTGAAGGTAGAAATACGAAAATTGACATTTGTTTCCTCAATAAGAAATAAAAAAATATGTGTTTCAGCATTTTTGGAAATTTAACCCATATGGTGGTAAAATTGTGGATGAAACTTTTTTTGAAAATAAATTATTATTAAAGAACTTCTAAGGCATTTTTAAAGACACATTAATGATAATTGGTATTTGGCTTCTCGGTTAGAAAAAAAAAAGGAAACGTGCATCAGTGCTTTTGGAAATTCAACTCCCTGAGTAAGTTAAAAGGGGATGAAAAGTTTTATTGAAATCATTTTATTGTGAAAGTATTTTCAAAGCTAAATATATGAACATTTATTTTGCCTTCTCTGTTAGAAATAAAAAGATACGTGTTTCACTATTTTCGGAAATTCAACCCCAAGGGGGCTGAAATAGGAGATGAAAATTTTAAGAAAATATTCCGTGATATTTTAAAGGTATGAAAACTTGCATGTCACTTTCAGTTACATACAAAGAAACTTTTGTTAGAGGATGAAAGTTTCTATGGAAATGCCACCACAAGAACGAAAAAGCTATGATTAGCAAAACCTTGGACTCAAGCTACCAGAATCGCTTGTTGTCAGAAGCACATTCGGAAAAGACCATGCTTCTGTGCCCTTAATTAGCGTGAAACGTTTAGAAAGTGTTGCAATTTGTGAACTACATAAAAATTAGCTTAAAGTGAAAAAAAAATAAAAAATCTGTGCAGACCGTACGTCTAGGCGAGCGAAGCAACGGGCGCTAAGCTAGTCATATGTGTAATCACTGATAAAAACACACTTCACTCATGCTTGTTGAACATTAATTCATCATAATCCACAGCCAACAATGTCATACTATCACTTCTATTGTCAGCATAAATGTTTTTGAAATATAAATCGTCTGATTAATTCCCCATCTAATTGGGCACAAATTTGGTCCAAGCCTACCTCATGAAGACATACCATAGTACCTCAGCAATTTACCTGCTACAACATACTGCACACTTGTACTTGTTAAACGAAGGTTGCTCACGTGATTAACAGAATATTTCTCTTTCGTATCACGTCTCTATCCTATCACAGTTCTCTTTCGTATCCTTTTTAGTTGCATGCACAAAGGTTTTGACTATGTTTATAAATTTTCAACTACTTTCTTGGCAAAGTTTCTGAAATGTAACTACTTACTAGCGAGTTTTCTGCACATGTAACATACAACATACGCAGTTAAACAATGTCGTATGTTCAACATGTCAATGTAAAGTTGGATGCTATTTCTCGTATTTATGTGCCACTTTTTCCGGCGGAAAGCGAAATAATTGGTAAGGTATAGAACTGAAAAACTGAATTATTGCATTAAAAAATAAAAGAAATTAAATATTTTCCTTCTTTCCACTCATTTTAATAGATACACAACACATTTTTATTCAAGCTAAAACAATACAATAGCTCTAGTTATGTCTGGTTATACTAAAAGATTTTAAAGACTTCATTAGTAGCCTTTAAACAGAAATTGTTTGTTATTTTAATATCCAGTACTGGAATAAGATTAAAAAATTATTTCCCCTCTAGAGGCCTACCTATGTGGTACTTAACTTCTAAAGAAAAAACAACCTTACTTACTTTAAAAGAAAAATTTTCGAAATTTGTGGTAAGTTACTGTATGAGCAAACTGCTGAGGTCATCGGTCCCTAGGCTTACGCAGTACTTAATCTAACTTAACCTAGCTTATGCTAAGGACAACTCACACACCCATGCCAAAGGGAGGACTCGAACCTCCGACGGGGGAGCCGCGGGAACCGTGGCAAGGCGACCGAGACCACGTGGCTACCCCGCGAGGTTTAAAAGAAAAACAACGAATTTCCATGTTTACTAGATTTAGATTTATCTTCAAAGGTCTTTTACCAAGGGACCAGGAGAATACAACTGTCTGATGTCTAATGTCTGATGTCTTATGTCTGAGAGGTGGGGAGTTACTTCAAATAATATATCGCTTTTGTGGAAAACTGTTCTCGAACCGGCGCTAGACACACGATCGCTTTAGAGATGTTAAAGTAGATGTAAAACGGTTTACTGGAAAGAGACAAAAGGATATTGTGAGTGAATTGTGTACAGTGTATCTTCTGTTGATTACTTTATTGAGTGAAAGAATTATCATTGGTAACGGACTTACGTGTACGAATGGCTGAACTGTGATTTCAACAGTGTGAGTGTAAGAGCTAGAAATCATAGTGAAAGGTATTAATTGTAAATTCAGAAGCATAGTGTAACCTGACATGAGCTGTTATCAATCAGTCATTTTCCACTCATTAGTAGTACAACTCAAAATAATAACTGTAACTGTGGCCGTGTTTATTAGGGCTCGTGGTCATTACTAAACCTGAGTACTACCAATTGATGTAAACTCTACTACTAATAAAACAGTCCGATTGTCGAAGATTAATTAAATTGTGGTAACAGTTCACTAGTAGTGAAGAAAGCTTACATCCTCTTTAACCTTGTCAGTGCCTACACATTTACATATTTCGGTTGCGGCCGGACAAGTCATGTGACTACCATACGCTACGTATACTTCACCGGCTCCTCCGTCTGCACGCATCTTACATCACAGATGAAGTACTGTAAAGTCATCGTAATCGTAACACAAGATTTCACTTATCTAGCGTCCCAGCTACAAGACATAAATAACCCCAACCTCCTTCGCCATTAAGTTTTTGTCATGTCGGGTGCCACAACCACAAATACATTAAAAATCAATTATATTTTGCACCTTGGTTGTTATGCAATCGCTGTCATTTATATCAGAAAATCAACTGATAAGAGTAGCCACTGAAAATTGCACAGCGTCGAAATCAGCCAATCTTGCTACATATGTGATAGTGATTCTGTAACAGAAAAGTGGAAGACGGAATTGTCCTTCTCCATTGCTGCTGTTCACCTTGAAAGCCATCTACTTTTAGTCCTATAATTAAACATAAGTACACAAGATACTTGACTTCAGTAAAAGTCCTGAAATAGTTACTAACGCTACCCGATCACCGTTTGTTTGAAATATTCAAGGGTCGGAGATGCTTTCATTGCATAACGGACAAGAAAAGTGGAGCTTGAACGGATATTTGAATGTCTCTAGGACCACAATTACGCTTTATAATGACCTTTCTGATTGATGAGTGTAAGTGTGACCTCCCTTACAAACAGATCACGCACAGTGAGGATGTACCGGCTTACTTTGGAAGCCTAACGCATATCCACAGAAGAACATGATATAATATGAGAGTCACGTGAAACAAATTCTGGAGCGATATGAAGTCTCGAACTCTCGCCAACCGTGACTTACCTTAAGGGCTGTAAAAGCATGCTAAGAATCCAAAACATTTCTACAGGTAGCAGTTCCTATTGTTTCGACCAATAATTCTGCTGAAGGCAAAATGGATTAATTAATTTGTTCCCTCAAACAAAGTACTGTTTCATCTCTGAAGATTAGAGCACGCATGTCCAGTTCAAAAATGGTAAAGATCTCATAAATGACTTGGGTGGTTGGAGATGGAGGTGAAAATAAATCGAATATGCTTAAGTAAAATCCCTGACTTTTAATAAGAATCTGCAGTGCAGTGAGAAACAATAAATTTACAGCCCCGGAATGAATTCTCACTCTGCAGCGGAGTATGCGCTGATATGACGTTTCCCGGCAGAATAAAGGTATTGCTAGATATAATTTAAAAAAGTGAATTGAATGTACTTCAGGTATTTTGGTTTTTGCGTGTGGGAGGAAATAACATTTGGGGATGTCGCAAAAGTTTCAAACATCCTTTGGTTTGCCCTAAAGGAAAAAAGTTTGAAAAACGCATGCCAGTCGGGTTGTTTCCAGAACAAAGTAAAGCTGTGAGGGCGTGCCTTGAGTCGTGCGAAGGTACCTCAGTTGGCAGGACACTTTCCTGCGAAATGCAAAGTCCGGGTTTCGAGTTCCGGTTCGGCACACAGAATGTGCCACGGAGTTTCAGATTAGCACTTGTCCTATGACTGACCAAGTGGTGCACACGATACGAGAGAACGAGAACAAAAGTAAACTCTGTACAATCCAGAATATTCTGAGCAATATTTAAATCAGTGGGAATGTAACTAATGCGTTACGCTAACATTGCAGATAGACAATATTGATTCTGCCCCGTGGGCATGGAACAAGGTCGCTGCCTTTGAACAAGGTAAGTTTAGTCTTTATACGGCTGAAAGTACGTCTATAGACGTGATACGGTTCAGCGCATACCTTTATTCTGCCCGAAAGCTTCGTCGTATCAGCGCGCACTCCGCTGCAGAGTGAAAATTCATTTTGAGACTGTAAATTTATTGTTTGTTACTGCATATTGCGATGCTTAGTAAAAGCCAGGGATTTTACTAAATCATCTTAGATTTATTTTCATCTCCTTCCACAACCCCCCCTCCCCCGTTATTTATGAGATCTGTATCATTTTTGAACTACACACACATGCTCTAATCTTCATACTTGAGACAGTACTCTTTTTGAGAACAAGTTATTCTGCATTCTCCATTATTATGCATTCTGCCTTCAGCAGAATTATTGGTCGAAAAAAACTGCTATCAGTAGAAACATTTGGGTTCTTGGTATGTTATTACAGCCCTTAAGGTAAGTCAGTGTTGGCGAGAGTTCGAGACTTCCTGCTACTCCAGACTATGTTCGACGTGACTCTTATATTACGTCATGTTCTTCTGCCGATATCAGTTAGGCTTCCAACGTGTGGCGGTACATCCTTACTGCGCATGATCTGTCTATAAAGCCGCGTACACACTGCCACTGGAAACATGTTTCTGTTGGAAACATTGTTTTCTGCGATGTCTGGCAAATGTTTCAGACTTTGTTTGTTTCTGGCTCTGTTTCCGTCCACATCGGTGGCAAACATTTCTCGTTGTGTGTTCATGCCGTCTGCAGTGCTCCTTGTATTAATGTGTTCGTACAGGGTGTTTCAAAAATGACCAGTATATTTGAAACGGCAATAAAAACTAAACGAGTAGCGATAGAAATACACCATTTGTTGCAATATGCTTGGGACAACAGTACATTTTCAGGCAGACAAACTTTCTAAATTACAGTAGTTACAATTTTCAACAACAGATGGCGCTGCGGTCTGGGAAACTCTATAGTACGATATTTTCCACATATCCACCATGCGTAGCAATAATATGGCGTAGTCTCTGAATGAAATTACCCGAAACCTTTGACAACGTGTCTGGCGGAATGGCTTCACATGCAGATGAGATGTACTGCTTCAGCTGTTCAATTGTTTCTGGATTCTGGCGGTACACCTGATCTTTCAAGTGTCCCCACAGAAAGAAGTCACAGGGGTTCATGTCTGGCGAATAGGGAGGCCAATCCACGCCGCCTCCTGTATGTTTCGGATAGCCCAAAGCAATCACACGATCATCGAAATATTCAGTCAGGAAATTAAAGACGTCGGCTGTGCGATGTGGCCAGGCACCATCTTGCATAAACCACGAGGTGTTCGCAGTGTCGTCTAAGGCAGTTTGTACCGCCACAAATTCACGAAGAATGTCCAGATAGCGTGATGCAGTAATCGTTTCGGATCTGAAAAATGGGCCAATGATTCCTTTGGAAGAAATGGCGGCCCAGACCAGTACTTTTTGAGGATGCAGGGACGATGGGACTGCAACATGGGGCTTTTCAGTTCCCCATATGCGCCAGTTCTGTTTATTGACGAAGCCGTCCAGGTAAAAATAAGCTTCGTCAGTAAACCAAATGCTGCCCACATGCATATCGCCGTCATCAATCCTGTGCACTATATCGTTAGCGAATGTCTCTCGTGCAGCAATGGTAGCGGCGCTGAGGGGTTGCCGCGTTTGAATTTTGTATGGATTGAGGTGTAAACTCTGGCGCATGAGACGATACGTGGACGTTGGCGTCATTTGGACCGCAGCTGCAACACGGCGAACGGAAACCCGAGGCCGCTGTTGGATCACCTGCTGCAGTAGCTGCGCGTTGCCCTCTGTGGTTGCCGTACGCGGTCGCCCTACCTTTCCAGCACGTTCATCCGTCACGTTCCCGGTCCGTTGAAATTTTTCAAACAGATCCTTTATTGTATCGCTTTTCGGTCCTTTGGTTACATTAAACCTCCGTTGATAACTTCGTCTTGTTGCAACAACACTGTGTTCTAGGCGGTGGAATTCCAACACCAGAAAAATCCTCTGTTCTAAGGAATAAACCATGTTGCCTACAGCACACTTGCACATTGTGAACAGCACACGCTTACAGCAGAAAGACGACGTACAGAATGGAGCACCCACAGACTGCGTTGTCTTCTATATCTTTCACATCGCTTGCAGCGCCATATGTTGTTGAAAATTGTAACTACTTTAATTTCGAAAGTTTGTCCGCCTGAAAATGTATTGTTGTCCCAAGCATATTGCAACAAACGGTGTATTTCTATCGCTGCTCGTTTAGTTTTTATTGCCGTTTCAAATATACCGGTCATTTTTGAAACACCCTGTATCATCTGCTGCTGCGTTATGTGTGGTCTCGAAGAAACAGTAATGATATGTGGTGCTGCATTATTAATACTAGAAGGCTTACACAAACAAAATGAAAGGCGGCCTCGTCGTTGGTGGAGAACAACATTCTATAGAAGAAGTGACGGAAATAACTTGCTACGTGAGCTGAGTGTGGAAGACGGCTCTGGCTTCCGTAACTTCACTAAGTTGTCATCTACCGATTTTGAATATCTGGTAAATGTGATATCACCATTTGTTTAAAAAAAAAAGACACGAATTTCAGGAAAGCGATTTCAAGTCAACCAAAGGCTTGCAGTTGCTCTTCGTTTTCTGGCAACAGGATATTCATTTCAGAGCCTTGCGTATTTATTTCTCATTTCGAAGCAAACAATATCTCAGATAGTACCTGAAGTATGTGGAACTCTAGTCGAAGTACTGAAGGATTATGTAAAGTTAAGTAAATGTAAAACATCATTAAATAAGCATCTTTTCGAAATGTTGTTATTTGTCAATTACATTACATATCTCATCAAACACAACTTCTTCAATTGTGTTATCACTGTCTTCATAGCTCGTAAATGTAACAGGGGAATTATTATTTGATGATGATAATGGCCCTGCCACATTCATACCCATTGTCGACTGCTGACTTTCCAAATATGCTACATGCTGTTTCATTAACACTTCATTAAGTAAAGCCATTGTTTTTGCTCTTTCTAACTCTGGCAATTTCCGTAACACTGATGGCACATACTACCCATATGTACTACATCTTGTTCTCTTCTTGCTTTTGCAGCACTTTAGTTAATAATTGAGACGTAATCTTGTAAGGTTGCTGCATGTCTTTTGACTCACCCACCCTTCTAATGTTTCGTGTTGGAGGCCTGGAAGGTCGAGCGCAACATCTTTATCTTGATTTATGCCCCCTGGCGAATGTACGAAAACCTGAAATCACATTTCTTTCTTTCAGAAACCTGTGATGAAAAAGATTGGTGTGAAACAGCATGTTTGTTCTCACAGATTCTTCAGTTCTCCCATTGTGTCGGAGCAACTGATGGGAAACGTATCGTGCTACTGCCCTGTTAGTAGTGGAAGTGAATATTATAACTATAAAGGTTCATTCAGCGTTGTGCTGCTTGGTGTCGTCGATGCCAGCTACAACTTTTTGTACTCAGATATCGACTGCCAAGGCAGAACATCAGATGATGGTGTGTTCAAAAACGCGAGCATAAGTGAGTTAATTAACGAAAAGAAACTAAACTTGCCACAATCTGAATGCTAACCAGGTGGCACAAAGGCCCTACCATATGTTTTTGTAGCAGACGATGCTTTCCTCTTACAGGAAAACATTATGAAACCCTACCCGGGAAAACACGTTAAAGGTTCAAAAAAGAGAGTTTTTAATTACAGACTTTCTTGGGCCAAAATGGTTGATGAGAACACTTTCGGCATTATGGCTTCAGTTTTTCGTGTGTTTAGAAAACCTGTGTTGCTACAAGCGGAGAAGGCAAAAACTGTCACACTTACAGCTGTATGTCTCCACAATTTTTTAAGACGAAGTGCTGAGGCAAGGAACCATTACACCCTACATGGAAGATTCGATTGATACGATTTACAAACAAGTGAGATGATTCCAGGCACATGGAGACGAGATTACATTGCATCAGTTTTCATTGCAGCCCAGAATGTACCAAGGAAAGCTGCTTCCACGAATAAACAAATTCGAGACTAGTTTGCTACCTATATTTTAAGCCAACAAGGAAGTGTACCATGGCAAAATAACTATGGGTGAATGTGACTGTATACCACAAAATACAAATAAAGGCAAACAAGCATAATTTTCATACCTCATTTTCCACACTGTCTGTTGTCTCCTTCGGTTCATGAACATCGTTCAAGAACTGCAGCAGCCGATAGCCGAACCAGCTGGAGTCATATGCAGTGTGTGTACCACTACCAGATGGTCTGCTGGAAATAATTTTTCTTTTGTCACGCCTGTAACCAACCACGAGCGATCGTATCTTTTTCTCTACACTTCCCTTGTCCGTGCCAAAAGCTGCTGCAGATTTTGCAAGTGCGTCGTGTTTTTTAACAGTGTTTTTATATTTCTTGCTCCGGACGTCCCATAAGCAATCCTGCCCCTGGTAAATGGCAATTAAATCTTCAATTTGCTGCCTTGACCACTCCATTATTTTAGAAAAATAAAGCGAAAACGAGACTGTAGTAAACACAGCACCACGTAACAGTTGACGACACATACACACACGCGCTAGCGCCGTGCAGCGGTGACAAGTGGTAGCTAGCCTGAAACATTGTTTCCTTTGATCTGTAGCGACACTGCTACGGATAGATGTTTCTGTGTTTCGAAATATGTTTCCAAACATGTTTGCAAATGGTGTCCACATCAAGAAGCTGGAAATATGTTTTGAAAACATGTTTCAGGCTCAGTGTGTACGCGGCTTAAGGGAGGTCACACGTACACTCATGAATCAGGCTAGGAAATCATCAGGCGTAATTGTTATATCAGATTCATTCAAATACTTTCCTTGTCTACTGTGCAATGAAAGCGTCTCCTGCTTTTGAATACTTCAACCAAACAGTGATCAGGTAGCGTTAGTAACTATTCTTGGGTCAAATTTTGTGTAAAAAGGGAATATCTTCAGGACTTTTACTGAGGTCACGTATCTTGTGTATTCATGTTTACTTATACAAGTAGAAGGCTGTCAAGGTGAACAACAATAATGGAGGAGGACAATTCCCTCCTCTACCTCTGCTGTTATTGAATCACTATCACATACATAGCTGAACTGACTGATTTCAACGCTGTGCAATTTTTAGTTGCTACTCTTATCAGCTGATTGTCTGATACAAATGACAGTGATTGTACAGTATTGCTACGATCACACCATAACCTGCTTGGTTTACAGCATGGAAATGGCCATTGGAACGTAACCTCAGCTCAGTACACAGCATCCACAATGCTGCTCCGGCATACAAGTAGATATTGAACAAAAAAGGCGTCGAATGCAGGAGACAGAACCATATGAGTAGAAAGCTGGAAAGAGTCTCTTTGTCACTCATTGAGCGGGGCATGCCACCACTCAGTCAATTAGTGCTTGCTTTTGGGAGTTATATTTCAAAATAGTGGATTACAGACAGACCTTCACTTCAGTAGTCAAATACTGTAATGTTCTTATCAATCGAGAGCGTTGGTACGGAATTGTTTTGCAGCAGTTTAGTGGCTCAGAACTTTTGGAAAATGACTAACTTGAAAGGTGACTTCTAATGAACTGGTTTCGAAATTTAGAACAGGCTGACGCTGAACTCTACGCACAATTCAGCAGGTGCCGATCGAAGGGAAGAGGGAAGTAAGAGACTCATTGTAGTCATCACAAAAAAGGTGTTGATATTGTTACATACATAAATTTCTAAATTTCTCAGTTAATTGTTGAAGAATAAAGTAGGACAAAAACCAAGAGTCTCGAAAATGCTCGCTTTCATAAGCTGATTGTATCCGTCGCAAGAAAAAAAAAAAAAAAAAAAAATGGACTTTCTAAAACTTAGGCGGCAACGATTGAAAGAAACAGTATTCAGTTCTATGTTCACAATCGTAGAGCTTAGCGAAACACTGGTAATAGTGAGGGCAGACTATGATTTTATAACCTGAAACTAGTGAGAGATTATTACTGTTCTTCTTCTTTTTCTTGTGCCTTTGTCCCTCTTCGGCGCAGGATCGGGATGATAGGGTCTATTTACGGATTTGGTTAGTTTAAAGGGAAAACCGACACCATTCATGTCGCCAAGCCATTCCCCTAGGGATGGAATACAACCACCCCCAACTGCCTGTGTGTAGCGTTATTGATGCGAAAGTGAGCGAAAGTGTGCTAAATGTTTGCAAATTATGTAAATGAAGCGTGAATCCGATACCAGCGCGATATTCACCTAGTGAGATGAGGGAAACCGCCTAAAAACGACATCCAGGCTGGCCGGCACTCCGACCCTCGTCGTTGATCTGCCGGGTGGATTCGATCCGGAGGCGGCATTTTAACAAGCACGCCTATTCGAGCCGGAAGTTTGTTACTCAACCGCTTTGGAAACTGTTTACTTCAATATTTGTAGTTATTATTGTCCTGGTGGAAGACGTACTGAAATGTGTAAAGCTCCAGCTCTGAGAACATTAGTAATCTGATTGAGAACACAAAAAATAGGTAAATCTATTAATTTTTTTATACCTTATGAAAAATCAAATTCTCTTGTATCTACTTCCAATTATAAAAACATCTTCTAACATCTCCTAACAATAAATACAATAACGCTCCTGCACGCAACACACTACTTACCTCGTTTTGCCGCTGCAACTGCGTGAATATTCTGCATCCAGCAACATGCTAAAATAATTCAAAAGAAATACCGCGATCCATGCAGAGTGCAATGCGTAGTCACAACTACTGAAACAACTACCGCCATTTTTTGTTTTATGTAGAAATTGAACGATTAGGAAGGGATTGGTCAACAAGCCTTAAATATTGTAAAAAAGTGATAGAAGTCAACAAAAACTTTTAAATTACTATATACTGAAAATTGATAATTTAAACACTGACAAACATTACTCGGAATTATCCTTTTCTTCGACAGATTGATTAGCAACAAGTTTAATTATTCCACAGTATCTATAATCAATAATATCTCATCTGGTCACAACAAAGATATGAATGTTACTCTCAGTGAATGAATATACAAGTTTGACAGTGAGCAAGCAAGCAACAACTAGATGCTGCTAGAAGGCAAGTTACCAAAAGTCTTCAATTAACACAGGGGTCTCCTCCAGTGCTACTAGCACGGTCACGGAAGGCTGCGGCCTCATCTTCTCTCCACCGCAGGATACGAGCGACTACTCCAACAATTGTTCGCTCGCTATCACTCGCGGTAGTAGTGTCTCCGACTCAGAGCTTGTGTATGCACACCACAGCAGAATCAGTGACCTACTTTCCAAAGATATCTTAACGTCTAACTTCCAACTTCTTAAGTCGATTAAATTACACATGCACTTCTCAAGGCCGGCCGCTGTGGCCGAGCGGTTCTAGGCACTTCAGTCAGGAACCGCGCGACCGCTACGGTCGCAGGTTCGAATCCTGCGTCGGGCATGGATGTGTGTGATGTCCTTAGGTTAGTTAGGTTTAAGTAGTTCTAAGTTCTAGGGGACTGATGACCTCAGATGTTAAGTCCCATAGTGCTCAGAGCCATTTGAACCATTTTATACGTGTAACACAATGTATACGTGTAGCACAATAGCCGTTGTTGGCGGGAGCTCGTGACACAAACAATAATAATGGCCGAAAACTGTAGGGAGTGAGAAAAGGCTTAGGGGGAAGTCCTGAAGTATCGGCCGCTATTAGTTCTAGCGTTTCTACGGTAGATCGCGCCGATTTAACAATTGCAGTCGATACACGGCTCGTCCTTGAGCATCCAAACATAGCGCCAGTTTCGTGTCGAAACGTGTTCGCCAATATTATGAATAAGGCCAAGCGCACACGCATCGATTTTTATCGTACGTAAAAATATTGTACGATTACATTCTTTTAGAGGAACAACGGACAGCATAGGAATTTCTTTGTTCTACTAAAAGAATATATTTCCGTACGATAAAAATCGATGCGTGTGCGCTAGGCCTAAATATTGGTTTGGCGACTGACGTGTGCTACCTAGTCAAACTTCTCGGTCGAGTTACGTCGATTCAAAGAGGGATATTCGAGTCGTTGTTTTGGGAACGTTTTCTTCAATTTCCCATCTATCGGATAGTGAGAGACTATCAGCGGTAGACACCTGGCTGGGATAACTGATCAAGTGTTAATTGATCAGTTATAGACCGGGGTTAGAAATTATTAAATTACTAAAATCGCTATTAGAAAATAGGAGTTGGTGGTAGAAGGGTGCAAATTTAAGGTTGCGTGTATTTTGTAATGCCACATCATAAAAAAATAAAAATAAAAAGTTCTGTCCAAAAAATAAGAAATTTTTTTTGGGGTGGACCACCCATATCACTTAGGGGTGTGAAAAATAGATTACGACTGATTGTCAGACTTACCGAATATACATGTAAAATTTCATCAGAATCGATCGAGCCGTTTCGGAGGAATATGGCAACTAACACTGTGACACGAGAATTTCGTATGTAAGGATTTTACGTCAAAGCAAAAATATCACGTATATCGTTTTCCAGAGTCGGTTTCCACTCTTCAATGGCGTATACAGTGATTTGAAACTTCCTCGCTGAGTAAAACTGTGTGCCGGACCAGAACTCGAACCTGTGATTTTCCCTCTATTGGCAAGTACTCTACTGAGTGAGCTACGATTTTTTAAAACTAAATCTTTTATTGAACTGAAGTACAGGTTTCGCTAATGTTACTGCCTGACTCAACACTCTACGAGAATACCTTTCAAATTATTTACGTAACAAGGAATTAACTATAATAATAGTAATATGATGATAAAAAGCCCAACTATAGCAATGAAAATACCTACAGGAACATGTTATCAAGCGCCTTACTCTAGCCATCCCCATATAGCTTTTCTGCGAGAAGCGCTAGTTGCTCGAAGTATGTAAAAGAACACAGCTTTAATCTGCCAGGAAGTTTCATATAGAAGGTGCCTCTGAAAAGGTCGGTGAATGGTCTTGAAAAAAAAATAAATAAATAAAAGGAAACAAGAGTTGCGAGCAAAATACCTTTACTGGTCTCCAAAGCACTCACCATTAGATACAACACACTTCTGACATCGGTTGTAAAGCTACTGGACACTGGCAGCTAACAACCGGCCGTTGTGGCCGTGCGGTTCTAGGCGCTTCAGTCTGGAACCGCGTGACCGCTACGGTCGCAGGTTCGAATCCTGCCTCGGGCATGGATGTGTGTGATGTCCTTAGGTTAGTTAGGTTTAAGTAGTTCTAAGTTCTAGGGGTCTGATGACCACAGGTGTTAAGTCCCATAGTACTCAGAGCCATTTGAACCATCAGCTAACGCTTCTTGTGGAACTGCTCCAAGCACCGCGGCCGCGCGCAACGTCTGCAGAGCGTAGGTCGTTGAAGGCTTGTTTAAGGTGGAGACATAAAAAGAAGTCTACCGATTGCAAATGTTCGGAATAAGGAGTATAGTGAAGACCAGTCACCTCGCGTGGAGCGACGAAGTTGAGCACGCAGACGTTGCGGATACCAAACGACGCGTGACCACGGTGCTTCGAGCGAATCCAGAAGCGGCTGACAGCTTCCAACAGCTTCACTACCGACGTTAGAAGTGTGTTGTAGCTGATGGTGAGTGCTTTGAAGGCCAGTAAAATTATTTTGTTCGTAACTCTTGTTTCCTTTGTTTCCTGAGACCATTCACCGAAATTTTCTGAGACACCCTGTATATCTGTTGTGTTACAGGCTGTGCAGCAGCAGAATTTCATCGTTTTGGCCACATTGTTGAACATTTATCCTAAATATAAAACGATAAACAAATTTCTGTAAACATATATCTTCAACGATTAGTAAAAATTATAATGGTGTTCTTAATAATGTCACACTTTCTTGTCATCCTAGACAGAAAACGTTGCAAATCCAAAATTTTTTTAACACTTGTTTTCATGGCACTTGTGAACATGCTACAGAAGATTAGTAATTTGTCTTCTTAATGTGCTGCGTTGTACGAAACCGGAAATGACTATTAATAAAACTATAGAAACATGTCATTAATTTAATGGCCGACTTGGCATCACAGGACATTTTAATTTCCAGTGTCTATGATTTTACAAATAAAGTCATAAAACTTTGTCAGCATCACCAGGAAGGATTCAGGATTCACACTCATTTCAGTGGAAGTTCGAAAACATAACAAAATAATTTTTTTACATGTGAAATTTCATCATTTTTTCACCTACTAATGGCAGCATTTGTTGCTATAGGTACATTTTTCTTCGATGAATTTTGCGTGAAAAAACGAATGAGCTGTTATGTTTTAAACTTCATGTTTAGAAAAAACACAAATTTTATAGTTAATTACCTCAATTTTTACCACAGCTTTTAATAGATGTGGAAGATTCTAGAGTTTCATACACCTTTAAGTATGGTTTGTATGCTGTGCAAAATTCATCGAAGAATCTCTCTTACTTATGAAGAAAAGTGTACCTATAGCAACAAATGCTGCCATTAGTAGGTGAACAAAATGATGAAATTTCACATGTAAAGACAATTATTTAGTTATGTTTTCGAACTTCCACTGCTATGAGCGTGAATTCTGAATCCTTCCTGGTCATGTTGACAAAGTTTTATGAATTTATTTGTAAAAGTATAGACAATGGAAATTAAAATGTCCTGTGGTGCCTCTCGTGCTCCAAGTCGGTCCGTTTGACGTCCTACCCCCCTTAATGGTTCATAGTTATTACGCAGTTTATCTTTGCATGATCAGGGTGCCATCAACGTATCACCTACTAACAAAGTTGTTACTATAAATTTCCGTTGTGACGCAAAGACGTTGAAACAGCCTGTTCGTTTAATTCGAGTACAGGGAGAGATGAGCGAGCTTTCAGAATTTTCCACCCCTGCCCCGGCGCTGTGAGAGAGCTGCGCTGGCAGGGAAGATGGGCGAGCACTTGCGGCCGAGTGTTACCTGTGCACACAGGCGGTGCGCTATCGCCGTGTTATCGTGCTCCCGATAATTGTGTGCGCCGTGGTTGCCGGGAACACAGCGATTAGATAGGGCAAGTACTGCGGCTAACAGCGAAGTCCGCGCCCGTCATGGGCGTGACGCTTTGATGAACCCCTGCGGCGAGCAGTGTGCTCAGCCGAGGTTCTCTGCTGCGCCCCGTGGTGTTCGTAAATCTAGAGGCTTAAGTGCGGCCGATGAGACTTAGGCGGTGAGAGCGACTCTGCAGCTAACTTTACCATTATTCACGTTACATAATAATAAAAAAATTGTTCGCAACATTACGTTAATTTTTCATCATGTCATACTGAAACAAATTATTGCTAACATACAAGGTGGCCCATTGATAGTGACCGGGCCAAATATCTCACGAAATAAGCATCAAACGAAAAAACTACAAAGAACGAAACTCGTTTAGCTTGAAGGGGGAAACCACATGGTGCTATGGTTGGCCCGCTAGATGGCGCGGCCATAGGTCAAATGGATATCATTTGCGTTTTTTAAAAAATAGAAACTCCCATTTTTATTACATATTCATGTAGTACGTAAAGAAATATCAATGCTTTAGTTGAACCACTTTTTTCGCTTTGTGATAGATGGCGCTGTAGTAGTCACAAACATATAAGTACGTGGTTTCACGTAACATTCCGCCAGTGCGGACGGTATTTGCTTCGTGATACATTACCCGTGTTAAAATGGACCGTTTATCAATTGCGGAAAAGGTCGATATCGTGTTGATGTATGGTTGTTGTGATCAAAAAATACCCAACGGGCGAGTGCTATGTATGCTGCTCGGTATCCTGGACGACATTACCCAAGTGTCCGGACCGTTCGCCGGATAGTTACGTTATTTAAGGAAACAGGAAGTGTTCAGCCACAGTCAAACACAGTCACTGTAAAACGTCAACCACGACCTGCAACAAATGATGATGCCTAAGTAGGTGTTTTAGGTGCTGTCGCGGTTAATCTGCACATCACTAGCAGACAAATTGCGCGAGAATCGGGAATCTCCAAAACGTCGGTGTTGAGAATGCTACATCAACATCGATTGCACCCGTACCATATTTCTATACACCAGGAATTGCATGGCGACGACTTTGAACGTCGTGTACATTTCTGCCACTGGGCACAAGACAAATTACGGGACGATGACAGATTTTTTGCACGCGTTCTATTTAGCGACGAAGCGTCATTCACCAACAGCGGTAACGTAAACCGGCATACTATGCACTATTGGGCAACGGAAAATCCACGATGGCTGCGACAAGTGGAACATCAGCGACCTTGGCGGGTAAATGTTTTGTGCGGCATTATGGAAGGAAGGATAATAAACCCCCTTTTTATCGATGGCAATCTAAATGGTGCAATGTACGCTGATTTCCTACGTAATGTGCTACCGATGTTACTACAAGATGTTTCACTGCATGACAGAAAGGCGATGTACTTCCAACATAATAACATTATGGATGACCGTCACATAGCTCGCGTGTGGTTGAAGCGGTATTGAACAGCATATTTCATGACAGGTGGATTGGTCGTCGAAGCACATAACATGGCCCGCGCGTTCACCGGATCTGACGTCGCCGGATGTCTTTCTGTAGGGAAAGTTGAGGATATTTGCCATCGTGATCCACCGACAACACCTGACAACATGCGTCACCGCATTGTCAATGCATATGCGAACATTACGGAAGGCGAACTACTCGCTGTTGAGAGGAATGTCGTTACACGTATTGCCAAATGCATTGAAGTTGACGGACATCATTTTGAGCATTTGTTGTATTAATGTGGTATTTACAGGTAATCACGCTGTAACAGCATGCCTTCTCAAAAATATGTTCACAAAGGTACATGTATCACATTGGAACAACCGAAATAGAATATTTAAACGCACCTACGTTTTGTATTTTAATTTTAAAAAACCTGTTATCAACTGTTCGTCTAAAATTGCGAGCCATATGTTTGTGACTATTACATAACGTATCACAAAGCGAAAAAAGTGGTCCAACTAAAACATTGATATTTATTTACGTACTACACGAATATGTAATAAAAAACGGGGTTTCCTATTTAAAAAAAACGCAATTGATATCCGTTTGACCTATGCCAGTGCCATATAGCGGGCCAGCCATAGCACCATCTGGTTTCCCCCTTCAAGCTAGACAAGTTTCGTTCTTCGTAGTTTTTTCGTTTGACGGTTATTTCGTGAGATATCTGGCCAGGTCACGATCAATGGACCACCCTGTATATAACTATTTTACTGATACTCCTTCTTCTTCTTACAGTGGTTTTCAAGACATAAATTGGCTGAAATTCGATAAGAAATTAATAAAATGCTCTTGGACCGGAGAAACATATACTACAGCCGCTGCATCGTATTTTGAGTTCATGAAATATATTTCCGCTGTTAACCCATCTTCCCTGCCAGTATTAATCACTGAATGGCGCATAAAGTAATTGGAGTCTTTGAATATCATAAATTTCTCTGTCGTTTGTAATAAACAGTAAATTAGAGGCTGCGACGCATAGTTAATTTCTTCTTTCTCGAATTAAACTATATGCTTCCAGAGAGCTTTCCAAGTCTAAAACACCTGTGATGTATACATGCAGACTGAAGCATCGACTGAAAATTTATACCAAAGCTGGGATTAAACCCGAATCTCTCGCTCACTAGGGAGATCTACTAACTAATACCCCACCCTGGCACACTGGCCTTGCACAACTGCACGAACCACTCTAGCCAGCCTCCCTCCTCAATACAAATTTCCATTCATACCTCAGCCCACTTGGTATTCCCCTAAACTCCAACAACATTGCAGAGGCTCGCCAACAGTGTTGCAGTAGCAGCTCAGCATCAAACGAAACGAGGGATCCTGCCTGCAACCGAGGCATATGTGCTTTAATCAAAGAGGGCTGATGCATGAATGGGAATCTGGACTGAGGAGGCAGGTGTACTAAGATAGTCCGTGCAGTTATATGAGCCTACTGTGTCAGGGTGGCGTAGTGGTTAGCACATCTGCCTAGTGGGCTAGAGACCCAGGTTCGCATCCCAGCCTTGGTTCAAATTTTCATTCGCCGCTTCTGTTTGCATGTATTCTTCTTTCTCAGTTAATTAGGGTAAGTGGGGGTAAAGCCCTGAGAGGAATAAAAATCCGCACCATTGATTCAGGATTTGCTTTATGAAAGTTCGCCCTGGCAATTCACTCCAGATGTGAGAAAATGAGGTAAGATTGTTTTTTAAAATGGCTCTGAGCACTATGGGACTTAACATCTGAGGTCATCAGTCCCCTAGAACTTAGAACTACTTAAACCTAACTAACCTAAGGACATCACACACATCCATGCCCGAGACAGGACTCGAACCTGCGACCGTAGCGGTCGCGCGGTTCCAGACTGAAGCGCCTAGAACCGCTCGGACACACCGGCCGGCAGACTCTTTTTTACTTCTCACCTGTAGCTTCTCTGATTTTTTTTTTACTTGAAGACTGTATAATGTAGGGTTTGATAAGAAGCAATGAATTACTCGTTGACACTACAGCATTTAAGCTTCACTCTCCCGTGGCAAGAATTATTCCAGTTGGTCCACAAGATCAACACTGGCGCATTTCTCAGAAAGTGGCGGAATGGAGTAAATCTCCGTAGTTCCAATGATGTGACGATAATTCTTCAATGATAATCCCCGCAAAAGATGACATTCAGCACACACCTTAAATTATCTCACTAAACTTTCCGGCAAGGCATTGAAATCTGCGCTTCTATCGTCGATGGTCAATAAAGAAAGAATGTAAGAAGAAAGCACAGTAAAAGAAAAGCTTGCTACTGAGAGGAGGCGGGCCAAAGAATCAAAGAATGAAAAGTCGGTGCTACGGAAACAAAATGACGTAAACTATGTTTTGTTACATCAACGCAAAAAACACCCAACTTATTATTCTTCAGATTCAGGCTTCTCGCATCAAGATGGTAGCTGAGATATGGATTTGGGCTTACTGTTTGCCGAAGAAGAATTCGAAGAAGAAGAAGATGTGCCTAGGAATTTAAGGAAGGGTCACAGGATTAATAAAGTACACCATTTACTGGGTACTTAGAAAGCTTAGCCTTAGTAATTGAACTCTATCAGATCACCTTACCAATCCTCCTTTCTTGGAGAAGATAGTATTTATTTTAAGCATGATCTTCAAATTTACAAGACGTTTCAGTTCAGAATCGTGCTGGATAACTTGGCTCCAGGACGACAGTGTTACAAAGCGTTATTTTAAGTGTTTTTATTATGCAGTAGTCCATTTTTACTCTTGTTTATCTTAATCGAGGCAAAGACCCGCACTGTAGGTTAATTTTTGTTTTAACTAAATTGCAAATTTCTCTCTCATTAATAATCAGAAGAAGCTGAGATTTGGATGGGTTATAGGTAACAACCCAGCCTATGACTTAGATTTTAAATCATGAGAAAATATAGCCATCTTTGACGACAATATTAGAAAAACTTAAAATTGTAGGGCTTTACCCTCACCTACCAAATACACTGTAAAACTAGAAACTCTTTGATACTTTTAGCACATTTTGTAACATAACCTTATAGAAGTATGTACAGCGACATTTAATTTCCACATGTATGAAACTGTATGACCTTTATCCTTTAATTTTGATGACAGGTAAGTTTTTATGTCCAGTGAGGTATTCTGAAAAGCGGATATTAGGTGTCAAAAATTAGCGCCCCAGCTCAGGACAACATTTTGACATGAAGTCTACGATAGGGAAAGTAGAGGTAAATTAATCACAAAAATGGGCTGATCTGGTGTTCTGTTATGACTCAAACCTATAATTTAAGGACTTTCAGATGTCTTGAGCACAATTTTCTTATTCCAGTATTCCTTACACGTTTTTGCTTACGTCATTATCAAAGGTTATAAAAATATAGAGACGGAAATGGTGCCAACAGAAATACAAGACTTCTTACATCATAACCATTAATTAAATCTATATTACGGAAAGCAAAATGTGATTTAAAGCTTACCAAATACTTCATGTCATTGTTAGAGACTTGTCCAAATGGTAGCTAGTCAACATTCCTTAACAACAGGCAAGTGCAAACTGCCTCTAGGGATCAAGAATGATCCAAGTGGAATAAACCTCTAGGCGGCGTTAGGGTCGTGTTTAGTTGAGGCAGTTGTTTAAAAACAAAAATAAGTAATTTAACCATTTAAATCACTCACGATAGTTACTCTTACATAAGGTCACATGACAAAATAATAGTCATTCCTAAAGAAGTCATGACAAGCACCATTTAATACCGTTTGATTCTGCGTCTGGACTTGATATCCGGAAGGACGTGCTCAGGAAATGAGTTGACAAGCGTGTGCCCGTACGTTGCATCCAAGTTAAGCCCATGTCCCACAGATTTTCAAAAAATGGCTCTGAGCACTATGGGAGTTAACAGCTGTGGTCATCAGTCCCCTAGAACTGAGAACTACTTAAACCTAACTAACCTAAGGACATCACACACACCCATGCCCGAGGCAGGATTCGAACCTGCGACCGTAGCAGTCCCGCGGTTCCGGACTGCAGCGCCAGAACCGCACGGCCACCGCGGCCGGCACACAGATTTTCAAGTCAGGTGAGTTAGCAGGACAGTTGAGATGTAGTTGGGCGGGGCAGTGTTCAAAAATCCAGTCACATATTCCTCCATCCCCATGACCTTTCGTCAACACCAAAGGTCATGAGAATGGAGAAATATGCGACTGGTTTTCTGAACAATGTGGGCAATGGCCTCTTGCGAGGTGAGCTACTCCAAATGTTCACTGCGTGCAATTCCCGTCGCAATGTTCTCTCGTTAACAGTTGGTAATGCATCTTGATTCACCGCCTGCAGCGATGTCTGTAGGGTATGGAAGTGATTTTGATTTTCAAGCCGAGAAACGCGTCCCCAGCCCCTCTAAATGGTTCAAATGGCTCTGAGCACTATAGGACTCAACTGCTGAGGTCATTAGTCCCCTAGAACTTAGAACTACTTAAACCTAACTAACCTAAGGACATCACACACACCCATGCCCGAGGCAGGATTCGAACCTGCGACCGTAGCAGTCCCGCGGTTTCGGACTGCAGCGCCAGAACCGCACGGCCACCGCGGCCTGCACACAGATTTTCAAGTCAGGTGAGTCAGCAGGACAGTTGAGATGTAGTTGGGCGGGGCAGTGTTCAAAAATCCAGTCACATATTCCTCCATCCCCATGACCTTTCGTCAACACCAAAGGTCATGAGGATGGAGAAATATGCGACTGGTTTTCTGAACAATGTGGGCAATGGCCTCTTGCGAGGTGAGCTACTCCAAATGTTCACTGCGTGCAATTCCCGTCGCAATGTTCTCTCGTTAACAGTTGGGAATGCATCTTGATTCACCGCCTGCAGCGATGTCTGTAGGGTATGGAAGTGATTTTGATTTTCAAGCCGAGAAACGCGTCCCCAGCCCCTCTAAATGGTTCAAATGGCTCTGAGCACTATGGGACTCAACTGCTGAGGTCATTAGTCCCCTAGAACTTAGAACTAGTTAAACCTAACTAACCTAAGGACATCACACACATCCATGCCCAAGGCAGGATTCGAACCTGCGACCGTAGCGGTCTCGCGGTTCCAGACTGCAGCGCCAGAACCGCGCGGCCACTTCGGCCGGCCCCAGCCCCTTCTCATTCAGGATCTTTTTGCGGCCACAATTCTGACGTCGTGTTACTCCACTGCTTGTACACACGTTGAACAGTCCGCCGCGAAACTCCAACAAATCCAGCAACTTCACACACCGTGTGGCTATGGCCACGCTCGAATGCGATTGCCCCTTTTGTCACTCTGTCGCGTCCTTACATGTACCCAAGTTTACGTAGACTGTCCCCTTGAAACATAAATGTCTTTCTGATCGCTACTGCCTTATACTAGAGTCGGTGCACACAGTTGAGCACGTGACTTGACCTCTGCGCTATCTGTAAAGCTATAACGATTCATCTGTGCCTGCACAGTGAGGTGACTAATTTTTTCTCCAGTGAACTTATTTTACGGTAGTTACTGTTTCCAGTGATTTTTCGCCAATAGTGTAACAGAACGAAAGATGAGCTCATCCCATATTTGTGCGCAGCTTATTACATTTATTTACATTCGGGGTCAACTACCAGTCCCTTCACCAATCGTAGATTCTCTGCAGATCTTCCCACATTTCACTACATCTTTATGGCGTTTGCAAACGTCCTACGCACAACAGCAGCGTCCTCGAATAGCCTCATCAAGTGTCCAGATTTATTCACTTGATAATTCATGTGATCTGTAAACAGTAACTGTCTATAACATCCCGTTGACGTACCCCAGAAATTAACTTTACACCTGTCGATTATGCTCCTTTAAGAACGTCTTGTTGGGTAATGTCTGCAGTAAGTTCTGAATCCAGTCACAAATACAGTCACAATACTCGGTAAGAGTGTTAATTTGTTCTCTAAACGACAATGCGTAACTGTATTGATTGCCTGCCGGAAGTCAAAAGAACACGTCATCAACCTTGGGATTCAAATCGGGAGTGAGAGCAGGCCATGCCATGGTTGGAATATCTTCCGTTGCCAAGAGAACATTAAGAACGCGTGCTCTGTGAGGTCGAGTGTTATGGTCCATTAGTACGAATAATGGGCCCACAGCATCTCTGAACAACCGCACATGAGTTCCCAAGATCTCGTCACGATACCTGACACCAGTTAAACCTTTCCGATTCACCCGTAGGGTTTCGTGTAGAGGTGTTAGTGTGGTTAATATAATCCCTGCCCACACCATTAAGAATCCTTCTCAACATCGGTCTCTTTCCGCAGTGCCTGGGTCCCGAAATCGAGTTCTACCTTCCATCAAACTGCGAATACTCTAGAATCACTCTAAGGACCAAATCGGGAATCGTCTGTGAAAATAACATTCGCCCTCTGTTCGACCACCCAGCTCTCCTGCTGACTGCTCTACTCTAGACGGTCCTTTCTGTGAAGACGCGTCAGAGGTACACGTACATCAAGTCTCCGACAGTAAAGGGCACTCTGCCGAAGTCTTGTGTACACCGTTTGCCTCGATATCACACGAACAGTGGATGCTGCGGGGTCAGATGTCAATTACCGTGCAGTACTGAAGCGGTACCGTCGTGCCCTCACAACCAAATAACGGTCCTCACTTTCTGATGCCACAAACGGTCGGTCATACACTGGTCTTCAGGATACAGTTTCGGTCTCCGTAAACCGTCGCCACATCCAAAAAACAACAAAGCTATTCACATCAAGCTATCGGGCCAAATCACTTTGCGATTGTCTTGCTGCCATTCTTTCTATGGCTCTGCACCGCAGAGAGTCTGGTAGGCGTCTTCTATGTGCCATACTGCACCGTCTGTGACTGTATCCACAGAAACTGTGGTTGAGAGACTACCCGCCAAACACTACCCCGTTTGACAGGTGCCCTGAAGTCATCGTTGCCGTGGTCTTCAGTTGACTGGAATGCCAACTTCCATGCAGAACACGATCGTACGGACGTCTGTTGTCAGATTGTATGATAACGTCGTGAATTAGACACAGAACGTGAAAATAGTGGTTTGTTGCCTTAAGTTTGGACATCAGTGTGTATGTAGCTATTACTTGCTGTTGCTGTATGATTTGGGTGAAATATGTAGAGTCCTCAAGACTCCTTGTGGCCAACCAGGCGGCATATCTTGTGGGCTAGATGTTTCGCCAGGCAGTATGTAGGCAAGTTAGTCCCATTGATGACCGGTCTTAGTAGACAGCTTAAGGAAGGCTGTAATCTGAAACAAATTGAAGAAGGCACAGGTTAGTGGAACTGCTTAGCGGAGAATCCAATAACGGTTAACTTGGTACTGGGAGGAGCCGAAGAGGGAAAAATAGAACTAGTAGACGACGTCAAAGTTAGCGTAAGGAGGGCTACGCGTGATGCGTTCAGTGAATTCGAAAGTAGAATTCTGTGTACCGACTTGACAGATAATCCTAGGAAGTTCTGGTCTTACGTTAAATCAGTAAGTGGATCTAAACAGCATATCCAGACACTCTAGGATGATAATGGCATTGGAACAGCGGATGACACGCGTAAAGTTGAAATACTAAACACCTTTTTCAAAAGCTGTTTCACAGACGAGGACCGCACTGAACTTCCTTCTCTAAATCCTCGCACGAACGGAAAAATGGCTGACATCGAAACAAGTGTCCAAGGAATAGAAAAGCAACTGATAATCACTCAACAGAGGACAGTCCACTGGACCTGACGGGATACCAATTTAATTCTACACAGAGTACGCGAAAGAACTTGCCCCCTTCTAACAGCCGTGTACAGCAAGTCTCTAGAGGAACGGAAGGTTCCAAATGATTGGAAAAGAGCACAGGTTGTAACGCCGGAAATGCATATCCTCCTATTTCCATCTATTGTACTATTATTTTTTTTCCTTGTTTGTTACCTCAAGATATGACATTTCTGTCTCTTTATATATTGTAATTGTTTTACTGTTTGTATATATATATTTATGCACTTATGTTGATGTATAATTGGTTTGTTGTGTAAAGAGTATTTGTATTTTTACGCTGGGTCTTGCCTAGGGAAAACTACTATCGAACGATTACGTCGATAGGTCGTGTGAAGAATCAAAGTTTGTAGGATCTTTGGTAGTGTTAACTCTGCCGCGTGGAGCGCGGGCGGAAAGTCGGAGTCTGGCTGGAGTAGCGAGTGGAGCAGGTGTTGTGTGACGCTCCCGCGAGTTGCCGCGCTTTCGGGGTTTGGGAGCATGTAATTGCGCTCGACTCGCGATGACAGTTTCTGACATGGTGTCGCGGACGGGAAGCATTAGCTGGCGCACATCAAGAGCCCGTTTCGCCTGGTGACCGTGTCGAGAAGAAGGCGCGCCAACATCCAGCTTCTGCAACAGCGACGGCCGACAATGAGTGACTGTCGCCACCTCCTCGATCGACGGCTTCAAACCTTCAATCAACCAACAAGGAAGACTAAAAGCACGTAAAGTTTCAGAACTGTATGGCAGACCTCAGCTTTTCAAATTGTTCCATTTGCCTCGCAAAATTACAGCAACTTAGCATGAACCTCTGTTGCTCATTGTCCCAGTTGCATTGCCAAGCAGGGTCCCTTCCTTTTCCGAAATGAACCCGAGTGTCGTTGAAATTCAAACGCCAGCATAATTCCATTTCACTGCTTTAATTTCAAAGTTCAATTCAAGCATTAGCTGGCTACAATAGTTAGATTACACAAGCACAAATTAAGAGTGCGAGTTTTGTTACCGTATTTTAGCTTACCTGTGACTGCAGCTCAGCTTGGTACGTACTAAATTTTACTATTGTTAATAGTTCAGAATCATTTAATTCAAGTTCAAAGTTAAATCTCTTGTTTCTAAATTGCGTAGAGTCAAGTTGCTTTTGAAATGATTGTTGAGGTAGTCCAAGACTAACCGTATTTTACTGGATTTCGATGTGCTTCAGAAAGAAAGCTCACTATTAACTTCAGTCACTAAATTAACTTTCGATTTTCCGGTTTTATTAATTCTTTTGCTAAATTAAGTCAGAGTGTAGCGAAATTTATTACTTCTGACAAACTTTCAGTTTTCACACTACACGTGTCAACCTTCAGTTGCCACGCTTCTAGTGTTAATTATATGTGTAATAACCTTTCTTTTTCAGTTGCTATAGTAATTGTCCTTAGGACTGGCGACCGTGATTTCCCCCAAATCTCAAATATCTAATTACCGCTAGTTAATTGTTAACGTAACGGCCGCACATTTACTTTCTTTATTAACTTTACCCCTTTTCAAAATTAATTTCCACCAGTTTCATTTGCATTTTTCCTTTCATTAAGATGTAACCCTTTCCTCCCTCTTTACCGATAGATTAACTTCGGCGACGATTGCTTTTCCCAAATTTCCATTAGGTACACGCGGTTTAATTTTTCACTGTCATTAAGGTCGGTAAGTGAGGGGGAGGTTACACGTGGCGACCTGGTGACAGGACAATCTTCAGATTTGAGGTTGTTCTGGACACGAATTTTCTTTAGTGCAAATGTCGTAACAAAGTACTGGTTACGTACAGGCCGTTACGTCAGCGAGAATAAGTAGTGGGAGTAATCCTAATTACATTTGAGATTTGTCAGTTATATTGAAAATTATTAAAATGAGTGAAGGCAACAACTGCCAAAATTTGGTAGACTTGGATACGGAACAATCGGTCGAACAGTGGGAAACGCGCACCGCGGTACCCATTGTTCAGGGGCAGGCGGCTAGCATGAAAGACGCGACCGCCGAAACGCAACAAAGAGCAGAAATGGAATTCCAAACTTTAGAAAATGTTTCGGAATCGGAAGCGAAAATCAAATCTGTACCCCTTGATGATGAATACGGGGGAACATGTATAGAGGAACCAGCTACGGAAGTAAAACCGGTAGTCTCCGGGAATTTAACTGATTTATTGAATGTTTTGATTAATGAAATCAAGAGTCAATCGGCAGAAATTATAGCTCTGTCTGCCAAGCAAGAAGCTCAGTCTGAAAAGATTGAACGAAAGCTAGACAATCAGAACAAAGCTATTAATGTTGTTAACAACAATGTTGGGGTTGTTAATACAAAAGTTGATAAAATCAAAGAAGATATTGTTGTAATTAATACCGAAATCGGTAATCTTAAACAGGAAATGATAGGCGTTCAGGCGGAAATTGCGAGCATAAATACTCGTTTTGATTCCGAAATTAGCAGAATCGAGAAAAGTGTAGGAGAAGCAGTTGCTCCGATCATCGAGAATAAGGTGACGGAACAAATTCAATTAGTGAAAAAAGAGGATCAACAGAAGGTGGAAACTTTAAAGGCTTTAGTGTCCGAAGTAGACACTAAAGTGAGGGAGCAGGCTAATACCTGCGAAGAGAAAAAGAGGGAAGTGGAAACGCTTGCGACAACCACTTGCCAAGTAATTACGAGAGTGTCGGAATTAGAAAAGAAATTTGATGAAAAACAGAGCTATGTGCCAATCTGTGCACATAGTTCGGAATTGTTGACGAAAGAGGAGCGGTTCGACCCCTTGAAAAAAGGCGGTATACACGCGACGGATTTCATTAAGAATTGTGAAAGAGTTTTACCCAGATCATGGACTAATGAGAGAAAAATTAATGCGGTTATTGATGTGCTGGCTGGTGATGCCAAGCGTTGGTGCTTAAACCTCAACATTACGAACCTGACTTTTGACGAGTTTAAAAATTTGTTTCTGGCTGAATACTGGTCGGAGCAAAAACAGCAAAGTGTCTGGCGCGAATTTGTCGTATCGAGACCTTTCGATGCGAATTCGCGCGGTTCGATGAGGGAGTTTTGTGAGGGCTGGATCCGCAAGTTGGAATATTTGCGTGATCGCCGCACGGAATCCGAAATAGTCTGGGAACTCTACAAGAAGCTTCCAGATGATACAAAACGCTACGTAGGAAGCAATTACAGGACAATCAGTGATTTCCTGGAAAGAGTTGAGGACGAGGACAATTGGCGCAATAATCGCGACAGTGGTAGAGACCGTGGTAACAACAACGGGTACCACCCCAACCATAACAACGATAACCATGGGAATAATGCATACCGCAGCAATAACAATAATGGTTCGGGCCGTAATAACAATCGGTACAATGCAAATGATAACAGGAATGACAGAAACCAGTATCATACTAACGTGATACGGGCTTCACAGAATAGTAATAACGCCAGAGGGTGTGATCAGCCGCCTCAGCAGCATCCGGGGAGCGTATCTGCTGGGACGAGACAGGGAAACCATTAGCCGCGCCGGTGAGGGGCCGAGCGGGCGTGGAGAAATTTTGGCGGCCCAATAACAGGAGAAAACCCAGGTATCGTCATTATGAAAATTCCGTGTGGAATAATCAACGGCGGGAGTGTGTGCCAGTGTTAGGAGAAAGGAGTGCGCCCACAAGTAGTAGATCAGCTGTATACACGGCAGTAGGTAGTACATTCACTGTCAGTGAGAACAATTTAAGTAGTGTTCCAGAAATCGATTATAAAGTGGCAGCTGTAATACCCACAGCGGAACTGGAGATTGAGTTTAAGAATGATTCGCAAGTGTTGAAAGAAGATCAGATGTCGGATAAAACGTCCGTCATCGAGCGGGGGGATGCAGAGAGGGATGAGGTCTGGTTAAGGCAGTTCGGTCGCTTATACGACGAACTAAGAGATTATAGGGGCCTGTACGGGAGAAGTGTTTATGGGGAGCGCGGGCAGGATTTGCCGCGTTTCGTCCCGCAGGAAGATAGTATTTGTGAAGTGATGGAAAGTTCTGGCCCTAACCGGCAGACTTTACCAGAAATAGTTGATGTTAAGGGGGAGCACGAGCAAGATGCGTCGTGTTTCGTCCCGCAGGAGTTGAATGTTGAAGTAGTAACGGAAAGTTCTGGCTCTAACCGGCAGACTTTACCGAAAGTTGTAGTGGTAGAAGTAGCCGACCCATCCGACGCGAACATCCAGTTTAAACATTGCGAGAGTATTAAGGAGAAAGATTATGAAAATTTTAGTGGTAGCCGGACACGATTGGTAGAGAAGCACGTAGATTACAGCGTGTATGAGGTTAGAGCTGACGTTATACGGTCAGACGGTAGCAGTGTGGGTTGCGCAGATCCAGAGGAAGTAATTTCAGATGCTACTTGGCACATTCTTCCAGGTAGATTGGCAGATGAGATCAATCTGACCAAAGAGGAATCAACGAAGGTGACAATTAGTGAAGTGATAGCAAAGCAACACTCACTAGTTGACGAGTTACAGGAAAAGGTTTCGGTATTGGAGGCGACGCTACAGACTATGCCTCAGGACAAACGTGTTGAAATTAAAACTGTATGTGAACAGAGGCTGAAAAAGCCGCCAGATAAACCGGATTTAGGATCTAAGCCGGATGTTTTTTTCTGGAATGACCTGGATATAGACGAGGATTTACTGTGGGAAAATAAAGAAACAGTCGAGGGCAAGTGTAGACAGGTAGTAGTGTCTGTTAATATGCACGACCTACAACTAAGCGTGTTGATTGACACCGGTGCAGAATTGAGTGCTGTATCTGGGAAAATATTTGAGTTACTGAAAGACAGACCTGGCATCGTAGTTATGCCAGTAACAGGAGTGAAAATTATCGGTGCTACTGGGAAGGCCAGTAAACCGGTCACAAAACAGATTTTTGTCAACTTCGAGATATGTGGGGCACGATTTGAACAAGAGTTTGTCGTCGTGCCAGACTTAACTACGGAAGTAATTATCGGGTTAGATTGGCTATTAAAGTACCGTGCAGTGATTAACTGCGAAAGCAAAACTTTGACATGTATGTCACTAGATAAAACAATGGTAGTTGGTTTTGACGAGGCAGGAGACGGTGTGCATAGGCAATACCAGCCTATACACATTGTTAACTGGCCGGATGACATTGACGTAGGAATGAATTTGAACTGCCATAACATGAGGAATTTCGGCATTGACAAAAGTGTAGAAAGTGAATTGGAAGAGATTATCAAATTCCCTCCACGGATTAACATTAGTATTGGTGTGAAAAAAGATCGTTTGCGAGAAGTAATGAAGCTAAAAGCCGATGCTCGCATACGTCGTCATGACGCTAAAGCGCGTTTTGCTAAGTTTGCAATCGGAGACTTAGTACTTGTAAAAGCTCATGAGAAATCGAGCGAGATAGACCATGAAAACTCTAAATTTAAGTTTGTTTATAATGGACCATATAAAGTCATTGGTATGCCTCACACAAATGCTTACGGAATATTGTAGACTTGAAATTGTACCAACCTAGGATCGATTAATACCACACAATGGGTAATTTATACAGTATGTAAAATAGAGTGTAAGATTTAACGATTTGCTAGATTGCCATGCTTTTGACTGACCAAGGTCATTAAAGAAGTTGTAATTAATAAGTAATTAATTTTGATTAATCAATTTAATTTTAATCAATTTAATCATGATCTAATCAACTGAAAAATCCAAGCTGCTAGTTTAAGTTTTCAGCTGAGTCACAGTAGATTAAGGAATGTAAATATGATTTTGTAAATAGCTGTAAGATTTCATGAATATGTGATTTACTAGTCATTGCCGATGTACTTAGACGCTGTTTTAAGTTTCAGGCTAGTACATGCGTGTGATGATGGACAGTGTTGAGTTATCCACTGTGATAGTATTAAGGGACTCCTTGAGATTACTCGGGAGTGAGTTTTTCCTAAAGAATTCAGTGAAACGGACGTTCTGGAAACGCCGTCATAAGGGCGAGTGAGATCAAGCGTGCCGCACGCGCGGGCGCAACAATACTGGCGAGGCGAGCCGCTGTCGGCTCTTGTGCCGCTGTTGGCTCTTGTGCCGCTGTCGGCATCCTTTGTACTCGCGAGTACGGAATGTGGAGTTGCTTTTCTTCCCGGACAGCTGATGTGAAAGGATTCTGCTGTCAATATTTATGTTTTATTTTATCTGCTGTATATTATTTTCTTGTTTAGCGTTAATTGGACATGACGAGAATATTAATTATGAAAAGGTTACATAAATATGTGTATTCTATGTAATTAATTATTAGTTTGCGTATTTTGATCTACCTGGTTTTATGACCATGCAATCTAATTAATTTTGCAAATAGTATTCCATTCCTCATAGTGTTACGAATTTTAATGATTTTGGAATAGCTAAACCACTTTCTATATTTTCTATGAATTTTAATATGTTGTCAACCTGTTTTATTTGATCAAGATGACAGAGTGGAATAAGATTAGGAGTGTCTCCACTCAATTATTATGGTCTAAAAAATTGATTTATGGTTAATTAGACGAATGCTAAATTTTGTTGATGTTTTAAGCATATGCATTTCCGCTGTTTCTTTTTTGGGACATTTTCTGAGTCTGTTTACGTTACACGAACATCCTCAGACAATGTGGGGCACGTGTAACGCCGGAAATGCATATCCTCCTATTTCCATCTATTGTACTATTATTTTTTTTCCTTGTTTGTTACCTCAAGATATGACATTTCTGTCTCTTTATATATTGTAATTGTTTTACTGTTTGTATATATATATTTATGCACTTATGTTGATGTATAATTGGTTTGTTGTGTAAAGAGTATTTGTATTTTTACGCTGGGTCTTGCCTAGGGAAAACTACTATCGAACGATTACGTCGATAGGTCGTGTGAAGAATCAAAGTTTGTAGGATCTTTGGTAGTGTTAACTCTGCCGCGTGGAGCGCGGGCGGAAAGTCGGAGTCTGGCTGGAGTAGCGAGTGGAGCAGGTGTTGTGTGACGCTCCCGCGAGTTGCCGCGCTTTCGGGGTTTGGGAGCATGTAATTGCGCTCGACTCGCGATGACAGTTTCTGACATGGTGTCGCGGACGGGAAGCATTAGCTGGCGCACATCAAGAGCCCGTTTCGCCTGGTGACCGTGTCGAGAAGAAGGCGCGCCAACATCCAGCTTCTGCAACAGCGACGGCCGACAATGAGTGACTGTCGCCACCTCCTCGATCGACGGCTTCAAACCTTCAATCAACCAACAAGGAAGACTAAAAGCACGTAAAGTTTCAGAACTGTATGGCAGACCTCAGCTTTTCAAATTGTTCCATTTGCCTCGCAAAATTACAGCAACTTAGCATGAACCTCTGTTGCTCATTGTCCCAGTTGCATTGCCAAGCAGGGTCCCTTCCTTTTCCGAAATGAACCCGAGTGTCGTTGAAATTCAAACGCCAGCATAATTCCATTTCACTGCTTTAATTTCAAAGTTCAATTCAAGCATTAGCTGGCTACAATAGTTAGATTACACAAGCACAAATTAAGAGTGCGAGTTTTGTTACCGTATTTTAGCTTACCTGTGACTGCAGCTCAGCTTGGTACGTACTAAATTTTACTATTGTTAATAGTTCAGAATCATTTAATTCAAGTTCAAAGTTAAATCTCTTGTTTCTAAATTGCGTAGAGTCAAGTTGCTTTTGAAATGATTGTTGAGGTAGTCCAAGACTAACCGTATTTTACTGGATTTCGATGTGCTTCAGAAAGAAAGCTCACTATTAACTTCAGTCACTAAATTAACTTTCGATTTTCCGGTTTTATTAATTCTTTTGCTAAATTAAGTCAGAGTGTAGCGAAATTTATTACTTCTGACAAACTTTCAGTTTTCACACTACACGTGTCAACCTTCAGTTGCCACGCTTCTAGTGTTAATTATATGTGTAATAACCTTTCTTTTTCAGTTGCTATAGTAATTGTCCTTAGGACTGGCGACCGTGATTTCCCCCAAATCTCAAATATCTAATTACCGCTAGTTAATTGTTAACGTAACGGCCGCACATTTACCTTCTTTATTAACTTTACCCCTTTTCAAAATTAATTTCCACCAGTTTCATTTGCATTTTTCCTTTCATTTAGATGTAACCCTTCCCTCCCTCTTTACCGACAGGTTAACTTCGGTGACGATTGCTTTTCCAAAACTCCCATTAGGTACACGCGGTTTCATTTTTCACTGTCATTAAGGTCGGTAAGTGAGGGGGAGGTTACAAGGTAGTTCCAGTTTTCAAGAAGGGTCGTCGAGCAGATTCGCCAAACTATAGGCCTACATCTCTGACATCGATCTGTTGTAGAATTTTAGAACATGTTTCTTGCTCGCGTATCATGTCGTTTTTGGAAACCCAGAATCTACTCTTTAGCAATCAAGATGCATTCCGGAAACATCGAGCGTGTGAGACCCAACTCGCTTTAATTGTTCATGAGACCCAGAAAATATTGGATACAGGCTCCGAGGTAGATGCCATTTTCCTTGACTTCCGGAAGGCGTTCGATACAGTTCCGCACTGTCGCCTGATAAACAAAGTAAGAGCCTACGGAATATCAGACCAGCTGTGTGGCTGGATTGAAGAGTTTTTAGCAAACAGAACACAGCATGTTGTTCTCAATGGAGAGACGTCTACAGATGTTAAAGAAACCTCTGGCGTGCCACAGGGGAGTGTTATGGGTCCATTGCTTTTCACAATATATATAAATGACCTAGTAGATAGTGTCGGAAGTTCCATGCGGCTTTTCGCGGATGATACTGTAGTATACAGAGAAGTTGCAGCATTAGAAAATTGTAGCGAAATGCAGGAAGATCTTCAGCGGATAGGCACTTGGTGCAGGGAGTGGCAACTGACCCTTAATAGACAAATGTAATGTATTGCGAATACATAGAAAGAAGGATCCTTTATTTTATGATTATATGATAGCAGAACAAACACTGGTAGCAGTTACTTCTGTAAAATATCTGGGAGTATGCCTACGGAACGATTTGAAGTGGAATGATCATATAAAATTAATTGTTGGTAAGGCGGGTGCCAGGTTGAGATTCATTGGGAGAGTCCTTAGAAAATGTAGTCCATCAGCAAAGGAGGTGGCTTACAAAACACTCGTTCGACCTATACTTGGGTATTGCTCATCAGTGTGGGATCCGTACCAGGTCGGGTTGACAGAGGAGATAGGGAAGATCCAAAGAAGAGCGGCGCGTTTCGTCACAGGGTTATTTGGTAACCGCGATAGCGTTACGGAGACGTTTAGCAAACTCAAGTGGCAGACCCTGCAAGAGAGGCGCTCTGCATCGCGTTGTAGCTTGCTGCCCAGGTTTCGAGAGGGTGCGTTTCTGGATGAGGTATCGAATATATTGCCTCCCCCTACTTATACCACCCGAGGAGATCACAAATGTAAAATTAGAGAGATTCGAGCGCGCACGGAGGATTTCCGGCAGTCGTTCTCCCGCGAACCATACGCGACTGGAACAGGAAAGGGAGGTAATGACAGTGGCACGTTAAGTGCCCTCCGCCACACACCGTTGGGTGGCTTGCGGAGTATAAATGTAGATGTAGATTAGAATATGCATAACAGATTATAGAGGATTATGAATATAGGAGTAATGTAGAAATGAAAAGAGTAGCTGAGTATAGGAAGAGATGGAGGACAGCCTCAAACAATACACGAAACGTATTAGCAGTTGCGAATACGGACAACCATCAGCTGTATAATGTAACGACGACAGTGAAACATTGTGCCGGACCAGAGCTCGAACCCAGATTTCCCGCTTATCACGAGCGATCGTGGAACCGTGAGACTATCCGAGCACGCTCTGCGGTCAGACCCAATCTACCATATGTCGTCAAACATGTGTCTACCACCTGCTCTCGTACGTACATTATGTAGCTACTTTCTCGTATAGGAGAGACATTTTAAAAAATAGTTCAAATAGGTCTAAGGTCTGTGGGACTTAACATCTGAGGTCATCAGTCCCCTAGAGTTAGAATTACTTAAACCTAACTAACCCAAGGACAGCACACACATCCACGCCCGAGGCAGGATTGGAACCTGCAACCGTAGCAGCAGCGCGGTTGCGGACTGAAGCGCCTAGAACCGCTCTGGCAAAACGGACGGCAGACATTTTAATTGAAACTCACTTTCCCGCTGTCGCGAATAAATACGATATTACAGGGACTGTGTTGTTCAGAATTACGATGCAATGTTCGTTCTGGCATCCATGCATTTGCGAAGGAACATTGCAGCGTAATTCTGAACACCAAAGGCACTCCAATATCGTACAGTATCAAACAAGTCGAAAGAGTGATACAAATTGACCCTAAATGTTGACCTAGTAGATAGTGTCGGAAGTTCCATGCGGCTTTTCGCGGATGATACTGTAGTATACAGAGAAGTTGCAGCATTAAAAATTGCAGCGAAATGCAGGAAGATCTGCAGTGGATAGGCACTTGGTGCAGGGATTGGCAACTGACCCTTAACATAGACAAATGTAATGTATTGCGAATACATAGAAAGAAGGATCCTTTATTGTATGATTATATGATAGCGGAACAAACACTGCTAGCAGTTACTTCTGTAAAATATCTGGGAGTATGCGTGCGGAACGATTCAAATGGCTCTGAGCACTATGGGACTCAACTGCTGTGGTCATAAGTCCCCTAGAACTTAGAACTACTTAAACCTAACTAAGCTAAGGACATCACACACATCCATGCCCGAGGCAGGATTCGAACCTGCGACCGTAGCGGTCGTGCGGTTCCAGACTGTAGCGCCTTTAACCGCTCTTCCACTCCGGCCGGCTTGCGGAACGATTTGAAGTGGAATGATCATATAAAATTAATTGTTGGTAAGGCGGGTGCCAGGTTGAGATTCATTGGGAGAGTTCTTAGAAAATGTAGTCCATCAACAAAGGAGGTAGCTTACAAAACACTCGTTCGACCTATACTTGAGAATTGCTCATCAGTGTGGGATCCGTATCAGGTCGGATTGACAGAGAAGATAGAGAAGATCCAAAGAAGAGCGGCGCGTTTTGTCACAGGGTTATTTGGTAAGCGCGATAGCGTTACGGAGACGTTTAGCAAACTCAAGTGGCAGACCCTGCAAGAGAGGCGCTCTGCATCGCGTTGTAGCTTGCTGCCCAGGTTTCGAGAGGGTGCGTTTCTGGATGAGGTATCGAATATATTGCTTCCCCCTACTTATACCTCCCGAGGAGATCACAAATGTAAAATTAGAGTGATTCGAGCGCGCACGGAGGATTTCCGGCAGTCGTTCTCCCGCGAACCATACGCGACTGGAACAGGAAAGGGAGGTAATGATAGTGGCACGTTAAGTGCCCTCCGCCACACACCGTTGGGTGGCTTGCGGAGTATAAATGTAGATGTAGATTAGAATATGCATAACAGATTATAGAGGATTATGAATATAGGAGTAATGTAGAAATGAAAAGAGTAGCTGAGTATAGGAAGAGATGGAGGACAGCCTCAAACAATACACGAAACGTATTAGCAGTTGCGAATACGGACAACCATCAGCTGTATAATGTAACGACGACAGTGAAACATTGTGCCGGACCAGAGCTCGAACCCAGATTTCCCGCTTATCACGAGCGATCGTGGAACCGTGAGACTATCCGAGCACGCTCTGCGGTCAGACCCAATCTACCATATGTCGTCAAACATGTGTCTACCACCTGCTCTCGTACGTACATTATGTAGCTACTTTCTCGTATAGGAGAGACATTTTAAAAAATAGTTCAAATAGATCTAATATCTGTGGGACTTAACATCTGAGGTCATCAGTCCCCTAGAGTTAGAATTATTTAAACCTAACTAACCCAAGGACAGCACACACATCCACGCCCGAGGCAGGATTGGAACCTGCAACCGTAGCAGCAGCGCGGTTGCGGACTGAAGCGCCTAGAACCGCTCTGGCAAAACGGACGGCAGACATTTTAATTGAAACTCACTTTCCCGCTGTCGACGAATAAATACGATATTACAGGGACTGTGTTGTTCAGAATTACGATGCAATGTTCGTTCTGGCATCCATGCATTTGCGAAGGAACATTGCAGCGTAATTCTGAACACCAAAGGCACTCCAATATCGTACAGTATCAAACAAGTCGAACGAGTGATACAAATTGACCCTAAATGTTGACCTAGTAGATAGTGTCGGAAGTTCCATGCGGCTTTTCGCGGATGATACTGTAGTATACAGAGAAGTTGCAGCATTAAAAATTGCAGCGAAATGCAGGAAGATCTGCAGTGGATAGGCACTTGGTGCAGGGATTGGCAACTGACCCTTAACATAGACAAATGTAATGTATTGCGAATACATAGAAAGAAGGATCCTTTATTGTATGATTATATGATAGCGGAACAAACACTGGTAGCAGTTACTTCTGTAAAATATCTGGGAGTATGCGTGCGGAACGATTCAAATGGCTCTGAGCACTATGGGACTCAACTGCTGTGGTCTTAAGTCCCCTAGAACAGAACTACTTAAACCTAACTAAGCTAAGGACATCATACACATCCATGCCCGAGGAAGGATTCGAAGCTGCGACCATAGCGGTCGTGCGGTTCCAGACTGTAGCGCCTTTAACCGCTCGGCCCCTCCGGCCGGCTTGCGGAACGATTTGAAGTGGAATGATCATATAAAATTAATTGTTGGTAAGGCGGGTGCCAGGTTGAGATTCATTGGGAGAGTCCTTAGAAAATGTAGTCCATCAACAAGGAGGTAGCTTACAAAACACTCGTTCGACCTATACTTGAGAATTGCTCATCAGTGTGGGATCCGTATCAGGTCGGATTGACAGAGAAGATAGAGAAGATCCAAAGAAGAGCGGCGCGTTTTGTCACAGGGTTATTTGGTAAGCGCGATAGCGTTACGGAGATGTTTAGCAAACTCAAGTGGCAGACTCTGAAAGAGAGGCGCTCTTCGTAGCGGTATAGCTTGCTGTCCAGGTTTCGAGAGAGTGCGTTTCTGGATGAGGTATCGGATATATTGCTTCTCCCTACTTATACCTCCCGAGGGGATCACAAATGTAAAATTAGAGAGATTGGAGCATGCACGGAGGCTTTCCGGCAGTCGTTCTCCCCGCGAACCATACGCGACTGGAAGAGGAAAGCGAGGTAATGACATTGGCACGTAAAGTGCCCTCCGCCACACACCGTTGGGTGGCTTGCGAAGCCGGGCGGAGTGGCCGTGCGGTTCTAGGCGCTACAGTCTGGAACAGAGCGACCGGTACGGTCGCAGGTTCGAATCCTGCCTCGGACATGGATGTGTGTGATGTCCTTAGGTTAGTTAGGTTAAATTAGTTCTAAGTTCTAGGCGACTGATGACCTCAGAAGCTAAGTCGCAAAGTGCTCAGAGCCATTTGAACCATTTTTGGTTTGCGGAGTATAAATGTAGATGTAGATGTAGAAATGTTTGCTGCATTACGCAACAGCAACAATCATCCGATGATACCTACTCTGACTATCAAACGGGGTCTGGAAGCAGCACTGACGAGGAAGTCAGAACTGGTGGCGCATAAAGTATAGTAGCGCAGCAGGTTTACGATGTGGCTGGATGAGCACGGGCAGTGCTGTGCTCGCTTAGCGACAAATTAGGAGAGGTTAAGTGAGTGTGCAGCTAAGCTCTGTTGCACCTCGACAGCCGTCTGCAAGCGGACACTGAATCCGATCCGGGCTGTTAGTAGCGTGCGACACGCGGCGAGTACAAAGTGTGGCGGGCGGGCGCGGCTAACTGGTGAGAAAGCGAGACCAGTGGCGCGGGGGCGGGCGGGCCAGCAGCCCCTGAAACCCGAGCCCTGTTCTTTGTCAGCCGCCGCCTCCACCCCTGCAGGAACGCCGGTGTGAGAGAGCGCGCGCCTCCTGTTGTACGTGTGACGCGGGAGGCTGCTCATCGTTGTTCTCTTACGTTTCAGGGGAGAAATGCCGACTCCCATCTTGAACATTCTGATGCACCCGATGTCGGCGACAGTACATCAACTGAAAAATAACATTAAAAATTCAGCATTCTGTAAATTATTGACAAGAATATTTATATTGTTTTTCCGAAATTGGTTTGGACGTCTAAGGAAAGTGGTTAACGTAACACTCTCATCCTCTAGTGAAGAAAACGATACACTGCATTAGCAAACAACACGATTCAATAAAAAACTTCACATGCAACTTTTTACATGAATATTGTCCTCCCCGGTAGCTGAGTGGCCAGCGCGACGGAATGTCATGCCGAGGGGCCCGGGTTCGATTCTCGGCTGGGTCGGAGATTTCCTCCGCACAGGGACTGGGTGTTGTGTTGTCCTGATCATCATCATCTCATCTTCATCGTCACGCAAGTCGCCAAAGTGGCGTCAACTCAAAAGACTTGCTCCAGGTGAATGGTCTACCCGACGGGAAGCTCTAGCCACATGACATGTAAATACATGAATATTGTTTAGATCACATTCACATTCAAAGTGTCAAAAAAATTAGTATACCCTTTATGAAGTTCCAGTTCACTCAAGATTTACTGTTAGTACGGTGCATATGGGTTACATGGAAAGATTACATTTACAGATCAATAGGATAGTCGGTCCTGACATACCAGGTATCGACCCATGCTGAAACATATATTTTAGGATAAGTAACTTTTCTCGAAAGAACAGATACCATTGATGACCGTGCAGCTTCTCTAGAATAAATGATAATTAATTGAAATCCTCAGCTGCCGACAGGTGTTGTTGATATACCTCGATGGGGACAGCTGAAAATGTGTGCCCCGACCGGGACTCGAACACGGGATCTCCTGCTTACAGGACAGACACTCTATCCTTTTTTTATTTTTTTATTTTTTCTCCTTGTGTTTGGTCGTTGCGTTCGCAACATGACATCCGTTCAAGTTCGTTTGTTGATCCGTCCACACAGTTTTTTTATTTTTTAAATTAATTTTTTTTTGTTTTTTTTTTTTTTTTTTTTTTTTTTTTTTTTTTTTTTTTTTTTTTTGTTACAGAGGCCAACTAGTTCTCTGACCGAACACGCTGAGCTACCAAACCAGCGTCCGTCTGAGCCACCGAGGACACAGATGAATAGCGCGACTTATCAAATGGCTCTGAGCACTATGGGACTTAACATCTATGGTCATCAGTCCCCTAGAACTTAGAACTACTTAAACCTAACTAACCTAAGGACAGCACACAACACCCAGCCATCACGAGGCAGAGAAAATCCCTCACCCCGCCGGGAATCGAACCCGGGAACCCGGGCTCGCGCGACTTATCCCTTGCACGCTTCCCGTGAGACCCACATTCCCAATTGTACACAATCTACGTAACTAATGTTCCTAATAGATATCTGCCCATCCACTAGCGGGAATTATCACCTTAGTGTGCGCGAGTAATGAGCAACTGGCTCGTCACAATACGCCAGTCACTACTCTTGATGAACTGTGGTATCGTGTTGAAGCTGCATGGGAAGCTATACCTGTACACCCATCCAAGCTCTGTTTGACTCAATGCCCAGGCGTATCAAGGCCGTTATTACGGCCAGAGTTGGTTGTTCTGGGTACTGATTTCTCAGGATCTATGCACCCAAATTGCGCGAAAATGTAATCACATGTCAGATCTAGTATAATGTATTTGTCCAATGAATACCCGTTTATCATCTGCATTTGTTCTTGGAGTAGCAATTTTAATGGCCAGTAGTGTATCTGAAAAGACCATCATGCCACTCAGAAGGCCACAGTTTGATCCCTTTCAAACTTGCTCACTTGGCTGTAGGAAGTGTGAGTGTTTCTCTGTGGTGGGGTTTCCTGCTTGCTTCACATGTTTGCACTACACTGAGCCTTCCAGCTGCATACATTCCCTTGTAAGGTGGCCATAGTTTCGCGCCTTAAAAGCACTCATCTACATACTTTGCCGTGATTTACAACCAGAATTAGGTATCATTTGATAGGTTGTACATCGTGTATATGAATATTTAAAGAAGATTGACATTGTCACGCACACCTTGTAAATAGTTGTTAATGGTTATTGTATGAAAGGTGATGGGGTGTTTATTACCAAAACGGCGAAATGAATGACTGCCTATACTAGTAGAGGTTGGTGCGCCAGTGGAAATGAAACGGCAGGCGTAACTTAAGCTCTGGGTGGAAAAGCCCGCACAGGTGTGTTGGTCCTGCTTAACATAGGAAATAGACAAGACGGACGGTCGGGGCACCTCAGCGCTGAAGCACAATACAGCGGCGGCCAGCCAGTTTTGTAGCGGGGCTGGAAGGATAACAGATAATATTTCCGAAACAACGAAAATCTTGGACCCAGCAGAGAGGAACGAGGAAGCATTACCTCGGAAATCATGCAGGCTGGGTTATTTCTGAGGATTGTTACTCTGAGAAGCGTACCATTGTATGTATTCCTAGTTAATGAGGATGAGTATTTCCTTGGAAACTCTCCGTGCTGGACGACAAGACTAAAATATGGTTGGTCAGCGTTCAGAAGAATCTGTAGAGAGGGAGAATATTCCGTCGTTTCGCGAATATAATTCGTCTTCTGCAGTTACGAGGGAGGGAGCCAAGCTTTGCTGGGAAGCCAGCGGTGGAGAGAAAGAGGCCTTCTGTTTTGAGGGCACATGTTTGACGGTCGCTCAGTGTCAGTTTTGTTGGTACAGAGGGACTTGCTGTCTTTGCTCTCAGGAGATGTTATAGTTAGAACGGTTAGGCACTGTACTGCTGGGAACTTACACAATTCTGGACTTCGCCTCCCAGTAGGGAGTCGTCGTTGCGTACACAGCGTTCAGTGACTAAGAGCACTTCTTCTGTCTACACTCATGTAGAGACGTTTTCTGAATTCCGTTCTTGTGGCTGGGAGTTTGCGTTTGTCTGTAGAACACAGAGAGGAGAAGACAGTATTAGATTATACCAGTGGGAGGACCGCCTTCTGGCGTCCTAGTATTTGAAAGAGTTTTTATTTTGTGGCTGGAGTTCTTCCTTCGTCGCAGACGTGTTCAAGAACCATCCCTTCGGCACATCGGGCACAGTACGTATGGTGATATTGCTAATTGCTTCGGCTTATTAGGACTATAAAGCTAAACATCCGTGACCACGTAAATTTTATTTTCACTGTAGATCATCTTTGAAAGTATTGTCTTCTAGTGTTTGGGACGCAGATGATGTCAGTCACCTCTCGTTATTTATATTAGATTGCGTAGCCATATAAAGTGGCAGATTTGGGCAATTGATCAATAATATTAGTTAGGAAATTCATTTGTATCTCTTTATGTCCATTGGACGTTGATGTATAAACCTTTGTAATATAAAAGGGTTCTTAATCTACAATGAATGTATAAGCAGAAACAGCATTTATCAATCTGTATTTACTACTTCCCTTAGTCATTCATTTGTGTTTATGTTGTAATTTATATGTTAAAGAGCAAGAAGGAAGAGATAATATCACCATTAGGAGATGGTAAGATCTGCTTCAGGGGGTAGTCAGATAGGGCCAAATCTTCATTTTCGCGTTCAGCATTTTCCATTGCGCACATTCATTTTTACACCTGCCTGGAGTAGCCTCTTGGACCCTATTAAAGGGTAGACACCGATGGCTTCAGTGGTGTTTTGTCAGAATATTCGTACATATTTGATGTTTATTAATGTAATTTGTTACATGTGGCATTGTTATTATTACTGCTATTATTAGTGGCATTATGCTTGGTTATTGAGACGTGTCGAAATCGTAAATTCAAAATGAGTTCTAAGTCAAAATATTTTCGGTTAATATGTCAAAGTTGAAGTCATTGGAATAATTTTGTACTGCAATACCTAAGAAGTCCTGTTTTTGGCTGGAGATGTATTATTATGTTGGAGAAATTAACGTGGAGGGTGCTGCTATGCACCCCGCGTCATTTGGATGCAGTTAACAGAGAAAACTGTTAATAAACTGTGGAAAGCTGAAGAAAAAGCCTGTGAAATTTCACTTATTGATGTGCAAAAACGTGTTAAATAGCCAGTCATCAAAAACGTCAGCAGGAATATCGTTCTTTCAGACAAAACTGTACCAACAACAAGAATGGGAAGTGGTGGACAACGAACGGAGGACAAGAAAAAATAAATGTATAAATATTCATATTTAAATACAAGAAAGTTTTAACCTCTGTCTTCTATTTCTTCTCGTGGTACTGAGAAAAATCAACGCAAACCAGATCACAGTAGCACTTAGTGAGGTTTGATAAGCATTACGGTGTATTTGATTGTTTTAGTATAGCGAGAAAACAACACACGCATTAGTAGGAATAGCCCTTACCCTCCTCCGCCTTTTGATATGACGTTATTACTTGGCGTTTGATGCTAATGGAAAATGACAAATAAATGTAGAGTTCAGCTGTAGTAATAATTACTATAAAAATGACGCCAATAAAATAAACAATATTTTATTTATTTACTGCTTATTTAGCCTGACCAGATTAGGGCCTTAAGGCCCTCTCTTACGTCCGACCAGTGACAACACATACAAAAAACAGTACATAGCAAATGTCTGTGAAATCTTCTGGGACTTAACTGCTGACGTCATCAGTCCCTATGGCCGCACGACGGGAGTTAGCAGACTTTGAACGCAGAAGGGTAGCTTGAGTTAGACAAACGAGATCTTCCATTTCGGAAACTGTTAGGAAATTCAATATTCCGAGATCCACAGTGTCAAGAGCTTGCCGAGAATACCAAATTTCAGGCGTTACGTCTCACCACGAAGAAGGCACTTACCAACAGCCTTCACTTAACTAAAGGGAGCAGAGGCGATTGCGTAGAATTATCAGTGTTAAAAGACAAGCAAGAATTGGAGAAATAGCCACAAAAATCAATGTGGGTCGTACGACTGTCGTTAGGACAGTGCGGCGAAATTTAGTGTTAATGGGCTATGGCAACAGACGACCGACGCGAGTGCCTTTGCTAACAGCACGACATCGCCTTCAGTGCTTCTCGTGGACTCGTGACCATATAGGTTGAACCCTAGGCGATTGGAAAACCGTGTTCTGGTGGGATGAGTCCCGATTTCAATTGGTAAGAGGTGATGGTAGGGTTCGAGTATGGCGCGGACCCCACGAAGCCATAGACCCAAATTGTCAACAAGGCACTGTACAACCTGGTGGTGGCTCAGTAATGATGTGTAACGTGTTTACGTGGAATGGACTGGGTCCTGTGGTCCAAATGAACCAATCACTGACTGGAAATGGTTATGTTCGGCTACCTGGAGACAATTGCAGCCATTCGTGAACTTCATGACAATGTGCCACGTCACCGGGCCGCAGTTGTTCGCTGTAGGTTTGAAGAACGTTCTGGACTGTTCGAACGAATGCTTTTGTTCTGGCGTAACCACAAGCGCCGGAACGAAGATGAAAACAAGGTCAGAGAAGGCGGTGAGGCGGCGTCAGCCAATAGCCCGCTGACAAGGACCGCGCCACGACAAGAGCGGCCTCTGCAAGAAGTTAATATAAGCGCCGCTCCTGCCAGCCTCGGCCGGACATCAGTGGACAGTATGAGCACAGCACTAGGAGAGCCCTACGGTAGCAGTGACGTGTGATCCATATCAGCTGCTTATATCAGCAAAAGACATTGACTGTTTGCATGTCACCCATCGCTTGCGACACCGTTATAAATTCAAAGTTAAGTATTGTCAATCTGCTTATTTGTAACAAAAAACTATTAATGCGATTTTCTTGAATTGTTGTATAGCATTCCGAGAACGCTGCATCTTTTAAGCGTCCTATACGAGACGACTGGCCAGGACCCTACGGATTTGACCATCCAGATCGCTCCACATGAATCCCATCGCACATTTATGGGACATATCGAGATCGCACAAATACCTGCATCGGCAACAGTTTCGCAATTATGGATGGCCATAGAGGCAGCATGGCTCATTATTTTTGCTGCCGACTTCCAACGACGTGTTGAGCCCATAACACTTCGAGTTGCTGCACTACCCTGGGCAAAAGGAGGTCCTAGACGATACTAGGAGGTATCCCATGACTTTTGTCCCCTCAGTGCAGACACACAAACATAATCGTGGATCATGTCTGGGTATTACTGCATACCGAATAAAATTCCTTACAGTAGTTTCTGAGATTAAACCTCACATACAGAAATAAAAACACGGCAAGGAACCTTAGTTCATCATAGTTCCACCAATTTAGACGAAACATTTATAAATTGTTTACGGTAAATGATAACAGCCAAACAATTGCAGGATAAAGATTTATTAAAATCCTTGACCACGGTTTCGGTATACCTAAATATACCTTCATCAGAAGTAAAACACACTAAAATCACATCTGCAGTGGAGATATATGAAACGATTGTGCCAAAGGCGTTTTAACTACTGACGACGCCTTTGGCACAATCGTTTCATATATCTCCACTGCAGATGTGATTTTAGTGTGTTTTACTTCTGATGAAGGTATATTTAGATATACCGAAACCGTGGTCGAGGATTTTAGTAAATCTTTATACTGCAACTGTTTGGCTGTTATCATTTACCGTGAAGAATTTCAACAGTTGCTGTTTCAGCCATGTTTAAAATCTTGATTTATAAATTGTAAACACAAACCTTCTTCGTCAATCAGCCTATCTGTTAGTGGAAACAGCATCACAATCCCTTTAGTGGTTCCTGGGATTAACCTTCACTTAGTGAAAGAAAATTGTGGAGAGCGGAGACTTTAATTTTACAGTATGGAAATGGAAATGCCTTGTGGCTAGGGCCTCTCGTCGGGTAGACCGTTCGCCTGGTGCAAGTCTTTCGACTTGACGCCACTTCGGCGACTTGCGTGTCGATGGGGATGAAATGATAAGGACAACACAACACCCAGTCCCTGAGGATCGTCCATATGTCGATGGAACTTTAAATGCTGATTTCCTCCTCCTCCTCCTCCAATTCAAGTCCTAAAGTGTGCCGATGTCTCTGTAATTCTATCAGAGTCAGCAGAGGACTCTGAAATGCACTTGAAAGAAATGGATAGTGTCTTGAAAAGAGGTTATAAAGTGAGCCTCAAGAAAAGTAGAACAAGGGTAATGGAATGTAAGCGAATTAAATCAGATGATGCTGAAGTGAGAAACAAAAGAAGCCGAGAAGTTTTACTAATTTGATGTTAGGGGAAAATATACGATGATGGCCGAAGTAGAGTGGTGTTACAAATGAAGAAAGTAAGAGAATTGTTGACTGAAATTTTCAAAATCCGAGCAGAACAGCACTGCTCAAGCACACGGAAGTGTCAACACGTGCCAGCCGCTAGGCATACAAATTACGACACGGTTCCTCAATCGCCAAGAGTGTAACATGGACACTTCTGTGTGCGAATGCGAGGGAGCTCAGCAGAAAAATGTTACACGAGTGCAGACCAACCTGTATCTGTTACTCTCGCGACATAACGTAAGAAACGCTAAGGAGAACGCAGCAATAACCATCAGGGGTTTGACAAAGCAGTTTAGACTATGAAACAAATTGGTTAAGCAAATATAGCAAAATGGAAGACCACTGACAGCTTGTAAAGAGCAGAACCTAATCAGTCATGACGAATGACCTCGAAAATCAGAACGCATCTCGCTTTGGTAGAGGCAGCCGATCATAGGATCGAGGGAGTTCGTGTCGCTGGCACTCGATTCTGTGATCATTGTATTGTAACATCTTGTGTCTGAGACTGTTCCAGTACTGGTTGAACTCCTGCCACCGCACTCGATTCTCTGGTCATTGTATTGTACTATCTTGTGTATGAGACTGTTCCAGAACCGGTCGTACTCCTGCCACCTTGCGAGACGGCCACCGATCCGTAGCCATGGATGCCACTTCCTGTATCAGCTGCCTCTATTGGGTACGAGGGGCCTACGAACACTGTTCCAACCTGGGACACAAACCGCTCTAATCTCCAGCACCGCTAGGGTCAGACGATCTACCGAACCGCCAGGCCAGGATCAGCATTCAACACGACCTCGTGGCATCCGACATCACGGTCCATCTGATGGGACAACAAAGGCAGGGACAGAATACTCCCAGAAGCTACAACACACACTGTCCACGATCATCACCACTCCTGAGCAGACCTTCCGATGGGACGTGTCTTTCACACCACGGACACCAACTCTTTACTAGCAGTCACCGGTCGGAGCACAGGGCTGATGTTGCAATGTACAACAACCTGAGCCAGCCACTGGGTTCAACAGATTCCTCGCCGGTTTGCTAAGCCACCAGCCACCACCTAAGATATGGCGACGAGGTGTATTCAGAGAAAAAAATGAAGTAATATTTAATTGTGTTTTATTGCATCCGGCGGCACAACACAGCTTCCTCAGCCTTCATCCTGACAAACAGTAAGGGTTTCCAGCCTGGGAGTGGGCGACTTGTTAACATATTACGTAAAAATAACATTTCAGAAGACTTTTTTGAAGGTACGTGTCTGGAGAGTAGGCGTTTTCGGAAGTGAAACATGGACGGTAAGCAGTTCAGACAACAAAAGCATAGAAGCTTCTGAAGTGTGATGCTACAGAAGAATCCTTAAGATCGCATGGACAGTGTGAGCAATTAATGAGGAGATACTGAATAGATTTGGAAAGAAAAGATATTTATTTAGTCAGTATGGTAACAGAGGGAATTGTTACATGTAGAATTTGTAGACGGAGGCTAAAGGATGAAAACAATAAACAGGTAGTTATTCGGAGATGAAGAGCACTACACAGGATAGAGTAGGGTTGTGAGCTACATCAAACTAGTAACCAGTATCATCTTAGGACTTAAGACCAAAACAGCAACAACACTAAAGTGGGTAAGGTTTGTGAGGGTCAAAAAGTGTTGACGTCATTAGGGTTGCACTGCAATGTGTTAGGGTCTGTTCAGAACACTGCTAAATGTTTCTTTGGTATTGACTGTGTTGCTGCACTGGCAATGTCTTCCTTTACCCTTTACATCTTCACTCTACTGTGCGGCTGTGAGGGATACATACGAAACAGGTATAGGCAATACGTAAACCAGTTTACTTTCTTGTTTGATGTTAGCTGTTATCCTTCATTATTCACAAGACCTTCCGTAACATCCATGGTAACTATTTCGACAAAGAACAGGTACTATTTAATCGTCTTAAATGTTCTCCAAATATTGATATTAATGAATAAGCAAACAGCAAAGGACAAAACAGTCTACCCAAGATATTAAATGTCAGTAGAGTGAATTATTGACAGATGGTACTCAATAGACAAAGACCTGTGAGCCCATTAGAAATCTTGCCTCCGTAAAGAAAACAGTACTCTTTAAAGACATAACCTATTCGTAGCATGGCTCACTCAGCAGATTGCAGCACGTGACGGGCTGGACTAGAGCCACATTTTAAAATAAAACTTTTCAATGCGGAACTACATTTTGTGTCTAAATGTACTGTAATAACGAACGACATCATGCTGCGCTTGCTACGTGTCTCTTGGTGGTAGTTAAAATTTTGCTACGAGTTCCACGCATACGTTAGCTGCTAAAACGCAGATAAACGCTAAGCGTGAGCAACAGGCGTCCATGACTAGGCGTCGTGCAACATGTAACACACGTATACACAAATGCGTGCTATCGCAAAACATGATAAAAGAGCTGTAACCGATATTTATACCAAAGTACATGTGTAAACGACACGCTAAAGACGTACTTGTGGCACTGCTTAAAAATAACGTCTTCAACAGAGAGAAACCGATACTGTTAAAACGTTTGTTAGGTAATTCCACACTTACAAGTTATATCGCGCGATGCCTGCAACACTAGGGTACTTGACGCGATAAGATACTGCACTCAAACGAACTCAGAAGTCGAGGAAATGCGAAGGCTGAAGGCGAATTTCTTGAGTGCCAGTACCTTTTTCACCATTTAAAACATAGGAGGATTATAGTTTCACGTCAACCTGCTTCAGTTTGGTCTGCTCGTATGGTGTAACGCTCAGTGCTCTTGCTCACTAGATATCGAACTGAGGCTGCCTGAACTGTATTCATGCACGGAATTAATGACTGTTAAAACCTAGAACTTCGACAGACGACTCACACGATTTTCCAACATTTGCCTAAATTACGAAACAGGCTTCGGATAGGGCATCCAACCGCGAATCTGCACCCCCCCCCCCCTCCCCCGCAGACGGATGAGGAAAGCGATGGTTTCAGTGACGCTATTTATGCCACACCTAGATTTGTCTCGATTCTGAGCGGCGGTGTGTCTGAAATCTTTTCCTCGGCCACCCATTTGAGAAAACCGCGCGATTTCAATGCTGAGTGCCACCGTTCTAACCTCCATCGTAGAGGCGTCTAAAGGAGGGGGTGAAATGTGGGTAAGAGGGGTGTGACGACCGACCTTCCCATAGTGTGACACGTCCAAAGTAGCGTTGAGCAGAATCGCGGTGAAATTTGGTGACACTGTGACATCATTAATCTAATCTGCACGTCACACGAATCTCTATGAGCTCTGGCCTTATTCCCGCCCGTGTCGAAACGCAGCTGTTCGGCGCATCGTCGAGCCCGAGAGTTTCGTCGCAGGGTGCCACACTTTAGCACCATTACAGAGGAATGTCCTAGGCATTTTTAGGCCAAGTTTAAACTTGCACGTCCCAGTGCGAGACAATTACGTGGTTTAGAAAAGTAGTCCTTCAATTGTGTTGCGCAGTGTAGGTGCAGTCACGACCCGCAAGCGCCCGGTAGCCTGACGCTCTCGGTCATCAACTGGGACCACCACGGTGGTTCTTAATATACCATCGACGCCGGAGACCCTGGGTTCGACACGGGCCACACCTTGCTCGGCTAATCTCCTCCCAGGCTGCCGGAAACACTCGCTTATTACTGCCTATCCGCGAGGGGGGGGGGGGGGGGGTTGTGTTGTCACCACATACCTCTGTGGGGCCAGCACTGCGGTCGACGCGTGCTATCTCCCCAATGATTCCTGGCCACGGGCACTGGCTGACTTTGCTTTATAGAAAGCGCTGTCAATAAAGGCTTTTTATCTTCTGAGAGCATTCTCTGGTTTCACCGTCGCCATGGAACTGTCGTTACCCATTCCCTGAGGTCGCCTATTGACATCCCAATAGTCATCCTGCTATCCTTGGGTGACTAGACGGTAGGCAGTAACATGAACCTCTAGTAGAATTGTGTTAGGAAGTTTTATTTCAAAGTATTTTTTTGGAGCGTAGCGTTGTGCGGAAGCGAAATTTGGACGATAAGCAGTTCAGGCAAAAAGATAATGGAAGCTTTTAAAAGTGGTGCTACAGAAGAATGCTGAGTATTAAATGGTTAGATCGGGTAACTGATGTAAGGGGTACAGAACTGCATTGATGTAAAAAGAATTTTAGATTGTTAGATCGAATAACTAAATAGAAGGTACTGAATTGTACAAACATAAAAAGAATTTATGGTACAATTCGATTAAACGAAGGGTTTAGTTTGTGACATTGTGAGAAGCCAACTCGTGGAGCGAGAGGCAGTGATGAGTGGCTTTAACTGCTCATAGTGGTCAGCTGACTGTACGAAAAATGCAAGTAGGATGGTGTTTGGACACCGAATGTTTGGGTCATACAACTGGGGTCATACGCGCCCAAGTCAAAACCACAGAACACGAACACAGAAAGTAGTTAAACGACTATGTGTCAGTCCCAATGGACAGAATAGGAGACAGCTAAAAACAGGCACGTGGAAAAAAGGGGTAAAAAAAACACCATGCGGAAATGGAGGTCCAAAACTAAAAATTAAATGGCCTTCGCCATATTGCTTCGGCAGATAAAACGTAAAACACGGTCGACAGCCCGCGCGTCATTCGCTAAAACGGCTGAAAAATCTGGCAGCAAACCCAAGCTGGAACGTAAATGGATACAAAAATGACATTCCAGCAGGAAGTGGCGGACAGTTAAAATTTGTACGCAATGTGGACAGAGTGGTGGGGTAGCGCCACTGAGCAAATTACGATGGCTTAAAAGGCAGTGTCCAACACGTAGCCGAGTTAAAAATAATCTCCTCCCGGGGGGAGGGACGAGAGGAGGTCATCCAAGACGCTGGGAGAGGCTTAATGAGCAGAAGCTTATTCCCGCGAAGGGAAGACCATTGGCGATGCCAAAGGGACACCACCTCCTGACAGGCGGCAACGCAGAGATCATCGGAGGGAAAGGAGGTACTCGCAGGCTGAGGCAGGAGGACTGCAGCCTTGGCAGCTGCGTAAGCAGCTTCATTTCCTGGCAGACCGATATGACCAGGCACCCACAGAAACATGACACGGGCTCCACGAAATGTGAGCAAGTGGCAGTTTCCCTGGACCCACTGCACTAAGGGATGAGCTGTGTACAGCGCACATAGACTGTGGAGGGCACTGAGTCAGTGTGAGCAGAGGACACAATTGGAAAGGCTGTGTCGCCAGATGTACTCCGTGGCCTGATACAAGGTGAAGAGCTCGGCTGTAAATACTGGGGAGTGTGCCGGAAGTCGATATCGAAAGACAGGGCTGCCAATGACGAAGGCACACCATGGTAAGTCCGAGAGCCATCGGTGTAGACAAAGGTACTATCGCGAAGTTCCATGTGAAGGTCGTGAAACTGGAAGCGATAGACCGAGGCTGGAGTAGTGTCCTTAGGAAGCGAATGAAGGCCAAGGTTAAAATGGGCCGCTTCACGAAGCCAAGGTGGTAAAGGGTTCACACCCACCGGGTAAGTTGCAGGTAGTGTGAAGTTAAGCCGCCGTAGCAAATGGCGAAAGCGGACTCGTAACAGAGAAGAGGGACGAGTCCAATACAGACGATCAAAGGAACCATCAAAGAAGGAGGCATAGGAGGGGTGGCCACGCGTGTCAGACAGACGGGATGCATACCTGCTGAGGAGAAAGTCACGGCGGTAGGACAGTGGGAGTTCAGCAGCTGCAGCATACAGACTCTCAACGGGGCTGGTGTAAAAGGCGCCCGTGGCCGAACGGATGCCATGATGGTGGATAGTGTTAAGACGACGTAAGAGGGATGGACGTGCAGACGCATAAACAAAGCACCATTAGTCGAGTTTCTAACGGAGTCATTTTCTCTAGGTCCAAGCGTGCACACTTGGCTGAAGTGCGGAGACGACTCTATGGCCGCTCTACTGGTCGAAATGAAAGAGGAATGTTGTATGTACAATCTGTCCTCCACAAACTTGCATGTAGTATGAAGACGTTATGAGAGTCACAGATCCTTACCTAAGCTTGTTAACTGATGGATAGCCACAATTTACTATTTGATATGCTTTAATTAATTAGTTATGTAAATGGCCGATAAGAAAATTGTGTAAAGTTGCCACGGGGAGGTGAATTATAATGAATAAAGTAAGTAAATAAAAAAAAACCTTCCAACTGAAGAGCAGAAAGACAACGGATCTTCAAGCTGGCCATTTGTACTTGTAATTTTACATATTATCTAGTGACGCTGTAAAACCAGATGCAGGTGAGATTTGTGAATTTAGTTGATAATTTGTTTCATATTGTGTCATTTTCAGGGAAAGGTCACAAAATGATTGACATAATTTTAAGAGTACTCTAATATCTTTGATGCATGTGCAGTTACTTTTGGTTATGAATAGTGGTCACATTTACATATCTAACGTGAACTCAGAGACGTGTGATGTCACAGAAAGTGTTAAAGGCGAGCTGTAGGACACAAGTGGTCTTTTGCTGGTTGGTGGTCAACGCACTTAAGTTGGTCGTTGTTGGTGACTCCGTCAAGAGGGCTATGTGGACGAGTAGCTGCAGGAGCTACGTACTTTAAGTTTTCTTTGGACTTGCAGTACTTGACTATGTTTTAGATGACTGATTTTGCTGAATTTCACGAATTTTAACTTTTTTATGGACTTGGTTCATGTTTTTGCAGTGGTTGTTAAAGCTAATGCACTTTAGTTTATGCCGCTTTTTATTATTGGAAACTGTACTTTTGTACTTTATGTGTTTGCTGTTGTTTTTTGTCAATTAATGTGCGGCAAAGTGAGCTTTCTTTGGAGGTGTTTCTGTATTTGATGCTGTCCTCGCACTACGTGCACTAATTATTACTTAATTGTTTTTCTTGTGACTTTGCAGTTAATATGAGGCCACCATTCATACATGTGTGGATATTATTCAGTAAACATTTATTTCGTTCAACATCAGCATCAATATTATAAATCTAACGTGATTTATCCAGTCAGTCCGCTTTTTTCAAAAGGGGCGAGAATCAATTCTGTAATAAATATATGGGCTTCAGAGCGTTGCTGCATAACCTACACCTACGATGTCATAACGAGTCATGGCAACAAATTAGGTTATCCAATGATAGTGACCAACAAAACCGACGGTGCCATTGCTGACTGGACACACATTGAGGCATGAAAGGCTCGTCAATCTGGTGTGGGAGGTCAAAACTATAGAGGTAGACATAGGCATGACCACAAATGGTTCAAATGGCTCTGAGCACTATGGAACTTAACATCTAAGGTCATCAGTCCCCTAGAATTTAGAACTACTTAAACCTAACTAACCTAAGGACATCACACACATCCATGCCCGAGGCAGGATTCGAACCTGCGACCGTAGCGGTCGCGCGGTTCCAGACTGAAGCGCCTAGAACCGCTCGGCCACACCGCATGACTACAGTAAACGGATTCGAATGGATGTAGTTTGCAGTAAATGTTCAGAGGTGAAAAGGCTTGCAAGGGGTAGAGTAGAGTGCAAAACTGCATCATACTAGTCTTGTGGCTGAAGATCACAACAATAACAACCTTCAGAATTTATTCCATCAACACTGTCGAACGTTTTGTTTGATTTAGTATCAACGTCAGCATTATTAATCATATGTATATTATCAAGTCATTTCGCTTATTTGTTCATTGTTTGTTAACTTACGTTCTGACTTACAAGAGTTAAAGATCAAGTTTATAACAAATGTATGAGCTTTAGAGCGTTGGTGTAGAGGCGACATTTGACGAGTCATGCCAACAACTTCGGTTATGTACTGCCCACACCGATATATCGGTGGGGATGATGTGACGGATGATATGGCGTTATTGTCATAGAAAGAGAAATAACTATGATTCTAATACACTGAAGCGCCAAAGAAACTGGTATAGGCATGCATATACAAATACAGAGAGTTGTACACAGGTAGAATACGGCGCTGCGGTCGGCAACACCTATGTAAGTCAACAAGTGTCTGGCGCATTGTTAGATCGGTCATTGCTGCTACAATGGTTGGTTATCAAGATTTAAGTGAGTTTAAAGGTAGTGTTATTGCTGGCGAACGAGCGATGGGTCATATCATCTCCGAGGTAGCGATGAAGTGGGCATTTTCCCGTACGATCATTTCACGAGTGTACCGTGAATATCAGGAATCCGGTAAAATATCAAATCGCCGACATTGCCACGGCCAGAAAAAAATCCTGCAAGAACGGGACCAATGACGACTGAAGAAATCGTTCAACGTGACAGAAGTGCAGCCCTTGCGCAAATTGCTGCAGATTTCAGTGCTGGGCCATCAACAAGTGTCAGCTTGCGAACCATTCAACCGAACATCATTGGTAGGAGCGCTCGTGTACCCTTGATGACTGCACGACACAAAGCTTTACCCCTCGTCTGGGCCCATCAACAATGATATTGGGCTGTTGATGACTGGAAACGTGTTGCCTGGTCGGACGAGTCTCGTTTAAAATTGTATCGAGGGGATGGGCATGTACTGGTATGGAGACAGCCTCATGAGTCCATGGATCCCATAAGTCAGGAGAGGACTGTTCAAGCTGGTGGATGCTCTAAATTGGTATGGGGTGTGCGCACTTGGTGTGATACGTCTAGATACGACTCTGACAGGTGACACGTACGTAAGCATTTTGTCTGATCACCTGCATCCATTCACGTTCATTGTGTATTCCAACGGACTTGGGCAATTCCAGCGGGACAATGCGACACCCCATACGTCTAGAATTGCTACAGAGTGGCTCCAGGACCACTGTTATGAGTTTAAACACTTCCGCTGGCCATCGTATTGAGCCTATCTGGGATGCCTCGGAACGTGCTGTTCAAAAGAGATCTCCACATCGTCGTACTCTTTTTTTTTTTTTTTTTTTGCTTTTCAGTGTATTAAAAGAATTAAATAAGACCTGTGAGAATTTTGGAATGAGCATGAATAATAAGAATCCAAACGTATGAGGATAAGTGCAAGAAAACTAAGGCAGGAAGATACAAAATAAGTTAGTGGTTTCAGATACTTGGGAAGCATAATTATGGACGATATGAGATGTAATAATGAGGTGAAGACGCGTGTAGCAATTGCTAAGGAGGCATTTAAAACAAAGAAGAGACTTCTACACGGATGCATAGACAGGGACCTGAAAAAGAGACCGGCGAAATGCTTCATATGGAGTGTTGCATTATACGGAACCGAAACATGCACGCTGAGGAATGGAAACGAAAAAGAATAGAAGCGTTTGAGATGTGGATTTGGAGGAGGGTGGAAGCGATAAAATGGATAGAGAAAGTGAGAAATGAGGAGATGTTGTGAAGAGGGGGGTAGGGGGTGCGGGGGGGGGGGGGGGGTGGTAGAGAGAGAAACTTTACAGGTAAACAGAAAGAGGAAACACAGCTTTCTTGGACATTGGATGAGAAGAGATTGTTTACTGACGGATGCTATGGAAGGAACGGTGAATCGAAGAAGAAGAAGGGGACGCAGAATATACCACGTGGCGCTATTATACGGATGGATAACAATTATATGGAAACGATGAGGGTAGCAAAAGACAGGACGGCATGGAGAGGTACATGCGAAAACCTGCCCTAGCCCTGAACCCTGATGATGATGTTGATATACAAAGGAAGAGAGAGGACATCGCCGAAATTAACGTTCCCATCCGACGGACAGTTCACCACCTCTCCTCCTCTTGCCAGAAAAGAATATACGATGAAAATTTTCTTCACTACCAGGAATCGATCCCGCTAAGTCTGAGACGAGCGTCATTGCACATAGATAGTTCCTCGGTGAATGAAATATTTACAAATAGCAGCAATACAACAAAGCAGTATCCGGTTTGCCTGCCAGTAATCGTATGTCGGTGTTTTGAACCGTTTATGTAATACAAGGGGAGAAATATGGGGTTCCCCAAGTATTTATTTATAGCTGTGCGTCGCGTACCACGCAGCCTCTGCCTTACGCTTCATGTATATGACGTCATATATGTCCTGAACTATTAGTCCTACAATGGTGTAATTTTGTAGGTACATTCAGCGGCATCTGTGGATACTGTCTGCAAAATGTGTTGAGAATGGATTGAGCAGCAACAAAGTAACAAATTTAAACGTTATGCACGACGCGGGAGTTACTCAATGTAGGCACGCGCTATCAGTTTGGATTTTTTTAACTTCTACTTTTAAATTTTTTTATATCCTTTAAGTTTTGACTTTTTTTCTGTAATTTTCATGAAGTTCTGAGTTCCATTAAAAGTGGTGTGAGTGTAGAAGTACAGCACATGTGAAGGCGACGAAACAATTTCTAACCGTATTGAGGGTTAATCACAATAACATGAAACGCGGAGACCATGGAGTCGTGGAATAAACAGAAGGCAGTGCGGTTCAGTCGAATGGTGGTCGCGTATCACAGCATTGCGAACGAACAAGCAACCCTTTACGCCATTCATTTCCATAGGACCGGCCAATCACACATCGGCAGCGTCGCGATACTCGATAGTTAAATCAAAATCTTTTCATCCGGAAATTACGGCGGCGGCCGGGGTAAAATATGTTTGGCGGCTTTGATTCGCTGCTGTGTGCGGTGTTGACGTCAAAAAGCGCCGCACTGCGTCGCGGCCGGCGCCATATTTTTTTTTCCGCCGCAGTGTGGCTTTCGGCCGCGGCTACCATAAATAACTCCATGAGCACAGCTCTTTTTTCCCCCTTTTTTAGGAGACCGTCCGACCGTGCGTTGAAATTAACGCCATCAACTATGTAGACCCAACAGTGGTGCGGATTTAAGTTTAATAAGGTGTCAACCGAAACCAGAAAAACATTACACTGGAGCGTCCATTAGAAGTGGGCGCAATAAAAATGCCATTTATCATTAACACCCGAACCAAAAATTAGCTCCTACATTCTTTATTGCCGGCCGGCTCAAATATTGATGAATGTTTGTCTCATTTGAGCGTTTTAACCGCCGTACCTGCCGCAGACCTCTGGCGACGCTTCGCACTTCCGCTTTTATTTGTAAAATTTATAAATAAAATATGACTTTTTAATTACGATTTCGCATACTGTTCAGGCTATCCGGGAAGAGCAAGTGCAACGTTAGCACCGCTGAGTTCCAACAGTATTCCTGACAGAAAATCCAACCGCTAAGACTGCTGAGACTCACACTACTGATGTCTCCTTCTCCTAAGCAGGGGATACTGTGCCTTTCTGAAGCATTCACTAAAACTTCGTCGGGATGAAAGACAAAACACTGCCCCAGTTTCGCAATAAACAGCAGCTCTCTGATATGAGGCACACTGCCACGTAGTGTCTTCCATCAAAGTCACAGGTGTAGCGATAGGGAGCACTTCCCCCTCTTGAAGTCTGGGTCCACTAAATAGTGGAATGTCATTTCCGACGATACTAGCGCAAGGACAACAAAAACTCAGTCCTTGAACGGGGAAAATCTCCTGCCCGGGGTCGGGGGGGGGGGGGGGGGGGGGAGCGGGAAATCGAACCCGGGACCCTTCAGCTAGCAGTCCGACGCGCTGACCCAGTGGGTACAGAGGCTTACTATGTTTTGTTTGGTTTTCAGGATTTTCACGGTAAATTATTCCCAGGTTGTTAAGAGTCTGTATTGTCGGTCAATTTGATGGTTGTTTTGGTAAGTTTCTGACATTCATTTGCTGAATGCAGGACAAGGGTTACATTTTACCCAAACAAGCCAAAAAAAATCTAGCTTTCAAACCACAATTTGTTGACCTTCTTTATGACAGTCGACGTTAACAAATAGGTGATGAAGAAAACGAAATAAATCCATTAGCCTTGTTGTGAAGAATTTTTAAGCAAAAGGCGATGGTAACAAAACTGAGTGAACTTTTTTAGTAAGTTTATTTACTGTTTCTCCAGATAGAAGGAGGAGAATTTATGTTATTCATTTTTGCTGATATTCAATATGATTTCTTCTGTGGGTATGATTTTTTCCATTTAAGTTTTGTTAATTCTCAGTTTGAAAGTAACTTTATTGACACATGAATAAAAATATATTTTGCAAATAATTTCGAGGTTTATTTCGTAACTAGTAAGATTTAATAACATTTCAAACAGCGTTTTGCAGATACTAATAAAACATGTGTACCTTTTAGATATGAAGGTAATCTTATCTTCTAAAATAAATTGGGTGAATGATGCTAAAACGTATGATAAACAATTACTTTTGTGTACTTCCTTTCAAATTAAATTATTTCAAACTCATCGAATCAGTTATAGTAAAATTTTCTGTTTTAGAATTTTGGTCTCTCTTGTATAAATTTATGCAGATGCCGATGATCAAAGTAGTGATGTAGCTAAGACTATAATATGAAACTAAGCCGTGATGCTGTGCTGCAATTTTACTTTCTCTTCCATTAAGTCCATGGCATGGAAGATTTAATTCAACTACAAATTTTTTGGATATTGTGGAATGATGAGCGATTTCTATAGGTTTCTTGTCCAGCATCTGGAGCATGCTATGAAGGCCCCACAACTGTAGTAAGTATTTTGAATAAAATACCAGTTCTAACTGAAGTTTTCTTTTTATTTTAAAAACCACGACCAGTTATCTGCCCCAGTGCCGTAATGAGGTAGGTATATGTTAGGCGTCATGAGAGATCACAGAATGACTGTTTTCTTAGAATTCTCACAATACATCCACTGAATAATGGCGTTGGGACACAAAAATGGCCGTGATCTTTGGCATAAAAATAAAAATGCAACTAGTACTGGTATTTTATTCAAGACTTCTACGGAATCTATGTGCCTCCCACACACAGTTTCCTACCCTCCAGCTCACTCTGCACATTTTCGCATTTCTGGCTCTTACTTTATACCTGCAAAGTACATCCGAGTTGAGCGATTATCTAATAGTAGGTATATCACATCACAAGGTGAGATGAGGTAGATAAGGTATATGCTGCTATTTTGACACATAACTCGTGGAGAACTGCACCAGCAGAAACTGTATGCATTTATTTGGCTGCTGTAATGAAAGCTACCATTCTGTCTCTGTACAAATAGCTGATTTTTAAAATTTTAAAATAAAAAGTACAACTGGTGTTTAACATTTTATTCAAAATTTCTATGGGATCTGTGTGCACCCCACACCCCTTTCCCTACCCTCTAATTCACTCTGTAAGTTTTAGTATTTCTGGCTCTTAAATGGCTCTGAGCACTATGGGTTTCTGGCTCTTACTTTACACCTACAGATCATACATGTGTTGAGAGAAGCTCTAATAATATGCATATGACGTCTCCGGCTGAAATGAGGCAACCACGACATTCGCTGCTAAATGATGCAGCGCTTGTGGGAAATTACAGCAGCTGTAACTACTTCTGTTTATTTGACTGTTATACTACAAGATTATCATCTTGTCTGTGTGCATACTGCTAATTTTTATTTACTGATAATAAGAAAATTGATCTTCAGATACAGTCCAAAATGGCATGGGAGACCCTCTCAGTACTGTACAGATATGTCTTAATTACAACATAATTTTGTAATTAATATCAAATAATCAATTGACGTACTAAGAAGACATGAGCCACTTTGTGTGTCGGCAGCAATGTAACAAATGACCGCCTAGAGAAGTAGTTAGCGCCAAACTAGCCAGTGTAAAGTCTGATGGTATGGAGTTAGGAATTGTGCTGTTAATCTCAGTTATCGGTGAGCAAAGAAGATAATATTATGTGATCAAGAACGTGTAATTTATCTTCTGTTACGTTAATGATGTGCATTTTTAAGTTACAAAGTTATAAAGTACTGAATTATGAGTAAATTACGGGTGTGTTATCTGTGATTACGCAACATTATAAAAACTCAATTTTCCATTTTGTCCTTATAAAGCACCGATCTCATTACTCATATGAGGAAAAGCCTTAGCCTGCTTCACTGCGATTTCATACAGTTTCTGATCAAAATTCACGGACTCAAGACACACGTTCTACATCCGCTCTGGGATAATGGCATCGCATGAATGCGTCACGGTGGTGACCTGTTGGAACTTCAGTGTCTTGTTCTGATGTGGCAGGATTCAACTAGGTCTCTTACAATACAGTACAAATGGAGGCAGTCACGTGCTGTGTGCAATAACGCAGGAAAGGGAGTAGCGCAGCGATTGCTTAACCACTTGTCATTTACTGTACGTATACTTAATTCCCTTGGCGGGAAAATCTTGTGCTGCTTGATCTAGCCACTCAGATATGTACTGTTATGATTACATCATATGTGGCATCCCATCAGGGCATGAGGTCTGATGTTCGATTTCGCCGTAAGGTGTGTATGGGCTGTAGAAAAAATCGTTAAGGAACTATCTCTGGGTCTGCATGAAGGTATCAAGAAGAAACGTGGTTACTATGAGAAATAATGGGAGGAATCTTAAGCGTTAACGTCCAGTCGATGATAAGTATATTAGAGAAGGTGCAGGAGATCGAGAAGAACAAAGGACCCTTTGCAGCATTCCCCTATTTGATTTAATGAAACAACGGGAAACCTAAATCTGGATGGCCACATGTGGATCTTTACACCAGAGGTTTCGAATGTGACTCCACTGTACAACTTATTTTAATTGCAATTACTAAAGTGGATGAACACAGTCGACATTATTTGACACATAGACGTCACAGTTATTCACGACAAATGGCGATTCTGTACATACAGATTCGTATTTATTCTCAATAGTTGGGAAAACTGTAACGTACGTTATGTTACTGTGATCTCTTTACATCTACGTTACTGACTTGGATTTCACTTTTAGTTCACCAGGGTGTTCATAGAATCACTTACAGACGTTTTTTTCGCCGCTTCACTGTCGAGTAGATCGAAGGAAAAACGAACGCCGGCCGCTGTGGGCGAGCGGTTCTTGGTGCTTCAGTCCGGAACCGCGCTGCTGGTACGGTCGCAGGTTCGAATCCTGCCTCGGGCATGGATGTGTGCGATGTCCTTAGATTAGTTAGGTTTAAGTAGTTCTAAGTCCAGGGGCTGCTCACCTCAGATGTTAAGTCCCATAGTGTTTAGAGCCATTTGAACCATATTTTGAAAAACGAACACTTAAATTTTTCCGTGTGAGATCTGATTTCTCTTGTTTAATAACTACTGTCACTTCTCCATACGTTGGTGAGGACCACAAAAATATTTTGATCTTCGGAGGAGAATGCCTTGATAAGATCCTGCTGGAATGAAAAACGCCCATTGTTTAATTACTGCCATCCCAAACGCTTATCATATCCCTGATACTGTCTCCCCTATTATGCGATAACACAAAACCAGCTACTCTTCTTTGAACTTTTTCTATGTCCTCCGTAAATCTTATCTGGTAAGGATCGCTATACTGCACAGTAATGCTCCAGAAGAGGGAGGACATGTGTAGTTTAGGTAGCCTCTTTAGCAGATATGTTGCATCTGCCTAGTGTTCTGCTAACAAAATGCAGTATTTGGTTCGCTTTCTCCACAACATTTTCTGTGTGAAGGTTTCAACTAAAGCCGCGCGGGGTAGCGGCGCGGGGTAGCCGCGCGGTCTTGGGCGCCTTGCCAAGGTCCGTGCGGCTCCCCGTGCCGGAGTTTAGAGTCCTCCCTGGGGCATGGGTGTGTGTGTTGTGCATATCGTAAGTTAGTTTATGTTCCATTAAGAACTGTGTAAGCTTAGGGACCGATGCCCTCAGCAGTTTGGCCCCATAAGACCTTACCACAAATTTCCAAATTTCAACTAAATTGTTCATAACTGTAATCCGAACAAATTTAGCAGAACTGATAATCTTTAAATTAATGTAGTTTATCCTGTAACTGAAATTTAACTGAATTTTTCAGTATTCGTGTGGAGAACATCACCCTTTATATTGTTTAGGATGAGATGCAATTTTTCGCAACACGCTGATATCCTGTCGCAGTCATTGGCAAGTTATTTTGATATTTTGATCTCTTTATTAGAAAGTAAACCACAGCATTCTCTACAAACAATCTATGACGGATGTGTTTATGTGTATGTGTGTATTAAACCGGGGACCTAGAAACAACGGAGAGGTTTCGTCACGTCGTAGCCCTCAGTGGTTCACAACCCCACAACAGGCCACAGCAGTCCACCCACCCCACGACCGCCCCACACCGAACCCAGGGTTATTGTGCGGTGCGGTTCGGCCCCTCGTGGATCGTGGATTCCCCCCCCCCCCCCCCCTTCCAGCGAACGTCTGATACCAGACGAGTGTAACCCCAAATGTTAGCGTGGTAGAGTACTTACGGTGTACGCGTACATGGAGACAGTGTTTGCGAAGCAATAGCCGACACAGTGTAACAGAGGCGGAAAAAGGGGAACCAGCCCGCATACGCCGAGGCAGATGGAAAACCACCTTATAAACCATCCACAGGCTGGCCGGCACACCGGACCTCGACACTAATCCACCGGGCGCGTTGGACCTGGCGACTAGCCAGGCGGGCGTCTATGACGGGCATCTATGACAGGTGAATCGTTTATATGAATCGCTTTCATAAAAGACTGTTAATTGTGTCGTTTTGCTCTTTTATGCATCATGCAGCTAACAGCCCAGAACTGTGTTCTGTGTCTTTTTGTGATCTTCAGTCCAAAGAATGGTTTGATGTAGCTCTCTATGCTACTCCATCCTCTGTAAGCGTCTTCACTTTCGAATAAATGCTACAACCTACATCGTTCTGAATCTGCTTAATCTATTCGTCTCTTGATCTCCCTCTACAATTCCCCCCCCCCCCCCCACCAATCCCCCACTTCCCTCCAATAAAGAACCAAAGAAAGTACAAAGTGACTAAGCAGGAATGGCTAGAGAACAAATGTAAGGATTTAGAATCTTACTTCGTTAGAGCAAAGATAGATACCGCCTACAGTAAAATTAAATGAGACCTTTGAGGGAAAGAGAAGCAGCTCTATGGCTATCAGACGGGAAATGTCTCAGAATGTGTCCTAACACCTGAACCCTCCTTTTAGTCAAGTTGTGCACAAATTTTTGTCATCTCCCTCCCCCCCCCCCCCCCAAATTCTATTCGGTATCTCCACAGTAGTTGCGTGATCTAACCATCTAATCCTCAGCATTCTTCTGTAGCACCACACTTCAAAAACTTCTATTCTCTTCTATCTTATCTGTTTGTCGCCCATGTTTCACTTCGTAGACGGCTACATTCCAGACAAAAATCTTCAGTAAAGACTTCCTAAAACCTAAGTATGTATTTGGTGTTAACAAATATCACTTCTTCAGGAATGCATTTCATGTAATTGTCAGTCTTCATTTTATGTCCTCTCCACTTCGGTCATCATGAGTTATTTTGCTGCCCAAATAAAACTCATCTACTATTTTATGTTGCGTCCTAATTCAATCAGCATCACCTGATTTCTTTCCACTACGTTCCATTATCCTTATTTTCCTTTTGTTAATCTTATATCCTCCTTTCAAGACACGTCCATTTCGTTCAGCCAAGCCTTTTGCTCTCTCTGACAGAATGGCAATGTCATCGGCAAACCTTAAGGTTTTTATTTCTTCTCCATGGATTTTAATTCCCACTCCAAATTTTTCTTTGGTTTCCTTTACTACTTGTTCCGTGTACAGATTGAATAGCATTGGGGATAGGCTACAGTCCTTTCTCACTCCCTCCTCAACCACTGCTTTCCTTTCCTGCCCATCGACTCTTATAACCACCTTATGGTTTCTGTAGAAATTGTAAATAGCCTTTCGCTCCCTGTGTTTTATCCCTGTCACCTTCAGAATTTGAAAGAGAGTATTCCATTCAACATTGTTAAAATATTTCTCCAAACTTACAAATACTATAAGCATAGGTTTGTCTTTTCTTAGCCTATCTTTTAAGATAATTCGAAGGGCCAGTACTGCCTCGAGTGTTCCTGCATGTCTCCGAAATCCAAACTTTCACAGAGGTCGGCTTCTACCAGTTTTTCCATTCTTCTGTGAAGAATTCTTGTTAGTATTTTGCTTCCATGACTTATTAAACCGACAGTTGGATGATTTTCACACCTCCTAGCAGTTGCTTTCTTTGGAATTGGAATTAGTAAATTCTTCTTGAAGTCTGAGGGTTTTGCCTGTCTCACACAACTTGCACTCCAGCCAGAAGAGTTCTGTCATGGCTGGCTCTTCCAATGCTATCAGTAGTTCTGACGTATTGTCGTCTAGTCCAGGGGCCTTGTTTCGACTTAGATCTTTCAGCGTTCTGTCACATTCTTCACGGTGTATCATATCTCCCACCTCATATTCTTCTACGTCCACTTCCCTTTCTATAACATAGCTTTCATGTACGTTTATAGACGCTCTATATACTCCTTTCGCCTTTCAGCTTTCCCTTCTTTGCTTAGGACTGATTTCCCGTCTGATAGCCATAGAGCTGCTTCTCTTTCCCTCAAAGGTCTCATTTAATTTTACTGTAGGCGGTATCTATCTTTGCTCTAACGAAGTAAGATTCTAAATCCTTACATTTGTTCTCTAGCCATTCCTGCTTAGCCATTTTGTACTTTCTTTGGTTCTTTCAAATTATCCAGGTCCCATCTCCTTAATGTCCCACCTTTAGCAATTTCTTTAATTTTAATCTAGATTTTACAGTCAGTTCTTTGTGGTCAGAGTCAACATCTGCCCAAGGGAATGTTTTACAATTTAAAATCTGTCTTACAATTATATGATTAAATTGAAACCTTCCGGTGTCCGCGCTCTGTAGGTCTCTTAAATACATATGTATGTACTCAGAATGAATATTTCACTCTACGGAGGAGTGCATTCTGTTTTGGAGCTTCCTCTCAGATTCTTACATTTCGGGCACAATGATCTTTTAGATTGAAAATTGGAGGAACGACCCAAGACTTACTTTCACAGCTTCAGTACTGCAAGTGTCTAGCTCCTACTTTCGAAACTGCGCTGAACGTCTTGCACATAGCTCATAGGTCTAGTACTCCTGGAAGAAACGACTTAGCGGACGAATGTGTAGGCACTGACTGTGGCCGAAAGTTTGTGCAACTACGTGACGCCCTTTTTTTGAAGGTGCCAGCGACCGTGGAAACCTAGGCTCTATTAAGGACAACACGCTCCTAAACATCTGTATAGTACGCGGTGTTTCACGGGCGAGGAAAGCACTGTCTCCAAGCTTCGCAGAGGTTCTCCTGCATACCTTTTGGGACTAGCACTATTGGCAAAAAAGGCTTGAGTCGTGCTTAGATAGCTAAGTCCCACATAGCGCTTGCTCACGAAAGGCAACGGTCTGACTTTCGATTTCCGATCTGGCACACAGTTTCACTGTGCCACGACGATTGAAGTCAGATCACAGTTCGTTGCAGAGCGAAAATTCATTCTGGAGAAAGAGAAAATTTTGTAGCGTCGCCGCTTCGCTCTCTGCCCCTGTGCGGTGCCATATCTTGCATCTGATCCTTTTCCACGTCGACACTGTTTTCCCTCTTACATTCTCTTGACAAATCGACTTAGAAGTGAAGCTAAGACCTGATTATTCGGGTTATATCTTTATGTTTCTTGTATTGAGTAGTCGTTCCTGTATATGACAATGAGACGTGGATTTCACAGTGGAAATCTGAGAGTTTCTCAGCAAGCAATGGGGAGGTCCACGTCTGTAAAGAAAATAAGGTGGAGGTGGGCAGGCCACGTAATCATTTGAACGGATGCTAAAGAGACGAAGGACGCCCTTTGATGAATTTTGAGAGATAATAAAACATAAAGGCGTCGGCCTAATGGAAGTTGGTTGTATGACGTCAGAAAATATGAAGGAGAAGCATGGGTATCGTTGTTGAAGACCATATTACACGGAAAAGTATATAGGTGGTCTTTAAATAGCAATGGATGTAAACTGACTCTTGGTGATGAATCACTCACTACAGATAGATATGACAACGACGCAATCTATGGGTGCGTTATATGATGCATTCCATCGTGCAACACCAATTTCGTCAGCTCCCATCACCTTAGCTAAGCATCATTCTAGTAACTGAAAAATATTTCATACAAACTTTTTGCCCTTGCGGTTTGATTACATGATTCAGTTCGACTACATTCTCTTCGCCTTGTTTTACTTTTGCTGATGTTTTTCTTGTAATCCCTGTTCAAGACACTAGCCATTCAGTTCAGCTCGTCTCCAAGGCCTTTGTCGCCTCTGACAAATTACCACGTCATTTGCAATCTCAGGTTCAAATGGTTCTGAGCACTATGGGACTCAACTCTGAGGTCATTAGTCCCCTAGAACTTAGAACTAGTTAAACCTAACTAACCTAAGGACATCACAAACATCCATGCCCGAGGCAGGATTCGAACCTGCGACCGTAGCGGTCTTGCGGTTCCAGACTGCAGCGCCTTTAACCGCACGGCCACTTCGGCCGGCTTGCAATCTCAGGAATTTTATTTCTTCACCCTGAACTTTAATTCCAGTTCCCGACTTCTCCTTTCCCTTTAACGCTTACTCAGTATAAAGGTAAGGTTGTCATCAACCCGAAAATGGGCTTGAATGCCAAAATATTCCACAAGGCATGGTCGCATTAGAAGAGGTATGCTGTTGCCTTTCTCTAATCTTTGAAATGATCTAGTCAGCCAGTTGCAGGGGGACCTACAGTTTAATGTCGAATGCAAACCACGGTGCAGTTCTGCATGTTTCAAATTCATAAACAGTGACGAACGTGAAACGTAGTGACAAGTGATAGATAAAAATCTTAGGACTGACCTGGATAGAACCTCTAACCATGGCATGCAATTCTTCACTGAGCCACCAAGCTAGTCCACAGACTGAATAACATGTAGCCTGTCTCACTGCATACTCCACTACTGCCCCCATTTCATGTCCTTTTTATAACTGCTGTCTGGATTGTGTACCTTCTAGCCCCTGTATTTTATCCCTCCTAACATCAAAATTTCAAAGAACGTATTACAGCCAACATTGGTCAAACGTCATTATTGCACAGCGTGTTTCTACATTTGCCGGTGGTTTTAGGCGCCACAATCTGGAACCGCTCGATCGCTACGGTCGCAGGTTCGAATCCTGCCTCGGGCATGGATGTGTGTGATATCCTTAGGTTAGTGAGGTTTAAGTAGTTCTAAGTTCTTGGGACTGATGACCTTAGAAGTTAAGTCCCATAGTGCTCAGAGACATTTGTTTCTACATTTCACCACAACCGAAACTGACATTTCTCGGGGTCGCCTTCTGGCAGTCCATCTGTTCTTCTGGAAATAATTCATGTAGTATTTTGTAAGGTAAGATAATGTTCCGCGTCCTGACCAGTCGGACCCAACCTCCCACCGTGTCATCCTCCGCCAGTGGAGGCGCGTGCAGTATGGGGAGGCGCATGTGGTCAGCACACCGCTCCCGGTCGTTGTCGGCTTCCTCTTCACTTTTCATAATATTGTTTTCAAGTTCAATTTCTGTGCGATGCTGTTCTGTACATTCAACAAACCTTCCAGCCTCTTTTTTCTCATTTTTTTATAGACCGGTTAGTCTATATCTTTGGCATATACATGCGTGCTTCTATAGCTGTGTTTTCTCCAATACCCCCTCCCTCTCTGATGTTTTATAAGTTCTTAGCGTTTTTCCAGAAGTTTAGTAAATACAACAGACACACATAACAGAGTTTTTAGTTATCAGTAATATATTCTCCTTGACTATTTACTACAGTCTCCTAATGCTGGGGTAACTTTTCCATTACGCGACTGTAGAAATCACGTGATTTTGAGGGGAAGAACTCACCGAACCATGTTCGGAGCGCATTTTCATCTGAAAAGGAAGTTCCTTAAAGGTTATTCGGCAGAGAGCTGCAAAGGTAAAAATTTGAGGGCGCGAGGTCAGATGAATATCGTAGGTGCGGAATAAATTCCCAATCCAACTCCTGTACAATGTTTTTTTGTCAGTCTAGCAGAATGTGGGCGGACGTTATCGTGGAGTAGCACACTTCACGCAGCCTTTCTGATTGTTGTTCTCGGATTGTGTCTAAAAGACGTCTCAGTTGTTGACACTAAATGTCAGCTTTCTTCGTATATCCATAGTTGAAATGGAGGACTGTTGGACGTCAGCTGGTATAAATTTATATTAAAAATGAAGAAATTCCTCCAGCTGTATTTCAGGGGTCGATTTTACTTTGGCAACTAGTTTCAACGTGGTAACTACGTCATCTTCAGGCCCATACACTTGTTGACGTCAACTGTGTGCGGCTGATACTAGAAGTCAGTGGTGAGATATGGACGTACTCCGTGACATATCTGACAGATCTTCATATATATATATAGGGTGTTACAAAAAGGTACGGCCCAGGAAACAATCCTCACACACAAAGAAAGAAAATATGTTATGTGGACATGTGTCCGGAAACGCTTGCTTACTTACCATGTTAGAGCTCATTTTATTACTTCTCTTCAAATCACATTAATCATGGAATGGAAACACACAGAAGCAGAACGTTCCAGCGTGACTTCAAACACTTTGTTACAGGAAATGTTCAAAATGTCCTCCGTTAGCAAGGATACATGCACCCACCCTCCGTTGTATGGAATCCCTGATGCGCTGATGCAGCCCTGGAGAATGGCGTATTGTATCACAGCCGTCCACAATACGAGCACGAAGAGTCTCTACTTTTTGTACCGGGGTTGCGTAGACAAGAGCTTTCAAATGCCCCCATAAATGAAAGTCAAGAGGGTTGAGGTCAGGAGAGCGTGGAGGCCATGGAATTGGTCCACCTCTACCAATCCATCGGTCACCGAATCTGTTGTTGAGAAGCGTACGAACACTTCGACTGAAATGTGCAGGAGCTCCATCGTGCATGAACCACATGTTGTGTCGTACTTGTAAAGGCACATGTTCTAGCAGCACAGGTAGAGTATCCTGTATAAAATCGTGATAACGTGCTCCATTGAGCGTAGGTGGAAGAACATGGGGCCCAATCAAGACATCACCAACAATGCTTGCCCATACGTTCACAGGAAATCTGTGTTGATGACGTGATTGCACAACTGCGTGCGGATTCTCGTCAGCCCACACATGTTGATTGTGAAAATTTACAATTTGATCACGTTGGAATGAAGCCTCATCCGTAAAGAGAACATTTGCACTGAAATGAGGATTGACACGTTGTTGGATGAACCATTCGCAGAAGTGTACCCGTGGAGGCCAATGGTTCAAAATGGTTCAAATGGCTCTGAGCACTATGGGACTCAACTGCTGAGGTCATTAGTCCCCTAGAACTTAGAACTAGTTAAACCTAACTAACCTAAGGACATCACAAACATCCATGCCCGAGGCAGGATTCGAACCTGCGACCGTAGCGGTCTTGCGGTTCCAGACTGCAGCGCCTTTAACCGCACGGCCACTTCGGCCGGCTCGTGGAGGCCAATCAGCTGCTGATAGTGCCTGCACACGCTGTACATGGTACGGAAACAACTGGTTCTCCCGTAGCACTCTCCATACAGTGACGTGGTCAACGTTACCTCGTACAGCAGCAACTTCTCTGACGCTGACATTAGGGTTATCGTCAACTGCACGAAGAATTGCCTCGTCCATTGCAGGTGTCCTCGTCGTTCTAGGTCTTCCCCAGTCGCGAGTCATAGGCTGGAATATTCCGTGCTCCCTAAGACGCCCATCAATTGCTTCGAACGTCTGCCTGTCGGGACACCTTCGTTCTGGAAATCTGTCTCGATACAAACGTACCGCGCCACGGCTATTGCCCCGTGCTAATCCATACATCAAATGGGCATCTGCCAACTCCGCATTAGTAAGCATTGCACTGACTGCAAAACCTCGTTCGTGATTAACACTGACCTGTTGATGCTACGTCCTGATGTGCTTGATGCTACTACTGTAGAACAATGAGTCGCATGTCAAGACAAGCACCTAAGTCAACATTACCTTCCTTCAATTGGGTCAACTGGCGGTGAATCGAGGAAGTACAGTACATACTGACGACACTAAAATGAGCTCTAACATGGAAATTAAGCGTTTCCGGACACATGTCCACGTAACATCTTTTCATGAAAGTTTCCTGAAAATTTGGCCGTACCTTTTTGTAACACCTGTGTTTCGGCTGGAGCCATAGTCATGGTAAAATTTTTGAGTGATGCTGACGCCGTTTGGGAGACCTTCTCCGAGTCGATATCACCGTGACGCTGTATGCAGATCGTGCATTTTGCTAACTCTGAATTCTACAAGGAATCCGCCTGACATGACTTCTACACGCAATATCTGAGTTTTAATCCCTTGCTCGTCTTGAGGAATCATGCCAGGTGAGGACACACACCACCCATATAATAAGAAACAGTTTAATGAAAACACAAAAATAATCCCCCAAAAGAATGGCTGGGTTGAGGGGACTGGAGGGTATTTTTTAACTGAAAGGCAGAAATACTGTTCAGAATGTGACAAATTTTTATTAGTAGTAGGTTTTTATAGTAACATCTCAATCTGTTCTGATTAATTATGGCATAGTGTAAATGACAACTAACAAAAAAGTACATTTTTTTTCATTTTTCAATACGGGTTGGCACCTATCCTGTCACTGGCAGAGCGCATGACGTTCTAGTTGATGTTTCTATCAACATGAAGGTTATTGACATATAAGAAAACTACATTTTGAGCACACACGACCCTGCATATATCGCCCACAACTAGTCCTTCTGTACCTATCTCGGTAAGAGCAATTTGAATATGGCCGGAGCTGCCGATATTTACCCTGTGATGTTGTCTACAACGTCGAAACCACAGCAGGCGGCCCCTAGTGGTGTCGAGATGTGGATCAGCGTCTTGTTGCAGCTGTACCTGCCATACGCAATCGCGTAAGTGCAAAACTAATTTCCGGGCTGCCGGACGAAATAGAAATTTCGCTATCACTCCGTTGCACGGACCGGAGTAAAAGCGACCACCTTCCCTTCGAAGCCGAAATGTGAGACTTTAATTTCTGTAGCTATCACAAGGACTTGGCGCTCAGCGCCAGGGCCAGTTCAGTAGTAACATTTTTCTTATGAACCATCCAGTCACCGTCACTCCCGCTCGCTGTCTAGCCCAGCCGCTGTCCAATCAGCGTTGCTTTTGGGAGGCGCCCATTGTCTGAGGTCACTGGCCCGAGCACCTCACCGGCGCCGTTTTCAGGATTCGCTGAAGGTCCCTGTGCTGCCCGGCAATGGCGCCGCCATTGTTTGGTACAGTCGTCTGGTCCGGGGTAAGATCAAAGGGACGCTTCTGCACAGGATGCCGATTTCAGCGGCCCTCTGTGTGGGTGTTGTAAAATCTCCCGCCGACTGCTGAGCACCGAGCCCGCTTGTAGTGATTTCCGGTAGAGAACTCTGCCACGGAAAAGCACTTCATTGTTGTTGTTGTGGTCCTCAAGCCAGAGACTGGTTTGACGCAGCTGTCCATGCTACTCTATCCTGTGCAAGATTCTTCATCTCCCAGTACCTACTGCAACCTACATCCTTCTGAATCTGCTTAGTGTATTCATCTCCTGCTCTCCCTCTACTATTTTTACCCTCCACGCTGCCCTCCAATACTAAATTGGTGATCCCTTGATGCCTCAAAACATGTCCTACCAACCGATCCCTTCTTCTAGTCAGGTTATGCCACAAACTCATAATACGTGATTTTTTACTGCAATGTAGCTTATACTTTAATAGAGCTGTCACAGTTATAATTCTGCGTGCAGGACCTTTAAATTGCTCTCTGCACTTTGCTGGTAGCCATGGCAACCCTCAATTCAGTAATAAAAATGCAAATTGGCGGAAAATGTGGGCCTTGCACTTGCAGTGCATGGCCCAGAGAGGACGTCACCTTAAAACTGAAATAATTTTTTATTTTATTGTTATACGATCCAAATTTCGGGCTTTGGTCATTTTGAAGTACAGAAAGTTGCTTATATGTCAAAAGACATGAGACTGGTATGAAACAAAAGTCCAGACCAGATACGCTTTTCTGACGAGGACTTGTATTTAATGAAAAAAGACCGGATGTGTATCGTATAAAAGTAAAATAAAAACTGTTACAGTCGAATGGCGGCGAGAGCATCACTAAAAAAAAGGGCTACTTAATAATTGTAATGCTTCACGCTTAATTCAGTTCCTCAAGCAGAAGTGGGTGATGAGTTAAACGCCTGAATTGAAGCTGTCGTAGAGTGGAAATAGCACGTTTCTGGACATGGGGCCCCTCTTCACAATATTAGGTACTCACTCCTCTCTAAAAGTCCTAGAAGTTCGTAACGAGAATTTCCGACCACCCTCTATATCTTCACTCAGTTTCTAGACGGTTGATAACTTCCGGTTTTAGGGAAATCTGGTGAGAAACAGATCACACAGAGTAAGTGGTCGTTATCACGTAACGCCCGATTGGTATGAAACACACTTGACGTACAGGTAACGCAGTTATGACCTCAACTGTCCAAAATTACGAGGAAAACTACCGTATTCTAAGCTTACTTACGATAGTCGATGGTAGCCTACGGTAGGTTTACCATTCTAAAGCAGACAGAAAGCAATGGATTGAGTTAGAAGAGGGCTGCATGCGAAACTGGAGTGTCAGTGGCTAACAGCAGCAACAGCGAGGTCGGTCGCCCCCTGCAGGGAGCACCAGACCTGCCGGCAGCGGCAGGAAGTGTGGGAGGGCGACAAAGGGCGCGGCCAGGCGCATCGCTCTAGCCGGCGGCAGCGGCAGCAGCAGGCAGCAGCCAGCAGGCAGCGGGCTATCAGCGCGCGGCCATCAGCTGTGCGGCGCCGGCCTGTCAGCTGGGGGACGCGCCGCCATCTGGCGCGCCGGGCCGCTGCTCCGCCACGGGGCGGTGCTCAGCTCAGCGCCCGCTAATCCCTCGGCGTCGCATCGCTGCAGCTCTTTTACCGCCGCTCCGTCCTCTCATCTTCGCGTATCGCTTCACTATCGGACGATCTGGTGCAGACCCGGCACACAACGGCCTACCTACCGTAAAGTAGGGGGAGAGAGGGAGGGAGCTACCGCCCTCGGTATCCTATCGCACTACCACACTGCTAGACTGACAAAATTGCAGCACCTTGCAGAAAACTTCTCTGAGAAGCTTGACACTAATTCCAAGTACAATGTATGGTCTAACGTCCGCAGATATCCCGCTAAAGACATCGGTACAATAAAATATTAAATATATTTTAATGTTTTTGCACTCTGACGTGAAAAATATTCTTCATTATTATCAAATATAGCTGGAAACTCCAGAAGCGCAACATATTACCATGCTTAATATGCTGCAAGAAGCCTGTCGGCATTAAAAACTTTTCCTGCCGTCTCGGATTGGATAAACAGAATCCCTTGTAGTTTTCAAGGAAATCTTTTACCATTCAACCTGCAAAATAGCGGCAAATTTTTGTATCTACATCTACATCCATACTCCGCAAGCCACCTGACGGTGTATGGCGGAGGGTACTTTGAGTACCTCTATCGGTTCTCCCTTCTATTCCAGTCTCGTATTGTTCGTGGAAAGAAAGATTGTCAGTATGGCTCTGTGTGGGCTCTAATCTCTCTCATTTTATCCTCATGGTCTCTTCGCGAGATATACGTAGGAGGGAGCAATATACTGCTTGACTACTCGGTGAAGGTATGTTCTCGAAACTTCAACAAAAGCCCGTACCGAGCTACTGAGTGTCTCCCCTGCAGAGTCTTCCACTGGAGTTTATCATCTCCGTATCGCTTTCGCGATTACTAAATGATCCTGTAACGAAGCGCGCTGCTCTCCGTTGGATCTTCTCTATCTCTTCTATCAAACCTATCTGGTACGGACCCCACACTGGTGAGCAATATTCAAGCAGTGGGCGAACAAGTGTACTGTAACCTACTTCCTTTGTTTTCGGATTGCATTTCCTTAGGATTCTTCCAATGAATCTGTCTGGCATCTGCTTTACCGACGATCAACTTTATATGATGATTCCATTTTAAATCAGTCCTAGTGCCTATTCCCAGATAATTTATGGAATTAACTGCTTCCAGTTGCTGACCTGCTATATTGTAGCTAAATGATAAAGGATCTTTCTTTCTATGTATTCGCAGCACATTACACTTGTCTACATTCAGATTCAATTGCCATTCCCTGCACCATGCGTCAATTCGTTGCAGATCCTCCCGCATTTCAGTACAATTTTCCATTGTTACAACCTCTCGATATACTACAGCATCATCCGCAAAAAGGCTCAGTGAACTTCAGATGTTATCCACAAGGTCATTTATGTATATTGTGAATAGCAACGCCAGCCGGAGTGGCCGTGCGGTTCTAGGCGCTGCAGTCTGGAACCGAGCGAGCGCAACGGTCGCAGGTTCGAATCCTGCCTCGGGTATGGATGTGTGTGATGTCCTTAGGTTAGTTAGGTTTAATTAGTTCTAAGTTCTAGGTGACTGATGACCTCACAAGTTAAGTCGCATAGTGCTCAGAGCCATTTTTTTGAATAGCAACGGTCCTACGACACTCCCCTGCGGCACACCTGAAATCACTCTTCTCTGCATTGAGAATGACTTGCTGCGTTCAGGTAACGATTATGGTTACGCCCTTTCCAAAGTAAACCACAAAGGCTCAATAATAGAGAGACGTTGGCGATTTATTGGGGTATAAATACGCAATCAGTCGCTTTTTCTTGGATTTTAGATACGTTTTATTTTATCGTTAACTAGTTTTATCGGATGATGATGCTACAGGATTATTATATCGTGGACCATGTGTTCACATTCTGTGAATAAGTGTGAAACCAAGTGCAGCTAGCTACTGTGTCTATTTGTGTGGACAGCTGACAAATACTACGGGAATGGTTCTGTTATGGATACCACGACGCAACGCACTTCCCATCACTACAGCGTCTGGTTACACTTGGTACACGATACAATGTTTCTGTAACACTTTCATCTCATGATGTACCTGCAGTGGCGCGAAAACTAGTTAATGGTACAATAAATCGCTTAACTACTTAATGACCCAATAAATTGTGTCAAAAATCCAAAAAAGCAACTGGTTGCATTTTTATACCGGGATAAATCGACAATTAAAATAACTGTTACCGTTCGGCATCCATAATGAATACGCTGAAATACTGAGATCTGATGACTGTGTTGGCCGGCGGAGAGGCGACAGTTCGTCCTCGCGTTTTCAGAACCAGTCGTGGACGATATAAACTGCGTGAAGAGGGGTCCCGTCGTATCGAAAAGCATCATCACAATTACGGGACAAAGACTGTACCGTGGGATTGGGGGGGAGGGGGGTCGGAAGTGGTTGCGGCAGGAAGGGTACCCAGTCTTCCTCCTAGCACTACATTGCCAAATCCAAAAATTAATATGCCGACTCTGTGAAGATTTGGGATTAAGGCCGGAAAAAAGTTGACCAAGTGCGAGTAGGACTCTATAGTTCATCCATCATGGGAGAATCTGAATGATTTTTGCCTATTTTCGATATAGATACTGGCGAGATATCGATTCAGGGAATGCTACCCCGATCGTATCAAAATCTATACAATAGTTCCTCGGATTAGAAAGCACATACGAAAAGAAGCAAGCAGAGGACTTCAATTTATACATGTAGGTACAGAAGAGCCGCGCGGGATTAGCCGAGCGGTCTAAGCCCAGCAGTCATGGACTGTGTGGTTGGTTCCGGCGGAGGTTCGAGTCCTCCCTGGGGCATGGGTGTGTGTGTTTGTCCTTAGGATAATTTAGGTTAGGTAGTGTGTGAGCTTAGGGACTGATGACCTTAGCAGTTAAGTCCCATAAGATTTCACACACATATGGACATAGGTACAGAAGAGTTAATAAAATATATGTATTTATTTACCAAAATATGAGTGCAACTTAAATTTTATGCCTGCATGCAGGAATGTTCGTACATTAGGCTTTTGACGGATATGGATGCAATGTACGCTCTAATGGCAAAAATATATTTTTTATGTGATAGAATACAATATAACAGTTTTCAGATTTTTTTACTTGTGAAACCTTTCTTCTTGCATACTGTCATGATTCTACGTCAACGGGAAATACCCTGTAGGTTTTAATGGGTAAGTTTGCGAGTGTCAAAATACACTGAAGAGCCAAAGAAACTGAGACACCTGCCTAATATCGTGCAGGGCCGCCGCGAGCAAGCAGAAGTGCCGCAACACGAGTCGTATGGACTCGCCTAATGTCTGAAGAAGACTGGAAAGAATTGACATCATGGATCCTGAATCCTGAATCCTGCAGGGCTGTCCGTACATCCGTAAGAGTACGGGATGGGGGGGGGGGGGGGAGGGGGTGGAGATCTCTTCTGAACAGCTCGTTGCAAGGCATCCCGGAATGCTCAATAACGTTCGTGTCGGGGGAGATGGTGGACAGCTGAAGTGTTTAAACTCAGAAGAGTGTTGCTAGAGCCATTCTGTAGCAATTCTGAACGTGCGGGGTGTCGCATTGCCCCGCTGGAACTGCTCAAGTCCGCCGGAATACACAATGGACATGAATGGATGCAGGTGATCAGACAAGATGCTTACGTACATGTCACCTGTCAGAGTCGAACCTAGACGTATCAGAGGTCCCATATCGCTCCAACTGCAAACGCCCAACACCATTACAGTGCCTCCACCATACTGAACAGTCTCCTGTTGATATGGAGGGTCCCTGGATTCATGAGGCTGTCTCCATACTCTTACACATTCGCCCACTCGTTACAATTTGAAACTAGATTCGTTTAACAAGGCAACGTGTTTCCAGAGATCAACAATCCAATGTCGGCGTTGACGAGCCCAGGCGAGGTGTAAAGCTATGTGTCGTGCTGTCATCAAGGCTTCCCGAGTTGGCCCTCAGCCATACCGATGATATTCCGTTGAATGGTTCGCACGCTGACACTTGTTAATGGCCCAGGACTGAAAACTGCAGCAAATTACGGAAGGGCTGTACTCCCGTCACGTTAAACGATTCTCATCTGTCGTCGTTGGTCCCGTTCTTGTAGGATCTTTTTCCGGCCGCAGTGATGTCGGAGATCTGATGTTTTACCGGATTACTGATATTCAGGGTACACTCGTGAAATGCTCAACTCCTTCGCTACCTCGGCATTCTGAAATGTTTTGACGACACTGTTCCTATTGTTTCACTTCTCCGCAAATTACCCTACGAACTTTGCCAAGTACACGCGTTATGAATTTTGCTTTGTCCATTAATACGAATGGCGTTCAATAAGTAATGCGACGCATCTTTTTCTGAAAGCAGGTTGGTTTTATTCAACATTACAATAAATCGTAGTATTTGCCACACTTTTGGCTACAAAAGCCTTTCTTTTTTTTCGACATAATCTCCGTTCAATGCGACGGCCTCAGCCACCTTACCGGAGGGAGGGGGAGGGGGGGGGGCAATATGCTCGCGTCTTACAGCTCTTCTGGTCGACGTTGGAACCAACGTCCTGTTGCATCAGTAGCTTCCCCATCATCCACGTGCTTCCCGCGGAGTGCATCAGTCATTGAGCCAAACACACGACAGTCGGAAGGTGCGCAGACTTGAGTGCAACCTTGCGTTGTTATTGGGAAGGAGAAGTAGGAGAAGAAGGAGGAAAACGATCACCTCGAATGAGAGTGCCCACACGTTCCAACATTGCAGGAGTTACAGCTCTGTGTGACCAACCGGCAGATTTGGGCGACCTTGTTGCAAAGATGACAGTCGCCTCGCCCAATGACTCAGCTTGTTTTTTTGTTCACTGCCAAGTGTCCGTAGATATTCTGCAAGCGCCTACGAATACCTGCGATGATCCAGTTTTCCGCCAAAAGAAACTCAATGGCAGCCGTCTGTCTGGGACGTACCTCCTTTACAGACGTCATTTTTAAGGCTACGTATAGCGCCATATCCAATCGGAATTCCATGAAACTATAGGGGCTGAAGCGGGAATATTCCACGGTGTCCCACAACAGATTCCGCATTTTCAACCTAAAGTGGACGAGGAAAAAAATATGTTGCGTTACTAATTGAACGGCGCTCGTATAATTAACACGTTCGCTGCCATCGGCGCACCAGCGCATCCGGCCGATATTGGTCCACATGCCGTGGACGTGCCTGTGTGGCGGGAGACTCAGCTGTTGCGAGGCACCACGGTTTAGTCGGAAACAGCCATTCGGTGTGGTTTATTGCGCATGCACTCTAAGAACGTATTGTTTTCAATTTTTTACGGGTGCGGTTCGCGTTTTTTCTCTTCAGTTTTTCTCTGTTGTGGGACTGAAAATGGAAAACAATCGTGACACGGCGGGCCCTTCAGAAACTAAGAAACGTAAAATACGGGACACAGTAAACGTACAAAAACTAACGGATGCGGAATTATTACGAATATTAGAAGAAAGTGATTCGGTAACAGAATTGGCCAGTGGAGGGGACGGGAGGGAATCCAGTGAAGAGTCTGACGGAGCCGAGTTTGCTTTAGATGATTGGTTCAAATGGCTCTGACCACTATGGGACTCAACTAACTGGTTACGTGGCAACGCAAGGCCAATTACAGTGGCAGCGAACGTGTTAAACACTGCTATTCTTAATTTTGTTAGTATACTCTGACTTTTTGTATGAGGGATGCTGTCTCACAACCTGACTTACACCATGCGGTACTAGGCAAAACGAAGTTCTTTGTAAGCTGAGCACGCCACGGTGTGAGCCTTCGTCTCCGATCCACTAATTTGACGTCCAGTGGGAACCGCCCTCTACTCGCCTGGCGGTGTTGTGCCGTTGGCTCGAATGCCCAGCCTCCCCGTTGTAATCTCAACCAGCAACTGGGTGCACGGCGTGTAGGCCACTGCCCAATAACACGGGCCGGCTTCAATAAAATCGGCCAGCTGTTAAACAAGTACTGCGTATTAATTTCGGCCGTAAGGTGAGAGGAGTGCGTAGCATGCCGGCCATTGTAGTGCGAAAGCGGCCAGAAACGGCAGCGGCGCTTTCATATGCAGAGCAGAGCAGGGGCAGGCGGGCGACCCTAGCGCGCTCGGCGCTGTCAAGCGCCCGTTGGGCCGTGCCTTGATCCGAAGGGCTGGCGAGTGGGAGACCAGCAGTGACGTATTCATTACCTCTGAACCCCCGGCACGTCATCCTCCGTGACTCTTCACTCATTCTCCAGGTACAAAAAGTCTTACGTGTATTTTTCCGAGAAAATAAGGTACATACGAGTTCTTTATATCGCTGCTAGATGTCTAGATATATACACTATGCGATCGGAAGTATCCAGACACCCCCAAAAACATACGTTTTTCATATTAGGTGCATTGTGCTGCCACCTTCTGCCAGGTACTCCATATCAGACACCTCAGCAGCATTTAGACATAGTGAGAGAGCAGAATGGGACGCTCCGCGGAAATCACGGACTTCGAACGTGGTCAGATGACTGGGTGTCACTTGCGTCAGACGTCTCTACGCGAGATTTCCACACTCCTAAACATCCCTAGGTCCACTGTTTCCGATGTGATAGTGAAGTGGAAACGTGAAGGGGCTTCTGTAACAAAAATGCGTACAGGCCTACTTCATCTATTGACTGACAGAGACCGCCTACAGTTGAAGAGGGTAGGCAGACATCTATCCAGAACATCACAGAGGAATTCCAAACTGTATCAGTACCTACTGCAAGCACTATGACAGTGGGGCGGGAGATGAGAAAACTAGGATTTCATGGTCGAGCGGCTGCTAATAAGCCACACATCACGCTGGTAAAAGCCAAACGACGTCTCGCTTGGTGTAAGTAGCGTAAACACTGGACAATTGAACAGTGAAAAAACGTTGTGTGGAGTGATGAATCACAGTACACAATGTGGCGATCCGATGACAGGTTGTGGGTATGGCGAATGCCCTGTGAACGTCATCTTCCAGTGTGTGTAGTGCCAACAGTAAAATTCGGATGCGGTGGTGTTACGGTGTGGTCGTGTTTTTCATGGAGGGGGTTGCACCCCTTGTTGTTTTGCGTGGCACTATCACAGCACAGGCCTAAATGCATGTTTTAAACACCTTTTTGCTTCCCACTGTTGAAGAGCATTTCGGAGATGGCGATTGCACCTTTCAACACGATCTAGCACCTGTTCATAATGCACGGCCTGTGGAGGAATAGTTACACGACAGTAATACCCCTGTAATGGTCTGGCCTGTACAGAATCCTGACCTGAATCCTATAGAACATCTTTGGGATGTTTTGGAACGCCGACTTCGTGCCAGGCGTCACCAACCGACATTCATACCTGTCCTCAGTGCAGCACTCCGTGAAGAATGGGCTGCCATTCCCCAAGAAACCTTCCAGCACGTAAGTGAACGTATGCCTGCGAGGGTGGTAGCTGTCTTCAAAGCTAAGGGTATGCCAACACCATATGGAATTCCAGCATTACCGATGGAGGGCCCCACGAACATGTAAGTCATTTTCAGCCAAGTGTCGAGATACTTTTGATTACATAGTGTAAATTCGTTGTACATGTTTCGTCACAGTTTTTCGCTGAAATCATCACATGATTTCTGTCGTCCCCAAATGATAAGTCAAGGGAGCGAAAGGTCCAAGAGCGGCACATCACATGACTAAAAGAATCGAAAAAGTCTCTCATGTTCAGTCCGTGAACGAGCCTTTGACCCGCCTGCATGTAGAGTGCAGCCTTTCGTTCCCGCGGTACTAGGAGGGGGAGGGTGGCGAGCCCGTCGCCCGGCCGCCTTTTACTCCTGGTAGAGCTGTCCAGCACTCAGTTTGATAGCAGGATGAGTGGACCTTGGGCCGTGCTGGAGGCACTACAACGAAGGAAAGTCCTAGCACCTTCTGGGGGATCTACAAGGCCGGAGTCAAGCGCCCTACCCGCTAGACCATTACGGTAAGGAAAACGGTTACACGATCAGACTAGAAGCATTAATACGAAGATTGGGAACGTGTTTTGTGGTTGAACAGTGTATGAAACTCAGACGAAAATACAAGTTACTGCAATCAGTGACATGTATTATATTACACTTTCCACTACCTGTTGCGGAGGACTATACACTCTAAAAAAATAAAAAGTAAAACAATAATTAAAAAATAAACAGAAAAAACATGCACTACGAGGGGATTAGCAGAATGCGCCAGGTGGACAGCGAAAATATTGGGTCAAAATGACTTCATTATCCGTTTGCAGACTCGACAACAATATTATCACGAAAATCGTTGCTGTCAAAGTATGTGTGAGAGGACAATAATTATCTTTGAGGCAGATACTCTCATTCGTGGGAATATCCTTGCAGCCTTTATTGTGAGAGCAAATTTTTTTTAGGGTAAACTCAGAGTACAGATCATCAGCATTAAAAGAAGCCAATATAACTGAAAATGGTGATCCTTTGACATGGGAATACGGCAAGAAGAGTAGGTACTTACAGTAAAATGGGATACAAATACAAAAATATTGCTCCCTTTAGATTTTTCAGTGATCGGCGTCCGCCTGGCCTAAAGAAGTAGAGCTCCATGGAAAGTTAAATATTAATAGTCACAAAGTACGGATGTCATGTTCATGCACAGACAAACAAATGATTACAATTTCATAAAAATTGGAAAATTATTCAAGGGAAAGAGTTCCGCAAATTGAGCATTCCAAGAAGGCGCTGTTACACCTCTGACTCTTATGGAATCAGTTATTCTGTTTGTCACTGACTGACAGAGTTGTTGTATGTCCTCCTGATGGATATCGTGGCAAATTCTGTCCAACTGGCACGTTAGAGCGTCAAAACCCCGAGCTCCAAACGTTGTCAACTGGGGAGACATCTGGCGACCCTGCTGGCCAAAGTAGTGTTTGGCAAGCACGGAGAAAAGCAGTGTCCGGGCGGACATTATCTTTCTGAAACAATAAGCACAGGATGGTTTGCTATGAAGGGCAACAAAGTGGGGCGTAGAATATCATCGACGTATCGCTGTGCTGTAAGGGTGCCGAAGATGACAACGAAAGGGGTCCTGCTATGAAAGTAAATTGTAACTAACCTGTTTCTACAGGTTATTACGTTATTGTTGGGTCGGCACCGACTCCGTGTAACTCACGTGGTTACTTATTACTATTAAACTAAAACATAGGCAAATGGTCGCTGCTGGCAGTCGTCTTGCGGCACCTGTGAATAAATCCTGTAAGAAAGCCGTGTACTTGTTGCGTTCTGTGTAAGTGGCATGAAGCGCCTTTGAGTCAACAAAACGTAGCGCTAGGAACTGTGTCCGAATATTTAAACGAACCAGATGCGAATGGAAATGCTTATTGATTGTGAAATTCACGTGAGAAGATTAGGATCGCCACCGACTCTAACCATACAACTAATCTAAGGTTTGACCGAGTCGGAAAATAAATTAATTTGCTCACAGAACATAAACTCATAAAAGTGCATACGCTGTGATATCGCTCATAGCGGATGCGATGTAATTAATAGTATTGCCCGTGCACTGTTCACGAGAATCAAACACTTAAAATAAAACAGAAAGTGCATTAACACTGTGCATAAGACCAGCTCCTAGCAACACACCTGAAATAAGACTTAATCTAAAGCATTTGTTTTACAATAAAAGGGCAAGTTAATCACTGGACCTGTGCGTAAGGAAACGCGTTGGATGTGCTAACGGGAAAGCTACAAGGTGACTGGCTTAGGTGCAAAAACGTAACCTCAGAATACAAGAGAAAATTGTGGATAAAATCATTTATTCCTAAAACATGGATGTGAAGCATGTACACAATTCCTGATAACATCAGTTCCGAAAACATTAAAGAAAAGCATCGATACATTCACCTTTATAATATACACCTAAAATCATTGGCTCAAATGGCTCTGAGCACTATGGGACTTAACTTCTGAGGTCAACAGTCCCCTAGATCTTAGAACTACTTAAACCTAACTAACCTAAGGACATCACACACATCCATGCCCGAGGCAGGATTCGAACCTGCGACCGTAGCGGTCGCGCGGTCCTAAAATCATTGGTGTGAATCATTCATACAACTGCGTTTACCTGATAACTGATTGCAATAGCTCGTGAAACGGTACACGTTTCGCAGTACACACGCGTGCCCACGTGATTTGTGGAGGCGCAATTTCTAGATGTCGTGGCCAAGTTGCAACAACATCACATCACGCAATCATGAACAGTTAACATTCTTTAAAACACACATGAGATAGGACAGTTAGTGATGACAGTAGCCCAACAAACTCTAATAGCGCCGGCCGTTTTGGCCGAGCGGTTCTAGGCGCTTCAGTCCGGAACCGTGCGACTGCTACGGTCGCAGGTTCGAATCCTGCCTCGGGTATGGATGTGTGTGATGTCCTTAGGTTAGTTAGGTTTAAGTAGTTCTAAGTTCTAGGGGAATGATGACCTCAGATGTTAAGTCCCATAGTGCTCAGAGCCATTTGAACCATTTGAAGCTCTGATGTCCGACCACGTGGTTGGCTCCTCACGGATGAAAGATACATAAAGCAACGAAAATTTACGAGAAGGCAAAGCTATTAATAACTGGAAAATAAAAGCGTATACAGGCATAACTGAAGGCAAACAGACATTCATACAGAAGCGAGGGCTCACTCTTTGTAGATGCGACACCTTTGTGTGGCGCTCTTCAGGCGGATCCAAGTCTGCTATAGAAATTTATTAAAAGAAAAATCTGCCAAAGTTTTGCATTCCGTGCTGCAGCAAGGTAAAGCAATCTTTCACAGTTGAAAAGCGAGACCAAAAGCTAACAGCTCTCCTCTCGCCAAGTAACAACGCGCCACGCGGTCCGTCTAACTCACCCTTCTTCGACTGGAGCACAGCTGTGGTACAATGTAACCTCCGTCATACTGTGTACAGTAGTTACAGAGTATTTGTATTCGTGACGATATTCAGACACGAAAACATTTCTAATACACACATCAAATAAAGTTTTGTTTCACCCCTGTTCCCAGAACTCCTGAAGATAGACGTTGACTGTGGATATTGTATCACAGACACAGTCCCTTTGACTGTTCAGAGATGCCACTAAACCCGCACAGAGATATAAACGACCATGCATTAGCAGCGCCTATTAGATGGAGGGGGGGTTCGCCAACCGATCAGTTCCAGTCATTCCACCAGGAAGGAGGTATACTGCTCGTGTTGTCTGTACTTCAACCATGCCTAGATGGTCAATACCGCGGTTCGATCGCGTCCGCATTGTTACTTTGTGCCAGAAAGGGCTGTCAACAAGAGAAATGTCCAGGCGCCTCGGAGTGAACCAAAGCGATGTTGTTCGGACATGGAGGAGATACAGACAGACAGGAATTGTCGACGACATGCCTTGTTCAGGCCACCCAAGGGTTCTGCTGCAATGGATGACCGCTACCTGCGGATTGTGGCTCAGAGGAACCTTGACAGCAACGCCACCATGTTGAATAATGCTTTTCGTGGAGCCACAGGACGTCGTGTTACGACTCAGACTTTGCGCATTGGGCTGTATAATGCGTAACTTCACTCCCGACGTCCATGGCGGGGTCCAGCTTTGCAACCACGACACCATGCAGCGCGGTACAGATGGGCCCAACAACATGCCGAATGGCATCGCGTTCTCTTCACCGATGAGTGTCGCATATGCCTTCAACCAGACAATCGTCGGAAACGTGTTTGGAAGCAACCCGGTCAGGCTGAACGCCTTAGACACACTGTCCAGCGAGTGCAGCAAGGTGGAGGTTCGCTGCTCTTTTGGGGTGGCATTCTGTGGGGCAGACGTACGCCGCTAGTGGTCACGGAAGGCGCCGTAACAGCTGCACGAGACGTGAATGCCATCCTCCGACCGATAGTGCAACCATATCGGTAGCATATTGGCGAGGCATTCTTCTTCATGGACGACAGTTCGCGCCCCCATCGTGCACATCTTTTGAATGACTTCCTTCAGGATAACGATATCGATCGACTAGAGTGACCAGCATGTTATCCAGACATGAACCCTATCGCACATGCCTGCGATAGATTGAAAAGGGTTATTTATGGACGACGTGACTCACCAACCGCTCTGAGGGATTTACGTGGAATCGCCGTTGAGGAGTGGGACAATCTGGACCAACAGTGCCTTGATAAACTTGTTGATCGTATGCCACGACGAATACAGGCATGCATCAATGCAAGAGGACGTGCTTCTGGGTACTACAGGTACTGGTGTGTACAGCAGTCTGGACCACCACCTCTGAAGGTTCCGCTGTAGGGTGGTACAACATGCAATGTGTGGTTTTCATGAGCAATAAACAGAGTGGAATTGATGTTTATGTTGATCTCTATTCCAATTTTATCTCAGAACCGAGATGATGCCAAACATTTTCTGATTTGTGTATGTCAGCTTTCTGTCTATTGTTTTTCACTTCAGCAGCACAGCGATCAACGACGGATTGATTGAAGAGTGTTTGACTTAACATATGATTAGAACTTCCTAGGGTTTTCTGATAGATCTTTCGCCAGATCTGACGGTGGAAATTATTGTTGGCGTTACGCATAGCCCGTCTTACGGAGGTGCGCTTTGCGATCAAAGGTTTTGCCCGATCCTATCCAGCACGTCAGTGGCAAATTCATGGCGAAGCGGCAAGTCGGTGCGCTTCAGTTCTTTCATAATGTGAACTTCGTACGTTGGCTAGCGTAGACGTTTATGCAGAACCTTGTGAACTGTTGAGCGAGGGATGCTTAGCTCTCGTGATGCTCGGCGAACTCTCTTTGTTCGGTTTCATAGGAAGGTCTCTCTGTTCGCTTCTACCATTTCATCACATGTTCTTTCGCTGGATTATTATTATACTGTTCGCCTACCTATACATTACACGGTGAGTACGCTGGGTTTCATAAAATGCGCTATCACCTTGCAGAAATGGTACGGTCTATCAATGCTACAGCTTATGAGGTATGCCTTTTCACTTTATTAGCATCACTGGCTTTGGTTTGCTTACCACGCCCTTTTTAAAGTTGCGTCATAGATCTCGTCCAGATTGGCTTCTTCTCCATAAGGAGCAGGATTCGACGTGCAAAAACAGCGCTAAACTGAAGTGTCAGTGTGGTAGAAAATCCATTGCTACGAAATAAAGTTATCAAGACATAGGATGCCACTTGGTTTTTGTTGATTAACGTTTAGCGGCAAGTAAGAGCCTGATTATGTTTATTCGTTAAATCAGACTCCGCGCAAGCTAACTAAGTTCAGAGCACCGCAACAGGACATAATCTAATGATTCACGATATTACAAGATGCTCTAAACTTCACACGGCCGTTCACCAAGGCGCTGTTCAACACGACAAACGATTTTCGCTAAATGTTTACACTATACCGCCCAAAGCGCGTCTTGCTATTGTACATGCCTGATACGAAATTTGTACTAGTTGTTACATGCAAACGTTTTCCGAGGTACTGTTAACTGCGACCAATAGATATCGGCATCATATTCCACGTGACAGTTCCGACGCGTATTGCCTCGCTCGTACCCGATAGAAGACTCGCAGTAAGTTACAATAACAGTTTGACACCTGCTTATTCAGCTCGCGCTTCTGTTTGGTCCATCATCTTCCATAAAAAACAGCTAACTTAAAATGTTCTTCTCATTCACATTTTTACTTTAGTTAATGTCTATGAAATTATTATTAACCTTCTATCAGCGCGGCAACCGCCTTGACGCAGTTGATACACCAGTTCCTGTCAGATCACCGAGGTTAAACGTTGTCGGCCATGGCCGGCACTTGGATAGGTGACCATGAGGGTCGAAATGCACTGTTGTTATTTTTAGGAATGCACTCAGCCTCGTGATGTCAATTGAGGAGGTACTCAACCGAATACTATCGGCTCCGATCAAAGAAAACCATCATAACTACCGGGAGACCGGTGTACTGAGCACACGCCTCTCCTATCCGCATCCTCAGCTGAGGATGGCACGGTGGTCGGATGGTCCCGATGGGCCACTTGTGGCCTGAAGGCGGAGTGCTTCTATCAGTAGTTCAAATGGTTATAAGCACTATGGGACTTAACATCTGAGGTCATCAGTCCCTTAGACTTAGAACTACCTAAACTTAAATAAGCCAAGGACATCACAGACACTCATGCCCGGGGCAGGATTCGAACCTGCGACCGTAGCAGCAGCGCGGTTCCGGACTGAAGCGCCTAGAACCGCACGGTCACAGCTGCCGGCTCAGTGCAACTAATGTTGACAGTTTGGCTGGAGGAGCATAGCAGTGTTTAAATAATAAACATTAAATAATAACATTGCACTGCTTCGTGTCACGCTCGGTATGTGATTCTCAGCTGTCTATGTGGTACCCCAGCACGACAGAGGCACCGCCTGCAGACGCGTTCCCACGCTCTGTAACCGTTTGCCGCACAACCCAGAGCAAGGTGCTCACTCCCAACCTGGCTGCCGCTGTGAATGTTCTTGTCCGACTGATAGCAAGCAGAAATAAAATAAAAGTGGAATGAGGGCGAAAAATGTGGCAGAAACGGCACAACATGTCTGTCTGTTTACGCTCACAATTGTTAGGAGCTTGGCATACCAAGTTTTTATCGTCTTAACGTCTGGTGGCTCTCTTTGAAATTCACGTCGGAAATTTCTTTGACCAGTGAGTGATCTCATTTCCGCATACCTCACCAACTTTTGCGCTCTGTCATTTTCAGTAATCATTTTGTACCTGAAACAAAAAAAAAACACTATTTTAGAAAAAAAGTACACAGAACATAAAAAAGAAGATTCGAGTTTAAAGTCCCGTGGACACAATGTCATTAGAGACCGGCCACTAGTTCGGTGTGTGTTCGAGGACGAGGAAGAAAATCTGCCATTCCTTGTCAAAGATACCATCTGACCATTTCATTTGTGAAAATCAGGTAAAATCTAAACCTGGATGGTCGATCGGGGATCGGAACCGTCGTCCTCTCGAATGTGAATCCAGTTTGCCAATCACCGTATCACCTCACCCGGTAAAACTTTTTGAGTTCCAAGTGATATGCCTCATAGGTTTTTTAATTAATCAGAATGATTCGTGTGGACACACTGCATTTCTAACGCTGTCGTAAGACCACTGACATCTCTTAGAATTTGATTGGCCCTTAAATACAACTGGTCGGTGTCAAGAGACACGGAGGTTATATGTGGCAGACTATTTGTGTAACATGGTGTACAGATGATTGGTAGCCCGGCGAGAATGAGCAACAAGCTTTTGGGAACCGCATTTTCGTGCTGTTAGTTGAGGAGAAACGACGCTAGCTGTGCGTGCGCTGTTTTCTTAGTCGGTTGAGCCCGTGTCTGGTGAGGCCACTACCTTGCGATCGTACGCGAGACGCAGGGAGCCCAAAGCGATCTTCTCTGCTGATGTCTTCAGGCTGCTTCAGCATTTCAGTTCCCTGTTATTCTGAGAGAGAGAGACTCCGCGGCTTTCTTGGAAGTATTCACGCTTCTTGGAACTTAATGCCGTGCCCACAGTGTCTGTACGACAGGCCGCGTGTGATCCCAGGCAGCGCCTCACCAGACACAGCCGCTACCAGCTACACCAGCAGGGCACGCACAACTAACAGCAAGGATACGCGGCTCCCAGAAGTTTGCCGCTGATTCGTAGCAGGCTACCAATTATCAGCAAATGTGTGTAACCCACAAATAGTCTAACAGTTACCGCCTCCTGCTTCCTAACATCGGCCAGTAGCAGTTCTAAGAAATGCCACGTCGGTGGTGTTACAACCTTTTCTTTCCTGGGGTACGCAGACGGGCAGGGTGGTTTCAGTCCTCTCCTGGGCTAGTGTCTTCTCAGAATAGCACATTCAACCCAACGTCCTCAATTATGTGTTGGATATACTCCAGTCTCTGTTGTCCCCTACAGCTTTTACCCTCGACAGCTCAATCTAGTGCCATGGAAATAATTCCTTGATGCCTCAGCACTTGTCCTGTCATTTGGTCCCTTCTTCTTGTAGCTGTTTTCCACATATTTCTTTCCTCGACAATTTTGCGGGGAACCTCCACATACTTTATCTAATCGGCGCACCTAATTTTCAACATTCTTATACTGTATAGCACCGCATCTCAAATGCTTCCATTCCCTTCTTATCCACTTTCCCCACAGTCCATTAGCCACTTCCTGCAATGCTGTTTTCCAGACAAACTGTACGTTTTCAAAAATTTCTTTCTAGAATTAGGGCCAATGTTCGATACTACTAGAGTTCCTTTGGTTAGAAATGCTCTCTTCACCTGTACTAGTTAGCGTTTTATGTTCTCCATGCTTTTCCGTCTTATGCTATTTTGTTTCCAAGATAGCACAATTACCTCACTGCCTGTGCTTAATGGTCACCAATTTCGGTGTTAAGATTATAACTAATACTCATTTCAGCTGCTCTTTATTGCTTTCGTCTTACTTCCGTTTATGCTCAATTCATATTGTATACTCATTCGATTACTCATTCCATTCTAAACATCCTAAAATGACTGTACTCCATAAGCACTGCGGTGGCACTGGTACAGCAACCGTAATAGATCTTTAGATGCAGAAAAAAACAGTCTTTGTTGCACAGGATAGTTTTATTTAACCTTCACATGTGACGCGTTTCGCCTGTTCTTGGTATCATCAGACAATCGAATAAAAACTCTTTCTAATAGTGACCGTGGCGTCGAACGCACTTAAAAGTGCCATAGAACCGGGAATTAACTGCCAGACAGCCACAGTCGATGCTACATTACATATCGATAAAATTCTTCCTACTCGTGTCCGAGGCGTCAAACGTGATTAAAAGTGCCACAGAATTGCGAGGAAACAGCCAGATAGCAACCGTCAATGCTTCTTTATATCATCCATGAAAATCGATCCATGAACACAAATGTCGTCTGTTTACAACACTCTGAGTACGTACGCTCTGTCATGTCGCCATGACAGCGCGTACTCAAATGAGGTCTGTTTAAACGCGTACTCATAGTGTTGTAAACACACCATATCTGTGGTCATGGAGCGAGTTCTTCATGAGTGATATAAAAAAGCATTGACAGTGACTATCTGACTCTTTTCTCCCGGTTCTTTGGCACACGTTTGACGCCTCGGACGCGAGTACGAAGAATTTTATCGGTGATATAATGTAGCATCGACTGTGGCTGTCTGGCAGCTACTTCCCGGCTCTATGGAACTTTTAATTACGTTCGACGCCACGGTCACAATTAGCAAGAGTTTTTATTCGAGTGTCTGATGATGCCTAGAGCAGGTGAAACGTATGAAATGTGAAGGTTAAATAAACCTATCTTGTGCAACCAAGACTGTTCTTTCTGTATCTAAAACTCTAAACCTCCTGCAATTCTAAAACATTTAACTGGGGACAGGAATGTCATCACCGAATCTTATCATTGATATCCTTTCACCCTGAATTTTAATACCTCTTCTGACCCCCTCTTTTATTTCCGTCATTGCTTTTTCGATGTACGTATTGAACAGTATGTGTGAAATATTAAATACCTGTCTTACACGATTTTCAAAATAAGCACTTCGTTGTTCACCTTCCGATGACACTATATATCGAAGCACTAATTGCCCTGCTAGTCAGTCTATGCCCTTAGATATAACACTGCAGCACGGTCTAAACGCCGATTATTTTGCAGTTTTATCAGTTTAGATACCGTGTGTATGACGCGGTAGTACACCCTGGAAGATTTGAAGGTGATTGACACAGGCCGTGGAATCCTAGGTACATAATTTGATCAAAAGTATTTGGACGCCCATTAGTGGACACTAATATGGGGCGTGCCCACAACACACCATTTGAACAACGTCAGCTTTGTTGGGGACCCTTTCAAATATGTGTCTGAATGTCTGCGGAGGAATCGCAGCCCATTTGTCCTCAGGAGCCGAAACTCGAAAAGACGCTGGATTCTGGAGGTAAGTCGACGTTATAACTCATCCCTAAGGTATTCGAGACTATGGAGAGGACTGTGCATTTTAGTAATGTTTTTGTGCAAAAAACATCGCCCTGCAGGTAATGCTTCACGACAGAGCGCATTGTCATGCTGATATTAACAATGGTAGACGCCAAATTGTTCCTCTACAGTATGCGATACACAATGCTGTAAAACTAACTCGTATACCGCAGACTTAAGCGTTTTCATAAGCGCAGTAAGGGGACCACACCATAAACACGAAATACGCTCATACTGTAATACCACCTTCTCTGCATTTCATTGTTGGCACTGAACACGATTGCAGGTAACGTTTCCCAGGCATTCGCCAAACTCAAACATTTCCATCGGATTGCCAATGGGTATAGCGTGAGTCATTACTCGTTTCCAGTCATTCATATACAGTGTCGTAGCTCTTTAAGCCACCTCACGCAAAGCTTAGCATTAACTTCAGAAAGGTGTGGCTTATGTGGAGCTGATCGATCATTTTACCACATTCTCTTTCAATCCCTGCGCACGGTCATTGTGGTAGTCGAACTGCTATTAACACTATTGAACTCACGAGTGGTTTCTTGCGCTGATCTCAAGTGACTTTGGCCGGCAACTGTGGCCGAGCGGTTCTAGGCGCTTCAGTCTCTAACCGCGCTGCTGATACGGTCGCAGGTTTGAATCCTGCCTCGGACATAGTGCTTATAGCCATTTGAACCGTCAATTGACTTTAGAAGCACTCTCGTCGATGCTCGACGGCCCTTTCCGTCAGTATACGAGGTCTGACTGATATTCGTTTTGGTGTGGCTGTTCCTTCGCGTTTCTACTTGACGATCATCTCACCAAAAGTCGACATGGGCGGCTTAAGAAGGACTGAAATGTCCCGGATGGATCTGTTTCTCAGGTGACATCCAGTGACTAGCCACGTTCGAAGTCACAGAGCTGGCCTGACCCGGCCCATTTTGCTGTTACAACTTCTCTGCCGACAACAAAATACTCCCCGTCTCCTTTTATACTTAAAACACAAAGGAATTAAAGATATTTGCTGCCAGTAGGCATCGATTTATATCAATGGGGCAAGCTGAAAATTTGTATCAGACCGGGATTCGAACCAAAGTGTTCTGCTTACTAGGCAGATACTCTGACCATTACACTATCCGCACGAACTACTACCCAAGCACGCCTCTTGTCAGACCCAAATTGTCAGCTTATAGCGCACACTACTGATTTAATGCCCTCCTCATTAGCCTCATTACTCGCGGCATCTTCTGATACCCGTAAGAGTTCGATCTCGGTGTACATCTGCACTGAAGGCGTCATTGGTCGTTATCGCCTTAACTATAATTGTGGTGTCTGTTCTTTAGGCACGTCCGAAAGAACAGATACCATATACAGAGTTTTTCAGTAAGAGCGCGTAAAAATGTTACAGGACGTAGAAATACCCCTCTGAACTACTTGAGATAGGGAAACTGTGGACGGAGAAGCGAGCTTAAGGAGATATGAAAGTAAAATTGTGTACAGCTTTGTGTAGCATTACTGTTTTCCAGCTTATTTGCAACTAACAAAAAAAAAAAAGGTCCAAATGGCTCTAAGCACTATGGGACTTAACATCTGAGGTCATCAGTCCCCTAGACTTAGAACTACTTAAACCTAACTATCCTAAGGACATCACACACATCCATGCCCGAGGCAGGATTCGAACCTGCGACCGTAGCAGCAGAGCGGTTCCGGACTGAAGCGCCTAGAACCTCTCGGCCACAGCGGCCGGCGCGCAACTAACATGCGTACAAGTTTACATCTACTGTGCTGTTATTTACGTGTACATTCTTTATTTCCTACAAGGAAACAAGAAATGATGCAGGTTTTGTTTACTTTACTTGTCCGAAAGGTGGCTCTGTTGTATCGCATTTACATTGTCTCATGACAGAACATGCTATGAATCAACGACAGACGTACAGTACAATCCGATGGAGCTCTACCGGTACAATATTTCACGGTCGCTAGATTGGAAGGGGAGTCCTATTTCATGGCCTACGGCGTTACGTGACCTGTATCCCCTTGATTATTTCTCATGCAGATATCTAAAGTCACTTGTGTATGAGAGCCCAGTGCACACGAATTGGTTCAAATGGCTCTGAGCACTGTGGGACTTAACATCTGAGGTCATCAGTCCCCTAGAACTTAGAACTACTTAAACCTAACTGACCTAATGACATCACACACATCCATGCCCGAGGCACAATTCGAACCTACGACCGTAGCTGTCGCACGATTCCAGACTGAAGCGCCTAGAACCTCTCAGCCACACCGACCGGCAGTGGACACGGAGATGGTGTTAGTTGCCAAACTGTAGCTCCCTCTGATGTGATTCGAAACGCACGGAGGATATTTGTCAGGGTGCGTCAGAATCTTGTTCGCTGATGTCACGCTTGCATTGAGGTTGATGGCCGTCAGTTTAGCTCATTTACAGTACAAATGCTACGTTCATTTTGTCAATGATGGCATTTGCATTAACTAATGTAAATAAAAAAGTACATAGTAATGTGATTTTACTCCTATTATCTCCGTAAGCTGGCTTCTCCGATCCCAGGTTCCCTGCCTCAAATTGTTCAGTAGAGCATCCTCTACGTCCTGTTAAATTTTTGCATGCTCTTACGTAAACACCTTCTAAGTATTTTTAAACTGGCTGGTCCACGTCTCGTGACATCTCTTGGTTGATTCCGCATTAAATATGGATGTCAGGATAATTCTCATATAATAGAGTATCTAAAAACTAAATGATGACATCTTTACCGAAACAGAGACGAGCAGTCTCCGATGGTGTTTGGTGTGCGTCAGTCCGGCAGCGGCCTGTGGGACAGTGTGCGGGGTACCTGGAGGTGGAGGCTGTGTTTATGGGGATCGCTTACGCGCCTCGGCCGCGGAGCGTGGGTATCGCGGCGCTGCGACACGTGCCGGGCACGCGTGGCGGCCGCGTGGCCCCTGAAATTCGATTTGTCCGGCGCTGAGCACAACAGCGGCGCCGCCCGCAGACACTCGATACTCACTTGTGGCGGCGGCGGCGGCCGGGCACAAAGCGGGCCGCCCTCGCGCTCTCTGCGGCTCTCCCAGCCCCGCAGTTTTCCCATTGTCGCTGTTTATTTCCCAGTGCGTGTACTGCGCCGCCTAATGCTGCCACTTCTTCAATTACTCGCGCGAATTCTTCCTTTCAGGCGGGACAGCCTCATCTGAAGCTCAATGAGAATAAACGACAACACTGCACCGTGGAACCTTTTCTCCTGCGTGGTTCGATATTGCTCGATCGGAAAATATCGAATATCCGAGTGTTAATCCATGCAACAGCGAGCCACGAGTTCAGTATACTTACATTCTCAAAAGGATATGCAAGCTAAATTTGACTCAGATAAAGAGTGTTGCAGTCGCCATTAGCACCGTTAAGACGTAGCACTTTCACGGCTGGAGACGTCACACTTAATAGAATGTCCCGGGCTTTTATGCCACACTCGAATCGATTTCACATATAAACCCAACTTTTTTTTTTTTATTAACCCACGCACATTGAAAGTTACTTCCACTGGGATTCGAACCACCACCCACAACAAAAGCGAGGCATCACACAATCATTGGTAGGCAGGGAACATCTGCGAACCAGAACTGCTTGACGCAGAATTAAGAAATCTCACAAATAATGCCTCAAGAATGGTTATTTGTCCTCTGAGGTAAAAAGAGCGTTAAGACCATCACATAGAAGTCAAAGCGGTGATCAAGTGCATGTGAAACTGGAAGTTTTCCTGCCTTTCATTAAGGACGTTACTGACTGCAGAAGAAAAATCTTGAAAAAACAAAGCCACCCGGAAGGTACAAGATCATCTAAAATTGGTCAAGCAAGGCCGCCAGTCGCTGGAAAAAGCAGGAATTTATAGGATTCCGTGTAGTTGTTGGGAGGTGTAAGAAGATACAGCAGAAAGAATGTTAAAAAAAAAGACTAGAAGAGTACAACTGCAATTGCTGGAAAGGGGGGGGGGGAGACTATAAGATCAGTTGTTGCAGAATATCCTTGGTAGCCAGGAGACCACCACATTCATTTTGATTGGAGTGAAGTACTGGAAGCCACAAGTTGGTACCACGAAAGGCTATATAGAGACGTCAAAGAGATTATGAAACACTCTATGAATTTAGGAACGAGAAGGGCCTGAAACTGAATGACATCTGGATTCCTGTGCTGAAGGAGACATGTACCAGTCTCCCATTATGGGGTCATAGCAACAGCAAACGACGGCAACCGACAGCAGCCAATAGCGATCGGTTATTCAAAACATGGACGTCACGCCACTGCATGGAAGCACGCAGAAACGGGATTTTGCTTGAGTCAGTAGCGACACGGAGTATGAATTGGGCTCTCAAAGAAGCTACGATCTCCCTTGAAAATATCCTCTGGAGTTGGAAGAGAAACATCGGGTTTAAACGTGAAATCCGTTCAACCATGGCATAATAGCCCAGAACATTTATTAACTATGACAAAGTACAGTGTCAGACATGAAACCTGGCCGTTGGCTGGCTGCCACTAAGTCCGAGGCCCCAAGAAAACTGGCCACTCATCAGAATTCAAAGTCGAGTCAGCTGCAAGATCCAACGAAACGGTATGATACAGAAGTGTCTGGAGGAATTGTTGTCTTCTGCTCGAGCTATACAATGCTGTACCAACTAGTGGTGTAGTCTCCGGTATGATACCTTAGTGTGTTCGGCCAGGAGACAAGCTACCCACTGCAATAACAAAACTGAGCAAATATTTTTTGTTTAGTTGGGCCCACAGCATGAGACACGTCGTAATATGACACTTCAGTTGAATTTTCCAAGTTACCTGCTAATAGTTTCATTAAATTTCGTACAATAGGCCTATTTCGGTAGTATTACCATTGCCAAGTACGTATATGGCTCTAAGCACTTTGGGGCTTAACATCTGAGGTCATCAGTCCCCTACACCTAGAACTACTTAAGCCTAACTAACCTAAGGACATCACACACAGCCATGTCCGAGGGTGGATTCGAACCTGTGACGTAGCAGCCGCGTGGTTCCGGACTGAAGCCCCTAGAACCACTCGGTCACAAAGGCCGGCTTTGCCAAGTACACCTACGAATATTACAGTGGCACATTTCATTTACTTTTGCGGTATTTGTATATGGAGTTAATTGTACATGTATACTTAACGTCTAGCTGAGCGAGACGTGCATACGATACGCATTGCATCACTGATTAATCCTTCTGTCAACTGTCGGGTTTATGTGACGGTAAAATAAAGTCACATAGTAATTTGACAGCTAGTCGACAGTTATCAATGATGCTGTATGTTTACATAATGGTTATAGCTAGTCAGCGGTATTGTCTGAGTTACAGATAAATAAATAAAAAATAAACAACCAAGGATTTTAAAAGCATCTGAATTACCTGTAATTCTAACAATATCGCTGACTAACTACTTTTTAAACATACAGAATCATTGACAACTTTCAAATTACTACATGACTTTGTTTTACCATCATACAAACAGCGACAATTGACAAATGGTACAACAAGGCTGTGTCGTCCAACTCGACGTTTGTATGCACGTACAGTTAACTCCATATACAAATACCACAAACGTAAATGAAATTTGTCTGCTGTGATATTTGCAGGTGTATTTGACAATGGCAGTACTGCCGAAACAGGACTAATGTACGGAATATGATAGAGCTATTAGCAGCTAACTTCGGACATTCAGATAAATTGAGTAAAGTTTTGATCGAGGGATTTGAGAGATGTTTTGCGATACCCACACAGAACTGCAGAAGAAAACGACAAAGAAACAGGAAGAAAGACAAAGAACAGAAAAAAAACTTGTAAATGTCGCGCAATGTATAGACGAAAAAACCTAGGTCTTGTCCGCTCATACGCTAATTGTTTTAACCGAATTTCCGGTGTCTGCTTAAGGTATATCTCTGACGAGACGCCTAAGGTAATTTGCTTCATTTTGCAACGCACCAGTAATACAAAATTTTCCGCGAAACCTCGCAGCTGTGTCAAGATCAAAACAGTTTATACTCGAAAGTTCTATCCCCCTACAGCGGTTGGCGGATACCTGCCGCCGGGCGTCTATGGCACGTCCCTGCTCTCGCATTGCTAGCATAAAACTGTTTCCCTTTGTAATTAAACTTTGTGCTCGAAATAACTACGATAAACTGAGTGCATACCGTGCAGCTAAACCTAAGGCACGTAGGATGAGTCTTTTTATCAAGTGTCATTTTCTTACTTGAATTTCTGGTATTTGTCATACAGTTACGTATTGCATTTTGCGCACTTCAGGCTTATGAAAGTTTCTTAAGCATTACAAAACAGAGTCGCAAGTGGAGAAATGTCTAACATTCCTATCATCAGAGTTTCATAGAGGGCTGCAGAATGCAAAAGTTGCTCGAAACATTTAATTTGAGGTGACAAAAAATCATGGTAAAGCGATATATACATACAAAGATGGCTGTAGTATCACGTACACGAGTTATAAAAGGACACTGCATTGACAGAGCTGTCATTTGTTCTCAGGTGATTCCTGTGAAAAGGTTTCCGACGTGATTATGGCTGCACGACGAGATTTAACAGACTTTTGAACGCGGAATGGAAGTTGGAGCTACACGCATGGGACAATCGTTAGGGATTCAGTATTCCGAGATCCACAGTGTCAAGAGTATGCCGAGAACACCACATTCCAGGTGTTGCCTCTCGCCACGGACAACACAGTGGCCGACGGCCTTCACTTAACGGCCGAGAGCAGCGGCGTTTGCCTAGAGTTGTCAGTGCTGCTTGTCTTTTGACAAGCAACACTGCGTGAAAGAACAGCAGAAACCAATGTGGGACGTACGATGATCGTATGTGTTAAGATAGTGCAGCGAAATTTGTCGTTAATGGCCCATGGCAGCAGACGACCGGCCCGAATGCGTTTGCTGACAGCACGACATCGTCTGCAGCTCCTCTCCTTGGCCCGTGACCCTATCGGTTGAGCCACAGATGACTGGAAAACAGTGGTCTGGTCAGCTGAGTCCTGACGTCGGTTGGTAAGAGTTGATAGTAGGGTTCGAGATTGGCGAAGACCTCACGAAGCCATGGACCCAAGTAGTCAACAAATCACTGTGAAAGTTATTGGTGGCTCCACAGTGGTGTGGACTATGTTTAAATGGACTGCATCGATCATTGACCGAAGATGGTTATTTTCGGCTACCTGGGGACCATTTGCAGTCGTTCATGAACTTCATGGTCGCAAACAACGATGGAGTTTTTGTGGATGACAATGATCAATGTCATCGGACTACAATTGTTCACGCCAGGTCTGAAGAATATTCTGGAGCATTCGAGCGAATGATTTGGCCTCTCTGATCGCCCGACTTGAATCTCATCGAACATCTATGGAACATAATCGAGAGGTGAGTTCGTGCATAAATTCCTTCACCGGCGACACTTTCACATTTTATGGAGGCCTATAGAGGCAGCATGGCTCAATATTTCTGCAGGGGACTACCAACGACTTGTGGAATCGAGCTGCTGCACCACGCCGGGCGAAAAGGGGTCCGACAAATCGAGTCAGAAAAGGATTTTCTTTTTTCAAGAAAGACCGTTGTAGCATAAATGGGTTTCTACACTAAGGAAGTATCTATAATTGACATATATGGTGAACTGTGACATTTTCAATCAATAGGCTGGGCGTAGACGTCGGGAGTAGCAGTACTGAACGCTCTAACTCAGAGTAACAAAATGCATGGGGCGGACTACATTTTTGCCTGAACGTAATCAGCTCGCTCATGAGCATTACTAGCCCGTATTACTAGCGGTGACGAGGTGTGATACGTAAATGTTAACTTCTTAAGAAGGAATTAATGTCTGAGTCTTAACAGAAGACATCTCCTCAAGTAAAAGGCAGCGTGAATAGATAATATTTTGCGCCTAATGGCACAAAAATTATATAAATGATGTTGGGCACTACGAACTCCTCTGCAGGAGTGTTTCCATCATAGCTGGCATTTTTGCCAACAACAGTGACGTCTCTCTGTTGTAGTATAAGAAAAATGAACAATAATTATCGCTACTAAATGATAACATACTCTGCTGATTTCACAAAGAAAAAGCTATCAAAGAGTTTACTTTGCTCGTCATCCCTCAGGCACTTATTCATCTGGTCTTGCTCCATCAGTCTTTATCTTTTCGACTTCTTATCGAACAGCCATGTCCGCCCCGATTGCCGGCACGGTATCTCAGCGCGCTCGGTCAGAGGGTTAGCTACTCTCTGTGATAATAAAATAAAAAAAAATAAAACTGAGGGAACGGATCAACGAAGAACCTAAACGGGTGTCATCGGACGTCCGCCCCGAACAAATTCAACGAACAATATAGAACAAAATGAAAAATAAAAGATAGCTTAGTGGTCAGCATGACGGATTGTCATCCCACGGGTCCGGGTTCGATTCTAGGCTGGGTCGGGGATTTTCTCCAAGCAGGGACTGGGTGTTGTACTGTCTTCATCATCATTTCATCCCCATCCAGCGCACAGGTCGCCCATTGTGGCGTCGAATGTAACAATTCCTGCACCAAGGCGGCCGGACCTGCTCCGCAAGGGGTCTCCCGGCCAATGACACCCAACGCTCATTTCCATTTTTCCATCGAACAACCATCAAGAATGTTCATAACCGGAAGAAAATGCACTCCAGACCAAGCTTAACGTCATCTTTAGCTGTGAAGCTACGTGGACATTGCCAGACTGCTTGAAATAATGTTAGAGGCTACATAGCTGATGGTTAATTTCTTTCTTATATTCACTGTTGTGTTCAATAAACTAATAGAAAACATTATTAAAATATGAACAATATTAATACTGTACCTATGAATAACAACTCACCGTGACAACCGTATAATGAAAGTATAATGACAGAAAAAATATCAGATCAGCAAAAATAATTAATGTAGCGTAATGAAATTTCGCGTATACGTTTATCTAGTTAACATATTTAAATGATTAATATTGCAATATTACAGGTTATTAACAGCGAGATATGAGAAATTCTGGTACTTCAATAACCGCTGTAACAGCCAGACTGTTGATTGCAAGCATACAAGCGTGTGTGCATTATGCTATACACGTGCCGGATATCAGTTTGTGGGATGGATTTCCATGCCTGTTGCACCTGGTCGGGCAATGAAGGTGCGGTTAATGGTGTTTCTGGATGATGCAGGAGTTGTCGTCCCATGATTTCCCATATGTGCAAGATTGGAGGCAGAACTGGTGATCGAGAAGGTTAAGGCAACATGTTGACACTTTGTAGAGCACGTTGGTTTAAAAAAGCGGTATGTGAGTGGGCGTTATCCTGTTGGGAAATACCCTCTCGAATGTCCTTGAATGGCAGTACAACAGGTCGAGTCACCAGATTGACGTACAAATTTGCAGTCAGGATGTGTGGGATAACCACGAGAGTGCTCCTGCTGTCATACTGAATCACACCCCAGACCATAGCTGCAGATATAGGTGCAGTGTGTCTAGCACGCAGACAGGTTGGTTGCGTGCCTTGAACTGGCCTCCTTGTAACCAACACAGCTCCATCACCAGCACCGCGTCAGAAGCAGATTTCATCAGATAAAGGCAACAGACCTTCACCCTACTTTCCTATGAGCTTTCTCTTTTTCACTACTGAAATCGCAATTGGCTGTGGTTTGGGGCAGTGCAATGCACGCTACAGGGCTTCTGGCTTGGAGCTGTCCTTGAAGTAACCGATTTGTTATAGTTCGTTGTGTCACTGTGGTCCCAATTGCTACTCAAAATGCTGCCGCTGACGCAATACGATCCGTCAGAGCCGCACACACAACACAATGGTCGTCCCTCACTGTAGTGCCACATAACCATTCGGAGCCTGGTTTTCTTGTGACCGGTCATTTTCGTGACCACCACTGCCAGCAAGCATGTACAGTGGTTAAATTCCAGCCAAGTCTTTCCGCAGTATCGCAGAAAGAACATCCAGCTTCTCGTAGCCCTATTACACGACCTCGTTTAAACTGAGTGAGGTGTTGATAATGACGTCTTTGTCGCCTTAAAGGCATTCTTGACTAACACAAATTCACCAGGTCGAATCTCAAAGGTAACGACCTTACACGTGTATTTAAGGGAATCCTGATTTGCATCCTCATAGTGGAGCTACAGCGCCGTTCTAATGCGACTGGAGCAACATTGGAATAGACAAAATCTTTCAGATGTAGAAATACAACCCAGTTTCCATTATGTCGCACAATTCCTTCTTGGTGTTGCGGTTTTTTCCCGTCGGTGTATATTTTAATAAAGCGACAATTATCTGTAACACGATCGTCCCTAAATCGGCACTAATTAGTAAGATATTACACAGTTTGGTCATCTAAACTGCCTATGCTTATGTGTTGCCCTGTGTCATACTCAAATAGAATGGAAATTTGGTAGCTGGAATAGACGCATGAAGAAGCCCCATTAAGAAATTATTCAGTGCCACAATTTCACAAATAAAATTCTGTATTTACAAAAACCAAATTTTGTCGACAGAAACAGAAAAAGGGAAAATTAAATGTCGTGTCATAAGTTTTTCGTCCTTACAATATGGGGTACTGGAAGCAGTAAGAGGACTTACGATGCAGCAGTTTCTTTAAGATTTCCTTATTCATTTTCGGTCTGGCTGATTTGAGCACTGTCATACAATAGATAAAAAATTGTCCTCCATGAAGAGTGGAACGAATATCAGACACAGCACTGGCTTCACAGAGTAACCTCATTACCTCAAAGATAGCGAATGGTTGTAGCATTCATCTCTTCCATATTGCTCCACTGGTGGCTAGGACATATAAAGCGCAACATAAAAGACGTGATTAGTAGCGTTTTCCACGCGGAACGATGTCCTTGCATTCAAATCTACAAATTGATAAGCTAATATCACACCTTAAGTGAGAGTCACAAAGATTATTGTATGGAAATGATACGAAAAGTCAAGTGAATTTAACAGGATAATTCTGTGCCATCCAGGATGTAACTCCTGAGTCACAGAGTTTCCAGACTTATTCTGTGTACTTTGCCAGGATTCAGGTATACTACTACCAAGAAGAATACAAGCCGTTGTGTCCTTCAGTGGGCTCAAAAGTGACTACCGCTTGCATCTCAAAGACGTAACTGCCGAGGGTCGGAATACCAAAATTGTATGCTAATGAGTTTTATTCCCATTTCTGTAAGTAGGTTTCGGGATTAGATCGCACTTACTAATAACACTCCGATACACTGATGTGAACTAAATACAATAAATCAATAACTGTACCAATTATTTTCCTTTTTCTGTCTTGAGTATACTGAAAATAGGAAAGCTCATTCACCAGACATGTTTCATATATTTGGAGCGTTCCAGTGACTATATTGTGCTTATTGTCAGTAAGCAACAAGTCTTTTGAACACAACAACATCACAGACTATGAAAATATTTTTCTTGAGAACGCTGTAATCATCAAAACAGAGGAACACAAATAAAGAGGAAACAACACAGCACTGATGTCAGAACATGAATTTCCACAGACTACAACAACTGACACAATCCTTTATCAGACTTCTAATCACCCACACTCACAGAAACAATCAGCACTCAGATACGTACTTCGTAGACTCAACACACTACCACTCAGCACAGAAAATTGCCAGAAAGAACTAGACATCATCACACAAATAGCAACAAATAATGTGTACAATAGGGAACTAGTCACCAAATTAAACAAAAAAATTAAAAAACAAATACAGTCAGTGAACACAGTACATAAACACCCACAAACAAAGTACAAAAAAACACTACACAAACAGCACAAACAGTGACAGAACAATAACGACACAAAGAATGCAGGCAAACAAGAAACAAGATTCAAGACGGTACACAATGACATACAAGCATAAACTCACACATAAAATAACAAACATTTTCAAAAGACAAGGGATAAACATAGCATTCAAAACAGACAATTCAATCCAAAGGCACATTCCAAAAATAACAAAAAACACAGGTATCTACCAAAAAGCAGGAATATACCAACTACAGTGCAACACATGTAATGGAAGGTATATGGGACAAACCAGCAGAACATTTGACACCCGGTACAAAGAACATATCAGAGCGTGGAAACATGGAACGAGCCACTCAACTTCTGCAGAAGATTTGAGAGACAATAAACATAAACCTACTTCAAGAGAAAATGATATGAAAGTAATTAGAATAAATAATGAAAAATATCTCCTAACATTACAGAAAAATTATGATATGCAAAACAAAGGTTGAAAAGAAACAATTACTAAATGACCAAGTAAATATGACTAACAACTCACTGTTCACACTGATTGATCATATAATAGACAGAAATCCCAACAAATGATTACACATCTGATTCCTCTCATAAACATATACAGGAAAATATAATAATAATAATTATTATTATTATTATTAAGAATAAAAAAATAAGAAATCTCACTCCCTCTCTAATACACACACACACACACACACATATGCACAAAACAGTTAGTGACACTTAGAAAAATTAATGAATCTCTGTATTAAAATGATGGCAGTTACAGTGATGTGTAACGAAAGCAGTGAACTGAAATTGAACTGCAAGATGTCCACCTGGCTGGCAGATGAGAAAAAGCAGTTTGCTTAGGTGCAGTGAATTAGAAGTTACCTGTAAATACCTTTCCATTTCGTAAAAAAGGTTGATGAACTGTTTTTAAATCTATAACCTAGATGTGAAACCATAACCTATACATAAAAAGGACAAATAATGTAATATTTCAGGACACTCCCTGAAGATGCCTTGTAAAAAAGGCGATACGCGTTTGGGTGCACAAAGAAAAATAAAAATTTCGATGTACAGCATGCAAAAGGCATTTTCTTTAAAACAACTGCAATTCCACAGAGACTTTGTAAACTTTAAGTAACATAAAGTTCAGAACAAGAAAATCTACTGTGCACAGAAACCTTATGCCATTACTTAAAAAGTGGGCTAAGAAAGAAGAGGAAAAAATCAAACAATCTAACATGAAAGTTGAAGCAGCTGTCATCAGAAGGTGGAACAAGGAATACAAAACGCTGTCAGTAACGTGTAGAATAAGTTATGCCTAAGTAAAACTGTCATTCAGTACATAAATACTGAAAAACAACAAGTATCATCTACTCATAATGATTACAATATAATCGCTGCTAAGGCTTTGCCAATAAAAGCAAAGAACTTTTATGCTGAAGAGCTTTTCAACTTACGCGTTAAGACAGAGAGAACCTGAAATAGTAATAGGCTTAGGAAGCTCATCGTGGTGCAGATTTTCCGTGCAGTGTTTCAGGATCAACACAGAGTGTTATTAACATAGTCCCTGATGGTTTCATACGAATTACGCGTCTAGTCTGCAACAATATTTGTAAAAAAATAATCGATGTTTAATGCGACGGCACAGACACACAGACGGTTCTGGTATTTGCAGAGATTATCCATACGCTGCTAGTTGATGATGCCGAACTATCACCACGTCAGGTTACTGGCGAGATTTAGTGTATGCCTGTGAAACTATTGCTCGACAGTTGGTGAATAGCATTAACACCTCATCAACCCACATACAGTACAGACCAATTATATGCAAATTAATAGCAGCAAGATGCTGTAAACTAATATCTTCCTGCCAACGATTTAATTTCTTTCACAGCTGGCTGTCACTTTGGTGGGTAGGGGATAAACAAGTGTCACAGCCTACCGCACAACTATTCGCATCTACTCCCTCCCCCTACTTTGTACACCCACTGCGGTGTCTCATAACTTGTGACACTGAACACAGATGCACACTTACTTTACCAGTTTCCTGTTGTTAGCTTTTCTCAACGGGTATTCTACCCTTGCTCTAAAGACAAATGCTTAATATAAACATGAGTACTCTGTGTGATGTACATCCAATATTTTATTCTTCCAGCTCCAGCATTCAAAAAGTAGAAGAAATAAGCGGCAGAAATGCGCCTATGAAGTAATAAATAACAATATTGCAATAATTAGTGAAGTTTTGCAAACTTCGTCAGTCATCTGACGATTGTGGAAAACTGCCTTTTTTAACTACTCTGCACAGCTGGACGAACCTAAGGGTTGCTTAGGGGTCCGTTACTTAATTTCGTTGTGGTCATTTTAAATTACAGAAGAAAAAGAAGGAAAAAATCTGATTTTAAATATAGTTTTCCAGAGGGATTTGAATCTATGACTACAGGTGGTGAGCCATCGTAAATGTGACCGTTCTCTTATTGCTGTAAGGTGGCTAAGGCAGAAAGAGTTCTATTTTCCACAGCGTAAAACATGGGAGAAATTATAATTTATTTGTAACATACGTTCTCTTATTGCTGTAGTAGTGACTAAGGCAGAAAGAGTTATATTTTCCACAAAGTAAAACATGAGAGAAATTATAATTTATTTGTAAAGTAATATTCTCGCAGTCGAAGAATTACATTTTCTAACTCACTGTCATGTATTATTCAAGAATTGTTTAGAAAATTTCGTCAAAATTACTAGTAAAAATCAAGTGAAATTAGTAGGATAATTCAGCTTCACTCCTAGAAGTCCTTCGACGATCAATGAGCTGCCAAAACTTTCCGGATGCCTCTTAGCAAATACGTTTTTTTTTTTTTTTTGAGGCAATACAGGTGATTTACGAACATCTGTCTTGTTATCTGTCTTGTAGGACTTCAACGGCATCCTTTCCGTAGTCATTGTTTTGTGGTGGTTCCAAGCCATGTCAGATACATATGAATCGGGGTGCAGCACTTGTTTATTCAGGTAACTAATGGTCAGCATGTTTCAGAACAGAGGAAGCAGAAATGCAGCGAACTTATTTTTTTTAACTAGCTGTAACAATAGAACGTGTATGGTTACTATCATTTATTGCATAGCAGAAGATGATATTTGTTATGCAGAATGTCATGATTTATTGCCAACAGCTGCTGATAAAATTTATTTATTAAACAACTATATTTGGTGCTATTTTGCCGAAAACGGATATTTTCAGACCGTGTCTGTGCAAAAATTGGGGATGGATTCATTCAAAGAAACCATCTTACATCCATGGGTCATCATCAGCTTCATAAAGACGTTCACAACATCATACTAGGTCATTATAAAATCAGTTGTATCAGATAATAAAATCAATCCACCGTAACTGTTGTTACTTAGTAATATACAAAGTAAATTACATCGTCAGTCATAAAATGTGCCAGACAGGACACTCCTTTATGACATATCAACAGTAATAACGATTTAATTTATATTAATAAGTGATAACAACGAAGAATATACTTCTTATATTATAACTTTATACCGAGGAGTACGATGTTGTAAATGGTTCTATAAACCTGATGTTTGTCTGTGGGACGAAACCGGTTGTTCAATAAAGAAAGTTTATGAACATGTCTTGACTGTGCATCTGTTCATCAAACATTTACAAGCTGTGCGCACCACCTTCTGACAATATGTTTGCTATGCAGTTGTCCGCAGAATTAATGTGATTACAACAATGAACTCTGTCACTATTTTTGTATCATTTGGAGTTCGTGAATTGAGGATTGTGTTCATTAAGTCAGATTATTCAGATTAATGCCAAATACAAGAGACGTCGTTTTCAAGTTGATCTTGAGGTGTGTTTTTTGTTTTCCAAACGGCGCCGCACAATTTAAGTGCAAAGTGAGCTATTTATCCTATCCTATAACATCTAAAAATATTACTTACGAAAAGATGTGCATAAAGGAGCAATACATGTATAGAAATGGTACTGCAACGGGTGAGATAAAGTGTGAAACAAGATGTGTTAAGTAGTATTATTCATTGTAATTATTTACTTCATGAAAAGTATGACTTTGACTAAATTACAATACAAAGAGGCGTTACAGGTGCACAGGTAAAATTTATTTCATCTTCTGTCAGTACTACACTGTAAAGGTGTCACGGAAGTTTCAATGCGTCACCGGAGGTGTTGGGTGGCTGTATGAGGGGTATCAAAATCAACATGCCGATTGCAGGATGATATGCAATAAAAGCCAGGAAGAAGAAAGACTTTTGGTAATCGTTAGGTGCTGATTGATATATTATACCATCCAGCTTGAAAAGCTACTTTGTAAGTTACAATTACTACGTATAAAAATACTGTAAAAATGGGCAACTTCGTGACACTTTTAGCACTTATTGTAACATAACCTTATAAAAATATCTAATTAGACATTTAAATTACACATATATAGAATTCTGTGAATTTTATCCCTTAATTTTGATGGCAATTAAGTTTTTTGTCCAGTGAGCTTTTTGGTTAACGGAATATTAACTGTCGCAAAGTTACACAACAGCTGAAGACAACACTGTGACATGTAGGCTAAAAAAAGGAGAGTTAAGCTCATATGTCACAAGGATAGGCTGCCTTTAAAGTGTTTCTTTAAGACACACAGTCATAACTTCATCACAACGTCGCTCAGTTTTGTGATTTTTGTTTCATCAATAAAACAGAAAAACGTACTGTGCAATGTTTGCCAGTTTCGTGACATTTATTTTTCTACAGCTCTTAAAATGCAATTAATTATGGGCCTATCCTTATAGAAGCGAAACAGAAATGAAGAAAAACTACACTTTTAGACACGTATTTACGCTTCTCATCAGTGGAACGGTAAGAGAAAAAACTGTGTCACAACATTTATCACAATATCCTCTGAGTAGGGTAATTAATTACTTCAAACTGTTCGACACTTCCACGTTCAGAAAAACAAAGGCCCTAGTCATTTAAAACAGTATTCTGAGAAACTGTATATTTATGAACAAAGTTATAATGCGAGATAAAACTTCATCTTTTTCACTAAAGCATTCAGAAATGTCTCAAATTATTTATGAGACTAGTTCTCTCAGTTTCAATTGTCACACTCGTTTCTTCAATTTCAATAGTCATACTCGTTTCTCTTCATTCCCACAACTACATTTATCCCAACGACTGTACTTATTCAAAATGCTGTCATTATTTAAAACTATAAGAGTGCAGAATTTTCGCGCGGGTCCCTGATAAGAAGTAGGAGTGGACCCGAAATTGCTTTTGTGATTTCTCTCCAGTCTGTAAAATTTTCTATCTTTCCAACGTCGTTTGAATTATTCGTCACAACTGTGAATATGAAGGTACAGCTACGATTCAATGTGGATTTAACAGCAATGCTTCTCTCTCTGACTAATGGCAATTGCATGCTGGTTAGGCTACATAAAAACTATATAAGAATTGTGACGTCTCCTGGAAACCCTATAAAAATTAAGCTAAGCCTGTACGAGACGAGTAAATCCGAAGTGTATAGAAAGTGAAGAATTTAGTGTATTTCTCTCGATAAAAACCGTAGCTAATACTACACATAACTATAAAACACACGACTCGTTAAAACGATATTTTTGAGTTAAAAATGCTAATAAAATATGCATTTTAGGATCAAAGACTAACTATACAATGTAGGGACATTCTTTCTAACCATATTCATCTTATCTCATTAAGGTTAAAAAAGACTTGGCGCAAAGATCGGATACTACTTTTGTCCCTGCTGTTGAAGAATTACGTCGCTTAGCGGTTCTGACGCACTAAGTAATTGATGTACGTATTTTCTGTTACAATACGTGGTAAAAAGCGAATTTGACCTGTTCTTACTTAAAACCTATCCCTCCCTGTGGAAATATATCAGTGAAAAATAATTATTTAAGATGAGTTGTGTAGAAGGTCATCCATCTGGAGTCCAGGCGGCCAGTACGTGGAAGTTAATTAAAATATTAAATATTGGGCTTCACCCTCAAATTAACATAATGAGTACTTTGGCTACTGATAATAATTTTCAAGCATTAATATTTGCAAAGTTCATTTTATCAGAATTTTTACAGAATCACATGGACAGATTTAACTGCAATAGGCAAAAAGGCTTAGGTTTGGTTCAAGATGTCTTAGAATTTGCAATTAGATTTGTTTCTGTCAAGGAAATCCTTAGCCGAAATGAAACCAGTGTAACATAAATAAATTATTTATGGTGAGTGCAAACCCTTATGCTACGTAGATGGTTATATCGCCCCTTTTCGTAACAATTGATTTAACTGGCAAAACAGTAATACTTCCTTGCTATTTCTGATTATCTGGAGACAGCCGCGAGTTTCGATAACGTAATTACCCAGTTACAAGCAAAACTGTAACCATTTCTAATAATACACTAAAGAGCCAAAGAAACTGGCACACCTGCATAATATCCTGTAGGGCCCCCGCGACAAGACGTGGCGTAGACTCAAGTAATATTTGACGTAGTGCTGGCGGGCATCGACACAATGAATCCTGCAGGACTGTCCATAAATCCGTAAGAGTACGACGGGGTGGTGCTCTCTTCCAACCAGCACGTTGCAAGGCATCGCAGATACGCTCAATAATATTCATGTTTGGCGAGTGCGGTGGTCAGCGGAGGTGTGTAAACTCAGAAGAGTGTTCCTGGAGCCAATCTGTAACAATTCTGGGCGTGTGGGGTGTCGCATTGTCCCACTGGAATTTCCCAAGTCCGTCGGAATGCACAATGGACATGAATGGATGCAGGTGACCAGATAGGACGCTTACGTACGTGTCAGAGTCGTGTCTAGACGTATCAGGAGTCCTATATCACCCCAACTGCACACGCCCCACACCATTACAGAACCTCCACCAGCTTGAACAGTCCCCTGCTGACATGCAGGGGCCATGGATTCATAAGGTTGTCTCCATACACGTACACGTCTATTCGCTCTGGAGAATTTGAAACGAGACTCGTCCTACCAGGCAACATGTTTCCAGTCGTCAACAGTGGAATGTCGGTGTTGACGGACCTAAGCGTGGCATAAAGCTTTGCGTCGTGCAGTCATCAAGAGTACATGAGTGTACCCTCTGCTCCGAAAGCCCATATCGATGATATTTCGTTGAATGTTTCGCACGCTGAACTTGTCGATGGCCCAGCATTGAAATCTGCAGCAATTTGCGGAAGGGTTGCACTTTTGTCACGCTGAACGATTCTCTTCAGTCGTCGTTCTTGCACTATCCTTTTCCTGCCGCAATGATGTCGAAGATTTGATGTTTTAGCGGACTCCTGACATTCACGGTAAACTCATGAAATGGTAGTGCGGGAAAATCCCCACTTCGTCGCTTCCTCGCAGACGCTGTGTCACACAGCTCGTGCACCGATTACAGCACCACGTTAAAACTGACTTAAATCTTGATAACTTGCCATTGTAGCAGCAGTAATCGATCTAACGATTGCGCCAGACACTTGTCTTACACAGGGTGGTCCACTGATTGTGACCGGGCGAAATATAGCACGAAATAAGCGTCAAACGAGAAAACTACAAAGAAAGAAACTTGTCCACCTTGAAGGGGGAAACCAGATGGCGCTATGGTTGGCCAGCTAGATGGCGCTGCCATAGGTCAAACGGATAACTGCGTTTTTTAAATGGGCGCCCCCATTTTTTACATATTCGTATAGTACATAAAGAAATATCAATGTTTTAGTTGGACCACTTTTTGTGATAGATGACGCTGTAATAGTCACAAACATTTGGCTCACAATTTTAAACGAACAGTTGGTAACAGGTAGGTTCATAAAATTAAAATACAGAACGTAGGTACGTTTGAACATTTTATTTCGGTTGTTCCAATGTGATACATGTACCTTTGTGAACTTATCATTTCTGAGAACGCATTCTGTTACAGCGTGATTACCTCTAAGTACCACATTAATGCAATAAATGCTCAAAATGATGTCCGACAACCTCAATGCATTCGGCAATACGTGTAACGACATTCCTCTCAACAGCGAGTAGTTCGCCTTCCGTAATGTTCGTACATGCATTGACAATACGCTGACGCATGTTGTCAAGCGTTGTCGGTGGATCACGATAGCAAATATCCTTCAACTTACCCCACAGAAAGAATTCCGGGGACGTCAGATCCGGTGAACGTGCGGGCCATGCTATGGTGCTTCGACGACCAATTCACCTGTCATGAAATATGCTATTCCATACCGCTTCAACCGCATGCGAGCTATGTGCCGGACATCCATCATGTTGGAAGTACATCGCCATTCTGTCATGCAGTGACAGATCTTGTAGTAACATCGGTAGAACATTACGTAGGAAATCGACATACACTGCACCATTTAGATTGGCATCAATAAAACGGGGGCCAATTATTCTTCCTCCCATAATGCCGGACCATACATTAACCCGCCAAGGTCGCTGATGTTCCACTTGTCGCAGCCATCGTGGATTTTCCGTTGCCCAATAGTGCGTATTATGCCGGTTTACGTTACCGCTGTTGGTTGTATGACGCTTCGACGCTAAATAGAACGCGTGCAAAAAATCTGTTATCGTCCCGTAATTTCTCTTGTGCCCAGTGGCAGAACTGTACACGACGTTCAAAGTCGTCGCCACGGAATTCCTGGTGGATAGAAATATGGTACGGGTGCAGTCGATGTTGATGTAGCATTCTCAACACCGTCGTTTCTGAGATTCCCGATTCTCGCGCAATTTGTCTGCTACTGACGTGCGGATTAGCCGCGACAGCAGCTAAAACACCTACTTGGGCATTATCATTCGTTGCAGGTCGTGGTTGACGTTTCACATGTGGCTGAACACTTCCTGTTTCCTTAAATAACGGCGAACGGTCTGGACACTTGGATGATGTCGTCCAGGATACCGAGCAGCATACATAGCACACGCCCGTTGGGCATTTTGATCACAATAGCCATACATTAACACGATATCGATCTTTTCCGCAATTGGTAAACGGTCCATTTTAACACGGGTTATGTATCACGAAGCAAATACTGTCCGCACTGGCGGAATGTTACGTGATGCCACGTACTTACACGTTTGTGACTATTACCGCGCTATCTAACACAAAACGAAAAAAGTGGTCCGACTAAACCTTTCATATTTCTTTACGTATTTGTAATAAAAAATGGGGGTTCGTATTTAAAAAAACGCAGTTGATATCCGTTTGACCTATGGCAGGGCCATGTAGCGGGCCAACCATAGCGCCATCCCGCCCATCCCCCTTCAAGCTAGACGAGTTTCGTTCTTTGTAGTTTTTTCGTTTGATGCTTATTTCGTGAGATATTTAGCCCGGTCAGTATCAATGGACGACTCAGTATAGGCGTTGTCGACCGCAGCGCCCTATTCTTCCTGTTTACATGTCTCTGTATTTGAATACGCATACCTACACCAGTTTCTTTGACGGTTCAGTGTATATCCTTTATCTTTTTCCATGCAATCCCGATCACTTCTTACATTAAAATCAAAACATTTTAATACTAAAGAAGTGAGAGGGACGATATAGAATTTAAGTGTGTCGGAAATATTTACGAATAAAATGCAACTTCACCTTTCCAAAAGGATGCTTACACAAACGATTGTAAAACGGGGAACACGGAGAGACGCTTGCGGGTTCCTGTTCCCTTTTTTAGCACCTTCCGGCTGGCCGCGCGCAACTGCCGGTTGTGGCGGCGCCTGGTGCGGTGTCGGTTCGGCGCCTTTGTAGCCGGGCGGCGTCTCCGGTATCGCCGGCCTCTGGAGATCGTCAGGCGGCGTGTAAGTGCCAGGAACAGCCGCAGCCACAGCCGGGGCCGCGCGTGGGAAAGCCGCGCTGGCGCCACCGACCCGAGCTGCCAGTCGCCGCGGCTTCCGCAGACCGCTGTCCGCCGCAGGCGGCCGTGGCTACCTGCCACGCACCCACTGTCCCGCGTCGCTTCCTGTCCCGGTTCACCTCTGACAAGGGAACCTCCCCATCGCAACCCCCTCACATTTAGTTATAAGTTGGCACAGTGGATAGGCCTTGAAAACCTGAACACAGATCAATCGAGAAAACAGGAAGAAGTTGTGAGGAACTATGAAAAAAATAAGCAAAATATACAAACTGAGTAGTCCATGCGCGAGATAGGCAACATCAAGGATAATGTGATTTCAGGAGCGCCGTGGTCTCGTGGTTAGCGTGAGCAGCTGCGGAACGGGAGGTCCTTGGTTAAAGTCTTCCCTCAAGTGAAGAGTTTACTTTCTTTATTTTCGCAAAGTTATGATCTGTCCGTTCGTTCATTGACGTCTCTGTTCACAGTAATAAGTTTAGTGTCTGTGTTTTGCGACCGCACCGCAAAACCGTGCGATTAGTAGACGAAAGGACGTGCCTCTCCAATGGGAACCGAAAACATTTGATGGCAAGGTCATAGGTCAACCGATTCCTCCACAGGAAAACACGTCTGGTATATTCTATACGACACTGGTGACGGCATGTGCGTCACATGACAGAAATATGTTGTCGACCCACCTAACTTGTACACTTGGCGAATGGGTAAAAAGATTCTTCTACCTTGCCCGATTTAGATTTTCTTGTGGATGTGATAATCAGTCCCAAAAAAGTGATGAAAACATAAGAGTTTGTCACATAAACTGCAACAAATGAATGCAACAGTTTCACAGTCGCACAGTTTTCCCTGTGCTCTGTCAAAACATATGTTATTAACGTTTTCAAATTTTTCCGTGTGCAGACCGTCAAATCTTGCATATGTCCAAGCAAATCTGAACATGTCCTGGAATTTTGGAGAGCGAAGTTTATTATGTGTGAGTGCCTGAACTTTGATAATTGTCTGAAAATAAAAAATAAAATTTTATGCTCGAAGGAAGACTTGAACCAAGGACTTCTCGTTCCGCAGCTGCTCACACTAACCACGTCTAACACGCTTGTCTCCCACGATTTATTTTCGTACAAGGCTACACCCCAGACGAATATCTACAGTAAAGAGTTCCTAACACTTAAATTTGTATTCCATGTTAATAAGTACCTCTTTATCACAGATCCTTTGCGAGTTGTAGTCAGTCTGCGTCTTACACCCTCTCTGTTTCATCCATGATCAGTTATTTAGCAGCAAAAACAGCAACAATCATCTACTATTTTAACGTGCCAGTGCTATTGCTCCAGTGGCAAAGCGTTTGCGTCGAAACAGGGAATCCGGGGATATAATCCTGCTCGGACCACGTAAATTTTCAGTTCGTCTTTAATCTAGCCTTCATCTCTGAGTGATGTGAAAATCTATCAGGAACGACACGGGGGTGTGGTTCTGATTCCACGTTAAACTGCAGCTCCACTTTTTTCGCTAGGATAACAAAGATAGTCGTCAAAGTGGCGTCCAGTTGAAGGCTAAAAACCGGCTATTGAACCACAAAAAATTATTAATTGGTTTTAGAGACTCATTTCGTAACCTAATTCCTTCAGCATCGTCTGTTCTAATTGGATTACCTTATTGCACTTTTGCTGGTGTTCATATTACGATCTATTTTCAAGACACTATCCACTCCATTCAGCTACTTATCAAAGCTGTTTACTGTCTCTGACAGAACAGCAGCGTCGTTGACAATCCTCGAAATTTTCATTTCGTCTCACTGGACTTTAATTCTCCCTCCAGATTTCACCGTGGTTTCCTTTACTCCTTGCTCAATGTACAAACTGAATAATATCTGGGATAGATTACAGTTCTATTTCATTCCCTTCTCAGCAACTTTATTTCGAAACTTTTAACTACAGTCTCGTTTCCAGAAAAGTTGAAAATAACCCTTCGCTTCCTGTATTTCATCCTTACTTTCTACAGAATTTCAGAGAGTGTTTTCCAGTCAACAAGCAAAATCTCGCGTCTCTCAAAATGTGAATTCTAAATGAATCTGAAATTAATCAAGAATCAGAGACACCCCTGAGATATGGTGCGGAATTTAGTGTTCGCAACGGAATTACTACCGCTTTACTTTATTGGCCCTAGCATTGAATCTGAATGTGAAGAACTGACACAACTTAAAGGAAATCGTGATAATAAACTCAAGATTTCAGAAACACAATGGTTAATCATGAAAGACACATGAATAATAATACAAGAAACCACAATTATGTGGACAAGAACCTTACAAACATATATCTTAACAAAGCTCTGAGAGGGCAATTTTTGGAAAGAGACGGAACTGCATGAAATCTTGGGCAAAATGATTTAGATAAGATACCTGTATGGTGCGAAAAGTGGCAATTGACCCTGAATAAAGAAAAGTGTGAAGCTATTCACATGAGTACTAAAAGAAATCCGCTGAAGTTCCATTATGCTATAAGTCACACAAACCTGAAGGGTGTAAATTCAACTAAATACTTAGGAATTACAATTACGAATAACCAATATTGGAACGATCACATAGATAATGTTGTGAGTAGAGCAAACCAAAGACTGCGATTCATTGGCAAAACACTTCAAAAGTGCAATAGGTCTACTAAAGAGACTGCTTACACCACGCTTGTCCGCCCTTTTCTGGAGCATTACTGTGCGGTGTGGGATCCGCATCAAGTGGGACTGACGGATGACATCGAAAAAGTTCAAAGAAGGGCAGCTCGTTTTGTATTATCGCGAAACAGTGGAGATAGTGCCACAGAAATAATTCGTGAACTGGAATATCATCCATTAAAACAAAGGCGTTTTTCGTTGCAACGGGATCTTCTCATGAAATTTCAATCACCAGTTTTCTCCTCCGATTGCGGAGACATTCTGTTCGCACTCACGTACATAGGGAGAATTGATCATCACAATAAAATAAGAGAAATAGGGGCACGCACAGAAAAATTTAAGTGCTCGTTTTTCTCGCGTGCCGTTCGAGAGTGGAACGGTAGAGAGACAGCTTGACAGTGGTTGATTGAACCCTCTGCCAGGCGCTTTATTGTGAACAGCAGAGTAATCACGTAGATGTAGGGGTAGATAATAGGAAAATACATACATGTGTGCTACAGATCCCACCACCTAGCTATCTCGGCAAGTTAACGAGCCTGTCACACCCGAGGTAGCGTACAAAATATATCCTTGATTTACATTTGATAATTTATATGTACAGACATATGTTGTATTATTCTTACATTACATCATTACATCGTTTTCATTACAGGTATTATGTTATCTAACCTTAATAAACAATGGTCCAATCTTCCGGCTGTCGTAGAATTTGTCCCTTACTCAATTCGGGGTCGTATGCGTGCGAGTCTGTCACCGGGTAAAGTGATATGTTCAGGAGTTTCTTGTTCTTCACGAGTTCACATGGGTGTTCGGCAGAGATCAAACCGATGGAGGTATTCTGGATATGGACAATGACCCGTGAGGAAATGGACCATGCCACATGTGGGATCAATATGTTTTAGCCTCATTCGTTCTTTGATGTTTGGGGAAAAGATGTAGAGGCGATGCTCCTTTTCTGTCGAATCCCCTTCTCTCTACCAGGTATAATTTCGCCAGCGGTTTAGTTGGCGCCTTTCTGTGATGTCCTCCCATATAATCTGAAATACCTTGTCACGTCTGCCTTTCTTCAATCAGTACGCTGCTGCTCTTTGTCGGACGATGATGTCAGTGGGGCGCACCCCCATCACCATGCGTAGTGCCTCCAACGATGTTGTGACGAAGGCACCCAACATCCTGAGTGGAACACTTCTTTGGCTACGTCTCACAATGGTTTTACGTACTGCAAACCTCAGTCGATGCGTTCAGGAGCTTGCTGCCTAGCATACTATAGACTGGAATAGTGCGATATGATACGTACATATTTTCTTTATGGTTAGTCTATATTTATCGTATTTGGTATTGCTAATTTAGTTATTATTTTCATTGTCTTGTTGTTGGTAAGTCTGAAATGTTAAGAGAAATTCAGTTTGTCGTTAATGTGTAATCCTAGATATCTTGTCACTCTTTCGCGTTGCAAGGTTGTGATATTTAGCTTGATGCTGATGTTTCCTTAAAGTTCGCCTTTCAGTGGTAAGTACACTGTTTTATTAGCTGAAATTGTAAGTTTGTTGTAATTACACCATTCATTGATGTCAACGAGGAGCTCACTAGCAGTACCCCAGAACATGGGTCCACATATGGACCACTGTGGGCACCCAGGTGATTTTGTTGACAACTCTTCGGTGGGCCACTTCTCAACCTACAACTATGTCTCTGCAGTAGTAGGAAGCGGTGGATTGGCAGGCTTCGATTTCCTATGATGTTTTGGTATTCACGTACAATGGCGTCAGTACGTCGCACATGTAGTGGCAGGTTGTGGCTTAATATTGGGAGCCATTGCGTTGGAGTGGGTTTAATTACTCCAGAAATCATCCTTAGAGTGTTATGCAACTGGACATCCACCTTTTTTACATGTGGACTGTTTAGCCAAATCGGAGCACAGTATTCGGCAGCCGAGAATACAATTGCTAAAGCAGAGGTGCGGAGAGTGGAGGCCGTTGCTCCCCAGGTAGTACCACAGAGCTTTTGAATAATTCCAGAGTCGATAGATTATATTAATAGACTTGATATTTGTTTGTAATCCCTAAACTTCGTTATATTAGTAATGTTTGATTGCAATTATTAACGTTTGTTATATTAGTGATTTGTCTGTTTCTTTCTTATGTTTCTGTATTGCCATACGATAAATAAATAAAGTAGGAAGCGGTTATATAAAGCTGTTCGGATTTGCATTTGTCTTAACTTTGCAAATAGCGTAGGCTGTCAAAGGTTGTTTAAAGCACCAGATATGTCAATCAATATTGCCACGACGTATTTGCCCTGTACATTCTGAGTTATGTATAAAGCCTTATTTATAATATTGTCGATAGGCTTGTGCATCTGGAACCCATACTGAAGTGGAATGAGCCGTTTTACATTATTCTTAACAAATGTTGGTAATGATTGAATTGTAACGAACCGTTACATTTAATAGTAGAAAAGGCAGATGCCAGACAGAGATTCATTGGAAAAGCCCTCAGGAAGGATACGCTTACGAAGGATGCAGCTTACAAAACCCGCGGTCAGTTGATACTTGAGTATTGCTTCTCAGTCTGGGATGCTTACCAGAGGAAAATGGATTTAAAGAAGAACAGCACGTTTCGTCGGTGGTTCGTTTAGCAGGCGCGAAAGCTCCACGGAGACGATCATCAAAGTCTAATGGCAGCCACTACAAGAGAGAGAGTGTGCGTCATGGAGCCTTTTAGTACTAAAATTCGGAGAGCGAACGTTTCAGGAAGAATCAAGCTTTACTCTCCTTCCTAACACATACAGAGTGATTCAGGTGCCCCTACCGCTGTCGTCTTATGCAACCCGCAATGTTATATTTGCCCTTCATAAGCGACAGGAGAGATTTTCATATTTTCTCTATCGCTACAGGCAAACTATTTGTACCACAGAAAATATGAACAGGACCTTTTAGTAGGAAATTTAATGCAGTTAAACTTTTTACTCGGATACGTTTTCGCTAGAGGCCCAAATTTTCGAGTTATTGAAGAAAAAAGTACCAAAGTGACCTTCAAATGCACCCTGACTCACACACTCAGCCCTCAGCGGTCAGGATTTCTGGTATGTCGTTCATAGCACTGCCTCCTACCACTGTAAATGTATTTTCGACAGCACGAATTATTTCGCACATTCGACCTTTTTTGTCTTCGTTAACTAGCCTTATTACGTCACCAATTTGGTCGACAACATACAAGCTGTTAAATTGGCGTTTGTGTAAATTTTACCTAACAATTTTGTGAATTTTAACAGCATAAAATAAGCAATTATAGCATTGTAATCGGCAGAACTTCTGACTACGAACTACTGTGCTTGTAAGGGCTACATTTTGGTCGTATTGTTAATGTAGTTAGTTTCAGTGTAACGTTTAGAAAAGTCGTTTTTCCTTCGTTACTCTCATGGGCACTTTTAAATTTATATTTTTAACGAGGTAGCCGACTATGCTCGTGGCGTAATAGCCCAATCTCTAGACACCAAAAAACGTCGAATCCTGACTGGTGAGCGATGAGTGTGGAGTGGAATTGCGTTTGAAGGTGACTTTTGTATGTTTTTCTCGAATAACTCGTAACTGCGGCCACTAGTGAAAACGTACCACAGTAAAAAATTTACCTACATTAAATTTCCTACTAAAAGATCCTGCTCATATTTTCTCGAGAACTGACAGTTTGCGCTTAGCGAGCGAGAGAATATGAAAATCTCGCACGTGGTTTATGAAAGCCAGCTACAACACTGCGGGGCGCATAAAATGACAGCTTTAGGGTAGCTGAATCACCGCATGCATCTCGCGGAAAGACGAGTATGCTACGAGCTCACGTGGAGGATTATCAGAAAACTGTTCTTCCCGCACCGTGTCAGCGACTGGAAGAGGACAGGCAGATAAATGACAGTGGTACGCAAAGTACCCTCCGCCACACACAATCAGTTCACTTGCGGAATGTAGATGATGATGTACCACTTTCAGGGGTGCATTACGCTTCCTGACTATTCTTGCATCGAATATCAGTCCGGCATCTGCCTTTTACGTGATCGTTCCTCTTTAACACATCCTATACGCATGTATCTTGACGTGTATTGAGTGTGACAGTTCCAGTGATTGCTTTGGCAATCGTGTATTCATACCATAAAGAGCATTTCCACCAATTTATGTACAATGTATCTAATCTGTTTCTGTTAAGAACCAACTACCAATTCATGCGTCAAATGTCGATCCTCTGCATATTGTAAGGTGGCTCTGTTGCCTGTATGTCAGGCAGTAAATGTCAGTCACACTAACATTCTCAATATTTTTAGTACATCGTCACTCTTCAGCAGACAAGATGCCCTACCAGGATCGTTATTCCTGAAGCGGGAAACTCTTTGGGCCCAAGACACTCGCGTGTGTTTGTTGGACCAGCGAGAAAATGTAATAACTTCTGACTGCGCAGTAGGAAAGGCACAAATTTGATGGAAGTGGGCACTTCTCTGGTGAATGGGGTATAGAGGAGCTGTTCCGGATGAGCTTTGATGCAACCTGAAACCGCCATTATTCTCAGACATGTACCGTGAAAGGCTTATGATTACTCTTATTGTTTGTAGTATCAGTCGAAAGTAAAGTCATATTCGAGGTGTATTACGGCCACAGAATTTCAGTTTGTTGCTGTTTGCGCATCTTAACGTGCGTAACGACTAACCGGTAAACCAGCAAGTGTTCTGGCCTGATGGACGTTCTTGCTTCCCATACTCGTTACTTCTTTTTCTTATGCCCATTATCAATCAGTTTTTCAATACTTTTTATCCTTATAATTATTGTAAGTATTCACAAGGTTTACACTTTCGTTATCACCTGGCCACGCACTGTGCCCCATTAGTATTTGGTCTTGAGTATTTTTGAACTGTCACTGGAACCCACACTGCTTTAGTAATTTTCGCCTCAGTATAGGCGACTCGTCCCAGGTTCGCGCTTGTAGCACTATATATATACCGGCTGACGACTTGCCCACAGTACCATTGTAAATTATACACACGAACACCCAACGTGAATCAGTCTACGCTTAATTTTAAAACTTTTGGAACAATCTCTTCTGACTGTTTTGGGTGAGATTTAAAGTATTTTTCACTTTGATTTCAAATCTGATTGGTTTATCTGTATGACGTCAGATTTTTGCACAAATCACATCCAACGTTTTAGCTACAGTCACATTTTTTTTGCTATCAGGGAATTTTTTGCAATAGCGTTCAAAATAAATTATTTATAGAAAGCTTGTGTAGAATCACTGCACGCTGCATAAGAGTCGACAACTCTACATCCTCACTTGAAAATGCTAACCATTATTACAAAAGTACAACCGAATGTATGACATCTTAATTTCCCTTCGCTGATTTCATTGCATCAACTACTTTCTGACATTAGGCGACATTTCTCTTTCTTGATTGTCTCCGTTCACCAGTCCATCTCTTTTTAGTACAAAACAGCAGTAAGCCAACGTGCTCGCATTCCACATTCACTGGGATCTCTTGTCTGTCTTCTTGAAGTCTTGGTGGAAGCGTTCTCCTTGCTCTTCACTGTCATTGTAGGGAAAAAACTGACATGTGAATGCAGAAAATGATACATCACACTCACGTTACATCCTAATTTCACGAAACTTTGCATTGTTGTTAACCATGTTTTTATACTTTGGATGTTCGTTGTTGCCCACAAAGTTGGGTACTACTTCTTTAAAGGCCATTTTTCCACTGGGTTTATTGTGCTTTCAGAAAAATTGTCTTTCATTAAATTACTGATCTGTGGCCCTATAAAGAACATTTAATATCCCCGTAAGGTACTCTCGGAAAACTTGTTTTCAAGTACAGGAAGGAACCACCATCTTTTAGAAGTGCTTTCGTGAACTATTTCTTAATCCAAGCTTCATATAAAGATGACGTAATAGTATTATCTTGCTTGGCGTAACAATTGGTTCATTGTATTCTGTGAACCGGGTTCGAAGATTTTCTTTCGGGCCAATTAATTACCTCCCAAAGTTTGTCTTTGGCTTGGCTGGCTGACTCACATATGGAAAACGGAATTTTTGTGTACCTGTATTGTTGACCAAGTAACTTGTCAGTTACTTTCAAACGCCACATATTCTCGAAGAATGCTTTTCGTACTTGAGGGGTTTCAACACAGCTTTAATGTATTCATGAGTCTCCTTGTGGTGTGCTGAATGGGTATCAGGTATTGAACCAAACATTTTCAATTCAATTCAATGAATCCTCAGTGTCAGATTGAAATGCGAAATAGTCTCCTTCTTTAAAGAATTGTATTAATTACTTTCGTCTGTTCCTGTACCACGAGAATGATGCTCCATGTAGCAGAAAATGTTTTGCTTTCAGTTATAACACAAGGAGTTCGGCGACGTCTTTTGTCAGATTCAAGTCATAAGGTAAACCATTTAGTTCGGCTTAACTAAATAATTATAGTGCAGACCCTTCTTCCGACTTGTAACCATCACCATCATCGCATTAATTTTCTGAGCTGCTCTCCTGTGCAAAACTTCAAGAATTGCATGAGCAATTGCAGTGGGGAGATTCACTACATGTAACTGGGCGTAAGGCGAAAGGAATATTAGGATATTTTATATCCTTCTTACTTTTTAAGTTACGACCTTCGGCGTTAATCATACAAAAATATAAAAAATATACTTCATTTCGCGGCTCCCTACAAAAGACATTGATTTCCTCTTCCCATTTTTCCACAGTCTCAGACCCTCAACATATTTAACGCATACCTTGTGTGGTACCCAGGTTTTGTCTTGATCATGTGGAGTAGACATTTTTTACGAAAGTGTTAATGTGCTGTCTTTGCTTAGCAATTACTCAGTTACCACAAACATAGTACGATACGTTTGGGTTATTGAAAAACTTGCGGGAACTTATTTCTTAGAAACTGTAGAACCACATTTAACACCACAAATATAATCTCACAATAATACAGCATGTCTACAATGAATTAAAGTATCCGGGCTAACAGCCAGACGCCTGTGACATCTGTAGGCAACTATTCCATCTTACTAAAACAAAATTTCCCTTATTTCTAATAAAGATTCTCTGCGTGGAACATTGGTTTAAATGAAAAATGTGTTTACTCTCTTTGTGAAAAAACTATACGTGATAGAAAAAAAACTAATAACAGATCTGAAGTCAGAGCAAAAACGTAATCCAGGGGCAGCGAAAATAACGTAGACATTAAATATTACATAGCATACTGTAATGAAAATCGTATCAAAATTTCTGCATCAGCTTCTTAGACTAACTTTCGCATATCGACTGACACAGACCGTTATTGCTAGTTTCATCTCCCTCTGCATAATTTTCTGTAATTTTCGGCCTATCGTTGCCATTGTCACTCTTTCGCATTTTTTATAAAAGCTTGAGCTATGTACTTTCCACACAACACGAACATAATGTTTGTTCTTTCAGTGTGTAAGATACGTTTCTAGCTGCACTTGTCTACGAGATGCAGAACAGATGCACAAAGAGATTCTGTTGCACAAACTGATTAACTTCAGGGATGTAAGATGGAACATGCTAATGTAACAAGTAACCAGAGTGCCTGCTAGCTTGCAGCTAATGGTAAACTGTACTGATAAACCGGACCATCGTATACGTAAGTCAGATTACAAAGTTGTATTGGCAGAGAAACTGGAGACTAATGACGTTTTACATTCTTTCAGCATGGAAGAACTACCTGCAGCCATAAACATTTGTAATTCCGGAAAGCAACAGGTGCAGGCGATGTTAGTATGGAGCACGTTAAACACTTCGATGACCAAGCGAGAGAGTGGATTTTGGCACTTTCCAACAACTGTAATTCCCCCAAGACCTGAGGGAATTTCGTGTCTTTCCTGTCTGAAAGCGTGGAAAATTATCAGGTTAGTCAGAAAACTATAGGCCAATTTCGTTGACATTGCATCTGCTCAAAATTTTTGAGTGAATATTGCTCAAAATTCCAGTCTCTGATCACAATATGAATTCTTTACACGATGGCCGGGTTCAGTCTGTAATGACCATCCTCAGATCTTTTTTACACCATGTCATCGTCAAAACGTATAAATATAATCATCATAGCATCGTCACATAGATTTAAAATGCTCAAGTAGCCAGTTGGCAATAATCATTATGGGGACGATGTGGCCTATTCTACACCATATTTTAAATCTTTGTGACGATGCTATGCTGATTATATTTATATGTTTTGACGATGCCATTATGGCCGTTTCACTTTAGGACATGGTGTAAAAAAGATCAGAGGATGGTCATTACAGACCGAAACCGATAATCGTCTAAAGAATTCAAATTGTGATCAGAGACTGGAATAAAAAAGCATTTTACAGTATTGGATCATTGTTTGTATACGCGATTATGTCGCAGTTGGTGAAAATATTGCTCACTCATTTGATTCATGTTGAAGAGGCAGTTGTAATAGAAGAAACAGGATGTGACATACCAGCAAAAAGCTTCGTATCTCCGGCCCTCGAAATCACATAATTTATTGAGAATGTATTTGAAACCCGGAAAACTACAGGATTAGCTTTTATCAACCTGGCTAATCACCGTGCGTTCTCACAAAAGATCTAAACAATAGGTTATGGTTTCATCAAACTTATTCAATGCTTTACTCCAAAACAGGATATTCAGTGTGAACTTCCAGGGTCGGTGTAGTCGATGAAGATGTCAAAGAAATGACTTACCAAAAGAAAGTGTACCTTCACCATTGTTCTTCGACATATGTACCCATTGGTACAACCACTTCCGACGAACACAAACAGTTTTCTTTGTGCCGATGGTCTGGCATTAGCGAGCCAAGGGAAGTCTTTTGAAGATGTTGAAACCTACCTAACAGACACACTGAGAGGGTTGAGTGTCTATTACTGTAATCATCAGCCTCATCCTAACCCAGCTGAAACCTAACTGTGTGCTTTTCATTGTAAACACAATCAAGGATGTCGCAACTTAATGACACATGACAAGGGATACAGTTAGTAAACACGGCTCATCTAGAATATCTGGGAGCATTTCTGGATCGTACTCTGACGTACAAGCAGCAGTACGAGAATAAAGATCGAAGCCAGAAATAATATTTTCCGCAAGATCACTGGTAATACCTAGACCTCTCGAGCACAAATCCTGAGAATGACTGCGCTAGCAACATGCTGCGGTGCTGCAGAGTATGAGTGCCAAGTCAACTGCAAATCCTCCCAAGTAAACACAGTTGAAAAACACGAATCGTGTACAGGAGATCTGAAACTTGTGCCACTTGTAAAACTCTCCCAGTTCACAGGCATAGCGCCACCAGACATTATTCGTGAAGTAGCTGCCAATGGGGAAAGAACTAATCAGGCTTATCATGAAAACCATACATTATTTGGGCACATTCCAGCAACCACAAGGCTGAGGGCCAGACGAAGTCCACTTCAGTGTTGAAAACAACAGCAGTTACACCAAGGAAAAAGCTGTGGATTTCTCAGCTTAAGAATAACTCGACCTGGCCACTCCCTCCTGAAACCCTCGTACCTCGGGATGAGCAGAACTGGATCTTGTGCAAGCCACTCAGCCGCCTTCGATCTGGATTTGGAAGACACAGAAGTGACCTGCAGAAGTGACACTTCCCTGTGGACATCACCAACTGTGACTGCGGCGGAGAACGCACAACGGAACACCTACTGGTCTGTCAACTACTCCCCGCATCTTGCACAGAAGAGGATGTTCTTTTCGCACTCCGACCGAAACTGATGTTGCAAGATTTTGGGCGACAGTATTGTACCTTGATAATTCTTTCTCTCTTTTGGTTTTAGCGGTAATTCCCATGTGTCGTATTTGCTTCTGACTAGATTAAATATATAAATAAATAGATCGATTGTTAATGCATATGCCTCATGGACCTTATCCAGTAGTAGATGTAACGTCTGTTTTCAATAATATGGATTGGTAAGTATCAGACAGAGACTAATCATAATCACAGACATACGAAAGTTTCATTTCATTATGCCAAAACAAAGTAAACAAGAACAAAAATAGTACAAAAATTGATGGTCTTCCTGTATATTGCCCCGCAGCCACCACGAAAGACTGCAGAGAGGAGTGGTAGCGGCTCTCCTATTGGATGGTGCGGCCGGAGAATTGCGCCACACCATCAGGCATCGCAGCTGCCGGGCCGGATTCCGGGAGACGGGCAGTGAGGAGGGAGTTTCGGGGCGGGGGGTTGGCACGCGTGACGGCCGGCCCCTAATGACAGGGCCGAGAGCCGAGAGCTGGCCGGCCCGGCTAATTGAGCAAGAACAATGGCGCCGGAAAAGCCGAGGCCGCCCCCCGCCTCCATTGTGCCAGTCACAGCCGCAAGGACGCGCGCCCCTCGCCTCTCGCCTCTCACCTGCCTTCTTTTGCCGGGCCGCTGCGTACGTAAATACAGGCGGAAGCTGCAGCCACTGGACCACAACAGAAAGTATCCAAAGCGACATTATCATCGTCATCATCATCAACATCAGCCACTTATCATCCTCTGCTGAATATGGGCATCTCCCATACTTTGTGATCTTCATCTTGTGACAGGGAGGAAGATGGGGAGGGAGAGGGAATGGGAGGTGTCCAAAAGTTGTTTCTGGATCCCTTAAAGCACGAAGTCACCCGCATGACTACACACACATACACACGGATTGGATTATTGGAGACCTAGATCACATGTATTTCTTCCCTCGACGATGTTCTTCTCCTTACTGCAACCATCAACTACAAATCAGGTCCCGTAATTTTTTAATTAACTGTATGTGGAGCAAACACACATAATTACGTATTTCCAGTCTGCTGGAGTAATTGCACGGCAACAGCTTGTGTAATCAATACAGTGGAAAAACTGCCAAAGCTGCAAATTTCACTTCTATTTACTTGACGACTAGTCTCGCGTTGGGACCCATTTTCAGATCATCCCGATACTCAAAATGTATTTCCCAAATTATAAGAACAATGTCAAGATAACAAAGATATACGCGTAACAAAGTGCAATTGAGCAGTCAGGCAGCATTGTGTTCGTTATATTGACGTTGTTATGTTGGAAAATACCATTTTCACTATCGAGATGATATGAAATTGGCTCCCGAGCCGAAACTAGTCATCAAGTAAATAAAAGTGAAATTTGCAGCTTTAGTTGTTTTTCTGTGGTATTGATAAACATAACTATCATCACAAGAATCTGATAAAATTCCACGTTTACTCCACTAGGTAACAGGTGTGGGCTGCATTGTTCACAAGAATGCAGCAGTTACAGACTTTAGCAAACGCTAGCAGTACGCTGCAGAACGCTGTTGTTACTATCTCAAATACGGAAAATAACTGTTATTTTATAAATAAGAATCACGGATAGTTCCATACCGACAGTGCAGTTTTAAATGCAACTAACACTCCAGCTACATGGGTCTGCTTGCAATAACTTGCGAACTATCATCGTGCCGTTCAGTAACACTGTTCATACACGTTGTGGGTGTAGGAACATAGTGCTACTACTAATTCAATCAAATATTCACGGTAGCAGAAAAGTATTTCTCCTGTTATGGTTCCTTAAAGGTGTCTGTCTGCACACTTGCTATGTAGGCACCTGTTTTTACAGCTTGGCACTGTAACAGAAATGCGACAACAAGACTATAAGAAATAACCAATACTTTTAATAATAGTATGTTAGAAAATAGAGCTTAACTTTGGCACAGTCTTATGTGTGGCACTTGATATCCTAAACGTAATGCAGTGAAATCTAAATAACTTGACTATCTTTTGACAAACTTTGATATTGTCAGTATGACTGAATGTAATTGTGTAGACACTGTTAGTGGTTCTGTTTCTCTTTGAATCATTACTGCTAAGTTGAAAGGTAGTGTTCAGAGCACTGTGCTGAACTGTCTAACTTCTGGTTCTAAACTGTCGGAGTGTTCGCGGCACGTCGTGTTTTCTGGCTGTACAAGGCGGAAGCAATGTACTCTACAGCTGACGGTTTATTTACCAACGTTTTCTCCAATTCTGGTTGCATACATTGTTAATTCATAGTGTTTCCTGTTTCCTTTTAAGACTTATTATGTTTACGTATCTTAAAGGCTGCTCGAATTGGATGTGCGCAACATCGTTTCCGTAACACTCACAGACATTCTTGTATTCATTATGGCGTGAAAACAAACAGGTTCAAATGTCATCTTAAGGATGCCGTGTCCGTTCATGTCATGAAAGTTGTTGTTTAAAGGCTGGAATGAAAGTATGGTAGTGCTCAGAAAAAAAAACAGAACACCTTGAACGACTAGAGAAAGGACATTCATATGCACAGGACATGTACGTTAGTATGTTCTGCAGAGATGATTAGCATTTCGAACACCTCTGTTCAGCATGTGTCCTGTTGCTAGCAGGCACAGGGACTGCCGTGGGACCTGATAACTTGTTCCATGCGTGACGACATCGACGCGTATAAGGCGTGAATGGCGTCCTGTGGTATAGCCATCCACTCTGCTAACCAGAGTTCATCTGTGGTGTATGGCATTGGGCAACAGCGCTGCACCTGTCGTTTCACCGTATCCCACACATTTTCGATTGGTGATAAGTCTGGTAATTTGGTGGGCCAGAGCAAAAGGTTGACATGCAGCAACATGTGGTTATGCATTGTCTTGCTGAAAAATGGCGTCTGGTGCGTTATGCAGAAAGGGTATGGCTACAGGTCTCAGAATGTCATTCACATACGTCACACTGGTCATATTGCCCTGGACATTCACCAACTGTAATTTGTGGTTGTACCCAGAAGCACCCCACACCATGGTAACGCTTTATTTCTTGTGCGAATGCAACCACTGCGATGCCGCTCCCCCTATCTGCGGCGAAACAAAATGCAGGCATAACTTTCAAACAAACAGAACATAGATTCGTCCGAAAACACTATCTGATGTCATTCTTGTCCCCAGTGAAATCATTCCAAAACGCCATTACTGTTTAGCATGTTTCAGCACATTCGTCAAAGGTAGGCGGAGAGGTGGACGACGCGCACGTAACCCATGCCGTAATAAACGGAAGCGAACTGTCACCCCTGTTAGTGTACGATGTGTCACACTGTTCCACTGTTGCGCCAGAGCCGAGGAGGACGCAGATCTATCCTGAAATGTCATTCGGATGAGATGTCGATCTTCTCTGGGAGTCGTCTGCGTGGTGCTATCTGACCGATCTCCTCGTGTTCTGTGGCCTTCCGTGAACCATTCTGTACAAACACGTGACACTGCCAAAACACTTGGAACAGCAATTTGCCGGATGGATACATCACATTTTCTCATGCCAATAATGTGTCCTTTGCACGAAGCGAGCAGTAGGAATAATATATGGCGTTCACCTGCAGGCGTCATGGAGGGGCATACATTCGCTAATGAGACTCGTGACGGATAAGCCACCACAATTTTAGAAGAACAGCTTGTCAATACCTGCTACACTAGAGGAAAAATGACCTTTATTACCCATTATTCAAACTGTCTCTGGCCCAGAAAAGAGTACAATAACCAGCACCAAAAGTTTCTGATCATTGACCCAATAACATAAAATGTCTGAGAGGTAGCTACTTTTAAATCTAACCTAAAATCATTTCTCCCGAACAAATCCTTGTATTCAGTGGACGAATTTCTATTTAAAAAGCGATAGCCTGAAAAAACCTTGTTTTTACATGTCGCTGCATGAGTGCGTCTAAAAAATTATGTGTTCATTAATATTAACACTTATCACGTATACATATCCTGGAAGTTTATTTGTTCCACTCGATTTCATAAAAAGGATTGTTCAAGTCATCCATGGAGCATTCATTAAGTAAGTGAGTCTCGAGAATCGTTGTGACATGTCGGAAGATAGTCAACGGACAGTTTGGCGGCAAGGTGATCGCACTAGACGCAAGTGAAATGCTTCGCCGAACACCACTGAGTACCGTTCAGTCCCAGTTTGCTCTGACTCTACATCAAGAAAGTACCTGTTATCTGTGCTATGGTGTCAGAGGTATCCGAAGCACGGCAGCTCGAGATCTCAACCCATCTTCTAATCATTTATTCCTATCGGTTTATGGTGGCAGTCTGTCAGCAACTCCAACCCATATTCCGGGTGTTGTCATACGTCTATTCGTGAGAACCAGTCGAACAGCCAATTGTAATCATGTACTCACACCATTCTTCATCTTCTGTAATGTTTTTTCTGTACTGAAATTAAGCTTGCACATGGAAGAAATTTTAATTGATATATCCCGCAGTTAGTTGAAATACTGGAGTATCAGTTCGGCGGCGTTCGGTCAAGATGTTCACGGTGTAACACTTCCCAATTCGGGCAGTACCAACCCAGTTTCAACGAGAGACTGACGCTAGATATGTATTTAAAATCGGTGAGCCTCAAAGGCATTTCAAGACTGTCAACAATTCGCGTGCAATACGTGTGTGTTGTAAGTCCAGCATAAAGGTGTAACTGTTTCCCAATTTTTCTTTTTTTTTTGCTTGTAATGATAACAATTAATCTAAATTAAAACTGATTTGCTTTTAATTTACATGTTCACGCCTACACCGAGAATTTTGTTTCTCGCTATGGGACGTATATTCATGGTTTCCTTCATCTCCTTTTCCTGTTTCCCGCCATTGGGCAGCGGTTGTATTCAAACTACTTGATCTACTGTTTTAATATACTGACCTTTTGTTTTGAAAATGGCGTGAATCTGTTCTTTTTAAACAAAAATAACTTTGCGCTAAAGTAATCTTAAATTATGAGATATCTCAGTCATTCAGCCAGCTCTCTCGTTGAAGAGTAGATAATACAAAGTACGGTATTGTGTTGCTGTTAGCATAATTGGTAGAGCCGAACGAGAACCCCCGGCGGTACACGCCGGCGTGAACTCGTGAAATAATTAATTTTTCTTTCCAACCCATGAACCACTAACAGACAACTGCGTTTTTTTAATTACATTTCTGGACACTTACAACCTGAAATATAATAATTTGCCCATTACTACCCATTTTTAATAAATTTTATGAATTTACGAATATCAGTTTACGTTCTTGATAAGTTTCATGGAACTGGTTTGACCATCGAATAATTCTTTTTTTGCTGAATAACGACAGGGTTATCGTTTCTGAGGGAAGTTTATTGCTCTGACTTGGATCCTCAAGCGTCCCAGAGGTATTTTTTCTTTCTTCTAAACTCAAAATTCAGAGACGGACTGCACTCATTTGAACAACGTTCTAGCAAGCGTACTGACCTGAAACGGAAATGTGTCAAATAATAAGCGCATTTTCTATAAAAAGGACAGTCTTTCACCTTTCTCTCATATGTAAGTAGAACAACGTGAGATAAAATTTGAAAACAAGTTGATATACTCACGTCAAACTGGGCGCAGGCAGCTACATTCGGGGTTTTTCTGTGCAAACGAATTAGCTACCAGCATTCATTTTAGCGATGGCTTGTATTATTCAAGCTGACGAAATAGAATGATCCTTTCCGAACGAGGAGCCGTTGGCAAACAGGAGGCGTTATAGTTATTTTATCTGCTGTAACGGCTTAAAAGTTTAACATAGACAGCAGACACTGATTTTTATTTTTGATGTATCCGAGTATATTTTTCACCGGGAAGGCCGTAGAAGCGCGACGTAAGTACTTTATTGGTTTATTCAGTTCTTTGTCGAAGGCCTTTGCGCCGGAGTATTTTAACGACGGGCTTTCAGCGCCCAGTGTACAGAACGGAAATTATGCATCGCGACCGCTGAAAGAAAACAGCCCGGTTTCAATACGGGCACCGGCGGACTGCGCTTCGCGAAACCCCTCGCGTGTTTTGCTTTTTTTTTCGTCCGCAGTACATATTCCCTTTGTAGTTACTAATGAAAGAGTTCATTATACAATATACGGCCGGTGGGAGCCATCGCAGGCTCCTAAATAAAACATTAAGAATGAATCAATTCGTGTTTGTGATACGGCCGGCGGCAGGGACAAAAGCCAAAGCAATAGCGGTCCAAAACGACGCAGCGAACACATTACTCGGCGACACGGGGGCCGCAAGGACCTAACGGACTGCTGACCCGGGCCCAACATCAGGCCGACGCTGCGCACGCCAGCGCAGCGAGGTAATTTTATTGCATACGCTGCAAACTCGTTACGGCCCGGCCGCCTGTGTATTATTTAGTGTTTGCGCTGGCGAGCTCGTCAACAAAAATGGCATTACCTTAATGAGGCTCTTGCCCCGGCGTCGCTCATTTGTTCGCGGTATGATTACTCGGCGCCGGATCGCGCCAAATGACGTTCTCGGTCGAGTGTAATGTATAACATCACTCTCGTTCTGCGTCTGAAAAAGAGTTGTGCGTGTGTTAGGCCTTGCGTATGTGCCGCTACTGACAAGGGCTGTGTGAGCGTCCCCTCGCCGATTTGATTCATACTTACGTGGTGTGCAGGGTTCGACTAGGACTTCAACATATGTCAACGGAAGACCCAACTCTCAACCGTTATCGAGAAAATCGAGTTTGAAAATTTTAGGAGTACTTACAGGGTGACAGTTATTGAACTGTATGAAATAAAATCCTCATAACTTTTGAACGGTTTGCGTTAGAACGTTCAAGCTGCACGGTTAGGCGTGGAGCATGAGGGGAATTAGTACGCGCATACATGGTTTGGTTTAGCGACGAAGCCCACTTTTTTTTCGATGGGTTCGTCAATATGCAAAACTGCCGCATTTAGGGGACTGGGAACCCACATTTCGCGATCGGGAAGTGTCTTCACCATCAACGGACGACTCTGTGGCGTTCAATTCCTAGATGCTACTCCAGGTGGGTGTAAAAAGGATGTGCGCAACTGAAAATACTGAACGCGAAAATCAAGATTTGTCCCTGTCTTACTACCCCTGAAGCAGATCTTAGGATCTCTCCATTGATCTTTAACATGTAAATTACAATCTAAACATAAATGAATGTTTAAGGGAACTAGTAACTACTAAATGACAAATGTTGTTTCTGCTTACACATTTATTGTAGATTAAAAACCCCTTTTATATTACATACGTTTATATTTCCTAACTAACATTGAGATCAATTGCCCAAATCTGTCCCTTTTTATGGCCACACGATCTAATATAATTAACACGAGATGACTGACATCACCTACGTACTAGAAGACACTGCTTTCAAAGATGACCTACACTGGGTGGGTTCTTTCGGGAAGGAGACCAGACAGCTAGGTCATCGGTCTCGTCGGATTAGGGAAGGACGGGGAAGGAAGTCGGCCCTGCCCTTTCAATGGGACCATCCCGGAATTTGCCTGGAGCGATTTAGGGAAGTCACGGAAAACCTAAATCAGGAAGGCCGGACGCGGGATTGAACCGTCGTCCTCCCGAATGCGAGTCCAGTGTCTAACCTCTGCGCCACCTTGCTCGGTGACCTACAGTGATATGCAACCTCAGTGGAAATAAAATTTACGTGATCACAGCTGTTTAGCTTTATAGCCATAATAAGCCGAAGCAATTAGCAATATCTCCATATGTACTGCGTCCGGTGCATCGGAGTGATGGTTCTCGTACACGTCTGTGATGACGGAAGAACTCCAGACACAAAATATATATATATATAAAAAAAAACCTCATTCAGACAATAGAAAGGCAGAAGACGGTCCTCTGACTAGAATAATATAATACTGTCTTCTCCTCTATGTGTTCTACAGACGAGAAACGCGAACGCCCAGCCACATGGACGGAGTTCAGTTAATGTCTCAACGTGAGTATAGGCAGAAGAAGTGTTCTCAATCACTGAATGCTGCATATTCAATGACGACTCGCTACCCAGAGGCGATGTCCAGAATCGCATAAGTTCGCAAAAGTACAGTGCCGGACAATTCTAACTATAAAATCTGCTGAGAGCAAAGACAACAAGTCCTTCTGTACCAACAAAGCTGATACTGAGCGACCATCAGACACAGGCGCTCACAATAGAAGACCATTTCTCTCCACTGCTGGCTTCTCAGCAAATCTCGGTTCTCCTCCCTCGTAACTGCAGAAGGCGAGTCATATTCTCGAAACCACGGAATATTCTCCTTCTCTACAGAATCTTCCGAACGCCGCCCAACCATATTTTAGCCTTTTGTCGTTCAGCGCGGGAAATGTGCGAGGAAATACCTATACCCGTTAATTATGAATACATTCATACAATGGCACGCTTCTCAGAGTAAAAATCCTCGGAAATAACCCAGCCTACGTGATTCCTCTCTGCTGCGTCCAAGATTTTCGGAGTTTCGGAAGTATTATACGGTTATCCTTCCGGCCCCGCTACAATACCGATCGGCCGCAGCTGTACTGTGTTTCAGCGCTCAGGTGCCCAGACCGTCCGTCTTGGACTATTCCTGTGTTACGCAGGACCAACACACCTGTGGGGGCTTTTCGATCCAAGGCATGAGCTACCCCTGCCGTTTCATTTCCACTGGCGTTCCAACCTCTACTAGTATAGGCAATCATTCATTACGCCGTTTTGGTAATAAAGGCACTCCATCACCTTTCATGCAATAAGCGTTAACAACTATTTACAAGGTGTACATGACAATGTCAGTCTTCTTTACATATTCATATATACGATGTACAACCTATCGAATGATACCTAATTCTGGTTGTAATTCACGGCAAAATATGTAGATGAGTGCTTGTAAGGTGCGAAATTCTAGCCACCTTACACAATGTCCAGTCACGGAATCATCGTGAGCGGTACGTGAAGGTTTTGGAAGATGATTTCATCCCCATTATCCAAAGTGACCCTGATTTCCACAAGATGTGGCTCGAGCAAGACGGAGCTCGACCCCGTCGAAGCAGGAAAACGTTTGATGTAGGAGCACTCTGGGGACCGCATTCTAGCTCTGGGATACCCAGAGGCTTATCTGAACACATGAGACTCCTTTTTGTGAATCTGTATTAAAGACAAGGTGAACAGCAATAACGCCAAAACGATTTCTGAGCTGCAAACAGCCATTTAGTACGTCACAAACAGCATCGGTGTTTCGACACTTCAGCGGGTCATGCAGAATTTCGCTATTCGTGTGCGCCACATCATCGCCAATGATGGTAGGCACATCGAACGTGTCATAACCTAAATCCGATTATTTGTAGTGACGTTTACATGTTGAATAAAGTGTGTACGCGCCTTATTTTGTAACTAATTTACGTTTTATTTTCATATAGTTCAATAATTGTCACCCTGTATATACTTTGTATGGTCGCTTGCATGTACGGATTCCGCAGCCTAGCGAGTTAGCGCTTCGTTTCATAAACACGAGATCTCTAGAAGTCTCTCGCTGCTGATACTTTTTCATTCACACGTACTTTTAATAACGGGTGTATTATGAGTGAGTATATTATCAACATTTAACGGTTCATTTATTACTTTCGTAATCTTTATCCCGAAAAAAAGGGTTTTTTTCGTCAGAAGTCTGGTAATAAAGAAGGATATGTGAGGACTTTCAATTAAATCCGTATAGTTATTTGTTATTTATATTGTTGTACTCACATTTGTGACAAGTATAATGTGTAACATATGAAGCACTGCTCGAACCAGGATGATACTGAACGTAGAAAATGGAAAACAACAATTACTGCGGCATACAGCACATATAGGTGAAAGTCGAATTTTTTGCACAACATCTCAATAATATTGAGTTCTGATGTCTGTGACAGCCAGGGGAGATGCGACACTTTATCCTCGTGCTCGCAAAACCATTCCTGTGTGAACAGTGGCCCAGTCGTCCTGGATCAGAACAGAACCGTTGGGGAACGAACATTGTCTCACGAGACGGACCTGTTCAGCCAAAAGGGTCACATAAGCCTTGACAGTAATGCGGCCTTGCAGAGGCACCGATGGAATACCACGATATGGTTGCCCAAACCATCACCGAATCCCCGCCGTATTCCCTCTTGAAAGCACTCCGCCTTCAGGTCACAAATGGCCCCTCGGGACCATCCGGCCGCCGTGTCATCCTCAGATGAGGATGCAGATAGGAGGCGTGTGTAGTCAGCACACCGCTCTCCCGGTCGTTATGATGGTTTTCTTTGACCGAAGCCGCTACTATTCGGTCGAGTATCTCCTCAATTGGCATCACGAGGCTGAGTGCACCCCCAAAAATGGCAGCAGCGCATGGCGGCCCGGATGGTCACCCATCCAAGTACCGGTCACGCCCGACAGCGCTTAACATCGGTGATCTGACGGGAACCGGGTGTATCCACTGCGGCAAGGCCGTTGCCAAATAAATGTTGTGTGACTAGGGCTTCCCGCCGGGTAGACCGTTCGCCAGGTGCAAGTCTTTCGATTTGACGCCACTTCGCCGCCTTGCGCGTCGATGCTGATGAAATGATGATGATTAGGAAAACACAATACCCAGTCCGCGAGCGGAGAAAATCTCCGACACTGCCGGGAATCAAACTCGGGCCCTTAGGATTGACATTCTGTCGCGCTGACGACTCAGCTACCGGGGGCAGACTTCCCTCTTGGGGCGAAACCAAGAAAAGAAGTTGGAAACTTCTTACCCGTTACGGCGTCGGTACAGATGCAGGCGTTTGTGTTGTGGTGTTAGTGGCAGCCAATGGTAGTTTCCAAGTCCAGATGCTGCTAGTCTCTTAGCAAGCTTGTGGGATGACACAGAATGGTGCAAGGAGTCAGTTACCTGTTCTCGGATGGCAAGCGCAGATGTGAAAGGGTTATGATGCGCCTGGCGCACAATACGGCGACCGTCCTTTGCGATGACCAGACATGAACGACCTGAATATGGATGTCGAGTATGTCTACATTTGTTTCCATGCAGTCCATCATTGGGCGATTATCACATCCAGATGACCCATAAATTTTGATATTGCATAACTGGACCACCCGAGCACAGACCCACAATGAGCTATCGTCATACTCTGTGAGGCGCTGATAACGTTGTCGCATACTAAATGACAACTCTGGGTCTTCACAGTGATCATTCAATACCCGACGTTGTTCGTGCCCCTTGTACATGCTACCAGCCACGGTAACAACACTACACATCCATGGAATGGACATCTTTATAACGAACACGGGCTATGGCTACGGTAGCGAGCAATTGCATGATACCCTATCCCTGCATAGCTGTCGCAGGTGACAAGCAGGTCCGCAAACTGCCCTTACTACCAGTACTGATTGTCGTAGAGGCTTATTTTCTCAGGGCGCTTTCCATGGCAGTTTCTTCCCTCCGCTCTTAACCTGCTGCTCTTCAAGCGTTTCGTTCTACTGTCTCCCGATAGACAAATATTAGTAGCTGATCTCACCCAGAAGCACGGGCAACATCATAAACACGCATCCTGTGGCAATAGTGCGCTATTTATGACGAACGGTAAATTGTGTTGTAGCACGAGAAGGTGCATACGTATCGCTACAAGAAACGAGGGACCGTAGAGGGAGAATCTGTATTCTGATTGACCACTGAAATGCTAAACGCGGGGATTAACGGACTGTTATGGCGCTAATATGCATCAATGACAGTGCCAGTAATTTAGTAACAACATGATTACTGGAGGTGCAATCGTATGGGGAAACTGTTTAGTATGAGTTATTTTATTTTCAATGGAATACTAAGCGACGTAGACATTTGAATTAAAAGATGTTGAAGAGCAAGCTTTGGAGTACCCGAGTCATATCTAAACTGGCTCGCTTAATCAGCAGAGGTACAGATTTGCTGGCTGCGTCTCCATTAGAGTAACAGCTCCCTGCACACTGTACAGATGGACTAATTGTGTATAGATGTCAAATCTTCTGTGAACCAGTTACTGATTTTGGAACCATATATTTCTTTAATTATATAAATTATTTCAAGATTTCGTGCTAGTTCAATGAGACACATTTTGTCACGAATGTTAAGCAATGCCATTCTACACATTTCCTCGGTGATTTGAAAGAGAGCCTTTCTTTGACTCGATAAAAATGTGTTAGCACCCTGATTCTATAGTTTAATTTTAAAGTTACAAGTGTCTCATGTCAATTCGGCAGATACTAAAGAATAGTGACGAGCCCGATTGATTTAGACACAGGTTCTACTGACCAGCATCTGATGTTATCTTGCTGTGCAGAGAGAGACAGATATCTATAGAATACGCGGGAAAGTACAAATGATACAATTTTCTAGGATATGCCACTCTACGAGAGTTGCAACCAGAAAGTAAGTCACTACATCGGAAGGAATGTTGGACAGGGTAACAAACTGTCGTACGACATGTTTTTCTGCATTTGTTCTTCTTGTCGTGGCTGTACAACCCTGTGTTGGTCTTAGTCTCTTAAACAGGTTTCCCCTTTCCAGTGCGGTTCTTTGTCACCCTCCAAATCTGAGAACTTTTACATCCTCTTCCACATCATCTATTCACCGCTCCTTTGGTCTTCCTGTCTTCTCCTAAGATGGCCTTCATACATAAGCCTTTTTTTCGTTCTTTCAGAAATCATTCTAGAACATGTCAATTAGTTATTGATCTGACAATGTCAGTATCTTGTTTGGTGCTTACGGGCGCTCAACGGCGAGTTATCAACGGTCATCATCTTGTACTAGGAGATCCAACTTAGCATTTGTTGTAGTTCTACATGTATCATCATTGACCCGAACTGACCTATACCTCCTGTGTAGCATCTTACGTTTAAATATTTGGAGCTGCTACTCGTCATTACCCGTTAAGGACCAGGTTTCATATCCATAGTTTGCTACCGACCCTGTAGAGGGCGAGCATAAAGTTTTTCCCTGATTACAAAAATTTATTTGTAAGGACCTATGCTATATACCGCTGCGCGGTTTGCTGCAAACGTTAGCTTAACCCACGAAGTTACCATGAGGTAAGCTACCACTTGCAAGACACCAGAAAGCTGTATCCAGCATACTTCCTTAGAAATAAATTTTTGTAATCAGGGAAAGACTTTATGTTCGCCCTGTATATCTACAGCTTAGTATACTGGAGGCCAGCAACTCCTCGCACGTATGGAATCATCCATGACCACTTGCTATGTGGGAATTTGTTGCAGTTGGCATGGAATTTCTTTTGTTAATATCAGTTCCCAGATATGAAAGGTCTCCAAATATTCAAAACTAAATTCTGCTTCTGATAATGTATTATGGTTGTTATTTTACTTCCAAGTGAGACTCGTGCACTTGGTCTTCATTTCATCGACAGCAAGGTCACTGGATTGTCTGGCTTCCTGTAACACATTTACTGTTCCCTCTAATGAGCCTCTTTTTCTGCGAATAACTACTACATCATCGAGTTTTTTATAGTCATACTCCACATTTAGTTTTTTAATCATATTTCCTATGCATACAGGATATTCGTGCTTACAACTGATAACAATGTTTGAAAATCTATGATCACTGTACTAATACACACAGCGAAAATCATATACCACAAGGAAAGTCTGACTTACTATTTTATAGCATTTGCGCGAAACCTTTCGTAGAAACGGCTAGTAGGAGACGCGCTCGCCTACCGATTATGAATAAGAAAGAAAATAATCAAGAAGAAGAAAACTAGTGCCTGGCGTCCCTTCTGTATAGAGGGTTGCCCACAACCTAGATTTCCAGGATAGTACAAAAGCACAATATAGAAACCAGTTTACGCTCAACGGTTGAAATCAAGAATATGCTTTGGTCAGTCAGAGACCACCTACGGGCAAGAACCGTCTATAGCGTCAGTTCCGAGTTTGGCAGGCAGTACATAGGCCAGACGCAACGATACAGCCGCGCGGGATTAGCCGAGCGGCCTCAGGCGCTGCAGTCATGGACTGTGCGGCTGGTCCCGGCGGAGGTTCGAGTCCTCCCTCGGGCATGGGTGTGTGTGTTTGTCCTTAGGATAATTTAGGTTAAGTAGTGTGTAACCTTAGCAATTAAGTCCCATAAGATTCGACGCACATTTGAACATTTTTGCAGCGATACATCTCTCGTTTTGATAAAGGTGTTGTGACGCTCCAACGGGTCCTAGTATTCGGATATCAATTAAGTAGTGGAAATAAGAATACATGACGATCTTGTCAATAGGATCAGCTGATTCCAACTGAACTTCTCATGGGATGTGACATTAGCAGAAATGCCCTGAGAAAAACCCGATGCGAGTGTGTCTCTTGCAGTGGACGGAGTCGACGGACAGCACCAGGATTCGACGCTGAGACCCCTTAATCCTGTAGTTCCCCTGGCCCCGGCAGCGACATATCTTCCCCAGGAACGCGACTGGTACACCAATCGGAGCCTCGGCAAAGGAGTCTGCGGGCTAGCAGCAGTAAAGGAACGAACTAGGCATGAACCCAACACTTCACCTGAAAATGACTTTTAGGAAACTAGTCGAAACGTCGCGACAACACGACTCGCCTGATAACCACAGAAAATTTCATCAACGTTTAAAAAAACTTAAAAGAATGCGATGTACAGGGCGTAAATTTTAAGTTGTCAAACCAGAATAAGTACAAAAATAAGATTCACACGAAAAAATGTGTAGAGGCCAAAGTTGATTATTTTCGAGGGGGGACATCTGCTGGTGCTAAAATTAGACGGCCACCCCAGCCCCCTGGGGGTGGGGCGGGAGGCAACTTTAAAATTTCAAATGGGAACTCCCATTTTTATTGCAAAATCAGATTCTACATTAAAAAAACTACGTACATTTTGTCTTAAGCATTTGTTTTGATTCTTGGTAGTTGGCACTGGAATTCAAGAAAATCCATGTTCTCATTTTTGCGTGGAAAATGGTTACGGATAAATAAATAAAAAATACTTATTTACTTTGTAAAATTTCGAACCGCTAAACCTAAAACTCTCCCTCTCTCCCCATAGCGTGGGGTTTGAGAGACAGGAATTAGAGTTTTACAAATGTTGACCGAAATATCATCGAAAAAAATTAATATTGGGGTCAGCATTTGTAAAACTCTAATTCCTGTCTCTCAAACCCCACCCTATGGGGTGAGAGGGAGAGTTTCAGTTTTAGCAAATCAAAATGTACGAAGTAAATAAGTATTTTTTATTTATCCGTAACCATTTTCCACACAAAAATGAGAACATGGATTTTCTTGAATTACAGCGCCAACTACCAAGAACCAAAACAAATATTTAAGACAAAATGTACGTAGTTTTTTATGTATAATCTGATTCTGCAATAAAAATGGGGGTTCCCATTTGAAATTTTAAAGTTGCCTCCTGGGCTAATTTTAGCACCAGCTGATGTCCCTCTCTAAAATAATCAACTGCCCGCATCTCGTGGTCGTGCGGTAGCGTTCTCGCTTCCCACACCCGGGTTCCCGGGTTCGATTCCCGGCGGGGTCAGGGATTTTCTCTGCCTCGTGATGGCTGGGTGTTGTGTGCTGTCCTTAGGTTAGTTAGGTTTAAGTAGTTCTAAGTTCTAGGGGACTTATGACCACAGCAGTTGAGTCCCATAGTGCTCCGAGCCATTTGAACCATTTTGAAATAATCAACTTTCGATTCTACACATATTTTTCGTGTGGAGCTTATTTTTCTAGTTATTCTGGTTTGTCAACTTAAAATTTACACACTGTATAATATCCCATTGCTATCGTGGTTTCAGGTGGGACGTGTTTCGCTTTAGTCTCCTCCGCAGAGGCAGCCGGGTACCCGCAGGTGGGAATTAGCAAAACATGGAGACAGCCGGGCGGCCTCGAGACAAAGCCGTGAGCACGGGGTGCAACACGCCTCCGTTATTTCACGCACAGCAGGTACGGTGCTGGAGCGGCGCAGAGGGGGAGGGGGGGGGGCAGGGTCGCGATCGATCGTGTTGATCAACGGCGCGCTCGCTATCTAAACAAGCCATCGGCAGATAGCGCGTGAATTAGTAAGCAGCCATTTGCAGCCGACTACAAAGCCATTGATCATTGATGCACGGCGCGCTCCCGCCGCTACGTACTGTACATAGCTGCTACGCTTCGCATTGTGGAGACACATCACTCGCCAGCGGCGCCACCTCCTATCGGGGCAGCAGACATCCCGACGGGGCTCACCGGTCGTTTACAACTCCTCAAATACTCTGATACGGGAAATGAAAGCTTGTTCCCAAACACGTCATTCGAGAAAGGGAATCCTAGAAGAGGTTAGCTTTCAGATCCAAGTGCTAGTCCTGGTGTAGTCAAATTTTTGTTAGTATTGTATGGAAGCTTAGTGCTAGGATACTTTCACTTCGTTTGGTATGTACTTAATTTACTTTTTCTTGTCCGGAAATTTTTTTTAAAATTTTTTTCAGCACACTGTCGGATCACGTCCAGTTCTTCGTTCTTGGTAAACCATTGTTCGTCAGGGGTACATCCGGTAGAGTAGTTGAGACATGTTAGAAATGAGATTCAGTATTCTGCAAGTATTCCAGCTTGATGAATTGCCGCTGAGCATCTTTTTTGAGGCACGGTTATCCTTCAGGGGCTCTCTGACTCAGTACTGAGCATTGTGCAGCGGGTGGCGTTCACTGAAAGTCCTTCTAAAATTCCCACTATGCTAATGAGAAATTCTTCGAGATTCAGGAGCTGAGAATCCGATAGGCTTGCCAAGTGATACGGGTTTCATACATCCTGTTGATAGTCTGCATGTGTCATTTATTACTCGCTAGTTTCCTCAAGTTGTTGTTTCTGGCGACAAAGTTTTGGCAGGTCTTCTCACAATATTTGTGTGTTAGTGATCTGTTCACCACAATACCTGCACATGTCAATTTGTCTGTATGTTGCAGATTGTTGTCATTTGACGTGACTCTGAGCTTTTTGATTGCCTGTTTGGAGCGAAGGTGGAAAGCCTTGACTTGTGCCTTCGAAGGGTTTGGTTTGAGGGAGTGCTCTTGGTAATATTCAGAGACGATGCTGAACGAATTTTCCATTTTCCACCCTACTTTCTCAAAGCTTGATAGGTTCCATGCCCTCTTTTGCACGTCGCCTCTCATTTTCATCAATTTTAGTAATGTTCTATGTCATTGCAAGGTAGTAACAGACCGAATAAGGTTATTGTAGTGAGAGTATTTGTACTGAGAGCTCAAAAAATACTTTTCACTTGATTCCTAAACATGTTGTTTTACTTCCTTGGGTGGCCTGTGCGAGGTGAGCATCGGAGGACGCGGCACACTGCGTTTCTGGTTGGGGGCTGCACTTCCCTGAATTCTGTGGGATTCGTACAATAGGTTTAAGCGCCTGGCGGAACGACTGACGTTGGTCGAGTTTCGCCTATTGTATGCAGGGCGAAACGACCTGCATAACGTCTGAGTGTCGCCGCAGTTTATGTGTTTACCATTCTGGCGCGTCCGGAACGAAGATTCCTGCCACCGACTGACTGCATTGTCCTCTTGATTCTGAGAATACTTGTGGACTGTGCCCTGCTGAACGCGACTGTCTGGCGCTGGGTGACCAGTGATCTAGGCAGGTTGTTTTCGTAGCCGGCCAAACGGCAAGTTCAGTGCCCTCAGCTGAATAGCAGAGGCATGTTTGGTCAACTGAAACTGAGGCTAGTTGACGTCATAAAGCCCTGCTCGAAATTGGAGGGAACGGTCGCTCTTGGCGCGAATGATGTTCTGAGACAGTGTGGGGGAATTTTGGAATCAGAACTGAATGCTAATTCGGACGGTCTTGCGACTTGGTCGCTCGTTTTCGGTAGAACTTAGAATTCTCGGACAGCCTTCCTGGCCAGGGGTTGGCACAGAGTTGCTGCCGGCAGAAGTCGGCGCCTACATCATCAGGACGCTGCCTACTGACGACGTGCTGCAGATTTCAGTACTAGTAGAGTATTTTGCGGCTCCGGCATCGTAGGACCTTATCAATTTTATACTGAATCCTTCAGCAGCACGCGAGTTCGCTTTGCTACAAGTCCACCTTGCTTGTTTCTCTATGTGATCCCATTTGAGCTCTCACTACTAATTGCGATACTGCTATATAGTCAGATGATTAATATTTGATTAATTAGGACCTCCAGTTATTATCGTCGATCTATTGCATCACAGAGAGTAAGAGCCCCTTGTTCTCGAGACAACTCTTATTCTCACAATATTTCAGTATACCCTATCCTTTAATCTACTGTGTGTGTCGACAATCATGTGCATTTATGTTCTGATATATAATAAATCTCGTTGTAATATTTAATCCGCATATCATTTCTTAGATATTGGCAGAATCCCATTTCCTACTGTTTATTATGATAAAGTTCTCTTTTTTTGAGTAGATTACAATTTTTATTAAATTATTGTGAGTGTGCACTCCTTATTTTACTAAATAGCAGGGTCCACCATCATTTCCTTCCGTTACCGTTGTGTGCATAATTAATTAGCTGGTAGATAAGGAGGAGGTCGAGTGCATGTCTCGTTCTCATGCAAAATTCGTCTGAATTAAAGAGGTACAAACTCTTCTCCACCCCGGCACCTCGCAAGCTCTTTCCTTGTGCAATCAGATCGCCGGCACACGAGAAATGTGAAGTATGGTATGGTCTGGTGTTTAAAGATCATTTGTGTATAGATGAAATAAAAGAGTGCCTGGACACTTCCCTGCGGGAGGGTGTTCATTTGTCGATGCCATCGGGTTTCCCTACCCTCCAGTGTTACATAAAACTGTCTGTTTTGTAGTAGTGAATCTAAAATTTTTGTGAGCTGGTTATCCTTAAATGCGTTGTAGGGTTTTTTCATGAGCACTCTATGGCGGTGTCATATGCAGAATTTAAGTCCACCAGATATACACCTATTACCTGTTTGCATTTAAACCCTGTAAGGTACGGCATTGGACTGGTGCACGTTTTTCCGGGTCTGAATCGAGCCTGTTGGCAAATGAGCTCCTGGTCTGCGATATCTGCTAGGCGATCTAAAATCATTCGTTCACAGATACTGTGTATAAATGGTACAGCTTCATCTTTGGGTGATTATGTAACAAAGTACACCTGTGGCAGAATTAATCTTTCGCCCTCCAGCAGAGTACGAGCTGTTTGGGAACGTTCTAGCAGAAGTTTAGCTGTGATGACTGGCTGAATCGTGTCTAGGCAGCTCGGTTAGTAAGAGCATTGTCAGCGAAAGGCAAGGTTCCGGGTTCGAGTCTCAGCGGGCACACATTTTTAGTCTATCCAGAAGTTTCACTCCGTTGCAGAGTGAAAGATTCATTCCGAAAGCAATCCCACAAGCTGCGGCTATGCCATTTATCCGCAATATGCTTTCTTCCAGGAGTGCTAGTTCCGTAATATTTGCAGGAAAACTTGTGGAAGTTTGGAAGGTAGGATATGAGGTTCTATGGAACTAAAGCTGTGTGAACGGGTCATGAATCGTTCCCGGATAGCTCAGTCAATAAGAATACTGCCCGCGAAAGGTAAAGGCTGCGGACCGGAGAGCAAGCACGGCAGAGTATTAATCTGACGGAAAGTACCCATATATGATGGTCCACTCAAGCAAGTATTGACTCAAAGTAGAACAAGAACTTAAAATTTCTCTAAACAGGTACAAGTTATTATACGGGGTGTCTCATTTATACTGACCAACCCAAATAACAGTTTATCTAAAGAGAAAATAAAAACATATGCAAGGTTATTCAGCTGCCCCTACCGATGTCATTTTATGCAACACACAATATTGTGTCTGGCCTTCAAACACCACGCGCAAAATTTCCATATTCTCTAGCTCGCTACGCGCAAACTGTTAACCCTACAGAAAAACGAACATGGCCTTTTTGCAGGACGTTTAATGTAGTTAAATTTTATACTGGAATACGTTTCAGATGGAAGCCACAGTTTTCGAGTTATTCAAGAGAAACTTAACAAAAGTGACCTTCAAGCGCACCTCCACCCCCACATTCATCCCTCACCAGTCAGGGTTTCTAGTATGTTGTTCGTGGCCCACCCTTCCACTTATACGTAAATTTCCGACTACACCAACTATCACTGATATTCGACCTTTTTTGGTTTCTATTGACTGGCCTGTTACGCCACCAGAATAGTCGGCTTTTTCGTTAACATTATTAGTTTAAATGTGCCCGTGCAGGCAATGAAAGAAAAACGACTTTTGCAAACGTTACGCGAGTACTAATAACTTTGACAGTTCGATCCAAACTTAGCCCTTACAAGCACAATAGTTTCATAGTCAGAAGTCCCGAGGAATACAACTATGTGTGTGTGTGTGTGTGTTTTTTTTTATTTTATGCTCTTAAAATTCACAAATTACCAGGTATAATTTTCAGATACGTCAGTTTTACAATTTGTAAGTGCTCATCTAAGCCGGTGCGATGATAAGGTCAGTCAATGAAGACCAAAGAAGGGCAAATATGGGAAATAATTCGTGCAGTAGCAATTTTTTCTTTTTTTTTTTACAGTGGTAGGAGGGAGTGTCAGGAACAACAATCTGGTGGCGGCCGACTGTGGCAGGATTGGGGTGGGGGGTGCGTTTGAAGGTTACTTTTGTACTTTTTTTTTAATAACTCGAAAACTATGGTCTCTAGAGAAAACGTATCCCAGTACAAAATTTAACTTCATTAAATTATCTGTAAGAAGGTCTTGTTAATTTACTCTTTAGGACCAACAGTTTGCGCCTAGTGAAAGAGAGAGAGAATATGAAAATCTCGCACTTGGTTTCAAAGGCCAGATATAGCATTGTGGGTTGCATGAAACGACATCGGTAGGGGCAGCTGGATCAGCCTGTGTATCAAGCAGATATTGTTTGGCTGACGGGGGCATATCGACCAGTAATATTAGCTTTCTTATTATCTTGTTTGTTGCGAATACATGAATAACGTTAGGTTTTTGTTCTGTCATCCACTGAATCTCCTCAGCCGCGCGAGCTTAGCCGAGCGGTCTGGGGCGCTGCAGTCATGGACTGTGCAGCTGGTCCCGGCGGAGATTCGAATTCTCCCTCGGGCATGGGTGTGTGTGTTTCTCCTTAGAATAATTTAGGTTAAGTAGTGCGTAAGCTTAGGGACTGATGACCTTAGTAGTTAAGTCCCATAAGATTTCACACACATTTGAACATTTTTTTTAATCTCCTCAAAACCTGTTCAAAAACGTATCACAGAGCACCTTCCCCGTAAGCATGACGTAATACAGAATTGTTCTGAGTCACTCGTACTAGCACGCAACGAAGGTATCCGAGTAACGTGACTCGTCCGCTTGCTGCAGTTGACAGTAAACAAGAGGAAACACAAGGTAAATGCACACCAGTCATTCGAACAAATGCCTAAATGAGTACCATTTTTAACTTCTCTTCGTTGGCGTATATTGAACTTACACTAATCGTCAGTTAAGGACGATTAATACAGCTGTGGGAAGAAAATATATATTAGTGAGAACTTTCTCATAGTTCATCCGTGTTAAAACAAAAGGACGCTATCTTAAGCGATTCCACAAATACTCGTATATGAGGTGGACAGCTTAGATGAATTCCCTGTATAAGTGAAACAATTATGCACATAAAGAATGATTCCTAGCTTTATTGACTTGACAGATAAATAGTTGCATTGCACAAAAAATGGTACATCTACATCTACATCTACATTTATACTCCGCAAGCCACCTAACGGTGTGTGGCGGAGGGCACTTTACGTGCCACTGTCATTACCTCCCTTTCCTGTTCCAGTCACGTATGGTTCGCGGGAAGAACGACTGCCGGAAAGCCCCCGTGCGCGCTCGAATCTCTCTAATTTTACATTCGTGATCTCCTCGGGAGGTATAAATAGGGGGAAGCAATATATTCGACACCTCATCCAGAAACGCACCCTCTCGAAACCTGGACAGTAAGCTACACCGCGATACAGAGCGCCTCTCTTGCGAAGTCTGCCACTTGAGGTTGCTAAATATCTCCGTAACGCTATCACTCTTACCGAATAACCCTGTGACGAAACGTCACATTTTGAAATGAAACGGTTTATACTCTACGTATGGTGTGAGGGCGGGCTCTGGGTGTTAGCGCTTGTAGAGAGTCGGGAGCGGCAGTTTCAGACGTGGTGCCAATCCCTCGCACCAGCTAACGTCACTCGGTCCCACGACGGACCGAAGCTACTATGAGTTGCCCAACTCACCCTTTGCGCACGCGTCGTTTCGGCCCTCTCTGATTAGGGCTGCAGCCGTAATAATAAAACAAAAAGGTTCAAATGGCTCTAAGCACTATGAGACTTAACATCTGAGGTCATTAGTCTACTAGACTCAAAACTACTTAAACCTAACTAACCTAAGGACTTCACACACTGCCATGCCCGAGGTAAGATTCGAACCTGCGACCCTAGCAGCAGCGCGGTTCGGGACTAAGCGCCTAGAACCGCTCGGTCACAGCGGCCGGCCAGCCGTAATCGTGGCTATATAAGCGGAAAATCGTGCGAACCCCGGCAGTCAGTAGTTTTACTCCTGACGACGATGGCGGGGATAGCCATCGGAATCTCGAAGAGTTTTACTGGAATTGACGCGGATGGAAAACCGAGATTTTATTCAGACATGCTGCCGCGAAAGACTCCGAGGATGTTTACAATTCTACGTACATCACTCTACACAAAATACGAGGACGTGCTGGAAAGTAATGCATCTCAATTTTTTATGCAAAACTTTTAAGGCTTTTTAAATAAATCAGACTTTGTTAACGTTATACATCTTTATTCTTCGTGTCTAAATATTTATTTCTTAACATAGTCATCCTGGCAAGGAATACATTTCTCGCAACGAGAGACCGGTTTGTTGACACCGTCACTGTAGAATGTTTGACTTTGTTGACGGAGGCGCAACATCACCTCGGCTTGCACCGCTTTATCACTGTCAAACTGAAGTTCTCGAAGGTTTAGGTTTTGTAAAGAGATGAAAATCGGACGGGGCCAAGTCGGGACGGTATGGAGGATTATCGATGACAGTGAGGGCAGGGCGTCGGATTGTTGCAGATGTCGCAGCCATCGTGCATGGTATGGTATTGTCAGGCTGAAGGAGACGGTGATTCATGTGTGGAAGAATTCTTCAAATTCGTGCTTTCACTTTTATAAGGGTCTCACAGTACCTTTCGGATTTACGGTGAGGCCTGTAGGCTTGAATTTCAAACGCGCCTCGCGTTGAACACCCCATAACACTGTAAGCATGAACTTCATTGATGCTCACTTGATTTCGTGGTCAAAATGGTGAGCCCAACTTTCGTCACCTGTCGCAATGTTAAGGAACCCATAACCCTTCCGTTCGAAACGCAAAATAAAGTGTTGACGGGCGTCCAATCTGCTCTGTTTCATGACTGGAGTGAGCATTCGAGGCGCCCACCGTGCACACGGTTATCTGTATCGCAATTCTGCAATGATGTATTGTACACGCTCTCGTGGTACGACACTCTTATCTAAGATCGGACGATTCGTTACTGATGGGTTCATCAACCCGATAACGATGAGTCATGTCGGTTGCTGTCCGCGTTCGTCCACTCGTAGTTCTGGTACACACGTCGAGGCTAGCACCACCGTCTGCTCCATTACGAGCTCGGACAGCAAAGCGTCGTAGATTACTGACGTCGATTCGATCATTACCACGCAGCGGCTTCCATTCTTCTACGGATACAACTGGAGGCACATTTTCTGCGGTTAGAGACGCGATTACAGCACACTTTTCCGGACGAACCGACATAGCTACGGTCCACACCGCCATATTACACGCTACAATTCGGAACCTTTACCGGCAGAGGGTTGCAACTTCAGTCAGTGAAGCGAGAAAATCTACCAACTAATATGATGATGATGCTGATGTTTGGTTTGTGGGGCGCTCAACTGCGCGGTTATCAGCGCCCGTACAAATTCCCAACCTTTTCTCAGTCCAATCTCGCCACTTTCATGAATGATGATGAAATGACGAGGACAATACAAACACCCAGTCATCTCGAGGCAGGTGAAGATTCCTGACCCAACCGGTAATCGAACCCGGGCCCGTGCTCGGGCCGACTAATATGCATGACATAAAGCACTCCGTCTTCAGGCCACAAGTGGCCCATCGGGACCATCCGACCGCCGTGTCATCCTCAGTGGAGGATGCGGATAGGAGGGGCGTGTGGTCAGCACACCGCTCTCCCGTAGCTCCTCAATTGGCATCACGAGGCTGAGTGCACCCCGAAAAATGGCAACAGCGCATGGCGGCGGGATGGTCACCCATCCAAGTGCCGGCCACGCCCGACAGCGCTTAACTTCGGTGATCTCACGGAAGCCGGTATATCCACTGCGGCAAGGCCGTTGCCTTACATGACATATCATACCTCAATTGATATTGAGACCAGAATAAAAAATTCGGAGTCATTAGTTTCCCGTATGCCCTCGTAGGAGTGCTGTTATATCTTTTGAACATTGGTCTCAGCATAAACAGTTTTTATTTCTGCAACTTTTGTGACAACAAGTAATTGACCTAGTGCATCAGGAGAGTATCCAAGATTTTTTGAGTTATACTTGATGGAGTGAGTAGGGCTATCTCAAACTCAGATAAATCTATTTTTGATGCTTTTCTACTCGATATCAGAGAACGGAACACAAGTCTTCGTGTCAGCAGCTGTCATGTAATGATACTACAGCTGATGTCGCAAACGTGCCACGGTCACCCCGGTACCGAGCAATCGGGAAAATACAGCGCAAATGCTTGTAAGATACCATCGACACAATGAGGGGCTCAATAGATATTATAATTAAATTTTCCTCGAGACCTTTGAGTCTCATCGAGACCGTGGCACAAATTTTAATTCATTTCTTCAGCTTCCATTATTACCGTACTACGAGGGGTATTCGATAAGTAATGCGACAAATTTTTTTCTTGGCCAATTTTGGTTGAAAAAATGCGGAATTTGTTGTGGGGCGTCGTGGAATATTCCCCTTTCAGCCCCATAGAGTTTCGCTAGGTGGCGATGCCACATACAGCTTTTAAAATGGCATCTGTAACGGAAGTGCGTCCGTAGCAGAGAGCTGGCATTGAGTTTCTTTTGGAAGAAAATCAGAGCATCGCTGATATTCCGAGGCGCCTGCAGAATGCCTACGCAGACCTGGCAGTGAACAGAAGCACTGTGACTCGCTGGGCGAGGCACCTGCTATCATCGTAACAAGACTGCGCAGACCCGCCCGTCTCCTGCTTGCCTGCTGGCAGCACACCGGCGTGGCTCTTGCAATGTTGGAACGTGTCGACACCCTCATTCGAGGTGATCGGCGGATCACAATCAAACACCTCGCTGTACAACTGCACGCCTCTGTTAGTAGTGATGATGCACTCGTCGCTGCCTAACAGAAGATCATAAAGAGCAACGGAGGATCATCTGTGAGAATCGCTTGCGCCGTACTAGGCTGATCGTGACACATTTTTTGAGAACATCAAAGTGGCACGCGATGAAACAGGGGTTGATCACATAGATCCGGAAGCAAAACAGCAATCGACAGAGTGGCGTTACGAAGAAAAAGTTCAAAGCCCCGGCCTCAGCCGGTGATGGTCTCCTGAGACTCCGAATGGGTTATTCTGTTTGATGTCCTCGAACGATCAGTTCGGAAGTGTAGTGTGCTACTCTCAGGATATTAGAGAAATTGCTTCAGCGTGTTCATTGTCTTATAAATGCAAACGAACTTCTCCTTCTCCATGAAACGGGGGCTCACAAAATTTCATTGGACTGTTCTTCCTCAGCTACTCTACATCTCGGATCTCGCACTTTCCGACTTCCATCTATTTGGCCCAATGAAGGATATATTCCGCGAGAAACAGTGCGTGGATGACAGGGAGATGCAGTTTTCCGCAATTCCGTCACGAAAGAAGACGAAGTAAATATTCCAGAATTAGAAACCAGAGCAGCTGTTTGTATGAGAGACATCAAAGTACATATCTTAGGTGTTGCGAAACAACTCAAACAACTTAAGAATGGCAAGTCTTCCGGTCCTGATGGTATACCAATCAGGTTCCTCTCAGAGTATGCAGACACAATAGCGCCTTTCTTAGCAATCATATACAACCGCTCACTTGACGGAAGGGCTGTTCCTAAAGACTTTCAAGTAGCACAGGTCACACCAATATTCAAGAAAGGATATAGGAGTAACCCATTGAATTACAGGCCCGCATCACTGACCTCAATTTGCAGTAGAATTTTGGAGCATATACTGTACTCGAACATTATTAATCACCTTGAAGAAAATGACTTACTGATACATAACCAACACGGATTCAGAAAATATCGTTCTTGTGCAACGCACAGGAGGGCTATGCGTGAAGCGTTCAGTGAATTCGAAAGTAAAATTCTATGTACCGACTTGACAGAAAATCCTAGGAAGTTCTGGTCTTACGTTAAATCAGTAAGTGGCTCGAAACAGCATATCCAGACACTCCGGGATGATGATGACATTGAAACAGAGGATGACACGCGTAAAGCTGAAATACTAAACACCTTTTTCCAAAGCTGTTTCACAGAAGAAGACCGCACTGCAGTTCCTTCTCTAAATCCTCGCACAAACGAAAAAATGGCTGACACCGAAATAAGTGTCCAAGGAATAGAAAAGCAACTGAAATCACTCTACAGAGGAAAGTCCACTGGACCTGACGGGATACCAATTCAATTCTACACAAAGTACGTGAAAGAACTTGCCCCCCTTCTAACAGCCGTGTACCTCAAGTCTCTAGAGGAAAGTAAGGTTCCAAATGATTGGAAAAGAGCACAGGTAGTCCCAGTCTTCAAGAAGGGTCGTCGAGCAGATGCGCAAAACTATAGACCTATATCTCTGACGTCGATCTGTTGTAGAATATTAGAACATGTTTTTTGCTCGCGTATCATGTCGTTTTTGGAAACCCAGAATCTACTCTGTAGAAATCAACACGGATTCCGGAAACAGCGATCGTGTGAGACCCAACTCGCTTTATTTGCTCATGAGACCCAGAAAATATTAGATACAGGCTCCCAGGTAGATGCTATATTCCTTGACTTCCGGAAGGCGTTCGATACAGTTCCGCACTGTCGCCTGATAAACAAAGTAAGAGCCTACGGAATATCAGACCAGCTGTGTGGCTGGATTGAAGAGTTTTTAGCAAACAGAACACAGCATGTTGTTATCAATGGAGAGACGTCTACAGACATTAAGTAACCTCTGGCGTGCCACAGGGGAGTGTTATGGGACCATTGCTTTTCACAATATATATAAATGACCTAGTAGATAGTGTCGGAAGTTCCATGCGGCTTTTCGCGGATGATGCTGTAGTATACAGAGAAGTTGCAGCATTATAAAATTGTAGCGAAATGCAGGAAGATCTGCAGCGGATAGGCACTTGGTGCAGGGAGTGGCAACTGACCCTTAACATAGACAAATGTAACGTATTGTGAATACATAGAAAGAAGGATCCTTTATTGTATGATTATATGATAGCGGAACAAACACTGGTAGCAGTTACTTCTGTAAAATATCTGGGAGTATGCGTGCGGGACGATTTGAAGTGGAATGATCATATAAAATTAATTGTTGGTAAGGCGGGTACCAGGTTGAGATTCATTGGGAGAGTCCTTAGAAAATGTAGTCCATCAACACAGGAGGTGGCTTACAAAACACTCATTCGACCATTACTTGAGTATTGCCTCGTGAGTAGCTGCACCCGCTACTTTCCCTGGCTGGGTGTGTTGTGACAGGAATTGGGTTCATGTCACATAACATGCTACTAAACGTTCCTTTATGCCATAGCATGTAGCGATCCAGGCCTCCGCCTCAGTTGACCACTGCATCGCAGAACGCCATTACGGCGCCCAAAAACACAATTACGCGGGTGTCTGGCCCACGTAACACTTGACTGTCTGCTGTGGCTAGCCTGCGACAAATGACGCAAAAAACGGCTTGCTGGCGCCAGCCATTATAAGCTAAAAAAAATGACGGTCGAGATAACGTTCGTAATTTATAATGAGATAAAATTCTCCCTTCTTTTTTCGAACTACATAACTGAGAAGAAATTTCTGCCCGTTTCGAAATTAAAGGATGGATTACATTAAGACGCAAGCGCTGGGCTGGCGTTGTACGGAATCCAATGCCCTTGCAGAAATGCTTCGATCATCGAATGACGCTCCTGGCCGGTTGATCGGACGGTAATGCCTAAACCCCTCTTAATGCTTTCATAGCCGCTACGGCAGTGTGTACCCTCGCATTGTCCTGCATAAAATAACTGTACGTCTTTTAGTTAATTGTTAGTTTTCTGCACATTCATTCAATTTAATGTAAAAAGGTATTCAAAATACATGTATATGAATTTTTTCTTACCTTTTCATAATATCTAGTGCACTGCTCTAAAAATTTTTTACGTGATCTTGCCCGTCTCTGAGTACCACATGCAGCTGCATTAGGATGATCTGATACAATTTTGGATGCAGAAGACATCGATCGCCACGCTGTATGCCGGTAGATAAAACCCTCATCATCATCATCGTTTCCCCTCTATCCAACATCTGGTCTGGTTGGCGTATCAACGGTACTTCGCCACTTTACTCGGTCTTTCCACCATTCTTCTTCCACAAATTGGCTCCACAGCAGGTTTCTCCTCCTTAAGCTCATTTTTATTGTATCAATTCATCTTGTTCTCGTCTTCCTCTTGGCCTCTGGCCCTCAATCTTGAACCCCATCATTCTTCTTGGTGTTCTTCCCTCTCCCATTCTCTTCACATGCCCAAACCATTTAAATCTATTCTTTTCAATTTTCTCAGTCAACTTCTCCACTCCAATTTCCTTCCTAACATCTTCATTTTTCACTCTGTCTCTCGTCCTCTTCCCTAGCATACTTCTCAGAAACTTCATTTCACTGGATTGTATCCTAGTCTCCTCTCTTCTAGTCATAGTCCAAGTCTCTGAGCCGTAAATTAGTATAGGTGTGAAGTAAGCCTTGTACAGCACCAGCTTGCACCACATTGGCTCTTCCCTTCCCCACATCAAGCCCCTCACACACTGGAAAATGTACTATTCTGTTGTATTCTTTCGCTAATTTCTGTCTCCAAACAAACATTCTCCATTAATACACTTCCCAAATATTTAAAGTTGTTCACTATTCCAATATCCCGTCCCTTAATATGTATTTGTCCCTTGCCCTCTCTACCCCGTCTGGTTACCACCATGGTCTTACTTTTCTCCACACGAAATTTCATTTCATATTTCTCGACCTTATCATTTATGGTGTTTATTTGTTTTTGTACCTCCTTACTGCTTGTTCCCCACACCACAATATCATCAGCAATTAGTAACAGCTTGATTCCCCTTTCTCTAAGGGCTTCTTTCGTCTCTTTGACTATTTCATCCATCACCATTATAGTAGTGGTGGTATCACACTTCCTTGTCTTAGTCCCGTAACATTCTTAAACCATTCAGTTTTCCCAGCTTGCGTCTGCACACAACTAGAGCTTCTTTATCCACATGGGCCAATTATCTCCTCCTTCCCTAGCCTTTCGTTGCCCACCTATGCATGTAGGTCACCCATTACTATTGCTTCCACATCTGTAATTATACTCTCTAATATCTCAAGAAAATCGTCTATGTTCTCTTCTTTACTTCCTGTTTGTGGTGAATATACTTGGATGAAATAATTCACTACTTTCCTGTCCTCAGCCGAACCCTCATCACTCTATCACTTGTGTATTCCACTGCTTCCACATATTCCTCTAGGTTTGGTTTTACTCATACCTACTCCATTTTTGGCTTCTTGTTCACCACTCCAGTAGAGTGTGTATTCTTTGAACTCCATGGCAAAAAGTAAACAGACAATAAATACTTGTTGTTGACTGGAGGTAACAATAAAAGAGATGAAGAAGTCTGTACTCTTTCTAATAAAAACGCGTCTTATACGCCACGAAAGAATTACGTACTGATTTTAGGAAGCAAAATATGTTACACTCCTGTGTAAATCCATTTGTGTACAGGAAGTACGAAAAAATATTTAAATATACGCATGTTAAGAAGTCTACAAAATGCAAAAGTTTGTCTTGCAAAAATAAATCAAATTATTTGCTTATAGACGAGAAATAAACCATAATATTTTACAGATATATTTATAAGAAACTGATACTTCTATCTCAACCGCGCAATTGAAACGCTACACATATTTAAGCAAATTTACAATTTTTACATAAATTTCCGCAATCATTTCATAAAATAGCAACTTGGAAACTATTAGAGATAGTGCCTGGTGCTTTCTTGTAAAATATTTAGCAGCTCTAAATTTTTTTTCTGTTATGCCAGAATTTCAGTTTGTGCCCCCTCACTGCTCGTAGAATATCAAGGCAGTATTTGAAACCTGCCTTAGTACGGGTCAACATTGCATCATCAACAGTTCTGATCGCTTCATTGATCCGTGTTCGAAGGGTAGCAAGCCACTGACTGGTTCTGTGTACACGCGATCCTTAACGTAACTGTAACGGCGTGGCATCAGAAGAGCGCGGAGACCATGCAGCGGGACCATCACAAGACATCAGCCTCTCAGGAAATGTGTCACTCGTCACATCCCGCACATTCAAATTCCAGTGTGGGGTTTCACCTGCTGGGAGATGATGGATGGCTGCAGTTCTTCGATCTCTGCTAGCAGGAACTGTTGGAGCACGTCCAAGTAAACATCTCCCGTTATGGTTTTCTGTAAGAAGAAAAATGAGTCTATCACCCTATCATGCATCAGACCATACCAAACACTGAACTTCGCCTGTTACGCAATACCGTTGTCACAAATTTACACTCTGCATACCAGATGACACATTGTCTCTTCTCCTGGTGTGACACCATTTTGACCCGCTCCAAGTCAAATCAGTAACAAAGGACAGACGAAAAATATTTTGAGAGGTGCCAAACGTGCTATAACAAACCACGATTGTGTATCTCTGATAGTATCCGCGTTAAGATCTTTTGAAATGATAGCATGGCTTTATGGGTGCCCTGTGATCGAAGTGACAGCCATACAGAAGGTAAACAAAAATTGCTCTATTTCACTTTTCGATCCTCTTCATATCTTCATTACGGTGATAAAAGTCTCCTATTGACTTCCACAGTAGCTTTTTTTCGTTGTCCTCCCACGTTCTTCAAGCTTTAAAACGAATATTTTAGTTGATTCGTGTAACGAAGATAGAGCATTCCTAATCTAGATGCTATCCTTTAAAAATAAATATAAATGTTAGAATGATACACAAGGTAAAACTTAGGAGGGAATGATGTTTGCAACATTACAACGAATATTCCTTTTAAAACAAAAGCCCAGTATGTCGTCTACATGATCTACCTGTCAGTACACTTATAAATCCTCTATTGAGCTCTTAATTTTTATTCACTTTTCATTCCTTGCTCTAACGTTCAAGACAGGCTATCGTTATCTATTCCATTGTGGAGCTCGGTTCGTTTGAGACATATGCGAGGGATATTTCCCAGTTAGGAATATATGGGAGGGGATTAAAAGTTCCTCCATTAGCCTTGAACTCGAGGGTTACCTCGTAAAAACCCTGCTCGGAACCAGGGAATGGGATCTATATTTCTATTTTTATGACACTGAGATTGTAAGAAGAATATGAAAACTTTTCTTTGCGTAGAGACGCGCGCCCTTGCGCGTACATGTTTGTATGTATGTGTATGTAGTATTTCATGGCAGAGAATAGGGCAGACAAAAACAAACAACGATTGCGAAAAAATGATTGTGTAGAAAAATGCTTTAAGTGGAATGGGCTGACATATTGAGGAACGGGGAGCAGTACAGAGTAGTGGAAATGACAGAAACAAGAGCAATATATTGTCTGGGGCTTATATTGCGGAGAAACGGCCTATAAAGGGGTGCAATCGAAGGAAAAAGAGTAATGTGGGGAAGAGGGGTGAAGAAGGAATACGGAATGAGAGAAGAAATGTACAAAGTTAGCAGCATACTGAGGAAGAGAAGGAGGCTGAGGAAGTGGAGAACACCGGCCGATACTTGTTGTAAGATGATCTAACAAAGAAGAAGGAGAAAAAATTGTCCTGGAAACGACTGGAACCATTGCATTGCACGTGATACATACATCGTTTACAATTTCATCCCGCTCGCTGGCACTGTTCCGTACAACGTGTAATCTGGCTTCTGCCGTCAAAGTTATGGCCGCTGCATTCTAAGAATGAATAATCCAACGGCGGTTGTCGCTGGACGGGTTCCCAGTTTTCACCTCGCGGGCAGGATTACAGTTTAACCGTAGGTAATGCCAGCATTAACCGCACCCCGGCCTGCCAGCTTTACGCATTTACGCGCGAGGTGTATCCAAAACCACAGGCTCTCTTGCGTTCTCCGGTTGGAGGAGGGGACAGTCCACTTTCGCGGTGTCTCCCTCTCGGCTAGTGGCTGCCACCGCAGACCGAAACACACATCGTACTGTTCACAATCGTACGCAGACTGTACGCGTGTCCACAGATTCACTGCAGAGTATAAAGCGCAAATGTTTACGTCGCCACGTCCTAGGCAACACCAGTATCCCCTCCGTGGTCTCACACAACTCCCTCTCCCGTGACTTCTTGCAAACAATTTTGCTTGCAGTACTGCATAAAACATTTCTATAAAGACCTGTTCACAGGCGTAAAGCTGTATAGAAGCATCCCTTAATCTATTCATCTTCATAATTCGCACTCCTTTTTAGGCATTCATTCTTTTCTTGTTCATGATTACAGAAATTTTTGTTTGATGTAATTAAACGAAACTGTATTTTACATACAATTTGATACCCAAGTTATTTTTCTACGTAGTCACCGTTCGAATCTGGGCTCTGCCGTTTTACCAGTTTTGCTGTGTCTTCTGTTCACCCAATTGCCGTCAAGTTGTTGAACCACTGACTAACGGCTTCTTTAAGTTCATCTTCACTTCCGAAGCATTGTCCACGCAAAAAAATCTTCCAATTTGGAGAATAAGACTAATTCCGGACTGTGTGGCGGGTGTTGAAACATTTCCCTTTGAAACTGCTGAGAAAGTCCTGTGTCACTCCCGCTGCATGGGACGTGCATTATCGTGAAGTATTATCACTCCACTGGTGTAACGTTGTTACTTTAATTTGTGGTGTAAGTGGAACTGATAGACAAGACCATAAAAGCGGGTTAAAAGCTGTGAGCTGCCTGGGGAAGTTAACCTTGCATTACTGCGCAACTGTTTCACCAGGTATCCAGTCTAGCTTACCAAATTCCCAACCAGACTAACGTTAATTATAATCTTTTAATAGTCATACGACAACTGGTGATATATATATATATATATATATATATATATATATATATATATATATTATATATAAAGAGAATTTAAATAAAAAGAAATAAATCAGTTTATATTTGGAAATTTATTTTAACATTGATCATTGAAATTTCAGCATACTAAATTTGATTCATAACCAAGCTGGTGCCTTATTTAGGACTGTGAAAATGTGAGTTTGTTATCTTACGGAACACATCAAATATGGAGCCAAGATTGGGAGACTGCATACAACACTGCATTCATAAAATAACACATAAAGAACGTTGAAACATATGCAAGAGGAAATTAACCACAACCAACCGATACAATTTTCACCCCAAGAAGTTACGTTCGTAGCACAATCCCGTCCGTCATGTAATTACCACACACTGGTATACTACATTCATACTAACTCTGTGTGAAATCTTCCCGAAAAGAATAGCTGAGGGCTACTTTGATGAATACACCACATGCTTCACGTGGTCAACTTGGTTTACACAAAGAGTGTAACTCTACAATAATTTTGATAATTAAAATAAATTAGATCGAAAAGCAATTTACAAAAGAAAAACCTCGAACTGGTTACTATCGTCTTACTATTAACCTGATGGGTCAAACAATTGTATAAGCACGTGGTACTGGTCTCACAAAGTACGCCCCACGTGGGTTGAACATAAAGAAAAGTTGCTATATTGAAAAATATTGTCAAGACGAGACGTTATAATCACACGAGCATTCGCATTTAAGATTAATGATCTTAGTTAGAGTTACTGATCAACATGTGGTTCCACTTTACTCACAAAGTAGTGACAAAGAAACTACCGGAAGATATTCTGAACTACTTCACACGCGAATTACACTGCGTTGCAATTTAAGATAACATTAGATATTTTAGAGCTAAACCTGAAATAAAGGTGATTAAATTTTCAGTTAGGCTGAACTTAAGAAATCCATTGTCCTACGGACTTAGCAGACACGCGCTTAGCCGGAGATCTTACCACTTCAGACGCTCGCCGCGGACAGACTGACCTGCGCTCCTACCGAGCGTGCTTCCTGAGGGTGGCTCACAAATACAAACGGAAGTGGCCAGAGGGGCAGCTTCCTATACCAACATGACAAGGGACGGCCAGGACCATGCTAAGAATGGAAACCTCTCTGCTTTTAGAAAGCGTAGCTACCTGTTCCGACGTTGGTCCTACTGTTCTCTAGCAGACAGGCTTGTCTGCTACCCTCAAGCATGCAGCTAGAAACACATTTGCTCATTCACCCTCTCACACAGATGGGGAAGGGGGATGACAGTATCTTATCATATACAGTATATAAAAGAAAGCGGATGTAGGTTCCGTATGAGACTGTGTGACATGAATTACGTATAAACTGTGTTTTAACGTGTAGTAGTATGACAGATCGTTCTTGTTTATGTGTAAAAGTAACACGTTTCACTGCTCAGTCTCCTCCCAGATAGTCAGAAACACCACAGTAAATTTAGAAGCGGAATTTATGCCGTAAATGACAACATATTTAAGAAATTAACATGAAAGGAATCCAACAGAGACCTTTCACTGGTTAGCTGATTTCTGGAACAGAGTAATTTGCTATACAACTCTATGTAGACACAAACAGGAGCACTGTCTGCCGAGGCAGGCAGTTCTACTCCGCAGATATGTGCTCAACGGACGTCCTTTCACTGAGAAGTGTTAGTTCTCATTTACTATAGTGGTCTCACAACTGGTACTCGATTTCAGGATCTACGTGATAATAGTTTCGTTCTCCCAGAAAAACTTTATCATATGATTAACAGTGGGAGGTCCCTAGTGGTGGGCATCGACTTTTTGAAATCACTGTACAGTGGAGTACGGTTGGTCCCAGGTATCACACACTGCAGCCCTTCATTGTGGAGGGCTATCATTTGAGAGTGATGAACGAAAAACAAAACTTTTCGTGGACTCTCTAGAGCCTTGAAAACAAGACTGGCTCTTGAAAACATCGACATAAGGTTATTTAGGTGATACCTATTCCTTTTTAAAATTTTCATCAAAATTCCTGTGATCATTATTTTTATTCACTTAATTGGTTCAAATATACAGGGTGAAAAATATTCATTCGCGCACTCTAACTTCGCAATGCAATTCCTTACATACTAACAATAGAAAAATGTCTCGTCCTGTGCATATTTCCGGCAGCAAACGGACGTCAAAGATTGGCAATCCGGCAACACTGTAATCATACGTGTGGTAACTGCCTGTGTCAGGAGCAGTGCTGGGCAGTTGGTGCAGAGAACAGTGCTTTGGCTTAGCTTGCGGGAGGTCGAGGTTTCGAGTTTTTATTTGCTACATGTAACCTGTCTGGTACGGTATCTGTCGTCTTAATAGTCGTACAGCAATTATAGTGGGCGTTCTACAAAACATTTGCACTTACATACTACGAAAACAGGAATGGAAGTGCAATCGTTTTCATTGGTCAGCATCTAAAGAAGCATTTTGCACATCGTGGATGTGAATTGTTTCGCACCTCTGCATCTACTATATTCCAAACATGTTGTCTGTGTACCCTCCCCGAATGGTCCGATCGATTATCTATTCTTCTTGCCACGTTCAGGTTCATTACATTTAGTTAGGAATGTACTATGTAAATGTCAGATAAGTGTGACATGAAAAGAGGTGTATACTACAATATTACGTGGGAGAATGAAATTGGAAAAAGAAAGCAAATACGCCTCGACTCAGAATTGAAGCCTCGACCCCCTGCATGCTGAACCGAATCACTATCCACTGCACCATCTGCACAGCAGTGGTCCTGTTTGCTGACAGAGGTAGTTACCGTACATGTGGTTACAGTGTTGTCATACTGCCAATTTTCTGACAGCCATTTGCTGCAGGAAATTTTGTGCAAGACGAAATTTTGTGAGAGAAACTTTTGTATTGCCAGTATGTGAGGAATCGCGCTGCGAAGTCCGACTGCGTCCATTTTTATTACCCTCTACATGAGGCATGGAGAACCATAAGGACCCAAAGCAGAGAAACAAATTTCTGAAAAATAGATGACTGTGAAAATCAGATTAATAGACATACTACTAGTCCCATAGCACCGAATTCTTTTTTAATCAAGCCTCAGGATCCTATAATTCCTATGAAAAAGCAATGTAACCTCATTATGTTATTAAATATTCTTTAACATTTAAGATGGTATTTATTATGTCAATTCAGAAAATTTCCGTGCATAGGCTAGTGAGAATAGTGTGTATTTGGAGCAGTAAAATTTGTAATAAATGTGAAACTGTATCAGAACATGAGGAACACACACAACCCCCACCCCCTGCCCCGCCGCACACACCATTATGCCGTTTTCCAACAGTCGATGGTCCTCGTTATCATAATTTTCATTAACCACACACTGATGCTTGAATGTGGTGAACCGTAGATAATAGCTGAGTAGTGCAGAGCAATAAAATTATACGTTGTGCTTTGGGCCCATACGGAAATGAATATCCGAGTAATCGTTGAGACAGCTTTTCGTGAATGTTCATATATGCAATGTAAGGCTACAGATAGAAATAAAGCTGGTTCACCATGAAATCAACAGATGCCAGGAGCATCCATACATGTTAACATGACATAGTGATTTAAGCCCTTATGGTTCTCAGCGCGTCATATATTTTTTCATGTAAGATACTTCGCTGCATCATTTTAATCATCGCATTAACATTATTGTTTGATCTCATTTTTTCCTTCCTTCTACTCTTTTTTAGTTTGGAAACTTTGCCCTCGTGATTTTAATTATTTTATCCATTTACTTGGATTTAATTTCTTCCTTCTTATCAATCCATATTTTCGTTCATGTTGTGTTTAGTAATACGTACTGGTTTGAATGAAAGTTATATAATGAAGAGATAGAATTTCGTAATGCTAAAGAAGTGCGCTCCCCCTTTAATTTGTCGAAAGAAAAATGCAATTACAACACGGTGGCGTTTGTACTTTGTACAGGAAGAACATACAGGGAGATCAAAAAGTCAGCATAAATTTAAAAACTTAATAAACCACGGAATAAAGTAGATAGAGAGGTAAAAATTGACAGACATGCTTGGAATGACATGGGGTTTTATTAGAACCATAAAAAAAGTTCACAAAATGTCCGACAGATGGCGCGTGAAAGATCTCTTGCGCGCGTCGTTTGGTGATGATCGTGTGCTCAGCCGCTACTTTCGTCATGCTGGGCCTCCCAGTTCCCCAGACCTCAGTCCGTGCGATTATTGGCTTTGGGGTTACCTGAAGTCGCAAGTGTATCGTGATCGACCGACATCTCTACGGATGCTGAAAGATAACATCCGACGCCAATGCCTCACCATAACTCTGGACATGCTTTACAGTGCTGTCCACAACATTATTCCTCGACTGCAGCTGCTGTCGAGGAATGACGGTGGTCATATTGAGCATTTCCTGTAAAGAACATCATCTTTGCTTGTCTTACTTTGTTATGCTAATTATTGCTATTCTGACCAGATGAAGGGCCATCTGTCGGACATTTTTTGAACTTTTGTATTTTTTTGGTTCTAATAAAACCCCATGTCATTCCAAGCACGTGTGTCTATTTTTACCTCTCTATCTACATTATTCCGTGATTTATTCAGTTTTCAAATTTATACTGACTTTTTGATCACCCGGTATGTTTAAATGTCTGTATGATAACTACCATCCAAAAAAAATGTACATCTTAACGAAAATAAATTTTTGCAGACATTCCACAGTCAATTAAATATATTATGTCGTCTTTTATGTTTTAACCGATAAAACGGTAATTTTTAACTTTTAAATATTACGAAGGATAAATACAAGTAATTAAAATCACATGGGGAAAAGTTCCACATGAAAAAAGAGTAAACGATTGAATGAAACGAGAGGAAATAATAAAGTAATACGATGATTAAAATTACGCAGCAAAGGGCTACAAATGGTGAAAAAACCCAAATATGTTTAAATAATAAGAATAAACAGTCATTTCGACAAAGATTTTTTGAAAGAAAAGTAATTGCCGGCGGATCTCGAACCCAGAATTTTCAGCATTACTGCATTACCTCTAGGGAACAACGTAGTTTCGAAAATCAGTGTTGTTTGTAAGTCCCTAGTGGATCATGGAAAAATTCTTTTTCGTCTATTACTCGCGAACGAGAGCCCATCAAGGCGAGCGGCTGCAAGTAGTGATCTCTAGTATCGTAGGTTACCTATATTTGTGGCTTCAGAAAGTCGATCACGTCGGTGGGAACGTTATTTTCATACAACAGTGCCGCAGAAGTGTACCGCAGCTGTGTCGGCAGCAGGTGAACACAGAGCGCTCTGGCGGCTGCTTCTGTAAGCTCTGCAGCCGGCGCCCTACCTCTGTGCCGCTTTTACCGCGGCCGGTTTTTAAGTGCTGCTGCGAGATACGGAAGAGCAGGGCACGGCACGGCGCCACGCCGGCGCGGCGCGGGTAGGCCGTGGGGGTGGATCGGGTGGGGGTGGGGGTGGGGGTGGGGGCTGCGGCCGCCCCGGCGGCTGAGAAATGTGCGACATGCCGCCCCGGCGCCACCGCCACCGCCACAACACCTCGCGTCACGTCAGCACGCGGCTGCGGCCGACGCCAGGGTTTCCGCCTGCGCGCGCTACACATGCGCGACAGCGCGACACCTAGCGGGGTTCCGGTCGTAAATCACACAGCATACGCCACTCCCTAAACACACGTCTCACTCGCTCATTCCTCTAGCCTCTCTCTCTGTCTTACACACACCCGCACACACACACACACACACACACACACACACACACACACACACCAGCGCACACACGCACACGCGCACGCTCGCACACTGACATTCTTATGCACTCATTCGCACAGTCACTTTCCGGATCGTCCTCCCGCTGCTCGGAATTCGATGATGCATCGTCACTCACTCACCTGTGGAGCCTATTAGTTACTTGATCCGTAAGTCATCCTCACGTTAAACAAACACAATAGTATGTAGGACAAGTATCCTCATTCTGTACTCAATCCGTCCACTTCATCCGCTCTACCAAATAGAAAGCACATCTGCAGAGTATTGAACGGAGGTACTTGTCCTACATGTGTTTACAGTGATGCCAGATTGTCTTTCTTTGACGTCCAATTTGTATTGGAAATATGCACGGGATGAAACTTTATTTCAGACAATTTAATAGTGATGGTGTGGAAGGAAACGCGCTGGGGCGTCCGAAGGTGTGAACTTTGGGTCATCCTGTATTTATAGATGAAAAAAATATTTATGTAGATATGTACCGTAAATTTACAGGTTTTTTGTGATAAATGGCTAACTATTTACATTCTTATATTCAAGAACCTATCTATGTTACAGGAATAATTTGCTAACGAGTATCATTTTAATCAACATTGGGAAACATTTGCGCTCCCTAGATTGCAATAGAATTTTGTGGTTGCATACTTCACTCTTTTCTGTGTCAACGGATAATGCAGATAGTTTTGCCTCCTGGTGATGTCCTTGTGAATACCTCTGTGCCTTTCAAACTCAGATGAATTGTTGATAGCAAATAAATGTACTGTGAGGCTCTGGTTAATATTCCCAGTTGCTTGAAGAGATGTCTATTTGTGTGAACCTAAGACTTAATTCTAATTACTTTTGGGCAATGAATACTTCTTGCCACGTGAGGCGATCCCCAGTACATCACTCCATAAAACATCAGCGACCGACAATACGCAAAATATGTAAACGTACTGATTTCTATAGCCATAAAGTTGGCAATTATTCTTGTGGCAGAAGCAACCCAAACTAATCGTTTTAGCAGGTCCATTTTATTGCTTTTCTACTTTAAGTTTTCACCAGTATGCACACCTAAGAAATTGGAACTTTTTTCTTGTTTATTACAGCACAACGTTATTTTACAATTCGACCAACGCAAGCATCTGCGCAAAATCAAAGGTATAGGCAAGTATGCGCTAAGCTATAGAATAGATTTGGAACTTATACAAATACTGATATTATTGCGTGTCTTTCATGCTTCCGTACAAGGTTTCAGATATATTTGGTAACACTGTAAATGTGTCAGCCTAAAATCTAATGTACAGCATAGCAATATATAAAACGGGTGAGATGACACTCTCAAATCCGATTTTGACGTCAATAGCATCACGCATAAATCTGAAGTAACCGAGCGAGGTGACGCAGTGGTTAGCACACTGGACTCGCATTCGGGAGGACGACGGTTCAATCCCGTATCCAGTCATCCTGATTTAGGTTTTCCGTGATTTCCCTAAATCGTTACAGGCAAATGCCGGGATGGCTCCTCTGAAAGGGCACGGCCGATTTCCTTCCCCATCCTTCCCTAACCCGAGCTTGTGCTCCGTTTCCGATGACCTCGTTGTCGACGGGACGTTAAACACCACTAACCTAACCTAAATCTGAAGTATTTTGATGAGAAAACATAAGTAACAATTAACCATTTCGAAAGCATACTTTCAGTGGGATATTTTCCATGTTTTATGTTTCGCAGTATCCTACAATACTCTGCTGACCATTAAAATTACGATAGAATCTAAAAAAAATTTTACTTATTGCGTGTATACACTGTAGTAAGAAGAGTACGTTATTAAATCTGTAGTTGCGTTATGGATATACAGGATGCGGCATTTAGAACAAAGATTTGCCACCTCTGGCAGCAAGGGCTCTACATCTGATGGCCATGTAGTCAATTTAGGTTCCATGAAACATACTGGTGCGTCATTCCACGGTTCGTTATCAGCTGTAGTGGCTGGTGAATAGCGGAGATTTGATCTCTCGGAAGAACATGACAATATGTTTTTAGTGGGTGAAAGATTTGGTAAGTGAGTTTGCCATGGCAACAATCAAATACTATGTGTATCGAGATAGGACAGGACAATGAACAACATTTGCTTTTGTATTATCTCGTCGAAAGGTAATGTCACAGAGACCTTGAAGAGCCGGCCGCAGTGGCCGAGCGGTTCTAGGCGCTACAGTCTGGAACCGAGCGACCGCTACGGTCGCAGGTTCGAATCCTGCCTCGGGCGTGGATGTTTGTGATGTCCTTAGGTTAGTTAGGTTTAATTAGTTCTAAGTTCTAGGCGACTGAAGACCTCAGAAGTTAAGTTGCGTAGTGCTCAGAGCCATTCGAACCATTTTTGAAGACCTCGAAGACAGAGCACAGTAATCGGCTTTAACGCGTCAGAAATGTAGCGCCAGCTGTCCAGATTTCCGGCTATGTGGAACTGTGGGTGATCGTGTCGTCTCGGCTTAAAGGATGATTCGGCGGCGCTCCTGTATCCAGCATTGCCGCTGGGTGCTTCGCCGTTGACAAGGCCCACTCTGCTGTCGCGCTAAGGGAAATCCCAACAATGGCCGCCGAGCCAACACTCCTTAGTGCCCCATACGTTGTAGCGCTCTTTGTGGTTACTCGTCTTGCAAAAGACAAGATAGTTGCTGACTCAAGGTAGCCAACGTAGCTGTACAACTACTCGAGCAGGATGTCTATCCTCTTGGATTCTTCTAGTAGCTCGGGACAGCTGAGATCCTGCACCTGTCGATTCCATATTCGTATGACAATCGTGTGAACTCCCTATCACGCATCAGTATACGTAATCACAGAAAGATAGGCCACGATCCTGCTGCTGTCGAACTCCGACTCTACTGGTAGACCTTTCTCCTAGTTACACGATCAAATACTATTTCAGAATGAACAAGCCGCTGCGTAACCTTTCCTTGTACACACAATGTAGATGCCTTCACTATAACCTGCATTGTGCGGCTGTGCTGAAATGCTAATCGACTGCATATCCAAGCATATGCTTCATGTCAACTTGATGTTTGTGATGCGCCGCCTTCATGGTTTACAATTTTGATGGCCAATACAGTACATTTTTGATGATATTCACGTTTATATAAAGATACATCTCAGTAATAGTCAACCCAGGTTAGTTATCCACGTAATTTGAGTTGTCTGCATTATGCAAAGTCATTCCTGTGTCTTTCATAAATAAGAAGTTTTCGTGGTTCAAATATGGTTCAAATGGCTCTAAGCACTATGGGACTTAACATCTGAGGTCATCAGTCCCCTAGACTTAGAACTACTTAAACCTAACTGACCTAAGGACATCACACACATCCATGCCCGATGCAGGATTCGAAGCTGCGACCGTAGCAGTAGCGCAGTTCCGGACTGAAGTGCCTAGAACCGCTCGGTAACAGTGGCCGACAAGAAGTTTTCATGTAGATGTTATTTTGAAACATACAGATTGGGTATCAACTATGTACAAAAATGAAGCTGATGTCAATCTTTGTACATTAGCTACAAAATTTCAATTTTTTTTTTTTTTTCGTAGACACTAAACACTAAGCTCGAAACTACTTGAAAATTAAGGTATACTACTCAGATGAGTAATTCTACATCACTAAATTTGGAAAATTTATTACAGCTGTCGATCATCATTTGTAAAAGTTCATGCAACCTGAGCCACTTCCTGTTTATCACCGAAACATACACAGGTGTGCACGTGTGCGCTATGTAGTGGTGCGAAGCAATTCAAAAAATGGTTCAAATGGCTCTGAGCACTATGGGACTTGACATCTTAGGTCATCAGTCACCTAGAACTTAGAACTACTTAAACCTAACTAACCTAAGGACATCACACACATCCATGCCCGAGGCAGGATTCGAACCTGCGACCGTGGCAGTCCCGCGGTTCCGGACTAAAGCCCCTAGAACCGCACGGCCTCCGCGGCCGGCGCGAAGCAATTCACGTCCACAATGTGCGAAGCGCTACTTTAAAAGCTGACCAATGAAAACGACTGTACTTCGATTTCTGAGTTTGTAGTATGTCAGTGCAAATGTTTTGAAGAAGATCCACTGTAATTTCTGTACGACGATTAAGACAACAGATACCGTACCAGACAGAGTACATTTAGCAAACAAAAACTTATTCATCTCAATCCAGAAGTGAACCCTCGACCTCCCGCATGCTAAGCCAAAACCAACTGCAACACACACACACACACACACACACACACACACACACACACACACATACACACACACGTACGGGATAAATCTGACGTACACAGAAAATCACAGATGTACAAATAATGCTGAAACGAATTTTGTGGAATTTTTCTCGTACATTCTCGGAATGCTATCCGATCTCATTCAAATGAAATGAAAAGGCGATAGAGAGAGAGAGAGAGAAAGAGAGAGAGAGAGGGAGAGAGAGAGAGAGAGAGAGAGAGAGAGAGAGAGAGAGAGAGAGAGAGAGCTTGACAAATCGTCGTCATAAAGTCGAAAACATGACCAGTATACGGTCTTCTAGAGCACTCTTTAGAAACACTTTTGATTGTATGCTTCTCTGCACCACTAGTTGTGTACCGGGAAATAAATAGTTCCGAAACTCCTTAGTATATGCAGATTGTCAATACGTGGTGCAAAGACGGACAACTTACAGAGAGAGACATGTAATATAAAGTCCTTACGTAAACGAAAAGATCGGATATTGTTTGACTACAGGATCGGCTATGAGTCAGTGCTATCAGTTGCAATCTCCACGTGTCTAGGAGTTGCCGTCCAGATCGATGTAAGGTAGAATGATCACATAAATACAGCCATGGGAAAGGATGATACCAGACACAAAAATCTAAGGAAGGGTAATTCACATACCAAGAGATCGCTTATAATTCCTTCATTAGACCAATTCTTGAGTATTATTCGACAGTGTGAGACTCTCACAAAGTCGGATTAGTTGAAGAGATATGAAAATACTGAAAGAAGAGGTGAATGCTTTGTCGTGCTTGACTGTAAAATTTGAATAATTCTGTTGTATGTGGAGGGGTACTGGCAGTCTTTCTTCCTGCACACCATCTACGTATAGAATTCGACAAAAGGAAAATTACGCTGATACTCTGTGTCACAGATCACATAGTATTTTCGGTGAAGGCGTACAAATGTAGATGTAGGTACGGCAGCTACAGAAATGCGTATATCCGACAGAGAAGCTAAAGCTGGTTTCAGAAAGACGACGAAGAACGAAGAAAAGGAAGCTGAACTGTAAAAGAGTGTGACAGTTGATCTTTTTTTATAGTCATAAGCGGAGCCTGGATTTTATGTAGTATTAAATTAAGAAAAAAATTAACATAAATGTGTAAACAAAATTGGTGAAATATGTAAATAAATATGTAATGAAGAAACTATACGAAAATCCAATTTTTTTACGACAAATCTTAAGTCCACTGGTACGCTAGCCAAATAGCTACACTATGTGATCGAAAGTACACGGACACCTGGCTAGCGCTCTCTATCGGTAATACTGCAATTCAGTGTGGTGCTGGCCCACTCTTAGCCTTGATGACAGCTTCCATTCTCGCAGGCATACGGTCAACCAGGTGCTGGAAGGTTCCTTGGGGAATGGCAGCCCTTTCTTCATGGGATGCTGCACTGAGGAGAGGTATCGATATCGGTCGGTGAGGCCTGGCACGCAGTCAGCGTTCCAAAACATCCCAAAGGTGTTCTATAGGATTCAGGTCAGAACTTTACGCAGGCCAGTCCTTTACAGGAATGTTATTGTCATGTAACCACTCCGCCACAGGGCTTGCATTATGAACAGGTGCTCGATCGTGTTGAAGGGTGAAATCGCCATCCCCGAATTGCTCTTCAACAGTGGGAAGCAGAAAGAAGCTTAAAAAATCTATGTAGGCCTGTGCTGTGATAGTGCTACGCAAAACAACAAGGGTTGCAAGACCCCTCCATTTAAAACACGTCCACAGCACAACACCACCGCCTCCGAATTTAACTATTGGCACTACACACGATGGCAGATGTTCACTAGGCATTCGCCACACCCACACCCTGCCATCGGATCGCCTCATTGTGTACCGTGATTCGTCACTCCACACAACGTTTTTGCACTGTTCAATCGTCCAATGTTTACGCTCCTTACACCAAGCGGGGTGTCGTTTATCATTTACCGGCGTGATGTGTGGCTTATGAGCAGTCGCTCGACCGTGAAATCCAAGTTTTCTCACCTCCCGCCAGCTGTCGTAGTACTTGCAGTGGATCCCGATGCAGTATGAAATTCCTGTGTGATGGTCTGGATAAATGTCTGCCTATTACACATTACGACCCTCTTCAACTGTCGGCGGTCTCTGTCAGTCAACAGAGGCCGCGCTGCTGCTACGCTCGCAGGTTCGAATCCTGCCTCGGGCATGGATGTGTGTGATGTCCTTAGGTTTAAGTAGTTCTAAGTCTATGGCACTGATGACCTCAGATGTTAAGTCCCATAATGCTCAGAGCCATTTGAACCAACAGATGAGGTCAGCCTGTACCCTTTTGTGCTGTACGTATCCCTTCACGTTTCCACTCCACTATCACATCGGAGACAGTGGACCTAGGGATGTTTAGGAGTGTGGAAATCTCGCGTACAGACGTATGACACAAATGACACCTAATCACCCGACCACGTTCGAAGTCCGTGAGTTCCTCGGAGCGCTCCATTCTGCTCTCTCACGATGTCTCATGACTACTGAGGTCGCTGATATGGGGTACCTGGCAGTACGTGGCAGTACAATGAACTTAATATGAAAAACGTATGCTTTGGGGGTGTCCTGGTACTTTTGATCACACAGTGTACGTCAATTCTTAATGAGATCACTTCTGCTATAAAGTATGAAGTACAAGTACCTCCTATTCAAGCATTTAAAGGTCACTCTAACGGGATGCACAGTTAATTACAATAAGCTTTTCCAAACGTTCTGTTGCCATGCACAGTCTTCTGTTTGATAGTACGTTTCCATGAATAGAGAAATATCGCTCAACTTCGCAAGAGATAAACGGTTCATATTTATACAGAGGGATTGTGTTAGGAACTGATATGATCAGAGGGCTCCACAATTCCACCGTTAAGTAAGCGAGACAAAACAGCAAGATTTGAGTAGCCAGGGTTCTTACTCAACAGAGATTGCAGTTTACTGGAAACTATACTATCCCTTCACCTGGTGCAACTGTGACCTTCCGAACTGCATCAGCCATTATTCCTATGGCCTCCGGGAGAGGCGTACTTGAAGTCTCAAGTTTTTTTATACTGTTGGCAAGCCAACTGAAGAGACTTGCGACGTATGAAACTGAACTGAGCACTTTAAAACAGTTGAATGCTGACAAGGATTCTTCCACAGATATTGCAGGATCAGAAGAAAATTTCTCTGTCACTGACTTCACAGCTCCTAATTGCTTACGGAAGAAAATACCAGCTTCATTCCATGTTGCCGACCTTGATATCACTGCTTCCAGAGGCACACGTACATCAGGAAGCTGCTGCTTGAACTTTTGTATACGTTAAGGACATTTCAAGAAAACGTTCTTAGTTCCTGATATCAGTGTATTTTCTGTTGTGGATTGGCAGGAGCCAACCCACGGGGTTTGGAGGAAGCCGAAAGGCACGCGTTTAACCTCACGCAGGCTGGCGTGAGGTCTGGAACATGACAAGGTATTTAGACTTCAGAAAAAAGGTGGTACTTGGTGGAATACTTAACTTTAATCCATTAATGTTGAACGTAGCTCTTGTCTGTACATTATTTACAATATCAATAGTAACTGAATAATGGCGCCTTGCTAGGTCGTAGCAAATGACGTAGCTGAAGGCTATGCTAACTATCGTCTCGGCAAATGAGAGCGTATTTTGTCAGTGAACCATCGCTAGCAAAGTCGGCTGTACAACTGGGGCGAGTGCTAGAAAGTCTTTCTAGACCTGCCGTGTGGCGGCGCTCGGTCTGCAATCACTGATAGTGGCGACACGCGGGTCCGACGTATACTAATGGACCGCGGCCTATTTAAAGGCTACCACCTAGCAAGTGTGGTGTCTGGCGGTGACACCACATTTTCTTCTTGTAACTGGTGTCTAACTATCTCTGCCACCCTTTGCAATGCATGAGCCGTACATGTAAAATGCACTAAATGTGGATAAAATGCGTTAAGCGATTTCCGCGCTTCCAACACGTATGGAGGTGCATCTATGCACATCCATATTACCCTCTCTTCTTTTACGTAATGTGGCCGTAGTACCTTAAGCCCACCACCAATGAGTCTAGCAAACGTTGAACTATTTGTTGCCTCTAATAAATTAAATAAGCTTTAGATGCAACCTCAGCATACACCTTGACCACCATTAGTTCAGTAATTTGCCAATGTCAGCCCTGATTTTTTCTAATATGTCAGCATAGCAAGAATCCGGTAATTCTCCCTGAGAGTATACTAGTCGGGAATGTTACGGCAGCAATATTTCTGTAAGGTTAGATGATGTAGGTTGCCCTGCAACTATTTAAGTAGAACCTCTTTCTTTGAAGAAATCCGTTGTTTTTTCCTAGTATGCGAAGAGTTGCGTAAATATTGATCAGTTTGAAATTTCATCGCACATCCTATAAGTTTGTCTCAAGTTTGACTGAGAGTATTTTACCATCAGTGGTTAAAACATTGTCAATGGAAATCTATGGTTTCGGATTTGATGACAACGAAGACGCAACCGGTACCTTGATTAACTTGAACGCAGCTGACTGTTACAAATTGTTGAGCGTCTGAGAACCAGAAAGGAGAGCGTTTAAAACGAGTCGTTGTTGTCGCATGTATGGTTTATCTTTGAGTGCAACGGGATTAACGACAGTATGAGAAATAGAATAATAGAAGTTAATTTTGTTTCCTTTCTTGCTACGTAACGAAAATGTATGGGGATTACGAAAACGTATCGCAATAACATTCAAATACGTAAAATTTGTAGTATAGTGCGAAATATGTATTGTACCTCAAAATTTGTAAAAATACGTAATTTAAAACTTTGAGAAAGGGTCCTATCAGTGTAATTCAACGAAATTTTTCTTATTACTACATATAAATGAACAGTATACGTAATTACATAAAATCCTGGATCTAGTCATAAGCTTTGATACTTCTTTAAATACTACTTGCCATTTTCCTCCGCAATCCTGTGCTAGCGTCATCGTCTTCTCCACGTATATATCACAACCAAAAACGTCACTGATGCTCGGTTCTACTCGTCACTGCTGTAGGGAGTCCTACATTATTCCACTTCTACTGCTCCGCCAGTGCCGCGTTAGCTACACCCAGTGTTCTGCCTCGTTTGCTTCTTGTTTCTACCAGTAAGCCTTTGGCAACGACTGTTTGTCTCGCCTCCTTATCTCAGTATCTCATTCTTGTCTAAAGTGCCATCACCACTGTCTGGTGTTCCCATTTCCCGTTTTCCCATTGGCGACGTTCTTCCCGCGTTCTGTGGAGTCTTCTACCAGGGCAGTCTCTATCATGGGCACCTAAGAAACGCGACACAATGGCTAGTAGGCTAGTAAAGTGAATTCCTAACTGACCGCAGTGGTTTCAAGTCCTCAACTGATTATCATGATTGACTATTTCTGTGCTTTTCGTAAATCATTTTAGCACAATCCAGCGTTGCTTCTTTAAAAAGACCACGGTTTTTCACCAGCTAAGCTGTACTCCATTCGGCGAAAGAAAGTATCTGACAGCTGACAGTGCTGTAGGCAGCTTTCAGCTACGAAATGCCAAAGGCCCCAGCAGCGACAAGGATACACTGATGACGATAAAATACCACTTTCTGCGCAGGCTGTCGCTGCAGAGATAGTCAACACTTCTGCGATTCACTAATTGCTTTACTGACTCGTACAAAACGATCACTGCCTTTCCTTCCCACTTCAGAGTAAACACGCAATGTTAAGTGTGAATTGGCGTGCTTGACCTTTGAGTGTGGCTTCTATTCCAGACTTTCTCTTCCCTGCGCTATAAGAACATATTTCCAAGATAAACACCGAGCGGGGTGGCGCAGTGGTTAGACACTGGACTCGCATTCGGGAGGACGACGGTTCAATCCTGCGTCCGGCCATCCTGATTTAGGTTTTCCGTGATTTCCCTAAATCACTCCAGGCAAATGCCGGGATGGTTCCTCTGAAAGGGCACGGCCGACTTCCTTCCCAATCCTTCCCTAATCCGATGGGGCCGATGACCACGCTGTCTGGTCTCCTTCCCCAAACCAACCAACCAACCAAGATAAACGCCTTGAAATTCACATACGGAATACGTGGAATACACACATACAATCTCAGACCTTTCGAACAAAATGCTCTGCAACACCCACCGAAAACCATTGTCGTTTAGAAGGGCGGCCATACAGTGGTACTGAGGCGTTGCCATAGAGACGTAAACAAAATACTGTTAGGTGATTTTTTGTGGGAAACGCAGGGAGCAGCCTCACTGTGACCAGTTTAACTGTCACGGGCGAATGGAGTACTCTGCCCCGTGTCTATTGCCAGGCATCAACATAATGTAGGCAGATTTATTATCCTTTCCTCGCCTGTGCCAAGTGCTCTTCACTTCCATCGCATTTTTTAAATATTTTGGCTTTCGGCAGCAAAGGCCGTACTGCCAACACTAGTTACTAAAGTGCCATATCAGCATAACTGCAGTTTCCACGGTAGAACAATAAGTACGATGTACAAATATAAGTTCTCAACGTAATATAAAAACACTAAAAGACTATCGCTAGACAGTCAACAGTACTTACAATATCGCCAAGTCAACATTAGTGCAATTTTCACAATAGGACGCTGATAAGCGTGTAAAGTACAAAGGCTACTTCGTTGTGTAAATTTAAGAAACACAAAATTACAGTCCAGGGTTCGAACAGGGACGTTTCCAGAGGAGAATGACATCCACAGCAACTTGTTATTGAAAACTGGGCAACGGCCATGTTTACGAAGATACCATCGCATTTTATGATTTTGCTTCCTGGAGGCAGAACGTTATCAATTTCTTTTATCACGCGTTTTCCAGTTTCGAATAAGGGGGTCCACCTGACCCGTTTTTCGTGAGGTAGTAAGGAAGTAGATAAATTTTGATGTTAATCTCTGATTTTTCACCGTGACTGTCCCAAACTCTTTCCAAGTTATACGAACTCTGGTCTCCTCTTTTCGTTTCTGGCCCGCCTACTCAATTTCCATTAGGTCGTTGTCTAGTTTGTTGCGTAATTTAAAGAATCAAATTAAGAATTCAGTGAGCTCATTTTTCCTCAGTTCGTCTGACTGCACTCTCAGTTCATCCCAATTTCAGTTTTAAACAATACCTGCCGCTCCGGCCTGTGTGGCCGAGCGGTTCTAGGCGCTTCAGTCTGGAACCGCGCGGCCACTACGATCGCAGGTTCGAATCCTGCCTCGGGCATGGATGTGTGTGATGTCCTTAGGTTAGTTAGGTTTAAGTAGTTCTAAGTTCTAGGGGGCTGATGAGCTCAGATGTTAAGTCCCATAGTGCTCAGAGCCATTTGAACCATCTGAAATACCTGCCGCACCCCTTCTTTCTATTATCTATCTTACTTATTTTCTTATCTCTTAGTCGGCCTTCAGTATCCTCAAGAAGGCTCTTCTTTCCATCGCCTATTCGATATTCGATATCACCAAAATTTTTTGATGGCATTCGCATTTGATTCCTCTGTCTCAGTGACAAATGTTAGAACCGGTATCAAACGTTAACTGTATATGTTACTTTTCAGATATATCTGCATCTATTTATATGCTCGAAGAGTCAGCTTACGATCTGTGCCGAATTGTGCTTTGGAAAGCACTATCATTTCTCCCCTTTCCTCTTCCACAGACGAATATTCCGCAGATCGACTGTCGGCAAGACTCCGTATGAGACCTAATTTATCTGACTGTTCAAGCGAGATGCATGTGGGGCTGGTAGTATGTCCGTAGTACGGACGCTAACGGTATCTTAACAGTAATCCCCTCCGTGATAGACAACCCCACTACAATTTAATGAACGGCTGTGTTAGACTCTCGTTGTTAGTAAACGAACCCGTGTCGATATCCATCTACATCTACATGACTACTCTGCAATTCACATTTAAGTGCTTGGCAGAGAGTTCATCGAACCACAATCATACTATCTCTCTACCATTCCACTCCCGAACAGCGCGCGGGAAAAACGAACACCTAAACCTTTCTGTTCGAGCTCTGATTTCTCTTATTTTATTTTCATGATCATTCCTACCTGTGTAGGTTGGGCTCAACAAAATATTTTCGCATTCGGAAGAGAAAGTTGGTGAGTGAAATTTCGTAAATAGATCTCGCCGCGACGAAAAACGTCTTTGCTGTAATGACTTCCATCCCAATTCGCGTATCATATCTGTCACACTCTCTCCCCTATTACGTGATAATACAAAACGAGCTGCCCTTTTTTGCACCCTTTCGATGTCCTCGGTCAATCCCACCTGGTAAGGATCCGACACCGCGCAGAAATATTCTAACAGAGGACGAACGAGTGTAGTGTAAGCTGTCTCTTTAGTGGACTTGTTGCATCTTCTAAGTGTCCTGCCAATGAAACGCAACATTTGGCTCGCCTTCCCCACAATATTATCTATGTGGTCTTTCCAACTGAAGTTGTTCGTAATTTTAACACCCAGGTACTTAGTTGAATTGACAGCCTTGAGAATCCTCTGCTATTCATTGAATTTTCTTTGTCTAATTACTATTAATCCTCCTTTGTAAGGGTCCCACACTGATGCCCGACACTCAAAAACAGACTCAACAGATCTTTCTGCGCAACTTTTCTTTAGTCGACAATTTAAATTTCGTTAGATTATTGCTGTTAAGCACAGCCTGGCATATGGTCAGTTCTCTTTGGGTCGCTCATCTTCTGATATTTTCACGGTTTTTACTGCTTCCAGTGATGTGTGGCCAATATTGTGTCCACCGTTTATGTGAAATTGTCGGAATGATTTACGACGAGAGTCAATTGTCAGTCCATGCGCTAGGCGCCGATTCTCTGAACCTGTTCTGCATTTCACTACCATCTTCTGACGTTGCAACTTCTATGTACACAGTGCTCAAAAAGTCTCTCCGCAGTGCAGTATGATCGTTAGCCGCGCGTGCCGTATGATTGTTCGCCTGCCAGGGTTACTTCCCTTCAAGTGGACTCTCCCAACATTCTACTTTTTCGTTTATCTCAGCCAGTGGCAGTAGTATCGTTGGCGTGTGTCGTTGCATGTTGACGTGAACGTTTAAGTTTAGTTCCTCTGTTCCCGTTTCGATTTTGTACGGTTAAAATGCTAACCATTGAAGAACGTGTGTTTTTAGTCGAACAAGTGTTCAAAGCTGGCGGTAAATACACAGTTCCAGTTCTTCAAACATTTAATTCAGTTTCCCGGAGAGAACACTCCCACATCGCGATACTGTGCGAGATTTGAGTAACGAATTTCGAAGTACGAGTTCAGTGACAGATCCACCGAGAAGTGGTCGTCCTAGCGTTTTGTCTGAGGATAAACTACTCGATATTTAAATGTCCATGAGTCCGAACAAGTCAGTAAGAAAACTCGCCCAGGAAATCGGTGTTAGTGTCGGAACGGCCTACACAGCTGTAAGGAAAAAATTAGAACTTTTCCCATATAAAGTGACAGTCGTGCAAGAACTGAAAAATACTGATCATGGCAAGAGACTGCATTATTGTCAATGGTTCAAAAATTTCGTTCAACAAAATGGAAAGGACATTCTTAATGAAACGTTTTTCACTGATGAGGCGTGGTTTCATTTATACGGGTACACGAACTCGCAAAATTCTCGAATGTGGAGTACTGCAAATCCATTGTGTATACTTCATTCTGTGAAAATAGGAGTTTGGATTGCAATTTCTAGACGTCGGATTGTGGGTACTGTACCATATTTTTCAACGAAACAATAAACGCACAACGATACTGCACTGATATTCTGTACCCATTCGTAGGAGAACTTGTGTTAAGTGAAATAATGAACGCTTATTTTCAACAAGATGGTGCAAAAGCGCATACATCTCGCGCTTCAGTGTCACTGCTTGCTGAAGGTTTTGGTGATCGCGTAATTTCACAGGGACTTGGGCCTCCACGATCGCCTGAACGAACACCACCTGACTTTTTCGTCTGGAGTGCAGCGAAAGCATGTCTACAAAAACCGTCCAAAATCCATCGATGAATTTAAAACTGCAATATCCACTTTCACTGCTCCTGTTGCAGGAAAAAATGCTACAGCTTGTGTTTGGAAACATGATTAGAGGAATTGAATGTGTATTCAACAACAGGAGTGACACTTTCAACATTTAATGTGAAAATTTGTAAGTAAAAATGAATATTCAATAAATTAATAATTTGTATTTCACTGAGTTTCATTTCGGTATATTCTCTGCGGCATACGGCACGCACGGCACTGCGGAGATACTTCTTGAACACCCCGTACAATAGCTCATTTGCGAACAGTGGACGCGGAATTTACTTTTGTATTCCGATATAATTAAGCTAAATTAATTCTAAGTCACTTTTATTCTTATGTTTATCTCTTTGACTTCTATTCGGTGAGGAAGAGAGTCCTTGTAGACAAGTTCGGCAGTCTGCGATGGTACACCAACCAACCGGGCAACTTAATTCACTGCGTATCAAGGCTACTTCCAGACACGGTAGTTCTGTCTTCTTGTCACGCCCCGTCAAACCATCTTACTTCTCTGATTCCATACTGCCTACTGTACATACGCACTACATTACTGAAATGACTTAACATCAGCGGTGGAGTGTCATATGACCACAACGGAACGACCAGTGTGCTCTTTTAAGAGGGGAGGAGTACTAATAGACGATTGTTCATAAGAATAAGGGGTAATCAAATGAAAATTAGGCAGCTGGGGAAAAAGTAAGTACGCTGATCATTATTTCAAAAGTAATCGCGAAAACTGTTAACTATGTGAGACAAGACGGTAAAGCCTTCATAGAAAAATGTTCGCGTCTGTCTGCGGAACCATGATTGTACTCCGGCATGCACCTCTTCGTCCGAAGCACATTAACACTCATAAACTTCTTATTCAGGCCTCAAAAACATGGAAATCGCATGGAGGTTGTGTATGGGCTTCCCAGAAAAACATCTCCAGCAAGGTTGTTTCGATCAGGCTGCAGATGCATTACTAGGAAGCCCGTACACAACCTCTGTAGAGTCACGATCTCTCCCAATATGTTTTCCATATTTTGGGATTGGGGGGGGGGGGGGGGCAAGGGTTTTCAAGAAAGACATTCGTGGCTGACGATATGCTTCGGGCGAAGAAGTGTACGCCTGGGCAGTATCACGGTTTCGTAAGCAACTGCAAAACGTTTCCCCATGAAGTCATTGAACATCTTTTCTCAGAGTGGGATGAACGTATTAACACCTGTAACATAAGTGGTCTGTTACATGTCGCTATGCAGTCTTCATTCTATCTGAAAATATGTGTGTTTCCCTGAATGTCCAGGGAGAACGGTCACATGTAGTGATTGTGGGAGTCAAGTTACAGAATTTTCTCTTATGCGAAAGAGTTCAGGTGAGTCGGCATCGTGATTGGGAGAGCTAGTCGCTTCGGAACACAGGTCGTTTTCCCTAAGCTTCCCAAGAACCGTGAAATTCTAAGAACTCATAGGATGTTTGTGACTGTTATCGTTTGACGGCAGTACAGAGCACCCCATTTGAAATCAGGAACTTCCATTTAGTCCTGGAACTGTTCACAAGCGTGGCGAATCTGTTCCCCATGCAGGGCACTGAAGTATGCGACTTCACCATTTTGTGCTTCCACAGCTTGAGAAGTTAGCACATTCGGGAAGATTCAGCAGCCGTCCACCTCATTTTTAGTTTACGCAATGAGAGGCGAGGCAACAATCGGTGTTCAAACCTTCAGACAGCTAAGGAATACACAGTGGGCGCTATTCAAGAATTTTAGCAGTTTCTCCCCTGCGATTCCTGCTGGAGAGAGAAATCCTGGGTTATAAGGCTGGTAATCGTGATAGACTCTTCCTTCGAGGACGTTGTGCTCTGGAGCGAGAGAGTGTGCGGTTGTAGAAAAGCGGAAATTGGCACGTGGGTCCGCGAGATCCTGTTGTCGATCGCAGAGACGTGGTCTGCAGCCTTGGACGCGTTTACTGTTTGAGTAAGTGTCGAAATTTCGCAGCAGTGCAGTCCTTTCACCTCTGAACAATTAGCAACTCAGTGTCCTTTAAACGCAAACTTCTGTTGCATTTGTATTAATTCAGAGTAGTATTTAGTATTCAACGGCTTCCTTCAATTACATTTCTGAACTAAGACGTATTGGAACGCCGCCTGCACGCCCGCTGGTGGTCTTCCTTGTTACCAGTTGTAAGTGAGTACCCTTCACTTGTCTGTGTGTTATCGTAAATACCAGCCTGGGAATGTGAACTGACAACCTAAATGTGCTAAAGAGTGGGTCAATTCCTAAGGGATCAAACTGCTGAGGTCATTTGTCCCCTAGACTTACACACCACTTAAGCTTACTTAAACTAGCTTATGCTAAGAACAACACACACACCCATGTCCGAGGGAGGACTTGAACCTCCGGCGGGAGGGGCCGCGCAATCCGTGACATGGCGCCTCTAACCGCGCGGCCACTCCGCGCGGCCTGTGCTAAAGAGCTCAAAGCCACATCACGTACGTGAAATTGAGAAGAATCATGTGTGTGAAAACCGATCGTTTTTATAAGCAAACCAATAATTTCACGCTCAGTTGACGTGGTCAGTGCGAACTGTTTGAAAAGAAAACGTAACTGATAAAAAGGCTGTAATGTCGACCTGTATAAGAAAGTAACCTGAAACACAAGAATATGTCTGTACTGACATGTGGCCTTGATAAAATAAAGAAACTGACAGAACCTACATTGTAAAGGGAACGAAACAATCACGTATTATGAATCTCACCTGCAAAATGAGGTACTGTCAGAAACACCAACACAGGAAGACTCCGCAACAGCTAAAGAAATACTGCTAAAAACTAACTACAGTTGTTCCAGGGAAAATATTTCACTGAGGGAGGAACTTATCAAGAAAACACTTACAGACTCTAATATGAAAATTCTTTTAATTTGATAACTTCCATGGTACAGTAAATTAACTCAGAAGAGCAGTCAATATAATAATTATCAAAAACTCGACAGTGACGGGGGTGAAGTGGACCAACAATACAAGTCTATAAAAATGAAAATAAATTTTTTAACCTGATCAAATAATACTTCGATCTTCATTTCAAACCATTTTTTATGTCCGTATGCTGTCCAACCATTGTTCTGAGTCATCATTTCTCCTCGTACTAAATCTGCAACTCACGTAGTTCTGAAAGTACGTCCATGCGTTACACTGTACACTCAACGAAATCCCGCTTGCTGCACACCGCAGCTCTTCACTACTGACTGTTGAAGAGTCTACGACTCCACAGTGCTGCTATCGCTGACACACATCTGTTACCTAACGACTGTTTCTCTGACTAAAATCCTTCAAATATATTATTTTCCTTTACAAATATTAACACATCCAATGACATCATAAAAAGAAATAGCCATATCACTCGGATTCAACTGTCATAAATAACTGGGGTATAATCAATTGTCTAGTTCGCTAAATCGGTCTTCTTTGTGAGGACTCTTTGTTAATAATTAGTTCAATAGTGTTGCACAGCCAAGTTTAAACCTATTTTACTTTTTCGTGGATGGTTAAGATTTCACAACTTTTACTTTCAAACCAACTTTTCTTATTATACTATTCTTACAACAAATTCTATTTGTTATGAGTATCATTGACCTCAGATTGTAGTGAATAGTCTGCATCAACGAAATAAACTAGATTAATTCAAAGTTGTCCCTTTAACTTAGTTCTGTCAGCTCCGCGACTCTGAACAGGTGACCCTTCATATTGAAAATTTCATCAGCATTTTCAGTCACGTTTGTTTATTTTAATCCATGCTCACATTGTGGCGGCGATCCTTTAGAATGCAGGTACCCCCACTGAGATTAATTTGAGAACTTTTGAGTTGAAAGGTTTAATTGTTGTATTCTTCATAAATGATTATGCAACAAGCGAAGATCTTCCTTTGAAAGCATAAATTCGTGGCACGGAGGTCGAACGACCTGTGCCGAACCCCAGAACGTCTCATTGCAATACTAAACAAATATCAAAAGAGTAAAATCCAGAAAGCAGGTAACATTCCGCAGTTATGGCGATTAGTTTTGAAATAATAAACAGTTTACTTATTTTTCCCGTCTGTCTCGTTTTCATTTGATTCCCGTTATACCTCTGGAGTTTCAAAAGGTGCCTGCATGAAAACTGCATGACATACAGAAAAATGACGCAGTGGATAGGGGATTTATCTAAGTTAGGATTCGTAATATTAACACGGGCCGTGGCGTATTCGCACTAGGGGGTAGGATTGCCAGACACGTAGAGAAATCCACTCCACAGTGCCACATCGAACTCGCCCACGCCTGCAGACAGGCAACCCAATGAACAGCTTTACAAAGCAGGCTGTTGTCGAGTTTTTCTGGGAAATTCGTGTCATTGACTTCAATCAATTTCACACACCTATTTACGTTTAACGCCTCACAAACGGTGCACATATCGAGCACCTGTATTGCAGTTAGAAACTTGGACAGATGTTCTATTCACTGAAGCGTATCTGTTAAGTGCATATCTTGCAGCTTTCACACAGTCGCCTTCTGAAACCCCGGAGGTTCACACCACTCACAGAAAATAAGTTCATTAGAGAACAGGCTGGCTTCCGACCTTGGCGGTCTTGTATAGGGCACGTATTTATTCTTACCCAGCATTCCGAGAACGGATTAGAGAAAGGTCTTGTCACCGGCGTTATCTTTGCTGACCTGAATGCAGCCTATGAAGCGGTAAATATCAGGACACTTCTCCCAAAGCCGGGCGGAGTGGCCGAGCGGTTCTAGACGCTACAGTTTGGAACCGCCCGACCGCTACGGTCGCAGGTTCGAATCCTGCTAGGGGCATGGATGTCTGTGATGTCCTTAGGTTAGTTAGGTTTAAGTAGTTCTAAGTTCTAGGGGACTGATGACCACAGCAGTTAAGTCCCATAGTGCTCAGAGCCATTGAACCATTTGAACTTCTGCCAAAGTTGTACAACACAGCCAAAGGTTACGGCTTTATGAAGTTCACGAGAGAGCTGCTCAGGAAAAGAATATACTATCCCAGTCTTCAAAAAACCAAAAATCGGTGACGCAAAACCAAAAATGGTCTTCCCTATGCGAGCGCTCTCGCTCCCACGCTATTTAACATGTACACCAACGACCAACCACGTAACAACCCTTCCTCCTCATTTATTTATGCCGACGATTTAGACCTCTCTACTCACCATAAGATATTTATAGGCCTTGAAAAACAACTTTCGTGTGCTCTTGACTACGTGGGAGAGTATTACGAGGCCAACAGCCTGAAGCCAGATCCAAGTAGAACACTCGTTAGCACTTTCCATTTCCTTAACAAATATGCTAACTACAGGTTAAAAGCCTCAATGCTGGGAACAGCTTTCAGTCACAGCTCTACCACTAAATATCTCGGGGCTATTCTTGAAAGCAGTCTGACATTCAAGAAACATTGTGACAGTGTTAGAGTGAAGATTGCAGCACTAAACAATATCTTTAAAAAACACAGAGGCACAAGTTGGGGAGCAATCCCCACTCAAAACGGGTTGATATTGCTCTTCATCAAACCAGCCGAGAAGATCTAAGTTCTGACCGGAATAGCTCCACCCGATATCCGTAGGATAGTAACAGCAAAATCCGAAAGGAGCAAAGGCAACACTAGTGTGAGACACCGACTTCATGTGTCTGAAGCTGTTGTTCTACGTTTTCGCAGCAGAAAAATCTTCACCCATCGAACCATCATGGTTACGGACACAACATCGCTGTTACAGCAGTTTACGGAAGCCAATTCATAGACGTTGGCCACTGATGGCATCGCGTGTACAACTGTAGTTCACCCCCTCAGCGTCAGTCAAGGCCTGAAGATGGTTATTGAGTCGCTAAAACTGATTGCTGTATAGTAAATAACATCGAAAGGATGGCTGTACGTGCTTCGTTTTCTTACAAAAGTGATTGGATACCACTAAAAGAGGAGCCAGCCCCAGGAAACAGCCTGTCATGGCCAACATGGAGATCACTTAATCGGTTTCGCGTGGACATTGGCCAAAGTAAAACTGCTGTGTTCAAATGGGGACTCTGAGATGGCCAAGATGTGTCCTGTGCGTGAGGGGCTGCGCAGACAATGATCCATTTACTCCACCGCTCTGTTTGCACCGTCTCCCCAGGTTTCGTGACGCAAGAGGATCTGCCATCAGTTAGCCCAAAAGCAGTGCACCTTGCAGAGATACTAAAATTGTGTTTTATGCGGTGTCACCGCCAGACACCACACTTGCTAGGTGGTAGCTTTTAAATCGGCCGCGGTCCGCTAGTATACGACGGACCCGCGTGTCGCCACTGTCAGTAATTGCAGAACGAGCGCCGCCACAAGGCAGGTCTAGAGAGACTTACTAGCACTCGCCCCAGTTGTACGGACGACTTAGCTAGCGATGCAACACTGACGAAGCCTCGTTTATTTGCAGAGAAGATAGTTAGAATCCCCCCCCATGAACCATGGACCTTGCCGTTGGTGGGGAGGCTTGCGTGCCTCAGCGATACAGATAGCCGTACCGTAGGTGCGACCACAACGGAGGGGTATCTGTTGAGAGGCCAGACAAACGTGTGGTTCCTGAAGAGGGGCAGCAGCCTTTTCAGTAGTTGCAAGGGCAACAGTCTGAATGATTGACTGATCTGGCCTTGTAACAATAACCAAAACGGCCTTGCTGTGCTGGTACTGCGAACGGCTGAAAGCAAGGGGAAACTACAGCCGTAATTTTTCCCGAGGGCATGCAGCTTTACTGTATGATTACATGATGATGGCGTCCTCTTGGGTAAAATATTCCGGAGGTAAAATAGTCCCCCATTCGGATCTCCGGGCGGGGACTACTCAAGAGGATGTCGTTATCAGGAGAAAGAAAACTGGCGTTCTACGGATCGGAGCGTGGAATGTCAGATCCCTTAATCGGGCAGGTAGGTTAGAAAATTTAAAAAGGGAAATGGATAGGTTGAAGTTAGATATAGTGGGAATTAGTGAAGTTCGGTGGCAGGAGGAACAAGACTTCTGGTAAGGTGACTACAGGGTTATAAACACAAAATCAAATAGGGGTAATGCAGGAGTAGGTTTAATAATGAATAGGAAAATAGGAATGCGGGTAAGCTACTACAAACAGCATAGTGAACGCATTATTGTGGCCAAGATAGATACGAAGCCCACGCCTACTACAGTAGTACAAGTTTATATGCCAACTAGCTCTGCAGATGACGAAGAAATTGAAGAAATGTATGATGAAATAAAAGAAATTATTCAGATTGTGAAGGGAGACGAAAATTTAATAGTCATGGGTGACTGGAATTCGAGTGTAGGAAAAGGGAGAGAAGGAAACATAGTAGGTGAATATGGATTGGGGGACAGAAATGAAAGAGGAAGCCGCCTGGTCGAATTTTGCACAGAGCACAACATAATCATAACTAACACTTGGTTTAAGAATCATGAAAGAAGGTTGTATACATGGAAGAACCCTGGAGATACTAAAAGGTATCAGATAGATTATATAATGGTAAGACAGAGATTTAGGAACCAGGTTTTAAATTGTAAGACATTTCCAGGGGCAGATGTGGACTCTGACCACAATCTATTGGTTATGACCTGTAGATTAAAACTGAAGAAACTGCAAAAAGGTGGGAATTTAAGGAGATGGGACCTGGATAAACTAAAAGAACCAGAGGTTGTACAGAGATTCAGGGAGAGCATAAGGGAGCAATTGACAGGAATGGGGGAAATAAATACAGTAGAAGAAGAATGGGTAGCTTTGAGGGATGAAGTAGTGAAGGCAGCAGAGGATCAAGTAGGTAAAAAGACGAGGGCTAGTAGAAATCCTTGGGTAACAGAAGAAATATTGAATTTAATTGATGAAAGGAGAAAATATAAAAATGCAGTAAGTGAAACAGGCAAAAAGGAATACAAACGTCTCAAAAATGAGATCGACAGGAAGTGCAAAATGGCTAAGCAGGGATGGCTAGAGGACAAATGTAAGGATGTAGAGGCCTATCTCACTAGGGGTAAGATAGATACCGCCTACAGGAAAATTAAAGAGACCTTTGGAGAGAAGAGAACCACTTGTATGAATATCAAGAGCTCAGATGGAAACCCAGTTCTAAGCAAAGAAGGGAAAGCAGAAAGGTGGAAGGAGTATATAGAGGGTCTATACAAGGGCGATGTACTTGAGGACAATATTATGGAAATGGAAGAGGAGGTAGATGAAGATGAAATGGGAGATATGATACTGCGTGAAGAGTTTGACAGAGCACTGAAAGACCTGAGTCGAAACAAGGCCCCCGGAGTAGACAATATTCCATTGGAACTACTGACGGCCGTGGGAGAGCCAGTCCTGACAAAACTCTACCATCTGGTGAGCAAGATGTATGAAACAGGCGAAATACCCTCAGACTTCAAGAAGAATATAATAATTCCAATCCCAAAGAAAGCAGGTGTTGACAGATGTGAAAATTACCGAACTATCAGCTTAATAAGTCACAGCTGCAAAATACTAACACGAATTCTTTACAGACGAATGGAAAAACTAGTAGAAGCCAACCTCGGGGAAGATCAGTTTGGATTCCGTAGAAACACTGGAACACGTGAGGCAATACTGACCTTACGACTTATCTTAGAAGAAAGATTAAGGAAAGGAAAACCTACGTTTCTAGCATTTGTAGACTTAGAGAAAGCTTTTGACAATGTTGACTGGAATACTCTCTTTCAAATTCTAAAGGTGGCAGGGGTAAAATACAGGGAGCGAAAGGCTATTTACAATTTGTACAGAAACCAAATGGCAGTTATAAGAGTCGAGGGACATGAAAGGGAAGCAGTGGTTGGGAAGGGAGTGAGACAGGGTTGTAGCCTCTCCCCGATGTTGTTCAATCTGTATATTGAGCAAGCAGTAAAGGAAACAAAAGAAAAATTCGGAGTAGGTATTAAAATTCATGGAGAAGAAATAAAAACTTTGAGGTTCGCCGATGACATTGTAATTCTGTCAGAGACAGCAAAGGACTTGGAAGAGCAGTTGAATGGAATGGACAGTGTCTTGAAAGGAGGGTATAAGATGAACATCAACAAAAGCAAAACAAGGATAATGGAATGTAGTCTAATTAAGTCGGGTGATGCTGAGGGAATTAGATTAGGAAATGAGGCACTTAAAGTAGTAAAGGAGTTTTGCTATTTGGGGAGCAAAATAACTGATGATGGTCGAAGTAGAGAGGATATAAAATGTAGGCTGGCAATGGCAAGGAAAGCGTTTCTGAAGAAGAGAAATTTGTTAACATCCAGTATTGATTTAAGTGTCAGGAAGTCATTTCTGAAAGTATTCGTATGGAGTGTAGCCATGTATGGAAGTGAAACATGGACGATAAATAGTTTGGACAAGAAGAGAATAGAAGCTTTCGAAATATGGTGCTACAGAAGAATGCTGAAGATTAGATGGGTAGATCACATAACTAATGAGGAAGTATTGAATAGGATTGGGGAGAAGAGAAGTTTGTGGCACAACTTGACCAGAAGAAGGGATCGGTTGGTAGGACATGTTCTGAGGCATCAAGGGATCACCAATTTAGTATTGGAGGGCAGCGTGGAAGGTAAAAATCGTAGAGGGAGACCAAGAGATGAATACACTAAGCAGATTCAGAAGGATGTAGGTTGCAGTAGGTACTGGGAGATGAAAAAGCTTGCACAGGATAGAGTAGCATGGAGAGTTGCATCAAACCAGTCTCAGGACTGAAGACCACAACAACAACAACATAGTTAGAATAGCCTTCAGCTAAGTCAATGGCTACGACCTAGCAAGGCGCCATAGCAATTGATAGTTATCGTATGAAGCATGTCTCATCAAGAACGATGTATACAAATGATGGATTAAAGTTAAGTATTCCAGAAGCTACGTACTTTTCTTTATAGCTTTGATTACGCATCATGTTTCAGACCTCACGCCATCCTGCGTGAGCTTATAGCGTGCATTTCGGCCTTCTCTAGCAATATAACATTTTATTCAGTTGCTGTCAGACGGTCCATAAGTAAAAATTATCAATATACCGTAATATTACACGCAACTGAGGAAGACAGGACTACAAAAGTTGAAGATACTACACCTCATTTAAATAGTTGTCATCGACACGTTAAGAAGAAGACAAAGATTTAAGAGTAAACCTGTACTTCATGCAGTGAGCTTATTTGGCAATTCAGTCACGGACTGACTGCACGGACGGAAATGGAGGATTAAGGTCCTATGAACTTATGTCTGGAAATGGACGGTGTGCGTGCAACGACAAAAAAGGTTCGAGAACGCTGTCTCACCGAATAGTATCACAGGCGTCGTGAACACGTCGTTGAAGTGTCAGCACATCAGGAATTGGTTCAACATACACGACGTTTTTCAGATGCCTTCAGAGGTAAAAACCCAGCGGTTCTACGTGCGGTGACCTAGCAGGCCATGCTACAGAGTCTCAGCGCCCCATTCAGCGTCTGGGGAAGATGTTGAGGTGTAAGCGAACTGTAATGCGGAAGTGGGGTGGTGCTCCGTCATGCAGAAACCACATAACATGTCGCATTGCGAGAGGCACATTCTCAGGTAGCCCAGGTAGAGTATTCCGCAGTAATAATCCAGGTACATTCCACCGTCGAGGAGTTGTGGAATAATAATGGTCCAAATGTCCGCCCCCGGTAGCTGAATGGTTCAACGACCAACTTGAAAGGATGTCTTGTGACGTCCGACCAGACCAAACGCAGCGAACTATACCGAAAAAAAACAATGGTCAGCGTGAAGGATTGTCAATCTTCTGGGCCCGGGTTCGATTGCTGGCTGGGTCGGGGAATTTTCTCCGCCCAGGAACTGGGTGTTGTGCTGTCCTCATCATCACCCTATCATCCTCATCGACTGCAGGTCGCCGAAGTGGCGTCAAATTGAAAGACTGGCACCCGGCGAACGGTGTGCCCGACGGGGGACCTAGCCATACAAATAAATAATAATGGTCTAAATATGTGGTCTTCAAGAATCCCTGCCCACACAATGATACTGAACGGATGCTGATGAAATTCCACAACCATTCCCTGACGATTGCCTGTAGGCCACAGATGACTATTATGCAGACTGGTGATGCCATTTCTGGTAAAGGTCACTTCGTCGGTAAAGAGGACTGATGACAGAAATCCCATAAGTCTGATGGTCTGGTACAAACACCGTGGACAAAATTCTTCCCGTAGAGGGAAATCCAATGTTCGTAATCCTTACACTCCTTGCATGTGACAGGGACAGTAGCGGTTCTCATGCAGTATACCAGTACACATAATCGTACTTTGGCTTATCATGTTAGCGGGCCACTTGCTTGGAGCTTGTACTAGGGTTGGTCCCAATACCCTGTAGAACGCGGTCCTCCAAATCTGGTGTGTGTGCAGTCTGCAGCCTCCATGCACGTTCGTCTGTTTGAAAGGACCCATGATCGTACAAATGCCGGGCATGAAATGTTGTGTGATATGGTTGGTTTCTGTGAGGGTACTTGTTTTAGTATAGCTGTACTGCATCTCGACCGTTTCCAACTGCTTGGCCGTACACAAACACCGTCCACCTTGTTCCCGACATGAACGCCGAACCGTTCTGCTGCTTACAGTACGCTGCGGCAATTAAACAGCCTGCAGCACACAAGGAACACACAGCGCCTGGTACAGGAACTTTCATTCGTCAGTGTCATCTACCGTGGCAACGATGCATTGTCCGTTTTTCCTCCATTTCCAGTCAGCAATCCGTCCCTACAGTTTGTCGGTTTTATTAATGTTAACCCTGTATACTTCTGTAAGTTGTGTCAAACAAGCAAAGTGCGTTGTTCACACATCTGTGCCGCCCGAAGTGGCCGCGCGGTTCTGGCGCTGCAGTCTGGAACCGCGAGACCGCTACGTTCGCAGGTTCGAATCCTGCCTTGGGCATGGATGTGTGTGATGTCCTTAGGTTAGTTAGGTTTAACTAGTTCTAAGTTCTAGGGGACTAATGACCTCAACAGTTGAGTCCCATAGTGCTCAGAGCCATTTGAACCATTTAACACATCTGTATTCTACACTACTGCCCATCAAAATTGCTACACCAAGAAGAAATGCAGATGATAAACGGGTATTCATTGGAGAAATATATTATACTAGAAGTGGCATGTGATTACATTTTCACGCAATTTGGGTGCATAGATCCTGAGAAATCAGTACCCAGAACAACTACCTCTGGCCGTAATAACGGCCTTGATACGCCTGGGAATTGAGTCAAATAGAGCCTGGATGGCGTGTACAGGTACAACTGCCCATGCAGCTTCAACACGATACCACAAGTTCATCAAGAGTAGTGACTGGTGCATTGTGACGTGCCTGTTGCTCGGCCACCATTGACCAAACGTTTTCAATTGGGGATAGATCTGGAGAATGCGCTGGCCAGGGCAGCAGTCGAACATTTTTGTATCCAGAAAGGCCCGCACAGGACCTGCAAGATGCGGTCGTGCATTATCCCGCTGAAAAGTAGGGTTTCGCAGGGATCGAATGAAGGGTAGGGCCACGGGTCGTAATACGTCTGAAATGTAACATTCACTGTTCAAAGTGCCGTCAGTGCGAACAAGAGGTGACCGATACGTGTAACCAATGGCACCCCATACCATCACGCCGGGTGATACGCCAGTACGGCGATGACGAATACACGCTTCCAGTGTGCGTTCACCGCGATGTCGACAAACACGGATGCGACCATCATGATGCTGAAACAGGACCTGGATTCATCCGAAAAAATGACGTTTTGCCATTCGTGCACCCAGGTTCGTCGTGGAGTACACCATTGTAGGCGCTCCTGTATGTGATGCAGCGTCAAGGGTAACCGCACCGATGGTCTCTGAGCTGATAGTCCATGCTGCTGCAAACGTCGTCGAACTGTTCGTGCAGATGGTTGTTGTCTTGCAAACGTCCCCATCTGTTGACTCAGGGATCGAGACGTGGCTGCACGATCCGTTACAGTCACGCGGATAAGATGCCTGTCATCTCGTCTGCTAGTGATACGAGGCCGTTGGGATCCAGCACGGCGTTCCGTATTACCTTCCTAAACCCACCGATTCCATATTCTGCTAACACTCATTGGATCTCGACCAACGCGAGGAGCAATGTCGCGATACGATAAACCACAATCGCGATAGGCTACAATCCGACCTTTATCAAAGTCGGAAACGTGATGGTACACATTTCTCCTCATTACACGAGGCATCACAACAACGTTTCACCAGGCAACGCCGGTCAACTGCTGTTGGGTATGAGAAATCGGTTGGAAAGTTTCCTCATGTCAGCACGTTTTAGGTGTCGCCACCGGCGTCAACCTTGTGTGAATGCTCTGAAAAGCTAATCATTTGCATATCACAGCGTCTTCTTCCTGTCGGTTAAATTTCGCGTCTGTAGCACGTCATCTTCGTGGTGTAGCAATTTTAATGTCCAGTGGCGTACTTTGCACGTATCACTTCATTTTAAATCTCCTGTACATCGGTGAATAGTGACATCACTCAGTCGACTGTGTAGCGAGTCCTTTGAGCTTCGATGCGTTCGGGTCGCCAATGAAGACAGCGCGCAGCGGTAAATAAGCGTTCCGCAGAGGGCGGCTGGTGACGGCGCAAGGCAAGGGAAGGGCAGCCCGCGCCCCGCCCCCTGGAGCTGGCGGCAGCGGCGACTGGCTAATAACCGGCTTTTACGCGCCGGGCGCGACGGGCCGGCATTATGCCCGCTACCTACGCCGCCGTAATAACACACGGGGCCGGCCGCTGGCTTATTACAATAATTAGCAGCGCTACCGCGCGCCGCATTACGCTCCATTAGAATCCATTTCCTTCAGGATCAATCCGTCCTTCCGCACGCCGGACAAACACCGCGGCCCCACCGGTAATTACCGCACCGCTGGCGCAATTAGCATTACGCATTCTGGGAAATATCGCCGCCTATACGCCAGCCACTTTCTGCCAGCCGAGCCTTGCGCTCCGTTCCGGAATACGGGTTGCGCCTCGGCGATGGCAATTTGACCGCACGGCGTGCTCTTCCGCTCCACAATTATTCACCGGCGGTCTTACTCCTGCCGGCTCTGTTCTAACTCTGGGAGTGTACCTTGGGCATTGCTGTTTACGATCGACTGCATGCGGAGGAGTTGCTGTCTATTTACAGTCCATTAAAGCGCGAAAAACGAACACAGTGTGGTCTCCCTGAACCGTGAAGTTACTTTGAAAACCTTTTCTTAAGAATTTACTTTATTTACAAGCGATTCAGCAAGAACATTAACACATTTGATCACACTATGTGAGTGTGGAAGTAGTTGCCAATGGGTAAATGATGAACAAATAATTTTTTTTAATAAATGGAAATTTCATTCCTAAAAGCCCCCCTTTTTTTAAACAGATTTAAAATTATAATCAGAAAGCCCCCTGTAAATATCAAGTTACAATTTATTCAGAGGCAGAAATAACAATTTTTTATTTATTTATAGTGTGAGCTTTCGGGCTGAGAACCTTGCCGCTCCCTTTTAACACGGCCATAGTCACGACTGCTCACAACAACCACTGAAAGACTACTCTGGTGCAAATCTGCAACACACCAGATTACTTTAAACTAAAAATTTTAACAACTCACACGAACACATAAACTATGCACCCTGTAAGAGGGATGAAAATGGTACAAAACACTCACATTAAAAATTATTTGCCACCGAAAGTGCAACTTGTTTTTAAAAGAACTCTTACGGTGGAAGGGTGGCAACTTTATATACTAAAATGACCATTTAAATAAAAACCCATGAAATGCAGTCTTACATAAAGTGTACAAACATGCTCTACATTACACATATACCGCCTCTCAAGATGATAGGCAAGATAAAAACATATTTCGGGAATTCGGCCTTTACACCTTAAGCAATAAATTCGTTAACACCGAATCAGACAAACATGACAGAGGCAGCGTACGGCAGACCGACCGACAGACAGACAGACAGACAGACACTAACCGCCTCACCAATGCAGACGAGAGACGGACCCACGATAATTTGGCTGACCAACTGACCACACTCGTCCAGACTTACAGACTGACCAACTGCCGAGCTCATAGTGCCCCTTAAATGGACGTGAACAGGCAACTTTTCCCCTTTCCCAACAGGGGGAGACACCAAAGCTGCGATTGCCACAGCGGCGCCACCGCCAGAAACGGAAGGCGACTGTTTTACACTACGCGCTGTGGCGCGCTCTTCAAAACAGCAAATTTTGCCACGGCTCACTCCCGTCCTTTCATATACATTGAAACGTCCCCGTTGAACAATTATACATGACTGTGCTTAAACTGACACCCAATATTTTTAGCGCAACGCAATCTGACTTTCAATAATCCCTACAAAAGAATGGCCCTGACTAACATTAACCTATACCTTTCACAAATCACTTACCTCACAAAAATCTTCGTTACTCGAACTACTGCAATACAGCGAGCGCCACTACTGCCAGCTAAATAAAAGATTCAAACTACGGAAGGTACTAACTACTGATAGGCATAGTTAGCAAATGAAAGATTTTAATAGAGAACAAACAATGTATTTACCTTAATAGTGTTGAAAAATCATAATATACATAGCAGTTGATGACATCAAGTCTTACAAATTTCAAAACTCCGCCATTTCTCTCCCCACATCCACCACTGCTGGCGGCTCACCTCCAAGTGCGCAACGCTACGCGCTGTTCACATCCAGCTGCCCAACACTACAATGGCAGACAACAATCCAAACTAACCACAGGCTGCACACAGCACAGCCAGTGATTTTCATACAGAGCGCTACGTGGCGTTACCAATATAAAAACCTAAACAGCCTACTTACATAGCCCCCATGCTCCCCACAAAAAATTTTACAAATTGTTTTGGGCAGTGGCCAATACAGATTTGAAAAAAATTTTCATAGTTACAATAACAAAGATATCAAATGCACACACTTATTGATACAATGTTGGTCATAAGCCAAAATTTTCTCACAGTCCATAAAGACAGTCCTGATCATTCATCACAGTAAAATTGCAGTGTTTTTCTCAAAGTCTGAGCAGTAAAAGAAAATGCACACGGAAGTAGTGGATTTCCATGCAGTCTTGAAGAAGTAGTGTTGTCCTTCCAACGGAAAGACAGTGCTGACTCTCGACATGCAGACAGGTAATGGGCCACAACAGAGGAAACCCACAGCAGAGTCATTCGACGTTTTGAAGAATATTGGTAGGTAGGTCATCACAGAGTAGACCCACTGTAGTCCTGGTAGAGATTACGGTATTGGTGGGCCACCAGAGGTGCAGACCCACTATAGTCCTGGTAGAGATTGTGGTATTTGTGGGCCACCAGAGGTGCAGACCCACTGCAGTCCTTGTAGAAATAATGGTACTGGTGAGTCAGCAAAGGTGTAGACCCACTGTAGTCCTTGTAGAAATAATGGTATTGGTGGGTCATCAAAGATGCAGACCCACTGTAGAGATTGTCAGCAGCCATCTGTTGTGACTGTGCAGGTACACAATCACTATTGAAGCGTCTTGCGGATAATATAGCAAGTCCATAACCACCACTTGTGCACTCACAAAGTGTTTGGAATTGTCCTTAGAATCAGCAATGCTGTTATCCAGTCCCTTGCTGAATTATTAACACACGTGCAAACACTAACAGTCCCTACTTCTCACATATTGTGCATATACTATGACCAACAGAAATGTGTGCAGTGAAATGAATGCTTACAAGTTACTTAATTTGATGAACTGGTGTCAATTACAATATTATAACATGAGAATTCAATAACAAAGGTACAAAATACATCATTAAAGAACATAACAATACAGATAACATTTGTAGTAATACAGGCTTTACAAAAGAATAGAAATATACATATACATCAGTGTTACAGGAATTATGATATAAGTACATACATAAAAGATCAGAATAACTTTCGAAACATCAACATGAGCATTAAAACCAAAAAGAATAAATAATGTCTAATTGTTGCTGTGTTTGTCTCTGGTGTCGTTCCATTGTGTCTAACTTTTGAAGCTTTTGCTGTGTTTGTCTCTGATTTTGTTCCATTTGTTGCATTAATTGCAATAATAATGTATTAGTGTCTGGAATGTGTTTCTTTATGCTTTTTGGCAGTGCATTTTCACCGGCAACATTCACGTTTTGACAAGCAGAAAATGTGTCTTGACTCATTTGAGAAAACGGTGAGGACCCAAAACCTGAGTCTACAGTATTTGCAATATTGTGTTCTGTCATTTCGGATTCCTGAGGCGAGCTGTTGCCGACCGATCGATCGATAATGCTTCCCTGTTCACTAATTGTTTCACTGCCTACACCATTATTTGCAGCCCGCTCCATTTCCCTATGTGCAATTACCAAGTTACTACTTTGAACATTAGTTAATTCATTACTCTGCGGCGCTAACACACTGCTTTCGTCTTCACTCTCATTTCTCAGTTTACTTTGAAGCCTAGTATTACGTTTTTCACATGCCATTATTGTCACAATATTTCACACGACAACACAGAAAAGCACAATTTGAAGAGCAAAATAACAAAACACATTAACATAGCATTGAAAATAATATCTAGTTAATTGCAAGCGCAGCTGCGAAATACTTGGTGCAAATCTACATGCGTGCCACACCTGTTTTAATGTACAACAATGAAAGACTGCAACTACAAAGGAGATTCTCTCTACAATTACGCGCTAGCAATAAACAAAATCTACACTAATTACACAAACTACAAGAAAAAATCAGAAGATTCCAGTGAGGTATCCTCGGCTAAGGGTCGACATATGAAACGTCCCCTTTGAACAATTATACATGACTATGCTTAAATTGACACCCAATATTTTGAGCGCAACGCAATCTGACTTTCAATAATCCCTACAAAAGAATGGCCCTGACTAACATTAACCTATACCTTTCACAAATCACTTACCTCACAAAAATCTTCGTTACTCGAACTACTGCAATACAGCAAGCGCCACTACTGCCAGCTAAATAAAAGATTCAAACTACGGAAGGTACTAACTACTGATAGGTACAGTTAGCAAATGAAAGATTTTAATAGAGAACAAACAATGTAACTTAATAGTGTTGAAAAATCATAATATACATAGCAGTTGATGACATCAAGTCTTACAAATTTCAAAACTCCGCCATTTCTCTCCCCACATCCACCACTGCTGGCGGCTCACCCCAACTGCACAACGCTACGCGCTGTTCACATCTCCAGTTGCCCAACACTACAATGGCAGACAACAATGCAAACTAGCCACAGACTGCACACAGCACAGCCAGTGATTTTCATACAGAGCGCTACGTGGCGTTACCAATATAAAAACCTAAACAACCTACTTACAACATCTGTATCCCCATATAAAGGCTTTTCCTGTTAACAACTTCTAGGATTTGTAAAGGGAAGTGAGTAAATGATGCTAGACGTTGTAGCCGAGTGGTTCTAGGCGCTTCAGACCGCAACCACGTTCGCAGGTTCGAATACTGCCTCGGGCGTGGATGTGTGTGATGTTCTTAGATTAGTCAGCTTTACGTAGTTCTAAGTCTAGGGGACTGATGACCTCACATGTTAAGTCCCATAGAGCTTAGAGCCATTTGAACCTTTTTTTTGAGTACGTGATATTTTGAATAGGAACCCATGTTCTTTGACGGTTCCAATTCAGGTGTGTAACGTGTCCACGTTGCTTGTCCTGGAATGCAATAGGGTAGACAGGATGACGTGTATTACTCAGACGGTCACCTGATGTCACTTAACGTCTGCCTTCCTGCGAGAGAACCTGTGCATCTCCGATATATCAAACATAGCTCGGTATACGTTTCCGGAATACACAAACATGCTCTTTGTGTATGACTAAGCTCGAGGTATAGCTCGCGAAGGATACGGTGAGCGATGCGCGGTGTCCAGTTTTCGTCCTAAGCGTTGGGCGATTTCATTTGATTGTTCGGAAGGGGAGGTCCATAAGTCTTTTCCACCTTTCGGCTGGGCACTGATGAAAGAATCGAGGCGCGCACTCTGCAGTCTTTCTCGAAAGATTTTACAGAAAATCTATCTATCTATATCTGGATCTTGCTCCAGCTACTGCCGTGTCTGGGTGCTGACGAGTCCACTCCATTTGGCTCGGTTCTTACATCACTTTTCTTCCTCCACTTGCTGCCAGGTCATACCTCTCCTTTCGACAGATATTCTCACTCCCATTTTCCACCGTGTTCTTGAGCGCCTTCCAGGTCTTTTTCCATCCATCTTTAGTTCTTCCATAATTTTGGGAAGTCTCTGCCCATGCATCCTCTTAACATTCCCATACCATCTTAATCTTTTTTTTTTAATTTCTTCTCTCGTACTTTCTTGTTTAAGGTCATTTCTAATCTCTACATTCCTTACTCTGTCCATTCTTGTATTTCCCTTAATTGCTCTGGCAGATTTCATTTACCCTGCTAGCAGTCTGCTCCAGTCCCCTTCTGTCATTGTCCACGTTTCTCCACCATAGGTGACAAAAGGGAAGTAATAATTCTTATAGATAAGGAGTTTTGATTTTTCTGAAACTTCCTTATTCCAAATCAGGTGTTTTATTGTTTGGTAGAAATTGCCTCCCTTCTGTAACCTCCTATTAATTTCGTTGGTTATTCTTCCATCCTTAGATATTTCACTCCCTAAATAAGTGAAGCTTTCTACCACTTTGAGGGTTCTTCATTCAAGGTAATATTTCCGTCGATCCCTTTCTTTCTTTCAAATACCATTACTTCACTCTAATCTTTATTTAATTTTAATCCATACCTTTTCATTATTTCCTTCCACGCATCAAGTTGTAACCGTACGTCTACCTCTTTATCACCCCATATTACCATATCATCTGCAAAAATCATCTTTTTGTCTTTTTCTTTTACTATATCTTTAACTGCCCTATTTATTCCCTCCATCACAACATTAAAAAGTGCAGGAGATAGAATACTTCCTTGCTTAAGTCCTTGTCTTATTTCGAAGTATTCAGAGTTCCCCAATGGTGTTCTAATTCTACAAAAGTGTCCTCTGTGCATTGTCTTTATTTACAGAAAATATTCGGTAAAATAAATCATTTTTGCTTTACTTATATGTCACGTTCATAATGATGTGAACACCATTTAGTTAATCCTCATAGTTATTGTGATATTTACGTGAAAATAAGACACTGCGCGAAATTCGGAAGAGTGTGCAATGAAAAATAGACGTCACTTTGACTTGGCGTTTGGTGCATATTACATAACATGTAGTTGCGTATAAAATTTAGCAAACATATTGAATTTTTCTTAAGACTTAGGTAGATGTACCTATCTGTCACCAACCTCGAGAAAACTGATCTGATGTAGCACACTCATTTGCGATCACACCGCACGAGCGACAGAGCCAGAGTGAACTATCCACAACATTCTTCATATTTCATAAACGGTTTTAGATATCAAAATGAGAGTTTGGCAACGATACTTCCCAAAGAGGAGTGTATTTTACCGTATCGTTATTACGTAAAACTTAATTATCTACCGTGTTATTCCAGTAACTGCAGACATTTTTGGTGAAAGAATGTAATTTTTAAGGGCCATCGATAGCTGCTGAAACGAGAAATGCTATGAGTTTTGCAATAACAAAGTGAAGATATTACACATTCATTTTGTACCGAGGATCTGCTTTTTCGTAAGCTACTGGCCTTAATTTTCCTCAGTTCCTCATTTACTAAACTTAATCAAACACTGTTTCAAAATCCTCTCGCAATAGTGTCCGCACTTAATAGTGAGGTGAGACAGTACAAACTCTGCTGTGTTACAGCACCCAGAGAAATGTGTAGATTCACAATTCGCCACTCATGACGTTTCTCTGAAAGTTACAAATGGTTAACAGACCAGGCGAAAACAAATCACAGCATTTTCGGCGGAATTCTTTTTAGATACTAACGAAAGCAGAGGTTTCAGAAGACCTTTGTGAATGGTCACCATGCAAGTGAGGACATGGAGGGCCCCACATTGCAATGTAAGTTAGAGCCAAGTCTACCTCTCAGAAATTGTAAAGTGTTGCAGAAATAGTTAAAGGTCGCTTTTGTAGGAACTTTCGTGATGTCTTAGCTTGTCTGCATTCTTGTACTAACAGAACCTGATTACAAAAATAGTCCAGAATAACACCGAAGGCATTCTTCCTGATGGTCCTAACATGGCACCCCGTCCATCACGTGTTACCCTTCCTTGAAATCGTTATGTCCTGCTTTCAACAAACATCGAAACGCAAATGTTCTCACCGCTAAGTAGAGACTCCTACGTCCCAGCACAAAGTATGTCCTGTGAATGAATGGAGCATTATGATTGGTTCTTACTGAATTTACCGGCCAAATTACTGATGTTGCCAGTGTGGAAGCACTGTCTGCCTTTCTCATTCTACAGATGAGAATTTCAACGCAAAAGAGTCCAAATTATTTTGTACAGATCGCTATATTGCACTGACAGTTAAAAACTACAAAAGTGACCTACAGATCGTCAGTTACGGAAAGGCTCTTACTCAATTACACTGCTCTCCCACCGAGGACGGAACCTTAAATATTAGCGGGTGAAACCGATCTCAAACCCGGCAATATATCTTCGCCTATTGTGTCGATGTAGTAAACATACAATTCGTATCCTGTACCATACAAAATCGCCCCTTTTGCATCATTCATATTGCTTTCGACCGCCAACCACTTGTGCGTATACTGCAAAGACAGACAGCATAACCACATGCTCTGTAGGTATACTCCTCGCAGCACTGGATATTTTCCCCGCAAGGTTGGGCGGTCATCCACCGCAGCCGATGGTCGCAAGTCATCCGCGCCCTCAGCGAACCGAGGTCAGTCTCTGAACTGTTGTACAAAGTCGGGTTCATTTCCTCTCAGCACAAAGGTGTTACTGTTTGTGGACCTGACCTGCTTGCTTGCTTGCTTTCTACACCCATTTCCAGACTCTGGGGTTGCAAGAACATATGTAATTTCATGTGATTTGCCAGAATACCATACCATTTTCGCGATACTTCTCGATGTCAAGTACACAGAAATATCGCTTGCTTAGCAGTATCGCGTGTGCAGTATAATTTCGAAGATATAGGCCGGAAATCATTTTTCTAGAAAATCGAAACTTTAGCGAGATGAAGTTCTAATGAGGTACGATTCAGTGGTAGACTGATGATGCATTATAGAGGGAGAGAGGGAGATGTTGCTGCAGGTCATTTGACGATTTTTTGCAGTGTTCTGTCAGGATGCATCAGTTGAGTGACATAGCCTGTGTTCAACTCGTATACAAGCTCTGTGTGGATCTTAGAGCAGTGTTTAGTTGCGATTGTTAAGAGTAAACCTCTCAGTCATCAGAGGAATTCCATTTCATGTGTGATGAAACGTGACACATTCCTCTCAACAAATGAAGATTTATTTGATGTACTCCATTCCCCTGTCGCATATTGGGTATAAAATTAAGACTTCAGTTTCATAACTAAGATCGTTCTAAGTTAGCGATAGGTGTTTGTGATTCACTGCAATCCCTGTGTATACATTTGCTTGACAGATGTCCTGTTTACAGAGTTAGTGGTGGCATGACGTCTAATATCACATGGCAAACGCCATTCTTATGAATTTATCTGCTTCCTTGTAAGAGATATTCTCTGTTATTAAAGATCATTTTATATAGGACAGATGAGGGCATAGGATGATTTGTGAACCGTGGTCGGATGTGAACAGTGGACACTATACATCTCTGGACAGCTATATTGTGCATGTATCACACAGAATCGATATTTTAAGGAAATAGTTTTCCATTTTACGGTTTGTTACCATAGTTTATCGTAGAAAAACCTGCAAGAAGGATGTATGTCATGTGCTGGAGATATATTTCTGACATTGGAATATTAACAGCACATTCCATATGACTAACAGGTCGGAAACTGGAGCGATCTAACATTATAACCTGTTTTAAGTGCAGAACCATTTTAGCCTTAGGAGTGCATGTGTTTATGTTGTCTTACCAGTACCTTCCAGGTACTGATCCCAGGCTCTACAAGAATACTTTAGAGGTGATAGTGTTGTTGATTTACGTAGAAATGCTTTGAACTCCATCCATCTGGAGCTCCAACATGCACAAAAACCAGCCGTTTCTTACTTTTCTTAACCGTCTGCAATTTCATCACAACACTTTCAAATCTGTTACTATACACCAATAAGAAGTGCTAACCTCCTCGACATGGGCACATCTGGAGAAATCTTGTGTACTTGGATGGGCGAGGACTCTGTTAGCTCCATTCATTCACGAGATGTGGAATGTAGGAGTCTCCTTCTGGTCGGCTGCAGCTTAAATCGGTAACGGTGCTGCAGGGCGGGCTGGTCAAAGACGGTGTGAGGGGGTCTTTCAGTCTCTAATTTTATCCTAAGACTGCAAGAATGCACTGTGACTCCCATCTGCATAGAGATAGATTGTAAACTATGCACTATGCTCGACGTGCATATGTATAGCACTGTCTGGTATACTTTGATGATGTATGTGTTCAAGAATTAACAATGATGGATGTACTGCACAGTCATCTATCAACATTCGCAATGACACTCGCAAAGTACAGAATCGGCGGCTTACCTATGATACTGAAATTGAGAAACATGCTATTCCATCATTGGTTGGTACTGAAATTAATGTAAAATTGCTAAAACTGTTCGCACTGTCAACTGTGATGCTTATTATTTCAGTACATCGAGAGTGTCTTTTCCATCCCATCCATTCACTGGTACATTGTTGGTTACCACATAATGACTGACTGACACCGCTTGATTGAGACGACAAAAGAGTTTTGGTGGAGGGGCAACACCTTCTGGGAAGGCTAGCACCAAAACAGTAATTACATACATGACTGCAATATGAGGAATTAGTCTGAACGGATGGCGGAGCCATCAGCTATTTCGTCACTGTGACAGATGGGTTTAAATATAGAGGTTGTTATCACTCTCGGAAAGCAGTTTAGAAACTCTGTAATGGTGTGAAGCGTGAGCAATCATAGTGATGCGCAACCCCTGATACGTCTAGATACGACTCTGATAGGTGACACGTACGTAAGCAACCTGTCTGATCACCTGCATCCATTCGTGTCCATTGTGCATTCCGACGGATTTGGGCAGTTTCAGCAGAAGAATGTGACACCCCACACGCCCATAATTTCTACAGAGCGGCTTCAGCAACGCTCTTCTGAGATTAAACACTTCCGCTGGCCACCAAATTCCCCAGACATGGAAATTATTGAAAATTATTGAATATATGTGGGATGCCTTGCAACGTGCTGCTCACCAGGGATATCCACTCCCTCGTATTCTTACGAATTTATGGACAGTACTGTACGATTCATGGTGTCAGTTCCCTCCAGCATTACTTCAGACATTAGTTGAGTACATACCAAGTCGTGTTGAGTCAGTTCTGCGTGCTAATGGGGTCCCTACTCGGCATTAGGCACGTGTACCAGTTTCTTTGGCTCCTTAGTGTATCTTAACAGTTAAGGAACAATAAGAGGTATATAAAATGTTCAATACTCATCAGTGAGGATACAGTGTGAGATGCAACTTATTGTAGGCACCGTCCTCAGCAAGTGTACTAGACTGCTAGCTCACGACACACAGATATCGGATGAATACTGCAAAATATACAGTGATGTTGTATTGCACCAATTCACGCCAGTCAGATCACTGATAGATTCAATTCCATACATACACAGCATACCAGAGAGTAAAGCGCACTACATATCGTGATTGCATCTAAAGTAGGTGAGCTGGAAGTACTGTAGTTCCTTTCTATTGTTTGCATGGCGTTTGGATGGAAATACTTGAAACAACTCACCGAACGCATCATATTAAGAAATTCCGTGACTATAAGTCAGTATCATCCCTGGCCAACTCTGTTATTCTAGGCGAGTATGTTTCGCCACAAAAACCTTATATTTCAATGTCATATTGTAAAGAATTAGCTCGTTTTTTCCATATTAGACGTATTCAACTTTAGACAGTTTGTAAGCGAGTTGATGTTCCTTTATTGATAAAAATATCTTGTATAGGTAAAACAATCTAGTTCCACTGATATAATCCAGTGGTTTGTTTCTTCGACGTCAGACTGCAAGGACATTCATTCTCACACGACAGTGTTCTATCCATGCTGCAACAGGTTAATTTGTCTGAAGAAATTACAGGAAAAGCTTTGGCTGTCACAGTAGTAAATTACGCAATGAGTATTTTGTGTCGGAAACTGGATTAATGTGCTTCTAATATGGCGATTGCGACCAGCACATATGGAAAAGGGTTTTAGTTATTAGGCCGGTGGCACGTGTTCGCCTGCGTCCCGTTAACGGAAGATGTGTGCTGGAGTATACTGCTCAATGACTCATTTAAAAGTCGGTTTTTTCCTTCATGCCGTGTGTGGTTTGGTGTTGAGGAAAGCTTTTGTATGTTGGCCGTGTATTCTCTCAAGATTTCTGAACGGACCAATACGTAACGAAATGAATGGAAATGTTTTTGACGAGGAAGATGGAAATGTAGTAAGTATGTTTGAAAACATGTCAGAGGGCAGCACTAAACGGAAGAGTGCAGTTAGCAGAGGAAGCGGCACAACCAGTGAGAAAGTGTATTACTGAAGTCAAAGCCAATCAATTTGCAGACACAGAACTAAGGCATAATGTGGAACGATAACCTATAGTTACTTACGGAAGAGATTTTGCTCAGTCGGTCGCGGACTTCTCTGGTATGAAGTCCTGATCCTGTGCAGGATGTGAAAATTTTCTTAACTTGTTAACGCCTCATATATATAAAGAGAACTAATACATTAAAACATGATATTGAAATATGGGGTCTTTTTTATTTTTTTACTGCCAGTTTTAAAGTAGAAATTTGTGAGTGGAATAGAAGGAGAAATGATTTTAAATTGCATTTAACACTTACTTCGCTATGTGTCACACATTTTATGTTATTGAGAAAGTGATCAAACATTTTTATTGCTGCACACTGAACTACTGACACTGACAGTTTTAGCAGTGGGTAATAAACGTATTTCTTCCGTCTAGTGCTGCAGGCATGTACATCAATCACTTCTCAAATTGTGGTGGATTATTTGTGACGAATTAAATCAGCGAACATACATATTACGAAGGCGCAGTTAGAAGGCCCAACTCCTTGAAGAGGTGCCTATATGACTTCTTTGGGTGAACACTACATATTATTCTCACAGAACACCACATATTATTCTCACAGAACACCACATATTATTCTCACTGCTCGCTTTTTCGCAAGCAACACTTTCTTTCAAAGTGATGAGTTATCCCATAAAACATTCTGTACGACGTTACTGAGTGGAAATATGAAAAATATGTTAGGATGTAGATAGTTTGCTTCCAAAATTAACAATTATATGAAGAGTAAAAATAGCTGAACTTTGTTGTTTGAGAAGCTCAGTAAAATGTTTCTTTCAATTCCAGTTTTCATCATCATCTAAACCCAAAAATTAGGAGCATACTGTCCTGCTTACTGACTCTGCTTATATGCTACATCAGTTGTTGGTATGATTCAATTTGTTGTACAGAACTTAATGTAGCGTGTTTTCTTTCAAGATGTAGGGAGAGTCCATATTCAGAGAACCTCTTAATAATTCTTTGGAAAATATAATTTACTAACTCTGAAGTTGCTTTTTCTCTAATGAGATTTATTATAACATTAGTATCGTCTACAAAAAGTACAAGTTTTGCTTGTTGAACGTTCCTGATTTAGATTTTCTGCGATTGCCCTAAATAGCTTCAGGGAAGTGCCATATTCTACAGCTCTGCCACGTGGTAGGTCATTCACATATACAAGGAATAGGAGTGGACTCAAAATTGAACCATGTGGGACTCCCTTTGCGATTTTACCCCATTCATTGAATATTCTACCTTTCTGACATTTTCTGAATTGTTCAGTACAACCTTTTGCATTCTGTTTGTCAAGTATGATTCAAACCAGCTATGTGTAAAGCCATGAGTTCCAGAGAACTTAAGTTTTTCTTAGAGATTATCATGATCTCACATCCAAAGACCGTGGAGAGATCACAAAAATACCATTAGGTGATATATTATTATTTAAGGATTGTACTGTTTGATGAGTGAATCTATAATTAGCTTCCTCAGTCGAGCAACCTTTCTGGAATCCAAACTGAATATCGTAAGTAAATTATTGCCACTCAAGTGTGTGACTACTCTTCAGCACATTACTTTATCGAATATTGTGGAAAAAGGTATCAGTAAGGAAACTGGTCGATAATTGATTGAGTCTGTCCTGTCAACTTTCTTAGGAAGTGATTTAATGGTTGTGTATCTTAACCTGTCCAGAAAAATCCCTTGTGCCACTGATGCATTGCATATATCACTAAGAACATCTCCTATTAAGATGCAAAAACCCTGCATGAAATCCCATCAACCCCCCAAGATCTTTTGTTTTTTAGAATTTTTATAACTGTGTTAATTTCAGTGAAGGATGTTAGAGCTTCTCCCATTTGCTTAAAGTTTTATGGAATGGCGTTTGAAATACATCCTCTTGCTCCTTCAACTGAACCATTTAATCCTATATTTGCAACTAGGTTTAGAAGGCGATTGTTAAAAAGTACTTGCAATTTGGTAAATTGTCAGTCACATCGTTGTCATTTACTTTAATTGTTATGGAATCCTTTCTCTCATTTGACAATATCCCATATAATTTTAACCATATTATCTGCATTATTTGTTTCTGTAAGGACATGTATACTTCTGGACATTTTAATAACTTTACTTAAAACAGTACATGAACTTTTGTGGCTTGCAAATGTCTGATCCTTACTTATTCTGTCCTTTACATAAATTTCCCTCTTCTTCTTACATGAGATTTTAATTTCTTTAGCTATCCGTGGCTGACTTGTTCTTTCTTTCTTTAGTGGATCGCTTGGATAATTTTTTAGGAAACCAACTATCAAATATTGAAACAAATGTGTCATGAAATAAATTGAATTTGACATTAACATCTCGTTCTACATTTTCCTCATCTCATACCCTGCTCTCACCTTATTCTTAAAACAATGAATTCAGTTCTCATCAGTGAACCTCATTACTTTGTATGAACTTGCCTCCAGGTTGTGAGGTGCCATACTGTTTATTTCCATTAATTGTGCTTTATGATCAGATAATCCACTAGCATTGGGTGCATATTTGTTACTTCGAACTGAGCACCGTCCATAAAAATGTTAACAGTCAGTCTCGTACTACACTCCTGGAAATTGAAATAAGAACACCGTGAATTCATTGTCCCAGGAAGGGGAAACTTTATTGACACATTCCTGGGGTCAGATACATCACATGATCACACTGACAGAACCACAGGCACATAGAAACAGGCAACAGAGCATGCACAATGTCGGCACTAGTACAGTGTACATCCACCTTTCGCAGCAATGCAGGCTGCTATTCTCCCATGGAGACGATCGTAGAGATGCTGGATGTAGTCCTGTGGAACGGCTTGCCATGCCATTTCCACCTGGCGCCTCAGTTGGACCAGCGTTCGTGCTGGACGTGCAGACCGCGTGAGACGACGCTTCATCCAGTCCCAAACATGCTCAATGGGGGACAGATCCGGAGATCTTGCTGGCCAGGGTAGTTGACTTACACCTTCTAGAGCACGTTGGGTGGCACGGGATACATGCGGACGTGCATTGTCCTGTTGGAACAGCAAGTTCCCTTGCCGGTCTAGGAATGGTAGAACGATAGGTTCGATGACGGTTTGGATGTACCGTGCACTATTCAGTGTCCCCTCGACGATCACCAGTGGTGTACGGCCAGTGTAGGAGATCGCTCCCCACACCATGATGCCGGGTGTTGGCCCTGTGTGCCTCGGTCGTATGCAGTCGTGATTGTGGCGCTCACCTGCACGGCGCCAAACACGCATACGACCATCATTGGCACCAAGGCAGAAGCGACTCTCATCGCTGAAGACGACACGTCTCCATTCGTCCCTCCATTCACGCCTGTCGCGACACCACTGGAGGCGGGCTGCACGATGTTGGGGCGTGAGCGGAAGACGGCCTAACGGTGTGCGGGACCGTAGCCCAGCTTCATGGAGACGGTTGCGAATGGTCCTCGCCGATACCCCAGGAGCAACAGTGTCCCTAATTTGCTGGGAAGTGGCGGTGCGGTCCCCTACGGCACTGCGTAGGATCCTACGGTCTTGGCGTGCATCCGTGCGTCGCTGCGGTCCGGTCCCAGGTCGACGGGCACGTGCACCTTCCGCCGACCACTGGCGACAACATCGATGTACTGTGGAGACCTCACGCCCCACGTGTTGAGCAATTCGGTGGTACGTCCATCCGGCCTCCCGCATGCCCACTATACGCCCTCGCTCAAAGTCCGTCAACTGCACATACGGTTCACGTCCACGCTGTCGCGGCATGCTACCAGTGTTAAAGACTGCGATGGAGCTCCGTATGCCACGGCAAACTGGCTGACACTGACGGCGGCGGTGCACAAATGCTGCGCAGCTAGCGCCATTCGACGGCCAACAGCGCGGTTCCTGGTGTGTCCGCTGTGCCGTGCGTGTGATCATTGCTTGTACAGCCCTCTCACAGTGTCCGGAGCAAGTATGGTGGGTCTGACACACCGGTGTCAATGTGTTCTTTTTTCCATTTCCAGGAGTGTATTTTGCTGCACACGAGTTGGAAAATCGACTGCTGAAATTAGATTGAATCATATCACATGGGATTTCGTGAATTAGATTACGGACACTGAGCTATCGACAGTAGCTAGTGTATCAAGTTTCTGTCCAGTATCTGAATCGTTCCTGAAACGTGTAACGAAACGAAAGCCGCTAACCAACTGTACCAGTACTAACAGCTCTTATTCGTTGACGGTACAGACAAGAGGGATCCTACTTTATATCCTCCGTTTCCAGTCAGCAGAGTCCCGGACCCTAACCATTTTTGGAATGGCTTCGTGACAGTCCCCCGCCACTGGCTCTCTCAGGCGATAGGACGGCGACAACTGTTTCATTCTGATTGCCATATCCACCGGACTTTAACACTTGCGATAGATGTAGTAACTAAAATATTGATTTACAGGTGAGACAAATATAAGTCGGCGTCATGTGACGGATGAGAATTTTTTTTATAGATAAACACACTAACCCACAGGATGTCGTGGACCGATGTGGAAATTATAGTTCTGATGGAAACCAAATAAAAATAAGACATTGAGCCAGTGGTTACAGCTTTATTAATATTAATATTTACAGAGAATATTGATAATACACAAGCGGATTTTCTAATAATACCCAAAACTAAAAACGTTAACAATAGATTGTGAACTTTTACAGCAGCAACTACATTGATCCAAACTCGGCGTTTTACTAAAACAATTAATGATAATCGAACAATAACGTCGTGGTCAAGTGGCTAGCGTTGTGCCGCTGGATCACGGGGTCCCGTGTTCGTTTCCCGGCAGGGTTGGGGATTTTCTCTGCCCGGGGACTGTGTGTTTGTGTTGTCCTCATCATTTCATCATCATCATCATTCACGACAGTGGTTAGATTGGAATGTGAAGAAATTGGAATGTGTGAAAATAGGGACTTTGTACGGGCGCTGATGACCGCGCAGTTGAGCGCTCCACAAACCAAACATCATCATCATCATCATCATCGTACCATAACCAATGTGGATTTAATACTAATACATTCGATTATTTAAAATGTCAACTCAAAGCGTAGAGTTTTGCGAGAAAGATAAGGTCACTTATTAACTCTGACCAGTGGACACAACTTTTGTCAACAAACACAAACTTCGATGGTTCGTGCCCTGCCTTTATCACCTGTTTATTGCATTTCTATACATTGCTCACCGCCAATACTGAAGGATGAAAAACTCTATGAGGAAACTATTGTGGTCACTCGTGGTCTTCTTATGTAACTTTGGACAAATCTGGGTGCAAAGCCAAGAAACAGGCAATTGTATAAGGGATAATGAATTTTTAAATTTCTTATTTTTTAACGACACAAAAACTAATCTTCGTATGTAGGTACTTCATTACTGCAACATCCACCTCTGTCGTGATCTAATCCAAACCGACTTGCCCCCTCCCCTCCACCCCCCGCTCCTGTTAGTTACGGGAGACATCATGTTTAGATGGGATTCCGATCACGAGACCTTCAGGTAACATGCAAGAACCAGTCCACCAGGTAACCCGAACTCACAAAAATGGTGCTTGGAGAACCAGACTTGTCGACGTTCGACTTACAGTGAAATTAGTTGACAGTTCGATAAGACTGCTTCATTTATTTTTTAAATTACATTTAATTTGTTCGAAGTATCAGCCTGAACCACAAAGATAATTTACTTCCATTTCTAACCTGCCAGTAACAGCAAATCCATCCAAAACATTTCTCCGTAAGACCTGGCGACTGCCTGTCCTGATCAGAGACAGCACTGGCCAAGAGCTTCCTCTCGATGTAGTAGACGATGACCACCAGACATCGGCCTTTTGACGTCAACCAACATCCGTCCTGGTGACAGCGACCATTCGCGCTCTGCGCCTCTGATCTACAGCCCAGGTTACAGCATCCTCGTTGACAAGCACAAAACTATTTATTATTGTTTGATTTTCCGCGCTGAATACGTTCTACACACCAAATGGTCACTTTACAGTAACAACAGCGGTGTATCCACTGCTAATGTAGCATATGATGCGAAGGATGTTGAACTACAGAAACTATACTGTCGAAAACATTTACCTAAGAAAATTTTAGTGGGTAAGTTCGAACGGTGTCGTTTGGCGTGTTGTCCTGCGTAAGTGTGTTTATCACTTATCATTTTTATTGCAGTTTGCAGCATTTTTTGTGGTTACTTATTCAATGATGTACATTTGAAGGTTATGAAGAGCCTCGTTTAAGCGGTAGAAAACCGTGTGTCAAATGGCAAAAGTCTAACATTTGTTATTTTTGTTTGCTTTCGATATTCATGAGGCTGGGTTTTGAGTGGTATAGGCCGTTAATGCAACATGTAAAATTTGTACTGTTCCAAGGAAGGGTAATTTTGATGTGAATTATTTGTCATATTCAACGGACAAGCTTCGAAAGTCAAGGAAAAATGGAAGGTATAAAGATTAGGCTTTAATACCCCATCGACAGCGAGGTAATTGGAAATGAGAAGGATGGAGATGTAAATTGGAATGTTCTTTCAAAGGAACCATCCCAGCATTTACCTTAAGCAGTTTAGGGTAATCGTGGTAAATCTGTATCAGGGTGACCAGATGATAATTTGAAACACCGGAGTTCATGGAGTACTAATGTACGCATTCAAATCAGTGGGAGGCCATATATGCATTTTTTCTCGAATTTTACCAGCTGCGTCACCGAACACACCTCTCGAACAGACAGTGTGTGTCCACAACGGTAAAGTTTGCACAAAGAAAGTGCTGCGTACTATAGACTGCTTTCAGAGTTATGCCGTTCGCGGTTGCCATTTGCTATCAGCAACAGAGACGCCTTTTGGTTCAGATGGTTCAAATGGCTCTGAGCACTATGGGACTTAACATCTGTGGTCATCAGTCCCCTAGAACTTAGAACTACTTAAACCTAACTAACCTAAGGACATCACACACATCCATGCCCGAGGCAGGATTCGAACGTGCGACCGTAGCAGTCGCGCGGTTCCGGACTGAGCGCCTAGAACCGCGAGACCACCACGGCCGGCAGACGCCTTTTGGTATCAATATAAGAGAAACGACCAAGGAAACCGCATCAGGTGTTGACACTGGACAATAACACTCGCATGCACTCTGCTATTCTTCTGATCCAGCGCTCTCAAACGTTAACCTATTCCGATCTTTGTAGGACAACCGCCAAGAAAATGCATCTCAAATTTTGCTTTTCGGTATCGTTAACTCCAAATTGAAAACTGGCGCTAAGCACTATGGGACTTAACATCTGAGGTCATCAGTCCCATAGACTTAGAACTACGTAAACCTAACTAAACTAAGGACATCACACACATCCATGCCAGAGGCAGGATTCGAACCCGCGACCGTAGCAGCAGCGCGGTTCCGGACAGATGCGCCTAGAACCGCTCGACCCCAGCGGCCAGCAAACTCCAAATTGATAAATTTTTGCAGATGTGAACTCAAAAACCATTCCAAGAGTGTCTGATTTATTTATATAGGAGAGACTAGATTGCTAATGATTAATTTATCTCTTGTGTTCAAAAAACTAACAACAAAACATGATAAAGTACGCATTGCACTAACACAGATAAATGATTTGAATAAAACGAAGTAACCGTAACATGAGCATGTCCAGATCACCACGAGTTAGCATGATATAACAACCTTTCGGTCCGTGTCTAAATGTAGGGACAAGAAAAAGAAAAGTCCGGATATTAGTACGACTACAAATACTACATTTAAAAATAACATGATCCACAAACAGACATAAAATATGCTTTTTTTCTCATCTATCTCAGAAGTTATTATTATCAGCACATCAGGGATCAATCGGACTCCATCTCCTCTTTCAGGTGTGGTCAAGGTGACAGAAACTTGAAATTATAGCTGCTGTCTACCGTTCGCTGCCCGTGATCTAATTTACGGAACTCCATGTGATATATCCTTCGTTTTATTCCAATGTGTAAGAAATTTCAAGTAATATGTCTGAACTGTAGCATCTGAAAACGTATTGGTGTCTCTATTTACTGATGCAACAATGGCAGTTGTATAGGAAAGTATGAGTTAGTCGTGATGACCTTAAAACTAAAGAGCAAAACTAAAATTGTGGATCAGCTAGTAAATCTGTTTACGAGCAGCACATCTTGTCATACAGAAAGTGCTCATCGTAGATATTACTGGCTATGCTGCTCGAAGATGATTATGGAGGGTATGGCGCAGTGGTTAGCACACTGGACTAACATTCAGATTTAGGTTTTCCGTGATTTCCCTAAATCATTTCAGGGAAACGCCGGGATGGTTCCTTTGAAAGAGCACGGCCGACTCCCTCCCCCATCCTTAACACAATCCGGGCTTGTGTACCGTCTCTAATGACCTCAGTATCGACGGACGTTAAACCCAATGCTGCTTAGTTCTTTCGAAGGTGAAGACTTTCCCTCTTGTTTTATGTTTGAAGAAAACGGATCTTACCGTTAAACCAGTTTTGATTAACATTCGTTTTTTCTTTCCTCCTAACTTCAGACCTCTTGATATTTTCTTACTTTTGTTCATTGTAAGGTACACTAGAGATACATGCGACTTGAAAATATGTTGGCAGTGCAGTACTGTCTCACCTTGCTTGTTATACTGTACAACAGACACGAAAGTTTTGCAGTCTAGCATAATGTTTAGCCGAGGTGTCTTGCAAATTGTCACCGACAGTAGATATATAGGGTGAGTCACTGACTATTGCTACCGAGAATAACTCCGAAAGTGTGATAGGAGCTGAAAAGTTTGTGGGACAAAAGTTGCATGGAACAATGGGGCCATAATATGATGTTTTTTGTTGTTAGGTGGGATCGCCTCAGAGATATGAAGGTCAACTTTGTTTTTTTAAATGGGTTGCTAAAGTTTGGTACTTATTTTCTTGATAGCGGCTCTCGAGACGAATCCAAAGATGTGTAACATTAAGGTCTTTGAAAGTCAACGAAGATCAAAAAGGTGGCATGAATGTCCATTTACAGAAGGCGTTCGAAGTGATGGTTATGACCATTGGTATCAGTGCAGTGCTGCAATCTTCTTATCATGGACTGAGTGGTATTCCTTATCACATCGACACTTATCGAAGCACATGCTCCTACAATTCTCTCTCGCATATCTTCAGGTGTAGTTGAAATGTCTTTATAAACAATGTCTTTTACGGATCCCTACAAGAAAAAATCCACAGGCGTCAAGACTGGCGAACGAGCCGGCAACGACACATCTCCTCCGCGTCCAATACAACGATTTGGGAATTGTCTCTGCAACTCATTTCTAGCCATCAGCGAAAAATGTGCCGGACACCCATCGTGTTGATCCCACATTCTGTTCCTTGGTCCTAAAAGCATTTCTTCCAATTACAGACGTAATGTTTCTTGCAGGAATTTGGTGTACTTCCTACCATTAAGATCTCCTTCGATGAAATAGGGGCCTATAATTCTGTCCTCCAGAATCCCACACCATACATTCACCGACCACGGTTTTTGGTGTGCAACTTGCCGCAGCCAACAGGGATTTTCTGTTGTCCAGTAATGCATGTTATGCAAATTAACTTTTCCATGGTTCGTGAATGTCGCCTCGTCAATAAACAAAACCTAATTAATAAATGTGTCATCTCTCTGAATCTGAAGTTGAGCACATCGGCATAATTCAGTGCGACGCATACAATCCGTACCAGTTAATTCTTGATAGAGACTGGTATGGTAAGGATGATATTTATGGCGATGCAGAACACGAACTCTGGTTCATGTGAGATTCCCTTGCAATTTGACACAAGAATTTCGAAGCACCACACTAGTTCAAATGGCTCTGAGCACTATGGGACTTAGCATCTGAGGTCATCAGCCCCGTAGAACTTAGAACTACTTAAACCTAACTAACCTAAGGACATCACACACATCGATGCCCGAGGCAGGATTCGAACCTGCCACCGTAGCGGTCGCGCGGTTCCAGACTCAAGCGCTTAGAGCCCCTCGGCCACCACGGCAGGCAAGAATTATTTGTATTTGTGCACTTAGCTGGGTGAGACGTACATATTGCATCATCGATGAGTCCTTTTATCGGTTGTCGCTGTTTTTATAATGGTAAAATAAAACCATGTAGTAATTTGACATCTAGTTGACAGTTTTCAGTTGTACTGTGTGTTTACAGAGTGGTTATGAGTGGCGTCGTTCTCTCGACACAGATCTGTATTAGGTTAATTTAAAAATGAGCGAACAGGTTGTGAACGTTAGCTTTGCTCGGGAAATATAAAAACATCCCACTTTACACAACTGCAAACCCTCAGGCAACGGCAGAAGGGATTTGACAGAGAAAGTGTGGTGTTAAGTGAGAAAAAGACGTTCATATAACAGGTATGTACAGGGTGTTTCAAAAATGACCGGTATATTTGAAACGGCAATAAAAACTAAACGAGCAGCGATAGAAATACACCGTTTGTTGCAATATGCTTGGGACAACAGTACATTTTCAGGCGGACAAACTTTCGAAATTACAGTAGTTACAATTTTCAACAACAGATGGCGCTGCAAGTGATGTGAAAGATATAGAAGACAACGCAGTCTATGGGTGCGCCATTCTGTACGTCGTCTTTCTGCTGTAAGCGTGTGCTGTTCACAACGTGGAAGTGTGCTGTAGACAACATGGTTTATTCCTTAGAACAGAGGATTTTTCTGGTGTTGGAATTCCACCGCCTAGAACACAGTGTTGTTGCAACAAGACGAAGTTTTCAACGGAGGTTTAATGTAACCAAAGGACCGAAAAGCGATACAATAAAGGATCTGTTTGAAAAATTTCAACGGACTGGGAACGTGACGGATGAACGTGCTGGAAAGGTAGGGCGACCAAGTACGGCAACCACATAGGGCAACGCGCAGCTAGTGCAGCAGGTGATCCAACAGCGGCCTCGGGTTTCCGTTCGCCGTGTTGCAGCTGCGGTCCAAATGACGCCAACGTCCACGTATCGTCTCATGCGCCATAGTTTACACCTCTATCCATACAAAATTCAAACGCGGCAACCCCTCAGCGCCGCTACCATTGCTGCACGAGAGACATTCGCTAACGATATAGTGCACAGGATTGATGACGGCGATATGCATGTGGGCAGCATTTGGTTTACTGACGAAGCTTATTTTTACCTGCACGGCTTCGTCAATAAACAGAACTGGCGCATATGGGGAACCGAAAAGCCCCATGTTGCAGTCCCATCGTTCCTGCATCCTCAAAAAGTACTGGTCTGGGCCGCCATTTCTTCCAAAGGAATCATTGGCCCATTTTTCAGATCCGAAACGATTACTGCATCACGCTATCTGGACATTCTTCGTGAATTTGTGGCGGTACAAACTGCCTTAGACGACACTGCGAACACCTCGTGGTTTATGCAAGATGGTGCCCGGCCACATCGCACGGCCGACGTCTTTAATTTCCTGAATGAATATTTCGATGATCGTGTGATTGCTTTGGGCTATCCGAAACATACAGGAGGCGGCGTGGATTGGCCTCCCTATTCGCCAGACATGAACCCCTGTGACTCCTTTCTGTGGGGACACTTGAAAGACCAGGTGTACCGCCAGAATCCAGAAACAATTGAACAGCTGAAGCAGTACATCTCATCTGCATGTGAAGCCATTCCACCAGACACGTTGTCAAAGGTTTCGGGTAATTTCATTCAGAGACTACGCCATATTATTGCTACGCATGGTGGATATGTGGAAAATATCGTACTATAGAGTTTCCCAGACCGCAGCGCCATCTGTTGTTGAAAATTGTAACTACTGTAATTTCGAAAGTTTGTCTGCCTGAGAGTGTACTGTTGTCCCAAGCATATTGCAACAAACGGTGTATTTCTATCGCTGCTCGTTTAGTTTTTATTGCTGTTTCAAATATACCGGTCATTTTTGAAACACCCTGTAGTATACCACACACTTATTGTTTAAAATAATATTATCGGTACTTCAATGGGAGCAAATGTACAAAAAAATCTAAATGGTGTTGGGATCTCCTTTTCTGTGACTAGCAGCGCCTTTGTTGTTCTGTAAACACACATTCTTTTGTGCAAACGGACAGTGGCAAATCTCCGACACGCTTAAACACAATATGTTCACATCCAAATAATTTAAGGGGCACGAATCAACATCACCACATTTCCGTGAATATATATCTCAAGATAACTGGGTTTTTAAAATAAAAGTAACGCTAATTTATGGCGGAAAAAAACCAACTGCCCCAAATATTGTACCACTGTTAATCTTTCTATAAAAAGCTATGAATTTCGAAGTTGTCTGTCGCAACTCCCTGATTTATGTTCGCTGGACGTACGGATGAAACAACGTTTTCCCGTTTGTGTGTAATAAAGACAGAACACTCCATCTTCCTCTGAGCTAGACTCTTCTACACTCGACATGTCGGGTGTATAAAAAGGAACTCGGATACAACAAACAATACACCGTCCCCTCCAAGCTCGCATAAGGCTACTAAGGTTTATCGGAGTTGCTCCGTGTGCAGAATTGCGTTACCACCCAGTCGGCAACTAGCAGCTAGCTTTCAGTCGCGCCGGCCGGTGTGGCCGAGCGGTTCTAGGCGCTTCAGTCTGGAACCACGCTACCGCTACGGTCGCAAGTTCGAATCCTGCCTCGGGCATGGATGTGTGTGATGTCCTTAGGTTGGTTAGGGTTAAGTAGTTCTAAGTTCTAGGGGAATGATGCCCTCAGATGTGAAGTCCCATAGTGCTCAGATCCATTTTTTTCTGTCAATCGCTCCGCTTGGGGATGGCCTTCAGCTGACGGCACACGGGACGAGTTAGTTATCGTTGACGGGGCCCTCTACGACTTTGCGGTGTCACTTCGTGCTGTTAACCTTTGAGGAGCCATTTCACCATAAAATAAGTTTTGCGACATTTCGGTGTCATTTCACGTAAACTAGAACCAATAGGAAGCAAGAACGCTCCCTACGTCACAACCAGAAATCTTGAGGCCCGCAGATAACAAGACGCCATACTGTATTTTTCGTGTTAAATAGAGGTCGATATTCAGTGAGTTTTGTGTTATATCTTCCGCCCCATGACTACATGCTTTTTCTTAAGCACCGGCCATTGTATGTCTCGAGAACGGATCGTTATTGGCACGATGTGTAGTATAAAACGACGGGAGACATCTTGTTGGTGTTTAAGGAATTTTGCTATTTATTATTAACGTGTCATAACTCGCATGTTAAGTGAGCCGTTTTAAGGCAACAGCACATTGTAAGTTTACCAAAAATCATTCGTTCTTCTTAGGATTTGTTACAGTTAAATTTAAATTAATAACATTTCGGCGATTAAAGCGTATAGAAGACTAAACCTAAAATAAAAAGTCGCTCGCTTTGAATATAAAGGACAGATGCACCGAGGATAGCTTAGTAGAAGGTCAGAGTCTTCCGTACATATTTCTTTCCCTTTTTTACCTTTGCGTTTTCTAAAAGGTTGTGGGACTTCCTCAGGAAATCAACAGAAATAATTTCTGTAATACTTGATGTCACGTAAATTTAAGTATGTTCTGTATCAGGAGTGGGTTTTATTGATTTGGTGAACTTCTAGAAGCTGATTTCCGTACTAAATTGACGTGTATCACAGGCACTTAAGCTTTTATTTATGAATAACAGAGACAGAGTTGCCGCAGTGGTAACAACGGTTCCCGTCAGAACACCAAAGTTAAGCGCTGTCGGGCTGGGCTACAACTAGGATAGGTGTCCATCCGGTGTGCCAAGCGCTGTTGGCAAGCGGGGTGTACTCAGCTCGTATGAGGCAAACTTAGGAGCTACTTGATTGATAAGTAGTGGCTTCGGTCTCGGAAACTGACATACGTCCGGAAGAGCGGTGTGCTGACAACATGCCCCTCCATATTCATCGATATGATGATCAACTGTAGCCTGAAAAGGACTAAGATGATGTTTCTGGTGTGAAAGGATCAGCCGCCAGAGAAACCTGACGCCCAGGGTACGCCCGACTGCAAGTCCTATCTTGGTCGGAAATCATTGTAATCTTCGTGGAGGCTTCTTTCATGTACCCCCAACTGATAAGCTCTACTGCCTGGCTGGGATTGCGCCACCATGGATACCGAAAACAGTGGCTGCCAACAAGGAGAGACTGAAAGTGGAACAGGACAGTGTTCATCCACTGTACGGACATAATACACCCCAGCAACGCCTGAGTTCGCGAAAGAGCATCCTGAGAACATCCGAGGAGCTCACCATTTCACCAGAGAAGGCAAGGCTGGAGTTATGGAAGAAGTCGACGCCTCACTTGCAGACACCAGAAGCTGAAGAACTACCACCTGGACACAACGAGAGCTGGCTGGTGTGGAAATCTTTTAAACAAATTACGATCAGGAGTTGGACGATCCAGAGACAACCTGAAAAGATGGGGCTTCATAACAGAAGATACGTCCTGTGATTGTGGACAAGAACAAACCACAAGCCACATGCTCCAGTGTCTTTTGTGCCCTACATCCTGCACGAAGATTGATCTCCTGCAAGCCACTCCAAGCGCCTTGGAGGTTGCAAAGTACTGGGCACATGTAATATAAATACAGTTTCTGTATATATATATATATATATATATATTGATGTGTATGGCTACTGTAAATTTTTATGTTTCTGATTCGAGAATAATATGCCCCTCCATATCCACATCCAGTGGCGCCTATGGTCTGAGGATGACGCGGCGGTCGGTCGGTTCTGTTGGGCCTTCATGGCCTGTTCGGGAGGAGTTTCGTATTTTTTTTTTTTTTTTTTTTAGAGACAGAGCTACACGACTAGCATTTAGATAAGGGAGAAAATGTAGGTTTTAATAGAACTAATGCAGGAATTTTACTCGCGGAAATTTTCATGAGCCGGCCGCTGTGGCCGAGCGATTCTAGGCGCTTCAGTCCGGAACGGCGCTGCTGCTACGGTCGCATGTTCGAATCTTGCCTCGGGCATGGATGTGTGTGATGTCCTTAGGTTAGTTAGGTTTAAGTAGTTCTAAGTCTTGGGAACTGATGATCTCAGATCTTAAGTCCCATAGTGCTTAGAGCCATTTGAACCATCATTTTCATGAACGAACTGTATTATGTACTAGCCAGATAAAGGCGAGAACTGCCTCTGGATAGCGCTGAGAGCGCAAAATCACGTTAACCAGCTCGTTCCATGTGCCGACGGTGCTGTGTCTCGTGACATTGAATATCCCGTATGCGCGTAAATCAACGTTGGCTGCTGCTTCGTCACGTGTGAGGACGGCCTTAGTGTTCTAATTTTCACAGTACAGATCTGCCTGCACGTGCAGCAGTCTTGTGTTCCACATGCCTACACGTGCCGTCGGCCGGGAGTTGTCAGTAGCTGGGCTGCCGGACAATGGTGGCACGTGCGCTACCGAGGTAGAAGCGGACACCGCCACCGACCGCACACCTCCACACGATCGGCGCCGCCGCGGCTGCCCGCCGTCTGTGACCCAATTCAGCGTCACGCGACGTGACGTCAGCGAATGTTTGCGGTTACTGCGCGATGCCTATCGGGCGCGGCTTTTAGCCGCCGCCGTATCTACACCGGCACATCGATTCCGTGACCCTCGGCGTCTTTTGTCGCCGGCGTGCGATACGCTGGCGGGCCGGATCGGAATTTACCGCCGTGTCTGTGCGTGTGCTTCGCGTTTACCAACAGCAATTTCCGCCTCCGTTTTGTAGCTCCCTATATCGCCCCACAATACGGCTGCGATTTTCGGGGCGCGATGTGGCTGCCATTCTTTGCCGCACGTTCGTGCTGGAACCGTCTTTTCCTGCGCTGAGATTATATCGTGCTCTAATGACATGCAGGCTGTAACGCCATACGTCGACGCAAATCTGTTCGTATTCACTCTGGAATAAAATGTCTCACGCGGTACTGATTTATTACAGCGTACATTCGTAACATAGCGAAAAATTTCCAAGAAGCGTTGTAAAGAACCGTCGGAATTATAGTTACGTTACTTTGACGTGCCGTGTTGCCAAGGTATCTAGGAAGTGTCCGGAAAAGAGAGTATGGAAGATATTAGGTGGAGGACTGAGAGAAACAATATGGGTTTAAATCAGGAAGGTCGACATCAGATGTGATTTCTATTACAAGACATCTCGTGGTGCCTCTTCTAGAATCGTTAAATAATTTAACAAAGTCCGCAGCTCGTGGTCGTGCGGTAGCGTTCTCGCTTCCCACGCCCGGGTTCCCAAGTTCGATTCCCGGCGGGGTCAGGGATTTTCTCTGCCCCGTGATGACTGGGTGTTGTGTGATGTCCTTAGGTTAGTTAGGTTTAAGTAGTCCTAAGCTATAGGGGACTGATGGCCATAGATGTTAAGTCCCATAGTGCTCAGAGCCATTTTTAATTTAAGAAAAATTCTAATTTTCGAGTAATTTTACCTATACAGGGCGTTAATTTTAACTGAAGTCATTGAAATATCTCGAAAACTACACATCGGATCAAAGAAAGTTATAATTACAATTTTTTTATCTCGTAGGGGGACACCCAACGATACCACACTCGACCCGCCACCTTAGCCCACCCCGTGGTTGGGTGGGGGGTGGCAAATTTGAAATCTTCAACGGGAACCCCCTTTTAGATTGCAGATTGCGATTGTACGGCAAAATTTACATACGCTTTGTCTGAAGCATTTTCTTCGTTCCTCCATAGATGGCTTTGAAATCGGAGGGACAGAAATAGGTACACAATCGTAATTTACGACATGCTACTCAAAGGTTCTTGAATCTCCAATGGCACGTCGACCTCCACCTCCATGCTGCGAGGATAGGGCAGACCAGTATTTCATAACTTCTGACTGGAAACCCCCTCGCTGCGTTGTATTCTTATGACATAAAAATGGAAAAGGAGGGGTACAAAAAAAGGCTAGATGTATGGAAGGAAGTGATGGGACAATATGGATTGACGTTCTGCACAAAGAAGTGTGACGTGATGATGGCAACAAAGAATAAGAAGTGAGTAGCAATGGAGACAAGCATTACAGGCCACGTACTAAAGGAAGTGGAACATTTAAAACAACTATGAGCATTATAGAATACAGTGGAGGAGTGATAAAGAGATAAGTGAATGGGGAACGAAAGACCATGATTTCCTGTCCTGAACCATCGATGTACCGCCAAAAAGTTTTTTGAGTCATCAGTCGTCTGACATTTGATGCGACCGGCCACGAATCCGTCTCTTGTACTAATCTTGTGCCAACGCCTTTATGTCAGAGTGGCACTTGCAACCTGGGTCCTCAATTATTTTCTTTATTTTCTGTATGTATTCCAGTGCTTGCACACATTTTACAGTCTACAGCTCCCACTAGTACCGTGAAACTAATTACCTGGTTTCTTTACAGGTGTCCTATCATCCTCTCCCTTCTTCTCAGTGATCTCCACACGTTCCTTTCTTCGCCAATGCTGTGGAGACTCTCCTCATCCCATACTCTTTAAGCCACCTAATTTTCTACATTCTTGTGTTGAACTACATCTCAAATGGTTTTATTATCTTCTGTTCCTCTTTCTCCACAATCCGTGATTCATAAATTTCTTCCTGAATTTCAAGCCTTTGCTTGATACTAGTAGACTTCTGTTGACCTGAAATTTCGTTGACATGAAATTTCCTTTATGCCTGTGCTAGTCTGCTTTTTATGTCGTCCTTGCTTCGTTCGTCTTGCTTCCAACGTGTGTATTAATCATTTCTATCTAAAGGGCCTTTGCAGTTTGAATTTACATAGGCTATGTTACTGGACTGCCCTGAAAAAAACAGTAACGTTACAATATTGTATATTATCCACATTTCCCTGTAGCTTACTCTTATCTTTCTCAGACTTTCGAATATCTGGCACTCAGTAGTAACTGTTTCTTTAGATGTTACTTTACAGTGACTATATACCATGAAGGGTGCCATTATGAATGTTCTGCTGCCTATATATCTGTCCAGTGCATGGTCAATTATTCTTCTAAACTTCAGCCATAGTTCCTACACATGGTCGTGCCCTGTGCTGAAAGTTTAAAGTTCCTCATTGAGATACAAACTACCAAATTTTTATCTAGTTTACTAAACATATATGTCTTCCTACTTGTTTTAGTTGTCTTTTGTACTTTGGTAATCGTTGTTGCCACGACCGGGTCATGGCCACTGGTACCATTCTCGATGTGGACGTCCTCAAAGACATCAGGTCTATTTGTTGCCATTAGATCCAATATACTTCTATCATGAGTGGAGTGGGGTTCCTTGCTATCTATTCCAGGTAGTTTTAGAGAAAGCATTTAGTAAAGTTTCAGAGAGTGTCTTATCAAAACTGCAATTTTCTCAGTTCATTTTTGGTTGATTAAACTCTCCACTGATGATTACAGTATGATTGGCGAACATACATAGAAGTGAACTGAATTTGTCTCTGAAGTTTCCAGTTACATCAGGAGATGAGTCTTGTGGGAGATAGAAGGACCCAAGTATCATTTTATGCCCACCCCTGATATTGAGTCTTGCCCACTTGCCCAAACATTCTCACATGTTGCTTCAGTTCCTACCTCGGTGGGTTTGAGTTTTTTGTGTACTGCGCAAATACATACTGCGCAAATACACCAGCTCCATTTCCCATTTCCCTATTCTTTCGATATGCACTTATATTTTCCCCCAAAATCTCAAGATGTCAATTTCAGGTTTCAACCAGCTTTCTGTATCTAGTATTGTGAAGATTCACTGCCTTTCAGGAGCACTTCAAACTCTTGCACTTTGTTGGGAATGCTTCGGAAGTTAACCGTTATTATGATTTGAATATTCTCACCTGTGGGAGGTATTTCATTTGATATTATACTGCTGCTTCTGGGTTTTCTACAGCTATCGTCATCTGGATTGGGTGGAGACTCGCCTAATCTAAAAATCCTTTAAGAGAACTATACACATATTCAGCTACCTGAGTAGCAGCCTCTTATGTGTAATGCACATCTGATCCATTTAGTGGACCCCTAAAGTTCTCAATGGTGCAAGCCCAGGAAGTTGCAACCTAGTTTGTCACTGGACCTTGGAAGTCCCTGTTTCACTCCTTCCATTCGACTCACACCTGAAGGGCTACGATCAAATCTGGGGACAATGCTGCAGATTGTGGGCTGCGTTGAAGCTCCATGCAGAAGACTAATCTTCTCAATTTTTTCTGTCAGTCGCTGAAATGACCCAAGTATGACCTCGGAGCCCAGACGACGGGCATCTTTTGTTCCAACGTACACCACAATCTGCAGTTGGTTGCACCCTGTTCCCCCAGTGACTGCAGAAACAACCTCTTCAACATGTTGAATGAGGCCTCCAGGCTTACGCACTGAGTGCGCCTGGTGCCCTTCCCTGTCTCTTGTTGCCATTTCCCCAAGTGGTACCATGATTCGCCACATGTTTGAAATGACGATTATTAATAGACCCACACCCTTTTGTGTTTCTCTCCTCTTGGCGCTGGACAAAACAGCTGTCCCAAAAACAGGTAAAAGTGAGTACCATTGCTCTGTTTCAGTTTGAATGAGAGACAGCATCTAAAATTTGTTGGTTATGGGGATGCATACAACACTCTGAGTCCTCCCTGGTCCCCGTCCACCGTACACAGGACATTTATCTCTACCACTGAAACGCCACTCGCAGTCAAGTGGGCGAATAATGACAGACACCGCACTTTCTGCAGAGGAGATGGGATCCACAGGAGCGGTTAGTACTCGAGGTACCTTTGGTACCGGTACCATAGGTACAGAACTCTCGGGACCTCTTCCCACAGCAGCAACCCGCAGAAGTTGCCAACCGTTTGATAGTAGCCAGGGCGATTTCCAGTTGCTTACAAACGTCAACTAATTTATTCCATGCCTGAGAACAGAATTCTCAGTGGGGCTGCATTTTAGCTGATGTGATGTACTACATGGCAGTGAACAAATAACTTTAAATTAAGCCTGGTGACTATGTAAGGTGGCTATACTTTCGCACCTTACAAGCACTCATCTACATACTTTGCCGTGACTTACAACCGCAATGAGGTATAATTTGATAGGTTGTATATCGTATATATGAATATTTAAAGAAGACTGACATTGCCACGTACACCTTGTAAATAGTTGTTAATGCTTACTGCATGAAAGGTGACGGAGTGTCTTTATTATCAAAACGGCGTAATGAATGATTGCCTATACTAGTAGAGGTTGGAACGCCAGTGGAAATGAAATCGCAGGCGTAACTCAAGCCCTGGGTGGAAAAGCCCGCACAGGTGTGTTGGTCCTGCTTCACACAGGAAGTGCCAAGATGGACGGTCTGGGCACCTGAGAGCGGAAGCACAATACAGGAGCGGACGGCCGGTGTTGTAGTGAGGCCAGAAGGATAACCGGATAATACTTTGGAAACTCTGAAGATCTTGGACACAGCAGAGAGGAACGAGGAAGCGTTACCTCAGAAATCGCAGGCTGAGTTATTACCGAGGAGTTTTACTCTGAGAAGCATACCATTGCATGAGTATACGTGTTCCCTCATAAACTTCCCGCGCTGACGACAAAAGACTATGGTTGGTCGGCGTACAGAAGAATCTGTAGAGAGGGAGAATATTCTGTGGTTTCGAGAATATGATTCACGTTCCGACTTACAAGGGAGGGGAGCTTTGCTGGGAAGCCAGCAGTGGAGAGAAGAGGACTTCTGTTTTGAGTGCCTGGGATTTGACGGTCGCTCAGTATCAGCTTTGTTGGTACAGACGGATTTTCTGTCTTTGCTCTCAGGAGATTTTATAGTTAGAACGGTTAGGCACTGTACTGTTGCGAACTTATACGATTATGGACTTCGCCTCGGGGTAGCGAGTCGTCATTGAATATGCAGCATTCAGTGATTGAGAGCACTTCTTCTGTCTGTACTCGCTTTGAGACGTTACCTGAACTCCGTCTTGTGGCTGGGAGTCCGCGTTTTTCGTCTGTAGAACACAGAGAGGAGAAGACAGTATTAGATAATACTAGTCAGAGGACCGTCTTGTGCCGTCCTAGCGTTTGAATCAGATTTTTTATATATTTTGTGGCTGGAGTTCTTCTGTCGTCGCACTTGTGTACGAGAACCATCACTCCGACGCACCGTACGCAGTACATACGGTGATATTGCTAATTGCTTCGGCTTATGAGGGCTACAAAGTTAAACAGCTGTAAGCGCCTAAATTTTATTTCCACTGAGGTTACACACCACTGTAGATCATCTTTGAAAGTAGTGTCTTCTAGTGTTTGGTACGTATATTATGTCAGTCGTCTCGCATTATTTATATTAGATCGCGTAGCCATATAAAAGGGCAGATTGGGGCAATTGATCAGTCGTACTGGTAAGGAAATTCATTTGTACCTCTTTATGTCCATTGGACAGTGATATATAAACAGTTGTAATATAAAGGGGTTTTAATCTGTAATACCTGTAATTGTATAAGCAGAAACAGCATTTATCATTTTATAGTTACTAGTTCCCTTAATCAACCATTTATCTTTATGTTGTAATTTATATGTTTAAGAGCAAGAAGAAGGAGCTATCATCATTAAGAGATCCTAATTTCTGCTTCAGGGGGGTAGTTAGACACGGCCAAATCTTCATTTTAGCGTTCATTATTTTCCGTCACGCACATTCATTTTACACCCGCCTGGAGTAGCATCTTGGAACTATATTCGAATCTCTTGAGCTATGAAGTTGCTAATACACTATAAGAGTTGAAGCAAATACACAAAACGAGATTTCTACTAAGGCAACAGGAAAACGTGCGGTAAAAATTACTAATTTCCTAAAACATTTTTAGGTGAATTATGGTTATTAGCAAACTCGAAAACAGAGTTAATTTACGATAATATATATATATTTAATACATATGCTCCTCTTTAAGGAAAAATTAGGTGTAATACAATATGTTAGTTAGAATATCTTCTACAGTAACTAAATCATAACTGTCAATTCACTAAAAATTCTATTATGCATAGGAAACTGATAACTTCCGAAAATTCTCAAAACTGCACGTTTATTTGCGTTGATATACAATGAAATTCAAGGATGATCTATTCTTCGGCAGTGACTGTGAACTACAAACGCTGATCTGCTACGAAATAAATTGGGTATCCAGAACAGCAGTGTACATGGCTACAACACCAGGAGAAAGGATGATCTTCACCGATCAAGGTTAAATCTAACTTTGGCTCAGAAGAGGGTAAATTATGCTGCCACAAAAGTCTTTGGTCACTTATCTAATAGCATCAAAAGTCTGACAGGTAGCCATATAGCATTTAAAAGGAAATGAAAAGAATTTCTGAATGACAACTCCTTCTACTCATTAGATGAATTTTTGGATTTAGTAAGTGGGTAATTTCCTCACCCCCCACCCAAAAAAAATATGAAGTGTCATGTAATATTTCGTGTAATGTAATATCTTGTGTGGACACCCTTTATTAACTTGTCATATTCCTCATCATTTCGAAGTGTCGTATTCATCATCTATGGAACAAGTACCAATAATCTAATCTAATCACTCGCACTGGTAACTTGCGAAGATGTAGTTTTGTAAGTGTCCAAAAATTCTCAAAAATAACCTATTTCTCACGAAATTATGCAATGAAATTAGAGAACAGTTGTTTTGAAGGAGGATAGGCCTACTTTTCTCAAAAATTTCTGTACGGCACAAGTAAGTTTAATCCTACTGTTGACGATAAGAGTACTAGTTTATCGCGGCAGTCGCAAATGTTCGAAATCTTGTGTGTGTGTATGGGTGCAACGCAATCTTCACGCTGCAGAAATTATGATGTGAGAGACTAGTGCTGCTGCAAGATCTCTATCTACTTTTATGTAAGAAAAATTTTCCTATATTTTTTGAAACTGTTTTGCAAATATGTACAAGACTGAACATGAGACTGCTTCAGCAAACACTGAAATGACACTCTTATCACCGCCCCACACGCCTCGTTCCGCAGTTTCCCCCAGCGACCTACAGTTTGAGTTTTCTGTCGCGGGTGCAACGTTCCCTAGGCAATTATTTACCGACCAACTGTAGTACTGATTCAGTCGGCACACGGCCTCGGTCTGCGTAGCGTGTGTACAGCACGGGGTGCAGGCGGGCGACTGCAGCGCCGCGCCGGCAGGTTGCGGAATATCGAGCGGGCGGGAGCGGGAGCTACCTAAACAAACCATCAATCAATTAGGGCCGCGCCTGTCGGAAGCGCTCCGGCCTCCGGCAGCCGGCGGGGAGCGGCCGCGCAGACGTCGCCGCACCCGCTGCAGATCGACGCTCGACACGCGGCACCGTATCAGCCGCGCTGGCCGCTGCGCCGAAAGCACGCGTGTCGACAGGGCAGCGCATCTTATTAGACTGCCGTCAAGAATTTACAACTGGCAATCAAGCGAGTTAAGTGATTCACTGCCCACCCCCGGTAGCTGAGTGGTCAGCGCGACAGAATGTCAATCCTAAGGACCCGGGTTCGATTACCGGCTGGGACGGAGATTTTCTCCGCTCAGGGACTGGGTGTTGTGTTGTCCTAACCATCATCATTTCATCCCCATCGACGCGCAAGTCACCGAAGTGGCGTCAAATCGAAAGACTTGCACCAGGCAAACGGGCTACCCGACGGGAGACCCTCGTCACACGACATTATTATTAGTGATTCACTTCATAGTTCATTGAGGGGAAGCAAAGGGACGCGTTAGAGAGCTCATACAACTGTCATTAACAACATTCTTCTGAGTGGGGACAAATTACTATTACTGTTCCACAGGGTTCAGTCCAAGGACCACTGATGATCTAGTTACAAACACACAGCCTTTCATCTTACACTTACAGAGCTGCAATACACTGGGGTGATGAACGTCACGGCATACGATATGCACATACAGGGTGGTCCATTGATAGTGACTGGGCCAAATATCTCACGAAATAAGCATCAAACGAAAAAACTGCAAAGAACGAAACTCGTCTAGCTTGAAGGGGGAAACCAGATGGCGCTATGCTTGGCCCGCTAGATGGCGCTGCCATAGGTCAAACGGATGTCAACTGCGTTTTTTCTTGTTGTAAATAGGAACCCCCATTTTTATTACATATTCGTTTATTACCTGAAGAAATATTAATGTTTTAGTTGGACCACTTTTTTCGCTTTGTGATACGATAGATGGCGCCGTAATAGTCAGAAACATATGGCTCACAATTTTAGATGAACAGTTGGTAACAGGTAGTTTTTTTAAATTAAAATAAAGAACGTAGGTACGTTTGAACATTTTATTTCGGTTGTTCCAATGTGAAACATGCACCTTTGTGAACTTATCATTTCTGAGAACGCATGCTGTTGCAGCGCGATTACCTGTAAATACCATACTAATGCAATAAATGCTCAAAATGATGTCCGTCAACTTCAGTGCATTTGGCAATACGTGTACCAACATTCCTCTCAACAGCGAGTACTTCGCCTTCCGTAATGTTCGCACATGCATTGACAATGCGCTGATGCATGTTGTTAGGCGTTGTTGGTGGACCACGATAGCAAATATCCTTCAACTTCCCCCACAGAAAGAAATCAGGGGACGTCAGGTCCGGTGAACGTGCGGGCTTCGACGACCAATCCACCTGGCATGAAATATGCTATACAATACCGCTTCAACCGCACGCGAGCTATGTGCCGGACATCCATCATGTTGGAAGTACATCGCCATTCTGTCATGCAGTGAAACATCTTGTAGTAACTACGGTAGAATATTACGTAGGAAATCAGCATACATCGCACCATTTAGATTGCCATCGATAAAATGGGGACCAATTATCCTTCCTCCCGTAATGCTGCACCACACGGTAACCCGCCAAGGTCGCTAATGTTCCACTTGTGGCAGCCATCGTGGATTTTCCGTTGCCCAATAGTGCATATTGTGCCGGTTTACGTTACCGCTGTTGGTGAATGACACTTCGTCACTAAATAGATCGCGTGCAAAAAATCTGTCATCGTCCCGTAATTTCTCTTGTGCCCGGTGGGACAAATGTACACGACGTTCAAAGTCGTCGCCATGCAATTCCTGGTGCATAGAAATATGGTACGGGTGCAATCGATGTTGATGTCGCATTCTCAACACCGACGTTTTTGAGATTCCCGATTCTAGTGCAATTTGTCTGCTACTGATGTGCGGATTAGCCGCGACAGTAAGTAAAACACCTACTTGGTCATCGCCATTTGTTGCAGGTCGTGGTTGACGTTTCACATGTGGCTGAACACTTCCTGTTTCCTTAAACAACGTAACTATCCGGCGAACGGTCCAGACACTTGGATGATGTCCAGGATACCGAGCAGCATACATAGCACACGCCCGTTGGGCATTTTGATCACAATAGCCATACATCAACACGATATCGACCTTTTCCGCAATTGGTAAACGGTCCATTTTAACACGGGTAATGCATCACGAAGCAAATACCGTCCGCACTGGAGGAATGGTACGCGATACCACGCACATATACGTTTGTGATTATTACAGCGCCATCTATCACAAAGCGAAAAAAGTGGTCCAACTAAAACTTTTATATTTCTTTATGTACTACACGAATGTGTAATAAAAAGTGGGGGTTCCTATTAGAAAAAACGCAGTTGATATCCGTTTGCCCTATGGCAGCGCCATCTAGCTGCCTAACCACAGCGCCATCTGGTTTTCCCCTTCAAGCTATACGAGTATCGTTCTTTGTAGTTTTTTCGTTTGATGCTTATTTCGTGAGATATTTGGCTCGATCACTATCAATGAACCACCCTGTATACAGATGATGGCAGTATCGCGTACACAAGGTATAAAAGGGCAGTGCATTGGCGGAGCTGTCATTTGTACTCGGGTGATTCAAGTGAAAAGATGTCATTACGGCCGGACGCCGGGAATTAACACTTTGAACGCGGGATCGTAGATAGACCTAGACGCGTAGGACATTCCATTTCGGAAGTCGTTAGAAAATGCAACATTCCGAGACCCTCAGTGTCAAGAGTGTGTCGAGAATACTACATTTGAGTCATTACCTCTCACCACGAACAACACATTTGCTGACGGCCTTCACTTAACGACCGATAGCAGCCACGTTTCGGTGTAGTTGTCAGTGCTAACGGACGAGAAACATTGAGTGAAACAACAGCAGAAATAAATATGGGACGTAAGGCGAACGTATTCGTTAGGACAGTGCATCGAAATTTGTCGTTAGTGGGCTACGGCAGTAGACGACCGACGAGAATATCTTTGCTAAAACGCCAAATCGCCTGCACCGTCTCTTCTGGAGCTCGTGACCATCCCGGTTGGACCCTAGATCACTGGAAAACCGTGGCCTGGTCAGATAAGGCGCGATTTCAGCTTGTAAGAGCTGTTGGTAGGGTTCATCGAGTATGGCGCAAACCCAACGAAGCCATGGACCCAAGTTGTCAACAGGACACTGTGCAAGCTGGTGGTGGCTCCATAATGGTGTGAGCTGTGTTTACATCGAATGGACTGGGTTCTCTGATTGTTCGATTATTTGGGGACGTTTTATAGCGAGACATGCACTTCAAGTTTTCAAAGAACGATGGAATTTTTATGGATGACAATGACCCGTGTCACCGAGTCACAGTTAACTGCAATTGGTTTGAAGAACATTCTGGACAGTTAGATCGAATGATATGACCACCCATGTCACCTGACATGAATCCACCGAACGTTTGTGGGATGTAAAGAACTGTTCAGTTCGTGCTCAACATCTTGCACCGGCAACACTTTCTCAGTTATGGACTGTTATAGAGGCAGTATGGCTCATTATTTCTGCAGGGGACTCCCAACGACTAGTTTTGTCACCTCGGTGTAGTGTTCTTTGCTGATGGTACAAGTTTTTGAAAGCAATATTTTATCTGCAGATTCTAAAAATAATCCCAAAAAATTTTGGTCGTACGTAAAATTTATGAACGCTACAAATAATTCAATACCTTCTCTTTCTGACACTACGGGTAATGTAACTGATGATGATAAACAGAAGGCCGAAATTCTAAATCTAGCTTTCAAAAAGTCGTTTACGATAGAGGACTGCAGCACCATTCCACCTTTCAATTATCGAACAAACGAAAGGATGGCTGACGTAGTGTTTAGTGTATCAGGGATTGTAAAACAGTTAAGATCCTTAGACGCCAGGAAGGCATCTGGCCCAGACGGTATCCCCGTAAGATTTTATGTTGACTTTGCTACAAATATAGCATCATTCTTCTCAACTATCAGAGATCATTGGAACGGCGGAAAGTTCCACGGGATTTGAAGAAGGCTCAGGTCATAGCAATCTATAAAAAGGGTAGAAAATCGGATGCACGTAGTTATCGGCCAATTTCACTAATTTCACTGACATCGATTTGTTGTAGAACCATGGAACATATTTTGTGATCAGACATAATGACCTTTCTAGACTCTGAGAAGCTCTTCTGCAGAAACTAGCACGGTTTTAGGAAACAGCGGTCATGCGAGACACAGCTGACCCTCTTTGAGCATGATATACAACAGGCTGTAGATATCGGCTCCCAGGTTGATGCCGTATTCCTCGACTTACGAAAGGCGTTTGACTCAGTTCCGCACTGTCGCTTGCTACAAAATGTGCGCGCTCACGGTCTATCTGATGACATATGCGGTTTTCTAACAGACAGGAAGCAGTATGTCGCCCTGAACAGGGTGAATTCAACAGAAACAAGCGTAGCTTCAGGTGTGCCCCAGGGCAGCGTAATAGGTCCTTTTACGATTTACATAAACGATCTGGTTGATGGTATTGACAGCGGCCTTAGACTGTTTGCCGATGATGCTGTAGTCTACAGGAAAGTAGTATCACACGAAAGTTGTGAACAAATCAATGAGGATTTACAGAAAATAAATGCGTGGTGTAATGACTGGCAGTTATCTCTCAATATTAGTAAGTGTAACCTACTGCGTATAACAAGGCGAAAATCCCCATTAAGGTATGAGTACAAAATAAATGGCCCGTCTTTGGAAGCGGTAACGTCCGTCAAGTATCTGGGTGTCACTATTCGAAATGATCTCAAATGGAATGATCAGATTACACAAGTAAGGCGAACTATAGATTGCGGTTTATTGGTAGATTCCTGAAGCGATGCAGTCCTTCAACAAAGGAAATAGCTTACAATACGTTAGTTCGTCCAGTCTTGGAGTATTGTTCGTCTGTATGGGACCCTTACCAGTTGGGTCTGATTCAAGAGATTGAGAAGGTCGAAAGGAGAGTGGCAAGATTCGTCACTGGTACATTTAGCGATCACGAGAGCGTTACAAATCTCAGGAAGTTTGAAGTGGGACACACTTGCAGATAGACTGCGCGCTAAACATAAGGGGCTGCTCACTAAATTCCGAAATCTGATCTTCACCGAGGATGTAGAGCATATATTATTACCAACAACTTTCAAATCACGCAATGAGCACGATTCAAAGATGAGGGAAATAAGAGCTCGTACTGAGGCGTTCAGACAGTCGTTTTCGCCTCGCGCGATCCGCGAGTGGAACAGAGTGATGGTGGTGGGGGGGGGGGGGGGGGGGGGCAATATGACTTGGGCGCGAATTGTGCCGTCCACCACACACCGCTTGTGGCTAGTGGAGTATATATGTAGATGTATATATGATAATCAAACCCGAGATAACTCCAAAACGTAACTAGCAATAAATTAAATACTCAAAAGTGTCACAGGGTGGTCCTCAGTAAATTATCTGTCACTTAATGTAGCACAAACGCGGCTTATTCAGTTCTTTACATCAAGATGTGTCATTATCTATCTGTCAATGCACACTGATCAGCACTTCAGATCTAAATCTTATATTATAGGCACGTTCAAAGGTTCGAGTTGCGTAACATTTGCGATACGTGAAATTCCTGATTCTGGTAAAAACAGAATCAGAAAAATGGCTAGGGTAGGTAGGGTTAAGGTATGCAACTATTTTCTACTAAATATTTTCTAAATCAGCATCCATATCTGCAAGATTACTTCGCAATTCACAATTAAGTGCCTGGCAGAGGGTCTATCGAACCACCTTCAAGCCACTTGTTTACCGTTCCATTCTCGAAGAGCGGGCTGGAGAAACGCGCAAACTTTGATTTAGCTTATTTTATTGTGATGAACATTTCTCCCTGTGTAGGTTGGCGTCAACGAAACTAGTTTCACAATGTGAGGAGAAAGTAGGTGATGGAAATTTCGTGAGAAGATACTGCACAATGAAAAACGCCTTTGTTTTAATTAATGCTAACCAGTTCAAGTATCATATCCGTGGCACTCTCCCCTATTTCGCGATAATACAGAACGAGTTCCCATTCACTGAACTTTTTCCATGTCCTCCGTCTACTCTTTCTGATACGAATACTACGCCGCACAGCAGTACTCCAGAAGTGGGCGGACAACCGTAGTGTAAACAGTCTCTTTAGTACACCTGTTGCTAGTAAATCGCAGTCTCTGGTTTGCTTTCCCCTAAAACATTATCTACGTGATCGTTCAAATTTAAGTTATTCCTAGTTGTAATCCGTAAGTATTTAGTTGAATTTACAGCCTTTATATTTGTGTGATTTATAGAATAAGCGAAATTTAGAGGATTCGTTTTACTACTCATGTTTCTTTTTTTTGTTAAAAAACGTGAAGAAAAGATACTCGTCCGACCAGGCATCATGTTTCCACCGTCATTAACAGTCCAATGTTCGTTGAATGGTTCGCACGCTGACACATGTTGGCCGGCCAGAGTGGCCGAGCCGTTAAAGGCGCTACAATCTGGAACCGCACGATCGCTACGGTCGCAGGTTCGAATCCTGCCTCGGGCATGGATGTGTGTGTTGTCCTTAGGTTAGTTAGGTTTAAGTAGTTCTAAGTTCTAGGGGACTTATGACCACAGCAGTTGAGTCCCATAGTGCTCAGAGCCATTTGAACCATTTTTTGACACATGTTGATGGCCCATCACTGAAATCTGCAGCAATATGCGGAAGGGTTGCACTTCTGTCACGTTCAACGATTCTCTTCTGTCGTCAATCGTCCCGTTCTTGGTTCTTGTAGGATCTTTTTCCGGTCGCATCGATGTCGGAGATTTGATGTTTTACCGGATTCCTGATCTTCATGGTGCACTCGTGAAATGGTCATACGATAAAATCCCCACTTCATCGCTAACTCGCAGATGCTGTGTCGCATCGCTCGTGCGCCGACGATAACACCACGTTCCAATTGACTTAAATCTTGATAAGCTGCCCTTATAGCATCAGTAGCCGACCTAACAACTGCGCCAGACACTTGTTTTCTTATATAGGCGTAGCCGACCGCAGCGCCGTGATCCGCCTGTTTACATATCCCTGTATTTGAATACGCATGCCTATACCAGTTTCTTTTTCGTTTCAGTGCATGTCAATACCAAATACCCCAGTCGACAGTGCGCGAATCGCCCATACGGCATAATTTGACGATGATGCTGCATACCGTAATTCACACAATGCTAATCACTGCCATACAACGATATATGCACTGCTGGTGGTAAAAATGCAACAACGTGAAGGTGACATACAGCAAACGTCAGTAGTCGTGAAGTCTAGTACATACTTGGCTGTGCAAGTAATTAGCATTTCGACACAACCAAATAAAGTAGGGGTAACGCTGTCTCCTTCCGTATTAATAATATAAATGCAAAAGTAACTTTGTTAAGTTTTCACGACTAAGCGCTGAACCAATTTAGATGAAATTTGGTGTGGAGATAGCAGCTTGAACTCTGAGGAAGAACATAGGCTACTTTGGAAAGAAAGAAAGAAAAAAAATCAAATCCTAATATGGTGGGTAGGGAAGGGAACACCTGATTTTACGTCAATGAAGATAAGCTATGTTAAGAAATTATTAACTTAGTTGCATAATGTAAACATTGCATAACGTATAGCTACTTCAATAACACGACGCGTAGACGTGGGCTCCGGTCCATGTATCTGAGCAAGCGCCACTCGGCAGCAACGCAAAAATACTGATAAGCGAGGCCAGTCGCAGGTAACAGCAATTTGTGTATCTAAGGGAAGAGTACACAGCTGGTTTCTCAGGCAGAAATGGCGTACAAAATTAGAAATGTCTTAATTCGACAGCACCAAGATCATGGCCTATCGAGACTATGGTTTTATCATTCAGTAATCTTTCTACTCGCTTTTGTCAAGAGCCCATGACTGTCATGCAGTGGGTTCAGGAGAACGACACTCAATGCAATGCAGGGTCTCTACAGTCCCAGGCGACTAGCGCCCGAAAGGACTAACCGCGCAGCGACTCCGCGCGGCCCGAAAGGACAGACATGCTATTTGTCTACCGTGCGGGCTCAGAGTCACGCAGTGTATCTTGAGTCAGCAAATTGGTTTATGTCCATCGACACAAGTGTCTGCTTGCTCTGACACTGCTATGTAGTCTGGAGAAAACACAGACTGTTAGCATGGTGACCCTTGACACAGCAACAGAAGCAAAAGTGCCATCAGTAAAAGACGGCAGGTCCATTTGGACAGCCACCTTTTCACAGCTATGATCGTTACGGGGTTGCTTAGTAATACCGTGATGAGATATGTTGGATTTAACACTGACTGCTCTTAGAGGGTTGCATTTAGATCCTCTGCTTAAGCAGGGAATTACGGATCCTTTCTTCATCTGACTATTATTTCTTCGGTCTGTTTCACTGCCGCTACAGAGGGAAGCACGTTACCGCGAGGTGTTTTCGGAGGACAGCGACAGCGCAAGTATTCACGGAAAGACTGGTCGTCCACACAGCAGGTGAGGGCTGGGTAGCTCTTTCGCTGAAAGCATACCCCACGCAAGAGAAGAGAGTCAACAGCTTGGCTGAACAGGGTCTGGTGACGGCTGTGAGAGCCGGCTGGTTCCATTGTCTGATAGCTTGCCGGTGTCCGTAGTAAGCACAGGGGAACGCGTCAAACGCCAGGTAAGTGCCTTCCAAAACGTTTTATGTCGGAAGATGACTGTTTTCAGACTCTCTCAGTAGCCCGCTTCAGAGAACCGTATCTACAGACAGTGTGAAAGTTCGTAAGTAAAACCTGGACCCACACAGCGGGATGGCCGGCAGTGTGTTATTCACATAGACAGCATATTTTTCGGCCTTCTTTTTTGTTCTCAAGCCCAGTGATTTCCCACAAGTGCAACAAGAGAGCATTTTGGCTGGAAATCAGACGCTGGTGGCAAGTAACTCTACTGGGAGAGCGACTTCTGCCTGTCTGCTGGAGGGAGAGGAACCAGGGATGCTCGTTCATGCGATTGGCGTGGAAATATACCTCTGCCTTCTACTGGTTGATACATGTTTTTGGTGGAATCCACATGGAGTAGTTTGGGAGCGTCAGGAACTCGGTAAGGAGAGAGATAAGTCGGTGGTCATAAGCAGAACTGAAGAGTCGGTGGCGAGAAGCCTTTGTCGCAGATTTGCAGCTCATCACAGCGTTGTGTACCAAGTCCACACAACGGCAACGGTGTGAGGTGAATGTACCCACAGCTCCGGCATTTATGGAATTTGGTAGTTTTGCTACTAACGCTCACTGCACTGAGTTTCTGATTTAGCTTCAGCAGCCGATCAGGTTTCGCGCGTACTACAGTCGTTAACACTTGCAGCCCACGATCACTGTCTTGCGGAGCAAAGTTAAACAGATAGCGTTACCAGTAGTACCCACAGCAGGGCACGCCAGGCTAGCCGCGCGGTCTAAGCCGCTGCTTCCCGAGCGGGAAGACGTGCCGGTCTCCGGCACGAATCCGCCCGGCGGATTAGTGTCGAGGTCCGGTGTGCCGGATGGATTTTAGGCGGTTTTCCATGTGCCTCGGCGAATGCGAGCTGGTTCCTCCTATTCTGCCTCAGTTACATTACGAAATTAGAATTAAGGTATATTAATACCTTCAGCTGCTGACGGGCCTTGATATATATCAACTGGGACAGGTGAAAATGTGTTCCCCAACCGGGACTCGAACCCGAGATTTCCTGCTTACATGGGAGACGCTTTATCCATCTGATCCACCGAGAGCACAGTGGATAGTGCGACTGCAGGGACTATCTCGTCCACGCCTCCCGCGAGACCCACATTCTCACCTTGTATGTCCACACAATACAGTCACAGTGTCCCACTCCAGCACACTCATTGTTCGTGGAAGACATTCTTACCAAGTCCCTTAAGAGTTCAGGGAAAATGTGTGCACCCATACAGAAGAAGAAGGTCATGACCGGTATTTCCAGAACTATATGCTTTTATGGATATGGTGTCTGTTATTTCAGACATGTCCGAAATAAGACACCATATCCATGTAAGTATTCAGTTACATTATGTCGGCGATTGCTGTGCAAACACTGTCTCCACGTACGCGTACACCATAATTACTCTACCACGCAAATGTTTAGAGTTACACTCGTCTGGTATGAGACGTTGCCGGTGGGGGGAAAGAGGGGATTGGATGGGGGTCCACCGGAGGCCGAACCGTACAATAACGCTGGGTTCGGTGTGGGTGCGGCGGTGGGGTGGTTGGATTGCTATGGACTGTTGTAGGATTGTGAACCACTGGGGGCTACGGCGGGACGAAACCTCTCCGTAGTTTCTAGGTCCACAGTTCAATACACACAATACACAATACACTCACAGTAGGTGGCATAGTGTAGAGTATTCGAACAGGAGCGATTTCATAACAGCATTGCCAGCTGAACACTTCAGTTCCTGTAAATGTGATTCACTGACATGAACTAATTTTGTTTTATTTCGCTTATGAGGGGACACCATTTTTCACATGTTAGATAAATAAAGCAGTTTGTTGTAGTGAAACTTCATCTACATGTACATGGATACTCCGCAAGCCACTGTACGGTGCGTGGCGGAAGGTACCCTGTACCACTACTAGCCATTTCCTTTCCTGTTCCAATCGCAAACTGAGTGGGGGAAAAACAACTGTCTATATGTCTTCGTATGAGCCCTAATTTCTCCTATCTTGCCGGCCGCGGTGGTCTAGCGGTTCTAGGTGCTCAGTCCGGAACCGCGTGACTGCTACGGTCGCAGGTTCGAATCCTGCCTCGGGCATGGATGTGTGTGATGTCCTTAGGTTAGTTAGGTTTAAGTAGTTCTAAGTTCTAGGGGACTGATGACCACATATGTTAAGTCCCATAGTGCTCAGAGCCATTTGAACCATTTTTTCTCCTATCTTATCAAATGGTTCAAATGGCTCTGAGCACTATGGGACTTAACTGCTGAGGTCATCAGTCCCCTAGAACTTAGAACTACTTAAACCTAACTAACCTAAGGACATGACACACATCCATGCCCGAGGCAGAATTCGAACCTGCGACCGTAGCGGCCGCGCGGTTCCAGACTGTAGCGCCTAGAGCCTCTCAGCCACTGCGGCCGGCTTTTGGACAGCAGGCGCTACATTTCTGACTTGCTAAGAAGGCTGTTGGCTGTGTCCTATCTTCGAGGTATTAAAAGATTGCTACGTTCGTTGTGAAGTGTTCTATGTTAAACAGAGAAAGAGAGTAAAGCTGCTACTACTGCTAGCTCTCGTGCTTCGTAGGAATTTGCTTGCTGAAAGATTGTGGTTGCATCTCGAACAGACTTGGCTATAAAATGAACATAAAAAGTCCCGATCGCCAGAAAAATTTATTGTTGTGGTCACGGGTTTCGGTCGGTTACTGACCGACCATCTTCAGACATCATACCACGTTGGTAGTAAATGCCGGTGAACGCCTGTTCCGCTCACCGCCACCCGCCTACCAACGTAGTATGACGTCTGAAGACGTTCAGTATGAAACTGGTAACCACAAAAATAAAGGTTTTTTGCGGTCGAGATTATTTGCGTTCATTTTAAAGTACTAAGAAAAACCACTACTCTCCATGAGGAAGTTCTCAAAAACTACGGACTTAGCTATGGTTTAGTAGTTAAGGCCCTGCATTTAGGACCGTCAGATACAAACTATTTAACCTTGGGTTAATTTTAACAATTTATAACTGATGAAAAACAATGACTGGTGTGTAGTTGTCGAGCAAGGAACTACTGTAGGATGCGCCCTGGATCAGAGTTGAATGGGGCGTACGATTAATTTTATTTATGGAAAGATTGAATACGATTAATAGTAAAATGGACATTTATTGACTTCGAGATGTTAATTAAAGTACTTGTGAACATACAGTATTAAAAAGTGATGAGTACTGATGCTTGATAATATATATATTATTATTATTCACGTTTGGGCCCTACTGGACCACGCGAAGTACAATCACGGGGCATTCAGTTATTTTCTTTTAGACTTTCTCTCTGCCCAAATTGTTTTCATTCTCTCGGAATGAGCTCTTTTCCTTTCATCAGACCATGTGGTTCCAGTTTTCTTTGGTTTTTCAGCTTGACCAACTACCCAGTCATGAATTTTTTGCCTAAATAATTTTCTGTCTTGAATTTCATCTTGTTTTATATCTGCCTCTTTCATGTCCTCTTTTATAGCAGCAATCCATTTTATTGTCTCAAATTTAGCTTTACTTCGATTTTCGTAGAATTCCACTACTTGTTTAGTTAGTCTGGTAGCATCCATTCTTTTAATATGCCCATAAAATTTTAATCTGCGTTTTTTCATATCCGAATATATGCTGGTGTATTGTTGAATTTCACTATTTGCTCTTAGCCAGTATGTTCCTTCTTCAGTATATTTTGGACCTAGAATTTTTCTGATTACTTTTCTTTCTCTTTTTTGGATTTCTTGAATGTCCTTTTTTCTGTTTAAAATTAGCGTTTCAGCCCCATAAAGGCACTCTGGTTTTATGACCGTGTTGTAATGTCTCAATTTAGAGTACCTCGAGAGACATTTTTTGTTGTAGATGTCTTTTGTAAGTCTAAAAGCTGTCTCCATCTTTTGACAACGAATTTCATTTCCAATTTTTTCTAGACCAGTCTCTGAGATTGTTTCACCTAAATATTTGAATTGCGAAACTCTTTTGATTTTTCCATACTTAGTTTCCAAAAGTTTGGGTGCCAGTTTGTTGCTAGTCATATACTGTGTTTTTCAAATGAGATTTGGAGACCTACTCTTTCTGCTGTTTCTTTAAGAATTTCTATTTGTTTCTGAGCAATTTGAATGTCCTGCGTTAGAATAACCAAGTCGTCTGCAAAGGTCAAACAGTCTATTCGAATATTTGTTCGTCCTAATTTCACTGGTTGGTCAATTTTGAACTCCAATTTTCGTTCGCGCCACTCTTGTATTACTTTTTCTAGAACGCAGTTAAATAGCAACGGAGAGAGTCCATCACCTTGCCTCACGCCTGTTTTTATTTCAAAGGATTCTGAAATTTCTCCTCTGAACTTTACTTTTGATTTTGTACCAGTTAGCGTGTCTCTGATAATTGCCGTGGTTTTAGGATCCAGGCCTTGTTCTTTCACAATTTGGAAAAGAGATTCACGATCCACTGAGTCATAAGCCTTTCTAAAATCTACAAAGATACAATCTAGTTTTTTATTGTAAATTTTTTGATGTCTGAGAATTAGTTTGAGGACTAAAATCTGTTCTGGGCAAGATCTATTTGGCCTGAAACCTGCTTGATATTCGCCAATTTTCCATTCAAGTTGTTGTTGTGCTCGGTTCAGAAGACATTGAGAGAGGATTTTGTATGTGACTGGAAGAAGAGAAATTCCTCTGTAATTATTAACATCAGTTTTGTCTCCCTTCTTATGAAGTGGGTGAATCAAGGGGGTTTTCCATTCATCAGGAATTTTTTCAGTTTGCCAAATGTTTTGCATGATTGAAGTAATTTCTCTAACGGTTTTTGGACCAGCTGCCTTTAAAAGTTCTGCAACAATTCCATCTTCACCAGATGCTTTGTTGTTTTTCAACCTATGAATTTCTTTAATGATTTCCTCTTCATTTGGTGCAAGTGAAACTGGATTGCATTGTTGGGGAATTTTTGGTGGAAATCTTTCTGTGGGCTCGGGGCAATTTAGAAGATTCTTAAAATATTTAGAGAGTTCTTTGCAATTTTCTTGGTTGTTAAGAGCCAACTGTCCATTTTCCTTCTTGAAGCAAAGATTCTGGGGTTGGTACCCCTTTATTTTGGTTTTAAAAGTTTTATACAAATTTCTGGTATTGTATTTCTGAAAATCTTCTTCAATTTCTAAGAGTTGACTATTCTCATATTGTCCTTTTGTTTGTCTAATTAGTTTTGAAGTGTCTTTTCTAGTTGTCAGGAATGTATCATATGTGTCTTCTGTCTTGTTGCTATTCCATGCTTTAAATGTCTCTTGTCTGGCTTTGATTGCTTGATCACAGTTTTCATTCCACCAAGCATGTTTCTTGTGTTTTCGTAAAGGAATTTGATCTTGAGCTGTTTTGATAATCTTGTGTTTGAGTTGTTCCCAATTTTGTGCACTTGTTTTGTCAAATTCGTCTGCTAATAATGGTGGTTGGATTTTACTGGTGTCAAATTTGGGGATTAATGGTGTCCTTTTGTTGAAATTTTGGGGTTTTAGCTTTAGTTTCACACGGGTTAAGTAATGGTCTGAGTCAATATTGGCGCCTTTACGAACTTGAACATTTAAAATTTCTTTGTGACATGGATACGAGATTGCAATATGGTCAATTTGGAATTCATCTATGTCCTTGTTAGGTGATCGCCATGTCTTTTGTTTTGAAGGTTTTTTCTTAAAATGACTTGACATATATATATATATATATATATTATCAAGCATCAGTACTCATCACTTTTTAATACTGTATGTTCACAAGTACTTTAATACTGTATATATATATATATATATATATATATATATATATAAAGTTCCATACTTGGTAAGACTTAGACCTTTGTTATGGCCCGACTACTAAATTCGTGGTTTACGGACCGGGAATAATCAAAGGATGGATTAACCACACACACACTTAACACCCACATGCAGTTGATAAGGTACAACGGAAAAAGGAAAGAAAAGAGCAAAGGCCCTCCACCACGACCACATGTAGCTAGCAAAGAGATACTGCTCCCTCGATTTTAACACGCGGGATGAATATGTAAAATTACCGTTGAAATATACGAACTGAGATCAAAACATGAGCTAAGAAACACATTTAATTTAAATGCAGAGTGTAAGAGAAAGATTACGGAAGCAACAAGACAAAATGCTCTTAAACCAGAACGGGACCCTGTGGATGTAACGAACAAATCAAGTAAGGAACAAGTAGGAATTTCAGGATAAACAGACTCTAATTGCACTGAATTTATCAAAAAGGCAACAAAATGTGAGTGCTGAAGGCTTTTAAACATAAAGACTAACAGTTGTGGTAATGAACAAAGCAAGTACCGAAGAATTGGAAGGTACGAAATAGAACGGACTGAAAAATCAACGGCAAATATCACATTGGTGGCACATAATGCACATGCACTCGCGATTACAAGAATGAGACGCTGATTTAACTGAATCGTTTCCATTCAACACACCTTCACATGTTCAAGTGAGTAACAGGTTCAAACAGTAACCTACGAAATCAAAATTTCAGTCTTCAACACTTGCGACATTAAAATAAAATTAGTCACAAGAACTGATAGACTATGAAGCTATGGGAGAAAAACGTTAGGGCTTCAGTTAGAATGCAAAACCGATACCATTCAAAGATTGACTAAACTACCGAAAAGAAGTTCTTACGAGCAACCAATGTTACCAAGTTTCTAGCGAGGAGTGGCAAGCTCCACTCACGAAACTGGGGTCTATCCTTCTAACGGATATGACCAGAGACTAGGCCTGCTGTAAGAGTATTGTGCCAATCCACACTAGAGGTTTGACCAAGGCAAACAGAAACCTCTATGCTACGCACTAAGCATCTGCTAAAAGGTGGTCATACTGTCACAGTAGTAAATTACTCCAACTCCCACGGTTATGCACATAGAATTCGTAACAGAATATACAGATTAATTCGTTTTATTATTCCTACAGGGGAAGAAAGGACAGTTACAATGAAAATGGTAATGAGGCATTGTAAACATGAGTGAGGGACTTAGAGAAGTAGCAAAACTAATCCAAATTAGACAATTAGCAGACAAATTTAGTATAAAATACGAAAAATATCTAAACTGTGACTGATATGAAGACACTCCACTCCTCACTCTTTTTATACCGGAGGAAATTTACTAACTCCACCGTAAACTGAGGTGTGAGAGATGCTGAGATTTGGTTACTTCAAATAAAATCTCATGAAGAAGCTCACGTGGATCCCCTTCAGTGCCATTGACTTTATCTTTCAACAAGCTAACGGAAGATGTTTGTTGTGCTGACCTACTTCGATATAGAGCAAGATGGTCCAGTCTTCCAGCTTACCTGGGCCGCATTGGGAAAAAAAGGGAACCTTCAGAGGTACAGAGTTAACTCACGTCAGCAGTTCAGAATTTATTAATTTATGACTCTATATTCTAAAAAGACAAGATGGAATTAACATGACATTTTTATATGTACGATTTCCCGCGGGCTGGACATCCCTTACATAGAGAGTGACCGACTGTTGCCTTGGACAGAACGCTCTCCAGATCTCTTACCCACTTGCAACATCCAGCCTTGGTTGCCGAAAGACATGTCACCAGTCACCAGTCACTCACACTGGTGAACTCATACAATTGGAGCAGCCTGCAATGATGTACCCGTAACTGTTATCGAAACTCAGTTCGACACGATGTCCACACGGGGTGAAGTCATTGTTGGTGACAGACGTGGCGGATCTGGGTACTAAATTTCGTACCCTATGTACCCCCAAATTATTTGTAAATATAATCATATATACTCCGTAACTGGAAGAGCAGTTGAACGGAATGGACAGTGTCTTGAAAGGAGCATATAAGATGAACATCAACAAAAGCAAAACGAGGATAATGGAATGTAGTCGAATTAAGTCGGGTGATGCTGAGGGAATTAGATTAGGAAATGAGACACTTAAAGTAGTAAAGGAGTTTTGCTATTTGGGGAGCAAAATAACTGATGGTGGTCGAAGTAGAGAGGATATAAAATGTAGACTGGCAATGGCAAGGAAAGCGTTTCTGAAGAAAAGAAATTTGTTAACATCGAGTATAGATTTAAGTGTCAGGAAGTATGGAGTGTAGCCAAGTATGGAAGTGAAACATGGACGATAAATAGTTTGGACAAGAAGAGAATAGAAGCTATCGAAATGTGGTGCTACAGAAGAATGCTGAAGATTAGATGGGTAGATTACATAACTAATGAGGAGGTATTGAACAGAATTGGGGAGATGAGGAGTTTGTGGCACAACTTGACAAGAAGGAAGCACCGGTTGGTAGGGCATGTTCTGAGGCATCAAGGGATCACATATTTAGCATTGGAGGGCAGTGTGGAGGGTAAAAATCGTAGAGGGAGACCAAGAGATGAATACACTAAGCAGATTCAGAAGGATGTAGGTTGCAGTAGGTACTGGGAGATGAAAAAGCTTGCACAGGATAGAGTAGCATGGAGAGCTGCATCAAACCAGTCTCAGGACTGAAGACAACAACAACAACATACTCCGTAACGATCCTGCTATCTTCGTCGTTAATTCACCTTTTGATCCCTCGGCAAAGTGTTTACTCAGAACGTGACACTGGAACGATGCGTTGTAAACATTTTTGAGGAACGTGATAAGGGCTGCCAAATCCTACTATTAACTATTTTTGGAAGTTCTGTTACACGTAAGAAAGTCCGAGTCGTCGTCTTGATGCGCACTCCAGGGAACGTAAAAGGTGGACGGATGAAGCGTGACCGGCGGAGGCGAGAAAAGAACGATGCAGACAGCACGGAGTATACAAATGCTGTTTTCCGAGCCAAAAAAGACTTGATTGAAACTTTGTAACCCAGTCATTGTCTGGTATTCATCACGGACTGACGTAATTCTTAAATTTGCACCACGCCAGGATAAATGCTGATAATATTTAAGTTAAGACTGATTGCTTGTCAGTTAACGAGTATTAGATAGATATTGTGACAAGCTGCGGTGACTGTAAATGTCTTTTCAGAATACACGAAGGACTGATTTGTTTTCAACAGTTCAGCCTTTTTCTTTTACATGATGAACGGATATGAGTGACAGTTTAATGACTTATTTTCAATTAATTACAGCGAGTGTGATTATTTTTATTTAGTAACTGCTGTTTGAAGAGGTGATAGTTATTAACTGTTTGAACTGATATGCAGTAATCTTGGCTGTTTCACGCTTGGAGCGGCGAAACTTTGTTGTCGTAGTTAGCTGAACTATTAAGAAACGTAGTCAGACAACAAATTTTAGGTCCCTAGTATCACCTTTGTACTGGAAGCTTTGTATTAACCATGCATTTTTTATGTTAGACCTCTAATCGGGTGGTTCACCAGAACGTCAAGGAAACTTGTAAATCATTTTATGACAATTTCAGAAGCTGATGCTTGGAACTCTTGTAATTAAACCCAATCATTCAGTAGAATACAGTAACCGTCGTCACTTCCTACTGTATTGTACAAACTCCTCCCGAAGGCGGGTGATCGTCACAGTGGCTTTAGGCCTAATAGATCAACTGTGGACCAAATATTTGTACTGAGACAAATACAGGAAAAACAAATGAATATAAACCAGAATTCAACAATATCCACGTGGTCTTCAAGCAGGCCTTGGATAGTCTAAATAGTTTAGAAGGTATAAAACTGCTTGGCATACCATCCAAATATATTTCGGTTTTGAGGCAACCTTGGCAGGTTCCAAGAAAATTGTGCGAGTGGATGGGGAATTAACCGATGGTTTGAATATCAATAACGATTTAGGCCAGGTGATGCTCTTTCCACAATCTTTTTCAATTTGACCTTAGAAGCAGTTATAAAAAAAAACTGCAAATATCTGGATGCATTCGTATAAGAACCGCACAGTTGGCTACATGTGCTGATAACGTTGCAGTTATTAGTAGACGAAGATGTCATGAGAACAATAGTGGCGGAACACAGCAGAGGGGACTGGAAATTAATGAATCTAAAACTAAATATATGAAATTCCATAGAACAGGGGACAATAACCTGAATAACATGTCAGCATGAGGTTCTAGTTTTCAGCATGCAGAGGATTTTGAAAACCTTTGGGCTAATATTAATAAACTAAATTCCAAGTTCACTGAAATAAAAGCGCCCATTTTAAGTGATAATAGGCGTTATTATACACTTAAGAAGTTAATGACAGCACAGAATGATATGGATATGAAGTAAGTACGCTAACCAGCACTGATGCACAACTCAGAGTATTTGAATGAAGAATACTAAGGAAAATTTATGGAGGTATCCGAAATAATGATGGTATCTGGACAGCAGGGATCAATTGTGGGTTGGATTATCTCATACGCGGAGCTGATGTCATAAGGATAATTAGAAACAAAGGAATATCCTGACTGGGGCATCTCCTGAGGATGTAGGATACAGGTACTACAAACAAGGTCTTCCAATGGAAACCGACAAGAAGAAGAATGAAAAGAAAACCACGTAAGCGATGGCTGGACGACATGAAAAAAATAAAAATAAAAAAAAAACAATCAGAGCCCTAGGAATCTGAGGATGAAGAAGGAAACTAATCGAGAGGGCAAAATGGAAGGAAATCATTAAGAAGGTCAAGACCCATCGCAGGGTTGTGAAGTCACAAGAAGAAAATGAACCATTAAAAAACGCAGTCAGATTGCATACTTTAGATCCTAAGTATAGCTTTTGTAATGGAAAATTTGCAATAACCGTGCATTTTTGTGTTAACTCCTAATCGGGTGATTCACCAAGACTATAAGGAAACTTATAAATTATTTTATGACACGTTCGGAAACCGATACTTGACACTCTTGTAATTAATGGCAACGATTAAATAAAACTGAAGCAGCGCCGACACTTCCTAGTACATTTTTTATGTACAACCGAAACGTTAAATCCCCCCATAAGCCCTGAGGGCCCATCCGTACAGACAGGCTACCGTGTCATCCTCCGACAATGGCGTCATTGGATGCAGTACGGAGGGGCACGGAGTCAGAACATCACTCTCTCGGCCTTTGTCACTTTTCGTGACCTGCAACCACTACTACTTCGTCAGTTAGCTTATCAGTTAGTATCACGAGGCTGAGTGCACTCCATTCCAGTCTCTTACCCCCCTCCCCTCCAAAGAAAAATCCCTGGCAGAAGCGGAAATCATACGAGGGTGCTCCGCAGTCATCAGTGCTAGCCACAGCTATGAAGGCGTAGGTACGTACAGTGAGTGAAATTTCCTTATTTGCTCTCCTTCCCAGTATTACGGGACTTAACTTCTGAGGTCATCAGTCCCCTACAAGTTAGAACTACTTAAACCTAACTAACCTAAGGACATCACACACATCCATGCCCGAGGCAGGATTCGAACCTGCGACCGTCGCCGTCGTGCGGTTCCAGACTGTAGCGCCTAGAACCGCTCGGCCACTCCGGCCGGCCAATGTTTCTCATATCTTCTCTATAGTTACTTTTACTACGACAAAGCTTACATGGAACCCCTTGAATGCGAGTTCGCAAAATGCCAAAGACGATTACGGCATTCAACGTCCCACTTATTGTCTACTATCGATCCACAATATTGGCTGCTGATGGCAACAGGGGGTGGGACTGGAAGTATCCAGTGGTGAACACAACACAAGGCTACGGAGCGTAGTTCAACTGGGGTAGTCGAAGGGTAACTCACAACAGTGCTACAGTGTTAGTGGTGTTGATACAAAGCAGAGCAAAAGCTACAATAAACATATCAGACATTGCACTATATCTACAACAGTTTCCGACGTTGACATTTCATCAGAAAGGAACCCAAGAAATTTCGTAGGGTGAGAAAGAAGTGCCAGATGAAATATTAGCGTTTTTGCAAGCAGATGAGTCAGTGGAATGTGTAGTGTCGTACACGCTCGACTCTGCGGACAATATATGTGAGCAGTGCAATGATGACGATATGTGCTTAACAAGTGAAAGTAATATTGAAATAGGTTCGAACTATGTAGTTCACCATCCTTGTCGAACAGGGAGCCACAAATCCCGTCTCCAGTGAAACTTAGTAAAGGAAAATCGTTGTCCAAGGAGCGGGTTCTACACATAGTTAAATTCATGAAGATCACCTGCACCAAGGTAAAAAAAAAAAAAAAAAAGGTCAGCAGATTTCGAGTAAGTGCGAAACAGTGTGACCGTATGCTCAAGGTGCACTTGTTACAAAAACTAGTGTTTGCGCGTTTCAAGGATGCTCGATACAATTTACAGGATGTGCATGATAGTGACCTCCTACATTACTCACGTAAGACTGCACATCATAGATTACAGTGATTTCAAGCGAAGCAGTGGACCGATGCATAACTTCAAACAGTGATACAGAACTGGAAGACGTAAGATAACAAAATTTCAAACAAAGAGTCAACTTGACATTGTACGGCAAGCTACGGAATCGGCTCGAAAATTTGTAGATAAGGTAAAGAAACTTTTCTGGTCCTTCAGTAAGGAATTTTCAGCTATGACCAATCGGGATTTGAAAAGAAAATTCATCTGAAAGGAATCCTATGAATTAAAGGTATCAAGAGAATTGTATCAAGATGAAATAACATCAGTGCCTTAAATCATTCCTATGCAATTATGCCGATTGTTAATCTGGATCGAAAATTGCTGGAAAATTATTTACTGCGCTGCGAGAAGTTGTAGATGCTCTGTCCCTATGATTCTTTCTTGTGTGCGTGATCTTGCAAGCGCAGAAAGGAATATTTACGTCACGGGAAGTAATAGTGGAAAAACGGGCGTAAGAGACCTACAACTATGGTATGACCACTGCTTTTGGGCAATAATAGCTGGCCAAAGTAACTTGTTTTTGCTTGGTTTACTGTCTGCGTATAAAAAGCATAGTCCTTTAAAGCAAACTACCCTACTGAAAAGTGTGTAACATTGCAGTTCATACCACCTTTAACCACTGGACAAATTCAGGTTGATTTTTTTCCGTGCTTATGAAACATCATCGCACTATCTGCAGCTGCACCTTAAAGGATAACGAGTTTTACGATAAGCTCCACAGCAGACTGTTTCGCATTCGATTGCATGCCATCAGATTCCATCAGTTCTCATCACCCAGTTACACCAATATTATTCTATATGCATTCTTTAAGAGTGGATACGTCCTGCACAGTTTGTAATTCCCAAGGACTTCGCCTTTGATCTTGATGGTGTGAACCTCTGTGGCGCCCCATTTTTCATTCAGCGTCCATGGTGCCAGTAAATTGTTTGTTTTGAACGTTTCTTGAATATCGACGATGACCATTTTGTGAAGTGTAATACATACATCTCATAGAAGGCTGATCTCTGCACCTCCTGGCCACTCATTTTCTGTCGTCCGCCCCGATAGCTGAGTGGATGCTGCACGGTAGCTCAGCGTGTTCGGTCAGAGAGCTGGTTGGCCTCTGTAATGAAAAAAACTGAGTGGAAGGATCAACAAACGGATGTCATGTGACGTTCGCAACGACCAAACACAACGCTAAAAAGAAAAAAAAGAAGAAAAAGTGGTCAGCGAGACGAATTGCTGTCCTACGGGCCCGGGTTTGATTCCCGGCTGGATTGGGGATTTTCTCCGCTCAGGGACTGGGTGTTGTGCTGTCTTCCTCACTATTTCATCCCCATCCAGCGCGCAGGTCGCCCATTGTGGTGTCGAATGTAATAGGACCTGCACCACGGCGGCTGGATCTGCCCCGCAAGGAGCCTCCCGGCCAATAATGCCAAACGCTCATTTCCATTTCCATTTTCTGTCGCCCTCCTGATGCCCCTGGTGAGTCATTAGCAGTTAATATTTTTGCTACCACAATTGTTGAACAACTTTTTAAAATGAGCCTTACTAAAAACTGAACTTATGATCTCGCCCTCAAGGGGTTCCTAGATAGTCTACAAGTGGATATCTAATTAAACTATCGCGTGTAAACTCTGCTTTAAATCATAAAATTTGGTTGACAGCACATCCGCAACTGAGCAACGCGGAATCGGATAATAAACCGCTTCAGCAGTTGTCACCTGCCCGCAGCCTGTGTTCAGTGTGCGGCGGCCGCGAACCTCATCTTTCTTGTTCACCTGAAGATGGGCTTATAACTAACTGACTGAAGCCAATCGTGATTGAAGAAATATAGATGTAGATGTAGATTTACAACTGAAGCGGTTTGTTAACTGATTGCTATCTGCTTTAAAAGGTCCATCTTTCATTCTTTTTGCAGTCCTTGCAATCAGTACATTGGCCGAAGGAAGCCTAGCCCGCACTGAACCTCTTGCGCTAGAAGAACAAATCATTTTTAACATTTAATCCAGTAGATTAGATTAGCACTTGTTCCATTGATCATGAATACGACTCTTCGTAATGATGTGGAACGTGTCAGGTTAATAAAAGGTGTCTATACAAGATATTACATTACACAACATAGTACATGGCACTTAATATTTTTAGTTTTTTTTGTGGGGGTTGGGGAAATTACCCACTTACTATATCCAAAAATTCATCTAATGAGTAGAAGGAGTTGCCATTAAGAAATTCTTTTACTTTCCTTTTAAATGCTATTTGGCTATCTGTCAGACTTTTGATGCTATTAGGTAAGTGACCAAAGACTTTTGTGGCAGCGTAATTTACCCCCTTCTGAGCCAAAGTTAGATTTAACCTTGAGTAATGAAGATCATCCTTTCTCCTAGTGTTGTAGCCATGTACACTGCTATTACTTTTGAATTAGTTTGGATTGTTAAAAACAAAGCCGGCCGGAGTGGCCGTGCGGTTCTAGGCGCTATAGTCTGGAACCGAGCGACCGCTACGGTTGCAGGTTCGAATCCTGCCTTGGGCATGGATGTGTGTGATGTCCTCAGGTTAGTTAGGTTTAATTGGTTCTAAGTTCTAGGCGACTGATGATCTCAGAAGTTAAGATGCATAGTGCTCAGAGCCACTTTTTTTAAAAAAACAAATTTCATAAGTGAATATATATATTGTGAGGCAGCAGTGAAGATATCTAGCTCTTTAAATAAGTGTCTGCAGGATGATCTTGGACGAGCTCCAGCAATTATTCTGATTACACGCTTTTGTGCAATGAACACTCTTTTACTCAATGATGAGTTACCCCAGAATGCGATGGCATGTGAAAGCAGAGAATGAAAATAGGCGTGATAAGCTAATTTAGTCAGATGTATATCGCCAAAATTTGCAATGGCCCTAATAGCATAAGTAGCTGAACTCAAACATTTCAGCAGATCCTCAGTTAGTAACAGTTTCACAAAATTTCATTTACTAAATGTTCTCTACGCCCTGACAAACGATTAAAGGTTCAGTGACGAAGTCTGTGATTGACACCAGCTGGGCCGAGCTGCGCCTGTTTTTGTGCGGCGGACCCACGAGTGATGGTATCGGGGCGCCCCGTCACACCGGCCGTAGTCACGTGGTCACCCGCCGCCGCCGCCGCCGCCGCCGCCGCCGCCGTGGCAGCCACTCGAGCCTATTCTGGTAATAAGCTGGCGCGCCCTATCTCGCCACCATCTACACAGGTATGGGCCGCGTCCACTTCACGTCACGCCTCGCTACTGACTTCTTTCTGCCTCCACGTTCGCGAGATATTGTGGCGTAGATGACTAAACAAGTTGGCCAAGTGCCCTTCCCAAGTCTGGTATCATTCCACGTAGTTTTCACTGACATGCTGCCAGTACGTCACCTGTGGTAATCGGAACATGGTCACATACAGGGTGAAAAGTATTTAAACGGACAAACTCTGGGAGGTTGTAGGGGAGATCAAAAGAAATATTTTTCCCTAATGTCATTTTTTCCTATGAGAAGTATGTAACCCGGTACAGAAAGATATCTCTAGCGGCAAATTAATTAAACCAACAAACAATTTTCCACTTTTTTATGACCAAGAGACAACACATTAAAACAACCCAATTTCAATTACAGTAGCTTTTCAAAAATGCCTCCATTGACACGTAAACAAAGGTTACACCGTCGGATCATGTTCTGGCTGACACGGGCAAAAACCCCAGGAGTATCCTGAATTGTTCCTGCTGCTGCTACTATCCGAGCAACCAGATCCTCTTCTGATGCAATAGGAGTTGCGTTAACAAGGTTGTGCATCTCTCCCCAAAAAAAAATTCCAGAGGGGACATATCTGGGGATGGGGCAGGCCATGGTACAGGACCACCTCTGCCAATCCATGTTTCTGGGAACCGTCGGTCCAGGAATCGTCGCACACGACGACTGAAATGTGCCGCGCCCCGTCATGTTGGAACCACATGCGTTGTCTTGAAGGGAGCGGGACGCCTTCCGGCAATTCTGTCAATGCTCTGGCGAGAAAATTGTAGTAGTGGTTGCTATTTAATGGCCTAGGAAACAGATACTGCCCAGTTAAACAGCCCCCAACAACACCGACCCACACATTAACGAAGAACCGCACTTGATGAGCGCTAGTAACTGTGGCATGTGGGTTATCCTCACTCCAAACATGCGAATTGTGCATGTTGAAGACTCCATCACGCCCGAACGTTGCTTCATCGGTAAATAGCACAGAGGATGGAAATGTAGGATGCATTTCACACTGTTCCAGGTACCACTGCGAAATCTGTGCTGGGTGGATAATCAACTGGTTCCAGGTTGTGGACACGCTGCAAGTGAAATGGACGTAACATTTGCTCTCGAAGGACTGTTCTTACATTCGTCTGATTAGTCCCCATGTTACGTGCAATTGCACGAGAGCTGATTGAAGGATCCCGCTCCACATGCTGCAAAACAGCTTCCTCAAATTGCAGCGTTCTTACCGTGCGACGGCGTCCCAGTCCAGGTAATCTGCTAAATGACCCGGTCTCTCGCAGACGTTGGTACACAGTATCAAAGGTCGTATGATGCGGGGTAGGGCGATTAGGATATTGTTGTTGATAAACCCGGTGTGCAGCTCGTACGTTGTGGTGCGCTACGTAGTACGCACCAACCATATCAGTGTACTCACTCCCGGTGTATCACTCCATTAGTAAACAGAGACAATGCACCACTACACTGGTGGACAGCAGTTGCCTACAACTGAACAGCGTAATACGCTCTCTAACAACTGAAGATCGTAATACGGTCTCTACCAACTGAAGAGCGTAATACGGCTTCCACCGGTTTAAATAATCCTCATAGAAACAATGACAGGGAAAAATATTTGTTTTTATGTCCCCTACGAGCTTCCAGAGTTTGTCGCTTTAAATACGTTTCACCCTGTATACAGAGTGTTCCACGAGAAAAACTAAATATTTTAGGGAGAGGTAGTACTGACTAATTCGAATAAAACATTGCATAAAACGTGTGTCACTTTTTTTTTTTTTTTTTTTTTTTTTTACTGCTGGTTAAGGAGAAAATACTGTTTGCTCGTGTTTCACAAAACTGCATGAGGCTAACGCAATACCTAGCAGTCACATAGCATCTGAATGTGCAAATGAACTGATTTTGGATGAAGCAGACTTTATTCAGTTGCTGGAACGTAGATCTTCAACTAGCACACACAGGATTTCTACACCTACCGGCGTCCCACATCCGATGAGGCGAACATTGTACTAGGGGCGTTTGAAAAGTCGGTGCAAAGTCCGAGAGGTGGCTCCACCGGCGCGTATCAAGGTCGTGTTTAGTTAGTAGCATCTTTGGAAAGAACGCACACCAAGTTTCAGCCATATTGGTCTATTTCTTCGTGTGAGAGATTCGTGTGAATCAAGGAAGTCGACTGATAGTCAAAAAATGGACGTAAATGAATTTCGTGTGGTGATTAAACATAACTTTATGAAAGGCAAAACGCCTCAAGAGACTAAAGAGAAGCTTGATAAACATTACGGTGACTCTGCACCTTCGATTAGGTTTATAAGTGGTTTCAAAATTTTCAGAGTGGCCATATGGGCACAACTGATGCGGAACGATCTGGACGTCCTGTGGAAGTTACGACTCCAGAAATCATGGATAAAATCCATGATATGGTGATGGATGACGAAAGAGTTAAGGTGCGTGAGATTGCTAGTACTGTGGGCATCTCGAATGAACGGGTACATAATACTTTGCATAAATATTTGGACACGAGTAAGCTATCACCAAGATGGCTTCCGCGATTGGTCAAGCTTGACCAAAAACGAAATCGTGTGAAGTGTTGCAAGGATGGTTTTCAGCTGGTCAGGAAGAATCCGCAGGACTTTAAGCGTCGTTTCGTCACTGCGGATGAAACATGGATACATTACTATACTCCTGAGACCAGACAACAATCTAAACAATGGGTTACCAAGGGAGAATCTCCACCAAAAAAGGCGAAAAGGAAAGGTTATGGAGACTATCTTTTGGTATTCGCAAGGGATAATCCTCATCGACTATCTGGAAAAGGGTAAAACTATTACAGGTGCATATTATTCATCGTTACTGGACCAAATGGTTCAAATGGCTCTGAGCACTATGGGACTCAACTGCTGAGGTCATTAGTCCCCTAGAACTTAGAACTAGTTAAACCTAACTAACCTAAGGACATCACACAACACCCAGTCATCACGAGGCAGAGAAAATCCCTGACCCCGCCGGGAATCGAACCCGGCAACCCGGCCGTGGGAAGCGAGAACGCTACCGCACGACCACGAGCTGCGGACTGTTGTGGTATGATAGGGAATCAGTTGATTGTGCACGTTGTGTTACAGCATGGTCTTTCAGGGCCCCATTCTTTAGACTTTCTTGAAAACATACTTCGGGCATAATTGTAAGAGGTTCCTTTGACGGGCCCGGTGCAAATTCTAGCCGTCAACTGACGTGTCCTCTAAACGTAATATTTCCCGGAAGATGGATCGGCAGAACTGGCCAAATTTCAGTGGTTCCTGGATCCCTGGTTGAAAAGCGAAATTTACAAATAAAAAGTAAACTGAAGAGACAAATTGATCCTTCGGATTATGACTAGTGCCGCCATTGTCAAAGAACGCTAAGATGATCTCAGAAGAGTTTTAGTCCCTACGTGGTGTTGTTAATAAATTCAAATGCGCTTGAAATCGGAGATGGAAATCATAAAAGTCATCTTTTTAAGATAAGCATTCGTCTCTACTTACCACCATATGCGGATAATTGTTTGGGTCCAATTAGTCTACACTACTGTGCACACTACATCCTCAATTATTTGCTGGATGTATTGCAATTTCCTGTATGTATTTCAGTCTTTGTCTTCCCCTAAGTTTTTACCCTATACAGTTCCCTCTGGTACCACGGACGTTGTTTCCTGTTTCCTTAACACATGCCGGCCGAGGTGGCCGAGCGGTTCTAGGCGCTACAGTCTGGAACCGCGTGACCCACTGCGGTCGCAGGTTCGAATCCTGCTTCGGGCATGGATGTGTGTGATGTCCTTAGGTTAGTTAGGTTTAAGTAGTTCTAAGTTCTAGGGGACTGATGACCTCAGAAGTTAAGTCCCATAGTGCTCAGAGCCATTTGAACCATTTGAACCTTAACACATGCCCCATCATCCTGTCACTTCTTCCTGTCAGTGTTTTCCATGTGTTCCTTTCTTCGCCGATTGTTTGGTGAACCTCTTCATTTCTTACCTTATCGGTCCACTCCACCTTAGTTGCAACATCTTTTGTTGCACCACATCTCAGACACTTCGATTCTCTGCTGTTCCCGTTTTCCCCCTGTCCATGATTTGGTACCATACAATACTATGCTCCCAAAGTACGTTCTCAAAAATTTATTCCTCAAACTAAGGCCAATATTTGACACGAGTAGACTTCTGTCTGCCTGGAAAGCCATCTTTGCCTGCACTAGTCTGCTTTCTATGTCCCCTTGCTTCGTCCGTCATGGATTATTTTGCTTCCAAGGTAGCAAAATTCCTTAACTTCGTCTACATAGTGACCATCAATTTTGATGTTAAGTTTCTCTCCATTCTCATTTCTGCTACGTCTCATAGCAGAGTGCCACTATCTAAAATATTTACTCTGTCTCTGAAACGATCTGTAGAGATGTCGCGTGTAAACGCTACATTTAGACATCCCTAACTGGAGGTCTACGTCCGTAAGCGAAATCTCAGTGCCTGTACCATTTACGTGGATATTTTTCAGTTCCACTCAATAATAGCCCCTGTGCACTAGAAACGCAGTTCTTCTGGTCGGTCAATGTCGACGCTTTTTCGTCTGCTGGGTTCCAGTTTTCACAGTCAGCTGTCACTCCGTGTAAACACTGTATCACAATTGAGTCGCTACTGGGTTGTCAAGATACTACTTTGCGCAACAGAATTAAAGGCTCATTTTTTCGATTCCCCGCAATTGTCTCCCACTGCGACGGAGATGTTTGAAATTTGGTTCAAAGGTGCGTACAACCTTCCTCTTTAAAACGCGTGGCACCCTACGACGGCACTGTCGAGTTCGACAACGTCTCAATCAGCAAAGAGTCGACACATGAAGAAAAAAGGCCAGATCTCAGAAGTTCATGTGTCGTGTAAGGTGGGTTGGCACCAGAATTCACCGCAGTTCTGTCCAGAGCCATCGTAGACTTATCACACACTCCTCTTATCGACATTCCACCCCATCTTTAAGACGCCTCTGCGATGGTGGTCAGAACCGCGGCGCACAGTCTTCCAATTTCTGCCACTTCAGAAGTCTGAATCCAGCAGTCAAGTGATTTACAAACAGTAGACCCAGGTATAGCGCACACATTTCAGTCTGGTTGATTTTAAGTGGGGGTACATGGTTTGGGTGAAGCAAGTGTCGCCAGGAAGCACTTTCTGTAATTTTCTGTAGTGTCTATCCTCAGTATAGATAGTTACCTTTATTTCTGAGAAGGAGTTTAAGGTAGTAGTCCCGACGTACTTAGAACTGCTTCATTGTTCTATAAGAAAGGTCGTTAGAAATAATCAGTAAGAATTGCCACATTGACTCATTAGCTCATGGTTTAATAAAACACCTCCAAAAACTAAATATCATCTGTCTTTCTCATTTTCAAACCTGAAAGTATTCAAAGAAAATTCTTTTTCATTATAAAATGTACTTGGGTGATAAACTGTGGTGCCGCTGGTGAGAGGGAGGGAGGTGTACTAGCTAATATTTGATTGCCCTCAGGAATAATGATCTCAGAAACGTTGAGGGCCACTGGTCCAAAATGAAAATAGATGACAGAAATGTCTCTAACGATGAACAGTAACTGGACGTGGAATCTATATTTACAGAGTGATCACAAAGTCCCATTACTCCTCCTACCCCCCCCCGCCTCCCCCCTTTCCGTGTCCACATATTCATAGATGGCCGCACTGTATAAATGTTGGATCATGGCAAAGGACAACTTTGAAATAGTGTGACTGTTCCTATTATTTTTTTCCAGAGTGCATACGTATATTTTTTATTTCAAGTTCCGTGGGACTAAATTAAGGAGCAAATCTCCATGGTCATGGAACGAGTCAGTACACGAAATTAAAACAGAAAAGTAATAACAGATAAAAATAAATGTTTATGAACCCGAAAAAAGTCAGCCCATAAGTTTAAGAAAACAAAATCAACAATACAACAAGAATCAGCTTAATTTTTCAACGAACTCCTTGACTCCAAATCCAGGTTTGATTTCTGCCGAGTATTAACCGAGTGAAAGCTGCTTATTCTTGGGAATAAGCTAATATTGTTAACGAGAGATGACTGTAGGGAATATACAGAAGGGTCCACAAAAATGTATCCACTGTTTAAAAGTGCATAACTTGCAAACTAATTGACGGAGTTGTCTCATTTTTGGTGAAAGTGTAGCTTAAAATCCATCTTAAAGATATGACTGTAGGTGTTCGAAATTGTCACCATTAACATCCACACACAAACGATGCCGCCGAACTGCAGCACGAACTACTGACTGCAACGTGTTCAGTTGGATATTTGCGCATGAATGTACGATGGATTCTCGAAGTTCATCCAATGTACGTGGCTTTTGACGGTAAACGACGTCCTTTAGTGTGCCCCACAGGTAAAAGTCCAGAGGAGTTAGGTATGGGGAACGTGGTGGATACTCCACAGCACCTCTATGGCCTATCCATCTTCCTGTAGATTTTCCTCGAGATACGGCCTAACACGATTTTGGTAGTGGGCTGGGGCACCATCTTGTTGAAAGTAAACTCTTCCGTCTCCATACAAGTCTTGGGTGACAGGTAAAATGGATGTCTGAAGCTTCTGAAGGTACACCTCGCCGGTAACTGTGCTGTCAAAGAAGAATGGCCCAATCAAGCCCCGGTAAGACAACCCACACCACACATTTACTCCTGGCAAATTCACGACTTTGTCTACATGGACTTTCGGATTTTCGGCGGCCCAGTAGCTGCAATTGTGGCGATTTACTGTAACATTGAGTTTCAACTGTGCCTCATCAGTCCACACAGTCAAAATGTTCCAATGGCTCTGAGCACTATGGAACTTAACATCTGTGGTCATCAGTCCCCCTTTTTTTATTATTAGAATAACAGTAAATACAACAAAATATAACACATCCTGTTCTTTGTTTTTTTTATATATATATTTACTATGCAAGAGTTCTTCAAGGTACCATTTAAACATATACAAATGACTGTTAGTTAAACAAAAAAAAAATTTGAAAAGAAAAACATTAAATACAACAAAATATAACATATTCTGTCTTCTTCCTTTTTTTTTTTTTTTTTTTTTTTTTGCTCTATGCTTGAGAACGTGGACAAGGATGTTGCATCATGTGACAGGTAGGCATGGTACACCCCAACTTTGAGGGGGGTCAAGGAAGACGCTGCGGAGATAACCGGCAAAAGTTTGGCGGTAAGATGGTTTTCGGGTGAGGGTGCTATGCGCGGTCACAACTTTGTACCAGAAGTCAAGGACTGTATGCGGACCACTCTGAAAGAGGTATTCTAAAGCCTGTCCTTGAAACCAGATTAGGGCATGGTGCTTAGCAAGAGGGTAGTGAAATGTCTGGGCCAACAACAGGAAATCCGGGGTTACCGTCGTTGGCGGGGCACGGAGGTAAAAGCCCACGATGCGTTGGATGAGGAGCCATACGTTTTGTTTCAGGGGGCACGTAAGACGGTGCTCGTCGGTGTCTTCGAGCTGACAGTCAGGGCAGAGTGGGGAGGTGGCCAGTCCTATGCGATAAAGTCCACTATTAGTCGGGAATTTTCCATAGACTAAAACGTACCAGAGTGCAGACACAGACGACGGTAAAAAGGGGGCATGCACACACCCATAAACCGTGCGCCAGTTAATGTCAGGATGCTGTAGCACCATGGGGTCGCAAGGGTTGGACAGCATAAACAAATGATAATAATCTTTTGTACGGGGAGGACGGGTGACTGGAAGATCGGCCCGAACGTAGCTGAGTTCTATGAAACAATTGGCGACGTGGTACAATAATGGAGAAATAGGTGCCACATTGATCGGTGGATCGAGAGAAGCTGGTCGGAGGATATCTAAGAGACTGCGTGTTAAGGACGGGACCGGCCCCTGCCAGTGCCGCAACAGAGTGTGGACAAAGAGTGCAGAAGATCGTGCCCGCACGTTGACGAGTCCGAGGCCACCTTTTGCAGGAGGCAGTGTTAGAGTGTTGTAGCGGACTTTGAAAAGTGCCCCTGCTGACACGAAATATCAAAAGGCTGATTGGATGCGGCGGCCAAGGGGTAACGGCATTGGGAGGATCTGGGCGACGTGTACCAGTTTAGGGGCGACATACATGTTGACATAGGACACACGTTGGAGTTGGTTTAAGTTACGGTGCACTTGACCGCGGACTTGGTGCCGAATCGACTGCAAAAGCCGCCGGTAAGCCAGGGCCACTGTGCGGTGTGTGGAGCTCGTAAATTCGATACCCAAGTAACGAAGGGTGGCACTGACTGGGAGTGGGGTCGGCACCATAGCCGGGAGGCCGCGCCCAGTGTGCATCATAGTCGATTTACGGACATTAAGAATGCTACCAGAAAGACGTCCATACTGGTGGATAAATTGGATGGCGTCATTGAGTTCCGTGGAGGAGCAGGTGAGAAAGAGGAGATCGTCCGCATAAGCCCTACAGTGAAAGGTGTAGTCACGCAAAGTGAGGCCCTGCAGTCTAGAGGTAAGTCCAGTGATGAGGGGCTCAAGTGCAATGGCATATAGTAAAGTAGACATAGGGCATTCCTGACGCACAGAGCGGCGTATAGGAATCGATCCTACAAGCCTCCCATTGACTTGTACCATCGAGACCGCGGGAAGTAGTAACCGGCGAATGGCATCAACAAAAAGTAATGGGAACCCCATACGTGTCGCCACCGTGAGGAGGAATGGGTGTCGAACGCGATCAAAGGCACTCGTGAAATCGACGGATACCAGTGCTGCACGAAGGCGACAAACCGACGCCAGTGTAATGAGGTCACGGCATTCTCCTAGGGCTGTTTGTAAGGTGCCCCCACAACCACGTGCAGTCTGCTCAGGTGAAAGGACCGTATGTAAGACGGTGCGTATGCGCGCTGCTAAGAGGCGTGCATAGATTTTATAGTCTGCATTAAGTAGTGTAAGGGGGCGATATGCAGAGACATGAGACCCTTCCTTCGGTTTAGGCACAGATAGAAGAATGCCAGTGACGAATTCAGGTGGAATTGGGAAGGACGGAGTAAATAGTTCCTGAATCATTTCCGTCCAGCGAGGAAGCATTAACGTGGTGAACGCCCAGTAAAACTCCACTGGGAGTCCATGTGGTCCGGGCGATTTGTTCTTGGCCCCTTTGTTGATCGCATCTACTACCTCTTCTGTGGTGATTGCAGACATCATGGACGTTGACACCGCTACGGTGAGGGTCCGATCAGGGAAAGGACGGAGATCATCAGGAATGGGCGTCGCCATCGGTTCATCATCATAAAATTGGCGATAATGTTCAGCAAAGGCAGACACCACTGCCGCCTGTGTTGTGTGGTGAACACCATCGGAGGTCGTGATGTTGGGGACGAAAAGTCGACGTCGACGACTATGGTCGGATGGGGCATGGATTGTGGGTGGGGTTTCGTCGTGGAGGAGGTCTTGTCGTCGGGAACGCACCACGACACCATGCAGTCGTGCACGTTGAAGAGAGAGGAGACGAGCTTTAGTACGTTGTCGTTCCCTATGGGTGTCAGGTGATGGAGGGAGCGCATCGAGCTCACGGAGGACGGCGTAGTGAAAATTTGTGGTGTCTCGATGCCATGCTGCTGCTTCCTTGCCACATTGTATGAAGGCCTTTCTGATTGCAGGTTTGGCACATTTGAGCCACCAATGGAACGTGGATGTGTACTGCGGAAGGCGTCTTTCGTAAGACGCCCATGTATTGGCAATACATTGTCGGCAGTGTGGATCATTAAGGAGGGAGGTATTAAGCTTCCAGCAACCTCTGCTGCGCCACACTGACTGAGGTGGCAGAGCAAGGGAGCAAATGACGGCGCAGTGGTCCGAAAATGCAAGGGGCCATCGTTCAGCTTGGGCGACTTCATTGCCAAGGTGGGAGAGACATAAACCCGGTCCAGTCTGCTCGCAGAATGTGCTGTATAATGGGTAAAACCGGGGGTATTGCCATGAGTTTTCTCCCAAACGTCCACTAGATGAAAATTGTCGATTAAGGTGAGGAGCGCCGGGCATGGCGAATAACCAGGCATTTGGTCCTGCGGATGGAGGACACAGTTGAAATCGCCTCCCATGATAAGGCGATCATAGCGTCCAGAAAACAGGGGCGCCACGTCATGTCCGAAGAAAGTGGACCTCTGCCGACGGTTCGCGGAGCCAGACGGAGCGTAGATATTGATGACGCGCGTGTCGAAGATGGTAACAGCCATGCCTCTTCCACAGGGAAGGATTGTCGTGTCCTTGAGTGGGATTCCTTCGCGTATGTAGAAAGCCACTCCACGCCCTGATTGATCACATGTGGACGTGTATGAGTCGTAGCCGTAGACTGATGGTAGTATGGCAACGCGTACTTCCTGAAGAAGGGCGACGTCGACGTCAGAGGCCCGAAGCATGTCACATAGGAGTTGCAGCTTGGGTGCAGTGCCGATCATGTTGATGTTCAGTGTGGCAAACCGGTACGTTTGTTTCAGTGGTGGTGGACGGGCATCTACCATCGCCAAAGGAAGTAAGAGGAGGGCACCGACAGGAAGTCCCGTCTCATCAGCTGCAGTGGCTCGCTTTTGATGTTAACAGGCAGCCTTGTCCGGCGGAGGCAACTCATCCGGACGAGGGGGCGTATCTTCCTCAGTGTCGTCGGCCCATGCTCCTGTGCCGTGGGTCTGTCCAATGTCCATGGGAATTGCGTCGTGATGAAAGAGATCTGGAGTTGTCGGCGGGGAGACAGGCGTCTCAACCGGCGCACCGATCGTTACATTGTGCGTGGCGACCTCCATGGTGGTCCCGTCCTGCGAAACGTCTTGTTCATCGTGAAAGTTGTCCGCCGATCTCTGTGTGGAAATGTCGGCTGGTTGGGTGTCGTCTTCGTCGTCGTGGGTGGCGACGCTTTGAGAGCCCGTGGGTGAACGGCGACGGCGTTTGCGCCTACGTGGCGAGCGTTGTTTGCGCACGTGTTCCTCAGTGTCGGACGACGGCAAGGAGGAGCGTCAACCTGGTTCGAAGGCGTCGGTGGGTACAATGAAATTGTCAAACAGGTGTTGTGAAGAAGTACTTTTCTCCTCAGCGTCCGGTGCAGGAGCCTGTTCGGCGGCAAGGTTGTCAGGTGGGACGTCCGCACCGTCCATAGGTGACTGGGACGGTGGGACGTGCCGATCGGAAGGACCGGGCGACGGACTGGACGAAACTGTAGACGTGGCGAGAGCCGCTGCGTAAGTGACCGGTAGGGCGGTCATCGTGGGTGTGACGGACGCTTCCGACAACTGGAACTGGAGCTGCGCGACACGTCGTTGAATGCATTCAGACCGTAGGTGATCTTCTTTCCCGCAACCGGAACAGGTCCGAGGTTGGCCGTCGTACATTATAATGGCACGGCAGCCTCCGATACGTAGATAGGAAGGCACGTGTTTCTGCAACTCGATGCGGACCTGTCTAACACCGTTTAAAACTGGATAGGTCTGAAATTGGACCCATCGTTCGGCAACATGGTCCAGAACGTTGCCATAGGGACGGAGCGCCTCGATGACGACGTCTGCAGGTAGTTCGAACGGCAGTTCGAAGATCCTTATCGTCCGCGTGCCGAGACCTGCGTGGTCGACGGTAACAGGTCCGACGTTGCCGTCGGAATGACGGAAGCGCAGTCCACGTTTTGCCTCTTGAAGCACCTTGTCGCACGCCGCATCGTTGATCATTTTGACGTAGACGGTACTGCTAACGATGGACAAGTGGATATCGATTAGATCCGTTGGTGATATTTTAACTTCATCGCGAATAAATCGTTCTACCTCCAGGGCCTTGGGTCGGGCGAAGTCGGAACAAAAGTTGAAACGTAATGTCGTCTTACGATAGTTGTGCGCCATGGTGGTGTAGAAGGGAAAACGGCACTTACAGCGGCCGAAGTAAACACAAACACACCGTGCGCGCCTCGCCCGCAGCGCTCTGGCGCGTGACCGCCTCGCAGCACTGCCGGAGGCAGACTGTCCCCTAGAACTTAGAACTACTTAAACCTAACTAACCTAAGGACATCACACATATCCATGCCCGAGGCAGGATTCGAACCTGCGACCGTAGCGGTTTAAATGGTTCAAATGGCTCTGAGCACTATGGGACTTAACATCTGAGGCCATCAGTCCCCTAGAACTTAGAACTACTTAAACCTACCTAACCTAAGGACATCACACACATCCATGCCCGAGGCAGGATTCGAACCTGCGACTGTAGCGGTCGCGCCGTTCCAGACTGAGCGCCTAGAACCGCTAGACCACCGCGGCCGGCCACACACAATCATCTCTGCAAACTCTTCATCGTTGCCCACCATGTTAGTAAACTACTAGCAGTACTCCATTCTACGATCTGGGTCGTCCTCGTTTATTGCGTGTAGCAATCGTGGGATGTAGCACTTCCACTTTGCTGTCTTCAAAATTCGCCGGACACATGAGCGACTCACTCCAGTTTCACAGGCACACTGTCTCACAGACTTCTGTGGAGAGCGAGTGAATTGTTGTAACACACGACGGGAGTTATCTGGACTTGTTATGGTTACAGCTCGTCCAGATCGTTGATGGGTACACCTTTAACACAGTCTTCGGCTTCAAATTTGTCTCGAATGCGACGAATCGTTAAACGTATCGGCGGCTCTGTTTGATACTCATTTGGCCATTGCCGTTGAACCTCATTATGTTTTCGTACTTAAAATACCACTTCAAACCAGACTTCCTTTCATCGAATTTAAGCCTTGCGCCAGCCATGTTTACTCGAATAACTGGGTGCAACTAAGATCAAAACACTGGCTATCTGGCGACTGTCATCTGACAAAACAAAACAACGCAACACAACGCTTGTGTGGCGATTCCCGGAACTACAAACTATTACACTACGAAAGATCAGACAACTCCGTCAATTAGTTTGCCAGTTACGGACTTTTAAACAGTGGATACTTTTTTTGGACCACTCTGTATATATTGAGAGGCCAATGTCAAAATACCCACACTCGTGAACGGGGGTCGACAAGAGATTCGTGAAGTTACACCACTTATTGCCCGAACAGCCCGTTTCTGAGACAAAAATATCCTTTTAGAATGGGAAGAGTACCCCAAAATATAATACCATACGACATAACCCAATGAAAATAAGCAAGTAGACTAATTCTCGTGTCGAACGATCACTCACTTCAGATACCGTTGGCAGAAAATCCTAAGAAATTTTGGTCTTATGTCAAAGCGGTAGGTGGATCAAAACAAAATGTCCACACACTCTGTGACCAAAATGGTACTGAATCAGATGATGACAGACTAAAGGCCGAAATACTAGATGTCTTTTTCCAAAGCTGTTTCACACAGGAAGACTGCACTGTAGTTCCTTCTCTAGATTGTCGCACAGATGACAAAATGGTAGATATCGAAATAGATGACAGACGGATAGAGAAACAATTAAAATCGCTCAAAAGAGGAAAGGCCGCTGGACCTGATGGGATACCAGTTCGATTTTACACAGAGTACAAGAAGGAACTTGCCCCCCTTCTTGCAGCGGTGTACCGTAGGTCTCTACAAGAGCATAGCGTTCCAAAGGATTGGAAAAGGGCACAGGTCATCCCCGTTTTCAAGAAGGGACGTCGAACAGATGTGCAGAACTATAGACCTATATCTCTAACGTCGATCAGTTGTAGAATTTTGGAACACGTATTATGTTCGAGTATAATGACTTTTCTGGAGACTAGAAATCTACTCTGTAGCAATCAGCATGGGTTTCGAAAAAGACAGTCGTGTGAAACCCAGCTCGCGCTATTCGTACACGAGACTCAGAGGGCTATAGACACGGGTTCCCAGGTAGATTCCGTGTTTCTTGACTTCCGCAAGGCGTTCGATACAGTTCCCTACAGTCGTTTAATGAACAAAGTAAGAGCAAATGGACTATCAGACCAATTGTGTGACTGGATTGAAGAGTTCCTAGATAATAGAACGCAGCATGTCATTCCGAAGTAAGAGTGATTTCAGGTGTGCCGCAGGGGAGTGTCATAGGACCGTTGCTATTCACAATATACATAAATGACTTTGTGGATGACATCGGAAGTTCATTGAGGCATTTTGCAGATGATGCTGTGGTGTATCGAGAGGTTGTAACAATGGAAAATTGTACTGAAATGCAGGAGGATCTGCAGCGAATTGACGCATGGTGCAAGGAATGGCAATTGAATCTCAATGTAGAAAAGTGTAATGTGCTGCGAATACATAGAAAGATAGATCCCTTATCATTTAGCTGCAAAATAGCAGGTCAGCAACTGGAAGCAGTTAATTCCATAAATTATCTGGGAGTACGCATTAGGAGTGATTTAAAATGGAATGATCATATAAAGTTGATCGTCGGTAAAGCAGATGCCAGACTGAGATTCAATGGAAGAATCCTAAGGAAATGCAATCCGAAAACAAAGGAAGTAGGTTACAGTACGCTTGTTCGCCCACTGCTTGAATACTGCTCAGGAGTGTGGGATCCGTACCAGATAGGGTTGATAGAAGAGATAGAGAGGATCCAACGGAGAGAAGCGCGCTTCGTTACAGGATCATTTAGTAATCGCGGAAGCGTTACGGAGATGATAGATAAACTCCAGTGGAAGACTCTGCAGGAGAGACGCTCAGTAGCTCGGTACGGGCTTTTGTTACAGTTTCGAGAACATACCTTCACCGAAGAGTCAAACAGTATATTGCTCCCTCCTACGTATATCTCGCGAAGATACCATGAGGATAAAATCTGAGAGATTAGAGCCCACACAGAAGCATACCGACAATCCTTCTTTCCACGAACAATACGAGACTGGAATAGAGCCCGCATCTCGTGGTCGTGCGGTAGCGTTCTCGCTTCCCACGCCCGGGTTCCCGGGTTCGATTCCCGGCGGGGTCAGGGATTTTCTCTGCCTCGTGATGGCTGGGTGTTGTGTGATGTCCTTAGGTTAGTTAGGTTTAAGTAGTTCTATGTTCTAGGGGACTGATGACCATAGATGTTAAGTCCCATAGTGCTCAGAGCCATTTGAACCATTTGAACCAACTGGAATAGAAGGGAGAACCGATAGAGGTACTCAGGGTACCCTTCGCCACACACCGCCAGGTGGCTTGCGGAGTATGGATGTAGATGTAGATGTAGTAAAAATGACAGAATTAAGTATTTGAACAAGAGCCTGAACGTGGGCTTTCCACGACAGCTTACTATCTATCTGAACGCCTAGAAATTTGAACTGTTCAGTTTCAATAGTCGTATGCCCGTTCTGTGAAATTAAAAGGTCAGGTTTAGTAGTATTGTGTGTTAGGAACTGTACAAACTGAGTCTTTTTGTGATTTAGCGTTAGTTTGTTTTCTACAAACCATGAACTTGTGTCTTGAAACCGAGCCAATGTTGCACACAACATTCTTTACTACCAAGCTAGTGTAATCAGCAAATAGAAATATTTTAGAGTTACCTGTAATACTAGAGGGCATATCATTTATATAAATAAGGAACAGGAGCTGCCCCAACACTGCTCCCTGGGGCACCTTCCACCTGACAGTACCCCCCTCAAACCCCACATCACAGCCGTTATCAACATTGTGAATAATGACCTTGTGCTGCCTGTTGCTAAAGTAAGAGGTGAAACAATTGTGAGCTACTCCAAACCGCCGTTTTAGTAACAGAGTATAGTTCTCCTTCATGTGCGAATAGTCTCAGGAATATGTACGTACTTTTGTTTAAACTATATAGTTTACATTTTGGGACAAAGTAGCCGGCTGTTGTGACCGAGCGGTTCTAGGCGCTTCAGTCCGAAACCGGCTGCTGTTACGGTCGCAGGTTCGAGTCCTGCTTCGGGCATGAATGTGTGTGATGTCCTTAGGTTAGTTAGGTTTAGGTACTTCCAACTCTAGGGGATTGATGACATCAGATGTTAAGTCCCGTAGTGCTTAGAGCCATTTGAACCATTTGGACAGTGTATATCTACGTTATATACTGTTCTAGAGGTCGACTTTTCTATTACGTAGTAATAATTTCAAATTACACCTAAAGGTTCGATGGATATAGTCCTAGATGTGTATTTGTAATGTAATATGTAATATGGCACTAGGAGAAAGATAGATGCTGCCTACAGGAAAGCCGGCCTGTGTGGCCGTGCGGTTCTAGGCGCTTCAGTCTGGAACCGCGTGACCGCTACGGTCGCAGGTTTGAATCCTGCCTCGGGCATGGATGTGTGTGATGTCCTTAGGTTAGTTAGGTTTAAGTAGTTCTAAGTTCTAGGGGACTGATGACCACAGATGTTAAGTCCCATAGTGCTCAGAGCCATTTGAACCAAGTCTACAGGAAAATTAAACACCCCTTTGGAGAAAAGATCACCACCCGTATGAATATCAAGAACTCAGATGGAAAACCAGTTCTCAGCAAAGGAGGGAAATCAGAAATGTGGAAGGAGTATTTAGAGGGCTTATACATGGGAGATATACTTGAGGTGAATTTCTGGAAATGGAAGAGGGCGTAGATAAAGATGAGATGGGAGATATGATATTGCTTGAAGAATCTGACAAAACACTGAAAGACCTAAGTCGAAACAAGTCCCCGGGAGTAGACCACATTCCGCAAGAACTAATGATAGCCTTGGGAGAGCCAGCCATGACAAAACTCTTCCAGCCTGGCGTGCAAGATGTACAAGTAAGGCGAAATATTCGCAGACTTCAAGCAGAATATAATAATTCCCATTCCAAAGAAAGTAGGTGCTGACACCGAACAATTTGTTTAATAAGCCGCGTTTGCAAGAAATAAAATAAAATAAAATAAAAATAAATAAATAAATAAATAAACATGAATTCTTCGTAGAAGAATGGGAAAACTACTACGAGCCGACCTCGGGAAAGAGTAGTTTGGATTCCGGAAATATGTAGGAACACGAAAGGCAATACTGACCCTATGACTTCGCGTAGAAGATATCACAGAGAAAGGCAAACTTGGGTTTAGAGCATTTGTAATCTGAGAGAAAGCTTTCGACAATGTTGACTGGACTGCTCTCTTTCAAATTCTGAAAGTGGCAGGGGTAAAACAAAGGGGCCGAGAGGATATTTACGATTTTTACGGAAACCAAGTGGTAGTTATAAGAGTCGAGGGGCGTCATCAAAGAAAATTTGGAGTTGGAATTAAAGTTCAAGGAGAAGAAATAAAGACTTTGAGGTGTTTCTACGACGTTGTAATTGTGTCAGATGAGCGAAGGACTTGGAAGAGAAGCTGTACGGAATGGACAGAGTGTTGAAAGGATGATATAAGATGAACATGAACAAAAGTAGAATAAGGATAATTGAATGCAGTCGAATTAAATCAGGTGATACTGAAGAAATCAGGTTAGGAAATGAGACACTTAGGGCAGGAGATAAAGTTCGGAATTTCGGCAAAAAAACAACTGATGATGGCCGAGATAGAGAGGATATAAAATGTAGACTGTTAATGGCAACAAAAGCGTTTCTGAAGAAAAGAAATTTGTTGATTGAAGTTTCAGGAAGTCTTTTCAGACAGTATTTGTACGGAGTGTAGTCGTGTATGGAAGTGAAACACGGACAATAAACAGTTTAGTCAAGAAGAGAATAGAAACTTTTGAAACGTGGTGCTACAGAAAATGCTAAGTTTAGATAGGTAGATCACATAAGTAATGACGAGGTACTGAATGAAACTGGGCAGAAAAGAAATTTGTGGCACAATCTGACCAGAAGAGGTGATCGGTTGAGAGGACACAATCTGAGACATCAAGGATTAGTACTAGAGGGACGCGGGAGGTGGTTGGGGGGAAAAATCGTAGAGGGAAACCAAGAGACGAGTACAGTAAGCAGATTCTCATGAATGTACAGGAGATAGGGAAAATGATGTGAACAGTGGTAGTAATACAAGTAGTGCTCACTTCTTATTTGCATTCAGAGGCCGAGGTCGACGTGCAGTGAAAGATCTAACAGAGCTCGGAAGAGGACAGATTTTGAGGGCCCCGATTAGCTGGAGCATCAGTAAGCAAGACAGACAACTTATTGAATGTTTCAAGAGCTACTATTTCAACAGTCATGACAGCCTACGCATAACATGGAAAGACATCATCGTGTAAACGTGATAGTGGGCGCAAATCAAAACTGAATCACTGAGATGGTAATGCGCTTACACGAATTGTGTCAAAATAACACAAAACTGCCAGCCGGAGTGGCCGAGCGGTTCTAGGCGCTACAGTCTGGAACCACGCGACTGCTACGGTCGCAGGTTAGAATCCTGCCTCGGGCATGGATGTTTGTGATGTCCTTAGGTTAGTTAGGTTTAAGTAGTTCTAAGTTGTAGGGGACAGATGGCCTCGGAAGTTAAGGCCCATTGTGCTCAGAGCCATTTGAACCATTTTTTTGAACACAGAAATAAGGCGACTAAAGTGACTGCAGAGCTCAATAGCCATCTTCGAGACGCCGTATCTGTCGACACTGTCTGCCGAGAACTCCATAAAGCGAATATTCACGGACGAGCTGCTATACCGAAACCATTAGTGACGACAACCATAGCAAAGAAGCGCAAATCATGGTGCCAGCTGCGTAAATCCTGAACGGCTAATCAGTGGAAATACATCATATTGTCCGATGAGTCAACGTTTTCGTTATTTCCAACATCGGGACGGATTTACGTCTGCAGAATGCCAAAAGAAGCCAACAACCCTGATTGCTTGATTCCAACGGTTAAGCATGGAAGTGGACGTGTGATAGTGTGGGCAGCCATATCATGGTATTCTGCAGGTTCCATCATTACTCTCAAAGCCCATGCTACAGCCAACGATCATGTGAACATTTTAGGTGATCAGGTGCGCCCCATGATTGAAATGTTGTTCCCCGACAATGGTGACATTTTAGAATGATAATGCACCCATTTACACAGCCAGGACAGTACAATCGTGGTATGAGGAGCATGCAACTGAACTGCAGCGTCTTTCCTGTCCAGTAGAGTCCCTGGACATTATCAAACCCTGACCCTACGACTTATCTTAGAAAATAGATTAAGGAAAGGCAAAGCTACGTTTCTAGCATTTGTAAACTTAGAGAAAGCTTTTGACAACGTTGAGTGGAATACTCTCTCTCAAATTATCAAGGTGGCAGGGGTATAAAACAGGGAGCGAAAGGCTATTTACAATTTGTACAGAAACCAGATGGCAGTAAAAGAGTCGAGGGGCATGAAAGGGAAGCAGTGGCTGGGAAGGGAGTGAGACAGGGCTGTAGCCTAACCCTGATGTTATTCAATCTATATATGGAGCAAGCAGTAAAGGAAACAAAAGAAAAATTCGGAGTAGATATTAAAGTCCATGGAGAAGAAATAAAAACTTTGGGGTTCGCCGATGACACTGTAATTCTGTCAGAGACAGCAAAGGACTTGGAAGAGCAGTTGAACCGAATGGACAGTGTCTTGAAAGGATGATATAAGATGAGCATCAACAAAAGCAAAACGAGGATAATGGAATGTAGTCGAATTAAATCGGGTGATGCTGCGGGAATTAGATTAGGAAATGAGCCGCTTAAAGTAGTAAATTAGTTTTGCTATCTGGGGAGCAAAAAACTGGTGTGGTCGAAGTAGAGAGGATATGAAATGTAGACTGGCAATGGCAAGGAAAGCGTTTCTGAACAAGAGAAATTTGTTAATATCGAGAGTAGATTTAAGTGTCAGGAAGTCCTTTCTGAAAGTATTAGAATGGAGTTTAGCCATGTATGGAAGTGAAACGTAGGCGACAAATAGTTTAGACAAGAAGAGAATAGAAGCTTTCAAAATGTAGTGCTACAGAAGAATGCTGAAGATTGGATGGGTTGCCCACATAACTAATGAGGAGGTAATGAATAGAATTGGAGAGAAGAGAACTTTTTGGCACAACTTGACTAGAAGAAGGGATTGGTTGGTAGGGCATATCCTGAGGCATCAAGGGATCACCAATTTAATATTGGAGGGGAGCGTGAAGGTTAAAAATCGTAGAGGGAGACCAAGAGATGAATACACCATGCAGATTCAGAAGGATGTAGGTTGCAGTAGGTACTAGGAGATGAGGAAGCTTGCACAGGATGGATTAGCATGGAGAGCTGCATCAAACCAGTCTCTGGATTGAAGACCACAACAACACAACGTGGGCGGTATTGGAGCGCAGACTGCGGAGCAGATTTCCGCCGCCCACGTCACTACAGGAGATAGAAGAGGTTTTGATGGAAGAATGGCATAACGTTCCACTGGAGACTATACAGTCATTATATGCCAGTATTTCAAGAAGAATAGCAGCTGTATTACACGCAAAAGGGAGGGGGGACTCCAAGCCCTTATTAATGAACCATTCTACATCTACATCTACATACATACTTCGCAATCCACCATACGGTGCGTGGCGGAGGATACCTCGTACCACAAACAGCATCTTCTCTCCCTGTTCCACTCCCAAACAGAACGAGGGAAAAATGACTTCCTGAAACTTAAATCAACAAATTTCTTTTCTTCAGAAACGCTTTTGTTGCCATTAACAGTCTACATTTTATATCCTCTCTACCTCGGCCATCGTCAGTTGCTTTTTTTGCCGAAATTCCGAACTTTATCTCCTGCCCTAAGTGTCTCATTTCCTAATCTGATTTCTTCAGTATCACCTGATTTAATTCGACTGCATTCAATTATCCTTATTCTACTTTTGTTCATGTTCATCTTATATCATCCTTTCAACACTCTGTCCATTCCGTACAGCTTCTCTTCCAAGTCCTTCGCTCATCTGACACAATTACAACGTCGTAGAAACACCTCAAAGTCTTTATTTCTTCTCCTTGAACTTTAATTCCAACTCCAAATTTTCTTTGATGACGCCCCTCGACTCTTATAACTACCACTTGGTTTCCGTAAAAATCGTAAATACCCTCTCGGCCCCTTTGTTTTACCCCTGCCACTTTCAGAATTTGAAAGAGAGCAGTCCAGTCAACATTGTCGAAAGCTTTCTCTCAGATTACAAATGCTCTAAACCCAAGTTTGCCTTTCTCTATGATATCTTCTACGCGAAGTCATAGGGTCAGTATTGCCTTTCGTGTTCCTACATATTTCCGGAATCCAAACTACTCTTTCCCGAGGTCGGCTCGTAGTAGTTTTCCCATTCTTCTACGAAGAATTCATGTTTATTTATTTATTTATTTATTTTTATTTTATTTTATTTTATTTCTTGCAAACGCGGCTTATTAAACAAATTGTTCGGTGTCAGCACCTACTTTCTTTGGAATGGGAATTATTATATTCTGCTTGAAGTCTGCGAATATTTCGCCTTACTTGTACATCTTGCACGCCAGGCTGGAAGAGTTTTGTCATGGCTGGCTCTCTCAAGGCTATCATTAGTTCTTGCGGAATGTGGTCTACTCCCGGGGACTTGTTTCGACTTAGGTCTTTCAGTGTTTTGTCAGATTCTTCAAGCAATATCATATCTCCCATCTCATCTCTCTTATCTTATCTTTGTGGTCTTTCTGCGAAATGTAAGTTGGCGGCAGTAAAGTTGTACTGCAGTCAGCCTCAAATGCTGGTTCTCTAAATTTGCTCAGTAGCGATTCACGAAAAGAACGCCTTCTTTCCTCTAGAGACTCCCACCCGATTTCCTGAAGCATTTCTGTAACACTCGCGTGATGATCAAACCTACCAGTAACAAATCTAGCAGCCCGCCTCTGAATTGCTTCTATGTCCTCCCTCAATCCGACCTGATAGGGATCCCAAACGCTCGAGCAGTACTCAAGAATAGGTCGTATTAGTGTTTTATAAGCGGTCTCCTCTATAGATGAACCACATCTTCCCAAAATTCTACCAATGAACCGAAGACGACTCTCCGCCTTCCCCACAACTGCCATTACATGCTTGTCCCACTCTGCAATGTTACGCCGAGATATTTAATGGACGTGACTGTGTCAAGCGCTACGCTACACTACTAATTCTTTTTCCTATTCGTCTGCATTAATTTACATTTATCTATATTTAGAGTCAACTGCCATTCTTTACACCAATCACAAATCCTTTCCAAGTCATCTTGTATCCTCCTACAGTCACTCAACGACGACACCTTCCCGTACGCCACAGCATCAATAGCAAACAGCCGCACATTGCTTTCCACCCTATCCAATAGATCATTTATGTAGATAGAAAACAACAACGGACCTGCCACACTTCCCTGGGGCACTCCAGTTGATACCCTCACCTCCGATGAACACTCACCAGCGAGGACAACGTACTGGGTTCTATTACTTAAGAAGTCAAATAAGAACAAGTGTTCACATTATTTTGCCTATCCCTGTAGGTTGCAATAGTTACTGGGAGATAAAGAGGCTCGCACAGGATAGAGTAGTATGGAGAGCTGCATCAAACTAGTCTTCGGACTTAAGACCACAAGAACAAAAACAATATGTATCACATAGGAAGTATTGCGACTTGGTAATCTCGCAGTAGATACAGGCGCAGAAGTTGATATTTTATCGTGCTAGTAAAATCTATTCAGACTTGAACGCGAGAACACGACAGCACAAATACACTACTGGCCATTAAAATTGCTACATCACGAAGATGACGTGTTACAGGCGCGAAATTTAACTGACAGGAAGAAGATGCTGTGATATGCAAATGATCAGCTTTTCAGAGCATTCACACAAGGTTGGCGCCGTTGGCGACACCTACAACGTGCTGACATGAGGAAAGTTTCCAACCGTTTTCTCATACACAAACAGCAGTTGACCGGCGTTGCCTAGTGAAACGTTGTTGTGATGCCTCGTGTAAGGAGGAGAAATGCGTACCATCACGTTTCCGACTTTGATAAAGGTCGGATTGTAGCCTATCGCGATTGCGGTTTATCGTATCGCGACATTGCTGCTCACGTTGGTCGAGATCCAATGACTGTTAGCAGAATATGAAATCGGTGGGTTCAGGAGGGTAATACGGAATGCCGTCGTGTATCACAATGCCCTCGTATCAGAAGCAGTCGAGATGACAGGCATCCTATCCTCATGGCTGTAACGGATCGTGCAGCCACGTCTCGATCCGTGAGTCAACAGATGGGGACGTTTGCAAGACAACAACCATCTGCACGAACAGTTCGACGAAGTTTGCAGCTCAATGGACTATCAGCTCGGAGACCATGGCTGCGGTCACCGTTGACGCTGCATCACAGACAGGAGCGCCTGCGATGGTGTACTCAACGACGAACCTGGGTGCACGAATGGCAAAACGTCATTTTTTCGGATGAATGCAGGTTCTGTTTACAGCATCATGATGGTCGCATCCCTGTTTGGCGACATCGCGGTGAATGCACATTGGAAGCGTTTATTCGTCATCGCCATACTGGCGTATCACCCGGCGTGATGGTATGGGGTGCCATTGGTTAACACGTCTCGGTTACCTCTTGTTCGCATTGACGGCACACTGAACAGTGGACGTTACATTTCAGATGTGTTACGACCCGTGGCTCTACCCTTCATTCGATCCCTGCGAAACCCCACATTTCAGCAGGATAATGCACGACCGCATGTTGCAGGTCCTGTACGGGCCTTTCTGGATACAGAAAATGTTCGACTGCTGCCCTGGCCAGCACATTCTCCAGATCTCTCATCAATTGAAAACGTCTGGTCAATGGTGGCCGAACAACTGGCTCGTCACAATACACTAGTCACTAGTCTTGATGAACTGTGGTATCGTGTTGAAGCTGCATGGGCGGCTGTACCTGTACACGCCATCCAAGCTCTGTTTGACTCAATGCCCAGGCGTATCAAGGCCGTTATTACGGCCAGAGGTGGTTTTTCTAGGTACTGGTTTCTCAGGATCTATGCACCCAAATTGCGTGAAAATGTAATCACATGTCAGTTATAGTATAATATATTTGTCCAATGAATACCCGTTTATCATCTGCATTTCTTCTTGGTGTAGCAATTTTAATGGCCAGTAGTGTAGATTTCTGTCCCCCCGCGAGGCGCGCGCACGCTAGGCGCGCTGAGCTGGGGTGCGCCAGCCCACGTCAGCCGGCGGCGGCTCGCAGTGACGCAGGCAGAGGCTCCCAGATTTGGCAGATGCAGCAGGCGGCCAGTTTTCCCCAGGGCCCGCCGCCACACTTCCGGGACACGGGAAGCGACTTAAGGTTATCGCGGCCGCTGTCCGACACTTCCGGCTACACGGCTAGGGCGGCGGGGCGGCGCCCGTCCTCTGCAGGGCGCAGTCACAGCACGGCACAGCCAGCTATTTGCATCGCTGCCTGCTCGCTCTTCCGTCACGTGTCGCCGTTCTACCTGTTGGTTCCGTCGAAGGCTGCGGTCGCGTTATCCGTGACGTCCCTACGGAATGCCGGTCAGCCACCTTCTGACGCAACCAAGATTGACATCTGTCGTTGTTCAGGCCGTCAGTACGAAGATTGGTTCGATGCTTCCCTCCATGTTATTCTATCCTGTGCATGCCTCTTGATGTCCGCGTAACTACTGCAACTTACATCCTTTTGAACCCGCTTACTATATTCACCTCTTGGTCTTCCTCTACATGTTTTAACCCCCACACTTTATTCCAATACTACAGGGTGGTCCATTGATCGTGACCGGGCCAAATATCTCACGAAATAAGCATCAAACGAATCAACTACAAAGAATGAAACTTGTCTAGCTTGAAGGGGGAAACCAGATGGCGCTATGGGTGGCCCGCCAGATGGAGCTGCCATTGGTCAAACGGATATCAACTGTGTTTTTTTAAATAGGAACCCCCATTTTTATTACATATTCGTGTAGTAAGCAAAGAAATATGAATGTTTTAGCTGGATCACTTTTTTCGCTTTGTGATAGATGGGGCTGTAATAGTCGCAAACGTATAAGTACGTGGTATCACGTAACATTCCGCCAGTGCTGATTGTATTTGCTTCGTGATGCATTACCCGTGTTAAAATGGACCGTTTACCAATTGCGGAAAAGGTCGATATCGTCTTGAAGTATGGCTATTATTGATCAAAATGCACAACGGGCGTATGCTAGGTATGCTGCTCGGTATCCTGGACGACATCATCTAAGTTTCCGGACCGTTAGCCGGATAGTTACGTTATTTAATCATCATCATCATCATTTAAGACTGATTATGCCTTTCAGCGTTCAGTCTGGAGCATAGCCCCCTTATAAAATTTCTCCATGAACCCCTATTCAGTGCTACCATTGGTGCCTCTTCTGATGTTAAACCTATTACTTCAAAATCATTCTGAACCGAATCCAGGTACCTTCTTCTTGGTCTGCCTCGACTCCTCCTACCCTCTACTGCTGAACCCATGAGTCTCTTGGGTAACCTTGCTTCTCCCATGCGTGTAACATGACCCCACCATCTAAGCCTCTTCGCCCTGACTGCTACATCTATAGAGTTCATTCCCAGTTTTTCTTTGATTTCCTCATTGTGGACACCCTCCTGCCATTGTTCCCATCTACTAGTACCTGCAATCATCCTAGCTACTTTCATATCCGTAACCTCAACCTTGTTGATAAGGTAACCTGAATCCACCCAGCTTTCGCTCCCATACAATAAAGTTGATCGAAAGATTGAACGGTGCACAGATAACTTAGTCTTGGTACTGACTTCCTTCTTGCAGAAGAGAGTAGATCGTAGCTGAGCGCTCACTGCATTAGCTTTGCTACACCTCGCTTCCAGTTCTTTCACTATGTTGGCATCCTGTGAGAATATGCATCCTAAGTACTTGAAACCGTCCACCTGTTCTAACTTTGTTCCTCCTATTTGGCACTCAATCTGTTTATATTTCCTTCCCACTGACTTTACTTTCGTTTTGGAGATGCTAATCTTCATACCATAGTCATTACATTTCTGATCTAGCTCTGAAATATTACTTTGCAAACTTTCAATCGAATCTGCCATCACAACTAAGTCATCCCCATATGCAAGACTGCTTATTTTGTGTTCACATATCTTAATCTCATCCAGCCAGTCTATTGTTTTCAACATATGATCCATAAATAAAATGAACAACAGTGGAGACAGGTTGCAGCCTTGTCTTACCCCTGAAACTACTCTGAACCATGAACTCAATTTACCGTCAACTCTAACTACTGCCTGACTATCCTTGTAAAGACCTTTAATTGCTTGCAAAAGTTTGCCTCCTATTCCATAATCTCGTAGAACAGACAATAACTTCCTCCTAGGAACCCGGTCATATGCTTTTTCTACATCTACAAAGCATAGATACAATTCCCTGTTCCACTCATAAAACTTCTCCATTATTTGCCGTAAGCTAAAGATCTGGACCTGACAACCTCTAAGAGGCCTAAACCCACACTGATTTTCATCCAATTGGTCCTCGACTAATACTCGCACTTTCCTTTCAACGATACCTGAGAAGATTTTACCCACAACGCTGATTAAAGAGATACCTCTGTAGTTGTTACAATCTTTTCTGTTTCCATGTTTAAAGATTGGTGTGATTACTGCTTTTGTCCAGTCTGATGGAAGCTGTCCCGACTCCCACGCCATTTCAATTATCCTGTGTAGCCATTTAAGACCTGACATTCCACTGTATTTGATGAGTTCAGACTTAATTTCATCCACCCCAGCTGCTTAATTGCACTGCAATCTATTGACCATTTTCTCCACTTCCTCGAATGTGATCCTATTTCCATCATCATTCCTATCCCATTCTACCTCGAAATCTGAAACATTACTGATCGTATTTTCACCTACATTGAGCAACTCTTCAAAATATTCCCTCCATCTGCCCAAGGCATCCACAGGATTCACCAGCAGTTTTCCTGACCTGTCCAAAATACTTGTCATTTCCTTCTTACCTCCCTTTCGAAGACTGCTAATTACACTCCAGAATGGTTTTCCAGCAGCTTGACCCATAGTCTCCAACCTGTTTCCAAAGTCTTCCCAAGATTTCTTCTTGGATGCTGCAATGATCTGTTTGGCTTTGTTTCTTTCTTCAACATAACTTTCTCTGTCTACCTGAGTTATAGTATGTAGCCATTTTTGATACGCCTTCATTTTCCTTTTACAAGCTGCCTTGACTGTGTCATTCCACCAAGCTGTTTGCTTCATCCTACTTTTACACACTACTGTTCCAAGACATTCTTTAGCCATTTCTAGCACTGCGTCCCTGTACCTTGCCCATTCCTTTTCCAATGACTGTAATTGACTACATTCAACTAACTGGTACCTTTCTGAGATCGCTGTTATGTACTTGTGCCTGATTTCCTTATCCTGAAGTTTCTCCACTCTTATCCTCCTACATATGGACCTGACCTCCTGCACCTTCGGCCTCACAATCCCAATTTCACTGCAGATTAAATAATGACCAGTGTCATCAAAGAATCTCCTGAATACACGTGTGTCCCTCACAGCCTTCCTGAATTCCTGACCTGTTATTATATGGTCAATGACAGATCTGGTTCCCCTGCCTTCCCAAGTATACCGGTGAATGTTCTTATGTTTAAAAAAGGAGTTTGTGATTACTAAGCCCATACTGGCACAGAAATCCAAGAGTTGTTTCCCGTTCCTGTTGGCCTCCATATCCTCTCCAAATTTACCTATAATCTTTTCATACCCTTCTGTTCGATTTTCAACCCTGGCATTAAAATCACCCATGAGCAGAACACTGTCCTTGTCCTTTACTCTAACAACTACATCACTGAGTGCCTCATAAAAACTATCCGTCTTATCTTGATCTGTCCCTTCACAATGCGAATATACTGACACAATCCTAATTTTCTTGCTAGACACTGTCAAATCTATCCACATCAGTCGTTCGTTTACATACCTTACTGCAACTACGCTGGGTTCCATTTCTTTCCTGGTGTAAAGCCCTACACCCCATTGTGATATTCCTGCTTCGACTCCTGACAGGTAGACCTTGTATTCTCCCACTTCCTCTTCTTTCTCACCCCTTACCCGAATGTCACTAACAGCTAAAACGTCCAGCCCCATCTTACTTGCAGCCTCTGCCCTCTTCCCAGAGTAGCCCCCATTGATATTAATAGCTCCCCATCTCATTACCATTTGTTTGCCAAGTCGTATCTTAGGAGTCCCTGGTTTGTCAGTTAGAGATGGGACTCCGTCACCTCCAAAGGTCCGAGGCATTTTGCATCATATTTAAAGCACCAGGGAAGCAGGTTGCTAGCCTTACTTGCCCCGAGTCCCACTGGGTTTTACCCCTAACGGTTGAGGGACTAACCGGTGGATTTGGTAGCCTTTGCCGTATGAGCACAAAGGTGACCACGCCTCAGAATATGTCCGAGATGCCCAGCCTTATTCCAAAGTAACTGGTATCCCGACTGTCGGGACCACTTACTTGGCCACTCATACGTTGCCCGTGGATCATGAACTAGGACATAACTACAGGAACTCACACCATGAGCTACTACGTTATTTAAAGACAACAGCTAAAACACCTACTTGGGCATCATCATTTGTTGCAGTTCGTGGTTGACGTTTCACATGTGGCTGAACATTTCCTGTACGTTATTTAAGGAAACAGAAAATGTTCAGCCACATGTGAAACGTCAACCACGAACTGCAACAAATGATGATGCCCAAGTAGGTGTTTTAGCTGTTGTCGCGGATAATCCGCACATCAGTGGCAGACAAATTGCGCTAGAATCGGGAATCTCAAATACGTCGATGTAGAGAATGCTACATCAGCATCGATTGCACCCGCACCATATTTCTATGCACCAGGAACTGCAAGGTGACGACTTCGAACGTCGTGTACAGTTCTGCCACTGGGCACAAGAGAAATTACAGGGCGATGACAGATTTTTTGCACGCTTTCTATTTAGCGACGAAGCGTCATTCACCAACAGCGGTAACGTAAACCGGCATAATATGCACTATTGGGCAACGGAAAATCCACGATGGCTGCGATAAGTGGAACATCAGCGACCTTGGCGGGTTAATGATGGTGCGGCATTATGGGAGGAAGGATAATTGGCCCCCATTTTATAGATGGCAATCTAAATGGTGCAGTGTATGCTGATTTCCTACGTAATGTTCTACCGATGTTACTAGAAGATGTTTCACTGCATGACAGAATGGCGGGGTACTTCCTACATGATGGATCACATAGCTCGCACGCGGTTGAAGCGGTATTGAATAGCATATTTCATGACAGGTGGATTGGTCGTCGAATCAATACCATGGCCCTCACGTTCACCGTATCTGAATTCCCAGGATTTCTTTCTGAGGCGAAAATTGAAGGATATTTGCTATCGTGATCCACGGACTACGCCTGACAACATACGTCAGCGCATTGTCAATGCATGTGCGAACATTACGGAAGGCGAACTACTCGCTGTTGAGAGGAATGTCGTTACACGTATTGCCAAATGCATTGAGGTTGACGGACATCATTTTGGGCATTTATCGCATTAATATGGTATTTACAGGTAATCACGGATGCGTTATCAGAAATGATAAGTTCACAAAGGTACATGTATTACATTGGAAGAACCGAAATAAAATGTTCAAACGCAGCTGCGTTCTGTCGTCTGTTCGTCTAAAATTGTGACCCATAAGTATGTGACAATTACAGCGCCATCTATCACAAAGCGAAAAATGTGGTCCAACTAAAACATTCATATTTCTTTACGTACTACACGAATATGTAATAAAAGTGGGGATTCCTAAAATAAAAAACGCAGTTGATATCCGTTTGACCTATGGCAGCGCCATCTAGCGGGCCAACCATAGCGCCATCTGGCTTCCCCCTTCAAGCTAGACAAGTTCCGTTCTTTGTGGTTTTTACGTTTGACGGTTATTACATAAGATATTTGGCCCAGTCACGATCAATGGACCACCCTGTATACTAATGATTCCTTGATGTCTCAGAATGTTTCCTATCAACCGATCCCCGGTTTTAGTCAAGCTTTACCTCAAATTTCATTTCTTCACATTTCTACGCAGTACCTCCTTATTCGTTACATGATCTCCTGCCCATCTAATCTTCATCTTCACCACATTCGTGTGTGTGTGTGTGTGTGTGTGTGTGTGTGTGTGTGTGTTCGAGATTTACGGACGCTCAACGGCGATGTTATCAGCAATGTGGATGAAAGGGCTAAAATGTTGTCACATCGGCAGAAGCAAATCTACAAAGAAATGACGCTCAGTAACTCACTCTCCCTCTCAATCCCTCCTCTTTCCCTATGACCCACACCATCACTCCGTCTCTCATGGGAAAGGTGCAGAAAGTGATAAAATGGGTTCCGCATGAACTGAATGAAAGACAGCAAACAAATAGAAAGACCACTTGCGAAATGCTGCTAGCCAGATACAAAAGATAGTCGTTTCTCAATCGAATATTAACAGGTGATGAAGAATGGATATATTTTGAGAATCCTAAGCGTCATAAATCATGGGTGAATCCAGGTAAATCATCGATTTCTACTGCAATACCAAATTGCTTTGGAAAGATGACAATGCTCTGTATCTGGTGGGATCAGAAGGGTGTCGTCTATTATGAGGTGCTAAAACCTGGTGAAACCGTTAACATTGCTCGCTACCAACAGAAAATGATCGATTTAAATCGAGCATTACTTGAAAAACGGCCGAAATATGAAAAGGCGACACAGATATTGGTCCATGATAACGACGCATCACACGAAGCAAAATGGTTCAGGAAAACAATCGAGGCGTTTTTGGGAAACATAGGGCATGCGGCTTATTCTCCAGACTCAGCTCCTTCCGATTATCATCTGTTTGCATCACTGGGACATGCTCTCGCTGAACAACACTTCAATTCGTATGAAAGTGTACGAAAATGGCTCTCTGACTGGTTCGCTTCAAAAGAAGAAGCTTTTTTGCGGTGAGATTCATAGCCTGCCGGAGATCCGGGAGAAATGTATGAATAGCAATGGAGATTATTTTGAATAAAATATTGTTTCTCAGTTTCAAACAACAGGCGTGTAATTATTGCAACCAAATTCCATTTTCATACTTGTAAACCTGGTACTTCAAATAGCAGAGTTCGTTTGCCAACCGTCTGTGATTACAGAGATATAGTTCAAGTCACATCAACTTTTCGCTGGCAGAAGTTTTAATATGACGTTTTCGGGTCGGAAAAATCACGTGACCAACTGATCCATTGTAACTTGTGTGCTGGAATGCGAGACGAATCTAACCCACAGCTTGCTAAAATGACTTATTGGCAATTTGGATGTTGCTGTTCTATATTTGTTATCCTACAGTATATGAATAATTATTATCCACATTTACTCTCTCACTGTACAACAGACGGATCATGGAATACCTTTGGAACTCAGTCTGGCATTGGGAGAGGGAGCTAAGCCAAGAGGTAACATTACATCAGCTATCATGGTAGCCAATAGTACATGTGCTGCAAGTCACATGTTTTAGTGTTGACATCATGGACGATAGTAAAGAATATTTTATGCCTAGTAGTTGTCAGAAATCTAGATAACGCGCAAGTAATGACGATGACTCGAAGAAAAGAAAGGAAAAAGCACGGAAAAACTTTTGATTAGACTACGTGAGTGAAAAACTAACAAAACTGGAAACGGATTAAGGGGTTGCGACTGTGCTGCGAATTCTATGAAAGCTAACCTCAGTTGGCGGGATATCACACAGTTACGGTGAATGGTAAGAACGATCTCTGCACTGTGTTTATTAAATTAGGTACCTATAATCTGAAAAAAAACAGGTAGCGTTTATCTACTGCCAGAAGAGACCGAAGTACACAAGCATCTGACATTTGTCATTGAATATTCCGGTGACAAATCTCACGAAAATGAAGCCTGTAAGTCTTCTGTCCAAGATAGCCAAAACAAAAACAAACAAACAAAAATACATGGTAAAGTTAGCAGTAGTAGTAGTAGTAGTCAGTAACATGTTACATTAATCATTTTGCACGATACATTGTAATGATGTGGAACGAGTCAAATAAAAGTAATAGTTCATCGAAATAAAAAATGCAGCAACTGACCATATAAAACTATTTTCCTTGTAGGATGATATCGTCAAGGAAATAGTTTCGTTCTGTGTAATCTGTAAATGAAGTGCATCTATTTTACAAACATGATAACGAAAATAATAATTAGTCGAGTGTCGGATATAATACATACGGAATGGTATTCACAAGAAAGGTGTGTGATGTGTAGATATCCAAACAACAGAACATAATAATTCTGGATATTCGCCTACATACAACTCCAATCGCAACTCGCTATAGTCTTCTGATCCAGTATCGAGCTGAAGGCACAAAGAAGAATCAGACTTTTGTTTAATAACAACCGATTTTCAGAAAGCTTTTGCAACACCCGAGATACTACTGAAGTTTCGTTCTATTTCATGCAACTTTGGGTGCACAATTTCGATATCCACACATGTAACAACACTTGTAGTGTTATGTGTATGTGGCCCAAAAAATCACTTCAGGGAATGCTTCAAAAATCGCGTCTTTCTAAGACGTGCACATCCGGGCATAAGATGAAATTTCACAGACTTTGTGTCATGAAGGATAAAGCCGGGAAGCCTGGCATTATCCAGTTTAAAGAAAAGTACTCTCCATTGGCTTTTCGTAAGTTGAGGTCATGAACGAGATACTGGGCAATCTCGGACCACAAAACACGAAGAGCTTTCAAAACTCCATCATAGCTTTTTCACACTTGCAAAATGTAGTTTGCTTGCATCCTGTTTCCAAAAAGATTGCCTCTATGAACGCAATGACTGTACGTCCTTGTTCCCTTACATCCCTGTAAACCATCACGCCGTGGGCCGTAATCTTCAAACACACAGTCAATGTGCAAACAACGAGCAAGAGGAAGATGAAGTCGGATAGAAGTGAATACAGCTGTCGATACCAACGCTTGATTAGAGTCGGTTTGATTTGATCCCAGATATTATTAGTAAACTTTAAATGCAACAAGAAATTCATGTTGAAGTAAATATGTACCTAACTTCATTTAAAAACAAGTTATTGATGAAAGCTGGACTGTTGTAAAAGTAACCCAATTAATTTTTCAGATTTGGTAATCTGAAGCTGAGATTCTTTAGACAACTAATGTATTTTAGAGGGCGACTGTAATTTTACTGTATTTTTGGGCTATAAATAATTATTGATGAACGGAAAATGTGAATTTTGATACGCTCAGTTTCAAGTAATACAGACAAACTTATAAGTAGAGAAACTCTGTGTCATGTCTCTGTGGGTTAGTTTCTTCTCGCATTCAAGCTTTATTCTCTGTAATTGTGTAATGGTAATTTATTCAGGCCGCACTTACCTAGGTTAATGAATTTTGTGCATTTGTTGCCTATTAATTCTTCTTTCGCTTGCTTTTTTTTTATCATAGACTGCGATGCTTGTGCAGCTGGTTACTATCTTGTACTACGAGTGTTTTTCCATGAGTAAGACATAATATCTGAAAGAGAAATAGTTGCCTTTACGGAGTACGGACAACGGAACAACTAACATTTCAGATACCGGTAGATGAGAAAATCAATAGTTCTGAAAAGTTTTTCCGTTAATGTTATCTCAACAGTGAAAACATCATCTCTAATTACACTCAACGTACAAAACGTCGAAAGAAAATTGTTGGATAAAAATTCAAGTCATCAAAACATCGAGTTATATGTATTTCTAAAATGTGGAGTAGAATATTTGCAACACAGATCACAGCGCGCTTTAACCTTAATCTTGGCTTCTTTTTTGCATTGTTGTTATTACGCAACCACAAAAACTGCATATTCTTCTCCTTTCCCAGTGGCTGTTGCATTGCTGGAAGAAAATTCATTCTGCATCTTAGTCAACAAAATTCGTCGATATCTTCAAGAGCGCGTTAGTCGTTTTTCGTTTTTAGTCATTCGATTTGTTCACCTGCTGTGCAAACCGTTTCCCTATGTTTCCCTCTGTTTATAGGCACGTTATAACTGGCAGCCGTTCCACTTCATTCAGTACACGACTCAACTGTTGCTCGCTTTCAATTATTATTGCTGTGCCATCATCGAACCATATCGCGCGGATTTTCTGTCCGTGGCAATCCACTCCCATATTGGGGTATTTCTTTACTTGTCCCACGTCGTAAATAACTACGAGTATCGACAATAAGCAAACTTTCCTTTCAGCTTTTGTCATTATGTCCTGTTAGTGTTGACCAACCCAATTCGCTTACACAGAATACATTGCCGTTCTATTGCTGTAGTCGATACCACACTGTATCTGAAATGAAGATATTTTATTCCATTCCGCATTCTCAAATTCTCCACACGCACAAAGGCAGCCCATGTTTCCTGTACTTTTTTTTCCTAAACTTATTCAGGGTTGAATTTGCTTCTCAAATTCTCTGTTCCTCCTAAACACAAAAATTTATTAATCACTTTAAATGATCCTTCCAGTAAGTGGCTTCGTACTACATCACGTGTAGGGAAGACTCCGCTCTCGAGATAACGTTAACAGTCCACGTTAATTTACTACTGTTCACCGGGGAAATGTGTTGTTGATCTTTGTCATTTCATATTACACCCTATAATTTGCTTTTTTTCCCTTTCAGTATAGCTTCATTGTGCTTTCCAGCTACGTTATTGATCTAGTATTCAACAACAAAATGTACACCTCTCCAAGAGCGGCGTAATTTACTGCTGTCCATTTTAGCAGCGGCGTTAATTCAATTTCCTGGCTCTGCCCTCTTGAATTTAAACGAACTCGATGGCCTAAAGTGATGTTTCGCGAGAGGGCTTTTACTCATCACTTGTATGCGTGCCAATGTTTATCGTAGGTGCGTGTTACTGGAAAGCTGATGGATGGATGGATGTACAATACTGTGTGAGTCAGGCGACGAGCGCTGTTATCACGTGTCAATCAAAAAGAGTAAAATGATGCTTTGAGCCCAAACTCAGTGAATAATTACTTTTACTATTGCTCGATTCCCAAAATAATCAAGAAAAGTATCAGTAACTACATAGTGTTATTTTTGTAACCGCGGAAAATATTTAGAAGCGAGAAAAGCTAAGATGATGGTTCAGTTAGCAGAGAAATGAGTCGTTATGCTTTAATTATTATTATTATAGATTATGAGGCTCTCATAATGTAAGTAATTACAATTAGAATATAATCGCACGATATATTGATTTATGCCTCTTGTTTGTTCTACATCTACATCTACATCTACATGGTTACACTGAAACTCACACTTAAGTGCCTGGCAGAGGGTTCCTCGAACCATTTTCATACTACTTCTCCACCATCCCACTCCCGAATGGCGCGTGGGAAAAAAGAACACCCAAATTTTTCCGTTCGAGCTCTGATTTCTCTTATTTTATCATGATGATCATTTCTCCCTACGTAGGTGGGTGTCAACAAAATATTTACGCATTCGGAAGAGAAAGTTGGTGATTGTAATTTCGTAAATAGGTCTTTTCTCAAAGAAAACGGCCTTTGTTTCAGTGAGTGCCACCCCAACTCGCTTATCATATCAGTGACACTCTCACCCCTATTGCGTGATAACATGAAACGAGCTGCCCTTCTTTGCGCTTTTTCGATGTCCTCCGTCAATCCTACCTGGTAATGATTCCATACCGGGCAGCAATATTGAAGCAGAGGACGGACTAGTGTAATGTAGGCTGTCTCTTTAGTGGGTTTGTCGCATCTTCTAAGTGTTCTGCCAACAAAGCGAAGTCTTTGTTTCGCCTTCCCCACAATATTATCTATGTGGTCTTTCAATTTAAGTTGCTCGTAATTGTAATTCATAAGTATTTAATCGAACTGACAGCCCTTAGATTTGTGCGATTTATCGTATACCCAAAATTTATGGGATTTCTTTTAGTACCCATGATGATGACCTCCCACTTTTCTTTGTTTAGTGCTAATTGCCACTTTTCGCACCATACAGAAATTCTCTCTAGATCATTTTGTAATTGGAATCGATCGTCTGATGATTTTACTAGACAGTAAATTACAGCGTCATCTGCAAACAATCTAAGGGGGCTGCTCAGATCATCACCTAGATCATTTATATAAATCAGGAACAGCAGAGGGCCTATGACACTACCTCGCGGAACTCCAGATATCACTTCTGTTCTACTCGATGATTTACCGTCTATCACTACGAACTGTGACCTCTCTGAGGGGAAATAACGAATCCAGTCACACAAGTGAGACGATACTCCACATGCACGCAATTTGATTAATAGTCGCTTGTGAGGAACGGTATCAAAAGCCTTCTGGAAATCTAGGAATATGGAATCGATCTGAATTCCCTTGTCGACGGCACTCATTACTTCATGGGAAGAAAGAGCTAGCTGTGTTGCACAAGAACGATATTTTCTGAATCTGTTTTGGTTATGTATCGATAAGGCATTTTCTTCAAGGTGATTCATAATGTTCGAGTACAGTATATGCTCCAAAATCCTACTGCAAATTGACGTCAGTGATATGGGTCTGTAATTCAATGGGTTACTCCTATTTCCCTTCTTGGACATTGGTGTGACCTGTGCTACTTTCCAGTCTTTCGGAAGAGACCTTTCATCAAGTGAGCGGTTGTATATGATTGCTAAGAAAGACTCTACTGTGTCTGCATATTCTGAGATTGGTATACCATCTGGACCGGAAAACTTGCCTTTCTTAAGTGATTTGAGTTGTTAGGTCTGCTATGATGGTAGCGCTTCCTCCAGAAGCAAACTTGAATAGTGAAATTTTAGATGGTATTAAAGACTAATTTGAATAAAGCATTCTATACAACCGGTGTCCAATTTTTCATTGGTTGCAGAAATACGGTTGGATGCAGAGAAAATTTTATTACGCATATTGGTACTCCAGTAGCTAAGGATTTACAGTGACGTCACAAAAGTCGTGGGATAGCGATATGCGCCAACGGCGTGTTCGGAAATTCCCGTGAGGAACTTAGAGAACTTGCAGTGGGGAGGGAGAGTACATAATACTTTGAATAGGAACGAACCGTTTCCGTGCTAAACCCGTTTGAACATGTTTTCTAGGTTGGTATGCAACAGAGAAGTCATGGTGGGAGATTGTTGTCGGATCGGCCGATGTCATTTTACGTTTATCCGTCGGCTGTGACATGGTTCGAGTCTCATTCACGTGAGTGTTAGAACAACATGTTTGGGTACACGTTTATAGAATACCCCGACATAATTCTTCTGAATGGTGAAGCTCGCGTTAATGGAAGAGCTGCTCGACATCTATCAAGATTGTTCTCCGCAACTTCTGACTCCATACCTTACTCCTTTTGGCGCAGTTACGTAACGGCTTCAAGAAAGGGTACTTTCACCGTCAGCGGGCGTGACTGTGATGTCCAAGGAGGCACCGCGACCCGAATTGGAAGAGGCGGTGTAAGTAGGCTGTTTAGTTTTTTATGTTGGTAACGCCACGTAGCGCTCTGTATGAAAATCGCTGACTTTGCTGTCTGCAGTCTGTGGCTGGTTGGACCCATTGTTGGAATATTCGCTTGTGTACTGTTGGGCAATTGGAAGCGAACATCGCGTAGCGTTGGGCAGTTGAAGGTGAGAAGCCAGCAGTGGTGGATGTGGAGAGCGAGGTGCCAGAGATTTGAGAAGTTACTATAAGTGGACGATATGGACGTGTGTCCGCCAGAAAAAGGAAATTTGTTAAGATGGATGTTATGACTTTTGAACATTATTAAGGTAAATACATTGTTTGTTCTTTATCAAAATCTTTCATTTGCTAACTATGCCTATCAGTAGTTAGTGCTTTTAGTAGTTAGAATCTTTTATTTAGCTGGCAGTATTGGCGCTCGCTGTATTGCAGTAGTTCGAGTAATGAAGATTTTTGTGAGGTAAGTGATTCATGAAAGGTATAGGTTATTGTTAGTAGGGATTGTTGAAAGTCAGATTGCGTTGCGCTAAAAATATTGTGTCAGTTTAGTGATGAACAGAATAAGTAGAGAGAAAACTGAGTACGTTGAGTTTTGATCAACTGTTTGAAAACCAAATAACGTAAGAAATTTACCAGCACAGTCGTTCTTAATTTTTCAAAGGGGACGTTCCAGCAGTACTGCAACGCGTTGAAGAGAATGCGTGTAGGATTACAGGGGCAATTTCTTTATGTATGGGATTGTAAAACAAGTGATGCACTGGGTCACACCTAATCAGTTATTTGTCTCGTTACCAGCATGTTTTCAGATTGTTGCAGCACGGAAACGGTACGTTTCCGGACATGGGTGCCAATTCAAAATATTACCTCCTTAATCCCCTCCTAAAAAACTGTAGCGGGGTTTCCTAACACCCTGTTTATAGATCGCGGTAGAAAGGCACACACAATTTATAAAAGGGCAAGGCATTGGCGGATCTGTCACTCATACTAAGATGATTCTTGTGGAAAGGTTCCCGAGGTGTTTATGGCTGCACGACGAGAATTAACCGACTTTGACCGCGGAATGGTACTTGTAACTAGACACACGGAACATTCAATTTCGGAAATTGTTAGCGAATTCAGTATTGCCGAATCCACAATATCAAGATGTGGCGAGAATAAAAAATTTGAAGCATTGCCTCTCACCACGATCAACCCAAGGGCCGACGGCCTTCACTTATCGACCGAGAACAGCGGCGTTTGCGTAGAGTAGTCAGTGCTAACAGACGAGCAGTACTGCGTGAAATAACCGCAGAATCAATGTGGGACGTATGATGGACGTTTCCTTTAGGACAGTGCGGAGAAATGAGGCGGTGATGGGCTACAGCAGTAGACGACCAATGCGAGTGCCATTGCTAACAGCACGACACCACTTGCAGCACGTCTCCTGAGGTCGTGACCGTATCTGTCGGTCACTAGAACGATTGGAAACCGTGGCCCGGTCAGATGAGTTCCGGTTTCAGTTCGTAAGAGCTGACGATAGGCTTCCGGGAGGCGCAGAACCCTCTAAGCCATGGGCCCAAGTTGTCAACAAGGAACTGTGCAAGTTGGTGGTGGCTTCATAACGGTGCAGGCTGTGTTTAAGTCGAATGACTGGGTCCTCTGGTCCAACAGAACCGATCATTGACTGGGAATAGTTACTTTCAGCTATTTGGACACCATTTAAAGCCACTCATGTACTTCATATACCCAAACAACTATGGAAGTTTATGGATGACAATGCCACGTGTCACTGGGCCACAATTGTTCGCGATTGGTCCGAATAACATTCTAGACAATTCGAACGAATGATCTGGTAACTCACATCGCCAGACTTGAATCCCATCCAACATTTGTAGGACATAATACAGAGATCTGTTCTTGAACAAAATCCTGCACCGTCAACACTTCCGCATTTATGGACGACTATAGCAGCAGCAGGGGACTTCCAACGACTTATTGAGTCCATTCCACGTCGAACTGCTGCACTATCCCGGATAAAAGGAGATCCGATACGATGTTAGGAGGTACCCAATGGCTTTTGTCGACCCAGTGTATTTATCGACTGTCAGTTTTGTTTTGAAGCTGAAGCTGTGCTTGAATTTACTGAATTCAGTTTTCAGGTTGTGATTGTGACTGTGGTTTGTTGTCCACTTCTGCTGTATCTTTAAATCATGGTGCATGTATTTACAAATGACGAGTATGCCGATATGGTACGAGTTTTGTCATGAAAACGTTGCTGCAGCTTGTAGATTATACGATGGACTATTTCCTAATCAGTTTCAAGGCAGTTTCAAGAGTGTTTAATCGTATTTTCACTTAACAGTGTAAGAGTGGCACAGTACTTACCGGTCGTACTTCACGTGATCTACACTCATGCTCATAAATTAAGGATAATGCTGATGCATGGTGAAACAACGTCTGGTGGGCGGTTTGCGGGTTTAAATCACCTCGAGATATGACCATGTGGTGCATTTGACCTGCGGTCGTCGCACGGTGGCGCTGGCAGCAGTCGACATACGCAGTGGTGTGTTAGTGCATGTCAGAGTAACGTGCAGAGAGTAAGTGTGCAGACGTTTTCAGACATGTTAATAGAGACAGTGTATTGAAAATGGCTCAAAGAACACATATTGACGACGTTATGAGGGGTAGAATACTAGGGCGACTGGATGCTGGTCAAACACAGCAGGTCGAAACACGGGCCGTCCGTGTGCCACAAAGTGTGATCTCAACATTATGGTACCGATTCCAGCAGTCAGGAAACGTGTCCCGCCGCTGCAGTACTGGACGTCCACAGTGTACAACACCACAAGAAGACCGATACCTCACAATCAGTGCCCGCAGACGGCCACAGAGTACTGCAGGTAGCCTTGCTCGGGACCTTGCCACGGCCACTGGAACAGCTGTCTCCAGACACACAGTCTACTGACGACTAAACAGACATGGTTTATTCGCCCGGAGACCTGCAAGGTGCATTCCACTGACTCCTGGTCACAGCAGAGCTTGTAAAGCCTGGTGTCAAGAACACAGTACATGGTCATTGGAACAGTGGTCCCAGCTTATGTTCACCGACGAGTCTAGGTATAATCTGAACAGTGATTCTCGCCGACTTTTCATCTGGCGTGAACCAGGAACCAGTTACCAACCCTTTAATGTCCTTGAAAGGGACCTGTATGGAGGTCGTGGTTTGATGTTGTGGGGTGGGATTATGATTGGTGCGCGTGCCCCCCTGTATGTCTTTGACATATTGGGACGTCATTTTGCATCAGTATGTCCACCTCTTCAGGGGTGCAGTGGGTCCTACCTTCCTCCCGATGGATGAAAGAGCACGGAGCCACCGAGCTGCCATCGTAGAAGATACCATGCGAATGGAGTGGCCTGCCTGTCCTCCAGACCTAAACCCCATCGAGTACGTCTGGGATGCTCTCGGTCGACGTATCGCTGCACGTCTTCAAACCCCTAGGACATTTCAGGGGCTCCGACAGGCACTGGTGTAAGAATGGGAGGCTATACCCCAGCAGTTTCTCGACCAACTGATCCAGAGTATGCCAACCCGTTGTACGGCCTGTGTACGAGTGCATGGTTATCATATCCCATATTGATGTCGGGGTACATCCGCAGAAACCAGTGGCGTTTTGTACCACATGTGTTTCGGGACGGTTTTGTCAACTTATCACCAATACCGTGGACTTACAGATCTGCGTCGTGTGTGTTCCCTATGTGCCTATGCTATTGGCGCCTGTTTTGTGTAGTGCCACCTTGTGTGGCACCACATTCTGCAATTATCCTTAATTTATGAGCATGAGTGTAGTTTCTGCCGAACGGACCAATCGTATTCAGAAATACTAATAAAAGACCATTGAAATTTGAAAAATTAAAAAACTGTAATGGCTCTGTGCGGCAGTCTGTAATATTTTCTTACGATGACATAGACATCAGTAAGCACAATCACTTCTTTTGTTATTACAGCAAACAAAGGCTTCTGACGTTGTAACGCATACAAGTTTCAGCACCTACTAGGTCACAAAACGTAGAGCTTCACTTGTGATGGATATGCGAATCAGACACTTAAACATAATTCCGGAGAGTCAGCCACATTAATATGACCACCTGCCAAAAGCCTGAACAGTCACCTTTTTCAGCGGGGATCGCAGGGACCCATGCAGGAAGATAGTCAGTGGCGTTCAGGACGGATGTGGAGCCACGACTAGAGCGTGTGGCTAGCTGCGCTATGTTTCTCGGCTGAGGATCCATGGTGCGAACAGCGCGATCAAGGAGGTTACACAAATTCTTGTTTGTTATTAAATCCGGGGTTTTTACTGGCCAATGAAGTACGGTAAACTCTTTCTGGTGGTCTTCGAACAACGCATGTACTCAGCGAGCTGTGTGACATATTGTATTGCCCTGCTGGTAGATGTCACCCCCCCCCCCCCCCCCAGGAAAAACAAACTGCACTTAGAGGTTGACTTGGTCTCCAAGGATAGATGCACACCTTTCTTGATCCATTGTGCCGCCCAGAATGACGAGATCACGCAGGGACCCTTCCGACTATTGTTGCAAGGTGTTCTCTTTCAGATGTTTCACATCTATGGAGAGTAAAACGTGATTCAGCTGAGAAGGTCACCTGTCATCACTCAGTGGACTTCCAGTTGTGGCACTGGCGTGGAAATTGTAGCATTCATCGCCGATGAGTAGCACAGTTGCATGAACTAAGCGCTCAGGCGCCTGCTACGAATATCCATAGGGACTAACGTTCGCTGAAAGGTCGTTGGGGAGATATTGTTGGTAGCCTCTTGGTTCATCTGGGCGGTCAGTTGCTCATCGTAGTGCGTCTACTCTCGCGTACATATTAAGTCAGTCGTCGTTCACCCCTGCATCTATGACCTGGCGCCAGTTTTGGATAGTGTCAATTTGGCAGGCACGGTAAACTTTAACCACGGCGCCACCCGAGCATTTAACAGATTTAGCCGATCCGGAAATCCTTCCACCCTGGGTCCGAAACCCAATGATGATGCCCTTCTGGAGGCCAGATAAATCGCTCAGTTTCCGCATCATTACAACGACGGCACTGTTCTCCGCGTCCCTCAGGCACGTTTTATGTACCCTCCACTCCTAGTTCTGCCACCTGCCATCTGTGAGTGGTTATTGCACGTTAACGTCGATCATGGGCGGTTGTCACATTAATGTTACTAGACCGTGTATATCTGCACACGTGCTTGATAATATTCTAAGCAAAAGGAAAAACGCACAATTATACTGGCCAAATCAGGAGGTTAGCAGCGACATTAACAGTAATACTTCCAGTAAACAAGGCCAAATTTCTTGCAAACAAATTTCTTAAATCTCACAAATTAAGACGTCTGCGTTGTAATACTAATAGTAAAGCCAGGATAGTTTTGAACTGTAAGCACATATAACCAAACCTTTAGCGCGATATAGGAGATACGGAATCTTCTGCTAGTAACACGAAATTTGTGTGGACTACTTAGGGAGTGCAGTATCTAGATTATTTGAACCTTAAGGCAATTGGAGACAGCTAAATGCCGACTTAATTTTAAATGAACACCTTACAATGGAAAGAATTTCATCTCGTTTAAGAAATTACATTCTACTCTCATTTAGTGAAGTCAGAAAGATGACAATAATGGAAGTATCAGAACCTCACAAGCACACGAGAGCTAGTACCAGGTTGAAATTATCACCTCGAAAAAGTCACTAATAATGTGGTGACAGCGTGAGCCTTTTTCTACATATTCACCCTTCAATGCTAACCATTTTTTCCCCATTGATGAGTGACTTGACGGAGATCCTGGATGTAGATGTCTGCACGTTGGTTGTGCAGGAAACGTTTTCGAAATTCCCACGCCACGAAAAATTTCCCTAAGCCAGAAAATTAACTCCTTTACGTCCTCTCCTATGAATTGAACATGCACGAAGTCTAACGGATAACGCGACTTTTTAGGCCCTAGGGGGATTTTCGCAATAATTTAACGTGACAGGAAGGTGTCTGATAAAAATAATCTTTCATTTACACACACTAATTTAATCAGTAAAACATAAATGACCACTACTCTCGAAAAGGAGACAATCAAACAGCTGAATAACGCTGTCTGTACGAAAACTCCGATTAGTGACTACATCGATTGCAGTGTTACTCGACTGCATGAGAAATTACATCCTGTTAACTCAAAATAACGGCCTGAAACTCAATTCCTGAACTCGTTATTTCCTGACTGAAAGCTTGGTGACTGACTGAATGGTTCATACATTCAGCCAATGCACTTTGAACCTGAGATAGGCGATTGCATATACGAGGGTAATCCCAAAAGTAAGGTCTCCTATTTTTTCATCAGTACAGAACTCTGTGTGGCAGTTGGTCACACTGTTATGAAGAGTGCTTCACACGCTGTGTGTAAACATGCGCACGCCCCGCCAAGGCTCTCAGTCTTCGCTTGGCAGCTGTTGAGAATGGAGCTTCCGTTGGATGTTACCGCCAAGTGCGAATTGCATGCAGTTATTCGGTTTTTGAACGCACAGGGCTTTGCGCCGATTAAAAGCCATCGCCAGTTAACGGAAGTGTATGGTGAGTCGTGCATGGATGTCAAAAATGTTCGTAGGCAGTGTAGGGAATTTGCAGCTGGTCGGACCAAAATTCATGACGAACAAAGGAGCGGAAGACCGTCAATTTCTGGGGAGATAGTGTTGAAGGTTGAGCAAAGCATGAGTGAAGATCGGCGGATCGCCCTGGATGATCTCTGCACGTTGGCCCCTGAGGTCTCCCGAAGCACCGCTTACAGAATTTTAACGGAAACATTAAACTACCGGAAGGCATGCTGACTGAGGACTACATGCGGCAACGAGTTGATGCTTCCCGCGGATTTCTGCACCGCCTTGCAGCCGAACAGGACAACTTTCTGGACTCGATTGTCACGGGTGACGAAACCTGGGCATACCACTTTACACCCGAGACCAAGCAACAATCACGAAAGTGGCGGCATCGTTCGTCGCCAAAACCGCGGAAAGTCAAGCAAACACAGTCTGCCAGTAAAGTCATGACAACCGTTTTTTGGGATCAGAAAGAGGTATTGTTGGTCGACTTTATGCCCACTGGGACCACAATTAACGCTGACAGGTACTGTGAGACTGAAAAAACTCAAACGGGCAATTCCGAACCGGAGAAGAGGAATGTCGAGCAAGGGCGTACACATTCTCCACGACAACGCTCGCCCACACATCGCTCGGTAAACCATTGCTCTCCTGCAACAGTTTCAGTGGAACATAATCACCCACCCACCCTATAGTCCTGACTTTGCGCCCAGTGACTATCACCTGCTCCCTAAGTTAAAAGAACATTTGGCCGGAAAGCGATTCAGCTCCAACGACAAGGTGAAAGCCGAGGTTCATAACTTTCTCAAGAGCATCGCGGCGAGCTGGTATGACATGGGCAGACAAAAGCTGCCATTGGGTCTACAAAAATGCATCGACAGAAACAGTGATTATGTCGAAAAATAGCTAAATGTTCAAGCTGTGAACAGATGTAAACCATTGTAGAAATAAACAGGTCTATGTACTTATAAAAAATACTCGTAGTTCCACCAACGCCGAATAAGAATGATCTAGGTCGCAGATTTTGCTATGAGTGCTCAGACTAACTAAATTGCCGTGCATCGTGATGAACGTCTCTGCCATGCAGGATCTCTCGAGAAGACGAGGACGTGTTATCACAACTGTAACACCGTTGCCAGGACCTCTCCAAACTCGGAAGTCGCTGTGGTCAGCACCATATCTCAGACGAAGTCGATAGCGACCCCACTGTGTCTCGATCTAGAGTCGCTGATCGATCCACTGCATCTCCACACAGAGTTGGTTCAAACCTACATCTACATCTACATCCATACTCCGCAAGCGACCTGACGGTGTGTGGCGGAGGGTACCTTGAGTACCTTTTCCGGCTCCTGGTGGCCGAGCGGTTCTAGCGCTACAGTCTGGAACCGCGCGACCGCTACGTCGCAGGTTCGAATCCTGCCTCGGGCATGGATGTGTGTGTTGTCCTTAGGTTAGTTAGGTTTAAGTAGTTCTAAGTTCTAGGGGACTTATGACCTCAGCAGTTGAGTCCCATAGTGCTCAGAGCCATTTGAACCATTTTTGAGTACCTCTATCGGTTCTCTCTCATTTTATCCTCGTGGTCTCTTCGCGAAATATACGTAAGAGGGAGCAATATACTGCTTGACTCTTCGGTGAAGGTATGTTCTCGAAACTTTAACAAAAGCCCGTACTGAGCTACTGAGCGTCTCTCGTGCAGAGTCTTCCACTGGAGTTTATCTATCATCTCCGTAACGCTTCCGCGATTACTAAATGATCCTGTAACGAAGCGCGCTGCTCTCCGTTGGATCTTCTCTATCTCTTCTATCAACCCTATCTGGTACGGATCCCACACTCCTGAGCAGTATTCAAGCAGTGGGCGAACAAGTGTACTGTAACCTACTTCCTTTGTTTTCGGATTGCATTTCCTTAGGATTCTTCCAATGAATCTCAGTCTGGCATCTGCTTTACCGACGATCAACTTTATATGATCATTCCATTTTAAATCACTCCTAATGCGTACTCCCAGATAATTTACGGAATTAACTGCCTCCAGTTGCTGACCTGCTATTTTGAAGCTAAATGATGAGGGATCTATCTTTCTATGTATTCGCAGCACATTACACTTCTCTACATTGAGATTCAATTGCCATTCCCTGCACCATGCGTCAATTCGCTGCAGATCCTCCTGCATTTCAGTACAATTTTCCATTGTTACAATCTCTCGATACACCACAGCATCATCTGCAAAAAGCCTCAGTGAACTTCCGATGTCATCCACAAGGTCATTTATATATAGTGAATAGCAACGGTCCTATGACACTCCCCTCTCACTCTTACTTCGGAAGACTTCTCTCCATTGAGAATGATATGCTGCGTTCTGTTATCTAGGAATTCTTCAATCCAATCACACAATTGATCTGATAGTCCATATGCTCTTACTTTGTTCATTAAACGACTGTGGGGAACTGTATCGAACGCCTTGCAGAAGTCAAGAGACACGGCATCTACCTGTGAACCCGTGTCTATGGCCCTCTGAGTCTCGTGGACGAATAGCGCGAGCTGGGTTTCACACGACCGTCTTTTTCGAAACCCATGCTGATACCTACAGAGTAGATTTCTAGTCTCCAGAAAAGTCATTATACTCGAACATAATACGTGTTCCAAAATTCTACAACTGATCGACGTTAGAGATATAGGTCTATAGTTCTGCACATCTGTTCGACGTCCCTTCTAAAACGGGGATGACCTGTGCCCTTTTCAAATCCTTTGGAACGCTACGCTCTTGTAGAGACCTACAGTACACCGCTGCAAGAAGGGGGGCAAGTTCCTTCTTGTACTCTGTGTAAAATCGAACTGGTATCCCATCAGGTCCAGCGGCCTTTCCTCTTTTGAGCGATTTTAATTGTTTCTCTATCCCTCTGTTATCTATTTCGATATCTACCATTTTGTCATCTGTGCGACAATCTAGAGAAGGAACTACAGTGCAGTCTTCCTCTGTGAAACAGCTTTGGAAAAAGACATTTAGTATTTCGGCCTTTAGTCTGTCATCCTCTGTTTCAGTACCATTTTGGTCACAGAGTGTGTGGACATTTTGTTTTGATCCACCTACCGCTTTGACATAAGACCAAAATTTCTTAGGATTTTCTGCCAAGTCAGTACATAGAACTTTACTTTCGAATTCATTGAACGCCTGTCGCATAGCCCTCCTCACACTACATTTCGCTTCGCGTAATTTTTGTTTGTCTGCTAGGGTTTGGCTATGTTTATGTTTGCAGTGAAGTTCCCTTTGCTTCCGCAGCAGTTTTCTAACTCGTTTGTTGTACCACGGTGGCTCTTTTCCATCTCTTACGATCTTGCTTGGCACATACTCATCTAACGCACATTGTACGATGGTTTTGAACTTTGTCCACTGATCCTCAACACTATCTGTAGTTGAGACAAAACTTTTGTGTTGAGCCGTCAGGTACTCTGTAATCTGCTTTTTGTCACTTTTGCTAAGCAGAAAAATCTTCCTACCTTTTTTAATATTTCTATTTTCGGCTGAAATCATCGATGCAATAATCGCTTCATCATCGCTGATTCCCTGTTCTGCGTTAACTGTTTAAAATAGTTCGGGTCTGTTTGTCACCAGAAGGTTTAATATGTTATCGCCACGAGTCGGTTCTCTGTTTAACTGCTCAAGGTAGTTTTCAGATAAAGCACTTAAAATAATTTCACTGGATTCCTTGTCCCTGCCACCCGTTATGAACGTTTCAGTCTCCCAGTCTATATCCGGCAAATTAAAATCTCCACCCAGAACTATAACATGGTGGGGAAATCTACTCGAAATATTTTCCAAATTATCCTTGAAGTGCTCAGCCACAACAGCTGCTGGGCCAGGGGGCCTATAGAGACATCCAATTACCATGTCTGAGCCTGCTTTAACCGTGACCTTCACCCAAATAATTTCACATTTCGGATCTCCGTCAATTTCCTTCGATACTATTGCACTTCTTATCGCTATAAACACGCCTCCCCCTTCACTGTCCAGCCTGTCTTGCGGTATACATTCCAAGCGGAGTTTAGGATTTCATTACTGTTTACGTCTGGTTTCAGCCAACTTTCTGTCCCTAGCACTACATGGGCATTGTGAACGTTTATGAATGAGAGCAGTTCTGGGACCTTTCTATAGACGCTCCTGCAGTTTACTGTTAGCACATTAATATTGCACTATGGGACTTAACTGCGAGGTCATCAATCCCCTAGAACTTAGAATCACTTAAACCTAACTAACCTAAGGACATCACAAACATCCATGCCCGAGGCAGGATTCGAACCTGCGACCGTAGCGGTCGCTCGGTTCCAGACTGTAGCGCCTAGAACCGCTCGACCACTCCGGCCGGTTCCACCCAGAGAAGACCCTCCCTCCACCGCCTCTCGACCCAGAGTCGATGCTCCCCCCACCGCATCTCGACCTGGACATGATGCTGCCTCCTGCACGTCTCAGCACCGACTCCACAATTTTCGCTCAGTCTTACGCCCTCCTCACGTTTCTCCATCAAACAGTGCCAGTCGCCAATAGGAAAAATATAAAACTCTGCGTCCGGTAGCGAGGTTTCACTGCATCATAGAGAATCCCACAACCGTTGCATCGCGATCAGATGCTAGTCATATATCAAAACTTGCACCTACTACTGAAAGACGTCCGCTCCAGCTCTGTGCTCGCGACGTCACGAATATGCCAATCGCGCATTTTGGCGCCTAAGGCTGTATCCTCTGATCAGAGGTCCTTTGAACTAAGGAACGACAGCTCCTGAGGCTAGCACATGTTTTCTAAAGTGGCTGATCGCTATCAACCGAGGCAGCCAGCAAAACATGAGTATTCAGCACACCCAATTCCACGACGTCCACTGGGGCCTCCAGTCTCTACTCCTAGCAAAGTGCAGTTTTCTGTAGCATTCTCTGTTTGCCCTGTCTCAACTCAATTCGCTGTGTCTTCTCAAGACCGCAAAAAGCATTCAGAAAACAGTGAGCCCATCACCATATCAAAGAAGGGAAATGAAGCTACATAATGATCCGTACTAGCAGACACTGTGGATCAAGATCTTCAACAGAAACATTCTCAATGCAATCCCCACCGTTATCATTCTCTAATTACACAACCAGTCTCAAATAAATGAAAAAGTATGCAAAATTTCCTTCCATCTTTCACTTTCCATCTCGAAGATCACCTCATACTCGCCCTGGTAACGCCTGCCATGCAGTGGTACCTTCATCTGGAGAAAGGCGAAAAAGTCAATGGGTTCATGATATCCGACGGTGCAAACAGTGTGTTTGACAATGCTTTGTACAGAAACTGCTGAGACTTTGTTGGAGAGCAAAAAAACGTCCTCCCGACAGACTCTAGTAACCGCATTAGGAGAGTTCGGTAGTATCCTCCTGCGACGACAGGCTCTTTACAATCATAATCTGTTAACAGCACAGTCGCATAAAACGCTCAGTGTCACTTTGCCCGATGGTGTTAGTGGATCCTCATCTTTTCACTGTATACTTCACTCATTTGTCTGCGCTTCGTACAGAGAAAATGTTCTACCACGACGAAGAGTTTATAGTGGATTAAAAAAAATCAAAAGCGGACGAACAAGTGTGAACGAGAGAAGAGAGCAGCATGTCTACTCACGTCCACTCCAGAAGACAATTTTGAGCAAATCCATATTTTGATTCTCAATTACCGACTAGGGCTTGTTGTCGAAACGACAAACCAAATGCACTTTAGTGACTGTTCTGCATTCAACATCATCCATAATAGGTTCAACTTTGACAAATTCTGTACAAGATGCGTGTCAACAACAAAAAAAAAAATAAAAAAATGGTATAATGGTGGGCACACATGCAGTCGTTTGAGAATCTGTCATCAGGCACTGGATCGTCGTGCTAATAATTGTGAATTGTTTTTGAAAAGAGTCATTATTGCAGATGGAACATTGGTTCACTGTCTTGCATCGTAGAGGAAACTCCAGAGTACAGAATCCAAATACCCAGATATGAAACAAAAAAATTCTAGAATCTACCCTCTGCATGAAGAGTGAAACCCGCAGTTTTTTTGGAGGCACACAGGTAACTTCCAGAACATTGTCTGGAAATCTGTAAACGGTTAATGTTACAATGATTTGTTTTGCAGCGAGCAGAAGTCTGCTATCGAAAGAAACGCCTAGGTATTTTGTTAAGTAGTGTCTTTCTTTGCATGACAACGTGCGTTAACATATCGCCCTCCGCAGCCATTCAAACTTTTCAGAACATGAATGCAGTCCAACTCGACCTGTTGGATTTCCAATTGTTTCGTTCACTTAAAGATGGAATTAGAGGCCGTTTATTCTCCTCCGATGAAGAGGAACCCGGCATACACGCCTTGTTGCTCAACATATATTTTTTTCCTAAGGATATTGGAAAGCTTAAGCAACGCTGGACCAAGTGAATTTAAAAACAAGGTAACTAAGTTGAAAAATAGCGCCACTGAAAATTTTGTACTGTTGTTGTGATATATTACAAAAATGTTGTGCAGATACTTTCGATTTACCCTTGTAGATGCCGAGCATTGATGCGTCACCCAGCTTAAGGGAAGGAAAGGGAGTGTCTCCACCCCCACCTTATGCCTTCTCCGTGGGGAAATTGATTGTGATTTCTGGTCTCTGTCTTGACCGCGACGAGCAGCCTGACTCGTCCCTACTTGTTCTAAATTTATTCAATAAGAAACTGAGGACAAGGACGCTCATACGATAGTTTGTGAAGGGGGGGCAAGGGGGGGGGGCTAATTATGACTGGGGATGTGGTGTATTATTAATATTTTGGAAAACGAATGGCGACTTATAAGTAGCCATAAAAATTTTTCGGATCCGACCATTTTAAAAACTTATGAAATACTGACTTTTAAATCGTTTTCTTGAAAACAGACGCCTGAATTCACCATTTTTTTTCCTTTTCCAGAGAACTAGGGAGAGGGGGGGGGGGCATGCGTGGTCCCCCTCGCCCATAAGTATGGGCGCCATTGACTGAGGAGGTGAACAGGGTCACAACACCCAATGAATAAGACCACCATTAAAACATTCAAGTATTAAAAGAAAGTACTATAACATTACAGAGAATGGTCTGCATAAAAGAACGGATACCGCCAATAATTATCTATAGACAATCATAAGAGGAACACTGACACTCAAGAGGAACAGGAAATTTAGTACATTACTGAACAAATAGTGGTTACAGAGTGACGGGCAACGTGTCGCTACCATAGAAATTTAACTGCTGCACCTTACATACTATTGGAGGAAATCTTACTTTACAAACCAGAGAGATCAGGGACAGGTCAAAGAGATTTCTGCACTGACGAGAGCTTGGTCGAGGTGACAAAAGGGGTTGCTTGCGAAATTATCTTACCAAATATTGATGTTGAAAGTGGCTTGCAATATCCAACAGTCTGCTACAGACTACTGCCTGAAACACTTGCTCGCACCACTCTGAAACGGTAGCGCTTTATCGCGGGCATCATCACGCATCTCTCTCTCCAAAACTAATGAAGGCAAAACTGTAAGGAGACTCTCGGTGCCAGCTCCCTGGAGACGAATGCGGCAACCGCAGACATTTACCGAATGTGTAGTAGCTGATGCCCGAATAAGGAGAATGGGACTGAGAAAGTCGCGTCCTGTAGCTCTATGACGTCGGAGCAAAATTTACTCAGAAACTTCCGACTTCAAAGAATAGGTCTCCTGCCAGGCGTTCAGAAAGGCAGCGACCAGGTTCTGCCTGCTGGACACAGAAAGCAGATAATGATTTCGTTCCTGAAAGATTTCCGATCATTCCATTGTGCCGACCGACGCGGAGGAAGGAGTTAACTGAATCAAGAAGCCTCTTTGAAGAAGAAGGAGACGTTAAATTTTTTAGTGGATCTTAACTGCTGTTGGCATTATGAAGCAGTTTCTGTGTTCTCTCATGATGATCGTACCATACATTAGATTACAGGATGCTGTTCTATAGTATGTAAGGAATCTGGAATCTGGTTACGATCGTCCTTTACTCTCCGTTCTTATTTATGTGTGGTGTAGGCTTTTTAATTGTCCAGTACTGTAAATCGAAAATATCGTTTTGCTCTCAAGTATTTAGTCTCTCTTTTAGGAGAATACTAGTAAGAAAAATACCAGGCCCTCTTGCAACCTTTTGCAGTGTGTAATGTATACATACACTACTGGCCATTAAAATTGCTACACCATGAAGATGACGTGCTACAGACACGAAATTTAACCGACAGGAAGACGATGATATGATATTCAAATGATTAGCTTTTCAGAGCAATCACACAAAGTTGGCGCCGGTGGCGACATCTACAACGTGCTGACATGAGGAAAGTTTCCAACCGATTTCTCATACACAAACAGCAGTTGACCGGAATTGCCTGGTGAAACGTTGTTGTGATGCCTCGTGTAAGGAGGAGAAATGCGTACCATCACGTTTCCGACTTTGATAAAGGTCGGATTGTAGCCTATCGCGATTGCGGTTTATCGTATAGCGACATTTCTGCTCGCGTTGGTCGAGATCCAATGACTGTCAGCAGAATATGGAATCGGTGGGTTCAGGAGGATAATACGGAACGCCGTGCTGGATCCCAACGGCCTCGTATCACTAGCAGTAGAGATGACAGGCATCTTATCCGCATGGCTGTAACGGATCGTGCAGCCACGTCTCGATCCCTGAGTCAACAGATGAGGACGTTTGCAAGACAACAACCATCTGCACGAACAGTTCGACGACGTTTGCAGCAGCATGGACTATCAGCTCGGAGACCATGGCTGTGGTTACCCTTGACGCTGTATCACAAACAAGAGCGCCTGCGGTGGTGTACTCAACGACGAACCTGGGTGCACAAATGGCAAAACGTCATTTTTTCGGATGAATCCAGGTTCTGTTTACAGCATCATGATAGTCGCATCGGTGTTTGGCGACATCGCAGTGAACGCACATTGGAAGCGTGTATTCGTCATCGCCATACTGGCATACCACCCGGCGTGATGGTATGGGGTGCCATTGGCTACACGTCTCGGTCACCTCTTGTTCGCATTGACGGCACTTTGAACAGAGGACGTTACATTTCAGATGTGTTACGACCCATGGTTCTATCCTTCATTCGATCCTTGCGAAACCCTTCATTTCAGCAGGATATGCACGACCTGCGCGGGCCTTTCTGGATACAGAAAATGTTCAAGTGCTGCCCTGGTCAGCACATTCTCCAGATCTCTACTCTTGATGAACTGTGGTGTCGTGTTGAAGCCGCATGGGCAGCTGTACCTGTCCACGGCATCCAAGCTCTGTTTGACTCAATGCCCAGGCGTATCAAGGCCGTTATTACGGCCAGAGGTGGTTGTTCTGGGTACTGATTTCTCAGGATCTATGCACCCAAATTGCGTGAAAATTTAATCACATGTCAGTTCTAGTATAATATAATTGTCCAATGAATACCCGTTTATCATCTGCATTTATTCTTAGTGTAGCAATTTTCATGGCCAGTAGTGTATATAGGCTCAACCTCCTGAAACTTGCACCTCAAATATTGATTGCGGAAATGGAAAGTGGTATTGGTGTGCCGACAAATTGGAAATTTGTGGTAAGTTACTATGGGACAAAACTGCTGAGGTCATTGTTCCCTAGACTTACACACTACTTGATCTAACTAAAACTAACTGACGCTAAGGACAACACACACACCCATGCCCGAGGGAGAATACGAATCTCCGACGGGGAAGCCGCGCGAACTGTGGCGGTGTGCGGACAGAATAGATTGGTTGTCAGGGACTTGAATTGTTAGTCAACACACAGATTGTAATAAAACATAGAAAGTGTATTTTTGTGCAAGCATATACTGTTTTAAATGGAACAATGTCTATTGACATTAACAAACTAAACATAGGCAAGTTAGAATGTCAGTGGTGTTTGTTTCAGGATTCTAGTGCGAATCGTTTACGAGATATCATATTTTGAAAGGTTGCACACCGTCACTTTTTTGTGCCACTCAACCGGCGCCGTTGCTTCGTACGATGTTGCCATGTTTGGTTACAGTGTGCTTTCGTGCTCCTTGAGTACACTACGACTTCTTAGTCAATTAGCAGCAGGTCGCGAGTGGACGATGTGATTTAGCAATGCAGAAAAAGTCGACATGCTCATGGTGTATGGTAAAACGTAGGAAGAATGGAATACGTTCTTGTACGGTGTATGCAGCAAGACATCCCAATAGACATCAACCATTTCGGCAATTATTTATCAGCCTCTTCGACCATTTAGGTGAGAGTGGTAATGTAACATCTTGACAACGCAGCAGAAGTAAACAGGTGACGACAGAAGAGAGGGAAATTAATGTTCTTGCTGCTGTTGCAGTTCAAATGGTTCAAATGGCTCTGAGCACTATGGGACTTAACTTCTAAGGTCATCAGTCCCCTAGAACTTAGAACTACTTAAACCTAACTAACCTAAGGACATCACACACATCCATGCCCGAGGAAGGATTCGAACCTGCGACCGTAGCGGCCACGCGGTTCCAGACTGTAGCGCCTTTAATCGCTTGGCCACACCGGCCGGCGCTGTTGCAGTTGATCCGCATGTTAGCTCCCGCGCAATCGCACGGGGAAGTGGCATGAGGCAGGCAAGCGTGCTACGCACTCTCCATCGACATAGGTTCCATCCCTATCACATCTCTCTCCATCAAGAGCTGCGTTATGAGAATCGTATTAACTTCTGTGCATGGCCATTAAGACAGGATACTCCAGATGTATTATGTATCTTGTTTAGTGATGAAGCACATTTACTAACCATGGTCAGCTAAACAGTCGAAACACGGACTAATGGTCTGTTGACAATCACCGTTGGCTTCGTCAGGTGGAACGTCAGCATCCATGGAGTGTAAACGTGTAGTGTGGGCTAGTGAAGCATCAGCTCATAGGCCTGGTTTTCATAGAAGGAACACTGAACTCGCACAAGTATTGCAGCCTCCTAACAGACGGCCGAAAGGTCCCATACTGCTCAGAGCCATTTGAACCAGCCAAGACCGTTTTCCACGGATGCTAGGAAACGTTGCTCTGCAGACTTGGGGGAACCTGTGATACCAACATGATGGCTCTTCAGCTCATAGTGCAGGAAGTACTTCAGCATGTCGTCACGAACTATTTCCAAATCGTAAGATTGGATGCGGAGGACCTATACGTTGGCCGGACCGTTTCCAGGATTTGACGCCTGAAGACTTGCTTCTGTGGCGAAGGCTGAAAGATGCTGTCTACGGGGACGTACCAATTACATCCGAAGATATGCAACGACGTATTACTGCAGCGTGCTCGGACGCCTCCGCTGAAATGCTTCCACGTTTGCAGCAGTCGTTCCACACCAGATTAGAAGTGTGTACTGGCGCTGCCGGTGATCATTTCGAACACAACCTGTGATGGTCATTGTCTCGTAACTGGTCAGAATCCACATAACTAGTGTATGCAGTTGTGTTGTTCTTTAGTGTGTACTACCAGAGGTAATTTACAAGTGCCGGTGAGGGAACTTTTCAAAATGTGATATCTCGTAAACAACCCGCATTAGAATCCTGCAAAAAACACCACTGACATTCTAATTACTCCACTTTCAGTTTCTTAATGTCAATAGGCGGTGTTCCACTTAAAAAAGTGTATGATTGCAGAAAAAATACACTTTCTAAGTATTATTACATTCTGTTGATTGCTTAACAATACGAGTCGCTTACTATCAATCCAATCTGTGAAAAACGCACATCAGTAGCATTTCCCACATCCGCAGTGTTTCCGGTGTAGGCTTTAGCTGATCCACCCTGTATTAAGAAGCTACAAAAGCTCAAAATCTTTTACTGAAGCAGGCGTGGCGAGATTAGGTTAACCTCCGACGTTACTAGACGACGGCACAGTCCTCTACTACCGCGCATGCGCCATCTGCAGCGTACTCGGTTTTTAAAACTTCATACTTACGCACATTCAGTATCTCTTTTACCTCGATGATCTACGAGTGGTTTACACTGGAGAGCCAAAGAAAGTTGTACACCAGCCTAATATCGTGTAGGGCCTCCGCTATCACGCAGAAGTGCCGCAATATGACTTGGCATAGGCTTGACAAATGTCTGAAGTAGTGCTGGAGGCAACTGACACCATGAATCCTGCAGGAATGTCCATAAATCCGAAAGAGTACGAGGGCGTTGATATCTCTTCTCAACAGCACGTTATAAGGCATCCCAGATATGCTCAATAATGTTCATGTCTAGGGAGTTTGGTGGCAAGCGGAGGTGTTTAAATTCAGAAGAGTTCTTGGAACCACTCTGTAGCAGTTCTGGACATGTAGGGTGTGCCACTGTCCTGTTCGAACTGCCCAAGTCCGTCGGAATGCACAACGGGAATGAATGGATGCAGGTGATCAGACAGGATGCTTATATACATGTCACCTGTCAGAGTCATGTTTAGGCATATCACGGGTCCCATATCACTCCCACTCCTGGAGCCACTCTGTAGCAATTATGGACGAGTGGGGTGTTGCATTGTAGGGCTGGAATTGACCAAGTCCGCCGGAATGCACAATGGACATGAACGGATGCAGGCGATCAGACATGATATTTACGTACGCGTCACCTGTCAGAGTAGTATCTAGAAGTGTCAGGGGTCCCATATCACTCCAGCTGCACAGGCCCCACACCATTACAGAGCTTCCATTAGCTTGAGCAGTCCCCTGCTGACATTCCAAGGGCCATGGATTCATGAGGTTGTCTCCATACCTGTACACGTCCATCCGCGCGGTACAATTTGAAACGAGACTCGTCCGACCAGGCAACGTGTTCCCAGTCATCAACAGTCCAATGTCGGTGTTGACGGTCCCAGGCGACGCGTAAAGCTTTGTGCAGTGCATTCATCAAAGGTGTACGAGTGGGCCTCCAGCTCCGAAAGCCCATACCGATGATGTTTCGTTGAATGGTTCACACCCTGACACTTGTTGATGGCCCGGCATTGAAATCTGCAGCAATCTGCGGAAGGGTTGCACTTCTATCACGTTGAACGATTCTCTTCAGTCGTCGTTCGTCCCGTTCTTGCAGGACCTTTTCCGGCCACAGCGCTGTGGGAGATTTGATATTCGCAGTACATTCGTGAAATCGTCGTATGGAAAAATCCGCACTTCATCGCTACCTCGGAGATTCGGTGTCCCATCGCTCGTGCGCCGACTGTAGCACCACGTATTCTGCCTGTTATCATATCTCTGTATTCGAATATAGTACCATTTGTTTGTAGCTTCAATGTAGTTGGCAGTTGATATACACGCAGGCACTTGAGCACGTGACGTGCACCCACAGTAGCCGATATTGAGCGGAAACTCGCTCGCATGAAACGGGCTTTACCGTCTTGCATTGCCCGGGGAGTGACGAGAGCCGCGGTGTCAGGTAGCATCAGCCTCCAGACGGCGTCCTGTTGTCAGCGGCTGGCATCGAACCAGGAATGCCGCGCGCGCGTACCTAATGCCGGGCCCTTGTCCGGCGGCGGCGGCCGCTCGTAAAGAGCGATAGCGGCTCAGCCCTGCCCTACAGGCACGGGCTCTGCGCCCTGCGCCTCCGACTGCCGCCTCCACGGCGCCCTTGATGCATTCCGCTTCCGATAACCACGAGTGCGGCGGCGCCACGGCACTTGCTGCTTCAAATTTCTGTCAGGGTCCCGCTGTCATCAGCTAGTCGGCTCCTCCTGGCTCACAACTGAAGCATGCACACGACTAGTCACCGGTTTTGCCCATCTCTCGCACAGTTCTGTTACATAGATGTAGCTGATGCTACAGTATTGCGACGCACATCTGAAGCGTTCATTGTGTTACGAGCCTGTTGAATAACACTAGTGTATCCCTACCAACAAGTGATTCAACCTGAGTGTAACGAAGATCCCCAAATCGTTCAAAATGGCAAATGGCTCTGAGCACTATGGGACTTATCATCTGTGGTCATCAGGCCCCTAGAACTTAGAACTACTTAAATCTAACTAACCTAAGGACATCACAGACATCCATGCCCGAGGCAGGATTCGAACCTGCGACCGTAGCGGTCACGGTTCCAGACTGAAGCGCCTGGAACCGCACGGCCACACCGGCCGGCCCCAAATCGTTGGATGTGAGGTCCGCCAGTTATGCAAAATACCGTTTTTCTCAGTACCCAAGCTTGTTTCTGCACCACTGTGCCATCAACAGTAGGTTTTAGTTTTTATTTATTCTTTACAAATAGTTCAAATGGCTCTGAGCACTATGGGGACTTAACATCTGAGGCCATCAGTCCCCTACAACATAGAACTACTTAAACCTAACTAACCTAAGGACATCAGACACATCCATGCGGTCGCACGGTTCCAGATTGAAGCGCCTAGAACCGCTCGGCCACACCGGCCGGCTATTCTTTACATTTAGTGTGGGGGTGCACTCAGCCTCGTGATGCTAATTGAGGAGCTAGTCGACCAAATAGTAGCGGCCTCAGTCAAGAATACCATCATAACGGCCGGGAGAGCGGTGTGCTGACCCCACGCCCCTCCTATCCGCATCCTCGACTGGTGATGACACGGCAGTCGGATGGTCCCGGTAGGCCATTCGTGGCCTGAAGACGGAGTGCTTTACATTCAGTGCGCATGAATTTTCTGGATCACTTGTGTTTTAATTACTACAGGTAGACGATCACACTGTGTTCTGGTGAAGTGAAAAGTGTTTTACTACGTCATTTGTGAAAAATACCTGTTTTAGTTACGTGTGCATCACAACAACTCAGCATTATGCGGGGAATGGAAGCACTTTCCACACGAAAACATGATAAGCTACATATATTAATTAACACACAAGTGATAGAGAAAATTCATGCACACCAAATGTAAAGAATAAATAAAAACCTAAAACCACTCATGATGGCAGTGTGGTGCTGAAACATGCTTGGGTACTGAGAAAAACGGTGTTTTGCATAACTGGCGGACATCACATCCAACAATTTTAACTGCAAACACGGCCGATACAAGGAGCTGCAAATCAAAACGAAGGTCCCCAAATATACACTGACAGAAAAAAAAAATCTTAACACCAAGAATTTGTTGAGCTACATAAAAGATAGTTGGTAGGCGTGAACCTACATCTGGAACATAATGTCTATTCATATTTCGTGATGGTCGCATAAGATTGGCGCTCTGAGGATACAAATCAGTGTAAAAATACAAGCTGTAACGGTTGTGAGCGTTAGTTACATTTGATATTGGACGTGGTGAGTTGATGGTGGTCAAGAATTAGGTTACAAAGTCGCCATTGTCAACATCTTAAAGAGTTTGAATGAGGTCGTGTAATAGGGCTACTAGAAACTGGATGTTCCTTCTGCGATATTGCGGAAAGGCTTGGCAGGAATGTAGGCACTGTACGTGATTGCTGGCAGTGGTGGGCAAGAGATACTACGTCGCAAGAAGGTCGGGCTCCGGCAAGCCACGTGACACTACCCAGAGGGAAGACCATAGTGCTCGGTGTATGGTACTGGCACTTTGTACTGTAGCTGCAATCTGAGCAGTGTTGGTACCACAGTGACACGACGAACTGCTACAAACCGTTTACTTCAAGGCCAACTCCGAGACAGACGCACTGTAGCGTGCATCTGCTCATCCCAAACTACCGCCATTTACTCCTTCATTGGTGTCAAATGAGAGCTCAATGGAGGGCAGAGTGGAGATCTGTTGTGTTTTCTGATGAAAGCTGGTTTTGCTTCAGTGCCAGTGATGCCGTGTGTTAGTTACGAGGACGTCACTGAGCGCCTGTAATTAACCTGCCTGCGTGCAAGACACACTGGACTTACACCTCTTGTCATAGTCTGGCGTGCGATTTCGTATGGCAACATGGGAATTCTTGTGGTTATCCCACGCCTCTGACTGCAAATCTGTGCGTCAATCTGGTGATTCGACCTGTTGTGTTGCCATTCACGAACAGCAGTCCAGTGGACATTTTCCAACAGGATAACGCTCGCTCACTTACCGCTGCTGTAGCCCAGCATACTCAACAGAATTTCGACATGTTGCCTTGGCCGGCTCGATCACCAGCCCTGTCTCCAATCGGGCGCTTATGGGACATCATGGGACAACAATTCCAAACAGTATTAACCGCACCTGTATTGATCGAACATGTGCAACAGGCATGTGACTCCATCCCTTAAACTGACATACAACACCTGTACAACACAATGCATGCACGTTTGCATGCTTTCATTCGACATTCTGGTGGTTACACTGGCTATTAATGTACCAGATAAACCACTGCAAATGTGAAATACATTTGCATTGGCTTATCTCCCACTTACATCAACTTATGACCTTGAAACGTTAACCACTTAAATATGTTACCTGGACAAATACAAACGTCAAAAAAAGTTTTGCAAACCTAGGTTACGAGAGTTCCGGAAACTGTACAGAAAATTGGAATAGAAATCAACGTAAACATCATTTCCACCCTTTTTATGGCTCACGAAAACTACACATTGCATGTTGTATCAAAATAAAGCGACACCTTCACAGGTGGTGGTCGAGCTGCACGTCCACTTGCATTGATGCATACCTGTATTCGTCGTGGCATACTGTCCAAAAGTTTGTCAAGCCACTGTTGGTCCAGATTGTCTCACTCCTCAAGGGCGATTCCACGTAGATCCCTCAGAGTGGTTGGTGGGTCACGTCGTTCATAAACAGCCCTTTTCAATCTATCCCAGGCATTTTCGATATGGTTCATGTCTGGAGAACATGCTGGCCTCTCTAGTCGAGCGATGTCGGTATCCTGAAGGAAGTCATTCACAAGATGTGCACGTTGGGGGCGCGAATTGTCATCCATGAAGACGAATAGTTCGCCAATATGCTGGTGATGTGACTGCACTATCGGTCAGAGGACGGCATTCACGTGTCGTACAGCCGTTACGGCGCCTTCCATGACCAACAGCAGCGTAAGTCGGCCCCACATAATGCCATCCCAAACCAGCAGAGAACCTCCACCTTGCTGCACGCACTGAACAGTGTGTCTAAGGCGTTCAGCCTGATCGGGTTGCCTCCAAACACGTCTCCGACGATTGTCTGCTTGAAGGCTTATGCGACACTCATCAGTGAAGAGAATGTGATTCCAATCCTGAGCGGTCCATCTGTACTGGTCCATCTGTACCGCGCTGCATGGTGTCGTGGATGCGAAGGTGGACCTCACCATGGACATGGGGAGTGAAGTTGCGCATCATGCAGCCTATAGCGCGCAGTTTGAGTCGTAACGCGACGTCCTATGGCTGCACGAAAAGCATTATTCAACTTGGTGGCGTTGCTGTCAGGGTTCCTTCGAGCCATAATCCGTAGATAGCGGTCATCCACTGCAGTAGTAGCCCTTGGGCGGCCTGAGCGAGGCATGTCATCGACAGTTCCTGTCGCTTTGGTTCGCTCCGAGACGCCTGGACACTTCCCTTGTGGAGAGCCCTTCCTGGCACAAAGTAACAATGCGGACGTGATCGAACTCCGGTATTGACCGTCTAGACATGGCTGAACTACAGACACCACGCGCAATGTACCTTCTTCCTTGTGGAATGACTGGAACTGATCGGCTGTCCAACCCCCTCCGTCTAGTAGGCGCTGCTCATGCATGGTTTTTTACATCTTTGAGTGGTTTTAGTGACATCTCTGAACAGTCAAAGAGACTTTGTCTGTGATACACAGTCAACGACTACATTCAGGAGCTCTAGTAACCGGATGATTCGAAATTTTTTTTTATGTGTGTATATTCCCGAAATTTCATTACTCTACAGCAATTACTTTTTTGGCATTGCGGTTTTTTTTCGTCTGTGTACAAAGAAGTTTTATATTTCACACGCGATAGTAACTTATGTAAGACTTTATAGGGATGTGAAATGGAACCATCACAGTTCCAGTCACAGTTAAAGCAAGTGGCAGACTTTGGTTTATTGATACGTAATATCCTAGGGATATGCATTCAACAAAGAAAATTCGTTACAGAATGTTAATGGAATCAATCCTAGAATATTGCTAAAGCATGTGGGAGCTGTACGCAATAGAATCAACAGGGAATATTTGACTATACAGAGAGGATCAGCACGAACAGTCACAGCTTTGTTTGACCCGTGGAACAGCGTCACGGAGATGCTGAAGAAAATGAACTCGTAGACACTTGACGATGGGTGCAAACTATCCCGAGAGAGTTTCAAGAAGTGGCGTTAAATGATGACTCTAGGAGTATACTGTAACTCGCTATGTATCGCTCCCTTCGGAATCGTGAGGACAAGATTGGATAAATTGCAGCTAGCACAGACACGTTAAAAACAGTCATTCTTCCCGCGCTCCACACGTGAATGAAACGGGAAGAAGCCGTGAGAACCGATACATAAACCCTTCCTCCTGACTTGCTCTTCACATTGATTTGCAGAGTATTGATGTAGATGCAGAGGTAGACGTATCAACTATACGAAATTTGTTGCATAAACATGCAAATTTTCATTTGTACATACTTACCAGTCTCTGTTCACTTCTACTTTATATTCTAGTTTTTCTATAGCCGATATTTCAAGATTCTTTATCTACAAGGGGAAATCAAATGAAAACGATAGAGACGGAAAAAAGTAAGTAAATTGCTAATAATTTCAAAAGTAATCGTCATAACTGTTAATATATTTATCCCATTGAAAGACAAGACTGGTACGAGCAAATGCAGATATCACCTCGAGCGGTAACTTCGTATGGGAATGCATAATTTGTAGTACTCCAGTTTTCCTGTAATTCAAGATTTAGGGTAAAGTCTAGATCTGGGACAGTGGTATTCTCGAAGGGTTTGTCTATTGCTCATAGGTTGGCAGAAGTGTCAAATGTCCTGTTACTTTCACGTAAGCATGCAGTGAACTTACAGAGCCGAAACTGAAGTGCTTGTCTCACTTTATATTTTTGAGGGTGTGTATTTGCGAATTTCGTATAATTATGGTTAGCTATTCTATGAAATGGACTGAATTAACAGAAATGTTTTAGCATGATGACATCATTCAGTGGTAGATGCGTCAGTTTGATAGCGCTGACAAGGAAATGTACGAAATGCAGAGCAGGAGTGTCTGTTAAATAATCGGAAATTTGTACTGATGATTTAATTTGGAAATGTAGCAAAAGCAGACACTTCTCGAAGCGCTTCGTCAGGAAGAATTCAAGATTTGCAGGGAGTAAAATGAAAATGTCTACGATTCTGCATTTCACTTACTTATGATGAATGAATGTAAGTCAAAATGTATTGCCCAGGAACTTGACTTGGCGAAACAAACTATCACCGACTGGCGAGAATTTTGTCGTGAGATTTGCATGGAAATGTGCCTCAGACAGAAAGATGTAGTAGGTGGCGAAGGGAGATTGTCGAGATAGACAAATCCCTGTTCGGGATGAAGAAGTCCGGCATAGGTGACAAGAAATCTGGAAAATTGGTGCCACTCAAAGGGACATTTTTTTCCGAATGGTGCCTAGGCGTTCCAGACTTGTTCTATTAAAGCTCGTAAAGGACAATGTTTTACCAAGAACCACTATAATGTCAGACTGTTTCTCCTCTTACAAAAGTCTACAGCACGAATGTTTCCAGCATATCACAGTAAACCACAAAGTGACTTTTAAGGACGCGGACACACGTAACCATGCAAAAGCCAAAGAGGGTACATGGGTCGCTATTAAACGCTCTGTGCATGGCACCAGAGAGTGCAAGGTAGCAGCGATGGTGTACAAACGGAATCAATGAAATATATCCCAATTTAGTTTTTACATTTTCTCTTGCCAACTGTTACTCCAAATGTTAGTAGTACTTTGATTGCTTTTGCTTCTTCTTGCAAATGTTTCACGATTAGTCTCCAGCATAGTATTCTGTTTTCTACCAATGTGTCATGATCGTTGAGGACGTGCTTAGCCAGGTTCATAATAGCACAGCTTTAACTGCTGCGAGTGAAACGAGTGTTAATCATATTGACGCTGTTGGTTGTCAGTAATACTTTTCTGCTTTTTGCGAATATGTCACAATTTTAGAATATGTGGTTCTCCAGTAGCCTGAGACGGCGCCTCCAGAAAATAACTACAAAAAGCAGACGCGGTCGCGTGCTCGCTTCCTATCATAACACAGGCAGCAGAGTCGGCAAATGTTGTGACAGGTGGCAGAGCGTGGTTTGACAGTTGTAGGCCACGCTAGGCCAGACGAACTTTGCGGCGTGCTCAGTAGGTGGTGGTACCTTTGGCGTGCAATGATTGGCGGAACTGAAATCCTGAGTGTAGGTCAGCTAGTTTGACGCTCAGAACACACGTGAGGAAAACCCGACCACTTACGTTATCCAGTGCAGGTAGACGCCATGTCCGAACTGAATAAAGAAAATATGAATAAAGGAAACGCAATAAAAAACTAAATCAAAGGAGTGACAGAAATCATTCATATGATTTTAAATATAAAAATTAGACCATATCGTGTGGGAAAACGAGCCCTTGCTACCTCATTTAGTTTAAAAGATATTAAATATATTGTATATAAAATGATGTTTAAAATTAATAACTGACTAATGCCTTAAGTGATTCAGACAAACTTAGTGTCAATGGAGAGGGATTAATGAGCACTATCGATATGTTTAACAGATTTCCTGTAAATATTTCGTTTTTCAAACAACATGCTGAAGTATATATTCTGCGCATGTTGATGTTGTTGTTGTGGTCTTCAGTCCAGAGACTGGTTTGATGCAGCTCTCCATGCTACTCTATCCTGTGCAAGCTTCTTCATCTCCCAGTACCTACTGCAACATACATCCTTCTGAATCTGCTTAGTATATTCATCTCTTGGTCTCCCTCTACGATTTTTACCCTCCACGCTGCTCTCCAATACTAAATTGGTGATCGCTTGATGCCTCAGAACATGTCCTACCAACCTTCCTCTAGTCAAGTTGTGCCATAATTTTCTCTTCTCCCCAATTCTATTCAGTACCTCCTCATTATTTATGTGATCTAGCCATCTAATCTTCAGGATTCAGAGAAAGGAAAAATGAATTTTCTGGCAAATAAACCATGTGACAGTAAAAGTAGAGGCAGCATTTGTAAGCCGAAGTAATAATGGATGTATGGCTGTAATTAGATTGTTTCATCTTGATTAGTAATATAATGACGCAAGCTAGCACCGAAAAAAATGGTTCAAATAGCTCTGAGCACTATGGGACTCAACTGCTGAGGTCATTAGTCCCCTAGAACTTAGAACTAGTTTAACCTAACTAACCTAAGGACATCACAAACATCCATGGCCGAGGCAGGATTCGAACCTGCGACCGTAGCGGTCTTGCGGTTCCAGACTGCAGCGCCTTTAACCGCACGGCCACTTCTGCCGGCGCTAGCACCGACATTCGCAAAAACACTATTTTATGAAAACAATTGAAGCTAAACAAAAAGAGCACCATTGAAAAGTTGATGAAATTTACGTCTAAATTCATTTATGATGTGTCTATATAATATTAAATTTATAGTTTCTATATGTTTTCGAAAGCCGGAAATACTCTAGTTTGACTCACAATTGGTGCGAGGCTAGAAGTACCGGTGTCCATTTTCTCGCGGCACGGATTTCGGCGCTCAGTTGAGGCAGAGATCGTGTACAGACAAGTCGTACGTGCGCGTCGCGAAGTCACTTCGTGTGTGTAACAGAAATATTTTGTAAGCGTTCGGTCGGGACTTGTAAAATTTTTGCCTGTGACAGTATCGACAAACTCTGAAATAATTTTTGCTTCTTCGTACTTAGAAGAAATTTACGTTGTGCGAATGGATGGTTCGCCAGTGACGATAGCAAAGAGTTTGAAACATTGTTCAGCGTTTACACTTTGAATAATATCAGGTCAGACCACTTTGTCTAAGCATCTATGGACTTTTCTGCACTTAGCTTTGATGATGATGAGCATTTAAAAATATCGTTGGTTCCCGATTACAAAACTTCAGCTTACAAGTGTGCCGAAGCATTTGAATAATTTTCGTGGTTTTGCTCAATGTTAAACGGGTGCGCGATGCTGGATGATCTACTTAGATTCTCTCACTGACAGTAATGATTTTAGTAACAAACTGTTGTGAACGGTGTGAAAAGATATTTTCGTTTCAATTTTCTGAAATAAATTCAATCTTGGAAACGTGAGAAGTGAACAATATTTAAACCGCACATCCCTGTCTACAATTTTAATAAACTTATGACTGCCACATTTAGCGTTAAATGCGACGAATGCTTTGGTTCGTTCCTGGACGGATACGCAGCGAATATTTTGAAATCCAACCACCCATTGAGAAACCCCATGAATACAGTATTTTGCTTTATTTAATTTTTTATTTGTGCTGAAGCACGTGGAGGCTCACACGACTCGAACTTTGGTGTTAGCAACAGTTAATACCCCCCTCCCCTTTCCCGCAAATATTACACCACAGCTACATCGCATATGGTTGGTCTCGTCTGGGATCAAACTAACATTTCTGTTTTCCCCCGATATTATCCCCAATTACGTCACAAACCTAAGACTACAGCTCGTTTCATCCGCAGCAATCACATTCATAATCTGGCTTGTTATTACTAGAGACCGGATTATATGCATTTGCGTGTTGCGTGAGCATTTGCATATTTGGCTCCTTTTCACCGGTTATTGCATATTTTAACTAAAAACTAATGAGGGTGCATATTTTTGCTCTATGTTTACAATATTTTAAAAGTTTAGACGGGCCGTCTCCAGCTCGATCTAGTTTTTATGTCTTACAGATTGACCACGACCAAGAACTGCGTGCAGTCGCTAACCGAGAGGCCACCGCTTAGCGAAATCATTGCACAAGAGGAACAGGAATAGGAACAGGCAGAGTCAATGCTACTGCGCCCGCGCGTCCAGTTAATCCGCTCCGCTGTCATACCATAAGCGTCGGCAACAATTAAACTACACAAGCCTTTAGTCGCACGTCCATTGTTTCAGTTTAGCTTTCTGTTTACTTGTACACAGTTGAACGGGTTTACGACGTGTAGTGTGCAACGTGTTGTGCGCCATGCCGCCCGAAAAAAAGAAACGTCGTTTCGTGAATAGCTGACCATCCTGGAACATTTACATATGAAGGAATTGTTTTATATTGTCGAATTTGCGAGAAAAACTTTTTTTTTTCAAAAAATGTTTCAAATGGACCAGCATGTCAAGACAAGACTTCATATCCCAGGAATGCGACGAAAGGACCACGACAAGTGACAACAGCAAGTTGTAGTAGCAGGGATTTGTGCAAAGGTAACCAAAAAAGTCGGTTAAACATGGATCTATGTGAAGCATTCATTGTCAACAATATTCCTTTTCACAAACTTACAAACCCTGTCCTCAAAGGCTTCCTGCGCAAATATTGCTTAAATCGAAACATACCAGAAGAATCAACATTGCATACTGACAATTTACGTAATGTTCTGGAAGAAATACGCAATGAACTCAAGGATAGCATTATCTGGATTTCAGTTGACGGAACTACAGACACTTGTGGCTGTTACATTGCAAATTTAATTGTTGGTGCTTAAAAAGAAGAGCCTTCTTCTTCCTATTTAGTGGCCTGCAAAGAACTTGAAAAAGTAAATCATTGTAAGATCGCCAGATTTGTGAATGAGGGCATTAGAAAAATATTTCCTCACTGGCTGCATACAACGAATAGCTGACATACTATGCATATTTCCCACTATACCTCAAGGCAAGCGCTGACAATTTTCCAGCATCAGATGCATACGGTGAGCACTACCACTGCCTCTATTATATGCTTTCACGCAAGATTCACAAAATTCATTCTATTCTAGCAGAAGCTGTCTCAGAAAACCTTGATAAACAGTCTGTATGAATGGTTTGCAGAACCAGATTAGCCCGAATATAGCTGCAGTGTCGAAAACCTCAATATTCATGAGTAATCATGCTTCTGAGGTTTTACGTTATGCTTCCGTAGAGAGGTGCAACAGATTTTACAACTGATTTAGTTACTACGGATTGGCGGACTTGAGATGTTTGTTGATGTCTTACCTTCTCATTCCTATTATTCTCCGCCGCTTTTACTGCATTTCACGGTCTTCTGAACATTTTGCTTACTGGATATGGACACATTCATGTTGCTCGCCCGTCGTCTTGTCTCATACTGTTGCTAGGCGACGGCTTGAGCCCCTGTAGAGACCACTGTATTGTTGAGTACTGTTTGATTGAGTACTGCATCACGTCGCGACATGTTGTTTAGTCTAAGACGATACGCAGAAAATAATGACGGCACAATTAACAGAACTATCCAGGGAACGTAACTAAGCGGGGGCGATCAGGGCGATGCCTCTCAGAATAAGTGCCCTTACAAAGAAAAAAAAAACAGAAAAATTAATAAAAATACAATGGTAATGGGAAGTGAAAAAATTAGGGAAATCAAGAGATCTTTCGCTGTGTTAAAATATTGAAAGATAGTTTTGATGATCAGTCAGATGTAAAGTTATGCGAAACGTTTACCTCTTTTACCCAGCTGAAAGTTAGTTTACACTAGAACTCGAATACTAGTTAATATAACCTACTGAGCGAAAGGAACCAGCTGTGAGTCAGTGTCCCGGCGAAGGCTGTGATGGAACTTTCATCACAGATGGCGTATGCAACAGTGTACAAAAAATAATCAAGACACAATTTAGATTTAGTCCTTAAAGGCGCCTTAGAAGCTAAGAGGCCATGCAATTCGAAGCAGCTGAGAGCAAAATTTTTTGGATAGCTACGGTGAAGGATTTAAAAATTTGTTCTGTGGGTACCCCAAGGTAACGCGAGGGACACCAAATCCAAAGTGTTGGACTGGCAGATAGATCGTCTTGCACTTAGGGATTTACTGATGTCCGTAAGGCTCTGATAAACATTTTGTAATTCGTAACAGTAACAAATATAAGAAACGAAGAGCAGCAATAGATCTTAAGAAGATAATTTTACCCTTTCAAAACTCAGTCTATACCACTAAAAAGAATTAGCACAGCCCTGGAAATCGCAGAGTATGGGCGTTGCAACAGCGTATGATTTTTTAGGAACAGCACTATTAGAAATTAAGACGGATCAGTCGGATTTAGCGTCACCTCGGGAGGACGTCGTTAGAAACTGAAGGTAAACTCGGAAAACTGGATGGATGATACGGGAAATAGCCCGTATCCTTCTCGGAGGAATTGTCCCAGCATTTGCCTCAAAGAATTTGGATACATATGACGGAAAACATGAATCTCTACGGGCGGACGGGGATTTGAATCGCCGTCCTCCCAAAGGCAAGTCCGGCGCTTTAGCACTAAGACACCTTATTCGGCTGCTGTCAGTAATAGCTAGCATCAAAGGGTTATAAGACAAACACTTTGACGGGCTTTACGAGGACGAGAGGCTGACAGCTCGAACTGGACTTAAAGTGACACTTTTTTAAACATTAAAATTAAATACTTGGTTTGAAATTATGAATTACGTAACGGATGCAGACGTAGCAATAAAACCCTTTTTTTAAAAAAAAAAAAATTAAGCGCTTCAGTTTTTTAATGATATTTTCTCATGATAGTTCTCTTATGTTTCCAGCACAATTAATGTTGATAAGAACTATATTCAAAGCTATTGTGATGTATCGAACAATATCCATGGTTGTTGCAGAAGCTGATAGTTCTTTTCCCAAGTTTAAAATATACATTCCTTTAAATACGCTGCCAAAGAAAAACACTCGGAAGACGTGATGGATACTAATATAGCTTCATACACGTACACATCATTGCCGGGTACGTAAACGATTACAGTTTCACTTGTCTATGAGAGGCAGAACGGCCAACAGAGAGCGGTAGCCTTGTTCGTGTTTAGTTCTGTTACCAGGTCTAGTAGCGTATGTAAGAGGTGTGAACAGCATAAAACGTTGAGTGATCGCTGTTAAGGACACGGAGATGTCTCGCACTCGTATGAGACAGCATTATCATCACCTGTAAAAGTTAGACAAGCGTCTCATTGTGGGTCTAAATTGGTCCGAATTGGGCATTATCCAGATTTGACAGTGGCTCGGTGTTAGACTGCACGAGAACATGGACGGCAAGCTTACTCGTCGTCAAGGTTCCGATCGACCACATCCTATCACCACACGGGAGTACTGCCGTGTTACGCACCAAGCACATCGTAGCTCTTTCACATCTGCCTCTGACATCCGAGAGCAGGTAATGGAATCTTGCAAAACACTGTATCATATCGGGCCATTGTTCGGAGACCACCAACAGCTGGATTAGGAAATTCCGTCCCATGCGTAGGCCTCCGTTAACACAACAGCACAAACGGATACGTTTGAAGCGTGGCGTGACCGAGAAGCATGGACTGCTGATGAAGAGAGTTCAGTGATGAATCGAGATGATACAAAACCGAGTGACCCACGTCGCCGAGTGCGGCGTTGATCTGGGGAAGGTCCCACAGCGGCATTGTACCTGTCGTCATTCAGGTAACGGCCGGTAGTGATGGAGAGAACTATGACTGCACAACAATGTGGCACTGGTCTCCGTGAACTGTCTGCATTTTGTCGAGTTCTTCCAGTGGGCAGCTGGATCTCCAGACCTGTGCCCGACGAAAAATGTCTGGGACCAACTCAGACGTCGACTTCGTCCCGGGATATCAAGGCCAGTTTTCCTCAGGAGAAGATATAACACTTTTATGAGGCCCTTCTCAACCGAATTGGTACATGCATCGAGGTCAGATGGGGTGCAACGTGGGCTTATACTGCCAAGTCCTTTGTAAATTTGACTCAATTTTGCAATCACTTTTTCAATCCATGAACTTTTTCATTTATTTTCCTTGACGTTTTTCCCATGAGCTTACCATTATTTTACATTGAATTGCGGATAGTTACAGTTATGCAGTTTGGAAATACTATCAACAGGAGATGGGTGGCGCGAGTGGTCACAGGCTGTCTCACGAGAGAGTGGAACAGAAAAGCTGAAATATCTTAATTGGCAGAACTCTAAGCAATACGCCGTACATCTCGCAATAATGTTTTTGCAAAACTCCAAGACTCACCTTCCAGCGCTGAAGCCGCCAATTTTCTTCAGCTTCCTATGTATATGTACCGTAAAGATAAAATTATGGAAATAACAGCTCTCACATAGGTGCAGACGCATCTGTTCTTCAGGCGTGCCATCCGAGAATGGAACAAAACAATTTCATATATGGTTCGATAAAAAAAATGGTTCAAATGACTCTGAGCACTATGGGACTCAACTGCTGTGGTTATCAGTCCCCTAGAACTTAGAACTACTTAAACCTAACCAACCTAAGGACATCACGCACATCCATGCCCGAGGCAGGATTCGAACCTGCGACCGTAGTAGTCGCACGGTTCCGGGCTGCGCGCCTAGATCCGCGAGACCACCGCGGCCGGCTATGGTTCGATAAAAAGCATCCTCTAACGCGCTATTTACAGTGGTTCACAGAATATGAATGAAGGTGCAGACGTATCAGCCTGCGTAGAAATTGAGCACAAAAAATTATTTTTGTAAAATAATTGACAATTTTGCGCATTCAAGAACAGAGAAATGTCATTTAATTAAGACAAGAATTTAGGTCACTTATTACATACAGTTCATTAGCAATTTACATTTTCGCATTCGTATTTATAAGCTAAATCGCGCTTTCCATTACGTTTCCAAAGAATGCAGGGCTCAGTATTTAATTAAAATATACCTTGAGTAGTGTGCAATATTTGTACAGGTACGAGTAACTGTTTCATGTATAGATAAATCAGGAAAAGACTGTTCATATTGTACTTCGTTTCACCAAATTATTTAAAATAGAATAAGTTTTTCGTACTCCTTGGCACAAGTGAGAGGTGAAGAGGGTGATAGGGCGAAATGGAGTGTGTGTGTATGTGAGGGGGGTTGAAGGAGGGGCGGCTGGCTATGAGAAACGCTGTGTGGGCGATGTTTTGTTGAGTTGAGAATGGGGTGAATGGTAGTAGGCATGTAGGAGAGGGAGGGTCCGCCATTTTATATGCTAGCTCTGGGGCCCGAATGACCGTACTTATACCCCTGTCTTCAGTATAAACAAATGTACTGTAATCAGAATGAGATTTTCACTCTGCAGCGGAGTGTGCGCTGAGATGAAACTTCCTGGCAGATTTAAGCTGTGTGCCCGACCGAGACTCGAACTCGGGACCTTTGCCTTTCGCGGGCAAGTGCTCTACCATCTGAGCTACCGAAGCACGACTCACGCCCGGTCCTCACAGCTTTACTTCTGCCAGTATCTCGTCTCCTACCTTCCAAACTTTACAGAAGCTCTTCTGCGAACCTTTTTAAATGTACTGTAATGACTATAAATATACAGAGACCTGTTATTGTATGAATGCACAGTTGCCAAATTATCACTAAAATCAGTCACATCCACAAAATATCTGGAAGAATGCATACGAAGCGAATGAAAGTGGAACGACGACATATGCGCTAATCCTAGGAAAGGCACATACGTTCCCAGTACTATTAACATTCGTTACAAGACAGGCGTTGTACATCACGATGTGGTTAAAATTCCGTCAGTGTATTGTCCTAGGCGAACTACTATATTGCTTTCTGCTGCGTAAATCTCGCGAAAAGAAAAAAACGAATGTAAAATTAAATTCCAGTTCAAACGGGTGTCTACTAACAATCGTTCTTCCAGCGCACCGCTCCGAGTGGAACAGGAAAGACGGAAGTGACTGCGCTACACGAAGTATACTCCGACACGAACTACACACAGGAAAAATGGTTGCAGATAACGCCTACGCGAGTAAGCACGACACTGTATTGTTACCTTGAATAAATTTGATGCCGAAGTCAAGAAGAATGAGCTGGCAGTGTCAACAAATAAAGTGACTGAACATGGTAGCTAAATGTGGATGCTAGTTAACAGGATGTGAATTATGGATGTAGGAATCACACCCATGGCTACTTAGATTCTGTTATTTTCGCCAAAGAAGAAGTAACATGAAACTAACAACAAATGAGCCGCTGATTATGTGAGTAAATACATAATAAGATAGTAAATATTGCGTATTTATTAAAAATACAGGAAAAGTAACAACTTTGTGTAAACATAACAGCTTTAGTTACATGGAGTTCATGTTCGAAAGAAAAGCCCAAAAAATGGGATTTGATTTTAAAGGATGCCACAGTAAACGAGTTCATGAGCGAATTGCTATATCTGAACAACTTAAATTGGAAGAAACACATAGAAAATGTTGTGGGGAAGGCTAACCAAAGACTGCGTTTTATTGGCAGGACACTTAGAAAATGTAACAGACCTACTAAGGAGACTGCCTCCACTACGCTTGTCCGTCCTCTTTTAGAATACTGCTATGCGGTGTGGGATCCTTATCAGATAGGACTGACGGCGTACATCGAAAAAGTTCAAAGAAAGGCAGCACGTTTTGTATTATCGCGAAATATGGGAGAGAGTGTCACAGAAATGATACAGGATTTGGAATGGACATCATCAAAAGAAAGGCGTTTTTCGTTGCGACGGAATCTTCTCACGAAATTCCAATCACCAACTTTCTCCTCCGAATGTGAAAATATTTTGTTGACACCGACTTCCATAGGGAGGAACGATCACCGAGACAAAATAAGGGAAATAAGAGCGCGTACTGAAAGATAAAGGCGTTCATTCTTTCCGCACGCTATACGAGATTGCAGTAATAGAGAATTGTGAAGGTGGTTCGATGAACCCTCTGCCAGGCACCTTAATGTGATTTGCAGAGTATCCATGTAGATGTAGATGTTTGAGGAACCGCGCGACCGCTACGATCGCAGGTTAGAATCCTGTCTCAGGCATGGATGTGTGTGATGTCCTTCGGTTAGTTAGGTCTAAGTAGTTCTAAGTTCTAGGAGACTGATGACCCCTTTGTTATGTCCCATAGTGCTCAGAGCCATTTGAACCATTTTGACATACTTGTAAAGTAAAACTCATTTTTCATGAAAAACGAAGGATTGGAATTTATGGGAACGGGTGAGTCTGTGAAGACGTTACAAATTTTCACGGATAATGGAGAAGAATAAACTCATCAGTATGAAGTAAGAGACCCTGGATCGGAAACAACCGAGACGAAAGTTATATGCGAAAATCGTTCTGATACCTCTGACAGTACAATACATGTACCGGCACTGTAGGGTAGGCAACTTCCAGAGGTGGTGGTGTAGACCAAAATAAGAAGAAAATTTATAGTAAAAATGGCATCTAAAAAGCATACCTTAACTATCATCACTTGCTGATCTGCGACATATTTTCTACTGAACAAGCGCCCATATCTCTTAACGTATGCATTTTAGTGCCCATGTTTGCACACCTATTTCATTGATTCTGTACCTATGTCTCCTTCAAAAATATGGAAACCTAAGAGCTTATACTAGAACAGATGTGTTTCACAGTATTGAAGATGAACAAGTGCTCATACACTGATAGGCCAAAACATTATGATTACTCGCCACTGAAAGTTTGGAAGAATCGTGGTGGCGTTGCGGGCCCGTGACACAGTAAGAAAAGTATGTAGGCCGAGCGGAGAAGAATGGGGAATTACCCCAGCAAAAACGTGCTTTGGTAATGGAGAAATCCACTGAGATAAGTGGCTTTGCCAAAGGGCAGTGTCTCGAAAACAACGAAGCTGGTCGATTGGTAACATGCTACTGTTGTGAACATATTCGGAGAGTGGTAGAAGAGCAGTGAAACTACCATTAGGCACTAAGTGCTTGAACGCCCACGACTCTTCACAGAACACAGTGTTTGCAGACTTATTTGCTCTGTAAAGTAAGACAGATGGCGATCTGCGGCTTCTCAGGCAAAAGAGCGCAATGCCGGTGGACGCACATGTGTTTCGGAGAATACCATTCAGCACACGTTGTTCAACAACACCGTTCACAAACCCGTGCGTGATCACATGTTGGCTCAACGACATCGTCAATTACGATTGTCGTGGGTGCGGAATCATCGCGATTGGACCTTGCATCACTGGAAACGTGTCGCCTCGTCGGATGAATCACGTTTTCGCTACACCAGGTCGATGGTCGTCTCCACAAACGGCGTCATCCACTCGAACGGCTGCACGAAAGGTGCACTGCGACGCGGACGCAGGCTGCTTGGAACAGTATTACGTGAAAGAAGACATTCTCCTGCGTTTGCATGGGACCTGTGGTACTAATCGAAGACACCATGTCAGCTGCGGTCCACCTGCATCTATTCATGCTTGACGTCTTCCCTGACAACGCTGTCATGTTTCAGCACTTTGTCAGTGTCTCGAAGCCAGAATCGTGCAACAGTGGTTCAAGGAACATGCTAGTGAGATCACGTCAATGTCTTGGCCACCAAATTCGGCTGACGTGAATCCGATGGTTCCCATTTGTGTCGCTATCAAGCGCCATCACAGCGTACACAAAGCAGCGGTCAGTCATTTACGGTAATTACGCGATTTGTAGAAATTTTTCCAGTCCATCTGTGGCATGACTCAGCAAACCAGTGTTTAATAATATTACTTGCAAACATTCTTGGTTACAATTTTAGTTTATTTATCAACTACGCGTTTCACGTTATTTGGGCATCTTCAGGCTGATCTTAATTTGGTATTTCTTAGGACGATCCTTCAGACAATGTAGGTAAAGGGCATCGTCGAGTACATCAGGCCAACATCGCCTTCGTTAACCTCAGTAAATACTTTCTACACTCCTGGAAATTGAAATAAGAACACCGTGAATTCATTGTCACAGGAAGGGGAAACTTTATTGACACATTCCTGGGGTCAGATACATCACATGATCACACTGACAGAACCACAGGCACATAGACACAGGCAACAGAGCATGCACAATGTCGGCACTAATACAGTGTATATCCACCTTTCGCAGCAATGCAGGCTGCTATTCTCCCATGGAGACGATCGTAGAGATGCTGGATGTGGTCCTGTGGAACGGCTTGCCATGCCATTTCCACCTGGCGCCTCAGTTGGACCAGCGTTCGTGCTGGACGTGCAGACCGCGTGAGACGACGCTTCATCCAGTCCCAAACATACTCAATGGGGGACAGATCCGGAGATCTTGCTGGCCAGGGTAGTTGACTTACACCTTCTAGAGCACGTTGGGTGGCACGGGATACATGCGGACGTGCATTGTCCTGTTGGAACAGCAAGTTCCCTTGCCGGTCTAGGAATGGTAGAACGATGGGTTCGATGACGGTTTGGATGTACCGTGCACTATTCAGTGTCCCCTCGACGATCACCAGTGGTGTACGGCCAGTGTAGGAGATCGCTCCCCACACCATGATGCCGGGTGTTGGCCCTGTGTGCCTCGGTCGTATGCAGTCCTGATTGTGGCGCTCACCTGCACGGCGCCAAACACGCATACGACCATCATTGGCACCAAGGCAGAAGCGACTCTCATCGCTGAAGACGACACGTCTCCATTCGTCCCTCCATTCACGCCTGTCGCGACACCACTGGAGGCGGGCTGCACGATGTTGGGGCGTGAGCGGAAGACGGCCTAACGGTGTGCGGGACCGTAGCCCAGCTTCATGGAGACGGTTGCGAATGGTCCTCGCCGATACCCCAGGAGCAACAGTGTCCCTAATTTGCTGGGAAGTGGCGGTACGGTCCCCTACGGCACTGCGTAGGATCCTACGGTCTTGGCGTGCATCCGTGCGTCGCTGCGGTCCGGTCCCAGGTCGACGGGCACGTGCACCTTCCGCCGACCACTGGCGACAACATCGATGTACTGTGGAGACCTCACGCCCCACGTGTTGAGCAATTCGGCGTTACGTCCACCCGGCCTCCCGCATGCCCACTATACGCCCTCGCTCAAAGTCCGTCAACTGCACATACGGTTCACGTCCACGCTGTCGCGGCATGCTACCAGTGTTAAAGACTGCGATGGAGCTCCGTATGCCACGGCAAACTGGCTGACACTGACGGCGGCGGTGCACAAATGCTGCGCAGCTAGCGCCATTCGACGGCCAACACCGCGGTTCCTGGTGTGTCCGCTGTGCCGTGCGTGTGATCATTGCTTGTACAGCCCTCTCGCAGTGTCCGGAGCAAGTATGGTGGGTCTGACACACCGGTGCCAATGTGTTCTTTTTTCCATTTCCAGGAGTGTATATGGACCTGCACAACACGTACACGTTCACAGGCGTTCATATGGGCGAAAATCTCGTCTCGGAAGTGTTGTAGCTGGTTGCCTATCTGCCTCGCCAGGCCGGCTCTAATTTTAACAAGCCGGCCGTAGCACTAAAATAAAAACTTCCGTTCACAAGCGTCCTGTGAACGTGTACGCGTTATGCAGTTCTTGGAGTCACTCACGTCCATCTATAAAGTATTTACTGAGGTAGTAAATCAATCGTAGTTGATAACTAAAAAAACTAAAAATAATAATAAAAAAAACAAAAATTGCAACCAAGACTGTTTTCAACTAATACTACGTGAAACTTCCTTGCCAGGAAGTTTCATATCAGCGCACAGTCCGCTGCAGAGTGAAAATCTCATTCTGAATACTACGTGATTTGTGCATAGACACTTGGTGCCATATAGCTCCACAAATCTACCAACGATCTGTAGAATCTATGATAGAATCAGTGATATTTCGTTGCAAAGATGACCCAATAAGCTATTAAGCAGGTGGTCATATTGTTTTGGCTCGTCAGTGTAGCGGATAAGATATGCATTTCGGAGCCCTTGTTAACCACACATTTCTTCTTTTTTTGGTACATGCTTTTCTTTGTTTTGGTGGCTTGTCAGTAGAATTCTCGTTCACCCTGTGTATACCAGGTGTCCCTCCTAACAACTGTCTGGCTAATTTTCTCTAATATTTTGGCAGATGTTTGCAATTTCGTTTTTGCACCGTGTAGGTGGAGTTCACTCAAACAAATGCTGCTAATATCGTGTTCCATGCGACGGCCACTGTCGCGTCGATTTGTTCCTCATTACATACAAAATTACTTTTAGAGCCGAGCCCTACAATTTTAGCAACAACATTAGCGGTACATATCTTCCACTGTCAGTGGTATCAGAACGATATTTGGGTATAACTTCCGGATCGGTCATATCCTGTCCAGGATCTCTCACCTCAAATTGACACATTTATCCTTCACCATCACCCCTGAAACTTTGTAACATCATCACGAAATCACCCTATATACTCCGCCGCTCATTAAAATTGCTGCACCATACAGAAGTCATGCAACAGTCTCCGAACAGGTTTGGATAAGCAAACGCTTAGCTTAAGAGCGCAAGTGCACAGAATATACATGTTGTTTCAGAAGTGATAGTCAGTATTCAGAGAAATGACACGAATGACGAATGATCATTCGAAACAAAAAAAGTCAAGTAAACTTGGGCTCTAAAACGCATACGTCAAGAGCTATAAGGAATTCTTGGTCTTCGATACTCCGAAACAAATCCCTTCTACTGGAAGTTCTTTGCTTTCCATATTATCGGAAGTGGTATCATGGGCCAAAACATCAAAAAAATGTCCATTAAACATGTGCTTTAAAATGCGTACTTTAAATGTTATGAACACTTTTTCATTAGAAGAGTCGTGTTTCAAAGTAGCGAGGAAGAAAAAGTGCTCATAGCTCTTAAGATCTTAAGGTATGCATTTTAAAGCACAAGTTTATTGAACATTTTTTTCTTGTTTTGGTCCATATTAACACTTCCCAAAATGTGGAAAGCAAAGAGCTTGCAGTCGAAGAGATTTGTTTCGAAGTATGGAAGAGCAAGAATTCCTCACAACTCATAAGGTATACATTTTAGTGTCCATGTTTACATGACTTTTTTGTTTCGAATGATCATTCCTGTCATATCCGTGAATATTGACCATCACTTCTGAAACAACCTGTATAGGAGTAACACCAAGTCCATTCTGTATATGAGGAAAGACTAAGTGACGGGTTCCTCATACAGATACCGCATTTTAATGTTGCTTGCTTGTGAGAAAATCATGTGATGCTTCGGAGAACCTCGGAGGAACGTCTACTACTATTGTCGGAATGTCGACAGACCATGACGAAATTGTCCGATTGGGACGGAAATCGGTAGATGTGTTTCACATGTACAGATTAACCAATTATTATAGTTTCAGAAAAATTGAATAATTTATTCAGGAGAAAGAGCTTCACAAACTGAGCAAGTGAGCAAGTGAGCAAGTCAATAAAACGTTGGTCCACCTCTGGCCATTATGCAAGGAACTATTCGGCTTTTGGCGTTGACTGACAGCGTAGCTGGATGTACTCCTGAGGGATACCATTCCAAATTCTATTCAGCTGGGCGTGTTAGATCGTCAAAAACCTGAGATAGTTAGAGCGCCCTGCCCATAATGCTCCAAACATTCTGAACTGGAGAGAGATCCGGCAACCTTGCTGGCAAGCATGAAGACAAGCAGTAGGAACTCTCATCGTGTACGGGCGGGCGTTATTTTCCTGAAATGTAAGACCAGGATGGCTTGCCATGAAGGACAACAAAACGGAATGTAGGTAGTCGACGTACCACTGTGCTTTAAGGGTGCCGTAGATGACAACCAAAGGGGTACTGCTATGAAATGAAATCACGATCCAGGCCATCACTCCTGTTTGTCAAGCCGTACGCCGAGCAACAGTCACTTTGTAAGGTGGCTATAATTTCGCATCTTAGAAGCACTCATCCAAGTACTTTGCCATGATCTACAACCATATTAGGTATTAGTTGATAGGTAGTACATCGTATATGAATATTTAAAGGAGATATTGTCACATACGCCTTGTAAATAACTGTCAACGCTTATTGCGTGAATAGTGACAGAGTGTCTTTATTACCATACTAGTAGAGGCTGGAACGACAGTGGAAATGAAACAGCAGACGGAACTCAAGACCTGGGTGGAAGGTCCACACAGGTGTGTTGGTCCTGCTTAAACATAGAAAATAGCGAGACGGACGTCGTATCATCTTAGTGCTGGAGCACAATAGAGTCGCGACCGGCCGTGGAGTAGCCGAACCAGAAATATTACACTTCGGAAACTACCAAAATTTTGGACGCAGGTGAGAGGAACGAAGAAGCGGCACCTCGGAAACCACGCAGGGTTGATTATTTCCAAGGATTTTTACTCAGAAGCGTATCATTGTATGAGTATAAGCTTTTCCTTGCAAACTTTCCGCGATGGACGACAAAAGACTAAAATATGGTCGGTGGGCGTTCGGAAGAATCTGTAGAAAGGGAGAATATTCAGTGGTTTCGGGAATATGATTCGTTTTCGGAATTACGAGCGTAGGGAGCCGAGCCTTGCTGGGAAAAAAGCAGTGGAGAGACGAGGTCTTCCGTTGTGAGTGCCCGTGCGTGACGGTCGCTCGACATCAGCTTTTGTTGGTACAGATGGACTTACTGTCTTTGCTCTGTGTAGAGAGTAGTAGAACAGTCAGGAACTGTACTGTTGCGAACCTATACGATTCTGGGCTTCACCTCCAGGCTGGAAGTCGTCGTTGAGTACGCAGCGGTCAGTAATTGAGAGCACTTCCTCTGCTTATACTTACGTTGAGACGATATCTGAACTCCGTCCTTGTGGTTGGGAGTTCGCGTTTCTCGTCTGTAGAACACAGAGGAGAAGACAGTATTAGAGTATATTAGTCAGAGGATCGCTTTCTGCCGTCCTAGTGTTTGAAAGAGTTTAATTGTGGCTGGAGTTCTTCCATCGTCGCAGACGAGTACGAGAACCATCACTTCGACGCACCGGACGCAGTACATACGGTGGTACCGCAAATTTCTTCGGCTTATTAGGGCTGTAAAAGCTAAACAGCTGTGATCACGTTAGTTTATTTCCACTGCGGTTCCAAGGTCATCTCTGAAAGTAGTGACTCCTAGTGTTTGGTATGTAGATAACGTCAGTCATTTCGCGTTATTGATATTAGACCGCGCAGTCATAATAAGGGGCAGAGTTGTGTAAATGGTTAGTAATTTTACTTAGGAAATGTAAACTTTGTAATCTAAATGTTTTTTCTTTAATCTACAATAAATATATAAGCAGGAACAACGTTTATCAATTAGTAGGATTAATTGCCTTCATTATTCATTTATGTGTAGATTGTAATTTATAGAATCAAGAGATCCTAAGAGCTGCTTCAGGGGGTAGTCAGACAGGGTCAAATCTTCATTTTAACGTTTATTATTTCCCGTTGTGCAGATTCATTTTACACCCACCTGGAGTGGCTTATTGGAACTTCAGTATCCTACCACTGTCTGGGGCGTCTGTAGACACATCTTCTGCCTGGAATCTCATTGATTGGAGTAGAACTGTCTTCAGTGATGAGTCCCGCTTCAAAATTAGCTGCAGCTGTGAGACCGAGCATGGTGGCGCAGTGGTTAGCAACTGGACGCGCATTCACTAGGACGACGGCTCAAAAACCCGCGTCCGACCATCCTGGTTTAGGTTTTCCGTGATTTCCCTACATCGCTTCAGGCAAATGCCGGGATGGTTCGTTTGAAAGGGAACGACCAACTTCCTTCCCTATCCTTCTCTAATCCAATGGGACCAATGACCTCGCTCTTTAGTCCCCTTCCCAGACCCCAACCAACCAACAGCTATGGGATGCCAACCACGCTGTCACCCACCACACGGCCTGCCAGCCAGGAGTGATGGTATGGGGTACCATTTCATTTCATAGCAGAACCCCTTTTTTATTTTTTTATTTATTTATTTATTGTTCCGTGGGACCACATTTAGGAGAAGTCTCCATGGTCATGGAACGAGTCAATACATGAAATTATAACACGTATTGTAGAAACAGATTAAATGAAATATAAGAAACATATTCAGGTGACAAGTCGTTAGTTTAAATAAAGAAAATCAAGAATGTAACACTGGAATTTGCTTAATTTTTTAGCTCTTCCAGGAGCTCCTCGACAGAATAGAAGGAGTGAGCCATGTGGAAACTCTTCAGTTTAGACTTAAAAGTGTTTGGGCTACTGCTAAGATTTTTGAGTTCTTGTGGTAGCTTATTGAAAATGGATCCAGCAGAATACTGCGCTCCTTTCTGCACAAGAGTCAAGGAAGTGCATTCCACATGCAGATTTGATTTCTGCCTAGTATTAACTGAGTGAAAGCTGCTAACTCTTGGGAATAAGCTAATATTGCTAACAACAAACGACATTAAAGAAAATACATACTGTGAGGGCAATGTCAAAATTCCCAGACTATTGAATAGGGGTCGACAAGAGGTTTTCGAACTTACACCATACATAGCTCGAACAGCCCGTTTTTGAGCCAAAAATACCCTTTTTGAATCAGAAGAATTACCCCAAAAAATAATACCGTATGATTTTGGTAAACATTTTTGGAATGCAGTGATCAATAAATTGTTATATTTAGATTAAAGTTCAGTCTTGATCACGTTATGTCTGTTTTAATGAGTAACCGGTTTCGGTTTTTTTTTTTTTTTCTATAAAACCATCATCAGACCTGTGAATAAATTTTAAGAAATACTAGATACCAATTTTTAAATGAATGAAAAAGTCTAATGATGTCAAAATTTTTAACAAAATAAAATTAGTTATACCCATTGGTCCCTTGGGTTGGTAGGTGGAGCTCTCCTTGCTGCTGTGCAGTCAACTGATGGTTATGAGTTCTGAGCACGAGCTTAAATATGCAGAGGCTCCGCCTACTTCCTGTCACACTACTTCATAACTGCCAATCAGCGTTCATAATATGACGCCATCGTCAAAATATAAAAGTAGGAAATACACTAATAACATAAAATTGATTCATTTAAATATCTGATTAACAGATAATAGTTGTGTCTACAACTTATTTCTATTTTGGATAAAAACAGTGAATTACGATGTGTGATAGCTGTGCCCTCTATGGACAACCTTAATATTATTACAGTGCCAGTTACATCAAAGATGTAAAATCTTTGGCGTTGTGGTATATATCGATTCTACCAAGTCGCCTACATCACAATTGCATCTTTGTTGGATGCTGCAGAATCGTCTTGTTTTAACTGTAGTTTTTATGGCAATGTTCTTTATAGCATTAGGTTAGCAGCCAATAGTACGTTCCACATTATGTATATCTGAATAACTGATGAGACTGCTGATGCAGCATATTTTACATACATTACTTTTGCCATGGGTATAACTAATCTTATATTTTTAAAACAAAAGAGTAGATGCTTTTATTATAAAATTTCGTCAAAAAGGTCGTAATAATATTTTTCGCGAAAATCTAATTGTTCATTGAGCAGCATTGATGATTTGGTTTTCAAATGAGCATATATCTCGATTTCTTCTAGGATATTCATAAGTAAGCCTTTATTTGCATAATGAAGAACTTGTAAATTCTGTTGTACAGTCCCCTCAGCATGATTATTGAATGTTATATGATGACCAAACACAGACTTTGTTCGTGAGGTACCTGACGTATGTTCTTTGTACCTTACTGCAAAATTTCGACCTGTTTGGCCGATATATATTTTCTCACAGTCTCTACATTGGATCTTGTATACTCCTGATCTGGTAGATTTTCCATTATCTTTATTTACGGTATGTCTTAATTTTTGTTGTAAGGTATTGTCAGTTGTAAATGCTATTGTTACTCCAGAATTTTTGAATAAGTTAGTGATTCTATCTGATATGTTTCCCATATATGTCATCTTCATATATTTTGGATTACTTATTAGTGGAGTACTTTGTGATTGTTGTACTTTATTAAAAATGATATCTACCTGTCGTGTGTCAAAAGAGTTGGTTTTTGCAATTTGTTTTAAGATGGTCATTTCCTTTTTGATCTCATTAGCTTCTAGCGGTAATTTTAGTATTCGGTGTATCATAGACTTAAAAAATGCTTTTTTATACTTGTCAGGATGACATGATGTAGCATTAATAATGACATCAGTGGTTGTAGGTTTCCTGTATATGGTGAATAAATGTTTCCCGTTGTTATTAGTTATAGTGAGATCTAGGTAGTTAATAGATCTTCGATTTTCATGTTCAACTGTAAATTGTAACTTAGGATGCATAGAGTTTAATTTTATAGCAAGTTTCTCAATTTCGTCTTTTGAACCGTTATAAAGTAATAATGTATCGTCTACATATCGCTTGTAATATATGATTTTATTTGCAATATCGGGGTTATTTTTCATGAATTGCGTCTCAATGTGGTTTACGAAAATGTCTGCCACTGTCCCAGCCAAAGAATTTCCCATTGCTAAGCCATCTTTCTGACAATAGATTACAATTATTTCTCGTTTAATACTAAAATCTATTGTCAGAAAGATGGCTTAGCAATGGGAAATTCTTTGGCTGGGACAGTGGCAGACATTTTCGTAAACCACATTGAGACGCAATTCATGAAAAATAACCCCGATATTGCAAATAAAATCATATATTACAAGCGATATGTAGACGATACATTATTACTTTATAACGGTTCAAAAGACGAAATTGAGAAACTTGCTATAAAATTAAACTCTATGCATCCTAAGTTACAATTTACAGTTGAACATGAAAATCGAAGATCTATTAACTACCTAGATCTCACTATAACTAATAACAACGGGAAACATTTATTCACCATATACAGGAAACCTACAACCACTGATGTCATTATTAATGCTACATCATGTCATCCTGACAAGTATAAAAAAGCATTTTTTAAGTCTATGATACACCGAATACTAAAATTACCGCTAGAAGCTAATGAGATCAAAAAGGAAATGACCATCTTAAAACAAATTGCAAAAACCAACTCTTTTGACACACGACAGGTAGATATCATTTTTAATAAAGTACAACAATCACAAAGTACTCCACTAATAAGTAATCCAAAATATATGAAGATGACATATATGGGAAACATATCAGATAGAATCACTAACTTATTCAAAAATTCTGGAGTAACAATAGCATTTACAACTGACAATACCTTACAACAAAAATTAAGACATACCGTAAATAAAGATAATGGAAAATCTACCAGATCAGGAGTATACAAGATCCAATGTAGAGACTGTGAGAAAATATATATCGGCCAAACAGGTCGAAATTTTGCAGTAAGGTACAAAGAACATACGTCAGGTACCTCACGAACAAAGTCTGTGTTTGGTCATCATATAACATTCAATAATCATGCTGAGGGGACTGTACAACAGAATTTACAAGTTCTTCATTATGCAAATAAAGGCTTACTTATGAATATCCTAGAAGAAATCGAGATATATGCTCATTTGAAAACCAAATCATCAATGCTGCTCAATGAACAATTAGATTTTCGCGAAAAATATTATTACGACCTTTTTGACGAAATTTTATAATAAAAGCATCTACTCTTTTGTTTTAAAAATATAAGATTAGTTATACCCATGGCAAAAGTAATGTATGTAAAATATGCTGCATCAGCAGTCTCATCAGTTATTCAGATATACATAATGTGGAACGTACTATTGGCTGCTAACCTAATGCTATAAAGAACATTGCCATAAAAACTACAGTTAAAACAAGACGATTCTGCAGCATCCAACAAAGATGCAATTGTGATGTAGGCGACTTGGTAGAATCGATATATACCACAACGCCAAAGATTTTACATCTTTGATGTAACTGGCACTGTAATAATATTAAGGTTGTCCATAGAGGGCACAGCTATCACACATCGTAATTCACTGTTTTTATCCAAAATAGAAATAAGTTGTAGACACAACTATTATCTGTTAATCAGATATTTAAATGAATCAATTTTATGTTATTAGTGTATTTCCTACTTTTATATTTTGACGATGGCGTCATATTATGAACGCTGATTGGCAGTTATGAAGTAGTGTGACAGGAAGTAGGCGGAGCCTCTGCATATTTAAGCTCGTGCTCAGAACTCATAACCATCAGTTGACTGCACAGCAGCAAGGAGAGCTCCACCTACCAACCCAAGGGACCAATGGGTATAACTAATTTTATTTTGTTAAAAATTTTGACATCATTAGACTTTTTCATTCATTTAAAAATTGGTATCTAGTATTTCTTAAAATTTATTCACAGGTCTGATGATGGTTTTATAGAAAAAAAAAAAACCGAAACCGGTTACTCATTAAAACAGACATAACGTGATCAAGACTGAACTTTAATCTAAATATAATACCGTATGACATAAGCGTATGAAAATATGCGAAGTATACTACTTTTCGTGTTGAAATGTCACTTATTTCAGACACTGTTCTAATGGTAAATAAAGCGGCATTTAGTTTCTGAACAAGATCCTGAACATGGGCTTTCCACAACAGCTTACTATCTATCCGTACGCCTAGGAACTTGAACTGTTCCGTCTCGCCTATAACATGCCCATTCTGTCTGATTAAAATGTCAGTTCTTGTTGAATTGTGGGTTAGAAACTGTAAAAACTGAGTCTTACTGTGATTTAGCATCAAATTATTTTCCACAAGCCACGAACTTATATCATGAACTACATTATTTGATAATGTTTCAATATTACACACAAGATCCTTCACTACCAAGGTGGTGTCATCAGCAAACAGAAATATTTTTGAGTCACCTGTAATACTAGAAGGCATATCATTTACATAAATAAGAAACAGCAGTGGCCCCAGCACCGACCCTTGGGGAACGCCCCATTTAACAGTGCCCCATTGGGACTGAACATCATTACCACTCTCAATATTGCGGAGGATTACCTTCTGCTTTCTGTTCTTAAAGCAGGAGGCGAACCAATTGTAAGCTACTCCCCTTACTCCATAATGTTCCAACTTCTGCAGTAATATTTTGTGGTCAACACAGTCAAAAGCCTTCGTTAAATCAAAGAAAACACCTAACGTTCGCAACCTTTTATTTAATCCGTCCAAAACCTCACAGAGAAAAGAGACTATAGCATTTTCAGTTGTTAAGCCATTTCTAAAACCAAACTGTACATTTGACAGCAAATTGTGTGAATTTAAATGCTGCAGTAAACTTGTATATACAACCCTCTCGATAACTTTAGCAAACACCGATGGCATAGAAATAGGTCTATAATTGTCAACATTATTCCTGTCTCCCTTTTTATAAAGTGGCTTCACTACCGAGTACTTTAATCGGTCAGGAAACCGACCACTCCTAAAGGAGTGGTTGTCATCCGCGGCACCGTTGCATCAGAGCGGTAGGTCGACGACACTCTACGCCCAGTTTTGTTGCCCTTCATGGCAAGCCATCTTGTGTTTACATTTCCGCAAGATATTGTCCGCCCACAAACGGCGAGAGCTTCCACTGCTTGTCTTCGTGCTTGCCAAACCCTACCATGGCCAGCAGGGTCGCTGGATCTCTCCCCAGTTGAGAACGTTTGGAGCATTATGGGCAGGGCTCTCCAAGCATCTTTGGATTTTTACGATATAACGCGCCAGTTGGACAGAATCTGGCACGATATCCACCAGGATAACATCCAAGAAGTTTATCAATCAATTCCAAGCCAAATAATTGCTCGCATAAGGGCCAGAGGTGGACCAACGCGTAATTGACTTGTTCAATTTCTAAAGCTGTTTCTTCTGTATAAATCATCCAGATTTTCTGAAATGGTAATCTTTTATCCATCTGTGTATGTAGATCATATCTACCGTTTTCCGTCCCATTCGGATCATTCCTTCTTGATAGGTTGTTTTCTCCTAGACTGCATCATGGCTGCGGTTTATCGGTCGGGATGTTGCTGATCACGATAGTCAGGATACTAAGGCTATCATCTGAATATGGAACTGATGGGTTTAGATTCTCTATACACAATCTCATGGAGAATCTCAATGGTCCGAAGTGGGTAGCACCCTAGAGGAAAGACACATCGTTTGTTCGACCGTGTGGGATCGCACATCTGCGTCACGTTTCTGGAAGAAGGAAATGCTCTTGTGTGCAGCAAAAGAAGTATCACATGAATAGTGCATCTAGACTACCAAGTACGGCAACCGCTATTGTGGTCTCCTATCATGCGACAGCACAGATGCATCGGCAGTAGCGTGTCCATGACAACACTGCGCGCCGGAGTTGCATCACATTGCCTTTTCACACGAGTCCCGGTTTTGCGGACAACACAACAATGGATGTATCCGTATCTGATGATTCCGAGGAGATCGAATATTGTCACATTGCCTCCCTCATTGTCATACGGGTTTCGCAGCAGGCACGATTGGTGGCCGCGCGGAGTGGCCGTTCGGTTTCAGGCGCCATGTCACGGACTGCACGGCCCCTCCCGCCAGAGGTTCGAGTCCTCCCTCGGGCATGGGTGTGTGTGTTGTTCTTAGCATAAGTTAGTTGAAGTAGTGTGTAAGTGTAGGGACCGATGACCTCAGCAGTTTGGTCCCTTAGGAATTCAAACACATTTGAACATTTGAACATGATTGATGGAGTAGCATGGAGCTGGATACACAACACGGTCACCTGTTTTTCGCGTAACCGAAAATTTGGACGGCAGACGTTACATTTATGGTGTATTAAGACTAGCAGCTGTGCCATACCTTCGAGGTCTCCACGTCGTCATCTTTCAACAACATAACACAAGACCGCATGTTTCACGTGCTGTCCTGACATACCTCGATAAAGAGAGTGTTCAAGACTTGCCCTGGCCAGCACGTTGTTCTCCTGGTCCGTACTCACTGAAGATCTGGTCACTGGTTGGCGAGAGACGCGCTCTACCATTCCCCAACCACTACGACGGTTGTACTCTGTCGTAGAGTTGAAGAACCACGGGATCCCCTGAATTCGTCTTCCTAGCTCAGTTCGACTCGATTCCCAGACGGGTTAGGGTCATAGTTGCTACCGGAGACGGTTTCTCTGTACACTAAAAAGTTCGTTATTTGAACATTTATAAATCACCTTAAATATAATCATGTATTCCTCCAACTACGCTGTAGACGCACATTAAGTAAAATTTCGTCATTTCCTACACTTGCTGGTGTTTTAATTGTAACAGTGTAGTACTCTGATTAGGCACTTACATGCACGTCTGAAACGTGAAAACGACGTATAGATCAGACGACGGATACAAGGACCACATTACTGCAGATAATTCCAAAGATAACACCAGAGCAGCGTCTTGGGCAGGCAGTGTAAGATACATAAAGGTCCCAATGCCACTCGTGTTCTAAATGAGCTTTTAATCGGTGGGTGACGAGACTCGTATGGCGTGACTTTGTCCACTTGTAAGAACACGTGTCTGTATGCAGTTACAACTTCCGTTGCTTTTCTGTTGTGGTGTAAACATGTTTATCTCCCCCTCCTCCTGGATTCATGTTCTGCCCGCTCTGAGAGATAATACATTAAGATTAGCAGTCGCTTTGTCACAGTCGCCTTTTTTATCAAAGACGACAATTTTCTAGAAATAATGACATCCTTACTAAGCCATTTTGTTTTGTTTTCTTTTTCTGTCCATATTGTGTTCAGTAGATTTATTGTGATCTCTGAATGTTGCCACGACGCTAGATACGGTAGCACTAATTATCCTGTTAAAATACGAGACACAGCCCTTACTTGCACCTAATAAGTAATTACAAATGTGATGAGAGATGTATTTCAGACTGCACTTGCGTGGTGAATGCACCCTCTGCAGCTGGCGGATGTGGCGTATGGCAGTGTGTGCAGGAAGAAGCTCTGACAGCAAGGCACACACATTTGTGTTTTTGGTAGCCATGGTGGCAACATATCTTGTATACGATCATAACATACAAGTTCAGTAAATGCGTGTCTGTGCCAGTGGAATTTTATTTCATATTATCACGACAAATGTTATATTATTTAAAAACATTTAGCAGTTGTTATATAATATAATAACTGCACAAGAGTTTCATTACCCCTATGTGGTACGCCGGCCGGAGTGGCCGAGCGGTTCTAGGCGTTACAGTCTGGAACCGCGCGACAGCTACGATCGCAGGTTCGAATCCTGCCTCGGGCATGGATGTGTGTGATGTCCTTAGGTTAGTTAGGTTTAAGTAGTTCTAAGTTCTAGGGGACTGATGACCTGAGATTTTAAGTCCCATAGTGCTCAGAGCCATTTGAACCATTTGAACCCTATGTGGTACGCAATCAGTGCTTCCCTGTAGCTACTTGACGGGCACCAACACCTTATCCACGTTGTTACCTGGTCGCAGTCACTAATTGGTGCAATACGAATATGAAGATGATGATCTTGCAGCTCTCGAAGAATGAAATTACAATGAAATGCAGACCTTTTGCTGCTTACAGACGTTGATGAATATTAACAAGGACAATTGAAAATGTGTGCCCCGACCGGGACTGCTTACATGGCAGACGCGGTATCCGCCACCGAGGACACACAGAATAGCTCCACTGCAGGGACTTATCGCTAAACATGTCCGAAAGAACAGATATCATCTTCATATAGATAAGGCTTACAGGCCAATGATCTTCTTCAGTGCGGATGCACTCACATTGCCCGAGCTCTTCCTGGAATCGGTAGATTGACTGCGACGAGTAATGAGTATAGTGGGCAGGGGCACTACAAATGTAGTGTGTGGACAATAAGTTGGAAATGTGGGTCTCACGGGGAGTGGGCCAGAGATAAATCCCTACAGTCTCCTTATCCTCTGTGTCCTCGTTGGCTCAGACGGATAGAGCGTCTGCCATGTAAGCGGAGATCCCAGGTTCGGGTCCCGGAAGGGGCGCAGATTTTCAACTGTCCCCGTTGTAAGCAGCTAAAGGTCTGGATTTCATTATAATTTCATTCTTCGAGAGCTGCAAGATCACCAATGGTATCTTTTCGGGCACTAAAAATGTAGTGTGTAGACAGTAAGTTGGGAATGTAGGTCTCACTGGGAGCGTTCCAGAGATAAGTCCCTACAGTCGCATTATCCTCTGTGTCCTCGGTGGCTCAGACGGTTAGAGCGTCTGCCATTTAAGCAGGAGATCGCGGGTTCCTGATATTCATGGTACACGTGTGAAATGGTCGTACGGGAAAATCCCCACTTCATCGCTGCCTCGGAGATGCTGTGTCCCATCGTTTGTGCGCCGACCACAACACCACGTTCAATCTCACATAAATCTTGCTAATCTGCCATTGTAGCAGCAGAAACCGATCTAACTACTGCGCCAGACACTTTTTGTCTTATATACGCGTTGCCGACGGCAGCGGCTTTTTATTTCGCCTGTTTAAATAACTCTGTATCAGAATACGCATGCTTATACCAATTTCTCTGGCGCTTCAGTGTAACTGCGCACTGTGACATATTGCGATTAGCAATGCTTGGTCTTACATTCAGAGCGTGTCTTTCGAACCACACCTTTTTTCAAGTGCTTTAGTGACGTATTAACAGTACTTAACCATTTTCAGATTGAGTTCTTGTGATAACAGTCCAGGGGAACCATCCCGTTGCACTGCGTTTGGTTATAAGTTGACTACCGGTACTTCTAAATTTTATTGGTTTGATATAATACCCGTCAGTTATCAGTTCTGCAGTTTATTTAAGTGTAATCTACTATGATTGTTTCTTTTTCTTTTACTTAAGTCAGATTACGTCACATAATTGATCATTGGTCAAGAACATACACAAGGTGAACCAGAGTAGGAGGAGGAGGAAATTAGTGTTTAACGTCCCGTCGACAACGAGGTCATTAGAGACGGAGCACAAGCTCGGATTAGGGAAGGATGGGGAAGGAAATCGGCCGTGCCCCTTCAAAGGAACCATCCCGGCATTTGCCTGCAGTGATCTAGGGAAGTCACGGAAAACCTAAATCAGGATGGCCGGACGCGGGATTGAACCGTCGTCCTCCCGAATGCGAGGGTGAACCAGAACTCAACCGAAAAACTTTCAGAGGTAGTAGTATGAACGAGGACAAGAAAAAAATGTGTAGTAAACATCCACACCTCCTCAAGCGCCCGCATGGTGCGCGCCGGAGGGCGCACTGTACCACTACTAGTTGTTTGCTTTCGTGTTCCATCCGCAGCTAGAGCGAGGGGAAAACGAGGGTGTGTAACCCAATATATGACCCCAATTTTTCGAATCTTATCTTCCTGGTACTTACGTGAAATGTGTATTGGTAGCAGTAGGATCGTTCTGCAATCAACTTTAAATGCTGGTCCTCTAAACTTTCTCGACATTCTTCCTCGAAAAACCGTCGTCTTCCCTCCAAGGATTCCCATTTGGGTTCCCGAAGCATCTCCATAGCGCGTTGTTCGAACCTACCGGTATCAAATCTAGCAATCTGCTTCTGGATTGCTTCTATGCTTTTTTTTTTAATCCGACCCGGTGCGGATCGAAAACACTCCAACAGTACTCAAGAATAGGTGCACCAGCGTCCTACAAGCGGCCTCCGTCACAAATAAACCACACATTCCCAAACGTCTGTCAGTAAAACAAATGCCACAGTTCTCCTTCCCTAGCACAGTCCTCACATGCTCGTTCCATTTCATATCACTTTGTAACGTTACGCCCAAATATTTGAACGACGTTGTTATGACAGGAAGGCCACTACTAATGCTGTATACGAGCATTACGCATTTGTTTTTCGTGCTCATTCACATTAACTTACATTTTTCTATACTTAGAACCAGCTACCAGAGAAAAATGATTTGTTAAAGTACGTACTTAAGAGTTACAAACACTTCTTATTCTATATATATGAAGATGGTATCTGTTCTCTCGGACATGTCGGAGAGAACAGATACCATCCTCATATATATAGTTAAGGTTCACCGACCGTTTGACCAACCTCTGTGCGGATGCACACACATTGCCCGAACTCTTACAGGAATCGGTAAAGCCGCGAGTAATGAGTGTAATGGGCAGGGGCACTACGAATATAGTGCGGGACTGTAAGTTGGGAAAGTGGGTCTCATGGGAGGCGTGCCAGATATAAGTCCCTGCAGTCGCACTATTCCCTGTGTCCTCGGTGGCTCAGATGGATAGAGCGTCTGCCATGTAAGCAGGAGATCCTGGGTTAGAGTCCCGGTCGGGGCACACATTTTCAACTGTCCGCGTTGACTTATATCAACGCCTGTATGCAGCTAGGGGTATTCATTTCATTGTATTGATTTAATTGTAACTTCTTAATCTTCTGCTGCAATCTCCTTGCTTTCCGTATATTAGGATGAGAGGATATGGACCAAAATTTAAAAAAAAAGTCCAGTGAAAGCGCTTATTTGGTAGAATTGGTGTGTTTCACAGTAGCGAAGATGAACTACTGCTCATGGCTCTTAAGGTACGCATTTTGGAGCCCATGTTTACTACACATTTCGTGTCGTTTTGGTCCATACTATCTCCTCTGAAAGTTCGTCGGTGAAGTTCTGGTTCACCTTGTGTATAACAAGTTTTATCAGTACTAAACCAGGGCTTACTCTAACTATTTATCTTGCTAGAGCATTTCTTAACACAGTAGGCACTTAGAAAGTGATAAGAAAAACAACGAATTGTCTCTTAGTGAAAGTTCAAAAAATGGCTCTGAGCACTGGGCTCTGGGACTTAACATCTGAGGTCATCAGTCCCCTAGAACTTAGAACTACTTAAACCTAACTAACCTAAGGACATCACACATATCCATGCCCGAGGCAGGATTCGAACCTGCGACCGTAGCGGTCGCGCGGTTCCGGACTGAAGCGCCTAGAACCGCTCGGCCACAATGGCCGGCCATAGTGAAGGGTTGGTAGATGACATTAGAAAGGACGGCCGCGGTGACCGAGTGATTCTAGGCGCTTCAGTTCGGAACCGAGCTGCTGCTGCGGTCACAGGTTCGACTCCTGCCTCGGGCATGGATGTGTGTGAGGTCCTTAAGTTAGTCAGGTTTAAGTAGTTCTAACTCTAGGGAACTGATGACCTCAGATGTTAAGACCCATAGTGCTCAGAGCCATTTGAACCATTTGACATTAGAAAACACACTAAGAGCAGCGTATAGCTGAAAACAGTAATGCTATAAGGCCTTTATCGAGCAGCGCATATCAGATCGCTAGCTATGATTATAATGATGAAATTTATTCCCCTTCTGCCTATTTTCTTGCTGTATAATTTTCCTTCCGTCATCGTTGTCATCTAAAAGATCCTTATCGTTCAGAGGCAGCGCGTGGCATCTACGTGCGCGAACGTCTGGGCACAGCCGGGGTCCGGATACGAAGAACATTCCTGACGGAAGAGACGGACAGCGGCTGCCTTCATATCGCTGCCGATCTGGCCGCTCATTGTTAATAGACGCCACTTAGGCGGCGCGCCGGCGTGACGTCTCCATAGAGACTGTCAGCGCACAAATTGTTTTACACGCGGGCCGCGCGCCATTGTGGCCGCGGGCCGAGAGTTGGCCCAAGCGGGCCGGCGCACAATGGCCGGCCGATGGTATCTGCGTGACGGATGCCCGCCCACCGCCCACCGGCTCAGTCAAAGGCCGCCGGGCGCCGCGCGCCGCGCCGTTACGCTGCACAAATGCGGCGACGACTCCCGACACCGCTGCCTCCGCTGCCGGCATTCCCTGCACTGTCTGGCCGAGGAAGGACGACCCCTCCGCCACCAAAGCCTGTCCGTTAAGGACGCGAGGCCTCTTCGAGTGCGGCCTTCTTTTTGTGACAACGCCTTCGGATGGTTCCGAGATTAGCATGAGATCATCGAACATCTTCGCACCTTGGCAGCAATCTTTTCGCTTCACAATTCTCTTGCGGTCCTACGCTGCATCATCTCCAGCTTAGGACCCCAACGACTATTATGGCCATTGTACGGGGGTTGCGCTGATAGTAAAGCATCGCATATTTTTCTTCAACAGTTCTTTATAGAACATAATGAGAATAAGTTTCCTTTAATTTACGTCTATAGTCACAAACTTTTTGTTAAGAGATTATCGGTTTCGGTCTATAATGACCATCATCAGATCTGTTTTCTAAAAACAAAATCCTAATGTACTGAGAATCACACACACGAAACAATGGTGTTTTATCTACATACTCAATTTTTCCACGTAATCTCCATCCCGTTCTATGGCCTTCCTCCAGCGCGAAACAAGGGCGTGTATGCCCCGTCGGTACCAGTCCTTATACGGGCGGCGGAGCCAGTGCTTCACTGTGTGAATCACCTCCTCATCGTCCTCAAAATGCCTTCCATGAATGGCGTCCTTTAATGGCCCAAACAAGTGGAATTCCGTGGGGGCTAGGTCAGCGATGTAGGGTGGATGGGTAACACTGTCCAACCCTGTTTTGCGATGTGTTCAGTATTCCACAAACTTGTGTCGGGCCAAGCGTTATCCTGTGGCAGCGAAACATCTCCTGGATAGTTGTGGCGCCAAAGTCACCAGAAGCGCGTCTGGAGTTTTGTTAGTGTCCTGACATATGCTTCTGAACTGATGGTACCGCCTCTTGGCATCACATTAATGAGAATCACACCTTCACAATCCCAGAACACGATGATCATGATCTTGTATTGTATTTTAACCGGGGACCTAGAAACGACGGAGAGGCTCCGTCCCCGCCGCAGCCGCAGTGGTCCACAACCCCACAACGACTTCGGCAGTCCACTTCACTCTTCAAAAAATGGTTCAAATGGCTCTGAGCACTATGGGACTTAATATCTGAGGTCATCAGTCCCCTAGGACTTAGAACTACTTAAACCTAACTAACCTAAGGAGATCACATACATCCATGCCCGAGGCAGGATTCGAACCTGCGACCATAGCAGTCGCGCGGTTCCGGATTGAAGCGCTAGAACCGCTCGTCCACCGCGGCCGGGACTTCACTCTTCCGCCACCCCGCACCGAACCCAGGGTTATTGTGTGGTTCGGCCCCCGGTGGACCCTAACCATAGAACAAAGGTTTTTTTCTATCTATGTATTCGCAGTAAGCTATATTTATTTATGTAGAGGGTCAGTTTCCACATCTTGCAATAAGCATCCATCCTCTCGAGGTCTTCCGGCTTGTCGCTACAATTTGCTAAATGCGCGACTTCTCTGCATACAACAGCATCCTACTGCTCTTTTGGTGTTACGCCGCTATTTTTAGCTGACTTAAACCCCCCCATAACCCCCCCCCCCCCGCCCCTCCCCAAGCCCAGTACGCCTTTTGGTGCTCTTTCCATTTTCGGAGTCCGCACTGATACCCTACAGAAGGCACATTCTCTGAACGTTTCCTAGCTTCAGACAAACATCCGCCCCTGTTTATTGGATTTTCTGAACAATCATGAAACGAAATGCGACGAAACGAGTATAGTGGGATGACCAAGTGTCTACAACAGCGTAATTAAGATCTCTATTGAAATACAAAACTCGGAAAACCAAATAAGCAGAACCGCACTCGACATCTTAAGATCTCTACGGCGACCACACTGACAAGAGCTACAGAGCCCTGGGAGAACATGCGATTCCCGGAATATCAGTGCTGTCTCTGAAAAACTAAAGAGCATCGAAGAGACAACTGGGCGTCGGGAATCAAAGTGACCTGCGAATAGCGGTGTGAGATCGGTAATAAGAAAGAAAGTGTACTGGTAGATAGGACAACTTGGCTGTGGAAATGGAAGGGTAGCCCACAACATAGACAGACAACAGTATTCACAATTACAAGCACCCAAGCATTAATGATCTTCCAGCAATAAAGACTCTTAACAAATCTCAATTAAGCAAGGACTTAAACTTGGTTACAAACATATGTTAACCTTCAACCAGTGAATAGCCCCAATAAAGAATTGCCAATCAATAAAACGTAGATAAAGGACTGCTTTACAAGAATGCTTAAATTAACTAAAATCATGAAAGCTAAGTTACAAATTTTATGTTAAGATTCAACAAGTGAATAACCCCAATAAAGAATTCTCATTTAAATAAAACAGATAGGAAAATGCCTTACCAAAATGCTTGAATTGTGTAAAATCATGAAAGCTGAGTTACAACTTTTCTCACAAACTACTTAGGAATTTACAGCAAATAAACAAGTTTGATCTGTTTAACCAGAAGGTAACTGCCAAGTCCAAGCGACCGAAGCCACTCAGAGCGGACGACCGCCCCAACGCAGGTCATCAACCGACATCGTCACGGCCCAGTGGCCACCGTGTTAAAACAGACTAACGTTTCGGCAAGCGACCGACAGCAACACAGGAGTAACAGTGACTAAAAGTCGGCGTACGCCTTACGAAACGCGGCACACCCTGAAGCGGGAGCAGGCACAGCTGACTAGCGGCCATACAACCGCGAGCAAACAAATCTCACGCCGCCCGTACTAACGCGGGAAATGACAGCGAGCGACAAGACGCCACGCACAAAGCAGCAACCGTGCCTACCCCTCGACCACAGAATGTGCTCTGTCTCCTTGTCTATGGTAATACAATTTATAGCACGTAAGAAACGATTTAATAATGGCATTAGTTCAACGCAAGATCAGTTAACAGTTAGGTCCAGTAGAGATTTACCATCGGATTTACCTTCAAACCAACCTCCGGACCACAGGCGGAAATTAATGAACTTGGCATAAGTTTTCACCGGACCGATAAACAAGAAATCAAATTAAACAGTTGCCAAAAATACAGTCACTATACGCAAGCCCTTCAAGACCTTGCTATCTTACTCGCAGTTATTAACGACGAAACATACACAAATGAATGACAAGAAATTCACCATTGAAGGTAAAGAAAACAGCACACCACAAAGGTTAAATTATTTAATTTGCAGACGAGCCAGTCACTGAAAGCTCAGTTCCACAAGTTTAGGACTAACCTCACTCGGCAGCAATCAATACATTTGTGTGCGTGATTACTAGGTTGCCCAAACAGGACTCCAAAACCCAAAACAACAGGTCACACGTTAGCTGTCTTGTTCTCGGATACTAGGCACCACGGGTCTAAGAAAATCGCGACGAAAAAAAAATCTCTGAAATTACAGCTGCCTGCAGCAAAACAAATGAGTCAGGGTGCATGAACGTAAAGCACAAGCCACTGTTCCAGCCGGAGCGTAACCTTTTCAATGCACATACGGACAGAACAACACACGTGGGCATAAAGGGAGCAGCAGATGCGTACCAAGCAAACTATACTGCGCCAAAATACGACCGACGTCACGTCCACAAACCGGAGCACTGCTCCCGGAGCTGGTGTCTGCTCGCTGGACTGTCGCAACTCTGTCCCCCGGAAAGCGATGCTGACTGCCGCCTTGCTCGACGCTCCCTTCTCGGCCGTGCACAACTCTTCTCTTGTCGCTTCAGAGTACGGCCGCAATGTCCGTTCTCCCCTGCTGTCCGCCCCAGACTCCCGTACTCGCACTCACTCCCTCATTAGGACCCGCTCCGACAGGAGGCGCTCGCGATCGCACATAGTGCCAACCTCAACCAGAGGAGTAATCGATAGCGTCTTGCGCCCGAGAGCCGCGCCACGCCTCAGAAAGGAAGATCAGTGGTTAACGTCCTGTCCAGAATTCGGTCATTAGAGACGGACCACAAGCTGAGATTAGGGAAGAACGACGACGGAAATCGGCCGTGGTATTTCGAAGAAACCATCCCTTCATTTGCTTGGGGCGATTTAAGGAAATCACGGAAAACCCAAATCTGGATGGTCAGACGGGGATTGAACGTCTTCTTCCGGAATGCGAGTCCAGTGTGCTAATCACTGCGCCACTTCACCCGGTGAGAGACCAATAATAATTTGCAATCTCGTTGGAGTCCAGGCGGGAGTTCACATAACTGCAAAACTCGCAAAACCTGAAGGAGACAATTGGGTCGGTCTTCGAAGTATTGCGCATAAAATGAAAACAATAACTCGATTGAACACCGCGAAACACATCATTACTTTCGTACTGAATTGAAAACTCATCAGAAAAAATATTGGTCATAACTTAACAGATGACAATGGTCTTTTTGGAACACTGTACAAGGTGTAGGACTGGCACCAGGAGATCGTGTGACCGCCGATTTGCGTCCTTGCAGTGATATAGCGTGTATCGGCCTGTCAGTTGTATGGAACATCAGAATATGGAATTGCATAAGAATTCATATCTAAATACTGCTTTCCAGAAACTACTGGCTGTCTAGCTATATGACTGAAGTCATGCAAGGTATCCTGGATCAATGTTCAGGTGAAAGACATACACGTTGTCGCCAAGAAGATGAAGGAGTTATGGAATGAAGATCCATCCCAGTACGTCCACCTCATTCAAAACCCGCGGACGTCTCCTAAGTTGCAGGGTTTGCTCTTCCCCGTCGCGAATGGTCGAGACTCAACCCAAACTGAACGGAACAAGGGAAATGTGGCCATATTTTCAAGAAATAAGATTACTGGAAAAGTGCTGCGAAAGTTTGCTGTGTGGATGAACAGAAAGTACGACGCTTTGTGGAGTACTCCCAATTCCATGTTTTTGAAGGCGGTCTGAGAGACTTGCATGAAGTGACACTGACTGCTACGAGGTGTCTGTCAGATTTAAATGCTAACCTGTGAATTCATTGTGTATGTTCTGTTACCCCTTACGACAAGAATAACAGTTCTATGTAGCAAGTGAATTAGACACAGATAACTGATGAACAAGAACTCCACCGACGACTTTTCGTAAGTTGTTCACCGATACATTCTGAGTATTTTGGTATAAGGGACCAACGGTCTCCTGCGGTTCATTACGTAGTAATAATGTCTTTACGATTTATTCGGGTTGCTACCGCAGCCACCCTTGTTTCCGTGGAAACCCTCAGAGGAAACACTGACTGTGATGTGGTTGCCGCTGCTGCGAGAACAGCTCTACGTAGCGTTGTTGTGCCTCTCTTCCATTGCATTAATGAATCCACATGTGATGTGCTTATTAGCGAATTCTGAACTGAGAGTAAGCTTGAAGTCGAAGAGTATTATCGCTATTACTGTTATCATTAGGTACCATCAGCGAATAGAAACAAGTCGCACAGAACATACCGTCGATGTTTGCACTGCTACGCAGTATTTTTAGTGCGATACAGATAGAAGGCTAATTGGAGCAAAGGAACCAAACGAAATGCAGTAACACAGCAATGAGCCGCTGTAGACAGTATGTATTTTATATCAAAATACTTAACAGGTACCCATTAGCCTCTGAAAGTAGAGTTTTGGTGCTATTTGTGTGTAGAATATGGGTTTCATATTTTCCCATTCTTTCATTTTGATTATCATCAATCACAAAACAAACTAAACTACGCCCTAACTACACTCATCAGGGTGATTTGCAGGACATAGCTGTAAAAACATGCTTAAGAAAGATGAGGGACCCTCTCCTAGTAATTCGTCCCAAGAAATCTTTTGTGTGTTTCTGCAAGGGGGCGCCTGAAGACTGGAGGAAGGGATCTCACACTCGTTGTTGCTCCACAATTCAGAAACAGTACACACTGCACGATCCCAAGCCCTGTCCAGGGACAACGAAACGTTATAGGTTATGGTAGTTTGCTGAATCTGGCAGAGATACCAGTGGTCTATGGATTACTCTGAAATTTATCTAAAGGGTACTTTTTTCGGATAATGAGCGTTTCTTAGGAAGGTGAACGCCACAGTCATGCATGCAAAACCTGTCATCTGCTGATGCTACCGTCTCCAGGACACAGTGTGGCAGCTACATGAATGTGACTGCAATGTCGGGCCCACTTAGTACTTTATGGGTAAGCCCTGTCTGCAACAGCGGCTATTGGCTGAGGGACACGTAAGTTGCTGAAGTGGTGTTCAACTGAAAGACCTGCACGAGGGTACTGGCTACACAACATTCTTGTTATTGAAGTGTACGTCGCCAATTATCGATTGTAAATTACATATGTGGATCTGCGGTTTGGTGCTGTGGTGGAGGAGGGGAGGTGGCTGTCACAGTTTGTTACAATCTCTCCTCTCCACCCCCTCCTAAACCTGCCGTGACCACTATTTGTAAGATGCCACACAAGATTATAGTCAGTATAGACAATTGTGAACGCAGCTTGATAACCGCAGGCAATATTCACTACTGCCAATGACTGCACATCTAAATACTTATTCTCCTACTTTTATTGCGCGCGAAGGGGGGGGGGGGGAACATGTATTTTTCGCAGCTTTGCGAGCTTTTTCTAGCTGGCTCTGGACATGGAAGTAAACTCAAAAGGACGAAAGAGTCATAAACTTGTTTGGCGCTGAAAACGGCAATCCCCAGGAAGGTAGAGGACAGATAAGTCGCTATACCTCATCCCTGCACATCATCCACATCAGGAGCAGTCTGTGTGCCATAAGACTGCATTATGCAACGTACAATGAGAAATCTTGACAAGATAACATCTGAAGCAAGGTGTAGTCCTCAGAACAAGAGATTGTGGGAGACCGGACATTTGACTGTGGCCACACCACGAAAGAATGTTCACTTAAATCCAGTTAACAGGGACTCTGATTGCCTCGCGTTATTTCTGTGGAGGACATACTTTCCCATTTGTATCTATGTGCAAGCCTTTCAATTGGCTGGTGTCAAAAACCTGTCATGCAGTGGGAGAGATTTTCTGCCTCCCTCTCTGCACCAAACTATCATTAGTTAACCACGACAAAATCCATGAGAGTCGGACTTCGTTAAAATTATTTATAAAATTATTATTGGATGGAAAAATCAAGGTATGCTACGATTGGCCTGCAAGATTATTACGCTGGCAGAATCAGCGAAGTTTCACAGGGTAAGGTGAGAGGACACTTGCTGCATTGATACCAAAGAGAGGACAGTTGCTGCTGGGATCTCAGAGAGCAGATACTTGTTGCAAAGGCGTCGCGGATAGCGATGCCTCCAACTTAGGACAGCATAAAGAGAGAAAACTGGACTCAGAATTCTCAACCATTTCCACTGCCATTTTCCACATTAACATTGTATAAGAATGGTAAGAAACAGCCAGGGATGCAAACACTGAATCGAGGGGGACGTGAGTCTAGTTAGCTTACATAAGGGTTTAATTGCACAGTTCGAACATACACTGCCTGCTAGTTGCTTCAACCATGTACATTGACTATTCTACTGGTGTTCATGGCCATTATTCAGGGTTCAGTCTTTAAAGTACTATCCATGAGTAGTAGGACAAAGAGAGCACCTCCCCACATTGCATTGTTGCCACATTTAATCAAGATGGCAGAGATAGATGTTGCAAACGTCACAATGGTGTCATGGTGGGAAGTTCAAATTTTGGAGATAAAATAGGTCAATTGGGCTACCTCCTCTAACGTAACTCCCTCCCCTCCCCCTCTCCTCCCATCTCCCATAGAAAATGGTGGGAAGCTCAAATTTTGGCAGGGAAAAAAGGTCAATTGGGCTACCTCTACTAACATAAGAAAAGGCAGGAAAGTAGGTCACTTGGGCTACCTCCACTAATCTAAGTCATCTGACCGCTACCTCTTCCTAGAAATTGTCAGGAAAAGAGCTCAGCCTGTGCTGGACTGCTGGATATGGTGGGTGTAAGCCTTTATTTTGCATGCAGTGTTTATTTAAACAATTCGAGGCAGTCCATCCAGTGTGTTCACCATCAGGTCTTGAGTTCAACTGACCTAGTACACAGTACTTCTACCAGAAGGTGCTGTTGTCCCTTCTGTGATGTAATCCAAGATGGCGGTCTCGAGGGGGGAGGGGACTGTGGGAAAAAGACTCAGCCTGTGCTGGGCTGCTGGAGAGAGGAAGGAGTCTACTTTATTTATTTTGCAACAATTTATTTAGGGATCGATTTCATGTGGTTCATTTATTACACTAATACAAAACACTCGTTCTGATAAGCTTTGTGGTCACGCTACTTAGCCTACAGACCTACAAAATATTCGTAAATCACTGAAATAATGCAGTACACTGATGTACAGACACGCAAACAACACGTAAATTGTCAAAAAATAATGTATGTAAAAGGCTCTGCAAACACTCTCACAACGCTTAAACAGCCGGAAATAACACAGTGCACAAACACCAACTGCACATAAAAAATGCTTTCAAACCATCATCAACTTCAATGTATCAGAGGCTCCAAAATGCGCTCGCACCACCGCTGCCACAAGCCACAGCCAGACAGACAAATGCAGGGGACACTAACTATTGCACTCAGCCCACTACAGCTTTTTAGGATATACAGTTACAATTCTTTGAGTGTTACACTAAAGTCACATGTTTATGTAAATAAGAGCCAAGTCACCCTATGGATGCACACATGTAACCACTGCTAGTGCAATGCCTCTCTACCTGCAGTCCAGCGAAGACCTAATTGCCGAGCGACTCACCCTTGCACACACAGCTAAACGGTTCTCAATGCTATACTGACGTCACATGTCTATGTAAATAAAAGCCAAGTCTACCTCTCAGAAATAGTAAAGTGCTGAAGAAATAGTTAACCGTCGCTTTTGTAGGAGCTTTTATAATGTCTCAGCTTGTCTGTATGGAAATTATTGTCCTAACAGGAGCTGTTTACGAAAATAACCCAGAATAACACCGATTGCATTCTTCCTGATGGTCCTAATGAGGCACCCCGTCCATTAAATATTATCCTTCCTGGAAATCACGACATCCTGCATTCAGCATACGTCTCAGAAACGATAAACGTTCTTGCCGCTAAGTAGGGCTCCTATTTCCCAGCACAAAGGAAGTCTTGCGAATGAATGGAGCATTCTGATGGGCTATTACTGAAGTTACCCACCAAATTACCGATGCTGCCAGTGTGGAAGTACTGTCTGCCTTCTTCTTTCTTTCTGCAGGTGTGACTTCTAGAGTCAAAACTATTTTGTACAGATCGCCATATTGCACTGACAGTTAAAGCCAGCAAAAATGTCCTACAGATCGTTAAATACAGGAAGACACTTGCTCAATTAAGCTGCTTTGCCACTGAGAATGGAAGCTTGAATATTAGACCAGGAAACCGACCTCCAACCTGGCAATATATCACCGCATACCATGTCGATGTAGCAAATGTACAATTCATATCCTGTACCATACAAGATTGCCCTTTTTCATCATGCATATAGATATCGACCGCCAGACACTCGTACATATACCACAAAGACAGACAGCATAAGCACTAGATATTTCCCATGAGGTCAGGCGGTCATCCACCGCAGCTGACGGTCACATATCATCTGCTCCTGATGCGTGACCAGAGTGCCCTTAGCGGACTGAAGTCACTCTCAGAATGGTTGTACAAAGTCGGGGTCAGTCTGATTTCATCAGTCCCCTAAAACTTAGAACTACTTAAACCTAACTAACCTAAGGACATCACACACATCCATGCCCGAGGCAGGATTCGAACCTGCGACCGTAGCGGTCGTGCGGTTCCAGACTGTAGCGCCTACAACTGCTCGGCCACCCCGGCCGGCGCTACTAACTTGGATTTGTGAGTCATGTTGTACTTCTGTAAGAAGAACTACAAAATCTGTGAACATTAACATTTTCACTTACACGTTGCCTCGTGTGTAGAACTTTTCGTAAGAACAATTTGTGCGATAAACAATGTATTTGCTCAGTAGCAGTGAAATGTATGTTTCTTTCATTTTTTCTTGTTTCCTTATGGACCAAGGAAGATATTTGCACAGTAATTATGATACACACAATTAGTGGTGTCGCAATTTGTGTGTATTTATAATTTTATAATTTTTATTATGAAGATATGGTGTAAGTATGTTATTAATTGGCTTGGTACTGTCAATACTTGACATAGTAAAAATACCTATTTACCAATATGTACCATAATTTGTTTATGCAGTGGTACGAGTATTTCTATATGAGAATCTATATGTTGCTATTAGTATAGATGATATTTTTTGTTTGCATTTACACATTCTTTTCGTATTCCCATACGCCTTAAGAATTTTCAAATATGTACTCTACATACACCAACACAAATGTGGCACAATTTACTTTTATTGTGTTCCGGTTATCATATATATATGCTTCCATAAATGCCAATGTATTTTTATTAAGCTTGTTGTTTATTGTCATTAATCGTGTAGTGGAAAATGGAAATGAGCGTTTGGTGTCATTGGCCGGGAGGTCCCTTGCGAGGCAGGTCCGGCTGCCTTGGTGCAGGTCTTACTACATTCGACGCTACATTGGGCGACCTGCGCGCCGGATGGGGATGAAATGATGATGAAGACAGCCCAACACCCAATCTCTGGGCGGAGAAAATCCCCGACCCAGCTGACCACTCAGCTATCAGGACGGACAATCGTATAGTAATTTGGTGCTGTAATACAGGAAGGTGTGGATGTAGTCACTAGACGTGGATTTTGAACACAACCCATACAGGTGTGTGTGAGATTATCAAGACATTCCCTTTTTTGTGTACATTATAAGACTAATCAGTATGTTTGTGTGGTACAGAACTGTCCGGTATTTCCCTTTTTTATTATGTGCTTTCCATGTAAAACATACCGCTTGTACCAGTATATGAGTGAGTGTGAGAAGGCTTGTCAATAAGTGTGCTTGAATATTTTCACCTTGTCACCTTCACCCCAAATCAACCTGCTGAACCCATGGTATGAAACTTGTCAGCTGCTGAGTAGAAAAAACAAAAATTAAAAATAGCAGCAATAGCCGATCAAAAATGTGATGAACTTTCGGTACACTGTAATCAAAGCACAACTTCATCGGTATTAATTTTGAAGATAAGGAGGAGGTTATATTATATGGCAGTGATGTTACATGGCAGTTTGTTTCCAAACTGTCACACAACTGATTCGGAGACTCAACAAACCACTGTAACAGCAAATTTTTCAAATGACTCGGTTACAGTTTTTTCTTATTGGCAGTAAACATTCATTTATGTGGATCAGGGCTTAAATTAGGACACGGAGAAGCGTGAGTCTTTGTCATACAATAACCTACGTGGGCCTAGACTGACATTATCCCAGAATAAGCCGACACAATTGATTTCCATCAACAGAGTAGCGTTCTGTCGATGAAGGGAACATTACCTCCTTATCTTTCGGTGGAACGGGGGCTGGGGAGAGGGTTTGAAAGGGAGTGGCGTCAGGTAAGAGATACGCCTGTCTCCTTCTTCTGATAGCAGCCTCGACGAATTTCGCTCTTGTGCCGACCTCTTCATCTCGGAGTAGCACATACATCCAATGTCTTCATGTATTTTTCGGATACATTCAAATCTCTGTGTTACCCTACAGTTTTTACCCTCCATAAATCTCTCTAGTACTATGGAAGATGTTCCCTGACGTCTTAACACATGTCCTCTGATCAGAACAATTTGAATTATAGAATACAATGATGAAATTAAACTAAAATAGTACTTAGATTAAAACATATTATATGTCATTTTAATTCAATAGAGACAAAATAGTGTGGCAACAAAATGAAGAATAACACTTTTAAAGATGTATATCTACAATTATATATGAACAGATCTTAACGATTACCTTTATATATATATATATATATATATATATATATATATATATATATATATATATGTGTGTGTGTGTGTGTGTGTGTGTATGTGTGTGTGTGTGTTGTTGTTGTTGTTGTTGTTCCTCAACAGACACCAGTTTGTGTAGGTAAGGCTAAGATAGAACACATACTGAATAAACACCATCTTGTGTAAATTATTTGAACTCTAATATGTGGAACATATCTAGATTTATTGATTAACTCTTAAAAGAAGATGTGAAATATAGTGCATGGTTTGAAGAAGCTCAGGAACAAAGAATTTTATTTGATACAATTAATAATATCATTATTGAAGAAAATTTGAAGTGTATGGCAGACCTACCCTTGAGAAGTATTTTGACCATAAGCAACAATTCAACTATAATTTCAGGGAAAATTTGCGATGCACCTCATAAGGCCATTCGAATAGCTGAAATGACAAACACCATTCCGTAATACGAAATGTATTGTGCCCACCGCTCACACTTCAGCAATAATACTGTTACGTCTTCCTTTACACGCTGTGTGGTTCTTTAGTCGATACAGCAGCGAGGAACAGATATCGTCCATGAACAGAGAATTCAGATATTAGTTTATTCTTCATCTAATCTCAAATAGTAAAGGTAATACGTAACTTTGTTGGTGTATTTTCCGTGTCAGTTGTTAACAATTGATTTGAATATTGTAATATATACAGACAGAAAAGATTGGTAAATTTATCACTCTTCAATACAATGTCTGTTCAGACGATGTCGAGTCCTGGGCACTATGAAAGTGCGTTAATGTTATTCAACTGGCAAACACAGAAAAAAGAGCTCAGTGCTTGAATGTTCGAACTAAAATACACCAGCACTCGAGCTCCGGAGAGGAGATGTTCGCATCTCATTAACAGAGGAGAAAAATATCATTTTCTGCTCCGATAACCCGAAAAGTTTTATCGTGTAGTTATATAATTTTAGTATTGAGGCTTAATCTGCACAGTATTGATGCAGTCTTTTTACAGCGAGACTGACAAATGTGTAGACATGGAACTAACCCAAAATGGCCATAGAGTTCGCTGCCTACAGACGGAAAACGGGGTGCCCCATCTCTCCCAGACAATCGGGAGAGATGGACCAGTATTACTTGGGAGAAACGGAACACTTATTTTAATGTGAGAAAGGTGGAGTACAATTAAATTTAGCTTCAAGACATGTGGAATAATTCCATTGAATATGGTTGCAGTCCCAGATTATACTTATTTTTCGGAAGATATGCCTGTAGCAACAAACGGAAGAGGAGAATCTTGTAAACAGGTCAACCAATCATTTCGAAGCTCATCTGAAGAATTACTGATCCGCAACACACCTAAAGAGCAGATTTAGCGGCACAAGTCAAATTTATTCACTAACACAACTTCGGACACTACTAACCTTAAACTTTCAAGATTATCACTTCATCACTTCAAAACTGACTACTCCCAAGCCAATACAGACAAAACTTTTGGAGGGAGTATCAGATGTTACCCTTATCGATGAAATCATCAATTTCAAGAGGAAGGCATCAGCTGCATTCCAAGTGCTAAGCTCTGCTGAAAATATTAAACTGTAAACAAATAAATAAATAAAGAGATAAGAAAAGAAAGGAAATAGAAGAAAGGCACAGAAAAGATCGCCAAAAGAGACTACTAATTAAGAGAAAAAACAGACCGAAGAAACCACGAGTAAAACAGAAAAATACAGAAAATAGCTCACGGTATTAAAAAATGGTTCAAATGGCTCTGAGCACTACGTAACTTAACTTCTGAGGTCATCGGTCCCCTAGAACTTAGAACTAGTTAAACCTAACTAACCTAAGGACATCACACACATCCATGCCCGAGGCAGGATTCGACCGTAGCGGTCACGCGGTCCCAGATTGTAGCGCCTAGAACAGCGCGGCCACCCAGGCCGGCCTCACGGTATTCATCAGATGTTGAACACTGCAACAATGAAGACATTGTAAAATACTGAAAGTAATTGTGATGAAGATGAATGTGTTGCGTATGGTGAAATCTATTACGAAACTAATGGACATTGTAGAAGTCTGAAAGTACTTATGTCATGAAGATGAATGTGTTGGGTATGGTGAAATCTATTATGTAACTAATAAAAAAGAGGACTGGATTTATTGTGTTTCCCGTTCACGATGGTCACATGAATATTGTTCAACGTTTGGCAATATGTATAACTGCTCATGCAATAAGTATAATTGCTCATGCTTGAACAAAACCAACAACACATTAGAAAAGTCAATGTTCAATCAAGATTTACAATAAAATGATAAAGTTGTTTTGGACTAAAATATTAAATTTAACAATCCTGAATTCATTGCAGCATATTCCAGATAAAAAACATAGTTTTAATCGACACTTTTATTCAGTTATAGCCAGATTTATACAATCCCTCTCTCCCCGTACACTGGTCCATCTCACCCATACACTTAGGGCTGGGATGTCCATCTCACCCATACACCTGGCGTCTCCATGGTTCGTGGTCTGTAGTACCACACCTTACATTGTATATCTGAATCTTAATGAAGTTCTGTTTGGAATTTGGAACCTAGTAACCGTCATCAATGTTTTTATAAACCAGTGACTGTGCTCTTCTACATATTCATTGTTAACATGTGAAGAAGCAATAACAAGGAGATCAATAACCCAATCCAGAGTCTCATTTTACTATCATCACCGTGTCTACATCGTTAGCCTAAGATATGAGGCATTTCGAACAGTTTCCAAGCATAGGCCCCGTCTCCATTCCACTCCTGTACCCAGCCGCTCACGTACCAAGAAACAGATGACGAAAAAGCCTGCGTCACCTGTGATCTCAGAGTAAACTTCTAAAGTAGGTAGGTCATGAGCCACGTCAGGTTACAACAATCCTCTAGCATGGGGAGTAAGGCAGAAAACCTCTCCCAATGCATGGCAGATTTCTAACCCAAGTCAATCGAAAGGCTAGCCTTTAGACACGCATGAAAAGGTGTGCCTTCTACAAAAATAATTATCGTGGGACGAACAGAACTACTGTTACTTGGATGTGAACAAATATTCTTTCATGGTGTGACCACAGAAAACAGCTCGTTCCAGGCTCGCCTGATCTGAGAGCTACACCTGGCTTCAGATGTTATCTTTCCAAAAAGAATGTCTCCTAGTGTCTTGTACAATCCAGTTGTATGGGACACAGACCGCCCTCGAGGCGTCTGCTTTGCGAAGATGGTGCACAGCGAATTCTCTGTCTTCTACCGGCTTGGGAGGGCTGCTTTCAGTGCCAAACAGGATTATGACTTTCTGCAGCTTACTTACAAAGCCAGATCCAGTAAGACAGAGCTTCCAAGGCTGGAGAAAATAAGAGAGCCCTCTCACAGTAGTAAAAGAAAAGTAGAAGAATAAGCAATTATTTGTGCGATCATTGGCAGAAGTGAATACTGTCATAAGTTATCACGCAGTGTTAAATGATTACTGTGATGCACATATTACACTATACACTGAGGTGGCAAAAGTCGTGGGATGACGTTGTGCACAGATAGACATAGAGTCAGTATCTCGTACTCTATATATAAAAGAGAAATTAATTGATGGAGCTGTCATTTGTACTTAGGTGATTCATGTAAAAATGTTTCCGACGCGAATATGGCCGCATGATGAGAATTAACAGACTTTGAACATAGAATGATAGTTGGAGCTAGATGCATGGGACATTCCATTTAGGAAATCGTTAGGGAATTCAATATTCAGAGATCCCCTGCGTCAAGAGTGCCGAGAAAGCTACATTTCAGGCATTACCTCTCACCATGGGCAATGAAGTGCCCAACAGCCTTCTCTGAACGACGGAGAGCAGCGGAAGGCATTTTCATGGAGTTGTCACTGCTAACAGACAAGATTTTGCAGTAAATAACAACAGAAAAAATGTGGGATATAGGACGAACGTATCCGGTCGGACAGTGAGGAGAAATTTGGCGCCATTGGGCTATGGCAACAGACGACCGAAGCGCGTAGCTTTGATAACAGCATGACGTCACCTACAGAGCAATTCCTGGGCTCGTGACGATATAAGCTGGACCCTAGACGATAAGAAAACCGTGGCCAGGTCAGATGATTACGAATTTCAGTTGGTAAGAACTGGTGGTAGGCTTAGAGTATGGTGCAGATCCCACGAAGGCATGGACCCAAGTTGTCAACAAGGCAGTGTGCAAGCTGGTGGTGGATCCATAACGGTGTGGGCTGCATTTACATGGAATGGACTGGATCCTCTGATGAAGCTGAACAGATTATTGACAGGAAATTGATATGTTCGGCTACTCGGAAACCATCTTCAACCATTCGTTGACTTCGTGTTCCTAAAGGGTGATGGAAATTTTATGGATGACGATGCGTCACCTCAGAAGATTCTGGACAATTCGAGTGAGTGATTTAGACGTCCAGATAGCCTGACATGATTCCCATCGAACATTTGTGGACTGTAATGGAGAGGTCAGTTTCTGCACAATATCCTGTATTGGAAGAACTTCGCGATTATGGGCGGCTATATAGGCAGCATGGGTCAATATTTCTGCCGAGGACTTCCAACGGCATGTTGAGCCCATGCTACTTCGAGCTGCTGCACTACACAGTGCAAAAGGAAGTCTGACACGATTTTCCATAACTTTTGTCACCTCACTGTTAAATACGTTGTGTGACAGTTTGGAAACAAACTGCCATGTAACATCACTGCCATATAACATAACCACCTCCTTATCTTCAAAATTAATACCGATGAAGTTGTGCTTTGATTACTGTGTAGCGAAAACCCCATGATTTTAATTTCGGACAGCCCTCCACAATCAATTCTGATTAATGATTTAGACCCAGTTAGACAAATTTTACGTAACAACTGTATTTACTTCAGGTTATATGGTCAGCCAATTAGTATCGCCCACAGGGGCAGCGCAAGGCAGGTAGCGAATGGCGCGTCGAGCTGGGTAGGCGACGCCGTGTTTTGCTTCTGGCGGCGCCTGGCTGTGGGCAGGGCTAGGTGGTGGCTAGGTGGCTTGCTATCAATAACGGAACGCGATCTCGGGGCTCATATCGCGCGCCATATAGGAGCGGGCAGGGCAGCGCTGCGGCTTCCTGGAGAAGACTTCCTGCGACCAGAGTCAATATTTTGCTTCCATCCTGCTGGTCAAGCGGACCGCCTCCCAGGGCGCCCTCCGATAACCGAAAATACGCCGCCCCGCTGGGATTACTCTGACCACCGCCCCCGTGGCGGCGGATCGACCGGCGAAAAAACAAGGCGCTGTGGTCCGGCAACTTTCTACTGCCAAGCCAACCTCTGGCGGACGCTGCTGTACCGCCAGTTCGTCTTCGTCGTCTTCTTCGAGTTGGTCCGAGTCTCGCAATACCAGCTTCATTTTCGAATGACGTCCCTGTCGTGTACACCAAGGTGGCGGGCAGCTACCCGTATAAGCAGCCCTTCAAAAAATGTTTAAATGTGTGTGAAATCTTATGAGACTTAACTGCTAAGGTCATCAGTCCCTAAGCTTACACACTACTTAGCCGAAATTATCCTAAGGACAAACACACACACCCATGCCCGAGGGAGGACTCGAACCTCCGACGGGACCAGCCGCACAGTCCATGACTGCAGCTCAGCAGCCCTTCTTGCCACAAAGTGACAATGTGCACAAGATCTAACAACTCAAAATGATCTTTCAAGGCATGTCAACAAAGCGAATATTATGACTTAGTCATTTGACTATTATTTTATATCCCTTTGGATCACTAATGTAATTTCGACTTTGTAGCCACTTTCAAACGGTTCAGTGGTTCAAATGGCTCTAACAAGAGTACCTCCCCATCGCACGCCACTCAGATTTAGTTATAAGTTGGCACAGTGGATAGGCCTTGAAAAACTGAACACAGATCAATCGAGAAAACAGGAAGAACTTTTGTGGAACTATGAAAAAAATAAGCAAAATATAAAAACTGAGTAGTCCATGCGCAAGATAGGCAACATCAATGCTAGTGTGTGTACAGGAGCGTCGTGGTCCCGTGGTTAACGTGAGCAGCTGCAGAATGAGAGGTCCTTGGTTCAAGTCTCCCTCGAGTGAAAAGTCTAATTTTTTTATTTTCAGACAATTATCAAAGTTCAGGCATTCACACATAATCAACTTCGCTCACCAAAATTCCAGGACATGTTCAGATTTGCTTGGACATATGCAGGAGTCAAAATTTGAAAACGTTAAAAACATATGTTTTGACAGAACACAGGGAAAATTGTGCGACTGTGAAACTGTTGCATTCGTTTGTTGCAGTTTATGTGACAAACTCTTATGTTTTCATCACTTTTTTGGGAGTGATTATCACATCCACAAGAAAATCTAAATCGGGCAAGGTAGAAGAACCTTTTTACCCATTCGCCAAGTGTACAAGTTAGGTGGGTCGACAACATATTCCTGTCATGTGACGCACATGCCGTCACCAGTGTCGTATAGAATGTATCAGACGTGTTTTCCTGTGGAGGAATCGGTTGACCTATGACCTTGCGATCAAATGTTTTCGGTTCCCATTGGAGAGGCACGTCCTTTCGTCTACTAATTACACGGTTTTGCAGTGCGGTTGCAAAACACAGACACTAAACTTATTACAGTGAACAGAGACGTCAATGAACGAACGGACAGATCGTGACTTTGCGAAAATAAACTTCTCACTCGAGGGAAGACTTGAACCAAGGATCTCTTCTTCCTCAGCTGCTCACATTAACCACGAGGCCACGGCGCTGCTGAGCTTACACTCGCCTTCATGTTGCCTATCTTGCACATGGACTACCCAGTTTGCATATTTTGCTTATTTTTTTTTTTCATAGTTCCACACAACTTCTTCCTGTTTTCTCGATTGATCTGTGTTCAGTTTTTCAAGGCCTATCCACTGTGCCAACTTAAACTAAATCTGAGGGGGGTGCGATGGGGAGGTTCCCTTGTAAGCAATATGGGACTTAACATATGAGGTTAACAGTCCCCTAGACTTAGAGCTACGTAAACCTAACTAACCTAAGGGCATCACACGCATCCATGCCCGAGGCAGGATTCGAACCTGCGACCGTAGCAGCAGCGCGGTTCCGCACTGAAGCGCCTAGAACTGCTCGGCCACAGCGGCCGGCATCAGGAGGTCTCACATGGCACCGCATTGTATTTTAAGATCTATTTCGACGAACATTGGTATTCACTTTCCGTGGCCCCTGTCTTGTATTTTATATACTTTATATCGAAGTTTATGTGCGCAGTTCCTTTCCTTTGTAAATTCTAGACACTGTTACACTACGCAAGGGAGGGAGGTTGAGGTTTTACATCTTGTCTACATCAAGGTCCTTAGAGACGGTGCATATGCTCGGAATTTTTCAATAATAGATAAGGAAATCGGTCGTTCCCTATCGAAGTAATCTTCCCGGCATTTGTCTGGAGAGATTTAGGGAAATCTGGGTGGCCAGACGCGGATTTGTGCCGTCGTCCTCCCGAATGCGAGTTCAGTGTGACAATCGCTGCGCACCTCGCTCGCTACGTTACATACGCGATTTCCCTTTTGTTATATGCGGCCGGCTTCAAACTGCTCATTATCAACTGACTGATTATTGACAATCTGCATGAAACAATGAAAGCTACGTTACCCATATTACTAAACGGCTAACCTTGTTCATAACGTACGACCTAGTTGCAGGTTGCCTATCCAACGAGTTCTAGGGGCAACAAAAATTTCATTTTCAATTTTTCATATAATTAGTGACCCACCTTCAAAATTTAAAATGCCCTAACTTACTCATTAAGAGGTATAATGTTATGTTAAAGGTTTAACACAATCAGGTCAGTATTACATTTAGAAATTCTGCATAAATACTGACCCTGCGCAACTTACGTCCCGCAGATTATCCAGACTATATTCATACTGTATTTGTGAATGAGAACACTTAGCAACTTCCAACAAACTTCAAACGTAATTTCAAACCTTTTGACGCTTGTCAGTCGAACTTCCTGATGCCACAATATACCGTCAGATTTGAATTGCTAATAACTAAGAGACAAATAATGCGTAAACAATGGTTGAGAGAACAACGGATACATCATGTTCGTACGTGTTTGTCGCGCAGTATTTGTTTCGCCTGTGAAGCCATCGCACCACAGCAGGTTCACACACAATACGAAAGTTGTAAATTGGTGTCGCTTGGAAACACCTTTAGCTAGGATATTGATTCAGGTGTCATTGCGAAGAGCTTGCGAAACACTACTTGGACCCAAAGTGATGTGATAAAAGTATTCGCCAGAATATTTGTTTCGCCTGTGAAGCCATCGCACCACAGCAGGTTCACGCACAATACGAAAGTTGTAAATTGGTGTCGCTTGGAAACACCTTTAGCTAGGATATTGATTCAGGTGTCATTGCGAAGAGCTTGCGAAACACTACTTGGACCCAAAGTGATGTGATAAAAGTATTCGCCAGAATATAAGTGAAAATCGTATTAAACTGAAAAATACAAAACAACGAAACATGTCGTCTCATATGACTCTCGATTAAAATGCTCCGAATTATCGAAAATGCGAGTCAGAGGATATTTCGCATCGAAAGGAATCTAAAAAGCCTGAAAAGTCCAGTGGAGAGCGAAAGTGAGAGCTGTGGTAGCAGCATTGAAACGGAAATGGAAAAACCGCGCAAAGCTATTACGTAGCTGGCCGAACGGGGAAACAACCGCCAACGACAGCCCAAACTTGTCATTTATCTATTCTGTAACCACTATAATACTTTGTGCAACCATTGTATTGAAGAGATTGATAATAATTAAAGTACATATTAATACGAAATAGTTGTAATGATTTTATGTTTTCACGAAAAATCTACCGCGTGGATCCGAACTAGGCCACAGGAATTGTTTCCTAAACTTTTTCTCGCTTTAAGACTTAACCATCAAATGTTTAACATACTCAGTCGCAAAATTATCAAACCTTTGAAGCTATTTTATACACTGGAATTGGCCCGCATCTCGTGGTCGTGCGGTAGCGTTCTCGCTTCCCACGCCCGGGTTCCCGGGTTCGATTCCCGGCGGGGTCAGGGATTTTCTCTGCCTCGTGATGGCTGGGTGTTGTGTGCTGTCCTTAGGTTAGTTAGGTTTAAGTAGTTCTAAGCTCTAGGGGACTGATGACCGTAGATGTTAAGTCCCATAGTGCTCAGAGCCATACACTGGAATTAGATTCATTAAGCAATCGTTTTACTGGTTTGAACTAACTAGGGCGAGTACCAGTCCGACTTTTTGAAAGTCCGAATTATAGCAATGTTTTTTTTAATAGTTGTTTAAAGCTTTTGTTAAAAATACAAAGCGCTTGATTTCTTCATAAAATGGTTCAACACTTGTACTGTTTGCAATTAATCTTTCCCCACCCTTTTCTGCTGTTAAAGACATTGTGCCGATTACGGAGTCGGAGCAGCCAACAGTATTGAAACCTGTTTGGCCTAATTTATCAGCAAATCTCCCCTCTGCAGCGTGCAACTGGACTCCTCTTGCAGGAATTCCGACAGGCCGTTGTAGTTTGTAGCAGACGTACACAGCATTATCCATGCTTTCTATTTTTGGTCCACTTGTGTGTTTTCCTTTTTCAGCTAGTTCGTCTGGTTATAGCACAAAGAATTTTCTTTAACCCTGTAAAATGCCAAACTCTCATAACACTTTGGGCAGAAGCAGCGGCTAGGATTTTACCAAGCAGTCTCATTTTATCTTCTAAAACCAACGAATTATTTTAAAAATAGATTAAAAGCGATCCTGACCGCAATAAAATATTTATTTACAGTTGTCGCCGGTTTCCGTCAGAATGTAACCATCTTCCGACCAATTAAACTACTCACGATTGGTAGACGGTGGCGGTGAACGGAGCAGGTGTTGTGACTCCGCGAACGTCAACTGCTAACGAGAGCAACGAAGTTGTTACTTAGATACACGATGCTCCGCCCACGTAATTTGGTATGCGAGAACGGAGCATCACTTATTTAAGCTGCAACTAGGTTGCTCTCGTTAGCAGCTGACGTTCGCGGAGTTACAACATCAGTTCCCTTCACTGCCACGGCCTACCATTGTTTCTTCTTTTAATTTTTGTTATAAATCATATATTTTATATGTTACTACTATATCAGACTTCCCTCTATGCCCATTATGTGTTCATGTTACAGTTTAAATGGTCTGAAGATGGTTACGTTCTGATCGAAACCGGTAAACACTTAAAATCAATATTTTATTGTTCTTAATCCGTTTTTATGTTTTTAGCTAGTCAACTGTTTTTCTGCACGAGAAATGTTCTCAGAAATTACTTGATAATTTATTCACTGACGACAAAAAAATTCGCAACTCTGACTGACATGATTTCTGGAGTTCCCCAAGGTAGTGCTATAGGCCCTTTGCTGTTCCTTATCTATATAAACGATTTGGCAGACAATCTGATCATCCGTCTTAGGTTGTTTGCAGATGACGCTGTCGTTTATCGACTAATAAAGTCATGAGAAGATCGAAACAAATTGCAAAATTAGAAAAGGTATTTGAATGGTGCGAAAATTAGCAGTTGACCCTAAATAACGAAGAGTGTGAGGTCATCCACATGAGTTCTGAAAGGAATTCGTTCAACTTCGGTTACAAGATAAATCATTTAAATATAAAGGCCGTAAATTCAACTATGGAAATGAAGTCCCATGCTGCTTTACAGAGCGTAGGGGAACGACGCGGGAGACACGCACCGCATTACTAGGCAAGATCCTAATGGAGGTGGTTTGCCGTTCCCTTCCTCCAACCGTAATGGGGATGAATGATGATGATGAAGACCACACAACAACACCCAGTCATCTCGAGGCAGGTGAAAATTCCAGACCCCACCGGGAATCGAACCCGGGACCCCGCGCTCGGGAAGCGAGAACGCTACCGCGAGACCACGAGTGGCGGACTAAATTCAACTAAGTACCTAGGAATTACCATTACGAACAACTTAAATTGGAAGGAACACACAGAAAATGTTGTAGGGAAGGCTAACCAAAGACTGCGTTTTGTTGGCAGGATACTTAGAAAATGTGACAGATCTACTAAGGAGATTGCATACACTACGCTTGTCCGTCCTCTTTTGGAATACTGCTGCGCGGTGTGAGATCCTTACCAGACAGGACTGACGGAGTACATAGAAAAAGTTCAAAGAAAAAAAATGGTTCAAATGGCTCTGAGCACTATGGGACTCAACTGCTGAGGTCATTAGTCCCCTAGAACTTAGAACTAGTTAAACCTAACTAACCTAAAGACATCACAAACATCCATGCCCGAGGCAGGATGCGAACCTGCGACCGTAGCGGTCTTGCGGTTCCAGACTGCAGCGCCTTTAACCGCACGGCCAGTTCAAAGAAAGGCAGCACGTTTTGTATTATCGTGAAATATGGGAGAGAGTATCACTGAAATGATACAGGATTTGGGCTGGAAATCAATAAAAGAAAGGTGTTTTTCGTTGCGACGGAATCTTCTCACGAAATTCCAATCACCAATTTTCTTCTCCGAATACGAAAATACTTTGTTGACATCGATCTACATAGGGAGGAACGATCACCACGATAAAATAACTGAAATCAGAGCTCGTACGGAAAGATATAGGTGTTCGTTCTTTCCGCACGCTATACGAGATTGGAATAATGGAGAATCGTGAAGGTGATTCGATGAACCCTCTGCCAGGCACTTAAGTGTGACTTTCAGAGTATCGATGTAGATATAGATGTAGATAAACGAAAGTTGTTATGCGTGTTCCTACATCTGAAAGACGATGTCTATTCAAATTTAGCGCCAGTTGCGTAAGAGTGGCCCTAACAGCACCATTATTAGGTTGCACATCAAGTTTGCTTCAAATAAATGCTGTAAAGGTTGTAAGCGTTAGTTATCTTGGAGATTGAACGTGCCAATTTGATTTTAGTCAAGACTGCCTTTAAAGCTACAAAGACGCCGTTCCAACCCTCACTGAGTTTGAACGAGGTCGTGAAAAAAGGGCTCCGAGAAGCTGGATACTCCTTCTGTGACATCGCAGAAACACTTGACGGGAATGTAGCCATTGTACGTGACTGATGGTAGCGGTGATCAAGAAAATGTACGGGCGCAAGAAGACCGGGTTCCGGACGGCCACGTGGCACTACCGAGGGGGAAGACCATAGTGTTCGACGTAGGGCTCTGGCACTTCGTATTTCATCTGCAGAAGCAGTGTGAGCAGCAGTTGCCACCACAGTGACACAACGAACTGTTACAAATCGGTTACTTCAAGGACAGCTGCGAGCCAGTCGCTCTGTACCATACATTCCACTGGCCTGAAACCACCACCACTTGCGACTCCAGTGGTGACAAGCGAGAGCTCGTTGGAGGGCAAAGTGGAAATCTGTTGTGTTTTTTAATGAAAGCTGGTGCTACCACGGTGCCAGTGATGGCCGCATGTTGACTAGAAAGAGGTCAGTTGGGGGCTGTATCCAACCTGCCTGCGTGATAGACACACTGGAACTACACCTGGTTATACCGTCTAGAGTGGTTATTTCACGCACCCTGACTGCAAACTTGTACGCCAATCTGGTGATTCGACCTGTTGTGTTGCCATTCATGAATAGCATTCCAGGGGTTGTTTTCCAACAGGATAACGCTCACGCACATACTGCTACCGAGCGTCCGGTCTTTCCGAGTTAGGTTTTCCGTGATTTCCCTAAAACGCTTCAGGCAAACGCCGGGATAGTTCCTTTGGAAGGGCACTGCCGATTTCCTTCCCATCCTTCCCTAATCGGGTGTGACTGATGACCTCGCTGTTTGGTCCTCTTCCCCATATCAACCAACCACATACTGCTGTTGTAATCCAACATGCTCTACAGAGTGTTGACATGAGGCCTCGGCCTGCTCGAGCACCGGATCTGTCTCCAGTCGAGCACATATGGAACATTACTGGATGTCAACTCCAGCGTCAACCACAAACAGTACTGATCGTCCCTGTATTGCCCGACCAAGTGCAACAGACATGAAACTCTGTCACACAAACTGACAACCGGCACGTGTAAAACACAAAGCATGAGCGCTTACATGCTTTCATTCAACACTCTGGCGGCAACACCAGTTATGTACCTGAGCCATGCTGTGGCTCGCATTGATGCTGTTTGTAGGTTTCCGCCCTCTTTTGGAGGCCAGACGGTATCGTTTGGTTGGTACGATTGCGGTTGTTTGTCTTCTTCTCGTGTTGACTGGCGCCACTCGGTTTCGCAAGCGTTGCCTGTCCGCTAGTGGCAGCAGCGGCGGTTAGCGATATGTAGTAACTGTTGCCCTATCTTTGCGGCGACGTCGTTGTTTTTCCGGGTGGTGTGAGTAGGCCAGTTCGGTTGGGGACTGAGGAGCAGACAGGTCCACACAGTGCCAGAACACGCCGGGACCACTGGCGCATGCATGGACTGCTGGATTGAAGGGCTGTGGTCACGAGGGTGCACGACCTTGTCGGAAACCGAATCCAGCAAGCTTTAAGATGAGTGCATTTCAGTCCAAGCAGAGAAACCTCCACCATTGTGATATCTCGCGATTCTCGAGTGTCTTGGGTTCGTGTTGCTGCTCGTAGTGTGCAGCAAGTGGAATGCTTGAGGAAGGCGGATCTGATTAGCTTTGTTGTTCCATCGTTGCATTTGATTTTATCGGACTAAGGTAGCTTCAGCAAGATTATCATTAGTCATTCGTTGGACTGCCACTAGTCTGAGTTACCATCTTGTGAAGTGAGTGCAACTCTAGGCTGCCTATATCATCGCTCGCGAAAGTGTTTGTTGCTGGACCTTCTCAGAGGTCGATTCCTGAAGTACCGTCCGTGGCCTGTTGGTTCTTGTAAGACATGTGTGTTCTAAAAGGAGGTTTGATGGCCAGTAGTTCAGTGTAACGCTCCTTCAGTCCACTCCTTCTGCTGTGTTTGTGGCGACTTACCTTTAATATTTCAATACGTGTAAGTTGTAAATTGCAGCGAGTTCTTAAACAATTCTTAATTTATTGACATTCTTGACGTGTAAGGCCGTCAGCCGTGATTGTGATCACTTGCCTTAAAATTCTAATTTGGTATTGTATTTTAGCAGTAAGCCTTAAAAACTTATTTACTGCCATTCCTGGCGTATGATGCCTTCTGCTGTGTTTGTGGCGACTTACCTTTAATATTTCAATACCTGTAATTTGTAAGTTGCAGCGAGTTTTAAACAATTCTTAATTTATTGCCATTTCTGGATGTAAGGCCTTCTGCCCAGATCACAGTGGCTTGCTTTTAAAACATTATCTGTTGTATCCGTAATTCATGGTGGTTTGCTAAATTGTAACTCACTGAAAACACTATTATTTACACTGTTGTTTATTCCTTCATTAATAATGTGTGGTATTTTTATTTATTGTTGAGTCTGCAATTACTGGTTTGAAATAAATTGTGTGTAACTGTAAGAGGCAACCAACAGTAACTGATTACGTCCCCGTCGGCAATCGTAACCGAATTCTGCCATCCCTTGACTACCACCAGGTTTTAGTACCAGCATTTCGCATTTACAATGGCTTATCTCGCCTTTACATTAACCCGTTTTCTTGCCATGTTAATCACTTCAGTATGTTACCTAGAAAACTGTATTCCAAAAATTTCATTATTCTACATTAATTTATTTTTTGGTGTTGCGGTTTTTTTCCGTCAGTGTATTTACTCCCAACACTCGCCTTAGACAATCGTTCTCCTGTCTTTTCCGTAGCGTTTATCTCAGCTGTTAGTGGGTGAACTTCTTCAGGATTTGGCAAATTTAGTTTTAGTATTTCACTTTGTGGCCGGATGCCCTTGTTGGTATCACAGTCATCAAGGCAAGCTGAGGGAGGGAACTTGTGTGCACCATTTGTATGCGAATCGTGAAAGCATTGATCTGTGTGTCATCGTATTTTATCTGTTTTCGTATCGTATTCTCTGTGGAGGAACTGGGGTACCAGGCCAGTATTTGCATAAAAGTGCTTTGAAAGTCATCCAGAAACCACATTGAGGTTGACTGGTGTACCAGCGTACTACAGTAGTTAATCCGCTGTGCGGATTCGATCAACGTGTGGCCAACATCCTTATCTCAAAAAGTAGCGCACTGCGCGTTATGTTGTACAGGCGGCTCCTAACGCTTTAGTTAAAGTGTTTTTTAATCACTTTTAAGCGATCACAGAGATGAAGTTTAACACAACACGTCATGTGGCCTTCAGCAAGCGAAATTGACAGGTTTTGACTGTGTTGTGTGCTTGTGACCTTCAGTGGTCACTTATTAACGGTCACCGGAGAAGATAATGGGATATGAGGGCATGTGTTCAACATTTTACACTTAATGAAACTGGCGCGATTGATGTCCGGCGGTGTAGTAAGACGGTGTTTCACTTCGCAATAAGAAAGGAAAAAAATCGAATTAACGAATTCGTAATTAGTGTAGTTCGAATTACTATTTTTCACTTCGTACTGTAACATATCAAAAAAGTGGCATTAATAAGAGCCGATCCCCTTAGGATTGAATATGATGTCCTTGATATATACTACGACGTGCAAATGTAACTCATAACAAAGAAAGATATTAATGAATCACTTGAAAAAGGCTACAAAACCTGAAGTCCAACAGTGTATCCCCAAAGATATAAAATAACAGCAAAAATCATTTAGACAATGCTAGATGATTGAAACTCGTGATGACACCGCAACTGAACAGTGTACGCAAGTCGCATTGTCCTATTCACCACTGCTGACACAGTGGCCGTTATTGAATTGCGCTAGAAATGTGGATCTACTTCCTTTACAAATAGACGGTGGTACGTAACAATTTCCTGTCGTCAAAAAAGTATTGAAAAAGACGTTTCCGATAAGATAGGAACGTGCATAAAAATTATGCCTGACATGAGAATGATGCCGGCCGCGGTGGTCGTGCGGTTCTGGCGCTGCAGTCCGGAACCGCGTGACTGCTACGGTCGCAGGTTCGAATCCTGCCTCGGGCATGGGTGTGTGTGATGTCCTTAGGTTAGTTAGGTTTAAGTAGTTCTAAGTTCTAGGGGACTTATGACCTAAGATGTTGAGTCCCATAGTGCTCAGAGCCATTTGAACCATTTTTTTGAGAATGATGCAAAACGTCTTTTGAACAGTTATTAGGTTAATCAGCTGCTAGCGGGAGAGACACCGACTCACAGACTGTGAAAACTGCGGAAGGTTGTCGATATTGCGACCTGCATTGACCTCTTCGTTCCGTTTTGTGGGTGAATCACAATATCTGGTTAGGGGCAGTGTAGTGGCTCGAGATACCTTTAGTTACTTCGATGACAGACTTCGATGACCTACTAGTTACTCCATTCCCTAGACAGTCAAACCACAAATAACTGGAGCAGTGTCATCAGAGTATTTCACCACGTTGTTGAATTCCTCGACCGATAATACTCCTTCCAGTGACCAGATTGCTAGCGCTTGCAGCGGCAGCTGCTTCCGTACGCTGCAACTTTGCCGCAAAAGACGGATGGATATGCCACAAGCGCTGAAAGCAAATCTGTTTTCCACACAAGTCATTATATAATTAGTCTATTATAACGTAATGATCACGAATTTTTTTCATATCTGAGATTCAAAAGCTGTAGAAATAATTATACGAAAGTACTTTCGCAGTACATACATTTTGCACCACAGGACCTGTTCCGTGGACCTATAAACGACGTATGATGTTGTTGATAGAGATAAGTGGCTATATTCAAATGAGATACATTGTTTTCTTTTTGCTGAATTTTTTTCACATTTTATCGGAGACACAGGGGTCGACTGTACCACACGCTATGACTGAGGTACATCAAGTAATGAAATTTTCCAGTAGCTTACAATATTAATATTCGAGTGCTCAGTTTATTATGATTGCGTCAGTTGATAAAACATCATTTTGTGCATGATAACGAGTTAGAACCTTCTTTTCTTCCGAACTTTTGACACTTTCTCTTTCTGCATATCGCAATATATCAAAAACATTTGGCGTATAAAAGATACTATCAGATTTAACAGAAAGAAAATGTGTCGTGCAGTCGGCATGCTTTCACGGAAGTACAGGAAGGTAACAAGATGGAACACTCAAAGGGCGGCGGCCCAGGAACAAAACATATAAGTCGAATGGATAATCGTAGCTTCCATCTGCGGTAACGAACCAACACGGGCAGCCACTTAACAGTATTTGCTCGTGCTGCTATGAGATCGTAAGAAACAGATATTCAGCGCTGCGGCGTAATAAAATTGAAAAGCTGTCCGATGCCCACAGCTGATGAAGTACGGGGATCGAAGAACAATTATTATAACGGGAGTGTTGCCGGCTGGACTTGAGTTGCCCGATAAAACAGAGCGCGGAAGAAGGGCGAGCGGCAACTCCTGGAACAACAAACAAGCAGCTACGTGGTTCGCGGCGCCCTCCCTGCCCTGGGAGGCGCTTGACGACGCCTCGCCTTGACGGATTAATGCGGATATCGCGCCATTGTCTGGCGCCGCGCCTTCGATTGCAGTCCCATGGGAGAGCAAGTTGCTTCAAATTTCCCTTCAACGAACAACTTTGCTCCCTCCATCAGCCACTCGTGCATCGAAATGCCACTGGAAATGTTTGCGGCAGCGTCTGCGAAAATGTGGCAAAACTAAAAGAGTGATGGAGTCAAATTCATCAAAAGAAATGTTGAGGCATTAGGTACAGAAGTGACGTCGAATACATATTTTTAAGCAGCGCAAATTAATTTATAGTACTTATCATCAAACATCGATAGTAGTATCAAATATCCGTCTAAGTACTGCAGTTCCGAAGAAAAGTGTATCGTAATCTGCTGAGTCAGAGATAGAGCATATATAATTTTAATTAATATTGTGTTTATACTGGTTGCTGGTGAGGAGGAAAGTTAGTTATTTGTATTTTCTTAATGATCTCATTCATAAGCAGCCATATCACAGTCGCTCAAGAAAGTTAAAATTGAGCTTTACTTGTTTAATCAGAATCGGACGATGACTCTCTTTGTCCGCAGCCTCCATGATTCGACGCAATCTGCAGTCCTGTGTAAATAAAATGTCTTGGTTTTCTTGCGTTGCGTAGTCAGTCGGGAAACCTCAGATCAAGCAGAAAGTTTGCTGTGATAGAGTTTAATTATCCGATGAGATAATGGAGCTCTTGGATCTAATAATTGCAGGTTCGTTTCCAATTCATCGGGAGTTCCCTTCTGATTACCAACGAAACGACACCTCCGTGCAAATTTCCAATTAGAGAATACATATACAATGAAATTCCTTAGACACCTTTGATGTAAATGCTCAGTATATATTTTCTTGAGTAGCATACAATATATTTTCAATCTCTTTCTTCCAGTAATTTCGATAGCAAAATTACAATTATTCAATGCGGCTATTCGGCACGGAGAAGATCCTAGAAGTCCTCTCAACACACCAGAGAGAATATTACAAAGAGTAATTATGCGCTCATGGAATAGTAATAGTAATAGTACTGTACTACTTTGCGCATAGATTCTGCGAGTATATAGATGGTCAAGTAGGAAACGTAATTCACTCATAGAATTGTGCAGGGATAGTTAGGAGAATATAAAGATACTCGTGTTACACATAGTTATGCAGATACCGTTTTCAATAAACAAACAAGGCGGCAGTTTAATATTAGCTTATTAATTACGCTGAGGTGACATTAAGTCATAGGATAGCGATGTGCACATATACCAACGGCGGTAGTATTGCTTACACAAGACATAGAAGGGCAATATACATCCAAGATGCTACTCCAGGCTGGTGTAAAATGAATGTGCGCAACGGAAATTAATAAACGCTAAAACGAAGATTTGGCCCTGAAGCAGATCTTAGGATCTCTTAATTCTATAAACTACGATCTAAATATGAATGAATGATGAAGGCAACTAATCCTACTAAATGATAAACATTATTCCTGCTTATATATTTATAGTAGTTTAAAAAAAAACGTTGATATTACACAGCTTACATTTCCTAAGTAATATGTTGTTGTTGTGGTCTTCAATCCTGAGACTGGTTTGATGCAGCTCTCCATACTACTCTATCCTGTGCAAGCTTCTTCATCTCCAAGTACCTACTGCAACCTACATCCTTCTAAATCTGCTTGGTGTATTCATCTCTTAGTCTCCCTCTACGATTTTTACCCACCACGCTGCCCTCCAATACTAACTTGGTGATCCCTTGATGCCTCAGAACATGTCCTACCAACCGATCCCTTCTTCTGGTCAAGCTGTGCCACAAACTCCTCTTCTCCCCAATCCTATTCAATACCTCCTCATTAGTTATGTGATCTACCCATCTAATCTTCAGCATTCTTCTGTAGCACCACATTTCGAAAGCTTCTATTCTCTTCTTGTCCAAACTATTTGCCGTCCATGTTTCACTTCCATACATGGCTACACTCCATACAAATACTTTCAGAAATGACTTCCTGACACTTAAATCTATGCTCGATGTTAACAAATTTCTCTTCTTCAGAAACGCTTTCCTTGCCATTGCCAGTCTACATTTTATATCCTCTCTACTTCGACCATCATCAGTTATTTTGCTCCCCAAATAGCAAAACTCCTTTACTACTTTAAGTGTCTCATTTCCTAATCTAATTCCCTCAGCATCACCCGACTTAATTCGACTAAATTTCATTATCCTCGTTTTGCTTTTGTTGATGTTCATCTTATGTCCTCCTTTCAAGACGCTATCCATTCCATTCAACTGCTCTTCCAAGTCCTTTGCTGTCTCTGACAGAATTACAATGTCATCGGCGAACCTCAAAGTTTTTATTTCTTCTCCATGGATTTTAATACCTACTCCGAATTTTTCTTTTGTTTCCCTTACCGCTTGCTCAATATACAGGTTGAATAACATCGGGGAGAGGCTACAATCCTGTCTTACTCCCTTCCCAACCACTGCTTCCCTTTGCAGCGCAGTTACACAGCCCAGCTGACAAGAATAGTAAACAGGTGACATGTCGATACCACGTCATAAAGTCTTTGGGAATTTCGTTCTGTGTACTCAATTCGACAGCACGCAAGAAGCATGTGAAAAATATACGCAGGTGCCAGCATTTGAGACAGGACGTGTAGTTGGGCACAAAGAAAGCAGTTGGAGCTCGCCATTTGAATAGGTACGATGCCACTATTCGACGATATTTGCAAGAGTGAGTGAACAATAGCCGAACACAGAGTCGAGAAGGAAGCGGTTGAACTAGAGAGACGACAGAACAGGAGGACTGAGCAGTCGTCAGAGAGGCACATAGGGCCCTGGATTCATCATCATCGGTCCGAGGTGCAACTGGTGCTTGAGTGACCACAAGGACCATTAGCAGGCGACTCACAGAAAGGGTGCTGTGATCACGGCACATCTTGCATCGATTACTATGGACCTCTATACAGAAACAAGACCATTTACAGTGGTGTCGGCCACATTCGATCTGGAATGTGATTGACTGGAGTAGAGCTGTCTTCAGTGATGAGTCACGCTTAGAACTGAGCTCTGATGCCCAGCGAAGACGTGCCTGGAGTCGTCACGGACAGTTTTACCATGCCAATCTGACTATCGCTCGCCATAAATCCCGACAACCAGAGTGACGGTCGGGAGTGCCTTCCCTTTTCATAGCAGAATCCTTTTGATTGTCATCCGTGGCACGTTTACAACACAGCGGTACGTCGATGACATTCTGCGCTCTACTTCGCTGTCCTTAATGACAAGCCAACCTGAACTTACATTTTAGCAAGATAATGCCAGCCCACAGACGACTGACGTTTATTGCTTGGTGCTTGGTAAACCCCACCTTGGTCAGCATGGTCGCCGGATCTCCCTACAATCGAGAACGTTTGAACGTCCAACTAGCTCGCTGTTTTGACACCCTACGCATCAACTTGACAGGGTTTGGCACGATACCACTTAGGAGGACATTCAACAACACTAGCAATCAGTGTCAAGCAGAATAACTGCTTGTATAAGGGTCAGAGGTGGACCAACGGGCTATTGACTTGCTACCCAGTCTGTGACGCTCTTTGTCTTGAACACGCCATCCGGTTTTTCTGAAACTGTAACCGTTTGTTTTCTGTACATGTACATCACGTCTACCGATTTCCGTCCCATTCGGATAAATCCGTCGTAGCGAGTCATTTTTTTTTATTTTTTTTTACTTTTTAGTGTATATGGCAACTACTTCTTGGAGTTTATTATCTGAGAAAATTATAGCCATAGTTGTTGCTGATCTCCAAGAAATGCTGAAATGTATCTACTAAGATGTTTAATGACAATCCATTTCGTTCTCATCATCCATTGCAGATTTCCACTGGTTGAAAAGCTGCGCTTCCAGTGAGAGGAGTAGCACTGTACTTGTTGCTTTACTTTCAACAACCAGAAAAAGGACAGAATTATCACCTTGTGTCACCATGAAGGCAAAAAATGTTTCAAATGGCTCTGAGCACTATGGGACTTGACTTCTGAGGTCATCAGTCCCCTAGAACTTGGAACTACTTAAACCTAACTGACCTAAGGACATCACACACATCCATGCCCGAGGCAGGATTCGAACCTGCTACCGTACCAGTCGCGCGGTTTCAGACTGTAGCGCCTAGAACCGCTCGGCCACTCTGGCCGGCATCAAGGCAAGATTTCTAATGTATACTGTAAGTAATAAAGAAATGAAAACTGAACCCTGCAGTATATTTGAGCATGCTTCCAATTTGCAATGCCTAACGCTTTGTCAGGGGCAAGAAACTGCTACATATTGCTTTCTGTTACAACATAAAATAAAAAGTCTAAACATGATGTGTTCATTATTGTGCAGTACTTTAGCTTCTGCATGAGTATATCATGGTACACCTTAGCTGAGACACATAGTGTCTGTAAAGGAAATTGTTTCTGATTCGTCGATTTTGTGTATCTTCTGGAAAGATGGACACAACCTGATCAGTAGATAAGGCTCTTTAAAATTTATACAGTTTGTCACCAAGTGCTTGTAACTTCAGTTATACAAGTAAATGATCTTTTCAGAAAGTCCTAATAATAATGGTACTATTGAGATAGGTTTTTACTTTTCTATGCCCCATGGTGATATAATTTAATAACAGTAAATTTAAGTGTATCCGTTGAGCCTCAATTGCCCTATCTACTTGGATTGGTCAACAAAACACAATATCAAGATATAGGAAAGTTAATGGGGAGAAATGGCGTGGTGGGCTGGACTAAGTAACATAGAGTTTTCACTTTATGTTACATATTTATTTTCAAATGAAGGGTGGCAACCTGAAGACTATCTTGATTAACAAATTATTGTTCTGTTGAGATCACAGTGCAGTTATTGAAGTGGTAAACAATATCCAGAAGATTTCACTAATGCGCAATTAAATCCAACTGGCAATCAAGAAACAGTTGTCAAATCACAAGCTTAATAAAAAATAGTATCATTTAACATGCAACGTGAGCCGTGCACGGCTCGTGTTCATGCCTTTTTTTGTTTGTCGTCTTCTGTTATAGTACTGCCGCCTCGTTTTCTTATTCCATTTACTGGCGTCACTAACGTTCTGCCTTACTTGCCCGTGAGTGGCAGCAGCAGCGCATATCGATAAGTGCACTGTCGTACCATCTCTCGAGCGACCGATAGTATTTTTGGGTCGTCGTTTGTCTGGAGGTCAGCTGGAGATGGATCAGCAGTGCAGTCGGGGACGGAACAGCGGTCGACGACGAACGAGCGTCGGCGACGGGGCACCATTGAGGTGCGGACAGCCAGTACTTCCCGACCGCTGGCGACACACATGCACTGTCCGACTGAAGGAGACTGGAGTGGGAACGACCGTTGGTTGGTCGTTCGTCTCATCAGCCGACGTCTATTTGGTCCTTTAACCGTTTCCGTGTGTGTAGCAGTCGGTCAGTTGGGGCAGAGCAACAAGGAAGTCTCCGTAGCACGTGGTCACGCCGGAGCCGCTGGCGGCGTGCACGCGCGGTTGGAGTTGCGAGGTGCTTCTTGCGAGGGCTACAAAGTTCGTCGCCCACCGATCCTGGACGTTCAAGTTGAGTCCTCCCTTATCCTACTATCAAGCCTCAACTCCTATCACATCTCTTCGTTTGATCCTGTTTGTCACTTTCTGGGAGATTCACGCAAGCAACAACGTGTGTGCATTGAAGTCGGCTAGAATTGCAACCGTCTTCCTGTGTGGCGTTTAAATTAAGTTAATTCATTTCTTCATTAATAAAGTGTACCAGCGGTATGTTCTACCTTGTGGCCGTTGACGTTCCGGTGACCTGTCTGGTCGTTGACGTAGTTTTTGGCAGTGTGTTTCCTTGTCGTGTTGATACTATCCAGCACGGCGTGTAGTTCGACAGCTGAGGTGTTGTTAGTAGTTTTGGGCGTATATTCTGCCTTGGCTGGATTGAGCACCAGTATCCAGAACGTTGTGCTATTGACATCTTGATGTTTTGCTGATCGGATGGAGCAGAACTGATCTTGTTGGTTAGTTCGTCGGCTGGCTTTCGGCTGAGTTGCCTTCCGACTAAGAGGTTGTCGGTCTGGCTGCCTGTCTCACCTAAACGTGCGTTAGTGTTACCTTCCCAGGCCGATTCTTGGAACCTTCTGAGCGCCTCTCCTTGTGTTTTACACAGTGATTTCCCTTTTAGTCTTAAGTACTCTCTATGGCCTTCAGCCGAATTTTAGCTTATTAAAATTGGAAGGCTTTTATTCTTAGACCTTAAACCCTAAAAAATTGCTTCTTGTTTGGTATGTGGTCTTCAGCCGAGTTTCAGTCTTTCAAAATTAAAATTGAAAATTTTTTGCGCCTAGGCGTTAAGCTGTAAATATGTTTCAAGTTGGTACATGGCCTTCAGCCGAGTTTTCAGCATTTTCAAATCAAAATTTGAAGAATTTTGTCTAGGCCTTAAGCCATAAGCAATATTTTCTAGTTTGTATTTGGCTTCAGCCGAGTCTTCCAGCTTCAATTTAAAATTGGAAATTTTTTGTCTGGGCTTTAAGCCGTGAGATTGTTTGGTTTTCGTATGTGGCCTTCAGCCGAGTTTTATGGGAAGCATTTTAGGATAAAGCCTTTAGCCTATTTTAGTCGAAATTTAGAAGCTCTTCCCTTTAGGCCTTAAGCCCTAAAACTGTTTTCTGCATGGTGTGTGGCCTTCAGCCTTTTCAAATTGAAAACTCTTCTTCCTAGGCCTTAACCCATTAAATTGTTTTGTTGATATGCGGCCTTCAGCCAAGTTTTCAGCCTATTTAGATTAAACATTGAAAATCCTTGTCTCGGCCTTAAGCCGTAACACTGTTCTTGACTAATGTGAGGCCTTCAGCCGAGTTCTATGGGAAAAACTTAAGCTAAGGCTTTCAGCCTATTTATATTGAAGATACAAAAAATTTTTTCTAAAGAACTCCTGTTCCTCAATTCCTTGCTTAGGCCTTGTGCCTTGGATTTTCGATGTGGGCTTCAGCCGGTCTAAATTAAATCAAAGTACGTCTTTCGTTAAAAACTTGAGAGTTTTTGATTCTTGCTTGTGTGATCGTCTGTTTAAGAAATAAGGTTCATATGTTGAATGCAACTGACAGTAACTTATTTTGGCCCCTTTCCACAAATATAACCTCATCCGCTCTGTCCTGCTAGTCCAAGGATTTCACTGGACACACAACCCAGAGGACCATGGATTGAAACAATGCTCTGATACCAGTGAAATCCCTGGACTAGCAGCACAGAGCGGATGAGGACACCATTTGTGTTTCGGAAGCCACTCAACCTAGTGACAGGCAACTGCAGAGGGTGCAGGCATATTAATGCTAGGCTTAAGGCGTAGACCGTCATAAAAGATGACAAACAATAAAAGGCATGAACACGAGCTGTGCACAGCTCACAATGGTTTGAATATTTAGCACAATAATCAACAATTGTGTAAAATATCTTGTTAAATACAGTTACTGTAATCTTTAAAAGCTCAAATTCTTGTAGGACATGAACAGTGTTGCCTCCACATGCACAAATATGGACAAATCTTTACCACTCCCATATACGGCGTTCTGGCAAAGAGGTTTGAGATCTCCGGCTATACCCGCAGGACAGAACAGATAGTTTAAATTGTGGAAAGGGAACAAAATGAGTGGCTGTCAGTTGCACTCCAACATCCTACTTTATCCATTTGACAAATATTGCAAGAGTAAAGAAAACATTAAAAACAGAGCAAGTCAAACATTAATTTTAGAACTTAATTCCTGGCTAAATGCGCCATTCAATCTCACGCCTCAAGGGCAAAAAAAAAAATTTAATCTAAAACTGGCTGAAGGCCAATCAAGACTCAAAAACAAGAATTTGAATTTTAAAAGGCAGAAGGCCTCATCTTAAAACATTTCTCTAAATTAGGCTGAAGGCCCAAACGATCTCACGTCTTAAGGGCAAAACAACTGTAATTTAAAATCGGCTAGAAGCCATACATAAACAACAAGGACAAATAAAGAAAGCAGCACATCAAACAGTACTCAGAAGTTTCCAAGAGTCGGCCCGGAATTCAAACACTAACGCTTGCTTAGGTGAGACAGACAGTCGGCCCAACAATTCTCAATCCGACGGCAACCAACCGACAGACAGTCAACGGACCAAGCGACAGGATAACTTCCACTCCACTCGACCAGCACACAACAGGTAGTTCAATGGAACAACGCAGAAGAGATCGGCGCTCTCAACGAATTACACATTCAGCTGTCAAACTAGGAGCCATGCTGGACAGCCACAACACAACAAGGAAAATATACTGCCTGAATTTACGTCAAAGGCCAGGGCAGGCAACCGGAACTCTAACGGTCATAAGGCAGAAGATTCCGCTGGTGCACTTCAATTCAAAACTAATCAAGTTAACTCCACAGGAGGGTGGTTAGAATTTTGCCAACTTGAAAACACACGTTGTTGCTCGCGGGAATGTCCCAACAGCCCACAACGAAATTCAAACGACACAATGTGAACAGTTGGGGCTGGGTGGTAGATTAAGTAAAGACTCAACTTTCGTGTCCGGGATCGGTGAGCCACAGACCTCGTAGCAATGGGAACAGCACCACACACTCAGACCGCGCGTGGACGCCGCCAGTGGCCCCGGCCAGACACGCGCCACGGAGACTACCTCGCTGCTCCACGCCAACCGACCAACTGCCCGCACACGGCACAGCCGGAAACTATAAGCACGAGGCCAAAGATAGTACAAGGGTGCGTATACTGATGCACGCTGCTGCTGCGACTCGCGGAGAGAGAGGATAACAGCATAATAGCGATAACTGTGTGAGACTAATCACAGAATAGCAACCAAGGTTCAACGAAAAGCATAACACGAGCCAGCCACGGCTCTAGGTTCATCAAACCTTCAGTAGCACCCAGTTTCCTAGTTCTAATTCGATCAATAATCCATGTCTGACGAAAGTAATGTAGGTTAAAATTTAACTCGCAATCTGAAAAGGAAACATTATTAATTCCATGCAGCGGTGATATAAATTTGTTTTTCACATCAAGTCTACACAGCTGATGATTCCTGCATGCATTAACATTTACACCTCTAACAACGTATCAGGTAGGCCCCACATAACTTTATAACTTATCAACCACAATACAAAGCATCTCTACTTACAATTACCCCAAGGGAGATCTTTTTCATTAAAAAAAAGACAGGATTTTAAGTAACCCATTTGCCCAGAGGCTGTTAATGTCATACAACTGCACATACAGCTCACAACGTGGTGAAGCGCAAATGTATTTGGTAGACTGGAGAAATCGCAGTAATGGCACTATCAGAAAATTCTAAACAAATAACGACTATGCATATCTCTGGCTTACGATATTTCCTGGAAAGGAAAACAAGACACTCCAAATAGCAGTAGTAGTAGTAGTAGTAGTAGCTTCATTCAGATAGATCTCTTTTTACAAGGATATAGGATATGTCAAAAGTATTTACAAGTTTAGACCAATTTAAAATAAGCTAATTCGTATACATATACATTTACAGACTGCTAGTTAAAGACCATCATTAGATTTACAAATAACCTATTAAATAATGTAATGCCACACTGTTGACTCATATCTCACTATCAGACATTGCACACACTATATACAAATTGTTTCATAACACTTCACTCACTACACACACAGCCGGCCGCCGTGGCCTTCAGTCTGGAACCGCGCGACCGCTACGGTCGCAGGTTCGAATCCTGCCTCGGGCATGGATGTGCATGTCGTCCTTAGGTTAGTTAGGTTTAAGTAGTTCTAAGTTCTAGGGGACTGATGACCTCCGCTGTTAAGTCCCATAATGCTCAGAGCCATTTGAACCATCACTACACACAAAAACATACACACACTGGTGCTCTCTGGGCCATTTTCTGTAACGCAACTTCCCATTTGCTATCCTGAAAACCTGAGTCAGCATCCCTCTAGAATGAGTGAGATGTTGAGCTAAGAAAAGGAAGAGGTGTTAGTATTGTGCTATGCATAGCTTGGGGGTAAGTATTTCTAGAAAAGGAAAATAGAAGAAAAATACAGTGTGAAGGTTGTATCCTCACCAAAAAAATTTAAATTGAAATTAAAATAATTATAATTATGGATAGCGATTCTAATTTTTGTGTGACCTCAGAACAGAATTGGTTCCCATTTATAATCTCCGTGCACAAATACATTCACATTTAATGTACCCACAAAAATCTTTTTTAATTTAATGTAAGCTCGAAACAGAAAAATTCCTAAACCTCATAATAAAAAATAAATTCAGTAACCTGGTAAAATTTGGACGACAGCAGTGCTGCGTCGTGGCCCTGTAAGATCATTCTGAATAAAAAGCAAAAATTCTTACCTCAATAAAAAAAACGGCGAATATATCTGCTCTTACCTAAAAAAATTTTTTGGCACAGCTCCGTGCAATGCTGGCTTATACATTTGTGATAGGAAGCAACAGATTTTTTTGAAATGAATGCTTTAAAAAAATACTTTATATTACCAAAATTATTATTAGGACATTTTTAAAACATTTGGATGACAGTTCAGATACATTACTAGATATGCGCGACGCTGCTTCTTTACCTTATACAACAATACTCCATCTCCAGATTCCCGACCAGAGCAGACTACAGACAAGCGCAGACAACCTCAGACAAGCGACTAGCAACAACTAACTGCTACAGCTACACAGTTCGTACTGCAGTCAACACTGCTCTCTGGTCAGCGATTCCATATCGCAGGCAGCGCATACCTCTTACATAACCCTCCACTGTGGGGGGGGGAGGGGGGGCAGCGATAGTGAGTCAATCGGACTTGCCATGAGCAACAAATTTTTCTTAATTAACTAAGTTTACAGTCACAGAATATATACGTATATATAAGTGCAGAACATGAAATAAAATATAGTGCACATGCACTGAGTACAGAACATATCAAGCAATGACAAAATGTATATGCAATGAGCACAAAACATATTAACAAATGACATAAAATGCACACGCACTGTAGTACAGAACATATCAAGAAATCATAAAATGTATACGCAATGAGTACAAATCATATTAACAAATGACATAAAGTGCACACGCACTGTAGTACAGAACATATCAAGAAATCATAAAATGTACACACAATGAGTAAAAATCATATTAGCAAATGACATAAAGTGCATACGCACTGTAGTATTTTTTTTACCATTTTACAAGAACTAGGATAGGAAGGGGAAGGATTGCATCATGGTTGTAGCACAGTAGGTTGCACGTAGCTGCACTGAAAGTCCATATCTTTCTACAGAAGCACAACACCAAGTGAGACAATCTGAAGTTCTCTTCCCTGAAGTATTAATCAGTGTAGCCAAGACACTGAAATGTCGTATTAATATTCAATGTTATCATTGTGGTAGTACATTAGGTACACCAAACAGTGGGACTATAATAACATCTCCATCGCTCAAGGTGGTGGACAGCATGTCGTGTCAACACCACGTTCTTGTAAGGTACACCAACGTAGAATTAGTGCAAAAACCAAATATAGTGCTCCATGATCATGAGGATAGACAGGACAAACGGATATTGCAGTAATTCCTGGTAATTAGGTCAGAAGGTGAAGGACATTAAGTCTTGTGCCAGTCATCATTGAGAATTACACTAGTCTATCAACTGATTTGAGTAATTGGTGGCACTCATCGCCTAGTTACTGAACATTTCTGTACTATGTACGAAGTATCACAGAATAATGTTCATAAGTCATCTGATTATAGTGAACATTGGCACTCATTGCCCAGTTACAAACCATTTTATGCATTATGCAAAAGTGATCATTCAACAAGAGTTAATTAATGGCATACTATTTACATAATTCAGCTAGTTATAGTAATCATTGGCACTCATTGACCAGTTACAAAACATCAGAAGTCATCCTTCAAAACAGGAGTTAAAGAGTGTAGCATCAAGCTACTAGTATTCATATATATATCATGTAAGTGACATAATACAAATATAAGAAACAGTGGCATTCATTGGCCAGTTACTAAACATATAGCAAGTATTGAATATTACAAAACATTTTTCATCATTCAAGTGACATATGACATATTTAAAATAATTATTGGCACTCATTGGCCAGTTACAAATCATCAGAAGTCATCCTTCAAAACAGGAGCTAAAGAGTGTAGCATAAAGCTACTGGTATTCATATATAATAGCATGTAGGTGACATAATACAAATATAAGAAACAGTGGCATTCATTGGCCAGTTACTAAACATATTTCACCATTCAAGTGACATACGACATGTTTAAAATAATTACTGGCACTCATTGGCCAGTTACAAATCATCAGAAGTCACCATACAAACGGGAGCTAATGAGTGTAGAGCATGTATGCATTATTACAAAATATCAATCACTATTACTCAGAACTCATCATTTCAGTGACATATGACATATTTAAAATGTAACACACTGTAACTATTACTCAAGGTCTGTGATTAGAAAAACATCATTCAGTATTACTCAGAACTCTCTTAAACTGGTAGCATTATTTGGGACTGTTAATACATTTTTTTATACTAGCAATGCATTGCGTTGGAATCGATAATTAATTGCTGGGGCATAACAATATTTACTCTTGACTTATTGCTGCAAATGAGGATAGGTAACGTCATTCGTCACGAGTCAGCTGTAGCAAGGTTATGAAACAAATAAAGCATATGTGATCACTTTCATGAATAACACACACAAATGGGTAAAAAAATGCAAGTACTAGAACAGGTTTAATGACCAACTGCTTATAGCACATTAATTTCATGAATAGCTTCTCCTGGAAAAAATACAAAATGGACTATTAAGCTGAAAGAAGAGACGCATATTATGCTGAAAAGTAGTGAGCTTCGAATTAACAGGTTATGAAATGTGTATTAAATATATATGTTTTCTAGCTGTCCTTTCCAAAACCTTCAGTCATCATACCATGCGACATAAGACATACTGTCAAAACGAACTGCAACAAATACTTAAATAACTACATAGCATTTCTTAACTAACAGTAAATATATAAACTTCATCATTATCCTCATCTGCAAAGAAAAACTTAAAAGTGGTGCGTTTAGTGGGCATATAAACTTTATCACTATCAAATGGTTCAAATGGCTCTGAGCACTATGGGACTCAACTGCTGAGGTCATTAGTCCCCTAGAACTTAGAACTAGTTAAACCTAACTAACCTAAGGACATCACAAACATCCATGCCCGAGGCAGGATTCGAACCTGCGACCGTAGCGGTCTTGCGGTTCCAGACTGCAGCGCCTTTAACCGCACGGCCACTTCGGCCGGCTTATCACTATCAACACTTGTAAACAAAAACTTCATTATTCATATCACCATAACTTCATTATTATCATCACCTGTAAAGAAAAACTTCATTATTCATATTGCAATATTCTTCATAACTATTCATCACCATTCATTATCATCTGCAAAAAGACACTTCATTATTCATTATTCATATTACCATTTACTTCATACAGCTATTCATAGTATAGAGTTCCTTATTTCTAGCATATTTCATCACTAAAACTAAGATGTGTAGTTCTGTCTGACAGCCTGCATCAATCGCCTCGTATTCTGAAAGAAAAAATTAGTTAAGACCGCTATCATACGATGTGTTTAGTATATTCTTGTTAATGCTTGTTAGTTCTGATCCATTTACTCTTCGCGACGAAGTATTGCATCTCCTTTCGTTCATTCCGAAGGTGAAATTCCCATTTCATAGTAACCCACTGTGGTTTGTTTAATTTATTTCTTTTACACGTTATTGCTTTCTGAAAATGATGAACAATGATTAATGTCTTGCATTTAAATCATATACCCATTAAATAAAAACTGGTTTCTAGTGATATAATTGAGCATACAGCATAGCATGACAGAAAACGTAATATGTCAAAAACATAGACAGTGTGCAGGTGCAAAAAATGTACACAGAGTATCACAATGTAGCAGAAAAAAATGTAAAATATTCACGATGTTGAGATATCATAAGGCAAAATGTCAAAGTCAACTGGTGTTTGTTATATCTTAAAGATTTCATAGTGCATACAGACAAAACAGGAAAACAATCATACATACATGAAGAATGGAAAATGTGCACAGTCTGATGTGTAACGACAAGAAATGCCTTTCTGTGTTCAGCTTGTATGTTGTGTAGTTGATAGAGGCGAGAGTTGAAGACTTTAATGCAGAAAGAATTTGATAAAATTAATACGTCACTAGATAGAATTGCATAATTGGTCACAAAATATGTGTGCTTATCTGGAAAAATGTGCACGGCCTGATGTGTAACGACAAGAAAAGCGACCTGCTAACCTTACCTTGCCAGGCACTTGCCAAGAAAAAAATACGATAATCATCAGGAAGTGTTCATATAAATGTAATTGCATCATTGGTCATATAAAAATCAGGAAATGGCATTACAGTGTGATAAATCATAAAGTATATTCATTTAATAAAAGGTTTAATATTGGAGACATGGTGATTGCCTTTACTTTTTCTGGTTCTCAAAGTTTCGACATGAGCTACATTGGGGTGAGGAATGCTGCGAATTCGATATGGACCTGCGTATAGAAGCTCAAATTTACTACACCTATTCTTTCCTCTGCTGGATAAATAATGTGTGCGTACTAATATCTTCTGTCCAATTTGAAAGTCACGGCGTGTACAAACCTGTTTTTGCTGTCTTCTCCGCCGCTCTGCGGCACGTTTGATGTTGTTCAGCGCAATGTCAATTATTTCATGGTGTCGTAGTCGACGAGATGTAGGAAAGGTTACTAATTCTTTAATTTTGTTAGGTGGTTCAACATTTTTCAGTATAACAGTCGGAGATAGCATAGTAGATTCATTTGGTATGGAATTAATTACATCCTGGAATGAGAGTATGTGTGTGTCCCAATCAATATGTTTTTTATGGCTGTATATTCTACACAGTTTACCAATTTCTTTCATTAGTCGTTCACAAGGGTTCGAAGAAGCATGGTACCTGGATATATAGATCGGAGAAATGTTTCTAGCTCGTAACATACGTGTCCATATAGCAGATCGAAACTGTGATCCATTATCGGAAATTACTTTCAATACATGCCCTACATGGAATAGAAAATGTTTTACAAATGCTTTCGAAACAGTTTTAGCAGTAGCTTTGCGTAACGAAGTGAAGGTAACAAATTTTGAAGTGAGTTCAACAGCGACAAAGATGTAGCAAAAACCTCTATTAGTTCTGGGAATCGGACCAAAAATATCTACAGCAGCCATGTGTCTCAATTTAACAGGTACAAAGGGATGTAACGGAGGAATATGTGAAGTCGTATCTGACTTAGCTTTCTGGCAGATTTTACATGACGCTAAAAATGTCGAATACGTTTCTCCATGTTGGTAAAATAACAGTTCTGCCTCAGTATAAGAAAACATTTTCTGGCTCCGTAATGTGCGTAACTTAAATGAGTATACCAAATTAATTTGTTTACAAGCTCGTCAGGAATACATAATAACCTATTGTTGCTGTCAGGGTGAGAGCGCCGAAACAGAATATTATTCCGTACAATGTAAGGGTTTCTATTGGTAACATTATTCCTATCTTGCCAGAGGTGTTTAATTTCTTTCCATACGTTGTCTTTACTCTGCTCTTGTGCTATGTCTTGTAATGACGACGAAACGAAATTTTCAAAAGCAACTTGCTGAATGTACATGATGCTGAAATTTCCTTTGGAGAAGTTGGTTGCGATGTCTTGCTGATTGTTGCTGAGAGAACGGGATAGTGCGTCTGCTACAATATTTTGTGTGCCGGGAATGTGAACAATTATAAAATTAAATTCCTGTGAATAAAGTTTCCATCTGCTTAATCTGTCGTGTGTAAATTTAGCGGAAAGTAAAAACTGTATAGCTCTATGATCTGTGTAAACGGTCGTATGTCTTCCATAAAGAAAATGCCGAAATCTCGTAAATGCCCAAACGACACATAGTGTTTCAAGTTCTGTAACAGAATAATTGCGTTCAGCAGGTGACAGAATGCGATTTGCAAAGGCGATGTTTTTAATTACTGTAGTGCCATCTTCTTCAATTTCCTGAAAAATGTGTATGCCTAAAGCGGTGTTAGAACTGTCGGTGGCAATGGAAAAATTTCTAGTAAGATCTGGATGTGATAAAAGTGGTGCATTCAACAAAGCTTCTTTCAGGTTCATAAATTCAGAATAAGCTTGCCTATCCCAGGACCAAATAGTGTTTTTACCCGTCAACTGACATAATCTAGGGGTGTCTAAAGCAGAGTAATGAATAAATTTACGAAAAAGGTTAATTAAACCCAAAAAGCTGCGTAGTTGTTTCTTCGTCGTAGAAACAGTAATGTCACGTAAAGCTTGAAGTTTTTCCGGGTCAGGCGCAATGCCTTCTGCTGAAATCACACGTCCAAGAAATTTTATAAAAGTTTTGCCAAAGTGCGATTTACTGAGATTAACTGTGAGTCCTTGTGCACGAAAAGTTTGCAACAGTTGTTCAAGAATCAGATTGTGTTCAGACCAGTTAGCTTCTGCAATAAGAACGTCGTCTACGTACGTTGTGATTCTGTCTTTTAATGCAAAAGTGTGTATCGGATGTCGTCAAAAGTAATAACATTTTCGTGAACAACATTCTGCGTGTCAAAAGCATTGCTTGCGTTGCTGGAAGACTCAACCTGTACTGTATCTAGTCAAATTCTATCTGATGTGCTATTATTTTCGGGAGGATGCTGTGGCATTTCCACTATTTGTACTGTTCTATTATTTCTTCCTGACATATTAAGTTCGGGATGATATCTACTGTCTGGTTCATTCGCGATAATTTGTTGTTGCGGATGATTTTGCTGCTGGTAAGACCGACTGTTATTAAACGTACGCTGAAAATTGTGCTCATTACTTTTACGTCTGTCATGATAGTCATTTCTATACGGTGCATTGCGATAGGAATTGAAATGGTGTGTTTTCTGTACGTACTGATTCCCTTGTTGCTGTGCGTTACTATTTGTTGGAACTGACGCTATACGTGTAGGCGGCGAAACATTAAAGCTTGGTTGACCTTGTACATTACATTGTTAGTTAGGTATGCTAACCGGCTGGCTTTGATGCTGTTGCGGTGAAAAGCGTCTATTGTTACCATAATGCGGTTCCTGTTGCTGATAATTTTGACGATACTGATAATTAAAATTTTGTCTGATATTAAAATTATGCTGGTAGGTCTCGTCATCTCGCGAGTGTCTAATGAAAATTGTCACTTTCGGTAAAACTTGTCATATCAGGTTTTCTTTACTCATTCTTAATTCTAGATAGATCGATAGTTGAAGAGTTGTTTTGATAGATATAAAGGATAGTAGAAGAGAAGGCAGCAGTGCAGAAAACTAAAGATGAAATAGCACTACTACGGCTTGGGGCCCTGTGCACGCTACGGCACATATTCATTAAAGCGTAATGAATCCCCTGAGGTCAATTATGCGCTGCAAATAATTTTTGGTTTCTGTGTTACAGGCAATGCCGGTAAAAATTCAAAAGCAAGTTGTTGTGTCCAGTCCAGTGCTAGTTTCTGCATTAGAGGCCAAACTGATGAAAACACAAAAGCAAATTGTCGTATCCACTCCAAAGCGTGACTCTGTGTTCTGTCATTATTAAGTACCTTAGATTTTTTTACGGATAAAAATTGCTTATAAGCAACGTTATCGTCTCTGAATGTGTGAACAGGTTCAGGTTTGTGTAACAGTCTGTTTGTCTGTGACTGTTCAGAGTCTAACTCACGTACTCTCTGTAAATTACTTAAATTATACTGGCAGTGTGAGTCTGACAAATGTTCGCAAAGTGGCGTATGCTGTGATGTGTTAAAGGCTGAAACATTTTTCATCTCTGTCACTTCTTGCTGTAAAATAGACAATTTTTCACGTAATGTATTATTGGACGAACCTATCTCACTGATTGTCTGCTGTAAATTTTGGAATTCGGGTGTTTGATTAAACGAAACTGGTGAAGTATCGTCCGATTTGGTGTCATTATTATTTTCGATAACATCAATACGACTGGCCAATTCATCACATTTTTCAGTCAGTATTTTTACCTGATCATCGTTTTTAGTCTCGCAAGCATTAATTTGTTCTTGTATTTTACGTGTGGTTTTTTTCAACTTTTTAACGTCTGCTTTGATGGCGTCGGGATTCTGTATTAGTTCTAACTGTTCAAGTCAGTCGGTCACTGTCCGAAAGTCTACTGTGTGTGTGTCTGTTTTTGTTTTAAGATCAGAGATTTCATCATGTAATTCGGTGTTCAACTGTTTGATAGTATTAATTTCGTCTGATACTGTAGCAATATTCTTGTCTACGTATGTTTTTGCTTTCGTAAACAATTTACGTTTATCTTCCTGTCTCTGTGCAGTAATTGTTTCCATGACTTGTGGCTTTACCTTATTCTGTTCCTGTATAAGTTTACGGTAACGCGTTTCATTGGTTTGTAGGTGGTGATTAAAGCGTTCGTCAATTTGGCTGTTCTGTTGGTCAAATTTCGCGTCTACTTTTGCATCCAGTGTGCGCGAAAGTTCTGCTGACATTAATTTAAACTCGTCGCGTAACTGTGTTGCGTTTTCAAATGGTTCAAATGGCTCTGAGCACTATGGGACTCAACTGCTGTGGTCATCAGTCCCCTAGAACTTAGAACTACTTAAACCTAACTAACCTAAGGACATCACACACATCCATGCCCGAGGCAGGATTCGAACCTGCGACCGTAGCAGTCGCACGGTTCCGGACTGCGCGCCTAGAACCGCGAGATGTTGCGTTTTCAGAGCATTGTTTAGCGACTGCACTAATTTCGTCTCTAAGTACTTTAGTTGTGGCTGCATGTGTATTTCTTAATTCTTGAGCCACAGATCTAATTTCTTCACTACTGTTCCTAGCACAAGCCTTAATTTCTTCACGTAATTGTTCTTTAGTATCATGACATTGCGCGGCAACGGCTGCAATCTGTTCACTAAGTTGTTTGTTCTGTTCATTTAGGTGATCGTGTTTTTCATTCAACTGTTTGAAATTTTCATTAAGTTGTTTAAAATTGTCGTCTTGTTCTTTCTTAGACTGTTTGGAATTGTTGTCTATTTTTTTATTAAGTTGTTTGTAATTGTTGTCTTGTTTTTTACTGTTTTCATTAATTTGTAGCAATAATGCCATAATTTGAGCCAAGCCAAAATTAACGACTCTTTCCTCTGAGCTGTGTGGTGGTGTATCTGCATTTGTCGCGCTTTGTGCAACCACTAGATCATTCTCTGATTCACAAAAAGGTTTGCCAATCGGATGTGCACTGTTGGTTACTATCTCGGAATCAAATAAATCTGACGTATTTTGACTACATTGTTCATCTTCGTGAAAAACATTTATCTGTTCACAATTCAAATTTTGCAAACCTGGTGTGTCAAACTGCGCAGCGTTCATTGTATCCGAACATGCCGCGTCATCAATTGTTACATTTAATGTGGACGTAGTTGAATTTGTTTGCTCATCATTAGCATTAAAATCATTATTAGTGGTCGGTACGCACTGATTACCTGTAATTAGGGGATTATCACTATTACACTGAGTGTCGCAAATATTACCGGTCAAGCTATTCGAGCCGGCTATTTCACTCATTGCACATCGCGATGTACTGCTAACAGTTTTTCGCGGCATTTTTCTCTAATCAAAATTAAGCACACAATGAAACAAAGACAAAGCAAAAATAGAACAAACACAATTACAACAAAGAAATGGTTCAAATGGCTCTGAGCACTATGGGACTCAACTGCTGTGGTCATAAGTCCCCTAGAACTTAGAACTACTTAAACCTAACTAACCTAAGGACAGCACACAACACCCAGCCATCACGAGGCAGAGAAAATCCCTGACCCCGCCGGGAATCGAACCCGGGAACCCGGGCGTGGGAAGCGAGAACGCTACAACAAAGAGCAATAAATTGTCGATGATCTGTGAAAGCAAGAGTGACAAATTAGTAAATGCGTTGCGCCAGATGCAAACTACATTTAAGTAAATAAGAGCAGATATATGACTACTTCTCAGAAATTCACAAAGAAATACCAGCCTGGCCGGATGTCGCCAAGTGTAACCTCCCCACAAAAATTTTTATCAATTATTATTTGGTTGATGATTCTAATTTTCTGTGTGACGTCAGAACAAAATTGGTTCCCATTTATAATCTCCGTGCACAAATGCATTCACATTTAATGTACCCACAAAATTCTTTTTTCATTTAATGCAAGCTCGAAACAGAAAAATTCCTAAACCTCACAATAAAAAATAAATTCAGTAACCTGGTAAAATTTGGACGACAGCAGTGCTGCGTCGTGGCACTGTAAGATCATTCTGAATAAAAAGCAAAAATTCTTACCTCAATAAAAAAACGGCGAATATATCTGCTCTTACCTAAAAATTTTTTTGGCACAGCTCCGTGCAATGCTGGCTTATACATTTGTGATTTGTGAAAGGAAGCAACTGATTTTTTTTTAAATGAATGCTTTTTTTAAAAAAAAATTACTTTATAATACCAAAATTATTATTAGGACATTTTTAAAACATTTGGATGACAGTTCAGATACATTACTAGATATGCGCGACGCTGCTTCTTCACCTTATACAATAATACTCCATCTCCAGATTCCCGACCAGAGCAGACTGCAGACGAGCGCAGACAATCTCAGACAAGCGACTAGCAACAACTAACTGCTACAGTTACACAGTTCGTACTGCAGTCAACACTGCTCTCTGGTCAGCGATTCTATATCGCAGGCAGCGCATACCTCTTACAAGGTGTTATGTGGAATGTTGGATGTTTGATAATCATTGTTATTATTTATTTGCATAACATTTTTTTACCGAACTCCTACTCTGTTTTGTCGACACTCTGGTTTTCCTCCAAAAGAAGCTCAGAGAGAGCTCTCTGCGTGGAACGCATCTCCGTTAGAGACGTCATTTCGAAGGCTGCGTATAGCACCGCCACCTGTCGGAACTTCTTGAAACTATAGGGGTACAAGTGGTAATATTCCACGACGTCCCACAACAACTTCTGCATTATTTCAACCGATATTGGCCAACAAAAATGTGTAACATTACGTGTTGAAAGCCACGCGTACGTTATCATTAATTTTTGGGGTGCATACTGGTTGGAAATGAATGACAGATTTTGTTGACGGTTACTCGTTCGGTATCACACACTAGGACCCCGCCGTAAGTATCACTGATATAGTGTTGTTGATTTCCCATTTAGTCTCCTGAGCGCTGTTGGCAAGCGGGGTGCACTCAGCCCTTGTGAGGCAAACTGAGGAGCTACTAGACTGAAAATAGCGGCTCTGGTCTGTAAACTAACATACGACCGGGAGAGTGGTGTGCTGTCCACATGCCCCTCCAAATCCGCGTCCAGTGACGCCTGTGGGCTGAGGATGACACGGCGGCCGGTCGATACCGTTGGGCCTTCATGGCCTTTTCGGGCGGAGCTTAGCTTAGTGTAGTTGATTTGATCTGCTACTCTCTCCCAATCACTGCGGATTGTCTCGTTCAAGTAAATCAGTTGAATTAAGAATGGAGGTGCACATTATGCAAATAATTTGGCAGAGAAATCACAGGCATTTGAGCTTTAGTGATTACGGCAGATTCTTATCGTCACTGCCTGTGAACTTTATTGTTCCACACAAAATTGTTAAAAGAGGACAAAAAATTGAGCTACCAATTTTTATCCTTTCCTTTGTTGTTATATCGATGGCCTGGAAGCGTCTTAGGTGATACGGCAATTATTTAGTTAACCAGTGACGTTGGAGGAAATGACAGTACAAAACAAAGCGTGGAATACAAAGCACAGCAAGGAGGCGATGCCACCAAAGGTCTCTGTTCCGTCGAAAAATGTCTGATGAAAAATGGAGTGTTTGCTCTATGAGCAAACGGGAGAGGCACAGACGCAAGGGTCGCTTGTTTTCTGCTTCTGCTTTCTACGCCCCCTGAGCCACAATGCGTAATTGCAGGTAAGCACACGCGGGGGCGCTTACTTTTGATGTTTAACTTGCGGCGTATGGCGCGCGCCGCCACACAATGCCCCAATACGCCAGATGGGGCGTACTTGTACGCGCACTGGAAATTCTGCACAATGCTTCAGTCGCCAAAGTCGAGAGGGAGTGGCTATAAAGCGATGAGATGCTTTGAGCGATCGAGAAACTATTGTTGTGCGCAATACTGAGAGTTGCTTGCTTTGACTGTTGACGACCAGGTGGCATCCAGTTTGGGCAGAGAAAGCATCAGGATTCGATCGTTATTTCGTATGAGAAAGGCATGTAGGATTTAACGACGTGAAGACGATGTGAGTCACTGGCCAAATAGCAACGATCGCTAAGAAACTGAGCATTAACTTCTAAAATACAAGGTTGTATTTAATGCATGGATATCACCGCGAAATTTTTCAGAACTACATACTTGTGCAAAAATTCACATTGTCAGTATGAAGTGGTTTGAGCAAGGAGAGAATTTTTTACGTGAATAGTTGTGGCGAAAGTATCTAAGATTTAATACTAGGAAGGTCACCGCTAGGTAGCGTGAAGCTGAGGTCTTCGGAAACATCAGTGAAAATACGAGGGTGGTTGGAAAAGTTCTCTGAAAGGAATAGAAAAAAAGTGATTACGTGACTGAAACTTTTTCTTTATTTTTCAGTCTAGTCTCCTTGTAGATTAATGCACTTGGTCCAACGTTGTTCCAGTATCTTGATCCCATCTCGAAAATGAGGTTGCTCCAGATCTGCAAAATCGTTGTCAACTCCGTCTATCAATTCTTCGTTTGAAATGAATCTTCGTCTACCAAGAACAATTTTCAGTTTTGGGAAGAGATGGAAGTACCGCCATACCAGGTGAATAAGGCGGGTGTGGCAAGAATTCATACCTTAGTTCGTGTAATTTTGCCATAGCGACAGTACATGTGTACGTGCGCGCTTCAAGAGTCGCGGCACCCATCTTGCAGAGAACTTTTTCTTTTCTAATTCTTCAGTTGAAATGTGATATACCCTTCAGATGACGTCTGGCAAGCGTGAGCAATTTTACGCGTTTTCAATCGGCGATCCTCCATGACCATTTTATGCACTTTTACAATGATTGCTGGAGTAGTGACACATCTTGACCGATCACCGCACGGATCATCATCTAAGCTCTCCCAACCAAATTTAAAATCATTTATCCACTTGGAAACAGTTGAATATGAAGGAACAGAGTTACCCACTGTATTCTGGAAATCGGCATGAATGTCTTTTGCTTTCATACCTTTCTTTACGAAGTAATTAAACACTGCTCGAATCTCGATTTTTTTCGCAAATTACTACGTGGGAACAACAGAGCCACGTCACCGCCACAGCTCTCTTCGAAGAGCACTGACGTGGAACGTGTTTACAGGCAATAGTCCAATGAATATCACGTGAACAACTCGTTGCGCTAGCGCTGACCTCTTGTGGTGATTCCGAGAACTTTTCAAACCACCCTCGTAGATGAGAGTTCTTAACCAAAGAAGAGCTTTAACCGTCAAAAGCGATTTTCTATTTTGGAGCAATAAACATTTACTTAGATCACGGTGGTGGTGAAAGCAAATATATGTAGTATACATTTACTTTCCCTACATGCATTTCCGTTTGTTTCAGCAAAACATAGTCACTGGGTATCAACTATAAAATTTCACATTATAAATTACAATTACTCTCTTAAATTAAGAATGGTTCGAGAGTATCTTTTTGTGCCTGTGGGTGCTATTTACATTGTGTTCTGCTTCTTGCAAGATACAGGAGACGGAAGGACGAAGTCTTCAAAAACAGCTAAAAAGCAGTGAGAAACAAACATATGAACACGAAATGACACAGAATAACAAATATATTTAGAAAGCATTGCCCTCTACGACCTTTGAAACAAGTTGCACACTGCAAAAGAAAATCGTCTACAGCAACAAGTTGAAAATAGGAAAAATGGTTCAAATGGCTCTGAGCACTATGCGACTTAACTTCTGAGGTCATCAGTCGCCTAGAACTTAGAACTAATTAAACCTAACTAACCTAAGGACATCACACACATCCATGCCCGAGGCAGGATTCGAACCTGCGACCGTAGCGGTCGCAGGTTCGATTCCTGCCTCGGGCATGGATGTGTGTGCTGTCCTTAGGTTAGTTAGGTTTAAGTAGTTCTAGGGGACTAATGACTACAGATGTTGGGTCCCGTGGTGCTCAGAGCCATTTGTAGCGCCTAGAACCGCACGACCACTCCGGCTGGCAAAATAGGAAAATTCAGGAATTTTTTCACTGACCTAGATAACCGGAAATTGACTGCTGCAGACTTATCAGAAACATTTAAATGCGTTGTTAAAGCATAACAGAGTCAAGTAGATTATCGGGTATAGGCTCCACCTTTTATCCAAAACACTGTTTTTTCTTGTTATCCAAACATGTTTTTTGTTCGTTTTAAACTGTATGTTGAAGGTTGTCTTCTGTCGCTCAGCCAGGCATTCCCCAGCAAGCTCTACAATAAATACAGCAACACCTTAATGCAACTTCAGAAGATAATCCTCAACATACAGTTTAAAACGAACAAAAACGTCCTTTAGGCCTCATTTTGTTAGATCGGTTATTACCTAAAATATGTCCACTTTTTACAGTTTTTCAATAAACAAAACCCACTGATGATGGCACAGATGTTCAGAAAGATGTTTGGGTGACAAGAAAAAATAATGTTTTGCATAAAAGGCATAACCTATATCCAACAATTTTAACTGCAAACACAGAAAAATACAGGGGCTGTAAATCCAAAAGAATCAAGGAGTGAGACAAAAACAATTCACATCATTAATAATCTTTGTAAGATCTTAACGAAGCACCAACAAGGTTTACAAATGGATACGATGTCCTCCGATGGAAACAGAATGTAATATTGGTTACATACTCAAAAACAAAGCTGCAGTCAGATAATCGTCATCCAGCTTTAATATGATAGCTACACATCACCAGAATGGAACCAATGAACGAGGAATTTAACTATCATACAAACTGTACTCACTGCCCTCAGTAATCTGTGTTACATATTCCAAACTATTGCCCTAAAATTTCTAAATAGTGCTCGTCTTCCATGGCTAATACAGTTTGTCGTTAACATCACACGTAGTCCATTCAATGCGTACGAGTCCTTTCTGTTTACCACATTTGTATTCTTATATTGGTTATAAAATCTATTTTTCTCGCTGTAGCTTTCTATTTGCATTCCAGTATCCTGCTACAGCACCATGTTTAGAATACTTCAAGTCTGTACGTCTGGCTGTCCTCACACAATTTCTTCCATATTCAGTGGTCAGACGCACACTTTTAAAAACTACTGCTTTGTTGTAAAAAAAGTAGAAAATATCTGTTATGAAACAACTCTTTTATAGTGTGTGACGGTCTTCTAGTCCTCCATTCGTTTCGTGTATGCTTCTTTTCTAGATATGAAACTTAATTCAAATATTTTACGGTACCTTCCACAATTCAGATACACCCCTCACTAGACGTCCTACTTACTAGTGATAATGCGTAATTATCTCCTCGTTTGTTTTACAAAAAGATACGAATTCCAATTGCAACTAGGAACCACCATATGCTCAGAACCCACTTTCCCTGCTCCTACGTCTCTATTAACGTAGGATGTTAAACAAAAAAAAACATTTATTGACCCTCCGCCTTATGTCTTTAATAACAGCGGTATGTTTTCCCTGATATTTCCTTTTTATCATAAAAGTTGGTTTTTTAAGAAATGTGTATCGCAAGTTGCGTCACACGCCTTCTAGAACCACTGAAGCGCTGAGACTAATATTCGTCTCATCGCCATAACTCTGCTGTCTCCATGACGTCCACAGAAGAATATTGTAATTTTGTACTTGTGTGCATACTGTTTTGTGAATTCTTGTTAAAATAAATTCTAATTCGATGAATAGGCAGAGCAACAACTCTTTTACTGAGAATATCCTGAGTGACTTGAAGAGTAAATCGTGCTGAGTTGGATACGGTTACACAGAGGTGAGATCGCTCCGCCGCTGTCACTTGATGAGGAAAATTTCTGGGGACGCGCCTATTCAGACCCAGCAACTAAACCATCATCAGCTTTCGATCAGTATAAAATCAGTAACCCCACCCTTGTTCTTTAAAGAATCGAATTCCGATTATACAACAGCTTCAGATGTCTGATAACAAATGAGTAAATGTGTTTTAAGAAAAACTACTTTTATGCATCTCAATGTATAAGATGTCATGTCTTCTGAACTATATGTCACACAACGATATAATTTTTCGCATACATTATATGGTATATGTGGGTTCCGTCTACAAATGTGTTGTGAATGGAGTTGGTAGTAAAGAAGTAATAAATTAAAACGCCATGCCCGATGATGAAGTTTTACTGCATGAAGACCGAATACGAAGTAAGAGAAATTTTTTTTGTCCTGTCTTAATTTTGTGGGTCGTGTCAGCGAGAAGAAGTTTCTAAAAAGTTTGAAATTATGTGTAGATGGTGTTGGAAGTCCCTCAGAGCTATCATTCTCAAATACCGGCTGAATATAATCCGTGAGGTAGGCTGCCTCAAGGTATATACAGAGTTTCGAGTTTTAATACTTGATGTATTGCGTTAAAGCTATAACCGATGCTTTTAATGAGTAGATTATCATAGCATTTTAAATTTTTAATTCGGGTCAATAATTATATGGAATACTGATAATTAATTTTTTTTAGTACTGTAAGCCATTAAATAGATTGCTTTTCGCTGTCTAGCAATACAGATCAATCAGTTTGTACTGCCGTCTTACGTAGTCTAAACGTGCCATCTCACCATAGATTCATCGATTCAAATATCTCTAAGGTGAAGATGTTTGTGTGCTGTAAACTGACGATTATTTAATGTTAGCATTTTGGACGCGGCGAAAATAGTTTTTAATATGCAGATCGAGTAGTAATGGCAGTAATTCGTTAAGATGATCATTCTTGCACATAATTTGCACTGTGAAGAGATTAAATATTTCAGGTATACTACCGCTCATTTATTTCAATAAACTAACAACTGACGTACAATTCCTGTAGATACCATATACACTACTGGCCATTAAAATTGCTAAACCACAAAAACGACGTGCTACAGACGCGAAATTTAAAAGACAGGAAGAAAATGGTGTGATATGCAAATGATTAGCTTTTAAGAGCATTCACCGAAGGTTGGCGCCGGTGGCGACACCTACAACGTGCTGACATGAGGAAAGTTTCCAGCCGATTTCTCATACACAAACAGCAGTTGACCGGCGTTGCCTGGTGAAACATTGTTGCGATGCCTCATGTAAGGAGGAGAAATGCGTACCATCACGTTTCCGACTTTGATAGAGGTCGGGTTGTAGCCTATCGCGATTGCTGTTTATCTTATCGCGACATTGCTTCTCGCGTTGGTCGAGATCCAGTGACTGTTAGCAGAATATGGAGGGTAACACGGAACGTCGTGCTGGATCCCAACGGCCTCGTATCACTAGTAGTCGAGATGACAGGCATCTTATCCGCATGGCTGTAGCGGATCGTGGAGCCACGTCTCGATCCCTGAATCAACAGATGGGGACTTTGCAAGACAACAACCATGTGCACTAACAGTTCGACGACGACGTTTGCAGCAGCATGGACTACCAACTCGGAGACCATGGCTGCGGTCATCCTTGACACTGTATCACAGACAGGAGCGCCTGCGATGGTGCACTCAACGACGAACCTGGGTGCACGAATGGCAAAACGCCATTTTTTCGGATGAATCCAGGTTCTGTTTACACCATCATCATGATGGTCGCATCCGTGTTTGGCGACATCGCGGTGAACGCACATTGGAAGCGTGTATGTCATCACCATACTGGCATGTCACCCGGCGTGATGGTTTGGGGTGCCATTGGTTACACATCTCGGTCACCTCTTGTTCGCATTGACGGCACTTTGAACAGTGGACGTTATATTTCAGATGTGTTACGACCCGTGGTTCTACCCTTCATTTGATCCCTGCGAAACCCTACATTACAGAAGGATAATGCACGACCGCATGTTGCAGGTCCTGCACTGGCCTTTCTGGATACAGAAAATGTTCGATTGCTGCCCTGGCCAGCACATTCTTCAGATCTCTCACCAATTGAAAACGGCTTGTGAACGGTGGCCGAGCAACTGGCTCCTCACAATACGCCACTCTTGATGAACTGTGGTATCGTGTTGAAGCTGCATGTGCAGATGCACCTGTACACGCCATCCAAGCTCAGTTTGACTCAATGCCCAGGCGTATCAAGGCCGTTATTACGGTCAGAGGTGGTTGTTCTGGGTACTGATTTCTCAGGATCTATGAACGCAAATTGCGTGAAAATGTATTCAGATGTCAGTTCTAGCATAATATATTTGTCCAATGAATACCCGTTTATCATCTGCATTTCTTCTTGGTGTAGCAATTTTAATGGCCAGTAGGGTAATACCATGGCTCCATCCGAGTAAGCAAAGGAATAGTACAGATTTGGTAAACATGTCCGGCTTATGTGTTTGTTTGCATCTATATGTAGTATTATCTACGAGAGTGTTGTGTGCATACAAAATAGTTACACGAACTGGTATGTTTGTTTACCTGTGTAACGAATGAATGCCCATTCAGTCCTGTGTATTTCAGTTTCTTAGTGACGTTTGATAGCGTGCACATCGTTGTTATGGCTCCAAGAGTGGAGATTTCTGTAGACGAAATTGCTGCAGTTGTAGTATACGGACGAGCGGGTTTATCTATGCATCAAATTGCGAAACAATGTGGCGTGTCTATAGGGGAGTGCTATAAGCCCTTCACCAGTAGACGACAACAGGTAGCAATGTGCACCTCGCAAAACAACTTAAAGTGTTGACCAATTCATCAGAAATATTGGTAAGAGAAATAGGTTCAAACCAGCAGCAAAAATTCAATTCGCGTAGAATTGGTAGAAATGAACAAGAAAAACATGTCTATAAAACGCAGACTGACTGATGCTGGCTTGAAAGGACGTGTGGCAGCGAGGAAACCGCTTCTGAAGCTCGTAAATAAAGAGAAGAGACTCGAATGGGCTACGAAACGTAGTAAGTGGACACATGAAGAGTTGAAGAAAGTATTATTCGCAGATGAATCGAAATTCCAGATCTTTGTTACCATAAGGAGGATATTTGTTCGTCGATCTGGAGAAGAAGTGCATTCTACTTACATTTAAACACGGTATGGTTTTTATTACGGTTCTGAGGTGTTTTTCACGAGACGAAGTTGGCGACACTGTGAAAATAGAAGGATGTATGGACGAGAAGTACTACCATTGCTTACTTCATTATCATACGATACCATATGGATTACGCTTAATAGGGAAAGAGGTCACATTACAACAGGACAATGACCCAAAAAACCAGTCGGCGTTCTGTAAGAAGTACATTGCATCAGAGGAAAAACAGAAGGTACTGAAATACATGGTATGGCCATCCCAAAGACCTGGTTGTAATCTTACTGAAATGCTCTGAGATGATGTGGCCAGACGTAACCGAAAAGTTCAAGTAACGGGCATGGAGCATCTCTGAAATATCGTTAAGGATGTGTGGAATCACATAGATTCCCAATACCTACGAAAACTTATTGGTCGCATGGGTAGAGTTTATTTGACAGTCATTAAATTCTAGGGAAGATACTATGATGTAAGTAAAATATAATTTTTAAGTTTTTATTATACACTGAAGAGCCAAAGAAACTGGTACACTTGCCTAATATCGTGTACTGCCCCCGGGGGCACGCAGATGCGCCGGGGCACAACGTGGCGTGGACTCGACTAAAGTTTGAAGTGGTGCTGGAGGGAATTGATACCACGAATTCTGCAGGACTGTCCATAAATTGGTAAGAGTACGGGGGGGTGAAGATCTCTTCTGAACAGCACGTTGCAAGGCATCCCAGATGTGCTCAATAAAGTTCATGTCTGGGGAGTTTGGTGGCCAGCGAAAGTGTTTAAACTCAGAAGAGTGTTCATGGAGCCACGCTGTAGCAATTCTGAATGTGTGGGTGTCGCACTGTCCCGCTGGAACTGCCCAAGTCCGTCGGAATGCACAATGTCCATGAATGGATGCTGGTGATTAGACAGGATGCTTACGTATGTGTCACCCGTCAGAGTCGTATCTAGACGTATAAGGGGTTCCATATCACTGCAACTGCACACGCTCCACATCATTATAGAGCCTCCACGAGCTTAAACAGTACCCTGCTGACATGCAGAGTCCATGGATTTATGAGGTTGCATCCATACAGGTACACGTCTATCCCCTCGATACAATTTGAAACGAGACTCGTCCGACCAGGAAATATGTTTCCAGTCATCAACAGTCCAATGTCGGTGTTGACCGGCCCAGGTGAGGCGTAAAGCTTTGTGTCGTGCACTTATCAAGGGTACACGAGTGGACCTTTGGCTCCGGAAGCCCTTATCGATGATGTTTCGTTGAATGGTTCGCTCGGTGACACTTGTTGATGGTCCAGCACTGAAATCTGCAGCAAGTTGAGGAGGGGTTGCACTTCTGTCACGTTGAACGATTCTCTTCAGTTGTCGTTGGTCCCGTTCTTCCAGGATCCTCTTCTGGCAGGAGCAATCGTGTTTGAGCATGCCTTTTTGGGATCATCGCAACCCAGCCTGAATGGGGAAGGTCTTAGAAAATGTTGGCTAAACATTCTCAGCTAGCTGGGAGGCCGCAACCAGCGAGTCACTCCTCATGCGGTCGGAAAACGAAGTTTACAAAATCTCTAATGATACGAACCTCAAATCTTCGAACTTTAATTGATTTGAAAGCCAATAACAGTCTCAGAGAAGAACAGCGCTTGTCACCCAGGAGCTTGATCGGATTGACATTGATATTGCTGCCTTCAGTGAAACCAGATTGTCCAAAGAAGGTAAAATTACAGAATTCGGTAGTTACACGATCTTATGGGAGGGAAAATATGAAGGAGAACGTTGCATTCAGGGTGTCTGATTCGCTATGAAGAACAAATTCGTGAATGATTATCAGGTAACTCCAGCTGATCTCAGCAAAAGAATTACGTCCCTCCTAACGCCCTGTCTGGAGGTAAATTTATGTCTCTCATACGCCCCATCACTGGATGCTGACTTAGACACTAAAGATCAGTTCTATAACCTGGTGAGCAGAACCATCACCGAAGTACCACTTCGAGACAAGCTCTTTTTACATGGTGATTTCAACGCCAGAGTTGGTATGGAGCACTGTGATGGGCAAACAAGGACATGTCAGCTGCAATGATAATGGTCTACTGCTCTTTGGTTTATGTGCTGAACATGAACTCTTTATTGACAACACCCAGTTCCGCCTACCTAATCGTTACAACACTTGGATGCATCCTCGCTCGAAGCAGTGGCAAATTCTTGACTATATCATCACCAGGCAATTGGCAGACCGTAAGCTCCTCGTTTGTCGGTTGAAGATCTCAATCTGTCTTAAACTAAAAAGATTTGTCCACAACCTCCTCAGATGGGAACACCTCTACGCTTGAATTTCAATCCATTGCTACCGATTACAGGAATGCAGTCTCAAACAAGCTGGCTAGTCATCAAGTTAGCACTAATAGTTCAAATTAGGAATGGGCCACACTTCATAATGTCATTACTGAGTCAGTTAAAGAAACAGTTGGTTTTGTGAAGAAAGAAAGACAACACTGGTTTGATTAAAATAGTGAAGAAATTATGCGTCTTGAAAAGGAACTAAAAATTTTGTAATTTAATCTCAAAGGTACAAGAAGAAAATTTGCTCGACTGTCATACCAGAGGAATACTCTAAAAAACTTTTTTATCATTGAGAGACAAAGGACTAATTTCGAGATTCTATTATTACTTCTAGTATTAAATACCTTTTTGTTCTGATGTGCTGGCGTAAAGACGTACTGTGTAGTTTCATGTCTATGTGTGTGTTAAATGAAGGTGTTAAATGATGAAAAATGTGTTTTATAATTTCTGTCAAGATCAAGCCTAAATCCCATACCAATGGAGTACAAATTATTCTGTTAATTCGAGAAGGCGAATTTTAGATGGAGGCGACGATCTTTACGACGGCGCTGCTGAACAATAGAGGTACGTGATAGTGCTCACTACTTTTCCTTTGGTGGCCGCTAACATTAGTTTCGATGTGTTTTTGCCGAGACATTCAGAACCTGCAATCTTCCTTTTCGTATAAAAATAGGATTGGCTCAATTGGCTCTGAGTACTATAGGACTCAACTTCTGAGGTCTTCAGTCCCCTAGAACTTAGAATTACTTAAACCTAACTAACCTAAGGACAACACACACACCCATGCCCGAGGCAGGATTCGAACCTGCGACTAAAAATAGGAGTCCGATTGAAAAAAGAAATATTCTTAAATTTAAATAATTGCAATTCTTTTACCCATGCCACGGGGAATGATAGAAAGTACGTGCCTCTACCCTGATTGTACGTTCGCAAACTCCGAGTGTGTTACGACGTAATTATTTTACACAAAAAAAAATTTAAGATAGATCTTTCTCATCAGATCGCAACCACTCGTACGCGAATGTACGTACCCTCTGAAAGTGTCTACTCAGTCGTGCGCACTGTTCTAAAGCTTTTCTGTTAATATTCTGTGGATTGCATCTCCGCAATTAATTTTTGTTTATGCCGCAAATCGCACTTTACGCGAAGTATTTATTACGCAAGTGTCAGGCTCCATTTAATGTCAAAAAATTGCGAAGTACGGCTGACTAAGCAAACCGCTACAATAATTTCATATTTCTACAACTACAATAACAACAAAAAGCAATAACAAAAAAATCAAAAACAATAACAGAGAGGGTACGTTACAGTGGCGACCGAGTGCCATGACGATTATTTCAGTAAAAATCAGTAGAAATTTTAGTTGAAATATTTAAGCCATTTTTGCCATCCATTATTGCTATTACAACTCATTGTTTCTGTTGCATGTTACGCGAGCTGCGTACCAAAAAAGAAAAAACCCATAGAAATTACCAATTTTTGAGAGAAAAGTGTTGGACCATTTAATGTTGATTCTTCTGACTACAAAACCGTCCGAAAAAAAACACGTAAGGTAAGAGCAGCAGCACTACTGCGCTTTAGTTGAAAGTTAATGTGGGATTGTTTTTTTCATTTTTTCGACACCCACTGCGTGGTACGCATCAGTTCCTTTTTTCTAAATTCGTGTCCATTTTTTACGCAAAAATTGCAATAGTTCATTTGCTATTATATGTAAATGCATCACAAGATGGCGGACAAAATTTATTAATTGCGCGCGAAAAAGAAAAGAGTCATTTATCAGTCTTCTGTTTTGCCAGAGACATATTTTACTACGTGAATTTCCACGGACGAGCGCAAAGCCATCTGTGATTTATTTACGTGTAGCACGAGCTGTAGTGATAGTGACGTTCGGCTGCACGCTGTTCTGAGTTGTGAATCGGCATGGTGAAACTCAGATTTCAAACCAAAACCATGGATAGTTCGTCAGATGAGGAAACCATAGTCCCATCTTTACATAACCTTGAGGCAGAAAGTACTGCGAATACTGAAAACACAGTCGCAGCGACCGGCAGTGCTCAGTCGCAAGCCACGGACGACAACATGTCGACTACAGAATCAGACACGAATACTGACAATAAACAAGACCCATTAGAACCAGACCTCATGCGCATGTTCAGAGAGATGCAGACGAATTTAATGTCACAGTTTGCAGCTCACGTTACAGCTCAGATAGGTACTGTTAACACACGTGTAGAAAATGTTGCAGCACAAATGCACGCTCACACGGAAAATGTTACAGCACAAATGCACGTTTACATAGAAAATGTTACAGCACAAATGCACGCTCACACAGAAAATGTCACCACGCAGCACAAATAGGTACTGTAAATACGCGTGTAGAAAATATTACGACACAAATGGACAAAATAGAAAATGACGTGAAGAACTTGACCGACATGCAAAACAACCTGACGACTCAACTGACCCAGTTAAGAAGAGATGTAGCGGATCAAGTGATAGAGGTAGTACGCGAAGATTTAAATTACATGAGCCAAGACATTGACAACTTAAAGTCCACAGTTAAGGATATGCCAGAACAGAACCGTACCTTAACCGAAAATTTTGAAGCTATGAGTTTACAGCAGACCGAGCTTAGTGTCAAAATGCAGGAGGCTGTAGACCAAGTTGATGACATGATGAAACAACAAAAACAGCAGTCTGACGAATTTTTAGAGGGAAAAGACAAACATATCAACAATACTTTAGAGACAGAACTAAAAAAAGCAATAACTCATACTGTAGAACAGGTGTACACTACCCAGAACACGACCGTAACTAAACTACAAACTGACCTAGCTCAGTTACAAAAGACTCTGACACAGGACTTACCTGACTGGAAAAAAAAGTAGACTAGCAACTAAAGAGTAAACACCCTACACTGAACGAGAGAGAACAACATCCAGAAGAGGAATTTCATGACAGACGCACAGGTGAGAGTGACGATGCGGCAAACAGTTATCTTCATCCCGATGTACCCGTGTTTTCACCTAACCAAGATCGTAAGGGTAACCGACATTACCGCGACGAACGAGAGAGACACCAGGCAACCGAACCAACTTTGTCGGCTGTTCTGTTAGAGGAAAGCCTTATAAAACACAGGCAGTTCCAAGTGTTGATCCCAGAAAAAAAATCCGTCCACCCGGTAATTTTTATAATGTCATTTAAGAATGTGTTGCCTAAGACCTGGTCTGAAAAGCAAAAAATACAGTATGTAACTGGATATATACAAGGCGATGGTGCCCTATGGGCAATGGAAATGTCGGAAAACTGTCAGACTTTAGAACAATTTGAAGGCGCATTTTTATCTAAGTATTGGTCACAAGGTGTACAAGAGAGATTAAGGAAAGCTTTGTTCAACCCGGAGCAATACAATCCAAAATTTGGATCACTCCAGAAGTATATTGAAAAATATTTAAATAAAACGCGGTTCTGGGACGAGCCCGTCTCACACACACAGACGTGCTGCGCATCCTGAAGGCAAAATTACCGTTCAGTATCCGAGAAAAATTAATACAAGTACCAGAGAGCAATCTCGAATATTTCCTATCTGTATTAGATTCTATCGATTTAATTAATGAGGATGCCAGGCAAAATCAAGCCCACCAAAATAATTTTCGTGGCAGCGGTAGCAACCAGCCTGCGCAGCGCCAGCCGCATTTCGGCGTCAACAATGTAGCGTGCGCGGCTGAGTCGCGACCGGCTTTTGTCGATCGCGCCCCGACAGCACAGACGCCAGGCCCGAGTTCGGAAGGAAATTACGGCAACAGCTACAACCAGACCTACCATCCACAGTAGAAAAGAAAAAGAAAAAAACGGTGATAGGAATTTTTCTGGTTATTCCGATGACCGAAAACGTAACTGGAACAGAAATGGCAATAGGAACCAGTGGGGAAACAGTTACAATAATTTCCAACCTGAATTTAGTCGCAACCACACGGGGGATCATCAAAGTAGGCAGTGGCAATATCTAGTTAACAACCAAGCCTATCAAATTCAAACACTAGGTGACAATATGCCGCTAAACTCAGGACAAAACCACGACAGGAATAACTCAGCTAGGGAACAACACGTCAGGGGTAAATATAATTGAAGTCGCAAACGAAACACAAACAGATGTGAACCGCGGAGCGTTAAACTAAACATGGCCTCATTATTCTCCCCAATGTTGGCCCTGATATGCAATAAGAAAGAGAATAATGAATGGGTAAACCCTATCCCGTCTGTTCCTAGACAACCTGTAGACCTAAATGAAAAAAATAAGGCAAGTATTAATCTCTATCACACAACAAGCCCAACGCCAAAAGAAGCATTATGATAAACAGCTACATGGTGTTACCAGATTTACAATCAGAGAAAAGGTGTTACTCAAAGCTCATGTGAAATCTTCCTTGTTAGCTCAGAAAAACGCTAAGTGGCAAATAAAATATACTGGTCCGTACGTAATTGTACATATTCCGCACGACGGATGTTATTTATTTGCATGTCCTCACAATGGCAAGATCAAAGGACTGTATGCACAAAGAGACTTAAGAAAATTCTACTATAATTATCACACGCCATACGTATTAATGCACACGTATAAAATTACTGTGAAAAAGAGAACGAACACGATTAGGATAAAGAAAGTTCATCTTATTCAGCTAAGTGAATAAGAACTTTTCACTATTATTGTTTACATTTGTCAGAGAACGTGGGCCAAGACACAGGTAAGCTAGGACATACGCGTCAGTTGGTGACTAGCGATGTTTAACACGAAGTGTACTTGTAAGTTTTGACGGAATGTTTTTGTTTGGTCGCAGTGGTATTTTAGTTTTAAGTTTATATACGGAGGTATCTGGAGCGAACAATTAGCACAGATCTCGGAACGATATAGATCTAAGTTTTCTTTTATGCCATTTGTGTATCAAAGCAATAAGGTACAGGGTAAGTTACAGAAAAATATTGGACTCCCTGAGGTACAAAGGATAAATGTGTGACGCAAATACACTATAGGTTGCTGAGAAAGTATTGTGTGTTTTTGACGTATCCACACCACGAGGTTTTATCTATAAATGTATCGCATGGAAAATGATGTTAATTTTTTTTGATGCTGCAATTATAAAAAATGATTTCTAGCTGTTAATGAAAGTTTGGCGTACCATATATATCATATGCACCTAAAGATAGGATTCATGAATAACAACTTGTGTGATCTTACTGTCATACAGACAATTTTTTTTCAACTTTATATACATGTTTGAATGCAAGTACGATGTTGAGATACGATTAGTGAATGTTAACTGAGGCAAACATAAAACCGTCTCTTATAACAAAATAAAGGAGTATGTACAAGGTAAGTTACAGTAAACCAACTAGCCAAAAAAATGAGGTAACGCCGAAACAAACAATTATTTACAGGTGGCGCTCGGCGAGATACTGCGAGACTTCAATCGGCGGAGAAAAGCCACTAAGTTTCATTAACGTCACTATGACTGACGATTGTCGTAATAAAACATTACCAAGATCAGTGAGAAATAAACTACGTGACACTAAGTAACGCCAGAGGATTTTAATAATCTATTTTTTCAGTATGAAAACACTGAGGATGTATGCTGACTTTAGAGGGATGCAGTACACTTTTTTTTTTTTTTTTGCTATGTTTATAATATTTTGTCCAATCTGAGCAGAAGATATTTGATGGAAGGAAAAAGTAAAACAAACATGAACACAAAGAAACACCATATACGCAAGCACAGACTTTACAGGCAGTAACGCACAGCAGCCAAGCTTCATTATTAATCTGTTGTTTGTACTACCTAGCAATTTAAGTATAGTGATTTATTTGTGTATGTATTTTCTTATTTTTTTATTATTTGTTTGTTTATGGTGTGTGTACCATGCGTTGTTACAAACTTGCGTGACGAAAGGATGAAAAAAAAAAAATCCCCCCCCCCCCCACATAGTAACTCACGGGTAGAAAATGAACAGATTTTGCCTCATTTGGAGACAACTTCTAAAAAACACTTATAGTGCGTTCAAGTCCTAGTGTTGTCACTTCAATACATAAGTGCATCAGTAGTACGACATAAACTTAGAAAGTGCTGTTGTTCTCAAGCGTATTCTCCTATGCTCTATGAGATGTCAGGCAGTGTCGCGACCGCGAAATGTAGCATCAGAGGCACGTACTCCCTGAGAACACAATCACCTACCAATTTATGTAATAAAATGTTGTGAGCAAAAAGTACGCCGATATAGTTCCGTGTAGAAGCACAGGAAAAAATAACGAACGTGGGCAGTTATCATAAAAGACAAGCTAGTGGTATCATGGGCTACAGTTTTGTTTCTGAACGAACTGGATAATGAACAGGACAGTGTATATTTACCCAGTGACAATGAGTTATTCAGTGTCAGTGACTTGTGAGCTATACGCAAATAGACAAGTGAAAATACGTTTCATATCACAAACCTTTTTCTTCGAGGTAAAAGAGATATAGTGAAACGAGGAAGCCTGCTACGGTACGAGTGTTTGTGCACTATATAGGCCAGTGTGCCGTTGCAAGCCAGATAGTGAAGTGCAGTACTTATCTTCTGTGCAGTAAACTTAGAAGGCACCCAATGGTCCTCTCACAGCCAAGGTATACGGCAAGTTGAAACAAGTGCGGTTGGTTTTTCGCAAACTCTGCGAACACTGCACGAGACACTGAAAAGTATGGACCGGGACGCGCGGCATCGCTTTACGGCGGTGGGCCCACGCAACTGCTCAGCTCCAAACGGCGCGCAGCGCGCCATCAAACTGATAGTTGCGTCTGCAGTTATGCGCATCTGACGCATTACTGGCTAACGGCGTAACATAGGAGGACAATTTAAATGCAAAGCAATATCTACGTTTAAATGGACACCCAACAAAGTGCCAAGGCATGTAGAAAAACAGTTTCCTGACACACTAAATAAAGTCTGACTACCACAGCTCATGATTCGCGTCCCAAGTTGCCTTTGAACAACGCCTATGTTTATATAAATAAATAAATATATATATATATATAAAGTATTAATCCATGTGAATTTTTATTTGTTACATGTTTATATTGCCCATGACGAGACAATAGTAAAATGCGAAAAGGATGTCACTAAGCAGATCCTGACGTAGAAGAGGGAAGCAGTGGAAAGCACAAGCAACTCCAACAAATATGTGACTTTCCAGTAATATATATATATATATATACATATTTTTTTTACTCAGGAGACAAAGACTTATGAAAAATGAATTTTATTGTCAACATGCGAACGAGAAGGCTGTTTATACGGCGATATATTATGTATAAAACAATGTAATACCCTTGTATAATACAATGTACAAAGAGATAATAAAATAATTTTGTGTATACTGTACGACATAAAAAAGAAAGAAAAGAAGAGAAAGAAGGTAAAAGGAGTATGTAACAATTCTGTGTATAATTATCCAGATGTGATGATTTTATGTGAAATACGATGTAAAGACAATGTAAAATATTTTGTGTGTATAGTATGTAAGTTTGTGTGTTTTACGTGTGTTCTGTATAGCCTAATGTATATGTTTTGTCCTCATTGCCTTGTGTCAGAACTGGCATCAAAAGCATGATTGTAGAATGAAGATATGGGAAGAAAGACACTGACAGTGCAGTCCTATTACGTGTGTATAACAGTCAAGTGTTAAGTGTTTGGGCTCATTGCCCGGAAAATTAACATTTCTTCGGACAATTCGCCCAAGGGGGCGATGAAAGAGTCCGATTGAAAATAGAAATATTCTTAAATTTAAATAATTGCAATTCTTTTACCCAGGCCACGGGGAATGATAGAAAGTACGTGCCTCTACCCTGATTGTACGTTCGCAAACTCCGAGTGTGTTACGACGTAATTATTTTACACAAAAAAAATTTGAGATAGATCTTTCTCATCAGATCGCAACCACTCGTACGCGAATTATGTACCCTCTGACTGTGTCTAGTCAGTCGTGCGCATTGTTCTAAAGCTTTTCTGTTAATATTCTGTGGATTGCATCTCCGCAATTAGTTTTGTTTATGCCGCAAATCGCACTTCACGCGAAGTATTTATTACGCAAGTTTCAGGCTCCATTTAGTGTCAAAAAATTGCGAAGTACGGCTGACTAAGCAAACCGCTACAATAATTTCATATCTCTACAACTACAATAACAACAAAAAATAATAACAAAAAACAATAACAGAGAGAGAGGGTACGTTACAGTCTGATCAATACTAAGCGAGAAGCCCGTCCATCCTTTCTTCAGCATTCGTCTTGCCGCGTAAAGAAATCACATTTAATGGAACTTAAGGGGAAATATCAGGAACAATTAGGGAAATCATGAATAACTGGTGGCACCAAAAAGCTGAAGAGCTGCAAAGATCATCTGATGCTTGTGACCTGCAGAACTTTTATGCAGACATAAAGGAGTTATACGGCCCAATTCGATCCTCATCAGGAAAATTGTAGCCTGCTGTCAGTTCCACCTCTTTAACTGAGAATGAAAATATTTTAGGGGATTGGAAAGATCATATCTCTGTGCCTTCTAAATCGTACCTGTAGTGTCGCTGTGGTCTTTATATATGTCCTCAGCAGTCCCAACAACCATGGATTGCACATCCCCCACATACAGAGCCTTTATTAAAGCACTCCATCAGTTAACACCAAGACCTGATAATATTCCTCTGGAACTTGTACCAAACGGAGGTACATCCTTGAAGAAAGGACTTTTTACGCTGAGCATCTTAATTTGGGAAACTCGAGAAGTACCTGACGAGTTGAAGAATGCTACCGTCAGCACTATCTTTAAGAAAGGCTACCGTAGAATATGCGGGAACTATCGTAGTATATCGCTCTTATCAGTGGCAGAAAAATTATCGCAAGAATTCTATTAAATCGGGTCCAAATCATTTGAGAGTAGATTTTGCTTGAATCTCAATGCGGTTTCAAAATGTCCAGAGGCGCAACAGATATGATCTTTTGTGCTAGACAACAACAAAAATTGCAGATAGTAACAGAAGCCTCTATATTTATTTTTCTGTGATATGGTAAAAGCCTTTGATTCAGTACCTAGATCTTGCATGTGGAAGGTACTAAGTCATTTTGGTTGTCCTGAACACAATGTGGATCTGGTTCAAGCTCTACGTGATGCAATGTCTGGGCAGGTTCTTCATATTTAATTCATTTCCAATCACTCAGGGTTTGAAGAAGGCTGTGTGCTTACTCCACCACTCTTCGGTCCGTATTTGGCTGCCATGCTGTACGAATCATTTGCAAACAGCCAAGGCATGGAGATACAATTTCGTTTTGATGGAGATCTCTTCAGTCTGACAAGACTTAGTTTGCAAAGAGGTACCCAGATTACTCAGGTGACAGAAATACTGTAAGTCAATGACACTTCATCTCCTGCTCTAACACCGGTAGTTACAACTGTCAATCAACTGCTTTAAAACCGCATGTGATCGCTTTGGTCTTACCATCAGTGCGGGGAAAACGAAGGTACTCCCAGAAACTGTCCTGGGAGTAACTCTTGCTGAGTTCAATATCTCTACCGTAAACACAGAGCTGGAGCAGGTTGAGCACTTTTCATATCTCGGAAGCATCTTGCCTAAACAGTTTACATACGAACAAGAAGTTGATAAAAGGATTGGGGCAGCCCGTACAGCATTTGGGCGGTTAATATAAAGAGTCTTCATGAATAAAGACATAAAGCTGCAAACCAAACTCATGGTGTACAGAGCTGTCGTTCATTTCTGTGCTACTGTATGGTTGTGAAACTTCGACACTCTATCGCCATGGTATCAAGAAAGTCGAACGCTTCCACCACAAAAAGATAATCTTGAACATTAAGTGGGAGGACCATGTGGTCCACATTGCGGTTATCGAGAAGGCGCATCTAAACAGGATTGAGGCAACCATCATCGCTCATCAATTGAGAGGGTTAGGCCATATCCATCGCATGAGTGACACAAGGCTTCCCCGCCAAATCCATGACGGTGAAATCTGCTCTGGCAGTAGACCTCATGGAGTCCTTCTCAAGCGCTTTAAGGACCAGATAAAACACATCATTAAGACGACTGGAATAAACATACGAAGATGGAAGAATATGCTGTGGACCGCTTACTATGGAGAAACACTATATTCACTGCCGTTAACTTGTTTGAAGGAGAACAACCCAGACACGAAGGGGCCAAGTGACAAGCAAGAAAGCTCGGTCAGTTATAACACCACTCTCCTCCAACCATTCATTTCGATGTATGTAGATGCATGTCTTATGCCAGGATTGGTCTGTACAGACACCGAAAACACATCCAAAAGTTCAATTGAAATGATCACAATATGCAGGAAGAAGGTGTACATATTCAGAATCGAGTTGCAGCTGACGACGACAATACAATTACATATTTGAAGAAATAAAGTTTTGCTTGTGCTCACGTTTCAAATTTCACCTAAAAGTCATGTTTTATCGAAGTTAATGAGCAGAATTTTACATTACCTTTTTCCAAAATATTCAGAAGTGGAAATCCCTTTGTCTCACACCCAGACTATTGTACCCTCTTGGGAACAGAACGAACCCACACACACACACACACACACACACACACACACACACGTATTCATTGTTCCAGAAAGATGTTTAAAATAGTTCCTTCCAGGATTTTCGGGAAATTAACTCGATTACTAGGCCAATGTCAGAAATGGAAATCCACTGCTGAATATACCCAAACGGTAGAGGGCTATTCTGATAAGAAAAGTGAGGTCACCTTGTGCGTTGCATCCAAAAGCGCACTATCTACACCGTCCATAGAAAACATTCCCACAAATTTTATTCCTGGAGTATACGTGATGCCAGTGCAGTTACTCCGGTGGCAGTCTGAACTAACAACTGTAAACAGACGCGCATTTTGCCAGTCAGTTGTGTGCAGTCAGTGTTGAACATTGGACGTGCGGTCATAGCGTACCAAAGTTGTAGCATCACAAAGGAACGACGTCTACAAATGGAGCGTTCAAAAAACTCCCCAGAATTCCATAAATAGAAAACAGTCTTTGTTGCAAATGTTTTACTAATCCAGAGACTGTTTTCTATTTTTGAATGATTGGAACACTCTTGCTGCCTCAGGCCAAAATGAAGTGGAATAATATATTCTCCAGCATGTTTTGAAGAAGAGTAATGTGTGTGCAAAGTTAGTCACGTATTGCTTAACTCACGTAAATTAATAAAAACGACGTGTGGACGCAGCAGGCGTCTTGCTACGCCTTGACTGAAATAAAAAAACGCGACCAATTATTTTCTGGAAAAAATCATTGCTGGTGACGACGCTGCCAGAAACAATAAAGTGCGGAAATTCACTCGAAGGGTCACTGATTTGATGACAAGACCGACGACATGCCAAAAAAGACTTTTCTGACTTTTTACTTGGTTGTCTGAACGTTCAGTGCGTTGTACTCAATGGTGTTTATGTATGTGTGTGTGGGGAAGGAGGCGGGAGCGGAGAATATGCAGTACATCTGAAGCATTAAAACCGTAATCTTAACATTTGTTCATTTCTATTAATATAGTCTCAAACTCTTTGGACTGACTGGGAATATTTGAAAATCTTCAATGCGCATGTTCGAATATTAAAAATTTTAAGGTTAGTTTAACACAGTCGGTAAGCTAGAACTCTGACAGTAGGATTGCCTCTGGCCAAAATTTTCTTCTGATGAAGTCGTACCTCGTAACTCTCAGTCCACTGACTAAGAATGTAGAGACTGCACGACCACATTTTAATACAACAAAACCCGTCATACTCTTTATATATCTCGTAACTTACAAGTAACTGTTCATAATTAATGAAACGGATTTTACTAATATTTTCTGCAGTGAACGGCCACTACGAGACTATAATTTTTGAGGACTCGTTTCAGTTCAACCTCGAAGGGGACGTTTGAATTTTCGTTCTAGAAGAAGGTAGACCTGCCTGTGGTATCGTGTTGCTTTTTATGGAATGGGTGATAGCTTCTGGGCGATGTACGGCCACTCCCATTCTCTCATTTGTGAAAGGACTTTCTAATTCGAGTGGTCTGAATGTGTTCCAGAGTGGGACTAACATTTGTTGCTTCATTTACGGAACTGAGAGAAGACGGAGAATGAGTTACTGTTCTTTGTATTGTGGGTGTTAATTTGTAAATCATCATGTTAAATACGGAACTGTTTTGAATAGGTGAGTATTTCGTGTATTGTGTATAGTTTTCACGTTTCTTCGATAGCTATTTAGTATGAGGATTTTGCTGCCATTCTTGTAACGCCCTCAAAGTAACTTTACTCCATTTGATCAAGGTATTTTCTGTCTGCACTTTAACTGAATGCCATAGGAAAGCTTTTCATTTATTTGAGATTTTTTCTTGCATAAACAGTAATCAACATAATTGTCTGTCGTTTACAAAAATTGCAGATGTTAGAGTAGAACCATTGTAATTAAATTATTCCTTAATATTGTAGTTCTGTGTACTTTATTACCTCGCAACTCTGGCCAATGCGTAGAGTATTTAACCGCAGGTTCACAGCTAATTCATTGCAGTGAATTAGTTGCGGGGCATGAAAGCAGACATGCATAGCTAGATCCTATGACTACATCGAGCTATTCTTTTTAAATGTGTAACGCTGATGACTTAACATGATAACGATTGTTATCAGTGGCAGTTAATGTAAATAGACGAAAATCGTAATACTGACCTTGTTCTTTATCTCTGAACTGCAAAGTAATTATTATTGCAGATATACTAAATATACCTAAGGACTTTATCCAAATCGGCACAGGCTTTTATTAGCTAAATAGGTGTCACTGAGGAAATAAGCAGGATTTTCCGTGCTGACCTCTAGCAGTTGGGTATCTATTTGTAGCACTCAAAGTTCGTTGGAATTTTACTGAAAGGAACTCATTTATGCATCAGTCCGCTCTGCCTTCTAGGGAAGGTATTGAATGAACAGAAAGAAAGTCTTCTCTACCCCATTTAATTTGAATGTACATTCGAAGTAGCACACGCCAAGTAAGTTATCGAATGAACTCTCTTACACTCCTAAATAGATACACATTCTACAGCTTCATAGTTTCGTGTGGGATGGAATCATCAAAACAGCAAATTCAAAATAGCTGCAACTTCCCAGTTTCGTCCAAACTTTTCGGAGGATTCTTTTGCCTGCCAGACAAACACCGCTAGTGCAAATCGCCTACCAAATATTCCGAATTGAGACTCCTTTAGACGCATCCCCAACTAGCTGGGAATAGACTGAATATGAAACGAGAGTGTTCTATGACTCTTTGCCGCTTATGAGAATATTCTCTGGCATTACACCATGGCAGTCCACAAATACACTCAGCATCACTCAGCTATCTTCATTTCTTTTGATGGTGTTCAATCCATATCCTTCTTCTTTTAGCCCTACCTTCCGGAGGCATAGTTATACATCCGGCACTCGTCCATCGTTTTTAAACGTCTGTAGAAGTCATTTCGTTTGACCTGACGGCTGCAACATTTTCGCTGTTGCCTCAGTTCAAAAATGGTTCATATGGCTCTGAGCACTATGGGACTTAACATCTGAGACCATCAGTCCCCTAGAACTTAGAACTACTTAAACCTAACTAACCTAAGGACATTACACACATCCATGCCCGAGGCAGGATTCGAACCTGCGACCGTAGCAGCAGCGCGGTTCCGAACTGCAGCACCTAGAACCGCTCGGCCACACGGGCCGGCTGTTGTCTCAGTTCACTGGGCCCTTTGGAACGGCGTGAAAGCTAGTCGGTCATGTCCAAAATTAATGCAATATGTTGAAAACTGTGTCATAACGATTTTCACTCCTTGCACTGTGGCCTTGGTTATGATCTACTGGTCTTTCAGCACCAGGACCTCCACATTTCTTGTGATTCCCGGTTCTTCACAGAGAGACGGACTTCGTTCTCCGTCATTAAGACTTGTCTGGCCACACTAGAAGCGCCTGTGCCGCCTAACAATTGTATCATTTGATGGTGCATTGTTGCCTTATTTTTTACTAACTCAGCATGGATTGTAGCACCGTTACTCTCCTTCAAATGCAGAAAATGATTTACCGCATGATACTCCACTTTATCAGTGAGATGGGCCATTTTTTTCGGGTACTCTAGTGGCGTGCTACAGTACTGCTATAACGTAGTTTCTGTTGTAATTGTTTATACTGCTTCCATCTGCTTAAATCCCGGCAAGGGTAGTCGTGTTCTGAGGCTTCATTCCTGCTGTGTCAGCAACCAACATCATAACAGTGCTTCGAAAATGCCTAATAAACAGGGGACAATTCTCCGGAAGGTAGACGCCCATGCTCCGACTGTCCACCAGGGGGCGCCTCACGCACCACTGGAGCCAGCGGGATGCAAGGACCCACACTCTTCCTCAAGACACGTAGTCGAAAATAGGCCCGGCTGTAACCTAGCACCAAGTGGTGTCTGGGGCAGTATTCTGGCCACGTCAGACCAGTTCACTCTGAGTGGGTTTCATGAGCCAGACGGCGATTCCACAAGGGTGCCATCAATCAGGGTTATCACTTGAGAGCTGCTTCAACAACGTCACTGCCCTTCATGTCTAACTTAGTGACCCAGGGAGCTGCCAGCTGTGGACATAGTGTGTGTGTGTGTGTGTGTGTATTGCCTCCACGCTGAAGAAGAAAGGGAAGAGTCGTCGTCGGAGACTTGTGGACTTGTAAAGTTATTCCTGCTTAACTAGTTCCCAGAATTAGGCAATTTTGCTCGCTCTGGGAACTAAACTTTGTTCATTCAGTTTGTTCTTTAACACTGAGCGTCCTACATGACTTTGAATGTTATAAAGTGTGTGTTTAGTTATCTTAGATTCATGACAATCTAACTGGCTCTCAGTCACCAGAAATATTATCGTTCTGTTTCAACTTCTGTTTCAGTTCATGTCAGAGTAAATGTGCTGCTGATGTTTGATAAAAAAAAATTTCAATCATTGCTGCTTGGATAAATTTTGTGCCAGCTTTGGCAGACATATTCCAGTTTTTAAGGAAGGCCGTAAGACAGATCCACACAATTATAGACCTATATCGTTGACGTCAATCTATTGTAGAATTATGGAACATGTTTTATGCTAAAGAATTATGAATTTTTGGAAAATGAATAACTGCTCTTTAAAAACCGAAGTGGATTCCGCAAACAGAGGTCCTACGAGATTCAGCTCGCTCTGATCCTCCATTTGATCCACAGCGCAGTGGGCAACAGCGCTCAGGTTGATGCCGTGTTCCTTGACTTCAATAAGGTATTTGACACCGTCCCGCATTGCTGTTTAACGAAAAAAATCCGAGCTTATGGAGTATCGGAGCAGACCTGCGATTGGATTCAAGACTCTCTTGCAGACAGAACTCAACACGTTGCTCTTAACGGAACAAAATCGACAGATGTAAAGGCAATATTCGGAGTGCCACAGGGAAGTGTGATAGGACCGCTGCTGCTTACAATATATATAAATGATCTAGTAGAAAGCGTCGGATGCTCTTTGAGGCTGTTCGCAAATGATGTAGATGTCTATATCAAAACAGCAACGCTAGAAGAATTTTCAGAACGACCTGCAGAGAATTGATGAATGGTGCAGGCTCTGGGAGTTGACCCTGAAATGTAACATATTGAGCATACAGAGGAAAAGAAATCCACTACTGTACAGTTACACTATTGATGGCAAACAGCTGGAGACAGCGTGTGCCGTGAAATATCTAGGCGTAACTACCCAGAGCAACCGCAAGTGGAATGACCACATAATACAGATAGTGGTAAAAGCAGAATCTTAAGGAAATCCACGATAGAAGTGACTTATAAGACGCTTGTTCACATGATTCTTGAGTATTGTTAATCTATCTGGGGTCCCTATCTGGTAGGCCTGATAGAGGAGATAGAGAATACCCAACGAAGAGCGGCGCGTTTGGTCACGGGATCGTTCAGTTGGCGAGAGAGGGTTACGGAAATGCTAAACAAACTCCACTGGCAGACGTTGCAAAAGAGGCGTTGCGCATAACGGAGTGATTTTCTAGTGAAATTTCAAGACAACATATTACTTCCCCTACATACATCTGGCGTGTAGACCACAAGGAGAAAATTCGAGAAATTAGAGCCAATACAGAGCCTTATAGACAATAATTCTTCCCACACACTATTCGCGAGTGGAACAGAGTTGGAGGGATCAGATAGTGGTACCGAAAGTACCCTCCACCACACACCATTTGGCGGCTTGCGGAGAATAATGTAGATGTGCATAAGGAAGAGAAGTAACACTTGACTGCTCTTGTGATTTTATTGTTTTTGGACTTTTCAGTGTTAATTTTTGAACTGTAATGAATATTAGTGAGAAAATCAGTGACATGGAAACTCTATTATTAATCAACAAAATTCCATACTCTTTATGTTGAGACATTGTTCTGGTATATCTTCTGCTTTGAAGAAGTTTTCTGCTACAAGTGGGTATAACCTGCTCTCTTTTACTTTCGCGAAGATGGTGACCCCTGCTTGAGTTCATCGATCTGTTCTTGACGTTCACTCGTAGGTAAATAATTAAATGAGGTAGTAGACCTACAGTTATGCCTTCTGAGTTGTCATTCATTACTTCCAATTTGTTTTACAGCAACAAATGTTATCACTCTATTCGCCGTTCAGTTCAAACAAAATTTCTTCATCAATTTTCTTATTCAGCAGTCACACCGATCTTATGCCTTCAGTATTCTGTCTAAAAGCTGTATATAATCTCAACCTTTCCACAGTACTTCCATATCTTTCGGCGTCTTTCACTCTTACATCTATCACTCTCGACATCGGAGGTATTTCTCCTCATGTGTTGTGCTGTATTATGTTACGTTGTGACGCTACCGTGGAGTCCCATCCAGGGCTTTAACGTCCCCGCATCGCACGCTTTGTTTTTCACTGATTGCAACACACGGCTACTTGCGATTTCCGAACCAGTGCAGTATTACTCCAAACAATTTCTTTTCCTTACCGGTGTTTTTTTCTTATCAAAATTCTACGTAAGACTGGTGCTGAGATCAGGACGAATTTAACTATTCATTTGCGTACATAAAAGTTTTAATTATTAATCCAAGTAATGAAATGTGTGAGGACATAGAAGTTTCCGAAGACACGATCAATTTACTCTGTGGTGCGATAATTTCTGTGTTTATCAGGATTGCAAGTAGTCATGGTGTACCGGCAAACAGACCCATTTCTTCAAGAGTCTGTGGCAGTGAAGGAAAATTATTGTTTGCTGGATTTCAAGAGATGAAAGAAAACCAAGACGACGATGTAAATTCACCTGTGTGGATTAGAAATCATGCAGGAGTGACACATTTGAGTGTAGCTGATGGCTGCAACGCACATTAACGTCTAGAGGAGGCGTTCATCGAGCAGTGTATGTCAAATGTTTAAGTGTGTGTGAAATCTTAAGGGACTTAACTGCTAAGATCATCAGTCCCTAAGCTTACACACTACTTAACCTAGCCGGCCGAAGTGGCCGTGCGGTTAAAGGCGCTGCAGTCTGGAACCGCAAGATCGCTACGGTCGCAGGTTCGAATCCTGCCTCGGGCATGGATGTTTGTGATGTCCTTAGGTTAGTTAGGTTTAACTAGTTCTAAGTTCTAGGGGACTAATGACCTCAGCAGTTGAGTCCTATAGTGCTCGGAGCCATTTGAACCATTTGAACTACTTAACCTAAATTATCCTAAGGAAAAACACACACACCCATGCCCGAGGGAGGACTCGAACCGGGACCAACCGCACAGTCCATGACTGTAGCGCCTTTGACCTCTCGGCTAATCCCGCGCGGCTGTATGTCAAATGTACGATGATGCTACACACAGGCAGATGACCAGGAATTTCGCTGCTGACGCCGACGGAAGTCATCCCACCCCCTAGGTGAGAGCCCTTCTGCGAAGGGCTGCACCCCAGCGGTGCAGCAGGAAGCCCGCGGCTCGCGTGAGGCAGCAGTCGAAAAGGCAGCGGTGAGCCAGCGGCCGCTAGGGCTGTGCTACGGCAGCCGGTCACGCGAGGTCCAGCGCGAACTGGGGGTGCCCTCGGCGGTCGCGTGCCGAGCGCGCTTCGCCGGCTGACGCGTACGTAACCTGACGCTCACAGCTCTCGCTGCATCCGCGAAGTGGCCGGCCTTGTACCACCGGCGATCGCGCAGCAGGTCCAACCGAACAAGGGTAATTTCAGAAGCAAGCATCAAATCTGAGTGAGTTTCAACGTGGTGTTATAGTCGGCGCACGAGCGATGGGACACAGCATCTCGACCATTTCACGCCGCGCGGGATTAGCCGAGTGGTCTGAGGCGCTGATGTCATGGACTGTGCGGCTGATCCCGGGGGAGGTTCGAGTCCTTCCTCGGGGATGGGTGTGTGTGTGTGTTTGACCTTAGGATTATTGGGTTAAGTAGTGTGTAAGCTTAGAGACTGATGACCTTAGCAGTAAAGTCCCATAAGATTTCACACACATTTGAATATTTGAACCATTTCACGAGTGTACCGTGAATATCAGGTATCCAGTAAAATATCAAATCTCTGACATCGCGGAGGCCAGAAAAAGATCCCGCCCATTCGTGTACCCTCGATGACTGCACGACATAAATCTTTAGGCCTCGCCTGGGCCCGTCGACACTCACATTGGACTGTTGAAGACTGGAAACATGTTGCCTAGTCGGACGAGTCTCGTTGATGACTGCAAACATGTTGTCTGGTCAGACAAATCTCGTCCCAAATCCATCGAGCGGATGGACGTGTACGCTTATGGAGACAACATCATGAATCCATGAACACTAGATGTCACCACGGACTGTTGAAGCTGGTGGAGGCTCTGTGGGGTGTGTGCAGTTGGAGTGATATGGGGCCCCTTATACGTCTAGATATGTCTCTGGCAGGCCATACGTACGTAAGCATCATGTCTGAACACGTGCATCCATTGCCGGCCCTTGTGGCCGAGCGGTTCAAGGCGCTTCAGTCTGGAAACGCGTGACCGCTACGGTCACAGGTTCGAATCCTGCCTCGGGCATGGATGTGTGTCATGTCCTTAGGTTAGTTAGGTTTAAGTAGTTCTAAGTTCTAGGGGACTGATGACCTCAGATGTTAAATCCCATAGTGCTCAGAGCCTTTTGAACCTGCATCCATTCATGTCCATTGTGCATTCCGACGGACTTCGGCAAATTCCTGCAGGACAATGTGACACCCCACAAGTCCAGAAATGCTACAGAGTGGCTTCAGGAACACTCGGCTGAGTTTAAACACTTCCTCTGTCCACCAAACTCCCCAGTCATAAAAGTTATTAAAGATTTCCACCCGCTCGTACTCTTACGGATTTATGGACAGCCCTGCAGGATTCGTGGTGTCAGTTCCCTCCAGCACTATTTCAGACATTAGTCGAGCCATGCCACGTCGTGTTGCGACACTTCTACGTGCTCGCGGGCGCCCCTACACAACATTAGGAAGGTGTAACTTCCTCGACTCTTCAGTGTAGAACTCAGTATATGATCTGACAACTTGCAAGGCGTCCGTTTAGCAACGAGCGTCTTTTATGCATCGCAGAACTGCACCACGCTCCACGTAAATCAGTTGTTGCTCAAAGACAGTCACGAGCTGCCTCCGGCGAGAGAATGATTCAGCTTTTCCAAAAACAAGGAAGTGTTGGTTTATCTTACCGCGAGGCCAAAGCTTTGACCAGAGCAGGCGTTAACAACGCTTCACGGCAGTGTTCGTCTCAGCTCCAAGGTGCTGCGAAGCACAAAGGCACTCTCGCCTCGTCCTCTGCACTGGTCATCGCGTTGCAGGAAGCAGTATTTGCGATATTTCTCTTGTGTATGGTACGGACACATTCAGCCGACAACATTCCATGTGATGGGGAGAATACAGCAAGCCACGAGCATTTCCGTTTATTCATATGACTGGAATTGATAACGTTCAAGTTAAGTAAAACAGTGTCGTTTCTGCGTTGTCAAATGCATGTTTCACGTCCACCATATTGGGTCTAGTTCTCACTCACTGCTGATTCAGAACAGTGGTGATCTGAATCCGTTCCTCTGCTAGTCGCCTGTAAAATCAGTACTTGATCAACGAAAATCGAAACCAACAGCCGCATTGTAATCCAAACGTCGTTTGTTCAAGACATATTACCAGTTTCGACGTGAAAAGGCGTCATCTTCAGCCCCTGTATATGAAAAATATGTAACATGACAGTAAAGTATAATGAGAGTACCGACAACAATAATCTCAGTTTGTGACTAAAACCGGGATCAATCACATAATACAATTATATAATAAAAATGTGCTATAAGTTCCCATATGAAACAAAAGTCAGTATCTAATTTACATTGCTTAATTTTTCTAATACTAACACAATTACATACTCCAACGACCGAGGGAGCCCACGAGTACAACGAATTACACCAGTAAAACAACCGAAGTCACGAATATCCCTAGCCGGAATACCTGTGAATACTTAATACGCAAATAATAACATGAAACGTCTCTGTTAGATTCTTTTCAATTTACTTAAGATATATTTCGTGTTGTAACATTCAGTCATTAGTGATTTAGTTTTGCACTTCATGTTTGTCCTCAGTGCTATATATGTTACCTTATTTTGTGCTTCCAAATTTTCTTTGTCTCTTTATCCTCTGTATGAATGAGTGAGTGAATGGGTATGTTGAATTTGTCTTTTAAATGACAGCAGTACACCTTGTGGATGCCTGCAGTGGTGGTAACAGTGCAGCCAACGTAACTTTCTAAGTCAATTCAAAGAGATTGTACCTTTTCGGTAGTCATTCGACAATAGTTAACTTGGTGGCGGAAAGGATCCCTTGCTGTCTTCCGGTTATCTGGGGAAGGTTCGTTATAGGGAGAGCGTGCTCTTGCTACCTTTGGTGAGTGAAAATGGTAGCCTTAAGAGTGACATGGCGCTGATGAGTGTGTCAATGTGTAATGGTGGGTAGTTATTCCATCTGACGTATAAGTTTGATCTGCTAGTTCAGTTTGAAGTTCGGTAGTAGAATTCTAATAGTTTTTAGAGTTTATTAATGAGTATATTTTCTGTATTTAGTAAGTCTTTTGTCCTCGGTTTGTGTGACCAGAACACGTGGTGCAGAAGTTTACTACGCCAGCAAAGGTTTAAAATTAAATGATCTAACTTCTCTTCTAATTGAAATGTATGTGTAAATTTTTCTCGTGTGTATATGTTTTATTTCTTCTGCTTTTCATTCCATTTCAGTTTAATATTGGTATCTCAGTGTTATTCATAATCTGAACGGTTTACATATTTTGTGTTCTCAAAGTTTTCACGAATCTCAGTAATTTTTCTTTTTTGTTGAATATTAACTGCATTTCCGGGTGTTTCACGCCAACGTACCATGGTTTCATGTGGAAGGTAATGCAGATAAATTTCTTTGTCGGAAAGTGTTCCATAATTATCGTATTCACAACAGTTCAATCATAGTTATGGGGATGAACCTCTGAGTCTTTGACTTCCTGCGGCGGGAAAAATTCTTTTATATGTGTTCTTGTGTGTGTGAACCGTGTATGTTTGTGTGAACTTTTCTCATTCATGCCTAAGATTTCCTTTCTTATTCATCGCCACAAGATACCTCAGCACTCAGAGTAATAATAACATGAGTGAGTTGAATAATTAAATAGCAGACAAAGACAAAGTATAGGTTAAAATCACTTCGTGAATATTTAATATGATGTTTTATTTTAATAAATTGTGTGAAACTGTGATGACCGTTTCTCAGCCAAATCCCTTCCCTTGCATGGTGGATGGTGTTTCAGAAGTGCAAAAGGCAGGCTTCATATTTCTAGATTTTGTCTGATTAGCTTTTTCTTACCTTATAACATAAAACCAAACGGCTGGAGTAAACAAATGCGACAAAAACCTAATAAACAGTGGTTTAATGGATAATGCAAATCCATCAAAATACCGCGTATACTCTAATGATCCCCAATACAGGAACAATGTAAATTACTGTCTAAAACGTAGTGTACAAATAACGCTGAAGTCATAAAAAACAGACATGCTCCGTTGCTATTACCATACAGTAACACAGTCTTATCCCTAAGGTCAATGAAGACAAATTTGTAACTGATCTAAGTAAAAGCCCATAAATACGCAATATCTCCAAAATAACAACTAAACAAGTCACCAATGTTTCTACTAATTCCAGAAAATGTACTGGACATAAAACAATGTTACCAACATTAGTAATATCCACCATCAACATGTACCCACAGGGTTAAAAGTAACGTACATGATACATATCGACGAACAATTGCCGAAGAATATCACGTGCGGCAAATCCTCTATTTACACGTAACAACAGCCTATAAAGTAACCTAGTAGAAGTCAGTCAGTAAAACCAGTAGCCACATATGTATAACATACAATTACAGGACTGTGAACTTAGAAACGTCCATATGGAAATCCTGCGGAATTTAACCAAGAGACACATATGTATTAACATACTAGAGCAAAACAATCAATTCCGAAGAGTCCATCAGAAGAGGAACGTAGACAATAGCTTGCACAAACGTGATAAACGCCGAGTGCATCCTTTCATGTCCTGTCTGGCCTAGAGAAAGGTTGTAGCATCCGTCCCATACCTAACCGCAATCTACGTGAAGTAACATTAGACTAAATACGTAATTCATATATTAAACCTACGCACACCTGAACTTTACTGGGATAGTGAACACCAGTGCAAAACCAAACTGTGAGGGCACTTTGTAAGAAGAAACTCAACACAGAACCTACTCCCAGATAAACCAGGCGCGAAACCATGCAGTTAAAACAAAAATAAAAGTTGCACTTGAAATCATTGATTGTGTAGAATAACATCAACCGCAACAACGTCACAACCGAACACTGCACAAGTACGCACAAAGTAGTAAAAAGGGCGAAATACACTGAAGAGCCGAAGAAACAGGTACAACTGCCTAATGTCGTGTAGGGCCCACGCGAGCACGCAGAAGTGCCGCAACACGACGTGGCATGGACTGGACTAATGTCTGAGGACGTGCTGGAGGGAATTGACACCATGAAAGCGGGTGAAGATCTCTTCTGAACAGCACGTTGCAAGGCATCCCAGATATGCTCAATAATGTTCATGTCTGGGGAGCTTGGCGGCCAGAGGAAGTGTTTAAATCCGGAGAAGTGTTCCTGGAGCCACGCTGTAGCAATTCTGAACGAGTTACGTGTCGCATGTCCAGCTGGAATTGTACCGTGAATATAAGGATGCTCTGTATTTCAATTTTTCAATTTATTTATGTGTTTTTTTCAGCTTGTTTCTTACACTTAACGCCGCATATACTCTGAGGTTACATTGCACGTGTGCGCCCCACTAGTATTTATTGTTTTGCAAGACATTTTGAGCAATTTAGATAAGAAGTGAGCTATATAGTTCTCCGATATATCCTACAGATGAAACGAAGTAATTGCAAATCGACGCATTCGGCACACTAGGTTAGTGTTTTCAGATCCTTAGGTAACATACGAAAAAAACACGTATCTTTCACAAATCGGACCTATAAGGTGCTGTTTCCATACTCTGCGAACGTGTAGTATGTGGCTTGCAGTTGCTGTACATGTTCAGTATTCAGTTGTGTTACTTCCGAGTGACTTCGCACTTCTTCCTCCTTTTCGCTTTTCGTACATTTGCCATCTCCAACTGGCAGTTAAAAGACAGTTCGCGTTATCAGAGAGTCGTATTTATTGTTCTGGGCGCCCTTACCATCAATCTACATCAGGGCTTCCCAAATTTTTCCTCTGGCGGAATATTTCGATGAAACATCTTCTTTATTTTGAAGGTTAATAAAATGAATAAGATTCCAGAAATGAGAAAAAATTGTTTCATTCCGTGATTAATTCTATTTTAAATCATAATTAATAACACAGAAATCATAACAAAAAAAGAAAAAAATGTCGGAAAAACTGGCATGTTATTTACAGTTTTTCGCGGTGCCTTTATTCACTTCCTGCAGAACATCAGTGTTGGCGGAAAACAATTTGGGAAACCCTGATTTGTATCATTCCGTGGACGATGATTAAAAAACAAAGAACAGATCCAAATTGGTATTACAGACAAACTATAAAATATGGAAACTATAAAAGAAACTATAAAAAATGGAAACACATTGTCCTTGTTACTGGAAAGAGGAAGGTCTAAAATGTTGACAAAGCTGCGCTGTTATTTGTCCGTAGCAACTTGGCGAGTACACCACGAGAGAAGTCATTTTGGGTGGTGGAACTGGCGCGAAGTCAAGCCATTGTTCAAGTACACTCCGCCGTCGATTCAGCAAGAAGTCGCTTTTGCACTAGCAGATTTATGTCTATCATAAAAAGTTCTTGGAAGTTGCTTGCATATGCAAAGGGAAGAGCACTGGTCAACCACGCACGTCTGAGGAAAATGTCGAGCCTATCCGCCATACAGTCATTCGGAGGCCTCGGAAGTTCACAAGACGGGCAGGCCAGGCACTTTCAGCTATCTGAAATAGCTGTGTGGCGAGTTCTGAAACGATGACTGTACATGCAGCCATACAAGTTGCAGTCACTGCAGCAATTGTGTCCCGGCGGCCATAGCAGAAGGTAGGAATTTGGCATTTCAGTTCTCCAGGGTATGGCAGAAGATACTTTTTCCTAACGACTCATTCTTACTGACGAATTGACATTTCATTTATCGGGCGAAGTGAATAGCCGTAATTTAAGAATTTGGCGGTAACAAAGTCGTGGCGTCGTCGTCGAACGCGGAAGAGACTCACCGAAACTGAATTGTTTTGTGCCGTTTCTGTTCTCAAAGTATATGGCTCAAATGGTTCAAATGTCTCTGAGCACTATGGGACTTAACATCTATGGGCATCAGTCCCCTAGAACTTAGAACTACTTAAACCTAACTAAGCTAAGGACAGCACACAACACCCAGCCATCACGAGGCAGAGAAAATCCCTGACCACACCGGGAATCGAACCCGGGAACCCGGGCGTGGGAAGCGAGAACGCTACCGCACGACCACGAGATGCGGGCAAAGTATATGGAAGAAACTGAGACAGGAATGTCATACCTGGACATGCTGCAAAATTGGGTATTTCCTCAAGAAGATTCCAATGATTTTATTTCTATACATGACTGCTCCCTGCCTCACTTTCAACTTGACGTGTTGCGTTACCTTAACAGCACCATCCCACAATGCTGGTTCGGAAGATGTGGGCAATAAGATCCTTTGGCGAACTAAGTCACCACACCCCACACTGTACGACTTTTTTCTGTTTGGGGCACATAAAAGAGAGAGTTTTGCTCCACCACGGCAGCTACTCTTCAAGATCTGAGAAACTGAATTACTAAAGCTTTCGGTTCAATAAACAGGGAGCCATGCATTAGTGTATGGAATGAAATGGACTGCCGTTTCTGTCTTTATCCAGTAAAACGTGGTACTCATGCTGAGCGTGTAGTATACCGTCTGGGTCAACATTAAACTTTTAACTGTCATCTATCCTGTGGCATGCGCAATGTGTTCCTATCTTTCGTACTTTCCTCTAAGAAACAAGTGAAATCTGTTCTTTTTTTAATCACCATGTACATTTTATAAATTAAAATCCCTCGCCGCTGTAGGGATTCTGAAAGGGCTTTCACTAACAGACAGACCAATTCACGACGAATTTTGTGTATATTATTTGCCGGCCGAAGTGGCCGTGCGGTTAAAGGCGCTGCAGTCTGGAACCGCAAGACCGCTACGGTCGCAGGTTCGAATCCTGCCTCGGGCATGGATGTTTGTGATGTCCTTAGGTTAGTTAGGTTTAACTAGTTCTAAGTTCTAGGGGACTAATGACCTCAGCAGTTGAGTCCCATAGTGCTCAGAGCCATTTTTTTTGTATATTATTTATAATTGTAGTAATGAAGAGTGTGTAATATATGTATTGTTATCTGTTCCATATTTAATTGGCATCTGAAGGGCATCTCGTGGCAGTGATGCTACGACGAGATACTAGCTGGTCAGCTGCAGAGGAGGCAGTATCTGGAGGGAAAAGCAGCAAAGTAAACAGCCGAGGCAGCAAAGCTTTACATATATATTTTCTATACATATTATCAGATCAAGTTCCCCGCCGCGTTTTTCTGCCTACCCACATAAAGGTTCAAATAGTTCAAATGGCTCTAAGCACTGTGGGACTTAGTATCTGAGATCATCAGTGCCCTAGACTTAGAACTACTTAAACCTAACTAACTAAAGACATCACACATTTCCATGCCCGAGGCAGGATTCGAACCTGCTACCGTAGCAGCCGTGTGGTTCCGGACTGAAGCGCCTAGAACCACTTGACCACAGCGGCCGGCACGTAAAGGATAATCTCAGGAGCTTCTTTAGAGATTTTGATAACGGTTTTCACTAATACGTATAGTGTGTACATAATTTACTACCGCTACTTTGGGAAAATCACTCGGCTGTACATACACTATGTGATCAAAAGTATCCGGACACCTGGCTGATAATGACTTACAAGCGCTTGGCGCCCTCCATCGGTAATGCTGGAATTCAATATGGTGTTGGCCCACCCTTAGCCTTGACGAAAGCTGCCACTCTCGCAGGCACACGTTCAGTCAGGTGCTCGAAGGTTTCTTATGGAATGGCAGCCCATTCTGCACGGAGTGATGCACAGAGGAGACATATCGATATCGGTCGGTGAGGCCTGGCACGAAGTCGGCGTTCCAAAACATCCCAGAGGTGTTCTATAGGATTGAAGTCAGGTATCTGTGCAAGTCCGTCCATTACAGGGATGTTATTGCCGTGTAACCACTCCGCCACAGGGCTTGCATTATGAACAGGTGCTCGATCGTGCAATTTCCGAATTGTTGCTCTCCGATCACGCACGTACACTTCGAGGCGTGTCCTGGTAGATCTCATCGTGCCGAGGAAAAACAAACTTCCATGCAGAGGTCTACGTAGCCCCCAAGGATGGATGCATATTTGTGTTGATCCACAGTGTCTTCAAGAATGACAAGATCACTTAGTAAATGCCAGTCTCCCAGAGCATAACTCTCCTTCCTTCGGCATGGACACTTCCGAAGATTGTTGTAGGGTGTTTGCTTTCAATCCGATGGAGCATAAAACGTGATTCATCTGGAAAGGATACCTGTAGCCAGCCAGTGGACGTCCAGTTGCGGTATTAGTGTCCAAATTCCAGGATTCGTCGGTGGTGAGCCGCAGTCAGCATGGGTGCATGATCCAGGCGCGAGCTAGACGACGCATACGCAGCACCTTGTTTGTAACCCCTTGGTTCATCTGGGCGGCCAGTTTCTTAAGGTTTGCTCGTCTATTCGCCCGTACACATCTTCTCATCCATCTTTCACCCCTGTAATATATGGCCCGTGGTGTATCACAGCTGTCTTGGGGCCGATTTTGGATAGCGCCATTTTGCGATGCAGGGTATATTTTAACCTCGGTGGTATGAGAACAGTTTACAAACTCAGCTGTTTCGGATTGCATGTTGACGTCGAACACTGGCGATGGTCATATTAATGTGATTGGAGCGTGTATTATCTCGCCTTTGGCGGGACGTCAAAAAAATTTGCCTTACTTCCTTATTTACATTACATTTCGTTACATTAGTGGTATTTTAGATGCAGCAGAGAAGAGTTTCTCGGACCTGTGAAAAGATCAGTTACCTTTAGTTGAAGTGAAAAACAATAAAATTGCTTGACATTATGAAATATTGGAGTATTAAAGTGCCAATATCAGTTATGTTATAACGTAAAACATTATCTTCAATGGTTTCTGTGAATATACGAGGGGACTTTAGAACGTAAGCTACACATCACTTTGCCAGGTCAAGTAACTATAAATGAATGCTGCACTACACTTGAAGGTGGCACAGATACAAGAGACTGTTTTTCAAAGTAGTCACCAAGTTTCTGTAAACAACGCTCTGAATGTTCTACCAGTCATTCGCTTCCTCTACTGTAGAAATCCGATCCTTGCTCATGTAGTCATTCGAGAACCGAAGTGTGAAAGTCCTTATCGTTAGGAAATTTCTTTCCTCCCCCCCTCCCTTCCCCTAGCTTGCCGGAAACATGTAAATGACGTTGTATGAGAACTGTACTTTAAGACCTGCGACACCCATTTCTGTACGAACTTGGTCAAACTATCGTAATAATTTCACCGCGACTAGGTGGAATATTGAACTTTGTCCGTATACCGCCAGAATTTCACGGTGAACCTGTATGCAATTTAGACGTTTTCCGCCCGAGAATACTGCTGTCCCGTTGACTTCAGCCTTAGAGTACCTTTCCAGTTGCCTCGCAGTTTTTGTCACGTACCGTGATGCAGCTGTTATCCGTACCGCAGCAGAACTGTGTCCGCAGGATACCCAGAAACACGTACTCTCTTCTGACACTGCGGCAATGGTCTTAGCGTGGGACGACAAGTGTAACTTAACTTCTAAAGTCCCTACGTACTTGCCCAACATAGTTCTTTAATTCAAACTTAAAGTGCACCACATTGTTCGTAAGGCAAGTAAACATTCTGACAGGTTGTAGGAATACCGAAGTATCACAATCCTTTCTATACTATTGATAAACCACTGAAGTCTTGGTGAGGGTTAGTTTGGTAAGTAATATTATATTCGTAATTTAAAGAAGTTTTTCAGGAAAGAGAAATACTCATAAAGACAAAGAGCATTAACTGGGATACTAGGCCGACGGCTTCGATTGCTGTCAGATCACCGAAGTTATGCACTGTCGGGCTTGGCCAGCACTTAGATCGGTCACCATCAGCGTCTTCTGAGTGCCATTGGTAAGAGGGATGCACTTGGCCCTTGTGTGGCAAATTGAGGAGCTACTTGATTGAGAAGTAGCAACATCAGTCACGAAAGCTGACAATGGCTGCGAGAGCAGCTCGCTGACCACATGCCCCTTCATATCCGCATCCGGTGACGCCTAAGGGTTGAGGATGACACTGTGACCAGTCGGTACCGTTGCACCTTCAAGGCCTGTTCAGACGATGTTTCTTTTTTGTATTGTGATACTGACGAAATTTTATTTTTATAAAGATCTCTGCATGATGCTCCACACTGAAGAGCCAAAGAAACTGGTACATCTGCCTAACATCGTGTAGGGCCCTCGAACACGCAAAAGTGGCGCAGCACGACGTGGCAGGGACTCGAGTAACATCTGAAGAAGTGCTGCAGGGAATTGACACCATTCATCCTGCAGGGCTGTCCATAAATCCGTAAGAGTATGAGGAAGTGTAGATGTCTTCTGAACAGCACGCTGCAACGTACCCCAGATATACTCAATAATGGACATGTCTGGGGAGCCTGGTGGCCAGCGGAAGTGTTTAAATCCAGAAGAGTTACTCTGTAGCAGTTCCGGACTAGGGTGTCTCATTGCCTACTGGAATTTCCCAAGTCCGTCGTTATGCACAATGGACATGAATGGATGCAAGCGATCAGACAGGATATTTACGTATGTCTAAACTGCATCTAGAAATGTCAGGGGTCCCATATCACTCCAACTGCACACGCCCCACGCCACTACAGAGCATCCATCTACTTGAACAGTTTCCTGCCGACATGCAGGGTCCATCGATTCATGAGGTTGTTCCCATGCCCGTACACGTTGTAAGAGGTCCAAGCAGATGTAATTTCGATGTATTGCTCATGCGCTGCCTGCGAAATGCAAGGTGTTGTGACTTGGCAAGACAGCAGAGTCACTATGAGAGGAAGCCGAAAGGCACGCGTTTAAGCTCACGCAGGCTGGCGTGAGGTCTGGAACAGGTAAAGTAATTGAGACTAGCAAGTAAAGTACGAAGCTGCTGGAATACTTAACTTTAATCCATAAGTGGTGAACATAGCTCTTGACGGTACATGCATCACAAGATAAATAGCAAATGATAATGGCGCCTTGCTAGGTCGTAGCTAATGACGTAGCTGAAGGCTATGCTAACTATCGTCTCGGCAAATGAGAGCGTAATTTGTCAGTGAACCATCGCTAGCAAAGTCGGCTGTACAACTGGGGCGAATGCTAGGAAGTCTCTCTAGACCTGCCGTGTGGCGGCGCTCAGTCTGCAATCACTGACAGTGGCGACACGCGGGTCCGACGTATACTAACGGACCGCGGCCGATTTAAAGGCTACCACCTAGCAAGTGTGGTGTCTGGCGGTGACACCACACAAGGTCTCTGACCAGAGAGCAGTGCTGACTGCAGTAGCAACTGTGTAGCTGTACCAGTAACTTGTTGCTAGTCTGGAGTCTGCTCAGGTCTGGTATGGTGTATCGTGTTGGCTGGCCCGGTCGCGGTGCAGCGATGCCGGAGCCTGAGTATTATTGTATAAGGTAGAAAGCAGCCTCGCGCGTATGTAGTAATGTTATCTCAAGTCGCATGTAAATGTTTTAAAACTCTCGTAATAATAATCTTCCTCATAAAAAGTAACTTTTAACAATCATTCATTTCAATTTAAAGAATTTACTAATTTCTCCCATCCATGATCATCCCGATTATTACAATAGAAAAATCAGTTGCTTTCTTTCATAAATGACAGATAGGTCGGCCGGCATTGCACAGAGCTGTGCCGGAAAAATTTATTGTAAGAGCAGATATATCCGGCGACTTCATTGAGGTAAGAATTTTTCCTGTTTTTATTCAGAATGATCTTTCAGGGCCATGATGCAGCACTGCTGTCGTCCAAAATTTACCAGGTTAAATTCATAGTGAATTATTGAAAAGTCATAAGTGAGCGACAATTTAATTGAGAGGTTAGTTACATTATTTTATTACCAGGTTACTGAATTTATTTTTTTATTGGGACGTTACACTGAATGTGAACGACATAATTATAGTTTTTACTGTTGAGAGGTTTAGGAATTTTTCTGTTTTGAGGTTACACTAAATGTGAATGAATTTTGAGCTTAGATTAAATCAGAAACAGTTTTGTGTGGAGGTTAATTTGAAAAGAATTTTGTAGGGAGGTTAAAAATGGGAACGAATTTTGTGGGGAGATTAAATGTAAATCAATTTTGTGGGGATGTTACACTGTGAAAGAATTTTGTTTTGAGGTTACACTAAATTAGAATCATATTTATATTATTTATTTTATTTTGGGGGGGGGGGTTACAACGTTCATCCGCTTGATACAATTTGAAACGAGACTCGTCCGACCAGGCAACATGTTTCAAGTCATCAACACTCCGATGTCGGTGTTGTCGTACCCAGGAGTGGCGTAACGCTTTGTGTCCTCCAGTACAAGAGCGGACCTTCGGCTCTGAAAGCCCATGTCGATGATGTTTCGTTGAATGGTTCGTACGCTGACACTTGTTGATGACCTAGCATTGAAATCTGCAGCAATTTGCGGAAGGGTTGCACTTCTGTCACGTTGAACGATTCTCTTCAATCGTCGTTGGTCCCGTACTTCCATGATCTTTTTCTGGCCGCAGCTATGTTGGAGTTTTGATGTCTTAGCGGATTCCTGATATTCACGGTACACTCCTGAAATGGTCGTACAGGAAAATCCCCACTGCATAGCTACCTCGGAGATGCTGTGTCCAATCCCTCGTGCGCCAACTGTAACACAACGTTCAAACTCACCTAATTCTTAATAATCTGCCATTGTAGCAACAGTAACCGATCTAACAACTGTGCCAGACACTTGTTGTCTTACCTGTTTATAGGGGTTGCCGACCGCAGCGCCGGCTTTTGCCTGTTTACATATTTCTGTATTTGAATACGCATGCCTATACCAATTTCTTTGGTGCTTCAGTGTAGAACTAACAACAGATATAGTTATTAGACATGCCGTTGTGCTCTGAAAATCCTGTCAGTTGCAGTTTTCTTCCGAAAAAGAGAATTCTGTATTCTTCATTGAACATAAATTTGCATGATAAACCAATTTTTCTAGTTTTAAATTATCTATTGTAGTAATCACGTATAATATGAATGCAGCTGAACTAAAGCACTGTATTAATTCTAGGATGTGGGTTTTCCAATTAAAGTGCGATGTACTAGTAGTCCTAGAAAGGAAATTCTTGTATTCATTATTTGAATAGACTGTATTTATAGTTTGTGGTGCTCTGTGAAAAGTGCTCATTTGTACGTACCAAGTCTTTTCAGTGTTTGATGAAGACACATTTGGCTTTAATTATTTTCCAGGGCAATAAGATCCACCAAACAGCAGCAATTTTGAAACTTACTCACAGGTCATCACTGTGTGCTGGAAGGAGACTCGAAATCTGGACTACCTTTTGCGGGCAAGTGCTCCACCGACTGAGATACCCCAGCACGACTCACGATCCACTCTCGCAACCGTACTTCCTGGCAGTGCCTCATTACCTACTTTCGAAGTTTCGGTCCAGCGCACAGTTTTAATCTGCCATGGATGTACCTTCCTCTGAGGAGTGAAAATTTCATTCTAGCAGCAATTTTTGTTTGCACTTTATCGGCAGACCAGTTTCAGAAACCTATGTTTCCACTATCAGCGCTGTAGAACGCCTGAGAAATTGTTTTGTCAATAATTACGTGCTGCGTTCAGTATTCCATAATACGGGGTGATTCAAAAAGAATACCACAACTTTAAAAATGTGTATTTAATGAAAGAAACATAATATAACCTTCTGTTATACATCATTACAAAGAGTATTTAAAAAGGTATTTTTTCACTCAAAAACAAGTTCAGAGATGCTCAATATGGCCCCCTCCAGACACTCGAGCAATATCAACCCGATACTCCAACTCGTTCCACACTCTCTGTAGCGTATCAGGCGTAACAGTTTGGATAGCTGCTGTTATTTCTCGTTTCAAATCATAAATGGTGGCTGGGAGAGGTGGCCGAAACACCATATCCTTAACATACCCCCATAAGAAAAAATCGCAGGGGGTAAGATCAGGGCTTCTTGGAGGCCAGTGATGAAGTGCTCTGTCACGGGCTGCCTGGCGGCCGATCCATCGCCTCGGGTAGTTGACGATAAGGTTTCATAACTAACCTTTTTCGTAGGACTCTCCATACAGTTGATTGTGGAATTTGCAGCTCTCTGCTAGCTCTGCGAGTCGATTTTCCTGGGCTGCGAACAAATGCTTGCTGGATGCGTGCTATATTTTCATCACTCGTTCTCGGCCGTCCAGAACTTTTCCCTTTGCACAAACACCCATTCTCTGTAAACTGTTTATACCAACGTTTAATACACCACCTATCAGGAGGTTTAACACCACACTTCGTTCGAAATGCACGCTGAACAACTGTCGTCGATTCACTTCCGCCGTACTCAATAACACAAAGCTTTCTGTTGAGCGGTCGCCATCTTAGCATCAACTGACGCTGACGCCTAGTCAACAGCGCCTCAAGCGAACAAATGTACAACTAAATGAAACTTTATAGCTCCCTTAATTCGCCGACAGATACTGCTTAGCTCTGCCTTTTGTCGTTGCTGAGTTTTAAATTCCTAAAGTTGTGGTATTCTTTTTGAATCACCCTGTACTTTAACTTTTTTATGAAGATATCATGGTTCACGCAATCAAAAGCGTTATAAAAGTGGTAATAATAAAAATTGTCCAGTTCGTTTGCCAGCAGTATAACCTGTCCTCTGACACTTGTAATAGCAATTTACTGACAGTTATTTGTAGTGTCACGGAGAAAATTGTCACGGAGAGGCCAACTGAGACCCGTTGGCCACACCACAGCGCGGCGCGGCGCCGTCTGTTTTGGGAGGTGGCTGCCGGTGTTGTGGGTGGGCTGGCGCTGCATGTTGTGAGTCAGGGCGGGGTTTGGGGCGTGGGTGTGGGTGGGATTAAACGTCACGCGACGGTCTCATCACGCTGAGTGGGCGCCAGCTGCAGCCGTGCAGTCGTAAACTGCGCGCCTCCGCTCACCTGCGTAGTGACCGTGCGCTGTGCATGCGCATGCAGACCCACTGGGGTCTGCTTGGACGGCTGGCGATGCGGCTTTCATATCTCAGGCGGTAGCCACATATCTCAGGAAACGCTGTCAGCAGTTTTATTAAAGAAAACAGTAATCCAGTGGCAACTATACAATGCTTTTTCACACAGTGTAGTGACTGAAAGGCCTGTGCGACACTTCACCCACTAAAACAAGATGCTGCTTTGTAAAACCCTTGCACAATGATCCTACATCCTCTATCACTTGGCTAAGACATGCAATGAGCTTGAAAAAACTTGTGACGTGGTACCTGGGACCTAATTTTGCCTGAAAGGTCTGGCCCACACCTCTTCTATGACTACAACCTGACAACAGAACTTCCCATACTTTCTATTTTTTTTTTTTAATTTTGAAGCAGTTGATTTCTTGGTGACAGCCTGTTGAGAATTAACTACACTTACATCTACTTGAGACTCGTCCTGAATTAACTGAGCAAACAAGGCAAATCTGTTGTTTGTGCAAATAATGAAACTGTCAGTTACTGTTCTCTTTCTGTGGTCCCTGTCTGTCGCTACCACTTCCCACCTGTCTTCACCCTTCTGCCCCCCTTACCCTCATCATTTCCACCCTAACACTATCCAGTTCAGCCCTCAGGGAGAACTACCCTTGTAAGTAGGCTGTTTATGTTTTCTTATTGGCAGCGTTACGTAGCGCTCTGTATGAAAATCACTGGCTGTGCTGTGTGCAGTCTGTGGCTAGTTTGCATTGTTGTCTGCCATTGTAGTGTTGGGCAGCGGCAGCTGGATGTGAACAGCGCGTAGCGTTGCGCAGTTGGAGGTGAGCCGCCAGCAGTGGTGGATGTGGGGAGAGAAATGGCGGAGTTTTGAAATTTGTAAGACTGGATGTCATGAACTGCTATATATATTATGACTTTTGATGACTATTAATGTAAATACATTGTTTGTTCTCTATTAAAATCTTTCATTTGCTAACTGTGCCTATCAGTAGTTAGTGCCTTCCATAGTTTGAATCTTTTATTTAGCTGGCAGTAGTGGCGCTCGCTGTATTGCAGTAGTTCGAGTAACGAAGATTTTTGTGAGGTAAGTGATTTGTGAAAGGTATAGGTTAATGTTAGTCAGGGCCATTCTTTTGTAGGGATTTTTGAAAGTCAGACTGCGTTGCGCTAAAAATATTGTGTGTCAGTTTAAGCACAGTCACGTATAATTTTTCTTAGGGGACGTTTCAAATGTCGACCCTTAGCCGAGGATACCTCACTGGAATCTTCTGATTTTTTCCTTGTAGTTTGTTTAAATAGTGTAGCTATTGTTTATTGCTAGCGCGTAGTTATAGAGAGAATTTCCTTTGTAGTTGCAGTCTTTCATTGTTGTACAGTATAACGGGTGTGGCACGCATGTAGATTTGCACCAAGTATTTCGCAGCTGCAATTAACTAGATATTATTTTCAGTGCTTTGTTAATGTGTTCTCTTATTTTTGCTCTTCAAATTGTGCTTTTCTGTGTTGTTGTGTGAAATATTGTGACAATAATGGCGTTTGAAAAACGTAATACTAGGCTCCAAAGTAAACTGAGAAATGACAGTGAAGACGAAAGCAGTGTGTTAGCGCCACCATGTAATGAATTAACTAATATTCAAAGTAGTAACTTGGTAACCGTGCATAGGGAAATGGAGCGGGCGTCAAATAATGGTGTAGACAGTGAAACAGGTAATGAACAGGGAAGCATTATCGATCGATCGGTCGGCAACAGCTCGCCTCAGGAATCGGGAATGACAGAACACAATATTGCAAATACTGTAGACTCAGGTTTTGGGTTCTCACCGTTTTCTCAAATGAGTCAAGACACATTTTCCGCTTGTCAAAATGTGAATGTTGCCGGTGCAAATTCACTGCCGAAAAGCACTGAGGAACATGTTTCAGACACCAGTGCATTGTTATTACAATTAATGCAACAAATGGGACAAAAGCTTCAAAAGTTAGACACAATAGAACAACACCAGAGACAAACAAAGCAACAGTTAGACACAATGGAACAAAATCTTCAAAAGTTAGACACAATGGAACAAAATCTTCAAAACTTAGACACAGTGGAACAAAATCTTAAAAACTTAGACACAGTGGAACAAAATCTTAAAAAGTTAGACACAGTGGAACAAAATCTTAAAAAGTTAGACACAATGGAACAAAATCTTCAAAAGTTAGACACCACGCTTGAACAAACACGTGAAGATTTAACTACTGAGTTACATAACATCGAATTGAAATGTCAAAAAGTCTGCAATGACGTAAAAACACAAATTTGTGAGCATTTCCAACCTATCTTTTCGCGTCATGAAAATGCATTACAGAATCACGAAGCAGCCATAAAAGAACTGCAAACTACTGTTCATGAACATCACGACACCTTGCAAGCTAAAATTGACTCAGTTCCATCTACCGATCCGGTTACGCAACTTGCAAAAACTCAGGAAAAATTAAAGGACACAGTAGATACGATTTCAACACAAATGGACACTCTGAAACTTGGTTCAGAAAAACACACAGAGGAAATAATTTCACTATCGGATAAAGTAGCCGAACTTTCAGATCAGTTCACTAACTTATCTACAAAGGTAGATGATGATCTGAATGACACAAGACCTGTAGCCTTCACGGACACTGAAGAGTATGAACAAATTAGAAAATTCAAACAAAATCAAAATCAAATCAATACACAGTACAAAAGAGAAATCCGGGAAGTACAAGATTAGTTGGCACAAGTAATACAAGAATTACGTATTTCAGAGGACACTCGCACTCCAGTACGGGAAGAGGGACATAGAAATACGGAACAACCACAAAATAATAACACAGGACATTTCGGAAATTATGAAAGAAACTGGCAAGGTGCACGGAATTTTGAAATGGAACCGCCGAAACGACGTAACAATGACCGACATGCGACTCGCCCACATAATGAACTTGACTATAAGCTGTTTGTTACTACACGTAAATTCAAAACATTTAAGAATTCCGTCAACGACAATTATCCACAAGCATGGCTTCATCAATTCTCTCATTGTTTTCCTCCCAAATGGTCATTGCAGCACAGATTAGAATTTATGTGTGGCTACTTAGAGAATGAACCAGCTGTAAGAATGCGATCGATCATTCACGATTGTCACAGTGAAGGAGAATGTTATCATGCCTTCCTCTCAGCATATTGGTCCTAAGCTACACAAGACCGGGTAAAACATAGCATCATAATGATGAAACATTTCGAAGAATCTGAATTTTCCAGTCTTGTGAAATATTTTGAAGACATGTTGCACAAGAATCAGTATCTTTCAAACCCATACAGCCCCTCAGAACTCATCCGCATTTGCTTAATCAAATTGCCTGAACATTTACGATATATTATTTTAGCAGGACGTTGCAAAGACGACATTGAAGCTTTTCAGGGACTGTTACAAGCACTGGAAATTGACACTGACAATCGCGGAACGTGAAAACAGGAACACAACAATTACAGGTCGCATCCGTCGCAATTCCGCGATGACAGAAATAATACACGACAAGGCTATTCTTACAACGTAAATCGTGACCAAAACAGACACCACCCGTATGACAACCGTTGGCATGGTAGTAATAATTATAGGGAAAGATCACCTCTCCGTGGTAGTAAGTATCACAGAGACAATCAGAGAAACAGACAATTTGGGAACCAAAATTATTATCAAGGGAGACAGAATAAATTTAGATGCAACGGTCCAGCGCGCAGTTACGATTCAGGGAGAAATTCTCCACCACGTGACCGACAAGAAAGAAACTATGGAATCTACCGACACGACGACAGACGATATGATCGTAACGACAGACCTGAATTGCATCAGAACTGGCGGGATTCAAACAGGGCAGGGCCTTCTCGTCAAGGTGAATTTGTAGAAGTTAGGTCTCCTAATCCCAATAACGACGCACGCCAACAAAGAGATAGCAGACAATGACTCGCACCGCAGGCAGCCCCGTGCGCCGGCTGGCTCAAAGAAAAATAACATAGATGCTAACATTGAGAAAAATTCCAGTATTCTTGACCGACGTATACCACATGAAATTACGTTGAAGTTGAAACTCTGCATACTAGGAAGAGTAAAGGTTTACACCACATTTCACATGTAAAACCGTTTATTGAAAGATAATCTGCTTTTTAACTTTGTCTTTGCCATAAAACTTTTCACTTCACATTTCTAGTATGCATTGCCAGACTTAGAAACTGTTACCATGCAACAATGTTTGAAGTTAAATATCCAATCAAGAACCAAGAGAACTTATTTAAACGAGTATTACAAATGCATTGTTATAGTGAACAGACGACACAGTGTTATTGTGTGTGTACATTCTTGCTTGTTAGTTGCACGATTACGTAACGACTATAAGGCTCACATACTTAGAACATATACCGGTACTGCTAATGAGATTTTAATGCAACATTTCGGTTTACTTGAAAATACATTCTGGATTTAAAGTACTTTCTGTGAGAGACCAGATGAGACAGTGGTTAGTTTATGTGACAGCTACACGATTTTATCACAATGCTACTAATGAGTGACAATTTACAATGTTCCTTTTGCAGTGTTTCTGTTTTATATCTGCACAGTTTTTCTGTATTACTCTGGAAAGTAAAACATGTTTTAGTAGTAACTTTTGTGGCATAGCTACAATGAGACAGCCTTTTCCGTAGCACAATAATACGTTACAGCACAGTACTTTCTTCATCACGGCAATAAGCGTAATAACTAAGATATGTATACGCAAAGCATTTCACTTTTGTTTATCATGAGGTAAGTACATTGACTTTTGTGGAACTTAGCTTTCGGAGGACGATAACTACGACACTTCCACAGAGATTATCTTACAACAAGACACACAGTTTAGCGCTACAGTACGCGTATTTGAGTGATTAATTTTGTACTTAAAACATTTATTTTTAAAGATATTTGAAGTACAATGATACAAAGGTTTTCCGTGATACATTTCATTCCATTGCTCTAATCTGTAACACCTGAGGGTATAATTACATTAATCCTCAGGGGGATACGCGCTTACTTTGTGTATCATGTGTTTGGCAAGCACAAGGAGCCCTAGCTAATATGGTATTTGCTTATAGAACTTTACACATCGGTACCATATTTATCTAACACACAAATTACCCAACTATCTGATCATTTAACTGAGAGATAAACATTTTTTTTACTACATCAGTGACAGATGTTTACGTAATTACACCATTGAGTAATTTCACACTTACGAAATTGTATTTTGTCTGTACTTTGTGAACTGTTCGTACTTTTTCGGAACCATTGTGATACTATGAGAGCTTTGAATGATGTATTTGGTAAGGGAGCATGATTTTAAAGTACGTTTGAGGTGGATGACACTGTTGAAATGAGCAGAGAATTTTTTTTAGGCTTTGACGTTATTGCAGAAAGCTACGACGTTTTTGAGATTTGACTGAGGTGTTATGATGTTATTTTCACGACGACGATGTGTATTATGCTGTTGAGGTATGTTTATGATCAATAAGCTGTTATATGAGGAATTTGATTATGCTATGTATTTATTATGATGAAATATTGAAGAAGTGTCGACGAATATATATATGTGTAATAAGGTAAGGAATAATGAGTAGTGGTTAGGGGGACTGGTTTGTGAAAAAGGATGTTGGAAACCAAGAATCGTACTTTAAGAGTTACAAAATGTGTGTAAATGCGTGAATGTACCACAATGCCGCCGAAAATTTTTTGGACACTGTTATATTTACAAGATTTTGTTTCTACAGATTTGTAACGCAAATATTTCGACCTGTGAAATTTTATTTGTATCCAACTGTCACTGTAGTGGAAACTGACGTCGTAAATATTTCAGTAGGTCACTGTAAGCACCCAGCTGTGCAACAGTCACCTGGAAAAAAGCCATTAGTGTGTGCCTTTCAGAGGCACAGGTAGAAAAAAAAGAGGCCATTATCCTTGCTATTGACATTTCTTTGTCGAAAGCATCGCAAATATGACACGCTCAAACTTGAGAACATATAATTACACTGTGGAGCTCTTAATTTATGATATTTACTAAAATGCCTAATGAAATGATGAGCTACATTTTACATCTATTGTCTTTCTAGTTGAGAGATTGCTAATTTTGTTTAATGTCTGGTCTCCAGTTGTGTTGCAGCATTGGTTTTATAAAATAAAATTAAATGCATTTGCTAATGTGAACACTTTCTGTCAACAGATCTATTAAATAATTACTTTACGATCCACATTCTTCGAAAAAGGAGCTCTTGGAATGGAAAGAACAATAAGAAGGGACTAATAACAGTAACTGCATATATAATTTTTTTTCAAGTACTTGGTAATTTTTTGTAGAATTAGTTTTTGTGGTGCACCACTTTAATGACATAGATATTAAGATGTGAACAGACATTTCCCTTATCTGCATTGTTGTCATTAGTGTACTATTTTTTCTGCTTGAGCTATGTCATGTTTAGATATAAGTTATTGCATTTGCTGCTGCTGTTTGCCAGGCATAGTGCTACTAAATTTCACTTTGTATTACTCTGTTAAGCTAGTTTTACTACTGATTTATTTTTCTTGTTGCTGCACATTGGCTCATATTAGTTGTAATGTAATATTGCTTAGTAATTTAGATTTACTGCAGCTTGCTTTGACAATTTCCATTTTTTCATTGCTGTTTGTATTAATTATTTTATGCTGCTGCATTGCCTCGTCCCTTAGTTTAGCATCTGAGCTCAGTAGATTTAAGTTAGCTTAAGAGGGGGTAGACTATATAAGAGAATGAGTTGTGATGAATTGGAAGAAATGCATTGAGAAGTTATACGAAAAAAGTACAGTAAGCAGGTATAGATAGGACTTTTTGGGAATAATGATGAACGAAGGGAGATCTCCAAGAAAAAAAAGGTTTTGTTTGCAAAATACTGCAGTACCAAATGTTACACTGAAAACAACCCCTGTCCTTTCCCCCTGTGTTATCCCACTATGTGTTTGTGTTCCCTTGTGTATTTGTGTTTTTCCTGCCTTTATGTGTTTATCTGATGTTGTTATGTTGTAGAATTTTTCTAATACTAAGTTATTTACTTTGTAAAGATGTTTAAACATTATTTGTTCTGTTTTGTTTTAATGCTCATGTGTGAAGTTGATGTTTCGAAAGTTATTCTGATCTTTTATGTATGTACTCATGTCATAATTCCTGTAACACTGATGTATATGTTATTTCGATTATTTTGTAAAGCCTGTACTACAAATGTTAACTGTATTGTTATGTTCTTTAATGATGTATTTTGTACCTTTATAATTGTATTCCTATGTTATAAAATTGTAATTGACACCAGTTCATCATATTATTTACTTGTAAGTTCCATTTCACTGTACACGTTTCTCTTGGTCATAGTATATGGACAACATGTGAGAAGTAGGGACTGATAGTGTTTGCATGTGTGTTAATAATTCAGCAAGGGACTGGTTCTAAGGACAATTCCAAAAACTTTGTGAGTGCACAAGTGGTGGTTTATGGATTTTCTATATTCTCCGCAAGACTCTTCGATGGTGATTGTGCACCTGCACGGTCGCAACAGATGTCTGCTGGCCGTCTCTACAAGGACTACAGTGGGTCTGCATCTTTGATGGCCCACCAATACCATTATTTCTACAAGGACTGCAGTGGGTCTGCACCTCTGGTGGCCCACCAATACCATAATCTCTACCAGGACTACAATGGGTCTGCTCTGTGATGACCTACTTACCAGTATTCTTCAAAACGTCGAATGACTCTGCTGTGGGTTTGCTCTGTTGTGGCCCATTACCTGTCTGCATGTCAGGAGTCAGCACTGTCTTTCCGTTGGAAGGACAACACCACTTCTTCAAGACTGCATGGAAATCCACTACTTCCATGTGCATTTTCTTTTACTGCTCAGACATTGAGAAAAACACTGCTATTTTACTGTGACGAATGATCAGGACTGTTTTTATGGACTGTGAGAATATTTTAGCTTTTGACCAACATTGTATCAATAAGTGTGTGCATTTGATATCTTTGTTATTGTAATTATGAAAAATTTTATCAAATCATTATTGGCCACTGCCCAAACCAATTTGTAAAATTTTTTGTGGGGTGCATGGGGGCTATGTAAGTAGGCTGTTTATGTTTTCTTATTGGCAACGTTACGTAGCGCTCTGTATGAAAATCACTGGCTGTGCTGTGTGCAGTCTGTGGCTAGTTTGCATTGTTGTCTGCCATTGCAGTGTTGGGCAGCGGCAGCTGGATGTGAACAGCGCGTAGCGTTGCGCAGTTGGAGGTGAGCCGCCAGCAGTGGTGGATGTGGGGAGAGAAATGGCGGAGTTTTGAAATTTGTAAGACTGGATGTCATGTACTGCTATATATATTATGACTTTTGATGACTATTAATGCAAATACATTGTTTGTTCTCTATTAAAATCTTTCATTTGCTAACTATGCCTATCAGTAGTTAGTGCCTTCCGTAGTTTGAATCTTTTATTTAGCTGGCAGTAGTGGCGCTCGCTGTATTGCAGTAGTTCGAGTAACGAAGATTTTTGTGAGGTAAGTGATTTGTGAAAGGTATAGGTTAATGTTAGTCAGGGCCATTCTTTTGTAGGGATTTTTGAAAGTCAGACTGCGTTGCGCTAAAAATATTGTGTGCCAGTTTAAGCACAGTCATGTATAATTTTTCTAAGGGGACGTTTCACCCTTCCTGTTCAACTCTTTTCCTGTCTCTTGAACATACTTTGCAATAACGTGGAAGAGACCCATTTATTTCCCCAATTCACATGCCATTACATCCCCCCCCCCCCCCCCAATGTAAGCATCTGTCACAAGAGCTACATAGAACTCCAGAACTAATTTTCCTACACTTTCCTACTGCAGCTCAAACACTTCTCGCTCGTGATTGTTTACAATCTTTTCACAAAATTTATCTAGACAATAACAGTAATACTATATTAACTGCACAAGAGACACTAAAGTTATGTGGAACACTAATATATATTTATACTATTAATATAGTAAAGTAATGTACTTAAAATAACGTTAAAACTCAAAACTAGTACACGCGAAAAAATAGGCCTAAGATCGCGTATGCGCCATATGGACATTATGCGTTTTGGAAACAAATAAAAGATAGAACTTAAACCTTTAATTCTCCGAGTAGATACGGCACTACTACATAGAAGTGTAACGGAAACAACCTAAATTATTCACTTAACACTCGTGCAAACTTGTTTAACTGGTATGAAAGCCTGAGTCTACAGTACGTAGAAAGCGGCGATTAGAACGTCTTTTTAATTATTTTTTTTTCAGGAAACATGTTGAAACAAGTGAACCCTTCAATATATAAGATGAAATAGGCTCTAAATAACTTCCTTATAGTGAAATATTAACTTAACCGACAGTTACTCCAGAATTAACTACTTATCTTCACAAGCTCAATATTCAAGCATGTGTGGTCTGTGCCAAGATTCTCGAAAACGCTGAATAACTACAACTTTTCAGAGAACAGAGCATCTTAATGTAGAAAACCAGCGCCCTCACAGCTGTGACAGTTCTTGTCTTGATATGTATGAGGTAGGTAGAGAGCGCAAAAGATAAGGTTAAGGTTATGGCTGGGGCCATAAACAGTTACTGTGAGTTGCACAATCAAACACACAACTTTATTTTTCTAAGAACCACTTATTTACATGCTGGCTTAAGGATCACAATTAAACAATATGGCTGAAGGCCTAGTTAAAGAAAACTTAAGATGCTTTCTGGGCGGAGGACCCAAATCAACACAGCTAACACAAGAATGTCTGAAAGCCTGACTTAGAAATCAAAAGCAATTAAAAATGGAAGGTAAAATTTTTTTCTTAAAAAAATCCAATGAAAACACTACACATCTGAAGGAAAACTATAATTAAGGCACATTAAAAAACAAATTTTTTTCTAAGCAAGAAAATTTCCTTTTAAAATTACAAAAGAACGGCTGAAGCCTGATTAACTTATTGCCCTGCTGAAGGCCACAAACAAGTTTGAGACAACGGCTGAAAGCCTGAATAACAAGTCACGTAAATAATTTAGAATAAACCCCTTGCTTCTTATTAAAATTTTTCCTTTAGAGAATACACACGGCTGAAAGCCTTATTAAGGTGTTCACGCAAATCCTCGGCTGAAGTCCGCACATAACACATGGAACAGGTAACGGCTTAGGGCCTGCATACAAACAATTTTAGATAGAACAATTTCTAAAAATAAAAAAATAAAATTTTTCTAAAACAATCAACGCTCAAAATTTTAATTCAACACGGCTGAAGGCCTTAATGTGAAGTTAAAAAAAAAAAAGGGAATTAATACACGGCAAAAGGCATCGCACAATACTTCAACTGAAATGAAAATCAAAATTTAAAACAAACAGAACAAGTGGTGCTCATAAGTGTTCCAAGGGTCGGCCTGGGAAGATAGCTCAAACGTAAGGTGAGGTGAGACAGGCAGCCAAGAGTTGAAGTTAGGTAATCGTATGGCAACCCAAATTAGGGACGGCCAAAGGACCGACCAACAATTTAACAAATCCCCTTCCGTCGGCCAGCGGCCCAGTGATGGAGCGTATCGGCCGAGGACGAGGATACGAACAGCACTACGTCTCCATAAATTGGATCCTAAGAGAAAAACAGCTTGGGAAACAATAACCTCTCTAAGCAAAATATGAACCAGACAACTTAAAGGCTGTCGAACTACACGCCGTGCTGGACAGCAACAACACGACAAGGAAAAGGCACACTGCCTACAACTACGCTAACGACCAGGGCAGGTAACTGGAGCCTTAACGGCCACAGGGCTGAAAATATCGCTGGTGCACTTCACTGATAAGAAACAATCAATTTAATAATTAATCACAACACAAGAAGACGGCTGCAAGATTTCGCCAACTCCAACACATCATACGATGCTGCTAGCCCGAACGGCCAAGGGAGCCACAACCCACAAACGAACAAAGAGATGTCGCAGTGGTTGAGGTTTCTTAATAGATAAACTGATCACTCAACTTCAGCGTCCAGGTTCAATGGGCAACGAACTTGTCGCTCTCGCAGCTAGCGCCTCACGATCCGACAGCACGTGCACACCCCCAGCGGCGCCGGCCTGGCCCTCGCGCCGCCGAGACTTGCTTGCTCCTCCGTCCCACCCGACTCACTCCATCCAGCACGCAGACAGCATTAAAATAACTGCTCAGACAAAGCCACAACAGCTACACACGGTTCCACGAAACACTTCCACAAACAACTCAAACAATACTAAAACCAGCCACTGTGGAACAACAAGGACGAATTACAAGTCGACACACACCGATAACGCAGAAGCGCCCGGCGACCAAATACACGTCGACCGATGAGGCGATCGACCGAATGACCAACCAAAGTCGTCCACACTCACGTCATGTATGTCGGCAACGATCGGGCGAGTCATGGCTGCCCGGACCTCACTGCTGCTCCGTGCCGACTCCCTTGATGTCCGTTCACAACTCGGACACACGACGACCCAGAGACACTGGCTTGGACCCAACCATGCAGAAGGAACACTTGCCCATTGACCACCCGACTTCTCTGCACAAGGAAGGAACCGACACACGTCCCGCAAGATGACCAATTGAAGGGGCCCAGAAGCAGTCGGAAGACCAAATACAAGTCGCCCGATGAAACAAGCGACCGACCAACCAACCAACGGTCGTCCCTGCTCAAGTCTCCTTCTGTCCTACAGTGCATGTGTATCGCCAGCGGTCGGGCGAGTACCGGCTGTGCAGACCTCGCTGGAGCTCCATCCCGACTGATGGTTCAAATGGCTCTGAGCACTATGGGACTTAACAGCGGAGGTCATCAGTCCCCTAGAATTTAGAACTACTTAAACCTAACTAACCTAAGGACATCACACACATACATGCCCGAGGCAGGATTCGAACCTGCGACCGTAGCGGTCTCGCGGTTCCAGACTGAAGCGCCTAGAACCGCACGGCCACTACGGCCGGCATCCCGACTGAACTCACCGCACACCACGACCCGGAAATACTAGCTGTCGCTCCAAAGATAGTACAACAGTGCTCTTATAAATAGTACTGGTGCTGCCACTCACGGGCAGGCAGACTAGCAACTTAGTGACGCCAGTAAAACGAATAAGACACGGGATGGCGGTACCGCAAAGACAAGATGTCAAGTAATAAACGCCACGAACACGAGTCGCGCACGGCTCAATGTAGACCTCACAGAGATATTAGGTCAATCATTTTAAACTCTATGGTTCTGCAGAGCTATTTTCTTGTTTTATACTGTGGGTAAAGCGCAAGGATTAGACTTCGCATCTAGAACATGCCTGTTCAACATCTCTTGTACGAGGATACAGCAACGTTTGCATTTGTCGACCAGCCGTATTCAGGGAATCATGTAACTGTTCCATCACCCATGAAGGCTGGATGATAGTTAAAAGGTATTCGTGCAGGCGAGTCAGTGCGCAGATACCCACATCCGTGAAAGCCAATTAGCTCTCAGTGACAAATCCTGGGCGGCCAAGTGTACCACACACCTATATTCCTACGTAAACGCCCTGTGCACGCCTGACTGTAACCGGGGCGAAGCAGGTAGCTCTAGGCAGTGTGCAGTGATTTGGATTGCCTGGAACGCTATACATCAAACATATGGCCACGTTTTTAAGTCCTGCACAGAACACCTCTTCCGATTTACCCGCCAAAATTGTCCATGTGTTAGTGCCGATCTACAAATCTTCCTTGCCACAAGTCCAACACGAAAATTGCAGGACTAGTCTTCAGATAATATGCGTCGCAGACGCTCATCTTGTACGTTTTTCTCATCTTCTCCGATATGTGAAGCTGAAAATTGAGCTTTGTACTGTAAACGTTTCAGATTACCTGTAGCGGTACTGGACGTTCACATGAACACCTATTCTCGCCCCATCGTGCAAATCTGGACCAAGCCTACTATGGAAATTAGTCGGGGCTGTGTCACCTTTATGACAATATCTGCTGGGGACACTTCCAGTAAGTTGTCTGAATGTCTGTGATGGAATGGCAGCTCATTCTTCCTCATTAGTTAATGATGTTGGACGCTGGGGTTTGGAGCAAAGTTGACATTCTAACTCATTTCACAAGTGTTCCACTGAGTTCACGTCGTGCTGCTTATGACGGCTCGTTTAGCGAGACTTTAGTCAGGAGAATTAGTTAAGCTCTATACTAGCCATGATTTAGTGAGAGAGAGAAGGTGGGGAACCTGCGGCTTCGGTCCGGAGGAGAATAGCTTGCCGGATAATCGTTTCTGGCGATAGAGAGAATGACTGGCCTGTTGCTCGGGGACGAGGGCACTGAGAACGCTGGACATCGAGGATTCACCCTGTTCTCAGAAAAGTTTTTTCAAGGGCCCTTGCGACCCCTGGAGTCGTGGAACCACAGCCTGTTTTTCAAACCGAGAACGGAGTTCTCTCGGCAGCTGCCAAACGCCAGATAGAATCAAGTTAAAACGTTATTGGTGGTGTTTGTCACGACGCTTTGGAGTTGTAGTGGAACCATAGCGGCTCTGGGAACTCCAAAATATTTTGCAAACCCAGAATGGAAATGTATCGGCAGCTGCCAAGTGTTATTTTTCCTTTGGCTCTAACAGCAATGATTCCAAGGCCACAATAATAGCAGGAAATTCCTCTGGAAGGAGCAAGAGAGGCAGCGGGGTAACATGCAACTGAGTGTCGCAGTGGTCGTTTCATGAGACATCCAATAAAAAAGGGCAGAGGCCAAGATTTGTTTCTCGCGATGCAGTGGTGAAAACAGTGGTGATAGCAGTGGATGCTGGTACGGAGTCTGGGGCCAGCAGTGTGATTGTGACGTTGTGACAGTGGCGAGAGGTAAAGGAATCAGCCCGGAGGAGTAGGGTATAAGTTCAGGAAGGACTGGTGTAGAACGGAAAGGCGAAGCACTCACAGTCAAAGGAAAGACTGGAGGACACGTAGTTCGTGGATTTTACTAGCTGGCAGGAAGGACTGGAAGTCTCTAAGGGTTTACCAGAGCCTACACTAAACCCTATTTGTCATAGTGTAAAAAAACGCATTTATAAGACAATATGAATACTGAGACTAGATTACACATTACTCGTCAAAGTGTGAAGGGGAGGAATCTTTTATCAAAGGGCCAAAGGGTGTCGATAAAACCCTTTTCACTTTTAATTTATGTTGATACGTCACTTTGATAGTTAGTCTCTCCACCTGTAAGTATTATGTCCCACATGCCGTCATTTCTCATTCAGTACCCGCCGTAAACTATGCATAATAACAGCCGGCCGGGGTGGCCGAGCGGTTCTAGGCGCTACAGTCTGGAACCGCGCGACCGCTACGGTCGCAGGATCGAATCCTGCCTCGGGCATGGATGTGTGTGATGTACTTAGGTTAGTTAGGTTTAAGTAGTTCTAAGTTCTAGGGGAATGATGACCTCAGCAGTTTAAGTCCCATAGTGCTCAGAGCCATTTGAACCATGATGACAGGCTGTGTTTATTTATAGTGTCTGTTTTTCTGCACTGGTTTTCCTACAGTTCGGAGATCATTATGAACGGACACTGGGCCTTCGCAACTGCCACCCGGGCCAGTGATTTCCATTTAGAATAATTCCGCTCGTCTCAAGTGTGTGGCTGGTGACCCAAAATAGTTACAGTTATCGATGTTGGAAGAATTGGTATTAAAGGCTGGCGAGAGTAGTTAATTTGGTTTAAGTAACATATTTAAGGCACGGGATATTGCACGCTGTGTAACACGGTGCATTGTCATGCTTGCAAGCTTGCTACTCTCTTTTAGAATCTGGACTTTAATAAAAATAGCAAAGTAATGTTAATCAGAACACAGGGAGAAGTTGTGATCTAAATTCATCCTTAACATCACAACACAACAAAAATGTCTAAAGAAACGTCACACAAACATTTTTATTTGACAAACGCTTAAACTAACATGGGGTCTTTGGTGGACAAAGTGATCAGCTGGGGATCGACACACGACACTAGCCAGAACACTAATCGCTTTATCTGACTTCATACACGTGAATCCGGCTTATGGCACAAAAACTATGCCACCATCAAGCGTTTATACTCCACTATTCCAAAAAAGAAAAATGTGGTTGGAATGAACAGGGTGCTGAAAAACATATATTGGAGCAATGCGCCGTAGCACGAATACTTTACCCTCCTGCTGGTCAGGGCAGCACGCCACGATGCATTCGGCGACCGAAGTCATGGACGGTCGCAATCTGTAATGGCGCGCGGCCAAAAACTGCAAGTACGCGGTCTCGCGTTCGGTTAATTCGGAACGCAGGTACTTTCCTACGAGCCTCTGAAACCCCAGTGGATTCCAGTGTGCAGGTGGATCCTTGTGCTGATCTGACAAACCAATTTGACTACGTGTCACGACTATGCGTGACGGAATATGTCAAATGTTTAGACGGCCGACTCAAGACAAATAAGTACACCCATGCATCACTCGTTGTGTGCGTGATGCTAGAAGCAGTGCCTCTGTCAGTTCAGAAGGTGACTGGCACAGGCTGTAGGTGGCACACTAGCAAAGGACACAAGTCTGACCGTTTAGGTAGAGACCTGCAGTTCTTTACTGGTGAAGCGCCAGTACAAGAGTGATCTTCTCTTTCTGTCTGCTTTCCTCCTCAACTCTGTAGCAAAAGCCCACTTACATCTTAGACTTCGGAGTGCGGCATTCGAAGCTCGGAGAGCGCCCCTTGTTCTGCATACACCGATTTGACCAATCAGAGACTTTAAAGTTAATGGGGAGAAAAGGAAAAAGATTCAAATATTTACTATGAAAAACAGTCTTTATCACAACTTATTTATTACGGTGACCGGTTTCGACCACTACTGTGGTCATCTTCAGACCAATGAGTGAGAACCTTCTTCTGGTGGTAAATCACACAGTAGTGGCTGATTCTGTCCGCTGTTTTCATGGGTTATTTTACAGCCACCCTCTGCAACACTGGACGGTCATTGTTCGTCAGTACATGAGATCTACCTCGTCTCGGTTTAAACATGGTTGTTCCTTCACTTTTCTACAGTCACATCACCAACAATCGATCTGGGCAGATTTAGAGGGGTTGTAAAGTCTGTGATGGATTTGTCCCTGAGTTGACGTCCAGTGACTAGAAGAGACCAAGCTACATGGCGTTCTGCGGCGTTTAGGCAGTGGAGGTGCAAGTTACGTTGACGAACGTAAGAATGGATCGGATAAGACTTTTGCAGACGTAGACGATTATGGAAGGATATGGCCTCTAAGTACAGCATGCTGTTAATTTTTGCGATTTTAGTGTGATATGGACATCTTATTGGACGGTTGGTAGACGGCCGGCATCATAAGACTTCATGTGTTTCGGTGAAAGCGGCATACGGACGGTGTTTTCGAGCGTCAACGTTGAACGTGCCGAGTTCGATGTGTTGGTTAACGCTCGTAAACGATACGACTTGTGCGTACGGTACTTGTGCCTCTTCGGGTACCGAGCGAGGTGGCGCAGTGGTTAGCACACTGGACTCGCATTCGGAAGGACGACGGTTCAATCCCGCGTCCGGCCATCCTGATTTAGGTTTTCCGTGATTTCCCTATATCACTTCAGGCAAATGCCGGGATGGTTCCTTTGAAAGGGCACGGCCGATTTCCTTCCTCATCCTTCCCTAACCCGAGCTTGTGCTCCGTCTCTAATGGCCTCGTTGTCGATGGGACGTTAAACACTAATCTCCTCCTCCTCCTCCTCTTCGGGTATAAGCGATTGCATTGTGCTCCAGAGACAGTTGTCGGCTGTATCTGCTCTCAAATCACACTGTTTACGAAATAGACGCGAATAAATTTCCTACCGTACCTTACTTGCACTGCGGTGACAAAAGTCATGGTATGCCTACTAATATCGTGTCGGACCTCCTTTTGCCGCAGTAGCCCATTACCTCGACGTGGTATGGGCTCAACGGGTCGTTGGAAGTCCTCTGCAGAAATACTGAGTCATCCTGCCGCTGTAGCCGTCAGCAATTGGAAAATGTTGCCGGTGCAGTATTTTGAGAATGCACTGACCTCTCGATTATGTCCCATTAATGTTCGATGGGGACCATGTCGAGCGATCCGGTTGGCCAAATAATTCGCCTGAACTGCACAGAAATGTTCTTCAAACGAATCGCGAACAACTGGGGCCCATTGACATTGCGCATTGTCATCCATAAAGATCCCATTGCTGTTTGCGAACATTAAGTTCATTAATGGCTGTAAATAGTTTCCAAGCAGTCAAACATACCCAATTCCCGTCAATGATCGGTTCAGTTGGACCAGAGAACGCAATCAGTTCCACGCAAACCCAGCCCCATTATTACTAACTGAAATCGGGACTCATCTGCCCCCGCCACTGTTTTCCGGTCGTCTACAGCCCAGCCGCTGTGTTCACGAGGCCAGAAGAAGCGCTGCAGGCGATGACGTGTTGTTAGCAAATGCACTCGCGTCGATCGTCTGCTGCCGTAGCCCACTAAAGCAAATTTCGCCGCAATGTCCTAACCGATAAGTTCGTCGTACGTCACGCATTGTTTTCTGCTGTTATTTCACGCAGTGTTGCTTGTCTGTTTGCAGTGGCAACTCTATGCGAATGCCACTGCTCTCGGTAGTTAAGTGAAGGCCGTCGGACACTGCGTTGTCCATGGTGAGATGTAATGCCTCAAGCTTGGTATTCTCATCACACTCTTGACACTGTGTATCTCGGAATACTGAATTCCCTAACGATTTCTGGAATAGAATGTCTACTGCGTCTAGCTCCAACTACCACTCCGCGTTCAAAGTCTGATAATTCCCGTTGTGCGGCCACAATCATGTCTGAAACGTTTCCACGTTAATCACGTGAGTACACATGGACTTTTGGCACTTAAGTGTAAAACTCATATTTCGTCGTTTATCCATATGTTAGTGATGTAGTTCTGTCTACAATATACACAAGAAAAAACTTCTTTGTCCATGAACATGTTACAAGGCAAAAGCGAACGTGCCATTGTCAGTCAATAACGACATCGGATTATAAAAGTTAAGTTACAAATTTATAATAGTGCTCCACAGAAAATAATGTTTATCTTGAAACTTCCTGGCAGATTAAAACTGTGTGCCAGATCGAGACTCGAACTCGGGACCTTTGCCTTTCGCGGGCAAGTGCTCTACCAACTGAGCTACCCAAGCACAACGTACAGCCGGCACGGTAGCTCAGCGTGTTCGGTCAGAGAGTTAGCTGCCCTCTGTAATAAAAAAACTGAGTTAATCGATCAACAACGAACTTAAACGGGTGTCTTACGACGTCCGCTCCGAGCAGATGCAACGAACAAAATGAGATTAAAAAAAAAAAGTTGGTAGAGCACTTGCCCGCGAAAGTCAAAAGTCCCGAGTTCGAGTCTCAGTCCGGCACACAATTTTAATCTGCCAGGAAGTTTCATATCAGCGTACACTCCGCTGTAGAGTGAAAATTTCATTCTAAATGTTTATCTTATCGTTATTACTTTTTAGTAAAATCCTTAGGTCATGCTTACTTGATCACTGTTTCTATTCAGCAGCAGAATCTTTACATTTGAAATGTAAAACTTGGAACAAGAAAGAGCAAAATATCATACTGCACTTAGTGCAAGCTGTGTTGTAAACAAAACCAATCGACCAAACTCACTTCTCATAAACAGCACATTTATACGAGGATTGGAACTTTAATAGTGCAAATATTTATTTACAGCTCGTACAAAATAGATACGTCTTTCAAAGTTTTACTGACCTTCAAAGTAGTCACCAGCACTGTGTGTAACTCGTTGCTAGCGATGTGGAAGTCGTAGGTTACTCTTAACAGTGCCAGTTGTGTTGACAGTTCGAGCAGCGCGGTCTATTGCCCGACGGATTCGTAGTACTTCTGAAGCGAATACCGTGAAGTGTTTCCTTCAGTTATGAAATCGAGTTGAACTTATGACGGCCTAACTCAGGGGAGTGTAGTAGATGGTACAGCACTTAGCAGCCCCATCAGCCAAACAAATCAGTAACATCTTGCACTGTAAGTGCTTGAGCATTGTCCAGCAAAATGATGGTCAGGTCCTGCAGAAAGTGCCATGTCTTCTGTCGGTACGCTACTCATTTTTGGAACACAACCTACGACGAGCTTAGAGACAGAAGTGATGACACTTTCTGCAACACCTGACCACCATTCTGCAGGACAATGCTCAAGCACGTACAGTGCAAGCTGTTACTGATTTGTTTGATTGATGAGGCTGCTAAGTGCTATGCCATCTACTGCACTCCTCCGACATAGGCCCTCGTAAGTTCAACTCGATTTATAAACTGAAGGAAACACTTCACAGCATTCGCTTCAGAACTTCTACAAATTCTTCGGGCAATAGACCACTCCGCTCGAACTGTCAAAACAACTGGCACTGCTAAGAGTATCCTACGACTTACACATCGCTGGCAACGGGTTACACACAATGCTGGCGACTACTTTGAAGGTCAGTAAAACTTTGAAACACGTATCTATTTCGTACGAGCTGTAACTAAATACACTCCTGGAAATGGAAAAAAGAACACATTGACACCGGTGTGTCAGACCCACCATACTTGCTCCGGACACTGCGAGAGGGCTGTACAAGCAATGATCACACGCACGGCACAGCGGACACACCAGGAACCGCGGTGTTGGCCGTCGAATGGCGCTAGCTGCGCAGCATTTGTGCACCGCCGCCGTCAGTGTCAGCCAGTTTGCCGTGGCATATGGAGCTCCATCGCAGTCTTTAACACTGGTAGCATGCCGCGACAGCGTGGACATGAACCGTTGTGCAGTACATCGATGTTGTCGCCAGTGGTCGGCGGAAGGTGCACGTGCCCGTCGACCTGGGACCGGACCGCAGCGACGCACGGATGCACGCCAAGACCGTAGGATCCTACGCAGTGCCGTAGGGGACCGCACCGCCACTTCCCAGCAAATTAGGGACACTGTTGCTCCTGGGGTATCGGCGAGGACCATTCGCAACCGTCTCCATGAAGCTGGGCTACGGTCCCGCACACCGTTAGGCCGTCTTCCGCTCACGCCCCAACATCGTGCAGCCCGCCTCCAGTGGTGTCGCGACAGGCGTGAATGGAGGGACGAATGGAGACGTGTCGTCTTCAGCGATGAGAGTCGCTTCTGCCTTGGTGCCAATGATGGTCGTATGCGTGTTTGGCGCCGTGCAGGTGAGCGCCACAATCAGGACTGCATACGACCGAGGCACACAGGGCCAACACCCGGCATCATGGTGTGGGAAGCGATCTCCTACACTGGCCGTACACCACTGGTGTCGAGGGGACACTGAATAGTGCACGGTACATCCAAACCGTCATCGAACCCATCGTTCTACTATTCCTAGACCGGCAAGGGAACTTGGGACTGGATGAAGCGTCGTCTCACGCGGTCTGCACGTCCAGCACGAACGCTGGTCCAACTGAGGCGCCAGGTGGAAATGGCATGGCAAGTCGTTCCACAGGACTACATCCAGCATCTCTACGATCGTCTCCATGGGAGAATAGCAGCCTGCATTACTGCGAAAGGTGGATATACACTGTACTAGTGCCGACATTGTGCATGCTCTGTTGCCTGTGTCTATGTGCCTGTGGTTCTGTCAGTGTGATCATGTGATGTATCTGACCCCAGGAATGTGTCAATAAAGTTTCCCCTTCCTGGGACAATGAATTCACGGTGTTCTTATTTCAATTTCCAGGAGTGTAGTTGCCACTATTGAAGTACCAACCCTCGTATTTACGTAATACCACTTCTATTAAACATACGAAAGTATCAGAACCTATTAAAAACGCATATACTAGTAAAAATATATATTAGAATCCAGTGAGCTGCGAAAAAGCAACACATCACATGTTAGACTCTACTCGCTAGCTACATCGAGCATGCATGAGTTACGCACATACTTCGCGTCTTACCATCTCCTGAGCCTTTTGATTGTAGATATGTTATTGTTGTTGTTGTTGTTGTTGTCTTCAGTCCTGAGACTGGTTTGATGCAGCTCTCCATGCTACTCTATCCTGTGAAAGCTTCTTCATCTCCCAGTACTTACTGCAACCTACATCCTTCTGAATCTGCTTAGTGTATTCATCTCTTGGTCCCCCTATACGATTTTTACCCTCCGCGCTGCCCTCCAATGCTAAATTTGTGATCCCTTGATGCCTCAGAACATGTCCTACCAACCGGTCCCTTCTTGTTGTCAAGTTGTGCCACAAACTCCTCCCCAATTCTATTCAATACCTCCTCATTAGTTATGTGATCTACCCAGCTAATCTTCAGCATTCTTCTGTTGCACCACATTTCGAAAGCTTCTATTCTCTTCTTGTGCAAACTATTTATCGTCCATGTTTCACTTCCATACATGGCTACACTCCATACGAATACTTTCAGAAATGACTTCCTGACACTTAAATCTATACTCGATGTTAACAAATTTCTCTTCTTCAGAATCGCTTTCCTTGCCATTGCCAGTCTACATTTTATATCCTCTCTACTTCGACCATCATCGGTTATTTTGCTCCCCAAATAGCAAAACACCTTTATTACTTTAAGTGTCTCATTTCCTAATCTAATTCCATCAGCATCACCCGACTTAATTCGACTACATTCCATTATCCTCGTTTTGCTTTTGTTGATGTCCATCTTATATCCTCCTTTCAAGACACTATCCATTCCGTTCAACTGTTCTTCCAAGTCCTTTGCTGTCTCTGACAGAATTACAATGTCATCGGCGGACCTCAAAGTTTTTATTTCTTCTCCATGGACTTTAACCCTTTGTTGCCTGACGGTACTTAAAAGTACCAGTAAGTTTTGACTTTCATTATTTTCTCCTGGTGCAGTTTCGTGATCTGAGAGCCTGTCGGTACGTAACAGTAACTCTGCTCTACTGTTTCATAGATGTTATTGTGCAATACATAGACCTCTCTGGCGGTCAGAGCTTGAAATTGTTTTTCCCGCGCTGCTGTGAAAGCAGAAGATTGTATGTGCTTGTTTCCATGGTGTTGCCTGAATTTGTGCGCAATTTATTGAAACTTCCGTTGAGTTTTCCATTGTACGTACTTACCTTCTTTGTTTTTTTTTATAATAGTTTGAAGAATTACGTTACATGTGAATGAGATAAAGTGGAAAATATAAGGCGGACTTATTAGTACCGTCAGGTTGTGTGAACACTTTATTGTAGCAACAATGCATTACCTCTCACTAGTTGTTCTGTCCACTTTTTCTCACACAGAAATCGGTAAATACATTTGCCTTTGGAACAATTAGAACAAACAGGAAAGGTTTGCCAGGAAATTTACCTAAAGAAAAATGTCTAAATCAAATCACAGAGAGTCGTCTTTAGACCTAACAGTATTTCAATGGAAGGAAAATAAAGTAGTGTATTTTGCGTCAAACTTCCATGGCACTGAACAGAGCGTAGTGACAAAAAATCAGAAGATGGAACTAAGATGACTATACCATGTCCAGTTATTGTATGCGATTACAATAAAAACATGGGTGGTGTGGATCATGCAGACAGATTACGTTCAACTTATGGTTTTGACAACCGATGAAAGAAATGGTGGCACCGTCTCTTCTGTGGAGCAATAGAAATTGCTTTTGTCAATGCTTACGTCATTTTCAGTGATCTACATGGGGCACTGCCACTGCTGAAATTCAGGCGTGCTGTGGCACTAGGGCTAATGAATGAAAACAAGTGCCAAATCTCAAAAAGAGAAACTCTGATAAAGATCAAATAACTCTCCCAAAGAGAACGAAGGATAACTTTTCTGTTCCGAAGGATGTACGTCTTGGCAACCGACGAAACCATTTTGTAGTGTTCAGTTGTAAAAGAGGACGATACGCAATGTGTGCGAAAAATAAAATTCAGTCGAGACCACATTCACAATGTAGTACATGTAAAGTGTATTTGTGCTGCAATGAAAAAAAGAACTGTTTCCTACAATTTCATGAGGTACCACTAAATATGTGATATGTATACACTGTCAAAAATGTATAGCTAAGTTACTATGCATTGTGAAGTTGCTCTAGAATAAATTTATGCGAAATTTAAAAAAAATTCAGAAATATCATATTTCTGTTAATTAATTTACTAATGTAAAAATATTTAATATTTATGTGGAATAAAATACAAGTTATAAACATTGGAGCATTTTTCTGCGCATGTTGTGATTCTGTCCATGGAGTCTGACGGTACTTCTGAGTACCAGGAGAGAAAAAAGTTGTGCAAAATAAAATAAAATTTTACAAAAAATCCTACCGTCATTTGAGGCCACAATAGCATAAATTCTGCAAAGAAAATATTAAAAAGCAAATTTTTTCTTATGTCAGGAAACAAAGGGTTAATACCTACACCGAATTTTTCTTTTGTTTCCTTCACTGCTTGCTCAATATACAGATTGAATAACATCGGGGACAGGCTACAACCCTGTCTCACTCCCTTCCCAACCGCTGCTTCACTTTCATGCCCCTCGACTCTTATAACTGCCATCTGGTTTCTGTAAAAATTGTAAATAGACTTTCGCTCCCTGTATTTTACCCCTGCCACCTTTAGAATTTGAAAGAGAGTATTCCAGTCAACATTGTCAAAAGCTTTCTGTAACTCCACAAATGCTAGAAATGTAGGTTTGCCTTTCCTTAATCTATTTTGTAGGATAAGTCGTAGGGTCAACATTGCCTCACGCGTTCCAACATTTCTGCGGAATCCAAACTGATCTTCACCGAGGTCGGCTTCTACCAGTTTTTCCATTCGTCTGTAAAGAATTCGGGTTAGTATTTTGCAGCTGTGACTTATTAAACTGATAGTTCGGTAATTTTCACATCTGTCAACGCCTGCTTTCTTTGGGATTGGAATTATTGTATTCTTCTTGAAGTCTGAGGATATTTCGCCTGTCTCATACATCTTGCTCACCAGATGGTACAGTTTTGTCAGGACTGGCTCTCCCAAGGCCGTCAGTAGTTCCAATGGAATGTTGTCTACTCCCGGGGCCTTGTTTCGACTCAGGTCTTTTAGTGCTCTGTCAAACACTTCACGCAGTATCTTATCTCCCATTTCATCTTCATCTACATCCTCTTCCATTTCCATAATATTGTCCTCAAGTACATCGCCCTTGTATAGACCCTCTATATACTCCTCCCACCTTTCTGCTTTCCCTTCTTGGTTTAGAACTGGGTTTCCATCTGAGCTCTTGATATTCATACAAGTGGTTCTCTTTTCTCCAAATGTCTCTTTAATTCTCCTGCAGGCAGTATCTATCTTACCCCTAGTGAGATAACGCTCTACATCCTTACATTTGTCCTCTAGCCATCCCTGCTTAGCCATTTTGCACTTCCTGTCGATCTCATTTTTGAGACGTTTGTATTCCCTTTTGCCTGCTTCATTTACTGCGTTTTTACATTTTCTCCTTTCATCAACTAATGCAATATTTCTTCTGTTACCCAAGGATTTCTACTAGCCCCCGTCTTTTCACCTACTTAATCCTCTGCTGCCTTCACTACTTCATCCCTCAGAGCTACCCATTCTTCTTCTACTGTATTTCTTTCCCCCATTCCTGTCAATTGTTCCCTAATGCTCACCCTGAAACTCTGTACAACCTCTGGTTTAGTCAGTTTATCCAGGTCCCATCTCCTTAAATTCCCACCTTTTGGCAGTTTCTTTAGTTTTAATCTACAGTTCATAACCAATAGATTGTGGTCAGAGTCCACATCTGCCCCTGGAAATGTCTTACAGTTTAAAACCTGGTTCCTAAATCTCTGTCTTACCATTATATAATCTATCTGATACCTTCTAGTATCTCCAGGATTCTTCAATGTATACAACCTTCTTTTATGATTCTTGAACCAAGTGTTAGCTATGATTAAGTTATGCTCTGTGCAAATTCCTACCAGACGGCTTCCTCTTTCATTTCTCTCCCCTAATCCATATTCACCCACTATATTTCCTTCTCTCCCTTTTCCGACTCTCTAATGCCAGTCACCCATGACTATTAAATTTTCGTCTCCCTTCACTACCTGAATAATTTCTTTTATCTCATCATACATTTCATCAATTTCTTCATCATCTGCAGAGCTAGTTGGCATATAAACTTGAACTACTGTAGCAGGCATGGGATTCGTGTCTATCTTGGCCACAATAATGCGTTCACTATGCTGTTGGTAGTAGCTTACCCGCACTCCTATTTTTATATTCAGTATTAAACCTACTCCTGCATTACCCCTATTTGATTTTGTATTTATAACACTGTATTCACCTGACCAAAAGTCTTGTTCCTCCTGCCACCGCACTTCCCTAATTCCCACCATATCTAACTTTAACCTGTTCATTTCCCTTTTTAAATTTTCTAACCTACCTGCCCGATTAAGGGATCTTACATTCCACGCTCCGATCCGTAGAACACCAGTTTTCTTTCTCCTGATAACGACGTCCTCTTGATTAGTCCCCGCCCGGAGATCCGAATGGGGGACTGTTTTACCTCCGGAATATTTTACCCAAGAGGACGCCATCATCATTTAACCATACAGTAAAGCTGCATGCCGTCGAGAAAAATTACGGCTGTAGTTTCCCCTTGCTTTCAGCCGTTCGCAGTACCAGCACAGCAAGGCCATTCTGGTTAGTGTTACAATGCCAGATCAGTCAATCAGTCAATCATCCAGACTGTTGCCCCTGCAACTACTGAAAAGGCTGCTGCCCCTCTTCAGGAACCACACGTTTGTCTGTCCTCACAACAGATACCTCTCCATTGTGGTTGCACCTACGGTACGGCCATCTGTATCGCAGAGGCACGCAAGCCTCCCCACCAACGGCAAGGTCCATGGTTCTTGGAGGGGGATGGGGGGGTGGGGGAGGGGGTGTGTTTCGTTTGGCGAAGTGCAAAATTTTACACTTTTCAACATATAAAGTAAGTTGTCAATTCTTGCGCCATTTTTAAGTCTTATCAAGATCTGACAACATTTAGTCATCTTTCCTCATACAGTACCTCATTGGGGTTCCGTGTTACAAATCGTATGAACGATCCAGCACGAGCCAAGGTCCATGGTTCATGGGGGTAGATATGTTATTAATTAACATTTAATTTAACAAATTGTGTCAAGAGCAATACGTTTTTGATAGATCCTCAATATGACGTCTTGAAACGGCACACTTTCGTAATCTGCAAGTTACAATAATTTTTTAACCACGAATATGATTCCCGTCATTTTATTACAACAAATCATAATTTAACGACGGGTTTTGGAGAGCTCCTCAATTTTCTGGTGCTTAGAAACGACATATGTAGATGTACATGTAGATGTATAGGTCTATACAAGCAAACTTCTACTGAATGCCAATATGACCTCCCGTGACTCCATACTGAAGACAAATGGCGGTAGGTGACGTAGGTGGCGTTCTTTCATCTCACTGGTATACGTTCAAACGCACGTTCGGAATACATGACATACGAGATACTGCTTTGCACATTCGGAAAGACTCCCCAGCGTGCATTTTCCACGCTATGACGTCAAAATCTCCGCATGCTAAACGCGTCCGTGTTCTGAAGGCTTAGTGCTATAAAATTTGCAGGTAGGAGGTTTCTTACGGATGCTCGCCCGTTTATGTCAGTATTCCGTGTGTTGTGCCTCAAGTTAAGTTCGTAGCGTGGGCTGTTGGGGCGATAGAGATCAGATGCGCTACGAGGCGCGCGTCAGCTGTTCACGCCACGCCACATGGCTGGTGGCGGCGGTAGCGTCACACGTCGCAGCTACTAACGCCCCAGCGCCTATCCGCGGCGCCATCTGTGCGCATGCGTCACGCGGCCGGACGTGACGCGGCTGTTTTTTAAAATAATAAATAGATTCATTATGCGATTGACGGGCGGGCGCGCGCCGCTGTTATCTTTGCATCGCGCGCACGCGACCGCCGCTGTTTACCCTGCGGATTGCCGCAGATTTCTGCCGCCTGTGGTTCCACAAACAAGCGAGCGCTGACCGGGAGGGCAGGCCGCGACACGGCCGCCCACACAACATTCGGCCGCCTCTTACAGCACTGCCAGCGCCAGTACTGGTGGATTCAAGCTTTTGCTTGTTTTATGAGAGGCACTGGTAGCGCGCACGTATTAATATACTACTAGGAAAAATTTGTACATCTCGAAAGACGAAGTCGACATTGATCCGATGACAAAATATGCCACCTGGGGATGTACTGATAATGGTTTCAACGTCGTTCGTCAACCGACAATGGCACAGCTACCAGAGTTCCAGCTGTGTATATTCTATAAAAATGGTTCAAATGTCTCTGAGCACTATGGGACTTAGAGGCAGGATGCGAACCTGCGACCATAGCGGTCACGCGGTTCCTGACGACGCGCCTAGAACCGCACGGCCACACCGGCCGGCTATATTCTTTAATATTGGACTTGTAGACTTACAGAAAGCTTTTGACAATGTTGACTGGAATGCTCTCTTTCACATTCTGAAGGTGGCAGGGGTAAAATGCAGGGAGCGAAAGGCTATTTACAATTTGTACAGAAACCAGATGGCAGTTATAAGAGTCGAGGGACATGAAAGGGAAGCGGTGGTTGGGAAGGGAATGAGACAGGGTTGTAGCCTCTCCCCGATGTTATTCAATCTGTATATTGAGCAAGCAGTAAAAGAAACAAAAGAAAAATTCGGAATAGGAATTAAAATCCACGAAGAAGAAATAAAAACTTTGAGGTTCGCCGATGACATTGTAATTCTGTCAGAGAAGGCAAAGGACCTGGAAGAGCAGCTGAACGGAATGGACAGTGTCTTGGAAGGAGGATATAAGATGAACATCAACAGAAGCAAAACGAGGATAATGGAATGTAGTCGAATTAAGTCGGGTGATGCTGCGGGAATTAGATTAGGAAATGAGAGGCTTAAAGTAGTGAATGAGTTTTGCAATTTGGGGAGCAAAATAACTGATGATGGTCAAAGTAGAGAGGATATAAAATGTAGACTGGCAATGGCAAGGAAAGCGTTTCTGAAGATGAGAAATTTGTTAACATCGAGTATAGATTTAAGTGTCAGGAAGTCGTTTCTGAAAGTATTTGTATGGACTGTAGCCATGGGTGGAAGTGAAACGTGGACGATAAATAGTTTGGACAAGAAGAGAATAGAAGCTTTCGAAATGTGGTGCTACAGAAGAATGCTGAAGTTTAGATTGGTAGATCACGTAACTAATGAGGAGGTATTGAATAGAATTGGAGAGAAGAGAAATTTGTTTCACAACTTGACTAGAAGAAGGGATCGGTTGGTAGGGCATATTCTGTGGCATCAAGGGATCACCAATTTAGTATTGGAGGGCAGCGTGGAGGGTAAAAGTCGTAGAGGGAGACCAAGAGATGAATACACTAAACAGATTCAGAAGGATGTAGGTTGCAGTAGGTACTGGGAGATGAAGCTTGCACAGGATTGAGTAGCATGGAGAGCTGCATCAAACCAGTCTCTGGACTGAAGACCACACAACAACATTGGAAGCTCACAGCCAGAACGCTCAGTGTCGTGCCGACGTGTGAAGCAAGGAGATAACCATGCCATACTAAGACACTTGTGCTCCAAGAGCCAAATGAGCGAGTTCGAAAAGGGTCAAATTGTGGCCTTCCGAGTGATGGGATGGTTCTTCCGGAGAACCGCCAAACAAGTTTGATGTTGTGTAACGATGGTGGCGTAAGTGGTCATATGAACATTGTAACATCCATAGATGAGACTACGGACGTCCACGCAGCACAGGCGCCTGCCAGTACCGTCGTATTGTAAGGCAGCAGTGGCAGATCGTGCAGCTACCACAGCACAGGTCAGAGGGCTTGTAGGTCCAGGCTCCTGAACACAATCTGTTGCGAACTGGTTATTAGAAATGGGACTACGGGTACGCACACCTCTAGCCCGTCTTCCACTCACGGCACAGCATCAAAGTATGTAGTATGTCAGATATTCTGAATGTACGTTTGAACGTATACCTATGAGATGGAAAAACGCCACCTACGTCACTTGCACACCATCTGTATTCAGTACGGAGTCGCGAGCCGTCACACTGGAATTCATTTGAAACTTGTATGTATAGGACTAGACACCTACATGTACATCTATATCTGCTGTTTCTAATTTAGTCAGAAGATCACTTGGGAGATGGAGTGAAGCGCCGAAGTCTTCAGTGATAAAAGCAGATTCTGCCTGCACGCAAGTGATAGTCATTTGGACATAAGACATAGACATCACGAACACTATCTCTTAGAGTGCACTCGTCCGAAACACACTGACCCCATCCCTGGCCTTATGATCAGGGGTGCGACAAGTTACAGCTCTTGTTCACCTTTGGTGCTACCGGAGGATACGCTAACCAGCGAGCAGTACGTACAGGATGTTGTCAGGCTCATTTTTTTGCGATTCTTGCAACAGGAAGATGATGTGTTGTTTCAAAAGGATAATGTTCGTCAGTACACTGCCAGAGAGACTCAACGTGCTCTGCAAGACGTGCAGCAACTTCCCAGATCAGCACGACCTCCAGACTTACCTCCAGTCGAGAATGTGTGGGATATGATGGTACGAGAAGTGACTCGTGCGACTCATCAACCAATCAATCTTACAGAACTAGATGAACTGATCGAGAAGGCATGGTATAATGTATCCCAGGACAGTATCCGCCATCTGTATGATCGACTAGGTGCTATAGTCAGCGCATGCGTTGTCGCCTATGGAGGCTCCACCACTTACTAACATGAGTGTTTCAGCACGAGTCGATACCTAGTAACTCAGAACCGCTTGCGCTGTTGATCTCTAAAGGTAATTATTTCATGTACTCCACACGCACTGTTGCGAGAATAAATCTTGAGTGAGCTGGAAACGTCTAAACGGGTGTAAAGGTAATTATTTCATGTACTCCATACGCACTGTTGCGAGAATAAATCTTGAGTGAACTGGAAACGTCTAAACGGGTGTACCATTTTTTCTTCTTCTTCTTTATTTTTTCAGGCAGTATATATTCCAGCCTATAATGCTGTGACCTGATGAATCTCTTACTAAAACGGAACGTCCCCATCTGTGGAGGGCGTCTTCTGAGGGAGTTGTAGCTCCCTTTTAGGTACGATGCACACCCTGACTCGCTACTGACTGACGTAAAATACCTTTTCCGTGTGCTTCCGTGCAGACACGTGACGTCACACGTTTTCAATACTGGAGTGCAGATGGCCGTTGTCGATTGGTGTCGTTCGCTATTACTATCACTCCATGGTGGAAGACTTGCTCACATTTTCTTGAGCACAGGGAGCCAGATACAATTCAGTTTCACACCCTCCTCCTCTGGATTAAAATTCTTAGAGTGTTTAGTAATCTCTGTGGCCTCTCTTTCACAATATCCGCTTGAGGCTGCCATTACCTGAGTTTCATCACACCGAATTTTGTAGTGTCCTGGCTTAAAATGATGTTTCAGCCCTTCTAGTCGTTTTTCGACCATTCTTTTCGTATTTCCCACTTACGCAAATCCTAAACAACACGGAAAATGTAAATTCCCGCTTTTTCCAAGGTTTACGATCACCCGTGGTTGACTTCTTGGATTAGTGTACCTTCCATGGTGGCTTGTAGATTAAGGCAACGATCTTCCTTGTCAAGATCTTTTCTACCCGATCAGTTATGGTGGGTATATAACCTAAAATATTATGACAGTTATTAGCTATTTAGGTGCTACTCGGTTCTCGTGAACACACCAGACAAAAACCTGAGTCACCTTTCAACCCCCCTCCACCCCCCCCCCCCCCCCGGAAAAAGCCCGCCAATACCGTGTAAGGAGATTCAGGCCTTAGTAATCACAACATGGCGAAGGAGAGGGTCCACAAGGTACTGCAGGTATGCCTTATCCAGCTAAAGCCACTCACCAACGACTAGATCCTGTAGACCCACCGACTTCCGGGTATGTAAACTGTCACGTTTAAACTGTGTAAGTAGGCTGTTTAGGTTTTTACGTTGGTAACGTCACGTAGCACTCTGCATGAAAATCACTGGCTGAGCTGTGTGCAGTCTGTGGCTGGTTGGCATTGTTGGAATATTCGCTATTGTAGTGTTGGGCAGTTGGATGTGAACAGCGCGTAGCGTTGCGCAGTTGGGGGTGAGCCGCCAGCAGTGGTAGATGTGAGGAGAGAGATGGCAGAACTTTGAGAGCGGACGATCTGGACATGTGTCCATCAGAAAGAGTAAATTTGTAATATTGTATATCATGAACTGATATATATATATATATATATATATATATATATATATATATATATATATATATGATGACTTGAATATTATTAACATTGTTTGTTCTCTATCAAAATCTTTCATTTGCTAACTATGCCTATCAGTAGTTAGTCCCTTCAGTAGTTAGAATCTTTTATTTAGCTGGCAGTATTAGCGCTCGCTGTATTGTAGTAGTTCGGGAAACGAAGATTTTGGTGAGGTAAGTGATTCATGAAAGGTATAGGTTATTGATAGTCAGCTTGCGTTGCGCTAAAAATATTGTGTGTCAGTTTAGTGTTGATCAGAATAAGTAAAGAGAGAAATGTCTGAGTACGTTCAGTTCTGCTTAGCTGTTTGAAAATCAAATAACGTAATGGGTTTAACAGCACAGTAATTCATAAATTTTTGTAAGGGGAGGTTTCAGCTGTTGCAAGTAGTCCCAGACATTTTTTATGGGAATGAGATTGGTTGAATTAGAGGGCTATTTGAGATGCGATATGGTGCTTGAATGTTCCTCGGACCAGGAACGTATACGTGGAGGAGTGTGAACACCTATATTGACATCTTGGTACACAGGAGTATTCACTGCATATGTATCACGAAACTCCAGAGCAGGAGGCGACATTTGGTTACCGAGAATGTTGAAATAAACATACTACACGGTCCAGTCCCGTTAATGCGACCACCGCCTATGTTAGACGTTAACGTCCAACAAAAATTATGTCGGGGGACTCAGAGAACAGTGCAGTCGTTGTCGTAATGCGGAAACGGAAAATTTATCTGACGTCCAAAAGGGCAAGATCACTGGTTTTCGGGCCAAGGGCGGAAGCCTTTCCGAAACTGCTAAGTTTGTAAACTTGCGTGCCGCGAATGTTGGAGTACACCGTGTGTGACAAAATGGTGCTATCCAAAACCGACGCTGATGTAGTTGTTGTCCACAACGGGCCATAGATGACAGGGACGAACGACGGCGAATGAAAGTGCAACTGTTGAGCAACTGATCGCTCAGATGAACAATGGGCTACCAACAGCGCCTCCTCAACGACCGTCCAGCGAACGTTGCTGCGAATGGGCCTCCTCAGAAGGCGTCTGCTTAATGTCCCATGCTGACTGCTGTCCATTAGCGGCGTAGGTTGGAATCTGCACGCCGGTACCACAACTGAACGTCCACTGAGTGGCGATAGGTGGTCGTATCAGGTGAACCACGTTTTATGCTCTATCGGCACAGATGGCTCTTCGCACATACGGCGCGAAAAGTCCGAAACCGAACACCTTGCAACGAGAAGGGAGCGCTACAATCTGGGGAATATTTTTGTGGCATTGCCTGAATTATCTCGTCATTCTGAAAGGCACAATGGATCAACACATCCATCTTTCTGGACCATGTCCACCACTCATACAGTTTGTTTTTCTACTGACATCCACCAGCAGGGCATACAACGTGTCACACAGCTCGCAGTGTTTACGTGCGTGGTTCGAAGAGCACCGAGATAAGTTTACAGTGTTCTCCTGGCCACTAAGCTCTCCGGATTTAAAGCCACTCGGGAATCTGTGAAACCACCTTGATTGGGCTGTTCGCGTCATGGATCCTCAACCGAGAAACCTAGCACAGCTTGCCACGGCACAATATCTTCCCTAACCTCATTGACTCTTCCTGCACGTTTCGCGCTGCAATAGATGGTTGTTCAGACTTTTGACAGGAGGTTACAATACTGTCAGTGGACAGTGTACTTCAAGGTCACGTTCACATGAAGGGTGGATCCAGTTCGTCGGCCGGCCGGAGTGACCGAGTGGTTCTAGGCGCTACAGTCTGGAACCGCACGACCGCTACGGTCGCAGGTTCGAATCCTGCCTCGGGCATGGATGTGTGTGATGTCCTTAGGTTAGTTAGGTTTAAGTAGTTCTAAGTTCTAGGGGACTGATGACCTAAGAAGTTAAGTCGCATAGTACTCAGAGTCATTTTTTATTTTATCGCGCCATACACCTTTATTTTTTGAACCGTATCATCAGTGTCAAAGTTTTTAGATGCAGCTATATATGTGTGCTTCATTTCTTGGTTTTAAAGCTATTCGTTTGTTTCCAAACTTTCGAATTTTCATTACCACGCCACAGAGGATATGAACACATTTTTCTCGTATTAATTCGTAAGGCTGGAAGCAGAAGAACATATTTATAAGCAGTTGAGAAAATATACACAAGCATCTATACATAAGCATCTATACATAAGCATTTATAGGCCTTACCACTGATGGTATATTTCAAAAATAAAGGCGAAACTAGTCCGGCATGATAAAATTAGTTTTATTCAGTTGCACCTGAAAGCGTAAACATAACATTACACCCAATGGGGAACGCCAGGACAACAAAAGTTAAAAGTGGTCACATAACAACTTCCGGCCTGAAATAAACCTTCGACACACTGCGGTTTCATTGCACAACTGAACCATCATTGCACTCTATGCACTGCATAATTTTGGAAAGAAGCGAAATCGTGCCAGCCGCGCGGGATTAACCGAGCGGTCACGGCGCTGCAGTTATGGACTGTGCGGTTTGTCCCGACGGAGGTTCGAGTCCTCCCTCCGGCATGGGTGTGTGTGTTTGTCCTTAGGATGAATTAGGTTAAGTAGTGTGTAAGCTTAGGGACTGTTGACCTTAGCAGTTTAGTCCCCTAAGATTTCACACACATTTGAACATCGTGCCTCTCCAGACCAATTCTATAACTCACAAGTCAGCTACCGCTAAATTTCTGTGTTGTTTGGCCTATTACAGATGAGCAGCTTTATATGCAGCTGTGATCAGGTGTCTTTTGCTAGTTACCCGACTTCAGACGTCCCTTGACAATGTTCTTCGAAAACTGGTTGAGATGGGGCTGCGTTCACTGACAGTAATTTGTTGGATTTGGAACCGATTGTCAATGACCGCTCGTAGCATCCGTCTGTTGTTCCTACGGGTTAGGATCTTTTACGACCACTGTTCCTACACCTAATTACGTTTACCTAGAGTCGTAAATCATTCCTTGTAGTCACATTAGACATTCTGCATTGATGCATCTACAAATCGGGTTATTTAATGGACGGTGTGGTCATGAGCGCGCCCGCATCTGGAAATACCTTTCTACTATTTCGTCACGTCTCCACGTTGGCTCATCTCGTCCCGATGATTCCATACACCCGCCAGCCACATGATGTTTAGGGGTCAGAAACGGAGCGAGTACGAGTCTGATATTGAGGGCTGCATACACCAGAAAACAAGGCGCCGCCGTTGCATCCGTGCTAACTGGCTTCCTTCCTTCCCACTATAGTTCCGGGTGTATAATGAGTCTGGCAAGGGGAGGTCACGACGTTGGGATCACAGATTTACCTCAAACTTTGTGTAAGTAGGCCGTATAGGTCTTTGTGTTGGTAACGCCACGTAGCGCTCTCTATTAAAATCGCTGACTGCGCTGTATCCAGTCTGTAGCTGGTTGGACTGGTTGTTGGAAGTTATTCGCCACTGTAGTGTTGGGTAGTTGGATGTGAACAGCCCGTAGCGTTGGGCAGTTGGAGGTGAGCCGCCTGCAGTGGTGGATGTGGGGAGAGAGATGCCAGAGTTCTGAGATGTTAATATGAGCGGACGAGCTGGACGTGTGTCTGTCAGAAAAATGAAATTTGTTAAACTTGATGTCACGATTTGAACACTATTAAGGTATATACATTGTTTGTTCTCTATCAAAATCTTTCATTTGCTGACTATATGCCTATCAGTTGTTAGTGCCTTCAGTAGTTAGAATCTTTAATTTAGCTAGCAGTACTGGCGCTCGCTATATCGTAGTAGTTCGAGTAACGCAGATTTTTGTGTGGTAAGTGATTCATGAAGGGCAAAGGCTATTGTTAGTCAGGGCTACTATTTTGTAGGGATTATTGAAAGTCAGATTGCGTTGCGCTAAAAATACTGTGTGTCAGTGTAGTACTGATCAGAATAAGCAAAGAGAAAACACTCTCAGTACGTTCATTTTCACTCTGGAGTTTGAAAATCAAGTAACGTAGAAGTTTTACCAGCACTGTAATTCTTTACATTCAAAGACGAAGTGTCACTTGTACATCTTCATTAGGCCATTAAAACGACATAATGTGCAAGTAGTAAGGTGCACTACTGTGGCAATTCCGAGTAAATCGCAAGAGAAATTTTGCGTGTCTGTAATGTAACTGATGTATCTGTGCGTAGAAGCCGGTAGTTGAGAATTCATCGTGGTAAAGTGGTTACCGTTCGAGCTACGAAAGAGCGACGTGTATGACGCGACGGTTGGACTCCTGCTCAAACTTAGTTGTTAATCTATATTTTTTTGCATCACTGGTCATATTATTTAATTTATATGACATTTTAGAGATAACGTAATTAAAAACACCTCATGTATTTGTATGAAGTTTCAATCAGTTTCGTGTTATTTGACTATTTACTATTTTTAATTATATTTAAATATTAGAACAAACAAATTTATAACTGTCGACAGGCAAATGAAGAAACTAATAGAGTTTTCCTGAAAATATATGCTTACCGTGATTTGCAAAATCCCATATGCATGCAGTCTTGTAAGGTACCCGGAACTACTCTGCACCTCGAGGCTTCTAGTTGCACACATAGAGACCAGACTCATTTGGCTGTTAACTTGTTTACTGGTGAGATGTTGCTATAGCAACAAGAGAGAATAGTGTAGGTGCAAATTTTTTGAATGTCACAAAAATGAAGGTTTGAGCGGGAGTCAAACCTTCGTTCATCTTACGAAGCTCGAACTCTAACGTCCAGCCCCTAAGTACAGATACATAAGTTACATAATTGCTTTTTCGAATGCTGTGGTAAACTTACTTTAATAATTAACCATCATTCAGAGGATATATTTGCTCCTCGTGTGATGTTTTCTTGTACTATCGTCACATCCTCTGTCCAAAGTCTATGTATGCCAGCATAATTGTTAGACATTTTCTGAATAGAGATCACCGAGGGAGGTGGCGCAGTAGTTAGCACACTGGACTCGCATTCGGGAGGACGACGGTTCAAACCTGTCTCTGGCCATCCTGATTTAGGTTTTCGTGATTTTCCTAAATTGCTTCATGCTAATGCCGGGAAAGGGCACGGCCGATTTCATTTCCTAATCCGAGCTTGTGCTACGTCTCTAATGACCTCGCTGTCGACTGGACGTTGTAGACTAATCTCCTCCTCCTCTGAATAAAGATCAAATATTAAAATTAATCTACAGCAGTCTTCAAAAAAGTAATATGTGTACATAGCCACCACAGTCTCATGAAACATAGATTTGTTAGACGCCATCTGATTCCGACAGTCGGTCATTTCACCTTGTCAGTGGTACTTCACAACAGCATGACCTTGCACTCAACTTTTGTACTGATTCTCGACTCTCTCTCTCTCTCTCTCTCTCTCTCTCTCTATATATATATATATATATATATATATATATATATATATATATATAGGGTGGTCCATTGATCGTGACCAGGCCAAATATCGCACGAAATAAGCTTCAAACAAAAAACTAGAAAGAACGAAACTTGTGTAGCTTGAAGGGGCAAACCAGATGGCGCTATGGTTGGCCCGCTATATAGCGCTGCCATAGGTCAAACGGATATCAACTGCATTTTTTAAAATAGAAACCCCCATTTTTATTGCATATCCGTGTAGTACGTAAAGAAATATGAATGTTTTAGTTGGACCACTTTTCTCGCTTTGTGATAGATGGAGCTGTAATAGTCACATACATACGGCTCACAATTTTAGACGAACAGTAGGTAACAGGTAGGTTTTTTAAATTAAAATACAGAACTTAGGTACGTTTGAACATTTTGTTTCGGTTGTTACAATGTGATACATGTACCTTTATCAACTTATCATTTCTGAGAACGCATGCTGTTACAGCGTGATTACCTGTAAATACCACATTAATGTAATAAATGCTCAAAATGATGTCCGTCAACCTCAATCCATTTGGCAATACGTGTAACGACATACCTCTCAACAGCGAATAGTTCGCCTTCCGTAATGTTCGCACATGCATTGACAATGCGCTGACACATGTTGTCAGGCGTTGTCGGTGGATCACGATAGCAAATATCCTTCAACTTTCCCCACAGAAAGAAATCCGGGGACGTCAGATCCGGTGAACGTGCGGGCCATGCTATGGTACTTCGATGACCAATCCACCTGTCATGAAATATGCTATTCACTACCGCTTCAACCAGAAGCGAGCTATGTGCCGGACATCCATCATGTTGGAAGTACATCGCCATTGTGTCGTGCAGTGAAACATCTTGTAGTAACATCGGTAGAACATTACGTACGAAATCAGCATACACTGCACCATTTAGATTGCCATCTATAAAATGGGGGCCAATTATCCTTCCTCCCGTAGTGCGGCACCATACATCAACCCACCAAGGTCGCTGATGTTCCACTTGTCGCAGCCATCGAGGATTTTCCGTTGCACAATAGTGCATATTATTCCGGTTTACCTTATCGCTGTTGGTGAATGATGCTTCGTCGCTAAATAGAACGCGAGCAAAAAATCTGTCATCGTCCCGTAATTTCTCTTGTGCCAGGTGGCAGAACTGTACACGACGTTCAAAATAGTTAACATGCAATTCCTGGTGCATAGAAATATGGTACTGGTGCAACAGATGTTGATGTAGCATTCTGAACACGGACGTTTTTGAGATTCCCTATTCTCGCGCAATTTATCTGCTACTGATGAGCGGATTAGCCGCGACAGTAGCTAAAACACCTACTTGGGCATCATTTGTTGCAGGTCGTGGTTGACGTTTCACATGTGGCTGAACACTTCCTGTTTCCTTAAATAACGTAATTATCCGGCAAAGGGTCCGAACACTTGGATGATGTCGTCCAGGATACCGAGCAGCATACATAGCACACGCCCGTTGGGCATATTGATCGCAATAGCCATACATCAACACGATACCGACCTTTTCCGCAATTGGTAAACGGTCCATTGTAACACGGGTAATGTATCACGATGCAAATACCGTCCGCACTAACGGAATGTTACGTGATACCACATACTTAATACTTATACGTTTGTGACTATTACAGCGACATCCATCACAAAGCGAAAAACGTGTTCCATCTAAAACATTCATATTTCTTTACGTACTACAGGAACGTGCTCGTTTCCCCCTTCGAGCTAGACGAGTTTCGTTCTTTGTATTTTTTTCGTTTGATGCTTATTTCGAGAGATATTTGGCCCGGTCACTATCGATGGACCATCCTGTATATACATATATAGTCAGAGAGAGAGTGGCGCAGCAATCGTGTCGTGTGTTCAACGGTGCGCGCACTCCCTCTACGTGGTGGGCATATGGCAGTAGCAATCAGTGATTCCAAGCGAACATTTCACGGAAATATGAGTGAACGAAAGGACGAGACAGAGTGGCACCATACTGTGTGTAAATTTGTTGGATGTGCAACGTCTCTAAAAGCAGTGAAGTAGCACACGTCGCCACGAAACAAGGCGTCAAAATTGTGGCCGGAAAAAGATGCTCACTGAGAGGGACCGGAGACGCTTCACGAGGCTTGTGAATGAAAATCTCATCCAGACTCGGCGGAAATGCTGCAGTCAGTGAATGGAAGACTACCCCAACGTCTTTGAGAGAGAACATTGCGACGGGAACTGCAAGCAACCAACATTTGGTGTCGGTCACCTGCAAGAGGCCGTTGCTCACACAGGCACATAAAAACGACAACAGTGAAGTTCGTCGGGCTGGAAGTGTATATGACTGATTTTCTCTAGATTCACCCACATTTATTACATCTCGATTGCCCGGGAAAATGATTTGACTTGAACCCAAAGAAAATCTGAGGGACTACTAGTCAGAACTACTAATAAAACACCGACATCAGTATCCCCGCTGTATGGGGACTTCGGCGAGTTGCCTAATCTGGATTCAACATACCTGTACAACCACATGGCCTCACTACCTAACCGAATCTAGGCGGTTATCAACTCCAGCGGCGGAATTACGCCGTATTAAATGATACTATTTTGTCCAGTGGGCTTATATACGTAAACACAAAATGTGTATTTACAGACTTTGGGGATAGGTTCCTGACACCAAAACAAGAAAAAAGTTCATACAAATATTTGTTCGAAAATTATTCTTTTTGAGTTACCAATGAAAGTTGACGTTCAACGGATTTCCAGGTGCAACAAAACAACTTCTGTTATCTATGCACCCGCTTGACTCATTTTATCGAAATGGTTCAAATGGCTCTGAGCACTATGGGACTCAACTGCTGAGGTCATTAGTCCCCAAGAACTTAGAACTAGTTAAACCTAACTAACCTAAGGACATCACAAACATCCATGCACGAGGCAGGATTCGAACCTGCGACCGTAGCGGTCTTGCGGTTCCAGACTGCAGCGCCTTTAACCGCACGGCCACTTCGGCCGGCTGACTCATTTTATCCCAGATGGCCAGGTAGACTTGTTTAGATTCGTCATTCGTCTGTTTTCAACATGCTCATTGTGTATATGTACTAAAGAAAGTGAGTTCACTAAAAGTACTCTGACTAAACATGGTAAGATTTCGTGAGCAGGTAGGCATGATATTTATGTACGACGACATGAATGATAATCGATAATAGACATGAGGCTGCACAGCTGTACCTGGAGGCGTTTCCAGACCGAAAACGGAACAATTATCCAATCTTTCGTGCTGTGAATAGTTGCACTGCCGAGACAAGATCCTTAACACCACAGACGATTGACAGAGGAAGATCACATGTTGCTCGTGCCAGAAAGAGCACGTTCTACGGTCTGTTGAATAAGAGCCAGGTATCAGAGCAATACGAATGTCCCTACCATGTGTTACATTTCCAAGTTCAGCATGGAAGATACTTCATTAGCAATCCGTATCATCTTCTATGCGGGCAGTGCCTTACACCTGCCGATCACTCACTATGGAAGAACTTTTGCCGATTGTTTGTTGCACAAACTGCCATTCCTTTGTTCGTCTCTAGAGTTCTGTTTGCACAGGAGGCAACGTTTGAGTGAGTTGAAATAACAAATATCCGTAACCAACACATACGGGCCGATCGCAATCCTCAAGCTACAATGCAGGCTAGACATCAGCATCAGTTTAACATTGAAACATCGGCTGGAACTGTAGGTGCGTGTCTGGTAGTTGCTTGCACTATCCTAGCATGTCTTACTGATGCTGTCTAGAGGGACTTTATTCAGAACACCCTCCAAGACCTACTAGTAGATATGCCCCTGCAAATAAGGAGAAATATGTGGTTTATGCCTGACTGAGCTCCAGCTCATTTCTGTCTCAGTGTTCGAGATGCACTGGTTGGTGTCTATCATGACAGACGGATGGATGAAGGAGAACCAGTTCCATGACCTGCACGCTGCTCTGACCTCAGTCCTTTGGATTATTATCCCAGGGGGGGGGGGGCACTTTAAACACTTGATCTGTAGACCAAACGGATGTAGAAACTTTTCATCGATGAGTCATAAAAACCTGCAAAACCATTCAAAACAGTCAGAGTGTATTTGAAATTGTGCGACAGTCAATGATTAGACTAGTGCATACGTTTTACGGTATATTGATAATTTTTGCTTATGGACCGTCTGACAGCAACTGAATAAAACACAATTTTAGTTCCATACGCGTTTCGCCTTTATTTTCTGCAAGGCATCATCAGTGGCGGGTTGCGTAGACGATTTCCTACATATTACGCTCCTGTTGCATTTTTGGTGGTGTTGTTCTTCTTATAAATGTCAATTTGCGGTTTTCTCCCACATTTCACAGCACTATGAACTGAACACTTGCTTCGATGCAAAGTTTTGGTTTCTGTTGTAATATTTATCAATACACCGTAATATTACACGCAACTGAGGAAGACAAGACTACAAAAGTGTTTAGAAGCCAGAGACGAAACCTGCCCCAGGACGTATTTTTGAAACCTCCTCCATACATATGCGCGCAAGCACACACGAATGAATATATATACATATAGTCCACTTACGTTAATTTGACCACCATCTATGTTCGACGTCAACGTGCAAACAGCAGGTGGCAGCCCTCGAAGTGGGGAGGACGCGGTTAACAGTGCAATCCTTGTTGTATTGCGGGAACGGAGCGATTTATCTGGCGTCCAAAATTTCATGATGGTTGGTTTTTGGGCCAAGGGTAGAAGAATTTCTGAAACAGCTAAGTTTGTAAACAGTGTGCGTGCCGCCGCGGTTAAAATATACCGACGAGAATGGCAAAATAGCGCTATCCAAACACAGCGCGGAGGCAACTGCGATGCACCACGGGCCATAGATGACAGGAATGAATGATGGCTGCGGAAATGCGAACGGAGGATTAGATGTGCAACCGTCGAGCAGCTGACTGCCGAGATGAACTGAGGGGCTACAAACAGTGTCTCCTCAACAACTGTTCAGCGAACGTTGCTGCGTATTGGCCTCTGCAGAACCTGGGCTGCCTGCACCTCATCAGCGAAGAAGGCTGGAATTTGCACGCCAGTATAGCAACTTGACGTCTACTGAGTGAGGACGATTCGTCGTTTCAGATTAATCACGTTTTGTGCTCCATCGGCCGTTGGCGTGTACGGCGCGAAACGTCTGAAAGCAAACACCCTGCAACAATTGTCGAAAAAAATGTGTGTGTGAATTCCTAAGGGAGCAAACTGCTGAGGTCATCGGCCCCTTGTCTTACGCACTGCTTAAACTAACTTAATCTAACTTGTGCTAGGAACAACACACACACCCATTCCCGAGAGAGGACTCGAAACTCCGGTGAGAGCGGCTGCGCAATCCGTGATATGGCGCCTTTAACCGCGGGGTCACTCCGCGCGGCAACAATTGTCGGAAGGATCCAAAGCAGAGGAGAGGGCGCTATGCTTTAGAAATGTTTTCGTGGTACAGTGGATCAGCACAAGTATGCATCTATCCTTAGAGACCATTTCCGCCTCTACCTGCACTTTGTTTTTCCTCCAAAAAAGAAATGTTCAAATGTGTGCGAAATCTTATGGGACTTAACTGCTAAGGTCATCAGTCATTAAGCTTACACACTACTTAACCTAAATTATCCTGAGGACAAACACACACACCCATGTCCGAGGGAGGACTCGAACCTCCGCCGGGACCAGCCGCACAGTCCACGACTGCAGCGGCTTATACCGCTCGGCTAATCCCGCGCGGCGTTTTTCCTCCACCCAATGGCATGAATCAGTAGGACAATGTAACGAATCACAGAACTCGAAGTGTACGTGTGTGTGGTTGGGAGGACATCAAAATGAGTTGTCGTGCGCCTTTGGCCACCAGTCTCCCCGGATGTAAAACCAGTCGATAATCTGCTCGCACCATGGATCCTCAATCGAGATACCTAGCGCAACTGGCCACGGCACTGGATTTGGAACGGCTTCACATCCCCGTCGGTATTTTCCAAAACCTCACTCACTCTCTTCCTGCACGTCTCGGATCGGTCCACGCTGCAAAACGTTGTTATTCAGGCTTTTGGATAGTGAATAAATAGATCAATATTCACTGATAACCGATCAGTCGTTGTACTGATGTATACTAATCGCCATGCCCAGCAGTTGCGTATGTTGCTGCAATACAGAGAGTCCGCGGTTATGCTGGCGAATTCGTGAACTGGCTCTCCTTTCTACGCGGGACGAGTCCCCTTGGACCTGACAACAGACTCAAGCGACGAGTTTTCAGGTAAATGGGCAACGGCGGAGTCTCCCGATTCGTCTCTGAGCACACGGAGGCGGGGAGTTCGGAGATAACATTCCAGGACTCACTGGAGTTTAAAGTATATTTACGAAGGTCATTTTTGATCACTAATGCACACACTACTTCAGCGCCATATGAGTACCTTCTGTACATGTACAATATGTGATCACAAGTATCCGGACACCTGGCTATAAACGACTTACAAGTTTGTGGCGCCCTCCATCGGTAATGCGGGAATTCATTATGGTGTTGGCCCATCCTTAGCCTTGAAGACAGCTTCCGCTCTCGCAGGCATACATTCAATCACGTGCTGGAAGGATTCTTGGGGAATGGCAGCCCATTCTTCACGGACTGCTGCACTGAGGAGACGTATCGATGTCGAGCGGTGAGGCCTGGCACGAAGTCGGCGTTCCAAAACATCCCAAAGGTGTTCTATAGGAATCAGGTCAGGCCTCTGTGCAGGACAGTCCATTATAGGGATGTTATTGTCGTGTAAGCACTCCGCCATAGGCTGTGCATTGTGAACAGGTGATCTACATCTACATCTATACTCCGCGAGCCACCTTACGGTGTGTGGCGGAGGGTACTTATTGTACCACTATCTGATCCCCCCTCGGTCGTGTTGAAAGATGCTACCGCCATCTTCGAACTGATCTTCAACAGTGCGAAGCAAGAAGGTGCTTAAAACATCAGTGTAGGCCTGTGCTGTGATAGTGCCACGCAAAACAACAAGGGGTGCAAGCACCCACCATGAAATACACGGCCACACCATAACACCACCGTCTCCGAATTTTACTGCTGGGACAAAACACGCTAACAGATGACGTTCACCGGGCATTCGCCATACCTGCACCCTGCCATTGGATCGCCACATTGTGTACAGTGATTTGTCACGCCCACGATGTTTTTCCACGGTTCAGTCGTCCAACGTTTATCCTCCTTACACCAAGCGAGGCGTCGTTTGGCATTTACCGACGTGATTTGTGGCTTATGAGCAGCCGCTCGATCATGATATCCAAGTTTTGTCACATCCCCCCTAACTGTCATAGTACTTGAAGTGGATCCTGATGAAGTTTGGAATTCCTGTGTGACGGTCTGGATAGATTCCTGCCTATTACAGATTACGACCCACTTCAACTGCGGCGGTCTATGTCAGTCAACAGACGCGGTCGGCCTGTACGCTTTTGTGCTGTACGTGTCCCTTCACATTCCCACTCACTATCACATGGGAAACAGTGGACCTAGGGATGTATAGGAGTGTCGAAATCTCGCGTACAGACGTGTGACACAAGTGACACCCAATCACCTGACCATGTTCGGATTCCGTCAGTTCCGCGGAGCGCTCCTTTCTGCTCTCTCACGATGTCTAACGAGTACTGAGGTCGCTTATTGGAGTTCTTGGCAGTAGGTGGCAGCACAATGCACCAAATATAAAAACGTATGTTTTGGGTTGTGTCCGGATACTTTTGATCACATAGTGTACACGCACAAGAGTACATTCAGTGTCAGCGATAAGACTTCCAACAGTAGTCTTGAAAATCATTAAACCCACAGTTATTGTGCAGTTTTTAAGGTTACAGTACAATATAAGTAACTCTAGCAGTCACTGCAAGGCGAAATTTTCATACAAAATGGAGTTATTGTACTCTTATTGCTATAATTAACTTGGACATCCAAATATTTCGTAACTACTCTACTTATCTGAACAATTTACGATAAAGGATAGCACAGACATGGGAGAGAAATTTTCTGTGTTGGTAAAACTTGCATCTGTTTTATTATCGATATGTTTAAGCAGCTACAGATTCTTTTAAATCGCAGGATGAACTTTTCGTGGGTGTATAAAGTGCTTAGGAAGCTGAGTTCAGTTTTATAACAATCTGTTAAGGTACGGAGTAATTCCCGTAAAAATATGCATATTATTGTATTCGTTCGTAGTGATAAGTGCAGCCATTATATTATCTTTCAGAGTACAGTTTGACAGATTCTTCAAAATTTCTGGCAGATTAACTGTTACATCTGAGAATATCTAGTTCTCCATTATCCAGTCTCACACTTCGCAGACTGTCAGAAAGGCAAGTACACTAGAATCCACGCACAATGCCGGTTCGGCTAGCCGCCGGTCTACCGCCCTGTTTCCCGAGCGGGAAGGCGTGTCGGTCCCCGACATGAATCCTCCTGCGCAAACACTATCTCCACATACGCTTACACCGTAATTACTCTACCACGCAAGCGCCGGCCGGAGTGGTCGAGCGGTTCAAGGCGCTACAGTCTGGAACCGCGCGACCGCTACGGTCGCAGGTTCGAATCCTGCCTCGGGCATGGATGTGTGTGACGTCCTTAGGTTAGTTAGGTTTGAGTAGTTCTAAGTTTTAGGGCACTGATGAACTCAGCAGTTAAGTCCCATAGTGCTCAGAGCCATTTGAACCATCTCTACCACGCAAACATTTGGGGCTATACTCGTCTTGTATGAGACATTCCCAGGGGGATCCACTGGAGGCCGAGCCGCACAATAAACCTGCGTTCGGTATTGGGTGGGTGGACTGCTGTTGCCTGTTGTAGTCTTGTGAACGACTGAGGGCAACGACGGGACGAGGCCCGTCGTTTCTAGGTCCCCGGTAAAATATACGCAAGTACAGGGTGGTCCATTGATAGTGACCGGGCCAAATATCTCACGAAATAAGCATCAAACGAAAATACTACACTCCTGGAAATTGAAATAAGAACACCGTGAATTCATTGTCCCAGGAAGGGGAAACTTTATTGACACATTCCTGGGGTCAGATACATCACACGATCACACTGACAGAACCACAGGCACATAGACACAGGCAACAGAGCATGCACAATGTCGGCACTAGTACAGTGTATATCCACCTTTCGCAGCAATGCAGGCTGCTATTCTCCCATGGAGACGATCGTAGAGATGCTGGATGTAGTCCTGTGGAACGGCTTGCCATGCCATTTCCACCTGGCGCCTCAGTTGGACCAGCGTTCGTGCTGGACGTGCAGACCGCGTGAGACGACGCTTCATCCAGTCCCAAACATGCTCAATGGGGGACAGATCCGGAGATCTTGCTGGCCAGGGTAGTTGACTTACACCTTCTAGAGCACGTTGGGTGGCACGGGATACATGCGGACGTGCATTGTCGTGTTGGAACAGCAAGTTCCCTTGCCGGTCTAGGAATGGTAGAACGATGGGTTCGATGACGGTTTGGATGTACCGTGCACTATTCAGTGTCCCCTCGACGATCACCAGTGGTGTACGGCCAGTGTAGGAGATCGCTCCCCACACCATGATGCCGGGTGTTGGCCCTGTGTGCCTCGGTCGTATGCAGTCCTGATTGTGGCGCTCACCTGCACAGCGCCAAACACGCATACGACCATCATTGGCACCAAGGCAGAAGCGACTCTCATCGCTGAAGACGACACGTCTCCATTCGTCCCTCCATTCACGCCTGTCGCGACACCACTGGAGGCGGGCTGCACGATGTTGGGGCGTGAGCGGAAGACGGCCTAACTGTGTGCGGGACCGTAGCCCAGCTTCATGGAGACGGTTGCGAATGGTCCTCGCCGATACCCCAGGAGCAACAGTGTCCCTAATTTGCTGGGAAGTGGCGGTGCGGTCCCCTACGGCACTGCGTAGGATCCTACGGTCTTGGCGTGCATCCGTGCGTCGCTGCGGTCCGGTCCCAGGTCGACGGGCACGTGCACCTTCCGCCGACCACTGGCGACAACATCGATGTACTGTGGAGACCTCACGCCCCACGTGTTGAGCAATTCGGCGGTACGTCCACCCGGCCTCCCGCATGCCCACTATACGCCCTCGCTCAAAGTCCGTCAACTGCACATACGGTTCACGTCCACGCTGTCGCGGCATGCTACCAGTGTTAAAGACTGCGATGGAGCTCCGTATGCCACGGCAAACTGGCTGACACTGACGGCGGCGGTGCACAAATGCTGCGCAGCTAGCGCCATTCGACGGCCAACACCGCGGTTCCTGGTGTGTCCGCTGTGCCGTGCGTGTGATCATTGCTTGTACAGCCCTCTCCCAGTGTCCGGAGCAAGTATGGTGGGTCTGACACACCGGTGTCAATGTGTTTTTTTTACCATTTCCAGGAGTGTACAAAGAACGAAACTTGTCTAGCTTGAAGGGGGAAACCAGATGGCGATGTGGTTGGCCCGCTAGATGACGGTGTCATAGGTCAAATGGGTATCAACTGCGCTTTTTTAAAATAGGAACCCCATTTTTTATTACAAATTCGTGTAGTACGTAAAGAAATATGAATGTTTTAGTTGGACCACTTTTTCCCTTTGTGATAGATGGCGCTGTAATAGTCACAAACGTGTAAGTGCGTGGTATCGCTTAACATTCAGACAGTGCGGACGGTATTTGCTTCGTGATACATTACCCATGTTAAAATGGATTGTTTACCAATTGCGGAGAAGATCCATATGGTGTTGATGTATGGCTATTGTGATCAAAATGCCCAACGGGCGTGTGCTATGTATGTGCTCGGTATCCTGGACGACATCATCCAAGTGTCCGGACCGTTCGCCGGATACTTACGTTATTTAAGGAAACAGGAAGTATTCAGCCATATGTGAAACGTCAACCACGACCTGCAACAAATGATGATGCACAAGTAGGTGTTTTAGCTGCTGTCGCGACTAATCCACACATCAGTAGTAGACAAATTGTGCGAGAATCGGGAATCTCAAAAACGTCCATGTAGAGAATGCTACATCAACATCTATTGCACCAGGAATTGCATGGTGACTATTTTGAACGTCGTGTACAGTTCTGCCACTGGGCACAAGAGAAATTACGAGACGATGACAGATTTATTGCACGCGTTCTATTTAGCGATGAAGCGTCATTCACCAACAGCGATAACGTAAACCGGCATAATATCAACTATTGGGCAACGGAAAACCCTCGATGGCTGCGACAAGTGGAACATCAGTGACCTTGGCGGGTTAATGTATGGTGTGGCATTATGGGAGGAAAGATAGTTGGCCCCCATTTTATCGATGACGATCTAAATGGTGCAATTTATGCTGATTTCCTACGTAATGTTCTACCAATGTTACTACAAGATGGTTCACTGCATGACAGAATGGCGATGTACTTCCAACAAGATGGATGTCTGGCACATAGCTCGCTTCCAGTTGAAGCGGTATTGAATAGCATATCTCATGACAGGTGGATTCGTCGTCGAAGCACCATACCATGGCCCGCGCGTTCACCGGATCTGACGTCCCCGGATTTCTTTCGGTGGGGAAAGTTGAAGGATATTTGCTATCGTGATCCACCGACAACGCCTGACAACATGCGTCAGCGCACTGTCAATGCATGTGCGAACATTACGGAAGGCGAACTACTCGCTGTTGAGAGGACTGTCGTTACACGTATTGCTAAATGCATTGAGGTTGACGGACATCATTTTGAGCATTTATTGCATTATTGTAGTATTTAGAGGTCCAATGTTCAAATGTGTGTGAAATCTTATGGGACTTAACTGCTAATGTCATCAGTCCCTAAGCTAAATTATGCTAAGGACAAACACACACACCCATGCCCGAGGGAGGACTCGAACCTCCGCCAGGACCAGCCGCACAGTCCATGACTGCAGCGCCTTATACCGCTCAGCTAATCCCGCGCGGAATTAAAGGTAATCACGCTGTAACAGCATGCGTTCTCAGAAATGATAAGTTCACAAAGGTATATGTATCACTTTGGAACAACCGAAATAAAATGTTCGAACGTACCAAGGTTCTGTATTTTAATTTAAAAAGTCTTACCTGTAACCAACTGTTCGTCTAAAATTGTGAGCCATATGTTTGTGACTATTACTGCGCCATCTATCACAAAGCGAAAGAAGTGGTCCAAGTAAAACATTCATATTTCTTTACGTACTACACGGATATGTAATAAAAAATTTGGGTTCCTATTTTTAAAAAACGCAGTTGATATCCGTTGGACCTATGGCAGTGCCATCTAGCGGGCAAACCACAGCGCCATCTGGTTTCCCCCTTCAAGCTAGAGAAGTTTCGTTCTTTGTAGTTTTTAGTTTGACGCTTATTTCGTGAGATATTTGGCCCGGTCACGATCAATGGACCACCATGTATACCGGGTGAACAAAAAATCAGTATAAATTTGAAAACTTAATAAACCACGGAACAATGTAGATAAAGAGGTAAAGATTGAGACACGTGCTTGGAATGACATGAGGTTTTATTAGAACCAAAGAAAAAGTCCACAAAATTTCCGACAGATGGCGCTGGTAAGCAAAACGTCAGTGTCTGCGCATGACAATCGTGTATAAAAGGAGCTGTAATGAGAGAGAGAGAATCAGATGCGCCAGCAGTCGCAGCATGTTGACGTTACCTGAAAAGGCGCTTTTAGTGAAGCTTAATTATCAAACGCGTGAAAGATCTCTTGCGTGCGTCGTTTGGTGATGATCGTGTGCTCAGCCGGCACTTTCGTCATGCTTGGCTTCCCATGTCCCAGACCTCAGACCGTGCGATTATTGACTTTAGGGATACCTGAAGTCGCAAGTGTATCGTGATCGACCGACATCTCTAGGGATGCTGAAAGACAACATCCGACGCCAATGCCTCACCATAACACCGGACATGCTTTACAGTGCTGTTCACAACATTATTCCTCGAGTACAGCTATCGTTGAGGAATAATGGTGGACATGATGAGCATTTCCTGTAAAGAACATCATCTTTGCTTTGTCTTACTTTGTAATGCTAATTATTGCTATTCTGATCAGATGAAGCGCCATCTGTCGAACATTTTTTGAACTTTTGTATTTTTTTGGTTCTAATAAAACCCCACGTCATTCCAAGCATGTGTGTCAATTTGCACCTCTCTATCTACATTATTCCGTGATTTATTCAGTTTTCAAATGTATACTGACTTTTTGATCACCCGGTACATAAGTACCTATGCGCAACAATAATATCTGGTACACACCACTTCAGGCAAAGGATCAAGCCCTGTTCAGAATGCCCTAAACCAGGGCCAGCGACAGCGTGCCAAACTCCACGCGTGCAGCGTGTGTGGGCCACGAGCGGGACGAGGCCCGGCCTGTCTCAGCGTTGCACGTTTCTTCCCGCAAGTACCAGGTCCAGAGCGTAATATCATTCAGTATTCCGGCGTGGCGTTTTTCGGTCGGCACAACTCTTTTCAGTTTGGCAGAATCGTAGTGCCACCATTATTTACCCTTCGCTATTTGTTCGTGATATGGAGGACACTGACAGGTCCAGTGAATGTTTGCGCAAAACGTGGCAGTCTAGTGATTTATCGTCGCAAGCCTTTAAAAATGATTGGGAACAACAGAAGAGAGGGATGAGAAATCTCGATATATATTATGCAGTGACACAAGTGACGGGTATTACAAATTTGCTATGTGACGACATTATAACACTACAGAGAAAGAATTCAATGATTTAAATGGCAATGAAAGAGCAGAGCAGAGTGACAGATGGGGTTCAGTGTTCTGTACGTAAAAAAAAAAAAACACTTTGTAATACATTTTCAGGTATGGAACATGTGAAGGAATTGCTGGTGCAAACAATAAAATTTCTGAAGTCGCACGCAGGGTCTCAATTGCAACAGTTTTCGATAGAAATGCGGTAAACGCGTAGAGATTTTATACACAGGGTGCACATAAAGTTCGGGAACACTTTCAATTATTTATTGCGCAAGAACCAAACGTTGTACAGATATAATATATATGTCATTTTGAAGAGAAACCCAGAAAGTTCTTTTTCATGTATACCGCCACAGCGTAGTTTGGCAATTTGCCGACAGTCAGCGCTAATCGCAAACATGGCGAGTTCAAGTGCGGAGTGAGCTTTCTGTGTGTTGGAATTCGACAAAAACAAGTGTGCTACAGCTGTTCAACGGATGTTTAGAACCAAGTACGGTAAGAAGCCACCAACAAGAAAGGCCGTTTACCATTGGCACAACAAATTCATTACGACCCGTTGCTTGTGCCCGGGATAGAGAAGCGGACGTCCCAGTGTGAGTGATGTGAATGTTTGCGACTAACGCTGACTATCGGCAAATTACCAAACTACGCTGTGGCGGTATATATGAAAAAAATTCAGTGTTTCTCTTCAAAATGACATATGAATGATATCTGCACAATGTTTAGTTCTTGTGTGATAAATAATTGAAAGTGTTTATGTACACTTTGTGTACACCTTGTATTACTGCAAATTGCGTTGGTTAAGTCAGGCTGCATGCCTGGAAGCATTTTTCAGTTTAACTTCACTATTCTTGTATTTATGGAGGAAAAAGGAGTGCAGGAACTAAAATTAGAACATCTGGAATTGATTACAGACATCGCATTTTAAGTGGACTTAAATGCGCACTGCCCACAGTAAGCAATGGCAAGGGAAGAAATAACTTGTTTTTGCGATTATAAAGAAAATTTCTTTTTGAAGGAACACATTCTGACAAGCAGAGTCCGGTTCCCTAAGCTCCTTAGGAAAACACGACGTTTGAAGTGAAAGATTTACAAGGATAGTTTCCTAAACGTTTTAAGGACATTGCCAGTCTTACATCTGTTTTCGAGCTGTTTGATCGGCCTTTTGCCATTTCAGTTGAAGGCGGCCCTGTGGATGTGAGGATGTAACTGATTGACTGTCAAGGTAATTCCCGTTTTAAAGACTAGTTCCTTTAACGTTAAACTGCCGAGGATGTCTACTTTGTTTTTCTCGGATAATTCACACGTCTCCATAACTACGTTGCTACAATATTTCAGACAACATATGTGTGTGTGAAATAATTTTTCCATTATGAAGCAAAATAAGTCACAATTACAAGGCAACCTGAGTGCGAATATCTGTGAAATTATATTCGTCTGTCGGTATGCCGACAGTTTGTACCAGAGAAGAATTATGTTTTCAGCGCGCCAAAAATAATTCAATAATACTGAAAATTTTAATGTGCACATTTTTGATTAGGCTTTACCGTGACTGTTATTGACATTAAATGAAACAACAAGTTTACTGTTACCAGTCACTGTTTATTTATATCCACGACGCGTTTCAAAGTTTGTTTTGTTTTCGACCTGTGTTGTTGAGAAATGTGAAACATAAAACAAAGTCGCACGCAGTGCGACTGCATTGCCATTTGAGAGTGGCACGTTCGCAGTTCCCCACTCCCCATGTTCAGACAGGGTGGCGTGTTGGTGTGGGAAAAGTGACAGTCTGGCTGAGGGCTGTGCCACTGATCACTGATGCCAGTGCACGGCCCGCGAGCCGAATTCTTGGCCACCCCTGCCCTAAACGGAGAACAGAGAGTAGAGAACATGACTCGGCAGTTATATTTAGAAAATTACCTTCCCAAGACGTTTCTAACGCCGTTAGAAAAATAGGAGGCTATAGTGTTCCATTAAGACATCATATATGCTTCTGTTAAAAAAAAAAAAAAAAAAAAAAAAAAGTGTTTGCAATTCAGCCTCGTACCGTTTCCGCGAAACTTTGTTCCGACACCTCGTAGTGCTGTTACTCTCACATTTTCCCATGAATTAAGATTAGGAAATGAAATACAATAAAGTGTTAATTGTAATGAGTGGGTAAACATTATGTCGTAATATACACTCCTGGAAATTGAAATAAGAACACCGTGAATTCATTGTCCCAGGAAGGGGAAACTTTATTGACACATTCCTGGGGTCAGATACATCACATGATCACACTGACAGAACCACAGGCACATAGACACAGGCAACAGAGCATGCACAATGTCGGCACTAGTACAGTGTATATCCACCATTCGCAGCAATGCAGGCTGCTATTCTCCCATGGAGACTATCGTAGAGATGCTGGATGTAGTCCTGCGGAACGGCTTGCCATGCCATTTCCACCTGGCGCCTCAGTTGGACCAGCGTTCGTGCTGGACGTGCAGACCGTGTGAGACGACGCTTCATCCAGTCCCAAACATGTTCAAGGGGGGACAGATCCGGAGATCTTTCTGGCCAGGGTAGTTGACTTACACCTTCTAGAGCACGTTGGGTGGCACGGGATACATGCGGACGTGCACTGTCCTGTTGGAACAGCAAGTTCCCTTGCCGGTCTAGGAATGGTAGAACGATGGGTTCGATGACGGTTTGGATGTACCGTGCACTATTCAGTGTCCCCTCGACGATCACCAGTGGTGTACGGCCAGTGTAGGAGATCGCTCCCCACACCATGATGCCGGGTGTTGGCCCTGTGTGCCTCGGTCGTATGCAGTCCTGATTGTGGCGCTCACCTGCACGGCGCCAAACACGCATACGACCATCATTGGCACCAAGGCAGAAGCGACTCTCATCGCTGAAGACGACACGTCTCCATTCGTCCCTCCATTCACGCCTGTTGCGACACCACTGGAGGCGGGCTGCACGATGTTGGGGCGTGAGCGGAAGACGGCCTAACGGTGTGCGGGACCGTAGCCCAGCTTCATGGAGACGGTTGCGAATGGTCCTCGCCGATACCCCAGGAGCAACAGTGTCCCTAATTTGCTGGGAAGTGGCGGTGCGGTCCCCTACGGCACTGCGTAGGATCCTACGGTCTTGGCGTGCATCCGTGCGTCGCTGCGGTCCGGTCCCAGGTCGACGGGAACGTGCACCTTCCGCCGACCACTGGCGACAACATCGATGTACTGTGAAGACCTCACGCCCCACGTGTTGAGCAATTCGGCGGTACGTCCACCAGGCCTCCCGCATGCCCACTATACGCCCTCGCTCAAAGTCCGTCAACTGCACATACGGTTCACGTCCACGCTGTCGCGGCATGCTACCAGTGTTAAAGACTGCGATGGAGCTCCGTATGCCACGGCAAACTGGCTGACACTGACGGCGGCGGTGCACAAATGCTGCGCAGCTAGCGCCATTCGACGGCCAACACCGCGGTTCCTGGTGTGTCCGCTGTGCCGTGCGTGTGATCATTGCTTGTACAGCCCTCTCGCAGTGTCCGGAGCAAGTATGGTGGGTCTGACACACCGGTGTCAATGTGTTCTTTTTTCCATTTCCAGGAGTGTAGATCTAAATTTAATTAATTGGTTCCTCTTTCACTGTTAACTAGCCTCGTGCGAGTGTCCATGAACGCCTCTCAACACATGGTGAGAGGTTGATTTGAGCTCTTGTATACACAGTGATGTGAAGATGACTGCTTGAGACTTTCCAAAAAATGGTTCAAATGGCTCTAAGCACTATGGGACTCAACGTCTGAGGTCATCAGTCCCCTAGAACTTAGAACTACTTAAACGTAACTAACCTAAGGACATCACACACATCCATGCCCGAGGTAGTATTCGAACCTGCGATCGTAGCGGTTCCGCGGTTCCAGACTCCAGCGCCTAGAACCGCTCGGCCACCCCGGCCGGCGAGACTTTCCAAAAAAATGTTCAAATGTGTGTGAAATCTTATGGGACTTCACTGCTAAGGTCATCAGTCCCTAAGCTTACACACTACTTAACCTAAATTATCCTAAGGACAAACACACACACCCATGCCCGAGGGAGGACTCGAACCTCCGCAGGGACCAGCCGCACAGTCCATGACTGCAGCGCCCTAGACCGCTCGGCTAATCCCGCGCGGCTGAGACTTTCCAAACTAGTTCTGTATAAAGATAAGGGTGGTTGCATCTGGAAATAAACATCACTTTCATAATTCCAGCGAAAGGCAATTTTACAACGAACGAATCTCATGAGACCCCCATTCGTTGGTTTCATGAGTATTGTTGATGTCTGAGAGTCTTACCATGTAGGCTTAATAGGACAGAACAGATGCAATGAAGAGCAGCATGTTAAACGTTGTAAACGACGGTGGAGAACGTCTCGGAGAAGCACGTAAACTTAATTGAGAGAAGTAACAACAGAAACGACACGTATTACGATGGTGTTTATAGTGAAAATTTCGAGATCGCACTTCCGAGTAGAATCATACAATATGTCCCATTCTCTGACATATATCTCGCAAAATGTCCTCGACGTGAATGGAGATAAATTTGACCTTTTACGTAAGTTTACCGGAAATAGTGCCCCACGTAGACCATTATAACGAACAGGAAAATGGGAAATGGCATTCGTGCACGAAGCAAGGAAGCTAACAGAGTACGTATATAGATGTAGAATATTATAGATTAGTATTCGATTCATGGGCGTCCGCAGAAATTTATCGAACAAGGACAACATTCTAACGTTTTGTTTCTTACACACATCAAAAAAAGTTTTGCATCACTCTGGTTCCAAGAACTCCTGAAGATAAACGTTGACTGTGGATATTGTATCACGGACACAGTCCCTTTGACTATTCAGAGAAGTCACTAAACCCGCCCAAAGATGTAAACAACCATGCATGAGTAGCGCCTATTAGACCGAGGGGGTCCGACAGCCGATTAGTTCTAGTCATTCCACTAAGAATGAGGTACATGGCTCGTGTTGTCTGTAGTCAACCATGCCAAGACGGTCAATACCGCGGTTCGATCGCGTCCGCATTGTTACTTTGTGCCACGAAGGGCTCTCAAGAAGGGAACTGTCCAGGCATCTCGGAGGTGAACCAACTGATGTTCGGACATGGAGGAGATACAGGGAGACAGGAACTGTCGATGACATGCCTCGCTCAGGCCGCCCAAGTGCTACTACTGCAGTGGATGACCGCTACCTACGGATTACGGCTCGGAGGAACCCTGACAGCAACGCCACCATGTTGAGTAATGCTTTTCGTGCAGCCACAGGACGCCGTGTAAAGACTCAAACTGTGCGCAATAAGCCGCATGATGCGCAACTTCAGTCCCGATGTCCATGGCGAGGTCCATCTTTGCAACCACGACGCCATGCAGCGCTGTACAGATGGACCCAACAACATGCCAAATGGACCGCTCAGGATTGGCATCACGTTCTCTTCACCGATGAGTGTCGCATATGCCTTCAATCGGACAGTCGGAGACATGATTGGAGGCATCTCGGTCAGGCTGAACGTCTTAAGACACACTGTACAGAGAGTGCAACAAGGTGGAGGTTCCCTGCTGTTTTGGAGTGCCATTATGTGGGCCGACGTACGCCGCTGGTGGTTATGGAAGTCGTCGTAACGGCTGTACGATACGTCAGTGCCATTCTCCGACCGATAGTGCAGCCACATCGACAGCATGTTGGTGAGGCCACAATGCGCGCCCCCATCGTGCACATCTTGTAAATGACTTCCTTCAGGATATCGACATCGCTCGACTAGAGTGGCCAGCATGTTCTCCAGACATGAACTCTATCGAACATGCCTCGGACAGATTAAAAAGGGACGACGTGACCCACCAATCACTCTGCGGGTCTACGCCGAATCGCCATTGAGGAGTGGGACAATCTGGACCAACAGAGCCTCGATGAACTTGTGGTTAGTATGCCACGACGAATACATGAGTCAATGCAAGAGGACGTGCTACAGGGTATTAGAGGTACTGGTGTGTACAGCTATTTGGACCACCACGTCTGAAGGTCTCGCTGTATTGTAGTACAACATGCAATGTGTGGTTTTCATGAGCAATAAGAAGGGCGTTAATGAAGTTTATGTTGATCTCTATTACAATTTTCTGTACAGGTTCCGGAGATCTCTGAACCGAGGTGATGCAAAACTTTTTTTGGTGTGTATCTAACCGATTTAGTGAATCTGTAAATGTGTTGTGCTCCACGAAGCAAAGTTAGTAAGAAGTACACAAAACTTACTACATTTCGAACGACTGGTAGACGTAACCTCAAGAGTTTTAGGGCAGATTATTTTGATACCTAAACGATGATGATATTTCAGTAACATAGACAATGGTATTAGGACAAAGCCAAGAAGACATTCGATTAGGTTACAAAAGAGGAAATGTACAAGTAGGCAGTCAAGCGTTTGCAGACGACTAGCAGTTTTTTCAGACTCAATGGAAACAACCGGTAGACCGATAGAATTGCTGAAAGAACAAGATGGAAAAGCTGGGTCACAAATATCCATAAGGAAGTCAAGTTTGTAACAGTTATTCAAGAAATCTCCTAGATAATGAAAACTAAATACGAAAGACATGAGAGATCTAACAAGTTCAAGTATTTAAGAGAAGTAACTGAATAAGACATTTCGGAGAAAGAAGCCATTAAAAGAAGAGTAAATAATTACCTCACCTAAGAACCTATATAATAAGAAATCAATATCCTTCAATGCCAAACTCAGACACTACTCTACAGCAATTCGCCGTAAGCAGTTTATATATCCGAATATTTAACCATAACTGTATCCTGCGACGCCAGACGTGAAGACGATCTGCAGCGCAGTTTGAAGCTGGTAGTCGGTAATAAAAAATGTAATCCAAACAGTGTTTGTTTAAGATGATGTGTAACGCAGTTTGAATCTGATAGTCGGTAATAAAAAATGTGATCCAAACAGTGTTTGTTTATATATTATTTTGTTCTAATCAAAATGGCGGTGGCGGAAGCACTGGCCATCGTAGATAGAAAAGTACTAAGGAATAGTCTGGGACCAACTAAAAGGGCAATCATAATAAGGAAAGCATGATAATAGTCAGTTGCTTAAAGAGATTGAAGAAATTACAGACTTGATTAAGGAAGGAAGAGCAGCTTTTTCTGGCCACATCCAAAAGATGAATACCAACAGTCTGAAAAAAAGAATATTCACTTACTTCGATAAATTAAAAATCGGTAACGTATAGTACAAAGAAGTTGGAAGGGACATGGTGTAAGTAGGCTGTTTAGGTTTATTTTTATTGGTAACGCCACCTCTGTATGAAAAATCACTGGCTGTGCTGTGGGAAGTCTGTGGGTAGTTTGCATTGTTGTCTGCCATTGTAGTGTTGGGCAGCGGCAGCTGGATGTGAACAGCGCGTAGCGTTGCGCAGTTGGAGGTGAGCCGCCAGCAGTGGTGGATGTGGGGAGAGAGATGGCGGAGATTTGTAATTTGTCATGAACTGCTATATTTATATATGATGATATCAAGGTAAATACATTGTTTGTTCTCTATTAATATCTTTCATTTGCTAACTATCCCTATCAGTAGTTAGTGCCTTCCGTAGTTTGAATCTTTTACTTAGCTGGCAGTAGTGGCACTCGCTGTATTGCAGTAGCTTGAGCAGCGAAGATTTTTGTGAGGTAAGTGATTTGTGAAAGGTATAGTTTAATGTTAGTCAGGGCCATTCTTTTGTAGGGAATTTTGAAAGTCAGATTGCGTTGCGCTAAAAAATATTGTGTGTCAGGTTAAGCACAGTCTTGTATAAATGATCAAAAGGGGACGTTTCAATGGACGAACTTCGAGTTACTGTGCAAGATATCGAGGATCAACTGCCACTTAAAAAGAAATTGCAAGATTCGAAAGGTTTCCGTGAAAACCCCAATGAGAAAACTGGAGCCACTTGGACAGACGAAAGAAGAGAGAAATATAGAGAAATGATGAGAGATGTAGGGAAGAAAAGAAAGCAGAAATATTTGAAATTACTGAGACCGTAGTGGCTCATCCATGAAAGAAGAAGGCATGGCGATAAACTGTAGCTTTTATGTTTATATGATATATAGTTATTGCCAACGTAACAGTATTTCCCTCTGCGCACGACAATGTTAAATCTAAGCTGTGTCAGACGCAAAGGTTCTCGTCAGATCGTTGACGTTAAGTACCATTCGGCGTGGTCAGTATCTGGATTGGCCACCGTCATGGTACGCCGCTCGCTGTTGGCTATTTTCCCTTTGCCTTTACGGCAGAGGTGAGGAGTGGTGACGTAAAGTCGCTGCTCACCATTCTTCACGCCGATGTCCTGGATTAAATTCCAAGACCCTCCGCAATGTATCAGGGAATGAGGGCATGCGACACTGCTCAACGTGACCCGTCCGTCGGATGGGGACGTTGGTGCTAAAATTGGTCCAAATGGCTATGGGACTAAACAACTGACGTCATCAGTCCCCTAGACTTAGAACTACTTAAACCTAACTAACCTAAGGTCATCACACACATCCATGCCCGAGGCAGGATTCGAACCTGCGACCATAGCAGCAGCGCGCATCCGGACTGCAGTGCCTAGAACCGCTTGGTCACAAAGGCCGGCCCGTTGGTGCTCTTCGAGAGTAGTAGGCTATGTGCTGGCACTGGATGTCACTTTCTCCCTCCGCTCATCATATCCAACATGAACATGACACTACAGTACACGCACACCATTAAAGTAATCTACAATTAACAAAACACACTTACAGACACAACTCTCATACGTTGGGAAGGAAAGGTGCCTGTAGGTACGGAAGATAGGTAAAATCTTTCCAATTAGGCGACTGTAACTGCCCTTTGGCTGGGGTTTTCCAGCCATTCATACCATGTGACTACACTTTTCTTCAGTTATGTCAAGAACTGTGTAAGAATCTGAATGAGCGAGAATTTTTTAATGAACCTTCAGATTCCAGGAGGGAGCAAGTGCCCCACCGCCTTCTTGTCCTTCTTTACAGCACAGAATCCCTTACGGCGTTTTCTGTCTACCTCGTTGCTGTAGCTGAAAATCTTATGACGTATGTCTAAAAGATTCTCTGGAAGCAGTAATCAAGAACTCACTGTCAAGAAGATTCCGCGACAAATAGACTGCCAAGAGCTATATCCGTTCCAGTGCTACCAATATTTTGTGTCATTTGAATTTGTGAATGTTATGTACAATGCTTTAGCACTATATTACGACTGTCGGAAGAACACGAAGGAGCGAATGTAACCAACTAACAAGATGTTTCTCGATAAAAAAAAAGTAATCTATCCGCTTAGCTATATACTCATGGCATTCTTCAGCCTTACAGTGCCGTATATGGCAGTTCGTGTTGTATAGAAGATATGATCCACGTCCGAAGAATGGAATTTTGCTTACACGCACACATTTATTGCTGTTATTCGCTGCAGTACATCATTCATGAGCGAGTACGCCAGGCACAATCCAGTCAGTACAGATTTGCGATAAACTTTTCATATTTGGAAGACTCACACCTCTGGCGCGGAGATAGTAACTCGCGTCATAAAAGGGTGAAAACGCTGTGTAACCAGGCATTAGCGCGCCGCCTCATAAATTATGAAATGAACGTCAACGTTTCCCTGTAGCGTTGGGGGCGGGCTCGCGCGCTCCCATGCCGGCGCGACGATGCTGTGCCAACACGGGCGCCGATAAAATATCACTTATTCATATATTTGCGTTGCCCGGCCGCTCGGTTACTTACACGGAAGAGCGGGTGCCATATTTCCCCGTGCCGACAATACGCGGCAGCGCTCTCGCGGAAAGCGTACAGAAGAGAGAATATCCGAAGCAGTGTGGCGCTGTATTCAGAACGCGGAAGAGCTGATTTATCGTTTACCTTTGTCGTTTGTCTTTTAATCTTCAAATAAAATCACGATTTACGTTGCAAATAAGGGACGACAAAATAGCAGTAATTTATGTATTGACTCCCGTTTTCAAAGAGTGCTTTAAATATTTGATATTGTGTCTTACGTAAAAATTGTAAGCGACCCGTCCTTCTGGTAAATTCGGATTACGTGCAAATATATATCCTGGAGCATGCGCTGAATAAAATGCCCTATTCAGCAAACTTTGGACCCAAGAAATATTATAATATTATCTGACTACAATTTCTTTAAAGGAATAGAACAAAAGAAGGATAGAGAGCGCTTACTTTGCCCAACGTAATAATAGCGGCAATAAAAAAACATCAGAATGAAATCTGTGATCGTACTAATCTGTGATAAGCTGTAACACAAATATCTGTATTATCTCTGCTTGCCTCGTATAACCTCTCTGTCTGCTTTACTTAATGTGACATTTGTATAACCACGCTATGTAAATGTTTTATTCATTACTTGTGCCCATTTATGTCAATGTAATTAAGCTATGGATGTAATTTTGCAAGTTGTGTTCTGGAAAAGAAAGAAAATGTTAAAAATTTACTTGTGACACATGTTCATGCATAAGTTGCTTAAGCTTGTAATCATGAAAAAGCTGGAGAGAAGTCCTTCCGCAAAGAAACACGTCTGTCGTGAATAGAAAAGGTGGATTTGGCGATCGAGCTGCAAGGCTCCTTTGACTCAAGCATTAGTCGGTGGCTAGCAGGCAAAGGGTGTGTGCTGGAAGAGACAGCAAGATTATATAATGTAGCCTCGGATGTGCAAGCAATTTGGCTTATTATTCATGGCATACATTATCTACCTCTGTACTACTAATATCCGACGTGAAGAAAAGAATTTTCAGAGCTTCCTACACAGCAAGGGTCAGTTTGCTGCCTTTTTGAGTAGCCACAGGAAATCGCCACTGTCAACACTTTAGTCTCAAATTATTAGTTGAGTACTATATAACTCTATGAAACAGTTACTTGATTCCCTATCCAAAAAAAAATGTTATTTTGTTAAAACTTTGTGTTGAAGACCTATTTTTAATCCCTGGTCATTTATAGAGGCAGGATCCTTTTCCAAGTGCTACAATGTTTCCGAGCACCCTACTTTATTCAACCGAAGTTTAATAATTGTCTACAACAAAATTTAATAACTTTTGTGGATTGCTAAATTTCTTAATTATTCAGTGAGTCTAGTTTCCCAAGTAATCCACGTATTTTGCATAAAAGGTTAGGTAAAGTTTCACTTAAATGTAACATACCGAGAAAAGCCCTAAACTGCTTTGCGTAAATGTCATTTCTTATTGAAATATCAGTACAGTATCAGACTTATCTGCCTAAAACTATAATCAGTCAGAGAAGTTACTGTCTATTAAACCTAAAGGGTCAGCATAAGGAATAATTAATGTTCAGGTTTGAAATAATATGTGCATTTTATGTGTCTGCGGTTAATGGCTTTTTTCGTACTGCATGGTAACAAAACTAGTCAGCATTGATCTTAGTCACTAAGAAATTAATTTCTGTTCCCCCACACAAATTGCAGAGCCAGTTATGCTTTCCAAATTAGAATTAATATGCTAATGAATTGCAACTATCAGTTTTATAACACTTGTGTGCTAGAGTAAGTAACTATTCAAACTACAACAGATTCACACATCTTATGTGCGCTCCATTTAGTACACAGAAGTAAGTACTTCATCATAAAACAAACAGTAATCTGAACAAATAACATAAAGATTTGAATACGTGTTTCAAAGACTGTATTTCCCAGTAATTAAACTGATACAAAATCCTTATTTCCAAGTTATTAGTGCTCCATCATTACTAATCATTTACCTGTTAGGATCATTAGTTATCTGCTTTAATACGCAGATAGCTCTTTACTGACAGCAAGTTGTTGCCAAAACGTTTTAATACGCCTGTGTTATTCGTGACAAACCACTTGTATACTGCTTGCTGAAGTATACTACTATCTCGTGTTCTGTACGCAGAAACAGCATTTCAACATCAAGTAAAGTAAATACCAATAATTGAATTCCATCATGAACAGTGCTCTAGTACTTGGCACAACTTTACCTAGTTAGGCTGGCAACAGTTTCCTTTCAGGTAGTTGCAGTTTACTTAGAATCTTGATTCGAATCCCGTGTGTTTTGCCCAAGCTTCCTTTCGATAACGAAATAAATCTCGGGTGAATAGCCTGGTATGAGTGTACACAGGACACAATATTTCGGCAATCGACCACGTTACCACCATCAGATGCGCTGATCAGTGCATCATTACATCAGTACATCAGCGCACCTGATGATGGTAACGTGGTCGATTGCCGAAATATTGTGTCCCATGGACATTCATACCAAGCTGTTCACCCGAGATTTATTTCGTCATAAAATACGTCTGGAGAAATTAAAGAATCACTTCCTTTCGATAGTAATACTTCGAGAAACAAAAATAGTACGAGACCTTAGCCATTACACACAGTCAACGTAAAGTAAAAAAATCCCTACACAGGAGAAACATCATCGGTATATTGGCAATTTAGTAAGAACCGGTAGTGTTATAAACTCATAGCATGGTTTCAAAAGCGTAAATATCTCTGTTTATAGCCAAGTTGCATGCAGTGAGCGTGCTTGGTTCAGTCTGTTACTCTAACTTTTTCCATTTAGAAATCTGAAATTCAGAGACACCAACAAATCGACGTATATTAACTGATAAACCGCCATCTACCTCTGCATCTCCTGCTAATAACTTCCTTTCTGACCTGAAAAATCTGCCGAAGCGTATTGCTGAGTGCAGTTTAGAGGAACGTGTACACTGATCGTAATGTGGCCCACTAAGACTTTCTCTAAGGCAGGAAGTGTGATAGCTTATTGCGAGCACACACTCTAATGTGAAGATATTAGAAACTTTAACCAGTGATAGTGGATCAGGAATAAGCAATGTAAATTTTGATTCAAGAGACTATAATTTCATCTAAGGCATAAACATGGCCTCAATGAAGCACAAAATCGGCCGTGCGTGGAACATGTGGTACAATAAATCATCGCAAAGGTAAGATTTAAACAAAAGAATTTCATAGGCGTTAGAAAGTGTTGGAGACAGGTCACTAAACGAGGATGTGACGATTTCAACGACCCTAATATTTGGATAGACCAATCCTAAACCTGATTCTGAACCGTGCTACAATTACATCTACATCTACGAAGATACTCAGCAAGCCACTGAACGGTGCATGGCGGAGAATACCCTGTACCACTACTTGTCATTTCCTTTTCTGTTCCACTTGTAAATATAGCGAGGGGAAAACAACTGTCTTTATAGCTCCGTATGAGCTCTAATTTCTCGTACCTTACCTTCGTGGTCCTTAGAGGCAATGTATGTTGGCGGCATTAGAATCGTTCGGCAGTCAGTTTCAAATGCCGGTTCTCTAAATTTTCTCAATAGTGTTTCTGAAAAAGAACGTCGCGTTCCATGCAGGGATTCCCATTTGAGTTCCCGAAGCATCTCCATAACACTTACCTGTTGTTCGAACCTATCGGTAACAAATGTAGCAGCCCGTCTCTGAATTTCTTCGATGTCTCCCTTCAGTCCGACTGGTACGGATTCCAAACACTCGAGCAATACTCAAAAATAGGTCGTACCAGCGTCCTGTATGCGGTCTCCTTTACAGATGAACCACTCTTTCCTAAAGTTCTCCCAATAAGCCGAAGTCGACCATTCGCCTTCTCTACCACATTTTTCACATGCTCGTTCCTTTTCATATCGCTTGAAACGACTTGACTTTGTCAAGCAGGACGTTAGTACACTGTATCCGAACATTACAGGTTTGATCTTCCTACTCATCCGCATTAACTTGCATTTTTCCACATTTAGAACTAGCTGCCATTCATCACACCTAATAGAAATTTTGTCTAAGTCGTCTTGTATCTTCTTTCAGTCCCACAACTTCGACACCTTACCGAACACAACAGCATCGTCAACAAACATCCGCAGATTGCTGCACACCCCGCCGCCATATCATCTCGGCAACTGACCATCTCACCGAACAACGAACGCTAAGTTTGAACACAGATAAACGCACGTTAAAGACCGGGAAATGCTGGAAATATTAATATGCCAAGCCATGCAATGAGACTCAGAATCTCTGAAAGAATTTGTAACACGAGACCTGAGAACGATCAACCAAAAGCGACTTTATTTCTACTTATACACTACTCAGCCATAGCAGTGCCCCCGCACTCCGAAACACGTAGACCGGAGCCCCAAGCAAGACTAGAATTTCGTACCGTCCGTTTAAACGGCACGTTCCCAGCTGAGCCCTCGGTGGGCTCGTCCCTGACAGGCTGACTTTATAAGCTCTTCAAAGTGTTTCACCTCAAGTACCCCTACTGAGTTCGTCAAAGACAGTGATACTTTCAGAAATAGACTGCTAGGTACAGAAATGTACGGAAACCAGTTTGCAGACTGGCTGTAATTTAGTATACTCAGAAGAACAGAACTACAAGTTGTCATTGTGACAGACAACTTTCAAAATGTGCCACGATAATAAAGATTAGGTTCAACAAATTAGGCCATCGAAACAGTGGATGAAAGAGGAAGGGATATCGGTATGTGTTATCAGGAACGTAAAGATACAAACAGAAACTGAAAGAAAAACTACATTTTCACAAATGAAAGCACTTGTTGGTGTTGTGGTCTTCAGGCCAGAGACTGGTTTGATGTAGCTCTCCATGCTACTCTATAATGTGCAAGCTTCTTCATATCCGCCCGCATCTCGTGGTCGTGCGGTAGCGTTCTCGCTTCACACGCCCGGGTTCCCGGGTTCGATTCCCGGCGGGGTCAGGGATTTTCTCTGCCTCGTGATGGCTGGGTGTTGTGTGCTGTCCTTAGGTTAGTTAGGTTTAAGTGGTTCTAAGTTCTAGGGGACTGATGACCATAGATGTTAAGTCCCATAGTGCTCAGAGCCATTCGAACCATTTTTCATATCCGAGTAACTACTGCAGCCTACATCCTTCTGAATCTGCTTGGTGTATTCATCTCTTGGTCTCCCTCTACGATTTTTACTCTCCACGCTTCCCTGTAACACTCGATTGGTTATCCCTTGATGCTTCAGAACGTGTCCTACCAACCGATCCCTTCTTCTAATCAAGCTGTGCCACAAATTCCTCTTCTTCCCAATTCTATTCAGTACTTTCTCATTACTCCTCATTAGTTACATTAAGAAAGCACTTATGTTTATTTCTCCACGACGTGCCACAATCCACCAGTTGTACCACTTTTATGTTTTGAAAGGGAGTTTAAAATTACCGTATCGATATTAAATACTGCCAAGACTCATTTGTTTTACAAAACCGAACAGTTGTAAGGCTTCTGAACTGCAATTTGAGCTCGTATCTGCTTATGGTGGAAATATTTGTAGTGGAATAAAGGTAACAAGATAGTGTCGTGAGGAATAACTTGATGATAGTTATCAAAAAAGGAATGGGAAGCTATCCATTGTTATATGTGAAATCGTGCGAATGTTTGGAGGAAAATACTATCAGACTTTTAACTATCAGCGATGTCATGACAAATTCCTGGATCTGTTGAGAGCAGATGGTGGAAGATAAATACTATTATGTGACACTGTATGCGCCTTGTCCTGAAAAGGTGTCTCGAGGTCTGAAAAGAGATCCATTGTATGCAACTCAGTCACTTGTTTCCAAAAGTAGGAGAAGCGCTTTAATGGAAAAAATTCTTTGGACGACGGCTGGCTTCAAGAAGAGCTAATAACTGGTCGAGAGAACGTGTGGAACACCTCTGTAAGAGTAAAATACAAAATCATACAGCCATAACGTCAAAATGCACGGATTATATGTGAAATTATGCGAAAGGAATTTCGAATTTGCTACAAGTTAAAACAAAAATACATTGTGGAGTCACATTAATGTGACGGCCTGTAAAAAGTCTGAAGAGCTACATTTTTCAGCGCGGACCGCTGCGAGACGTGTAAGAAGAGAGTGAGTGGGTCTCTGGAAAGTACAGACAGGGATATGGAGCCATGACGACTCCAGTGCTGTGGACGGCAGCGCTTGATTTCTCGGTTGAAAATCGATGACTAAAACAACCTGGTCGAAGTGGCCCCACAGATTCTCTATTGCATTTAAACGAGGGAGATTGATGGCCACGGGAGTACGGTAAACATATCATTAGATGGCTTGCGCAGTACAATGTAGATGTCTCCGACTCCTTTACAAGTTTTGTTCCGAGACCTTTACATGAAGTAATTGTCATCGGATGTTTCTCTGCGACTCAGGACCCAACTTTTTGAAGGTATTGCCATCTATCAGCGCTTCTTCAGCTTGAGATGCGCACCATCAGGCTACCGATGCTCTTGGACATGTTAATGATTTGCAATTGTAGCGACGAAGTTCCTCGGTGGTTCATACGCTGGACTCGCAGATATGAGCGGCTTTGAATCTCTATATAGATGTCCTGACTCAGTGCTTGTTGTAGGCACTTAACGTCGATCTATGGTTGGTAGATTTGTAAGTTAGCAGTTAAATAGCTACTTTCCACTGTAGATCTTGCTATTCCACAGTTCAGTCATTTTTGCTTGCTTGATATCGTATGGTTAATGTAGAGAGGCGATTCTGTACTCAGAATCAACTACAAGCGACTTGAAGGCTAGTCTGTGAGGCTCATGGAAAGCTTGTTTTGCGCTTCCAGATGAGCTCTGCCCCCTCACAAGGAACATTGGGACTTGCATCTGCATAGTATGTACTCATGTACGAGAGTTGCCAGAAAGTAATACACCGCATTTTTTTCTTACTTGAAATCAATCCTACGAGCGCGAAACATTACGTATGTATTATTTGAAGTGAGCAGGCCAAGTTTCTGTCACTTCCAACGGTTAGCGAAGCTGCAGGGCAGTTTCAAAATGGCGTCTGTAGGTGATGTATGTTACGAGCAACGTGCCGTCATTGAATTTCTCACTGCAGAGAAAGGAACCGTGGAGAATATTCATAACCGCAGGTGCAAAATCTGTGGAGCATCTGCTGTCGACAGAAGTACAGTTAGTCGCTGGGCACGCCGGGTGAGGTCATCAGAAAGCGGTTCGGCGGAGCTCCACGATTTGCAGCGGTCAGGGAGACCATCCACGGCTGTCACACTTGACGTGTTGCAGCGAGCTGTTATTGTTTCGGTCATTAAAGCATGCCTTTCGTGGAAGACATTTTGAGGACGATGAGGAGTTTATTCACACAGTGAAGGACTGGCTTCGCTACCAGGACAAGGATTGGTACCGATAGGGCATACACGCCCTTGTTTCGCGCTGGAGGATGGCTATAGAACGAGATGGAGATTACGTCGAAAAATAGAGTGTGTCGATAAAATACCTTTCTTTCGTTTGTTTAATTCTCATTATGTTCAGTAAAGAACTGTTGAAGGAAAAAATGCGACAACCCTCGTATGTTTTGCAGTGTGGAGAGAACGTGTTTGGGTTGAACGCCGCTGCCGTCCACTAAGTTTGCTGTATGGTGAGATGGTATCATGTAGTTAGATAATACATGCCGAATGGACCGCTTAGGTTCGGCATCATGTTCTCTTCACCGATGAGTGTCGCATATGCGTTCAACTAGACAAACGTCGGAGCCCTGTCAGGCTAAACGCTTTAGACACACTGTCCAACGAGCGTAGCAAGGTGGAGGTTCCCTGCTGTTTTAGGGTGGCATTATGTGGGGCCGACGTACGCCGCTAGTAGTCATGGAAGGCGTCGTAACGGCTGTACGATACGTGAATGCCATCCTCCGACCGATGGTGCAACAATATCGGCAGCATGTTGGCGAGAGTGTTTGACTATAGCTTTATATAACTGACTTAAAAAGACAAGTAAATCGTAATAGCACATGTATTATCTAACTACATGATACCATCTCACCATACAGCAAACTTAGTGGACGGCAGCGGCGTTCAACCCAAACACGTTCTATCCACACTGCGAAACATACGAGGGTTGTCGCATTTTTTCCTTCAACAGTTCTTTACTCAACATAATGAGAATTAAACACACGAAAGAAAGGTATTTTATTGACACACTCTATTTTTCGACGTAATCTCCATCTCGTTCTATAGCCATCCTCCAGCGCGAAACAAGGGCGTGTATGCCCTATCGGTACCAATCCTTGTCCTGGTAGCGAAGCCAGTCCTTCACTGTGTGAATAAACTCCTCATCGTCCTCAAAATGTCTTCCACGAAAGGCATGCTTTAATGACCGAAACAACAACACCTCGCTGCAACACGTCAAGTGTGACATCCGTGGATGGTCTCCCCGACCGCTGCAAATCGTGGAGCTATTGCGCACAGTTTGAGTAGTAACACGACATCCTGTGGCTGCACGGAAAGCATTATTCAACATGGTGGCGTTGCTGTCAGGGTTTCTGCGAGCCATAATCCGTACGTAGCGGTCATCCACTCCAGTAATAGCCTTTGGACGGCCTGAGCGAGGTATGTCATCGACAGTTCCTGTCTCTCTGTATCTCCTCCATGTCCGAACAACACAGCTTTGGTTCACTCCGAGACGCCTGGGCACTTCCCTTGTGCAGAGCCCTTCTTGGCACAAAACAACAATGCGGACGCGATCGAACCGCAGTATTGGCCGTCTAGGCATGGTAGAACTACAGACAACACGAACTGTGTAAATCCTTCCTGGTGGAATAACTGGCACTGATCGGCTGTCGGACCCCCTACGTCTAATAGGCGCTGCTCATGCTCTTTGGGCGGGTTTAATGACATCTTTGAACAGTCAGAGGCACTGTGTCTGTTATACAATATCCACAGTCAACGTCTATCTTCAGGAGTTCTGGGTATCGGGGTGATGCAAAACTTTTTTTGATATATGTATATACGCTTTAGGATTTTTTGTGCTCTGCAGAGAGTACACGATCGCACGATGCGAATCGTAATGTTTTCATTCAGCAGTTGATAATCTCGTATACGTTCCTTACAATCTTTCACACTGAAGCTAGCATCAGTTACTATGAATATTATTCGTCTCGATCTCTGCATGATTTTCAACCAAAAAGATAAGTTTCAATGTTAACGCAACTAGCAGGGTCGCGGTATTTCGTTTTCGTATATGCTTTTCAACTCGTCTGTTTTTATTGTAAATATCTGTTGTGTATTCTTGTTCTTCTGACGTTTTCTACATTCTGGAGGATCTCCCCATTCCCGATCGATTGGAACGAAAAGTATATTTAACTTGATCTAATCTAGAAAGTGTATATGCATGGGGTGGACTAAATTGCGGGAGCACGAAAAACACAACGCATTACCTTGCCTAAGAAGATGTAGGAAAACCTTTCGCATTCAAAACTGCTTCCAGTCGTCTCGGAATGGATACAGACAACTCATGTATAAAAGATGGTTCAAATGGCTCTGAGCACTGTGCGACTTAACTTCTGAGGTCATCAGTCGCCTAGAACTTAGAACTAATTAAACGTAAGTAACCTAAGGACATCACACACATCCATGCCCGAGGCAGGATTCGAACCTGCGACCGTAGCAGTCGCGCGGTTCCCGACTGTAGCGCCTAGAACCGCTTGGCCATCCTGCAAAATAGTGGAAAGTTCAGGTAACGATGACGGGGGTGGAAAGCAATCACAAAGATTAAATGATGCTGACATCCGATGATTGTGGTGGCCAGGTGAGATGCGAAAAATCCTACCCGTGCACACAAAACCAGCCTTGGACGATGCGAGCTGTGTGAACAGGGGCCCTGTCGTCTTGGAACACAGCATTACCATCCGGGAAAAAACATTATTCAGTGGGATGGAACTGATCAACAAAAGTGGTCACATAACCCTTGGTAGTAACTTAGAGTAACTACGGGACCCACGGAATAGAGTGAAATGACTGCCCAGATCTTCACTGAACCCCAGCCATGTTTCAGTGTTGGCACGTAAACTCGGCCATAAGTTGGAAACATTGTGAAATAAGACTCGCCAGATCACATGACTTCCATAACGCCACAGTCCAAGTTTCATGGTTTTGGTATTGTTTTCTTGCTACGGGCATTTGTATCGCTGATGAGCGGTTTCGAAATACCAGCTCGCCCTGCAATTCCTTACTTATAGAGCTCCTTTCGAGTTGTTTTGGTGCTGATAGGGCCCGCGAATCCGACCTTCATTTCTGCAGCGACTTTTGCAGCTGTCGTCCCCTTCTACATCTACATCTACATCTATACTCCGCAAGCCACCCAACGGTGTGTGTCACACGGCACTTTACGTGCCGCTGTCATTACCTCCCTTTCCTGTTCCAGTCGCGTAATGTTCGCGGGAAGAACGACTGCCGATACCTCATCCAGAAACGCACCCTCTCGAAACCTGGACAGCAAGCTACACCGCGATGCAGAGCGCCTCTCTTGCAGAGGCTGCCACTTGCGTTTGCTAAACATCTCCGTGACGCTACCACGCTTACCAAATAACCCTGTGACGAAACGCGCCGCTCTTCTTTGGTTCTTCTCTCCCCCCTCTGTCAACCCGACCTGGTACGGATCCCTCACTGATGAGCAATACTCAAGTATATGTCGAACGAGTGTTTTGTAAGCCATCTCCTTTGTTGATGGACTACATTTTCTAAGGACTCTCCCAATGAATCTCAACCTGGCACCCACCTTACCGACAACTAGTTTTATATGATCATTCCACATCAAATCGTTCCGTACGCATACTCTCAGATATTTTACAGAAGTAACTGCTACCAGTGTTTGTTCCGCTATCATATAATCATACAGTAAAGGATCCTTCTTTCTGTGTATTCGCAATACATTACATTTGTCTATGTTAAGGGTCAGTTGTCACTCGCTGCACCAAGTGCCTATCCGCTCCAGATCTTCCTGCATTCCGCTGCAATTTTCTAATGCTGCAACTTCTGTGTATACTACAGCATCATCCGCGAAAAGCCGCATGGAATTTCCGACACTATCTACTAGGTCCTTTATATATATTGTGAAAATCAATGGTCCCATAACACTCCCCTGTGGCACGCCAGAGGTTACTTTAACGTCTGTAGACGTCTCTCTATTGAGAACAACATGCTGTGTTCTGTTTGCTAAAAACTCTTCAATCCAGCCACACAGCTGGTCTGATATTCCGTAAGCTCTTACTTTGTTTATCAGGCGACAGTGCGGAACTGTATCGAACGCCTTCCGGAAGTCAAGGAAAATGGCATCTACCTGGGAGCCTGTATCTAATGTTTTCTGGGTCTCATGAACAAATAAAGCGAGTTGGATCTCACAAGATCGCTGTTTCCGGAATCAATGTTGATTCCTACAGAGTAGATTCTGGGTTTCCAGAAATGACATGATACGCGAGCAAAAAACATGTTCTAAAATTCTACAACAGACCGATGTCTGAGATATAGGCCTTTAGTTTTGCGCATCTGCTCGACGACCCTTCTCGAAAACTGGAACTACCTGTGCTCTTTTCCAATCATTTGGAACCCTCCGTTCCGCTAGATACTTGCGGTACACGGCAGTTAGAAGGGGGGCAAGTTCTTTCGCGTACTCTTTGTAGAATCGAATTGGTATCCCGTCAGGTCCAGTGGGCTTTCCTCTATTGAGTGATTTCAGTTGATTTTCTATTCCTTGGACACTTATTTCAATGTCAGCCATTATTTCGTTCGTGCGAGGATTTAGAGAAGGAACTGCAATGTAGCCTTCCTCTGTGAAACAGCTTTGCAAAGGTGTTTCGTATTTCAGCTATACGCGTGTCAACCTCTGTTTCAATGCCATTATCGTCCCAGAGTGTCTGGATATGCTGTTTCGATCCACTTAAATTTGCAGTGAAGCTCTCTTTGCTTTCGAAGTAGTTTCCTAACTTTGTTGTTGGACCACGGTGGGGTTTTCCCGTCCCTCACAGTTTTAGTAGGCACGTACCTGTCTAAAACGCATTTTACGATTGCCTTGAACTTTTTCCGTAAACGCTCAACATTGTCAGTGTCGGAACAGAAATTTGCATTTCGATCTGTTAGGTAGGCTGAAATCTGCCTCCTATTACTCTTGCTAAACAGATAAACCATCCTCCCTTTTTTTATATTCCAAATTACTTCCATATTCAGGGATGCTGCAACGGCCTTATGATCACTGATTCCCTGTTCTGCGCTTACAGAGTAGAAAAGTTCGGGTCTGTTTCTTTTTGGGCACGCCATTTGTCACGATCATTCATCATATACTCTCGTCTGCGTTATACCTTAGCGGATTACGTATTCGTGCTTTCCATTTATGCGGTATAATTCTTTGATACAGTGCCTCTCGAAATACCAAACACTTTGGCTCCCTTTGTTACGGAAGCATCCACCATAGGAGCATCAACCATTTGCCCACTTTCGAATTCACTTTGCTCCAACATTATGCACTCACAGCCACGCTGAACACTGTTGTGATCGCTACTGACATTTGCAATGTGTTGAGGACACTTTACAGGTGCCGTTCGTCGTCAAATGCAACAGAGTCACCTGCAGGCTTACGAAGCATCTGAATTTATGTTCAAGCATACATTTCTGACGGTGTTTCCATATTTTTGTACAAACTCTATATGCTCGATGCATTACAGCAACCTGAGACTTACATCCCCATGTGAGACGTGATGTTTACTGGAACTAAGCAAAACGTGGAAGGCAGGATCCACCAATATAACTTCCTTTTCACACAACCTGTTTATTTAAACATATACAACCATAACCTTTTTTTACAAAATAAACAACTTGGAGAAATTTGCAAGACGGCCAGACCTGCAGCCCTCCCGTTATCGGGTCAAACAACGGTGTTTATTATCGAGCAGGACACAGTCTCTCTTATTAAATGCCCTTCTGCGGCGTGAAAACTGTATAAGCATCATTGATAACAACAGCGATTCAATTACTCAAAACAAATAACGTAATTTTTAATTTCAAAGCTGTATGTTGAAAGCTTCGGGGTTAAGATGCGCACCAGTGCTTAAAGATTAAACAGATTAGGGAACAATATGACAATGATAAGGTTTACTTGAAAGCAATCAACTTCTTAATTTCAATCGACAACCAAGGAGCGACTGGATCCCAGCCCCTCCCTTTTGATAATCTTACTTGGACTAAAGCCCTGGTGACAGTTAGCTGTTAATATATTCAGAGTTAAACTGATTGTCAATCATTAAGACCGCTCTGAAGGAACGTCTTAAAACATTACTTGTGAACACTTATTACAAGAGAACTCACTCGGCGGAACAAGAAGATCCAGCTAAAATACACTAATAATGACCCGGTCTTTCAAACACAGCAACGCACAGCTTATCACAACAGGTTCTTTAGATTATAACTAATGACGGAAAAATGTAATTACAATCAAAGACTTGAACCGGTTAACATCTAACTCTAACCACAAGGTCCCTCTTTTGCTTAACGGCAACCTGTGCCTTAGTACAATTGTTACGGCTGTATTTACGACCAGGAGCTGATTCATTAGAAAGTTAATGAACGGGTACAAACCATAAAGGAAAGGCCATATAATAGCGGGACAAATTTTCAAACGACAACTAGTGTCTTAGCACAATGCTACGGTCCATATTTACGACCAAAGAGCCGACCGAGTAAAGCTCTGAGGGTCTGGTACAAACTAGAAAATATAAGCAGGGCAGATAGACAATGACACAAATCACCAAGGGGATTACAGAACGTTACTTCCCTTTGTCAGCAAGCAGTTGCATGGATCCACGGTGCGTCGCAGCGGTTACCGAGTAGTGCCGATGAAAGACAGGTAGAAGAGGGCAGCCAGGCCAAGAGCGGTCGTCCGACACGAATGTTGCAACCAACCGATGGGATGTCAACCTGCTGCTTGTAGTCGACGCTGACCCCGGTGAAGTACTCCGGTATCTTCACTCTGAGCAGGCCATCTTTGCGCAGCTCGTAGCTTCGGCTGCTCGAACCTCGTGACCACCTCTTGTGGCGACGCTACCGCCAATCCCCAAACTGTTGTTAATAAAAATTCTCTATTTAAACTAGACTGAACTGTATGTGCTGAGATTCGATCAGGATAGAGCCAGTGAAAAATGTCGATAGTTCCCAACCGCAAGGTTGGACGAGTAGTACATCTTCGAATAGTAAGTTGACAGCTAACAGAGCTAGGTGCACGCGGTAAAAGTTTGAGTAGTGGTGAGGAGATGCGCAGAGACAGCAGACGTGTTTAGAGTCGGAGCTAGTTGCCTGCAGGAGGCAGCCGGGTCGTGACAGCATCAAAGTAAGAATTGGCGCTACGCACATAATAAGCTACATACTGAACGAAACTCGGTACATACCTGGGGAAACTAGAAAGAATAATTAATAAAATAGGTTTTCTTTGGTTAAATAATGTCTAAAAGCTACATAGAAATCCCATTGTTGATGCAATAAGCGTTTTGTGAAACTTTCTCGTAAATCCATGGCACAGAATTTTTTTTAGTTTTTCACATGTGCCTTAAAAGTTTGAACAATAAATACTTTTTAGATAAAATTAGAGTTTCATCTCACACCATATGTCGTTCTGCGCATTCTGTGCTTGCATTGAACCAAAAGGTACATTAAAGTAAAGTTCCCATGAGTAAAGCTAATAATTTCATTTATCAGAGTAAAATAATCTATATGCCATTGCACAGCTGGAAAATTATTCAGATCAGGACAGAATTTTTATTAAGTAACAAACAAGGCCAAACTGAGTAAAGTTATCTAGAATGACAATTTTATGCCATTGCACTACGGCTGAGTTGAATATATGTTTTATTATCGGCTAAACGGGAAGGAGTGCACGAGCTAAGTCCACGGACGCAGTCAGATGCAGGTTGGTGACTTTCATTTATTTTTACCACTAAACTTTCATGCAGTCAGATGTGTATTTTGAGTATCAATTTTCTAACAATATTTTCATGCAGTTAGATAAAGTTCAGTTCAGTTACATACACAGTCAGATGCAAGTTTTATTAAAGACTAAAGCAGTCACACGCAGATCAGTCTAGTTTAAATAGAAAATTTTCATTAACAACACTTTCATCGTCCTCGGTCTCGGGCCAGCGAACACCGTATACACCGTACATCGGCTAGCAAAGACCATCTAAAGACACAACCCACAGATACCAACTCTTCCTCATAGATATTGGCAACGGGGCCGCAAGAGGGGCAGTTGATACTACACCTGAGCCAGTGATGCCAGACAGAACAGTCCACTAGATCAATGGCACCACGGCTCCCCATGTGAACCTCAGCTGACTACAAGCCACGCTGCTTAAACTTTTCATGTTTGCCGAGATACTAGACAGGATTTCTCATATTCACTTAAATTCGGTTTCTTCTTGTTAAACCTGCTACTAACCGCTGCGCTCTTAAAACAAGTGTTAACTGCTCAGGTAATTTACTTTAATCCTTCTTGTAGTCAGATAGCATTACTAAATTTGATGCATAGGTCAAAAATTTTTGTATTAAATTCACTTACGTTGGTAATACAATCTTATACCAAGCAGTACGCTCACAAGTTGAACAAAGCCGCAGGAGATTATGAACATCGATCATACGCTGTGCTTCTAAGCTAAACCGTTGTTGTGGGACAGGGTCTAGTTTAAGAAATAGTCTCGTCTCCAGTACTACTGGAAAAAACCAAATTACAAAATAAAAAAAACACCTGGAATTAGAATGTGACACCTGACATCAGGTATTCTAATGCAAAACTCTAACCACTGCACCGAACGGACAGGAGGAGGAGGAGGATATTAGTGTTTAACGTCCCGTCGACAACGAGGTCATTAGAGATGGAGCGCAAGCTCGGGTGAGGAAAGTATGGGGAAGGAAATCGGCCGTGCCCTTTCAAAGGAACCATCCCGGCATTTGCCTGAAGTGATTTTAGGGAAATCACGGAAAACCTAAATCAGGAAGGTCGGAGACGAGATTGAACCGTCGTCCTCCCGAACGCGAGTCCAGTGTGCTAACCACTGCGCCACCTCGCTCGGTGAACGAACAGCGCTCTTACACTCTATTGAATGAAGATATTTGTCGTGGACGTAATTACAGCGTTGCCAATTCTTCATTCTTGGACGTCTATTTTCTACCGATAATGTGCGCAGTGCAAAATTTTGTTAAGAGAGACTTTTGTGCTGCTAGCAGGAGAGGAATCACCAGCGCGTGCCCCACGTGTCGCGGGTTTGTCTACTCGCTGTTTCAAGGTGTAAACATAAAAACCATTTCTCTCTTGTTAGGTGGAAGGCTGCTCGATCGCAGCTGCGGACAAGGATTATTTTAAAACGCCTGCCCTATTTCTTGACATTTACATATTTTTGTGCAGCTCTCCATCTCTAACGTCCTGGATCACTCTGTATAAGCACATTGTGGCACGTTTACAAACGTTCGACAAGCAAAGACTCTTTGAAAACGAGGCAAAAATCTGGATCTTATCTCCATTTGTACAGATGGTTATACGTCAAATTCCAAGCGACACTAATCGATTAATGCATCATTCTGCACACATCAACAATACTCACTCCTTGATGATTATTATGAAGCTGATCGTTTCCCTATAAAATGGACTATCGTGTTATACATGTACATTATAATATTGGATGCTGGACAAAACCTGCTACTCAAGATCAATCCATTTCTGATTTGGAGAGATAGTGTTTAGTTTCTCAAGATAATTGTTTCGTGCAGTCTCATTTCTACTTCTCTGGCACTGCGTGTCTACCAGAACCTCAGTGCGGTCTGGTGTTAGCCCCTTACCTATATTTACCACAATAAGATCTTTAAAGAGAGAACCTTGTGAAACCAAATACAACAAACATAAGATTTCTGACATTCAGTACCTGCCTCGCTCTTCACTCCAGTTCTCGGCATAGTGATACAGTAGACACCAGTGCTGTTTTCGCCTGATGTATTACGTTCAGCCAACGAATACTATATTTTACAAACTGTTCTTATCTAGATTAACTACAAGACGTATCAGGTGATTTACATTCGAACATACACCACTTACCCAAATGACACATACGGCTATACTACATAACAGAAATGAAGGAACAGTTCAAATGTAATGATCGCGACAGAATATGCTTCAGAAAGTTAACTCTCGGCAGATAGTCAGGGCGGTGCTAATACATTAGCAGTTTATTTTTTTAAAACGTTGTATAAATTTCCGCGCACTACCGTCATACGGAAGTACTAAGCTACATTTACAAACGGCTGAAAGCGATTGCCAACATAACGCAGGAAATGATGGAAAAGTGTGCAGCCAGGAAACACCGCGATAACGAGCTAAGCAGCTACGAAAAGTATCATATTGCAGAGAATGATACACTCCTGGAAATTGAAATAAGAACACCGTGAATTCATTGTCCCAGGAAGGGGAAACTTTATTGACACATTCCTGGGGTCAGATACATCACATGATCACACTGACAGAACCACAGGCACATAGACACAGGCAACAGAGCATGCACAATGTCGGCACTAGTACAGTGTATATCCACCTTTCGCAGCAATGCAGGCTGCTATTCTCCCATGCAGACGATCGTAGAGATGCTGGATGTAGTCCTGTGGAACGGCTTGCCATGCCATTTCCACCTGGCGCCTCAGTTGGACCAGCGTTCGTGCTGGACGTGCAGACCGCGTGAGACGACGCTTCATCCAGTCCCAAACATGCTCAATGGGGGACAGATCTGGAGATCTTGCTGGCCAGGGTAGTTGACTTACACCTTCTAGAGCACGTTGGGTGGCACGGGATACATGCGGACGTGCATTGTCCTGTTGGAACAGCAAGTTCCCTTGCCGGTCTAGGAATGGTAGAACGATGGGTTCGATGACGGTTTGGATGTACCGTGCACTATTCAGTGTCCCCTCGACGATCACCAGTGGTGTACGGCCAGTGTAGGAGATCGCTCCCCACACCATGATGCCGGGTGTTGGCCCTGTGTGCCTCGGTCGTATGCAGTCCTGATTGTGGCGCTCACCTGCACGGCGCCAAAAACGCATACGACCATCATTGGCACCAAGGCAGAAGCGACTCTCATCGCTGAAGACGACACGTCTCCATTCGTCCCTCCATTCACGCCTGTCGCGACACCACTGGAGGCGGGCTGCACGATGTTGGGGCGTGAGCGGAAGACGGCCTAACGGTGTGCGGGACCGTAGCCCAGCTTCATGGAGACGGTTGCGAATGGTCCTCGCCGATAGCCCAGGAGCAACAGTGTCCCTAATTTGCTGGGAAGTGGCGGTGCGGTCCCCTACGGCACTGCGTAGGATCCTACGGTCTTGGCGTGCATCCGTGCGTCGCTGCGGTCCGGTCCCAAGTCGACGGGCACGTGCACCTTCCGCCGACCACTGGCGACAACATCGATGTACTGTGGAGACCTCACGCCCCACGTGTTGAGCAATTCGGCGGTACGTCCACCCGGCCTCCCGCATGCCCACTATACGCCCTCGCTCAAAGTCCGTCAACTGCACATACGGTTCACGTCCACGCTGTCGCGGCATGCTACCAGTGTTAAAGACTGCGATGGAGCTCCGTATGCCACGGCAAACTGGCTGACACTGACGGCGGCGGTGCACAAATGCTGCGCAGCTAGCGCCATTCGACGGCCAACACCGCGGTTCCTGGTGTGTCCGCTGTTCCGTGCGTGTGATCATTGCTTGTATAGCCCTCTCGCAGTGTCCGGAGCAAGTATGGTGGGTCTGACACACCGGTGTCAATGTGTTCTTTTTTCCATTTCCAGGAGTGTATATTGACGTTGGACATATGATTTCAATCAATTCCCATTCACACCGACGCTCATCCCACTTTCCTATCACTCAGAGTGTGGATTCACAGGTTAATAAGGTATTTAAACATTTAGATGCCACTGGACCCGAAATAATAGTTTCTTAGCTATTCTAAAAACGTTCTTTCACCTTGAATTTTAATTCTACTCATTTACCTTCCTTTCATTTCCGTCATTGCTTCTTCGATGTACAGATTGAAAAGTGATGGCGAAAGACTACATCCCTATGTTCCACCCTTTTTAACAGAACACTTCAGTTCTTGGTCGTCCACTTGTATTATTCCCTCTTAGCCCTTGTACATATTGTATGTTCTGTGTCCCTTCCTATAGCTTATCCCTGTTTTTCCAAGAATTTCGAACAACTTGCATCATTTTATATTGCCGAACGCTTTTTCCAGGTTTTTCCAGTGAAAGTGTTTTGATTTTTCTTTAGTCTTGCTTCCATTATCAAATCTCAATGCCAGAATTGCCTCTCTGGTGCCTTTACCTTTCGTAAAGCCGAACTCATCGTCATCTAACACACTCTCGGTTTTCTTTCCAATTCTTCTGTATGTTATTCTTGACAGCAACTTGGATGCCTGAGCAGTTAGGCTGATTGTTTGATTATTCTCGCACTTGTCAGCTCTTGCAGTCTTCGGAATTGTGTGGATGATGCTTTTCCGAAAGTCAGATGGTATGTCGCTACACCAACGTGAATGGTCGCTTTGTTGTCACTTCCCCCAATGATTTTAAAAATTCTGATGGAATGTTGTCGATCCCTTCTGCGTTATTTAATTTTGAGTCCTCCAAATCTCTCTTAAATTCTAGTACTGCGCCGTTATCTCTTCTAAATAGACTCCTGTCTTCCCTTCTTTCACACCAGACACATCATCCCTCTCATAGAGGCCTTCAATGCACTCTTTCCACCTATCCGCTCTCTCCCCTGCATTTAACAGTGGAATTTCCGTTGCCTTCCAACAGTCATTTCTTTTTCGATTTCTTCATTTTTCATACACCTATTTCCGCTTAGCTTCCCTGCGCTTCCTGTTTATTTCAATTCTCTGCGGCCTGTATTTCTGTATTCTTGAATTTCCCTGAACATTTTTGTACTTCCTTCTTTCATCGATCAACTGAAGTATTTCTTCTCGCTGTTACCCTCTTTGTACCTATATTTTTCTTGTCAACTTCAGTGACTTCCCTTTTTAGAGGTATCCTTTCCTCTTCAACTGTACTGTCTACTGAGCTATTCCTTGTTGCTGTATCTGGTCATTCATTAGTACTTCCATATCCCACTTCTTTGCGTATTTATTCTTCCTGACTAATCTCTTGAACTTCAGCGTGCTCTTCATAAATTCTAAATTGTGATCTGAGTCTATATCTGCTCCTGGGTACTCCTTGCAATCCAGTGTCTGATTTCGGAATCTCTGCTTGACCATAATGTAATGTAACTGAAATCTTCCCGTATCATGCTGCCTTTTCCAAGTACGCCATCTTCTCTTGTAATTCCTGAACAGAGTATTCCCTATTACTAGCTGAAATTTGTTAAAGAAGTCAATTAGTCTTTCTCCTTTCTCATTCCTTGTCCTAAGCCCATATTCTCGTGTAACTTTCTCTTCTACTCCTTCCCCTATAACAGTGCCCCATGACTATTAGATTTTCACCTTCCTTGACATATTATATTACCGTTTCAATATCCTCAAATACTTTCTCTATCTCTTCATCTTCAGCTTGCGACGTCGGCATGTATACCTGAACTATCGTTGTCGGTGTTGGTTTGTTGTTGATTCTGGCCAGAACAACCATGTCACTGAACTGTTCACTATAACACACACTCTTCATCACTACTACTTTGTGATCTGACTCTATATCTACTCCTGGATAGGCCTTACAATCCAGAATCCGATTTTGAAATCTCTGTCTGACCATGATGTAATCTAACTGCAATCGTCTCGTATCATCTGTTTTTTTCCAAGTACACCCAATCTCTTGTGATTCTTTAACAGAATATTCACTATTTCTTGATGAAATTTATTACACAACTCAATTAGTCTTTCTTCTCTCTTATTCTTGTCCCAAGCCCATATTCTCATGTAATCTTTTTTTCTACTCCTTCCCCTACAACTGCGTTCCAGTCCCCCGTGACTATCAGATTGTCATCTCCAGTTATGTACTGTATTACTCTTTCAATATCCTCATATGCTTCCTGTATCTCTTCATTTTCAGGCTGCGACGTCGGCATGTATACTTGGACTACCGTTGTCTGTATTTGTTAGCTGTCGATTCTGACAAGAACAACCGTATCACTCTTTGCCCTACCTTCCTATTCATAACGAATCCTACTGCCTTTATACCATTTTCTGCTGCTGTTGATATTACCCTGTACTTTTCTAACCAGAAATCCTTGTCTTCTTTCCATTTCAGTTCACTGACCCCTAGTATATCTAGACTGAGCCTTTGAATTTCCTTTTTCAGATTGTCTAGCTTTTCTGTCAAGTTCAAGCTTCTGACATTCCACGCCCCGACTCGTAGAACGTTATCTTTTCGTTCGTTGTTGATCCTTTTTCTCGTGGTCACCTCTCTCTTGACAGTCCCCTCCTGGAGATCCAAATGGGGAACTATTCAGGAATCTTTTGGCGACGGAGACATTATCTTGACAAATTTTCAATTACAGGCCACACGTCCTATGGATATATGATATCTGTGCCTTCTGCATCCTCATGCCTGCCCTGAACGTCTGTCCGCTCTTCCACCTTCTTTGACAATGTCGTTGACAGAATGAGGGTGACTTCTTACACTGGAAGTCTTTAGGTGCCAATGCTGATTATTAATCGAAATTTAAGCTGGGATGGGTTTCGAGCACGGGACCGAAGACATTTTGATTACCAATCAAAGACGCTCCCCTTAGACCAAGGGTGCAAACTTTTCATTCATGCAACTACGAAATGATTTACCCAAGCAATAGTACGAGAAACTATTAATTTAATATGCTTGTCTTCTTAATATGCTGTTTTCTTTTGTAAAGCTTTTTATGTCAACTGCCTTGTTTAATAATTTGGAGCGATGACTATTGCAGCTCTTTTACATCTGACTGCAGTGATATCGAATCTTGTTTTAGAGTTTAGTTATTCGTTGTTCCATGTTGTTAACAGCGTACATCCTAACCAGTTTTGCCTCTGCCTTCGTGATAAGAAATACAAACTAGATCTTCGGAGATTAAATTTTATCTTCTATGGGATATACACAAGGGGTCGGTCTATAGATATTTTCGATCATCTAGCTGCCTTACGTCTTTCAAGCTGCAATCTTGAGAGGTGGCCGAGTGCAAGAATACCCTTCACATACCACAGTATTCTCTAGTCTCCAGTAATTTTGCATTATTACAATAAGGATTTTTTCATTAAACGTTGTTCTTTGTTGCTGGTAGGTCTATGTAACAGGGTTTAATGGCTCCGACGTATCTTACTGTTGTAACATCTAATTTGCTAACCGTGCCTGTGTGCTCTTTCTTTGGCTGTTGCCTACGAAAGGGTCGCGTTTCTTGGGTAAGGAGGCTTTATTTAGCCTGGAGCTGATGGGGCCGTCTTTTCCTAGTCCTACTGAATGGGTTGTGGTCGGATCCAACATAGATGGCTTTCACGCGAGCAATTTCCCCATTTACAGAGAAATGGTAGGTCCTGGCTGGGAGCAGTACTAAACATAAGCGCTATTGGTGAGAGCAGGAAATGAGCCATCAAAATGCTTGCACTCTGATTCTCATTCTGATTACCTGTAAAGACTAAATGGTAAACAGTTTCGTGTAGCGGTATGAGATCTCGTGAAATCGAGGACTCGTCCAGTAACCCTCGTGGTCTGTAGAGACAGTGTGCTGTCTGGGGCGGAGATAGTGTTTTCATACCGTATTTCAGAAACCGGGAGCAGATGATCCTTCTTGATGAATCAAGTTACTTAATTCAGTACGGGAGACTGAAGGAATATGAAGTGCGTTCCTGGAAGTGGGCGTGGAATTCTGCATAGGGACCATCCTGCTTTTCTCAGCGTGTATTGCTGATTAGTGAGCGTCAACCTGTTCAGTAAAAAGAGCGATCTCAAAATAGAGTGTTGACACATTAGCTGTCCGGAGGTACTGTTGGAAAAAAGTGACGACTGGGCTGGGGTTAAAAATGGTTCAAATGGCTCTAAGCACTATGGGACTTAACATCTGAGGTCATCAGTCCCCTAGACTTAGAACTAATTAAACCTAACTAAGGACATCACACACATCCATGCCCGAGGCAAGCTTCGAACCTGCAACCGTAGCAGCTGCGCGGTTCCGGACTGAAGCGCCTAGAAACGCTCGACCACAGCGGCCGGCGCTGGGGTTAAATCGTGGCAATAAATTTCATTTCCGTCCACGCAAATTTATGAGTTAAATTTTTGTGAGACTGTATCTATTAGAGGTGCCTTATGGACGGTTAGCAGTGCACATATTGCTATCCAGTGGTTGAATCTCGAAAACTTTTTGAAAATACGAATTTCGTTAGTATTCAAATTAGCTTCCAATCGTCTCTGCGTTGATAAAATTTTCAAGAGAATCTTGTAGTATTCTTCGTAAAAAAAAAGTGACAAGTGTAGGCAGCGATTATGGATGGCGGTCACGCGCGCTTCTCTCCAAAGTAGACCACAAAGGGTCAATACTACTGAGGTCTGGTGACTATGGTGGACAGGGACATGCTACAATTCATGCTTGTGCCACAAAACCAGTGCTGGAAGATGTGAGTTGTGTGTAAAAGTGCCCTATCGTCTTGGAACACAGTATCACCATTGGGGAACATAAACTGTAGCATGGGATAGACACAATCATCGAAATGGGTGCATTATCAAAAAAAAAAGTTCAAATGCGTGTGAAATCTTATGGGACTTAACTGCTAAGGTCATCAGTTCCTAAGCTTACACACTACTTAACCTAAATTATCCTAAGGACAAACACACACCGATGCCTGAGGGAGGACTCGAACCTCCGCCGGGACCAGCCGCACCGTCCATGACTGCAGCGCCTCAGACCGCTTGGCTAATCCCGCGCGGTACATTATCCTTGTCAATAATACGACCTTGCTGATTAACCATGGGACCCATGGAATACCATAATATGGTTTCCTAAATCATCACCGAACCCCTGCCACGTTTCATTCTTGAGACGTAACCTTGACCAGAACTTGGAAATAATGTGAAACAAGACTCATCCGACCAAAGACTATCTTCCATTGCTCCATAGTCCAGGTTTTATGGTTTCGCAGCATGTTTTCCTGTTACGCACATCTGCATGGCTGATGAGTGGTTCTGTAATTCCAACTCGTCCTGTAATTCTCTGCTTACACGGCTCCCTTCGTGTTGTTTTGGTGCTGACGGTTCGGGAATGCGATATCCACTTCTGCACTGCCTTTTGTAGCTTATCGTCATAGATCTGGTCAAGGACCGTCTGCTACGATCAGTCAACACACACTCTTATCCGCACCGTGACTTGGCGAATATTGCTCTTTGTATGCATTATAAATCGTCGATACGGTGCCCCCTGAAGCACCAAACACTTCAGCCCCATTGGTGATGGAAGCACCCACCATATGAGCATCAACAACTTGCCCATGTTCGAATACATCTAGCTCCGACATAACACACTGACTGTACGGCGGCAAAATTTGGCCACCTTGCTTTAAACATTCTTGTGGATTTATATTTCCTTTAGATCATGTTTGCGATGCAAACTTGTATTGATCATTCCAGTGACTGTTACTGCCTAGCACCATGCGCTAGCAATTTTTGTGATACTGCATGTCTTGGAGTTAATTAGAGCTGAACAGTGACAGAAAGGTCAAAGTGCCCTCAGAAGCCACTATCGGCTAAGGAGGGGTTGGGAATCATCTTGCCGTATTCTGCAAGGACGGACATATATAGCCCTGAAAGAAAACAGTGCGTGGCGGCAGTGCCTTCTGATGCTAGAGGCTACAGACCCCGAATAGCGCGGATAGAGAGGGCGGGAGGTGCTTTCTGGCTAGACGAAAACAATTCATAATACCGTACCTGGAGAAAGGGCATCGAGGGCAGAAGAATGCAAAAGGAAATCCTCATAATTTCAAAGAATGCGCGGGGTCACAAAAGATGCTGACAAGCTGACCTCTACGGAATCTTCTCACCGGCAATGCCAGAACATGCCTCCAGCGTAAAGCAGAGGAAATGGAGCCTTCTAGAAATTGTTCCGAAAGGTGTATGAGCAGCAGATGATTGGCTGGAAGATTCATGACCCGTGTAGCAGGAGGTAATGTTTTTGTAACGTCTGCTGGGGTTGTTGACTGAAGCGCAAACGTAGATGCTCCATATCCACCTGGGAGAGGCGAATGGCGGGAGAAAAGACACTTCCGTGTCGGCAGCGATTGAGGGCACCTGCTTCTGAAGATCGTAGAAGGGACTTCGCTGGCGATAGCCATAGTGTAGGAACTGGCAGACAAATTTTAAGAACTGTTGCTTCCAACATGGGGAGTGCGAGAGTCGCTTCTCTGAGAGTTCTTATTCTGCGTACTCGACTGACGATTATTTTGCTCTCTTTTGAGTCTGACACACATTTAAGCGCTTCTTTACGGGAGAATACTTGAATCGAAAAATTTATATTCCTGGCTAGTGAAGAAACTGAAATCTTGATTCGTGTTCTGTCTTGTACTGATGTAATTTCCGCCCTAGGAGCTTGCGGACATTATACTGCATCCACTGAGTGGGTAGAGAATTGCAGGTACGCCATGTGCATCACCTATACGTCAGCAAACTCCCCAACGAGCATATCGTCGGTGTAATGCAACTGCTGTCCATACTTCAGTAGGAGATACGTGCACTTCAGTCTGGCGAATAGGGAAACAGTCACAGTAAATGTTCAGAGTTCCTTCTGCTTGTCCACTGAGCTTTTTCTGAAAGTGCGTCACGGTATACATCTTCTGTCTCTCACTGATGACCAGTGTCAGCCAAATTTATGTCTGTGTAATAATGGGGGGAAACCATCTAAAATCAAACGTATGTTCTACCAGTCTCGAAATTAGATGTATAGTAGAATACGATTTCGTACATTTCACATTTGTACAATTTTCGTATTTTACGTATTGTTTAAAAATAATTCGTTCTTGTAGCATCGCGATAAGAATGATTGGTTTGAAGTGTTAACAAATAATTTTAAACCTAGGGCAGCCATAGCTGTAGTAATTATAAATAACTTACTGACCAATTCATACAGTACAAAAGATGTTTACATACAGGTGTTGACCCTATTAAAAGATAAAACTGAATGACAATCCCAACAGTCCACTGCAGTTTCTTTTTTTTTTTTTTTTTTAATCGATTAGACACTCACACAACTGGATTGGCAACTTTTAAGTTGCATCTTCTAGCGTATATAATGCTATGTCATATGCCCCTCGTAAACGTTATCCAGGAAAATGTTTCCAGAGCCGACACGGTTATGTGTGTTTGTCACCAATATAACACTAAACGTAGCACCCGACAACACAACCAACAAAGTGTGAAGTGTGTTTCTGGAGCGTGTCTGTTGCTTGACGTAGGCCCATAGGAAAATATTTTAGTTGGTAAAGTGATGACAGTTCGATATTTTAACACAGGTTGGACATTGATCTTTAATGATCGCTTTTGTCAATTGAAGAAGGGTGAGAACTTTGCCCAGCGACTCCAACTGTTACTTGCGGAATTCTGTAATAGCTCCCTACATCAGCATTATATACACCAGAGGAAGCAACCTAAACGTTGCAAAACAATTAGTGGGAGTGTCTAATCGACTTAAACAAACACAGCTACAGCCACTATTAGACTGTTGTACTTTCCATTCAATTTCATATTTTCATAGTTTTAACAGTTGTACTGTTATACTGGTCAATCAATTACACTGGTGCTTTAAAAAACCTGACATAGGAATTTGTATTCAACTACAGATATATGTAAAAAGGCAGAATACGCGCTTTGATCGGCAACGCCTTTATAAGACAAGTGTTTGGCGCAGTTGTTAGATTGGTTAACGTTGCTACAATGGCAGATTATCCAGATTTAAGTGAGTTTGAACGTGGTGTTATAGTCGGCGTACGAGCGCAGGGACACAGCATCTCCGGGATAGCGATGAAGTAGGAATTTTCTCGTACGACCATTTGATGAACGTACCGTGAATATCAGGAATCCGATAAAACATCCAATCTCCGACATCACCGCGGCCGGAAAAAGATCCTGTAAGAACGGGACCAACGACGATTGAAGAGAATCGTTCAGCGCGACAGAAGTGCAACCCTTCAGTAAATTACTGCAGGTTTCAATGCTGGGCCATCAACAAGTGTCAAGGTGCGAACTATTCAACGAAACATCGTCGATATGGGCTTTCGGAGCAGAAGAATCATTCGTGTAACCTCGATGACTGCACGACACAGTTTGTCTCGCCGGAGCCCGTAAACACCGACATTGGATTGATGATGACTGAAAACATGCTGCCTGGTCGGACGAGTCTCGTTTCAATTTGCATCGAGTGGATGGACGTGTATGTGTATGGAGACAGCCTCTTGAATGCATAGACCCTGCGTGTCAGCAGGGGACTGTTGAACCCGGTGGAGGCTCTGTAATGGTGTGGCGCATGTGCTGTTGGAGAGAGATGGGACCCTTTATATGTCTGGATACGACTCTGACAGGTAACACGTACGTAAGCATCCTGTCTGATCACCAGAATCCACTCATGGTCATTGTGCATTCCGACGGACTGGGGCAGTTCCAGCGGGACATTGCGACACCCCACACATTCAGAATTGCTACAGCGTGGCTCCATGAAAACTCTTCTGAGTTGAAACACTTCTGCTGGCCATCAAGTTCCCCATACATGAACATTATTGAGTATATCTCGGATGTCTTGCAACGTGCTGTTCAGAAGACACAGAAGACATCTCCACCCCTCGTTCGCTTACGGATTTATGGACAACCGTGCAGGATTCATGGTGTCAGTTCCCTCCAGCACTACTTCAGAAAATAGTAGAGTCCATGCCATGTCGCGTTGCTGTACTTCTGCGTCCTCGCGGGGGGAGGGGGGGGGGGGTCCTACACGATATTAGGCAGGTGTACCAGTTTTTCTGGGGCTTCAGTGTGTGTTGAAGTGCTAAACTGAAGTGAAGTAAAACCAAAACCCGATACTTTGTTTATGGAAGTCGCTAGGCACAGATTGTCAGTGACAAGGTCAGTTTAATCATTTATAGGCGTGAGAATCCGTTGCAGAGACAACAATAAGCAGCCACACATATACACGCCGTGTGCTAGACACACTAGGGGTTTACATCACAACTACACGGAACACTGCAACGATGGACACTTGCAATGTATTGAGGACATTGGACAGGTGTTGCTCGTAGCCAGATACAACAGCGAAAACTGTAGGTCTGGATAGCATCGGCATATTTGTTCAAGTATTCAATTAGCACGGCGTTTCCACATCGTTATCCAACACCTGTAGCTGAAAAGTTGAAATACAGAATGGTAATGATTAATTACCCTAGCGAATAGCGGTTCTCTTTTACAAATACATTAACCTACCCAAAACAGAGGGCAGTGTGTGTCATCCTGAAGAATGAGCAGCTGTCATAAAGAGAGGGACAGTGTGTTAAGTGCGTGCGAGAGATTCTTGCAAGACTGGTTGCGAAACCGCAGAGTGGGCTGGTTATTGATGAGAGGCAGCCTGGGCGACCTCTTCCACGCCCCGGGCTCTGGCCACGTGACCTGTTGCGGTCGCAATCATTGTTATTGGTACGTCTCCCCATTCCCCATGCAGATGTGGGGGTAGCGTGCCACGTGCCACGGGTAGGGTGAGGCGGGGCGGCAGAAGTGGTCGGAGTTCGGCACGCGTCACCGCCACGGACGCGCCGCCTCCGGCGTCCACAGTGTTGGCCACCCAAGCGGGGCCAGGCTACCAAACACTGCGGCTAACTCTCATTGCACATCACAACACAATGAAAAACGTAAATACATCATCATAGTTGAAAATTTGTGGCAGAACGTCTCCTACTCGCATTGCTCCATCTACATACATACTCTGTAAACGACAGTAAAGTCAATGTTAGGGAGTGCTTCTTCCCGTTTCATTCGAGTGTGCAGAGCGGGAAGAACAATTGCTTAAAAGCCTCTGCACGTGCTGTTGTTCAGTCTGTCTTCACAAGCCTTGGGGCAGTGACTCATGCGATATCTTAGTCTACTCCTAGATTCATCAATGCTAGTTCTTGTATTTTTGTAAGTAGATTGTCTCGGAAAGTGTCTGTCTTCTGGCGTCTGCCAGCCGAGTGATGATGCTCACCCACTGATCAAACAACCTGTGACTATTCGCGCTGCTCTTCTTTGTATACGTTCCATATTTCCTGTTGGTCCTATATGGTTAAACGAGCCATATATTTTAACAGTATTTTAGTATGGGTCACACAAAGGTTTTTTAACAATCTCCTCTGCACACCACTTGTGTTTTACTAGTATCCTACCAGTTAAACGAAGACTGGCACCTACAATACAAATGACTGTGTTAAGCGATAATTCGATTTCATATCCCTGCAAACTGTTACACCTAGAAATTTTACGTATTGACTGATTTCAGTTTTGACTCACTGGTACTACACTCATAGGATACTAAGTTTTAAGTTTTGTGAAATGAATGGTTTTACTTTATTGAACATTTGAAGTAAATTCTGTTTTTGCAATAATTTCAAATTTTATCAAGACCTTACTGAACAATGTGCAGCCTTTTCCAGACATTTTTTAAATTCCGGACAGCTTCACCATCGGCCAAGAGTCTAAGGTTATTATCAGTATTGTCTGCAAGGTCATTAACACGTAACATTAACAGCAAGGGACCCAACGCACTTCGCTGGGATGCACCCGAATTTACTTCCACATCTGTCGATAACTTGCTACGTTCTCCCTCCCAACAGATTCTCAGTTCCAACACAAATTCTACACAAATTTCGCTTACCATCTCATACGAACGTACCTTCGATAATGCCTGTAGATGTGGTACTAAGTTAAATGTTTTCCGGAAGTGAAGAACTGCATCTACCTCGTTGCCTTGATAGATACCCTTCAGGATGTCAAGTGAGAAAAGTTTGATTTGGATTTCACATGATTTATGTTTTCGAAATACACGCTGAACGGAATGGAGGAGGTCATTCTGTTTGAGGTAGCTCATTACGTTTTAGCTCATAATGTCTTCCGCAAATCTACAACAGATGGACGTAAATGATTTTTCTCTATTGTTGTAGCTGTCGAGATTACCATTCTTCTCAAAGAAATTGTGAAGGATTGTTCATGATGAGTTTTACTGACGTATCAACATATCGTGACGCAACGGTTTAAAATTTTAAAATTTTAAAATTTTAAATATCTGACTCCTTGTAGAGACGTCTACAAGATTATTGTAGATAAAAAGGACATATTATTCTTTCTGATAGCTTTTGTGCAATCAGTACTTTCTTTCAAATAATGAGTTATCCAGAAAATCACGTCATATGACATGAATAAGTGGAAAGACGTAAAAATTTTAGTATTTTGATTTGCTTGTTCCTGAAGCTAGTTATTATACAAAGAGCAAAAATTATTGGACTTGGATCTTTGAACAGCTCAGTAATATGTCTCTTTCAGTTAATATTCTCATCGAAAAGTACACCCCAAAATTAAGAATATTCTACCCCATCTATTGACTCTTGTTCATATGCTACATTGTTGGTGTTATTCTGTTTGTTGTACAGAAGTGAACGCACTAAGTATTTTTTTCTTCCAAATAAAGTCATATATATTTTCATAAAATCATGTGATAATACTTTGAAAAACACTCGCAGATGATGCGGGATCTCGCTGAAATCGATTCCTTCCTGTATTTGTGAGCTGAGTGTGGCTGTAGTGAAGATAGTAAAGAACGGTGAAGAAGATATCCATGACGTCCAACACTGCAGTGATCCTGAAGTACTTTAGAGAATGAAACGGTAACTTCTAATGTGGAATTATTTTGCAAAGGGTCTGTTTTGAGACAGTGAATACGTCTCGACATGCCGAATCAGTAAGCTGACAGCACCATTAGAGTCAGTTTGGAAACAGCTGTGGATATTGAGGTGGCTGGTGTTAGGTTGAATCTAGTGGTGCAATAACAAGACCGTATCATAGCATGGTCCTTGACTTTATCGTAACATTCTGTAACACTTGTTGTCACTGACGAGGTAAGGCAGCCCTTTATTTTGCCTTCAGTACCACGCTGTTTCGATTGAAAAAGCATTTTCGAATTTTTGCATAGTATCACATAGAGTATGAGATATTTTCGTTAGTCGAACCATTCAACAGATAACAGGGGTAAAGACGTTGGGGGTTGACTAAACTTCGCGATGCCAAGTGTATCTCGAACAGCAGTGACGAAGCCAACAACTTTGGAGTATAAGCGTATACTCCCATGTTGTGTGCTATATCGTTGTGAGCTATATCACTACTATTCAAAAAGAAAAGCAAGAATGTTAAGGTTTAACATCATGTTAATGAGGAGGCAATTAGAGATAAAGCAATGCACGAATGGACAAAAATGAGGAACGAGTAATTTTCCTGAGGAACTACCCCGGAACTTACGTTAAGCCCTTTAGAATAACCAAGGATAGCTGGATGGGAATATGAACCCCTGTCCTGAGAACTGCGAGCTCAGTGCACTGCAGTTCAATATACTTTGTAGCGGTGTTCTTAATTACGAAGTTCGACAAAAAGTTTCATTTTTACACTTGAGTGCTCTGATGGGTGCTTCGATTCTAACACACATATGTCTATTTAGGTGGGTTATATCATAGTCATGTGCTTCGGTAGTCAGTGATCAAGGTGCCTGCTTATCATTAATTTCAACTCTGGGAAAGTGGCCCCCCCGTAGGAGGCTCGAGTCCTCCCTCGGGCATTGGTGTGTGTGTTGTCCTTCGCGTAAGTTAAAGTTAGATTAAGTAGTGTAAGCCTAGGGGCCGATGACCTCAGCAGTTTGGTCCCATAGGAACTTACCACAAAATTTTTGGTAAAGTGTCCGAAAAATACCGAGATGCACCGTGGTTCGGAGTCCACGTTAAACTGTAGACCCACCTGCAAATGACTGGGTAAGTTAGGTTCAAAGGCCGGAAGAAGGCAAAAGCATACCACCTCTACACTGATCAGGCGTAACATTATGACCGCCTACCCAATAGCCGGTATGTCCACGTTTGGCACAGACAACGGCGGCGTCGCGTCGTGGCATGGAGGCGATGAGGCCTTAACAGGTTCCTGGAGGCCTGGAGGGAGTTGGCATGACACCTGACGAAAAAGTCACCTAATTCGCGCAAATACTGGGGAGGGGGACGCTGAGCTCTGACGCCATGTTCAGTCACGTCCTATATGTGTTCGATTAGGTTTAGATTTGACGAGTTGGGGGGCAGCACACTGTATTCCTCGAACCACTCCATCACACTCCTGGCGCTGCGACATGGCGCATTATCTTGTTGAAAAATGTCACTACCACCGGGAAACATGATCATCATTATTGGATGTAAATGACCTGCACAAATGTACGATACTCCTTGGCCATCAGGATGCCTTGCAATTGCTCCACTGGAACCATGGATGCCCACCTGAATGTTCCTCAGAGCGTAATGTAGCCACCATCGCAGTGAAGGTGTCAAGGAGCTGTTCCCATGGAAGGCGACGGATTTGCGCCTTCCTATCGTCATGATGTAGAACGTATCGGGATTCATCAGACCCTGCAACGCTCTGTCACTGAGACAACATCCAGTGCCAATGGTTACGTGCCCATTTCAAATGTAGTTCCCGATGTCGTGATATTAACATTATCACATGTGTGGTTCGTTGGCTGTGGAGGCCCATCGTTAGGAGCGTTCGGTGTAGTGTGTATTCAGACACACTTGTACTTTGCCAAGCATTAAAGTCTCAAGTTATTTCTGCCACAGTTCGCCGCCTGTCCTGATTTACCAGTCTCCTCAGCCTACGCCGTCCGACATCTGCAATGATGGGTGGCTATCCAACCCCACGACGTCTGTACTTGATTTTCCCTAGATTTCGCCACGTGTTGAAGAAACTCACCACAGCACTCCTCGAGCAGTCGTACAGTTTCCGAAACGTTCGTGCCGAGCCTCCGGGCCATCACAATCTGCCCTCAGTCAAACTCAGAAAGATAGCGTGCCTTCCCTATTCTACACACAGACAGCACGCTCACTTATACTCCATTCACGGTGCGTGTGTCTGACTAGCAGTCATTCCTCGCCAAGTGACGCTACTATCGCCTGGACGGATTTATATCGATATTATGTTCTGACTTATCAGTGTATACTCTACAAGCCATCTTACGGTTTGTGGTGGGAAATACTTCTGGTACTAATATCGATTTCTCCCTTCTCCGTTCCATTTTGGAATGGGAAATGGGACGAACGATTGTTTATTAATTTCCCTGTTTCTGGTCGGGGTCATTTCGTGACACATACGTAACGGGAAGTAATATGTTGTCCGGTTGTTCGAAAGTACGCTCTCGTAAATTCGAAGGTAAATTCCTCCTCGACATGCAACAGCTCTTTTGTAGCGACTGCCACTGGAGTTTGTTGAGTATTTCCGATACGCTCTCCCACCGACTAATTGTTGGGTCTTCTTTGTCTCATCAGTTAACACAAATTGATAGGCAAACACGGACTGATGAACAATAGTCAAGAACAAATATTTTATGAGCTATTTGTCTAGTGGATGAATCACATTTCCAAAGATTCTTCCAACGGAATGCAGCCTGGTAGCTGTTTTACGTACTATTAACTTCATGTGCTGACTCCACTTTAGTTCGCTACAGGCGGTTACTAATAGGTATTTTACGGTTGTTGTCGTTTCCAGTGAGCATTCACCAGTAGCTCAATTGAATAGTAATGGATCACTTCGCATATTTAGCACACCCGAGACTGCCGCAATTATCCTGGAGAGAGCAGCCGGACTGCTCTTTTTAACACATTTTTCGGAAACCTTAGCTTTGTAAGTGTAAAGGCAATAAAAGTATGCGATATTTCATTTAAAATGAAGAAACCTGAAAGTCTTATTATGAAGTATTAAAATTAGCAGACATACGAAATGTTTTATTGAATCGTGTTTTTGTTCCTAAGAAAACTTTTACGCTCTGATCTTACCCATAATTCGCCTAAGAGATCAGTTTTCTGCTATATTAGCAGGTCCTTTGGCTCTCCATTTTCTGCGATCCATTGTTTCCTTCTTAAGGCTGCTGTATGTTGTACCGTCCATCACGTCATCCAGTATCTGAAATCTCTTCCCTCCTCGCTTCCTTTTCCCTCCTACATAGCCGTCTAAAACTGTTTTCACCAGTCCGTCATTCTTTCTTAATATATGCCCAATCCAATTTCTTTTTCTTCTTTTTATTACTTCTAGTAACTGTCTCTTCTCTCCCACTCTTCTCAGTATCTGTCTATCCAACTTATTATTTCCGTCCTCCGCGATGTCCACATCTCAAAAGCCTCCACTCTTTCTCTTTCTTCCTCAAAGTCAATGTTTCAGCGCATATTGAAGAACACTCCATTCAAGACATTTTATGATTCTCTTCCTGAGTTCTCTTCCCAGACCGCTGCAGAAAATTCTCCTTTTCTTATAAAATGCCTCTTTTGCCATTGCTACCCTCGTTTTAATTTCTGTGGTGCACTTCCAGTCGGTGTATATCCTGCTTCCAAGATATTTAAAATTTTGCACCTGTTCTAGTATTTCTCCATTCAGCATAATTTTTATTTCTTTGTTTCCTCCTAGTGCCAATACTTTTGTTTTCTTTGTGTTTATTATCATTCCATAATTTTTGCGTTAGCTTCAATGGTGTCCACCAAATCCTGCAATTCTTTTTCCTCTGTGGCTAGAAGGACCATGTCATCAGCAAACCTCAAACACCCTACTCTTCTTCCTGAGCATTGGTCAATCATATTTTACAAGTAGAGGTTGAAAAGAGTAGGTGATTGACAGCATTCTTGTGTTACTCCTTTTCCTAGTCCGATCCAGTTTGTAGTTTCTCCTCTCACTTTAGCTGAGGCTTTTTGATTAAGATATAATGAGTTTACAAGTCTTCTGGTTTTCCACTCCACTCTATTTTTCCTCACTATAGTCTTCAGTTTGTCCCAAACCACATTGTCAAGTGCCTTTTCTAGATCGATGAAGCACATATATAGGTCTCTTCCTTTTTCAATAAACCTTTCTCTCAAGATTCGTAGGAGCCCTATTGCATCTCTGGTGCCCGTATTCCGTCTAAAGCCAAACTGCTCCTCGCCAAGATTCTCCTCCATTACTTTTTCAAGTCGTTTATTAATTATTCTTAACATCACTTTGGCTGCATGTGAAATGAGGCTAATTGTCCTGTGCTCACTGCAGTACAGATACTTCAGAATTATAAAAATACATGATAGAACGATGCAGAGACCATTTCTCTTGCATCCTACGTGGCTGGGAACAGAAGGTAGGAGGTGCAATATTAGTTACGAATTTTTGTGTAAAAGTTGGGCGCTGTCCACTTACTAACTGCCGCTGCTCTAGTTCTACTCGGGCTCCATCCACAATGTGTTAAGAGCAATATCTCACATTTGTTTACGTTCAAATGCAATTGGCAGTCCCTGCACCAATCATCAAATGGTTCAAATGGCTCTGAGCACTATGGGACTTAACATCCATGGTCATCAGTCCCCTAGAACTTAGAACTACTTAAACCTAACTAACCTAAGGACATCACACAACACCCAGTCATCACGAGGCGCACCAATCATCGACCCTCCACAGTACTTCCTGCATTGTTGGTTGATTCGTAGGAGGGGACCAAACAGTAAGGATATCGGTCACATCGGATTAGGGTAGGATGGGGAAGGAAGTCGGCCGTGGCCTTTCAAAGGAACCATCCAGGCATTTGCCTGAGGCGATTTAGCAAAATCACGAAAAACCTAAATCAGGATGGCCGAATATGGGTCCAGTGTGCTAACCACTGCGCCTCCTCGCTCGGTACCTGCGTTCTACTACAGTCTTACGGCGTTATCACCTTCGGGGGGTCCGGCCGGGGTGGCCGAGGAGCGGTTCTAGGCGCTACAGTTTGGAACCGCGCGACCGCTAGGTCGCAGGTTCGAATCCTGCCTCGAGCAAGGGTGTGTGTGATGTCCTTAGGTTAGTTAGGTTTAAGTAGTTCTAAGTTATAGGCGACTGATGACCTCAGAAGTTAAGTCCCATAGTGCTCAGAGCCATTTGAACCATTTGAACCTTCGGGGGTACAGAACAATAGAAACTGCACGCTGGCGATCGTGCACGCTAAATAAGAGATATTATAGTACATCCAGTGGCAGCTAATGTGACAGAGTGTTATCGTTCACACAAGTGGTGGTGGTCGAATATCCTGTCGCGACAAAATATGGACTGCATCTCATGTTTGGACGAAATGGCCAGGTTTCGTTAAGAGCTTTACCTTCTCACACGCGATGACAACCCTTGTACCAGCCCGCTGTTACGTCACGTGCAGAATGGCACAGCCGCCCGCCACCTGGCCACGGCAGCGGCCATCCGTCAGCGCTGCGACTGCCGGCGGTCTTTGTGGTCCGCGCATTGTGCCGTGTGGGCATTGTGTCGCGCGCGCATATTTATCACGGCGCTTCTTCCTGCGCCACAACAGCGGCACGCGGCCCAGCCAGTGAATCAGCCAGCGCGCCGCGGCCAAATTACGCCGATCCACTCACCCTTCCGCACGCCCGTTTTAGCGTGAACGATTTGCGGGTACACAAACACGGCCCGGTAGACATTATTATTCATTTCTTGCGCGCCTCCTCTCGCGCTGGAAGCGCGTTCGTTAATGAGGGACCCATTGAGAGTACATCGGTGCATGAACACATCTATCACACGGCGCGCTCCATTGTTGCACGAGAGGCGATGACGCTGCTCGATACACAGGGTGGGTTGCGTTGCATTTAGACAACGGAGACAGCGCTTCCAGCACAGACAATAGTATATGGCAGAAAACCGAGTTGGTTTCGGCTGTGCAATCTCACACCAAGTGGTAATAAAATTCTTTGCTGCACGTAGCAAAATTGTCTCTCCTGATCGCTACTTCCGATACCGAAAAGTGCACACTCATGTCGGTAGCAGCTGTTTACAGAGAAAAACTTACTTGTGTAAAAAATAAATTACTACAACACCTCGCTTTCATAATCGCTCCAGACAAAAAAATGTCACCCTGAGAAGATACAACGCTAATGTCGTTTAACGTCGCCTCTAGCGTTATTATGACCTCAAAACGGCGAGATAAGTGAGTCCACAGTGATGCTCGTGCTTGAGCTCTTTTTGGATGGAAAATTAATCAGTACGCATGCGACAGTATGCGTTACCTAATATGTTCCAAAACGCATCACATACAACCAGTATTATTCTGTGGTTCATACCTCGGATTCTACTGGTGAAAGGTACGGTCACGGGTTCCTGATAGCCCTTGAGCTAGGGACCATTTGTTTACCCACCAGAAGGATCGTTGTACTGTAAGTACTGGGTCAAAGTTTTGATGTTAGCCGGCCGAGGTGGCCGAGCGGTTCTAGGCGCTTCAGTCTGGAACCGCGTGACCGCTACGGTCGCAGGTTCGAATCCTGCCTAGGGCATGGATGTGTGTGATGTCCTTAGGTTAGTTAGGTTTAAGTAGTTCTAAGCTCTAGGGGACTGATGACCTTAGAAGTTAAGTCCCATAGTGCTCAGAGCCATTTGAACCTTTTTTTTTTTTGTTTCTTTTATGTTACACACTTTCTTCAGCTTAGGCAAATGGAGCAAGTCTGTTGGTTCTTTTTTAGTAGAAATGTTCTGTGGTGAGCCTTAAGCGGCTCATGGAAGCAACATTTAGTTCGTGGGCGGCTTCTGAGAAAACGGGAAAAAAATGGTTTTTGGGCACCAAAACTAAGCCTCCTATTCCAAAATTTTACGATATATTTATTAGATCCTGAAAATTTTCTTGATAACTTTACCCGAGATACAGAAATTTAAAGTTAGCCTGCTTGTACACTTGAAACACGCACGTAAAATCCGGTATGAGGCGAAAACGTAGTTAAGCGACGTAGCTCCGAGAAGTATTCTGTAAAGTGTCTTCGTTATTGGTTTTTGGAAACCAAAAGTGAGACTCGTGTTCCCAACTTTTACGATATATTTATTAAATCCTGAAAATTTTCTTGATAACTTCATCCGAGATACAGAAATTTAAAGTTAGCCTGCTTGTACACTCGAAACACGCACGTAAAATCCGGTATGAGGCGAAAACGTAGTAAGCGACGTAGCCCCGAGAAATATTCTGTAAAGTGTCTTCGTTATAATCAGAAGGGTTCTGGGAAGCCTATGAAAAATATTTGTACTCCTAAAACCCGGCCTCAGGTATAAAATTATAGTTTTGCGTTATTTTAGTTTCACATAAGTAACGTATCAGAATTTCACTGATCCATAAACTTCTTTTCACGTGTGTGACACGCCTTCTTGTAGCAGGGGACAAAAGCGAAGTAGCGGAAGAGTGCTCCTACCGGATCACAAAAAAGACGAATATGCTTCTGTATATTAAATCTCTTACTAAACAGTGGGGTACCAGCATCTTTAATAAGTTTCCCAAAACCGTTGACAAGTGAACATCTTTGCACTTTTTTATGTTGAGAGAACAGGAGTCAGTGGCAGTCACAATCTTTTAATAAAGAGGAGCGTATTCGCCTTTTTGCGCTCCTATAGGAGCTTTTTTCCACTGTTCTTATGATTACTTGTTAGATGAAGGAGCTGACTGTGTGTTGCAGTTGTAGCCAGACGCGGCTCACGCGTGCTTTTCGATCTCCTTTATGGCAGTCAACACTATAAGTATGCAATTCTTGGCATGCATAAGTGAACAAAATGGCAGAACAAAAATCTCTGTGGGGCAGCGAATAACGATTTTAAGGAGTTGATTGAATACGCGATAGGCCGGCCGCGGTGGTCTCGCGGTTCTAGGCGCGCAGTCCGGAACCGCGCGACTGCTACGGTCGCAGGTTCGAATCCTGCTTCGGGCATGGATGTGTGTGATGACCTTAGGTTAGTTAGGTTTAATTAGTTCTAAGTTCTAGGGGACTGATGACCACAGCTGTTAAGTCCCATAGTGCTCAGAGCCATTTGAACCATTTTTGAATACGCGATAGGCATACAGGTTCGACTGGAAGATAATGTCGGTAGCAGTGCCAATACGAGATACGAGGTGAGGGGTCAGTCTTTCATATACTTATCAATTCCTATAGATCTCGAGATCATTATCGTTCTCTTTCACGATCTGATTATGTTATGGAGACAAGGAAGTAGCTAAACGGCGCTGGTGAACTTAACTCATAGGAGCTTTCCTGATTATAGTACTGATTTATTATAAATCATCATCCTTCCACTAAGTCACAAACATATACTAAAATCGGTCTAAGGGTTTTATTACTTATCTCACTTAGAATATACATCGGAAATAGAACAGCAAGGATATAATTCAACCAGATGCACTCCTCTATATCAGGGTATGGGGGACAAGGACAACAAAATCAGATTCACGCATGTGACTTACACCAGAGATGCATGCAATGATTAACCTACAGTGATTTAAAGAGAAAGAGAGAGAGGGAGAGAGAGAGAGAGAGAGAGAGAGAGAGAGAGAGAGAGAGAGTGGAACATACGGAAGAACCTAGTGCAACAATGATAAATGAAGTGCCGGGACCCGTGAATTTGACGCTGTCATACATAAACGCATAAATGCACAAAAATGTATACTCATTGATGGCCAGAAATCGTTCATATATGCGAGTAACCACCTCGCTTACTAACTTCTGTTATGTGGTACATTTAGAATCATAGTATCAGAAATAAAAAAATCAATCAGTTATGTAAAATTAATGTAACCGTCCCAAGATTCAATTTACACGGGCATACGGGAGCTATGAAACGTTCTCTACGTTTAAAGCGTTAAAAATGAACTAACACAGACTTAGAGAACACCTGGTCGCGGACGGACATAATCTGTCAGTTATTTAAAGTTAATATTGCATCCCCAAAACTCAGTTTTAGACAAGCGCGAGAACTCATAAAATTCAGGCTGAAAATATCTGAGCATTTCTCAAAGTTAAACTGAACTAGCATTAACTTAGAGAGCACTTGGTCGTGGATGGTCAGAATGTATCAGTTACACAAAGAAAAACTCACTTGAATTTATACTAAATGAACAGAAGAATAGCTAATCCACGAATAGGAGAAAGGGAGAATCTTTCCACAAATAACATCACTCTTCTTCACATAGCGGATCCCTGCATGGACTCAGTGTCTTAGAGTCACTACTCAGACCAAAGCGTGACACCTAAAAATCACTCGAAAAAATGCCGAATAGTCATGGTTCGCGAATATAACATGCCACTGCCATGAACACCCGATCTGAAGCGAAATATGAAATCGATACTGCTTTACAGATCACTTTGTTCGTGGTCTAGGAGCACAGCAAACAAAACACATCCAGTACTTACCAAGCCAGGCTGGACAACGAGCCAAAAGCTTTGTCTCCAGTGCGCAGCGATGTCGGGCAGCCTGAGGAGACTGAACCTTGCACCAGATCGCAGCTTTCACTTCCTGCCCCTGAACTACTTATATGCCTCTGATTCCCCGTGAGTAGTCGAAAAGCTAAATTGGTATTACAGCCTGATGAGATCAGGAAGGGTACTCTATAACTAGAGGGTGGAGGGCTTCAAAATATTCGCAACTTCCCGTAAGACAACACACCCCCAAAACATCACAGAACCACCTCCATCCTAAAGCGAAACCACCTCGCACTGCGAGCAAACGCCGAACTGTGCCGTCGGTACTCTCGATGCCTTGCATCATTAGGAAAGAGATAAAACTGCAACTTGTGGGAAGACACTAGACGCCTCCAGTCAGCTGTGTGTGCCGCTGTGAGCAGTGGCCTTTTGCGGCGGTACCCCACTGCCTGTCGCGTGCCATGTTCTCCCGGAAACTGGGAATGATGGACACGTGTTCCTGACATTCACAAGGCATGCCACTCTTCTCCGCTCATTGTCGGTTCGGATCTTTTTTCTTTAATTTCATTAATCGTAATTTTTAGAAAGCCTGAAACTATGTCAGTCATAATATAAATGATGGAGCACTGTTCCAGTTACGTTGTTCCAAGCAGAGCATGACGCGTTTCGACAATTTTTCATTATCGAATGGAAATACATACATCAAAAAAAGTTTTGCACCACCCCGGTTCCCAGAACTCCTGAAGATAGACATTGACTGTGGATATTGTATCTGAGACCCAGTCCCTTTGACTGTTCAAAGATGTCACTAAACCCGCCCAAAGATGTAAACAACCATGCATGAGCAGCGCCTACTAGACGGAGGGGGTCCGACAGCCGATGAGTTCCAGCCATTCTACCGTGACGGAGGTACACGGCTCGTGTTGTCTGAAGTTCAACCATGCCTAGACGGTCAATACCGCGGTTCGATCGCTTCCGCATTGTTACTTTGTGCCAGAGAAGTGTCCAGGCGTCTCAGAGTGAACCGAAGTGATGTTGTTCGGCCATGTCCACTGGGCGTTCTAGGCTCGGCTCGCTCGCTAGGGGCTCGGCTCGCTACTAGCGGCCGGAAGTTGCGATCTGATAACTGGCAGCTATATAAGTGACGTTTCTGGTAAGACGGCGTCACTCGTTGAGCGGCCGCACTTGCAACAGCATCGACACAGACCCGCTATGCCGCGTTATTTTAGGAGGAGAAGGCGTACGCGCCTTACAGTGTATAGAGCTATTGATAATATATTTACTACTACGAAGAGCGGAGTAAGTGCGCTAGTTTTCTTCATGGTCCTTCAATGTTTTGTGGATGCTGTGGGTACTGAATTTTACCCTTCCTAATGCAGATGGTAATGGTTGGGTTACTGTGGCTCTAGTTCGTGGTGGTAATGTGGAGACTGTATCAGGGCTGGAGATTTTTAACAGTCGAGAACTTATTGCTTATCGTACATTTCAGATATATGAAGTGTATAACAGAGATCGTGGTTCATCTTACTAAATGTCTACAATGCCGTTGGTTCTTAGGACAAGGAATCGTCGTAAAGTAAATGAATCAGAGTCTGTGTCTGTGTGGGTTAAATGTGCACCGAACTGTGCCAAGATTAAAATTGTTGGTGATGTGACACATTACCATAGAAACTGAAATAAAGTACCTGTCCTTTCCTTGAACTGTCGATGACATGCCTTGCTGAGACCGCCCAAAGGCTTCTACTGCAATGGATGACCACTACCTACGGATTATGGTTCGGAGAAACCCTGACAGCTACGCCACCATGTTGAATAATGCTTTTCGTCCAGCTACAGAACGTCGTGTCATGACTCAAACTGTGCGCAGGAGGCTGCATGATGCGCAACTTCACTCCCGACCGTCCATGGCGAGGTCCATCTTTGCAACCACGACACCGTGCAGTGCGGTACAGATGGACCCAACAACATGCCGAATGGACCGCTCAGGATTGGCATCACGTTCTCTTCACTGAACCAGACAAATGTCGGAGACGTGTCTGGAAGCAACCCGGTCAGGCTGAACGCCTTAGACACACTGTCCAGCGAGTGCAGCAGGGGGTTCCCTGTGTTTTGGGGTGGCATTATGTGGGGCCGACGTCCGCTGCTGGAGGTCATGGACGGCGTCGTAACGGCTGCACGATACGCGAATGTCATCCTCCGACCGACAGTGCAACCATATCGGCAGCATATTGGCGAGGCATTCGTCTTCATGGACGGCAATGCGCGCCCGCAACGTGCACATCTCGTGAATGACTTCCTTCAGGATAACGACATCGCTCGACTAGAATGTTCTCCAGACATGAACCCTATCGAACATGCCTGAGAGGGCTGTTCATGGATGACGTGACCCAGCAGGCACTCTGAGGGATCGATGCCGAACCGCCGTTGAAGAGTGAGACAATCTGGACCGACAGTGTCTTGATGAACTTGTGGATAGTATGCAACGACGAATACAGGCATGTATCAATGCAAGAGGACGTTCTACTTAGTATTAGAGGTACAGGTGTGTACAGCAATCCGGACCACCACCTCTGAAGGTCTCGCTCTATGGTGGTACAACAGGCAATGTGTGACTTTCATGAGCAATAAAAAGGGCGGAAATGATGTTTATGTTGATCTCTAATCCAATTTTCTGTACAGGTTCCGGAACCGAGGTGATGCAAAATCTTTCTTTAGATGTGTATTTACATTGGTATTTTATATAGTGTTTACATGTGTATTATTCTTTCTTGCACTGCAGTCATTTTAATGTGGTTATGCTGTAAACGAAACATTGGAAGATATGGAAAAAGTTCAATTTTATCTGTGTGCTTAGAGGAGGACGTAAAATATCACAACATTTATATTTTCCAATTTTCTGTTTGCAGCAAAATCACAAAAAGAAGACTGCAGTGCAATAGATGTTTATTCATAATGTTCGCCGTTTAAAGAGTTGTTTGATTCAACAGCGCACGCTGGCATATCACGCACAACATCTTTGCATGAGTACGGCATCTTACATCCTTTTGAATATGCTCACTGCAGTGAAAGACTGGTCTCCGTCTAATCTTGCCGCCCCCCCCCCCCCCCTCCACTGCCACTCCTTACTCCCATACTCCTCTCCACATGGCTATGAAGTTATTTTCTTTCTGATACAGCTCTGTATTACTTCATTAATTACACGATCTCTACATATTATTTTCAGTACAATTCGATAGCATTAGTGTAGAGCCCACGATTTACTTCCGTACAAAGCTACACTCCATACAAATACTTTCAGAAAAGACTTCCTGACACTTGAACTTACATTTGAGTCTAACAAATTCCTACTTTTCAGAAAACCTTTTTCTTGGAAGTGCCAATTTCCATTTTACACTCTCTCTACTTCGGCCATTGTTATTTATTTCAGTGCTAAAATGGTAAACCTCACCTACTACTTTTAGTGTCTTATTTCCTCATCTAATTCATTAATTATCGGCTGATTTAATTCCCCTTGTTTTATTTTTGCTGATATTCACTACTGGTAACAAAAAATTGCTTTGCGACCTACAGTGTGATTTTAAAACGCTGTTTAGAGTTTTTCTCAGAACTGGCCTCTGTGGATATGGAGCCTTTTCCAAACAGCCGTTTCAGTTATGAATACAACAGATATTTTATTCTTTTCCGTCCATCTTGGTATATGATGAAAAGTTCATTTTCCAAATGTGTTTGACTTCAGTACTGCAGACAAGCCAAAGTCGCAGTAAATTACAGAAAGTTTACATGACTAGTTTCAGTGAAGCTCAGTCACCATTATCAAATGTATCAAGTATGAAATAAGTCTGCTATTAATTATGAGAACCAGAATATAAGTAACATCTCACCATGATACCTTTGTCATAGGAATCAATACCGTGAATTTATCATGTTAAATTAAACATCGTTGTGCAGTAATGACGAAGCAATTGATCGTTGTGAAGCCTTTATCTAGATAGCATATTAAAATCTTAACGCGTATATATTGCATCAGGGTCGGCGTTTTCCACCTATTTGCATGTAGCCCCCGGTAGCTGAGTGGTTGCTGACTGGTTGCCGACACGGTAGCTTAGCGTGTTCGGTCAGAGAGCTGGGTGGCCTCTGTAATAAAAAAAACTGAGTGAAAGGATCAACAACGAACTTCAACGGATGTCATGGGACGTCCGCTATGAGCAATTACAACGAACTGTAAGGAACAATATGACAAAAAAAAGTGGTCAGTGCGACAGAATGTCAACCCTAAGGGTCCGGGTTTGATTCCCAGCTGTATTGGAGATTTTGTGCTCTAAGGGACTGGGTGTTGTGTTGTCTTAATCATCCTCATTTCATCCCCATCGACGCGCAACTCGCCGAAGTGGCGTCAAATCGAAAGACTTGCACCCGGCGAACGGTCTACCCGACGAGAGGCCCTAGTCACACGACACTTACATTTACCTATATGCATAACAAACCTGACAAGTGAAAACCTTGTCTTATTAATCTTAGCCATACTGCTATTATTCTGAAACATACACCGCTCAAGTATGAGGTGGATCCGTTAACTGAAGTATCAGAAAGCAACTAGATGAAGTTAACGAAATAACAACCTCCATGCACGAATACTGTATATTATTATCTGTATATATGGTCTCCAAACCAATCGGTCAACTCAGAGATAAAAATTTCCACATCTCAGCGTCTTAAAGTTGAAAATACATAGCTTGTAATCTTGAACACAGCACTCAATAGCACTGTGTGCAAGGAACAACTATCTGCTTGGACGACACATATACAGCCGAGGATAACACGTAATTGATCATTACGATGGACATAGTACACACAGCTCTCAATAGCACAGTTGTTTCTTGGACACTGGTCTCAATGCTCTGTGTGCTGTGTTCAAGATTACAAGGTTCAATTTTATGACATTGAGATATGGAGATTTTTTTTGTCAGAGTTCACCAACTGGTTTGGAGTCAGTATATACAGATAATGATATACAGTATTCATGCATGGATGTTGTTATTTGACTAACTTCATCAAGGTGCATTCTGATACTTAACAGTTCTTCGAAATTCCACCGCTAAGGGGGTGGATTAGAGGATGAAAGGTTTTTTTGAAAAAGGTGTTGCTATTAAGGCAATTTTGAAGCTAGAAGTACGAAGATTGGTATTTAGTTTCTTCGGCAGAAATGAATTATGTGTTTCAGCATTTCTGGAAATTTAAGTCATATGATAGTGAAATAGTGGATGAAAGTTTATTTGAAGATTAATCATTACTGAAGAACTAATAAACCATTTTTGAAGCTACATGTATGAAAACTAGTATTTGACCTCTAGGACAGAAATAAAAAAATACCGAAACTTCCTGGAAGATCAAAACTGTGTGCCGGACCGAGACTCGAACTCGGGACCTTTGCCTTTCGCGGGCAAGTGCTCTATCATCTGAGCTACCCAAGCACGACTTACGTCCCGTCCTCACAGCCTTACTTCTGCCAGTAGCTCGTCTCCTACCTTCCAAACACAGTTTTGATCTGCCAGGAAGTTTCATATCAGCGCACACTCCACTGCAGAGTGAAAATCTCATTCAAAAAATACGTGTTCGACGTTTCAGTATTTTTGGTAACTGAATCTGTAAGGAGATAAAACAGAGGATGAAATTTCTTAAGCAAATATTTCATTACGTCAAAACATGTTTAAAGCTAAATCTATGAAAACTGGCATTCGACTTCTGTGTTGGAGGACGAAAGTTTCTTTGGAAATAACACCACAAGAGCTTACGAGGCAGGATTAACAAAGACCTTCGACTTCAGCTACCAGAATCCCTTTTTAGGTCAGAAGTGCATTCAGAAAAGACAATGCTTCTATGGCCTTAATTGGCGTGAAAAGTTTAGAAGATTTTGCAATGTGTGAACAACGAAAAAATGGACTGAAGAGAAACAGAAATCTATACAGACATTATACCCACGCGAGCGAAGCAGCAGATGCTAGGCTAATCTGTGCATAAAATGCAAGCTGTGAAAAGCTGATCTTCAGTGGTCCATACCTCAATAGGTTTGATTCAGGACATGTCATTTTACGAAATTTTCTTCTAGGTTTGACCAATGTACGAGGGTAATCCCAAAAGTAAAGTCTCCTATTTTTTATAAGTACATAGACCTGTTTATTTCTATAATGGCTTACATCAGTTTACAGCTTGAACATTTAGCTATACATAGACCTGTTTATTTCTACAATGGCTTACATCAGTTTACAGCTTGAACATTTAGCTATTTTTCGACATAATTGTGGTGTCGCTGCCAGACAGGTGGTAGCCTTTAAATCGGCCGCAGTCCGTTAGTATACGTCGGACCCGCGTGTCGCCACTATCAGTGATTGCAGACCGAGCGCCGCCAAACGGCAGGTCTAGTCTAAAGAGACTCCCTAGCACTCGCCCCAGTTGTACAGCCGACTTTGCTAGCGATGGTTCACTGTCTACATACGCTCTCATTTGCAGAGAGGACAGTTTAGCATAGCCTTCAGCTACGTCATTTGCTACGACCTAGCAAGGCGCCATATTCAGTTACTGTAATTACTTCAAGAATGTATTCTGAATAAATAATATTGTGAATCACGTACCGTCAAGAGCGACGTTCATCATTAAAGGATTAAAGTTAAGTATCAAACTAATTACGTCCGCTTTCTGAATTCTCATTCCTTGTCATGTTCAAGACCTCACGTCAGTATAGTTCTTCCCTCCTCACGCCAGGCTGCGTGAGCTAAAACGCGTGCATTTCGGCTTCCACTTGTAACACGGTGTTGGCTCTTCTGCTAACACAAAATTAGCCGCCATTTCTGTCGATGTATTTTTGTAGACTCTGTGGCAGTTTTTGTATGCGCATGTCGTACCAGCTCGCCGCCATGCTGTTCAGAAAGTTACGAACCTCTTCTTTCAGCTCGTTGTGGGAGCTGGATCTATTTCGACGTTACAGGCCGTTAAAAAAATAGTATCAGATGTTCCTACGAGGGTAATCCCAAAAGTAAGGTCTCCTATTTTTTTATAAGCACATAGACCTGTTTATTTCGACAATGGTTTACATCAGTTTACAGCTTCAACATTTGCCCGGGCAAATGTTCTTTAAACCTAGGGAACAGATGATAGTCACTGGGCGCCAAGTCAGGACTATAGGGTGGGTGAGTAATTGTGTTCCACTGAAACTGTTGCAGGAGAGCAACCAGTTTGCCGAGCGATGTGTGGGCGAGCGTTGTAATGGAGAATGTGTACGCCCTTGCTCAACATTCCTCTTCTCCCGTTCTGAATTGCCCATTTGAGTTTTTTCAGAGTCTCACAGCGATTCATCTCCGACGACGACGTGAAAGAAGAGGTCCATAACTTTCTGAACAGCATGACGGCGAGCTGGTATGACATGGGCATACAAAAACTGCCACAGAGTCTACAAAAATACATCGACAGGAATGATGATCACTTCGAAAAATAGCTAAATGTTCAAGCTGTAAACTGATGTAAACCATTGTAGAAATAAACAGGTCTATGTGCTTATAAAAAAATAGGAGACCTTACTTTTGGGATTACCCTCGTAGGAACATCTGATACTATTTTTTTAACGGCCTGTAACGTCGAAATAGAATCATTTTCCGCGCTTTGATAAGCATGGGAAACGGAGTGTTTAGTTACCGTCTCGGGCGGCAGCGATGCCACTGTCGGGGATCGAGCAAATCAAACACACGGACTGCGCTCTCGACGTACGAGTGCAGACACAATGCGCTGCGCAGGGATATCACTGTTTCGAGGAAACGGGGAGACGGGGGCAGAACAACAGTTTGTCCGCAGACCGTGAGAAGGACGCGCCTCGCAATTTGTCAGCGGCCGTAACGAAGCATTGTGGGCGAGGGGCGCATAATACAGCCATTAGCGGGCAGCCAGAGGCCGCGTGCTTCGCCGCTGCTTCCGGAGACCGCGCCGCCCTGTCCCGGAGGAGAGGAGAGGAGCCCTTTGTGCGGCACGCGGAACCCAGCCCGCGCCGTGTCCCGTCTTCCTGTCTGCAGTCCAGGGCCAAGCACACACACATACAGACAGAGACAGTGAGAGAGAGACAGTGAGAGAGAGACAGTGAGAGAGAGACAGTGAGAGAGAGACAGTGAGAGAGAGACAGTGAGAGAGAGACAGTGAGAGAGAGACAGTGAGAGAGAGAGAGAAAGAGAGAGAGAGAGAGAGAGAGAGAGATGGAGGCGCCGTCTCCTGTGGTCAGCATCTCCAAAGGTCACACGGGCAGTTGCGGTTATAATGAAACTTGTCAGTGCACATTTATACACTACTGGGCATTAAAATTGCTACACCAAGAAGAAATGCAGATGAACGGGTATTCATTGGAGAAATATATTACACTAGAACTGACATGTGATTACATTTTCACGCAATTTGGGTGCATAGATCCTGAGAAATCAGTACCCAGAACAACCACCTCTGGCCGTAATAACGGCCTTCATACGCCTAGGCATTGAGTCAAACAGAGCTTGGATGGCGTGTACAAGTGCAGCTGCCCATGCAGCTTCAACACGATACCACAGTTCATCAAGGGTAGTGACGGGCGTATTGTGACGAGCCAGTTGCTCGGCCACCATTGACCAGACGTTTTCAATTGGTGAGAGATCTGGAGAATGTGCCGGCCAGGGCAGCAGTCGAACATTTTCTGTATCCAGAAAGGCCCGTACAGGACCTGCAACATGCGGTCGTGCATTATCCTGCTGAAATGTAGGGTTTCGCAGGTATCGAATAAAGGTTAGAGCCACGGGTCGTAACACATCTGAAATGTAACGTCCACTGTTCAAAGTGCTGTCAATGCGAACAAGAGGTGATCGAGACGTGTAACCAATGGCACGCCATACCATCACGCCGGGTGATACGCCAGTATGGCGATGACGAATACACGCTTCCAATGTCTGTTCACTGCGCTGTCGCCAAACATGGATGCGACCATCATGATGCTGCAAACATAACCTGGATTCATCCGAAAAAATGACGTTTTGCCATTCGTGCACCCATGTTCGTCGTTGAGTACACCATCGCAGGCGCTCCTGTATGTGATGCAGCGTCAAGGGTGACCCCAGCCATGGTCTCCGAGCTGATAGTCCATGCTGCTGCAAACGTCGTCGAACTGTTCGTGCAGATGGTTGTTGTCTTGCAAACGTCCCCATCTGTTGACTCAGGGATCAAGACGTTGCTGCACGAGACGTTACAGTCATGCGGATAAGATGCCTGTCATCTCGACTGCTAGTGATACGAGGCCGTTGGGTTCCAGCACGGCGTTCCGTATTACCCTCCTGAACCCACCGATTCCATATTCTGCTAACAGTCATTGGATCTCGACCAACGCGAGCAGCAATGTCGCGATACGATAAACCGCAATCGCGATAGGCTACAATCCGACCTTTATCAAAGTCGGAAACGTGATGGTACGCATTTCTCCTCCTTACACGAGGCATCACAACAACGTTTCACCAGGCAATGCCGGTCAACTGCTGTCTGTGTATAAGAAATCAGTTGTAAACTTTCCTCATGTCAGCACGTTGTAGGTGTCGCCACCGGCGCCAACCTTGTGTGTATGCTCTGAAAAGCTAATCATTTGCCTATCACAGCATTTTCTTTCTGTTGGTTAAATTTCGCGTCTGTAGCACGTGATCTTCGTGATGTAGCAATTTTAATGGCCAGTAGTGTATTTTTCAGTATACAACACGTTACACACAACAAAGTATTTTTTATTTGCATTCAAACAGATAGCAAAGCATAATTTTGTGGGAATGTGAAAATATGTAATGCCCTACATCTAATAATCTAACCGCCTTCCCGCAGTGGTAACACCGGTTCTCGTGAGATCACCGAAGTTAAGCGCTGTCGGGTTGGGCTAGCACTTGGATAGGTGACCATCCGGTCTGCCGAGAGCTGTTGGCAAGCAGGGTGCACTCAGCCCTTGTGAGGGAAACTGAGAAGCTACTTCATTGAGAAGTAGCGGCTCCGGTCTCAGAAACTGACATACGGCCTGGAGAGCGGTGTGCTGACCACAAGCCCCTCCATATCCGCGTCCAGTGATGCCTTTGGGCTGAGGATGACACGGCGGCCAGTCCGTACCTTTGGGCCTTCATGGCCTGTGCGAGAGGAGCTACATCTAATATAAAATCCTTTCTCACATTATTACATCTTTCCAACTCATGTACTTTGTGAACTTTGTATTTGGTTTAATACAAAAAATGGTTCAAATGGCTCTGAACACTATGGGACTTAACTTCTGAGGTTATCAGTCGCCTAGAAGGTAGAACTACTTAAACCTAACGATCCTAAGGACATCACACACATCCATGCCTGAGGCAGGGTTCGAACCTGCGACCGTAGCGGTCGCGCGGTTCCAGACTGTAGCGCCTAGAACCGCTCGGCCACTCCGGCCGGGAAGGTTTAATACATTGTGAGTGAAAACATGTGGTACACATTCCTTTTGTGACCAAACGAAAGTGTTTAATAATGCACACCGAAGTATGTGACTTTCAAAAGACCGGGTGGTTATAATTAAGCTTTTCCTACTTGACACGTTGTAACTCGGATACTAATTACTGTACGAGGACCGTCGCGCGGAGTGGCCGCGCGGTTTGAGGCGTCAAGTCACGGACGGCGGAGGTTCGAGTCCTCCCTCGGGCATGGGTGTGTGTGTGTTAGATTAAGTTAGTTTAAGTAGTGTGTAAGTCTAGGGATCGATGACTTATGCAGTTTGGTCCCTTAGGAAATCACACACATGTACGAGAACCAAACTTGGTAGCATTAATGTTAAGGACATGGGGAAGAGAAATCTATTCAACTGAAACACTTTTAATGTGCTACTACGGTATGTCATACCATTACATGCAGGTACCATTACTGCTATAAAAGGGGCTCAATATGGCGCCCATCAGAGTCCAGAAGAGTCTGAAAGCGCAGGATTGCATTCTGCACAACATAACTAAGCATATCCGTAGCTATGTTGCCTACCTCTCTTGATGTGCTGCGCATCAGATCAGCACATGTGTGAATGTTCCCCTCATAACTTCTGTTCTTCAGGTAGCCCCACAACCAGAAATCACGGGGAGTGAGATCAGGTTATCGTGTCGGCCAAACATGGAAACGATCGGCTGATAATTCGATCGTTTCCAAATGTGTTTCGGAGAAGCAGGTGAACCTCACGATCTATTTGCGCTGGAGCCCCATCTTGCATGAAAACTGTTGAGTTCTATGCGTCTCTCTCCTTTAGGGCGGGTATAAAATGGTGGCGAAGCATGTCGAAGTAACGCTGGCCTGTAACACTGCCCGTGTGTTGTCCTTGAACGCCAACCGGTTCAATAAAGAATGGGCCAATGATGAACGCAGCTGTGAAGCCACACCGTACGGTGACACGTTCACTATACAAGGGAACTTCATGCACAATGACTTGTGGTGAAGATCCCCACACTCGGCAATTCTGTGTGATCACCTCACCCGTCTGAGAAAAGTGAGCTTCCTCTATCCATAGGATGGTCCAGAGACAGCCCTCGTCCACTTCAATCCTTGCGAAAAAGTAGACAGCAAAGACAACACGTCATTGCGCGTCCTGTGGCGCAAGCTGCTGTACGATATGGATCTTGTCCGGATACCATTTGAGAATGGTTCGAAGCACATTCCCTACAGTGGACTATGGGATATTCAACTGTCCCGACACAGTAATAGCACTGCCTGACGATCAGGAATTGCGCGCAGCGTTGTCTGCCATAGCAACAGTGATTTCATCAACCACCTGTGGTGCAACCGGTCGTCGGCCTCTTCCCGGAGTGACGCCCAGTTCCCCAGCTGATTCGCACTTCTTCACCATGCTCCGCACAACAGGTGGAGAAAGAAGACCCTACCGTAATCATTTCAGCCAGGGATATTCTCGAAGTGTAGCTGCAACATTACTGTTTTTTTGATAATAGAGCTTCACCAATAGTGGCCTGCTCCTTTTGTCCAAACCCATGGCCAGCCGCTGTGGCCCAGTGGTTCAGTCCGGAACCGCGCTGCTGCTACAGTCGCAGGTTCGAATCCTGCCTCGGGCATGGATGTGTGTGTTGTCCTTAGGTTAGTTAGGTTTAAGTAGTTCTAAATCTAGGGAACTGATGACCTCAGATGTTAAGTCCCATAGTGCTCAGAGCCATTTGAATCTTTTGAATACAAGCTCGTGTTGACACGTCAGCAAGTGCACTGCGACTGGTCAGTTGTTTGAGACCATGAATCACGATGACTGATCACGGCACCTGGCGCTGTGACATATGCAAATCATGCACCCCACACTCTGGACATTAATGCTACAATGTTTGGTACTCGTAAGGTAATTACTTTCCTTGTTATAACGTGTTAAATAGGAAAATTTAATTAAATTCGCCCGGTACAATTAACATTACAATGCGATTCGCTGAAAGAAATCTGTGAAAACAAATGCTCCAGATGGACATTTCATGTAATCTGCATTCTACTAAAAGTCTTCATTACACGTTTGCAACTGTGAATTATGGTTGATACCACCCCCCACCCCCCCCCCGCCCCCCATGAACCACGGACCTTGCCGCTGGTGGGGAGGCTTGCGTGCCTCAGCGATACAGATAGCCGTACCGTAGGTGCAACCACAACGGAGGGGTATCTGTTGAGAGGCCAGACAAACATGTGGTTCCTGAAGAGGGGCAGCAGCTTTTTCAGTAGTTGCAGGAGCAACAGTCTAGATAATTGACTGACCTGGCCTTGTAACACTAACCAAAACGGCCTTGCTGTGGAGGAGGAGATTAGTGTTTAACGTCCCGTCGACAACGAGGTCATTAGAGACGGAGCGCAAGCTCGGGTGAGAGAAGGATGGGGAAGGAAATCGGCCGTGCCCTTTCAAGGGAACCATCCCGGCATTTGCCTGAAGCGATTTAGGGAAATCACGGAAAACCTAAATCAGGATGGCCGGAGACGGGATTGAACCGTCGTCCTACCGAATGCGAGTCCAGTGTGCTAACAACTGCGCCACCTCGCTCGGTGCCTTGCTGTGCTGTTACTGTGTACCGCTGAATGCAAGGGAAAACTACAGCCGTAATTTTTCCCGCGGGCATGCAGCTTTATAAACCAGTCTAAGGACTGAAGACCACAACATCAATAGGCAAATCACCAGTAACCCACTGCATCATATGTTTTGACGAAAGTATCACAGCCGTCTGACGACAACCGGTAATAGTGCTTCTTGAATAAAGCAACCTCAACCAGTTTGTGACTGGTTACCGTACACCATCGACAGTTTATTTCAAATAACAACTACGGTCTCCAGCCATGTCTTTATTTGACAAACTTGCGGCAATATAACTTGCTTAAAAAAATTTTTATACAAAAAATGTGTCAAATATATTTTGTAATTTTGATAAACATAAATAATGATTAACATTATTATTATTATTATCTTTAAAAAATTTTATGATCACCTATGATATTTACAATGTCAGTTATCAAAATCACGAAGTAGGTACACAAAAAATTGTATTTCCTTGTATAGATCGATTTCAAACAAATTTGTTTATATAAAAGCATCGCTGACCTATTTGCCTTGTTGGCGCGCTTTCAGTAGTCATCAGAGGAGTTTAGTGGCCGTTGTTGAGAAGAATGTGATTTGAGGCGATGTGGCATTAAGGTAGACATATTTATTGAAAAGTTTTCGTAGTTCAAGAATTGTATGTTATAATGTATTCTTCAAATTAAGCATTAAAAGATGTAAATATTTACGAGTGATCGTTTTGCAACGAATCATTAATAAAGCCAGTGCATACCCAAAATGACGGTCAAACCCTCTTTAACCAGCAACAATACCTTGAGATATGCTGTACCATTCAGAACCATTCAGAAAACTACAAAGAAGAGAGAAACACAAGTAGGAAATATTTTTTTCAAATTCTGTGAATTATTATGCCCCACAACATTAATTCACTACCCTTTTGTGTTCTCAAGGTATTGAGAATTATTCGCGCAGACTACATCACTGCTCATCAGTGGAGTTTGTTAAATAATTTTAAACATAATGTTTACCCCTTTGCTAGAGTAGGTTAGACGGCCAAATCGAGCAGAAAAGGATCCCTAGATTTCTAGCAGTGAAATGTGAACATTGTCTCAGTAGGTTGTACAATAGACATGCACTCCCCTTTTTAATCTACATCTACCTCTATATCCAGCAAACGTGCATGGCAGAGGGGACACCAGATTGTAAACTATGGGATCAAAGGTGTCCGGACACATGGCTGAAAATGACTTACAAGTTCGTGACGCCCTCCATCGGTAATACGGAAATTCAGTATGGTGTTGGCCCACTCTTAGCCTTTATGACAGCTTTCACTCTCGCAGGCATATGTTCAGTTAGGCGCTGGAATGTTTCTTGGGGAATGACAGCCCATTCTTCACGGACTGCATTACTGAGGAGAGGTATCGATGCCGGTCGGTGAGGTCTGGCACGAAGTTGGCATTCCAAAACATCCCATAGGTGTTCTGTAGGATTCAGGTCAGTACTATGTGCAGGCCAGTCCATTACAGGGATGTTATTGTCGTGTAACCACTCCGCCACAGGCCGTGCATGATGAACAGGTGCTCGAATTATTGAAAGATGCAATCGCCATCCCCAAATTGCACTTCGATTGTGGGAAGAAAGAAGGACCTTAAAACAGCAAATGGTTCAAATGGCTCTAAGAACTACTGGACTTAGCATCTGAGGCCATCAGGCCTCTAGACTTAGAACTACTTAAACCTAACTAACCTAAGGACATCACACACATCCATGCCTGAGGCAGGATTCGAACCTGCGTCCGTAGCAGCCGCTTGGTTCCGCACTGAAGCACCTTAAAGCAGCAATGTAGGCCTGTGCTGTGATAGTGACACGCAAAACAACAAGGGGTGCAAGCCCTCCAACACGAAAAACACGACCACACCATAACACCACTGCCTTTGGATTTTACTGTTAGCACTACATACTCTGGCAGATGACGTTCACCGGACATTCGCCATACCAATCAAATGACCTCATTGTGTACCGTGATTCTTCACACAACATTTTTCCACTGTTCAATCGTCAAATGCTTACGCTCCTTACACCCAGCGAGGCGTCGTTTGGCATTTACCGATGTGGTGTGTGGCTTATGAACAGCCGCTCGACCATGAAATCCAAGTTTTCTCACCTCCCGCCTAACTGTCATAGTACTTTCAGTGGATCCTGATGCAGCTTGGAATTCCTGTGTGATGGTCTAGATAGATGTCTGCCTATTACACATTACGTCCCTTTTCAACTGTCTGCGGTCTCTATCAGTCAACAGACGAGGTCGTCCTATACGCTTTCGTGCTGTAGGCCTACGTGTCCCTTCACGTTTCCACTTCACTATCACATCGGAAACAGTGGACCTAGGGATGTTTAGGAGTGTGGAAATCTCGCGTACAGGCGTGTGACACAAGTGACACCCAATCACCTGACCACGTTCGAAGTCCGTGAGTTTTGTGGAGCGCCCTATTCTGCTCTCTCACGATGTCTAATGACTACTGAGGTCGCCGATATGAAGTATCTGGCAGTAGGTGGCAGCACAATGCACCTAATATGAAAAACGTATGTTTTTGGGGTGTCCGGATACTTTTGATAACATAGTGTATGAGACTTTAGCGCTTATTCTCGTTCAATTCACGTATGCAGCGTTGCATGAATGATTGTTTAAATTTCTCTGCACGCGCTGTAACTACTCTAAACTTTACCTCCTGATCCCTACGGGAACGACACGTCGTGTATTGTGGTATATTGCCAGATTCCTCACTTGAATGTAGTTCTCGAATCTTGCAGGGTAGGTTTCCACGGCATAATTTGCGTCTATCTTCAAGCGTCTGCCAGATCAGTTTCTTCAATAGCTCCGTGTCGCTCTGTCATACGTTAAACATACCTATGTCTATTCGCATTGCCGTTCCTTGAATACAGTTAATTTCGCCTGTTGATCCTGTATGGTAAAAGGACCCACATTCTAGAACAATATTTTATGACGGGTTACGTGAGTGCCTGTAAGCAACCTCCCTAGTACGTTGACAGTATCCTACCAACGAAGTGAAATTTGCCACCTAAAATACATATTACTGAGACTGTGTAACACTTTAATTTTATATTCCTGCAAATTGCTACCCACAGGTGTTTGCACGAAATGACTAAGTCCGGTTGCTTCTAGGATAGTCATTAAATACTGCATTTTTTCGTTTGCTGTTGTTGTGGTCTTCAGTCCTGAGACTGGTTTGATGCAGCTCTCCATGCCACTCTATCTTGCGCAAGCTTCTTCATCTCGTAGTACCTACCGCAACCTACATCCCTCTGAATATGCTTTGTGTATTCATCTCTTCGTCTCCCTCTACGATTTTTACCCTCCACACTGCCTTCCAATACCAAACTGGTGATCCCTTGATGCCTCAGACCATGTCCTACCAACCGATCCCTTCTTCTAGTCAAGTTGTGTCACAAACGTCTCTTCTCACCAATCCTATTCAATACTTCCTCATTCGTTATGTGATCTACCCACCTAATCTTCAGCATTTTTCTGTAGCGCTACATTTCGAAAGCTTCTATTCTCTTCTTGTCCAAACTATTTATCGTCCATGTTTCACTTCCATACGTGGCTACACCCCATACAAATACTTTCAGAAACGACTTCCTGACACTTAAATCTATACTCGATGTTAACAAATTTCTCTTCTTCAGAAACGCTTTCCTTGCCATTGCCAGTCTACATTTTATATCCTCTCTACTTCGACCATCATAAATTATTTTGCTCCCCAAACAGCTAAACTCCTTTACTACTTTAAGTGTCTCATTTCCTAATCTAATTCCCGCAGCATCACCCACTTAATTCGACTACATTCCATGATCCTCGTTTTGCTTTTGTTGATGTTCATCTTATAACCTCCTTTCAAGACACTATCCATTCCGTTCAGCTGCTCTTCCAAGTCCTTTGCTGTCTCTGACAGAATTACAATGTCATCGGCGAACCTCAAAGTTTTTATTTCTTCTCCATGGATTATAATACCTACCCCGAATTTTTCTTTCGTTTCCTTCACTGCTTGCTCAATATACAGTTTGAATAACATCGGGGAGAGGCTACAACCTTGTCTCACTCCCTTCCCAACCACTGCTTCCCTTTGATGTCCCTCGACTCTTATAACTGCCCTTTCGCTTCTGTACAAATTGTAAATAGCTTTTCGCTCCCTGTATTTTACTCCTGCCACCTTCAGAATTTGAAAGAGAGTATTCCAGTCAACATTGTCAAAAGCTTTCTCTAAGTCTACAAATTCTAGAAACGTAGGTTTACCTTTCCTTAATCCAGCTTCTAAGATAAGTCGTAGGGTCAGTATTAAGGGATCTGACATTCCACGCTCCGATCCGTAGAACGCCAGTTCTCTTTCTCCTGACAACGACATCCTCTTGAGTAGTCCCCGCCCGGAGATCCGAATGGGGGACTATTTTACCTCCGGAATATTTTACCCAAGAGGACGCAATCATCATTCAACCATACAGTAAAGCTGCATGCCCTCGGGAAAAATTACGGCTGTAGTTTCCCCTTGCTTTCAGCCGTTCGCAGTACCAGCTCAGCAAGGCCGTTTTGGTTAGTGTTACAAGGCTAGATCAGTCAATCATCCAGACTGTTGCCCCTGCAACTACTGAAAAGGCTGCTGCCCCTCTTCAGGAACCACACGTTTGTCTGTCCTCTCAACAGATACCCCTCCGCTGTGGTAGCACCTACGGTACGGCTATCTGTATCGCTGAGACACGCGCAAGCCTTCCCACCAACGGCAAGGTCCATGGTTCATGGGGGGGGGTTCGTTTGGCGAAGTGAAAAATTTTACACTTTTCAACATATAAAGTAAGTTGTCAATTCTTGCGCCACTTTTTTTAAGTCTTATCAAGATATGACAACATTTAGTCATCTTTCCTCATACAGTACCTCATTATAGATGTTCCGTGTTACAAATCGTATGAATGGTCCAGCACGAGCCAATGCTTTGGAATTATTCTGTCTACGAAGTCCGTTAAACAAATATTTTCAGAAGAGTCACTCACGGTCAAACTTACAACGAATGGACATTATGCAAAAAGCCATTGTCGAGCGCCCAATGTTTGTACCAAGCACCATTATAAACTTATAGTCTGATCACCTACTATTATCATTATCTATTATTATTTGTCTGGAGTGTGACATTCTCAAACCAGATTGGAAAAGCCGATAAATTAGTCTCCATCCAAGCTAGCGTGCTGCGTTTTCCCTACCAAGAAATCCTCAAACCAGTCACAAATTTCGGTTGACACCTTATACTACCGAACTTTCGATAGTACGCATAGGAGTGGTACCGAGTCAAATGGTTTTCGGAAGTGAAGAAATACTACATTTACTTGACTACCTTGATCCACGTATAATTGTCGGTGCCGGCTGTTCTTCGCGGCTAATCGGTCTTACGTGTGAGTGTGGAGGCTGGGGGAGGGAGTAGGGTGACGACGATATACCAAACCCAGAAAAAATTTATGGAAGTTGACAACGACAGTCAAAACCTAAGCACAGGCAACTCTATCACAGTTGTGTAGCCGTAGCACAGTTAAGTAAGTAGATACTAGTAGGCAGCGGGAGCTAGTTTAAATCTTTCCGATACAGTAAAAGTACCTGCTGGATCGTAACTCGAACCTGGAACATTTAGACGGGTACTTAGTGATTGAGCTATCCGGACGCGACTCACGGCCTGCTCTCATAGTTCCACCTCGGCCGGTGCCTCTCTCCATTCCAGCTGAATGTCTATGGAGGAATGTCAGCCCATTCTTCCTCAAGAGCCTGAAACAGAGAAGGTAATCATGTTGGACGTTGGGGTCTGGAGTGGAGTTATCGCCCGAACTCATCCCATTTTTACGCAGGTTGGGACTCTGGGCAGGTCACTCCATTTAAGAAATGTTACTGTACCCACACAAAACAATTGCCGCGCAGAAGCTGCTTTATGAGAGGGTGTATAGTCATGCCGATGCAGTCATCGTCTCCAAATCGATCCTCCAACGTACGCACTACACACTGTTGTAAAATGTGGTCATATGCTTACGCGTTTAGCGTTTTCGTAAGCGCAGTAGGGGGACCTTTCCATAACCACGAATAGCATCCCCATACCGCAACACTATCTCCTCCGTACTTCCCGGTTGGCTCGATAGAACGTAGGTAACATTTCCAGGCATTCGCCAAACCCATTCCATACCATTTTATCGGACTGCCATAGAGTATAGCGTGACTCATTACTACAAACCACTCGTTTCCGGCCATCCACTGTCCAATGGCCTCGCTCTTTAGACCAACTCAAGTGTCTCTTAGCTTTGTGTATAGCACAGTATGACCTACGAGGAGCTACTCGACCAATGTACACCATTCTTTTTAGCTACATACGGGTAGTCATTGTGTTAGCTTGGCAGATGGTAGCTCTTGGAACTAACAAGTGATTCCTTCCTCTGATTTCATGTGATTTATTGCAACCATCCTCCTCAATACTCGACGGTTCCATTCCGTCACTACATGAGGTCTGCCTGGTCGTGATTTTGGTTTGCTTGTTACTACTCTCGTAGCCTTGCGAACGAGGCAGGCCACAGAAATCGTCGAAGGCATCAGCTATGTCTACTGCTACTTCTACTGCGTGTATTTCTTTTGTGCCTGTGTTATTTCCAGTGCGCTGTTAACTGCATAGTCTATTGAGCTTTTCGGTCAAAAGCCATACTGCTGACTAAGGCCGAAGAGCTTCCCGTGTGTGCTCAGTCGATTACAGAGGAGACTATCCTGTACCTTGGCCAAAGCGTTCTAGAGGCAGATGGGCCTGTAAGTCCTTAGGTCTGTTGGTTCCTGATCCTTCGTTGTTTTGATGATTACAACGTTCGCAGTTTTCCACATGGCGAGGTCACTATCTAGTAGCAGTGCTTCATTCAATAACTCTGTTAGAAAAGGGGTGATCTGCACAACAGTATTTTTTTAATTTTTTTTTTATTTCTGAGTGTATGTCATTTGGTCCGGGGATCTTCTTATTCTTTGATTGTTTATCTGCTAACGCTGCCTCTTCTTGGGCAAATGGAACAGGAAATGGGGGTCATTTGTGTAGGTGTCTTCGTAAATCAGTGTGATGTTGCTGGTCATTCGTCTTTTCGTCATCAGTCATTGTTCAGTAAGTATTCTAGCGAACATCTCCAGTCCCTTGTAACAGTGCCGTCTGTGCGCCTAAGAGTTTGCAGAAATGTCGGAGTCTTCGCCGTATCTGTTTAAAATTCGAATATATCCGCCTACCCCCTGCCCCCCCCCCCCTCCCCCCACCAAAAAAAATATCGTTTTGTAACTGAGTTTTAACAAAATTGTTCTAGTGATCCTGTTTGACCTGTTTGACTTTTATATTTTTGCTTTACATAGTGGTATAGTTGCTATTACGAAAAGCATAGTGAATGCATTATTGTAGTCAAGACAAACACGAAGCCCACACCTACCATAGCAGTACAAGTTTACATGCCAACTAGCTCCGCAGTTGACGAAGAGATTGAAGAAATGAATGATGAGGTAAAAGAAATTACTCAGTCAGTGAAGGGAGGTGAAAATTTAATAGTTATGAGGGAATGGAATTCGATAGTAGGAAAAGGAAGAGAAGGAAAAGTAATAGGTGAATATGGACTGTGGGTAAGAAGTGAAAGAGGAAGCCTCCTCGCAGAATTGGTTTAAGAATCATGAAACAAGTTTGTATACGTCGAAGAGGCCTGGAGACACAGGAAGGTTTCAGATTTAGGAACCATGTTTTAAGTTGTAAGACATTTCCAGGGACAGATGTGGACTCTGACCACAATCTATTGGTTAAGAACTGTAGATTAAAACTGAAGAAACTGCAGAAAGGCGGGAATTTAAGGAGATGGGATCTGAATAAACAGAAAGAACCAGAGGTTGTACAGAGTTTCAGAGAGAGCATTAGGGAACGATTGGCAAGAACAATGGAAGGAAATACAGTAGAAGAAGAATGGGTGGTTTTGAGAGATGAAATAGTGAAGGCAGCAGAGGATCAAGTAGGTAAAAAGACGAGGGCTAGTACAAATCCCTGGGTAACAAAAGAGATACGAACCTAATTAATGGAAGGAGAAAATATAAAAATGCAGAAAATGAAGGAGGCAAAAGGGAATACAAATGTCTCATAAATGAGATCAACAGGAAGTGCAAAATGGCTAAGCAGCGATGGCTAGAGGACAAATGTAAGAATGTAGGGGCACGTATCAATAGGAGTAAGATGGATACTGCCTACAGAAATATTACAGAGACTTTTGGAGGAAAGAGAACCGCTTGTATGAATAACAAAAACTCAGATGGAAAACCATTTCTAAGCAAAGAAGGGAAAGCAGAAAGGCTGAAGGAGTATACAGATGATCTGTAAAAGGGCGATGTACTCGAGGACAATATTACGGAAATGGAAGAGGACGTAGGTGAAGATGAAATGGGAGATATGATACTGCACGAAGAATTTGACAGAGCACTGAAAGACCTAAGTCGAAACAAGGCCCCTGGAATAGACAACATTCCATTAGAACTACTGATAGCTATGGGAGGAGCAGCCCTGACAAAACTCTACCACATGGTGAGCAGGATGTACGAGACAGGCGAAAAAACCTCATACGTCAAGAAGAATATAATAATTCCAATCCTAAGGAGAGCAAGTGTTGACAGGTGTGAAAATTACCGAACCATCAATTTATTAAGTCACGGCTGTAAAATACTAACACGAATTCTTTACAGATGAATGGAAAAACTGGTAGAAGCCAACCTCGGGGTAGATCAGTTTGGATCCCGTAGAAACGTTGGAACCCTGCGACTTACCTTAGAAGATAGATAAAGGAATGTTGACTGGAATACTCTCTTTCAAATTCTGAAGGTGGCAGGGGCCAAATGTAGGGAGCGAAAGGCTATTTACAATTTGTACAGAAACCAGACGGCAATTTTAAGAGTCGAGGGCCATGAAAGGGAAGCAGTGGTTGAGAAGGGAGTGAGACAGGGTTGTATCCTATCCCCGATGTTATTCAATCTGTATATTTAGCAAGCAGTGAAGGAAACAAAAGAAAAATTCGGAGTAGGAATTAAAATCCACGGCCTTCTGGAGTGACCGAGCGGTTCTAAGCGCTACAGTCTGGAACCGCGCGACCGCTACGGTCGCAGGTTCGAATCCTGCCTCGGGCATGGATGTGTGTGATGTCCTTCGGTTAGTTCGGCTTAAGTAGTTCTAAGTTCTAGGGGACTGATGACCTCAGCAGTTATGTCCCATAGTGCTCAGTGCGTCTGAACAATTTTTTTAAAATCCACGGAGAAGAAATAAAAACTTTGAAGTTTGCCGATGACATTGTAATTCTGTCAGAGACAGTAAAGGGCCTGGAAGCCTCTTCAAAGGAGGATATAAATGAACATCAAGAAAAGCAAAAGGAGGATAATGGAATGTAGTCTAATAAAATCAGGTGATGCTGAGAGAATTAGATTAGAAAATGAGACACTTAAAGTAGTTAATGAGTTTTGCTATTTAGGGAGAAAAATAACTGATGATGGTCAAAGTAGAGAGGATACAAAATGTAGACTGGCAACGGCAAGAAAGGCTTTTCTGAAGAAGACAAATTTGTTAACATCGAGTATAGGTTTAAGTGTCAGGAAGCCTTTTTACGGTGTTAATCCATGTATGAAAGTGAAACATAGACGATAAGTAGTTTAGACGAGAAGAGAGTAGAAGCTTTCGAATTGTGGTACTGCAGAGGAATGCTGAAGATTAGGTGGGAAGATCACATAAGCAATGATTACGTACTGAATAGAATTGGGGAGAAGAGCAATTTGTGGCACAACTTGACTAGAAGAAGGGATGAGTTAGTAGGACATATTCTGAAGCATCAAGTGATCACCAAGTTTGTGTTGGATGGCAGCGCGAAGGGTTAAAATCGTAGAGGGAGACCAAGATATGAATACATTAAGCAGATTCAGAAGGATGTACTGTGCAGTAGTTACTTGAAGATGGAGAAGCTTGCACAGGATAGAATAACATGGAGAGCTGCATCAAACCAGTCTCTGTGGACTGAAGACAACAACAACAACAACAACAACAACAACCGTGGTATAGTTACAGTCTTACTTCTCTCTCTTGTGCTGTTTTTTTTTTCTTTTTGGTAATGTTTACTTTTCTCTCTAGCCTTTTCCTTAGTTTTGTTAAGTCGTGGACCTGGAGAATTTCTATTTCGGTACACAGTTGGTCATTGGGATTGAGCTTTTCGAAGTAGGTGCGTCAGAATGTGTTCTTTATACTCTATACTATTATTGACTGTATGGACGAAAATTAATCAACCACATCCCCAGTCAACCTTGTTAAGAAAAAATCGTTGTATTTGTTGATGTGAAGTTCGTTGTTAGAGTATGCGTATGTCTCTATGTGGACGAGTACGGCTTTATGGTCATTGTGTGTGGCATTTTCTAGTACTTCCCCTTTGTTGGCGTACGTTATGGGCTTCGCATCTGCTAGTGAGATGTCAATATTGCTGGTTCCTCCTGTATTGTTGCAGTACGTAGGTGTTTGTTCTGCTTTGTTTAGAACAAAGAGACTGCATTCATTTATCGTGTCAACTACGATTTGCCCCTATTCTTTGTTCCGTTTGCGTGCCATAGCGTCGATCGTGCACTGAGGTCTCAGCATATGAGTAGTAGTTTGTCCCTAGAAAATTGTGTTGTGCATCTTATTTGGTTAGCAAAAGATTCTATGTCGTAGGAATACTGTAAATACATGGATGTGATATCCAAGATTCTCGTCCATGCGTAATTTCAGCTGTGGCTACATGTTCAAAACAGAGTTGTGTTATTTTTGTGACTGTGTAATTTAAATTCGCTATTACAAGAACGGCCTCAGCATTTTGGGTCCTAGTACTTGTTATGGGATGTTTAGGAAGGCGTCAAAGTTTCCCACCATGCACATACGTCTCTTGGAGACAGATTATGTGTGCCTGTACTTTTTTTTTATATGTGCCTGTATTTTGTTCAGAAATCTACTTCAACAAAGTGGTCCTATTGCAGTTCAGTTGTAAGACTTTCACAGCGGGGGCATCTAGTGAAGACATAGCACCTCGGTGTTGTCTCTTTAAAATCACAATGAATCCATCCTTGCACGTTCACGAAATACTTATAAACTTAATCTGTGCTTAGACCTTTACCTCTTCGTGTACACGCTTGCTCTGAGAACCTGCAGTGCTCACGATGGTCGGTTGGCAGATTCTCTGTCCTAAGTATCTTTATGTCTATCTGCTCCGTTGTCTGAAAACATTATTTTTTTCACACTCCGGTTGACTAAGCAGTACCAGCAGACGAGGAGCAGTCTGGAAAATTTCCCTACTTTCTAACCTACCTATGCGTAAGTATCTCTCAAGACCATGATAATCAATTACGTTGCTCTTGTGTTGTCTGGGGTTTCCGTATATCCTGTGATGTATCCCGACATTTATATTCCTCTGTTAGAGTACACTGGGAATTGTGTGTGGTTGAAGTATTTGTATCTGTATTATTAGATAGATTATTTGTGTTTTGCATTAGGTATCTCGATATCTACATTATTGGGATGTTTTTTACCTACCTCGAGATTATTTGGCAACTAAGTGCTCTCTTTTCTTCTATTTCCTTGTGTGTGTGCTGTGTGTACTACCACCACATATAAACCTTGTAACCTTCTTTTAAAAAGAATTATTTCTTTAAGATTACGTTGAATGAATGTCTGATCTGTGGAATGAGTACTGAACTCGAATGGTCGTGTTTCATGTTGTAAGTGCAAGTGGTGTGCTTACTCTGTGTTACTGTTAGCAAAACTCTACACGAATTGATTGGGCAATGCAACTCTCAATACCAATAAAGAAATACAGTCATTGCAAAATACATTCAGCCCCTTAGGCATTGAATCATCTGGCCCTGTTCAGAACTGATAACTTTGGTCCCTGTGCACATAACAAATAAATTAAATCGTCTTACCTCTAGAGCAGCAACGGTGGAAAGCGATATATTCTGGTCTCTCATAAAAATGTAAATATGCTAGCTAAAGGCTCAGCGATGTGCAATGCTGGCTGTAATACTTTGAAATGCATATGAAATTGTTTTGACTGATAAATGAAAACATTTATGGAAATCCAACTTATTTTAAAAATATATAACCCACACAGGGAGGCAGTACTGATCATGGTGAATTACCAACACTGAGGTTTTAGGAAAATGATATTGCAAGTTAAGTTCGTCTTCTCAAAAAAATCTGACAACTGAAGTTACATTACTCACAACTGATTCACAAACAATGAGATTTAAACAGCAAGTATTACCTAACCTCATAAATCCAACATAAATGCAAATCATCAAATTAAATATAGCTCTGTTAACAAATCTGAGAAACATTACAAAGTGAAATATCTAACTAGCCTTTTTAACAAAACGGTTTATGTATATTCTGAGGTTATTCAACAATTACAAATTACCAGCCAACTCATCTATACTAATGTGCTGGAAAAAACAGATCACATAGTTATTTAACATCATTACCTTGGTTACTTGAAGACTTCTGCTTCTATGTTCAACGATATTGACTATCTATCTATTGCTGACGCCTTTGTCCCACAGTTTTTGCAGTGTCAGCGTGGTTACAATCAGGTAGGGGTAGTTTGAAGGGGTGGCCGGATGCCCTTCCTGCCGCCAATCCGTACCCCCTAGGACAGAATCAGTGTACCCCAGCTGTCTGCATCTAGTGTAAACCATGAAATAGTGCCAACTTGTTTCAGATGTCTATGAATCATGTAACTGAGGCTGTATGTGGGGACCATCCCTGTATTCACCTAGTGGGGTGTGGAAAACTGCCTAGAAACCACATACAGGCAAGCCGGCACACCATCCCTCGTCGGTAATCTGCCGGGCGGATTCGATCCGGGGCCGGCGCGCCTACACGAGTCCTGGAAGCAGCCCTTTAGCGCTGTCGGCTAACCTGGCAGGTGGTTCCATAGCAGTATCTCTGGGTCTGCGATATAAAGCCTATCGAAGACATACATCGTTTATAAAATCATATTCGGGTGCCACATACAAATGTGCCCAGTATACTTTCAACCTTACAGGCTTTATGTACAGCCTGTATTTGGCAGAGTTATGTTCTGAATGTAATTTTAGTGATGTGTTTTGACCTAGTGAAATGTTTACATGTGTTTTACCTTTTCGTGTTTATTGTACTGGTGGGTCAGTATGTCTGTGGGTTCCTCGTTTTTCCGTGTCGTGAGATGAACACGAGCGGGTATCACTGAGATGCCCTGGTGCATCCTCGTGTATATGTTTTTTCATTGTTTTGTTACATTCACCGCTACATTGGTGCAAAGCGTCCTCTTCCAGACCCTCCACTCGTAGCAGAAGTCCGGACTGGAAGATCGCCCACTGGAGCACCTAGTGTTCTAACTGCCTTGCTGCGTGGTAGTGAGTGGCACCAGATAAACTCATGTCGCCAACGTAATCAGTGATGTTAAAATATCTTTACCCAATTTTGTCACACGTTTGCAGCAATGGAAGATCGTTCGTCTCTAGGTCACTTAATTGTGCTGTACAGGGTGGTCCATTGATCGTGACCGGGCCAAATATCTCACGAAATAAGCGTCAAACGAAAAAACTACAAAGAACGAAACTAGTCTAGCTTGAAGAGGGAAACCAGATGGCGCTATGGATGGCCCGCTACATGGCGCTGCCATAGATCAAACGGATATCAGCTGCGTTTTTTAAAATAGGAAGCCCCATTTTTATTATATATTCGTTAGTACGTAAAGAAATATGAATGTTTTAGTTGCACCACTTTTTTCGCTTTGTGATGGATGGCGCTGTAATTGTCACAAACGTATAAGTACGTGGTATCACGTAACGTTCCGCCAGTGCGGACGGTATTTGTTTCGTGATACATTACCCGTGTTAAAATTGACCGTTTACCAACTGCGGAAAAGGTCGACATTGTGTTGATGCATGGCTATTGTGATCAAAATGCCGAACGGGCGTGGGCTATGTATGCTGCTCGGTATTCTCGACGACATCATCCAAGTGTCCGGACCGTACTCCGAATAGTTACGTTATTTAAGGAAACAGGAAGTGTTCAGCCACATGTGAAACGTCAACCACGACCTGCAACAAATGATGATGCCCAAGCAGGTGTTTTAGTTGCTGTCGCGGCTAATCCGCACATCAGTAGCAGACAAAATGCGTCAGAATCGGCAATCTCAAAAATATCGGTGTTGAGAATGCTGCATCAACATCGATTGCGCCCGTACCATATTTCTGTGCCCCAGGAATTGCATGGCGACGACTTTGAACGTCGTGTACAGTTCTGCCACTGGGCACAAGAGAAATTACGGGACGATGACAGATTTTTTGCACGCCTTCTATTTAGCGACGAAGCGTCATTCACCAACAGCGGTAACGTAAACTGACATAATATTCACTATTGGGCACCGGAAAATCCACGATGGCTGCGACAAGTGGAACATCAGCGGGTTAATGTATGGTGCGGCATTATGGGAGGAAGGATAATTCACCCCCATTTTATCAATGGCTATCTAAATGGTGCAATGTATGCTGATTTCCTACGTCATGTTCTACCGATGTTACTACAAGATGTTTCACTGCATGACAGAATCTTGATGTACTTCCAACATGACGGATGTCCGGCACAGCTTCCGTGCGGTTGAAGCGGTATTGAATAGCATATTTCATGACAGGTGGATTGGTCGTCGAAGCATCATACCATGGCCCGCACGTTCACCGGACCTGACGTCCCCGGATTTCTTTCTGTGGGGAAAGTTGAAGGATATTTGCTATCGTGATCCACCGACAACGCTTGACAACATGCGTCAGCGCATTGTCAATGCATGTGCGAACATTATGGAAGTCGAACTACTCGCTGTTGAGAGGAATGTCGTTACACGTATTGCCAAATGCACTGAGGTTGACGGACATCATTATGAGCATTCATTGCACTAATATGGTATTTACAGGTAATCACGCTGTAACAGCATGCGTTCCCAGGAATGATAAGTTCACAAAGGTACATGTATCACATTGGAACAACCGAAATAAAATTTGAAAAGCCTGCCTGTTAGCAACAGTTCGTCTAACATTATGAGCCATATGTTTGTGACTATTACAGCGCCATCTATCACAAAGCGACAAAAGTGATCCAACTAAAACATTCATATTTCTTTACGTACTACACGAATATGTAATAAAAAAATGGGGGTTCCTATTTCAAAAAAATGCAGTTGATATCCGTTTGACCTGTGGCAGCGCCATCTAGCGGGCCAACCATAGCTCCATCTGGTTTCCCCCTTCAATCTGAACGAGTTTCGTTCTTTGTAGTTTTTTCGTTTGACGCTTATTTCGTGAGATATTTGGCCCAGTCACTATCAATGGACCACCCTGTACACACATGTTCTCACTAGGCCACCACACGCAGCCAGTCCCTCGTTTTAGTTCGTGTAGACTTATGTTTGCGCCTGCATATATTGTTTCCTTGCATGTTGATACCTGTGTTTAAGGAGGGGATTAATGCATCTAAAGGGTTGGATCCCCTCCTTCGAAAGCGTCAGATTGCAAAGCCTTGGCTACTCTCAGGGTGGAATCTCCGTCTTCGAAGTTTCTGTCTGTCAGTCAGTTGGTCTGTCTGTGTGTGTCTGTCTGCCCGCCCGCCGCTTGCTGCTGTAGCTGTTCGTCCGTCTGTTCATCGCCGTTCGTCTGCAATGAGTACTCCCACCTCCACTGTCATCTACACCTCCCCCTCCCCCTCTCCCACAATCACTTCCTGGAGTGCCGCCCCTGGCCTCCCTCCTTACACCTCCCCTCCCTTTCCCCCACTTACCCATCCCCCTATCTCCTCCCCTGCTGTATACCCACACCTCTACATCTACATCTACATTGATACTCGGCAAGCCACCCAACGGTGTGTGGCGGAGGGCACTTTACGTGCCACTGTCATTACCTCCCTTTCCTGTTCCAGTCGCGTATGGTTCGCGGGAAGAACGACTGTCTGAAAGCCTCCGTGCGCGCTCTAATCTCTCTAATTTTACATTCGTGATCTCCTCGGGAAGTATAAGTAGGGGGAAGCAATATATTCGATACCTCATCCAGAAACGCACCCTCTCGAAACCTGGCGAGCAAGCTACACCGCGATGCAGAGCGCCTCTCTTGCAGAGTCTGCCACTTGAGTTTATTAAACATCTCCGTAACGCTATCACGGTTACCAAATAACCCAGTGACGAAACGCGCCGCTCTTCTTTGGATCTTCTCTATCTCCTCCGTCAACCCGACCTGGTACGGATCCCACACTGATGAGCAATACTCAAGTATAGGTCGAACGAGTGTTTTGTAAGCCACCTCCTTTGTTGATGGACTACATTTTCTAAGCACTCTCCCAATGAATCTCAACCTCGTACCCGCCTTACCAACAATTAGTTTTATATGATCATTCCACTTCAAATCGTTCCGTACGCATACTCCCAGATATTTTACAGAAGTAACTGCTACCAGTGTTTGTTCCGCTATCATATAATCATACAATAAAGGATCCTTCTTTCTATGTATTCGCAATACATTACATTTGTCTATGTTAAGCGTCAGTTGCCACTCCCTGCACCAAGTGCCTATCCGCTGCAGATCTTCCTGTATTTCGCTACAATTTTCTAATGCAGCAACTTCTCTGTATACTACAGCATCATCCGCGAAAAGCCGCATGGAACTTCCGACACTATCTACTAAGTCATTTATATATATTGTGAAAAGCAATGGTCCCATAACACTCCCCTGTGGCACGCCAGAGGTTACTTTAACGTCTGTAGACGTCTCTCCATTGATAACAACATGCTGTGTTCTGTTTGCCAAAAACTCCTCAATCCAGCCACACAGCTGGTCTGATATTCCGTAGGCTCTTACTTTGTTTATCAGGCGACAGTGCGGAACTGTATCGAACGCCTTCCGGAAGTCAAGAAAAATAGCATCTACCTGGGAGCCTGTATCTAATATTTTCTGGGTCTCATGAACAAATAAGGCGAGTTGGGTCTCACACGATCGCTGTTTCCGGAATCCATGTTGATTCCTACATAGTAGATTCTGGGTTTCCAGAAATGACATGATACGCGAGCAAAAAACATGTTCTAAAATTCTACAAGAGATCGACGTAAGAGATATAGGTCTATAGTTTTGCGCATCTGCTCGACGACCCTTCTTGAAGACTGGGACTATCTGTGCTCTTTTCCAATCATTTGGAACCCTCCGTTCCTCTAGAGACTTGCGGTACACGGCTGTTAGAAGGGGGGCAAGTTCTTTCGCGTACTCTGTGTAGAATCGAATTGGTATCCCGTCAGGTCCAGTGGACTTTCCTCTATTGAGTGATTCCAGTTGCTTTTCTATTCCTTGGACACTTATTTCGATGTCAGCCATTTTTTCGTTTGTGCGAGGATTTAGAGAAGGAACTGCAGTGCGGTCTTCCTCTGTGAAACAGCTTTGGAAAAAGGTGTTTAGTATTTCAGCTTTACGCGTGTCATCCTCTGTTTCAATGCCATCATCATCCCGTAGTGTCTGGATATGCTGTTTCGAGCCACTTACTGATTTAACGTAAGACCAGAACTTCCTAGGATTTTCTGTCAAGTCGGTACATAGAATTTTACTTTCGAATTCAATGAACGCTTCTCGCATAGCCCTCCTTACGCTAACTTTGACATCGTTTAGCTTCTGTTTGTCTGAGAGGTTTTGGCTGCGTTTAAACTTGGAGTGGAGCTCTCTTTGCTTTCGCAGTAGTTTCCTAACTTTGTTGTTGTACCACGGTGGGTTTTTCCCGTCCCTCACAGTTTTACTCGGCACGTACCTGTCTAAAACGCATTTTACGATTGCCTTGAACTTTTTCCATAAACACTCAACATTGTCAGTGTCGGAACAGAAATTTTCGTTTTGATCTGTTAGGTAGTCTGAAATCTGCCTTCTATTACTCTTGCTAAACAGATAAACCTTCCTCCCTTTTTTTATATTCCTATTAACTTCCATATTCAGGGATGCTGCAACGGCCTTATGATCACTGATTCCCTGTTCTGTACATACAGATTCGAAAAGTTCGGGTCTGTTTGTTATCAGTAGGTCCAATATGTTATCTCCACGAGTCGGTTCTCTGTTTAATTGCTCGAGGTAATTTTCGGATAGTGCACTCAGTATAATGTCACTCGATGCTCTGTCCCTACCACCCGTCCTAAACATCTGAGTGTCCCAGTCTATATCTGGTAAATTGAAATCTCCACCTAAGACTATAACATGCTGAGAAAATTTATGTGAAATGTATTCCAAATTTTCTCTCAGTTGTTCTGCCACTAATGCTGCTGAGTCGGGAGGTCGGTAAAAGGAGCCAATTATTAACCTAGTTCGGTTGTTTAGTGTAACCTCCACCCATAATAATTCACAGGAACTATCCACTTCTACTTCACTACAGGATAAACTACTACTAACAGCGATGAACACTCCACCACCGGTTGCATGCAATCTATCCTTTCTAAACTCCGTCTGTACCTTTGTAAAAATTTCGGCAGAATTTATCTCTGGCTTAAGCCAGCTTTCTGTACCTATAACGATTTCAGCTTCGGTGCTTTCTATCAGCGCTTGAAGTTCCGGTACTTTACCAACGCAGCTTCGACAGTTGACAATTACAATACCGATTGCTGCTTGGTCCCCGCATGTCCTGACTTTGCCCCGCACCCGTTGAGGCTGTTGCCCTTTCTGTACTTGCCCAAGGCCATCTAACCTAAAAAACCGCCCAGCCCACGCCACACAACCCCTGCTACCCGTGTAGCCGCTTGTTGCGTGTAGTGGACTCCTGACCTATCCAGCGGAACCCGAAACCCCACCACCCTATGGCGCAAGTCGAGGAATCTGCAGCCCACACGGTCGCAGAACCGTCTCAGCCTCTGATTCAGACCCTCCACTCGGCTCTGTACCAACGGTCCGCAGTCAGTCCTGTCGACGATGCTGCAGATGGTGAGCTCTGCTTTCATCCCGCTAGCGAGACTGGCAGTCTTCACCAAATCAGATAGCCGCCGGAAGCCAGAGAGGATTTCCTCCGATCCATAGCGACACACATCATTGTTGCCGACATGAGCGACCACCTGCAGATGGGTGCACCCTGTACCCTTCATGGCATCCGGAAGGACCCTTTCCACATCTGGAATGACTCCCCCCGGTATGCACACGGAGTGCACATTGGTTTTCTTCCCCTCTCTTGCTGCCATTTCCCTAAGGGGCCCCATTACGCGCCTGACGCTGGAGCTCCCAACTACCAGTAAGCCCACCCTCTGCGACTGCCCGGATCTTGCAGACTGAGGGGCAACCTCTGGAACAGGACAAGCAGCCATGTCAGGCCGAAGATCAGTATCAGCCTGAGACAGAGCCTGAAACCGGTTCGTCAGACAAACTGGAGAGGCTTTCCGTTCAGCACTCCGGAATGTCTTTCGCCCCCTGCCACACCTTGAAACGACCTCCCACTCTACCACAGGTGAGGGATCAGCCTCAATGCGGGCAGTATCCCGGGCAACCACAGTCGTAGTCCGATCAGGGGATGCGTGGGACGAGCTGGCCGTCCCCGACAAACCCCCATCCCGACCCCCACAGTGATGCCCATTGGCAACAGCCTCAAGCTGTGTGACCGAAGCCAACACTGCCTGAAGCTGGGAGCGAAGGGATGCCAACTCAGCCTGCATCCGAACACAGCAGTTGCAGTCCCTATCCATGCTAAAAACTGTTTTGCTAAGAACGTCTCAACTAATCTACAGAGAGCGCAAACAAATCGACAAAATTTAAACGGTTATTAAAATACAAGATTGCCTAGTAAATGCAGTAATGCTGCTACTTGCGCACTGCTGACACTGCTCGGCGGCGGAAGGAGACTAAGCGAAATTACACTATTCAGGTACTAAAACACGATGCTACACTCTCAAATACTATAATACGCCCGAAATTTATGAATTAAACAATGCAAGAACCAAAAACACGCAAAGAAATTAAGAATTAAACTATGTAACAAATGAGTGAGCTAGGAGTATACGACTTGCTGCTCAGCTGCTTATCCAACGGCGGCAGGGAGCACACTGACTGCGACCAACCGACACTGGCCGTTCAAAACAAAACAGTAGACAAACGACTACGCGAATTTACACTATTCAGGTACTAAAACGCGATGCTACAACTCTCAAATACTATAATACGCCCGAAATTTATGAATTACACAATGCAAGTACGAAAAACACGCAAAGAAATTAAGAATTAAACTATGTAACAAATGAGTGAGCTAGGAGTATACGACTTGCTGCTCAGCTGCTTATCCAACGGCGGCAGGGAGCACACTGACTGCGACCAACCGACACTGGCCGTTCAAAACAAAACCCTTCTTCCAGCCTCCACACCATCAACAGCTCCCACTACCATCCCCGCCCTCACGTACGCCTCTGTTGCCGCCTCTGCTGCCGCCCCTCAGGTGGTCGGCTTCCCCTCTCTCACCCATCCCGTCACTTCATTATCTGCATCTGCCGCACGCATCACGTCGGGCCGAGCCACCATCGCCACCACTGAACCAGCTGCTTCTCCTGGCGCCTCCACTACGCCACAGGGATCTGCCACCCGCTACCTCCCTCTCCTCCCCGTCCCTCTCCCCTCCTCCCAGCCTCCAGTCTCCAAAAAACCCCAAAAGCGCGTCATTACCGCCTCTGCTCCCGCCACTTCCCACAAAAAGTCAACACCACCTCCCCCTCCCCCTGCCGTCTCCATGGACACTACCCCTCCTCCTGTCACCCATACCTCGGCCCCCACCCTCCACACCTTTGTCCTGTCAACTCCCGATCCAAAGTTCCTCGACGCTCGTATCCCCACCGTGGAGATACGAAAATACTTACCTGGTGCTCCCATCTCCCAACTCATTCCCCGCAGGGACTCAGTCCTTATCAAGTCCCCGTCCCCATCCTTTCACACAGACCTCCTGCGAAAACTCCCACGAGTTATGTTTGGCCCCCACGCCTCTCTGACACCCTTCCTTTCCGCTTCCACTCCTCGTCAGCCCCAGCCTCCCCGTCGCCCCCCCACCTATACTGCTGTGATCACCGAGCTCAGCCCAGTGATCACAGAGGATGAAGTGTTGGCAGAACTGAACTCCCACCCGGACTTGGAAATTCGCTCTGCTCGCTGTATCCACAATGCCTCTGGTCCCACCTACCTCATGCGGGTATTCTCTGAGTCTGCCCCATCCATTGACCATCTCCTCACCCAGGGTGCCCTGATATACCACCATCGCCACCCTGTCGAATCCTCCAAATCCCCTCCCCAATCCTACCGTTGCCAGTGGTGCCTGATGTACAATGACCACCTGACTCCCAACTGCAAACCCCCCCCCCCACCTGTCCCCATTGCAAGGCCTCCCACTTTCTTAAAAACTGCCCCAACCTCGCTGCTCCTCCTTCCTGTAATACCTGCAATGGCCCCCATCCCACCTACTCCCACAAGTGTAAAGCTAAACCCCCTCCAGCCACCCCTGAGCTTACAGTCCCAGTTTGTCCCGTCGATCCCCCTGTCCATCGCAACAATTCCCTCTGTCCACCCACCATGGCCGAGGACATCATCTGGTTCCTTACCGTTGTACTCCAAAACATTCACCCTTTTCAGTGCCCCCACACCTTCCAACAAATCTCCCTTGCCGCTCGCTCCATTTTCCACCTGAACACCTTCGCCACTTATTCCCACAACCAAGCCCACTTCACCTTCACCGCCTCGACACCCTAGTTTAAGTCTCTTCCCTTCCCTCTCTTCCCCCCCCCCCTCCTTCCCGCAATGGCGCGACACGAGTATCGCATCCTCTTCCAGAACATTCACTCCTTCCACTCCAACAAATACCTCCTCATGCACACCCTCTCCCACCACCAGGTCGACACCTTCCACTTGAACGAAACCTTTCTCCAGCCCCACCATTCTATCTGCACCTCTCCCTATATCCTCCACCGCACTAACTCTCCTAGTCCTCGTGCGCAGGGTGGAGTCGCCATTGGCCACCTTAAGCATATCCCCGTCCAGCCACAACCTCTCCTCAATGACCCCACTGAACACCTTACCCTTAGCGTCTTCTTCCCCTCCCTCACCATTACCCGTGCCACCATCTATGTCTGCTACACTGCTCCTCTTCCTTATGACTTCATCTTGCACATTGACCGCACCTTCTCCACCTATGTGATTGCCGCCAACGTCAACATCCATAGCCGCACTCCTTCTGCCCTTTGGCGGTGGCATCAGTTCTTCTCCACAATCCAAGGTGACCTTGTTCCCCCTCCCGAGCACACCCGACCCGAAAGTGACACCACCCCCGATGTTGTCATTGCCTCCGCCAACCTCCTTGGGCGTATCGCTGTCGCCATCCTTGACCCCACAGGTACCGATCACCTCCCTGTCCTTCTCACCATAACGTCTGCTCACCGCCCCCCTTCGGCTCCGCACCCTGCACCCCCTCCCAAGGTCGTCCATGACTATCACCGTGCCAACTGGGATGCCTACTGGGACTCCATCTCCACCCAGGTCGAAAGCCACCCTCTTACCTATCTACATCCTGATGACATCCTCCACGCCTCGTCCTTCCTTCAGAAGGTAATTACTGACGCCGTGGAGGCCCATGTTCCTACTAAAACCATCCACCCACACTGTCCCACTCTCCCTCCGCGGGCTGTCCTCCTCCTCCGTGAATCCCGCCGCCTCTATCGCTCCTTCCTGCACACTCGTGACAGGGATACACTCCAACGCCACCAGCAAATACAGCAACACGTACGGAACCTTATTACAGCAACGAAACGCTGAGACTGGCGCCAGACCTGCACAAAACTCAACGCCACCCTCCCTATCAACTGCTCCAAGCACTGGTCTGCCTTCCATCGCCTTACTGGTTCCCTTTCCGCTCCCCACAACCCCCTTCTCCATAATGAACGCCCCCTTCCTGACAACCTCAGTAAGGCCAACCACTTCACTTCCCACCTTTCTGAGGTCTTCTCCATCCCCGACGATCCCCACTTTGATTATTCTCTTTTCCCCACCGTCATGGAACGTGCCGATACCTCGGTCGCTCCACTTGCTCCTAGTCTCCAGTACTTGGGGCGGTTGCCCCCCTCCGACATAAACATTCCCATCACAGCACAAGACATTAAACTCATCCGCCGGTCCAAACGCAACACGGCCCCTGGTCACGACTGTGTTACCTACCGTCACCTTCGAGAAAGCCCCTATTCCTTCCTGACTGTCCTCGCCCATCTCTATAATGTCATCCTCTCTACTGGCTTCTACCCTGACCTGTGGAGGACCTCCCGCGTCCTCTTATTCCTCAAACCCAACAAACCCCCTTCTGCCGCCTCTTCCTATCGTCCCATTTGCCTCACCTCCGTCTACAGTAAGGTCTTTGAATCCATACTCTCCCACCGTATCCATCAGCACCTTGCTCAACACCACCTCCTCCCCCTTACCCAGTGTGGCTTCCGACCCTCCTTCTCTGCTGAAGACCAACTCCTCAACCTTGTTCACCTTCTGTCCCTCCAGCTCAACTCCCATCGCTCCACCATTTTTGTTTCCCTTGACCTCCAAAATGCCTATGACCGTGTATGGCATCCTGGTCTCCTCTTTAAACTCCAAACCTATGCCCTGACACCGAGCGAGGTGGCGCGGTGGTTAGACACTGGACTCGCATTCGGGAGGACGACGGATCAATCCCGCGTCCGGCCATCCTGATTTAGGTTTTCCGTGATTTCCCTAAATCGCTCCAGGCAAATGCTGGGATGGTTCCTTTCAAAGGGCACGGCCGACTTCCTTCCCCGTCCTTCCCTAATCCGATGAGACCGATGACCTCGCTGTCTGGTCTTCTTCACCGAAACAACCAACAACCAACCTACGCCATGCCTATTAATTTTGTGCGTCTGGTCGCTTCCTTCCTCTCGCAGTGTCCTTCCTATGTCACCCTCCACAACACCGACTCCCGTATCTTTTATCCCTTGGCTGACGTCCCCCAGGGTTCTGTCCTCTCCTCTCTCCTTTATCTCTTATATATGGCTGATATGCCCAAGCCACCCCCACCAGTCCACCTTCTCCAGTATGCTGATGACACCGCCTTCCTGGCTCTCTATCCTACCCTTCAACAGTCTCAATGTACCCTCCAAACCCACCATAACCAGTTCACCACTTGGTGTAACCAGTGGTTCCTCCGTCTCAACCCCTCCAAAACCCAGGCAATCATCATAGGCCGCACCACTCGCTCCTTTCGCCTCCATGATTTCTACCTCACCCTTTATGGTCGTCCCATCCAGCTCACGCCCACCCTGAAATACCTTGGCCTCACCCTCGGCCGACACCTCACCTGGACCCCTCATCTCCAGACTGTCCAGCAGAAAGCCCATTCCCGCCTCTGCCTTCTGAAACTCCTGTCTGGCGTGACATGGGGATTGCATCCTTCTACCATCCTCCACACCTACAAATCCCTCATCCGTCCTATCCTCTGTTATGCCAGCATTGCCTGGATCTCCGCCCCCACCCGCTTTTACAAGACCCTCCAAATCCTTGAACGCCATGTGCTCTGCCTTGCCTTCAGTATCCGCATTCCTTCCGCCACATGGCTCCTGTATGAACTGATCCCCTTCCCCCACCTCCTCCTGTTCCTCCAACATCTCCGCATCCTTTACACTGTCCGCAGTCTTGATCCCCCCCACCCTCTGGTTTCCTCCTTCCTCTCCACCCCCCCACCCATTGCTGGGCCTCTATCGCTGTATCCCTCCCTCTCTCCACCTCCACACTCTCCATCTCCTTCATCAGGGCAATTTCCAATGCCTCCCCCTCCCGGATGACGAACTTCGCCGTGACATCTACCCTGCCTTCCAACTATAGCCTGGCCTTGTTCCCCCCCCCCCTCCCCAGGGCCCCCTTTTTCCTCTTCCCTCCTTCTCCCAGAGTGGATTTTTCTCCTTCCCCCCCTCCTCTGAGACCCTGCACCCCATACTTCCCACTTTCCTTCCCACATCCCTCCCTACCTGGCCCTCTTCAGCGCGCCCCCCGCTCATCTCCCCCATCTCTTCCCCTCCCTCCCTTCTTCCGGTCTTCCTCCTCACCTTGCGCCTGGCAGATCCTCCGTTTTGATCATTGTCAGTGTGCCACATCAGTGTTGTGTTTAGTGCTGTTTCTCCTGAGCGTCAAGAGGTGTGATTTTAATTGTGTACTGCCTTGAGGTTCGCCGTCAGTATTTGTTATGTGCTACGCCATCCGTCGATACCTTTTACGCTCCAGTCATACTGTGCCTTGTGTTCTTTTAACTGTCGCAGTGTGTGGCTTTTTGTGTGTGCTACTTTTAAACAGTTTTTTATCTCCATTTTACGGTCACCCCGTTTTTTCTATTGCCTTCCATGATGTTCCCCCTTTTTTATATCTATGTTCACCATATTCTCTCCTTTGTTATTTTTAAATGTCTTCTATTGTTTGTTCTATGTCTTTCGACTGAAGAGCAGCGCATATGCTGCTGCCAGCCCGCCCCAATGGGGAATTGAAATACAATAAAGAAAAAAAGGGATTAATGTCTGACGGTTTTAGTTGTAATCCGGGTTAGCGAACAGGGTCGGTAATGTCATACTCGGTGCCCTCCATTTGCGTTTCGTACAACTGCTTGTAGGTAGGCCAATCCCCTGCCATATCATACGTTCTGTTTCTGTATTTGCTTGGTATTCATCCAACTTTGGCTTCCACTCGGCATGCTGAGTGCTTGTGGCCTGATTTCACACATTTTCCACAGACTCGTTCTTTATCGCAACGTTTCTGTGCGTGGCCTTAGCTTCAGCAATTGAAACGTTTCTGAACATCCACAAAATCATTTATGTATAAGGAATCGAACTGAATACAGACTCTTTCCCTTTACAGCAGCAGAAGACGAATTCTTGGCGCGACTTTCAGGACATTCTAGTTCTTCGTTTATCTTTTGGGCCAGTTTTCAACTTTACTTTAAATTCCTAGTTGAACTGTTCCTTAGAGATGTGTTCGCTTAAGCTGATCTCACATATTTCCTCCAGGGGTTCGTGATCAGTTATTTCTGTTATTCTGTCAGGTGTTAAGAGTCACTTTTTGGAGTCCCTCTTCATTGACAATTAAAACGTTCCTTACAAAAACTGGAAGTTTTTCTAGCCAGAGTATCTTAAGGACCATTTCCGACGTATGTACTCCTGCAAAGGCTTGCATCTTATGTTTTTGTTCTCCCATACCAGTTCCAGTGACTAGACTCTAAAAACTTTTATCTTCACTTTCTTTGAGTATATTCAGGAGACGTTCCTTATACAACGAATATTTATTCACTTCTGTGCAGCGAAAAGTTGCTTGACGCTTGATCTAATTTCAATTATGCAAGCTAGACCAAGCATACAACGTTTTCGTGCTTGACCGTATGTAGTAACAGTAAGGAGGCTTGCACAAGCATACGTCAGTTATGACTTTCCTAGGAATCATGTCAAGTGATCTGAAATATATCAACCGCGAATTGTTGAGAGACTTTATTCGAGCTTGTGAAAGTCAGCCTTTCCTGCGGAATATCAAATAAAAGCCGAATTATGAAAAATCTAAAAGGAACACTGCGTATGATTTCCTTGCAGTTAAATATGAAGCAATTATCAAAGGTGTACGAAATAAACCGATGTCTTAATCTGCTGAAACTGCCTATCCATGTACAGATATTTGTGGTCAAGGCTAATAAAATGCTCCCACAAGAAGACTACACCACTGATAATTACTGATCGCCTCCTACAGATCTGACAGTGTCAGGTAACTGTAATAAAACAGCTATTCTCCCGCAGGGAAAGAAGTGCTGACAAAAAATATAAATCTACCAAGATCCAACTACCTTAGGGTACAGGAGGAAATTTTTTTAGCTTATCAGCCCCTAAATTAAAATCGTAGTCTCATAAGAATAAATTGTTTTCCTGAAATGTTTCCGACTTCAGTCTCTTTCGAATGTTCAATGATTTGCAAAAGTCCCCTGTAAAAGTCTTTATTGTGTAAAACACCTCCACTCGATGTTCTGTAAATTGTGTCGAAATCGAAAAGTATAGATCTATAATTTGTGTCTGCCATGGTAAAAAGGACAATACTGTGAATATGTCCGTAGTTACAATAGAAAGAGCCACTTGCAGCTGAAGGAACTATCTCTGCATATCCTTTGTCAGTGCAGAAACCACAGTCCCGAAAATTTGACCCCTTAGCCAAATCATTAGCTATCTTGGACTAGTCACGGAAGCATGTCGGGATATATACTGATGCTTGCACATGCATGCTTGAGCCACGTGGAGGCGGGAGCCATTTCTGCAACTTTGAGCAAAACGTTTTATCATGCATGCTTATCAAGCAAGCAGTAGCACCTTTATTAAGTCAGCCTCTCAATGGAAGAACATTTCAGCTGGAATAAAGGATTCCAGTTTCCTAGTTGTTGATATCGATTAACTGATAAAATACAAGGAACAGTCAGTAAGTAATGGAACACCCTTTTATCTGAAAGCTGGTTGGTTTTACTCAGGATACCATTACACCATATTACTCCCCTCTATTTCGGCTACAAAACTCCGTTTTTCAACAAAATCTCCGTTAAATGCGACGGCCTTGTGCCTCTTACTGGCTGGGCCTGCACGCTCATGTGATACCACTCTACTGTTCGACATTGGAGCCAGCGTCTTGCTACATCAGTGACCTCCGCACCATCCATGAACTGTTTCATGAGGAGGCATCATCCTTCATTTGGCCAAATAGATGGGAGTCTGAACGTGCGGGATCCGAGCTGTAAGGCGGACGAGGAAGAACAGTCAAATGAAGTTTTTTGAGCTTCTCTCGCTTGCACAGACTTATATGTGGCTTTGCGTTTTCATGGAGAAGGAGAAGTTTTTTCGCATTTTTGTGGAGGCGAACACGCTGAAGTCGTTTCTTCAATTCCCTGAGATAGCACAATACACTTCAGAGTTGATCGTTGTACCATGACGGAGGACATCAAACAGTATATCCCTCCAGTCCCGAAACACCATCGCTTTGACTTAACTGGCTGAAGTTGTGGCTTTGAACTTTTTCTGCGGGGCAGAAATTGTGTGGAGTGATGAACCCATACTTCATCGGCGGTGACGATGTCACGATCAGCCTCGAAAAGCGCAAGCAGTTCTGCACAGTTGGTCGCTCGTTGACCCTTGCGGTCTTTGTTAGGCTAGGCGGCGTGCAACCCAGCGGGCACACATCCCTTTCAGTACCGAGACAAATATGTCAGCACTACCAACAGAGAGGTCCAGCTGTGCAGCGAGGTGTTTAACTGCGATCCGCCGAACGCCACGAATGAGAGTGTCCGCACGTTCCAAAACTGCAGGAGTCACGGTTGTGTGCAACCGGCCGGCACGGAGAAATTGGACACGTTTACGCTGCACCTTTAAACGATTTGGGAGACAATCTGAGCAGCCGTCCTCGGTTGTTTGTAGATGACGCTGTAGTTTATCGACTAATAAAGTCATCAGAAGATCAAAACAAACTGCAAAACGATTTAGAAGAAATATCGGAATGGTGCGAAAAGTGGCAGTTGACCCTAATTAACGAAAAGTGTGAGGTCATCCACATGAGTCCTAAAAGAAACTTGTTAAACTTCGGTTACACGATAAATCAGTCTGATCTAAAAGCCCTAAATTCAACTAAATACCTAGGTGTTACAATTACGAACAACTTAAATTGAAAGGAACACATAGAAAATGTTGTGGGGAAGGCTAGCCAAAGGCTGTGTTTTATTGGCAGGACACTTAGAAAATGTAACAGATCTACTAAGGAGACTGCCTACACTACGCTTGTCGTCCTCTTTTAGAATAATGCTGTGCGGTGTGGGATCCTTGCCAGGTAGGACTGACGGAGTACATGGAAAAAGTTCAAAGAAAGGCAGTACGTTTTGTATTATCGCGAAATATGGGAGAGAGTGTCACAGAAATGATACAGGATTTGGGCTGGACATCATTTAAAGAAAGGCGTTTTTCGTTGCGACGGAATCTTCTCACGAAACTGCAATCACCAACTTTCTCCTCCGGATGCGAAAATATTTAGTCGGCACCGACCTACATAGGAAGGAACGATCAGCACGACAAAATAAGGGAAATCAGAGTTCGTACGGAAAGATATAGATGTTCATTCTTACAGCGCGCTATAAATGTGATTTGCAGAGTACCCATGTAGATGTAGATGTAGACCTTGTTGCGATGAAGACAGATGCCTCGCTCAACGACTCGTCGTACTTTTGTTCACTGCCAGGACTCCATATACTCTCTGCAAGCGTTTATAAATATCTACGATGCTCTGGTTTACGCCCAAAGGAACTCAATGACAGCTTTCCGCTTGGAGCGCACCTCCGTTATAGATGTTACTTTGAAGGCTATATATAGCGCCGCCACCTATCCAAACTTCATGAAATTAGAGAGGTTGACGCGGGAATATTCCACCACGTCCCACAAAAAATTCCACTCTTTTTCAGCCGAACCTGCCCGAGCAGAAATGTGTTGCCTTACTTATTGAATAGTTGCTGTCACGTGGGAAACCGGAGCGAGGAACGTACTTGCGTGTACCATTAACACCTGTACATTCGCATTGGTTTTACGTCGGATCGGAACTTATTTTCCGGGTGACGGTCTCGCAAGCCTCTTTTCTCGTGGGACTTCGGCAATCTGCGCCTGCACGTAACAGCGACATTAAGTGTGCGGTCGCGAAATGGCCACCGCGGCACAGATAGCGGCGGCGAGCGCGCAGCGGCTGCTGCCCGGTCCGTGAAAGCGGCGGGTAGTCCGGCGCAGTTACTGCAGGCGCTGACCCCGCGCCGGCGTTTTTATGATGGGCGCCGACCCGCGAGCGGCGTGCCACCCGCGTCCATTAGCGTTAATTATGCACGGCCTGACCTGCCGTGTCTTGGGGTCACGGGAGCCGGCGGGGTCGCCGTCTGCCCGCGTCTACATCTCCATCTACACTCCGCGAGACAGTGAGGCTGCTATACGCGCTCTCTGGGAAGGCTCCCCCGAAGGCGACTGTTAGGTACGGCTCTCACTGGGGCGATACGGTAGGCAGTAGTACACGCGATGCGACTCACTGGACGACGCAGAAGCAACCGGCATCGATGGAGCGCTTTGACACGTGGCTGAAGAGACTTAAGTGGTTCACACTGGGACGGCTGCGATACAACACCGCTACGATTCCCTATCGTGGCACCCGGCGCATCACGGAGTGCTGACTGCTCGATGCAGTTGTACGATACGTGGAGAGGGAATTTTCAACTGGTTCGAGATGTGGTTGTAAAATAACGGGACTATTGCTGTATAATATTTTATTTTAAAAACATACATATTTAGATACTGTCACCCTCAATATACAGGGTGTTGCAAAAAGGTATGGCCAAACTTCCAGGAAACATTCCACGGTCTCCACGCTCTCCTGACCTCAAGCCCCTTGACTTTCATTTACGAGGGCATTTCAAAGCTCTTGTCTACGCAACCCCGGTACCAAATGTAGAGACTCTTCGTGCTCGTATTGTGGACGGCTGTGATACAATACGCCATTCTCCAGGGCTGCATCAGCGCATCAGGGATTCCATGCGACGGAGGGTGGATGCATGTATCCTCGCTAACGGAGGACATTTTGAACATTTCCTGTAACAAAGTGTTTGAAGTCACTCTGGTACGTTCTGTTGCTGTGTGTTTCCATTCCATGATTAATGTGATTTGAAGAGAAGTAATAAAATGAGCTCTAACATGGAAAGTAAGCGTTTCAGGACACATGTCCACATAACATATTTTCTTTCTCTGTGTGTGAGGAATGTTTCCTGAAAGTTTGGCCGTACCTTTTTGTAACACCCTGTATTTCCCTCCTCTATCACTACAACGCTCCATGGATGGAAACGGTACTGGAAGTCTTCCTCTGTGACTCCCTTGATGAAGCGTGCCGCTTTGTCTTTCATTGCTTCAGCGGACCAAAATTTTGTTCCTTTTACTGCAGATTTGATCTTGAGGAACAGATAAAAGTCACATAGTGCCATTTCAAGCGTATAAGGTGGTTGATCAAACACTCGGATTCTACACTTTGTAGCAGAACCTGTTTATAATATTTCGTGACTTTAATTTCTTATAAATGATACTTCAGGTAGAACAAAAAAAATACAAAACCAGTTACCATTCGTTTGATCTCAAAAATAATTATCCCGGCTAATATGTTTTACTCTGCTAAAGAAATCTCCCCATGACGTTGTATAGAAATGTTGTCTGTAAAGTCGTGTGAGTGGCACTAAATTGCATACCATTTATCACATTTTACACAACTGTAACTTAATATGGAAGCACTTTTCTCCAGCAAAAGCAAAATTTAGTCACAAAATACTACCCGCGCACAACACTGACGTATGTCTCCTATTAAAATATTTCCTGTAAATCATCCGAAATACACTCCTGGAAATTGAAATAAGAACACCGTGAATTCATTGTCCCAGGAAGGGGAAACTTTATTGGCACATTCCTGGGGTCAGATACATCACATGATCACACTGACAGAACCACAGGCACATAGACACAGGCAACAGAGCATGCACAATGACGGCACTAGTACAGTGTATATCCACCTTTCGCAGCAATGCAGGCTGCTATTCTCCCATGGAGACGATCGTAGAGATGCTGGATGTAGTCCTGTGGAACGGCTTGCCATGCCATTTCCACCTGGCGCCTCAGTTGGACCAGCGTTCGTGCTGGACGTGCAGACCGCGTGAGACGACGCTTCATCCAGTCCCAAACATGCTCAATGGGGGACAGATCCGGAGATCTTGCTGGCCAGGGTAGTTGACTTGCACCTTCTAGAGCACGTTGGGTGGCACGGGATACATGCGGACGTGCATTGTCCTGTTGGAACAGCAAGTTCCCTTGCCGGTCTAGGAATGGTAGAACGATGGGTTCGATGACGGTTTGGATGTACCGTGCACTATTCAGTGTCCCCTCGACGATCTCCAGTGGTGTACGGCCAGTGTAGGAGATCGCTCCCCACACCATGATGCCGGGTGTTGGCCCTTTGTGCCTCGGTCGTATGCAGTCCTGATTGTGGCGCTCACCTGCACGGCGCCAAACACGCATACGACCATCATTGGCACCAAAGCAGAAGCGACTCTCATCGCTGAAGACGACACGTCTCCATTCGTCCCTCCATTCACGCCTGTCGCGACACCACTGGAGGCGGGCTGCACGATGGTGGGGCGTGAGCGGAAGACGGCCTAACGGTGTGCGGGACCGTAGCCCAGCTTCATGGAGACGGTTGCGAATGGTCCTCGCCGATACCCCAGGAGCAACAGTGTCCCTAATTTGCTGGGAAGTGGCGGTGCGGTCCCTTACGGCACTGCGTAGGATCCTACGGTCTTGGCGTGCATCCGTGCGTCGCTGCGGTCCGGTCCCAGGTCGACAGGCACGTGCACCTTCCGCCGACCACTGGCGACAACATCGATGTACTGTGGAGACCTCACGCCCCACGTGTTGAGCAATTCGGCGGTACGTCCACCCGGCCTCCCACATGCCCACTATACGCCCTCGCTCAAAGTCCGTCAACTGCACATACGGTTCACGTCCACGCTGTCGCGGCATGCTACCAGTGTTAAAGACTGCGATGGAGCTCCGTATGCCACGGCAAACTGGCTGACACTGACGGCGGCGGTGCACAAATGCTGCGCAGCTAGCGCCATTCGACGGCCAACACCGCGGTTCCTGGTGTGTCCGCTGTGCCGTGCGTGTGATCATTGCTTGTACAGCCCTCTCGCAGTCTCCGGAGCAAGTATGGTGGGTTTGACACCCCGGTGTCAATGTGTTCTTTTTTCCATTTCCAGGAGTGTAATTAGGCTTCATACATCAGCAAATAAGAAATTGATATTACGTAACGTGCTGTGACCACTATTTTTCAAGATCCAATCTGAGTTGAATTCTGTCTTTTAAAATAGATTCGGGATCACCAGTGCACATTTACTTCCATTCATTTATATTTAACAACATTTATGTTAAAACTGTGTGCCGGACCGAGACTCGAACTCGGGACCAGGTAGAGTACTTGCACGCAAAAGGATAAGGTCCCGAGTTCGAGTCTCGATCCGGCACACAGTTTTAATCTGCCAGGAAGTTTCATATCAGTGGACACTCCGCTGCAGAGTGAAAATCTCATTCTGGAAACATTTATGTTTGTTAAAATTCTCGATTCAAAGCTGCCGCAGAGATATTTTTGCTAAGAGGGTGGCAGAGAGACGATAGTCAATTTGTCTATTGTTATTGTCGATTCCTTTATATCAAGTTAATATATTTAGACAAAAGTCTTTAAGCCTTTTCCTCTCTATTCTTTAGCATTTAAAATTATTCTCAATGAAAAATACTTCATATTTTTTATACCAGCTAACGGTTGCACTCCTAATTGCGGAGCTGAAAATTAACGCTTAAAAACATTAATTGGATTGGATTACAACTGAAATAAATACACAATAGCGACTCTATTTTTCAAATCATAATTAACAGTATATAGTTACAGGTTTTCTCTTTACAGACCTCACACGTCTCACGTCCGAACAGTTCATCGGTTAGCACAGGAAGAACAACTGAACCACAATTATCACTGATAACAAATATATATATATATATATATATATATATATATATATATATATATATATATATATATATAACTGTCGTTGTCTACGAATGTAGTTCTCTGATAATAGTTTTAATTCACACAGAAATTAAATTATTACAGAAATAATGAAATAATTATCGTCATTTTTAGACGACACAGTCTTTTTTATACGTAGTATCGATAGTATTTGTTGAAGTTTGTACACTTAGTTCATTTTAACATCTTGTGGCTAGAACATAGTGTCGTGGATATTACAACTTTGCTAGAAGCCTCTTAACAGAGAATGAGGTATGAGCTGGTGCGTTTTCTTGATGCAAAACCCAATTCGAGTCTTTTTTTATTTTCTCGTGGAGTTGGATTAGAACCCCAACGTAGGCATTTTGATTAATATTTTAACCTTCACGAACTCAGTGAACATACACAATTCCATGAAAATTATCTTCGCTTCAACTATTGATTTGTACATTCTAGCTTATTCGCTATCCATGAAGTTGGACTCTTCCAGTACATGGACTGGCACTTAGTTTTTGGATCATAAGTGAGAAACCAAGATTCGTCAAATGATATCACTCATTCAAAAATTAGTATCATTGTCAATTGTATTCAAAGTGTTAGTACAAACATTTTCACGAGCTTCTTTTTATTCGAAAGTGAGAATATTCGGCATTAGTTTCGCTTTAACTTTTTTACGGTAAATAGATTACGTAAATTTGTGTTACTCGTACTTTGTCAATTCCTACAGTTTCAACAATCGATCGAATAGTCAGCCAACGGTGAGATCGAATCAGATTATCTACTTTCTTGATATTTGCATCCGTTTTTGATGTTCAAAAAAATGGTTCAAATGGCTCTGAGCACTATGGGACTTAACATCTATGGTCATCAGTCCCCTAGATTTTAGAACTACTTAAACCTAACTAACCTAAGGACAGCACACAACACCCAGCCATCACGTTTTGATGTTAAAAGGCGTCCCGGGAGTGAGTCATCTTCAACGTCTTCTTGGCCATGCTGGAAACACCTGAACTACTCAAAAACTTGCATACGCGAGAAACAGTCTTCGCCATACACTTCTTTTAATAGAAGGTAGGTTTCAATAAAACTGGAAGTTGGAAGGAGTATGTAGAGGCACTATAAAAGGGAGATGCACTTGAAGAGTACATTAGAGAAAGAGTTGAGGACGTAGATGAAGATGAAATGTGAGATATGATACTGCGTGAAGAATTTGACAGAACACTGAAAGGCCTAAGTCGAAAGAAGGCCCCGGGAGTAGACAACATTCCATCAGAACTACTGACAGCCTTGGGAGAGCCAGCCCTGACAAAACTCTGCCATCTGGTGAGCAAGATGTATGTGACAGGCGAAATATCCTCACACTTCGAGGAGAATAAAATAATTCCAATTCCAAAGAAAGCATTTGCTGATAGGTGTGAAAATAACCGAACTATCAGTTTAATTAGTCATCGCTGGAAAATACTAACACGAATTCTGTACAGAAGAATTGAAAAAATTGGTGGTAGCAGATCTCGGAGAATATTAGTTTGGATTCCGGAGAAATGTAGGAGCACTCGAGTCAATACTGACCCTAAGAGTTATCTTAGAAGACATGTTAATGATAGGCAAACCTAGATTTATAGCATTCGTGGACTTAGAGAAAGCTTTTGACACTGTTGACTGGAATACCCTCTTTGAAATTCTGAATGTAACAGGGGTAAAATAGAGGTACTAAAGACTATTTACAACTTCTACAGAAGCCAGACAGCAGTAATAAGAGTCGAGGGGCATGAAAGGGAAGCGGTGGTTGAGAAGGGAGTCAGATTTGTAGACTATCCCCGATGTTATTCAATACGTATATTGAATAAGCAGTAAAGGATATCAGGGAAAAATTTGGATTGCAAATTAAAGTCCAGGGAGAAGAAATAAAAGCTTTGAGGTTTACCGCTCGGGGAGATGAAGAAAAACTTTGAGGTTTGCCGATGATACTGTAATTCTGGCAGACACAGCAAAGGACTTGGAAGAGCAGTTGGATGTAATGAACAACGTCTTGAAGGGAAGATATAAGATGAACATCAACAAAGGCAAAACAAAGATAATGGGATATAGTCAAATTAAGTCAGATGATGCTAAGGGAATTAGATTAGGAAACAAGACACTTAAAATACTAGATGAGTTTTGGTGTGTGGGCAGCCAAATAATTGATGATGGCCAAAGAAGGGAGGATATAAATGTACACCCGCAATGGCAAGAAAAGCATTTCTGAAGAAGAGAAATCTGTTAACATCGAATATACGTTAAAGTATTAGCAACTCTTTTCTGGAGGTATTTGGAGTGTAGCCATGTATGGAAGTGAAACGTGGACAATAAATAGTTTAGACAAAAAGAGAGTAGAAGCATTCCAAATGTCGTGCTACAGAAGAATGCTGTAGATAGGTAGATCACATAACTAATGAGGAGGTACTGTATAGGACTGGAGAAACGAGTAATTTGGTGCAGAACCTGGTCAAAAGAAGGGATCGGTTTATAGGACACTACACCAAATTAGTACTGGAGGGAAGAGTGGATGGTAAAAATCATAGAGCGAGACCAAGAAATGAACACAACAAACAGATTCAGAAAAAATGGAGGTTGTAGTAGTTTTCGGAGATGTAGAGTAGCATGGAGAGATGCATCAAACCAGTAGTCAGACTGGAGACAACAACAGCAGCAGGTTTCAGTAGCAGTTTTCCAAGTTTCATGTGGAACTTCAGGACAATTCGTTGCCCTATTGTTACACTTATACTTTTAGCTGGCTTAACAAAATAACAGCTCTTATACGAACATAGGTCACGGCCATAATGATTTGTCTATAGTCATCAGAGATGCCGTATTCGAATGGGAAGACTTATGCTTTACAGCTAATGGTCACTCATTTTTTGCGCATGCGTACTTACTCAGAGTATCAGACCCATTATTTTATAGTCACACCTGGCATGTAGGTAAAGCAATGCTGCCTACATCTGTCTCTGTACTTAGTATCTCAGTAAAACTTTACCTTTCGCGTAAAAAATTAAAAACCACTGTTTTGAAATTTGCACGTGTCTTCCACTATGCAATCTTTCTCATTCGATTTTGAGGAACGTATTTTTTTCTGATAGTATGATATCACAACCTGATATTGGAATGGTTTTCTTTTCGCTGTGTTGCCCATCGTTATCGTTATACTTTGAAACTAAGCAAAACTTATTTTAAAAGTTTGCAGTAAAAAATATAGCGCTGCCCAATTTACGTTTGGTGCATTTTAGATCATACAGTGCTGGAGACCAAGTGTAACTAACATATGAAAACAGTTCTTAACACTGGAATGACAGCCATACCTCTTTTCCGTCTCAAGTAAATACACGACATATTTGGAACTTGTCTGTTTCAAAGCTGGCTGCAACGCGTTACAGGAGAGGCTTGTCGTGTTACTGCCGTGCGAACACATGTGTTGCACAGATAACCATCACATCACACGACCTATATTTCAATGTTCAGTGAGAACCGTGCTTTATAACCTGCAGTGATAAATAAACGATTTTACGGTTACAGTACAACTCATACAGAAACCAGAATGCAGTTACAAGAATCACGGGACATTAGTGGGAAGCAGCGGTTGAGAATGGGGGGAGACCATTGTAGGCTACCCCTAGTGTTATTTATACTGTACATTTAGCAAGTAGTAAGGGTAACCATGAAGAAATTTGGAGAGGGAAAGGACGAAGAAATGAAAACTTTGAGGTTCTCTGATGACGCTGCAATTATGTCAGAGACGGCACAGTGCTCGGTAGAGCAGTTGAACAAAATTGCTAGTGTGCTGAAAAAGAAAAATGGTTCAAATGGTTCTGAGCACTATGGGACTTAACATCTGAGGTCATCAGTCCCCTAGAACTTAGAACTACTTAAACCTAACTAACCTAAGGACATCACACACATCCATGCCCGAGGCAGGATTCGAACCTGCAACCGTAGCGGTCGCGCGGTTCCAGACTGAAGCGCCTAGAACCGCTCGGCCACAAGGGCCGGCGTTGAAAAAGAGGTTGTAAAGTCAACATCGATAAAAATAAAACAAAGGTAATAGAATGCAGTCGAGTTAAACCAGACAACGCTGAACAAATTTGGAAACGAGACACAGTTTTTGTTATCTAGACTGGAAAATAAGTGATCATGGACGAAGTAGAGAAGGTATAAAATGCTGACTGGCTACTACAAAAAAAAAAAGCATTTCTGGAAAAGAGGGATTTGTTAATATCGAAGAAAAGTTTAAGTGTTATTTGCTCTTTTATGAAAGCATTTGTCTGAAGTGCAGTCTTATATGGAAGAGAAAAGTGTATGATAAGCAATGCAAACAGGAAGAGAATAGAAATTTCTGCAATATGGTGCTACAGAAGAGTGATGAAGATTAGATGGGCAGATAGATAAACTAATGAGGAGATACCGAGTCGAACTGGAGAAAAAATATTTCATGTCACAGACTGAAAGAGAGGATCAGTTGATGGGACACATTCTGATTCATCGAGGCATGGTAAATTTGGTAATGGAGCGAAGTGTTGGGGCAAAAATCATTGATGGAGACCAAAGGATCAGTATAGTAAGCAGGCTCAAATGAATGAAGTTTGCAGTAGTTATTTAGACATGAAGATATTTACGCTTGATAGATTAACATGTGAGAGCTGCAACAAACCAGTCTTTGGTCTGAAATTCACAATAGTTTCACTATTACTGTATACTGTGGACGCTAATAGGAGTTTTGCTGTCGAGTTCCGGTCTGAAAAAAATTTTTCAAATTTCTCCATCTAATTATTTCGATACTCTACTGAACCTGATCTCTGTCTTTCCTTTGAAAATTGGTAATTACAATATTTACTGGCCATGAAAAATTAATGAGTTAAATAATCGGATCGATATATCTGGGAAAAATTAAAGTTCGTTATAAAGTGAATGAAGTGGAAGTAGTCGACAGTGAAGTTCCAGAAGTTCAGCGTCTATCCCAGGACACAATCAGTGCCACTTTATAATTATGTGAGAAAGTTTAGATTGTTCCACACAACTTAGACCGGGGTAGATATCTGGAGGAAATGTCCAGAGTCTGTCACCTGTAGTTGAGCACTGCTGACAAGAGTCAGAGCCCCGTGGCTGTTCAGGTGGATGAGTTGACGGATTTGGCAGTTTTGCGGATTGGAGCGACGCTACTCTCATTGTCAGAGTCCAGTGGCAGTGGTGGTGGGAAGAGTGTGGCTTAGCATAGTTGGCGAAGCGTGATTTGGTGGCCAACTGAAGAGAACTGACTCTGCCTGCTCTGTGGTCAGTTACACACCATCTTCTTACTTCTCTAGGCAGCCGACTTGCCTGGCTAGCAGTCATTTGGTGTAGTTTGCGCCACTTGTGGCTCAGTCACCAATACCAATGATAACTATAGCCTGGGCACAACTGAGTGGATTCATAAAATAATGATATAAAACTATGTTGCGAATGCGATTAGTGTTTGCAGACAGATTAGTAACTTAAAGCAATGTCCCAGAAAAGCATGAACGAACACCAGTTCGGTGGCTACAACGACGGCCCATGCTTACCATGTTTAAGCAGCGTGAGGGCAGAAGATACCTTTAATAGTGACTGAACGTTCAAAGTTCAGATCTGCTTCTGTATTCTGCTCTAAGTCGGAGACATCTCGTCCTGCACACAGCGTACTGCTTCAAGCCCTTGAATAAGCGTCTGCGTGCCCCCGAAGCAAGTGTGTTCTGTCTTTAAGAAACTTAGCTGGTTCTGCCAGGGTCTGGGTCTCGCCAGCCAGTTGCAGCACACCTTGTGAGTTCCTGCCAATAGTAATTTAATAAACGAGTTTAACAATTTCCTACTCTTGAGGATTTTGTATTGATTAACCAATAAGGTCTATTTCTCCTCTGGTGCGCCATTACATGACAGATTTTCAGACGTGGCCAGCCGAAAAAGGTGTACATACACACTTGCAGAGCTCACCACTTCTACCGAAATAATTACTGTGAGCCAAGCAGAGACTCCCTAACTAAAATTTGAACAAAAATTCCAGCACGCCACGCCTGGGCTTAACGGCTGCTCTCATAGTTTGTAGGCTCACGTTCGTCTTTCAGATACTTACCTTAGCTAAAAAGTATTTCTTTCACTTCTCACATAATGCAGTTTCACGGTAAGCTGCCATATCTTCTCAACGCTTTTGCTAGTCTGGGATGACAGACTTCTCCTCTGCTCTCCACCTGCACATAGAACAGTTTTCAGCAGAAAACAATTTATGACTACTGCGTTCCCGTAAGTCAAACTTCCCTTTTTCAAGCCAGCTGAAAGCCCCAAACCCGCGAAATAACAAGATGAAATGAGATACAGAAATAATAAGAAATGCAATCATTGACAGTAGTGAATATGGTCTGCAGTTTTCATGCAGCATTAGTGATTTGACTTGACGGACTATTGGAATCTGCATACTAAATTATAAAACAGGTTACAGGACTGTTTTGGAATAAACTGAAGCGTAACATAGTGCATTTGGAATATTTCGACAATTTTTGTCTTTAATAGCTGAAGACATCTCTAAAATAATTCCAGTTATCGTCAGTACTTACCCACTAACTTTGCAAGAAAGCTTATATGGCAAAGTACTGAGTACCTGAGCTCCTTAGAATAGATATACAGTCTCAAGCATTTATTTGTCTTTGATGGTGACTATCTGTAGTCGAGAACCTCTTCCAACATTAAATCGCATTAAAAATCGGTTCAGGAACTCCATGGGACAAGAATGTCTAAACATAAAATTAAATCGAGAAAAGTTTTTTTGTAAAGTGCTGTTTTACTTTACATCCTAAACTTTTGAGATCTAAAGCAAACCAACGGCCTCTTTTTTGCATTTTCTGCAGTCCCCGCGCTGGCTTAATCCAGCACTGCACACGCCCCTAATTGCTCCTCAGCAGTGTAACATTGTCCACTCGTATCAGCCCGACCGGTGGTGTAGCGTTTGCCGGCACGGTAGCTCAGCGTTTTCCGTCAGAGGGTTGGCGGCCCTCTGTAATAAAAACAACTGAGTAAAGGAATTAACGATGAACTTCAACAGCTGTCAAGTGACGTCCGCCGAGACCAAATCCAACGAACAATCACGAACAAAATTTAGAAATAACAAAAAAATTAAAGAAAGGTGTAGCGTCTTTGATTAATACTCAGAACTTCCTAGGTCTCAAGTTCGAAACGAGCAACCGCTTCAATTTTTATTAATAATCATGGCGGCAGAAGACTTCCGGCGTAATAGTTTCCGCCACTCTGATAGCGGCTTTGTCAAAAAGGATGGAGGAGGGGACAGAGGTTCAGGGCACTCTCGTCCTTGGGGTGTGGGACGTTGTCCCTAAAGGTGGAAGAATCAGCAATGATCAACTGCGTGAGGATGCAGAACGCAATGGAAACCACTGCATTAGAGACACAAACGTGTATCCACAGGGCACGTGGCCTATAACTGAAAAAGTGTCATGATCATTTCTCCACTGGCAAAAGACTTCCGGAATAGTCCCCCATTCAGATTTCTGGGAGGGGACAGCCAAGGAGGAGGTGACCGTGAGAAAAAATTGAATTAACAACGCAATGATAAAGTTCTATGATTCGGGACGTGGAATGTCAGGAGCTTGAACGTGGTCAGGGCGCTAGAAAATCTGAAAAGGGAAATGCTAAGGGTCAACCTAGATATAGTAGAGGTCAGTAAAGTGAAAAGTAAAAAAGATAAGGTTTTCTGGTCAGATGAGTATAGGATAATACCGACAGCCGCAGAAAAGGATGTAACGGGAGTGTGATTCGTTATGAACAGGAAGGTAGGGCAGAGGGTGTGTTACTGTGAACAGTTCAGTGAAAGAATTGTTCTTATTAGAATCGACGGCAAACCAACACCGACAACTGTAGTCCAGGTGTACATGCCGATGTCGCAAGCTGAAGATAAAGAGATAGAGAAAGTATTTGAGGATATTGAAAGGGTTATAGAGTACGCAAAGGGAGAAGAAAATCTAATAGTCATGGGAGACTGGAATGCAGTTGTAGGGAAAGGAGTAGAAGAAAAGGTTACAGGAGAATATGGGCTTGGAACAAGAAATGAGAGAGGAGAAAGACTAATGGTTCTGTAATAAATTTCAGCTAATAATAACAAATATTCTGTTCAAGAGCCACAAGAGGTGGAGGTGTACTTGGAAAAGGCCGGGTGATACGGAGAGATTTCAGTTAGATTACATCATGTTCAGGCGGAGATTTCGATATCAGATACTATTGTAAGGCGGAGCTAGGAGCAGAAATAAACTCAGATCACAATCCAGTAGTGATGAAGAGTAGGCTGAAGTTTAAGAGATTAGTCAGAAAGAATCAATACGCAAAGAAGTGGGGTACAGAAGTACTAAGGAATGACGAGATACACTTGAAGTTTTCTAAGGCTATAGATATAGCAATAAGGACTAACTCAGTAGGCAGTACAGTTGAAGAGGAATGTACATCTCTAAACAGGGTAATCACAGAAGTTGGGAAGAGAAACGTAGGTACAAAGAAGATAACTGCGAAGAGACCATGAGTAACAGAAGAAATAGTTCAGTTCATGGATGAAAGAAGAAAGTACAATAATGTTCAGGGGCGTTTAGGAATACAGAAATGAAAGTCGCTGAGGAATGAAATAAGTAGGAAGTGCAAGAAAGCTAAGACGAAATGGCTGTATGAAAAATGCAGAGAAATCGAAAAACAAATGATTGTTGGAAGGACTGATTCAGCTTGTAGGAAAGTCAAAACAACCTTCGGTGAAATTAAAAGCTAGGATGGTAACATTAAAAGTGCAACGGGAAATTCACTGTTAAATGCCGAGGAGAGAGCGAATAGGTGGAAAGAGTACGCTGAAAGCCTCTATGAGGATGATGATTTGTCTGAGTTAGAAAAACAGGAACCGATTTAGAAGAGATAGGGGATTCAGTATTACAATTTAAGAGAGCTTTGTAGGACTTAAGATAAAATAAGGCAGATGGGACAGATAACATTCCATCTAAAATCATTGGAGAAACTGGCAACAAAACAACTAATCACGTTGGTGTGTAGAATGCATGAGTCTGGTGACATACCATCTGACTTCCAGAAAAATATCGTCCACACTATTCCAAAGACTGCAAGAGCTGACAAGTGCGATAATTATCTCACAATCAACTTAACAGCTCATGTATCCAAGTTGCTGACAAGAATAATATACAGAAGACTGCAAAAGAAACTTGAGGATATGTTAGATGACGATCAGTTCGGCTTTGAGAAAGGTAAAGGCACCCGAGAGGCGATTCTGATGTTGCGGTTGATAATGGAAGCAAGACTAAAGAAAAGTCTAGACACGCTCATAGGTTCTGTCGACCTAGAAAAAGTGTTCGATAATGTCACGTGGTGCAAGATGTTTGATATTCTGAGAAAAATGGAGGCAAGCTATAGGGAGAGACGGGTAATATACAATACGTACAAGAGCAAAGAGGGAACAATAAGAGTGGACGACCAAGAACGAAGTGCTCGGATTAAAAAGGGTGTATGATAGGTATATAATCTTTCACCCTTACTCTTCAATCTGTATATCGAAGAAGCAATGATGGAAATAAAAGAATGGTTCAGGAGTGGAATAAAATTCAAAGTGAAAGGACATCAATGATACAATTCGCTGATGACATTGCTATCCTGAGTGAAAGTTGAGAGGCACCCACATGCCTTGCTCATACTGTGGCATCAAGCAGTCAGGCCTGCAAGATGAGTGGTCTGCGAAGCGAGTGAATTCATTCTTATTTGTCGAGTAACATGAACTCTCGTACTCACAATTAAGTTACAAATTATTCTCCTGTATGAATATTACGCAAGGGAAATGCACATCTGACTATCAGTAATTTGCACTACTCTGACTGTTCACTACGCACTGGCAATACCACAATTTCTTTTTTTATTTAACGGCTTTTATCAACACGTGGCCATCGCACTGAATATGAATGGCGCACACATTATGAATTCTGGATATCATGACAATATACAATTCGAAGGAAAAGGCCACCAATCTTTTTCATTTCACTATCTTATTTATTCCGATAAATTCTATAACCTAAACACACAAATTCTATAACCTACAACAATAACACATGAGAAATTCCGCCCAGTGGGCATGGCTTTACATTGGTGATTCTCTGTCTTATGGTCTCGTAATTACTTAATGCTACAGTGCACTTTCTGGATAGGATGGTGGATCTTTTTTTTGCTATATCTCACACTTCGACTCTCACAACCATCATCACGAAACTTTCCTCCAGACCGAGCGGTACAAAAGGAACATGCATAACCCACTACCTCTGAAACTACCTTGCTACTCTCCCATGCAAACCACACATACTTAAATTACATGACATACACCACACTGCAGCATGGAATACAACATAAGGAATAGTCACAACATTATAATCACATCACTTTCAGCTTTCCCACTTAAATTAGTATTCATCCCAGTTTCACACGACACTGCCCCACTTCGTAACTTTTCTTTCCTACTACGAACTCTGGACGATATATGCACGTCTTCCTGTGCAATGCAAGCCAATTGGCGTTGCTGGATAGACGGCTGACTCACCTTGCTTCTCTCTCAGAGTATTATATTTTGAATCAAGCGTCACACGGAAACATAACGCGCAAAGTAATATTAAGAACATATTCATCACACACGCGAGTCCTCAACTGATACCATGGACGAGTACTTCTCTTTATCCTTTGTCACATACACAGATTGAGACTCACACAGTACTCACCACATGGAAGTACTCGTCTCTAATTTCAAGTCCTGCACACGCCATTTCTTAAATATTTCCAACTTACAGTACACACGCAAAAATTCAGCTTAACTTAAGCACTCAGAAGTATTTCAACTTATTGCTACACGTGGTTTCATTGTGACCGTTGGTCACTTCCGAAGATTACTACGATCCCCTTAATATTACTTGCCTGACATTTAATTCTCCCCACAAAAGTTCCTGAAATAGAGAAATTATTATTCTAAACTACTCTTAAGTATTTCACATGCATACCATGTCTCCACTCTTTTGTCCTTACGGAGCACGCCTAAGACAGGTCTTACCAACACTAGATCCAGCGGCAGAGTGCTGAAACATGGCCGTTCTTCAGGTTCTCTCGCACCTCTGCCGAAGTGGGGGAGCACCTTGCTACCATATTGGTCAGCCACATTTCAGGCGCTCAAAGCTCAGGTACATTTCATCTCTTTGGTCCCACCAAAGGTGACCCAAGTACCGTCTCAAAGATGATCATATATTCACATTCACTATCTGCGGTTAGCAGACGACCATACATTCATTCATTCATTTCACAGATCTCACCAAACTGGATGTAGGGATTTATTTTGTGGGAGTGCACATGTGATCAATTAAATAAATAAATTGTCATTCTTTCCCACACTGGTATCCGGCTTCGCTGTATTAATTGAAATTGAGTTATTATTAGAAAAAATATGTTGTTCTGACAAGAATAACGAAGAATGTTGTACCTATTTTCAATGTCGGGTGGTACTGTACCCCTTCAAAGTGAAGAAGAATTACATGATCTGTTGAATGGAATGAGCAGTTTATCAAGTACAGCATATGAATTGAAAGTAAAACGAAGAAAGACAAAAGTAATGAGGAGTATCATTAATGAGAACAGTGAGAAACTTAACATTGGGATTGATGGTCACAAAGTAGATCAAGTTAAGGAGTTCTGTTACCTAGGCAGCAAAATAACCAGTGACGGTCGGAGCAAGGATGGCATCAAAAGCAGACTAGCACTGGCAAAAAGGGCATTCCTGGCCAAGAGAAGCCTACTATCATCAGACATAGGCATTAATTCGAGGAAGAAATTTCTGAGGACGAACATTTGGAGCACAGCATTTGAAACTACCTCTTTAGTCATTTTTTATTGAACACTGACCTTCAGGATTTTCCCTGACAAAGCCAACTCAAACTTAACTTATTCATTTATTAGCCACAATATACACCCCAACGCAATTTGACTGCTATACATTGATAACATGACTTCCAATAATTAACACAAAAGAATGGCTCTGAATTGCAAGAAATCCTACCAATAATACAAATCCAAAAAATGTAAAATTAAATAAATATGAAACTACCTGCAACTCTGTTTATTGCCTTATCTCATTTCAATCGCGAATCCCAACACTGCAAACCCCATTCTTTTCACAAGTCACTTAACTCACAGAAAATCTTCATAACACGAACTGCAGCAATTACAGCAAGTAGCAACTACAACCATCTAAATAAAAAGATTCGTACTACTACAGACTCTAACTACTGAGAGGCATGTGGTTAGCGAAAGAAACATTATCAACCAAACATCCATCATCATTATTTCCTTTTGTATTACCTTATAAACACATCGTTTCATGTCACTTTACAATGCATGTCCTACCAACACAGAGTGTCCACTAAGAATATCGTGTCCATACATTGCTCTATTCACTCGCTAACTGCTAGTCCGTCCAAACACAGAATTTCTTGCAGAGGGCGCAGAGCGCTGTCAGAGCTATTGACACAGTCTATAGCGCTGCCAACAGACAAACAGACTACTTACACATTGTATGGTAGTGAAACATGGACTGTGGGAAAACCGGAACAGAAGAGAGTCGAAGCATTTGAGATATGGTGCTAAATATGAATTTTGAAAATTAGGTGGACTGATAAGGAATATGGAGACTCTTCGCAGAATCGGAGAGGAAAGGAATATGTGGAAAATACTGACTAGGAGAAGGGACAGGATGATAGGACATCTGTCAAGAAATTAGGAAATAACTGCCATGGTGCTAGAAGGAGCTGTACAGAGCAAAAACTGTAGAGGAAGACAGAGATTGAAATACGTTCAGCAAATAATTGAGGACGTAGGTTGCAAGTAATACTCTGAAATGAACAGGTTGGCACCGGAGAGGAATTCGTGGATGGCCACATCAAACTGGTTAGAAGACTGATGACAAAAGAATCAGCCCATGCTTCACAATTCACGACGGAAACAAAACAATACTGAAACAACCGTAAAACAACAATAGAATACTGAAGACAATATTTCTCGTCAGTTTTAAAGAAATATTTACTTTTCTGTCTGTAGAAAGTACAGAGCAAAGGGATTTCTCAAACACGCTCTAGTTCCAGCCGTCTTTTGCTATCAGACAACACAGCGTTTAGCAGGTGAGGTTCCAATATTCGATTATCGACGGGGGTGGGGTTGTCGTGGTTTGTTACTCTCCCCACTTTAATCATAACTTGCCCTCACTCTCATTGTCAACGAGCTATAGATACCTAACATTTTATTAATAACAACAATAAAATATGTAAAACGTTTTCTCATAATAATATAATCATAATACTTTGTATACCTGTGATTAGTACAGATTTACCACGTTTTGTAAGAAATTGCGATTAAAGGAAAAAGTTATTTGAAGAACATTCGCCCAAAAGTTTGATATGTTCCTTTGCCTTGGGATTGTTTTAAGAACTATAATAGCAACAAACTTTCACAGCTTTTACAAATTCAGAATTTTTGTGGTATAAAACGAGAGGCATCATATTTCACTTATCGCTAAGTTACGAGCACAGGCCTGCAGACTTTGACTATGCGAGCGAATAAATGGGGGAATGCTGTTTCTTTCCGTCATTCCGGTCTTAAGGTCGGGAAAGTCAGTTTTTCTTTTATTTCTTCCTTAGTGGATGGTCTTGCCGCTTCTGTCTCTCCTTACTCAACTTCCTGTATTTTGCTGGCCATACTTGTATGCTCATGAACGACGAACCAAATCGGATTTGTTGTTGGCAGCAGATGGGACCATTACGTAAAATATCTCCTTTTCCTACCTAGAATGTTTTCTGCAGTCAGGTGGGCGACAATCCAGTACACGTTGCCTAGTGATAAGCAAGCAACTGGAACGTACCTCGTGTTAAACGAGACTCGCATTTATCTAACATTTCTTAAGTGATAGGAGCAGGGATGAAGTGGTAAGGTGCTGGGCCGAAATTACATAACCCATTTTGCTTAAAATAATTTATTACATATAAATTCAAACTTCAATATTACAGTTTCTGATGACATCATGCTACAATAAATAACAGTGTCACAATCTGATAGTGATCCACATGAAACGGAATTGTAACCACTGACTGTAACGCAGGAAAAGAGATGTGAAAACTCAAACGAGTTTCAAAAATTTTAGGTAGTAGCTATAAAATGACAAATCCACTTGATATGCTAATTGACCACTTAACTGTGCATGCGAAAATTTGACGTAACCAAATTACAATATATCCACGTGATCAAACTATTATGAAGTTGCGGTTATAATATAAATTATTAAATCTTGTAAATGGCGCTATGCCAAAGTTCAAAGTGTGAACGGATTTTAAAAACAACACATCAGTAATTACTCTTAAAATTTAAAGCCTAAGTACGTAAATACGAAATAACATTACCACAGACACAGACCCTTTTTAAAATGGTATCTAACAGTAGGAGCCCACTTACTGTATTACAAGTTGCTTAATTCAATTAAACAGTTCAAAAACAGTAATGATAGCTTGAAACTACATAGCAAATTTCTGTAACTAACAGTCCCCAAAGTACAAAGAAATTGATTAGCGAAGTAATTATTAGAACTGACTAGCAACTAGGTGACAAATTAAAAATATAGATTACTCAAGAGTCTATCTCCAACTAATACACACAGGTACCAGGCCCCCGGTCAAATGGCTGCTCCATGCGTTTTTTAAAACCTTAATCATCAACGTGGCCATTACAAGGCATTAAACAGAGAATAACGTTTGAATAGAAATACCTGAAACAGAGATTTGTTTCTACAAGCAACTCACATACATAAAACATAATGTAAAGCACTTATACCCTAAAAAAACCACCCAAATGGTGGTATCTGTTACACACAATAGGTGCTGGTTTAAAACTTAACAAAACGAGGTCAGATTGAAGTAACGGCACTGTTCAAAATTTGAAAGGAGAGTAAAAACATTACTCGAATTTCATATGTGACAAGAGCGCTGGAATAGTACAATAAGCACAATAATTTTGACCGGTTTCTGGAGAACCCGGAAGAAGAGATCTACCGCACCAAAGCGTCGCTCTCAAGACCAATTAGAAATAACATCCCGGCCAGAGGCTACCAGAACTGAAGAAGAATTGACAAGATTGACGCAACAGTCCGCCACAATGTCACCAACTTTATGCGGGCTCCACAAGACACTGAATTCCAGAATACCACGCGCCACTTTGACCTGCTCTTCAGGATGTTGACAGAGCCCTTCGAGGCAAACGTGCCTGTAGTAATCGCAAAGCCACACACGCCATTTCTAATCTGACAGTCACACTGAACACACCACAGCCGACTGCTCCGGCCCCTATCACAACAGTCCGCGGGGAGCCTCCACATAACCCGGGAGCTGCAATCCAAGACATTCCAACGGCAACGGGCACGCGCCCAAACAGCCTCTCCCTATCCGCACATGAAACCTTCTCAGTGAAAGTTTAGAGAGAACAGTCGACCCAACCAACGTGATAGAAGGAGCCGCAAAACCATCGCAAAATGATCTACATAAAATGTAATCACAGTTGCAAATATGTAGAGTGGAATGACGGCAATGAAAATTTTTGCCGGACCGGGACACGATCCCAGTTTTCCCGCTTAAAGCGAGAGGGCGCCTCACCATTGGCTATCCGTGCACGACTCACAGCCACGCCAAAACTTTCATATGTTGTCAACCATGTATCTACGTGGAAGTAGGTCTGGCCGTGAGTCGCGCACTGATAGCCAAATGGTGAGGCGGCCGCCCGCGATAAGCGCGAAATCCGGGTTCGAGTCCCGGAAATCTTTGGACATGCGCTCATATCCAAAGAAACTTTGCATCGTAATTCAGAATAACACAAGCACTGCAATATCGCGAAAAGATCTGCTACAGACTAGCCCCGGATAATTCAATTCTTTCTCTGTTTCGGGAGTCTTAAGTTTACATGTTCCTTTATGCTCCGAAATTTTGTTGAAAACGTTGTAAATTAATAGATATAAAAATATAAACGCTTTTAGTAAAATGTGGTTTTGATAGAGGGAAGTGTGTCACGACCCCCCAAGTAACATCCTCTTCCATCACCCCCCTCACCCCTTCTCCCTTAGATGCGCGCTTGGTGTTCAGTGCATCTGTGTCAACTAAATCAGAAGTGACTCGCGGACTAAGGATCGATGACATACTATATGTAATTCAGATCTTAAACATCGTAATTAACTGACATGTAAGAAACATTAAGTCAGTGTTTGGTAGCTAGAGAGTTGATTGCGATCAAAGTGTCAACGCCTGTGATTACGTCGAAGCCTATTCATATCTGCATAAGTACTGTAACCTACACTCTTTTGGATACGCTTATTGTATCCAAGCCTTTGCCCCTGGACAATGTCAACCAGCACACTTCCTTCCAGTAACAAACGGACGGTTTCCTGACTCCTCAGGACGTGTCCTACCAATCGATCCCTTCCTCTTAGTCAAAAATTGCGCCACAGTTCGATTCATTACGTTCTCATCAGTTATTCGACCTAACCGTCCATTTTTCAACATTTATGAGTATCTCAGAATCTAACCTCTTCTCATTGGAAATTTTTTTCATACTTGTTTAGTCAGCCTCTGTGGCCGATTGGTTCTAGGCTCTTCAGTCCGGAACCGCGCTGCTGCTACGGTCGCAAGTTCGAATCCTGCCTCGGGCATGGATGTTTGTGATGTCTTTAAGTTAGTTAGGTTTAAGTAGTTCTAAGTCTAGGGGACTGATGACCTTAGATGTTAAGTCCCATAGTGCTTAGAGCCATTTGAACCATTTTGAGCCATCCTTGTTTCACATCCGTACACGACTGCACCACAAGCAGATACCCTCGAGAAAGACTTCTCAATACTTGAGTTTATAATCAATGTTACGAAAATTCCTTTTCAGGAATGCTTTTCGTGCCGTAGTCAGTTTGGATTTTATATTCTCTCTGCTTCAGCCATGGTCTATTCTTTTACTGCCGGATAGCAAAAGTCATCTACTATTTTTAGTGTCCGCTTTCCCCATCTAATTCTATCAGCATCACCTGACTGAATTGGAGTACGTTTCATTACCTTTGTTTTACTTTTGTTGATATTCATATTATAACTTATTTCCAAAACGCAGTATGCTCCGTTTAACTTCTCTTCCATGTCCTTTGTAGTCTCTGACAGAATTACGAAGTCATTGGTAAATTTCTTCTCCCTAAACTTTAGTTACCTTTCCAAATCTATTCTTGGTTTTCCTTATTGTCTGCTCAATCTACAAGTGAATAGCATCGGGGAGACGCTACAAGCCTGTATCACACCATTCTCAACCGCTACTTCCTTTTCATGTCCTTTGATCCTTATAACTGCAGTCTAGTTTCTGCACACATTACAGAGAACTTTTCACTGTCTGTATTTTACTCCTGCTACTTTTGTAATTTCAAAGTGTGTATTCCAGTCAACATTGTGGAAATCTTTCTCTAAATCTACAACTGCTACAAACTTGGCTTCTCCTTCCTTCAGTCTGTTTTATAAGAGAAGTTCGTGGCGTCATTATGATCTTGTGTGTTCCTACATTTCTCCAGAACCCGATATGATCTTCCCCGAGGTCAGCTGCTACCACTTTTTCCATTCACCCGTAAGCGACTTAACAAACTAATGGATCGTTAATATTCACACCTATCGGTATCTGCCTTGCTTGGAATTGAAATTGTTACATCTGACGATTATTTACATATTTCACACATCTTGCATTCCAGGTGGAGAAGTTTGGCTGCCTTTCGCGAAAATCTCAATAACTCTGGGGGAATGTCATGTACTCGAGGAGCCTTCTTGACTTTGGTCTTTCAGTGTCCAGTAAAAATCATCTCACAGTGTCGCATCGTCAAAATCGTCTTCATCTGACTCCTCTTCCCTTCCTATAATATTGTCTTCACGTTAATTTCACTTATGTAGCCCTACTACATATTCTTTGCTTTTTTTTCGACTGTCGTACGAGTTCTTAATACACAGACGGGAAGAAAATCACAACTCGGGTAAATAATTAATATAGGGCAGTGGTTCCCGACCTTCCTGAAACCGTTCCCGCTGGGCATTATCAGATATTAAATGATTACCTCCAACCCCCCCCCCCCCTCACCCCACGAACAAATACGTCAATTGATACTGCTTATAGCTAACAACTTTTTTATGCTAAATGACGCAGATATTCATTCTAAGTACGTCGATAGTGCTACCTAAAAGTAACGAAACCATCCACACTTTTCCTCCGCGGGATTCTTTTCTCTAGAAACACTTGATTCACCCGCACTCTGTACCTCCATATAAAATCAGCCGAATCAAAACATGTGTACTACATCTACTGTTTGCAAATCACTTGAACAGTGGCCTCATTACCACTGATCTGGCAGAAATCTGAACACTTCAAACTGCCAATTACTTGTCTGACGACTGCCGCTAACAATAATAATTATTGCTATTATAGTTCTGTGTAGGCCGTACAGCTATAGCAACCATCACATAGTCACTGTTGTCCTGTCAATTAGACCGTTTATTATTGTGCAGTGAAGAATGAAGCAATTTCTGATCTATTACAAGAGGTACTTACAACTCGGAAACGGCACTTTCATGAGATGTATGAAATATTTATGCATGTGTGATTTATGTGTGCCAAATTTAGTGCCATAGCCGCATGGTAGAAAGTTGTGTGTAGTGGCTGGAGTAAGCGATGAGGATGATGTTCATACATATACACCGAAGAGCCAAAGAATCTGATACACCTGCCTAATATCGTGTAGGGCCCCCGCTAGCACCCAGAAGTGGCGCAACTAGACGTGGCATGGACTAATGTCTGAAGTAGTGTTGGAGGGATTAACACCATAAATCCTGCAGAGCTGTCCATAAATCCGTAAGAATACGAGAGGGAAGAGGCAAGGCATCCTACATGTGCTCAATAATGTTAATCTCTGGGAAGCTTGGTGGGCAGCGGAAGTGTTTAAACTCAGAAGAGCCACTCTGTGTCAATTCTGGACGTGTGGGGTGTCGCATTGTCCTGCTGGAATTGCCGAAGTCCGTCGGAATGCACAATGGACACGAATGGATGCAGGTGATCAGACAGGCCAGACAGTCGTATCTAGACGTATCAGGGGTCACATATCACTCTATATGCACACCTCCAGCACCATTACAGAGCCTCCACCAGCTTGAACAGTCGCGTGCTGAGATGCAGGAACCTTGGATTTATGAGGCTGTCTCCATAACCGTACACGTCCATCCATTCGATACAATTTGAAACGACACTAGTCTGATCAGGCGACGTGCTTCCAGTCATCAACAATCCAATTTTGGTGTTGACGGGCCCAGGGGAGGCGTAAAGCGTTGTGTCGTGCAGCCATGAAGGGCACACGAGTGGGCCTTCGGCTGCGAAAGCCCATATCTATGATGTCCCTTTGAATTGTTCACACGCTGGCATTTGTTGATGCCCCAGCATTGAAATCTGCAGCAATTTGCGGAAGGGTTGCACTTCTGTCACACTGAACCATTCTCTTCAGTTGTCGTTGGTCCCGTCTTGCACGATCTTTTTCCGGCCGCAGTGATGTCTGAGATTTGAAGTTTTACCGAATTCCTGATATTCACGCTACACTCGTGAAATGGTCGTACGGAAAAATCCACACTTCATCGCTACCTCGGAGATGCTGTGTCCCATCGCTCGTGCGCCGACCATAACATCACGTTCAAACTCTCTTAAATCTTGATAACCTGCCAATGTAGCAGCAGTAACCGATCTAACAGCGGCGCCAGACACTTGTCTTATATAGGCCTTGCCGATCGCAGCGCCGTATTCTGCCTGTTTACATTTCTCTGTATTGTAATACTCTTGCCTATAACAGTTTCTTTGGCGTTTCAGTGTATTTCACAAGCTGTAACTTCCACCACATAGTATGACATATTATGGTAGTATTTTAAAAAAAATATAATTATTGGTAACTAATATAATCAGCACAATGGTCTGACAAAATAGAAATAACAATACCGATCCTTTAAAAATACTTTAGTTTCGTGACCTAAGCACAACTGAATCCTGTGTTTTTACCCCTCAAAAAATTGCATTTTATCCCTCAGGGGGTAATTAGCCCCAGGTTGGGAACAACTGATGTAGGGTAATAAAATTCCGGGAAAACATTTGTCTAGGTAACATATTTTAGTGATTAACACTGCAAAATCACAGGTTAATATAAGCGCAAAATAATCAATTGAAAATGTGAAATGATGATACACTAACAACCGGTAAAATTATCAGGATGTTGGATGCAAGCATGCAAAGGTGCTTGCATTGTGTTGTGCAGCTACCGGATCCTAGTTTGTAGGATGGAGCTCCGTTGCTGTTGCACTTGGTCGGTCAATACAGAGACAGTCAATGCTGTTTGTGGATGACGCTGGAGTAGTCATCCGATGACGTTCTGTATGTGTTGAACTGAAGACAGAGCTGGTTATGGATCAGGCCAAGGTAACATGTCGAACTCTGTGGACGAGCGTTATCCTGTTGGAAAACACCCCCTGGAATGCCGTTCATGAATGGCAGCAAAACAGGTCGAATCGCCGGATTGACGTACAAATTTTCAGTCATGGTGCGTTGAATAACCACGGAAGCGCTCCTGCTCTCTTACGAAATCGTAACTACAGGTGTAGGACCAGTGTGTCTAGCACGCCGTCAGGTTTGTTGCATGTCGTCTACTGGCCTCCTTCTAACTAACATACAGCGATCAATGGCGCCGAGGCAGAACCAACTTCCATTAAAATCAAAGCAGACCTCCACCCAGCCCTCCAATTGGCTCTCGCTTGACACGAGTGAAGTTGCAAATGGCAGAGGTTTGGGGCCAGCGGAATGCATTCTATAGGGTGTCCGGGTCGGAGCTGTCCTTGAAGTAACCGACTCATAACAGTTCGTTGTTACTGTAGTGCCAATTGAAGCTCAGATTGCTGTTACAGACGCAGTACGATGCGCCAGAACTATATGCCGAACACGATGGTCTTTCCTCTAGGTAGCGCCACGTCGCCGTCCGGTGCGTGGTCTTGTTCTGACCGTACTTTCTAGTGTCCGCCGCAGCCAACAGGCATGTACAATCGCTACTTTCCTGCCAAGTTTATCTGCAGTATCGCAGAAGGAACATCCAGCTACTCGTCGCCCTATTACACGAAATCGTCCAAACTCACTGAAATGTTGTTAATGGTATTTTTGTCGCCTTAAAGGCATTCTTGACGAACATCAAGTCACCATGTCCAGTGTCAAAGATAACTAACGCTCACGACCGTTACAGCGTTTATTTATAGGAAACTTGATTTTCATCCTCATAGCGGCGCTACTAACACCACTTTTATGCTACTGGCAAGAAATTTGAACAGCCATCATTTTTCAGATGTGGAAACACGCCTACCAACTTTCGTTTATATAGCAGAACTCCTTCTTGCTGCTGCAATTTTTTTCCGTGTATTTTTACAGGTGCTCTTCTTTTTAATAAAGCTCTCCACCATATTGCTATAGTTCACACCTATCTTTCTCATGCCTGTCCACGCTTATATTACTTTCTATCCCATTTTTATGGACTTTTGTATTCGCTTTGGGCTGTTTCGTTTTCCACATATTTATATTTTCTCCTTTCATTATTTAAATTCAGTAAGTCTTTTGTCATACAAGGATTTCTACAATATCTTGTCTTTTCGCCTATTTCATCATCTGCTGGCTTCACTATTTCATTCTTTGAAACTACCCATTCGTCTTTTTTCGTATTCTTTGCCCCTGTTTCAGTCAATCATTGCCTAATGCTCTTTGGATCCTACAGTGTGGATCTTCCAATTTCTTCTGCTCCGATCTCCTTCATTTCCTATTTTTGTTCACTGCAAACCTGACTGGAAAATTTAATTATGTCTGTAAAAAAGTAAAGTCGTATGGCATATTTGGCTGACAGACCATCAGAGGCAGGTTCAACATCCTGATCGCAAACGTTTTTCCTATCCTTCGCGCACACTGGCACCTTTCTTTTGCGTAATGTGAGAGTTGTGTGCCAAGTGTATCTGATACGTTGAGAGGGATGGAATGGTTGTTTGTGTAATATTTTGCATTCTAAATTGATGATGAGAGATGGAAGCCGGCACATAGCCTACTCGTCTCGAACAGCACCGATGGGGCAGCCGGAGCACCCTCATTCCTAGAGGCACTATGGTGATGTTTGAAATTTAATGTAGGTTATTGGCTCGAAGTTTTGTAATCAGAAACCGTATGCCATGCTCTTCCCCTCCTTTGCCTTAAAGACAAAGTGAAAGCTGCAGACTATGCGTTGCGTGCCAGCGTGGTTACCCATCCAAGTAAAGGCCAAGATCGACATTGCTTAACTTGTGTTATCTCACGCAAACCGGTGTATTCAGTGAGACAAGGTCATTATAACTGTAATATATAAAGCAGTGCTAATTGATTCACGCTGAGCAAACACAAATTCTTCTTGTTTAGCAGCCAAATATGTTTCCGTGGAGCTTCACCATCGTTGGTGAGGTCATTTATTTTCTACCAAAGAATATCTAAATAAATTTTGCATGATAACACAGATAGTTTTGAGGTTAAAGTATATACGTAATTATTAACAGATAAAATAAATGCTTTATTATAACATACTGATGTGTGTCTTGCTGATCGGCATTTGCAGTCCACCTGACATTTCGCTGCAGTTTGTCAACTGCAACTGATCAGGATTTTTCAATATAATCTTACGTATGTAAACAAAAGTGATAGGCCTAAATTAATCAGTTGCCTTTTTCCGATTTGCTAATGTTAGATTATAGTACTGTCATCATATATATTTTCTGTCAGCAATGTTTTTCTTTTTTTCTTCTTCTTCTTATTTAGCTAGAGTTGGTTTCCTTTAAGTAATAGTTATTGAAATCTTTGTGGGGATTTGTAGAGAGTTGTACCATAAGGAACCAAGGGAGAGGATGTTGTTATGGGTGGTCGATATCCTCTTTCAACAACACAAATGCACACGTGGATTAATACAGTTCTTTATTTACTTGAAGCTTCTACTTAACTTTCATAGAGTCCATGTTCTGTGCTACAAGGACATCAGTAATAGTTCTCTTGCATACAGTGTCGGAAATCTTGCTATTACAAACTTTAGCCTCATTGCTGGTCCCACTATAGGCGCTACTCTGGTCGTGATGCACTGTTGTAACCTGCGATGAAGTAAACCTGCACTGCGAGTAGACTGACAGATGACAAACTGAGTGAGTCAGTGAGGCCGTCCGGTCAGTGGCGGCGGCCTAAATATTTGCAGCCAAGAGGGCGTTGGCGGCATGTTCCTTGTTGGTGCGTCTCTGGCCTCTCTCGTGATAGGTGCGCTTCATCCAATGCCTATTATCGGTGTTCAGGCTATGTGTTTGCCAACCAGTGTGCCGGCAACCACTTACACAAACACATTCCTCCCCTCCAAAAAGCTACACAATTGTCATTTAGGGAGGATGCGGATGACAATGGAGGGGAAGGGGGGAGGTAGGACGCTAGACGTAGAGATGAGCTGGGAGCCATGAGTGTGCAGGACGGTGCACTCCCCCCTCTACGCTGCCATCTGGCTTGCGAGGCAACTGCTCCAGAAAGCTGCTGCCAGTGTACATGTCAAGGCCTAAGGGCATGTCTTGGGCGATGATGGCGATGGCGACGGTGACGGTGATTGCGGGTTCAGGTCCATAGGGTCGGTGAGGAGGGATATCAGGGGCGAGGGCGAGGCCAAGTCGTACAAATGTAATGCAACAAAATTTCAGATCAAGGTCCGCTTCCGTGGCCTGTGCAATTTTTCTGTATTGCAAGGGAAAGGATTCCAGGAATTCAGAGTCCTGTGCATCGATTTGGCAACAAGATGCGGCATATGCATCAAAATCAGAGTCTGGGCCAATCGGAAGGCGAGATAGGTCGTCTGCATTGCCGTGATTTGTCGTAGGCCTGTATACAGTTTCATACTGATACGGCGAAAGCAACAAAGCCCAGCGTTGCAATTTTTGAGCAGTGTGTGTAGGAACCGGCTTTGACGGAGAAACAAGGACTGCGAAGGCTTGTGATCGGTCACTAATAAGAACTTGCAACTATACAAATAGTGATGGAATTTGCTCACGCCATACACAACAGCGAGAGATTCTTTCTCAATTTTTGAATAATTACACTGAGTTTGAGTTAACAACTTTGAGGGAAAAGAAATGGGTCTGTCTTGTGCACCAATTCCGTGCGAAAGCACAGCGCCGTTTCCGTAGGAAGATGCGTTGACTTGCAAAACTACTGGCTGGCAGGGTCAAAATGCACTAAACATCTGTCACCAAGCAAAGCATTTTTGATTTTCTGAAACGCGTCTTGACAGTCTTCAGTACACACAAAAGGTACATTTTTACGACGCAAGCGATGCAATGGAGCCGCGATCTGAGCGTCATTCGGTATGAACCGAATGTAGTATATTATTTTGCCTAGTACTGACTGCATTTCAGACACATTGCGAGGAATAGACAGGTAACAGATTGTAAGTAAATGAGATTGGAGGGGGTGCACACCTTGACCAAAGTACTGTAGTTCAGTTTGAAAAAAGTCATACTTTTCGAGACAACATTTGAGTCCTGCTTCTGACAACACTCGAGAAAGAGTACGCAAATTGGCAATGTGTATCTCTGGTGTACGGCCTGACACGACAATATCGTCAATGTAGTTTGAACAAAATGGGACTTTTGCAGTCAACCGTTCCACGTAACGTTGAAAAATGGCGGGTGCGGCAGCACTGCTGAAGGGCAAATGCAAATACTTGAACAGTCCTAAGTGTGTATTTACAACAAAGACTTTGTGATTCTTTGGCCACCGGATTTTGCAAGCAGGCATCATGCAATTCTATTTCTGAAAAGTAACATCCTGCACCAAGGCTGTCCATGAGTTCTTCAGGGCGAGGTAACGGACAAGTGTCCACTACTGTCTGCGGGTTGACTGTTGACTTGAATCAACACAAATGCGACAGCGACCAGAAGGCTTAGGCAATAAAACGAGAGCACTTGCTCACTGACAAGCTTGAATGGGAGCAGTTACACCATTAACTTGCAATTCTTTCAGTTCACTGGCTAATTTGTTCAAAAATGTTCAAATGTGTGTGAAATCTTATGGGACTTAACTGCTAAGGTCATCAGTCCCGAAGCATATACACTACTTAACCTAAATTATCCTAAGGACAAACACACACACCCATGCCCGAGGGAGGACTCGAACCTCCGCCGGGACCAGCCGCACAGTCCATGACAGCAGCGCCTCAGACCGCTCGGCTAATCCCGCGCAGCGCTAATTTGTTTCATAAGGCAATTGGAACGGGGCGGGCCACGAAAAACTTAGGCTGTGCATTGTCTTTCAATGTAACATGCGCTACAACGTTATTAGTTTTTTTCCATTCCTTCTGAAAATAGTTCAGGAAATTCTTTAAGCAAGCAAGTGTCTTTTGGCGTAAAAGCAGTCACTGAAAGTACTTTGTCTTGGGTGCTACGTCCAAACAAATCAAAGGCATCTTAAACCGAATATGTTCTCTCTGTCTCTTGTTTTGAAAACAGTAAAATTGACTGTTCTAGTGTGAGATTTGTAAGTGGTTGGCAAACTACACTGTCCAAGCACTGGAATTTCCTGTCCGTTGTAAGCAGCGAGGTGCTTGCTAGATCTAGAAATCTCTGGTGAGCCTAACTGTTCGTACATGCCACGATTAAGCAAAGTTACTGAGGCACCTGTCATTAACTGAAAGTTAACACGATGGCCAGCAATTCGTAATGGGACAAACAGTTTGTTAGAACATCGTCGCACAGTACTAGGGCGAGAAAAAGGCACAACCATAATCTTACGTTTGTCAGAACCTGTTGTAGGTTTTGAGAAGACACCGTTCACTGCATATGCATGAGCCTGGCCGGCCGTTGTGGCCGAGCAGATCTAGGCTCTACAGTCTGGAACCGTGGAACTGCTATGGTCGCAGGTTCGAATCGTGCCTTGGTCATGGATGTGTGTGATGTCCTTAGATTAGTTAGGTTTAAGTAGTGTAAGATGGCAAGAACTATTCCCCTTACATGAAGTCATTAAAAATCACCTAACTCACTTTGAGCGAATGGTAGGGCTGAACAAAAATGACTGACAAGGCACAATCCATCTTGTAGAGGATATAGTATGGACGTATTGGAATAATTAATGTTTGGTGATGGTTTTAAAGTAATTCACACGACAGGAAAACTTTGTGGAAACGCGTCGATTTACTGGAGGCTAGTTTACCCCAGGGAAGTACTCAGAATTGACTGTGACCGCCGGGGGAGTGGCTAAGGGAAGCGACAATAGGCAGCTTAGGGCGGCTCAAGCTCTGAGAAAGCAGTAATGCGGCGCGGCCTCCAGCCGCCTTAAGATGAGCGACAGTGAGTGGGTGGTTGACCCTGACTCCGTGCTGGTGTACCGGGAAACAGACGGAGAACTTTACGCCTGTTGATAAATGTCCGTCGTCCCATTTTCTGTGAAACATGCGAGAAAGCCGCGCAAAGTTACAGTGGAGCGGTCAACAGAGGTCAAAATATGCGTGTTCGTGACTATAGCAACTTCACGGTGAATTCACGGTCTGCAGAGCCTGAAGTAAATCAGGTGAAGAGCGACAGCATGAAATACGCTGGCCTCCAATGGGAACATAGGACCAAGGAATTTGAAGTACTCTCCTGGGAGTCAGAATTCCGGAAAAAATGGTGTTTGTGCAAACACTAATCTTTATGGGCGGCCTGGGAGGAGCGAAATAGCGGAAATTGAGGGGAAGGGAAATTTTTTGGGAATTTGTTCACTTCCCAGAGCAGGCATTGGTCGGCGCTGGGAAGCGACGCATAATTAACGCGACTTGTGCTGAAATTGGTTAGGTTAGTGCTTTTTTTAACGTCCCGTCGACAACGAGGTCATTAGAGACAGAGCATAAGCTCAGGTTAGGGAAGGATGGGGAGGGAAATCGGCCGTGTCCTTTCAAAGGAACCATCCAGGCATTTGCCTGAAACGATTTAGGGAAATCACGGAAAACCTAAAACAGGACGGCTGGAGACGGGATTGAACCGTCGTCCTCCCGAATGCGAGTCCAGCATACTAACCATTGCGCCACCTCGCTCGGTGCTGCAATTGGCGTAAGTGATTTTGCTGGAGGGGAAACAGAGGCGAAGAGCAGACTGTGAGAAGTCTCCGTACAGGTCTTCCGTTCCCAGCTTGCCTAGATTGCGGACGTGGCGTTCTTGACTCAGCTTGCCTGAGAAAGTGAGCATCTCTGCAGTTTAGGACTTAGCAAATGGAACGATTGAGCTTGGAGATAGGAAGTTTTGGTTCAGCTATGTACTGAGCAAGATAGCTAGGAGTGACTAGACGAGCGCAGTCTTGCAGCACCACGAGGTTGGCCGACGTCCACACAACGACGCCACTCCACCACGCTGAATTCGGTGATATTGCCACTGATTAATTTGTTGGATCACGTCGGCAAAGTTTCCACAAGGGTTTCATGGGCTGTGTATTGTAGAATTCTTCTCGCACTTCACATTATGCCTGGGTCAGTCAATAGAAATTACATTTGATTTATAGTGCTTCACTCCACGCAAACGCAATTTATTACCACTGCCTTTCAGGAGAGTCATGTAATGTGATGATTGAAGGTCGTGTGTTAAAATAAATCTGTGATAATCGACTGCATCTGTTTTCAATCAAGTAGTTGAAATCCCAAGTCACTTTCTTAATTAATTTTATGTTCAACATTTGCATCTGGTGTTCAATAGCTGAATATAACATCAATGTGCACCCCTTTTTCATTAAAAGGGATCAATTCTGAATCAGTTAATTTCAACACTGCCACTGCAGTTCAATCAGGAGTCACAGGGTCTTATTACTTTCTTTGCGTTATCCGATATTGAGGCAGTTTCGCACTTTCTGTTGACCTGTTAGTCAATTACCTGGGGTGAACACACACCAAAACCAGATAAGTGACAGGTGGTGTGTTACAGTAGTTCTAAGTTCTAGGGGACTGATGACCTTAGCAGTTAAGTCTCATAGTGCTCAGAGCCATTGGAACCATTTTGCACGAGCCTGTTTCTTTCTGAGAGTGGGCAAAATTGGCGTTTTTGCGCCGATGCAAACAAACTATTTGTATATGGCCTTTTTTCCAAACATGTAACATGCTGCATTACGTGATGGCCAGCCCTCTCTTTTATGGCGAGCAAAACATCTAGGGCAAGACTTCACTAAATTCACAGGCCTGTTTACATGTGTACGTGGCTGTCTGCGCGGCTGTGTATGCGTTTGTTGTTGTGGCTGCTTGGGACGGTCGCGAACAAGGGGCTACTCGACCCGACAATTCGAGGCCTGGTCAAACTTATTGGCAGCTGTGGCACCCGAATCATACTTGGGGAAGTGATGACTCAGAGTACTTTAAGATCTGTTCCCGTACTGAATGTTATGGCATCGCGTCTCATTAAATCACTGTAAACGTTGCCATGACTATACTTAAATTTACGCTTCCTAGCCATGCCCGTTAATTCTGTGTACCATCGGCGGTACATCTGATCCGGCTTTTTCTGCAAGCGAAAGGACTGATATCTAACTGCAGCTACTTGGACGTGATGGTCATAGCATTGAGTTAATGCAGCGAATACTTTGTCATAGACGAGTTCGTCGGGCGACGCGTTTGGGAATAGTTTTTGTATTAAGTTGAGCACTGGTGACCCCGCGATTGAAAGGAAGTATTGTAACTTTACAGTACCTTGAACACGATGAACTTCACAGTGTGCTTGGAATCCATTCTTTTTCTGATCCCTTAATTGCCGGAACTCTGGTACACTGGTCGGCGGCACTTGTTGGGGTGGTTGGTGGTCGGTTGCGGTTGTGCGGCCTACGCAGCTTGGGTAGCCAGTAGTTGCTGTACCGTCGTCAGTTGTTGCTTTTGAAACTGAAAAACTTGCGTCAGATCCATCTCAATGGCCGCCTGCAGCTGAGGTGCGGAGACAAGGGGTGGATGGGGGGAGGGGGGGGATTCATGGTTTACACAAATAAGTTATAGCAAAAGCAAGCAAAGCCTCTGATAAAGAAATTTAATTAGTTTTGCGGCTTCCCTCCTGGAATATATGCATGAACACAACAACAAATTATCGATTAGAAACACCAAAAACGATCACCCCTGAAAGCTAAAACACAAGAAGAGCAGAAAAATCATCGGCCAAGTTTATTATCCTCGATCGCCACTGAATTAACCTAGTTGCCACTGTGGCATCCTCGTCGCCACTGTAAAGTCTTGTACCGTAAGGAAACAAGGGAGATGGTGTTGTTATGGGTGGCCAGTAACCTCTTTCTAAAACACAAATGCACATGTGGATTAATATAGTTCTTTATTTACTTGAAGCTTCTACTTTCATAGAGTCCATGTTCCGTGGTACAAGTCCGCAGCTCATGGTATAGTGCTGCCCCAGGATCACGGGGTCCCGGGTTCGATTCCTGACCGGATAGGGGATTTTCTCCACCTGGGGACTGGGTGTATGTGTTGTACTCATCATTTCATCATCATCATTCCTGACAGTGGCTAGATTGGATTGTGAAATAATTGTACTGCGTAAAAATTGGGACTTTGTACAGGCGCTGATGACCGTGCAGTTCAGCACCCTACAAACCAAACATCATCATCATCATCTGTGGTACATGCACATCAGTAATAGTCCTCTTGCATACAAGATCGGAAATCTTGCTATTACAAACTTTGTTCTCACTGCTGGTGCCACTCTGCTCGTAAGACACTGTCGTAACCTGCGATGAAGTAGACTCACACTGCAAATGGACTGACAGAGGCCAAACTGAGTGAGTCAGTGAGACCGTCCGGTCAGCGGCGGCGGCCTAAATACTTGCTGCCGAGAGGGCGTTGGCGGTCTGTTCGTTGTTGGTGCGCCTCTGGCCTCTCTCGCGACAGGCGCACTTGATACAGAGCCTAGTATCGATCTTCGCGTTACATCTTCGCCGCCTGGTGTGCTGGCGAGAGCTTACGCCAGCACAATGTTCAGATGTACCGCCGATGATACACAGAATTAACGGGCATGGCTAGGAAGCGTAAATTTAAGTATAGTCATGGCAACGTTTACAGTGATTTAATGAGACGCCTTGTAAATTGGTGAGTGGGATGGGTGGGGGGTGTTCGGGTAAACTACATGTACTTACTTGTTGTTGATTCTGTTTCTTTCTGCCACGAGTATGTAAACTGTGTTTTCTAACACACGCTGTCACACTGTTCGTCACACTGTATTCATTTAGCCCACTATCTTGTTTTGGGTTCTAGTGGACGATTTCATCATTTATAATGACAGAACGCTTTCCGCCAAGTATATAATGACTACTATTACTACTGTTGACCTTCATTTCGCGCACGACATCACAGTGGCGTCGCCGGATGGCATAGTATTAATAACGTTTGTTTCATTGAAAAAACTTTAAGAATTTTCACATTTAAAAAAATCAGGAAATTTTCAACACTACCTCGTATTTACTAGCAAATTAACACGGACAAACAGTGAGCTTCAAACACAGGGTGATACACCTTCCACACGAAGTTGTTAGTTATAGTTCTGTAGTATTTAGAAACTATTTCACAGGTCGCAACTCCCCTGTTCTTTCGACTTTTGCTGCAGTCCGCCGCGTTGGCGCTCCCCCTCCCAGAACCAACAGCCGTAGCATCCCTGTCTGGCCGGGACGCGGTGTTCCTGACTCACCGCCGGCTGCCACTTTGCGGATTGGCCCGTCGTGATCAGTGAGCGACCCGAGCGGCGCAGTAATAAAGGCGGACACGACGATGATGATGATGATGCCGCCCCCGCGCCGTTGCGTGACCACCGCCTACGGAGTTATCCGGTTATCGCGCGATAAGCGCGCCGCCGGCCATTCATCACCATTACGGCGGACGGGCGGCGTGTGTGTATGCGCACAGCGTGGGGCTGGCGCGCCAGACGCAGCCGCAGCCGCTAATTCGTAAACACACACGCCGTAGCGGATTTGCGGCATTACCGGCGCCGAGCCCCGCCGGACAATGGGGCCCGCGCTGGCCGCTGCATTATTTAAACCGCAGCGCGGATTGCCGCCTCTTTCCTCCCAAGATTGCTGGCGGACAGGGGCCGCCGACGCCGAATTCTAAGGCGGATTTACATTTTTCAGTACTTCCGCCGGCTTTCGTGTCGTCGTAAAATATGTATTGCCCCCTGTACATCTGCGGTCACGACGCCCCACGTTTGCTTTGTGTCACTGCTAATGGGAACCTCCCTCTCCGAAATGTAATTGCCCGCGTAAAAGCCACGGATTGTGGGGTAGACCGACATACAGAACACGTGTCACTTCATCCTCGAAGCCTGTTAGCTCTGCACCACTGATCGCCATTGAAGGCGACTTTAGCAAACTATTCCGGGTTTTGATATCGACAGAATTAAGAAAAAAAAATATATTTTTACTGTTCGGTCGATACATTCAGCCGAGGCACTGGCGAGTGCTGCCCTCTCTGGAAATGTCTGCACCTCAGGGACCATCCCTCCAAGGGTACGTGACAGTACACTCGCCGCAGCGAGGGTGAGAACAGTTGTGGACGGACAGCTCGGTCGGTCGACTCTTAGCTCGTGGGCTAGTTCGTGGCCGCGCGCCTTGTAAAACGCCGAATATGTATATTTTGACGTGTAAATGGGAAACTAATAGTGAATAATAAGCGATTATCTCAACTGTCGGCATTCACACAATTCGAGCCGGCCGCCGTAGCCATGCGGTTCTAGGCACTTCAGTCCGGAGCCGCAAGACTGCTACGGTCGCAGGTTCGACTCCTGCCTCGGGCATGGCCGTGTGTGATGTCCTTAGGTTAGTTAGGTTTAAGTAGTTCTAAGTTCTAGGGGACTGATGACCTCAGATGTTAAGTCCCATAGTGCTCAGAGCCATTTGAACCACACAATTCGAATGGATTCGAACCGTTATAGGGCCCTTACCGTCTTCCTAAATTCAAAGTCCTCCCGTATATTTACGCTTTACATTTCCGTCTGTGGACGCTACATTTTAGCCGACCGCTGTGGCCGAGCGGTTGTAGGCGCCTCAGTCCGGAACCGCACTGCTGCTACGGTCGCAGGTTCGAATCTTGCCTGGGCATGGCTGTGTGTGATGTCCTTAGGTTAGTTAGGTTTAAGTAGTTCTAAGTTCTAGGTGACTGATGACCTCAGATGTTAAGTCCCATAGTGCTCAGAGCCATTTGAACCATTTTGAGCGCTACATTTTGGTCCTTCCGGTCCACATTTTGATGGATTCGACGGAGTAACTGGCAGCTGTCTGGTCTGGCTATTCTGGTTCCTGTACTCCCTACTGATTGTAACTGCTGCTTCTGCTGTTTCCTGCAACGGCTAGCTTTCTATAACGGACGGAGTCATAAAATAGAAACTTCTGTTGAGCAGGGACGAGCGAGAGAAACGAAGTTTTTGCGATGCTATGCTGAGTCCGTGAGACATATGAAGACATTCGTGGGGTACCGTGTGTCAGATATACAGGAAATGACAACGTGCATGGCATGCAACAATGTATCTGCAACACACAACCCAGCTTCCCCGACATCACGAGTAGAATCTCCTGCAGACATGCAAGTAGACAGCCTGAGGTGAGACGGAGCAGCTTGCTTTAACGAACACGTCTTTTCATGGCCTGTATTAGGCACTTCTAAGGTTACTACATTTCAGTTGGTGCCAGAAGAAAGAACTTAAGCCCTCTGTCACATCAGTGGAGCAATCCGAAACGGTCTCACTGTCCATTCTCGAAGATTTCACGATTGCAGAGAATAATTGCGTACTATATCAGAGCAGACACGACTGGCCAGCCAGTCAAAAGAAACTGATAAAAAAGTGTACAGCATCATGAAGGACTACAGACGGGTACAATTCATCCAAAGCTTACTACACAATATGAGATTCTTTGTTACCCTACAAACAAAAAGGAGTTGAAGCAGATCCAAAAAAAGAAATAAAAAAAACAGCCTTTCCCAAGGACGTGTTCTCGTCCCACTGCTGTTTAATACATATACTAACGACCAAATGGTTCAAATGGCTCTAAGCACAATGGGACTTAACATCTGAGGTCATCAGTCCCCTAGACTTAGAACTGCGTAAACCTAACTAACCTAAGGACTGTGGCGGTACGGAAAGTTATGCGCTGAAAGAGAAGATCTTGAAAAGATAGTCCTACAGGAGGACGAAGAGAAACCAATGTTACTAACGCATGCCTAAGACTACGGACGGGTAATTAATTCCGTCTTACTGGACTTGGTTGGAAGCAAACTCAAGGACCTAATACCGAAGATGACAAGGAAACAATAGCATTTCTATTCATTTTTGCGAATAAGAACCACCTTTTTCTTGCTGCGATGTATTTTATTTGTTCCAAACGCCTTTCGCCTTTTACTTTAAGGCATCTAGAATGACACAGTTTGGTTTGATATACGGTGTCTGTAGATTATAATATCCCATATCGAAACGAAACTGTATCATTCGCGATTCCACTGAAGATGCCTTAAAGTAAAAGACGAAACGCGTCTGCAACAAATGAAGTACATTGCAGCAAGAAAGACAGTTTTTTTTTTTTTTTTTTTACAGAGCCAAAATTTCCGTGGTTGCTGCGGATGATGGCCACTCAAACAAATTTGTTAATAACTCTTCTTCAGTGTTCAGATCTACCAATTGAAGTGAAGAAATGGCTATTTCGGAGAGCGTCAGTCAAACTATGCCTATATGGACTTCTTAAAATCCTTAGCCAAGGGATGCCCCTGCAGCCAATAAAAGGACGGACACTTCGCTGAAAGGTAATGAGTATGACAATCGCCAAAATACCCTGGGTTTTCAACACTACCACCCAACTGGCCAATAAACTGGATGTTCATACAATGTAAATTTTGGTTTCTGTAAATCACCTGAAGCGTATGCGAGGATTCCGTTTCATTTCCAATCTAATGATCCAGCCATTGACGGGAGATTACATCCTAATCGTGTTTTTCTATTAGATATTGAACAGTGTGTGTGTGTGTGTGTGTGTGTGTGTGTGTGTGTGGTGACACTTTCAATTAGGTGGTTAGCTTTCTGTAAAGGAATTACAGCTTATTCTTGCCCAAGAGTCGAAACAATAGACTGTAGTGATGTAGAACGCTGGGGTCTGAGGTGTACCTCTGGGTCAACGGTAGGGCTCTGGGCAGACTAGTCCACTTTAGAAATGTTATTGTCGGCAAACCATTGCCTTACAGGTGCTGCTGTATGATAAGGTGCAGTACACTAAAACAGTCATCGTCTTCGAACTGCTTCTATACTGTACACAGTACACAATCCTGTGAACTGTCTTCATATCATCCCGCCTTTAGTTTTTCCCATGCGCAATAAGGAGACCACACCCTGACCACGAAAACCAGCCCATACCGTAATAGCACCTTGTTTGTCGGTACATGAGGTCTGCCTGATCTTTGTTTAGTTGTGTTTGTTACTTCATTTTTTCATTTCACTACAATATCATGATTTGGGAAGCTTCAGAAGGACTGAAATGCCCCTGATACATCTGTCATTTAGTTGATATCCAATGACTATTCCACATTCGAGATCACTGAACTCTTCTGACCATTTCATTTTGCTGTCACTGCTTCTCTAGTGACAACGCAATACTTCCACCTCATTTTACACTGACGGGCCCACATCTCGTGACATTTAATGGTCAATTCCGCATTACATTGAGGTGTCTGGATACTTCTGATGAGATTGTGTAAATCCCCGTGTACTAGAAACTGTCAGTGTAGCTACACACGCTGTCCTATTCTGTTGGTATGCATCCGAATCCCACGAAAAGAGTATTTCTCAATGAGAACACCACTTCGATTAAGCCTACGTCTCTCATATTTCAAAGACTACCACATTTAACGTAATTTCTCGCGATAATAGCGAGTGGAATCCCCGAAAGCTTCGCCCATCTGGACTAATGTGCATTAATCATTCATATACTTTCATCTTTCTGCTCAGCTATTTCAGTGAAAAACGCTTGTCATTAAACTTCGTTCGCTGTTTCGTAGAAGCAGACTTTTAAATTTATTGGTTTCCCCATTGTAGGAATGTGTGGTTTTATGGAAATGGTAATGGCGAATGCATGGTTATGATATCAGTGATCATCGAATATATAAACAAGAATGAAAAAAAGTGCTTTTGGTATAAATAAATACTTTCAAAATGGAGCTTTCGATGGGTCTGAAATGTAAATCTACAATCAGTGTACATTAATAGTTTTCATTTGTTTTTGCTGTGGTCTTCAGTCCAGAGACTGGTGTGATGCAGCTCTCCATACTGCTCTATCCTGTGCAAGTTTCTTTATCTCCTAGTACCTACTGCAACCTACATCCTTCTGAATCTATTTAGTGTATTCATCTCTTCCTCTCCATCAACGATTTTTACCCTCCACGCTACCCTCCAATACTAAACTGGTGACCCCTTGATGTCTCAGAATATGCCCTACCAACTGATCCCTTCTTCTAGACAAGTTGTGCCACAAATTTCTCTTCTCTCCAATTCTATTCAATACCTCCTCATTAGTTATGTGATCTACCCATCTAATCCTCAGCATTCTTCTGTAGCACCACATTTCGAAAGCTTCTATTCTCTGCTTCTCTAAACTATTTATCGTACACGTTTCACATCCATACATCGCAACACTCCATACAAATACTTTCAGAAACGACTTCCTGACTCTTAAATCTATAATCGATGTTAACAAATTTCTCTTCTTCAGAAATGCATTCCTTGCCATTGCCAGTCTAATTTAATATCCTCTCTACTTCGACCATCATCAGTTATTTTGCTACCCAAACAGCAAAACTCATTTTCTACTTTAAGCGTCTCATTTCCTAATCTAATTCCCGCCGCGGCATCACCCAATTTAATTCGACTACATTCCATTATCCTCGTTTTGCTCTTGTTGATGTTCATCATATATCCTCCTTTCAAGACACTGTCCATTCCGTTCAACTGTTCTTCCAGGTCCTTTGCTGTCTCTGACAGAATTACAATGTCATCGGCGAACCTCAAAGTTTTTATTTCTTCTCCATGCATTTTAATTCCTACTCCGAATTTTTCTTTAGTTTCCCGTACTGCGTGCTCAATATACTGATTGAATAACATCGGGGATAGGCCTCAACCTAGTCTCACTCCATTCCCAACCACTGCTTCCCTTTCATGCCCCTCGACTCTTATAACTGCCTTCTGGTTTCTGTACGAATTGTAAATAGCCTTTCGCTCCCTGTATTTTCCCCTGCCACCTTCAGAATTTGAAAGAGAATATTCCAGTCAACATAGTCAAAAGCTTTCTCTAAGTCTACAAATGCTAGCAACGTAGGTTTGCCTTTCCTTAATCTTTCCTCTAAGGTTAGTCGTAGGGTCAGTATTGCCTCACGTGTCCCAATATTTCTACGGAATCCAAACTGATCTTCCCAGAGGTCGGCTTCTACCAGTTTTTCCATTCGTCTGTAAAGAATTCGCGTTAGTATTTTGCAGCTGTGACTTATTAAACTGATAGTTCGGTAATTTTCACATCTGTCAACACCTGCTTTCTTTGGGATTGGAATTATTATATTCTTCTTGAAGTCTGAGGGTATTTCGCCTTTCTCATACATCTTGCTCACCAGATGGTAGAGTTTTGTCAGGGCAGAATCTCCCAAGGCTGTCAGTAGTTCTAATGGAATGTTGTCCCCTCCCGGGGCCTTGTTTCGACTCAGGTCTTTCAGTGCTCTGTCAAACTCTTCACGTAGATCATATCTCCCATTTCATCTTCATCTTCCATTTCTATAATATTGTCCTCAAGAACATCGCCCTTGTATGGACCCTCTATATACTCCTTCCACCTTTCTGCTTTCCCTTCTTTGCTTAGAACTGGTTTTCCATCTGAGCTCTTGATATTCATGCAAGTGGTTCTCTTTTCTCTAAAGGTGTCTTTAATTTTCCGGTAGGCAGTATCTATCTGACCCCTATTGAGATATGCCTATTCATCCTTACATTTATCTTCTAGCCATCCCTGCTTAGCCATTTTGCACTTCCTGTTGATCTTATTTTTGAGACGTTTTTGCCTGTTTCATTTACTGCATTTTTGTATTTTTTCCTTTCATCAAGTAAATTCAATATTTCTTCTGTTACCCAAGGATTTCTACTAGTCCTCGTCTTTTTACCTATTTGATGCTCTGCTGCCTTCACTATTTCATCCCTCAAAGCTACCCATTCTTCTTCTACTGTATGTCTTTCCCCCATTCCTGTGAATTGTTCCCTTATGGTTTCCCTGAAACTCTGTACAACCTCTGGATCTTTCAGTTCATCCAGGTTCCATCTCCTCAAATTCCCACCTTTTTGCAGTTTCTTCAGTTTTAATCTACAGTTTATAACCAATAGATTGTGGTCAGAGCCCACATCTGCCCCTGGAAATGTCTTACAATTTAAAACCTGATTCCTGAATCTCTATTTTACCATTATATAATCTATCTGAAACCTGCTAGTATCTCCAGGCCTCTTCCTTGTATACAACCTTCTTTCATGATTCTTGAACCAAGTGTTAGCTATGATTAAGTTATGCTCTGTGCAAAATTCTACCAGGCGGCTTACTCTTTCATTCCTTATTCCCATTCCATATTCATCTACTACGTTTCCTTCTCTTCCTTTTCCTACTATCGAGTTCCAGTCACCCATAACTATTGAATTTTCGTCTCCCTTCACTATCTGAATAATGCACTTTTAATGCGAAAACCATTTAAAAAGAGAACAGTGGAGGGAGAAAAAATAGACAAATAGATCAGGGAAGAGATTAGTGTGGATGACACAATGATCACTGTCGTGAAATGGTAGACGAGTCACGTACCAGGTGGATATATGGTTGATGGACCAACAAAGTTCCCTGCTTTCTGACTTGTTAGAAATAAGAAAGGATCGAGACAACAACCTAACGGAAGGTGAGTGGCTGAGGTAAGGAAGGCCGCGCGGAGTGGCCGCGCGGTTTGAGGCGTCATGTCACGGACTGCGCGGGCCCTCCCGCCAGAGGTTCGAGTCCTCCCTCGGGCATGGGTTTATGTGTTGTTCTTAGCATAAGTTAGTTTAAGTCAGTTTAAATAGTGTGTAAGTCTAGGGACCGATGACCTAAGCAGTTTGGTCCCTTAGAAATTCATACACATTTTAACATTTGAACGTAAGAAAGCATACCGGTCAAATAAGCATATATATGGCTGAAGATTGTAATGCACTGAAAAACCAAAAGAGAAGACATTTACCCAGCAAAATATAGAATGAGTGATTGTTGACGATGACGGCAATAATGAATAAAGGATGAAGAATGAACGCAAAAAGTTATCTACATCTGATACTTTGGTCCAATATCAGTCCACAATTGGCTTCCTTCGTTTATTCTAAGAAGAAAATGTCTTAAGGAGACTCCTACCTACGTATTATCGACTGATGTTTCAGTAAAGAGTACACCATTCACAACTATTCATTGCATCCTGGTCAAGCGTGACGTTTATGTAGCTCCATACTGTACATTTTTTCACCTCATTGATTATACAGTTCACTGTCTTTCACGTCGGGTTCTCCTTACGTCTCTTGATACTGATTTTCTAGTTTATCTGCTTCACCTGCCTAGTCAGTGGTTTTAACAATAGACGATATGTAATTACATCAGTTTGACATTGAAAATAGGAAGAGTCTAATTGTAAGTGTCTAATTAGGCATTTGTGACAAGGCTTTTTAATTTGAGCATAGCTGCTCTAAATTCTGAGCATTGCTTTCTCACAATGTAATTTTACTGTTTCTCAGAATTTCATTCTGAAGAAAACAGTCTTAGTAGGTGTAGAAACCCAGGTCAGTTGTACCGGACAGTTACTTGCAACCGGTTGGCTATATAATTCCTGTGTTTGATTCTTCTCTACGGTTATATACTGCTGCTTCAGCGTCGAGTGCAGAGAGAGGACTACGGGCCAGACGCGCCGCGGCGACATCCGGCGTGTTATTGTGCGGAGCTGGGCGGGGCAGAGCTGGTCGCCCGCGGCCAAAACAGAAGCCGGCGCTCGAGGACCGGCACAATATGCCCGCGGCTGCCCGCTCACGCGGACTCGATGGATCCCATTACACGTTTTCACTCGATTACCGCCTTTCGGAGCTAACGCGCAACTCCTGACTGACAGCTGTAAGGGTGCTCCGACGCAAAGGGTGAGCCTCCACCCGTGCCCCGTGCCCTTACCGTTCTAGCAGCTAAGCCCGCAGGCAAGACTAAACATTTTGAAAACAACTCTCCGCTCTGTTCGCCGGTGTATTTCCGTTCGGAAGCGGAAGTAGATCAGCCCGGTGGACTTCAAGCAGTCGATTGGACAACTGTGGACTACGCTTCGGGAGGGTTGAATACCCGTACGAAACGTCAATGGCGAATCGATTGGCTTTTGGTCGCAATTGTGTCACCTTGTCGTCAGGAGGAAGGAGAAAGGGTCGACTGGCCATTATAAGTAGATCTCTGTGTCAGACTCCACAAGTTCGCTCAGTTCGAACACGAAACTCAAGAGGCCATAGACAACGGCGCCGAGGCAGAGGCCGTGTCTTTGTGTAATTTTTTCCTCGTGCAGTGTCGTACTCTCCCGTTTTGCCTTACTCAGCTTCCCGTGCTTTGTTGGTTCCACCTGTGGGCTCGTGAACTGTGTCAGATTTGTTGTTGGCAGCATATACGGTAAGCCTGCCGACGAACGTCTTTTCCTGGGTGGAATCTTCCCTGCAGGCGGCCAGGACGCTCGCTCAACCACATGGGCAATAAACGGGAAAGTGTCTTGTACTAAACACAGCTGATCATTTTCTTGAATTCGTTGCCCTTCGAGACTCTTCGTTTTCTGTTACATTATCTTCCTAAATAATTGCTGATAAGTTTGGAAACAGATACACGGAAATATACAAGCATTAGACCCCCATGGCCCTCCACACCTCCCCCCTACCCCCCAAAAAAAGCTTTTCCTCGATCCACGCCTGGCAAGACTGTCAACAGTCGATTTGGTTAAGCAATGTCGCCTGCTGAACAAACACGAGATTACGGAATACCAAGCCAGCTTTGTGGTTGGATTCAGAAATTTCTAACGCACTGAATCCAACAAGTATATCTTAAATGTTAGTGGGAAAATAACTCCTGCCGTACACTAAATGAGTGCTCTAGGACCGTTACTGCACGCGATGTGTGTAAATGATAGGGTTCTCCACGAGGCCGTTCGCGGATGATGCTGTTGCATGGAGGAAAGTGGTAAAGCGTGAAAATTGTGGCGAAATACATAAAGACACGCAGTCGGTCGAAACTTTGCTTAGGGACTTTCGGTTGGCCCTCAACATAAATATAACAAATTTTACATAAATATGCGCATACGCCCATTACTGTCAAACTATACAGTTGACTCACTCAAAACAATAACAGCCGTAAAATGTTTGCCCAATCGGGGGCGACATAATATAGACGGACAACATCAGATGTCAGACTGAAATCCATGGCAAGAATTCTAAGGAAACGTAAGTCGCCACCAACAAGGTGGCTAACAAAATCTTCGTCCAGCTGATTCTTAAGTAAAGCTCGCCTGCCTGGACCCATGAACAAGTATGATTAAAAATGATGAAGAAGAACGAAGAAGAACGACGTGTTTTATTAAGAGTTTGTTAAGTAAGACGTTCACGTAATTCCAGTGGTAGACTCTACAAGAGTGGTGATGCACACAGCAGAAGAGGTTTGATTTCAAACGACTGGAACATAGACATGAAGAAGTGTCAGACAAGATACTATTGCCTTTCACATACATCTGGCGCACTGACCACGGTGGTACACGTAGAGAGATTCGAGCGCATTCTCTGTGTTCTATCGTACTTTTGATAGAACCACAGAAGGAGATTTTATTCGTCGCCACCCCCAACTATTTATACCGTGCTGAAGGAAACAGTACGAGAGGAGAACGTTGAAACACTGATAATGATTAGCGACAAGAACACGCCCATTTATTGAGGAATACTCATCTTAACAAATCGGCTCAGGCAGAAGATCTTGAAGTTCAGCTAGTATTCCAGAAGCTAAGGCTGGGTAGCAGTCAGTTCTTGTCCCACTAGAATGTCCACTGAAGACGGGCTGGTGTGTACTCGCTAGAAGCAGACGATGCGGTGCGAAGTACACAAGTACAAGGCCGTCTTCTCGGTAGTCAAACTGACTTGGAACTGCCCACTCTAATGAGGTGCCAGTGTGGCTATATCTCTGCACCACTGCGACTTTTTGGTGCGGCAGTCGCTGGGGTACACGCCGTCTCTGGAGTGAGTTGTCGACTGCCGATGCCTGTGGCACTGGCTGGTAGTGCGTGCTGTTCTTACGACACCACACTCTGTCCACAATAATGTCCATGACATCTGCAACATTCATCAATTTTATACCCAAATTACAGAAAGGAAACGGAATTAACAGTTTAATAACACCATACCTCCACATGCTACAGAAACATAAAACCGAAAACACAAAAAACTGTCAGTATCCCATTCCTTTGCACACTACCCCACAAAAGCAGAAAACTCTCCCCAAGAAAAAATTTAACAATAAGTTTTCGGACAAATAAAGAAATGCACCAGAGGGCTATCAGTGATAATCGTAGCATAGAAGCACAGATGAAGCATTCCATAAAGCTGGAATACACGAATTACATTGTGTAAAGCGTCCCAGTTTTTATATATGATAAACAAGTTGGATGGGAGCCTTTCGATGCGTTCAGATTTGGCAACCTAAGTAAGTCATCATTTGCAACTTGCATTGTTGAAATAGGGCATTTCAACATAAGTAACATGTCCAGGAATTTTCAGACATTACACACTGTAGAAAAGGGCATATAAATGATGCTACTACAATAATTGCAAGTCTGTATACACAACAGTAAGTAACCCCTCGCCGGCCGGGGTGGCTGAGCGATTCTAGGCGCTACAGTCTCGAACCGCGCGAGCGCTACGGTCGCAGGTTCGAATCCTGCCTCGGGCATGGGTATGTGTGATGTCCTTAGGTTAGTTAGGTTTAAGTAGTTCTAAGTTCTAGGGGACTGATGACCTCAGAAGTTAAGTCCCATAGTGCTCAGAGCCATTTGAACCAAGTAACCCCTCCAGATACTGAATGTTCAAACATACAACCAACTAATTTCTATTTGATGATCTTTCTTTTCATAAAGAAAAAATCTGAGCAATCCAACACTTATGACACAGTCTGAATCACAAACCATTTATCATAAATTACACCACCTCCCCTAAAAACGTTATCGTCGTCTTCCCCCTTACCGTCTTCTCCTTCATTTCCCCATTGCCCCTTAAGCTCAGCCAAACAGAGTACACTGCGACCTACTAGAATATCATCAATAACACAATTAATTTTTGTCGATTATGTTGCTTTGACTTCAGTAATAAAATAACGATCTATTGATACAGAATTGTAGATGTATCTCGACATAAGACTTTTGCCTGTTTATAATATGTATGTTTGGAGCACAGCATTGGATGGAAGTGGAACATGGATTGTGGGAAAACCGGAACAGAAGAGAATCAAAGCATTTGAGATGTGGTGTTAGGGACGAATGTTGAAAATTAGGTGGACTGATAGGGTAAGGAATTAGGAGGATCTGCGCAGAATCAGAGAGGAAAGAAATATGTAGACAACACTGACAAGGAGAAGGGACAGGACGACAGGACATCTGTTAAGACATCAGGGAATGACTTCCATGGTACTGGAGGGAGCTGTAGAGGGCAAAAACTGTAGATGAAGACAGAGATTGGAATACATCCAGAAATAATTGAGGATGTAGGTTACAAGTGCTACTCTGAGATGAAGAGGTTGGCACAGGAGAGGAATTCGTGGTGCGCCTCATCAAACTAGTCAGAAGACTCATCACAATACAATATCACTAAAACATATGTAACCCCAAAGCGCTTGAACAGACCTGCATAAGTGTACGTGTTGTTGTAACGTATTTGCTCCTCAAAGATTTATGTACACAAGACGTAGTACATCGGTTCGAGTGCATGTCTAACGTTTTCTCCTAAAATATGTGCTTCAATGCTCCCGTAAGTACAAAGCAGTACTAATTTCGGTATAATACAACAACATTTTAAATATTTTCTACTGTCATGTATCGTAGCATCACGCAAACATGCCATTCCAAGCCGATGCAGCAAATTTTAAGATCACTACGAATGTAAAATAATCAGTACTCGCTGAGGATAGACGTTGCACTCGAAACCGATCTGGCAAAATACTCTTATTAGCTGGTGACCAGTTGCCGTTTTTAATGAACTGCCTATGCCAGAAACAGTCACAGGGTAATATTGTTGTGATCCTCAGGCCGAAGACTGGTTTGACGCAGTTCTGCAAGCTATCATGTCCTGTGCAAGTTTCCCCAGCTCAGAATAACCACTAAGACCTGTATCCATTAAAATCTGCTTACTGTATTCATGCCAAGATCATCACATACAACTTTTATTCCCTGTATTTCCTTACATTACCAAACTGATTTGATCAATCGATCCCTTTTTTGGTAAAGTTGTGTATAAACGTTTTTCTTCCCCAATTCGATCTAGTACATTCCCATTAGTTAGTCTATCTGCCCATGTTATCTTCAACATTATTCTGTAACGCCAAATTTCGAAAGATTGTATCCTCACTTTTTGCCTGAACTTTTATTGTCCGAGTTAACTGGTAGCAGTTACTTCTGTAAAATATCTGGGAGTATTCGTGCGGAACGATTTGAAGCGGAATGATCACATAAAATTAATTGTTGGTAAGGTTGGTGCCAGGTTGAGATTCATTGGGAGAGTTCTTAAAAATGTAGTCCATCAACAAAGGAGGTGGCTTACAAAACGCTCGTTCGACCTATACTTGAGTATTGCTCATCAGTGTGGGATCCATACCAGGTCGGGTTGAGAGAGGAGATAGAGAAGATCCAAAGAAGAGCGGCGCGTTTCGTCTCAGGGTTATTTGGTAAGCGTGATAGCGTTACGGAGATGTTTAACAAACTCAAGTGGCAGACTCTGCAAGAGAAGCGCTCTGCATCGCGGTGTAGCTTGCTGTACAGGTTTCGAGACGGTGCGTTTCCGGATGAGGTATCGAATATATTGCTTCCCCCTATTTGTACCTCCAGAGGAGATCACGAATTTAAAATTAGAGAGATTCGAGCGCGCACGGAGGCTTTCCGGCAGTCGTTCTTCCCGCGAACCATACGTGACTGGAACAGGAAAGGGAGGTAATGACAGTGGCACGTAAAGTGCCTTCCGCCACACACCGTTGGGTGGCTTGCGGAGTATAAATGTAGATGTAGATGTACTTCCGAACAAGGCTACATCTTCAGGAAAGACTTTCAGCACTTAAATTTATATTCAGAGTTAGCAAATTTTTCTTTTCCAGAAACGCTTTTTTCACCATTTCCAGTCTATTTCCGCCGTCTTTACCTATTCTGATGCCCAAAATGGTTAATCCATCGATTACTTTTAATGTCTCATTTCCTGATGCATTTGATGCACTTGTTCAACTCTACAACTTGCCATTACTCTGATTACACTTTTGCTGACGTTCGCCTTACAAACTGATTCAGGGCATCAGTAAACCGGAAAGTTTATAGTTTTTCCCCATTCTCAGCTACTGCTTCGCCATCATGCCTTTCGACTCCAGTCTGGTGTCTGCATAAGTTGTAGATAACTTTCCTCAACTTTGTTCTGCCTCTTCTAACTTTAGAATGTTAAAGAGTATATTCCGATCAATACTGCCAAAAGGTCTCTCTAAATCTCCAAATGACGTAGATTTGACTTTCCTCTACCACCGATAAAGAAATTGAATTACCCAGTCTTTCAACAGAAAAATTATAGAAATTTTTGGGGTGCATTGTATCGAGGACGAGCAGACGTGGCGAGCTTTATTCAATCATTCAAGTATTGACAAGTACAGTTTTTAGATACTAAAGTCGAGAAGTATTAGATGGAAATCGTATTTCCAGACAATTACTGCGATCCATTCTGCGGGTGGCAACTGGGCCCTCGGCGAACAAAACGTGAATTGCCCGGCGGGCACTGATCGGCACAATAGACTAAGTATCGGGATCTTGCCGATTGCCAAAAGCTTTCAAGCGCTCAAAACAAAAGGCAGCTGTCCAGCCACAAAGACCGGTCGGCCCTCGAGGCGCGGCTTTCGCAGTAGCGAGCGATTCCGGCTGTCGCTGGCGCACTCGAGGTAGCGGCGAGACGTCAGGCCGGGCCTATATCGCGTCAAGCGCCGAGAGCGGCCCTCCAGCGGTATAACAACGGTTAATTGCCGTCAAGGAGGGCCCTCCAGAACAATCAATCGCGGCGCAGCGCCCGCGCCCGAGGGCCTCTCCTGGCGACAATGGCGCGATCCGAGGCGGCTCCACCTGCCCGCTGCCAGGGGCACGCCGTCGCGACACCGTATTCCACCGACTCGGCCGACGAGTGACTGAAATGCGCCAGTGCGTCTGGCATTCGGCTGGATTTGAAAAGCAGCCACGAGACGTCCCTCGCTCACTACTTCTGAGACTCCAAATTGGATTCATCATATTTCGGTTGTTTTCATACTAAAGCTTGTGTGTGACTGGAATACTCTCTTTCAAATTCTGAAGGTGGCAGGGGTAAAATACAGGGAGAGAAAGGCTATTTACAATTTTTACAGAAACCAAATGGCAGTTATAAGAGTCGAGGGGCATGAAAGGGAAGCAGTGGTTGGGAAGGGAGTGAGACTGGGTTGTAGCCTCTCCACCATGTTATTGAATCTGTATATTGAGCAAGCAGTAAAGGAAACAAAAGAAAAATTCGGAGTAGGAATTAAAATCCATGGAGAAGAAATAAAAACTTTGAGGTTCGCCGATGACATTGTAATTCTGTCAGAGACAGCAAATGACTTGGAAGAGCAGCTGAACGGAATGGACAATGTCTTGAAAGGAGGATGTAAGATGAACATCAACAAAAGCAAAACGAGGATCATGGAATGTAGTCGAATTAAGTCGGGTGATGCTGAGGGTATTAGATTAAGAAATGTGACACTTAAAGTAGTAATAACTGATGATGGTCGAAGTAGAGAGGATATAAAATGTAGACTGGCAATAGCAAGGAAAGCGTTTCTTAAGAAGAAAAATTTGTTAACATCGAGTATAGATTTAAGTGTCAGGAAGTCATTTCTGAAAGTATTTGTATGGATTATGGCCATGTATGGAAGTGAAACGTGGACGATAAATAGTTTACACAAAAAGAGAATAGAAGCTTTCGAAATGTGGTGCTACAGAAGAATGCTGAAGATTACATGGGTAGATCACATAACTAATGAGGAGACATTGAATAGAATTGGGGAGAAGAGAAGTTTGTGGCTGAACTTGAGTAGAAGAAGGGATCGGTTGGTAGGATATATTCTGAGGCATCAAGGGAACATGAATTTAGTATCGGAGGGCAGCGTGGAGGGTAAAAATCGGAGATCAAGAGATGAATACACTAAACAGATTCAGAAGGATGTAGGTTGCAGAGGGTATCGGGAGATTAAGAAGCATGCACAGGATAGAGTAGCATGGAGAGATGCATCAAACCAGTCTCTGGACTGAAAACAACAACAACAGCTTGTGTGTTGTGACAAGATGCCGTCTTTGGGCAAAGGAACAATATAGATTTATCACTAGGTAAGATTCGTTGTAATTAAGTTAATGGCACATGGTCTGTAAAAGGCCTACGATAATTTACTATGAACATTTTTAAAGCATTATTTTTCATTCGTTTGCTGTATTCCTGTGGTTAAACACATGTCGTTATATGAGTGAAAGGAAGTTTCTTTGAAGGTAAGTCAATGCTGATGTTCTGTCTGGTTGTCTGCCTGTAGGATAGTTAAGAAATCATTGTCTCAGGAACGGCCAGACGTATCAAGGTCAAATTTGTGACACACGCTAAGGTCTTTAGTCCCTTGGCCGTGTAAAAATTGTAAGCTTCTAAGTCAACACAATCAAAGGATACGCCCATTTATCTCTCATATTTTGACACTCGAAAACTCAGTCATCAGAATCTAGAGGATGCTTCCCATTGACCTAGAACCATTGAATTTGACAAGAAGCGAAGTTTCATAGCACAATAAAGTAAAAGTTGGTCGGTCCTTCTCGGAAGTACCCGCAACAGTGCAACATTTCATTTAGCATTGCGATGCGGCACTTTGCGATCGTCACAACTCTCTGAGTTTGTCAGAATCTTCGTGTCAGCGCTGTTTACCGTTCGCTATTTGTTCGTGTTATGAGGGAGGTTCACAGATCCAGTGGCTGCTTGCACAAAAAAGAGGCAGTCTAGCGATCTACCGTGACAATCTTTTAAAATGAATGGGAATGAGAAAAGAGAGGAATGAGAATTATCAATTCGTATAAGCGACGGGTACTACTTATTTTCTACTAAACAAGTTTATAGTACCATGCAGAAGGAATTTAGAGTTCTAGATGACAATGGAAGAGCAAAAAATTAGAACGATCGACAGACAGGATTCATTATTCTGTAAATCAATAAGCACTCTGTGCTAAATTTGCAGGCACTGAGCACTTGAAGAAACGGGTGGCACGAATAATAAAATTATGAAGTAGCACCCATTATTCCCTTTTTAATTGCAACATTTTTCAGTGGAAATGAACGAAGAGTATGGAGAATTCATGTATTTCTGCAAAGTGGGTTCATTAAGTCAAGGGTCACGCCTGGAACGATTTTTCGATTGTTGGATTTATGAAGAGAAAAGGAGTACGGGAACAAAAATTAGAACAACTGGAATCGATTGCAGACTTCGCATTTTAAGTGGACTTGACTACACTCAATAAGACATTGCAACATAGCTTCTTTCTGATTTGACTGGGGTGCATTTAAAAAGAAAATCGCGCTGTAATAGGGACACTTTCTCACAAGGACACTGCAGTTCCGTAAGCTCACTGGCATTAAAGAAAGCGCGAAATCTGAAGAATTCGTTATAGCCTTGCAAGGATTATAACTATAGTTTCATAAAGTTTATGAGGGCACTGTCAATCTCATATCTGTTTTCGAGCTGTTTTTAAGACCATTCACCGTTTCAGATGAAAGCGCCCCTGTGCGTATGCAGATGTATATGTTTGACCTTTAAGGTAATTTCAGTTTTAATTACAAATCCTTTTCGTTAAAACTTCCCAGGACTTTACATTGCTTTTCTCAGGTAGATTTTCCAATTCCCCATAATGAGGTTCCGAAAGCGCAACAATATTTCGATTGACAAAGTTAATTAGTTAGTTACATGTTCCATTGATCAATCTAGTGGTAACCGTTATGATGTGGAATGTGTCAAGTGCATAAGAAATGAACACATAATGAAGGCTTAAAAAAAAGCTTCAAATTTTTATTACCTACCCCATTCCCTTAAATGGCACAAAATGCATATATTATACCTATAGATTTATTTATTCCTGTTTAAGAATTCATCTGTGTTGTAGAAGGAGTTGTCAAGGAGACATGATTTCAATTTATTTTTAAAACTGTTACTGCTCTCTGTCAGACATTTTAGTTCATCTAGTCATTTATCGAAAAGTTTTACAGCAGCATATTTTACCCCTTTCTGTGCCAAATATAGGTCAAGTAGAGGATAGCGAAAGTCTTTCTTTCTTCTGGTGGTACAATCATTAATGTCACTGTTGTTTTTAAACTGATCCATGTTGTTGAGAACAAATTTCATTACTGAGTAAATGTGCTGTGAGGCTGTGGTAAGAATACCTGCCCTAGGAATTCCTAACCTCTTGAAGAGATGGCTACAAGATGTGCGACTATGAGTCCCACACATTATCCTAATCACTTTCTTTTGAGCAGTGAATTCTTTTTGATTACCCCAAAATGAGAATATTTGTAAAAGACCTTTTTTTTCGATTACGAAACTAAATAAGTCACTAGTACGTGTCCACTTGAGTGCCAAACTCTGTGAAATCGCCTGTATTGTCCATATTCCGACAGTCTGTACCAGATAAAAATTATATTACGTCTTCAGCGCCCCAAAAATAATTAATTAATAGTGAAAACTTGTTTTATTTGTGATCTATGTTGTTGCGAAACTTGAAAGACAAAACTAAGTCGTACTCTGTACGACTATACTGCTGTTTAAATGCCACGCGTTCTCTGTCTTCCCCTCTTCTCCTCGTCGCTCTCAGACAGTGTGGCCTGGCGGTGGAGAAAATGTGTAGCGAGGCTGAGCGCTTTGGCACTCGGGCCCGGTCGTGGCCCGCGAGCCGAAGTCTTGGCCACCCGTGGTCAAAGTCATCATTTAAAGATATTGTTCATACCTTTCCTCTAACTGCTGGCGCTGGTGCTCAAAGGGGCTGTACGAACTGCTCCTTGCCTATTTTATTCATATTGACAGGGTGTATAGTGCAAAAACAGGAAGACAACACCCAAACGTTTTCGAGAAAATCAATTTTGAAAATTTTAGGCACACTTATAAGCTAGGTATCGTTGCTAGTATTGAAGGAATCTGTAGCTGAGTGAGTAAGCGCATAGATTCAAAAGCTCGAAGTCTCTGAATCGAATCTCGCTGCTACTACTTCTATTTCCATTCCCATCTTACAAGGGGAGGCCGCCAATTGTGAAATTCAGATTCGATTCATACTGCGCATAATAAAAGCTCATGGCCAGAGGTGTAATGTGGCAAAGCACCAAGATGCACTTCTCAGCCGTTGTCGAGAAAATCGACTGTTAAAAGAAACCGTTGTGGTGAAAAACTCTCTACGACCAACAATTATCTACAGCGCCGCGGCGCAGCGGTAAGCGCTCGGGTTCGTAATCCGAAGGTCGCCGGATCGAATCTCGCGCCATGCTTTTTTTTTTTATTATTAGTATTTGTAATTCAAATATATATATAATATATATATAAACTATTAATGAATTGCTTATGCATGTTGGTGAAGGCGGATCGCTCTCCAATTGTACCGCCTCCATTTTTCCGTTTTTTTAACAGGGTGTACCAAAGCTCTCCCGTCCGCTCTGATTTTCGACGATGTTATAAGTTGCGTTAGGGACCGCATCTACCTTCTTTCGAAGTTAGCACGCAACTACGCTGTTATGCGGCGGCTCGTTTCGGCCCATTCAACATCTGTCCTTCAAGTGTAACGAGCGAGTAACGGAGTTTATATTTCATACCTGCCGCAGCGAATTTGTGTTCGTGGGGTCTCTATTCTAATTCGAACTTTTGACTTACGCTATACGCATTCGTTTCGGAATATCGTTTCTACGTCTTCCGTTAATTATACGTGGTTAACATTATGAAGACAACTAATAACATTTGTGAAATACAACTTTGTTTGCGGAAAACATAATGATGTTCGAAGTCGCCAGTTTTTCCACGACAAACGACCTTCAACAACTTATTATATGCATAATTGTTACAACTGATTGCCGGGGATTATATATATATATATATATATATATATATATATATATATATATATATATATACATTTGAATTACAAAAAAAAAAAAGAGTTGGATGGTGCGAGATTCGACCCGGCGACCTTCTGATTACAAACCAGAGCGCTTACCGCTGCGCCACGACGCTGTGAAAAATTATTAATCGTAGAGGTTATTTCACCGGAACGGTTTCTTTTAACTGTCGATTTTCTCGACAACGGCTGAGATGTGCATCTTGGTGCTTTGCCACGTTACACCTCTAGCCATGAGCTTTTATTATGCGCAGTATGAATCGAATCTGAATTTCACAATTGGCGGCCTCCCCTTGTTAGTTCTAACAACAGAATCATTACGACGGTGCAAATTATCGGTATCTAATGGATCATTTGTTATTTTCGTAATTTTTATCCAGAAGAAAGGAAAAGACTGAAAATGAAATAAGAATGCATGAGACCTTTCAGTTAAATTCGTGTAGTCATTTTGTTACTGTATCTACATTTGTCATAAGTATGATGTTTACCATAATCATGGAGTACATTACAAATCAGATTCCGACATACGGTACTTGTAGTGATCATCGAACTTTTGCATTTGAGTTGTTTTTTTTTTCAGTGTGTTTGTTGCAAAAGAAACCTTTTACAATTGAGAAATGTTCCCGCTCATCAAACAAGGTCGCGGTGTATCCAGCGTATCGAAGTATAGGGTGACAATTATTGAACTACAGGAAATAAAATCATCATAACTTCTGAACGGTTCGCGTTAAGACATTCAAACTGCACGGTTTGCCGCAGGGCATTATGGGAGTTAGTATGCGCTGTATGGTCTGGTTAATGGCGAATCCTACTTTCATTTGGGATTGGTTCGTTAATAAGCAAAACTGGCGCATTTGGGGAACTGAGAATTCACATTTCGCGATCGAGAAGTCTCTTCAGCCTCAACTGGTGACTGTGTGGTGTGCAGTGTCCAGTCACGGAATAGCCGGTGTGATATTCCTTGATGGCACGGTGACTACCGAGCCGTACGCGAAGGTTTTGGAAGATGATTTCATCCCCGTTCTCCAAAGTGACCATGATTTCGACTAGATGTGGTTCATACAAGACGGAGCTCGAACCCATCCTGGAGGAGCAGTTTGGGGACCGCATTCTGGCTCTGGGGTATTCAGAGGCCGCTGGCATGGACCTCGATTGGCCGCCATATTCTCCGGTTCTGAACACATGCGACTCCTTTTTGTAGGCCTATGTTAAAGACAAGGTCTGCAGCAATAACATCAAAACTGTTGTTGAGCTGAAAACAGCCATTCAGGAGATCAGACGGTCGTGCAGAATTTCGCTATTCGTCTGCGCCACATCATTGCCAATGATAGTAGGCATGTCGAACTTGTCATAATCTAAATCCGAATATCTGTAGTGACGTTTACATGTTGAATAAAGTGTGTGCACGCCGTAGTTTGTAAGTAATTTACGTATTTTTCATATAGTTCAATAATTGTCACTCTGAACATCACAGAATACTGATGCAGGCAAATGATGATGTACAACTGATTGAGTTTTTGTGCTGCCTTCCCTAGAGGTTCTCTCTTCTCTATTCTCTGCTTTACCAGTGGCGTACGTCCAATTTTATAGTCGTTTTATAAGGTTCTTCATCTGCCTGTAAAAATGAACTTCATGAGACTGTATCATCAGAGTATGTTTTGGACGAACTGCTTCAATAATGAACGCTGGCAGACCATCTCCATCTTGAAAAGTTACGTGTGCATGAAAAAAAATGCAGTACTGACAGCGAGATTCGATCCAGAGCCCTCGCGCTTATGAAACTTTGCTTAGAAAACGGACAGGGAAGGAACGTTCTACGTCTTAGCAAGTCATTACAGTGTTGACGTTACACTTAAATATGGGTGATAGTACTTCATTTGAGTGGTACAAAAGACGCTACACTACCTCGAATTAAAAGAGGTAAAATGGTCTCAGAATTGATTATGGTCTTTGAGACTATTCTCTGTCGGTAGTACGACCACGACTGTCGAGCTGAGCCGGCCGGGATGGCCGAGCGGTTCTAGGCACTACAGCCTGGAACCCTGCGACCGCTACGGTCGCAGGTTCGAATCCTGCCTCGGGAATGGATGTGTGTGATGTCCTTAGGTTAGTTAGGTTTAAGTCGTTCTAAGTTCTAGGGGACTAATGACCTCAGAAGTTAAGTCCCGTACATAGTGCTCAGAGACCATTTTTTTTTTTCTTTTTTCCGAGCTGAGCTACAGTGGAGAAAACATTGTAACCTACTCACTGAGGCAAATTACGAAGCATGTAAGGACATCAGGCTATTGTATACGTAACCACTACAGTAGTAGGGTGTATGAGGGTATTGAAAGAGTAATACAGTACATAACGGGAGATGAAAATCTGACAGTCATGGGGGACTGGAATGCAGTTGTAGGGGAGGGAGTAGAAAAAAGATTACAGGAGAATATGGGCTTGGGACAATAATAAGAGAGAAGAAAGACTAATTGAGTTCTGTAATAAATTTCAGCTAGAAATAGCGAATATTCTATTAAAGAATCACAAGAGATGGGGGTGTACGTGGAAGAAACCGGATGGTACGGGAAGATTTCAGTTAGATTACATCATGGTTAGACAGAGATTTCAAAATCGGATTCTGGATTGTAAGGCGTATCCAGGAGCAGGTATAGAGTCAGATCACAAAGTAGTAGAGATGATGAATAGATTGAAGTTCAAGAGATTGGTCAGGAAGAAACGGTACACAAACGAGTGGGATACAGAAGTACTAAGGGATGACGAGACGCGCTTGGAGTTCTGTAAGGCTATAGATAAAGCAATGAAGAATAGCTCAGTGGGCAGTACAATTGAAGAGGAATGCACATCTCTAAAAAGGGCAATCATAGAAGTTGGAAAGAAAAACATAGGTAGAAAGAAGGTAACTGCGAAGAAACCGTGGGTAACAGTTGATCGATGAAAGAAGAAAGTAAAAAAGTGTTCAGGGAAATTCAGGAATGTAGAAATACAAGTCGCCGAGGAATGAAATAAATAGGAAGTGCAGTCGAAACAACCTTCGGTGAAATTAAAAGCAATGGTCGTAACATTAAGAGTGCAAAGGGAAGTTCACTGTTAAATGCAGAGGAGAGGGCGGATAGATGGAAAAAGTACACTGTAGGCCTCTATGAAGGGGGCGATTTGTCTGATGTGATAGAAAGATTTGGAATAGATAAGGAATCCAGTATTAGAATCAGAATTTAAGAGAGCGTTGGAGGACTTAAGATCAAATAAGGGAAAAGGGATGGATCAAATACCCTCAAGATTTCTAATATTGTGAGAGGTAGCAACAAAACGCCTGTTCACGTTGGTGTGTAGAATGTATGAGTCTGGTGACATACCATCTGACCATCCTCACAATTCCAAAGGCTGCAAGAACTTACACGTGCGAGAATTATCGCACATTCATCTTAACAGCTCATGTATCCTAGTTGTTGACAAGAATAATATACAGAAGAATTGAAAAGAAAATTGAGGATTTGCTAGATGACGATCAGTTTGGCTTTAGGAAATTTAAACGTACCAGAGAAACAATTGTGACATTTAGGTTGATTATGGAAGCAAGACTATGGAAAAATCATGATACGTTAATGGCATCTCGACCTGGAAAAAGCGTTCGACAATGTAAAATGGTGCAAGATAATCGAGATTCTGAGAAAAATGCGGGTAAGGTATAGGGACAGACGGATAATATAAAATATGTACAAGAGCCAAGAGGGAATAATAAAAGTGGACGGCCAAGAATGAAGTGCTCGCATTAAAAAGAGTGTAAGACAGGGATTTAATCTTTCCACCCTATTTTTCAATCTCTAAATCGAAGAAGCAGTGACGGAAATAAAAGAAAGGTTCAGGAGTGGAATTAAAATTAAGGTGAAAGGATATCAATGATACGATTCGCTGATGACATCGCTATCCTGAGTGAAAGTGAAGAAGAATTGCATGATCTGCTGAATGGAATGGACAGTCTAATAAGTACAGAATATGGACTGAGAGTAAAACGAAGCAAGACAAACGTAAGACAAGCAGCAGGAATGAAACAACGAGAAACTTAGCATCAGGACTGACGGCCACGAAGAAGGTAAAGTTAAGGAATTCTTCTGCCTAGGCAACAAAATTACTACTAACGGACGGAGCGAGGAAGACATCAAAAGCAGACTAGCACTGGCAAAAAGGGCATTCCTGGCCAAGAGAATAGGAGAGGAAAGGAATATGTGGAAAACACTGACATGGAGAAGGGGCAAGATGATAGGACTTCTGTTAAGACATCAAGGAATGACTCCCATAGTACTAGAGGGAGCTTTAGAGGGTAAAAACTGTAGAGGAAGGCAGAGATTGGAATACATCCATCAAATAACTGAGGATGTAGGTTGCAAGTGCTATTCTCAGATGAAGAGGTTGGCACAGGAGAGTAATTCGTGGCGGGCAGTCAGTAGACCCATAAAAAAAGGAAAAAGAAAGAAAGTAGACACCACTGGTAGGGAAGGAAACATAAATGAATGTGTAAGATGACTTCTGCACTTTTATATAACCAATGTAATTACTTTTGATGCAAGTACTATTGACACGCACAAACATAAAAAATATGTGTAATTATTGTTATTTAATACTGAATAGAATGTTCTTCATCATGATCAAAGGGAAGAGTTTATTTTCATTATTGATAAAAGCCAAAGTTATTTATGAATAACAGAAACATCTTCTTCGAAATATTGAAACTATGTTTGGTATATTGTTTTTCCGCGGTTTTTTATTTTATCTTTTTGTTGAGGAATTTGCTTTTTATAAATTATAAGATAAGTCTGTATTGTTACCTTCATTTTTACTACAACATCCATCTATTTCATGTTACAAATGAACAATTTTGCAATAAACCCTGAATTAAACACCGATAATTTCAATTATGCTATAAATGCTATTAAAATACTGTTTATACTAAGTGACAGGCAACAGAAAAACTGTGTATAAAAAATATGTTTCGTAGATTAACTGGCCCACTACATATCCTCTCTGTTTCCAGACAGTTGTCCACTTCCGATTTTTATGGGAATCTAGTAAGACACTGATAGCATATGTAAAGAAAGTAGTCATTCTAAGGTAACGCCCGATTTTGAAATCTCTGTCTGACCATGATGTAATGCAGGTACGATGTTCAGAAAAGGGTTCAAATGGCTCTAAGCACTATGGGATTTAACATCTGAAGTCATCTGTCCCCTAGACTTAGAACTACTTAAACCCAACTAACCTGAGGCAGGATTCGAACCTGTGAACATAGCAGGCGCGTGGTCCTGTACTGAAGCGCCTAGTACCGCTCGGCCACAGCGGCTGGCGCAGGTATGATGTTAAATGGCCAAAGCTGCCTGGAAGACTATCGTAGACTATGCTCCCTACAGTAGTCTATAGTAGTTTTACAACTGTAGCTGAGCGATTTCATTTGTTTTGTATCCCAGGGTGACTTATTTCGACATTAGCCATTTTGTCACTCGTGTGGAAATTTAAAGAAGATACTACAGTGCGTTCATCCTGCGTGAAAGTTTTAGAAAGAGAAGTTTAGTGTTCCTGCCCTTTTCTGTGTCATCCACAGTTTCAGTGCCATTATAGCCCCAGAGCGTCTGGTGGGATGGCTTCGAATCGTTCACTTCACTACTGGCCATTAAAATTGCTACACCAAGAAGAAATGGAGATGTTAAACGGGATTCATTGGATAAATATATTATACTAGAACTGACATGTGATTGCATTTTCACGCAATTTGGGCGCATAGATCCTGAGAACTCAGTACCCAGAACAAACACCTCTGGCCGTGACAATGGCCTTGATACGCCTGGGCATTGAGTCAAACAGAGCTTGGATGGCGTATACAGGTACAGCTGCCCATGCAGCTTCAACACGATACCACAGTTCATCAGGAGTAGTGACTGGCGTACTGTGATGAGCCAGTTGCTCGGCCACCATTGGCCAGACGTTTTCAGTTGGTGAGAGTCCTGGAGAATGTGCTGGCCATAGCAGCAGTCGAACATTTTCTGTATCCAGAAAAGCCCGTACAGTAACTGCAACATGCACTAGTGCATTATCGAGCTGAAATGTAGGGTTTCGCAGGGATCGAATGAAGGGTGGAGCCACGGGTCGTAACACATCTGAAATGTAACGGCCATTGTTCAAAGTGCCGTCAATGCGAACAAGAGGTGACCGAGACCGAGACGAGTAACCAATGGCACCCCAAACCATCACGCCGGGTGATACGCCAGTAATGCGATGACGAATACACGCTTCCAATGTGGGTTCACCGCTATGTCGCCAAACACGGATGCGACCATCATGATGCTGTAAACAGAACCTGGATTCATCCGCAAAAATGACGTTTTGCCATTCGTGCACCCAGGTCCGTGGTTGAGTACACCATTGCAGGCATTCCTGTTTGTGATGCAGCGTCGAGGGTAACCGCAGCCATGGTCTCCGAGCTGATAGTCCATGCTGCTGCAAACGTCGTCGATCTGTTCGTGCAGATGGTTGTTGTCTCGCAAATGTCCCCATCTGCTCACTCAGGGATCGAGAAGTGGCTGCACGATCCGTTACAGCCATGCGGATAAGGTGCCTGTCATCTTGACTGCTAGTGATACGAGGCCGTTGGGATCCATCACGGCGTTCCGGATTACCCTCCTGAACCCACCGATTCCATATTCTGTTAAGTCATTGGATCTCGAGCAACGCGAACAGCAATGTCGCGTTACGATAAACCGCAATCGCGACAGGCTACATCCCGACCTCTATCAAAATCGGAAACGTGATTGTACCCATTTCTCCTCCTTACACGAGGCATCACATTAACGTTTCACCTGGCAACGCCGGTCCACTGCTGTTTGTGTATGAGGAATCGGCTGGAAACTTTCCTCATGTCAGCACGTTGTAGGTGTCGCCACCGGCGCCAACCTTGTGTGAATGCTGTGAAAAGCTAATCATTTGCATATCGCAGCATCTTCTTCCTGTCGGTGAAATTTCGCGTCTGTAGCAAAAAAAAAAAAAAAAATGTTCAAATGCGTGTGAAATCTTATGAGACTTAACTGCTAAGGTCATCAGTCCCTAATCTTACACACTACTGAACCTAAATTATCCTAAGGACAAACACACACACCCATGCCCGAGGGAGGACTCGAACCTCCGCCGGGACCAGCCGCACAGTCTATGACTGCAGCGCCTTAGACTGCTCGACTAAAGTCTGTAGCACGTCATCTTCGTGGTGTAGCAATTTTAATGGCCATTAGTGTAATTCAGTTTAAGACCAAACTTGATAGGATTTTCTGCCTTATACCCTTTATAAAGGCTTTTCATACCCATGTTTGTGTGAACCTGTAACGTTTTGATGTCAAGAATAAAGTGTCGCACACATGTTTTTATACGCAGCAGCTGTGACAGCCGGCCTGCGTGTATCGTACGGAGCACTGCCATCGGCAGCAGCAATCGCGCGATGATTGATGCGACAGAAGAAGCGGCGGCGAGGGACAGCGCGCGGATCGATGCCCGCCAGCCGCCAGCCGCCCGGCCGTGCCCATTGTCACCGGCGAACAAAACAGCGGCGAGACAGCGGCGCGTTGCGCGCCGTGTAGCGCCGCGCGCCGAGGCGCGGGCTGCGCCCGCCGAGTCGCGCAGCAATTGTACTCCGCGGCAGGCTGCTGCGCCGGCCGTCGCCCATTGTGCTCCAGTGGGAAGCGGGAGCCGATTCTGCACGCAGCGCCCCCTCGCTGTCTTACGTGGCCGGGGCGCGGACAGGGGGAGGCGACGCGGAAAATTGTTTTACTTCCGCGTGTTGTTATTCTACATAATAACTTGCGAATCGTTTCGAGACTTATTACTTAACCGTACGAGGGGGGATTGAAAAGGAACTACAATTCCTTTCCCTGCGGGCGGAGGGTGTTAATGGCGGTTCTCCAGTTAGGTGTTTCTGCTACACACAATTCTGAATTGATTCCCAAGCGTCGCGATGGTCTGCATTTACTTTTGTATCCCTCAAGTCACCCTTAAGTGTGTGATACAATTAGTGCCAGTTGTTCTCCTAGCGTTGGCGGTGCTGCACGAGACTTTTCAGCCTTCGGCTCGGGTTTGATCCCTTGAAAGGTGGCTGCACTGAGTCACAGAGCCAGAGATTGCGCCAAAGATTATTATTCCGCCGCCTCCACTGGGCAGTAGTAGTTCAGAGGATTTCAAGGGCAGTTGTTGTTGTCTTGGGCGAGAGAGTAGACGCTGTTCGGTTGGTGTAATGTATAGATGGAAGAAGTTGCAATTGTCAGAATACATTTGAGAAAGGAGACTGGCTTTTGATTTATGATGCTGGTGTAATGGAATGCCGGCCGGTGTGGCCGTTCGGTTCTAGGCGCGTCAGTCTGGAACCGCGTGACCGCTACGGCCGCAGGTTCGAATCCTGCCTCAGGCATGGATGTGTGTGATGTCCTTAGGTTAGTTAGGTTTAAGTATTTCTAAGTTCTAGGGGACTTATGACCACAGATGTTAAGTCCCATAGTGCTCAGAGCCATTTGAACCATTTTTGTAATGGAATATTTTCGTCAATATATAATGAGGTAAAAACGTATTACAGTTTTCTGTAATAACAATTCCTTTTGCTCACAGTTACAGTGAACAAAGCATCTGGCTCGTGTTCATCTATTAGACTTGTAATTCTGCTTTCTATGTGCAGTTATCGTATCTCTGGTTTTTCAATTAGTTCATTGTAAATGGTGTTTAAAATATTTTGTCGTATTGAGAAAGAACCGACCCAGATACATGTACGTTGAGTCACACTACCCCACACAGAACAGTTACACTTGTGCTTTGTTGTTTCGTAGCTTTCATAGTTGCAGGGGACTTAATTAATCAATTGTGTTAATGGAAATTCCTTGTCATTCTTTATTTTTATTTTATGCAGTCAGATTGCGTGCTAATACTAGTCAGGGCCAACCGGTTACGAGACTTCGTAACCGGTCACACAGCTACTAAAATTATTGCACTTATTCATTAATATTAGTCCTATCTTTTTAATCAAGCCCCCATGCACCTTATTACCGTTCCATGTCTAATTTCGGTGTCGCTCTCTTGTTCGGTTTTAGGAAACCAAACGAAGAATCCGTCTGGCGAAACGTCTGTAGCGGGCCGCTCGAATTTGCACCGGCAAAGGCCTGATTGACTAACTGCAATGCTAATTATCTCGGAAATGGTACAAGGCGTGGAATTTTTTTCTTAACTATTATTAGCCTACCCTGCAACACCCTTACAATCTTTTCAGACTATTTATGACCATCCTGCATGTGTTTCAATATGCAGGGTGATTATAATTAAACTTTCAAACCGCCGCAGAAATAACACCACTTGTCAGAATGACGTCAAATTTCAACGGAATACTATCGCAGGAGGGGGAAAACGTATAGCAGAAGAAAAATAAGTAGTTACAAAACGTAGCAATAGATGGCGCTGTAAACATCATAATTTAATAGTGGTCGACTAAAAATGACAAATGAATCATACAACAATGCCTAAGGTGTACGTTTGACGTTAAACAAACTGTACTACTCAGTGTGCGTGGGTGTACAGGTGTGATACTGTTAGTTATGTAAGCCCATCCACCACGGCAAGGTCGTATCACATCGGATGGCAAAAATCGGGTTTAATTGTCCTGACGCCAAAAACCGCATAAAAAGCATCGATCACATCGGTTTTTAATTGTCCTGAGGCCAAAAACCGCATAAAAAGTATCAATCAAAATCAAATTGGATTATGAATTTCCGTGTGACAGACGCAAAAAATGTTCAATACGCTGTCCATCGTTTTCTGCAACAAGTTGAAATCGAGAAACAGCGTGTTCCACAACTGATCGAAGTGTTTTCGGATTCACGTTCATAATGTATTGCGCAATGCCTGCCTTCAATGCGATTAAGTTTGCAATCGGAAAGCTGAACTCAACATCTTTCGCGTAGCCCCACAGCCAGAAGTCACAGGGGTTAAGATAAGGTGATCGGGACGGCCAGGCATTTCCGAAATGGAGCTTCAGCGGCTGCTTAACTGGATTTTCAATGTGCAGAGGTGCACCATCTTGCACACACCCACGCTGTTGGAGAGCTGGAATGAGGTGGTTGCGCAAAAGACGCTCATAGCGCTAACCAGTGACGCTACAGGTAACAGGACCGGAAGCACCTGTCTCTTCGAAAAACTGTGGCCCTATGATAAATGAATCCGTAAACTAGCACCACACAGTGATCTTTTCAGGGTGAAGTGACACGGGTTGATTTGTGTGTGGATTTTCCGTTGCCTATATTCGACGATTCTGTGTACTGACATATTCTGTCACATGGAAGTGGGCTTCGTCTGTCCACAAAATCTTCCACGGCCCATCATTGTTGACTTCCATGCGAGCACGAAATTCTAAAGCAAAGGTCTCTCTTGATTTCAGGTCAACAGGAAGCAATCCGTCCACATGGGTAATTTTGAATGGATAGCAAAGAAGGATGTTTCGTAAAACGCACCATGTTTACGAGTATGTCCAATGTTCGGGCAGTTCTCCGTACACCACACGTCTGCACGCCACCACTCGTCTCCTCCTGCACTGCTGTGGCCACTGCTTCCACTTGTGTCGAATCAATTCGTTTCCTCCCTCTAACAGGTTGCACACCAAAAAACGCGTCTTGTCGAATTTTCGAATCATTTTCTCCAGACCCACGGCAGTCATCGGACTAGCGCCTTTTTTCAAACCTTTCAGTGTCCGGAACTTCTGCAGAGCGACGAGTGCAGTCATCATTCTTGTAATTCAGCTTTCTTTTGCCAAACGTTTTCCCCCTTCCACGATAATATTGCGTAGCAATTTGACGTGATTCTGACCAGTGGTGCTATTTCTACAGCGTTTTGAAAGTTTAACTTTAATTATAATCACCCTATGTAAAAGGAAAATTTCTGATTGATTCATCACCCCCAGCCCAAACTGCTAAGGACAAAAATTTGATATTTGGAGAGGGCATCTACAGGCATCGTCAGAAACGGGATTTTTCGAAATCCCACTCCTAAGGGGGTGAAATACGGGATGAAAGTTTTTATGGAAACCTTTCATTATGAAATTATTTTTAAAGCTACGTCTATGAAAATTGGTATTTGACTACTCGGTTAGAAATATAAAATACATGTTTTATTGTTTTTGTAAATTCAGCCCCCAAGGGGGTGAAATGGAGAATGGAAAGTGTTATGAATATATTTCATTACGAAAGCATAATTCCTTTTTGGTCAGAGGTACATTCGGAAAGCAATCTGCTTCTATGGCCTTCCTTAGTGTGAAAAGTTTAGAAGTGTTGGTATCCGTGAATTAAATGAAAGAAAGCTATTTAACAGTCGCCATGACAAATCGGCTTTTTCAGAATTTCATAGAAAAAGAAACGGATCATTAATACATTAACTTTCAGTAGGCCTAATATACGTTTATAAAGTTATTTTGGTCGTAATTAGTATGCAGGCTAATCATTACTGAAGACAAAACTGATATGCCAAAACTGATATCACGTTTAAATGCGATTTCATGTAGAGAAATAACCGTTTGAGACGAGAGAATTCAGTACCTGGTGTAAGACTGGTGCTACTAACAACATAACCACCTATCCGATTTGACACTCTTTTAACTCGTTATATCAAATTAAAATTAAACCCATTGGAAACAGCCGGCCGCGGTGGTCTCGCGGTTAAGGCGCTCAGTCCGGAACCGCGCGACTGCTACGGTCGCAGGTTCGAATCCTGCCTCGGGCATGGATGTGTGTGATGTCCTTAGGTTAGTTAGGTTTAAGTAGTTCTAAGTTCTAGGGGATTGATGACCAGAGAAGTTGTCCCATAGTGCTCAGAGCCATTTGAACCAAACCCATTAGAAAACCTTAATTATGCAAAGACTGACAGCCATTTAAAGAGCCACTAACTCTATAATAGTTTGCAGGTTTACACAGGGGTAATGTATGCAACAATATATATATATATATATATATATATATATATATATATATATATATATATATATATATATATGTGTGTGTGTGTGTGTGTGTGTGTGTGTGTGTGTTTTGTACAGTAGTGGTCCAAAACGGCTCTGAGCACTATGGGACTTAATATCTGCCTTCCTCTACAGTTTTTACCCTCTACAGCTGCCTCTAGTACCAGAGAAGTTACTCCCTGATGTCTTAATAGATTATCCTGTACCTTCTTCTTGTCATTGTTTTCCATATATTCCTTTCCTCACCGATTCTATAGAGAAGCATCTCATCCCTAACCTTAACAGTCCACTTATTTTTCAACATTCTTCTGTAGCATCGTATCGCTTCTGTTCCGGTTTTCCCATAGTCTATGGCTCTGAGCACTATGGGACTTAACTACTGTGGTCATCAGTCCCCTAGAACTTAGAACTACTTAAACCTAACTAACCTAAGGACACCACACACATCCATGCCCGAGGCAGGATTCGAACCTGCGACCGTAGCAGTCGCGCGGTTCCGGACTGAGCGCCTAGAACCGCGAGACCACCGCGGCCGGGCTACAGTAGTGGTCTTATGAACTACCGACATGACGTTGGTTTTCGAAAACACATTTTTTCATGTCATTTCACATTTTCTTTCTCGAGAAGAATTTTCATTACGTTCCTTGTCATTCTCGGAAACAAGGGAAGTCGCAAGGCGTTGAAGCCGATGAATAGGATAGATTTTGAGCTGTGTTGTGGCTCGCGTTGGTGCCATTGGTAGGTTGGCATCGTGTAATTGGGATAGTGGAGTTTCACTGGCGCCACTACGTTATCTAACGTTGTCTGTCCACGACTGGCAGCAGCAGCGGTTATCGATATCTAGTACCGTGGTACTACTATCTTTGGATGGACTGCTAACTAATTTCGTCTGCATGCTGCCATCGGTCCCGGCATGTGCGCGCTGCCCGACCTCACTGCTGCTCCGTCCCAGCCGAACTGCCCGACACACTTCGACCCGGAAACCCTTATGTGTTCGTTCAACATGATGAAGCTTTAGACGTATAAGATTAAATATTTGATGTGCGATTGGCTGTAATGAATTACCTGCATGCAGTATAGTCGAAACAACGCACTACTTTTTATCATTTATTCTGAAGACGGGGTGCGGTCCGCTGGTTCTGCCTTGCCTGGGTTATTCTATCGTTGTCTTGGTTATCAGACGTTAGGTAGATGTTGCAAGAGTGTTGGCTGGCGTTTAAACTGTCACTAGTTTGAGTTGCCATCCGGTTTAGTGAATATAATGGCTGCCGGTCTCATCGTTTACGAAACTGAGCGACTTTCCCAGGTCGATCCTTGGAGCACTGTCTGAGGCCCACTTCTCTCTTGATTTGATCAGATTGTGATGATTGTCAATAAGGGCTTCAGCCTTGAATGCAATTTTGTCTTAAGAATTTTTAATTAGATATTGTCTCTTAATATGATTGTTCTTTTTATAATATTTTAGTAAGAAATCTAGGACTTCAGCTGTCAAATGGTTTTGAGTTATTACTATTGAGGCCTGCAGCCGACAAATAATTTGAATTTCTGGTCAATAAGGCCTTCAGTCTTGAATACAATTTGTCTAAGGAATTTTTAATTAGATATTGTCTTAACAGTCAAATTTGATAATTGTTCCTTACTGCCAACGCTATATGCAATTAGTTCCAAATAAAGTGTACGTGATTTAAAAAAAAAAAAGAACTGAGCAACCAACGGTAACTGAGTAAGGCCCCATCCACACCGAATCTGCTTTTTCCCTAAGTAAACACGTCTCAGATTTCAGTCAGCCTTTTTTTTTTTTTTGCCTAAAGCGAATTGGCAACTTCTGAATAATATTTGGTTTCCATATAGTCGTTTACATACCTGGACGCAACACTATTAGCAACCTACAGAATGACCTATACTATATTTAAATATTATTAGACTATGAATAGTCGCACGACCACTTGGGATACGTACGGTACGAGCTGAACCATTTTACATGCAATACTCAACTATTGTGTGTGTCAGGAAACAGCGCGGCATACCAAACCAAACCAGGTAGTAAACGTTTCATCTATTCACTTTTATCTTCAAATGAGCCACACAAACGTCGACGCAGATGCACGCACACTAAAATTCTTATTTCTGTAGAAGTCTACTGAAGCATTTTTCTTATTATTTAACTTTAACCGTTGAAGATCATTTTCATTAACAATTTCCTTTTCTACCGTGAAGACACTAAAGCCTCTTGTAAAGGAATGTACTCAAAAACACTCTGATTGGCCTTTCAGTATTAATAAATACGTGTCTCACACATTACAAATGACATTTCTTAAAAGCATTACCTGAATTCGAAGCTGTACTGTTTGAATTTACTTTTTAAAGTCTATACAATTTTTTAGGTGCTTATTGGGATATTTAAAACCAAATCAGAGGTCGTTGACGCTATTACGGCCGGCCGGCGTGGCCGAGCGGTTCTAGGCGCTTCAGTCTGGAACCGCGCGACCACTACGGTCGCATGTTCGCATCCTACCTCGGGCATGGATGTGTGTGATGTCCTTAGGTTCGTTAGGCTTAAGTAGTTCTAAGTTCTAGGGGACTCATGACCTTAGATGTTAAGTCCCATAGTGCTCAAAGCCATTTGAACCATTTGACGCTATTACTCTGGTGGTGCTCTGTTCATAATTATCCGGTTCGAATACAACTGATGAAAAAATCATCGCCGGCCGAAGTGGCCGTGCGGTTAAAGGCGCTGCAGTCTGGAACCGCAAGACAGCTACGGTTGCAGGTTCGAATCCTGCCTCGGGCATGGATGTTTGTGATGTCCTTAGGTTAGTTAGGTTTAACTAGTTCTAAGTTCTAGGGGACTAATGACCTCAGCAGTTGAGTCCCATAGTGCTCAGAGCCATTTTTTTTTTTTAATCTTCCTTATGCACCTGTCCTGGAGGTAACCGATTCCAATACTGGCGATGTTACAAATTTTCTAGCAGAATATTCTCATTCTCATTAAAGAGCAGGTGGGATATCTGCATATTAGGCGGTAAATGGCATGATCCAGTAGTGTTAACTGCCCCGATGAAAGACAATTGCTTTAGTGGACTTACATACAAAAATAAGTGAAGAATACAGAAGGCACGGTCCCATGTGAATGTATCTTCATACACGTACACACCATCGGCTGGTATGTAAGTTATTCAAGTTCAGTTTATCTGCCACAGACAGCATGGACACCAGAGTGTATTACTGTGGTGTGTTTAGTGTTGTTCCTAGGCCTTGTACGGTATACAAGGGGCATGAACAGCGTCAGATGTTGAGCGATCGCTACAAAGGACACGAAAATGCTCCGTAGTCGATTGGGACAGAGCTATCAACACGTGACAGAGTTAGAGAGTGGACTCGTTGTGAGCCTCAATTTGGCCGGGTGGTCGAATCCAGATTGGTGGGGCATTTGGAAGTTACAGAGGCCCTATGCTGAACTGCAGCGGAACCTGAGGATGTTTAACCACCACTAGGAAGAATAACCGTACTGTGGAGCAAGGACACATTTGCACCTGCCATCAGAGGACAAGTAATGGACTCCGAGCAACATTCTCTGTCGACCTACACCACTGGTCGGAGCCTAGCAGCAGCCGGGCTAGGGAATGACCATCCCACGCGTTGGCTACCACACCACAGCACATATGGCTGCATTTTGGAGTGGTGCAGTGATCAGAAAGCATGCACTGCTGATGAATGGTGTCGCATTGTTTTCAGCAATGAATGGCGGACGTGTACTACCCTGGATGACCATCGTCGGCGAGTATGGCAGCGACCTGCATAGAGATCCCATTCCTCAAATGTTCTGGAGAGACACAACAGTGTTGTACTGTATTGTATTGTATGGTAACCGGGGGCCTAGAAACGACAGAGAGACTTCGTCCCTGCTGCAGCCGCAGTGGTCCACAACCCCATGACGACCACTCCAGTCCACTTCACCCCTACTCCGCCCCACACCGAACCACTCTTTCAGGGTTATCGTGCGGTTCGGCCCCCCGGTGGTCCCTCCCCTCCCCCGCCCCCCTCCCAGGGAATGTCTCCCACCAGACGAGTGTAACCCCTGTTTGCGTGGTAGGGTAGTGGTGGTGTACGTGTCCGTGGAGAACTTGTTTGCGTAGCAGTCGCCGACGCAGTGTAGCTGAGGCGGAATAAGGGGAACCAGCCCGCATTCGCCGAGGCAGATGGAAAACCGCCTAAAAACCATCCACAGATTGGCCTGCTCACCGGACCTCGACACAAGTCCGCCGGGCGGATTCGTGCCGGGGACCAGGCGCTCCTTCCCAGTCCGGAAAGCCGCGCGTTAGACCGCACGGCTAACCTGGTGGGCCACAACAGTGTTACTCGTGACGTCGTGGTACGGGGAACCATCGTGTATGGCTTTAGGTCACTGTTGGCAATTATTGAGAGAACTTTGACGGCATAACGATACTACTGACGTCACGCGTCATCTGTTACCTCTCACTCAACAGTATCGAGGTACCATTACATCTTTCAACAAGACAATGCTCTACACACATGACACGTGTCTCTATGTAGTGTCTGCGTCAGGGTGAGTTACTCCGGTTGCCAACAAGATCCCCAGATCTGGTCCCATTGACATGTACGGGACCAGTTCTGAGATAATTCCATCTCACTGCCGGTACCCGGGATATCTAGGTTTAGTTGCAACAGCTGAGGGCCAGCTTGCCTCAGGGGAGGATACAACAGCTTCATGATACCCTCCCCAAACGAATCAGTGCACGCATCCAGGCCAGAGGTGGCGCAACGACATACTGTTACGTAGTGTCATGCTACCAAGTTCTTTGTAAATTTGACTCGATTTTGTAATCAGTGAAATTACATCACATACCCTCTCAACCCGTGAAGTTTTGTTTCCTCCTCCCCATCTGGGTGCTTCACTTTTTTTGTCATGGAGTGTATATATGTGTCATCATATTATATCAAACCCAAAAAATTTTTGGGGGGCTGACAATGACAGTGGAAACCTAAGCAGAGTCTGATCTATCATAGTTCTGTAGCGGTTTCACATCTGTTTTACTGAATCGTTCAAGGATAGTAATGTCTTGAAGCTTTTTGGAATTTTTTGGAAATTTGTGGTAAGGACTATAGGACCAAACTGCTGAGGTCATCGGTCCATAGGCTTACGTGCTACATAACCAACATAATCTTTCTTACGCTAAGGACCGGAACCGCGCGAACCGTGACAAGTCGCCCCAGACCACACGGCTACCCCGCGCGGCCAAGATTTTGGGCAGATTTAAAAGGGTCTGCCGGATCGTAATTCGGAACCGGAACATTTTGATGGCAATATTCTTACCGACTGAGCCATCCAGACGTGGTGCCCGACACGCTCTCTTAGTTCCAACTCGGCCAGTGCCTCGCCTCTTTCCACACTTCGGGCGAGCTCCCCAGCGTACGTTGCTACACTGCCGCTCAAGGAAGTAAGGATGCTGCGGAAAAGTGGCTTACTCACAGCCTAGGAAATTGTTTCTAGAATGAATCATTTACTTTGCAACGGTGTATGCGTTGTTTTGAAACTTCTGGCAGTCTAAAACCGTATACCCAATTGGGACTCCGACCCGAAACGTTGCCTTTCACAAACAATGAACTTAACGATTGAGACATTATTAACTTCTTTCTTTTACCTTCTCTTTAAACTGATTTATTTGTCTTCTCAGCCAGACTTCATTGCTAGTTTCGTAAAGCAAAAATGGAGGTTATCCTTTTCTGATTTAAATTGAAGCTAAAGATGTATTCATCTCTCAGTTGCGGCTTTTTCTGTGTTTGATGGATTTGGTAGACGACGTAACGGAATAAACAAGATAAATTATATAATCTGCTCTTCGTCTTCTTGAATTTCGTCACACTTGACGATATAAAATTTACTTAAAATATAATGATAGTTGACTTTCAATGATGAAATAGAGTAAATGTTTGTTTAAATAAGTGCGCGATAATATAATTTTTTCCTTCTTCGTTCTCATTAGCTTGATTCGAAAACAGTCACACTTGTGGGTCAAATAAAACAACACGTTAATATTTCTGTAAGGTATCTTGACGCTTGGGCTAGAACTAATTCATGATTTGCTACTGTGTTGCAAAATATATAAAAAATGGATGTACAAAATTCCATTGGTGGACATAGAAGAAACGTATTGTCCAGTCTTCCATACACAGCTGGTAAGCTTGGTCGTCGGGAAGTATCGGTAACTCGTCTTTGGGGTGTGGTTTAATTAAATCGCATGTGATGCTGTGCGGACCATGTACGTCAGTTTCTGCTTTTCCCATTTCCGTATGCTGATCTGTGGTTTGCAGAGAAACATATGTTAATCAATCGTAAAATTGTAAAAATTTTAAAAAATTTTATAAAACTTTTTAAAACTTTCAAAATTTATTCTATGTATTGTCTGTATCACATTTAATATTTTAAATAATTTCTTAAAGTGATGATCAGTTTCGGTAGCTTAGCTACCACCTTCAGGTCTCATGTAGTATTACTTGTGATGTGAAGATGTTAGTTAAGCTACCAAAACTGGTCATCACTTTTTAAACAATTTTTTAAATGTTAAATGCGACTGAGACAATATATAGAAGTAGTTTGAGATTGTCTGCTTCTTATCGCTGTCTCCTGTTCTGATAGTGTCAGATATATTCAGTTGACTATATAACATGGCAGTGGTCGCTAAGTGGACTTGGCGAGACACAGATCTTCTTTTTTTTTCCTTTGTGGAGATAATTTTTGTAACTGCATCATAACGGATGGATCGCACAAACGTAGAAAGATCCTTGTTATTCAAGTTTGGCAAAATTATCGATCAGTCATGGGACGTAACTCTGTAGAGTATTGGGTGAGGATGATATAAATTGTCTGAGTGTGACTTATGGCCCACAGTCATACACTGATGAACCAAAACATTGTGACAAACTGCTTAATAGCGTTTTGGTCCATCTTTGGAACGCTGTGTACCAGCAGCTCTACCTGGCGTAGATTAGACAATTCTTAGTAGATCACCTTATTCCCATAAATTACGCGTAGGTGGTTTCTGGGCGTAGAGATGGCGCCTGACAGCACCCCAGCAGCTTCAGATCAGGCGAATATGGTGGCCAGGACATCAGCATGGATTCACTACTATGTTCCTCGAACTGCTGTACCACGATTCTGCCCGCGTAACACCGACAGTTATCGTGCTGGAAGATGCCATCGTTGTCGGGGAAGACATTAAGCATGAAGGGAATCACGTAGTTCACAGTAATGTTCAAATATTCTGCAGCTGTCATGGTACCATTGATTACTACCACATGTCTCACAGAAGCGTAGGTGAGTGTCCCCCATGGCATAATACTGAACCCACCGGCCTATGTCCGTGCTGTGAGATTCCATGCATCATCTACATTGACGTGACTATTTTGTATGGACTTTTAGGCTGAATTTTTCAGTGCACGGCTGACATGAATTAAGTCAATTTTCCGCTCTCTACTTCCCAGTCGTACTTCAGTTGGCAAGACCGCCTATCCTTTTAAACAGATGGTTAACTGAATATTGATAGTTTTGAACGAGTAGATTTCGCGCAATACCGATTCTTCCATACTTCATTTCATCCAACCGCGACCTATAAAACGTGAAAGCTGTTTTTGTAACACTGAGATCACTCTAAAAATGTACCTGTATGACCATGAAAGGTTGTTTTCAAAATATACGTCGATTAAAAACGAGCTTCGAACCTTCACGTTAGATAATATGCTCAACATTTTGGCTTCACTCTGTAGTGAAAGTGATATTCTTAAGACAACTAGGTTGTAAAGGTGATGTAAGTAGCTTCATTAGTATGAAATGTATGCGTTAACCAATGAGCCTTTAAATTTATTGAAAATTTAATTTTAAGACGGATTACTTGTAAATGTATTGTATTTCAATTAAATACAGATAAAATTTGTCCCATTGAGAAATTACTTTTGTTAACAAGTTTCTTTGTGTGGCCATCCTCCACAGCAGTAAACATTTGATGTCAGATACAAAGTATACAGGAGAGCCTGGAAATACGGGACACAAACCACTCCACATTTGCAGAACACCTAAGAGAAAATGACCACAAACCAACCACTAGAGAAGATGACATGAAAATAATTAGTATCAATAATAAAAAACACCTTCTAACCATGCAAGAAAATTACCACATACAGAAAACCAAAGCAGAAAGGAAAATCCTGTTGAATCACCAAGTACACCTGTCAAGCAATTCATTATTTACACTAATAGGTAAAATAATAGAGTAATGCTCCCAAAAAGGGTTAATATAATAATGCTGTCCAATATAATAATAATAGCACCCAACGTCTTTACACTCATTCATCCATGAACCCCTCCACAGAATAGTGAAACGAAAAGTCAAATCAGCTGTCACCAAAGATTTCAACCACTCGCTAACAGCTAGTACAATCCCCCCCCCCCCCCCTAAAAAAAAAAGAATCGTCAGCTCTCTCTCTCTCTCTCGTACACAATATCGATATAAACATCACGAACAGAAGTTAGTCTCGAACATATACTTCGTTAGGTTGGCAACAAATAGGTAAAGCCAGCTGGAGTGGCCGAGCGGTTCTAGGCGCTACAGTCTGGAACCGCGCGACCGCTACGGTCGCAGGTTCGAATCCTGCCTCGGGCATGAATGTGTGTGATGTCCTTAGGTTAGTTAGGTTTAAGTAGTTCTAAGTTCTAGGGGACTGATGACGACAGCAGTTAAGTCCCATAGTGCTCAGAGTCTTTTGATTTTTTGAACAAATAGGTAAACATGCCAAAGAAGAGGAAACACGTAATGGAGTCACAATATTTACGTTGTGAAAAGCAGTGTACGGCGAAATAGTTGTATCGAGTGACAAAAGAACAATAGTACACCACAAAAAAGAGTGAGAAACGTGGTGAACAGTGCGAGGTAGGCCAGAACAAAAAGTTGTGATTGTATGGCAGAAATAAAAGTGGTAGTGCGACCTCCTGACCAGATGTGAGGAAACACAGATCAGCAAATCGTAAGTAATTACTTTTTTACAAAAAGAATCGTGACGTGAACTGTTTAATAATCTAAAACTAACAAAACTGTATCATTGTAGGTCCCACTGACGATACCTTAGAACAGGAAAAGGCGAAACGCATATGAGATAAATAAATTAACTAGCAGCAGGAAAAGGCAGTTTTATTCACAAAACAAGTATTTACTTTTGTTATCTTGCATCTCGCTAACGAACCCGTTTCCTTACAGTCACAATATTTCTAAAATTGAAATACTGAGGTTCACATGGCAGTGACTCTCAACTTCTTGCTCTTTTGTTTTCTGCAAAAAATGTAGTTGTTCATAGCGATATTAATGAAATCAATCGTGTTGTGTACTGTGGGTGGGGCCGGGATAAAAGGGTGGCAACGGGAAGTGAATCCGGCCACCCCTTACATTAGGCGTGCCAAATTCAACAGCAACCAGGCAGACCCCGCGTAAATGTGGGACAAAGGCACAAGTAAAAGAAGATAGCTCTCAACTGTTATTTATGCTGCCTCTTTCAGAGACACGCCCGTGCATGGCACAGCGCTGCGTCTGAGATGGCACTGTGTTACCAGTAAGGGTTGTGTCCATAATGGGTGCCGCGGGGCAAGGACTGTTCTATACGTCCGCTATTCGTCATTCAAATAGTTCTCAATTGAACATTGCATCGCCACACGCAGACGTTAGCTGACGCATGACTCCACTTCAGACAGTATCAACTCATTGTAACAGTACCTCAAGACAACTTGAGGACAGTGGCTACAGTCTCCTCCAAGAAGAACCAAACAGCAGACTGCACAAGTGACCGTTGTTAACGTTCACTCGTTCCAGGGCTAGACCAGAGTTGAAAACCGATCAGTGCAAGTGAAGTTAAAATGGCTGTCACACACTGTGATCAGATTGTCGTTAATTATTACAAAGCTTCTTTTAATAAATTATTGTATTGCTAATCTGTGTCGCAATATATTTTTGCCACAGTGTTGCCTAACCCTAAGTTTGGCCCTGCGACATGACTATGGTTGCTGCACGCAAGCAAACCACCTCGTAATAGCTTTTACTTTCGGTAGTATGGTCCTCTTCCTGCCACATGTTTATGTTTGACATCAAGAGTGTTTGGTGAAGAGGACACATTAAATCAAATATATCAAGCAGTGTGAAAATAGCCTCTTAAGTTACCTCATCATACTGAACAAGTACTTTTGCAATGTAAACTCCAACAAAATCCAAGTAAAGCAAAGTTAACAGCGCTACGTCTCCATAACAAAGAGACACACAAGAAGTTACACGTGTAATTTGGTCGGAGTCTCCCCCCTATCTAACTCTCTAAATATCTAGGTGTCACTCTTTCTCGGACTGTTATTTAAACAGCAAAGCACTAATCTGTTAAACAAGCTTGGATCATGAGTACATCTACTTCGCAATGTAGCAGGAAACAGCTGGGGAGCAAAGGCAAATACGCTAAGCAATGCTGTAATTTCACTTTTGTACTCTACCCAAGGATAGGAAAACCGCACACATACGACTTACACAGATAGACATCTGAAATAGGTATGAAGATAATATCAGTGGCACTGTCAAGTCTACTCTCACTTCCTGATTACCTATTTTATCCAATATTGCCCCTCCGGACCTCAGAAGAAAAGTTATCAAGTAGCATATTTTTAAGAAGTCACATAAGAATTCATTTTCTAGCAGCGCTTTCCCGAATCCACCAGTTATACATTTTGAGTCACCCAAGGGTCGATCTTCGGGCCACAGATGTTTTCAGTGTCACCAAGAAGTGGGAAGAATGCTGGAAAGAACAGCCACCACCACACGCCTACCTAATTCACAACCCAATGACGAAGGCTGCAGGACTTTGATCTTATCCATCACGAAAGGTAGAGGCCGAACCGCATCCGAATGGGACAAGCGACATGTGGCCACATGCTGAAGAAGTGTTGATGTTATGAAAGTGCTGTGTGCGATCATCGTTCAGAAAAACAGACTATACGAAATATGGTGACGAACTGCCTGCTACACGCTTGTACAAGTGACACCGAATTCTGCGCTCTGTTTGTCAGATTTAAACGTTAACCTGCAAAATCATTGTTATGTACTTGTATATGTTCTGTTACACCATACAATGATAATACATACTACAAGAAAAGAAAGACTAAATTTTATAGTATAATTTTACACAATTAAATAACGCTGTGCTATAGGATTTTGATTTCATAATATCTCCAAAATGTTGTTTTTCTCACCTTATAGGATCCTACAAACAGCCATGACGCCAAATGAAAGATTCATTCTGGAAATATGTCGTGTTGGTTCTCCGCTGTAGTGACTAGTATCAGCGGATGAATCGACATTTTTTGTTTAACACAGGACAGGCGTACTTATCAGTTGTTCGAAAGAGGAACAAAGGAAGAAAGGAAGGAAGATTGGATTTAACTTTCTGTCGACAACGAGGTCATTAGAGACGGAGCACAAGTTCGGATTGTGTCAAGGACGGAGAAGGAAATCGTCCGTGCCCATTCAGAGGAACCATCCCGGCATTTTCCTGGAGCGATTTAGGAAAATCACAGAAAAACTAAGTTTGGATGGCCGCACGCAGGTTTGAATCGCCGTCCTCCCGAATGCGAGTCCAGTGTGCTAACCAATGAGTCACCTCGCTCGGTGTCTGAATGAGGGCGTGCTCATGTGGATGGTTTTGCGGCCTGACCAGTAACATCTCAACGAGATAAAGGCACACATTCACAGGCTGACAACAAAAAATCCCACACAGTTCATGAGTCTACAAGTACAACCAGCAAACTCCAGGAAACTGAGCAAGGAAACGCTGAAGAGGAAGATGCTCTGTTAAGACAAAAAAAGACAACACAAAGACAACTTCCGAACATAGGCGGAAACAATTCAGCGTTCCACTTATTCACAAGTGCGTACAGTGGCAGTTTGTAGACTAGTGTCGGGAGTCGGAGCATTTAACGAAATACTGAAAACCGTGTGCGCACATTTCGAAAATACTGCGTAAGATATGACGTTATCAAAACTGCTAGAGTTTGCTGCTGTTATAGGTCTTTAATTGTGCAGCAAAAGTACTTCTCAAATTTTATGACCTGTGCTTACTCAAAGCCTACATTTTTCTAGTTTGCAGTTTCCCAGCGTTATGCTGTGGTAATGTCCTATTCAGTAATGTAACCGAATTATTATTACTACATTAAAATATTTTAATGAAAACTAAATAAATTTTTTATTGGCTAATCGAACACTTAGGATCACGCTACATCTTCGTTTTGTCCACTTTGTCCAGAGTTTTCTCTGTCCCCAGTACTCTTTCATACAATCGCTATGCTGTTGCTTTTGTTCTCGGGTCCGTGTTCTTCCCATACATGTATTTGTAGCTCTTCTTGCGAGTTGAAACCCTTCTAAACTTTGTATTCTGCTTCGAAACATGTCTCATTCTAACATGAGGGCTTCCGAATTGTTACACCTCTCAAGGTCTTTTCGAGCGTCTCTAATGCACTTCGTGGTGTTTTTCTTGATCCAGAGGTGATCAAATATTTGTTCTGTCCATTCTGTACTGATACCACCGAGATCCTGTCCACATTTTTTTTTTTTATAAATTTTGCTGTCGAATATTTCGCCCATAAAGGGAGGCATCATGAGCATTGTAACTATTGATAAATATGAATTAAACAGTTTACTGCGTCAGTGACTCGTTTATTTTCCCACTAGGCGTTTCGAGGGTTCGCACTATCGTCTTCATGCGGATAATTGTGTAGTTACACTCCCGGTGTTAGTGAAGACCACAGATTCTTCTTCACACCAGCAGGCTAAGTGACTGCAGGTTGTGTTTCCTTCAAAAAGCAAAATATAGCCTGCTTCGCACTTGGTCTGCTGCTGTTCACACTCTTCTATGCTCTTCACTAACACGCAAAATATAATTACATCATTCTCAACCTGAAGGTGATGATGTGAACCATCTAAATGCATAGTGGTAAAATAAATGAGTCACTAATGCAGTAAACCATTCTGTGTAAGAGAGGCATTCATAAGGAATACAACACTCTTTTTTCTGAAAATAAGTTGGTTTTATTCAGGATTTCAATACAATACATTATTCCCCACCCTTTTGACTAAAATATCCTATTTTTCAACATAAGCTCCGTTCAATGCATCACCGATCTTCCCATCATCCATATACTTCTTCTGCGGATTGCACCTTTCATTGGCCCAAACCGATGGAAGTCTGAAGGTGCGAGATCCGGGCTGTTAGATGGATAAGGAAAAACAGTTCACTGAAGATTTGTGAGTTTCTCCCGGGTCGCAAACTTGTGTGAGGGCCACCGTTGTTGTGGAGAAGGAGAAGTTCGTTTGCATATTCGTGGCGGTGAACAAGCTGAAGACCTTTCTTCAATTTCCTGAGGGTAGCACATCAGAGTTTATCTTTGCACCACGAGGGAGGACGTCAACCAGAATAACCCCTTCAGAGTCCCAGAAGGCCGGGTTTCCAGTTCGAATCGATGAGCCCATGTTTCATCACCTGTGACGATGTTCTACAGAAACCTTTCACGATCAGCCTCGTAAAGTGCAAACAACTCTGCATAGAGGATCCTTCGTTGATCTTTATGGTTTTCTGTTAGACGGCGAGGAACTTAGCGGGCACACACCTTTGAGTATCCCTACTGGTGGGCGAGTGTGTCACTACTACAAACAGGGACATCCAATTGTGCAGCTAGGTGTTTCTTTGCGATCCGTCGATCACCTCGAATAAGAGTGTTTACACTTTCCAACACTGCAGGAGTCACAGCTGTGTGCGGACGACCGGGACGCGGGGGATCGGACAGGTAAGTACGACATTGTTGCGGTGATGACAGACGCTGTGCCCATCGACTCACCACGCTTTTGTTCACCGCCAGGTCTCCATAGACATTCTGTTAACGCCTACGAATAGCTGCGATGCTCTGGTTTTCCGCTAAAGGAAACTCAATGACAGCTCTGTAATTGGAAAGCACCTCTGTTACAGACACCATTTTGAAGGCCAGTTATGGTGCCGCCACCTATCGGGACTTCATGTAACTATAGGGGTTGCAGCAGGAATATTTCACAAGGTCCCAAAATAAATTCTGAGTTATTTTCAACCGAAATTGGCAGAGGAAAACATGTCTTACGTTGTAATTCTTCATGCTTTCCCGGCGATCTGTTGACATCTTTGATATTCGGGAATCCAGCCCTATAATTCGTGTCGTCGCACGATATTTCAACAGCGTGCCTCGCTGTCTTCTTCAGCTGCCACCTGAGACTGGTCCTTGGGTCTTTATTTTTTTTTCTTTATTGATTTTCAATTCCCCCCGAAGGGGGCGGGCTGGCAGCAGCTTAGTACGCTGCTCTACAGCCTATAGACTTGTCCTTGGGTCCATCGAGTCCAGTATTTATGCCTGGAAGGAGCTGCGCGTTCCGTCTTCGGTCCGCGCCGAGTCGAATGTTTCCTCTGTGGTCCGCGCCCGCCAGACTCGGCTTCAATGGACCCCTCCGCCGGCCGCGGTGGTCTAGCGGTTCTAGGCGCTCTGTGCGGAACCGCGCGACTGCTACGGTCGCAGGTTCGAATCCTGCCTCAGGCTTGGATGTGTGTGATGTCCTTAGGTTAGTTAGGTTTAAGTAGTTCTAAGTTCTAGGGGACTGATGACCACAGGTGTTAAGTCCCATAGTGCTCAGAGCCATTTGAACCATTTTTGGACCCCTCCAGTCGCGGACGTTCCGACTGCCGTCCGCGCCTGTTATGGCCGTCCCCAACGGTTGTGGTCGTCATCTGAGGTGTGTCAGACCCGATCTGAGATGTTGGGAATTCTGTCTCGTGACTGTTATTATGATTTCCACATCTGTTTCGTGCTGGGCGCTCGGTAACATCTCAGATTGGGTCTGACACACCTCAGATGGCGTCCACAACCGTTGGGGACCCCCAAAACGGGCACGGACGGCAGTCGGAACATTCGCGACTGGAGGGGTCCATTGAAGCCGAGCCTGTCGGGCGCGGACCACAGAGGGAACACTCGACTCGGCGAGGACCGAAGCCGGAACGCCCAGCTCCTTCGCGGCATAAATACTGGACTCAATCACGTCATTGACCTCGAGGTCACGGAAGAAGTATGCCCAAACCCTGAAGAGCGAAACAAGGATCAGATAAGCTGGCTGGTATACCGACCGATCAGGAAAAAAATAGAGAAAGAAGTTCGCTACTGGGACGAGGAGGAGGAGCGACAGCGGAAAAAAGGAAACCAAATTCCGCCGACACTACCGCTTCTGACCCGTAATGGAACACAAGCACGAGAAATAACGAAGAAACAACAACCAAAGGTGGGAACACCAGCAGCTCTGGCCGGGTTTTGCAGGTTTTCCTCAGGCCGTAGGGTGAATACCGGAGCTGTCCCCCGAACTTCCTGCAAATAAATTCCCAACTGGGAGATATAAAGTCCCCCCAATTTCCAATAGCACAAATGTAAACAAATAAAATAAAATAACCAAATAATACCCCCCCCCTATACCCCTTCGGCCTATAAAGAGCAAAAAAAGCTCTAAAGAGGCCCGCCTTCCCCCTATCGGAAGGAATGAAAAGTGATAAAAAAAAAAAAGACCCAAGGACCAGTCTCAGGTAGCACCTGAAGAAGATAGCGAGGCACGCTGTTGAAATATCGTGCGAGAACGACGCGAATATCCGGCTGGATTCCCGAATATCCAAGATGTCATGTCTTACGTTAGTTATTCAACGACTCTCGTATAATTTTATTACTGCACACGTCAGTAGAGAAAGAGAAACTATGAGTACCCCCTCCCCCCCCCCCCCCCCCCGACTCCCCCTCTTTCAGTACCAAATCGTGGATCCGCGCCTGGAACCACTCCTGGGTTTCGGAGGCGGCAGGCGTCGGCGGCGCGTGCCCGCCTCGGCGGAGGCGCGTGCGTCGGTGCCATCTGCAGAGTGCAGACTGCGCGTCCCCTATTGAGTTATCCGCGGCGTGGCACGCCATGTGGTCAGCGGCGGGGGCCGCCTGACGCATGCGCCCCGCTGCGTCCCGGGAGATTGATCGCCCGCTTACGGTTTAACTAGCGCAGATTATCCGACGCTCCTCTCCTCTGTTTGTGTTTTTTCTTCCCTCCCGTCCGACGACCACAATGAAAATTCAGTGTGTACGCAGTCTATTATCCAATAGGGCGGCGGCGGGGGGCAGCGCTCTGATGGCTCCATAATGCTCGCTGCGGCTGATTATCGCCCTCCGGAGGTTACGGCCTTCCTCCACGCCTCTGTCAGCCCCAATTTTTTGAGGGAAAACGCTTCGGCCGCGGGTGCTTCCCTCCTGTTTCGCAATATTAAAAAATTCATTCCGAACGGTGCACTAGCGCCATATTCAATAACTGTCGACCAGTTAGTCGTGGCTAACAATAAAATCATGCGGTTCGATAGAAAGCAGGCACGATCCAACAGTATCGTATATTGATGTCAAAGTTTCCTAGGTGACTTTCGTAAACTAAATAGCGTGAAAACAGTCTGAAACTGCAAGGAGTTCTAGAAGATTACGAGCTACGTTTAACACAGGAAACTTTCCAGTTGCTCGCTTGAGGGCTAGCCCGCGTGGCTGCCTACGTATTGAGAGGCTCAGAGAGGATTCTAGCCAGGAATAGCGGCTCGTTCGCTAGCTGATCGTACCTCCTCTCATCAGTAAATCTAATACGGGGAATGTATTCAGATGGTTCAAATGGCTCTGAGCACTATGGGACTTGACATTTGAGGTCATCAGTCCCCTAGACTTAGAACTACTTAAACCTAACTAACCTAAGGACGCTATACACATCCATGCCCAAGGCAGGATTCGAACCTGCGACCGTAGCGGTCGTGCGGTTCCAGATTGAGCCGCCTAGAACCGCTCGGTCACACCGACCGGATCGCCTAGAACCACTCGGCCACAGCGGCCGGCGGAAATGTATTCGCAGGTGCGAATATGAAAAACCGTCGGCTGTACATTGGAATAACGACAATTTTTTTGCACCTCCCTGTGTCGCGAGCTGCGCGTTTTTTAATCTACTTTTGTATTTTATTTTTTTAAGGAAGTAGAGCAGTTAGCATCAGACCGGTGTAGACAGGATGGTGAGGAATCGAAAGGGTTAACAAAGTACCTAAATAAAAAAATTAAAACGTAAATACAACGTATAGGTGGAACCAACATTACGCACTACACTCGCTGCTATCTTCTATCAGCATTTGTACACATCCTTCTAACCCACCATTAGAGCCGAGCACAACTTCACGAAGGAAGGGACCATATGGCTCTAATACTTGTTCCAATCAGTTTCGCAAAACTGACATGCACACGAGGTTAACTTCTCATACCCGTCGCACTCCAACTGTGAGGAGGGCCAAGAAGACACTACTCAGATAACTAGCGAAGTATTGGTGGTAGAGCTGGTGGCGTCGTAGACGGGTGAATCGTCCCAATAGGAAGGTCCAGAAATCGAAAAGTGTTTCTCATCATCCCAGTAGAGATACAATATGATTAAACCATTGACCCATATCACTGTATTCGTCTTAGTACGTGGATAAAAAGCCATAACTGGAATATCAAGGGATGTACGAGTCCCTTCTGTAGGATAATTCACTGAATGAGGGCCAACACCAGCCTCGTGAACCTTCACGGCAGACCCACATTCCAGACGATCTTCATCTGTACCAGGTATATGGCACTAGGGACACAACGGAGAATCTGTCATGTGTATGGAATGAAGTCTCTGGCGATTCGTATATTATGGCTGACCCAACACCGCGCCACTCTGGCGTCTCAATCGTGAAGAGCGCTTTGCACTGAATGTCAGACCACTGCATGCACCTCTGAGGGTAGACGGCTTTCAATCGACTTTCGAGAATGGCCCCGCATCATCAGGCAGTAGACAACAACGCTTCGGCTATCCGTGCACGAATCACGGCCGGAGCCAAACTTCCATATGTCGTCCTCCTGTGTCACAACCTCCACTCATACAGTACGTTACGTATATTCCCGTCCAGGAAGGACATGTTTATTGACAGTCTATCGTATTTTTACTAGAGAATAAATTACCGGCACCTCTGGCACATTTCGTAAGTCCTCATGAAGGTCCAGCATACCACGGATATTGACTGTGGCAATACAAGCGAAAGATCCGCCAGTAAGGAAAAAATCAATAGGAACATTGTTTTTCTTGACCGCCTACAGTGGCTGAAAGAAACAGCATTCCTCCTATTTACAGGCTCGTATGGCCGCAGTCTGCAGACAAATGTTCACAAACATAGTGCTAACCGAAATACTGATTACGGTGAGTGTACACTTCCATTTATCCTGTAAAATAATAATTCTTTTAAGTTGTGTTAAAGAGATGTGCTAAACATTAAAATAACAAAATTATTATTATATTAATATTTTATATAATTTATTGTTTGTGCTATTCAATCCTAGGCAACAGCGGTTCGTTAAACGCGAGAGCATATCATATTTGGGACAGTGAAGTGGAGGCTGGGAAAAAAGTAAGAAACTAAGATTGCCTTCAGAAGGTTCCGTGTTGCCTTATAATCGATATCATTTATATAGAGAAAAATCGTCGTTGCAGGTTGCGGTATTACAAGGTATCAGACATTGTGGCTTGTTTCGGTATTACTTCCAGTTCACACCTCCAGCGGTAATTATGATTCTACCATGCCTGCTACGTCGTATATTAAATCACAACTGTTTTAACATGATTTCAGAAATGCTGTAGGAGAGTATGGAAGAACGAACTGCTTCACAGCTGCCGCACAGGATTAGCCGAGCGGTCTAGGGCGCTGTAGTCATGGTCTGTGCGGCTGGTCCCGGCGAAGGTTCGAGTCCTCCCTCGGGCAGGTGTGTGTGTGTGTGTGTGTGTGTGTGTGTGTGTGTGTGTGTTTGTCCTTAGGAAAATTTAGCTTAAGTAGTGTGTAAGCTTAGGGACTGATGACCTTAGCAATTAAGTCCCATAAGATCTCACACACATTTGATTTTTTTTTCACATCTGGACAGAAACGGCGAAGATAAAAGTTGTTTCTCGTTCTCCAGGAAACACAGCAAAATTTTGCGTTCAACAGCCCGTTTCCTGAAATCTAAAATTCAGTATTTCGTTGTACCAAACGCTTCAAATATTTTAAATAGGTGATCGGCAACCAATACTATTAACACAAAAATCTCAGGAGTAGTTTGGAACACATCAAGCGTTAATGGCGAAATAAATCCTCTGACAAAAACGATTATATCTTGCTTAATATTCCTTTTTCACACTTAGAATATTCTCATCCGCAGTATATTTACATAGGGGCTTCAGAAAGTAAGCCACACATGGTTTCCCAAGCTAAGACCACTGCCCAACAGGAGTGACACATTGTCAGAAGAAAGGACATCTTGCGGGTCGCCCTGGCCGAGCGGTTTTAGGCGCTTCAGTCCGGAACGACGCTGCTGCTACGGTCACAGGTTCGAATCCTGCCTCGGGCATAGATGTATGTGATGCCCTTAGGTTAGTTAGGTTTAAGTAGTTTTTAGTCTAGGGGACTGATGACCTCGTATGTTAAGCCCCACAGTGCTTAGAGCCATTTGAACCAAAGGACATCTTCCGGGTTTCCTGCACACACACTTCTGCTGCATTACGGGCAACGGACGCATAGCAGCGAAGGAGTAAAATGCAGCGACAACTGAAAACGTACCCCAAAGTTGAAGTACGCGGCACAGTACGATACTCGTTGGCTAATCGTCTGCATCTCACGCAGATTCCAATGAAATTCTGCCGGTGTGTGGACCAAATGCAATACGACGTCCAGCCGAAGTCAAATCGTGCCAATTAGTTGATCAAAGCCGCAAATACGTGGGTGGTGAGGGTCAGGAGGGAAGGCCATCGCCGTCGACCACAAAGGACAATGCGCATACAATCCACAGAAACCTTAAGGGGGGGGAGGGGGACAGAGGGGGAGGGAGGATTTTCCAATGACGAGAACATTCACACAGCGGTTGGCTCCGTGAGAAAAAAGCTGATTTCTAGTTTGGAGCAATTGAAGAATTAGCCGAACTTGCGACCGCTGTTTACAGACTTGGTGACTACGTTGAAAAATAGTGTCATGGATCATTGCCACTTTGATGTGTTGTGTTGCAGTCTTAAAAGTTACTCGGATTGCCATAATAATATATAACTTACTTTTTGGAGTACCCTTGTACAACACAAGTGTTACAACACGTATGGATGGTTCACCACCTGAAAGTTAAATGTTTACGGAATCAGCCACGTGGATCTTACCTAACTTAAAAATTTGTCATTCAAAAAGTATAAACTCTTCAAAATGAAACAATGAGACTTAGTAAACTAAAAATACCGGGTGATCAAAAAGACGGTATAAATTTGAAAACTGAATAAATCACGGAATAATGTAGATAGAGAGGTACAAATTAACACTCATGCTTGGAATGACATGGGGTTTTATTAGAACCAAAAAAATACAAAAGTTCAAAAAATGTCCGACAGATGGTGCTTCAGCTGATGAGAATACCAATATTTAGCATAACCAAGTAAGACAAAGCAAAGATGATGTTCTTTGCAGGAAATGCTCATCATGTCCACCATCATTCCTAACCAATAGCTGTAGTCGAGGAATAATGTTGTGAACAGCACTGCAAAGCATGTCCGGAGTTATGGTGAGGCATTGGCGTCGGATCTTGTCTTTCAGCATCCCTAGAGATGTCGCTCGATCACGATACACTCGCGACTTCAGGTAACCCCAAAGCCAATAATCACACGGACTGAGGTCTGGGGACCTGGGAGGCCAAGCATGACGAAAGTGGCGGCTGAGCACACGATCATCACCAAACGAAGCACGCAAGAGATCTTTCACGCGTATAGCAATACTTTGTTTTTGTTTTTTTTTTTTTGTTCTAATAAAACTCCATGTCATTCCAAGCATGTGTGTCAATTTTTACCTCTCTATCTACATTATTCCGTGGTTTATTAAGTTTTCAAATTTATACTGACTTCTTGATCACCCGGTATATCTTCATTACCCTTAACACGAAACAGAGCAAAACTGAAGGCAATCTGTTCGAAACTGTACCTCTCTGTACATCCGCGGCAGTGTACCTGAATATCCTGGCGTCCTCACAGTACCCCTAGCAAGGGCTCGAGGGTGATTGAAGTCACTTAACAAAGAACACAATTCACGCAATAAGTTCACATCGTAAGTCAATATTTTCAAGTCACAAACTCAAATAAAACCAATTAATTCAGTTATTTATACTTTTACTATTAACCATGTACAAAGACAAAAAGTGGCATTGGCTGAAGACCTATCCCATTAAATGCTCTTTCAAGTAGATATTTTTATTCTGATCTCATAGTTTGTGGTGTCGATGTGTATTTCATTTTTCAGAGTTACCTTAGGCGATTGGCACATTTCTCAGTGTCTATTGCGATCTGTGACGAAGCACCTAATGAAATCAAACGTTGCCGGCCAAATACTCACCTCTTCTGTCTACAATTTCACTTGGAACTCACTCTCAAGGAAACTATTAATTGAGGCTTAATTAGCTCCTCATCTCAATGCCACATGCTTCAGATTTTATGTAGTCTCTCATACAAACTTCATCAGTACTGAGCTTCGCATTCGAGCAGAGAGAATCTGAGAGTTCATTGCAGCAATCCTTATATTATCCACAATTACAAAGAAAAAATGCGTCTTTTCCCGTTTACTAAAAACTGTCACACTTAAACAATAGTATTTTTCGCAGCGTCGAAGCTCGTGTGTTGCTGCCCTTCCTTCCATTATGATTCGTCTTTCTCTGCGAGAGTCCAACAAATAAGTTACACCGAATACGGCAGCAGGTGTCACAACCTCTCGAAACTCTCCAAATGTCGAATTCAGTTCGTCGTTTCTAACAATTGTTGGTCTTTTTTAGGAAATGTAGTGTAGTTCTTTTCTGATTCCTCTGCTGTAATTCAGATTCTTTATGCTTAACAAGATCCGCTACGTCTTCTAACACTCTTCTATTTTTAAGTAATTTCATAGAATTACAGCTTTCACTTCACTATTTTATTGATGAATCACGAAACAAACTTCCTATACTGAAGAATTTTTCTTCAGTTCCGATCAATTCAGTCATTCCAACTGTTCGAGTGCAAATGCTGTTACACATTACTTCATAGAAGATGTTATACGGGATGCAACAATATTTCTAAAATATTCTACAGTTACGAGAAGGATAATGGCTCAAGAAATAACATAATGGTTCTATAGTGGATACATGATATCAAGCAATGAAAATCTTAATTTCGAAAACTGGCATTATATTCATAAAATTAGGAACATATCCTCCAGACGAGTGACGAAATGAATCAAACGATCCAACGGAGATAGAGGAAATCAGCTCTGAGGCTTGTTTTAACATGTAAATGCGATACTTCATATTTGAATAACAAGTTATCTGTGATTCTTACTTAAGGACGTTTTGTTTTGTCATTGGTTCTTTTGATGCTGCGGGTGGTTTCGGCAAGGAAATGAATCAACGCACCCGTCAACATCCGGTATTTCAAAACGACAGCGCTTTCAGCGTGTTAAGTAGCAACTCTTCAGTAAAACTGATACAGAAGCCAGTACAGTTATATGGCTGCATCTGTGATTCACATCGCATTAATGTCACTGCATCTACATTTTTGCTTGTCGCTTCTTCATTTATTATGCTCTGGATTCAGCCAAAAATATAAGAAACATAATAACCAATTACTCAAATATAATTCAATGGGTTGCGCCATATTGTTTTGTCTGCTCTAGCGGAGTGAAACGTTGCTGGGTTTCAGTGTGAACCAGAGTTACAGATACACATGTGCGAAAAACAACTTAACCCTATTTTCTCGAGGTGATAGTCCGAAAATTATGGATTCAGTACTTACATAATTCGTCTTCGAGTACTTTTGCATCTCATTGTCTTTTTTCCCACCACCCACCCAGTGGCGCTGGAGGTGTCGTTTCACTCCAACAATGTGTTCTTCCAGATAGTCAATGTTGTGTCTAGGAATCCTGCATACTCGGTTCGCTAGACGAACAATCAAACAACTCGTATTAATGAGTTTCATTATAAAGGACAATTATACACTCCTGGAAATTGAAATAAGAACACCGTGAATTCATTGTCCCAGGAAGGGGAAACTTTATTGACACATTCCTGGGGTCAGATACATCACATGATCACACTGACAGAACCACAGGCACATAGACACAGGCAACAGAGCATGCACAATGTCGGCACTAGTACAGTGTATATCCACCTTTCGCAGCAATGCAGGCTGCTATTCTCCCATGGAGACGATCGTAGAGATGCTGGATGTAGTCCTGTGGAACGGCATGCCATGCCATTTCCACCTGGCGCCTCAGTTGGACCAGCGTTCGTGCTGGACGTGCAGACCGCGTGAGACGACGCTTCATCCAGTCCCAAACATGCTCAATGGGGGACAGATCCGGAGATCTTGCTGGCCAGGGTAGTTGACTTACACCTTCTAGAGCACGTTGGGTGGCACGGGATACATGCGGACGTGCATTGTCCTGTTGGAACAGCAAGTTCCCTTGCCGGTCTAGGAATAGTAGAACGATGGGTTCGATGACGGTTTGGATGTACCGTGCACTATTCAGTGTCCCCTCGACGATCACCAGTGGTGTACGGCAAGTGTAGGAGATCGCTCCCCACACCATGATGCCGGGTGTTGGCCCTGTGTGCCTCGGTCGTATGCAGTCCTGATTGTGGCGCTCACCTGCACGGCGCCAAACACGCATACGACCATCATTGGCACCAAGGCAGAAGCGACTCTCATCGCTGAAGACGACACGTCTCTATTCGTCCCTCCATTCACGCCTGTCGCGACACCACTGGAGGCGGGCTGCACGATGTTGGGGCGTGAGCGGAAGACGGCCTAACGGTGTGCGGGACCGTAGCCCAGCTTCATGGAGACGGTTGCGAATGGTCCTCGCCGATACCCCAGGAGCAACAGTGTTCCTAATTTGCTGGGAAGTGGCGGTGCGGTCCCCTACGGCACTGCGTAGGATCCTACGGTCTTGGCGTGCATCCGTGCGTCGCTGCGGTCCGGTCCCAGGTCGACGGGCACGTGCACCTTCCGCCAACCACTGGCGACAACATCGATGTACTGTGGAGACCTCACGCCCCACGTGTTGAGCAATTCGGCGGTACGTCCACCCGGCCTCCCGCATGCCCACTATACGCCCTCGCTCAAAGTCCGTCAACTGCACATACGGTTCACGTCCACGCTGTCGCGGCATGCTACCAGTGTTAAAGACTGCGATGGAGCTCCGTATGCCACGGCAAACTGGCTGACACTGACGGCGGCGGTGCACAAATGCTGCGCAGCTAGCGCCATTCGACGGCCAACACCGCGGTTCCTGGTGTGTCCGCTGTGCCGTGCGTGTGATCATTGCTTGTACAGCCCTCTCGCAGTGTCCGGAGCAAGTATGGTGGGTCTGACACACCGGTGTCAATGTGTTCTTTTTTCCATTTCCAGGAGTGTAATTACTTATTTTTGGTATGTGTCGCAAACAAAGGCGACATGGAAAACGATCAGTCTTCTTCAGTATAGACAACCACAAGTCTGTACTACGTATAGATTCCTAACGAAGTATCTAACGTTGACGCTGGTATCGAAGTCGGGTGCCACCAGTCGGGCGCGGTGCCTTCACCTAGGAGCCGCTGCTGGCGCGTTGTCCTCCTGGAGGGAGGTCGACCACCGTACGATTGGCTGATCTCTTCTCACAGCCTTCTCTTCCCTGTCGTTCCCATCTGGCGTGCCGGCGCTGACTTTGCGCCGTAACCGTCACTAATAATCTTCCATGTCTATCACTGGAGCCTTGAGCTCAGTTCCCTTGCTTGCAGAAAAATAATAATCAATTAACGATGGGTCAAGTACACAAATTATTGTTTTGTTTTGCCACTCAAACATGTTTCAACACCATTTTTTTCCTGAAATACACACATACAGGCTATTTTTAGGTTAAGGTCTAAGACAGATTTTGTCATTTGAATTCTATGTGCACTTTACCTATTATTTTACACCGTATGCGTCCATTGGCTGCCAACCAAAACCAACCACAGGTCCAAATTAGTACACCATAAAATCTACAAACGTGAGGTAGTTGCAAAACCGGCTACATGCAATTTTTTGAAAAAAAAAAATGGATAATTTCGTTGTTCCATCTCCGGCCCTAATCTGGCTTGGCATTGATTGATACAGTTGTTGGATATCCTGAGCGATATCGTGGCAAATTCTGTCCAATTGGCGCGTTAGGTCGTCAAAATTCCGAGCTGGTTGTAGGGCCCTGCTTATAATGGCCCGAACTTATCAACTGAGGCGAGATCGACTGATCTTGTTGGTTTTCCGTGAAGGGCAATAAATCGGGCCTAAGAGTATCGTCGAGATACCGCTGAGCTGTAAGGATGCTGTGTATGGCAACGAAAGGGATCCTTTTATGAAAAGAAGTGGCACCCCAGACCACATGTCTTCGACCTGGATTCACATTGACTGAGCCCATATGACCAACGAGGACTTGTATGGAGACGCCCCGGACGGCGCAACCAACCTGACTGTAGCTCGACATACGACTCGACAGTCAGGACTGATGGTCTGGGTTGCCATTTCTTTTCATAGCAGTTGCCCTATGGTTGTCACCACGGCATTCTTACAGCACAGCGGTATGTCGACGATATTCTAGGCCCCGTTTTGTTGTCCTACATGTCAAGCCATCCAACGGTTACATTTTGGCAAGATAATGTCCGCCTCACACGGGACAGTTTCCATTGCTTGTCTTCGTGTTGGCCGCACCCTTCCTGGACCAGCAAGGTCGCCGGATCTCTCCCCAGTGAAGAAAGTTTGGAGCATTACGGGCGAGGCCCTCCAACCAGTTCAGGGTTTTGACGATCTATTGTGCCAGTTGGACAGAATTTGTCACGATATCCTCCAGGATGAGATCCACAATCCTATCGATGAATGCCACCCCGAATAACTGCTTGCGCAACTGTCAGAGGTGCACCAAAACGTTATTCACTTGCTCAATTTGTATAGCTCACTGTCTTGAATGTTGTTTTGTTCAGAGACTGGTTTGATGCAGCTCTCCATGCTACTCTATCCTGTGCAAGCTTCTTCTTCTCCCAGTACCAACTGCAACCTACATCCTTCTGAATATGTTTAGTGTATTCATCTCTTGGTCTTCCTCTACGATTTTTACCCTCCACGCTGCCCTCCAACACTAAATTGATGATCCCTTGATGCCTCAGAACATGTCCTACCAACCGATCCCTTCTTCTACTCAATTTGTGCCACACATTTCTCTTCTCCCCAATTCTATTCAATACCTCGTCATTAGTTATGTGATCTACCCATCTAATCTTCAGCATTCTTCTGTAGCACCACACTTCGAAAGCTTCTATTCTGTTCTTGTCCAAACTATTTATCGTCCATGTTTCACTTCCATACATGGCTACACTCCATACAAATACTTTGAGAAAAGACTTCCTGACACCTAAATCTATACTCGATGTTAACAAATTTCTCTCGTTCAGAAACGCTTTCCTTGCCATTGCCAGTCTACATTTTACATCCTCTCTACTTCGTCCATCATCAGTTATTTTGCGCCCAAATATCAAAACTCCTTTACTACTTTGAGCGTCACATTTCCTAATCTAATACCGAGCGAGGTGGCGCAGTGGTTAGCACATTGGACTCGCATTCGGGAGGACGATGGTTCAATCCCGTCTCCAGCCATCCTGATTTAGGTTTTCCGTGATTTCCCTAAATCGTTTCAGGCAAATACCGGGATGGTTCCTCTGAAAGGGCACGGCCGATTTCCTTCCCAATCCTTCCCTAACCCGAGCTTGCGCTCCGTCTCTAATGACCTCGTTGTCGACGGGACGTTAAACACTAACCACCACCACCAACAACACCTAATCTAATTCCCTCAGCATCACCCGACTAAATACGACTACATTGCATTATCCTCGTTTTGCTTTTATTGAAAGTTTTATATCCTCCTTTCAAGACACTGTCCATTCCGTTCAGCTGCTCTTCCAGGTCGTTTGCTGTCTCTGACAGAATTACAATGTCATCAGTGAACCTGAAAGTTTTTTTTTCTTCTCCATGGATTTTAATTCCTACTTCGAATTTTTCTTTTGTTTCCTTTACTGCTTGCTCAATATACAGATTTTCTCTTGAATAAACCTTCAAATTTTTCTGAAATTGTAGTTATTTGCTCTTCTGTACATGTACATCACATCTATCAATTTCCGCCCCATTCGAATAATGATGTCGCGCTGCGTCATTTATATGATTTGTATTATGAATTAAAGTCCCCCGTCGTGTTCGCGTTTTTCTGTCCGTACGTGAAGACTAATCTCGGCACTGCAGTAGCGATTTTGATACGGTTTTGAGTAATAGACAAGACTGATTCACGAGGAAGGTTTGTGTGTATAATTTATTACCGCCACGCCAGACTAGACGACCGGCCGTAGATACTTACAGCCATCACTCCGAAGCTAGTACGGGACGCTAATAACTGTATATGGAAAAACAGAATACTGTGCTCGGCCAAATAAAACTCGCCGTATCCGATGTTAATGCCACTACGATCGCTTCGTTTTCGACGGACTCCGGAGAGGCAGTAAAATAAATATGGATCGCTTTTGCCGCTGAAGTGTGGCCGTTTTTACAGGTTTTTCATTATACCGGAGAGTGCTGATTTACGGCTCGGCTCGCGATCGACATTTTACGAGTGCGGAGCGGACGGCGAGGTGTGCGCCGCGGTCCCGGATGTGCGCATTCCGCAGGGTGACAAACTGCGGCGGCAGTTCGCTGCCTTAATTGGCGCCGCCCCGTCGCCCCGCCGCCCACTAATGACGGCAGCGTCGTGACGGCGGGAGCGAGACGTGACCGGCTTATCGCCTCTCCGGCCACTCAGCCCGTTCCCCGCGCTGTCATCGCCGGACGATTCTATTTCCAGGAAAACTTCCATGTACCCGGCGGCATTTTTTACGGTCCGTTAACAAGATATGCAGCGGTCACCGAATTACGAGAGTTCTTTTATACCTGAGCAGAGGACGTCTTGTTGTGTTCTTTCCCCTCAACTGCTAAAAAAAACCTTGCTAAATAAACATATAAACTCCGAGTGAAAAAGACATTCTACAAAGGTAAAAAATAGTATTAAATAATGACGAGCAGCCTGGAAGAAAGATCCCTTAAATTTCATTTAATTTACACAAGTTTTTGGTGCGATCTAATGATGTGATTCGTAATATTAGAAGCCAAGATTGCTTGATGTGAATTAGTTTATTTCATGACCAATTTCGACAGCAACTGGCTGTCATTTTCAGATACTCTGATGTACAATATTAGGATAGAATAACATTTGTGTTCTAATCTGCACGACTGTACACCGTTTATGCACATGAAACCATTATCGAAATAATAGAAAGTACTGTGTACCTCGCACAAACATTACGACACATCGGTCTCGTCGACGTACCGAGAACGTGCTCCAATTACAACAATACAGCTCCACAGTGGTTTGTTAAATATCTAAAACTTGCTGAATAAAATATCCATAGCACCAATAAGAAGTACAGGAGCAAAAGCAGGTACATCAGTAAAGATAATGCGTCGACGACAATTCAGGAAGACAGAGCCGTTGAGCTTTAGAACCTATATTAAGTGATTTCAAGCTTGATCGCCAAGCGGTGCCACCGCACTAAGGCAACGATGTGTACACGATTATTTCGAAGATCGTACAAACCAACTATTTACTTTTTATAACCCAATTACATAACAAAACTATAGACAGGAACGTAGTTCCAATTGGAAAAGAGGGGGGGGGGGGGGGGGGGGGGAGAGTGAAATAAATTCTTCCTCACAAGCGGCTTCTAACCAAATAGCGTGCCCATTAAGTATCGTCTCAGTATTCTTGATGGGTTCGTGATCTCCTGTCAGAACGTTCATAGTTCCCAGCAATTGACGGGAAGTCATCGAAGTGATATCCGGGTTCCCCAACGAATTGTTATAAGGCTCTCTGCTGTTCGTAACCCGTGTAAGCGATTTATGAGACAATCTTAGTAGCCCTTTAGACCGTTTGCAGATGATACTGTCGTTTACTGTTTAGTAAAGTCTTCAGATATCAAAACGAATTGCAAAATGATTTAGACAAAGTATCTGCAGGATAGAAAAAGCGCTCGTTAATTCTGAATAATGAAAAACGTGGGTTCCTCCACAGGACTACTAAGAATATTAGTTTACGCGATAAATCACACAAATTTAAAGGTTGTCAACACAACTGAATGCGTAAATTTGATACGTGATATTTTAAACTCCGACTTAAAAAAGTACAATGTGTTTATTGTTGTATATATATTTGAAGATGTTTCAATATCTGTGTGCATCTTCCGTGGATCTCAGTTTAATGTTCTAAAAGTTCTACACAAATTTCACATTTGTTTTTCTGTTTAAGCATAAAAAACCATCAATTGTGCGTTTTTAAAATTTTTTTTTCGGCTGCTCAACTGAAACTACCTTAATTGTGAAAGTGGATTGGTACAGGTTGGCTTGTTTTTATACCTTTTTATCGTTTGACAGTATGTCACATGTAAAGCAATCGCACGAATTTGCTTAAATAGATATTAATTTCGGAATACTTTTTCGAGAGTGGTAATTGTGTGGTTTTTTTTGTCCTGTTGTGCATTTTGATGCGTTTTCTTTTTCTGATGAAATTGCATAAATTGCTTTCCACACATTTTTATACTTCGCTTTCACCTGTTTTCACAAGAATTTTTACACAAAGAAGAGATACGAGAAAACACTTATGACTTCACCCATATTTAGAGATGCTGTGGTATTGTCGCTTCTCACTTGTTCATCGCATTGCTTCTGTCCATTGTGGCGCTAACTCTGAATCGTTTGGTGAGACGCTTTATGTGGTGTGTGTACTGGGGGAGTGTATATATGAATGAGAAAAAACGAGAGGGAGAGAAGGAGGAGGTTTATGAAGCAGATGTATGTAGTTAATCAAGGATGTTTGATATACTATGATTTCTTTGAGGAAGCGTCTTTGCATAATTCATAAGTGTTGAAAATAGTGTTTTGTTGCTCAGTGTTGTATATTTGTTCAAAAATTTCTTTCCTTGCATTACAGCTTTTTGTATATGGGGTTCTCATCTGTTCTAACTTTTTCGTTGGCACTACTCCTTTCGCTGATGATAGTGACCTCACTCTCAATATCACTCGGGTGGTTGTTCTTCTCTAAGACGCGATCTGCAAAAGTGGAGCGTGTTCTGTCAATTTTTAAGGCTCTGGGTGCTCAGAATACATAGTTTTAAAATTCTCGCATATTTTTACTACGTAGAAAATTTCAAATGGGCTGTGGAGCTTTTGCAGAAGGAGTTATAGTGAAAGGCTTCGAAATGTAGTTGCACTTAGCGTAACATCTTCCTGGAGGGCGCAGCAACCCCAAGATATGTTCTACGTGGGTCGTCCAGATAGTAAAGAATAATTGTGCCCCATGTCTGGCGCCGATCCTCCACCAACGCAATCGTCTTGGCCTTCCGACGCCCCAGTGTGAGCCGAGTTTTCTTACCGACCGTTCACGCCTCTTTGTCCTGCAACCTTTCGAAATGGTGACACCTACCGAAAATTCCTACAAATGCGAAGTGTGTAGTATCATAGTATCATTCGTTTTCCGAATGCACAAAATGTATGGCGTGTCAAAATCTATAGGTAAATAAAGAATGTTTATGGTGATAATGTAATGATCGGGTCTTCTGCGAAGAAATTGGATATATTATGTTTAATCAAGGAAGAACCAGGATACACGACGAAGATCAGAGTAGGAGGCCATCAGTCATTACGGCATCATAAGGCACCAACACGAATACAGCAAGAACTTTGTAAGTCGGCTGTTTAGGTTTTTATGTTGGTAACGCCACGTAGCGCTCTGTATGATATCACTGACTGTGCTGTGTGCAGTCTGTGGCTGGTTGGCATTGTTTGCATATTCGCTATTGTAGTGTTGGGCAGTTGGATGTGAACAGCGCGTAGCGTTGCGCAGTTGGAGGTGAGCCGCCAGCAGTGGTGGATGTGGGGAGAGACATGGCAGAGTTTTGAGAGCGGACGATATGGACGTGTGTCCGTCAGAAAAAGGAAATTTGTAAGACTGGATGCCATGAACAGATATATATATATGTATATAATGACTTTTGAACACTATTAAGGTAAATACATTGTTTGTTCTCTATCAAAATCTTTCATTTGCTAACTATGCCTATCAGTAGTTAGTGTCTTCAGTAGTTAGAATCTTTTATTTAGCTGGCAGTATAGGCGCTCGCTGTATTGCAGTAGTTCGAGTAACGAAGATTTTTGTGAGGTAAGTGGTTCATGAAAGGTATAGGTTATTGTTAGTCAGGGCCATTCTTTTGTAGGGATTATTGAAAATCAGATTGCGTTGCGCTAAAAATATTGTGTGTCAGTTTAGTGATGATCAGAATACGTAAAGAGAGAAATGTCTGAGTACGTTCAGTTTTGCTCAGCTGTTTGAAAATCAAATAACGTAAGAGGTTTAATAGCACAGCCATTAATAATTTTCAAAAGGGGACGTTGCAACCTGAACGTCTTACTTGGTACCAAGAGATTTTCACTTATACCCGAAACTAAAGTAATTTTTGGGTAGAAAACAATCTTCAGACTATGGCGACTTCAAACAAGAAGTGCCATCCTGGTTCAGATCTTTGGTGGGATTGCAACAAATTGGTCCCACGGTATAATAAATACCTTGACAGCTACGGCTACTTCATTGAAAAACGCAGTAAGGTACTGTAACTTTGTAAATAAAGTTTTGTGCTGATATCATCTGTTTTTATTTAGCTATGCCAAAACGTTATTTACTTCCTGGTCGACCCTAGTAGCATGGTAGTTGCAAGTAAATAATGTGCTATGTATGACAGGTCATTTTTAAGTTCTTACAAAATACAAAGAGACTATATAAACTTCCATCGATAACCTTATAGTCGAAGATTCTCCTCAATATCAGGTAGCGCTGGCCAGCCACTTGCAGGAATAAATTGACAGGCACGACGATATTTTCAGATTCGTGGAGACTGTTTAATTATTGCCGTGTATAAATTATTCCTTCTCTAGCGACGAGCTGCTTCAGTGTTTAATTTTCTTCGTGGTCCCAAGTCCTTCTAATTAGTAAACGTAGCGAAGTTGGTATACCTTGCCGATCCCGTCGTCGTAATAAAATATTATTGCACATGACAGTCTACTTTTCTTATTACAATGCTGTTGCACTGAGAGCGAAATAATCACTCGGGATACCAGCTCAGCAATGAATCCGCCGAGAACGCAACGATGGCAACTCCGCCAGAGATGCTGCAAACAAACTACCCAAGTACTCCTCTCCTACGGACACTTACGCCTTTCTAGCGAGCTACGTTCAAATTTCCTCGTCTGGACAACACCTCAAGATGACAAGGAACGGTGCAATTCCTACAAGAAGCCGGCCTTACTCCCAGGAACAGTATAAGCACTTATTATGTCGTTAAAGCCTCAAACAGTACAGTCCTTCGATTATTTTTGACTGTTTCAACAAACTGAGGCGTTGCAGAGGTTTCATTCATGGGAATGTATAGAAACTATGTTGTATTCGCTATAACACCACGGAGATTTGGGTGTAATGAGATGTATCCCATTGATTCGTCACATGACAATACATGAGTGTTAAATTTTCCTTGAGACATATGAGTCTTAACTTCATTTACGATAATGATAGAAGCTGGAGAAATGGATTAAAATTTATACCATGGCCTGACGATTTAAGGAGTTTTAAATAGGCTGAAGGCGTGAATTGGAGTTTGTGTTAGGAAGGGCATCGGAATAGACTTGTCCATGCACCTGTGTTACGAGTACTTACACTGCTACGGTGGTGTAATGGCAAACACAGCTGCCTAGTAAGCAACAGACCTGGATTAAAGTCCCAGCCGTGGTACAAATTGTAATTCATTTCTTCAGCTTCTATCATTATCATAAATACACGAATGATTAGAATTACAGAACTGTATACGCATTCTGATCATTAAAATTCTGTATGATTGGAAGCCGCCATTTTCTCCAGTCAGAGCCTATGAAGGTTGTGCCATGGTGTCAAAGAGGACCTGGATACGCTGCTGGCACAACACTACCACGTATTTTATAGACTCGTCCACAAAGCATCGACAGTGGTTGCAGGCGAACAGGACGAATGTGTTACCGACCCACCTAACCCCAGACAGGACCGAAGAGTGATTGGTCAATCGAACATCAAGGCCAGAGGTACAGCGGTACCCATTCTTCATCGAAGGAGTCTTGTACATTCTCGTCATGTGTGGCCGGGCATTCTTCTTCTTTAAGTGTCTCGTCCTCCAAGAGCATTGATGATATGTAGCATAATACGATCATGGCTTTTCTGAAGAGGGACTATGGGCTCAGTCCAAACCACTAGCTTATGTTCCTTAGCCAGAATAATCTTCTACTTCCTGGACAACGTCTACCATCAATTTTTCCTTTCAGTGTTAGTTGCAAAAGATTGTATTTGTTGCTGCGCATTTTCTGGCGAAAGCATTTGCATTTTCTCCCATTGATGCTATTGATAATTTCTAAATTTTTATTTACAAGCCACAGCACTGCACATATGTGACATGTGTCCATGGCATTCTTAATATCCTTCGACCCATCCACATTTAAGATACCTCCAATTTCTTACTGATACTATGGGAAGTATTCATAACTCAGCTCCATAAAATAGAATACCTAACATGTAACATCGAAGTGGTCAAGAGCAAAGTATAATACTTATGTCACGGCTACTCAGAACGTTCTTCACTTTCTTGAAATAACTTCTGATCTGGAATGAGATTTTCAATCTGCAGCGGAGAGTGCGCTGATATGAAACTTCCTGGCAGATTAAAACTGTGTGCCGGACCGAGACTCGAACTCGGGACTTTTGCCTTTCGCGGGCAAGGGCGCTACCATCTGAGCTACCCAAGCATGACTCACGCCCCGCTCTCACAGCTTTACTTCTGCCAGTATCTCGTCTCCTACCTTCAAAACTTTACAGAAGCTCTTCTGCGAACCTTCCAGAACTAGCACTCCTGAAAGAAAGGATATTGCGTAGACATGGCTTAGCCACAGCCTGGGGGATGTTTCCAGAGTGAAATTTTCACTCTGCAGCGGAGTGTGCGCTGATATGAAACTTTCTGGCAGATTAAAACTGTGTGCTTCACATCTGTTCAATTCTGCAGCGCATGTCTTGAGGGAAGTCCCAGTTACCGTTGATTTGACACCCCAGATTTTGTTTGATGAAACCCTTTAGATCTCATTGTCAAGATTTGCAAGAGTGTTCTGAATTTCATCTCGGTTTCTGCTGACAACCGTCTTGGCACTGTCCTGTTGAAGTGTGTGGAGACAGGAGGGACAGTGCCTCGTGCTCTTAACCCACCTATGTAGCGGTTGCAATTTACATTGCCCTCAACATGTAGAAGGAGAGTTCGCATGTTATAGCCAATGGCTCCCCAAACCACCACTTTTACCTTTTATCTGCTATGCCGGTTGGTGGTTTCTAGTCAACACAAGCTGACACAATGACATGTTTGTCACCAGCCCAGTCCTCAGTAGGTGGCGTCGAACCATCAACGCAAACGTGTCCATAATCCATTGCAATGCGGCAACATCGAACCAACACTGTGAATGAAGCTGCTGTCGGTTATGGCCTTATGGATAACCGTCATCCCACACCGTGGTCAGATTTTGTGGTCAAGCACCCGCTCATCACTGTGTACGGCCCTCTTTTATCCACTGGTTCCAGACACGCATTGAGCTGCGTGCGATTCGCGTTTGTACCGTTGGTAGGTTGGCATCTTGTAATAGGGTAGTGGCGTCTCGTTTTCTTCTTGTGTTTACTGGCATCACTACGTTTGCTATCGTTGTCTGTCTGCGAGTTGCAGCAGCAGTGAGCAGTGTTTGTCGATATCGAGTACTGTGGTACTATCTTTGGAAGCACGTCAAGTGTTTTCTGCGTCTGGTGTGTCGGAACGGAGCTCGAGGGAGGTCTGGCAGTGCGACGACATGCCTGGACCGCTGGCAGCAAGAGGCATTGCCGGATCGGAGGGCCACAACCTCGTTGTCCACTGGACTCAGGACCTTTGAGTTGAGTGAACATTAACCCAGTAGTGAAACCTCCACTATTTTGAGAACACGCCGTTTTTCGCACTTTGCTGCTCGCAGGGTCGCGGAGACGAAGAACAACGGGTGGAGTGTTTGGAGTAGGCGAAGTAGGCGACATTAATTAGCCATCCTCCACTTCTTATTATTAACCATTGAATTCCTTGTGCTTATTTATAGAGTTCAACCAGCGGTATTTTTCTGCCTAGTGGCCTCTAACGCCCCAGTTGCCTGCCCTGGAGGTTAGCGTATTTTCGCGGCAGTGTACTTTTCCTCGCCTTGCCGCTGCTGTCCGGTTAGGCATGTAGTTCAACAGTCTCCTTGATTGTGGTTCTGATGTTTTGTTCTTTTGGACTACCTTGGTCGTAGTGATTCCTTCTGCTTCTGGATGTTCTAAACACCGGATTCTGAAGACTCAGTGCTGTCCACCGGTTCCGCCTTGCCTGGGTTATTCCATCGTTGTACTTGTATTGGATACCAGACGTTAGGTAGATTTTGCAAGAGTGTTGGTCTGCGTTTAAACTCACTAGTTTGAGTTGCCATCGGGTTAAGTGAATACGACTCTTGGCTGCCTGTCTCGTGGGTTACGAAGTGAGCGACTTTTCCCAGGTCGATCCTTAGAGCACTGTCTGAGGCCCACTTCTCTCTTGATTTGGTCAGTTTGTGATGATTGTCAATAAGGCCTTCAGCCGTGAATGCAATTTGTCTTAAGAATTTTTAATTAGATATTGTCTCTTAATATGATTGTCTTTTTTATAATATTTTAGTAAAAATTTGCTATCTAGACCTTCAGCCGTCAAATTGTTGTTGAGTTTTTGCTATTGGGGCCTTCAGCCGACAAATAATTTGAATTTCTTGTCAATAAGGCCTTCAGCCATGAGTGTAACTTGTTTAAGAATTTTTTTATTGGACGTTGTGTATTAATAGTCAAATATGATAATTGTTCCTTATTGTCAACCTCATTAGCAATTGGTTTCAAATAAAGTGTACCTGATTAAAAAAAAAAAAAAAACAACAACTGAGGAACCAACTGTAATTGAGTAAGGCCCCGTCCACACCAAATCCTGCCTTCCGTAAGTCCCATGTTTCAAGCATCAAGGTTGTTGCAGCTCTAGCGACCGTTCCTAATTAGTGATAAATGCCTGAAGAGGATTTCAACAGCACCAGCAACAGTCAAGAGCGGGTATTATTGTGCTTTACGAAGTGTAACATAGTCATCACAGTATTGCGAGGCAGCCCAACCTGGTACTATGTGGAAATAGTTGACGCAGCAGTAATGTAGCAGGTGTCAAAAACCTCTCCACACTGACAGTCACCAAAGTGCTTAATGTACCTGCCAAAAAGAGTGGCACATGCCAAACATGTGCGGCTCAGAAGAGTATACGGAGTGAGCACTGATAAAACCGACAAATTGCAGGGACGGATTGTTCACTGGAAATTGAGGAAAAGAGGCTCTAAGAACATGTGTCCAGAAATGTATCATTGCCATGGTAAATGGCATTGAGCCTAATATCATGTGCCGTGGGTTCTTTGAGTGTTGCAGGCTGTGTGATCGACGCAGCGTGCTATAAGCAGCAGAATGGTCCGGTATTGATGTCGGGAACAAGCCGAGAAGGTGTTTGTGTGCGGCAAAGCAGACGAAAGCGTTCGAGAGGCAGCATATCCTGTATATGTGGTGTATGGACAGTCTGCTGCCTCCCTGCATGGTCATTTGTTTGGTAGGGCCCATGATCACCCAAACGCCCAAAAATAGCTCGAAATGTTGTGTAACGTGCATGGTATCTGTGAGGGTACTTGTTTTGGTGTAGCTGTGCTGCCTCTCGACCCTCTCCATCTGCATGGACGTACACAAACACCATCTCGGCTTGTTCCCAGCATGAAAACCGTACCATTCTGCTGCTTACAGTACACTGCTTCAATCTCACAGCATGCAGGACACAAGGAACACTCGACATGTGGTCAGAGGAGCTTTCATTCGTCAGCGGCATCTAACGTGGCAACGATGCGTTTCCGGACACATGTTCAGAGGACCTTCCTTCCTCTATTTCGATCAAGAATACGTCCCTGCAGATTGTCGGTTTTATTAATGTTCACTTTTTCTATCCCAAAGCAATCTTTACTCCATTCACTTATATCAGTACCACAGCTCCACCACTACAGGGGCTGTGTCGTCTGTCGAGTAGATGCGATGCTGATTGAGGACCGTAGTTCGTATCAACGCTGGAGCATCCTGCCCTGTAGCATTTCGATTCTGCAGCCGCCGCTACAGCAGTCCAACGCCGGCCCAGTGTAGCATTCGCCACCACAAGCAAGAGGGAAGTGGATCATCGCCTGTTGCGTCACCACCAGTCAGCCGTCTTCAAACAACGTGGGGAGAGGCGGCGAGGCTCGCGCCACTGCAGCACGAGGGACCTTGCAGAGGTTGCTGAGCACTTACAAGGGAACCTCCCCATCGCACCCCCTCAGATTTAGTTATAAGTTGGCACAGTGGATAGGCCTTGAAAAACTGAACACAGATCAATTGCGAAAACAGGAAGAAGTTGTGTGGAACTGTGAAAAAATAAGCAAAATATACAAACTGAGTAGTTCAACGGAAGATATGCAACATAAAGGACGATGGGAAAGCAGGAGTGCCATGGTCTCGTGGTAACGTGAGCAGCTGCGGAACGAAAGGTTCTTGGTTCAAATCTTGCATCGAGTGAAAAGTTTAACTTTTTATTTTCAGTTTATGTGACAAACTCTTATGTTTTCATCACTTTTTTGGGAGTGATTATCACATCCACAAGAAAACCTAAATCGGGCAAGGTAGAAGAATCTTTTTACCCATTCGCCAAGTGTACAAGTTAGGTGGGTCGACAACATATTCCTGTCATGTGACGCACATGCCGTCACCAGTGTCGTATAGAATATATCAGATGTGTTTTCCTGTGGAGGAATCGGTTGACCTATGACCTTGCGATCAGTTTTCTGTTACCATTGGAGAGGCACGTCCTTTCGTCTACTAATCGCACGGTTTTGCGATGCGGTCGCAAAACACAGACACTAAACTTATTACAGTGAACAGAGATGTCAATGAACGAACGGACAGATAATAACTATACAAAAATAATGAAAGTATAGTTCTCACTCGAGGGAAGACTTGAACCAAGGACCTCTCGTTTTGCAGCTGCTCACGCTACCACGGGACCACGGCGCTCCTAAGCTCATATTGTCCATTATGATGGTTATGTGGCCCATGGGCTACTCAGTTTGTATATTTTGCTTATTTTTTCACAGTTCCACACAACTTCTTCCTGTTTTCTCAATTGATCTGTGTTCAGTTTATCAAGGCCTATCCACTGTGCCAACTAATAACTAAATCTGAGGGGGGTGCGATGGGGAGGTTCCCATGTTAGAAACATCACTGGCCGAGGAGGTTGCGTCACCAAAGCCAAAGCCGGCCTACGCTGCATACGTCATCAATCCTGGGTGCCAACAGTACCTGCGGCAGCGAAATTCTTCGGGTAACTTGTCGCCATATGATAATAAAGAACACTGAGTATTTGCAGACTGTTTCTCTGGCGCCATTTGACGACTATCCATCCAAATCCAGCTAAGACTTTCCTACTGACTTCCCAACAAGTGGAGCAGTAGTCGGCGGCCTTAGCACAGCACTTCCCGTTTGTGTCACAGTGTTACGGTACGACCTGTTCAGCTAACTCGTGTGTCGATACTGAGCCCTCTGACAATGACAAGGCATATTTTCTTGAACGTTTCTATTTCGTTTGACGCTTCTGCACCGACTGAGTGTGGCCAGTCTCGTCACACAAACGAGTGCGCTGTTGGGCATACGTGCCCGCTATCTCTCTACAGTCTCAACCACATATTATGCTTCCACTATTCTACACATGCTCCCATTTGGAATAATTCAGACTATTCTGAAACGTCCCCTTTGAACAATTATACATGACTGTGCTTAAACTGGCACACAATATTTTGTTAGCGCAACGCAATCTGACTTTCAAAATTCCCTACAAAAGAATGGCCCTGACTAACATTAAACTATACCTTTCACAAATCACTTACCTCACAAAAATCTTCGCTGCTCAAGCTACTGCAATACAGCGAGCGCCACTACTGCCAGCTAAATAAAAGATTCAAACTATGGAAGGCACTAACTACTGATAGGGATAGTTAGCAAATGAAAGATATTAATAGAGAACGAACAATGTATTTACCTTGATATCATCATATATAAATATAGCAGTTCATGACAAATTACAAACCTCCGCCATCTCTCTCCCCACATCCACCACTGCTGGCGGCTCACCTCCAACTGCGCAACGCTACGCGCTGTTCACAGCCAGCTGCCTAACACTACAATGGCGAGTATTACAACAATGCAAAGCAGCCACAGACTGCACACAGCACAGCCAGTGATTTTTCATTTTCATACAGAGAGCGCTACGTGGCGGCGGCGTTACCAATATAAGAACCTAAACAGCCTACTTACATAAAGAAAACATAAACAGCCTACTTACGTAAAGAAAACATAAACAGCCTACTTACATAGCCCCCATGCTCCCCACAAAAAATTTTTACAAATGGTGTTGGGCACTGGCCAATACAGATTTGTCAAAAATTTTTCACAATTACAATAACAAAGATATAAAATGCACACACTTATTGATACAATGTTGGTCAAAAGCTAAAATTGTCTCACAGTCCATAAAGACAGTCCTAATCGTACATAACAGGAGAATAGCAGTGTTTTTCTCAAAGTCTGAGCAGTAAAAGAAAATGCACGCGGAAGTAGTGGATTTCCATGCAGTCTTGAAGAAGTAGTGTTGTCCTTCCAATGGAAAGACAGTGCTGACTCTCGACATGCAGACAGGTAATGGGCCACAACAGAGCAAACCCACAACAGAGTCAGTCGAAATTTTGAAGAGTATTGGTAGGTAGGTCATCACAGAGCAGACCCACTGTAGTCCTGGTAGAGATTACGGTATTGGTGGGCCACCAGAGGTGCAGACCCACTGCAGTCCTTGTAGAAATAATGGCATGGTGGGTCATCATAGATGCAGACCCACTGTAGTCCTTGTAGAGATAATGGTACTGGTGGGTCATCAAAGATGCAGACCCACTGTAGTCCTTGGAGAGATAGCCAGCAGCCATCTGTTGTGACTGTGCAGGTGCACAATCACCGTTGAAGAGTCTTGCGGATAATATAGCAAGTCCATAAACCACCACTTGTGCACTCACAAAGTTTTTGAAATTGTCCTTAGAACCAGCAATGCTGTTATCCAGTCCCTTGCTGAATCATTAACACACGTGCAAACACTATCAGTCCCTACTTCTCACATATTGTCCATATACTATGACCAACAGAAACGTGTGCAGTGAAATGTAACTAACAAGTTAATAATATCATGAACTGGTGACAATTACAATTTTATAACATAAGAATACAATAACAAAGGTACAAAACAAATCATTAAAAACATAATAATACAGATAACGTTTGTAGTAAAAGGGGCTTTACAAAAGAATAGAAATAAACATATACATCAGTGTTACAGGAATTATGACATAAGTAAATACATAAGAGATCAGAATAACTTTTGAAACATCAACTTTACACATGAGCATTAAAACAAAACAGAATTAATAATGTCTAACATCTTTACAAAGTAAATAACATATTATTAATGCAAATTATATTTGAGGATAACAGTATTCCTCATCATAGTTCATGTAGCTGAGTATGAGAAAAATTCTACAACAAAAGTCTGATGAGGTAAACATATAAAGACAGGAAGAACATATATACACAAGGGTACCCAAACACATAGTGGGATAACACAAAAGGAAAGGACAGGGTTTGTTTCATTGCAGTATTTTGCAAACAAAACTTTCTTTGCTTCTTGGAGATCTCCCTTCATTCATCATTATTCCCAAAAGTCCTATCTAAGCCTGCCTTCTGTATTTCGTTCACATAATCTGTCAAAAATAGTTTTTCTCTCTGCTTTCTGTATTCTGTTCACATCCTCTGTCAATAATAGTTTTTCTCCACTGTACAGTATCCTTTTTATTTTGCCAGACCATTTTCTGACAGCTTCTCAATACATTTCTTATAAATTTATAATAGATAGTTTCTTATATAGTCTCCTCTTAAGCTAACTTAAATCTACTGAGCTCAGATACTAAACTAAGGGACGAGGCAATGCAGCAGCACATAACAAATTAACACAAACAGCAATGCAAAAAAAATGGAAAATTGCAAAGCAAGCTACAGTAAATCTAAATCAACAGAAAAAATGCAAAATTACAACTAATATGAGCCAATGTGCAGCAACAAGAAAAGCTTAACAGAGTAATACAAAGTTAAATTTAGCAGCACTATGCCTGGCAAACAGCAGTAACTTATACCTAAACATGACATAGCTCAAGCAGAAAAATATTACAGTAAAAACAACAATGCAGATAAGGGAAATGTATATTCACATCTTAATATCTATGTAATTAAAGTGGTGCACCACAACAACTGATTGTAAAAAGAAATATTACCATGTACTTGAAAAGAAAATTATGTGTTACTGTTACTAGTTCCTTCTTATTGTTCTTTCCTTTCCAAGTGCTCCTTTTTTAAAGAATGGGGATCATAAAATAATTATTTAATAGATCTGTTGACAGAAAGTGTTCACATTAGCAAATTCATTTCATTTTATAAAAGCAATGCTGCAACACAGCTGGAAACCAGATATCAAATGAAATAAGCAACTATGAAAAGCAAAGTATAAAAATATCATTCAGTAGTCATGTGACATTTCATAAGTTAGTAGAAACTCTCTCAACTCTCGTAGAAAGACGCTTGTCATAATCAGGTGTGCAGATGTAAAAATATTTCTCGTCATTTCATTAGGCATTTCAGTAAATATCGTAAATTAAGAGCTAGTGTAATCATATGTTTTCAAGTTCGACCGTGTCGTTTTTGCGATGCTTTCTACAAAGGAATGTCAGAAGCGAGGTTAATGGCGTCCCCTTTTTTTTCTACCTGTGCCGCTGAAAAGGGCTCGCAATAATGGCTTTTCCTCCAGGCAACTGGCACACCTGGCCGCTCGCAACGCATTACGTCACGGTCACTTACCTTTCTTACCGACATATTTACGACAGCAGTTTCCGCCACAGTGACAGTCTCATATAAACATTTCACAGGTCGAAAATTTGCGTAACAAATGTGTAGAAACAAAATCTTGTAAATATAACAGCATCCAAAAAAAAAAAAAATTCGTCAGCATTGTGATACAGTCACACATTTACACACATTTCATAACTCTTAAAGTACGATTCTTGGTTTCCAACATACTTCTTATTCCTCATATACGGTAGCATCATCTTATTGATCATAAACATATCTCAACAGCATAATACACATTGTCGTCGTAATAATATCATAACACCTCAGTCAAATCTCAAAAACGTCGTAGCTTTCTGCAATAATTCCAAACCTAAAGAAAATTCTCTGCTCATGTCAAAAGTGTCATCTGCCTCAAACGTACTTTAAAATCATGCTCCCTTACCAAATATATCATTCAAAGCTCTCATAGTATCACAATGGTTCCGAAAAAATATGAACAGTTCACAAAGTACAGACAAAATACAATTTCGTAAGTGTGAAGTAATCCAACTCTGTAATTGCGTAAACATATGTCACTGATGTAATAAAAAAGTTTATCTCTCAGTTACATGATCAGATAGCTGTGTAATTTGTGTGTTAGAGAAATATGGTACCAATGTGTAAAGTTGTATAAGCAAATACCATATTAGCTGGGGTTCCTTGTGGTTGCCACACACATGGTACACAAAGTAAGTGTGTACCCCCCTGAGGATTAATGTAATTAACCCTCAGGTGTTACAGATTACAGCAATGGAATGAAATGTATCACGGAAAACTTTCTTTGTAATTCAAAAATCTTTAAAAATAAATGTTTCAAGTACAAAATTAATCACTCAAATACGTGTACTGTAGCGCTAAATGTGCGTCTTGTTGCAACATAATCTGTGTGGAAGTGTCGTAGTTATCGTCCTCCGAAAGCTAAGTTCTGCAGAAGTCAATGTACTTACCTCATAATACACAAAAGTGAAATGCTTTGCGTATAAATGTCTTAGTTATTACGCTTATTGCCGTGATGAGGAAAGTACTGTGCTGTAACGTATTATCGTGCTATGGAAAAGGCAGTCTCATTGTAGCTATACCACAAAAGTTATTACTAAAACATGTTTTACTTTCCAGAAGAATTCAGAGAAACTGTGCAGATATAAAACAGAAACACTGCAAAAGCAACATTGTAAATTGTCACTCATTAGTAGCGTCGTGATAAAATCGTGTAGCTGTCACATAAACTAACCACTGTGTCGTCTGGTATCTCACAGAAAGTACATTAAACCCAGAATGTATTTTCAAGTAAACCAAAATGTTGCATTAAAATCTCATTAGCAGTACCAGTATGTGTCCTAAGTATGTAAGCCTGATAGTCGTTACGTAATCGTGCAACTAACAAGCAAGAATGTACAAATACAACACTGTGTCGTCTGTTCACTATAACAATGCATTCGTAATTTCTGTTTAAAAATGTTCCCTAGGTTCTAGACTGGATATTTAACTTCAAACATTGTTGCATGTTAACAGTTTCTTAAGTCTGACAAAGCATACTAGAAATGTGAAGTGAAAAGTTTTTATGGCAAAGACAAAGTTAAAAAGCAGATTATCTTTCAATAAACGGTTTTACATGTGAAATGTGGTGTAAACCTTTACTCTTCCTAGTACGCAGAGTTTCAACTTCAACGCAATTATCGTGGTATACGTCGTTAAACAATACTGGAATTTTTCTTCAGGTTAGCGTCTATGTCATTTTTCTCTGAGCCAGCCGGCACAAGCGGCCGCCTGCGGAGCGAGTCATTGTCTGTCCCTTTGTTGGCGTGCGTCGTTATTGGGATTAGGAGACCTAACTTCTACAAATTCACGTTGTCGAAAGTGCCCTGCTCTGTTTGAGTCCCACCAGTTTTGATGCAATTCAGGTCTGTCGTTACGAATATATCGACTGTCGTCATGTCGGTAGATTCCGTAATTTCTTCCTTGTCCGTCACGTGGTGGAGAGTTTCTCCCTGAATCGTAACTGTGCGCCGAACTGTTGCGTCTGAAGTTATTCTGCCTCCCTTGATAATAATTGTTTTGGTTCCCATATTGTCTGTTTCTCTGATTGTCTCTGTGATAGTCATTACTACGGAAATGCGATCTTTCTCTGTAACTATTATTACTCTGCCAGCGGTTGTCATATGGGTAGTGTCTGTTTTGGTCACGATTTGCGTTGTAAGAATAGCCTTTTCGTGTCCAGTTATTGTTTCTGTCATCACGGAATTGTGACGTATGTGACCTGTAGTGATTGTTTTCCTGTTTTCGCATCCGGCGACTGTCTGTGTCAATTTCTAATTCTTGTAAGAGTCCCTGAAATGCTTCAAAGTTGTCTTTGCAACGTCCTGCCAAAATAATATGTCGTAAATGTTCAGGCAGTTTGATTAAGCAAATGCGGATGAGTTCTGAGGGGCTGTATGGATTTGAAAGATACTGATTCTTATGCAACATGTCTTCAAAATATTTCATAAGACTGGAAAATTCAGATTGTTCGAAACGTTTCATCATTATGATGCTATGTTTTACTCGGTCTTGTGTGGCTTGAGACCAATATGCTGAGAGGAAGGCATGGTAAAACTCTCCTTCACTGTGGCAATCGTGAATTACCGATCGCATTCTTACAGCTGGTTCATTCTCCAAGTAGCCACACATAAATTCTAATCTGTGTTCTAACGACCAGTTGGGAGGAAAACAATGCGAGAATTGATGGAGCCATGCTTGTGGATGAATGTCGTTGCCAGAATTCTTAAATGTTTTGAATTTACGTGTAGTAATGAACAGCTTATAGTCAAAATCATCATGTCGGCGAGTCGCATATCGGTCATTGTTAGGTCGTGTCGGCCGTTCCATCTCAAAATTCGGTGCACATTGCCAATTTCTTTCATAACTTCCGAAATGCCCTGTGTTATTATTTTGTGGCTGTTCCGTATTTCTGTGTCCCTCTTCCCGTATTGGGGCGCGAGTATCCTCTGAAATACGTAATTCTTGTATTACCTGTGTCAGCTGATCTTGTACTTCCCGGATTTCTCTTTGGTGTTGTGTATTGATTTGATTTTGATTCTGTTTGAATTTTCTAATTTGTTCATACTCTTCTGTGTCAGTGAAGGCTACAGGTCTTGTGTCATTCAGATCATCATCTACCTTTGTGGATAAGTTAGTGACCTGATCCGAAAGTTCGGCTACTTTCTCTGATAGTGTACTTATTTCTTCAGTGTGTTTTTCTGAACCAAGTTTCAGAGTATCTACTGTGTCCTTAAAGTTTTCCTGAGTTTTTGCAAGTTGCGTAACTGAATCGGTAAATGCAACTGAGTCAATTTTAGCCCACAAGGTCTCATGATTTTCATGAACAATGGTTTGCAGTTCTTTTATGGCTGCTTCGTGATTCTGTAATGCATTTTCATGCCGCGAAAAAATAGGTTGAAAATGCTCACAAATTTGTGTTTTTTACGTCATTACAGACTTTTTGACATTTCGATTCAATGTTATGTAACTCAGTAGTTTAATCTTCACGTGTTTGTTCAAGTGTGGTGTCTAACTTTTGAAGATTTTGTTCCATTGTGTCTAACTGTTGCTGTGTTTGTCTCTGGTGTTGTTCCATTGTGTCTAACTTTTTAAGATTTTGTTCCACTGTGCCTAACTTTTTAAGATTTTGTCCCATTTGTTTTTGATTTTGTTCAAGTGTTGTGTCTAACTTTTGTAGCTTTTGTCCCATTTGTTGCATTAACTGTAATAACAATGCACTGGTGTCTGAAACATGTTCCTCAGTGCTTTTCGGCAGTGAATTTGCACCGGCAACATTGACATTTTGACAAGCAGAAAATGTGTCTTGACTTATTTGAGAAAACGGTGAGGACCCAAAACCTGAATCTGCAGTATTTGCAAGATTGTGTCCTGTCATTCCCGATTCCTGAGGCGAGCTGTTGCCGACCGATCGATCGATAATGCTTCCCTGTTCACTATTTGTTTCACTATCTGCGCCATTGTTTGCCGCCCGCTCCATTTCCCTATGCACTATTACCAAATTACTACTTTGAATGTCTGTTACTTCATTACACAGTGGTGCTGATAAGCTATGCTCGTCGTCACTATTATTTCTCAGTTTACTTTGGAGTCTAGTGTTACGTTTTTCACACGCCATTATTGTCACAATATTTCACACGATAACACAGAAAAGCACAATTTGAAGAGCAAAATAAAATAACATAGCAATGGAAATAATGTCTACTTAATTGCCAGCGCAGCTGCGAAATACTTGGTGCAAATCTACATGCATGCCACAACTGTTTTACTGTACAACAATGAAAAACTACAACTACAAAGGAAATTCTCTCTATGATTACGCGCTATCAATAAACAATAGCTACACCAATTACACAAACTACAAGAAAAAAATCAGAAGATTCCAGTGAGTTATCCTCGGCTAAGGGTCGCCATATGAAACGTCCCCTTTGAACAATTATACAAGACTGTGCTTAAACTGACACACAATATTTTGTTAGCGCAACGCAATCTGACTTTCAAAATTCCCTACAAAAGAATGGCCCTGACTAACATTAAACTATACCTTTCACAAATCACTTACCTCACAAAAATCTTCGCTGCTCAAGCTACTGCAATACAGCGAGCGCCACTACTGCCAGCTAAATAAAAGATTCAAACTATGGAAGGCACTAACTACTGATAGGGATAGTTAGCAAATGAAAGATATTAATAGAGAACGAACAATGTATTTACCTTGATATCATCATATATAAATATAGCAGTTCATGACAAATTACAAACCTCCGCTATCTCTCTCCCCACATCCACCACTGCTGGCGGCTCACCTCCAACTGCGCAACGCTACGCGCTGTTCACAGCCAGCTGCCTAACACTACAATGGCGAGTATTACAACAATGCAAAGCAGCCACAGACTGCACACAGCACAGCCAGTGATTTTTCATTTTCATACAGAGAGCGCTACGTGGCGGCGGCGTTACCAATATAAGAACCTAAACAGCCTACTTACATAAAGAAAACATAAACAGCCTACTTACGTAAAGAAAACAAACAGCCTACTTACAATTCCTTCGAGGTATTACAATTTTCACAAACAGTAGAGTATACGAAACATCCTGGCGGATTAAAACCGTGTGCTGGAGTAGGACTACCGAAGCACAACTTAGTCAACGTGCTGGTGACTATAAAGAGCATATATGCACGGGGTGTAAATTGTAACATAAATACTACCAACTATGGCATTCAACTGAATACGACAAATGCAGTATGGTACCTTACAAGTTCTACTTGTGACGTAGAGAGCGATCTTACTTCTTATTGGTTCTGCTTTACGTGGCACGTTGCCGAAATATCGAAGAACATACTTTGTATTTCACATGACGAAATCGCTCCTCACCGTGAAATAGCAGGAAATGACGTCACAAAAATCGTAGAGCGCCAAGTCAATGAATTTTAGCTAACTCGTCCCGTGCGATGATAGCGTTGCCCTATATTTTTTGCCTGCTTCGAAACGAAGGCATAAACCATAAACAAAGCCAAGCTCGTCGTTCGTGCAGCACTAAACAAATGCCAACAACGAACGCCAGAATCCGTGAAGCAGCTAGGCGTGATAGGCAGTTACTCATGTCAAGCACTATTAACAACTGACGACCAAGTGCACTAACCTCGATTACAAGTGAACAGCAGTAGAGTTAGCGTTTAACCCTGTTCACCGAAAAATTCTGGTGCACCGACCTTGATCAAAGTTAAAGAGAGAGCTGACTGTGGTTAATTTTTATCAAGGATTAAGCCAGATTTTCTCGAGATGAACAGGATTTTATGAGCGTACAGTAATAAGATGGAGATGCGTTTCGATTTACTGAGACAGACTCTAGGCATCAGATGTCATACCATATTTGTAATATGAAGCAAGAAAGTTTATTAATTTATGAATCAAACTGACCAGGAGTAGAATTAAATTGTGTTTCCACATGCGACGACATCACCTGCTTTTCTCTAAGATGATGACCACACAACAATCGAATATCTACTATTTTTTACATTTATGGTACATGGAGTTCAAAACTCAAAAATTCCTCTCTCAAAGCAGTTCAATTCAACTCTCAAAAATTCTGGAAAAAATCGGCACCTTAACTTCTCCGCTCATGTTTAATGTGCCAAACAATAGATTACTTTTATGACAAGCACCGTGGCTCTGTGGTAGCGTGCCTGTTCGCTGGGTGGGGAACGTAGTTTTGATTCCAAAATTGTAAACAAAGCTGCATTTTCTATGAGTGTTTACATGAAGCATAGAATTCAAAAAGATAGAAAAAAAATTATTTATACTTGTTTTAATTACAGAATCATGATTAAGAGTCTTTTACAAAAGATCATTAATTAAGAATTTTTGTTTGGTGTGAGACTAAATTTTTGTATGCAGCATATAGTTAAAAATGAGAAGCCGTCGCATTTTTCATGAAAATGACGATTATATGTGTTAATTAGCATATATTTGATGAGTTTTGTATTTAAATGACGTATGTATTCGAACTGAACGGGAAAACGAAACAGTAATGACCTTATCTATGGGCCCACGTGACACACTTGGAAGTTCTTATGGCTTCTTCCCTTCTTTTGTTTCTTTTTTTTAATTTTTGCCTCGACTTTATACTGCAGCAGCCAGTTTTTTTCATTTTCAGGAACTCATGCGTTTACACTGACCAATTTGAGAAGTATCTGGACCTCGTACTTCGAAAAATCTGGTGCTCTTCTTTCGTTCTCCATTTCGCCAAATGTTAACGAACGGACTAGTAGCTAGGTATAACCACACTTCTGCTTGTGGGCAAATGTGACGTCACTCACCAACGATTGTCTAGAAAATTTATGTCTACAGGCGTCCATGTGCAAATTCATATCTCTGTTACCATCTCTGCATCTCTATGGTACCTTTCATTGCAATACACGGACTTAACAGCGGTGAAATTCACGTTTGGTTGACGACAGTCTGCGGACCAGCGATTAACGTTGACGCACCGCGGAGACGTTTTAAACGTGGCTTATTCTTAACCGTGATCTCGGGACCTCGGTTGATGCACTTGGCCGTGAGTCGCAGCTGCTCACTTAGCCCTTAGTTGTGGGCCCGCGTGACACACTCGGAAGCTTTTGTAGCTTGTTCCCTTCTTTTGTTTCTTTTTTTTATTTTTGCCTCTATCTACATCTACATGGATACTCTGCAAATCACATTTAAGTGTCCGGCAGAGGGTTCATCGAACCACCCACCTTGACAATTCTCTATTATTCCAATCTCGTATAGCGCGTGGAAAGAATGAACACCTATATCTTTCCGTACGAGCTATTATTTACCTTATTTTATCGTGGTGATCGTTCCTCCCTATGTAGGTTGGTGTGAACAAAATATTTTCGCATTCGGAGGAGAAAGTTGGTGACTGGAATTTCGTGAGAAGATTCCGTCGCAATGAAAAACGCCTTTCTTTCAATAATTTCCAGCTCAAATTCTGTATCATTTCTGTGACACTCTCTCCCATATTTCGCGATAGTACAAAACGTGCTGCCTTTTTTTGAACTTTTTCTATGTACTCCGTCAGTCCTATCTGGTAAGGATCCCACACGGCGCAGCAGTATTCTAAAAGAGGAAGGACAAGCGTAGTGTAAGCAGTCTCCTTAGTAGGTCAGTTACATTTTCTAGGTGTCCTGCCAAAAAAACCCAGTCTTTGTTTAGCTTTCCCCACAACATTTTCTATGTGTTCCTTCCAATTTAAGCTGTTCGTAATTGTAATTGTAATAACTTTTCGTTTTTTATGGTCAACTATCACTTTTCACACCATTCCGATATTTTTTCTAAATCGTTTTGCAGTTTGTATTGATCTTCTGATGACTTTATTAGTCGATAAACGACAGCTTCATCTGCAAACAACCGAAGACGGCTGCTCAGATTGTCTCCCAAATCGTTTATGTAGATAAGGAACAGTAAAGGGCCTACAACACTACCTTGGGGAACACCAGAAATCAATTCTGTTTTACTCGATGACTTTCCGTCAATTACTACGAACTGTGACCTCTCTGACAGGAAATCACAAATCCAGTCACATAACTGAGACGATATTCCATAAGCACGCAATTTCACTACGAGCCGCTTGTGTGGTACCGTGTCAAAAGCCTTCCGGGAATCAAGAAATACTGAATCAATCTGAAATCCCTTGTCAATAGCATTCATCGCTTCATGTGAATAAAGAGCTAGTTGTGTTTAACAGGAGCGATGTTTTCTAAACCCATGTTGACTGTGTGTCAATAGACCGTTTTCGTCGAGGTAATTCATAATGTTGGAACACAATATATGTTCTAAAATCCTGCTGCATATCGACGTTAACGATATGGCCTGTAATTTAGAGGATTTAGCTTTTTCTTGTACGTTCCCGAATAGCGGTGGCCAATTTAAGTCATTGGAGTAATAAAATCTGAAATGAGAACTTTGATTATCTTTAGTTAGTAACTGGGTGACGGGGCTGTCGCACTTTGTGAGACGTGGGACGGTGTGTTGTGGCACTGCTATCCGACAGGGGGTGCCCTGCTTCTTCGCCTTTTCTAGCGAACCGAGCAGTGTGTCTGCATCGGGGACGGCACCTCGCAAATCGTTTTAGTGCACTGGGGCCTGCTGCTCGCCTACGAGGCGACGCCTCACGGCTGCATTGTCTGCGTCGGTTCAGAAAACTGTAATGACTGCATCCATAGATCGCTGTTGTCCAGAGGCCAGAGACAGTTTGAGGCCTATCCTTTCCCGTGCATAGACTGACCACGCCATCTGATGGGTGGACCGGTATGAAGTGTGCTGATGTAAAAGAGCGCACTCCAAACTTGGCGGGACGACCCACGATAGGAGGAAAATTTGTTGCAATGGTTTGGAGGTGAAAGGAGCAGCAGAATCTAAGAATATAACCGGCAGCTGCTTCTGTGGCCTCCCACTGTAGGAGATTTTCCTGCACGGTGGAGACAAGGCACAAATCTTTTGGTGTGAAGATTAAGTGAAGAGTTGAGCTGTTATTTGCTTCTGGATGGCCAGAGAGATCGGTCGTGTTTCGCTTGTGGATCGCAATGGCAAATGTTAAAGTTCTTCACTTCTGATCAGTCAGAGTGAAGGCGACCGCAAGAGTCAGAAGGGCGGAGTGTTCAAAAAGTCTCTCCGCAGTGCCGCATGATTGTTAGCCGCGCGTGTCGTATGCCGCAGTGAATATACCGAAATGAATATTCATTTTTATTGAATATTCATTTTAGTTACAAATTTTCACATTTAATGTTGGAAGTGTCCGCCCTGTTGTTGAATGTTGAATACACAATTCAATTCGTCTAATCATGTTTCCAAACACAAGCTGTAACATTTCTTCTGTAACAGAAGCAGTGAAAGTGGATATTGCAGTTTTCAGTTCATCGATGGATTTTGGACGGTTTTTATAGATAGTTGCTTTCGCTGCACCCCAGAATAAAAAGTGAGGTGGTGTTAGGTCAGGCGATCGTGGAGACCAAAGTCCCTGTGAAATTATGCGATCACAAAAAACATCAGCAAGCAGTGACATTGAAACGCGAGCTGTATGCGCGGTTGCACCATCTAGTTGAAAATAACCGTTCAGTATTTTACTTAACACAAGTTCTCCAATGAATGGGTACGAAATATCACTGCCGTATCGTTGTGCGTTTATTGTTTCGTTGAAAAATATTGGACCCACAATCCGACGTCTAGAAAATGCAATCCAAACTCCTATTTTCACAGAATGGAGTTTGTTCCTCATGAATACACAATGGATTTGCAGTACTCCTCATATGAGATTTTTGCGAGTTCATGAACCCGGACAAACGCCTCATGGGACGCCTCATGAGTGAAAAACGTTTCATTAGGAATATACCTTCCATTTTGTTGAACGAAATTTTTGAGCCATTGACAATAATGCAGTCTCTTGCCATGATCAGTATTTTTCAGTTCTTGCACGACTGTCTCTTTGTATGGGAAAAGTTCTAATTTTTTCCTTACAGCTGTGTGGGCTGTTCCGACACTTAATATCAGTTTCCTGGGCGAGTTTTCTTACTGACTTGTTCAGACTTATGGACATTTTATCGGAAATATCGAGTAGTTCATCCTCAGACAAAACGCTAGGACTGCCACTTCTCGCTGCATCTGTCACTGAACCCGTACTTAGAAATTTGGTAATCAAATCTCGCACAGTATGGCGACGTGGAAGTGTTGTCTCCGGGAAAACTGAATTAAATGTTTGACGAACCGAAACTGTGTATTTACCGCCAGCTCTGAACACTTGTTCGACTAAAAACACACGTTCTCCAATGGTTAGCATTTTCACGGTGACAAAAACGAAACAAACGAACAAAGGAACTGAACTTAAACGTTCATGTCATCACGTAACGACACACACCAACGATACTACTGACGCTGGCTGAGAGAAACAAAACAGTGGAATGTTGGAAGAGTCCACTTGAAGGGAAGTAACCCAGGAAGGCGAACAATCACGGCACTAGCGGCTAACAATCATACGGCACTGCGGAGAGACTTTTAGAACACCCCGTATTACTGTCGCAGTAGTCTGGGCAGTTGGTGACAACACTTTGTATTGTTCATCGTTTCACGCTTGCACTATTTGGGTCGGGTCTCTTACCACTGGTGCGGACCACCACTGAGAGCAGCCGCAACATCATCCCTGTGCTCCGAGTTGTCGGCGTGTGGCCAGTCATACAAATGGTAATGCATTTGCAGCACTGACGCAATACGGACTTGTCTAATTAATTTGACCCCTCCCACCTTATGTTGTCGCCTTGTCGCCATACACAGCTATGGCATGCATGTGTGATCTGTATGAAGGGCTCTCACTCCCAGTCAATATTGCTCGCAATAGTCAGGGGTACATCTACATCTACATCTACATCTACATTGATACTCCGCAAGCCACCCAACGGTGTGTGGCGGAGGGCACTTTACGTGCCACTGTCATTACCTCCCTTTCCTGTTCCAGTCGCGTATGGTTCGCGGGAAGAACGACTGTCTGAAAGCCTCCGTGCGCGCTCTAATCTCTCTAATTTTACATTCGTGATCTCCTCGGGAGGTATAAGTAGGGGGAAGCAATATATTCGATACCTCATCCAGAAACGCACCCTCTCGAAACCTGGCGAGCAAGCTACACCGCGAGGCAGAGCGCCTCTCTTGCAGAGTCTGCCACTTGAGTTTATTAAACATCTCCGTAACGCTATCACGGTTACCAAATAACCCTGTGACGAAACGCGCCGCTCTTCTTTGGATCTTCTCTATCTCCTCCGTCAGACCGATCTGGTACGGATCCCACACTGATGAGCAATACTCAAGTATAGGTCGAATGAGAGTTTTGTAAGCCACCTCCTTTGTTGATGGACTACATTTTCTAAGCACTCTCCCAATGAATCTCAACCTGGTACCCGCCTTACCAACAATTAATTTTATATGATCATTCCACTTCAAATCGTTCCGCACGCATACTCCCAGATATTTTACAGAAGTAACTGCTACCAGTGTTTGTTCCGCTATCATATAATCGTACAATAAAGGATCCTTCTTTCTATGTATTCGCAATTCATTACATTTGTCTATGTTAAGGGTCAATTGCCACTCCCTGCACCAAGTGCCTATCCGCTGCAGATCTTCCTGCATTTCGCTACAATTTTCTAATGCTGCAACTTCTCTGTATATTACAGCATCATCCGCGAAAAGCAGCATGGAACTTCCGACACTATCTACTAGGTCATTTATATATATTGTGAAAAGCAATGGTTCCATAACACTCCCCTGTGGCACGCCAGATGTTACTTTAACGTCTGTAGACGTCTCTCCATTGATAACAACATGCTGTGTTCTGTTTGCTAAAAACTCTTCAATCCAGCCACACAGCTGGTCTGATATTCCGTAGGCTCTTACTTTGTTTATCAGGCGACAGTGCGGAACTGTATCGAACGCCTTCCGGAAGTCAAGAAAAATAGCATCTACCTGGCTGGGAGCCTGTATCTAATATTTTCTGGGTCTCCTGAACAAATAAAGCGAGTTGGGTCTCACACGATCGCTGTTTCCGGAATCCATGTTGATTCCTACATAGTAGATTCTGGGTTTCCAGAAATGACATGATACGCGAGCAAAAAACATGTTCTAAAATTCTACAACAGATCGACGTCAGAGATATAGGTCTATAGTTTTGCGCATCTGCTCGACGACCCTTCTTGAAGACTGGGACTACCTCTGCTCTTTTCCAATCATTTGGAACCCTCCGTTCCTCTAGAGACTTGCGGTACACGGCTGTTAGAAGGGGGGCAAGTTCTTTCGCGTACTCTGTGTAGAATCGAATTGGTATCCCATCAGGTCCAGTGGACTTTCCTCTATTGAGTAATTCCAGTTGCTTTTCTATTCCTTGGACACTTATTTCGATGTCAGCCATTTTTTCGTTTGTGCGAGGATTTAGAGAAGGAACTGCAGTGCGGTCTTCCTCTGTGAAACAGCTTTGGAAAAAGGTGTTTAGTATTTCAGCTTTACGCGTGTCATCCTCTATTTCAATGCCATCATCATCCCGTAGTGTCTGGATATGCTGTTTCGAGCCACTTACTGATTTAACGTAAGACCAGAACTTCTTAGGATTTTCTGTCAAGTCGGTACATAGAATTTTACTTTCGAATTCACTGAACGCTTCACGCATAGCCCTCCTTACGCTAAGTTTGACATCGTTTAGCTTCTGTTTGTCTGAGAGGTTTTGGCTGCGTTTAAACTTGGAGTGGAGCTCTCTTTGCTTTCGCAGTAGTTTCCTAACTTAGTTGTTGTACCACGGTGGGTTTTTCCCGTCCCTCACAGTTTTACTCGACACGTACCTGTCTAAAACGCATTTTACGATTGCCTTGAACTTTTTCCATAAACACTCAACATTGTCAGTGTCGGAACAGAAATTTTCGTTTTGATCTGTTAGGTAGTCTGAAATCTGCCTTCTATTACTCTTGCTAAACAGATAAACCTTCCTCCCTTTTTTTGTATTCCTATTAACTTCCATATTCAGGGATGCTGCAACGGCCTTATGATCACTGATTCCCTGTTCTGTACATACAGAGTCGAAAAGTTCGGGTCTGTTTGTTATCAGTAGGTCCAAGATGTTATCTCCACGAGTCGGTTCTCTGTTTAATTGCTCGAGGTAATTTTCGGATAGTGCAGTATAATGTCACTCGATGCCCTGTCCCTACCACCCGTCCTAAACATCTGAGTGTCCCAGTCTATATCTGGTAAATTGAAATCTCCACCTAAGACTATAACATGCTGAGAAAATTTATGTGAAATGTATTCCAAATTTGCTCTCAGTTGTTCTGCCACTAATGCTGCTGAGTCGGGAGGTCGGTAAAAGGAGCCAATTATTAACCTAGTTCGGTTGTTTAGTGTAACCTCCACCCATAATAATTCACAGGAACTATCCACTTCTACTTCACTACAGGATAAACTACTACTAACAGCGACGAACACTCCACCACCGGTTGCATGCAATCTATCCTTTCTAAACACCGTCTGTACCTTTGTAAAAATTTCGGCAGAATTTATCTCTGGCTTAAGCCAGCTTTCTGTACCTATAACGATTTCAGCTTCGGTGCTTTCTATCAGCGCTTGAAGTTCCGGTACTTTACCAACGCAGCTTCGACAGTTGACAATTACAATACCGATTGCTGCTTGGTCCCCGCATGTCCTGACTTTGCCCCACACCCGTTGAGGCTGTTGCCCTTTCTGTACTTGCCCAAGGCCATCTAACCTAAAAAACCGCCCAGCCCACGCCACACAACCCCTGCTATCCGTGTAGCCGCTTGTTGCGTGTAGTGGACTCCTGACCTATCCAGCGGAACCCGAAACCCCACCACCCTATGGCGCAAGTCGAGGAATCTGCAGCCCACACGGTAACGTGTCAAGGCAAATTCTCACTTACAAAGCTTGAAACTTCCTCTTTGAATGTAAAGAACGACTGTGCTGGTAAACGTCTACGTTATTTGATACGGAAACAGTTCAGTAATACTTAACGTACTTCTACAGTTTTCTCTTTACTTATTCTGATCATATCTAAACTGACACACAATATTTTAGCTCAACGCAATCTGGTTTTTAATAATTCCTACAAAAGAATAGCCCTGACTAACAATAACCTATCCTTCATGAATCACTTACCTCACGAAAATCTTCCTTACTCGAACTACTGCAATACTGCCACCTAAATAAAAGATTATAACTACTGAAGGCAGTAACTACTAATGGGCATATAGTTAGCAAATGAAAGATTTTGACAGAGAACAAACAATGTATTTACCTTAATATTCAAAAGTCATTAGGAAATTTCCTTTTTGTCACGGACACACGTCCATATCGTCCACTCATATTAACATCTCAAAATTCTGGCACCTCTCTCCCCACACCCATCACTGCTGGCGGCTCACCTCCAACTGCCCAACGCTACGGGCTGTTCACATCCAATTGCCCAACACTACACTAGCGAATAATCCAACAATGAGTCCAACCAGCTACAGGCTGCACACAGCGCAATCAGTGACTTTAATACAGAGCGCTACATGGCGTCACCAACATAAAACCTAAACAGCCTACTTACAAGCTTGTAGGGCTCCATAACGTGATAGTTGATCCACTCCTGTACACGAATTCGGCCAACATCTCGTTCTCCAAGTTTTTATTTATATTCCATTCAATATTTGCGTCTTGCAACACTTCAGGAATTCTCGTAATAAATCACTTTGTCATACAAAAATATCTGCATTATTTAATAGCTGAATTTCACCTTTATTATTGTGGCCCTTTGGCAGATAAGAGTGATCAGCTATTAAATTATCATAAATATAATTTGTCGAAGGCGCAACTCATGATTTGGCCTCAAACTGAGCCACATCATAATTTTCTAATTAGAATAATGTTTAAAGATAAAGCTGTGGGCCTTCTGCCTACAAAAAATGATTTTAGTTTGTTTTAAGTCATGGGACTTCAGCCGTTTTAAAGTTAAGGTTCCTTGCTTGTCAAGTGTTAGACTGTTTGGGGCCTTCAGCCTAAATTAAGATAAGGCCTTCTGCTTTGTGTTTTTTTATTTAATTTTACCTTGAGCCTTAAATCATGGGCCTTCAGCCGTCTTTAAATTAAGGTTGTGGTTTTTCAAGTGTTAGATTTTGGGCCTTCAGCCAAATTGTAGAACTTACTTAACATGAGGCCTTCTGCCCTCTAAATATTCTCTTTGGCGTCTGAGTTTTGAGTTTATGGCTTTTAGCCTTTTTTTTTTAAAAAAAATTAAAGTGGTTGTGCACTGAAGGCATAAAATAGTGTGGCGTATTCAGCCCATAACTAAGTTCAAGAATTTGTACTGTAATGTTTCGACAAATAAATAAAGTAATATGTGTTCGAGTGTAACTGACAGCCACTCATTTTGGCCCCTTTGCACAATTCCAATTACCTGTCTTGTCCTGCTGATTTAGCATGGCGTTTCAATACGTATTTGCTCAATGAATTTGGGTGCATGTATACCTCTCAACCCCGGCACCCTGCTACCTATCACACGTTTGGTGGCGCCCTAGGCTCGTGAGCTGTAACGCCTCCAAACCGTTATCGATATCGCCTGCAGGCGGGGATTTCAATCTGAAATTCGTCCTCATTATGTAGTTCTTAATTTAGCATCAGCTTTTTTTCTAGAATATGGTTCAAATGGCTCTGAGCACTATGGGACTTAACATCTGAGGTCATCAGTCCCCCAGAACTTAGAACTACTTAAACCTAACTAACCTAAGGACATCACACACATCCATGCCCGAGGCAGGATTCGAACCTGCGACCGTAGCGGTCGCGCGGTTCCAGACTGTAGCGCCTAGAACCGCTCGGCCACTCCGGCCGGCTTTCTAGAATAATTTGTTGGTGTTTTAGACCAGTACACGGTTGCTCTCCAGGTTGCACGTCATACAAGTAAGTAGAAAAAGAAATCCGCAAGGCTTGTGTGGATGACAGACGGCACCCCAACCCATCGCCTCCCCAGCGACCAGGGCGGCTCGCGATTGACGTGGCCTTGCAAAGTGCGCCGCGGCGTTGGCGGTATTAATGAAGCGACGAGAGAGGCCGGCGGCGCGCGGAAAAAGAAGCGCAGAGGCAGGCTCCCGCGTGGCACCTGAGACAAAGACGGCCGCGTCCGCAATTAGTGGCCCGGCGCGTCTGTAGGCGCACAATGCCGCCGCTCCTGGGAGACCCGAGACTGTTGACTCTGGCGCTGCCTTTGTGGTCGCGGCGCCGCAGACGTCCTCACAGGAAGAGGCCCTCCGCACGGGCGCCTGTGTGGGGCGGAGCGAGCGTTGCGAGCGACACGCAGTGGGCTTCCTGCCCCGGGGGCTCGGCGAAAGCCGGCCTCAGTGACGTCACGTCCACACTGGACGACGGCCTCGCTATTGGATTGCACCGGGCGTGGACTGTAACTGTTTACAACATACCACAGTGGTGTCGGGGAAGTCGAGGCGAACCATTTCATATAGAACACTTGTGGTCTATCAAACTCAGAAACACGACGGATGTTCAGCAAGTAACGCAACACATTCTTTTTTCTGAAAGCAGGTTGGTTTTATTCAGTATTCCAATACACCGTATTATTTCCCATGCTTCTGACTAAAAAATCATATACACTACTGGCCATTAAAATTGCTACACCACGAAGATGACGCGCTACAGACGCGAAATTTAACCGACAGGAAGAAGATGCTTTCATATGCAAATGATTAGCTTTTCAGAGAATTCACACAAGGTTGGCGCCGGTGACGACACCTACAACGTGCTCACATTCTCAACGTTCTGAAACAGAAACAGTAGTTAACCGGCGTCGCCTGGTAAAACGCTGTTGTGATGCCTTGTGTAAGGTGGAGAAATGCGTACCATCACGTTTCCCACTTTGATACAGGTCGGATTGTAGCCTATCGCGACACTGCTGCTCGCGTTCGTCGAGCTCCAATGACTGTTAGCAGAATATGGAATCGGTGGGTTCAGGAGGGTAATACGGGACGCCATGCTGGATCCCAACGGCCTCGTATCACTAGCAGTCGAGATGACAGGCATCTTATCCGCATGGCTGTAAAGGATCGTTTGCAGCAACATGGACTATCAGCTCGGAGACCATGGCTGCGGCTACCCTTGACGCTGCATCACAGACAGGAGCGCCTGCGATGGTGTACTCAACGACGAACCTGGGTGCACGAATGGCAAAACGTCGTTTTTCGGATGAATCCAGGTTCTGTTTACAGCATCATGATGGTTGCATCCGTGTTTGGCGATATCGTGGTGAACGCACATTGGAAGCGTGTATTCGTCATCGCCCGGCGTGATGGTATGGGGTGCCACTGGTTACACGTCTCGGTCACCTCTTGTTCGCATTGACGGCACTTTGAACAATGGACGTTACGTTTCGGATGTGTTACGACCCGTGGCTCTACCCTTCATTCCATCCCTGTGAAACCCTTTTTTTAAGCGGGATAATGCACGACCGCAAGCTGCAGGTCCTGTACGGGCCTTTCTGGATCAGAAAATGTTCGACTGCTGCCCTGGCCAGCACATTCTCCAGATCTCTAACCAATTGAAAACGTCTGGTCAATGGTCGCCGAGCAACTGGCTCGTCACAATATGCTAGTCACTACTCTTGATGAACTGTGGTATCGTGTTGAAGCTGCATGGGCCTATACACGCCATCCAAGCTCTGTTTGACTACATGCCTAGGCGTATCAAGGCCGTTATTACGTCCAGAGGTGGTTGTTCTGGGAACCGATTTCTCAAGATCTATGCATCCAAATTGCGTGAAAATGTAAACACATGTCAGTTCTAGTATAATATATTTGTACAGTGAATACCCGTTTATCATCTGCATTTCTTCTTGGTGTAGCAATTTTAATGGCCTGTAGTGTATTTCAACAAAATGCCCGTTCAATGAGACGGCCATACGCCACTTTTCTGGGAGGACTTGTATGTCCGCATGGTACCACTCTACTGGTCGGCCGACGTTGTGGTGCATCAGTAATCTCCCCATCATCCATGAACTGCTTCCCACGGAATGCATCCTTCATTGGGCCAAACAGATAGAAGTCAGAAATGCGAGATCCGGATTGTAGGGTAGATTAAGAACAACAGTCCAATAAAGTTCCGTGAGCTCCCCTCGGGTGTGCAGAACTGTGAGAAGCCTTATGTCGTCACTGAGAAGGAGAATTCCGTTTGCATTTTTGTGGCACTGAAATCACGGAAGTCCTTTATTAATTCCGTAATGATAGTACAATACACTTCATAGTTGATCGTTGCACCGTGAGGCAGGATATCAAACAGAATTGCCCCTTCACGGTCCCAAAGGACCGTCGCCATGACTCTACCGGCTGAGCGTGTGGCTTTGAACGTTTTTTCAGAGAGGTTGTAAGGTGGCTATAATTTCGCACCTTACAAGCACTCATCCACATACCTTACCGTGATCTACAACCACATTAGGTATTATTTGATAGGTAGTACATGGTATATATGAATATTTAAAGGAGACTGACATAGTCACATACATCTTGTATAATTGTTAACGCTTATTGCATGAAAGGTGACGGAGTGTCTTCATTATCATACCAGTAGAGGTTGGAACGCCAGTGGAAATGAAACAGCTGGCGAAACTGAAGCCCTGGGTGGAAGACCCACACAGGTGTGTTGGTCCTGCTTAAACACAGGAAATAGCATGATGGACAACGTAGCACCTAAGCGCTGGAGTACAATACAGTCGTGACCGGCCGGTTTTGTAGCCGAACCAGAAGGATTATACTTCGGAAACGTTGAAAATATTGGGCGCAGGTGAGAGGAACGAAGAAGCGGCACCTCGGAAACCATGCAGGCTGGGTTATTTCCAGGGATTTTTACTCAGAAGCGTACCATTGTACAAGTATAGGATTTTCTTCTCAAACTTTCCGCGCTGGACGACAAAAGACTAAAATATGGTTGATCGGCGTTCGGAAGAACCTGTAGAGAGGGAAAATATTCCGTGGTTTCGGGAATATGATTCGTTTTCGGAATTACGAGCGTGGGGAGCCAAGCCTTGCTGGGATGCCAGTGCTGGAGAGACGCGGCCTTCCGTTGTGAGCGCCCGTGTGTGACGGTCGTTCGATATCACCTTTTGTTGGTACAGACGGCCTTGCTGTCTTTGCTCTCAGGAGAGTTTACAGTTAGAACAGTTAGGAACTGTACTGTTGCGAACCTATACGATTCCGGCTTTACCTCTGGGTTGGAAGTCGTCGTTGAGTAAGCAGCGTTCAGTAATGGAGAGCACTTTCTCTGCCTATACTACGTTGAGACGTATCTGAACTCCGCCCTTCTGGTTGGAAGTCCGCGTTTCTCGTCTGTAGAACACAGAGACGAGAAGACAGTATTAGAGTATATTAGTCAGAGAACCGCCTTCTGCCGCCCTAGTGTTTGAAAGAGTTTATTTGTGGCTGGCATTCTTCCATCGTCGCAGACGAGTACGAGAACCATCACTTCGACACACCGGACGCAGTACATACGGTGATATCGCGAATTGCTTCAGCTTATTAGGGCTATAAAAGCTAAACAGCTGTGATTACGTTGGTTTACTTCCACTGAGGTTTTACACCACCGTAGATCATCTTTGAAAGTAGTGTCTTCTAGTGTTTGGTATAAAGATGAAGTCAATCAAAAATGGTTCAAATGGCTCTGAGCACTATGGGACTTAACATCTGTGGTCATCAGTCCCCTAGAACTTAGAACTACTTAAACCTAACTAACCTAAGGACATCACACACATCCATGCCCAAGGCAGGATTCGAACCTGCGACCGTAGCGGTCACGCGGTTCCAGACTGAAGCGCCTAAAGCCGCATGGCCACACCGACCGGCTGAGTCGGGTCATGTGACACTACATTAATCAAAATACACTCCGGGAAATGGAAAAAAGAACACATTGACACCGGTGTGTCAGACCCACCATACTTGCTCCGTACACTGCGAGAGGGCTGTACAAGCAATGATCACATGCACGGCACAGCGGACACACCAGGAACCGCGGTGTTGGCCGTCGAATGGCGCTAGTTGCGCAGCATTTGTGCACCGCCGCCGTCAGTGTCAGCCAGTTTGCCGTGGCATACGGAGCTCCATCGCAGTCTTTAACACTGGTAGCATGCCGCGACAGCGTGGACGTGAACCGTATGTGCAGTTGACGGACTTTGAGCGAGGGCGTATAGTGGGCATGCGGGAGGCCGGGTGGACGTACCGCCGAATTGCTCAACACGTGGGGCGTGAGGTCTCCACAGTACATCGATGTTGTCGCCAGTGGTCGGCGGAAGGTGCACGTGCTCTTCGACCTGGGACCGGACCGCAGCGACGCACGGATCCACGCCAAGACCGTAGGATCCTACGCAGTGCCGTAGGGGACCGCACCGCCACTTCCCAGCAAATTAGGGACACTGTTGCTCCTGGGGTATCGGCGAGGACCATTCGCAACCGTCTCCATGAAGCTGGGCTACGGTCCCGCACACCGTTAGGCCGTCTTCCGTTCACGCCCCAACATCGTGCAGCCCGCCTCCAGTGGTGTCGCGACAGGCGTGAATGGAGGGACGAATGGAGACGTGTCGTCTTCAACGATGAGAGTCGCTTCTGCCTTGGTGCCAATGATGGTCGTATGCGTGTTTGGCGCCGTGCAGGTGAGCGCGACAATCAGGACTGCATACGACCGAGGCACACAGGGCCAACACCCGGCATCATGGTGTGGGGAGCGATCTCCTACACTGGCCGTACACCGCTGGTGATCGTCGAGGGGACACTGAATAGTGCACGGTACATCCAAACCGTCATCGAACCCATCGTTCTACCATTCCTAGACCGGCAAGGGAACGTGCTGTTCCAACAGGACAATGCACGTCCGCATGTATCCCGTGCCACCCAACGTGCTCTAGAAGGTGTAAGTCAACTACCCTGGCCAGCAAGATCTCCGGACCTGTCCCCCATTGAGCATGTGTGGGACTGGATGAAGCGTCGTCTCACGCGGTCTGCACGTCCAGCACGAACGCTGGTCCAACTGAGGCGCCAGGTGGAAATGGCATGGCAAGCCGTTCCACAGGACTACATCCAGCATCTCTACGATCGTCCCCATGGGAGAATAGCAGCCTGCATTGCTGCGAAAGGTGGATATACACTGTACTAGTGCCGACATTGTGCATGCTCTGTTGCCTGTGTCTATGTGCCTGTGGTTCTGTCAGTGTGATCATGTGATGTATCTGACCCCAGGAATGTGTCAATAAAGTTTCCCCTTCCTGGGACAATGAATTCACAGTGTTCTTATTTCAATTTCCAGGAGTGTAGTTCCTAAACATGGTCACAATTCATTTACAATTTTTATAAGATTTAAATACATTATATAATTTTACACACATTTATCACCACATAATTTTATAATTCGTTGCAATTTAAAAAAATTATGCAACGGAACTACGACGCTAATGAAAACACAAAACAAGTATTTTCATGTTCATTTTGCATTACACTGTTCTCACTCTGCATTTAATACATAATTTAGTCCTTAAGCACAGAAAATTAAACTCAAAACTAATTTATAACATGCTATCATATTGCATAATTAGGAATAACTCCATGTTTTGGCACAGCTTCACCCCTTTCGCTTCATTTAATGACATCTTTGCACGAAATAGGAGACATACAAATACTTGTCTGGCACTACAAAGATCGAAGCTCAATGGTGTCTTCTTAATAAAATAACTACTTACTTTGCAGTTGTTCTCAACATCTTTATAACTTGATTCTACTATGAAACGTTTTGATTGAAGTACACCAGCCCAACATTATTTCTGCTGCTGTGCTTTAAATTAAAATTATGAACTACTTGGAAGAGATCCATATTATCCCCTGTTACCTTACATTGACTACAAGGGCCACCTAAGCTATGAAATTTTCAGTACCCTCTCAACCTTTCACGCCATCGGCCTAGGTGGTCCTAATCGTTCGAACCTCATTTATTTTTCTTAATGCAATCGTCCTCCAGTATTAAATGCGCCTTGTTCTTGCAGTTGCAAACTGTAAAATTAACGTTTGTGTTAATTTTGCTTCAAAGATTTGTGAACCATAACAGCCTGAAGTTAACAAACAAACCGTTTTGCTTCTTCTTCCTTCTTATTGCGGGGCTACTGTACTTATAGAGGTAGGTTTAGATAGAATTCTGAAAGTAATTATGGTTCCGCACCTCAATTGGTAAAAAGGAACCCCTAAAGAGTCACTTCGTTGTCTGTCTGCCTGTTTGTCGTACGTCTGTCGGACTGGTGACACCCCTTTTCCTCGGGAACGGATAGCCGCACAAAGGAGAATTTAACATACTACGGCGTAAAAAATTGAAGCTCCTATGTCAATGCAATCAAAAGATACAGCCATTTATGTCACATATTTTGATACTCGCAAACTCATTCACATAAACCTATGTGGCATTTCACGTTGACCAAGAATTTTGAAGTTTGGCCTAAACAAGTTTTCACAGGACAACTAAAAGGAAAAATCCGAAAATTGTTAATTTGTAGTTTTATGACACGAAAAAAATTTTGTCGTTTGTTGTCCGATTTTCTGTCTGTTAGTCTGCCTGTTAAGACCCTTTCAGGAACGTGTAGAAGTATCAAGTAAAATTTTATATCACACGCTAAGGTCTAAGCTCACTTAGTATTGTAATAATTGTAAGCTTCTAAGTCAAGGAAGTCAAAAATAGCTCATTTATGCCATATATTTTAATACTCGCAAACTCATTCATTAAAACCTATTGGATACTTTTCTTTGGCCTAAAATCATGAAATTATTGAAGAACTGAGGTTTAACAGTACAGCTAAAGGAAAAAATACGGAAATTGCTAATTTGTAACTGTATCACACAAAACAATTTTTTTTCCTTATGTAACCTCACTGTCTGTTCGTCCGTCTGTTAAGACTCCCCTTCTCTCAGCAATTGGTAAACGTATGAACTCGAAATTTACGTCACATACTAAGGTTTATCGTCGCTTGGTGGTGTTAAAAAGTTAACACCGTGGAAAGATACGGCATTTGTGTCTCATAGCTTGATACTCGCAAACTCACTCGTTACAAACTGTAGGGCACTTCCCGTTGACCTAGAATCATGAATTTTGTCAGGAAATAAGGTGTCAAAGTACAAGTAAAGTATAAATCAGGAAATTGTCATTTTGTAGTTATACGACACAAAAAATATTTGTTTTGTCATTTGTTATCTGACTTCAAACTTAAAATTAAAACATTGTCGAAAGTCTTTGAATTTCAGGGATTAATACCTTGCTAGTATCAATGTCAATAAAGGAGAAGCATGGTAGCGATTATCGATTCAAGGGATCAACGAACTGTCTATATTCACAATTAAGTTTGTACGGAACACTCTAAGCGAGAGTCCTATACACAAATGGGCAATTTTTAGTTTTTGAATAATGTTTGCAGAGATCTTTTTTTCCGAAAGTTGATATAGCGTCCATTAGATTGTAAATGTTTGTCAGTAATTTATCACTCCAACTGTAAATAAATAATCAGTCTTGATGACAAAAAGGGATTATGTTTTATGGAATGTGAGCGGTTTCTGTCTCCACGGATCATCTTCAGACCATAAGTCATTTCTATCAGTGATTCGCGGAGACATTGAGTGAAGGCGACCTATATGCAAGAAGGCACCGGTGACAGCTGCCCAAAAAAAAATCATCTATTTTTGCGACCAGTACTAATTTTTGCCGCTTAATATGATCAGTTTGCGTCAATCGATTGGCAAGGAAATCGTTCAAAAATTTAAATCTTACTACACGAGAAGAGACGGGATGGCGACAGGTAGGGCATGTGGTCACCATTTAAATTAACCTTGCCAAAACCGTTCGTAACGATACTGACCCAGCACCAAAGTGTGAGAAAGACACTCGAAGAAGAGAAGAAGATTTGTGATTTGTATTCCAAGTAGGCCAAACAGAAATTTACATTTTAAGGTATCATTTCTTAGCCGCCCACGTGCGCTAACCCTCTCCGCTATTGTACTCACCCCAGCCAGTTTCGTTCGACCTGAAGATGAGGGGCCGGATTTTCCTCTAATCCGCCTAAGTGGATGGGGTTTGGGGCCGACTAGGCTGTTACTGTGGGCGACTGATATCCCGACCACGGGCAGTGTTTCAAACATCCGTTGCAGAAAAAGTTCTTGTGTCCTACAAGCAGGCCGCATCTTCCAGAAGCGCTGTGAGTGGGAATTGGAAACGGCCAACGAGAATGCCTGATTTCTGCAGCTGATTCTCATAGGCTGAAAGGCTGTCATGTATTGATGACTTATTGACTTGTACACTGTTCAGTTTAAGGCTGTTAGAAGCCAGAGAAGGGACTCCAAGACAAAAAAAAAAACAGAGACACAATGCACTGAGCTGACAAAAGTGTTAGCATTTTGGTTGCTGGAAATAAACAGTTACGGTAGAAGCATTCGAACTTGTGGACGCTCCGGGCAGCTGCCCCAGTGTAGGAGTTTTATTTCATAGAATTAACTGGTGACTTCATACTCCGCCTGTAGGGTGTCACATTAGAATATGGTCTTTAATAGGCACGTCTTACATAGGCATCAAGCTTGATACTTGCTCCTGAGAACAGTGACGTCAGTGGATTCATACAGGTTAGCGCGAGATGGGAAATGAGTACCACAGCAGTCCCCACTAACGAGAGATCCCAGGGCTGTGCCGGCTGACGTAAAACACTGTTGTTGATAGTCGTAATAGGGAGGGCAGTGATGTTTGGCTTTCAGCTAAATTCTTTTGCTACCAAACTTGGAGATTGTCAGCGTAAAAGCCAGGAACATACCCAGCTGCAGTTTAGGAGGGATCTGATTCTGGTTAACCAGAGGCACCAGGGAGGTGCAGGGCCCCACGTCAGTTTGGTCTATGCCAGTGAATTGGCGAGTCGACTACAGAAAGGGCGAAATAGTGCGCCGCCACAATCCCTTAAAAATTCACGGTTTTAGTGTTTGTAGGCATCCTCAGTCGGATCGTTGGGACTCTGTATCGCTCACCGCAAGCCTCGAGTCAGCTCCAACAAGTTTGTTTTCCCACTTGTGGTGCTGCTCTTAATGTTTGCTGCTAGTGATGCTACTGCTGTTACCTCTCAGCCCTGAGACTCAGACATTGACTTCTGTTGTGCAGACAATGTATCTGGTCTGGAATGCCCTAGTTTCATTGCGGCCAAATTTTCCTGGTAATTTTTTTTTCTGTTAGCGCTTAATACAGATTCAGCAGAGCTGATGTTGTCACTCCACGGTAAAACCGATTCCTGCACAGTAGACAACCAACTCCGAACACAAGCTGCCGTTTGCGGAAATGATTAGATTCAAGTAGTACTATCTACCAACAAGATCACATGACTAGAATACAAACGAGGCGCTGAGAGCCATAAAGGACAATAGCACACCTTCTTCGACCCCCCATATTTAAGTGAATATCAGAGGAACCAGTGAGACAGCTAATGGTGAATGTTCAGATAAACGTACAATGTGGATCTACAGCACAGATAAACCTGATTCATCATAAGATCGCAGGCCTTGTGGCCGAGTGATTCTAGGCGCTTCAGTCCGGAACCGCGCTGCTGCTACGGTCGCAGGCTCGAATCCTGCCTCGGGCATGGACGTGTGTGATGTCCTTAGGTTAGTTAGGTTTAATCATTTCTAAGTCTAGGGGACTGATGACCTCAGATGTTTATTCCCATAGTGCTTAGAGCCATTTGAACCACCATAAGATCAACAGATGTAAGAAGCATGAGTAAATGCTACAGTCTCGCAATCGACGATAACGTGCTTTAATGGTTCTCAGTGACCTCAAGTGGATTACTCTATGATAAAATCCAAAACTTAATGTACTATATCTCATTTAGAATCCCACAAAACATGTAGCACAGCGCGGTAGATTTAGTGCTGTGTACTTCAGATTACCGCATATACATTACGTTTATCAGCATCCAAAGAAAAAAATAGCAGTAATTCCGAAAGGCATTGAAAGTTTGGGTGTTCACGTGTTCTTGTGCTGTTACACAGCAGGTACCACTGTCGTGGAGCAATTTGGAGCTCGCGAAAGTGGGGAATCGGCTGACGGTCGTCACGGGAAGGAGAATATGTGTGCCCCTGCAGCGGAGATGGCGTTCGCCACTGTGTTTAGGTGACACTTCATAATTAACCAAGTTACATAGTGCCGTATGGAAGACAGAGAAATCCGAAGCGTGTTCTCACATTTGGGCATGTAATTCTACTTAGCACTTCCCTGTTTTCCTCGGCGAGTGTTACGAAATTATGAGTGTCCACTTGTTCGATAAAACACGAGATCAGATTAGACAGTGGAAACATTAGGCAGCGCAAGGGGTTGTTGATAGGAAAAATTTCATTTATTTCCGTACAAATTTGAGCTTGGTGGTCGGAATGACATTTTTCCTTTTGACTTTGAACTGTGTTATCGTTTTGTTGTTATGGTAATTACCAACGGCAGTTGCTAATACAGTGGTGACTCGATCATGCGGACCTCAGTTACATGGATTCGCGACCATCCGGATTGACAACCGCGAGCAAATATCTTTGTAGTCTTCTACTACGCGCGTGCATGGACTTGCCGCGAAGGCACTGTCCGCCCACAATCCGCGTTATATCTGCCCCTCGCGTTTAGTTATTTTTGAGTCAGACAGTGAGCATTTCATTATTGTTTGAGTTGACACAGGTGCCAGTCGCCGCGCCACTCTGCCGTGTCACGTCTATGCTTAAAAATGTCAAAGTGCAAGACAGTGATGTTTTCACTTAAAGATAACAATGATATGCAAGAGTGAGTCAGTTGTAACAGTAATGATCAAGGTTTTCGGGTCATGTCGAGTGACCAAACTACTGTAAACATATTGTAGGCAAATGAACAGCAGGAACTGCAAGAAGATGAAACAGAAGAAAACGTAGAAGCAGAAAATGATGCAGGACTATCTCATTCTCAAGTATTTCAAACCCTGCATATAGCTTTGAAATGGTTCGAAAAACAAACAGACTGTGGATTTACTACAATTAAAATGTAGCAACAGTGAGGAGAGTAAATTATGTACATCTAACGACAATTACCAAATATTTTAAAAAACTGCAGTGGCTGTTCTACACTACTGGTCATTAAAATTGCTACACCAAGAAGAAATGCAGATGACAAACGAGTATTCATTGGACAAATATATTATACTAGAACTGACATGTGATTACATTTTCACGCAATTTGCGTGCATGGATCCTGAGAAACCAGTACCCAGAACAACGACCTCTGGCCGTAATAACGGCCTTGATACGCCTGGACATTAAGTCAAACAGAGCTTGGAAGGCGTGTACAGGAACAGCTCCCCATGCAGCTTTAACACGATACCACAGTTTATGAAGAGTAGTGACTGGCGCATTGTGACGAGCCAGTTGCTCGGCCACCATTGACCAGACGTTTTCAGTTGGTGAGAGATCTAGAGAATGTGCTGGCCAGTGCAGCAGTCGAACATTTTCTGTATCCAGAAAGGCCCGTAAAGGGCCTGCAACATGCGGTCGTGCATTATCCAGCTGAAATGTAAGCTTTCGCAGGGATCGAATGAAGGGTAGAGCCACGGGTCGTAACACATCTGAAATGTAACGCCCACTGCTCAAAGTCCCGTCAATGCGAACAAGAGGTGACCGAGACGTGTAACCAACGGCACCCCATACCATCGCGCCTGGTGATACGTCAGTATGGCGATGGCGAATACACGCTTCCAATGTGCGTGCACCGCGATGTCGCCAAATACGGATGCGACCATCATGATGCTGTAAACAGAACCTGGATTCATCAGGTTTTTGCCATTCGTGCACCCAGGTTCGTCGTTGAGTACACCATCGTAGGCGCTCCTGTCTGTGATGCAGCATCAAGGGTAACCGCAGCCATGGTCTCCGAGCTGATAGTCCATGTTGCTGCAAACGTCGTCGAATTGTTCGTGCAGATGGTTGTTGTCTTGCAAACGTCCCCATCTGCCGGCACCGAGCGAGGTGGCGCAGTGGTTAGCACACTGGACTCGCATTCGGGAGGACGACGGTTCAATCCCGTCTCCGACCATCCTGATTTAGGTTTTCCGTGATTTCCCTAAATCGTTTCAGGCAAATGCCGGGATGGTTCCTTTGAAAGGGCACGGCCGATTTCCTTCCCAATCCTTCTCTCACCCGAGCTTGCGCTCCGTCTCTAATGACCTCGTTGTCGACGGGACGTTAAACACTACCACCACCACCACCACCATCTGCCGGCCGGAATGGCCGTGCAGTTCTGGGCGCTACAGTCAAGAGCCGAGTGACCGCTAATGTCGCAGGTTCGAATCCTGCCTCGGGCATGGATGTGTGTGATGTTCTTATGTTAGTTAGGTTTAATTAGTTCTAAGTTCTAGGTGACTGATGACCTCAGAAGTTACGTCGCATAGTGCTCAGAGCCATTTGAATCATTTTCGTCCCCATCTGTTGACTCAGGGCTCGAGACGTGGCTGCACGATCCGTTACAGCCATGCGGATAAGATACCTTCCATCTCGACTGCTAGTGATACGAGGCCGCTGAGATCCAGCACGGCGTTCCGTATTACCCTCCTGACCCCAGCGATTCCATATTCTGCTAACAGTCATTGGATCTCGACCGTTGCGAGCAGCAATGTCACGATACGATAAACCGCAATCGCGGTAGGCTACAATCCGACCTTTACCAAAGTCGGAAACGTGATGGTACGCATTTCTCCTCCTTACACGAGGTATCACAGCAACGTTTTACCAGGCAACGCCGGTCAGCTACTGTTTGTGTATGAGAAATCGGTTGGAAACTTTCCTCACGTCAGTACGTTGTAGGTGTCGCCACCGGCACCAACCTTGTGTGAATGCTCTGAAAAGTTAATCATTTGCATATCACAGCATCTTCAAATTTCGCGCCTGTAGCACGTCATCTTCGTGGTGTAGCAATTTTAATAACCAGAAGCGTATGTGACTTCCCGTAGGTATTACATGCTTAATGTTGCAGTATTTCAGTAATTTTAAGAACTTATATAAGTACATACGGAAGTGTCCCCTTAATATCTTAATAAACGTTGGTTTTTGTTGATTTTAGTAAGTTTAATTTGTTTGTTGTTGTTTTGAACAAACATCTAATATTGTGGTGTGTATGAATCCTTAGAGATAACGATATGACAGTGTACGTGAAAGGTTACCACGGGCGAGCGACGTTGGTCATCTTTCTAGGCAAAAGAATACTAAATCGCCTTTCTTCAGACATTCAATCACCTGGATTTTCGATTATCCGAATGACATACGACAACATCTTGACCAATAGAATCTTCATTGTAACTAGTTGATGGCAGTTTATTGAAGTGACCATATTCCAATATAGTTGTTGGACCTCGGCATCTTTCCCAGGGCGTCCATTACTAACTTTTGAGTTGTGACATTTATCCCTGACTCGCACGTCAAAGTGAGGCTGGCAACTTTTAATTAGACTCATATGACATGTGCAGCAATGTAGGAAATTAATCCAGGTTTGCCAATAAACGTTTCCAATTTAATCCTCGGAGCAGTAGTCTACTTCGCATAATTCGTATCGCCAAGAATTCCTGGATTCTGGCCGCTAGTGTTATTTCGCTCAGCACCTCGGGAACTCCGAAGAACGGACAAAGAAACGGTTCAACGTGAGTGACCTCTAAAGACCGAGAGTGACCAAGCACTGACGGCGATTACTAAAAGTGAAAAGAGTTTCTTTAAAAAAAATATGTGTTCTCGCTGATCGTTTCGGTCTGCGTCACCTAAAAGCCACGGCGGGCGTGCGAACGGTAGTTAAACCGCGACGGCACGTGTCGAACGTGTAATTTCAGGCGATTACGTTATTAGTCGGCAGGAAAAGGAGGGAATCAAAACAAAGGCGTGGCGAGGGGGTTTGCCTGACTTCCAAGCGACACGTTAGTTCATTAGCGCCATTGTGGCGGCGCCACGTGCGCGCCAATTTCGCGATCGCCATTTGTCAGCGAGGTCGCGTGCCGCGCCGCCGCTCGGCGCAGAGGGTTGCGGCGTCGATGGGAGGGGCACGGAAGGGGTGGAGGAAAGGGGTGGGGAGCGACGCGACGTGACGTGATGTGACGCGACGCCTACGAGGAGCGATGACCTCCGAGCTGTGGGATAACACAGTCACTGTTTCCTATAATATCACACACGGAACACTTCAACAATAACGCGAGCTACTTAAGTTAACAGCCAAATTATAAAGCAAACTGCCTACTTTTATGATATTATTATTATTATTAATATTATTATTATTATTATTATACAAATTAAGAAGACAGTAGAAAAACTTTGTGAAACTCTGTCAGAAAATAGCACCTTATCACACACAAAAATAATTCAGAATAAATAAAGCCAAAATGTGATTGCCGCTAGAATCAGACAGCAGCTGTCAGAAAGGAAACACATTGACCAGGGAGCAAGCGGAGGTTGTTGCCTCCCACCCCCTCTGTTCAACATATATGGGCTGATTCAGCTGCTCCTACCGATGAGGTTTTTGCAACTTACAACGCATTCAGACACCACGTGCATCATTTTCATATTTCTTCGCTCACCATACGCAAAGTATTAATCCTACAGAAAGATGAACACGATCTTTTTGTAGGCAAGTTAGTGTACTTAAATTTTGTGGCTGGGATACATTTTCGCTAGAGGCAGTAGTTTTCGAGTTATTCAAGAAAAACCTACAAAAATGACCTCCAAAAGCGTTTTTCTTGAATAACTTGAAAACGGTGGTCTCCAGCAAAAAGTATCCCAGTACAAAATTTAGCCACATCAAATTTCCTACAAAAATGTCCTGTTCATTTTTTCTGGAGGACTAATAGTTTGCACGTAGCTAGTGAGAGAAAATTAAAATCTTGCATGTTGTTTTTGAAGGCTTTGCTGTTTGCATGAAACCTATATGTAAGGGCCGCTGAATCATCCTGTATATAAATAAAATCATGATTGAATGGAGACGAAGTCCCTATGAGAAAATCAAGACAGACAGACAAATCCCTCTTTTCCACCAGTCTTCTGACTGATTTGAAGCAGCCTGTCACCAATTCTTCTCCTGCGCCAACCTCTTCGTCTGATAGCAATTATTTGCTGGGTGTATTACAATCTCTGCCTTCCTCTACAGTTTTTACCCTCTACAGCTGCCTCTAGTACCAGAGAAGTTACTCCCTGATTATCCTGTACCTTCTTCTTGTCATTGTTTTCCATATATTCCTTTCCTCACCGATTCTATAGAGAAGCATCTCATCCCTAACCTTAACAGTCCACTTATTTTTCAACATTCTTCTGTAGCATCGTATCGCTTCTGTTCCGGTTTTCCCATAGTCTATGTTTCACTACCACAGAACGCTGTGCTCCAGACGTACATTCTCAGAAATTTCTTCCTCAGATTATGGCCTATGCTCGATGCTAGTACACTTCTCTTCACCAGGAATGCCCTTTTTGCTAGGGCTAGTCTGTTTTTTATGTCCTCCTTGCTGTGTCCGTCATGGGTTATTTTGCAGCCTAGGTAGCAGAATTCCGTAACTTCATCTACTTCGTGGTCACCAAATCTGACGTTAAGTTCCTCGCTGCTCTCATTTCTGGTGCTTCTCATTATTTTCGCTTTTCTTCGATTTACTCTCGGTCCATATTCTGTAGACTGTTCGCACCATTCCGCAGATCCTGTAATTCTTCTTCACTTTCACTGAGGACAGCAATTTCATCAGCGAATCTTATCAGTCTTTTCACCTTTTGCTCTTGTATTTCCATTATTGCTTCTTCGATGTATAGATTCAACAATAGGGGTGAAAGACTACATCCGGGTCTTACAGCTTTTTTAATTCGAACATATAATTTTTTTCTTCCACTCATATTGTTCCCTCATGGCTCTTCTACATATTGTATATTAACCGTTGTCCCTATAGCTTACCTCTATTTTTCTCAGGATTTCGAACATCTTGCGCCATTTGACATTGTCGAACGCCTTTTCCATGTTGACAAATCCTATAAACGTGTCTTGACTTTCTTCAGTATTGCTTCCATTATCAACCGCAACGTCGGAATTGCCGCTCTTCTCTCTTTATCTTTCCTAAACCCAAACTGATCGTCATCTAACAAAACCTCAATTTTCTTTCCCATTCTTCTGTATATTATTTTTGTCTGCAGCTTAGATCCATGACCTGTTAAGCTGATAGTGCGATAATTCTCGCATCTGTCAGCTCTAGCAAGCTTCAGAATTGTGTGGATGATGCTTTTCCGAAAGCCGGATGCTGTATGGACGGACTCTACAGCCTTCACACCAAAGTTAATAGTCGTTTTGTTATCAGTTCCCCCAATTATTTTAAAAATTCTGATGGAATATTGAAAGTTAACACTGTTTGTACTATATAAAAATGATTGAAAATGTATGCAAAATTTAGTTTACCAACATCATTTATTTTCCCAAAACAAAGACAGACATAAATTATGCTAAACAAGTTTTTATTGTGTACCGTAAACAACTAACAGTGGTTTAAAAGCGCAGTGGACACGGATCCTGGGTGGCAGAAGCGAGTCAAGTACTCTGGCCCTAAAAATGAGGATAACGCAATCTGAATTGATCGGACGCTGAACAGACTTTGATTCATAATCCACAGAAGTTTCTCAATATAGTTGCAGCAGAGAGGAAGTGGCGATTGAGATCTGTATGCTCCGACAAGGCCGGAGCGGCAGTATGTTACCCCGTTTGCTTCGCGCAGCGATGTAACTTGCAGCTGGTGGGATATGTGCGTTGGAGGCGAGACGTGAGGCGGCACCTGTGAATCGATCGCGGCCACGAAAGAAATGCAAAAATCTCACGGTCTAGCGATGATGCAAACGGACCGCAATTTACTCTCTACCAGAGCCCTGAAATCATGGTAGATTTCAGAGTGTGACACGCCCATTCACTGGTCATATCAAGGACCATTTTGGCTCACTTATATGACAGAGCGCACAAGGATACCAAACGTCAAGACTGGTATACCAAAAACGAGTAAGTGTGCCTTCGGCAAACGAGTAGTCCGAGGCATTTGAAGTCACACTGTCAGTACCTTAAGAACTTCACCACAGGCTCCTTCACAAGTGAAGTCAGTCTCAGGACAGGCCCCAAGCACCAACCACACATGCCAGAGCATCGACCAGAAGATCCTTCTTACCAGACCAAAGTCCCACGCCTGAGAGCCTCGCACCTCTTCAGAGAAAAAATCCGTTTTCCTGCAAAGTGCCCAAATGATACCACCTTCTCGCCGTCTTGAGCCAATCACAGGACTCTAGAGGCACTGAATCTCTCCTCCCACACGACAGCACAAACTCCTATTAAACCAGGGAAAGTGTTAAGAGACCTGTGTCTTTGGAAAAAGAGGAAACCGTCAATTACTGGCTTTTTAAGTTTTTGGAGAGGGGGAAGATGTTTTTCTCTGAAGTCGCATTGATTCCTGCAGCAACAAGCGAACAGGTATAATCTTAAAGATCTTTATCTAAATCGCTTTACCTTGGAGCTTGTTAGCCCTAGCTACAAGGTGTAATAAAGATTCTATCTCTAAACGTTTCTCAGACGCTGGCGTTTCTTATACAACCGCGGCAGCCGATGGAAGTGGGTCACAGGCCTATTTGCACTATTGGGAAACAAGAAAAATTGTGCATTTCTATTACAGATAGCTCTGTACACCATGTTCGGTTTACGACTCCACTGTGCAGATGCTTCCCTTCAGTCTGTCGCCCCCAGCCCAGCCTTCGGCTGGCGCCAGTGCAGGTATAGCGGCATTGTTCTCCTGGAGACCTGTCTCGACAAGGGGCTGCTCTGTCTCCCCTGTATGGCTGTGGACCTGTCCAGCAAGATTTACTGAGGGATGGACTCGCCTCCAACTGCTTACAACTCCCAACATGTCATTTCTATGAGCTAAGCTCCATAAAAATACCTCATGCTTTTTAGCGCCCTACCAGGCCCTATCAATGTCTGCTCAGGCCATTAACTTTCTAGAGTCTAGCTCGAGGTGAGTCAGGTTGTAACAAAATCTTTAATAATTTTCCGCATACGAAAAATAGGTGAGAGAGTAACTTGTCCTCTCTCAATGTTATCGATCCCTTCTGCTTTATTTCGTCTTAAGTTATCCAAATCTCTTTGAAGTTGTGATTCTAATATTGGATCCCCTATCTCTTCTGTACTGACTCCTGTTTTCTCTTGTACCACGTCTGCAGACAAATCTTCCCCCTCATAGAGCCCCTCAATGTACACTTTCTACCTATCACCTCTCTCTGCATCTCCCTGCATCTAACAGTAAAATTCCCAGTGTGCTCCTACTGTTACCATCCTTGCTTTTAATTTCACCGAAGGCAGATTAGACTTTTATATACGTTGCATCAGTCCTTCCCACAATCATCAATTTTTTTAAAATTTCGTCACGTTTTTAGTGCACCCATTTCGCCTTACCTTCCCTGCACTTCCCATTTATTTCATTCCCAAGTGACTTGTATTTCTGTGTTCATGCATTTCTCTCAGCATTTTTGTGCTTCCTTCTTTCATCGATCAATTGAAGCATCTCTTTTGTTACCCATAGTTTCTTTTCAGTTGCTTTCTTTGTACCTATGTTTTTCTTTCCAGCTTCTGTGACTGCCCTTTTGTATAGATGTCCATTCGTCTTCAGCTAGGCTGCCTACTGAGATATTTGTTACTGCAATACGTATAGCCTTGGAGAACTTCAAGCACATCTCTTCATTTCTTAATACTTCTGTATCCCACTTCTTTGTGAATGATCGGGTACTTTTTGCAGAGTCCAAGGATGACCTACAGAGATCAGTGTATAACCTGCACACAACACCAAAAATATACAGCATAGAGGTCTCCCACAATAAAATAAGAATTATGCTCTTCATTGCGAGAGACAATAAGTGAACCAAACTCTCAACAGGTAACGCAACTCTCGAGCGAGTACCAACATTTAAAAACCTTAGTTCAACCACCGCTACATTAAAAAAAAACTATATGCGATACAAAATCACAAACTTTACCAAAGTTGCAGTACTAGTAACTAGCTTCTCCAGAGCTTCTCTTGTTCCTAGACAGTGAATTTTTGACACTTTGTAGAGATGACGCTAGGAGACTTACAAGAACCAAATTGTGGTACATGAGAACAACATCTGACTGCACGCTATGGGACCTGGAAAGAGCTGATGACACCCTTAAGGATCTCAAAGCAAAGCCAATTCTCAACGATATACAACACTAAAGAGCAGTTTGGTAAGACCATATACGACTCATGAAGATCAGCCGGAACTCCCGAGAAATCCTCAGATACCGATCTAGAGATAGAAGGGATACAGGAAGACCAACAGCTGACGCCCTAAAAGGGCGCTACGCCTAATACTGAAGAGGACAAGGAAGAAGAAGAAGAAGAAGAAATCGAAATGAAACCTTCCTTAACAAAACTGTAACCGATGCAGAATGTAAAATCTGGCGCTGTTTCTCAAGAGTCTGCAGACCAATTAAACTACTTATTCACAACAATAGTCAGTTGCCAAGTTGTGACAAATTATGAACCATTAGACAGCACCTTGTCAACCGGAGTGTTTTTCTCGCAACTAGTTTTTACAGACGCATTAAGGAAAGCAACCATGTGACTCTCTTCTGAGTTAGTAGGTACTGTTGGACTGAGCGTAGATATGATTAACAACGTTGCTAATAGTATTATTTCACTTCTCACACACATTTTCAACCTCTCTCTTGTTAATGGTACACATTCTACAGAGTGGAAGCAAATCTTAATTCGACCAGTACATAAGAATGATAACCCAAAATCAGACTAAGGGTCGATCAGCATGTTACCCCCAGTAACTAAGACCTTTGAATACACTGTTCATAGTCAGCTGTCGGATTACCTTAACGCTTATAATATACATGATAAATATCAATCAGTCTTCCGAAAACACCATAGCACAGCAACTATGTTAATCACAGTGACCGACGACGTCAAATATGCCTTGAATAGGCTTGAAAGGACAGTTTCCACAATGCTTGATTTGTGCAAGCCTTTTGATACTGTTGATTTCAATATATTAATTATGAAAATGAAACGTTTGAATTTGTCAAACAGTGCAATACTGTGGTTCGAAGGTCATTTCGAAAACCAGTGTCAACAAGTCGTCTGTCGATCGGAGAAGTCATCACCAAAACATGTGCTTCCAAGGTTCAGTTCTTGGGTCACTGAAGATTCATCGACACGCCGCGACATTTAAACGAACTTATCTGGCTGGAAAATCGAGAACTTTATAGTCGTTCAAATCACCTGTAAAGAAAACGAGAGCAATAAAGCTATCTGCAATGCTGCTAATCTTTGAATAAACCTGGAGCGGGTTTTTAGCGAATGCACGCACTTGCCCTACAGCTTATAATTTCCATTTAATAATATCTTGCACCAGCAGGTAGATGCTATTTGATACTGGCAACAGATGTGCTGTCTGTTACCATCGTCAGAGAACGTTTTAGAAGACTGGTGAAGCTGTCCACCACAGACATTATTGACACTGTGAAACAACCCAGCAACCTTTCAAAGAGGATTTGAAAAGGAGACAATGTATTCTCTGTCACATACATAGAATAGTATAGTCACAGTCGATCTCATGCAGATGCGTCACTCAACGCCATGAAAGTGTTTACAGTTTGCCAACTGGAGCGACACCAGCGCTCCAAGCGAGAAGGAAGTAGGTCGCTCCTCACCGTCATTTGTCCCGTGTGAATGACCTAATTAACAAATTAGTTACTATATTTTTTACCATTCAAGTGTTAGTGTAATATAGAGAGGCACAAATAATTGTAAAATCACCGTACACTAAGCTGTAACTCATTAATTAAATGAAATAAGCTATAACGCATTCAAGAAGAAAGTCTTGCGAGATGAAATGTAATTGCAACTTATCCTGCTGAAACCACGATAATATAAAAACAATATTGCATGAGTAATTAGCATGGATCTGCACTTTCACTATAAAAAGGAAAGACTCACCATTCATTGCTTTGTCCTGCTTTGTAATCTTTAATGCGTTGGTGGCCAAAACGATGGCTTTCTTCTTCGTTCCTATTCTGTGTAGGGTGAGCTGCTGCTAATGAATGCAAGAAATATGCTGTAAATAGAATTCGTTGATTACATTATAGAACACTCTAATGTGCGCATACGCCAGTGATTCTCAAGCAATTACTCTGACAGTGAGAAACTTTCCCAACAGCACAACGTTATCAAATGAAATTGCTATAACAAATTCCATGTTCAACAAATATTGTACATACAATAAGTGAGTACGTTAGTGAAATCATAGAAACTGTTAACCCAGAGACAAAAATTTAAAAAGAAATACATGGTGAATTATGAACCCCATTTGAAAACGTAAGTCGGAAACAACTAATATGAATAGACTCAAGGAAGTAGAAAACGTGGAGGGGTGCAATATCGGCAATAAGCAAATCGAATTCAAATAGAAAAATACTAGTTACGAATTCATTTTATCCAGTGACTTTCAGTGTATCACCATACCCAAAGAGCATAACCACTTTTTAATCAGTGTACATGTTAATTATATACCACGCAACTGTAACCAATGAACAGAGTGATTAATAGCATACATCAAACACAGCGTAAACTAAAAATTTGTGTTGATAAATCGAAATAAACATGACATAAAATTATTTGTTTCTTAAGGGGAACTGGAAGCAATGACATGGTTTATTCGCCCGGAGACCCCTGGTCACAGGAGAGCCCGTAAAGCCCGGTGTCAAGAACACAGTAAATGGTCATTGGAACAGTGGTCCCAGGTTATGTTCACGGACGAGTCCAGGTATAGTCTGAACAGTGATTCTCGCCGGGGTTTTATCTGGCGTGAAACAGGAACCAGATACCAACCCCTTAATGTCCTTGAAAGGGGCCTGTGTGAAGGTCGTGGTTTGATGGTGTGGGGTGGGATTATGATTGGTGCACTTACACCCCTGCATGTCTTTGACAGAGGAACTGTAACAGGTCAGGTGTATCGGGACGTCATTTTGCACCAGTATGTCCGCCTTTTCAGGGGTGCAGTGGGTCCCACCTTGCTCCTGATGGTTGATAATGCACGGCCGCAACAAGTTGCCATCGTGGAGGAGTACCTTGAAACAGAAGATATCAGGCGAATGGAGTGGCCTGCCTGTTCTCCAGACCTAAACCTCATCGACCACGTCTGGGATGCTCTCGGTCGACGTATCACTTGAAACACGTATGTAACATAGCAGCGATGGCGAGGCATTGTAGCATCTGTGACCAGAGAGTTTGCGCTTGACCGCGCGAGTGTTGCGAGCGGTTCTCAGTCAGTCAGTCAGTCGTTGCGAGTCTGTAGCTCTGTCTAGTTGAGGGCAGTACTCTGTCAGTAGTCGTCGCGTCCAGTACGCTAATAGTCGTCATGCAGAGCGGTCGGTCAGTAGTAGCAGCCCAGTGCGGTTGTGTGATGTAGGCGGTCGGCAACACTGGTCAAGATGGTGAATAAGGTATACTATTAATTAATATAATCATTAGATAATGTAAAAATTTATTTATTGTAATTATTCTCCAACAAGTCCCCCAATAATAATTTTTATTTCAAAAGCATTTTCTCAAAAATTTAATTTTTTATTGAACTAAAGATTTCGTTGCACTTCCCATTTCATTCCACTTCTTTTGAAGAAAAATTTCACTAAAATCACAAAAAAAGAGAATATTATTATTTGCAATGCAGTTCCTCCAAGCGGTGCGCAACAAGAGCAGAAATGTGACATCCATTTATTCTGAGGTAAGACTTTAATTCTGATTGTTTTACACAGGGCCAAAGACCGATATTTCGGTTTATTTAAATTTTCTTATCACTGAATGGACTTTAATTTTTCATGAGGAATTTATATTTGAGTCAGATTGCGAATTTCACATTTTTGTTGCCATTGTCAGTACATTTCATTGTGGGCAGGTTACGCTTAGCGCAATGTCCATTAGCATCCCTAAATAATATTGGCCATTCTTTTAAATTTCTGTGGGGAGGTTACACTTGGCGACCCTGCCAGGATCGTATTTCGTTGAGAGTCTTTTGAGCAACAGTCAGATATCTGCTCTTATTTGCTTAGATATAATTAGGATTTGGCGCAACCCTTTTATTAACTTGTGACTTTCTTTCTACAGGTCAACGGCAATTTGTTGCTTTGTTGTATTTGTGTGTTGCTTTTGCATTGTGTTTATTTGTTTTGTGAAAAATTTTGACTATTGTAAAAATGCCGCGAAAGACTGTGAATAGTGTATCGCGAGGTATTACGAACGAAATTACCGGCTCAAACGACTTTACCGATAGGACATGTGACACGCAGTGTAATGATGACAATCCTGCGTTCACTAACAATCAGTGCATTCCAACCACTAATGATGACTTTTACCCTGATAATGAACAAACGAACTCAATTGTCTCGTCTGTTAATTTGACGACAATTGATGACGCAGAGCGGTCTATAGTAATGAGCGCTACCCAGCTTAACACAACCGGTTTGGAAGATTCAAGTAACATACAGACAAATTTTTCGAATGAAAATGGTCAGTGTAGTGAAAGTACGACGGATTTATTTAATTCCGAAATAGGGACTGACAGTGTATGTTTGACTGACAAACCTTTTGGTGAATCTCAGAATAACCAAATGGTTACGGAAAGCGAGACAATTCCAGATCCACCACTAAACAGCACAGAGAATATAAACGCTAGTTTTGACTTGGTACGAATTATGAAAAGTTTGCTACAACAGCAAAGTGAGAAAATAGACAACAATCTCAAACAACAATTTAGTGAACAGAATAAAAAATTAGACAAACAGAGTGAAGATTTCAGACAACTTAGGGAAGATAACAAACAACAGAATGAAAACCTCAAGCAACTTAGTGAACAGGTCAGACAACAAAATGAAAAATTTGACGACAATTCGAGGCAGCTTAGTGAACAAATTAGAGCGGTTGCCGCGCAGTGCCATGACACTAAGGAACAGTTGCGCACGGAAATTGAGGCTTGTTCACAAAAAAATAGCGAAGAAATTAAGTCTGTTGCGCAAGAATTAAGGGAAATGCAAACAGCCGCAACAGAAACACTCAGAGACGAAATTAGCGGAGTCGCTAAACAGTGCTCTGAAAAAGCTACACAACTACGCGACGAGTTTAAAGCAATGAGGGTAGAACTTTCGCGCACTATGGACGCAAAGATAGACGCGAAATTCGAACAGCAGAACACTCAGATTAACGAGCGCTTTAATCAGCACATACAGAACAGTGATACGCGTTTCCGCAGATTTATTCAGGATCAAAACAAAGTAAAACGACAAGTCATGGAAACAATCACTGCACAAAGACAAGAGGACAAACGTAAAATATTCGCGAAAGCGAAGACGTATGTAGACAATAATATTACTACAGTGTCCGACAAAATTAATATCATAGAACAATTGAACGCGGAATTACGGGATGAAATTTCTGATCTTAAATCAAAAACAGATACACACACAGTAAATATTCAAACAGTGACAGACAGATTCGAACAATTAGATCTAACACAGGATTGCGATGTCATCAAAGCTGATGTTAAAAAAATGAGCGAAACTACGCGCAAGTTGCAAAAACAGATTAATGCGTCCGATTCTAAAACCGATGATCAGGTTAAAATACTGACTGAAAAATGTGATGAATTGGCCAGTCGTATTGATGTTATCGAAAATGCTAATGACAATAAATCAGACGATACTGCACCGGTTTCATATATCCAAACACCTGAATTTCAAAATTTACAGCAGACAATTAATGAGATCGATTCATCTCACAATACGTTACGTAGGAAGTTATCAAATTTACAACAAGAAGTAACAGAGATGAAAAACATTTCAGTTAATAACATACCACAACAGACGCCACTTTATGAACATGTGTCAGAGTCACGCAGCGCGTATAATGTGAGTAATTTACAGAGACTACGAGACGTAAAATCCGAAAAGCCACGCGACTTAAAATCTGAAAAGCTACGTAACTTGAAGTACGAAACGACACAGACGAACAGATTCACACACAAACCTGAACGTGTTATCAAATTCAATGACGAGAAAGTTGATTATAAGCAATTAGCATTTGTAAGAAAATGTAAGGAATTTAATAATGGCAGAACACAGATACACGATTTGCACTGTATACGACAATTTATCTTTGTACATTCACCGCTATTACCTGTAATGCAGAAACTAGCTTTGAACCTGATGCAACAATTTGCTATTGTATTTTCATCAGCATTACGTATTATGCAGAAACTGGAATTAGCAAGAATTCAGCGATTTACTTTTGGAATTTTACCGCTATTGCCTGTAACGCAAAAGCTAAAATTTATTTGCAGTGCGTAAATGACCTCAGGGGATTCATTACGCTTTAATGAATATGTGCTGTAGCGAGCATAGGGCCCCGAGCTGTAGTAGTGCTGTTTCATCTTTAGTTTTCTGCACTGCTGCCTTCTCTTCTACTATCCTTTATATCTATCAAAACAGCTCTTTAACTATTGCTCTTTGTAGAATTAAGAAACTAGTAATGAAAACCCGATGTGACAAACTTTTACCGAATGTGACAATTTTCAGTAGGCACTCCAGAACCAGCGTAACTTTAATAACAGATAAAATCGTAATCATCAGTATGTGTAAAATTTTGAGCAATCGGAACCATATTTTTGTAACAATAGATGTTTTTCACCACAATAGCATGAAAGTTAACCGGTTAGCATACCTAACCAACAATGCAGTCTACAAGGTCAACCAAACTTTAATGTTCCGCCGCGTGCACGTATAGTACCAGATCCAACAAATAGTAACGCACGGCAGCAAAGAAATAACTACGTACAGACAACACACTATTTCAACTCGTATCGCAATGCGCCGTATAGAAATTACTATCATGACAGACGTAAAAAAAAAAATGATGAGCACAATTTTCAGCGTACATTTAATAACAGTCGATCTTATGAGCAGCAACAACATCAGCAACAACAAATAATCATGAATGAAACAGACAATAGGTGTCATCGATAGCGTAATACGTCAGTAAGAAATAACAGAACAGTTCATATAGTGGATATGCCACAACATTCTCCCGTAAATAATAGCACGTACGACAGAATTTAACCAGATACAGCACAGATTGCATATTACAGCAACGTAAACATTACTTTTGACACGCAGAATTTTGCTCACGAGAATGTTATTTGAAACATGCTTTGTTGAATGCACCACTATTATCGCACCCAGATCTTACTAGAAATTTTTCCATTGCCACCGACAGTTCCAACACCGCCTTAGGCGTACATATTTTGCAGGAAATTGAAGAAGATGGTTCAATAGTAATCAAAAACATCGCATTTGCAAGCCGCATTCTGTCACCTGCTGAGCGAAATTACTCCGTTACAGAACTTGAAACATTATGCGTTGTATGGGCTTTTACGAGATTTCGGCACTTTCTTTATGGCAGACATACCACCGTTTACACAGACCATAGAGCTATACAATTTTTGCTTTCAGCTAAATTTACTCACGACAGATTAAGTAGATGGAAACTTTATTTACAGGAATTTAATTTTACAATTGTTCACATTCCCGGCACACAAAATGTTATAGCAGACGCACTATCGCGTTCTCTCGGCAACAATCAGCAAGACGTAGCAACCAACTTCTGCAAAACAAATTTCAGTGTCATGTACATTCAGCAAGTTGCTTTTGAAAATTTTATTTCATCGTCATTACAGGACATAGCACAAGAACAAAATAAAGACAATGTGTGGAAAGAAATTAAACACCTTTGGCAAGATAGGAATAATGTTACGATTAGAAACCACTACACTGTACGCAATGACATTCTGTTTCGCCGCTCTCATCCTGACAGCAACAATTGGTTATTATGCATTCCTGACGAACTGGTTAACAAACTAATTTGGTACACTCATTTAAGTTACGCACATTACGGAGCACGAAAATGTTTTCTTATACTGAGACAGAACTGTTATTTTACTAACATGGAAAAACGTATACGACGAGTTTTAGCGTCTTGTAAAATTTGCCAGAAAGCTAAATCAGACACCACTTCACATATTCCTCCATTATATCCCATTATACCTGTTAAATTAAGACATATGGCCGCTGTAGATATTTTTGGTCCGATTCCCAGAACTAACAGAGGTTTTTGCTACATATTTGTCGCTGTTGAGCTTACTTCAAAATTTGTTACTTTCACTCCATTACGCAAAGCTACTGCTAAAACTGTTTCGAAAGCATTTGTAAAACATTTTCTATCTCATGTAGGGCATGTAATGAAAGTAATTTCTGACAATGGATCTCAATTTCGTAGTAGCGTATGGACACGCATGTTACGAGCCAGAAACATTTCTCCGATCTATATATCCAAGTACCACGCTTCTTCGAACCCCTGTGAACGATTAATGAAAGAAATTGGTAAACTGTGCCGAATATACTGCCACAAAAGACATATTGATTGGGATACACACATACTCTCATTCCAAAATGTAATTAATTCCATACCAAATGAATCCACTATGCTATCTCCGTCTGTTATACTGAAAAATGCTGAACCACCTAACAAAATTAAAGAATTAATAACATTTCCTACATCTCGTCGATTACGACACCACGAAATAATTAACATTGCGCTGAACAACATCAAACGTGCCGCAGATCGCCGGAGAAGACAGCAAAAACAGGTTTGTACACGCCGCGACTTTCACGTTGGACAGAAGATATTGATACGTACACACTATTTATCCAGTAAATTAAAAGGTAAGTGCAGTAAATTTGAACTTCTATACGCAGGTCCATATCGGATTCGCAGCATCCCTCACCCCAATGTTGTACACGTCGAAACTTTGAGAACTAGATAATCGAAAGGCAACCACCATATCTCAAACATTAAACCGTTTATTGAATGAAGACACTGTATGATTCAACACACTATGATGCCATTTACTAATGCAATTATTTCACGTGACTAATTACTGATGATTATCGTATTTTTTCTTGGCAAGTGCCCGGCAAGGTAAGGTTAGCAGGTCGCTTTTCTTGTCGTTGCACATCAGACCGTGCACATTTTCCACTTTTTTTGTGTATATGATTGTACTCCAGTTTTGTTTGTATGTATTGTGAAATAGTTAAGATATAACACACACCAGTCGACTTTGACATTTTTTTTTGCCTTATGACATCTCAACATCGTGACTGTTTCACATTTTTTTTGCTACTGCATTGTATTATTCTGTGTACATTTTTGCTTCTGAACACTGTCAACGTCTTTGACATATTACGTTTTCTGTCATGTTATGCTGTATGGTTAATTGTGTCACCATAAACCAGTCATTATTTAGTGGGTATATGATTTAAATGCAAGACATTAATCTTTGTTCATGAATTTCAGAAAGGAATGATGATTCTAAGAAATAAATGTAGCATAAATGGGAATTTCACCTGCGGAATAAACGAAAGAAGATGCAATAGCTTTATGAAGAAGAGTAAATGGATCAGGATTAACAAGCATTAACAAGAATATACTATACTCATCACAGAATAGCAGTCTTAACTAATTTTTTCTTTCAGAATACAAGGTGATTGATGCAGGCTGTCAGACTGAACTACATATCTTAGTTTTAGTGATGAAATATGCTAGAGATAAGGAATAGTTATGTAATGAGTAATGAAGTGATTTTTTGCAGATGATAATGAATACTGATGAATAATGATGAAGGATATGATGTTATGAGTAATGAAGTTTTTCTTTACAGGTGACAGATGAGGATAATGTTGAAGTTATGTATTTATGCTACGTAGTTATTTAAGTATTTGTTGCAGTTTGTTTTGACAGCAGGTGTTATATTGCATAGTAGGATGACAGAAAGTTTTGGAAAGGACAGCTATGGAACACATTTTATACACATTTCACTACCTGTTAATTCGAAGTTCACTACTTTTCAGCATAGTGTGCGTTTCTTCTTTCAGGTCAATAATCCGTTTTTGTATTTTTTCCAGGAGAAGCTTTTCATGATACTTACTAAACCTGTTACTTATTATACCTGTTCTAGTACTTGCATTTTTTTTGTATTTTACCCATTTGTGTTTATCATATATAAATGTGATCACACATACTGCCTTGTTACATAATCTTGCTACAGCTGACTCATGACGAATGACATTACTTATCCTCATTTGCAGCAATAGGTCAAAAGCAAATAGTGTTATGCCTCACCAATTAATTATCGATCCCAACGCAATGCATTGCTAAAAGAGGTATTACCAGTCCCACATAATGTCACTAGTTTATGATAATTCTGAATAATACTGATTAGCTCTGAATAGTATGTCGCTTCAGTAATGACTTCTTAATGAGACAAAAAAAAAGTATATATTTAAGATAATGCTTTGTCACTAGCTAATAACTGCCACTGTTTATTGTAATGATACTACTTATAATGCCTGTGATTATTAATGATTTGACTGTAATTAACTGATTTTTAATAATGACTTCGTAATAATCTGAATAATACTGAATGATGATTCTATTCAATACTTGCTGGCCACTGAGTGCCAATAATGACCTCTTAATGAGACTATATTCAAAATAATGCTTTGTCACTAGCTAATAACTGCCACTGTTTATTGTAATGATACTACTTATAATGCCTGTGATTATTAATGATTTGACTGTAATTAACTGATTTTTAATAATGACTTCGTAATAATCTGAATAATACTCAATGATGATTCTATTCAATACTTGCTGGCCACTGAGTGCCAATAATTAATGTCACTTGAAGAATTGTTATTAATTATGCCATTGATTAGCTCTTGTTTCCAATGTTGATACTTTGTAACCAGAAAAGAATGTGACTTTAATAATGCTTTGTAATTAGAAGAAGGCTAATGATTCTTAATAGATTGGAATGACAAATGATTAATTAACTGTAATTAGGATGTTTTGTAATTAGAAGGCTAATGAATCTTAATTACTGTTTAATAATGCTTTGTAATTAGGAGAAGACTAATGATTATTATTGGAATGACAATTGATTAATTAACGGTAATTAGACAAATGATTAATTAACTGTAATTAGACAAATGATTAATTAACGACAAATGATTAATTATCTGTAATTAGGAAAAGGCTAATGATTATTATTGGAATGACAAATGATTAATTAACTGTAATTAGGAGAAGGTTAATGATTCTTAATTATACTCTGTAACTGAAAAGAATGCGATTATTTCATAATACTTTGTAACCAGGAAAAGAAGGCTACTGATTCTATGTAAAACAATTAATGAACATTTTTCTGTAATACTACATACTTGGTACAGAAATGTTCAATAACTGGGCTATGAATGCCTCAAACTATCAATGAAGACTGTAATTGTCAATATTATGTGACATAAGGTCCTTCACCTCATGAGTTAACTACCCTGAATTACTGCAATGTCCATTTGTCCTGTTTATCCTAGTGATCATGGAGCACTATCTTTGGTTTTGCACTAATTCTACGTGGGTGTGCCTTGTAAGAGCGTGGTGTTGACACGACATGCTGTCCACCACCGTGAGCGATGAAGACATTATTATGGTCCCACTGTTTGGTGTACGTAATGTACTGCCAAAATGAAAACATGGAACATTACTACGACAGTTCAGTGTCTTGGCTACACTGATAAATTCTGATGGGAAAAGAACTTCAAGTTGTGTCACTTGGTGTTGTACTTCTGTGGAAAGATATGGACTTCCAGAACAGCTGTGTGCAATCTAAAGTGCTACAACCATGATGCAATCCTTCCCTTTCCTATCCTGATTCTTGTCACATAAAGAAAAAATTTTTTGGTAACATCATTTATGTTCATAGGTTATACATTTTTCGATTTGTTGAACTCCAGTGCGAGTACACTTATGGCACTGGTCGACATGATGTTTTGCCATTATGTTTATTTGTTCTGAAAATGCTAAAGACATTTTTTCAGTGCGTGTGCACTTTGGACATGATTTTTTTTTGCCATTATGTTTTTTTATTGCCAAAATGCTAAAGACATTTTTCGATTTGTTCTGTAGTACAGTATATGTACACTCTTGTCTTTTATATTGTATATACATTTTTTTATTTTCTGAACTACAGTGCATGTGCACTCATGTCACTTGTCAACATAATATTTTTTGCCAGTCTGTTTATTTGTTCTGAATATGCTAAAGAATTTTTTCAGTGCCTGTGCACTTTGTTATCTGTCAAAAAAATTTGTATATACATTTTTCTGATTTGCTACTATGTTTTGTATTCACATTTTGTCTTTGTCTGATATATTTTGTACTTAGTGCGTGTGCACAACATTTAAATATTCTGTAAGTTGTAGGATTTTGTTAATTAAAGAAAAATTTTGCCGCGCTTGGCAAGTCCAAATGACTCACCATCGCTGCCAAATTTTTGCCCCCCCCCAGTGGAGGGTTATGAAACACGTATGTAACATAGCAGCGATGGCGAGGCATTGTAGCATCTGTGACCAGAGAGTTTGCGCTTGACCGCGCGAGTGTTGCGAGCGGTTCTCAGTCAGTCAGTCAGTCGTTGCGAGTCTGTAGCTCTGTCTAGTTGAGGGCAGTACTCTGTCAGTAGTCGTCGCGTGCAGTACGCTAATAGTCGTCATGCAGAGCGGTCGGTCAGTAGTAGCAGCCCAGTGCGGTTGTGTGACGTAGGCGGTCGGCAACACTGGTCAAGAAGGTGAATAAGGTATACTATTAATTAATATAATCATTAGATAATGTAAAAATTTATTTATTGTAATTATTCTCCAACAAGTCCCCCAATAATAATTTTTATTTCAAAAGCATTTTCTCAAAAATTTAATTTTTTATTGAACTAAAGATTTCGTTGCACTTCCCATTTCATTCCACTTCTTTTGAAGAAAAATTTCACTAAAATCACAAAAAAAGAGAATATTATTATTTGCAATGCAGTTCCTCCAAGCGGTGCGCAACAAGAGCAGAAATGTGACATCCATTTATTCTGAGGTAAGACTTTAATTCTGATTGTTTTACACAGGGCCAAAGACCGATATTTCGGTTTATTTAAATTTTCTTATCACTGAATGGAGTTTAATTTTTCATGAGGAATTTATATTTGAGTCAGATTGCGAATTTCACATTTTTGTTGCCATTGTCAGTACATTTCATTGTGGGCAGGTTACGCTTAGCGCAATGTCCATTAGCATCCCTAAATAATATTGGCCATTCTTTTAAATTTCTGTGGGGAGGTTACACACTGCACGTCTTCAAACCCCTACGACACTTCAGGAGCTCCGACAGCTACTGGTGCAGGAGTGGGAGGCTGTATCCTGGCAGCTGCTCGACCACCTGATCCAGAGTATGCCAACCCGTTGTGCGGCCTGTGTACGTGTGCATGATGATCATATCCCATATTGATGCCGGGGTACATGCGCAGGAAACAGTGGCGTTTTGTAGCACATGTGTTTCGCGATAGTTTTCTCAACTTATCACCGATACCGTGGACTTACAGATCTGTGTCGTGTGTGTTCCCTATATGCTATGCCTGTGCTATTAGCGCCAGTTTTGTGTAGTGCCATGTTGTGTGGCACCAAATTCCGCAATTATCCTTAATTTATGAGCATGAGTGTATTTCCGACGTAATTATGGCCTCATGACGGGAATTAACAGACAATAAGTGCGGAATTGTAGTTAGAGCTAGACACATTGAACATTCTTTAGGGAATTCAATATTCCAAGATCCACAATGTCAAGAGTTTGTTGTAACACCAAGTTTCAGGCATTACCTGTCACAAGAGACAACGCAGTGGCCGACAGCCTGCACTTAACGACCGAGAACAGCGGCGTTTGAGAAGAGCTGTTAGCGCTAACAGACAAGCAGCACTGCGTGAAATAACCGCAGGAATCAATATTAGACGAAGGACCAACGTATCCTTTAGGACAATGCAGCAAAATTTGGCGTAATGGGATGTGGCAGCAGACGACCGATGCGAATGCCTTTGCGAAGAGCGCGACATCGCCTGCAGTGCCTCTCCTAGGCTCGTCACAGTATTGGTTGGACGCTAGACGACTGCAAAACCGTGCCCTGGTTAGATGAGTCCCGATTTCAGATGGTATCGGATGCTGATAGGGTTCGAGTGTTGCGCAGATCTCACGAAGCCACGGACTCGTCAATAAGGCTCTGTGCAGGCTGGTTGTGGCTCCGTAGTGGGATGGGCTGTTTTTGTATGGAATGTCATCCTGTGGTCCATCTGAACCGATCATTGACTAGAAACGAACGTATGATTTATGTACCCAGATAACCCGTCATGAATTCCAATTTCTTAACTTCTGGAGAAGAAGTCTTTTTTTTTTAATGTCATCCTGTGGTCCATCTGAACCGATCATTGACTAGAAGCGAACGTATGATTTATGTACCCAGATAACCCGTCATGAATTCCAATTTCTTAACTTCTGGAAAAGAAGTCTTTTTTTTTTTAAATGTCATCCTGTGGTCCATCTGAACCGATCATTGACTAGAAGCGAACGTATGATTTATGTACCCAGATAACCCGCCATGAATTCCAATTTCTTAACTTCTGGAAAAAGAAGTCTTTTTTCTTTTTTTTTTTTTTTTTTTTAAATGGACTTGTAGTCCGGGGTGATATGTTACAATACAGCATCACCGGTCTATTGCGGTCTAACTGTGTTGGTGAGGCAGTAAATTTCCACAGGGTAGTGACTGCGTCACTGCAATTCACTTCGCAGGTGTGGCGGTGGGACTTGTAGTCCGGTACCACCCTCTGAAGGTGATGGTACTACATGAGCCAGGCAGAAGGAACATGGGCGGGTGAAGGTGTGGCGGTGTGACTTGTAGTCCCGTGAGGGTGAATTTTTTTTTTTTTTTTTTTTTTTTTTAAATGGACTTGTAGTCCGGGGTGATAAGTTACAATACAGCATCACCGGTCTATTGCGGTCTAACTGTGTTGGTGAGGCAGTAAATTTCCACAGGGCAGTGACTGCGTCACTGCAATTCACTTTGGAGGTGTGGCGGTGGGACTTGTAGTCCCGTACCACCCTCTGACGGTGATAGTACTACATGAGTCAGGCAGAAAAATTTTTGACGTGAGGGTGAAACGGTGCGACGAATTCATATTGTGGTGAGCGGCATATACCAGCTGCGAGAATCCATGCTACGGACGCATCTCTTTGTCTTACCGAACCAAAGTTTTTGTTTTAGGGGCTCCTTGTGAAGAAAATGGAGAGATCGGACGTGTGAAAGGAAGAGATAGATTGTATTGTCGTGAGGCGGCATTACGACATACAGTAAATGTTCAAATAGTTTTTTGCACAAAATAAAATCCAGTAACTAACTTCAGATATTCAAGGTGGGTATATCTCCATACTGAAATTAGTTAATTATCACGGTACAGATCTTACAAGAAGTAGATCGCTCGGAGGTGAAGTTTGGAACTATAGTGCAAACCTGCATTTTGCTCGGTCATAATTCGTCGAGAGATTATCTCCGAATTAATAAACTTTAACTTGCTAAATTGCTGTGGAATACATCTCTTGCACTCCTGTGGTATGTAAAGCGAAATATTCATATTTTCCAGATTTTCAGGAGTGTAAAGATAAAACTAAATAACGAACTAAGCTAAACCAATTAAAACCAATAACTAAAATAAGAGCACATATAAAGAATATTTATTTACAATAATAAATAAATAAATAAAGAATATTTCAAATTAACCCACCAATAATAATAACATAATAAACCATTCATGGGACGTAATCGAGAGATCTGTTCGTGCACAAAATCCTGCACCGACAAGACATTCGCAATTGCGGACGACTACGAAAGTATCATGGCTCAACATTTTAGCAGCGGACTTGCAATGACTTGTTGAGTCCCAGCCACGTTGAGATGGTGTACTATGCCAGGCAGAAGGAGGTCTGACATGTTTTTAGGAAGTATCCCACGACTTTTGTCACCTCAGTGTACGTTATAAAATCTAATATTGTTTTCGCAGTTTACCCCGCTACTGCTATGATATGCTCTGCGAACCTCCTCCCCCCCTTTTTTTTTGCAGACGACGATCTACATCTACATCTACATGAATACTCTGCGAATCACATTTAAGTGCCTGGCAGATGGTTCATTGAACCACCTTCACAAATCTCTATTGTTCCAATCCCGTAGAGCGAGCGGAAAGAAAGAACACCTATATCTTTCCGCATGAGCTCTGATTTCCCTTATTTTATCGTGGTGATCATTCCTCCCTATGTAGGTCGGTGTCAACAAAATATTTTCGCATTCGGAGGAGAAAGTTGGTGATTGGAATTTCGTGAGAAGATTCCGTCGCAACGAAAAACGCCTTTCTTTTAATGATTTCCAGCCCAAATCCTGTATCATTTCCATGACACTCTCTCACATACTTCGCGATAATACAAACCGTGCTGCCTTTCTTTGAACTTTTTCGATGTACTCCGTCAGTCCTATCTGGTAAGGATCCTACACCTCGCAGCAGTATTCTAAAAGAGGAAGGACAAGCGTAGTGTAAGCAGTCTCCTTAGTAGGTCCGTTACATTTTCTAAGTGCCTGTCAGTAAAACGCAGTCTTTGGTTAGCCTTGCTCACAACATTTTCTGTGTGTTCCCTCCAATTGAAGTTGTTCGTAATTGTATTACCAAGGTATTTAGTGAATTTATGGCTTTTACATTAGACTAATTTATCGTGTAACCGAAGTTTAACGAGTTCCTTTTAGCACTCATGTGGATGAACTCACACTTCTAGCGGTTCTGGCGCTGCAGTCCGGAACCGCGGGACTGCTACGGTCGCAGGTTCGAATCCTGCCTCGGGCGTGGGTGTGTGTGATGTCCTTAGGTTAGTTAGGTTTAAGTAGTTCTAGGTTCTAGGGGACTTATGACCTAAGATGTTGAGTCCCATAGTGCTCAGAGCCAACTCACACTTTTCGTTATTTAGGGTAAACTGAAACTTTTCGCACCAATAAGATATCTTTTCTAAATCGTTTTGCAGTTTGTTTTGATCTTCTGATGACTTTATTAGTCAATAAACCACAGCGTCATCTGCAAACAACAGAAGACGGCTGCTCAGATTGTCTCCCAAATCGTTTATATAGATAAGGAACAGCAAAGGGCCTATAACACTACTTTGAGGAACGCCAGAAATCACTTCTGTTTTACTCGATGACTCTCTCTCAATTACTACGAACTGTGACCTCTCTTACAGGAAATCACAAATCCAGTCACGTAACTGAGACGACATTCGATAAGCACACAATTTCACTACGAGCCGCTTGTGTAGTACAGTGTCAAGAGCCTTCCGGAAATCCAGAAATATGGAATCGATCTGGAATCCCTTGTCAATAGCACTCAACACTTCATGTGAATAAAGAGCTAATTGCGTTTCACAGGAACGATGTTTTCTAAACCCATGTTGACCATGTGTCAATAGACTGTTTTCTTCGAGATAATTCATAATGTTTGAACACAATATATGTTCCAAAATCCTGCTGCATATCGACGTTAACGATATGGGCCTGCAATTTAGTGGATTACTCCTACTACCTTTCTTGAATATTGGTGTGACCCGTGCAACTTTCCAGTCTTTGGATAGGGATCTTTCGTCGGGCGAACGGTTGTATATGATTGTTAGGCATGGAGTTAATGCATCAGTATACTACGAAACGAACCTAATTGGTATACTGTCTGGACCAGAAGACTTGCTTTTGTGATTTAAGTTGGTTCACTACTCCGAGGATATTTACTTCTATGTTTTTCATGTTGGCAGCTGTTCTCAATTCGAATTCTGGAATATTTACTTCGCCTTCTTTTGTGAATGCATTTCGAAGGCTGTGGCGCTGCAGTCCGGAACCGCGGGACTGCTACGGTCGCAGGTTCGAATCCTGCCTCGGGCATGGGTGTGTGTGATGTCCTTAGGTTAGGTAGGTTTAAGTAGTTCTAAGTTCTAGGGGACTTATGACCTAAGATGTTGAGTCCCATAGTGCTCAGAGCCATTTGAACCATTTCGAAGGCTGTGTTTAGTAACTCTGCTTTGGCAGCACTGTCTTCGATAGTATCTCCATTGCTATCGCGCAGAAAAGGCATTGATTGTTTCTTCGCGCTAACATACTTAACATACGACCAGAATCTCTTATGATTTTCTGTCCGTTTTCGAGACAAAGTTTTGTTGTGGAAACTGATATTGAAGTCCGCGCTAAATTTTGAGCTTCTGTAAAGAGATCGCCAATCTTGGGGACTTTGCGTCTGTTTAAATTTGGCATGTTTGTTACGTTGTTTCTGCAACAGTGTTCTAACCCGTTTTGTGTACCAAGGAGCATCAGCTCGGTCGTTTGTTAATTGATTTGGTATAAATCTTTCAATTGCTGCCGATGATATTTCTTTGAATTTAAGCCACATATGGTCTACACTTACATTAATAATTTGGAATGAGTGGAAATTGTCTCTCAGGAAGGCGTCAAGTGAATTTTTATCTGATTTTTTGAATAGGTATATTTTTCGCTTATTTTTCGAGGATTTGTGGATTACAACATTCAGTCTCGTTACGACAACCCTATGTTCACTAATCCCTGAATCGGTTTTGATGTTCGTTATTAACTCAGGATTATTTGTTGCTAAGGGGTCAAGTGTGTTTTCACAGCCGTTTACTATTCGCGTGGGCTCATGAACTAACTGTTCGAAATAATTTTCAGAGAATGCGTTTAGCACAATTTCGGATGATTTTTTATGCGTACCTCCGGAATTAAACATGCATTTTCGCACAACATATGTAGGGCAAATTAAAGTCACCACCAACTATTATCGTATGAGTCGGGTACGTTTGAAATCAAATTCAATTTTTCTTTGAACCTTTCAGCAAATGTATCATCTGAAATGGGAGGTTGGAAAAAGGATAACTCACAGCAAGTATTTCGTGACTTCTGACTGTTTCTGACAGCAACAAACACGCCACCGCCAACCGTGTTTTGCTTGTCCTTTCGGAACACCGTTAGGTTCTTCGCAAAAATTTCGGCTGAGCTTATATCCAGCTTCAGCCAGCTTTCAGTGCCTCTAACGATTTGAGCATCAGTGCTTTCTATTAGCGCTTGAAGCTCTGGTACTTTCCCAACACAGCTACGACAATTTACAACTGTTATACCAATGGATACTGTATCTACGTTCTTTTTGTGTTCAGCGTGCACCCTTTGTGACTGAAGCCCTTCTTCTGTTTTCCCAAGACCCTCTAACCTAAAAAACCGCCCAGTTCACGCCACACAGCCCCTCCTACCCGTGTAGCCGCCTCCTTCGTCTAGTGGACACCTGACCTATTCAGGGGGCCCGGAAATCCAACCACCCTTTGGCGAAAGTCGAGGAATCTGCAGCCTACACGGTAGCAGAACCGTCTGAGCCTCTGATTCAGACCCTCCACTCGGCTCTGTACCAGAGGTCCGCAGCCGGTTTTGTCTACTATACTGCAAATGGCCAGCTCTGCTTTCATCTTGCAAGCAAGACTGGTAGTCTTCCCACTTCTGTTAGCCACTCGAAACCAGAGAGAATTTCTTCTGATCCAAAGTGACACACATCATTGGTACCGATGTGAGCAACCACCTGCCGCTGGCTGCTCCCTGTGCTCTTCGTGGCATCCGGGAACACTCTTTCCACATCTGGAATGATTCCACCCAGTATGCATACGGAGTGCACATTGGTTTTTCTTTCCCTTCTTGTCAGCCAAGTCCCTAAGGGTCCCCATAGCGCCCCTGACGTTGGAGCTCCCAACTACCAATAATCCCACGCTCTGTGATTGCGCCAGCCGGTGTGACCGAGCATTTCTAGATGTAGATGAAGAGATGAATACAGTAAGCAGATTCACAAGGATGTAAGCTGCAGTACGCCGGCCCGAGCGGCCGAGCGGTTCTAGGCGCTTCAGTCTGCAACAGTGCGACCGCTACGGTCGCAGGTTCGAATCCTGCCTTGGGCATGGATGTGTGTGATGTCCTTAGTTAGTTAGGTTTAAGTAGTTCTAAGTTCTAGGGGACTGATGACCTCAGATGTTAAGTCCCATAGTGCTCAGAGTCATTTGGGCCATCTGTGATTACCCAGATCTTGCAGGCTGAGTGATTTCCTCTGAAACAGGACAGACGACAGCATATGGCTCAGTGACAGTGTCAGCCACAGACAGCGCCTAGAACTTGTTTGTCAGACAAACCGGGGAGACCTTACGTGCGGGCGCAGTGGTTAGCACACTGGACTCGCATTCGGGAGGACGACGGTTCAATCCCGTCTCCGGCCATCCTGATTTAGGTTTTCCGTGATTTCCCTAAATCACTTCAGGCAAATGTCGGGATGGTTCCTTCGAAAGGGCACGGCCGATTTCCTTTCCCATCCTCCCCTCACCCGAGCTTGCGCTCCGTCTCTAATGACCTCGTTGTCGATGGGACGTTAAACACTAATCTCCTCCTCCTCCACCTTACGTGCGGCCCCCTGGGAAGTCTTTCGCCGCCTGCTTCGTCCCGGGACGACCTCCCACTCGACCACAGATTAGGGGTCAGCCTCAGTGCGAGCAGTATCTGGGTTGGCCACTGGTGCGGACCGATCGGAGGACTCTGACGTGCTGGACGTCCGTTGGATGCCCACGGCCGGCCCACAACAGTGGTGCCCATCCATGACAGCCTCAAGCTGTGTAACCGAAGCCATCGTAGCCTGAAGCAGAGAGCGAAGTGTCACCAACTCGGCTGCCATCGGCACACAACAATCGCAGCCCTTGTCCATACCAAAGACCTTGGAAAACTAAACTACGTAGATAAACGGACTATCGGTACGTGCTGCTGCAACTATACTGCAGACCCTGACAAAAATGCACGAACTTTGTCAAGTAATACCTAACTACCGAAGCCCTCAGGTGAAACTAAATAATTTGCCCCTGATTAGGAACTTGTAATATGTCACAAAATCGGTTTACTTTCATATACTAGTGTTATAATAAATTCCATTAGAGACAAAGTAACAGACAAGATCATTAACGATGTTTTTCAAAGAATTGTTAACTGTTTCTCAGAAAATGGATTTCCAGTATTCTGAGATAGTACCCTATGCCAAGTTCTGTACGACAAATAGAGTAATTCGAACAATTTATGCAGCACACGGGGAGTTCGTAAACAGGGTAGAGTGCTCCAAATTTTACGGTGTACATACTGATGAAACTTTTACCTGGAAGAAGCAAATTACTGATTGTGAGCTGTTCAAACGACTGAGCTCATCAACTTCTACTCTTCGTCTGACTGCTAGTCTTAGGAACAAACTAATCAACATCGTGACACATTTTGCATATTTCCTTTCAATTTATTACAGAATAATTTTCTGTGGGAGCTTACCACTTAGAAAGGAAGTGTTGGTTGCACGAAAGCAAGCAGGAAGAATGTTGGTGTTTACCAGCGTTCCTCACATAGGTACTTCTTCAACGAATCAGACGTTTTAATTGTACCATCACAATACATATATTCGCTAAGGAGATTCATCACAAGTAATCCATCACTATTAGGGAAGATTAACGGTGTTCAAACTTACATCGCCAGGGAAAAAAATGAACTTAATTACCCATTATTTAAGCTGTCAGTTGCTCACAAATGATTTCAATAAGCAGTAACAAAAATATGTTACCATTTTCGCAATAACATAAAAGTGTGACAGGTAGCAAACCTAAAACCATTTCTCATGGACAGCTTCTATTTCATGAAGAAATTTTTATTTAAAACTGGTAGCCTTTGAAACACTACAGTAGTAAGTAGGCTGTTTAGGTTTTTATGTTGGTAACGCCACGTAGCACTCTGTATGAAAATCACTGGCTGTGCTGTGTGCAGTCTGTGGCTGGTTGGCTTTGTTGGAATAGTCGCTATTGTAGTGTTGGGCAGTTGGGTGTGAACAGCGCGTAGCGTTGCGAAGTTGAAGGTGAGCCGCCAGCAGTGGTGGATGTGGGGAGAGAGATGGCGGAGTTTTGAGAGCGGATGATCTGGACGTGTGTCCATCAGAGAGATTAAATTTGTAAGACTGGATGTCATGAACTGATATATATATTATGACTTTTCAACACTATTCAGGTAAATACATTGTTTGTTCTCTATCAAAATCTTTCATTTGCTAACTATGCCTATCAGTAGTTAGTGCCTTCAGTAGTTAGAATCTTTTATTTAGCTGGCAGTAGTGGCGCTCGCTGTATTGCAGTAGTTCGAGTAACGAGGATTTTTGTGAGGTAAGTGATTCATGAAAGGTATAGGATATTGTTAGTCAGGGCCATTCTTTTGTAGCTGTTATTGAAAATCGGATTGCGTTGCGCAAAAAAATTGTGTGTCAGTTTAGTGATGAACAGAATAAGTAAAGAGAGAAATGTCTGAGTACGTTCGGTTTTGCTCAGCTGTTTGAAAATCAAATAACGTAGGAGGTTTACCAGCACAGTAATTCATTAACTTTTCAAAGGGAACGTTTCACAGTTTCTAAGTGTAGTTGCATGAATAGGACTAAAAAACAAAATGTGCATTAACACAATGACTGTCGCACGCATAGTGATGGATATTTATTTCACCGGCAGGCCACTCCACGCCACAGCGTCAGACGTGAGACTCTGCCGTGGCCGGCGGCGGCCGCCTAGTAACGTGTTAATCATAACACTAATCACGTATACATAGATATAAACTGACTCATTCCGTATCATTTCGATAAAAGAATCGTTCAAATTATCTACGGAACTTTTAACTAAGTAACTAACTATACCTAGCACAGATTCTGGTTGAGCTAAATATTATTCTTAGTCTCTACGTTTTAAACATAAAATGTAGTACCTACTTGATTTCTTCGGTAAGTGGTCAAAATAGTCTACTGCTTTACATTCCCTGACACAAAGCGTACTATGGGAGTTTGATACTCCCTTATTTTCAGCCACACAGTAGCGAGTTTAGAGTGGATCAGACAGATTCCATAGCTGAAGTATTTGGTTAAAGGTATACAAAATCGACATTTGTCTTGTGACCAATTGATACCTTCCATTAACATTGCATGGAACTAGAAGATTCGACAAAAGATATTTCCATTTTCTTTTTTGGTACTTTATATCATCACAAATCTTGGAGAGAGGCAAATTAGTTACTTGACATATTTTTAATTTAATCATTTCATATGGAATGATGATCTGAGGTAAATCACCTTTAAGAAAGAAAGTTTTCATTGCTAAAAAAGAATTACAAGGTATTCTGTGGTGCCCACAAAGTAATCCTGTAGACAAATGTTTAAGGAATTAGGCATTTTGACTATTCCATCACAGTATATCTATTTCATTATGAAATTTGTTGTAAATAATAAGCCGGCCGAAGTGGCCGAGCGGTTCTAGGCGCTTCAGTCTGGAACTGCGCGACCACTACGGTTGCAGTTTCGAATCCTGCCTCGGGCATGGATGTGTGTGATGTCCTTAGGTTAGTTAGGTTTAAGTAGTTCTAAGTTCTAGGGGACTGCTGACCTAAGATGTTAAGTCCCATAGTGCTCAGAGCCATTTGAACCATTTTTTTTGTAAATAATACACTGCAGTTCAAGAGGAACAATGATGTAACTAACTAAATACCGAAAGAAAAAATGATTTTCGTGGTCCACATTAAGATTGTATTTAGCACATGATTCCTCAACTAAAATTTTTCATCACTTACCCAGTGATATAAAATTTGAAAACAAGCTGAAAAAGTTGACCCTTGGCGGTTCCCCCTTTCCCGTGAAAGAATTTCCGTTATTGTTGTATGTAAAAGTTGATGGATAGTAAGAGAAACAAACTAACTATTCTCCAATTCTACAGGCAGAATTTACAGTTCGAATTTTGACTCATTGGTGATCTGACTTCCAGTTGCGGCATTTGTCTTATACAAACAACTAAAGGAACCTTCTGATAAACTTCATCGGAACAGGAACATGCATATTATTAAATCAAAATTATTAAAATAAAAAATATAAATCCGATGTTGAGATCTTAAATTAGGCTATTAAACACCACCAATGAACCAGTGGCTACGAGAAGACATATACATTGAGGATTATGACTCTTCGTATCGCTGTAAATTCATAAGAACAAAAGTATTTCGCGTAATATTAACTTTTGAAAGTTAAACAGTTTCGAAATTAATTAACTTTTATCTTAAAATTTTCACTGTACTATTAATCCGTCGCTTCTAATTCTGCTTGATTACAAAACTAACTTAACGTTGGACATTCACAAATGCTAAAATTTTTACTCCTACCTTAATCTGTCAGTGCTGAATGGCTGTAGTCTTCTCACTTACTATGTTTACATGCCCTCAAAAGATCGGATCTCGCAAATCAATTTATCAATACCGCTTCCGGTTGTCTATGTAATTACTCCAAAATCGATTCTGGAAATCCGCTTCTAGCTGCCAGTTCTCCGCTTCCGCAATTGATCTTCGCTCCCATGTACATGCAAAACCGTTTTACAAACGTGCTTCGATTGTCAGGTTACGTTTTGTCTCAAAATATTCGTCTATTATGGACGGGGTGACTTCTTGAACCAAGAAGGAGAAGCAAGAAATATTAGACTGAGCATCAAACAGGAGGCACGAAACAGAACTCAGTGGAGGAGGAACCGTGTATCAGCGCGCGGTCCTCTGGGCCTGATCGCGTAAGTTAAGTAAGCAATGAAACTGCCTACCTCTAATATTTAAGTGAAGGGAAATAGTGATCGTGCTGACTAATTCAGAGTCTGGAACAGCTGAGTTCCAAACGCTTATTGAACTGGGCTAGCAAATCTTCTTCAGCTGTTTACATGTAAACACAACAGCAAAAACTGGTTTCCGAAATTCGGTTTTCGTCTTTGGGAGATGTGTCGCATATAAACGTAGTGACTATGAACGTTACTAGGCTGACACATAGATCGACACAATGACGGGTGAAATCTAAAGATTTATGTGTAACACGTAAAAAACTGTCCTTCGATAATATGTTCCTTTGCTCTTTGAGCTGCTTCTCTGTAAAGTACGAAAATGTTTTTATGGCAAATTAACATCCAAAAGATCGTGTGTTATCCGGAAGTTAACGATTATGTATCTCCAGCGACACGGCAAAAAATGAAAATGTCCTGCAAATTTGATATCATCTTTCGTAGATTTGATAGCTACAGTAGTTTTACAGTCGAGACATGCGCACTCACAAATATTAGTGGCGATTTACCGCTAGACGGAATAGGAAATTTTCAGTTATGTTACACTGTCATTGCTACATTCGTGGCTGTGCAAGCATTAAACAACTTATACAATATACAGTACTTAACACTATGGATGAACAAACTAAAATCGTAAGTTAGACTCTCACCATTGAATCGTTTCCGGGGCACGGTAAAGAACTGGGTTCACATTACTCCATCCGAATAGCAGGGCCGTTGAATTCACCCCACTCTCGTCCAGTGAACCGTGTTCGTCACTTCCGAACGTACACACATCAACAAAGTTTTGCTTCATCGCTGTATTTCCAAATTCTTGGAACAGAACTCAAATCTGTCTCTGACGCTTATATATACATACACTTGCGATGTGTAAAAGTCACCAAATAATACACTCCTGGAAATTGAAATAAGAACACCGTGAATTCATTGTCCCAGGAAGGGGAAACTTTATTGACACATTCCTGGGGTCAGATACATCACATGATCACACTGACAGAACCACAGGCACATAGACACAGGCAACAGAGCATGCACAATGTCCGCACTAGTACAGTGTATATCCACCTTTCGCAGCAATGCAGGCTGCTATTCTCCCATGGAGACGATCGTAGAGATGCTGGATGTAGTCCTGTGGAACGGCTTGCCATGCCATTTCCACCTGGCGCCTCAGTTGGAGCAGCGTTCGTGCTGGACGTGCAGACCGCGTGAGACGACGCTTCATCCAGTCCCAAACATGCTCAATGGGGGACAGATCCGGAGATCTTGCTGGCCAGGGTAGTTGACTTACACCTTCTAGAGCACGTTGGGTGGCACGGGATACATGCGGACGTGCATTGTCCTGTTGGAACAGCAAGTTCCCTTGCCGGTCTAGGAATGGTAGAACGATGGGTTCGATGACGGTTTGGATGTACCGTGCACTATTCAGTGTCCCCTCGACGATCACCAGTGGTGTACGGCCAGTGTAGGAGATCGCTCCCCACACCATGATGCCGGGTGTTGGCCCTGTGTGCCTCGGTCGTATGCAGTCCTGATTGTGGCGCTCACCTGCACGGCGCCAAACACGCATACGACCATCATTGGCACCAAGGCAGAAGCGACTCTCATCGCTGAAGACGACACGTCTCCATTCGTCCCTCCATTCACGCCTGTCGCGACACCACTGGAGGCGGGCTGCACGATGTTGGGGCGTGAGCGGATGACGGCCTAACGGTGTGCGGGACCGTAGCCCAGCTTCATGGAGACGGTTGCGAATGGTCCTCGCCGATACCCCAGGAGCAACAGTGTCCCTAATTTGCTGGGAAGTGGCGGTGCGGTCCCCTACGGCACTGCGTAGGATCCTACGGTCTTGGCGTGCATCCGTGCGTCGCTGCGGTCCGGTCCCAGGTCGACGGGCACTTGCACCTTCCGCCGACCACTGGCGACAACATCGATGTACTGTGGAGACCTCACGCCCCACGTGTTGAGCAATTCGGCGGTACGTCCACCCGGCCTCCCGCATGCCCACTATACGCCCTCGCTCAAAGTCCGTCAACTGCACATACGGTTCACGTCCACGCTGTCGCGGCATGCTACCAGTGTTAAAGACTGCGATGGAGCTCCGTATGCCACGGCAAACTGGCTGACACTGACGGCGGCGGTGCACAAATGCTGCGCAGCTAGCGCCATTCGACGGCCAACACCGCGGTTCCTGGTGTGTCCGCTGTGCCGTGCGTGTGATCATTGCTTGTACAGCCCTCTCGCAGTGTCCGGAGCAAGTATGGTGGGTCTGACACACTGGTGTCAATGCGTTCTTTTTTCCATTTCCAGGAGTGTATAAACAAAAGAGAAAACAATCGGGTAACCGCAGAATCGTCTGTTTCCCCTTGGGGGATTGTTTACAGTACTCCTGAGCAACGCCAGTAAGTGGTGGAACGGTCCCTTGCCCGGATGCAGGTTCGAATCGGCGACTGCTACGGTCGCAGGTTCGAATTCTGCCACGGGCATGGATGTGTGTGATGTCCTTAGGTTAGTTAGGTTTAAGTAGTTCTAAGTTCTAGGGGACTGATGACCTCAGATGTTAAGTCCCATAGTGCTCAGAGCCATTTGAACCATTTGAATTGGTCGTGGCACACCATCGATGAGTTCATCAAGCCAGCCCTGGTCTAAACTGTCTCTCTCTTCAGTGACAATTCTGCGTAAGTCGTGCAGGCCGTATAACATTTGTCGACGTCCAGAAATAGCTCGTTTCAGCCGATCCCAAACATGTTCGAGTAGATCAATGTCCGAGGATCAGACAAGCAACTTCCTTCTGGTGATCCTAGCATGCTGAAGAAACGTGTTCACGAGAGCAGCGCGATGAGCGCGCGAGTTGTGAGTCATCAAGATGAAGTTGCCACCAAACTTTTGGCGGTAAAGACGGACTGTTGGCTTCAGAATCTCGTACCTGTACCGTAGCACAATGAGGCGTTCTCGGCAACCACCACGGCGGCCGCAAGTAATGCCACCCAAGAATATCACTACGTCACCACCTTGTTGCACATGAGGACACAGTGTTGTGGTGTACGACGTCATGATCGTCGTGGTCGTCGAGAAAATAGATTCGCATCAGGCAATCGTCTCCCAACAGTTTGATGCGATACATGACATCCTGTACCCTCTTCAGCCGCCGAATTCAGTTCGTGAACACTCACCCCACGGTTTATGCGCCTGTCGAACGTGGCCAGGGGATATAAGTCCTCAACACTATTTGTCAATTGAAACCGATTCCACGTCCGCACCAAGAGACTTTGAGTCCAGTGCATACGTCCAGCTACTTTCCTAGTTGACAAGCCTTCTGCGCGTAATGTGATGATGCGGATTCGATCATTAGTAGCGACTGCTCTTTGCGGCACGATATACGTTCACTCTACTACTCCAGAAATGTCTCTAATGCGCTCCTAGTGGTGCTTCACATCCAACGAAAATGGTGCAGTCTATTCGAGTGCAGCGTTCTGTCCATATGTAACAGTCATGGTAACTCTGTGTATGTTTACAAACTACTTCAGGGGTGGCTACTGATTGGTAAGTTCGTCGTATTTCAGTTCCTGTGAGTTAGTTGTCGTCCACCCATCATGTCCTATATTGTTTCCGTGTAGCCTGGATTCAGCGATCGGGCGTGGTTTTGCGTTTCACATGATTTCACAGATAAATAAGGAAAAAACTTTTGCTTGTAACAACCTTGCAATTATATTTTCCACATAATCATTTTATTACAGATCACTGTTACGTCTGCTCGGTACAACCCGCTCTCCCAACATCTTATCCTCGACAGAAAAGCAGTAAATGTTAATTACAAAAACAAGCTAAAAGTAGTACAATCGTCAACTTTCCTTTCCTCCTGCTTCACAGATATTATGTTTCTTATATCTTGGTTATCATTACTCTGTACACTTTATAGTAAGCTGTTACAAGATAATAAAGTTTATCGTCAAAAATAAAAGGAAAAAATACGACTCTTTCCTCATTCATTGTGTTTAGATCCATAATTGTGAGAGATTACAATGAGTGGCGACTTGCATTAAATGCAGAGACTGCAGGTACACAGCCAGATTCTGTAAAGAAACACACTGTGCACAGAAGGGTCACAAAAAAGGGCGCTGCAAGAATTGTGCATTCTTTGTAAGAAGATAGCCAAACCCCGTCAGACACCGGCAAAAAATTGCAGGCGCTGTTACAAAGGGAGATTTTGTTTAATTATTATGGCTAAGAGAGATAACATATTTCTTTTTGGACGACTGCCAAATAAAGTCAATATGAACGCAAAGACTGAAACAGGTAGGTTAGGAAATGTAAATGAGCTTCACCATCAGAGCAAAGTGAGTGAAGAAAACAAAGGAAATGTGTAAGGTATATGATGGAATAAAGTTATTTACGGTTTATAATAATGAGTTTGATGGGAAACGTGCACTATAAGAAATTAAAACTAAGAAAGGACCGCCACTTAAGATCGAAAGGAAGCGGCGAAGATCTCAGTTGTGGAACAAGAAGATGGCATAGCCTAAAGAAATCAGCCCAGATTGGCTGTCAGACTCCCATCAAGCAAGAAGATATAAAAATCAGGGACATAAGTAGTTTAATGTATAACTCCGATGACAACTGCAATCAGAATCGAATTTCTATACTACAAGATAATAAGGTGCTGGGGATTTCGATGTGAAGGATGAGGCACTACAAACAATATATTCAGGAGAAGCTTGTCAACCCACATATTATAATCAATCAATGAGAAGATGCAATATTATTATCAACGCTGCAGGGGTTAAATCCTCTACTCACAGCACTAATGCTTATTGTGTAATTAGGATTGGAGGTCGCATGGCGAATTTAGCTTGTCAGAGCAGTTTACCTCAGGATGTGAAATAATTCTTGGACCTATTACGTAAAGTGTTTACCAGGACAAACACATCATTTGATCTTGGCTCTGTCGAAGATCTTGTCTCTATGTAAGATAACATAACACCATTTTTGAGAAGCCTAAGCAGCGACTGCTTGCAGCAGGGTAGGATTCCAACATCGTGGAAGCAAGATGAAGTAATGAATTTTAAATGAGTTGAAGATGAAGGTTGTACAATCCCAAAGTTACATTGGCCTATCTACCATATTAACAATTTGTCAAAAATACAAGCGCCCTTTTTATGCAAGAGCCTTATGGAATTATGAGAATTAATGGGTCTGAACCATAATCAATACGGATTCAGAAATGAAAGTTCGACTGAAGATGCCATACACCAGGCAATTAGCCTTGTTCAGGGATCAAATGGTGCGTATGCCTTGGGAATAATTGTCGGCAACGCAGGCACGTTTCACAACTTGTGGTGGCTGACGTACTCCTGGCTGGGTAAAGTACAACGTCTCTGAACAGGAGCATAAGAGATTACATCAGAAATCGGTATGCAACGCTTACATGGCCAACCAAAAGCATACAGAAGACCATTAGCAAAGGCTGTGTTCGGGGTTTCGCTTCTCCTTCAATAGATGGCAGGTGGTGAGTAGCATTGAGTTCATCATGTGCAGGCCATCATCTTGAGTACATACTTGGCTAGTCCATATACTGTGCTGGAGCATCTAGGACATGTTTTCACTACAGTATCATAACAATTGAGAGCCGCTACAGTGAATTCCGTTGATCCAATGATCAACACATGACTAGATCTGGAGTAATTAAAGGCACTAGTGTGAAACTATGACACAAGGCTCAGTTTAATGACACATGTGTCCTCCTTATATTTCTATATTCAATTAACAAGTTGTTAACTGCTGTGTTGGTTGCTTGCTGGCCGCGGTGGTCTAGCGGCTCTAGGCACGCAGTCCGGAACCGCGCGGCTGCTACGGTCGCAGGTTCGAATCCTGCCTCGGGCATGGATGTTTGTGCTGTCCTTAGGTTAGTTAGGTTTAAGTAGTTCTAAGTTCTAGGGGACTGATGACCACAGATGTTAAGTCCCATAGTGCTCAGAGCCATTTGAACCATTTTTTTGTTGGTTGCTTGCAATGTGCTCTTGTGAAAGAGATAGAGTTTCTTGCAATGTGTCTTACAATCTCACTAATATAGTATTTTCGCTTCTTTTGGTTTTCTGTCGCAGTCTCCTTTCTGGAGAATGCATATCCTCACTCGGCAGACAATGTAGTAATGTGTTGTCGACCTGACACACTTGCGACATGCTGGCTCGCTTCCTGCTTCTGCCTGTCTCCGACATGACTTGAATTTTAATGAAATGATTCTAATTTCTACCCATTACTATTCTGTGCCGTAACAGTACATCTAATCTAATCTGATGATTGCACCTGAGCAAGGCAAACGTCAGTTAGTGAACAAAACCTTTTTGAAGCAGCTTGGGCTGTCACTGGACGAATGTCGAATATTTGGCTGAAGTTTGACACACCTCAACACACTGAGGGAGAGCCCGCTTAAATACACTACCGGCCATTAAAATTGCTAAATCAAGAAGAATGCAGATGATAATCGGGTATTCATTAGACAAATATATTATACTAGAACTGACATGTGATTACATTTTCACGCAATTTAGGTGCATAGATCCTGAGAAATCAGTACCCACAAAAACCACCTCTGGCCGTAATAACGGCATTGATACGCCTGGGCATTGAGTCCAACAAAGCTTGGATGGCGTGTACTGCCCAGGCAGCTTCAACACGATACCACAGTTCATCAAGAGTAGTGACTGGCGTATTGTGACGAGCCAGTTGCTCGGCCACCATTGACCAGAAGTTTTCAATTGGTGAGAGATCTGGAGAATGTGCTGGCCAGGGCACCAGTCGAACATTTTCTGTATCCAGAAAAGCCCATACAGGACCTGCAACATGCGGTCGTGTATTATCCTACTGAAATGTAGGGTTTCGCAGGGATCGAAGAAGGGTAGAGCCATGGGTCGTAACACATCTGAAATGTAACGTCCACTGTTCGAAGTGCCGTCAATACGAACTAGAGGTGACCGAGACGAGTATGCCGATGACGAATGCACGCTTCGAACGTGCGTTCACCGCGATGTCGTCAAACACGGATGCGACCATCATGATGCTGTAAACAGAACCTGGATTCATCCGAAAAAATGACGTTTTGCCATTCGTGCACCCAGGTTCGTCGTTGAGTACACCATCTCAAGCGCTCCTGTCTTTGATGCAGCATCAAGGGTAACCGCAGCCATGGTCTCCGAGCTGATAGTCCATGCTGCTGCGAACGTCGTCAACTGTTCGTGCAGATGGTTGTTGTCTTGCAAACGTCCCCATCTGTTGACTCAGGGATCGAGACGTGGCTGCACGATCCGTTACAGCCATGCGGTTAAGATCCCTGTCATCTCGACTGCTTGTGATATGAGGCCGTTGGGATCCAGCACGGCGTTCCGTATTATCCTCCTGTACCCACCGATTCCATATTCTTCAAACAGTCATTGGATCTCGAACAACGCGAGCAGCAATGTCGCGAGACGATAAACCGGAATCGCGATAGGCTACAATCCGACCTTTATCAAAGTCGGAAACGTGATGGTACGCATTTCTCCTCCTTACACGAGGCATCACAACAACGTTTCACCAGGCAACGCCGGTCAATTGCTGTTTGTGTATAAGAAATCGGTTGGAAACTTTCCTCATGTCAGCCGCGCGGGATTAACCGAGCGGTCTAGGGCGATGCAAAAAAATGGCTCTGAGCACTATGGGACTTAACTTCTAAGGTCATCAGTCCCCTAGAACTTAGAACTACTTAAACCTAACGAACCTAAGGACATCACACACATCCATGCCCGAGGCAGGATTCGAACCTGCGACCGTAGCGGTCGCGCGGTTCCAGACTGTAGCGCCTTTAACCGCTTGGCCACCCCGGCCGGCAGGGCGATGCAGTCAGGGACTGTGCGGATGGTCCCGGAGGAGGTTCGAGTCCTCCCTCGGGCCTGGGTGTGTGTGTTTGGCCTTAGGATAATTTAGGTTAAGTAGTGTGTAAGTTAAGGGACTGATGACCTTAGCAGTTAAGTCCCATAAGAATTCACACATTTAATTTTACTCATGTCAGCACGTTGTAGGTGTCGCCACCGGCGCCAACTTGTGCGAATTCTCTGTAAAGCTAATCATTTGCATATCACAGCATGTTCTTCCTGTCGGTTAAATTTCGCGCCTGTAGCATGCCATCTTCGTGGTGTAGCAATTTTAATGGCCAGTAGTGTAGTAGAGTGAAGTCGCTGACTCTGCAATGAAGAGAGCGTGTGCCAGCTCCAAAATCTGCGCGGCCGCCCCTGGCGTTGCGTCGGGGTCGCCAGGGCGTGGGGAGATCGACGGACAATGGACTCCGCGCACGCAACAGCCAGCGGCGCCGTCAGGATTAATCACGCGCGCGCGCCGCTGGCGCGATGAGTTTCCGCCGCCGGAACCAGAAATAATTTCCTCGGCGCTGCCGCCACGCGACCTCCGGCCGCCTCCCCCCCTCTTGCCGCCTCGGGCAGGTGAGAACGCGGCCACGCCCACGCGCTTCCGGCCGCACGACGGCTGTTCCGGCGTCGCCGCCACTGTGCTGCGTCACACCGCATTCGTGCCGCCTGCCAGCCTAACACACGATTCGACGGGGAAAAGGTAAAGGGCTGGTCGTATTCATCAGACTGGTAATTGTGACTGGTCAACTTGCGTCGCTGGTTGCTGTGTAGGGGGTGTATCAAAAGAATCATCCGATTTAAAAAAATCAGAACTATTGTGTCATTTGAGATATGCACGTGAAAAACGTATTGTTGGTAAAGCAAACTCTCGAGCTTCACACGGTTCCTACTAGGTAGCTACACAGGCAGCTGGAAGTGAGGGAATTTTTAAATCAAATGGTTACTGAACGATGGATCGGTCGCACTGGACCAAGTGATTCAGCCTTAATAACTGACCTCCTAGGTCACCGGACCGGACTGTTTGTGACTGTTTCTTGTGGGGGTTGATAAAAGACTCTTTTTATGTGCCTCCGTTACCAACAACAGTGAATGAACTGAGACATGGTATAACTGCAGCTGTGGAAGCTGTAGCTCAAGACATGATTGTTGCAGTGTGGTAACAATTTGAATACCGCATTGACGTGTGCCGTGCATCTCAATGGTTCAAATGGCTCTGAGCACTATGGGACTCAACTGCTGAGGTCATTAGTCCCCTAGAACTTAGAACTAGTTAAACCTAACTAACCTAAGGACATCACAAACATCCATGCCCGAGGCAGGATTCGAACCTGCGACCGTAGCGGTCTTGCGGTTCCAGACTGCAGCGCCTTTAACCGCACGGCCACTTCGGCCGGCTGCATCTCAATGAGGGGGATATGATGAACACCTATGAAAAGGTATGAAGAAAACTTTGTGAGTTTCCGATTCATCAAAAACCAAAATTCATTGTATATATTTATTAGTTTCAGAAATACATACGTGCGAAATCGGATAATTCTTTTTGATATTGTACGCATTGAGGGTCTCCCAGCGAGTCTAACAAGGCCCGTTGAATACAAGCAGGCACATACTCTGCTCAGAAGTATTCTTAGGACAAGGGAAGGGGACAATATAATTACTGACTAGGCCAGTAAACATACAGCACTGACCAACAGCTGGTCAGTGGGATCATGTAGGGCCCTACTAGGTGCAAGTTGCCCCTCACACTTGCCAACTCAACACACTGTGTTTAATATTACGCCTTAAAGATAAATTAACACCATAAAACATATGGGGTGAAAAATCACTCACGCTGGTCTATGCATTTGCAGGTGACGATCAGTTACTCGAAGTACAACAAGAACACTCCTTCCGCTACACCACAAAAAAATGTTCAAATGTATGTCAAATCTAATGGGACTTAACTGCTAAGGTCATCAGTCCCTAAGTTTACACACTACTTAACCTAAATTATCCTGAGGACAAACAAACACACCCAAGCCCGAGGGAGGACTCGAACCTCCGCCGGGACCAGCCGCACAGTCCATGACTGCAACGCCTGAGACCGCTCGGCTAATCCCGCTCGGCGCGCAACACCACAGTTTAGATAATTATCGGGTGGCCACACGAGTTAGTTGCAAGGAAAAAAAGGTGAACTAAAGTCATTCATATTGAAGTAAAATATTTAATTACTCAATGCAGTTAAACTTGTTGGTCACAAGATCAGCATTAATAGGCGTATGAGTACACAAGAGTTATTGACGTCAGTTAGCAGTACGAGGGGTGTTGATTATCTTTTATTGTGCCGACGCCGCCTGAATTTCATGTGGCACCTGTGGGATAAATCAAACGACTAGTCAAACTCTGGGCAACTCATAAATGTTACTGAACTTCGGAAGATTGATTCAAAATTCCTGTAGTGAAATCTCTGTGCCCGCATCTCGTGGTCGTGCGGTAGCGTTCTCGCTTCCCACGCTCGGGTTCCCGGGTTCGATTCCCGGCGGGGTCAGGGTTTTTTTCTGCCTCGTGATGGCTGGATGTTGTGTGCTGTCCTTAGGTTAGTTAGGTTTAAGTAGTTCTAAGTCCTAGGGGACTGATGACCATAGATGTTAAGTCCCATAGTGCTCAGAGCCATTTGAACCATTTTTTTTTTTTTGAAATCTCTGTACGATAAGTAAGAAAACAACTCCTGTTGCTGAATAATTCAGTAAATTGCGATCTGTGCATATGATAAAGCAGCGCGGAGACTACATGTGACACTTACACAAAACAACCGCACTGGTACAACGCCAAGCTACAGCTGAACGCCTCTGAAACTTTGTATGTGCACTCAATACGAGAGTTCCGGAACTTGTACAGAAAATTGGGATAGAGATCAACATAAACATCATTTCCACCCTTTCCTCTAAGTCTCAGACACTGAGTTCAGTATCGAAGAGAGGCTAATAACACGTCCATACTCCTCGCGTGTAGGACGTTACAGACGCGTGTCTATCGCTCTATGTCCCACTCCGAAACGCTATCGTGTGGCGCGGAGGACTTACAGGTTTTGCCTCACTGGCAATCGAGAATTTCTCCGTTCTCTTCAAAATATCGGGAAAATATCGTAGAATTTTCTCAGTGTGCGACTCTAGACCATCCGTAAATTCACTAGGGATTTGGAAGGTACAATACGCAACTACTTCAAGTGACAACATTCAAGCCTTTCGACTACGGAAATACGGGTGTGCTCTCCCGTAATACTCGCTCTGTGCTAGCATTGCCCGCAGGCTTGCCACCAGCTACTTCTGCGTCGCACCAACAGCGGGGAACTTCTACTCTTAGGTTCTAAATTTAACAGATCTTGTGCTTTTTCCAGTGGAAGTTACATATAATACATGTTAAAAAATGGCGAAATTCTTCCAGCTGTATTAAGGTGTTGATTTTATTGGCGACTAGTTTCGATGTTGTTACATCATCTTCAGGCCCATACTTGTTGACAGCAACTGTATGTGTCTAACACTAGTAGTCAGTCGTGAGATAGGCGTGTTCCATTTCAGTTATAGATATACGAAGATTACATATAATACTTCAGCAATCAATTTATGCGCTATTGCTTTGCGACATGTGACTAAATAATTACGTCAGAATCTGCGGTACTGGGCATGTCTAAAATTACTTCTCTCGTAGTGACATATCTTGACTTTGTTGCAATGAAATTTTTACGGTTACTCTTTTACTTGATTTCTGATCTCTTTTTCTCCTCCGTCTTCTCATGTCACAGATAGCATTATTTAAGACTGCAAATGTAACAATGGCGTCAACCCAGGAGAAAGCGTAATGTGTCTTGTGGTTTCACGCAACACGGTCGAGTTCATGCACCACGGTCGTCTATTATGGCTCAGCGACAGTTGCAAAAGTTCAAGATCTGTCAGATGTGAAGAGCATCAAAGGATGGTATTGACCGCGTTGCTGACAAGGCAACAAGCGGTAAATTGGGTTGAACGACGACACTTTTGTTACCACCACTGCAGCATTTCAATGCATTCGCGAAAATCAAAGCTTCATTTCCACGTGTACAACGCGGAATTCCTACTAGCTTTCCTGCCAGATAATAGAACCGGACGTGCTGAGTTTGCTAGCAACAAGCTGGAACGAATCGATGGAGACAGCGACTACATTAGCAAATATTTGTTTTGTAAATAAAAACCGCCTTTTCTTGCTACACTGTATTTTATTTCTCCAAGACGTGTCTCACTTTTTTCACTTTAAGGCATTATCAGTGAGATAGCTCTTCCCGTTTTTGGTTGACGTCTGCGTTTCCTCTCATGTGGTCACATGCTGGAGGTCGAACTGCACCTCTGTTTGCTAAACATAAGCATGGTTTTATTTCCCGAACATTCTTCTCCTCATTTTTGATCTTGATTGTCCTTATTGTTGTGATTCACTATCAGTATTCTACCGCTAATTATAGATATTTGATCGAAAACTGTGATTTCAAGACGTAATTACTGTGAGTTCACCGTGTATCTCCATAGCGAACTCACAGTAGTTATCTCTCGAAATCATAGTTTTCGATCAAATATATGTAATTAGGGGCAGAATACTGATAGTGCATCACAATAATAAGGACAATCAAGATCAAAAATGGGAAGAAGAACGTTCGTAAGGGCTTTAGTGGGATCTCCAGCATGTGGCCATATGAGAGGAAACGCAGATGTCAACCAAAAACGCGAACTATCCCGCTGACGATGCCTTAAAGTGAAAGAGGCGATAAGCGTCTGGGAGAAATAAAATACAGTGCAGCAAGAAAAGGCGGTTTTTATTTACAAAACAAATATTTCTGTGCTTGCTGCCGAGGACGGCCACGCAAACAAACTCGTTGCTTAGTAAAGTTTGTTTTTCCGGTGAAGCGACTTTTAACATCTCCGGGAAAGTATACAGGCACGATGTTCGGATTTGGGATTAGAGATCACACGTATCGTGGTACAACAGATAAGGGACAACCCGGATGGGAATGTGTGGTGTCGCTTAATGCGCAACAGGATTACTGGACCGTTATTTCTCACAGAGCCTACCATAACCTGCAAACAAGGGAACTTTAGTGTACACCTGTTACAGGAACTTCTACCATTGGTTTATTAAGGTGGTGCACTGCTGCAATGGGGAGTCATTTGTTCTCAGTTCTTGGATGAAACCTTTGGGGCATGGGGATCGGTAGATACAGTCCAAAATGTTGGCCACCACGTTCACCATACATAATCCCTCGTGCCTTTTTCTTTGTGCGATTACGTAAAGGATAAAGTGTTGAGTTCACCAGTTAGTGATGTGCAAACTCTTACAGCACGAATGCGAGATGCTGTAAAGGTGATAACGAGAGAGATGTTGGCAAAGGTATGAACAGAAACTGAGTATCGCTAAAACGTTCTAATAAGTACTTGTGGCAGTGTGCCCTTAAAATGCTCCTGCGTTAAGCTACCATTTGCAAAAAACCGTAGTTCCTTGGAAATAAATTTACATTATCAGAGAAAGACTTTCTGCTCACTCTGCACGTACTTGGAGTAGACCCAGAAAAGTGAAACTTCATAAGTGAGATTAAGATTGAAACTAATCACCAGAACCTCAATCTCTGTGACACTACCTCTTCTTCCACTTCTATACGCGACCCTGACTTCCAGGAAATGTGTAGTATCACGCAACCTATTCACAGTCATTGTATGCTATACATTTACACTCGTATACCTCAACACACAGCACCATAACTTGTACGTCAAGTCTCGCACGCCGGCTAGGCTGAATATGCTTTTCACGCACCAGTTTAGGCACTCTCGTCTAGGCAATTGCTGGGCTGCTGCCCAGTGATAGAGTCAGAAAATATGGAGAACAAACTGTTAAAACAAGATAACAAAGAGAACAAAGGATTACACGGTTCACAGAAAAAGAAGCACCCGACTGACCTGCCTTTGGTTGACTAACGACAGGAACGGCACACAGAGTGAAATAAATTTGCCAAGTGATGAAAACAGCGAAACCTGAAGGATAGGAGAAATGCCAGGAAAGAAAGAGAGATGCATGTAATCGCTTACAGGGAGTTTTCTTAATCGAGACCTAGCACCTACGTCTCTGACTCGGTGAGATTTACTTGCAGAGGGGGGAAGAACAGCATAAGTAGTGTGCATGGAATTAAAAATGCTGTAGTATCACACATTACGCGTTTACTTAAAGAACCCTGAGTATACGCAAATGTACAGTTCTCATCATCTGCTTTGCAGTCTAATGAAACAAGCTTGGAATGTTCTGAAGTGGAGCGAGTATTAATTATTCCTCACAACAGAGGCGGGTGGTGGCCCTAGTTAACAAGAACAGTGATGCTAATGAGCTGCAGTTTGGTTCAGGCTGGCTTTGAAGAGAGTCAAGCATCAAAACCCGCCAGTGGTTGTGGGCGTCGGTCGTGAACATGTAAAGAGTTAGGATACTTTTACGCGCTTCTTAAAAATGAAGTAAATTTTTTTGTCATTGTTCGACACAACATAGTAAAGTGTTTTTATTCCAAAGGTAAGAGACGTTTGTTGGAATTAGTCGTATGCACTGACAATTTAGTGTAATTCAGTAAACAGTCTCTAAAAACAAAACAAAAAAATCGTAGAATGTAATAAGAATGTAAAAATAAAATATTTATCTAAAGCTGAGATTACCTGATCTTCAATGGACAGGAAATAACAGTCAACGAGTTGGTAAATACAGGTTACCTTGACCAACATGTCAGAAGGTATTGCACGTATTAGCAAATATGAAGACACTGTGTGTGGAACAGAGATGGGATCTTCACAATAAACGAAATTACAGCAAATGTTTACAAATAAATTTAATGAAACATACTGACGTACAATCACATATTATCTACATCCGATGGGGCAGGGGGTTGTTGATTCTATCTAGTACATGTGCGTGATATACACATAATCACCATTTAAAATACGTGGTTTAGTTCTCTACTGTAGGACTTTGTCTTAAGACTTTTTAAAACACCACAAGTTTGACAATGGATCCCGCACCATATAGTGCCGGCATCGGATCCTACAGAGCATAAATATACCACGTACGGAGCTAAAGACATTCGCTGACAGGCTGAAGAATAGAGGCGCTAGTTCTAGGTCGCCTCTGGTAGATGGCGCTCCTGCGCGCGCTGTATGCTCGTAGCTGTGATGATCAGCTTCTGTGACTTCACAAGTGCATTTTCATTGCTAGCATTAACACATGAACTGAAAAGTTGAAAACTGGGAGAGGGGAGGTGGTAAAGAAAGTATGCCATTAAAGTCATAGAGCCGCAGGCTCAAGTATACAGAGCAAACTCTTTACAATATATGCAAAAACGTACGTGACGCACTTGTGCGTGAATACGCAACTGTAACAAAAATGAGCGCCGAATCAAAAACGCTTCAAGATGCTCAATACTTGACGTATTAAATTGATCATTGACATTAGGGAATACCGTAAAAGGACACATTGTGATGGAAAAACTGCAAATATTAAAAGACAAACGTAAATTGCGGAAAGGGAAAGGGGGGACGGAAGACGGCATGGATCATCTCTTGTAAAGCATCATGCTAAGGGAAGTGGTTGCATTGATAAGGCGTGCTATACGAACAAATACACTACAAGGGGGCTTTATATAAAATAACCAGTAAAATAATGAATAAACGAAGCCTCATTTTGCAGTGTATATATGTCTAGTCAGTTTTAAGGGCAGAACAAATTTTTATATTTAGATTAAAGTTCAGTCTTGATCACGTTATGTCTGTTTTAATGAGTAACCGGTTTCGGTTTTTTCTATAATGGGTCTGATGATGGTTTTATAGAAAAAACCGAAACCGGTTACTCATTAAAACAGACATAACGTGATCAAGACTGAACTTTAATCTAAATATAACAATTAATTGGTCACTGTATTCCAAAAATGTTTACCAAAATAGAACAAATTTTATTTTAAATATCATATACATACAATCTTCAGGTGGCACGCTATATGGTGTTGGATCCACTGTCAAATGTGTGCTATTTTAAAAAGTTGTACGACAAAGGCCTACAGCAGAGATCAACTACTTTCAAATCATATATTTTAAATGGTGATTAAGCGGATGTCACGCACACGTACTAGACAAAGCCAACGACTTCCACATCGGATGTAGTTAGTATATGCGATTCTACATGAGTATGCGCAACTAAAATTACGTGTAATCAATCCCTGTAATATTTCTTACTGTAATGACATCATATCCGCTCCATATACAATGTCATCATATTTGTTAATAGGTACAAAACCTTCCGAAGAAGGCAGTTTTAAAACTGTTGAAACCATGGTCAAGGTTTCTGTATTTTTCAACTGGTCAGCTGTTATTTCCAATCCACTGAAGCTGTTGCATGCACAGCTGCTGAAGCGTACACACGTTTAAAATTTCCTGTTCTATTTATTCCATATCGTGATGTCTATACGTTATCTGTCTTTTAAGATAATTGCGTTTGTGATACACCTTTTCGAACCAGCGTCACTTTTTCTTTATTTCCATCAGGTTGCTGAAGATGATAGTTGTGTACACGAAAGTATCGTCGGTGGAAGATCCTAAGGAATCGCAAAGGATGTGAGAAAGATTTCGACTTGTTGTAATGAATGGAGGCTCTCCTTAAAAGTGTGCAAATTCAAGATGATTCCCAAAGCAAAGAGAAAGAACCCGATGTTAACCAATTACAAGAGGGAGAATAGAAGCGCGAGATTTGTCGTAAGGACGCTGTCAAAACTCACGAGCGAGACGCTAGCGCGACCATTTCTAGACTACTGTTCCAGCGATTTGGATCATTGTCAAGTAGAAATTACAGCCGCCGTCCAATTCAGAGTCGCGCTATAAGGACTGCAACTTCTCTGTATATCCCATACGAAAGTGCATCAATGATCAGGGAACTTACATGGGAATCAGTGGAAGAGAGATATCCTGCTGGGTAAGTTCAGATATGTATTTATTTGAGTGACGTCTATTCAGTCGGATATGTCCAACAGAATTGACACCACTCCAATATATTCATTTCTGTAATATTGCGACTGTTCTTTGACGTATGTTTCAGTTTAGATGTAGTACTAATAACTTCATCCTGGAATTGTTCCATTTGGTCCGTGTTTGCATAGAAAAACAACAATATTGGAATTGTGAATTATTTGTTTACTTTATTATTCTCCAAACTAGTTTCGGCGAAAAATATTGCTGTCATCAGTGGGTTCTTCAAATCTTATTTATTGTATGTTATGGCATGTTTCTAAGAATTATTGTCACCGTTTGCGGCATATTTTCTGTGCTTTTCCTGTTGCCGTTTTTTCTCAGCGTACATCGTGTCATCTGCAAGTTCGGTGGACAGCATGTAGCTGATTCTATACACAGAGAAACAAAACTTCCGCATATTTCCTCCAAGATGGCGTAATGTTCTGGATCATAAACAATGTGCGAAAGTTTTGTTTTTCTGTTTATAGAACCTGCTACATGCCGTCTAACGAACTTGCAGATGACATGCTGTACGCTGAGAAAAAGCGACAACAGAAAAAGCACGGAAAATGTGCCTCAAACACCGACAATAATTCTTAGATACGTGCCATAACATACAATAAATAAGATCGAAAGGACCCACTGATGATGACGATATATTTCGCCGAAACTAGCTTGAGGAACAAATAACAAATTGCTTTGCATCAAGGCGGACTCCCAATTCCCATATTGTTGTTTTAGATGCAGTAATATCGTCCGAACTAGGAAAATCAACAATTTGCTCATGTGCGGTTAATGGACGAAGAACTCTGCACTTCAGCGTGCGATAACTAGGAGATCTGAGTCGTCCAGGGGCCGTGCTCGGATGACCGAAACGGTTAACGCAATAACTCATGACAAGCGGTAAATGCGGTTCGAGTCCCGGTCCGGCACTGATTGTCAACTTTCGCTATTGGATTACCACAATGCCATGTGCTGCTGGAAGCCACGAATCCCACCCATCTCATCCCTTTCTTTCCCCATTCTCTATTTCATATAAATTTGGAGAACCAGAAGTCAAGTAACAAAGTGTAGCAATTCTGCTGCCACCATCGCATGCCTTGCGTTGACAGATGATAGAGGTTAGGGTGAGTACAGAGGCATATAGACAAGCACAGCTATACAAATGAAATAGGGCAGAAATTCGCTAAAATTGGTAGGGAGGACCCCCCACCATACACTGAACAATGGCATGCAAGATATATGTGTACATGTATACGTAGGAATATCAGCGTGTATGTTGAAAGATTGTGTAAAAAAATAGTGAATGATCAGTGAACAAACTGAATTTTACGTACTGTCACAGGAAGAGCCGAGGAGCGATGACTAGTGCACGAATTGACAATTGACCATGAACGTAAATAAATGTAAGGTATTGCACAGAAACAGCAACAGATCTACTGATGTTCGATTTCACTATACGTGGCACATTACTGGAAACAGTAACTACAATAAAATACCTGGAAATAACCATGCGGAGCTATCTAAAGTGGAATTACCACATAAAGCAATAAGAATAGCAAACGTCAGACTGACATCCGTTGGGAAAATGTGAAGGAAATGAAATCAATGCACAAAAAAAGTGGCTTGCAAAACAATAGTTCAACCAATTCTTGAGTACTGTCTTCAGTTTGGGCCCTTGCCACGTAAGATTCATAGAAGAGATCCAACGAAGAGCGGCACCACGCTCCCTCAGGGGACCGCTTACTAGGCATGAGAACTTTACGGAGATGCTCAACAGACTCCAGTGGCAGAGGCTACAAGAGAGGAATTGTGCATCACGCAGAGGTTTTGCGCTGAAATTTCGAGACCTTTCGTTCCAAGAACATCTCGCAAAATAATATTATGAGAAAAGCAGAGAACGGTGTAAGTAGTGTAAGTAGGCTGTTTAGGTTCTTATATTGGTAATGCCACGTAGCGCTCTGTAAGAAAATCACTCGCTGTGCTGTGTGCAGTCTGTGGCTGGGTGGCATTGTTGGAATTTGCTATTGTAGTGTTGGGAAGTTGGCTGTTAACAACGCGTAGCGTTGCGCAGTTGGAGGTGAGCCGCCAGCAGTGGTGGATGTGGAGAGTGAGATGGCAGAGTTTTGAGAGCGGATGATCTGGACGTCTGTCCATCAGAGACAGTAAATTTGTAAGACTGGATGACATGAACTGATATATATATTATGACTTTTCAACGCTGTTAAGGTAAATACATTGTTTGTTCTCTATAAAAATCTTTCATTTGCTAACTATGCCTATTAGTAGTTAGTGCCTTCAGTAGTTTGAATCTTTTATTTAGCTGGCAGTAGTGGCGCTCGCTGTATTGCAGTAGTTTGAGTAACGAAGATTTTTGTGAGGTAAGTGATTTGTGAAAGGTATAGGTTAATGTTAGTCAGGGCCAATCTTTTTTACGGATTATTGAAAGTCAGATTGCGTATCAAATAACGTAAGGGGTTTACCAGCACAGTAATTCACTAATTTTTCAACGGGGACGTTTCATATGTCGACCCTTAGCTGAGGATACCTCACTGGAATCTTCTGATTTTCTCTTGTAGTTTGTGTAATTAGTGTAGATATTGTTTATTGCTAGCGTGTAATTATAGAGAGAATTTCCATTGTAGTTGTAGTTTTCATTGTTGTACAGTAAAACAGTTGTGGCATGCATGTAGATTTCCACCAAGTATTTCGCAGCTGCGGTTGCAATTAACGAGATATCATTTTCAATGCTATGTTAATGTGTTTTGTTATTTTGCTCTTCAAATTGTGCTTTTCTCTGTTGTCGTGTGAAATATTATGACAATAATGGCGTGTGAAAACTGTAATACTAAGCTACATTCACTATGATGAGGAATACTGTTATCCTCAAATATAATTTGCATTAATAATATGTTATTTACTTTGTAAAGATGTTTAGACATTATTTTCGAAAGCTTTTCTGATCTTTTCTGTATTTACTTATGTCATAATTCCTGTAACGCTGATGTATATGTTTATTTCTATTCTTTTGTAAAGCCTGTGTTACTACAAATGTTATCTGTACTATAATGTTCTTTAATTATGTATTTTGTACCTTTGTAATTGTATTATTTTTTGTAAATTTACAATTGTATAGACACCAGTTCGTCAAATTAAGTTTCATTTCAGTGCAAACATTTCTGTTGGTCATAGTATATGCACAATATGTGAGAAATTGGGACTGTTAGTGTTTGCACGTGTGTTAATAATTCAGTAAGGGACTGGTTAACAACATTGCTGGTTCTAAGGACAATTCCAAAAACTTTGTGAGTGCACAAGTGGTGATTTATGGACTTGCTATATTGTCCGCAAGACTCTTCGACGGTGATTGGGCACCTGCACAGTCGCAACAGATGGCTGCTGGCCATCTCTGCAAGGACTGCAGTGGGCCTGCACCCTTGATGACCACCAATACCATTATTTCTACAAGGACTGCAGTGGGTCTGCACCTCTGGTGGCCCACCAATACCATACTCTCTACCAGGACTACAGTGGGTCTGCTCTGTGATGACCTACCTACCAATATTCTTCAAAACTTCGACTTTACTGTGATGAATGATCAGGACTGTCTTTATGGACTGTGAGAAAATTTTAGCTTTCGACCAACATTGTATCAATAAGTGTGTGCATTTGATTTCTCTGTTATTGTAATTATGAAAAAAATTTTTCAAATCTGTATTGGCCACAGCCCAAAACAATTTGTAAAATTTTTTGTGGGGAGCATGGGGGCTACGTAAGTAGGCTCTTTAGGTTTTTATATTGGTAGTGCCACGTAGCGCTCTGTATGAAAATCACTGGCTGTGCTGTGGGCAGTCTGTGGCTGGGTGGCATTGTTGGAATTTGCTATTGTAGTGTTGGCTGTTAACAGCGCGCAACGTTGCGCAGTTGGAGGTGAGCCGCCAGCAGTGGTGGATGTGGGGAGAGAGATGGCGGAGTTTTGAGAGCGGATGATCTTGACGTCTGTCCATCAGAGACTAAATTTGTAAGACTGGATGTCATGAACAGATATATATATATATATATATATATATATATATATTATGACTTTTCAACACTATTAAGGTAAATACATTGTTTGTTCTCCATCAAAATCTTTCATTTTCTAACTATGCCTATTAGTAGTTAGTGCCTTCAGTAGTTTGAATCTTTTATTGAGCTGGCAGTAGTGGCGCTCGCTGTATTGCAGTAGTTCGAGTAACGAAGATTTTTGTGAGGTAAGTGATTTGTGAAAGGTATAAGTTAATGTTAGTCATGGCCATTCTCTTGTACAGATTGTTGAAATCAGATTGCGTATCAAATAACGTAAGGGGTTTACCAGCACAGTAATTCACTAATTTTTCTAATCGGTAAGCTAATCAGCAAAATTGCAGTGAGCATTGAGGTAGACATGCCACCGACACAATGGGTTGTAGATATCCGTTTAGTAAAACACACCGTGTTCTGCTGCGTGAAGAATTCCGTAACTGCCTGCTGCACGTTCTCGTCTGATGGCAATTATCGACCCTTCTAGGACTTGTTGAAGGGACCGAAGGCGTGATAATCGCAGAGGGAGAGTTCAGGGCTATAGGACGGGTGCTAGACTGCCTCACACCTCATATGGCATACCTTCTGCGTTATAAGATTCGCAATAGGTAGGCACGCGATATTATGAATCAGCAGCACCTCTTGTCCACAACGGTTGGTTTTCGACAGACACGCTGCCCCACACGCAATCCTCATTCTTTAATGCATGCCTACCAGTGTCTGTCCATTGGGAGTCATCTCCTCTGGAACAGGCCGTGAAGGCCCAACGGCACCGACCGGCCGCCGTGTCATCCTCACCCCACAAGCGTCACTGTATGCGGATATGTAGGGGCATGTGGTCAGCACACCGCCCTCCCGGCCGTATGTCAGTTTCAGTGACCGGAGCCGCTACTTCTCAGTCAAGTAGCTCCTCAGATTGCCTCACAAGGGCTGAGTGCACCCCACTTGCCAACAGCGCTCTACAGACCGGATGGTCACCCATCCAAGTGCTATCCCAGCCCGACAGCGCTTAATTTCGGTGATCTGACGGGAACCAGTGTTACCACTGCGGCAAGGCCGTTGGCACTTAGGCAGTCAAGGAGAGATTAAATCCACGCTGGTCCTGTTTGGACGTATTTGGTAATAACGTCGACATGGATTACGCTTCCGCACTTACCGTACACTCGTCGGAGAGAAATAAATGCCACACTAATCGGTAGCCTTCATGTCGATGCTTACAAACCCTCATCGGACTCGTGCTATATTGGATATACGCTGCAACATCGCCCTCAGGCGGAAACTTTTTGATCACATCTTGTAGACATACATATAGAAGTGTGAAGATCTACCTTTCGGTACAAGGACGGTAATGATTCAGCAAACGAAAATAAAAATTTCTGATTTATGTGTTACCCGCATCAGTCGCAGCTGTTCCTGAAGTGACTGCCAGTATCATTGCTTCTTACCCGAACCTATGACTGAAATCTTTATAGCTACGCAAATTATTAGTTTTGATATGTGTTATTTTCCTTGTTATTTTCAACTTACGATGAGTATGTGACACAGTGACACATCAGTGGCGTATGACATGTTTAGAGACCAGTTGTCCACTCCTCTGTGAAACAGCCACTAGTTATTTGCAGACTTATATGCGAAGATTCTGGTCATTTCTAAGCGTCGTTGCCGCGAAACTTGGCTGTTAATGGGCTATTCCGTCTTTTAAGAGGACTTGAGCGATATTTTTAGAAAAGTTGGAAACCTCTTGTGAGCAGTCACTTTAGCGAATGAAGCTGCAATAAGAGTACCATTATAGCCCCAGAGTGCCTCTTAAGACCGGCCTTGCTTAAGAGGAACAGAACTTAACGTTAGCTCTGGCTTGTTGGCAATAAATATTGCTGTGCGATAGTGGGGAAGTTAGTTGAGTAGCGTCCGCAGCCGAAATACTTGTCTCACAGCGATTTTCGTAATTTTTTTCCTGGAATATTTTCACCGTTCATACTTGTAGTCTTTGTTCAAACATCTTACTCTAAGAAATGGAAACCATGCCTTGAAACCCTAGCTTGAAAGGGTGCGTCAGCATTAAGTTTTACAGTTTTTTTACTTCCTTCATTTACACACATTGGACTCACTCATTTTTCAAACTACTCTGTTGATCCCACAGGAGAAACAGCTCTTATCTGGATTTTGATACTTCTGCCAAATATGAACTTCGTATGCAATTCGCGCAACGAAATAACAGTGACCATGCAAATGTCGCGTGAAGCTAGCATAATATAGAAATATCGACAGCCTTTGTCATTGATGTGTTTTGGTGGTTTAACACAACGTAGAGAAATTACTCATACTAAACCCTTAATTTTTCCTATAATTTCCCATTGTTCGTAATTAACTGTAACTAGGTTGGTAGCGGTCTCGACTGTCACTGACTGTTACGATTCACATAAAAAGTCACAGTAATCACACTCAAAATAGTACTTGTGGAAAAATTATACTGCGCATTTAAAAACAGAAAAATCATTGTAGGGCTGTTATAGAGAATTCGAGATGAAATATTAATCACTGGGCACAACTACTTCACAACGCCGTATTTCATAGGAAATACAGCAATCAAGCTGAAAGAAAGAAACACGGACTTTCACACATTCATGTCGGCATAAGCTAATTTCAATTACACTTCGCAAACACACAAACCGAAGTACGCGGTATAGTAATTCGAGAAATCAATGTCAATTGCGTACACGCTAAACAGCGGCCAAACGCAAATCATAATTTCAAACGCATATCTCCAGGTGCAATGAACTGTGATGCTGATGAATATCAGTTCAATTAAGAGCAAATGTGGATAAGTCCTTAATAACTACTTCTTTAAATGAATACTTCAAACACACTAGCACCAATGTCTGATATATATTACTATCGTGTATTTAAGACACAGGGACTGCATTCATGCACGGATAAAATAATTTATAATGAACAACATAGGTTTTTGTTGAAATCATTCGTACTCTAAGGTCAAAATTTTTTAAGCTGGTTAAGCCCTAATGCCACTGGTATGTTGTCAAAGATCTCTTTTATAAAAGCTAGGACCGTTTTCTAACTTTTACAGTAGATATCACAAAAGTACGTTAATACACCTTCAAAGAATTTATAAAACTTCTTATACAAATGCTTTTCGACAAAGTTATAGTACCGTGTAATACGGGCGTAACCGAGGCAGCAGTACTCTACTGACTTGTTATCGCAGCAATTTCGATGTTGAAACTGTTGTCGGTACGTTCAGTTCCATATACGAGCGAATCCTTGCCTAATAATACTTGTATTGAGATCTTCCTCCGGTTGGAAATTGAATACGCTACCTCTAAATCACAAGACTCATTTGCTTGTTTTTCTCTTTATTATAATTATTCGCAACACAGACCTCCGTATTCCTTGCTGACAATAACAGCTTTCAAATAGTTTCCGCATTAATTGTTCGTGTTTCATTGTTGTAAGTCGGAACAGTGATTATCCATGCACTGTAAGATTTCCCGTTCCCTTGATTTTGAAAACTCTATTTAGTTCATCAAAAGCGCTCCAGCCCATTTTCAGCCTTCTGTTTACTTTTTTTGGATGTGTGGGTTATTATGTCATTCTCGTTTGTAATAACTGATTTTAAAATCTACATTTCATCTTGCCGTATTACGTTTTTCCGTTGGTTACTAAAGCTTATTTATACGCAAAAGAAACAGTGTAACGTCATCTGCAAGCCCAACGTTTTTGACATACGTCATGTTAACACCAGTTTCTTCTTCGTTTCACAGTTTAAATATCTGAAAACAGCCTATAGAATTTAATTACTGATCCTTTCGTGCCAGTTTTAAATCCAGCAAGCAAAACTCGCATCTTCCAAAGTTTCGTTTGCTATACGTTACCTGTTCTAGGGGATTTATGTCACATCAAGCAAATGACTTTGTACGTGTGGCTATAATTGTCCAAGGTCAGATGCCTGATGATGGAAAATTAATCTTCCGAAAATAAGACGTGGGCGAGTTCTATTTATCGGAATCCTCTGCAACTGCTGATAACAGTATCTCCTTGCCATATCCGTCTTTCAGTTTTGAATTTCTCGCTATCCTGACAAAGACGACAGAACATTACCACATACATGCTGAGTCAAAGAAACTCAAGGGAAATAGTAGGTGTGGGAAAAGGAGGTTGCCAAATGTTGTAGAGAGAGTGTAATGGTGGGAAAAATTCTGTAGCACATCTACATCTACACCTACATCTACATGATTACTCCGCAATTCATAAATAAGTGCCTGACAGAGGGTTCATCGAACCACCTGCAAGCTATTTCTCTACCGCTCCACTCTCGAACAGCGCGAGGGATAAACGAACACTTAAATCTCTATGTGTGGCCTTTGATTTCTCTTATTTTATTATCATGATCATTCCTCCCTATTTAGATGGGCGACAACAAAATATGATCACACTCTGAGGATAAAGTTGGTAATTGAAATTTCATTAGAAGATCCTGCGGCAACGAAAAACGCCTTTGTTTTAATGACTGCCACCGAAAATTCACGCATCAAATTCATGGCGCTCTCCCCCCTATTTCGAGATAGTTCAAAGCGAGCTGCTCTTCTTCGAACTTTTTGTTGTCTTCCGTCGATCCTATCTGATGCGGACCCCACACCGCTCAGCAATAATGCAGAAAAGATTGTAAATTATAGTCTAAATAGTCTCTATAATATTGTACCCTGCCCGCGACGTAATAACAGACTATTTCCTTTTTCTATCGGAATATTAAGGTTTAAAGATATAATTTAACCACGGAGTCAAAGAACTGCTCTGCAAGTTGGCGAATATGTACGCCCAGAATTATCATCTGTATTTTGTTCTAAATAAGAATGCACTCTCGTCTTTTCTTTCTCTTCTTTAATCGCGCGCCTTTCCGACAGCATCTTACGCCATCAGACTCCTATTTTCTTCCATTTTGTTCGAATGAACTAAAGCTGTATTCGTGCCTGGGAATTTATTTAATCATTCTATTATTATCGCCAGTTGCAAGTACTAATATGACCTTATTATGAATGCTTTATTCTTTCGCTCCAGGGTTGAGCTAAGATTATTGTAATTACCAAGCATTTCGCTGAAATACGGCACAATTCTTTGTTATGTTCGAAACTATGAAACTTACTCACAAAATGTTAGATTTCTTTACAAGTTATTTACTTCGTTAAATAATAATTGTTTACTTTAACGTTTCTGCTTTCATTTCGTAATAGCAGTCCCAAATTTCCAATTTATAAATGTTATAGATATTTCTTTACCACATTTTTTTTTCTTACGGTGCCAACGCGATATCCACGAGATTAAATCAAATTATTCTGAATTTCTCGCGAGGTGGGAAGACAGAAATTTCCCTGAGATTACAGAAAACACAAATTAACCGTTTTTCAGCACGCTGCTTGCCTACTGATCTTCACTTCAAGCAAAAAATGTAAAAAGAGTAAGATAAATTAAGAAGTGAAGTGATAATATTGTGCGTTCAATAGCACTGTGTATATTTTCTCATAAAAATAATTTTTATTATCAAGTCAAAAAAGGTGGCGTGTGTGTGAAATATCTAATTCATTTACTTTTAATTAAGGATAAGAAGTGATACTCTTATTATTCCACGTGCTAATAGTTGTGAGTGAATATTTAATTATTAAAAGTAACTAGTCTCATGCGCATATTTAAATAATGGTAGAACAGAAAATTTAATTGGGATAATTAAGTTTGAAAAAATTTTGCTTGACAATCATTCAATTACTGAACTATTGCCAATATATGAATATACTATAAGCATAGGTTACATCCATCGTAATTTACGCTAGCCGTAGCATAAATTTCCACAATTCCATAATAATATTCACCCATATTTATACAATATACCATACTCAAAAATATTCAGTATATCTCTTTAGTAGACCTGTTGCATTTTCTCAGTGTTCTGTCCGTAAATCGTAGTCTTTGGTTTGTTCTGCCCACAACATTATATATGTGATCGTCCCAACTTAAGTTGTTTGTAACTGTAATCCCTAAGAATTCAGTTGAATTTGCAGCCTTTAAATTGCTCTTGGTACTCATGTAAATGATTTCACACTTTTCATTATTTATAGTCAACTGCCACTTCTCGCACCATACAGATATATTTTCCAAGTCGTTCTGCAATTTGTTTTACTCAGATCGTCTCCTAAGTCGTTTATGTAAATCAAGAACAGCGAAGGAACTGTAATACCGCCTTGGGGAGCGCCAAATATTACTTTTGTTTCACTCGATGACTTTCCGTCTCTTACTAAGAACTGTGGCCTTATTCCCAGGAAATCATAACCCAGTCGCATAACTGAGATGATGGTCCATAGGCAAGCAATTTGAAGTCGCTTGTGAGGTATGGTGTCAAAAGTCTATGGAATCAATTTGACATCCCCTATCAACAACACACATCACTTCGTGAGAATAGAGAGCTAGTTGTTTTAAATGAAAGATATTTTTTCAACCTACGGTGGCTGTTTGCCAGTAAATCGTTTTCTTCGAGATAACACATAACGTTCGAGAACAACAAAATCCTGCTGCAAATCGACGTTAGCGATATGGGTGTGTAATTCAGAGAATTACTCCTATTTCCTTTCTTGGGTATTGCTGTGACTTGTGGAACTTTCCAGTCTTTGGAAACGGATCTTTCAACGAATGATTTGTTGTATTTGGTTGCTGAATATGGAGCTATTGTTCAAATGGTTCAAATGGCTCTGAGCACTATGGGACTTAACATCTGTGGTCATCACACCTAAGGACATCACACACATCCACGCCCGAGGCAGGATTCGAACCTGCGACCGTAGCAGTCGCGCGGTTCCGGACTGCGCGCCTAGAACCGCTAGACCACCACGGCCGGCTATGGAGCTATTGTATCAGCAACCTCTGAGAGAAAACTGACTGGTAAACAATCAGGACCAAAGGCCTTGCCTTTATTAAATGATTTAAGCTGCTCCACTATACCGAGGATATTGATGTTAGAACTGCATTTTTTTTACAAAATTGTGTGCAGCTGATAGCTATCCCTGTTTAATGGAAGTCCTACAAAGGAACAAACTTCGAAACAGATCAGATAACAACTGATGAAGAAATTAATGCATTTCACAGAAATATAAGGGGAGTTAGAAGTGAAGTTAGTGGCTGCTTATAGATGCTGACTCTGACAGTATTGGTATATAAGAGCGCGACTTAAACAATTTGACAATTCAGGCACTACGTACAACTAGATACAGATTAGCTGGCTGTTTTTCAGGGAATTCCTTGCGCGATAGGGGAATGGCAATGTTCGTGAAAAAATAGAATACCACTTGAATCTGTTGACGTATCAAAGCACTGAACCGAACAGGTCATTCAATGTTGTACAGTAGCAGTTGAATTTAAAGGAACTAAACTTTTGATTACAAGTTGTGTAGGTTGCTTGCCGTCTTTTGCAACAAGCGTTTCGCTTTATTCTAAAGTATCTTCAGTGGTCAGAGTTTTTGTTATTTAGTCCATTCTTCCTGTTCTTCAACGTGTATTTGTTGAGTTTTAGCACATGGCACTTTCTCTGCACTAAATACATCCCCGTTACTGTGTTGAGAATAACTACTGCCACCTCGCCATTTTGTGTGTTATGAGATGACAGTAGCTGTTCTCAACACAGGAACGTGGGTATTTTTAGTGCAGTGAAAGTACTGTGTGCTAAAATCCAAAAATACTCGTGAAAGAACAGGAGGGATAAAGTAAACAACGAAAAACCTGACCACTGAACATATTATAGAATAAAGCGAAATATTTTCGGTCTTAATAAAAGTTTCATTACAGTTGCATAGGACGGTAATTGACATATACACTACTGGCCATTAAAATTGCTACAACACGAACATGACGTGCTACAGACGCGAAATTTAACCGACAGGAATAAGATGCTGTGATATGCAAATGATTAGCTTTTCAGAGCATTCACACAAGGTTGACGCCGGTGGCGACCCCTACAACACGCTGACATGAGGAAAGTTTCCAACCGATTTCTCATACACAAACAGCAGTTGCCTGGTGAAACGTTGTTGTGATACCTCGTGTAAGGAGAAGAAATGCGTACCATCATGTTTCCGACTTTGATAAAGCTCGGATTGTAGCTTATCGCGATTTCGGTTTGACGTATCGCGACATTGTTGCTCGCGTTGGTCGAGATCCAATGATTGTTAGCAGAATATGGAATCGGTGGGTTCAGGAGAGTAATACGGACCGCCGAGCTGGATCCCAACGGCCTCGTATCACTAGCAGTCGAGATGACAGGCATCTTATCCGCATGGCTGTAACGGATAGTGCAGCCACGTCTCGATCCCTGAGTCAACAGATGGAGACGTTTGCAAGACAACAACCATATGCACGAACAGTTTGACGACGTTTGAGCAGCATGGACTATCAGCTCGGAGACCATGGCTGCGGTTACCCTTGATGCTGCATCAAAGACAGGAGCGCTTGAGATGGTGTACTCAACGACGAACCTGGGTGCACGAATGGCAAAACGTCATTTTTTCGGATGAATCCAGGTTCTGTTTACAGCATCATGATGGTCGCATCCGAGTTTGGCGACATCGCGGTGAACGCACATTGGAAGTGTGTATTCGTCTCGGTCACCTCTTGTTTGCATTGACGGCACTTTGAACTGTGGACGTTACATTTCAGATGTGTTACGACCCGTGGCTCTACCCTTCTTCGATCCCTGCGAAACCCTACATTTCAGCAGGATAATACACGACCGCATGTTGCAGATCCTGTACGGCCTTTTCTGGATACAGTAAATGTTCGACTGCTGCCCTGGCCACCTCATTCTCCAGATCTCTCACCAACTGAAAACGTCTGGTCAATGATGGCCGAGCAACTGGCTCGTCACAATACGCCAGTTACTACTCTTGATGAACTGTGGTATCGTGTTGAAGCTGCATGGGCAGCTGTACCTGTACACGCCTTTCAAGCTCTGTTTGACTTAATGCCCAGGCGTATCAAGGACGTTATTACGGCCAGAGGTGGTTGTTCTGGGTACTGATTTCTCAGGATGTATGCACCCAAATTACGTGAAAATGTAATCACATATCAGTTCTAGTATAATATATTTGTCCAATGAATACCAGTTTAGCATCTGCATTTCTTCTTGGTGTATCAATTTTAATGGCCAGTAGTGTACAACTTTTATATTTGTAACTGCGGAAGGAAGAGGCCGAAAAACAAAGAAGACAACGTGTTTTAGTAACAGTTATATATAGGTCCGCTCGCACTGATTTCAAGACATTTCTCTCAAATCTAGAAAGCACAAAAAAATAATGGTTCAAATTGCTCTGAGCACTATGCAACTTAACTTCTGAGGTCATCAATCCCCTAGAACTTAGAACTTAGAACTACTTAAACCTAACTAACCTAAGGACATCACACACATTCATGCCCGAGGCAGGATTCGAACCTGCGACCATACCGCTCTAAAGCCCCAAAAATATGTTGTGAGAGGTGACTTTAATATTAATGTTGCAAGTGACTGTAAGTAAAAAAGAATGTTGGAGGATCTCCTAAATTCCTATCATCTGAGACTGATTGTATTCCATCCAGAATGCAGGATACAATAGCACAACTACATATATTTTTGTTCATTCTCCATTTCCAGAAGGGCATTACGTTAGTGAGAGGTGCAATGGCCTTTCATACAATGATGTACAAATTTCAACACTAAAACGATTTTGTGCATACACACATGTTAAATATAATTACAAACAAATTAGAAATGTTAATCAAGTGGCACCAGAGACATTTTAAAATCTTATTGAAGATTAAGAATAGCAACCTATTTATACTACAGACAAAACAGACGAAAATTTTAATTCTTTAGCCAACGCATTTCTCACGCTCTTTGAAAGTTGCTTTTCATTACAAAGTTTAAAACAGCGTACTAGCACTGATAGACAATTTGGGTAGCTTACTAATGCGAAGAGGATATCATTAGAACAAAGTGGTAATTACATCAAAACGTTAGACATAGTCAAAATAGAGCTGCAGTAGCCCATTATAAACGGCTCTGTAAGGTGCTGAAAATTAGACAGGCAAAAAAAACCATGTACTACACAAATGGAATAGCTAATTCTCAGTACAAAATTAAAACAATATCATCAGTAGTGAAGGAAGTTTCTGGCCAAAAACACAAAATAGAAGATGTAAAGGCGATATGTAAAAATGTTTGCCGGCCGAAGTGGCCGTGCGGTTAAAGGCGCTGCAGTCTGGAACCGCAAGACCGCTACGGTCGCAGGTTCGAATCCTGCCTCGGGCATGGATGTTTGTGATGTCCTTAGGTTAGTTAGGTTTACCTAGTTCTAAGTTCTAGGGGACTAATGACCTCAGCAGTTGAGTCCCATAGTGCTCAGAGCCATTTGAACCATTTTTTTGTAAAAATGTTTTTGTTCCTGGTATGTCAGATCTAAGTACTGCGGTCAACAATCTTCTTCTGAATATAGCACGTGAATTAAATAAAAACTTAGTTTCTTAGAAAAAAATTTTCCAAGACTACTATATGAAATACTCCGTGATACCGACAAAAGAGGGAATGAGTAAATAATTAAATCACATATCATCTCTCATGGTTATAACAGTGTCTCTAGCAGGATAATAAAGCACTGTATTGCATACGTTAGACCTGTACTTAGACACCTTTGTAATGTTAGGGTTCCAAGCCTCAGTTTGTAAAAACTAGATCGTTATAGGATCACTTGGTTGTCCGTCTGTCTGTCTCATCATTGGGTTGTCTGCCTTGCGGCAGGTTTTGACTGCATTGCCCTCCATGCATCTCTGTCTGCTGCGTTACTCTTTAATCTTTGGTACCCTCTTTGTGGCCTGCTGACATCATCCAGCATCTAGAACCTTCCTCTGCCCTCCCTTTCTTTCCCAGAAAGAAACCTTCAGTTGCCTCTACTAGAAGGCAATCTCTTCTTAGATAGTGGCCTACACAGTTTAGTTTCCTGTTCTCCACCGTCAGCAGCATCCTCCGTTCTTCTCCAACTCTCCTCGGTACTTCTTCATTCCTGACTTTATCAGTCCAGCTGATCTTCTCCATTCTACGCCATACCCACATTTCACAATCTTCAATTCTCTTCTCATCCTGTTTTCTCAAAGTCCACGCTTCTGCTCCATACAAGTCCAATCTCCATATTAAGCACTTAACCAGTCGCTTCCTGAATTCCTTCTTTAAACATCTAGTTAAGAGTCTTCTCTCCTTTTGAAATGCCTCTTTCGCCAGAGCCATTCTCACTTTGATATCTTGTTGGCAATCCATGTCTTCTTTAATCCAACTTTACAAATACTTGAATGCTCTTACGTGTTCTATGATTTCTGACGTCAACTTGATTTTCACTTTTCTTTTTCTTGGCCTATGACAATACTTTTCGTGTTCTTTTTATTAATTTTCATACCATATTCTGCACAGGCTTCATTCAGGTCATTTAGCATTTGAGTCAGCGTCTCTTGATTTTCTGCGAGGATCGCCATGTCATGTGCAAATCTTATACATTCAATTTTCCGAACACCTATCCTGGCGTCTCTTGTCCCATCCAAACAGCTTTCCAGAACTTTCTCCAGACAGATGTTTAATAGGATCGGCGAGAGACAACAGCCCTGTCTAACACCTCTCCCAATCTTGCTGTCTTCAGAGATCCCATTACCTGATCGTAACCTAGCTTTCTGATCCAGGTACAGACTTGAGATCAATGTTCTCTACTTTCCCTTCACTCTCTTCTTTTTCAAGACATCTGACAACTTATCCCACTACACTCTATCACAGGCCTTTTCGAGGTCTACGAAGACAGCATACACTTCTTTGCCCTTTTCTATGTATCTTTCGCCGATGGTTCTTAGGAGTCCAATGGCATCTCGTGTTCCCTTACCCCTTATGAAACCATATTGTTCCTCATTAAGTGTTTCTTCCAGCTTTCGATACAGCCTCCTATTCAGAATTCGAAGAACTACTTTTGCTGCCTGCTGTATCAGGCTGATTGTCCTGTGGTCTTCACACTTTTTGGGATTATTAGTCTTTGGGATTGGGACTATTATACTTACGAGAAAGTCTTCTGGCCATTTCCCTTTGTCATAGATGTAGTTGCAAAGAGAGGTCAGCTCATTTTCACCTGTTTCTTTTAAACTCTAGAAGATTTCTGCCGGGGTGTCATCCACACCACACACTTCGTTGTTTTTAAATTTTCCCAATGCCTTATTTATCTCTCAACCTAGGATAAAATCTCCGTTTTCATCTTCATTTACTGATTCTTCCTTCTCAATCTGCGGATCGGAAGGTCTTTGATCCGCTTCATAGAGAGTTTCAATATATTCTTTCCAGCTATTCTGAACAGCGTGTGGGTCACTTAAAAGAGTTCTATCTTTCTCTTCTATCTCCATATTTGTTTGGCCTTCCTTCCCTGAAATACTATTTCCTTGTTTATTCGAAACATCTTTTCGTACTTCACTCTTTCTCCAGTTTCTCAGTTTCTGAGCAGATTTCTCTCGTCCATTTTTCCCTGGCTTGATCAGTTACTCTTCTCAACTCATTGTTCAGTCTTCTGTATTGCCCTTTTCCTTCATCAGTTTGTGCGTTTTTCCATTTTCTCCTTTCTGCCATCTTCTAGATCATGTCATCGGTAACCCATAGTTTCCTTCTCCGCTTGAACTTCAGCAGTCCAGGAACATCTAGATTGGTTGCTTTCAGGGTGTCTCTGAACTGGTTCCACTGTCCATTTACGCTCTCTGCCTTTTCTCTAATTTTCCACTTGTCTCGGAACTCTTCTTCAAGCTTTTTGGTTATTCCTTCTTCCTTTAGAGCATCCAAGTTAAATATCTCTCTCACCTTACCTACCAACATTATTTTCAGTCTAACATGCACATCTGCCACAACCAAGTTGTGGACAGAGTTAATATCTGCTCCTACATAAACCTTGGCATTTCTCATACATGTCCGGAATATACTCTGTGGTAGTATGTGGAATCTGCTATTGTCTATATTCGATGTCCATGTGTAGCGTCTTCTTTTGTGATGTTCAATAGGCGTTTCTCCAATTACCAATGAGTTTCCCTTACAAAATCTGACCATTATCGTTTCTCTTTCGTTTCTGTTACCCAATCAAAACTTTCCAACCACATCTCCGTCTTTACCTTTACCAACCACCGCGTTCCAAACTCCCATTACTATGATGCACGCTTTTTCTTCACTCTCTCCACCAGTGATTCAGTTCTACTCTAGCACTCTTCAGTCTCATCGTCGCTATGTTGGCTGGTTGGCATGTAGAGCTGTATCAGAACTTCATCTTTCTTGTGGCCTTTCAACCTCAGCATCATCAATCTGCTATTTATGTATTCCACCTTCATTATCATGGTTTTTAACTTCTTCTTTACCATGATAGCTTCTCCATTCACTTCCTTTTTTTCTCCTCTCCTAAATAAAAACTCTGTAGCACACCATTGCCTCCCCATCTCACCTCGCACATTCCAAGAACATCTATATTGTTGTGCTCCATCTCTTTTTTTCGCATTTTCCATTTGCCAGGATGTAACAGGGTGCGAACGTTCCATGTACCAATCCTTATCTTTTCCTCTTTCCTTTTCTTTTTCCTTATCTTTACACTTTCAACTAGCCTCGATGTACTCCCCTCCCGGGGATCCGATTGATGGGATGTCTTACCTCCGGAATCATTATTTTGCACACAGAGGACCATGTCAAGTGCGCCTTGGAAATAGTAATGTGGTAGCTTCCCGTTGCTTTCGACATATGATACCAGCCGCCCACTCTGGGTCAAACGCTTTTTGCAGTCGCTTACTCTGAGTCAGACACTGCAACTGCCTGTTGGCCCGCGGGAGGTATCTTATTTCTCTCCTACCACCCACATCTGGGAGGCGTTCCCCGATCTGCCACCTGGGGACGCACCCTCTTGGAGTTTCAGGCTCCCCGACGTATTTCTCAGGAACGGATCAACGTATCAAGGCCAAATTTATGTCACGCATTAAGGTCTATGATCCCTTGGCAGTATCAAGATTTTAAGATTCTAAGACAGTTAGTAAAAAAATACGGCCATTTATGTCACATAGTTTGATGCTCGAAAACTCACTCACCAAAATCTATAAGGTACTTCCCGTTGATCTAGAATCACGAAATTTGGCGAGAAGCAAGGTTTCAAAGTACAAGTAAAGGAAATAGCACGAACAACTATATTTTGTTATTTTTTATCAGTCTGTCTGTTTGTTTGTGGTCTGTTACGACTACTTTTTCTCTTGGACAGGTTGTTGTTGTTGTGGTCTTCAGTCCAGAGACTGGTTTGATGCAGCTCTCCATGCTACTCTATCTTGTGCAAGCCTCTTCATCTCCCAGTACCTACTGCAACCTACATCCTTCTGAATCTGTTTAGAGTATTCATCCCTTGGACTCCCTCTATGATTTTTACCCTCCACGCTTCCCCCCAGTACCAAATTCAAATTTATGTCACATACTAAGGTCTATTGCCGCCCTTGGCAGTGTCAAAATTTTGAGCTGATGAATTAGTGCAATCAAAAGGTACAGCCATTTATGTCACATATTTTGATACTCGAAAACTCTCTCATCGAAATCTATAGGATAATTCCAGTTGACCTATAATTATGAAATTTGGAAAGACTCATAATTTCACACTACAAGTAATGGACAAAATACGAAAATTGTTAATTTGTAAGTACATCACATTAAAAGGATAATTTTTTTAGAGAAGGAAGAGTAGTAGCTGAATATGGAACGGGGGTAAGGAATGAAAGAGAAATCCGCCTGGTAGAATTTTGCACAGAGCATAACTTAATCATAGCTAACACTTGGTTTAAGAATCATGAAAGAAGGTTGTATACGCGGAAGAGGCCTGGAGACACTGGAAGGTTTCAGATGATGATATAATGGTAAGACAGAGATTTAGGACCCAGGCTTTAAATTGTAAGATATTTGCACAGACAGAAGTGGACTCTGACCACAATTTATTAGTTATGAACTGTAGTTTAAAACTGAAGAAACTGCAAAAAGGTAGATATTTAAGGAAGTGGGACCTGAAAGAAGCAGAAGTTGTAGAGAGTTTCAGAGAGAGCATTAGGGAACGATTGACAAGAACGGGGTAAAGATATACAGTAGGAGGAGAATGGGTAACTTTGAGAGATGGAATAGTGAAGGGAGCTGAGGATCAAGAACGTAAAAAGACGAGGGCTAGTAGAAATCCTTGGATAACAGCAGAGATATTGAATTTAAATGATGAAAGAAGAAAATACAAAAATGCAGTGAATGAAGCACGCGAAAAGGAATACAAACGTCCCAAAAATGAGATCGACAGCAAGTACAAAATAGCTAAGCAGGGATGGTTAGAGGACAAATGCAAGGTTGTAGAGACATATATCACTAGGGGTAAGATAGACACTGACTACAGGAAAATTAAAGAGACCTTTGAAGAAAAGGTCTCTGATGGAAAACCAGTCCTAAGCAAAGAAGGGAAAGGAGAAAGGTGGAAGGGGTATTTGGAGGGTATATACAAGTGCGATGCACTTGAGGTCAATACTGTGGAAATTGAAGAGGACGTATATGAAGACGAAATGAGAGGTATGATGCTGCGTGCAGAATTTGACAGAGCACTGAAAGACCTACGTCGAAACATGGCCCCTGGAGTAGACAACATTCCGTTAGAACTGATAAAAGCCTTGGGAGAGCTAGCCATGACGAAACTCTACCATGTGGTGAGCAAGATGTGTGAGACAGGTGAAATACATTCAGACTTCAAGAAGAGTATAATAATTCCAATCCCAATGAAATCAGGTGTTGACAGATGTGAAAATTACCGAACTATCAGTTTAATAAGTCAAGGCTGCAATATACTACAAATTCTTTACAGATGAATGGAAACAATGGTAGAAGCCGACGACAGGGAAGATCAGTTTGATTCAGTAGAAATGTTGGAACACGCGAGGCAATACTGACCCTACGACTTATCCTTGAAGATAAGTTTCTAGCATCTGTAGACTTAGAGAAAGCTTTTGACAATGTTGACTGGAATACTCTCTTTCAAATTATGAAGGCGGCAGGGGTAAAGTACAGGGAGCGAAAAGCTATTTACGATTTGTACAGAAACCAGATGCCAGTTATAAGAGTCGAGGGGTGCGAAAGGGAAGCAGTGGTTGAGGAGGGAGTGAGACAGGTTGTAGCCTATCCCCGATGTTATTCAATCTGTATATTGCAAGAAATGAACGAAACAAAAGAAATATTTGGAGAGGAATTAAAATCCATGGAGAAAAAAAAACTTTGAGGTTCGCCAATGGCGTTAGTTCTGTCAGAGGCAGCAAAGGACTTGGAAAGGCAGTTGAACGGAATGGACTGTCTTGAAAGGAAGACATAAGATGAACATCAACAAAAGCAAACCGAGGATAATGAAATGTGGTCGAATTAAATCAGGTGATGCTGAGGGAGCTAGATTGGAAAATGAGACACTTAAAGTAGTAGACGAGTTTTGCTATCTGGGAAGCAAAATAACTGATGATGATCGAAGGAGAGAGAATATAAAATGTTAGACTGGCAATGACAAGGAAACCGTTACTGAAGAAGAGAGATTCGTTAACATTGAATATAAATTTAAATTCAGGAAGTCCTTTCTGAAAATATTTGTATGGAGTGTAGCCATGTATGAAAGTGAAACATGGATGATAAAGAGCTAAGACAAGAAGAGAATAGAAGCTTTCGAAATGTGGTGCTAAGAGGAATGCTGAAGATTGGATGGGTAGATGACGTAACTAATGAGGAGGTACTGAATAGAATTGGGGAGAAGAAAAATTTGTACCCCAGCTTGACTATAAGAAGGGATCGATTGGTAGGACACGTTCTGAAGCATCAAGAGGTCACCAATTTAGTACTGGATGGAAGCGTGGAGGGTAAAAATCGTAGAGGGAGACCAAGAGATGAATACACTAAGCAGATTCAGAAGGATGTACGTTACAGTAGTTACTCAAAGACGAAGAACCTCGCACCGGATAGAGTAGCATGGAGAGCTGCATCAAGCCAGTCTTTGGACTGAAGCCCACAACAAAAACATATACATAAATGACATTCCTTCTAATAGAACAGGCGACTCTACAATATTGCTGTTTGCTGATGACACTAGCTTCGTAGGAAAGGATTTTGGGTACAACATGGGCACTGTTGCAAATAGTGCATTTCAAGACACAAGTTCGTGGCTAGTAGAAAATAAACCGATATTAAATCATAGTAAGACTCAGTTTTTACCCTTTGTAACACACAATCCAACTAAAACTGACATTTTGATTATACAGAATGGGCATATATTAGTTATTTTTAACAATCCAAATCCCTAAGTGCTCAGGTAGTTTCGCAGTCACGGCATGCACATGTTCAAGATCTTGTTCAAAAATTTAATGCTGCCATGATTACCATTAGCACTGTATTTACAAGATTGTTAAGGATTTCGTGGCCACTAGTTCACAAATTTCCCTTTGACTTCTGTCTCTGCTTCTTCGGCAGACGTTTATTGGACTATTTTTCTGTCGTTTCACCAGCAAGAATGGCTGACATTGTCAAAGCTTCACCCTCCATTTCTGAATTTATATATATTAAAAAAAAACGTATAGCGGCATCGGTACAATGATAGATTGCTAACTAACAGCTCATGGGTCGTTGGTTCAAATCTCGTATGCGCCTTTTTTTCGTTCAATTCGAAATGTCTACACATCGTAATTGTAAAATTCTTAATCATTTTTGCGAATAATGCACGTCTTCTTGTTTCTAATTCCATATTGCAAGCGAAATTCCTGTTTGCATTTGAAATATAAATTCTTAATTATTGATATTTTATGAAAGACTGTTATCAAAAGTCGCTTAAACTAAGAAAATATAACAATTTAATTTTTAAAGCAAGAATGAGAAATCAAACACTTATTTTGAATATGTCCAGAACGGCTCGTCATAAAACAAGAGGAGAAAATGCGGCGCCTGGTTGTCTTCGTGTATTATGTTATTGATAGGCTTGTTGTCAACGTAGCAGGTGAGACATATAGAACTGAAATGCATTTCTCGGATTCGGATAAGGAAGGAGCTAAGAGATTACCAGACGGCTGACTGTAATTAATATCTTCAGTGGTTTCAGTATTCAACACTACACTGGAATCCCTGCAGTATGCTTTTGCATCACGCACACTTCGCTCAAAAAAATTTCCCTGTGTTTAAACTAGAAATTTTCATCCCTCTTGTTTGTAATTAGAATACTACGTCAGGTGAGAACGAGAACATTTTATGCTGTTAGGCGCCGGTGTTAGTAGAACGGCGTAGGTTTGAAACACAAGCATCATTGTGCACTACACTCGTAGACGGTCAACATGGGTCTGGATAAGGTGAGCAGGCCCTTACTAGAAAGCTGTTTTATAAAAAGAAGGGCAATAACACTGCTGCTCTTCACAAGTATTGACAAACTGAAGGAATACGAAGAGGTCCTCTTTCCGCACCGCGGACGAAGGGCACGATTAGGAAGTCCTAATTAACATGCGATTTGGCAATTGCTCTAGGAGAGACCGACAGCCGATTGCGCCACAAATTATTGAAGACGTTACTGTTGTCTCGGTTGAGGATGCTGGACGCAGTGTGCGATCTCCAAGCGTGCATTCTTCGAAAAGTGCTGCGAATAAACTCTAGTGGGGCTCCAGGCTGTCGTGAATGCAGATGGTCACCGGACTGAGCAACGTTATTGATATGGAACGAAAGATTGTACGCAATTAACACATGTTACTCACTCATGTGGAAGTTAAAATGTGCTTCTTGCAATTTTTTATTCGTTATTTCTCTTCCTCGTGTCCTTACAAGTGCTTCCACAAAGTTCCATTGACCTACGATCGCTCGTTTGTCATGGGGACACTTTCAAGTAGCGAAAGTTAAATTATAACCGCCCCATGTTTAAACCAGACACTTGGCCCCTGCGGAACGACACACATTCCAGCGTGTTTGGCCGACCGCAACTCTGTCCTGCCTCCCACCGCGTCAAAGTCGATCAAGTATCTTCGATAGAGCGCTTTACACGCAGGATCATCTTCTGGCGTTAGGAACTTGCTTATTAATAATAGTGATGCTGTCACTGTTGGTTGGTAATGTTTACTGGCAAAATGCTACCTAACACCAGATTGCGTACTTACGGCTATCCTGTGTGGTCGTTTTTTAGTACCACTTAAAAAGAGAGAGAGATTATTAATTGATCACCGATGCGTCGGTTCTCGATTGTGCTTAGGAGACGTACGGATTGATTACGCGAATAATTGACCTTTCGACCCGGATTGCCTTCACGCAATCAGAATCTTCGATGAAAATATCTAAGGGACTTATCTGAATATTAAAATGGAAATGAAAGCAAATTAGTGGAATTTCGTAAGAGAAAGATTAACAGACCGGAAGTTTAACGCATTAGTGGTCCTCCAAATACAATCGAGACACCGCGATAAAGAGCAAACCTGTGGCAAAGCTCATATACAACTTGAACATCATTTTTGGTTAGTGAAAGAAAAGAATAGGAAGAAAATTACTGCATCGTAAAATATTAATATATTTTGAACAAATTGGCTTTAAACTTCTACACATTGACAAATACACAATAAATGCATGACTTACATCTGTTATTTCGTTTGTAAATGGCGCAGTCCAATAATCGCTGCCTTGTCAGTCTGTTCCTTCTTAAAATTAAATTTCCTTGCGTGTGCGTAAGTACATTGTATCCACACCCGAGTTACCGAAATGTTTGTTCGTCGTTCCACATAGTTTTTACACAAAATAAAAATAAAACTTGTAACAATGCTGTGTAGTACGTCTTCACATGTCGGCGACCAAAAGAACCAGGCATAATTAAGTCTCTAGAATATTTCTTAACAAAAGATAGATTGTTCTTTCTTCTGTTTCGCAGCTTCTTGCATTCAAGCGCTGCGGCAATGATTTTAAATATCTCCGCCCAGCGGGTCGTAACGTTTATTTAGAGTATATAAACGCTGGACGCGCGTTTTGGTATAGGCGCACATTAAAAAAATTACTCTCGCGCTCTGATGCTTAGCCTCTTTACGAACTATAGCTCGTTGGCTGTCCTTTTCTTTTGTGACAAATATCTAATATGCAAAGTATCTGAAATCTAATAATATTACAATTTGTAACTAGGAAATATGTTATACCGAATGTTAGACAGAAAATAAATTTCTTCTTCTTTGGCGATTCACTGAACGGTTTCACTCTTCGTCTTGTATAATGCCTAATTTGCTTTCTAGTTGCCCACCATTTATGCTTTCCAAACGAGATTTCTATTTAAGCGTGTAATATTACGTTTTATCATGTAGAGAGTATATCTAACATCATTCGTAATGGAGTGACTTTTCATTTGAAGATCTAACATTCTAAACGTGCTAAATACCATTTTTCTTTCAAAATTAATTTTATTCGCTGTAACGGCGCTATATCTACGCGAGTATAATATGCTAAAAACGCCTCATCGTTTGACAAACGCAGCTAATCGTACCAGAGACTGACAGAAGGGGCTCCACGGACTCCTTCACTCTAAACGTGCTTCGCAATCAGCTTTGAATTACATCAGCTTAACATTCGAATATAAAAGTTTGTCGTGTTGTGGAAGAAACACTTGCACATTTGCAATCGATCTGCAAATATTGTATGTCCCAACTCTTACACACTCGGATATGTTCAACTTATTCCAGCTTTCATCTTATAACTTCTGTGTTCATACTCAAGACAACAATGAGGCAATAATGTAACTGGACACGAGGGTGAAGAGTGTCGTGGAGCTAACATCAAACATCATGTCTATTCCATGTTCTGAACTGCACTAGCAATACCATAAATGAAACTGAAACAAAAGGAAACTTGTGATTTGGTGTAACAGCTGCTGTGGACAAAACAAAAACCGTGTGCTGACATACCTGTACGTGTTTGTGTTGTCTTGTGGGCTATTTGACTGCATATAACGTAAGTATCTGATTTCAGATCACAGTTTCCTATCTTGGATAGAATTTTTGCCTTAATAGGAAAGCACAAGAAGGTAGTTAAGTGTCATGTAGCTTATGATTTAAAAGAAGTAATTACTCCGGCGCACACTTCTTTAACATTCACCACACTCAGAATGGAGGAAAATGACTTTATTGACTTCCAGACTGCCGCTGATAAAGCCATCAACACAACAAAGCTACACGATAATTTTGATCCACAAATTAAATTCAACTCGCCTGGAATAGTACACGTCAAACTACATACAGTGACACTGAACAGCGGGAAGTGTAAACATACTAAAGAAAGATAAAACTGTTGTCGATTTCATCCATACTCAACTTCCAGCACTGCAAAAATTTCACGATTGTCTGTTGAAAAAAAAGAGTTGCATGGTTTGGTACGCTTTATACTATATCGCCATCGGCAGTTTTTTTTATTGCTTTGTTTAATGATACTGCAAATTGACGATTTTTGTTTCGTATTATTTACATGTCTTAAGACATTTATATTTATGTATATTTTCTCGACCATTATAGCGTGATATTTGTGTTGGATTTAGTCCGTTTAGTCTAAATAACAGTAACATGTAAGACAAGTTTTGGCGTCAGGTTTTTAATTTTCTTTTTCAGGACAATTCAATGCAACTTTCACGTTGTAGAATAGTTTATATTTCCTGGATGATAATACATGTTTAATAGTGTAAAATGTGTATGCTAATTTCGTATGTCATATAATACTGTTTTTTTGTTATGCCTCAAAACATTACTTTGCACTTTTAGAGTGTTACGTCTTCATTTTTTGTTGAGAGCAGCCATAATTTCTCAAGAACGTCTGCACATTTTATTCATCTTCTGAGAGGTATAACACTTCATTTACAGGTCTTACCTGTGTGCTTTCTCTTTGGCCGTTGTCTACGACACGGTCTAGTTTCTAGGAGAAGGCGGCTTTGTTTAGCTGGAGGTGATGGGCTCGTATTTCGCTTTGGGCTCGGACTGGATCCTACACGGCTAACTTACAGTGAGAAAAATTTCCTCTTCACGGACGGAGTTTCCATTATCAGCTACAAAACAAGTTATAAAAGTGCTGCCAGCAAGCAGCAGATCCCAGTGGCGCTATAAGGGGGAGCAGCAAGTAGCCAATGAAAGTGTCTACATTCTGCTCTAGATTCTGATCGCGTGTAAGGCTTAAATGATAACTTCGTGTAGCGGTTTTAGAGTTCGTGAAATCGAGAAGTCGGTCGGTAGCTCTCCTGCGATGTAGAAGTCGTGTACCCTCTGAGGCACGGATGGTTCTATCGTTGTGTATTTCTGAAGGCGGGTGTAGGTGATCAACCAAGAGACTTGGTGCAGGACGGAAGACTGATAGAAGTATGTTTCTGGGCGGCGGCCCTCGAGAAGTGTTGCCCAATTAGTGAGCTAGGATTACAGTTATTACGCCACATTGCGCTAACAAGTGCTGATGATAAATAACTTGTAGCGAAATGAAATTCAAAACATATAACTAGTTACATCTAGCAAACAAAAATTATAAGTAATCCACTGATCCAGCTGAAGAAGAGTGTGTAAGTTCCCGAAGCTCATCGTGGGAGAAAGTAATAACTGATTAACACAGATAATCTTTTAATTTATCTTTAATTAAGAGACAAGCTGCTGTACGAACAACAAGCACTCAGTTTTCCAGCCAGAATACAGCACAGAACAAAAGGCGAATGCTGGAAGGGAAATAGGCTAGATGAAAGGAAGACACGGGAAGAATATATTATGGAAAGGGAAGAGGAAGTGGATAAAGATATGATGGGTGGTACTCCCAGCGAGAAGAATTCGTCACAGCACTGAATGGCCTAAGAAGATACAAGGCACCTGATGCAAAAGACATTCCCTCAGATTTATGAAGATCTCTAACAAAACCACGAAAACACTCTTCTCCCTGGTAATATATAGGAGACAAAAATACCATCTCACAAAGAGAAGTATGTAATAACCCCAATGCCAAGGTGACCTGGAGGGAATAGGACTAGCAACAGCACACACACACGCATGGGGTTTTTGGAGGTTTTGCAGCGATATAACTAGCCATGAGATATTACAGCTGTCAGCCGTGTGGACAAAGGGCTGAGCGAATTGCTTTCGACTGATACAATGTCTCATATCTGTGCCGTGTTTGTTGCTCCGATTGAGAGACGGGGATTCACAAATCATGGCCTTGCACTTGACTAGGAGAGGGAAGGAAAAATTAGCTAAGCATCTTCCAGAAAGTGTAAGGGGGCCACAAGCACACAAGGCAAAATCCGTATGCTTACGGGGGTCAGAGGGTTACCTTTTTTTTTTTTTAGGTTAGAGTCAGGTTACAGAGAGATAGTATTCAAAGAATTTAGAGCAGACCAGGAAAATAATACGTGTAACAGTTCCCGGAAAAATAAAATCAATTTGCTTCATCAGAACGTTAGGCGGTTCAAAAACAAGATGGACGAGCTTATTATATGCTTAGAAAGCATAGAAAATTCTGAAGTGATAGTTGATTATGCCTCTCTGAACACCACGTAACCACAAGAATGGATAATTTACGTAATAGGTTAAATAACAGGGATAAAAGACTTGCATCATTTTCGTGTAGAGTTAACGTGGAAAAAGGAGTAGTTGCAACATTTGTAACAGTTGGACACACAAAGTCATAAATATTGGAACAAACAGTTTTTGAATAGATCACAATCTAGAAGCATGTGTTTGTGAGTAGTTAGTGCAGAATACTTCTTTGGCAACTGTAATAGTTTACAGATCCCCTCCAGAATACTTTCAGCTGTTTATGAGAATTCTAGATGCCTTATTGAGCTACCTGTCAGACAACAATAAACAATTAGTAGTTTGCGGAGATTTTAATGTATATTTCTTAAAAGATATGGACAGGGAAAATGAACTAGAATTATTTTTTGTGTGTTTTTCCAACTTGTGTTCAGCATTTTTATAAATTACTCAGCCTGAAACGATTAATGTCTACCTAATTTCTAATGGACTATGTGATCAACACGCACGATTAATGGAAATAAATAGTAAAGTACCTTAAACCCTGAGGCAGGTTCGTACAAGGCAGTGAGGCTTATTATTGAGAACAGGATACAATAACCTAAGGACATCACACACATCCATGCCGGAAGCAGGATTCGAACCTGCGACCGTAGGAGTCGCGCGAAAAGTATTAAATTGTTCTGTTGAAGAAGCAAGAGAATATATTATAAATGCCATTCCACAAGACTTTAAGCGACTAGAAGTAGCACAAACATCCTTCTCTGATATTAATAGAATCATCAAAATTCTAAAAAACAAAAGCTGTGTAGTGTTGATGGAATTTAAAACCGGATTCTGAGAAGTTGTTCCAACTTAACAAGTAAGTCCGTAGTGATATATTCACTCCATCTCTCGCGCAGGGATTTTTTTTTTTTTCAGGCAGGTTAAAATACACTCCTGGAAATGGAAAAAAGAACACATTGACACCGGTGTGTCAGACCCACCATACTTGCTCCGGACACTGCGAGAGGGCAGTACAAGCAATGATCACACGCACGGCACAGCGGACACACCAGGAACCGCGGTGTTGGCCGTCGAATGGCGCTAGCTGCGCAGCATTTGTGCACCGCCGCCGTCAGTGTTAGCCAGTTTGCCGTGGCATACGGAGCTCCATCGCAGTCTTTATCACTGGTAGCATGCCGTGACAGCGTGGACGTGAACCGTATGTGCAGTTGACGGACTTTGAGCGAGGGCGTATAGTGGGCATGCGGGAGGCCGGGTGGACGTACCGCCGAATTGCTCAACACGTGGGGCGTGAGGTCTCCACAGTACATCGATGTTGTCGCCAGTGGTCGGCGGAAGGTGCACGTGCCCGTCGACCTGGGACCGGACCGCAGCGACGCACGGATGCACGCCAAGACCGTAGGATCCTACGCAGTGCCGTAGGGGACCGCACCGCCACTTCCCAGCAAATTAGGGACACTGTTGCTCCTGGGGTATCGGCGAGGACCATTCGCAACCGTCTCCATGAAGCTGGGCTACGGTCCCGCACACCGTTAGGCCGTCTTCCGCTCACGCCCCAACATCGTGCAGCCCGCCTCCAGTGGTGTCGCGACAGACGTGAATGGAGGGACGAATGGAGACGTGTCGTCTTCAACGATGAGAGTCGCTTCTGCCTTGGTGCCAATGATGGTCGTATGCGTGTTTGGCGCCGTGCAGGTGAGCGCCACAATCAGGACTGCATACGACCGAGGCACACAGGGCCAACACCCGGCATCATGGTGTGGGGAGCGATCTCCTACACTGGCCGTACACCACTGGTGATCGTCGAGGGGACACTGAATAGTGCACGGTACATCCAAACCGTCATCGAACCCATCGTTCTACCATTCCTAGACCGGCAAGGGAACTTGCTGTTCCAACAGGACAATGCACGTCCGCATGTATCCCGTGCCACCCAACGTGCTCTAGAAGGTGTAAGTCAACTACCCTGGCCAGCAAGATCTCCGGATCTGTCCCCCTTTGAGCATGTTTGGGACTGGATGAAGCGTCGTCTCACGCGGTGTGCACGTCCAGCACGAACGCTGGTCCAACTGAGGCGCCAGGTGGAAATGGCATGGCAAGCCGTTCCACAGGACTACATCCAGCATCTCTACGATCGTCTCCATGGGAGAATAGCAGCCTGCATTGCTGCGAAAGGTGGATATACACTGTACTAGTGCCGACATTGAGCATGCTCTGTTGCCTGTGTCTATGTGCCTGTGGTTCTGTCAGTGTGATCATGTGATGTATCTGACCCCAGGAATGTGTCAATAAAGTTTCCCCTTCCTGGGACAATGAATTCACGGTGTTCTTATTTCAATTTCCAGGAGTGTATGTAACTGTTAAACATCTTCATAAGAATGGAGGCAAGATAAACTTAAACAATTATCGATCCTTTTCCTTACTGACATCTGTTTCCAAAATATTCGAGAACGTAATGTAGTCAACATTAGTCTCACACTTTAGTGCAAACAATTTATTTAATATGTTACAGTTTCGATTCCAGTAGGGTTGCTCAAGTGAGAATGCTGTTTATATATTCACTCAGTCACCGAACAGTACAAGCCCTAAATTCGTAAAATATCACCAGTTGGTATTTTTTAGGATCTTTCCAAGGCGTTTGAGTGTGTAGATCAGATCATCTGTAGATCAGAAGAGAAGCACGAAAGTTCACAGATTTGTTTAACTCGCCGGAAAGCTCATGGAATATAAAATTCCTCAACTGGCACACGTTCGAAGATAGGTAGCAATATCCGGTGAAAGCGTACTTGCAAAATTTCAGGAACCAGCGTTGAGCGATGAATCTAGCAAAATATTTCAGTCTCCCACGTATCGACACCGTAGGGATGGTGAAGATAAGATTAGACTAATCACAGCCTCAAGAGAAGTATTTAAGCAGTCTTTCTTCTCACGCTTCATGTACGACTGAAACGGGAAGACGACTTAACATGTAGTACAAAGCTAAGTACCCTACGATATATACCGAGCGAGGTGGCGCAGTGGTTAGACACTGGACTCGCATTCGGGAGGACGACGGTTCAATCCCACGTCCGGCTATCCTGATTTAGGTTTTCCGTGATTTCCCTAAATAGCTCCAGGCAAATGCCGGGATGGTTCCTTTGAAAGGGCTCGGCCGACTTCCTTCCCCATTCTTCCCTAATCCGATGAGACCGATGACCTCGCTGTCTGGCCTCCTTCCCCAAAACAACCCAACCCTACGTTATAGACATCACAGCAGCTTGCAGAATATACACTGACAAAACAAAACATTGTGACCACTACCCATCACAAAGTTGGATGCCACCTGGTGGCGTGTGCGGGAACGTGAAAAGAAAAGATGTAAGAGGAGCAAAGACCGCTGGGATATCATTGTAGCGACGATACGGAACACAAATGGGGAAATCCACTGAGATCAGCGACTTTGACGCAGGGCAGATTGTTACTACCCGGAGCCTGTGAACGACTGTCTCGAAAAGGCGAAGCTGCTTGAATATTTACGTGTTATAGTTGTGAGTATCTATGGAAAGTGATAGGACAGTAATACTGCCGCTAGACGCCAAATGCTTGGACGTCCACGACTCTTCACAGACTGTGGACGCGGAGGCTTGCTTGCTCTGTAAAGTAGGAAAGATGGCGATATGTGGCACCTCTGCCGAAGGAGCACAATGCTGGTACACGCACAAGTGTTTCGGAGTCGACAATTCAGCGCACAATGTTGACCATGGGGCTTCGCAGCAGGCAACACCTACGTGTCCAAATGCTGACCCAATTACATCGTCAATAATGGTTGCAATGGGCACGGGATCATCGAGACTGGACCGTGGATCAATGGAGATGTGTCGGTTCGTCGGATAAATCACGTTTTTGCTACACGAGGTCCGAAACGTGTACGGCGCCATGGACGCAGGCTACTGGGAGCAGTACTATTCTATGAGAGAGACTCCCCTGCACTTGAACGCAATTCAAAGATGGTACTCTAGGCGGGTGTAAAATGAATGTGCGCAACAGAGAATAATACACGCTAAAATGAAGATTACGCCCTGTTTGATTACCCCCTGAAGCAGATCTTAGGATCTCTTAATTCTATAAATTACAATCTAAACATAAATGAATGATGAAGGCAACTAATCCTACTAAATGATAATCGTTGTTCCAGCTTATATATTTACTGCAGATTTTTTTTTTTTTTTAAATAAAACCTTTATATTACAAAGTTTACATTTCCAAAGTAAAATTACTAATCAGTTGCCCAAATCTGCACCTTATTATGAATGTGCGGTCTAATATCAATAATGCGAAATGACTGACATCTACCTACCAAACACTAGAAGACACTACTTTCAAAGATGATCTACGGTGGTGTGGAACCTCAGTGGAAATAAACTAATGTGATCACAGCTGTTTAGCTTTTATAGCCCTAATAAGCCGAAGCAATTTGCGGTACCACCGTATGTACTGCGTCCGGTGCGTCGAAGTGATGGTTCTCGCACTCGTCTGCGACGATGGAAGAACTCAGCCACAAATAAACTCTTTCAAACACTAAGACGGCAGAAGGCGGTCCTCTGACTAATATACTCTAATACCGTCTTCTGCTCTCTGTGTTCTACAGACGAGAAACGCGAACTGCCAACCACAAGGACAGAGTTCAGATAGCGTCTCAACGTAAGTATAGGCAGAGGAAGTGCGCTCAATTACTGAACGCTGCGTATTCAAAGACGACTTCCAACCCGGAGGTGAAGTCCAGAATCGTATAGGTTCGCAACAGTACAGTTCCTAACGGTTCTAACTATAAAATCTACTGATACCAAAGGCAGCAAGTCCGTCTGTTCCAACAAAAGCTGATATCGAGCGACCGTCACACTCGGGCGCTCACAACGGAAGACCTCGTCTCTCCACTGCTGGCCTCCCAGCAAGGCTCAGCTCCCCACCATCGTAATTCCGAAAACGAATCATCTTCCCGAAACCACGGAATATTCTTCCTCTCTACAGATTCTTCCGAACTCCGACCCACTATATTTTAGTCTTTTGGCGTCCAGTGCGGAAACTTTGCGAGGAAAAAACTATACTCGTACAATGGTACGCTTCTGAGTAAAAATCCTTGGAAATAGCCCAGCCTGCGCTGTTTCCGAGGTGCCGCTTCTTCGTTCCTCTCACCTGCGTCCAAGACTTTCAGCGTTCGGAAGTATAATCCGGTTATCCTTCCGGCTCCTAATACAATAGCGGCCGGCCGTCACCCTATTGTGCTCCAGAGCACAGGTGCCGCGACGTCTGTCTAGCTACTTCCTGTGTTTAAGCAGGACCAACACCTGAGCGGGCCTTCCACCCAGAGCTTGAGTTCTACCTGCCATTTCATCTCCACTGGCGCTCCAACCTCTACTAGTATAGGCAATCATTCAACACGCCGTTTTTATAATACAGCCACTATGTCACCTTTCATGCAATAAGGGTTAATAATAATTTACAAGATGTACGTGACAATGACAGTCTCCTTTATATATTCATATATACGATGAACAACCTGTCACATGATACCTCATTGTGTTTATAGATCACGGCAAAGTACGTGGATGAGTTCTTGTAAGAAATCATAGCCATCTTACACAATCTATGATAGCAATCGAAGACAAGCTGACGGCTGCTGACCACCTGCGCCACTTCATGCTTCGTGTCTTCCCCGACGCTGATATCACACTTCAGCAGGATAATTGTCCGTGTCTCAAAGCTAGAACGATGCTGCAGTGGTTTGAGCTGCCTGATGTAAATCCATTAGACCCCATCTGGATCGTTATCGAGCGCCTTTAAAGAGTATACAAATCAGCGGCGAATTATTTACGGGAATTACGTGTCTTATGCCTAGACTTCTGGTGCCACATACCTTCACAAAATCTGTTAACGACCTGTAGAACCGGTGATACACAGAAATGGTGCTGTATTGCGTTACAAACATGGCCCAACAATCTATTAAGCAGGTGGTCATAATGTTTTGGCTCATTGGTGTATAAGGCAGTTATACTTAAGCTTTCGCTGCTTGAGAGGACCTCCAAGAAAAACGAGTGATTGTAGGAATGTGAAACTTTTAGGAGACGTTCGTAAGGATATGCGAAAGAGAAACAACGTATAAACCATTCAAAGAAACAGTTTTAAATTCTAGATGAGAGGGTTCAAGATTGGTGATCTTGGTGAGTACGCTTTTTGGGACGATCGGCCAAATGATTCAGTTTGCTCCTAGGAGAGTCCGAAGGCCAATTACGCCACAAATTGTTGTAAACGTTACTGTTGCCATGGCTGAGATTGCTGGACACAATGTGCGATCACCGAGCAGTGCATGAGCTGTGTTACAAAAGCTAAATATTCCATGTACCAGCATTCGAAAAGTGCTGCGAACAACTGTGAAATGAAACTTCCTGGCAGATGAAAACTGTGTGCTGGACCGACACTCGAACTCGGGACCTTTGCTTTTCGCAGAGAAGTGCTCCATTTCTGAGCTACCCAAGCACGACTCACGTCCTTTCTTCGCAGCTTCAATTCTGCCAGTTTCTCATCTCCTACCTTCCAAACTTCACAGAAGCTCTCCTGCTTTCTTCCAGGAGTGCTAGTTCTGCAATGTTCGCAGGAGAGCTTCTGTGAAGTTTCGAAGGTAGGAGACGAGATACTGGCAGAATTGAAGCTGTGAAGACGGGGCGTGAGTCGTGCTTGGGTAGCTCAGATGGTAGAGCACTTTCCCGCGAAAGGCAAAGGTCCCGAGTTCGAGTGTCGGTCCAGCACACAGTTTTCATCTGCCAGGGAGTTTCATATCAGCACACACTCCGCTGCAGAGTGAAAATCTCATTCGGGAAACCGTGAAATGGTATCTGTGCAAAGTACACATTACCCACCAGCTTTTTCCACGTTAGGCAGATATTCGAGCAGACTTTGCTCCTAATCTTCTTGCAAGGTTTTAAGTTGTCGACATGTGGCCCTGGAACACCTTGTGGAGTGATGAAGCGCATTTGATACCCACTGGTGCGGTGTAGACACAATTGTCGCATTTGAGGATCGCCACTGCCAACGAACGTTTATGAAGTTCCCCTGCATAGTGAATGTGTCACTGTGTAGTGTGGCCTCATGTCACAGTTCGTGATTCATCCATTTTCCTTTGAGGCACTCGGACCCCAAGAACAAGTAACGTGAACGGCACGCTATACTGTGATCTGCTTCGCCAACATGCGATCCCCGCTGTACGGGAGAGAGGTGTTTTGGACTCAAAAGTTTTGGTAGACTGCAGAACTGTTCAAATAACCTACGGGTTTGCTGCTGGGTGACGTCGCCGACCACCGCCGATATTTCGACAGGAGCACACCCTGCCATTCTCAAGGCACAACTGCAAGGAGGAAGCAATGTGCAAGGGAATTTAATACCACGGTTCACAGAGGAGAAACAAGGAAGATACCACACACAGAACAAGTAACTGCAGAGTCAACACACAACCACAGATAACCAACGTCAGAAATATCGATAGTGACTATTAATCAACAGGTGAGGTAGCACTAATTCTGTCCCTCTGTTTTTTGATGAGAGACAGAGCCGGATTCCAAGCAGAATTTAGACAAAATCCACCATCTCTGTTTATAAGGTTGCTTGATAGTTTGATTTCAACAGCTTCCTTGATAACACTATCCCAATAGCTGGGCGTGCAAGCCAGAATCTCGGTGTTGTTGTATTCAATAGGATTACCGGCGTCAAGGCAATGTTGTGCAATAGCGGATTTGATCGGCTGTTGTAAGCGTGTGTGATGCTTATGTTCAATACACCCGTCTTCCACAGTCCTGATTGTCTGACCAATATATGACATGCCACAACTGCAAGGAATACCATAGACACCAGCCTTACGCAAACCAAGGTCATCTTTTACGGTCGCCAACAGGGCCTTAATCTTAGAAGTTGGTCAAAAACACATTTCACATCATATAGGGTGTTACAAAAAGGTACGGCCAAACTTTAAGGAAACATTCCTCACACACAAAGAAAGAAAATATGTTATGTGGACATGTGTCCGGAAACGCTTACTTTCCATGTTAGAGCTCATTTTATTACTTCCCTTCAAATCACATTCATCATGGAATGGAAACACACATCAACAGAACGTACCAGCGTGACTTCAAACACTTTGCTACAGGAAATGTTCAAACTGTCCTCCGTTAGCGAGGATACACGCATCCACCCTCCGTCGCATGGAATCCCTGATGCGCTGATGCAGCTCTGGAGAATGGCGTATTCTATCACAGCCGTCCACAATACGAGCACGAAGAGTCTCTACATTTGGTACCGGGGTTGCGTAGACAAGAGCTTTCAAATGCCCCCATAAATGAAAGTCAAGAGGGTTGAGGTCAGGAGAGCGTGGATGCCATGGAATTGGTCCGCCTCTACCAATCCATCGGTCACCGAATCTGTTGTTGAGAAGCGTACGAACACTTCGACTGAAATGTGCAGGAGCTCCATCGTGTATGAACCACATGTTGTGTCGTACTTGTAAAGGCACATGTTCTAGCAGCACAGGTAGAGTATACCGTATGAAATCATGGCGGTGAATCGAGGAAGTACATTACATACTGACGAAACTAAAATGAGCTCTAACATGGAAATTAAGCGATTCCAGACACATATCCACATAACATCTTTTCTTTATTTGTGTGTGTGTGAGGAATGTTTCCTGAAAGTTTGGCCGTACCTTTTTGTAACACCCTGTATTTCTACAAAATACGGCCAATCCTGTTGGAAATGCTTCCTGCGTCAGGCAAAAAGGCCGTAGACTTAGGTGCCACTTCGCTGCTATCGTCACTTACCCGTTGCACAGGAGGCTGATAGCGCAACGCACGTTTGATCTGCCTCTCACTATAACCATTCAAACGAAAGGTGACTTCGAGATGTGATAGCTCAGCTGCCAAACTGTCAGGGTCTGAGATGACTGTCATGGCCTGAGATGACTGTAGAACTCCATCTCAGGTTGCTCGTGAGATGACTCTGTTACTCCGTAACAAGATCACCGGACTCGAACCCTTTCATGTCGATGATAAAATGTGTTTCTTTCAGTAGCTAATTCTTTATTTCTCTTCTGCATGTGCTTACAAACGTTTTCACAAAGTTTTATTGTCCTACTATCAGTCGTTTTTTCTGGGGGCTCGCTCAAGTAGCTTAAGTTCAGTTATAACCACACTGTGTGCTGAGATATAAGTTTCGAATCCGTTGAAGCGAATAGTTCAGACCGCGACACAGAGCGACGAGGCCGTCCCCGAAGGACGAAGAAAAGGATATCGGTTGGTGGGGGCGGGAGGAGGGGTGGGGGCGGCAGTGGGTGGTGTGTCCGTCGGCCGGCTCGGCTCATTAGCGGCAAATTAGTGGCGGGACAGGGCGCCGTGCCGCCTTATCTGCGGGGACATCTGGCGCCAGACGCTGCTGCCGGCGGCCCGGTGCCTGAGTCACCTCACCTTCCCATCACCGGCTGTAGCCTCGCGGACCACCGCCTCTTACTGCCAGACCCAGCCGTCATCCCACTCACCCACGCACTTCAGTGTGAGAACACACAACCCGAGAGGCAGATACTGTCCCAGAATTGTACTGAGGCAGTGACGTTGAGGAGGGCAGGCAAGAGCGTGTGAAGGATCATAGCCTGGGGGAGGCTGGGTGGGGAGATGAGCGGGGGTGTGCGTGGGGAGAGAAGGTTATCTTCGCGGTTTATTGTTGCTTTCGTATTCAGAATAGTACAGTAGAGGTATTTACAGATTCAAAATAATACAACATCTACAACATATACGCTACTGGCCATCAAAACTGCTACACCAAGAAGAAATGCAGATGATAAACAGGTATTCAGTGGACAAATATATTATACTAGAACTGACACGTGACTACATTTTCACGCAATTTGAGTGCATAGATCCCGAGAAATCAGTACCCAGAACAACCACCTCTGGCCGTAATAACGGCCTTGATACGCCTGGGCATTGAGCTTGGATGGCGTGTACAGGTACAGCTGTCCATGCAGCTTCAACACGATACCATAGTTCATCAAGAGTAGTGACTGGCGTATTATGACGAGCCAGTTGCTCGGACACCATTGACCAGACGTTTTCAATCGGTGAGAGATCTGGAGAATGTGCTGGCCAGGGCAGCAGTCGAACATTTTCTGTATCCAGAAAGACCCTTACAGGACCTGAAACATGCGGTCGTGCATTATCCTGCTGAAATGTAGGGTTTCGCAGGGATCGAATGAAAGGTAGAGCCACGGGTCGTAACACATCTGAAATGTAACGTCCACTGTTCAAAGTGCCGTCAATGCGAACAAGAGGTGACCGAGACGTGTAACAAATTGTACCCCATACCATCACGCCGGGTGATACGCCGGTATGGCGATGACGAATACACACTTCCAATGTGCGTTCACCGCGATGTCGCCAAACTCGGATGCGACCATCATGATGCTGTAAACAGAACCTGGATTCATCCGAAAAAATGACGTTTTGCCATTCGTGCACCCAGGTTCGTCGTTGAGTACACCATCTCAGGCGCTCCTGTCTTTGATGCAGCGTCAGGGGTAACCGCAGCCATGGTCTCCGAGCTGATAGTCCATGCTGCTCAAACGTCGTCGAACTGTTCGTGCAGATGGTTGTTGTCTTGCAAACGTCTCCATCTGTTGACTCAGGGATCGAGACGTGGCTGCACTATCCGTTACAGCCATGCGGATAAGATGCCTGTCATCTCGACTGCCAGTGATACGAGGCCGTTGGGATCCAGCACGGCGGTCCGTATTACCCTCCTGAACCCACCGATTCCATATTCTGCTAACAATCATTGGATCTCGACCAACGCGAGCAACAATGTCGCGATACGACAAACCGCAATCGCGATAAGCTACAATCAGACCTTTATCAAAGCCGGAAACGTGATGGTACGCATTTATCCTCCTTAGACGAGGCACCACAACAACGTTGCACCAGGCAACGCCGGTCAACTGCTGCTTGTGTATGAGAAATCTGTTGGAATTTTTCCTCATGTCAGCACGTTGTAGGTGTCGCCACCGGCGCCAGCCTTGTGTGAATGCTCTGAAAAGCTAATCATTTGCGTATCACAGCAACTTCTTCCTGTCGGTTAAATTTCGCGTCTGTAGCACGTCATGTTCGTGGTGTAGCAATTTTAATGGCCAGTGGTGTACATTAGACTTCGTCCATGTCAAATTGATTCTGCAGCCCAAAATTCGGGGGTCATGATTGCTGGGACATTTGCTGAAACCAGGTCTTCCAGCGTGCATGATTCAGGCAGCTTCAGGTACACCGAGAGGTGTTGTCCATATCCGCAGGTTGCATCTCCAGTAATATACCCCCACCGCTTCAAGTTTTGTTTACACAGCATCAAATGCTCAAATGTGTGTGAATTCCTAAAGGACCAAACTGCAGAGGTCATCGGTCCCTAGACTTACACACTACTTACACACACTTATGCTAAGAACACCACCCACATCCATGCCCGAGGAAGGACTGGAACCTCCGGCGGGAGGGGCCGCACAATCCGTGAAATGGCGCCTTGCACCGAATCACTCCATTTCGCAGTGACTACTAGGATACTTGGAAACCAGCAGCGGGATTTTCCTATAGGTTTTGGTTTTTACTTTTAGTTGCCTTGTTTCACCATAGTTCTATTCGGAGAGCGGAAGGTTGAGATGTAATGTCTACAGTTCTCCGGAGAAAGCTCGTTCTCGTCTTCATGCAAGAACATGATTCTTCGTTTTCAAACATCGAATGCCTGGAATCATTTTCCTGTTTCTTCTTCTAAACCTCTGTCACCGTTCTTCATATGATATCCGGGGTTGCTATGCCTATAAGATAATAGATTTTGTCAGTTGGAGTTGGACGTAGGCAACCTGTTATAACGCGGCCTGTCTCGTTAAGAGCGGCGTCAGCGTGCCTCGTTTTTACGTAGTTCTGCCAGACTGATGCAGCATATTCTGCCGCAGAAAAACATAGAGATAGAACAGACGTACTTGCTTGAGGCCCCCATGGTGAGCATGCGTATAACATTTTCTGTTGCAGACTTTGATCTTCATGTTCTCGCAATAGTCTTTGAAGGTAAGTATGTGGTCGAGCCCTGTTAGGTTCACGAATGCCACTTCTGTAATCTGTCCTCTCGCATATCCGTTCTAAATACGGTGGGGTCAGTTTGAGGATTGTTGCATGTTGCAGGTCTGATCTACATATCCAGATATGCGGTTCAGAATCATTCGTTCCAACATTTCTATAGATGCCAGTGAAGCGAGACCGGTAAAAAATTCTTCAGACCTGTCGTATCTTTCCAAGGTTTCAATTTGGCTACCAGTTTAGCTTTACGCCAGATTTTGGGTATCAGTAACCTGGAGACGCAGTTGTTAATTAGATTTAAATCCACTTTTTAATACCTGGTCCGAACCTATTTATTCGTTCAACTCGTAGGTCATCTAAGCCGAGAGCTTTGTTATTCTTTCACGCAACGTATGGCGTCGTCTAGTTTTCGCGGTGAATGATGAAATGGTTCTGAGATTTCACGACAAACAGTGGTAGGTGCACTTGCTACTAGACAGTTCCCAATACGTGCTCTGTCTTGAGTTTGATTCGGAATTGATACATATGGTCAAAAAAGAATAAAAATTAAGATTTTTTTAATACTTCAAGTGTTCTACATTGTCTCCCTCCAATTTAGTATAACGCATGGAACGTTCAGGCAGCCACGTGAATCTGTTACAACAGTCTTTCTCTGGAATGTTTTTCTACTCATGCGTCAAATTGGCTTGAATGTCGTTTAAGTGGTCAAAGAGCTGATCATTTCTGTGAATTTCTACACTGCGTCGTTTTGTGGTAGGTTCGTATCGATAACAGCAATTTTCATCACCGTGTAAGTTTTTTTTTTTTTTTTATTTTCAGGAAAGAACCGTCCGCGATTTGCATTTGAATCAAGTTCGTTCGAGGGTCGAGGTTTGCGGGATAAACTTTGCGCAGACTTCCTCTTCAAAACATTCCGGAGAATGTCTTGAACACTTGATTTAGAGATGTTGATCCATTGCGATTTGTGACGTAACAACGTTGACAGACTACAGCCGCACGTCCACTACTTAACCCCGCCTACTCATAGCTTCCTTGTCGAAAGCCCATCTGTTGTTTGCAATTGTTAGTTCAAGCTGCCACATGATTGACTACGCTTAAACGCCGGAAATAAAATTGGCCTTGTAACTTTTCGTGGTCGTGCGGTAGCGTTCTCGCTTCCCACGCCCGGGTTCCCGGGTTCGATTCCCGGCGGGGTCAGGGATTTTCTCTGCCTCGTGATGGCTGGGTGTTGTGTGATGTCCTTAGGTTAGTTAGGTTTAAGTAGTTCTAAGTTCTAGGGGACTGATGACCATAGATGTTAAGTTCCATAGTGCTCAGAGCCATTTGAACCTTGTAACTTTTCGGACGGGCGGAGAACTGTCTGTGTCTTTGGTTAGGACACGATTTCGGTTTCTAAATATGTAACACGGCCGTCGGGATTTACTTTTTTAATCACCCTTTTAATTGGGAAACACTACCTTGAACATCATACCGCCAAAGTCGTGTTAAAATAAAAAATTTCAAGTACACATGGTAATAGTATTTTACTTTTGCACGGACGAGAAGTTCAAATTAGAAGAAAACAAAATGTTGACAATAACTGAAAGGTCGACGTAGGTAACGCTAATGATACAATATTCAATAGCGCTCCATTACATAGAGACAAATTGGCATAATAATAATAAGCACTCCACACCAATTCATATAAACCACATTGTTAATTTGAGATGGTATCACTTTGGCATCGCCATTGGTGTTCAAACCCAAATGTGTGTGAATTCCTTAAGGACAAAACTGCTGAGGTCATCGGTCCCTAGACATACACACTACTTAAATTAACTTAAACTTATGCTAAGAGCAACACACACCCATGCCCGAGGGAGGACTCGAACCTCCGGTGGGGAGGGCCGCGCAATCCGTGACATGGCGCCTCGAACAGCGCGGTCACTCGATGCGGCATCGCCGTTGGTCATTTTAACTAGGTTGCGTATTGGGCACTGCCTTTTTAGCCATCGTCATTTGTTAAGTGGCGCTCCCCTACCACTTTGTTTACATTGCGTCCACGTTTTAACTGCCCGCTACTTCCTGACGGAATGTCCATTCTTTAATCGTTTACGTTCCCGCTTGGGTTTGCCGTCTGGCTTATCGGCAGTTTCAGCAAATGACGCGCGGGCTGTCGACCGCGTTTTACTTTTATCCGTCTTAGCAATATGGCGGAGGCCATTTAATTTTTAGTTATGGACTTCCGTTTCTGTATGGTGACCTTTGTAGCCCTTTCACCACGTCCCTCTTTTTAGCTGTCTTCACTTACGTCAATTGGTATTGACGTATAGTCATTTTTTAACTCCTCTCTGTCTTTGTGTTCTATAGTTTTGACTTGTATGCGTATGGCCCCATATGTTTTTGCGCTCTAAAAACAACATAAAAAAAACATTTGCATTAATACAAATGATGCTATGCAGCTGATAACAGCCTACTACGAGACTACAATGGTTTTGAAATATTATAAGGAAGATTTTCTTGAAATAACTTCAAATATCATAAGCGCCACAGTTAATAAGCATGAAAATTATCTTCCATTTTAAGCAACTACTGCTACTGCTTTATGATATTAGGTTGTAGATAAAACGATTAACAAAAGTGCAAGTTCGTGAAATCTCCTTTTAATGACTCATTGATGCAAAAATATGAAAAAAGTTATTGAATTTAGCTTAATTGTTGCAGTGGACATCGTGAAATTAGTGGCAGATTGGCCTCTACTCATTTTCTTCCTCAGTGTTTCCTTTGCGGTTTCATGTTGTATATTCCATAGTAGCAGACCTCTTCTTCCGACTTCTCGGTATATAGCCACTACAATTATTAACCCACGTCCTTTCCTCCAAGCATCAGAACATACACGATTGTGTTCACACAGCCGGCCGCGGTGGCCGTGCGGTTCTAGGCGCTGCAGTCCGGAACCGCGGGACTGCTACGAAAATGGTTCAAATGGCTCTGAGCACTATGGGACTTAACTACCGTGGTCATCAGTCCCCTAGAACTTAGAACTACTTAAACCTAACTAACCTAAGGACATCACACCCATCCATGCCCGAGGCAGGATTCGAACCTGCGACCGTAGCAGTCGCGCGGTTCCGGACTGCGCGCCTAGAACCGCTAGACCACCGCGGGGACTGCTACGGTCGCAGGTTCGAATCCTGCCTCGGGCATGGATGTGTGTGATGTCCTTAGGTTAGTTAAGTTTAAGTAGTTCTAAGTTCTAGGGGACTGATGACCTAAGATGATAAGTCCCATAGTGGTCAGAGCCCTTTGAACCATTTTTGTGTTCACACACACTGCTTTACTTACAGTCTGTCACACACCGACTGCTATTGTTCTCCTATTTTAGCAATAACTCTTCAGCCTACCCAGTATGCTTCACTTCGACAAATTAACATAATTCAATAATTATATATATTTCATTTCATACTGCAGACTCTCATCTTGTAATGTGTTTGAGCATTTCAGGAAATACACTATTCAAGTAATAAGAAAAAAAGTTACAACTTTTTACAGACTAAAGATACAAAAATCTTTACACAATAGGCTCTCCGCTCCACTAAAACATGAAATTACTTGTTACGTTTACAGAACATCTGCGTATACATCGAAATAATTCACGCTGACGTAGTAAACCAAATTGACAAATACAATAAAGAATAATACGCTGCACCTTTATCCCTTGAAAGGGTGTGTCTTTTAAATGCATGTTAATGTCTGCCGGCCGGTGTGGCTGAGCAGTTCTAGGCTCTTCAGTCTGGAACCGCGCGATCTCTACGGTCGGGGGTTCGAATCCTGCCTCGGGCATGGATGTGTGTGATGTCCTAAGGTTAGTTAGGTTTAAGTAGTTCTAAGTTTTAGGGGACTGATGACCTCAGATGTTAAGTCCCATAGTGCTCAGAGCCATTTGAACCATTTTTTGTTAATGTCTTGAGTAACCTGTGTTATTACAAAGATTATTCTTTTCTAAGGACGGGGGAGCTGCCAACTCTGTCCTCCCCTCCTCCCTCCCCTTCCATCGTCGATTACACTCATGATGACAGGCGTGGAAGATATACTACAATGGTAATCTTACCCAACAGTGTCTGTAATCGATAACAGAATCCGAATCCGAAATATCCATATGTAGGAGACTATAGAACATAGCTTCCCTACATTTTATACTCCGTAAAGGAGAATTTACGGCAGTCACTGTGAAAAGAAGCTACCTGATTCATGTCCTGGATAGCACCCAGGTAAGGGATAAAATGGAGACGTTGCGAGAACAGTTAATTACCGTTTTTGGAGGTATTTTCATGTGAAGTATGTTAAGGGCCCGCCCGGTTGGCCGTGCGGTGTGACGCAAGGCTTTCCGGGCGGGAAGGACCGCCAGGTCCCCGGCACGAATCCGCCCGGCGGATTTGTATCGAGGTCCGGTGAACCGGCTAGTCTGTGGATGGTTTTTAGGCGGTTTTCCATCTGCCTCGGCGAATGCGGACTGGTTCCCCTTATTCCGCCTCAGTTACGCTCTGTCGGCGAATGCTGCGCAAACAAGTTCTCCACGTACGCGTACACCACCATTACTCTACCACGCATAGGGGTTACACTCGTCTGGTGTGAGACGTTCCCTGGGGGGGGGGGGGGGGGGGGGAGGTCCATAGGGGGCCGAACCGCACAATAACCCTGGGTTCGGTGTGGGGCGGCGGAGGGTTGAAGTGGACTGCGGTAGTCGTCGTGGGGTTGTGGACCACTGCGGCTGCGGCGGGGACGGAACCTCTCCGTCGTTTCTAGGTCCCCGGTTAAAATACATTACAATACAATACGATGTTAATGTGGGTTAAAATGTGGTCCCTGTAACGTCTGCTATGGTCTGCTAACGACATTCGGTAAAGTTACCTGCTGCCTGATGGTTTGTATCCGTTTGTTCGCCAACACTCCGAATGCGGTTTGTGAAAATTGCACCCTTTAATTTTCACCTGTTCAAAAAACCAGTGAAAATTACGATTGGAAGACATCTATAACTGAATTGAAGACTTTATATTCGACGTAAATGGACATTTTGCAGACCTTCCACAAGCTTATTCCTAGTATGTAATCCTGGAAAAAAGTAAGAACATTGGACAAAGATTATTGACATAGAAGGGTTCGATGTCGGAAAATAACGAATTTTTTATCAATAAAACCTTATCTTTTAGTTGTAGGTACCTAAATCCTCACTTCGCCCTCACAGATTCGTCTGATGGAGATGATAATGAAATGTAATCCACACCACGGGACTCTATGGACGGGTGTCCACCCCGTTGAGAATATCACTGAGCGCCAGTCAACAACACTTCCTCTTTCACAATCGATTACGAGATCCAAGTGTGAACATGTGGTTTTAATTTGCACAGTCTATGTCGATAGAAGTTGTGGCCTGGGAAGACAAATGGGGGTGGAAAAACGGTATCGAATTTATTGTGGTGACACGTTTGTTATCCATAACAGCAAGCACTCTCCTGGGGATTAATGCATAGAAATGCAGCATGGTCATTGGTGCTTTACTTCATCGCAAATAAACAGTTCCACTTGCTTGAGAGCTGCTATGGATCGGAAGCGGCTCTTCGATTGTTCTCCCAGTACAGATTGCGGCAGCTGGACAGTAATGAAAATTACGATTTTCCGATGTTTTATGTCGGATGATATTATAATTCCCTGCTGGGAACAGTGCAAACGTCGTTGATGAGTAATATCGTCTAAAGTAGTTTCATAGTTTGCACCAGTTTATTTATTTTCAGTATGATTCTCGAATACACTAGAAACCGTGATAAGGCAGCCCAAACTAACACATAACCTCCATTACGCTTCATATTCACATTAAGACAGTCAGGTTTATGTTCGTCATATGTTCTGCTGCAATGAGCAAAGTATACGTGGACTCCTGGGACCTCGTCAGAGGTTTCCTTTGGAGGGAACTCCAGGTTCTGTAACCCACTCACGCTTTCTTGGTTAGAAATAGCAGTTGACCTTGTGGTGATACTCTCCGTGAGCGTGTTACTAGTGATTAATGGTCGCTTAAGGGACACAAAACATTACACCACTTTTCAGATACCGTAAGTAAACCGAACAACCACTGAAGTGTTCAGTTTTGTAGCGGGTATACAGTTTAATTAAACAGAAAATTTGAACGCGGGAACCAGTTGGTCGTGATATACGCTGACAAAGTCTATACAACATGGGAGGCTACTTAACATATTTGCAAAAAAGTTACTTAACATATTTGCAACGACGTCACACCATGATTTTCGCCAACAGCGGAGGTGAACTTGCTGAGCTACTAACAAAGGAAATGGACATAAGTCTGTCATATGGATTGAACCTCAATCTCAGAAAATCCAGACTCATGATATCTGATCGAGGATCACAGATTCAAATCGCAGGTGTATTAAAGAAACTGGAAGTCATTCAATTCTTACATCCATCTTGGGTCAGTCATTTTAACATGGGAAGCTGTGAAGATGAGATAATAAAACGGATCACGCTAAGGCGTGTGGCTATGAAGAAGCTCACCAAGATTTGGCATAAAAGAGCAATAACGAACACCACGAAGGTCCATCTTGGTGGAACACTCGTGATTTCCGTCTTCCTTTATGGTTGCAAAAGATGGGCCCTTAAGGGCAGAGACAAGCAGCATAGTGATGCATTTGAGCTTTGGTGCCGGCGCAGAATGCTGGCATAAAAGAGACTGGAAGAAGAACCAATGTGTCAATTACTCAACAACTTAGTAACTCAAAGAGCCTTTCTTCTCGTCTGAATCAAAAAGTTCTTCAGGGCTTTGGCCATATTGTGAGAAGAGATGGACAAAACCGAGAGAAAACAATCATGGAGGGAAGATCGAGGGGCAGAGACTGAAGGGAAGAACAGCAAGCAGCTGAATGGATTAAATGAAGAAGCTCTCTGGTCTACCTCTTCAGCATGTCTAAAAGAAGCAGGTAACAGTCCAGGACGGAGATGCTTGGTTCATGGGTCAAGAGGCATAGCAGTAAGCCCAACGACTAGCGGTGATGACGCTCTTTTCCTGTCCTAGTCTACTTCCATAGTTCCAGCTGCAGATCAGCGCACAGTAACCCTGCGTTCGGTGTGGGGCGGCGGTGGAGTGGGGGGACTGCTGTGACATGTTGTGGGCTTGTGAACCACTAAGGGCTACGGCAGGATTAAGCCTCTCCGTCGTTTATAGGTACCCACTTTTAATACACAATACACAATCGTAAGTGAACTGAATATATTAATTTTATGTATATACACTGAAGTGTTCAAATATATAAGACTTTTTAAGTTAATAGTTAAAGATTGTGACGAAAACAATGCGAATAAAATGGAAAAAAGTAGTGATGGTAGCAATGGCAATTGAACCTGAGACAAAAAATTGCCCAAATCAGCAGTCAGTGTGCCGTGAGTAACGTAGCATAGTGCCAGAAGGGATGACGTCACACACGGGCATGCACAGCTGAGAAAAGGGACCTGGGTGCCTTCTCAGAGTTGATTGTGGAGTGGCTGTCTCGACACTGGTTCCTAATTATCCCAGAAAGAGCGCTACAAAACATGTTTTCGTCCATTTTATTTGCATACCAGCACGCATTCGAAGAGAAATGGCATACGTTTAACGCGATTTCCGGCTCGAATTCGAAGAGAAATGCCATAATTTAACTGCGGTATTTACGGTGTGCTGTAACACATTAGAACGTGATCAGTAACCACCACTGGGTGTAGATCTGCTATATTCTGTCCGCCGGCCGGTGTGGCCGTGCGGTTAAAGGCGCTTCAGTCTGGAACCGGGTGACCGCTGCGGTCGCAGGTTCGAATCCTGCCTTGGGCATGGATGTTAGGTTTAATTAGTTCTAAGTTCTAGGCGACTGATGACCTTAGAAGTTAAGTCGCATAGTGCTCAGAGCCATTTGAACCATTTGATATTCTGTCCGAAACTCGTTTCGAATTTAGTTTTAATAAGCGTATGCTATCTGTTTTTAACAGCCATTTATTAGTTATGTGCAATGTTGTGTAATTTGTCAGGATCCTTGTAAAGTATGCATACTCGTAACCACGCTTGACGTCAACAAGTGGAGCGTTAGGGTGCCTCGGTTCCCGTACAAACGGGCGGTCGCCTCCCCCGTGTCGCCTACCTCCTTTCCTCCTTTTTCCCTGCGCTGGGCCACGTGTTTTTATTGTGAGTGGGGGGATTAGCTGGCGCCGAAGGTCGGCCCACGGCACGCGCAGGCAGAGCACTGGAGAAGCGCCGGCCTGGGAAGTCTGACCGCGGGGATTAGGCGGGTCATGTTTACGCAGACGGCGGCCGGGAATAATCCCTGGAGCCGGTGTGACGGGCAGGACGCGCCGGCAGGCGTCACTGCCTCTGGCTCCTTCAAGTGACATAACACGGCCTCGCGCAAACGCAGTATTCCGCGGGAGTCGTCAAACGGTGACACGCCTCCACCTGCACCTTGCTCCTCCAGTCACTGTCAAATGCGTGGCAGAAACCAATATTCAATGTACCCTATCTTAACAACTGTCAAAATATCTTCCGGTGAAATTACAAGCAAAGCTGTAAACATCAAGAATGACAGAGGAATTCCACTGTTCTTTATACATACGATCAAAAAGTCAGTATAAATTTGAAAACTTAATAAACCACGGAGTAATGTACACTCCTGGAAATGGAAAAAAGAACACATTGACACCGGTGTGTCAGACCCACCATACTTGCTCCGGACACTGCGAGAGGGCTGTACAAGCAATGATCACACGCACGGCACAGCGGACACACCAGGAACCGCGGTGTTGGCCGTCGAATGGCGCTAGCTGCGCAGCATTTGTGCACCGCCGCCGTCAGTGTCAGCCAGTTTGCCGTGGCATACGGAGCTCCATCGCAGTCTTTAACACTGGTAGCATGCCGCGACAGCGTGGACGTGAACCGTATGTGCAGTTGACGGACTTTGAGCGAGGGCGTATAGTGGGCATGCGGGAGGCCGGGTGGACGTACCGCCGAATTGCTCAACACGTGGGGCGTGAGGTCTCCACAGTACATCGATGTTGTCGCCAGTGGTCGGCGGAAGGTGCACGTGCCCGTCGAATTGGGACCGGACCGAAGCGACGCACGGATGCACACCAAGACCGTAGGATCCTACGCAGTGCCGTAGGGGACCGCACCGCCACTTCCCAGCAAATCAGGGACACTGTTGCTCCTGGGGTATCGGCGAGGACCATTCGCAACCGTCTCCATGAAGCTGAGCTACGGTCCCACACACCGTTAGGCCGTCTTCCGCTCACGCCCCAACATCGTGCAGCCCGCCTCCAGTGGTGTCGCGACAGGCGTGAATGGAGGGACGAATGGAGACGTGTCGTCTTCAGCGATGAGAGTCGCTTCTGCCTTGGTGCCAATGATGGTCGTATGCGTGTTTGGCGCCGTGCAGGTGAGCGCCACAATCAGGACTGCATACGACCGAGGCACACAGGGCCAACACCCGGCATCATGGTGTGGGGAGCGATCTCCTACACTTGCCGTACACCACTGGTGGTCGTCGAGGGGACACTGAATAGTGCACGGTACATCCAAACCGTCATCGAACCCATCGTTCTACCATTCCTAGACCGGCAAGGGAACTTGCTGTTCCAACAGGACAATGCACGTCCGCATGTATCCCGTGCCACCCAACGTGCTCTAGAAGGTGTAAGTCAACTACCCTGGCCAGCAAGATCTCCGGATCTGTCCCCCATTGAGCATGTTTGGGACTGGATGAAGCGTCGTCTCACGCGGTCTGCACGTCCAGCACGAACGCTGGTCCAACTGAGGCGCCAGGTGGAAATGGCATGGCAAGCCGTTCCACAGGACTACATCCAGCATCTCTACGATCGTCTCCATGGGAGAATAGCAGCCTGCATTGCTGCGAAAGGTGGATATACACTGTACTAGTGCCGACATTGTGCATGCTCTGTTGCCTGTGTCTATGTGCCTGTGGTTCTGTCAGTGTGATCATGTGATGTATCTGACCCCAGGAATGTGTCAATAAAGTTTCCCCTTCCTGGGACAATGAATTCACGGTGTTCTTATTTCAATTTCCAGGAGTGTAGATAGAGAGGTAAAAATTGACACACATGCTTGGAATGACATGGGGTTTTATTAGAACAAAAAAAAAAAAGTATTGCTAGACACGTGAAAGATCTCTTGCGCGCGTTGTTTGGTGATGATCGTGTGCTCAGCCGCCACTTTCGTCATGCTTGGCCTCCCAGGTCCCCAGACCTCAGTCCGTGCGATTATTGGCTTTGGTGTTACCTGAAGTCGCAAGTGTATCGTGATCGACCGACATCTCTAGGGATGCTGAAAGACAACGTCCGACGCCAATGCCTCAACATAACTCCGGACACGCTTTACAGAGCTGTTCACAACATTATTCCTCGACTACAGCTATTGTTGAGGAATGATGGTGGGCATATTGAACATTTCCTGTATAGAACATCACCTTTGCATTGTCTTACTTTGTTATGCTAATTATTGCTATTCTGATCAGATGAAGCGCCATGTCGGATATTTCTTGAACTTTTGTATTTTCTTGGTTCTAATAAAACCCCATGTCGTTCCAAGCATGTGTGTCAATTTGTACCTCTCTATTTACATTATTCTGTGATTTATTCAGTTTTCAAATTTATGCTGACTTTTTGATCACCCGGTATATATATCTTATGGGACTTAACTGCTAAGGTCATCAGTCCCTAAGCTTACACAGCACTGAACCTAAATTATACTAAGGACAAACACACACACCCATGCCCGAGGCAGTACTCGAACCTCCGCCGGGACTAGCCGCACAGTCCATGACTGCAGCGCCTAGACCGCTCGGCTAATCCGGGGCGGCGCACTTTCTTTATTCGTGTCAGAGGTACACTAAAATGAACATATATACAATACATACAAAGAGAACTATACAGTATTCACCGAGAATTGGGCAACTTTGATAGCATTGGGTGCTGCAGACGTTAAGTCCTTGATGCTTGATTCTTCAGTTACATTTGAAGAGATGCTGGATTGTCTGCAATTCATCGCATTCGCACAGTGTTGTGTTGGCATTTAGCAGATGGGAGTTCCATTTAAGGAGATTGTCCCTCGATCTTGCGACTTCGGTCCTTAGTCTGTTCAAGGACTTCCAGAATTCCACTGTTGAACGCAGAGGACAGAGCGGATAGCTGGAAAGAGTATACTGGAGTCCTCTACGAAAGGGAGGAACTTCCTGCTGCCATGATAGTATCGCTTTTGAGGACATAAGGTGTAGAGCATGACAAATACGAGAGAAGCGCCATCTGTGAAATAGGGAAGGATCAGTTTCGACAGCGGTGTCATCTAAGAGCAGCAGTGACGAGTCAGCATTGCGTAACACCGACAAGCTCTACGTATTTCAGTCCGCAGTGCAAGGAATCTTACCTTTTTACATGAAAAGATGGTTACGCAAATTGTTTTGTGTTTACCAAGGGAAAAGAAAGAATTATTCGAATGAGCCAGAAACTGTTAGATGTGATTTTCATGTACAGACAAACAAATTATTACAATTTCAGGAATATTGGGTTATTTATACACGAAACAGAGCTTCACAAATTGAGCAAGTCAGTAACGCTTTGGTCCACCTCTGGCCCTTACGCAAGGAGTTATTCGGCTTTGCGTTGATTAAAAGAGTTGTTGGATATCTCCTGAGGGCTATCGTGCCAAATTCTGTCCACTTGGCGAGACAGATCGCCAGAATCTTGAGCTGGTTGGAGTACACTACTCATAATGGCCAGAACGTTCTCAGTTGGTAGAGATCTGGCGACCTTGATGGCCAGGGTAATGTTTGCCAGGCTCAAAAATGGTTCAAATGGCTCTGAGCACTATGGGACTTAACTGCTGAGGTCATCAGTCCCCTAGAACTTAGAACTACTTAAACCTAACTAACCTAAGGACATCACACACATCCATTCCCGAGGCAGGATTCGAGCCTGCGACCGTATCAGTCTCGCGGTTCCAGACTGTAGCGCCTAGAACCGCTCGGCCACCCCAAACAGCTTGCCAGGCTCAAAAACAGGCATTATCTAGCTGATTTGTAAGTCCAGAATGGTTTGCCACGAACGGCAACAAAACGGGGAGTAGAATATCGTCGACGTACCGCTGTCCTGCAATGGTGCCGCAGCTGGCAACCAAAGGGGTCCTGGTATGAAACGAAATGTCACCCCAGAACATCAGTCATGGCTGTCGGACCGTATAGTGGGTGACTTTCCAGGCAAGACAGTTTTTTGCGTCGCCCCTTCCAAAAAATTCTGAACCCAATCATTAACTTCGCTTGATACCCCACACGATCGTACTTTTGATAATGATCATAGATGTGGGTCTGAGTCAAATGCTTTTCGGTAATCGAGAAATAGTGCATCTGTTTGACTGCCCTGATTCAAGGGTTCCAGTAGCTCATGTGAGAAATGTGGAAGTTGGGTTTCGCATGATCGATGCATCTGTCTTCATCTGTCGGGCCCACCGCGTCTCGTGTATTTATACACTTCAGTTTGCTGGAGGTGAACGACTTCACGGCCATTGCCTCTTCTGTCACGTTGAAAAGCTTCTCGAAGAATCTTCTTGACCTCGGTCATTGGCTCTTGGAATGTAGGCGGGGGCCTATGATCGCATGTGACGACTGAGAAACACGTGAGCCGGTCATTGCCTCTTCCGTCACGTTGAAAAGCTTCTCGAAGAATCTTCTTAACGTCGGTCATTGGCTCTTGGAATCTAGGCGAGGGCCTTTGCTCAAATGCGACAACTGAGAAACACGTGAGCCGGTCGGGCGATGCCCTGACGGCTGAATCGACAGCGCCCGCTTATGTGGAACTGGCTGACTTCACGGTCATTGTCTCTTCTGTTCTGCTGTTCTGCACGCTGAATGCCAGTATGTAACTCTCTAAACTAAACCAAGTTTTCCATTTATATTCTAATTCCTAGTTCACTTTGATTTCACTAATTTATTTACTTAAGTACCACTCAACACGGTATCCACAGCGGTTGGCACGGAGGTCATTCTGGTCGAGATTACGTTTGAGCTAAGAGTACGTTCTAAGCTTTTACAACAAACCGATGTCAAGGACACTGGACGGTAGTATCGCAGATCACTTCTGCTACTCTACCTGCACACTGGTGTAACGTATACTTTCTTCCAAATATTCCACACTTTTTTTTTTTTTTTTTTTGGGGGGGGGGGGGGGGTATCGACGATGGATTTTAGATAGAAGAGTGATAGCGCAGTTCCAAATTCCGTATAGGAAACGGTATGGATGCCACTGGGCCCTGGAGCATTGTTACATTTTAGTGATGTTAGGTGTTTCTTAACACTACAGACAAAAATATTTAGGCCCTATCTCACTCATCTTTGGACTGTCTTGAGAATAAAATTGGAACAATACTCTTGGATTTTCAATTGTAAAGGAGCATGTGAAAATCTAGTTAAGTGTTCCTGGTTTTGCTTTGCTACCCTCAATTTCTTTTCCTGTCTCGTCCATGAGTATCGGGACACTGACTTTGGTTCCGCTATCAGAGTTTTACATAAGAACAGGATTTCTCTGGATTTAAAGAAAGATCATTTGGCAGTACTGGGCTACGGTAGTCACTGAAGACTTCATGCACTGTTCATGCATTGCTCATGCATTGCTCTCTTAACAGTCAAACGCGTTCATTCAACATCTCTCTATATCTATAGCCGTATATCAAAAAGTTTCCGTTCTAAGGCCGTTAAGTCCAGAATCGGTATGCAAATCGGGCAAAATCGTCACGAGCATTGAGGCAATCATCCAACCGACGCAGGTTGAAAATATTCGTACGGTAGAATATCGCGTCCTGCTGCGTGAAGAACTCCGTTACTGCCTGCTGCATATCCTCGTCTGACAGAAATCGTCGATCCTTCAAGGCCTTTTTCAACGGGACCGAAGGCGTAATAACCACATGGGGAGAGATCAGGACTATAGGGCGGGACTTCTATGGTCTCCCATTTGAGTTGGCGTAACTTTGGCGTTATGGCATTTGCAGTATGGGGGCGTTCGTTATCATGAAAGAGCAGCACTTCTTGTCCACAACGATTGGTTTCCGACAGACATGCTGCCTCAAACACAATCTTCATACTCTGATGGATGCCTACCGGTGTTTGCCCTTCGACAGCCAAGAAACAAATTACAGCGCGCTGACCCTGTTTGAACGAATTTGGTAATAACGTCGCCACAGTTCACGTTTTCGTATTTACTGCAAGCACGTCAGAAAGACCCGAATGCCACACTAATTCTTTGCCTAAATTTCGGTTCCCTTATACCACATATACCCCAACATAATCGTTTCCAGTCAATAACAGGTCCAGTTGGATCAGAGGACCCAGAACACCAGGACAGCGCACATCAAGATTGAGCCACCACCAGCTTGCACAGTGCCTTTTGTCAACTTGGGTCCACAGCTTCATGGTGTCTGCGCCACACACAAACCCTAACATCAGCTCTAACGAACTGAAATCGGGAGTCATCTGACCAGACCACGGTTTCCCAGTCGTCTAGTGTCCAACCGATATGGTGAGGAGCCCAGGAGAGGCGAAGCACGCGATGTCGGGCTGCTAGATTAGGGTTGGGTTGGGGTTGATTTGGGAGAAGAGACCAAACAGCGTGGTCTCATCGAATTAGGGAAGGATGGGAAGGGAAGTCGGCAGTTCCCTGTCAAAGGAACCATCCCGGCACTTGCCTGAAACGATTTTAGGGAAATCACGGAAAACCTAAATTTGGATGGCTGGAATGCGTGTCCAGTGTGCTAATCACTGCGGCACCTCGCTCGATATTAGATCAGGCACTTGCGTAGGTCGTCTGCAGCCATAGCCCATTAACGCCAAATTTCGCCACACTGTCCTAATGGATACCTTCGTCGTGCGTTTCACATTGACATTTCACGCGGTGTTGCTTGCCTATTAACACTGAGTACTCTAAGCAAACACTAATGTTCTCGGTCGTTAAGTGGAGGCCGTCGGCAACTGTGTTGCCCATGGTGATAGGTAATGCCTGAAATTTGGCATTCTCAGCACACTCTTGAGACTGTGAATCTCGGAATATTGAATTCCCTAATGATTTCCGAAATGGAATATCTAATGCGTCTCGGTCCAACTATCATTCCGCATTCATAGTCTGTTAATTCCCGTCGGTTATACCTTGTGTGCGCAATAGTACCACCATTTGCACATGTGCGTATCGCTGTCCCATGATTATCTAGTGCATAGTCAACAGCTCTTTTAAAGGTGAGCCACAGCTCCTTTATAACCTCTCGGCCTAAGCTAAGAGTTTCAGCTACTCATTGAGATGTGACACTATTGCTTCTTTATCTAGTTTACTGAACACATAAATCTTTCAGCTTGCTTTAGTTGCCCTGTTGTAACCTACAGCAATAAATAAACATCTTACAGTTACAATCTGTACTGACCATCAAAAATTAAGTTAGTTTAAATCGCATGATCGTTACGCCCGGGAACAACAAAAGTACTCAAGAAAATAAAAGAAGCAGAAGAAACTGACAGAAAGTTACAGAATCTCAGCGTCCATCACAGGATGCTGTCAATGAGACTTGACAATAACGTAAGCAAATTCAGAGTGTTTCTTGCTACATGGAGCATCGGCAGCACGGTAGTAGAGATCACCCAGTCGTACAGCAGAGCGGAGGGATGTACGCAGGTTGCAGAGACAGCGACGGGGAAAAGCCGGTGGCTCAGCCGAAAAGAACTGGGCGGCCGTCTTGCGTGGCCGACGTTCGCGTAACCTAGTTACCGTAGATAGTGGCAGGGATGCTGAACCGAAGATTACCCATGATCCCTGCCATCGATATGTCTTAGTCTGTCGATGGCAAAGATATAATAACGTCTATACTCGTTGGTCAATGCAGCATAACCACTCATGTAATTCCGTGCAAGTTCTCCTTTTGACTTGCACGCAGCAGTGGTTCTGTCGACGCTCCCGTAGGTGATGCATCACAGGGTTTGACTGTCATGCAAAAGACTCGAATTCAGTTCTTTATACTGCAAGGTACTTTTCTTTGATCGTAGGACATGAACTGAGTGCATTGAGCTTCGTGAAACCAATTGAGATGCCAGCTGATTGAGAAGTAGTGGCTCCAGTCACTGGGAAAATGGTTCAAATGGCTCTGAGCACTATGGGACTTAACATCTTAGGTCAGCAGTCCCCTAGAACTTAGAACTACTTAAACCTAACTAACCTAAGGACATCACACAACACCCAGTCATCACGAGGCAGAGAAAATCCCTAACCCCGCCGGGAATCGAACCCGGGAACCCGGGCGCAGGAAGCGAGAACGCTACGCACGACCACGAGCTGCGGACTCTCTGAAAAACTGGCAGTGGCTGAAAGAGCAGTGTGTTGACCCCAATCCTCTCTACACCGCATCAGAATGGTGTCATCTGCCACGACGATACTACGGTTTTTCAACATAGCTTTACATTTGTTTGTGCAGTAGTGAGGCGATGTTAGAACGAAATTAAGCTGGTGTTCCCAATCTAGCTGCACGCAGTGCGGCCTCCAGTATAGATCTTGGCGATAACGATTTATGGAGCACCGATACCAAACTCCTAAAAGTGCAAAACACGAATGTAGGAATTAAACGTTGTATCATCAAGTACGTCAATGAAAAATACCGTAACACTCTGCAAAAAGTCAAGTGTCACCACAGTACACGGAGATTAAATACACTCCTGGAAATTGAAGTAAGAACACCGTGAATTCATTGTCCCAGGAAGGGGAAACTTTATTGACACATTCCTGGGGTCAGATACATCACATGATCACACTGACAGAACCACAGGCACATAGACACAGGCAACAGAGCATGCACAATGTCGGCACTAGTACAGTGTATATCCACCTTTCGCAGCAATGCAGGCTGCTATTCTGCGCCTGAGTTGGACCAGCGTTCGTGCTGGACGTGCAGACCGCGTGAGACGACGCTTCATCCAGTCCCAAACATGCTCAATGGGGGACAGATCCGGAGATCTTGCTGGCCAGGGTAGTTGACTTACACCTTCTAGAGCACGTTGGGTGGCACGGGATACATGCGGACGTGCATTGTCCTGTTGGAACAGCAAGTTCCCTTGCCGGTCTAGGAATGGTAGAACGATGGGTTCGATGACGGTTTGGATGTACCGTGCACTATTCAGTGTCCCCTCGACGATCACCAGTGGTGTACGGCCAGTGTAGGAGATCGCTCCCCACACCATGATGCCGGGTGTTGGCCCTGTGTGCCTCGGTCGTATGCAGTCCTGATTGTGGGGCTCACCTGCACGGCGCCAAACACGCATACGACCATCATTGGCACCAAGGCAGAAGCGACTCTCATCGCTGAAGACGACACGTCTCCATTCGTCCCTCCATTCACGCCTGTCGCGACACCACTGGAGGCGGGCTGCACGATGTTGGGGCGTGAGCGGAAGACGGCCTAACGGTGTGCGGGACCGTAGCCCAGCTTCATGGAGACGTTTGCGAATGGTCCTCGCCGATACCCCAGGAGCAACAGTGTCCCTAATTTGCTGGGAAGTGGCGGTGCGGTCCCCTACGGCACTGCGTAGGATCCTACGGTCTTGGCGTGCATCCGTGCGTCGCTGCGGTCCGGTCCCAGGTCGACGGGCACGTGCACCTTCCGCCGACCACTGGCGACAACATCGATGTACTGTGGAGACCTCACGCCCCACGTGTTGAGCAATTCGGCGGTACGTCCACCCGGCCTCCCACATGCCCACTATACGCCCTCGCTCAAAGTCCGTCAACTGCACATACGGTTCACGTCCACGCTGTCGCGGCATGCTACCAGTGTTAAAGACTGCGATGGAGCTCCGTATGCCACGGCAAACTGGCTGACACTGACGGCGGCGGTGCACAAATGCTGCGCAGCTAGCGCCATTCGACGGCCAACACCGCGGTTCCTGGTGTGTCCGCTGTGCCGTGCGTGTGATCATTGCTTGTACAGCCCTCTCGCAGTGTCCGGAGCAAGTATGGTGGGTCTGACACACCGGTGTCAATGTGTTCTTTTTTCCATTTCCAGGAGTGTATTATTGCACGGTTTCTCAGCAGAATGCAGTTGAGTGGAAGATGCATTCCTAGTTTTGGCAAATTGGAGGAAAAATGGGAAAAAGTTGAAAGATGGAAACACGCATTGCTGTTTCATTATATAACTGAAGATCAATCGGTAGAAACAGTAACGACTTTAAAATACATAGCAGTATCCATACCGAGCGATCTACAGTGGGACGACGACAAAAATGTAATAGCTGAAAACTAGATATCAGGCTGGGATAATATTCTTTGACAGAATCATAGCGAACAGTAATTCATCTATGAAATATCAGGCTCACAAAAGACTCGTTCGACTGATTATCACGCAGTGTTCGCGAAGTTAGTGTGTAGACATCCACTGATGAGAAAGGGACTGTAACTGTGGATAGCAAAACGAAAGCAGAACCGTTTAATTTCGTTTGTAAATGTTCCTTTACTAATGAAAATGTAGGGGCATTGGCCCAATTTTATTCTCACGTTACTGCATGGATGAGTGATAAGCAGCAGTGTTGAGAAACATGTGCAATCACCGAAACTAAATAAAGCTCCAGGACCCGATGGAATTTCTATCAGATTCTATACCGAATTCGAGGCTAAGTTGCCTTTTAACCGCAAACTTCCGCAGTTCTCTCAAACAGAAAATAGCCCCCAATACTTGGAAGGAAGACAGGTCACTCTCGATTACAAGAAGGTTAGCACAAGTGACCACCAAAAATACCCTCCAATATTCTTGATAACCAGTTGTGGTAGAATCCGAAAAAACCGGTCATGTGAAATCTAACTCGCACTTTTCCCACAAACTGAGAGCCATGGGTGAAAGACAGTCACGTGGAGGCAGTATTTCTCGATTTCCGAGAAGCATTTGACTCAGTAACACACCTGCGGTTATTATCAAAAGTACAATGGAGCGGCGTATAAAACAAAATTTATCACTTTTCTTGGCAGGGAGAAAGCAGCATGTTATCTTGAATGGAGAGTCGTTGACAGATGCTGAAGAATTTCTGGTGTGTCCCAGGGAAATGTTTTGCTTTTCTTGCTGTTCACGACGATAGTCATCCGGAGTAGTACAGAACCGCGATTTATCGCTGAACGCAATGTGGCGTCTTTCATTAGCAGTCAGTGCCTCGAGGTCACGTAACTCCTCCAAACACAGCCATTTGTGTTGTGGTGTTTACGGCAGCCTGCGCATGGGACGATAATTCGCTAGTCTTGCTGCTGTTAGTCTCCAATCCATGGTGCACGATTACTCAAATGTAACAGGATGCCCGTTACTTGTTCTCTGATGGCAGACATATATGTGAAGCTGTTACTGTGTTTGGTGCACAATACGGTGATCCTCCTTTGTAGTGGTCAGAGGTGATCGTGTAGGAACCTTGACAATGAATACCCCTGCCCTCACGTCCGATGCAGTCCAACATCGGGCCACCGTCACATCCTAATGCTCCACAAATCTGAATATTGCACGATTCGACCAGCCGACCAAACTGAGGTCCATATGAAAGTCTGTCATGCGCTGATAAAGCTTTCTCACAGGAGCGCACGGAATTACCGTGTCCTTCACTAAACATCTGAAGCTGCTCACGCCCCTTATATACCCTGCCAGGCCTGGTAACAATTCTAAAAACGAACACCGCTAATACACTCTGGTAGCCGTTCTACTTGTACAGCAGTTCCGGTGTGTACGTGTACGAAGTTACACTGACATCCAAACATTCCTCAGGCACAGTATTTTTGCGTTAGAGATCCGTCATTTGGCGCCACAGAAAGCGCACTTCGCAAAAGTGTATGTAGGCCGTGTAAGTTATACAGAAATAACATTGTATCACTTCCGACGATGCTTAATTTTTACTACAAACTTTATCCATATACAGGGTGTTACAAAAAGGTACGGCCAAACTTTCAGGGAACATTCCTCACACACAAATAAAGAAAAGATGTTATGTGGACATGTTAGAGCCAATTTTATTTTCGTCAGTATGTACTGTACTTCCTCGATTCACCGCCAGTTGGCCCAATTGAAGGAAGGTAATGTTGACTTCGGTGCTTGTGTTGACATGCGACTCATTGCTCTACAGTACTAGCATCAAACACATCAGTACGTAGCATCAACAGGTTAGTGTTCATCACGAACGTGGTTTTGCAGTCAGTGCAATGTTTACAAATGCGGAGTTGGCAGGGTGGATGCATGTATCCTCGCTAACGGAGGACATTTTGAACATTTACTGTAACAAAGTGTTTGAAGTCACGCTGGTACGTTCTGTTGCTGTGTGTTTCCATTCCATGATTAATGTGATTTGAAGAGAAGTAATAAAATGAGCACTAACATGGAAAGTAAGCGTTTCCGGACACATGTTCACGTAACATATGTTCTTTCTTTGTGTGTGAGGAATGTTTCCTGAAAGTTTGGCCGTACCTTTTTGTAACACCCTGTATAAATGTAGGCTTCCGCGGCCATTGTCACAATCAACAACATTTTTCTGGGTTTATGACCGCATTGTCAATATGCAAAACTACCGACGTTTCGGTCTCTGTACCAAGTGACCTTCTTCAGGGTGTTTTTTGTTTTCTGACAATGCTGTCACACACCCAGAAAAAAAATTCATTGACTTTATCCCAATAATTCATTATTCCCTTATTGTTTGTATCGCTTTCATATGTTCTTACTATTTCGACCGAGAAGTTCCCTATGTAGCGCCAAGTGTTACTTATTCAGACAAGAAAGCCCATATGCAAAGAAATCATTTCAAATCTCAGATATACGCTGTTCAACATAAGGTAGAAAAGATGGCGACATGACAGTAATACTGTGCAGAGAATATGTTATCAATGGATGCAGTTATTTTGTCTCTGGTGCCACATTTCGTCTGGCACACCACACATGTTTTACAAAAGTAAATTATTTAAATATTCTGTGGAGCAGAGCATGGATTACTCATTATAATGCAGAACATGTTAGTTAGTTTACAATAGTAATATGCTTCTCAGAGGAAAATAAAGCCTCATTCTGTCTACTTACACCATTCGCTTTTACATTATTTTCAGATGCATTTACTTTTTTTGTTTGCAGTAATGCTTATTCATAGATTCTATACAGTTGGAGTTGTCAAGCGGATGCGCTTTCAGTTTACGATGGAAGATAATTTTGTTATGTGTTAGCTGCTTCATGTGACTGAATAAATGTTCAAACTTATTAATTTTTTAATACCATGCTCCTTCATGTATTACATTATTCACTCTAGTTCTATATTAATGGAAGTAACTTTTGATTACAAATTGAGACTGACTGTTGAGAAAAATGTTCGTGAGGGAGTAAATGCACTGAGAAACTGCTGTCAATTTGCCCAGTTGTTTGAAGAGCTGGCTACGAGAGGATCTTGAGTGGACACCGCACACACAATTCTGTGAAATGAACATTTTCTTGCTCAGAGAAGAGTCGCCACTTGACTTGCGTGGATGAAAATAGTAAAAATAAGCGAACATATTTACATAGCGATCTCCGAAGCCTGCTATAATGGAAAAATTAGTGATCTTAAACATTAAAGAACATTTGTAACACGTGATTCCCAATCCAGTTTCTTTACATTATGAAAATTCAAGGATATGAAATGTTATCTATGAAATCCCCCCCCCATGAACCATGGACCTTGCCGTTGGGGGGAGGCTTGCCTGCCTCAACGATACAGATAGCCGTACCGAAGGTGCAACCACAACGGAGGGGTATCTGTTGAGAGGCCAGACAAACGTGTGCTTCCTGAAGAGGGGCAGCAGCCTTTTCAGTAGTTGCAGGAGCAACAGTCTGGATGATTGACTGATCTGGCCCTGTAACAATAACCAAAACGGCCTTGCTGTTGTGGTAATGCGAACAGCTGAAAGCAAGGGGAAACTACAGCCGTAATTTTTCCTGAGGGCATGCAGCTTTACTGTATGATTAAATGATGATGGCGTCCTCTTGGGTAAAATATTCCGGTGGTAAAATAGTCCCCCATTCGGATCTCCGGGCGGTTACTACTCAAGAGGACGTCGTTATCAAGAGAAAGGAAACTGGCATTCTACGGATCGGAGCGTGGAAGGTCAGATCCCTTAGCCGGGCAGGTAGGTTAGAAAATTTAAAAAGCGAAATGGATAGGTTAAAGTTAGATATAGTGGGAATTAGTGGAGTTCGGTGGCAGGAGGAACAAGACTTTTCGTCAGGTGAATATCGGGTTATAAATACAAAATCAAACAGGGGTAATGCAGGAGTAGGTTTAATAATGAATAAAAAAAACAGGAGTGCGGGTAAGCTACTACAAACAGCATAGTGAACGCATTATTGTGGCCAAGATAGACACGAAGCCCACGCCCACTAAGTAGTACAAGTTTATATGCCAACTAGCTCTGCAGATGATGAAGAAATTGATGAAATGTATGATGAGATAAGAGAAAAAATTCAGTTAGTGAAGGGAGAAGAAAATTTAATAGTCATGGGTGACTGGAATTCGACAGTAGGAAAAAGAAGAGAAGGAAACGTAGTAGGTGAATATGGACTGGGGCTAAGAAATGAAAGAGGAAGCCGCCTGGTAAAATTTTGCACAAAGCATAACTTAATCATAGCTAACACTTGGTTCAAGAATCATGAAAGAAGGTTGCATACATGGAAGAACCCTGGAGATACTAAAAGGTTTCAGATAGATTATATAATGGTAAGACAGAGATTTAGGAACCAGATTTTAAATTGTAAGACATTTCCAGGGGCAGATGTGGACTCTGACCACAATCTATCAACTGTAGATTAAAACTGAAGAAACTGCAAAAAGGTGGGAATTTAAGGAGATAGGACCTGGATAAACTGAAAGAACCAGAGGTTTTACAGAGTTTTAGGGAGAGCATAAGGGAACAATTGACAGGAATTGGGGAAAGAAATACAGTAGAAGAAGAATGGATAGCTTTGAGGAATGAAATAGTGAACGCAGCAGAGGATCAAGTAGGTAAAAAGACGAGGGCTAGTAGAAATCCTTGGGTAACAGAAGAGATACTGAATTTAATTGATGAAAGGAGAAAATACAAAAATGCAGTAAGAGAAGCAGGCAAAAAGGAATACAAACGTCTCAAAAATGAGATCGACAGGAAGTGCAATATGGCTAAGCAGCGATGGCTAGAGGACAACTGTAAGGATGTAGAGGCTTATCTCACGAGGAGTAAGATAGATACTGCCTACAGGAAAATTAAGGAGAACTTTGGAGAAAAGAGAACCACTTGCATGAATATCAAGAGCTTTGATGGAAACCCAGTTCTAAGCAAAGAAGGGAAAGCAGAAAGGTGGAAGAAGTATATAGAGAGTTTATACAGGGGCGAAGTTCTTGAGGACAATATTATGGAAATGGAAGAGGAGGTAGATGAAGATGAAATGGGAGATATGATGCTGCGTGAAGAGTTCGACAGAGCAGTGAAAGGCCTGAGTCGAAACAAGGCCCCGGGAGTAGATAACATTACATTAGAACTACTGACAGCCTTGGGAGAGCCAGTCCTAAAAAACTCTACCATCTGGTGAGCAAGATGTACGAGACAGGCGAAATTCCCTGAGACGTCAAGAAGAATATAGTAATTCCAATCCCAAAGAAAGCAGGTGTTAACAGATGTGAAAATTACCGAACTATCAGTTTAATAAGTTACAGCTGCAAAATACTAACGCGAATTCTTTGCAGACGAATGGAAAAGCTGGTAGAAGCTGACCTTGGGGAGGATCAGTTTGGATTCCGTAGAAACGTTGGAACACGTGAGGCAATACTGACCCTACGACATATCTTAGAAGAAAGATTAAGAAAAGGCAAACCTACGTTTCTAGCATTTGTAGACTTAGAGAAAGCTTTTGACAGTGTTGATTGGAATACTCTCTTTCAAATTCTGAAGGTGGCAGGGGTAAAATACAGGGAGCGAAAGGCTATTTACAATTTGTACAGAAACCAGATGGCAGTTATAAGAGTCGAGGAACGTGAAAGGGAAGCAGTGGTTGGGAACGGAGTGAGACAGGGTTGTAGCCTCTCTCTGATGCTATTTAATCTGTATATTGAGTAAGCAGTAAAGGAAACAAAAGAAAAGTTCGGTGTAGGTATTAAAATCCATGGAGAAGAAATAAAAACTTTGAGGTGTGCCGATGACATTGTAATTCTGTCAGAGACAGCAAAGGACTTGGAAGAGCAGTTGAAGGGAATGGCTAGAGTCTTGAAATGAGGGTATAAGATGAACATCAACAAAAGCAAAACGAGGATAATGGAACGTAGTCGAATTAAATCTGATGATACTGCGGGAATTAGATTAGGAAATGAGACACTTAAAGGAGTTTTGCTATTTGGGGAGCAAAATAACTGATGATGGTCGAAGTAGAGAGGATATAAAATGTAGACTGGCAATGGCAAGGAAAGCGTTCCTGAAGAAGAGAAATTTGTTAACATCGAGTATAGATTAATGTGTCAGGAAGTCGTTTCTGAAAATATTTCTATGGAGTGTAGCCATGTATGGAAATGAAACATGGACGATAACTAGTTTAGACAAGAAGAGAATAGAAGCTTTCGAAATGTGGTGCTACAGAAGAATGCTGAAGATTAGATGGGTAGATCACATAACTAATGAGGAGATTTGAATAGGATTGGGGAGAAGAGGAGTTTGTGGCACAACTTGACTAGAAGAAGGGATTGGTTGGTAGGACATGTTCTGAGGCATCAAGGGATCACAAATTTAGCGTTGGAGGGCAGCGTGGAGGGTAAAAATCGTAGAGGGAGACCAAGAGAAGAATACACTAAGCAGATTCAGAAGGATGTAGGCTGCATTAGGTACTGGGAGATGAAGAAGCTTGCACAGGATAGAGTAGCATGGAGAGCTGCATCAAACCAGTCTCAGGACTGAAGACCACAACAACAACAACATCTATGAAATAAAGGGTCCATGCATGAAAAAATTATAATCTAACATAAATGGTAGTATCAACAGCACTATAACTGGATAACTATTATTATTTGCCTTTTGACAAAATAGATAAATTCAACATTGGCGTAAAGTAAAATTTTAAGAACTTTCTAATTTAAATTTTTTCCTGAAACCAAAATTTGTTTTCAGAAATAATGAACTATACGTGTCAAATTTAACAATACTTGATTTACAAGAAAAACTTTACAACAATATCTCTGCATCAATCATTACTAAAAGTAAACAAGTGTACAAGATTTAAACGAGCCTAAGAACTTCATATTAAATATGCAACAAAATTGCCTAAATAAATACCTGCTGGTTTAAATTTATCTGATGCTAACACAAAAATAAAGAAGCCAGACCACAAACAATCAGCAAAAGCATATCCTAAAACCACTGACGCCACCACGTCGTTTAAACAACAAATCAAGGAATATCTTAGAATCCAAACAGTTTTCGCTGTTATAAAACCTAACAGAACAGCGCTAATTACACACAATATAACTTTTGAATTCCTGCGACACAAAGAAAATATCAGCTAACATTATTTACGAAACTAAGAAAAAATAAAAAATTACGTTCTCGTTGAGTATCAACATCTGTGTCATAACGACACAAACAAAATATAAGCTACAAAGGGTGAAAATTAATAAAACCGACAAATTGCAGGGACGGATTTCTGACTAGAAATGGAGAGAAAAGGTCCTGCGAAAATGTGTCTAGAAATGGACGGTGTGCGTGCAACGACAACAAATCGTCCCGGAGCACAGTATAGAGTTGCATCACATCTACGTCACAACAAATGCTCAAACTGGCCTCCATGCGATGCAATGTGCGCGTTCACACGTCGCATGATGGATTGCCGCATTTTTTCGCACGTTCCGGCTTCTCTCCGAATAGCGTGATGATGTTTGTTTTACGGGGCGCCCAGCGGCGTGATCATCCGCGCCCATAAAAGTCGCAATTTTTACACAATCCAATCTAGCCACTGTCACGAATGTTGATGATGATGATGATGAAATGATGAGGACAACACCCAGTCCCCGGGGAAAACGCTGTTGAAGGGTCTGCACGTCATGAACTTGTTCAGTATACACGGCGGTTTCCAGGTGCCCCAGAGGCACAAATCCTGGAGGTTTAAGTCTGGTGCTCTAGCAAGCCATGCTACAGGGCTACATGTTCTATAAAAAGTCGGGAGAAGGTGCTGTTCTAGGCGCTTCAGTCTGGAACCGCGTGACCGCTACGGTCGTAGTTTTGAATCCTGCCTGGGGCATGGATATGTGTGATGTCCTTAGGTTAGTTAGGTTTAAGTAGTTCTAAGTTCTAGGGGACTGATGACCTCAGATGTTAAGTCCCATAGTGCTCAGATGCCGTTGAGGTGTGGGGAATGGGGTGGTGCTCCGTCATGCAGAAACCACATAACTTGTCGTTTTGCCAAAGGCACGTTCTCAAGCAGCCCAGCAGACTATTACGCAGAAAGTCCAGGTACGTTCCCCCGTCGAGGCGTTGTGGATTAATAACCGATCCAAGAGAGTGGTCGCCAAGAATCCCCGCCCACACATTGATGCTGAACTGGTACTGATGAGGCACCTCTACCATTCCCCGAGGATTGTCTGTAACACAAAGACGACGACTATGCAGATTGATGATGCCAGTTCTGATAAAGGTTACTGACGAAAGAAATCCCATAATTGTGACGACCCAGTGCAAAAATCATCGACAAAATTTTCCCGTAGAGGGAAATCCACTGATGATAATCCTTCACTCGTTGCAGGTGGTTGGGACAATTGTCATGCAGGATACACAAAATCGTACTTCTTCTTATATCATTTTAGCGGCTCGCTTGCCTGGAACTTGTACTAGGGTTCGTCTCAATATTCTGTAAAACCACGTCCTCCAAATCTGGGTTACGCACAGTCAGCCGCCTCCCTGCTCGTTTGTCTGTCTGAAAGGAACCACGGTCACACAAACTCCCAAATGGGCTTGAAATGTTTTATGATGTGGTTGGTGTCTGTGACGGTACTTGTTCTGATATAACCGTGCTGCCTCTCGACAGTTTCCATCTGCTTGGCCACACACAAACACCATCTTGGCTTGTTTTCCACATGAATGCTGGACCATTCTGCTGCTTACAGTACGCAGCCTACAGCACACGGTCTGGAACCGAGCGACCGCTACGGTCGCAGGTTCGAATCCTGCCTCGGGCATGGATGTGTGTGATGTCCTTATGTTAGTTAGGTTTAAGTAGTTCTAAGTTCTAGGCGACTGATGACCTCAGAAATTAAGTCGCATTGTGCTCAGAACCATTTGAACCATTTTGAGCCTACAGCACACAAGGAACACACGCCACATGGTTAGACGAACTGTCATTCGTCAGCGCCATCTACCGTGGCAACGATGCGCTTCTGGACATACGTTGATTGGACGTTTTTTACTCCATTTCCATTCAGGAATCTGTTCTTGAAGTTTGTCGTTTTTATTAATGTTCACCCTGTGTAAGCTAACTTCATTTACCAGTCGAAAGAAATGGTGCACAACATTCTCACTGACTATCAACATCTGACTCATGACTAGCCGTCTTCATTTCTCATATTACCAATACGTACACATCACGCGACCACCGCTGACACCGTAAGCGCACTTTAACCTAACATTGAAGCTCCCAAACAAAGCTGATCATGAATGAGATTTTCACTCTGCAGCGGAGTGTGCACAGATATGAAACTTCCTGGCAGATTAAAACTGCGTGCCCGACCGAGACTAGAACACGGGACCTTTGCCTTTCGCGGGCAAGTGCTCTACCATCTGAGCTACCGAAGCACGACTCACGCCCGGTACTCACAGCTTTACTTCTGCCAGAATCTCGTCTCCTACCTTCCAAACTTTACACAAGCTCTCCTGCGAACCTTGCAGAGCTAGCACTCCTGAAAAAAAGGATACTGCGGAGAGTGCGGAGAGATTCTCATTCTGGAAACCTCCCCCAGGCTATGGCTAAGCCATGTCTCCGCAGTATCCTTTCTTTCAGGAGTGCTAGTTCTGCAAGGTTCGCAGGAGAGCTTCTGTAAAGTTTGGAAGGTAGGAGACGAGATACTGGCAGAAGTATAGCTGTGAGTAGCGGGCGTGAGTCGTGCTTCGGTAGCTCAGATGGTAGAGCACTTGCCCGGGCAAGGCAAAGGTCCCGAGTTCGAGTCTCGGTCGGGCACACAGTTTTAATCTGCCAGGAAGTTTCAACGCTGATCATGTTTTCGACTGGGTCTTGATGTTGTAACTGTGTCTTAAAGCCACTCTACTCACAAGAAGACGGACTTCCAATGGGGTCACCTGTCAGTGGACTTCTAGCCAACATTTTTCTTAATCACATTGAAAATAAAATATTTGAAACAATAGTAGGACCCAAACGATACCGGATAATATATTGGTATCATTATGTAGATGATGTCATATGCCTTCTAGATGAAACACCAAGTCGCATCGAACAACTCCATAACGATTTGAACAAAGTCCACCCAAAAATAAAATTCACCCTAGAAACGGAAAACAACAAAATGCTAAACTTCCTTGACCTCACAATGTACAGAGCCAATAACCAACACCAATTCTCCATATTCAGAAAAGCAACCACCATCAGCACAACCATTCATAAACATTCCAATCATGCGACTATACACAAACTAGCTGGTTTCCAATATATGCTACACAGACTCACTGAAAGCAACTATAACTATGAATTACAGACAATCAAACAAATAGCTGTAGAAAATGGATATGACACAAACACTATAGATAGACTGAACCACAAAATTAAAACAAAATTAAAAAAGACATCCAACACACAAAGGCCTTCTCACCAACTTAGAAACACGCAGAACACATAAACGAGAACACATGAACAAGAAACACCCACAACAACAAACAAGTGGTTCACTCTCACCTACAACAACAAAGCAACCAGTAGAAAAGGCATCATACTCAAAAAACAAAGGCTAAAAGCAGCCTACAGGACAGACAACTCAACACAGAGGTAACTAAGGACAACCAACACAAGCACAGACAAAAACAACACATCTGGTATTTACCAACTAACATATCAGGACCGTAAATCAGTTTAAATAGGACAGACAAGTAGGAACTTTCATACCAGATACACAGAACACAGGAGAGCATTAAAAAGTAAGAGCTGTCACTCCACATTTTCTGAACACTTTATGGACAATAAACATATCCCAACAGACATCAACACTGATTTGAAAATTCTCAAATGCAGCAACAGCGCCCCACAAAAACTAATAATAGAAGAAAATTATCAAATACAAAAAGCCATAGTTGAAGGAAAGCAAGTAATAAATGAATACACAGCTCTCTGCAGTGGAACTCTTTTCTGTGCCCTCAAAGAATTAGTAGATAACACCGACCTAAAGAACTCCCTCTCCCCCCCCTACACACGCACACACGGACACATACATACATATACACACATAAAACTAAAAATAAATAAATATATATGTACATACAATTATAATAATGATAAACCTTCAAACCTACTCTCCCCTTCCCTCTCTCTCCCTCTCAGTGGCAGTGACAACTCAAAACACTGAACTTGGCAGTGGAGAAAATGACGAAAAAAGAAACCGTAAGTGAAACATAATGTAAATAGAGACACACTCACATCCACCCACATCCACCCACACACACACACACACACACACACACACACACACACACACACACACACACAACCTTTCACATAAATTATTAATCTCAAGCATAGCCACAAGAGTTTAAAAATCGTAATTTTGCGTAAATGTTTTGCCTACATTAAGTTGTACATGGTTGCAGATGACAAACTGTAAAGAAAAACAGAAGCTATAAAAACGTAGTACAACAGGAAAACCACACCATGTGGTAAGAAGGTATGAATTCACAATTTTATATGCTCCTCAAAACCCTGTAATTACGATTTAGAAACTAGTACCAGATCGGTTTGACGGAGGAGATAGAGAAGATCCAAAGAAGAGCGGCGCGTTTCGTCACAGGGTTATTTGGTAACCGTGATAGCGTTACGGAGATGTTTAATAAACTCAAGTGGCAGACTCTGCAAGAGAGGCGCTCTGCATCGCGGTGTAGATTGCTCGCCAGGTTTCGAGAGGGTGCGTTTCTGGATGAGGTATCGAATATATTGCTTCCCCCTACTTATACCTCCCGAGGAGATCACGAATGTAAAATTAGAGAGATTAGAGCGCGCACGGAGGCTTTCAGACAGTCGTTCTTCCCGCGAACCATACGCGACTGGAACAGAAAAGGGAGGTAATGACAGTGGCACGTAAAGTGCCCTCCGCCACACACCGTTGGGTGGCTTGCGGAGTATAAATGTAGATGGAGATGTAGATAGTAACCTAACGTCGTAATAAATATGGTAATCACTCACGCAATAATAAATTCAAACCACACCACTGATCAAGATATATACAATATTGATATTAAAACAGATGATAGTTGTAGCTAATATATCTATTAGTTTGCTGCAGTGACAGAACAGTGCGCCGGCCGGTGTGGCCGAGCGGTTCTAGGCGCTACAGTCTGGAACCGCGCGACAGCTACGGTCGCAGGTTCGAATCCTGCCTCGAGCATGGATGTGTGTGATGTCCTTAGGTTAGTTAGGTTTAAGTAGTTCTAAGTTCTAGGGGACTTATGAACTCAGATGTTAAGTTCCATAGTGCTCAGAACCATTTGACAGAACAGTGCGTTTGCAAAGCATCTTTATAGCTTAGTGCTAACTCCGATTAACAAGGAATATATTTTTATGATGTTAGGTCGTATTATAGTCAATAAAAGAAGAAAAGTCTCTACACCATATTTAATTCCCAAGTTTTAGAACTTGAAAGCAAAGAGTCATCGAGAAACTGCACCTCACAAAAAATGGATTGTTGCTCTGGACGTCATGGCTCAGTGGCAGATAAACTATTTTTGTATTCTCCATCATTCCTTCTGCTGCAGTGTTACATTAATTATTTCATAGTGGTCAAACTCTTCGTCTAACATCTCAGTAGATAACCACCTAACATGATTTTACCACATGCTTTTCCTCGAAAATCACAAATATGCACAGAAAAATGTCTGAAGTGCAAGGCCCGTGTTACGACATGGATACAGAGCACGACAGCAGCGCTCCGAGTGGTGCAGCAATGAACTCTGAACACAAGAAATATGGCATGGACATATGATAATATTTTTCATCTGTACTTTACGAGTTGGTTTGGTGGGCTGGAGGTAAATTATATTTATATGTAACACACAATATTGCAGTTTCGAACGTGTGGTTGTTATCAAGTGGAAATTATGTTCATGATTACGACCTTCTTATGCGTATTTCACTATTTGAATTACAAAGTAAATATTTTGCTCCTATTCTACTTAATTTTTGCTCTCATCCGTAATATTTGGTGCGGTAAATGATTCCATGTTTTTTTTTGCTTCATATGAAAGAGAAACTGGTTTCGTCACATGGTATTCTGTGGACTCATGCCTATTTGTTACTGGTTACGAATCCATGTGTCAACCGCTGGATTTAAATGCGCTGTAGGTACATCACTTGCATTTTGCGTTATTTTTGTTAGCATCTCATTTAATAGAGACCACCGAAACTTCTTGGGCTTCTGCTAAAACTTACTGTTTCTAGCAACTGTTAGTAACATGTGAAAACATCTGCGTAACTACTGTCGCATCTTTAGCATTTGCAAGTAACAATGCTCTAGTCACCAATACTAAAAAGTGTAGGACCTACTCACCTACAGCTACATCTACAATCTGTGCAATGCATGGCACTCAGTGCCAAGAAGCAACACTGTCCAAAGCAGAATTACATACTCATTGTGTGGCAAGATGTAATAATGTTGAATACCAATATTGGCAAAATCTGATAACATGGAATTCTCCATTAAATGCGAGAAATCACGCAAAACGGATACCAATAAAAATTACGTAGAAAACAAGCAATATACTTAAAATGCACTTAAATCGAGCATTCCACACTTAGATTGGTAAGCAGTAACAGATATGTATAAGTACGCAGAGCGTCATGCAACGAAAGCAGCTTCTGCTTCACATGAAACAAAATCAAATTTGGAGTCATTTATCCCAACCAATATTACGGATGCGAGAGGAAGACTATCAGATGTCAGCAGCTCGTGGACTAGTGGCTAGCGTTGCTGCCTCTGTATCACGATGCCTGGGGTTTGTTTCTTGGCCAGGTTGGGGATTTTCTCAGCCCGGGGACTGGATGTTTGTGTTGTCCTCATCATTTCTTAATCATTTGTGAAAGTAGTTAAACTAGATTGTGTAAGCCTGGACTGTGTAAAAAAATGGGACTTTCTACGGGTGCTGATGACCGCGCCGTTGAGCGCCCCACAAACCAAACATCATCATCATCAACACAATCAGAATACAATTAACATACTTGCAACACAGTTCAAAGAGTGCAATACGCATGAGAAATCATAATCAGAAACACACTGTGATAAAACCAACTTCTGTTAACTATGAAACGAAAAAAAACATGGAAGACTAAAAATCGGCCAATAAGAAAGCGAGATGATGGACAGATAAACTTACAGCGCTCCAAGTAGCGGCACAGCGAAACTAGGGCGTGTCACCAGAAGTTTTTACATGAGTTTCATCCGGGTGATGACTACTGCCCGAAGTAAAAACGACGACGAACACCAACTGTTGACCACCACTCAGTGCTGTTGCAATGAATAAAGTTTCTCCCTAATCAGTGCAGGTCTGTTGCACACATAACGAAATATTTTACTCATTTTAGTTTTCTTTTACGAGGGTTGGAACTTAAATAGTGGCAGCTATTGATTCACAACCGATACAAAAGAATTACATGTTTGCAGCTGTTATTGTCCTTCAAACTAGTCACCAGAGTTGCGTAGAACCCGTTGCCATCTATGTGGAAGGCGTAGTATACAGTTAGCAGAGCCTGTTCTGTTGATGGTGCGGATGATGCGGTCTAAAGTTATGGTGATTCTCGTGTGCGACAGTCATGGTGTTATCCTAGCGCATTACGTTCCTCCACGGAAGACAGTCAATGCACAGTATTACTGTTCGTTTTTGGAGCATCACCTGCGACCAGCTTTGCGAAAGAAACGGCGAGACTTTCTGCGCAACCCACCCACCATTTTGCACGACAATGCGCGGGCGCATACAGCGCAAGCTGTGGCTGCTCTTTTCTGTCGATGAGACTGGGAAGTACTGTACCATCCACCATACTCGCCGGACTTTGATTCCGAAGATGAAGGAACCACTTTGTGGCATTCGCTTCAGACCTGTTCCAGAGATTCGACAGGCAGTAGACTGCTCTATTCGTATTATCAACAGAACAGGCTCTGCTATCGGTATACTACGCCTTCCACATCGCTGGCAACGGGTTCTACAGAACGCTGATGACTGCTCGGATGGACAGTAATAGGGTGCAAATATGTAACTCTTTTGTACCGGTTGTGAATAAATAGTTGCCATTATTTACGTTGCGCAACGGCCTTGCCGCAGTGGATACACCGGTTCCCGTCAGATCACCGAAATTAAGCGCTGTCGGGCGTGGCCGACACTTGGATGGGTAACCATCCGGGCCGCCATGCACTGTTGCCATTTTTCGGAATGCACTCAGCCTCGTGATGCCAATCGAGGAGCTACTCGACCGAATAGTAGCGGCTCCGGTCAGAGAAAACCATCATAACGACCAGGAGAGCGGTGTGCTGACCACACACCCCTCCTATCCGCATCCTCAACTGAGGATGACACGGCGGTCGGATGGTCCCGATGGGCCACTTGTGGCCTGAAGAACGAGTGCTTAGTGCTTATTATTTAAGTTCCAACCCTCGTAGCACACATTCCTCTGTTCCTGTGTTAAGTGACGTTTTAGAAGACGGATCACAAAAATAATAATATCTACAGTTACTAGTTTGCTCAGAATAATTGATGACGTTTTTACACTCACATTCCGTACTCTACTAAGAGATAGCTTTACTTGTTACTTTTATAAAACATTGGCGCATACGGCCGGCCGGAGTGGCCAAGCGGTTCTAGGTGCTGGAGTCTGGAACCGCGAGACCGCTACGGTCGCAGGTTCGAATCCTGCCTCGGGCATGGATGTGTGTGTTGTCCTAAGGGTTGGTTAGGTTTAAGTAGTTCTAAGTTCTAGGGGACTGATGACCTCAGAAGTTGAGTCCCATAGTGCTCAGAGCCATTTGAATTGGCGCATACTGTAAAATACCTCAAACGGATTTATGAATCGGAATTAACATACATGTGAAAGAAAATTATGCTATAACTTCATGTTTTTAAATGTATGTTACTTTCCTGACCCAACGGTGTCATTACACTGTCAAGTAATTTTGTAAAAGCAGCGATGAAAAGTTTACTGGAGAATGGTAAATGCCTAACGCATCAGCTGCTTGTAGATTTCTCGTTTGCTCTGGTAACATCCCGCTAGACAACTTCTTAAAGAGTAATTTATTTTCAGACTTCCCTTAAGTGTTTCTTTTTTCCTGAGACCGTAATTTGTCATCGCAGAAGCTGAGAGGAGAGTAACAACTGCTGTGGCGTGGTCCAGAGAAGTTGTGGTTTTGTGCGGCGGCATTCGGAATGTCGGCGAAAGGCCGCCGTCCAGAGCGGCCGACGCCGCCGCACCGGGGAAGATTTATCGGAGAGCGCGCCGCCGATGGAATTGCAAATGCCCGCCAATGGGGCAGCAAATTGGCCCCTTTGTGATGGCTTCCGCGCGGTCCGGCTCCCCAAGACGGATGGCCGGCACTGTTTATTTCATTTCATTGCAACTTCTTTCCGACCGGGACCGCCCGCCGAGGTGACCATGCAGCCGCCGATTCTCCGGATGTAGGCAGGGAGCGCGGCGTGCGTGTACTGCGCCGGTGGGATGGGCTCGGCAATACTCAACGAAATGAACGGCTGCTGCAAGCAAACAGTGGCGTGGCTGACTTGCCCGGCTAGATATAGGCCGACCAACAGTACTGGCCATTAAAATTGCTACACCAAAAAAGAAATACAGATGACAAACGGGTATTCATTGGACAAATATATGATACCAGAACTCACATGTGATTAAATTTTCACGCAATTTGGGTGCATAGATCCTGAGAAATCAGTACCCTCAACAACCACCTCTGGCCGTAATAACGGCCTTGATACGCCTGGGCATTAAGTCAAACAGAGCTTGGATGGCGTGTAGAGGTACAGCTTCAACAGGATACCACAGTTCATCAAGAGTAGTGACTGGCGTATTGTGACGAGCCAGTTGCTCGGCCACCATTGACCAGACGTTTTCAATTGGTCAGAGATCTGGGGAATGTGCTGGCCAGGGCAGCAGTTGAACATTTTCTGTATCCAGAAAGGCCCGTACAGGACCTGCAACATGCGGTCGTGCATTATCTTGCTGAAATGTAGGGTTTCGCAGGGATCGAATGAAGGGTAGTGCCACGGGTCGTAACACATCTGAAATCTAACGTCCACTGTTCAAAGCGCCGTCAGCGCGAACAAGAGGTGACCGAGACGTGTAACCAATGGCACCCCATACCATCACGCCCGGTGATACGCCAGTATGGCGATGACGAATACACGCTTCCAAAGTGCGTTCGCCGCGATGTCGTCAAACACGGATGCGACCATCATAATGCTGTAAATATAACCTGGATTCATCCGAAAAAATGACGTTTTGCCATTCGTGCATCCACGTTCGTCGTTGAGTACACCATCGCAGGCGCTCCTGTCTGTGATGCAGCGTCAAGGGTAACCGCAGCCATGGTCTCCGAGCTGATAGTCTATGCTGCTGCAAACGTCGTCGAGCTGTTCTTGCAGATAGTTGTCATCTTGCAAACGTCCCCATCTGTTGACTCAGGGATCGAGACGTGGCTGCACGATCCGTTACAGTCATGCGGATAAGATGCCTGTCATCTCGACTAGTATTCCTTAATTTCCTCAACGTTTTTGTACTTCGCTCTTTCGTCGATCAAATTCTTTTACCTCCTGAACCCACCGATTACATATTCTGCTAACAGTCATTGGATCTCGACCAACGCGAGCAGCAATGTCGCGATACGATAAACCGCAATCGCGATAGGCTACAATCCGACATTTATCAAAGTCGGAAACGTGAAAGTATGCATTTCTCCTCCTTACACGAGGCATCACAACTACGTTTCACCAGGCAACGCCGGTCAACTGCTGTTTGTGTATGAGAAATCGGTTGGAAACTTTCCTCATGTCAGCACGTTGTAGGTGTCGCCACCGGCGCCAACCCTGTGTGAATGCTCTGAAAAGCTAATCATTTTCATATCACAGCATCTTCTTCCTGTCGGTTAAATTTCGCGTCTGTAGCATGTCATCTTCATCGTGTAGCAATTTTAATGGCCAGTAGTGTAGATATAATGGTGGGTCAGAGAAGTGAAATGGAAAGAGGATAAAGATTTCTGGTCAGTACGGTAATACCAACAGCTCCATAAAATGGTGTAACGGAGGTAGGATTCGTTATGAATACGAAGGTAGGTCAGAAAATGAGTTATTGTGAACAGTTCAATGTTCTCATCAGAATCGACAGCAAAACCTACACCGACAACAATAGTTTAGCTATACTGTACATGCCGAAGCAATAGGCGACTACGTAATGGGAGATAAAGTCGGGGACTGGAATGCGATTGTAGGGAAAGGAGTAGAAGAAAGGGTGACGGGAAAATGTGGGGCTGGTAGTAGGAATAAGAGAAAAGAAAGACTTATTGAGTTCTGCAATAAATTTAAGCTAATAATAACGAATACTTTCTTCAAGACTCACAAGAGGAGGAAGCATACTTATAACAGGCAGCGAGATAGGAAGAGATTACTTCATGGTCAAGCAGAGATTCCGAAATCACATATTCGATTGTAAGCAGGGGCAGACATAGACTCACATGTCCGCCCCCGGTAGCTGAGTGGTCAGCGCGACAGAATGTCAATCATAAGGGCCCGGGTTCGATTCCCGGCTGAGTCGGAGATTTTCTCCGTTCAGGGACTGGGTGTTGTGTTGTCCTAATAATCATCATTTCACCCCCATCGACGTGCAAGTTGCCGAAGTGGCGTCAGATCGAAAGACTTGCACCCGGCGAACGGTCTACCCGACGGGAGGCCCTAGTCACACGACATAGACACATATCATAATTTAGTAATGACGAACAGTAGGCTGGAGTTTAACAGAGTAGTCAGGAAGAATCGATGCGCAAAGAATAGCATACACAAGTACTAAGGAATGAAGAAACACCTTCAAGTTCTTTCAGACTATAGAAAGGACAATCACAGAAGTTGCAAAGAAAAACATAGTTACAAAGAAGGTAACTGCGAAGAAACATTGTGTAAAAGAATTTGATCGACGAAAGAGCGAAGTACAAAAACGTTGAGGAAATTAAGGAATACCGAAGCATAAGTCACTTAGGAATGAACCAAACAGAAAGTGCATGGAAGATAAGGCTAAATAGCTACATGAAAAATGTGAAGAAAACGAAAAAGATTGTCGGAAGGATTGATTTAACGTATGGAAAAGTCAAAACGATCTTCTGTGAATTTTAAAGCAAGGACAGTAGGATTAAGAGAGCAAAAGGAATTCCATTGTTGAATACAGAGGAGAGAACCGATAGGTGGAAAGAATTTATTGAAAGCCTCTGTGACGGGGACTACTTGTCTGATGACGTGATACAAGAAGAAGAAACAGCAGTCTACAGGGAAGGCACAGGAGATCCAGTATAATAATCAGAATTTAAAAGAGCTTTGGACAACTTAAGATTAAATTAAGCAGAAGGAAAAGATAACATTTCATCGTATTTTCTAAAATCAAAGAGGCAACTGACTACAGAACACGTAGTTTAGTTGGTGCGTAGAATGTCTGACACCGGCGACATACAATCAGACTTTCGGAAAAACATCATCCACATAAATTCGAATATGGTAAGGGCTGATAAATGTGAGAATTACCGCACAATCAGCTTAACAGTTCATGCATCCAAGTTGCTGACAAGAATAATATATAGAAGAATGTAAAAGAAAACTGAGAATCCGTTAGATGACAATCATTTTGACTTTAGAAAAGGTAAAGGCACGAGAGCGGTCTCATAAACTGACATACGGCCGGGAGAGCGGTGTGCTGATCACATGACCCAACATATCCGCAACCAGTGATGCTGTGGCTTAGGACAACACGGCGGCCGGTCGGTACTGTTGGGCCTTCATGGGGTGTCAGGGCGGAGTTTTGAAACCGTAATTTGTGGTAAGGACTCTGGGACCAAACTACTGAGGTCATCAGTCCCTAGGCTTACGCGCTACTTACTCTAATTTAAACTAACTTACGCTAAGAACAACACACATCCAAGCCCAAGGGAGGACTCGAACCTCCGACGGGAGGAGCTGCGCGAATAGGGTGGAGTTTTGTTTATTTAAAGGTACCAGAGAAGCAGTTCTGATCATGCGATTGGTAATGGCAGCAAGACTATAGAAAAATAAAGCACCTTCATGGTATTTGTCGACCTGGAAAGAGCATTCAAAATGGTTCAAATGGCTCTGAGAACTGTGGTACATAACATCTGAGGTCATCAGTCCCATAGAACTTAGAACTACTTAAACTTAACTAACCTAAGGACATCACACACATCCATGACCGATGCAGGATTCGAACCTGCGATCGTAGCAGTCGCGCGGTTACGGACTGAAGCGCCCACAACCGCTCCGCCACAGTGGCCAATGAAAGAGCATTCGACAATGTCAAATCGTGCAAGATGTTCACAAGATGTTCAAATGTCTGAGGAAGACTGGGTAAGCCATAGAGAAAATTGGGTAATATACAGTATATACGAGAACCAGAAGGGAATAATAAGAGGGGAAGACGAAGAACGAGATGGTCGGATTAAATGACGTATAAGGCGCGCATAAGAGTCTTTCGCCCCCACTCTTCGATCAATATATATCAATGAAACAATGACAGAAATGAAAGAAAGGTTCAAGAGTATGATTAAAATTCAAAGTGAAAGGATATCAGTAAAAAGATTCACTGACGACATTGCTGTCCTTACTGAAAGTGAAGAAGAATTACACGATCTGTTGAATGAAATGAACAGTCTAATGGATACAAGTTATGGATTGACAGTTAATCGAAGAAAGTAATGAGAAGAAAGAGAAATTATAACATAGAGAAACTAAACAAGAGAAATGATGATCAATAAGTAGACATGTTCAAGAATTCTGCTACCTAGACAGCTAAAGCGCCTGTGCTGAACGGAGCAAGGACATAAAAAACACACTAGCACTGGCAAAAAGGTCATTTCTGGCCAAGAGGTGTCTACTACTGTCAGACATAGACCTTCATTTGGAGAAGAAATTTCTCAGGATGTATGCTTGGAGCACAGCATTGTATGGTAGTGAAACATGGACTGTGGGAAAACCGGAACAGAAGAGAATCGAAGTATCTGAGATGTGCTGCTATAGAAGAATTTTGAAAATTAGAGTGACTGATATGGTGATGAATGAGCAATTTCTTCGCAGAATCGGCTGGGAAAAACTGACAAGAAGAGGGGACAGACATCAGTTAGGACACCAAGGCATTACTTCCATGGCACTAGAGGGAAAAGTAGAGGGGCAGAGGAAGGCAGAGATTGGAATACATCCAGCAAATATTTGAGGACGACGACTCAAAAAAAATTGTTTCACGTGGTGCGCTAAGACAGAAACACATTTATTACCTAAAACGTCCGTTGACTTTGTTTTTCTTTCTTTAGGTTTTTATTTCCGATCCATATTTAGGAGCAAAAGCCCCTTTTATACTACTGTCTTCCTTGTTTCAATCACCCACCCGTGGTAATTAACCCTGCTGCAGCGCCCCTGGTATTTTACTGCTATACGAGTGTCAGATGTCAGACGTTTTGGCAGCGCCAGAACTGCTTCTGTTATCACACATGTCTTCTGTGTGGTTTGACACCTGAACGGCGAAAGCTAGGTTCTGAGGGACCATCCATTTCTGAAAAAAATCTAAATGTAGTGACAGACTATAGGAAAAAGAATGACAAGTGTGTACTAATCATTAAAGTTAAATTCATTGTGTATGTTATTGACAAAGGCCGTATGGTAAAGTCTCCACAGCCCTTAGAACTGAAAGAACAGGAAAAATATGGTTAAACATTTTAAAATGACTACATTTATTTGCTCGAGAAAAAAATGATTACATTTATTTACTCCAGAAAATGTTTACTTACCAAACCATAAAACAATATTTAGAGTCAAGAAAATAGCTCCGTTTTACTATACCCTTTGTAGCTTGTTTTCTTTCTAAGTGCCGTTAAACAGAACTGACGTTTCACAGATGAAACAATTTTCATTAAAATGTTTACCTCACTAAGTTCTTACTTATGCGCAGTGTAGGCTTTTTCTTTTGCTAAGGTATTGGAAAACGTGAAAACGTAAATACCTTTTTGGTTTCAGATATTAGTCTAACTTGTGAAAGAACATTAGTAGGGAAAATGCCAAGCTCTCGAGCAAACTTCGTTATGTGTCACGAAAACAAATAAAACAACAAAGTGAAGATTAAGAAGAGAAAAAAAAATCCGTTACTGTGACAGCCACGAGATCGAGGAGAATTGGTTAACTTCCTCTGTTATCAGACGAAATACCGTTCTCCTGTTTCTGTGCATGTGAAATCCGCAGCATACTCAAGATTTTAGAACTCCACACTCGTTACAGTCAATTGATCACTGAAGAGCCGGCCGAAGTGGCCGTGCGGTTAAAGGCGCTGCAGTCTGGAACCGCAAGACCGCTACGGTCGCAGGTTCGAATCCTGCCTCGGGCATGGATGTTTGTGATGTCCTTAGGTTAGTTAGGTTTAACTAGTTCTAAGTTCTAGGGGACTAATGACCTCAGCAGTTGAGTCCCATAGTGCTCAGAGCCATTTGAACCATTTGATCACTGAAGTCACTGATCCACTCGCGACATCACTGGTGGCTGATTTACACGCAGTCAAACGTCGCGCACCCACAACGAGTAGTTGATTTTGGAGAGAAATTCGCTCGAGTAAAACGGGCTTAACATACGCTTGAGACTCTTCGTCATGACCTAGTGAAGCAAGGGTTCAAATGGTTCTGAGCACTATGGGACTTAACTTCTGAGGTCATCAGTTCCGTAGAACTTAGGACTACTTAAACCTAACTAACCTAAGGACATCACACACATCCATGCCCGAGGCAGGATTCCAACCTGCCACCGCAGCGGTCGCGCGGACCCAGACTGTAGCGCCTAGAACCGCTCGGCCACCCCGGCCGACCTACCTAGTGAAGCAGCCGTGCTAGTAAAAACTGAACTACTACAACGTAAAACGTGTTGTCGCTAACCTGTTCCTCTCAAATCTTACCTTGACGGAGTAAGATATCGTAATTCTGTTTTCACCCAGCTGAACTGTGATAAGATCCTTTCTAAATTAGATATTGTCCCTTTTCATAGCTATAGTACCTGACAAACCCGGCACTGTCCTGTTATTCACTTCGCCAATTTTCTATTAGAAACGATAACAAAAAATGCACTGTGTTTGTAGTGAATTCATTTTCATGTGTCTGTAAAAACACCTTTGAAATAATGAAACAATCGTACAAATAAAATGCATAATAGACAGATGTACAATACCCAAATTAAGAAACATAATCGCGGGCTGTTTCTGTACTCTGGTCGTGTCTACAATGCGATTTTGAAAACGTCTCTATGGCAACGCCTCTTCATAGCTCTTTAGACTGCTATCGTTTTCCCGGTACTGCAGTTAACGCTTCGCAGTGGAAAGCTGTCAAAAGCGCTGCTAGGTGTCAGGGATTTTCTTATTTTGACTCGACTGTACGAGAGCCTTAGTAATAAAGAATAAATGTATCAAAACTTCATGCACGATGCGGCACTTTTTCACTCATCTCAGTGTTTATGACGTCATATCTTTTGAACTACGCCTCATACGAAGATGTATCTACGTAGGTACATTCAGCGACATCTCAGTATTTATGACGTCATATCTTTTGAACTACTACTCGTACAAAGATGTATCTATGTAGGTACATTCAGCGGCGTTGTGGATACTGTCTGCGAAATATGTTGCAAATAGAGTCAGCAGCAAAATAGTAGTTACCTGACAGTAAAGGATATGTGTACCAATTATGGTTGAAATCTCTTCAGTGGTTTAGGAGGAGATAAGGAACACACACACACACACACACACACACACACATATATATATATATATATATATATATATATATATATATATATATATATATATATATATATACATTTTATAATAGTTCTGAAAAAGACGAAATCAATGGCGCTTCACGCTTCAAAATCCGATTGCTGGGTTCAATGTCACTACACTGTTTAGAACTTAGCAGTCATCTGTCTTGAACATGAAAGCGATAGCTGTGTTATGCGACAGTTCGTGATTTCATCCTCAAATAAGGAAATGCGTCACGTCGGGTAAGAGGAAACATATTGTTCAAAAATGTGTGTGAAATCTTATGGGACTTAACTACTAAGGTCATCAGTCCCTAAGCTTACACACTACTTAATCTAAATTATCCTAAGGACAAACACACACACCCATGCCCGAGGGAGGACTCGAACCTCCGCCGGGACCAGCCGCTCAGCCCATGACTGCAGTGCCTTAGACCGCTCGGCTAATCCCTCGCGGCAAACATATTGTTCACCACTGCGATACCGGTATGAGAGGACCAAAGAGGGAGCCTAGCTTTCATTCTGCCTATGTCGTTCAAGGGTATCGAGTGTTGGTTAGTCCGAAAAAATAAATATCTTTCACAAAGCAATAGAGACTAGATGCAGTACCTCTCTCCAGAGAAAACAGAAGAAACGCTAAATACTCGCTTATGTCTAGTTATGCGCACATCTATCTCTTTCCTCAACAGGTAGAACGTGGAGATTTTACCAGTTTGGCAGCACGTATGCCCGATTTGACGCCACTGGACTTTTTCTCTGGGTACACTCAAAGATGAAGTCTAGGCAGAAGTTACGACGACCCAAGGCTATTTTTAAAAAAAAAATTGCTTCTTGCGGCATGGGCAATGAAGTCGAAGGAATCTCTTCCGTCTGTCCAGAAGTCCCGTTCCGAGATAGTAACAGCTCGCACTCGTATTCGCACAAGGCGGCTGCATGGAAACCTCTAGCCTTTACACTTGCAATATAAGTGTGTCTCTTGAAGTTTAGTGGATGTTAAGCTTTTATTTAACAATGTTACACCTCAGCTCCCTCTCTTACAAATCTATTCAATTTTTGGCAAGCACCTTTTTCTTTCAAGACTTTGGCAGAAACAAGAACAGGACTGTACTGATCTAGTGAATCATCCTTAGTTGGAACGTCCTTCGTCATCCGGTTGATTTGTCGATCCATCGCATGTAGCCATGTGTGATAAGTAGGTTAAGACTAAAATCTTCTCCACAGTACCACTTTTGTAAGTAGACCCTCATCAAGCTGGAGCACACGTTCAACTGGACGTGACATTTCCGTACAAGAATACAAATCTCCAGATAAAACAGAAATCGGTTTTGCGGGATCGGCGGTGATTACGCCGACTGCACATAATACTGCCATTGTGCTACTCCCAAGTCAGCCGAATTAGTAACTCCAAACTACTTGCCAGTGGACCTTTCGCTCGCTAGGAATCTCCATCACTCGACGCGCATCGTCGTGTGACGCTTCATATGGCGACAGAGTTCGCTGTTAATGACCACGCCCTTAACGAAGCGAACATTATTCATCCGCGCCTCCTTAAAAATTGCCGCGCAAGAAGACCCGGACACACTCTCCGCACCCTTGCCCAAGATGGCTTCCCCCAACTCCCCCTTCCTGAAGATGTCCTCGTTCCATCCATCCCTCCTATCAGCTCTAATCCTCCCCTTCTTTTCCTACCTTCCTCTCGTTTCCTCCAGGCCTCACTCTCTCCTTCCTTTCTCCCTCCCCCTCCTCTCTTCCAGTTCTCCCACTTCCTCCCCCTCCTCCTCACCGGGATTCCACACCTGACCCTACCCTCTCCCTTCCCCTCACCCTTCTTTTCCCCCATTGTCTTCTTCCTCCATTCCTTACTCCTGCCCATCTCCTGCACCCAGTGACAGTCCCTCCCCCCCCCACCCCCACCCCCCCCCCAACTCCTCAGTGAGTTCATTGCGCCGAAGATCATCACCAATGTGCTTCAGTGTTCTCTTCGTCTAGGTGCGTCAGTGTTCTTCTTCAGTGTGCTCCTTCGTTCGTGTGTGAAACTGTTCGTCTACGTTTGTGTGCACTGCTGACCTTACTTGTACAACCAGTGCCTTCCGCAAACGCCTCGATTTCATTTCTTATGTACATCTCCTGTTTTTACCATTCATGTGTGTCTGTTTTTCTGTCTCCATGTTTACTGTCTGCTTCACTGTGGCCAAAGAACGGCGTAGATAGACCGCTGCCGGCCTACCTTTTGTAAGGTATCAAAATTACAATAAAGAAAAAAAAAGACCCAGAGGATAAGACATGATGTATACTGTAAGACTGCAATGGAAGCCTCATTGAGACAACGAGTCCATGCCTGTGCCACGATCATCAGTATACAAGAAGCCCAGAACCAGTGAACGAAGTTAGACAAACAGCTGTCAATTCAACAGAGAAGGATAAGTATTCTCTGTTACTGCATTTGCGAGCTGGGCTATTGTAACATTGTAAATAAAAGCGTGTAAATTTTATCCACTTAACCATATTTCTTTGTGTTCGTAGTTTAAAATGTATATCTAATATCCACTTCCTCCAACTGCAAACACAGCAGGTATCTCTGGCGACGAAATATTTATTTTTCTATTTTTTTAAAAAAGCCGGAAAAGCATTTAATTTTTTTTCTTTTCAGATTGGAGCGCATATTTGAAACAGAGATTTTTTTTCTTTTTTCTTTGTTTTGTGGCGCCATGAGATAATCAAATGCTGTAGCTACAGAGTATGTTTTAGTTTTTTAGTTTACTGATTTATTCTATAAAAGTTGCTTTCAACAGAGAGCAATCACTCACGATGCTTGTTCAGTTTCAGAGTCATCAAATTATGAGCTGTTGACTGTATTACACAACTGCTTCCAGTACAACAAAACCTTCAAGAAGTAGAGAAACAAACAACGGAGCTCAGAATTACGGAGGTCAAGTACCGCCTCCGCAAATTCGCCCATTCGAGCCAAAGAAAAAAAAATGGCTCAAGTATAAAATGAGCTTAAGCAGAAATCCTCTGTATACAATATTCAATCCGAATTTCGTCGTTCACTTTTCTTCGAGGAGAAACCTTCAGACTCTGTAGTAACATGTTCCCTCAATTACAGTCGGAAACTTGGTCCAATGCTGATCTAGTAAAATGAATTAAATCAGGGTTTCCCAACCTTTTCAGCTGGTGGACCCCTTCTTCAGTCGAAAATCCATGGCGGACCCCTAGTCAGTCAAGAGCACAGTAACTTTAAATTTCAGAGCGAAACCCATGGGAACTGAAAGCTTCTTAATGCAAGTTCCATGTTCCCAATGACCCCCCACCTCCCTCCCCCCCCCCCCCCCCCGAAGTATCAATAGTCTTTGGTTTAGAGATGAATGAAAAGAACTTGAAGGTCAAAAATCGACTTATGAAATAGGTAGTGCACTGACAAAGCAAGTTTAACATTTAATGATGCCTGGGGCCGCATACGTGCCAGCGAGCGCTGTGATTGGTCGACAAAGCTCGTTCCGCGCATGCGTAAAAGGTTTCAGTGCATCTACCGCCGTGAGCCGGCGCACAAACGACCCCCGTATTGTTGCGAAATAGTCGATCAGAGAAGTCGCATTCTCCGGTACTAAACTGTGTATGCGTTCTCACCTAGGAACCGCAAAGGCTGCTTGGGAATACGACCTGAAGTAAAAGTACACATGTTTTTCACACGAAAAAAAAAAAAGTGATGAATTTGATTTTCACATTTTTATTTAATAATTTTACTCATTATTTTACACGATTTGGTTAAGGGTGGCCGCGGACCACCTAGAAAGAGCCGGCGGACCCCTAAGGGATCCGCGGACGACACGTTGGGAAGCCCTGAATTGGATGAATACTGGTGAATCGCAGATATGTGTCGCTGCTGCTCGCTACTAATTTTTCAGAACGTGTAAACAACCTAATCAGTCTTATACAGAATTGATAGCATAATGTAAAGGTAAGACTAGAAATTGCAAATTTAATTATATTTATTGCGTAATATTTCAGGACGAAATGCTTCGCGATGCCGTTATCCAAAATATAGCAGACAATAGAAATAGAGCAGAAACCTTAAAGCACCGCAATCCCCGTCTGAGCGACGTACTATAAGTGGTTGAAGCTTAGGAAGTATAAGAGTTAGATTTTCAAGGACCCTTATTTTCAGTCTTCAACGCTAGGTGCCCTACGCTGGACCACAAGTGGCAAACAGTTCATGATGCTCAGCGCGAGGAGTGTACACAAGTCGCTGCGCAACCGAGGAGGTGCAACAGCCACCGCGCCAAAATCTTGTGCTAAGTACTTGATAGCGTACAGCTGCACACGTTGCTTTTTCCGCCATGCAAAATCTACATCTACATCCATACTCCGCAAGCCACCTGACGGTGTGTGGCGGACGATACTTTGAGTACCTCTATCGGTTCTCCCTTCTAATCCAGTTTCATATTGTTCGTGGAAAGAAAGATTGTCGGTATGCCTCTGTGTGGGCTCTAATCTCTCTGATTTTATCCACATGGTCTCTTCGCGAGATGTACGAAGGAGGGAGCAATATACTGCTTGACTCCTCGTGAAGGCTACTGAGCGTCTCTCCTGTAAAGTCTTCCACTGGAGTTTATCTATCATCTCCGTAACGCTTTCGCGTTTACTAAATGATCCTGTAAAGAAACGTGCTGCTCTCCGTTGTATCTTTTTTATCTCTTCTGTCAACCCTATCTGGTACGGATCCCACACTGGTGAGCAATATTCAAGCAGTGGCGGAACAAGTGTACTGTCACCTACTTCCTATGTTTTCGGATTGCATTTCCTTAGGATTCTTCCAATGAATCTCATTCTGGAATCTGCTTTTCCGACGATCAACTGTGTATGATCATTCCATTTTAAATCACTCCTAATGCCTACTCCCAGATAATTTACTGAATTAACTGCTTCCAGTTGCTGACTTGCTATATTGTAGCTAAATGATAAAGGATCTTTCTTTCTGTGTATCCGCAGCACATCACACTTGTCTACATTGAGATTCAATTGCCATTCCCTGCACCATGCGTCAATTCGTTGCAGATCCTCCTGCATTTCAGTACAGTTTTCCATTGTTACAACCTCTCGATATACCACAGCATCATCCGCAAAAAGCCTCAGTGCGCTTCCGATGTTATGCACAAGGCCATTTATGTATATTGTGAATAGCAACGGTCCTACGACGCTCCCCTGCGGCACACCTAAAATCACTCTTACTTCGGAAGACTTCTCTCCATTGACAATGACGTGCTGCGTTCTGTCATTTAGGAACTCTTCAATCCAGTTACACAATTGGTCTGATAGTCCATATGCTCTTATTTTGTTCATTAAACGACTGTGGGGAACTGTGTCGAACGCTTTGCGGAAGTCAAGAAACACGGCATCTACCTGTGAACCCGTGTCTATGGCCCTCTGAGTCTCGTGGACGAATAGCGCGAGCTGGGTTTCACACGATTGTCTTTTTCGAAACCCATGCTAGTTCGTACAGAGTAGACCTCTAGTCTCCAGAAAAGCGATTATACTCGAACATAATACGTGTTCCAAAATTCTACAACTAATCGACGCTAGGATGTAAGTATATAGCTCTGTACATAAAGTGAATTCACTTCCACAGAAAGTGGAGATAAATACGAGTTCACTATCAGGATTCAGAGGTCCTTTCCAGGCAGAGCTCAGCGCAGACAAAATAGAAATTACACGAATCGTAAATTTAAAGTACAAAGCAAAACTTCGCCGTTAAAAAAGACAAATTTGCTCTCTCTAAAAATACTAAAATCGCATTGTGCACTCGAATAAGGTTCAAATCATAATCTTCATAAAAGTTTCCATATTCAGATTCAAAGGAACAACCGCAAATTGCTTATTACTTTGTAAATTCTCAATCAAAAAAGTGAAGATTCACCTAGATACTGGTGCAACCGTTACTTTACATAATCAGAAAATATACGAAAAAGTAGGATCCCAAATCTTAAGCTAATAAGTCTGAGTGTGTCAAAGCATAATGGCGGAAGAATTTCTGTCCTCGCCGAACGTGCACTAAGAGCAGAATATGAAAACACCACCAACTCAAAAACATTCTCTGTGGTTCTATCCAGCACTAGTCGAAACATACACTCTAAGACAAAAAAAGGCCAACCACGAAGGAGTTATCCTAATGCGACGGAAATCAGTGGACTTGGTGTACATGTACAGACGAACATATGGTTACAATTTCAAAAAAATTAAGTGATTCCTTCAAAAGAAACAGCTTCACAATTGTGTCAATAACACCCCGGTCCACTTCTGGCCCTTATACATGCAGTTATTCGGCTTGGCAGTCCGTAGTCAAACAGTTAGCATCACTGCTTTCTGCGCAAAAAGAGCCGGCTTTGATTCCCGGTACATCCTCATTCTGTTCTGAGGTGAGAAGCCTAGAGCGGGTTCCACTCGCTCTCGGGATCCATGGGCCTCGTGAGTCCAAATGAGGAGCTGCTTGAATAACGAAACAGCGACACTATCGGGATTCCACTATTGCCAACAACGGGATGAGGGGCCGGCCATTTTCCACGACCGTAAGTGGTTCTTGGTCCAGTCTTGTAGGCGGCAGTCAACTATTCTGAACACTCCTAGGGCTCAAATGTCTCTGAGCACTATGCGACTTAACATCTGAGGTCATCAGTCCCCTATAACTTAAAACTACTTAAACCTAACTAACATAAGGACATCACACACATCCATGCCCGAGGCAGGATACGAACCTGAGACCGTAGCGGTCGCGCGGTTCCAGACTGAGGCGTCTAGAACCACTCAGTCACAAGGCCGGCCACACCTTCGTCCTATTCTCTGAGTGTAATTTACCCACCATCACAATTCGACTAAATTGTGAACTTGGTTTCTCTAGATAATTAGGTAGTAGAATAAAGATAACAACCGAACACTCTGGGTTCACGAAACATTTACTAGCACCGCAATATAGTCGACCGGATGACCGAGCAAGACCGCCCGGTGGTGACACACTGAACCCGTATTTTGGAGGACGACATTGTAAATTTTGTCCCACCGTTCCCATTTAAATAGTAACAGAGGGAAGCATCACAACCCAAGATTGCTAAAGAACATTTTGTTGGATGACCGCCTTCTACAGAACTATTCCGTCATCATCGGATCTTACGCTTTAAATATTACTACATTTTGCCCATCAGTGTTGCAGTGACAGTCGAAAACGGTCATTCAAAAAAATGCATTTTGTACCGATCTTAGGTTATGAAGTTTTCTTCAGTTACCATGCATTCTACACTAATGGCCATTAAAATTGCTACACCACGAAGATGACGTGCTACAGATGCGATATTTAACAGACAGGAAGAAGACTCTGTGATATGCAATTGATTAGCTTTTCAGAGCATTCACACAAGGTTGGCGACGGTGGCGACACCTACAACGTGCTGACATGAGGAAAGTTTCCAACCGATTTCTCATACACAAACAGCAGTTGACCGGCGTTGCCTGGTGAAACGTTGTTGTGATGCCTCGTGTATGGAGGAGAAATGGGTATCATCACGTTTCCGACTTTGATAAATGTCGGATTGTAGCCTACCGCGATTGCGGTTTATCGTGTCGCGACATTGCTGCTCGCGTTGGTCGAGATCCAATGACTGTTAGCAGAATATGGAATCGGTGGGTTCAGGACGGTAATACGCAACGCCTTGCTGGATCCCAACGGCCTCGTATCACTACCAGTCGAGATGACAGGCATCTTATCCGCATGGCTGGAACGGAGCGGGAAGCCACGTCTCGATCCCTGAGTCAACAGACGGGGACGTTTGCAAGACAACAACCATCTGCACGAACAGTTCGATGACGTTTGCAGCAGCATGGACTATCAGCTCGGAGACCATGGCTGCGGTTACCCTTGATCGTGCATCACAGACAGGAGCGCCTGCGATGGTGTACTCAACGACGAATCTGTGTGCACGAATGGCAAAACGTCATTTTTTTCGGATGAATCCAGGTTCTGTTTACAGCATCATGATGGTCGCATCCGTGTTTGACGACATCGCGGCGAACGCACATTGGAAGCGTGTATTCGTCATCGCCGTTCTGGCTTATCACCCGGCGTGACGGTATGGGATGCCATTGGTTACACGTCTCGGTCACCTCTTGTTCTCATTGACGGTACTTTGAACAGTGGTCGTTACATTTCAGATGTGTTACGACCCATGGCTCTACCCTTTATTCGATCCCTGCGACAGCCTACATTTCAACAGGATAATGCACGACCGCATGTTGCAGGTTCTGTACGGGCCTTTGTGGATACAGAAAATGTTGGACTGCTGCCCTGGCCAGCACATTCTCCAGATCTCTCACCAACTGAAAACGGCCAGCCGAAGTGGCCGTGCGGTTAAAGGCGCTGCAGTCTGGAACCGCAAGACCGCTATGGTCGCAGGTTCGAATCCTGCCTCGGGCATGGATGTTTGTGATGTCCTTAGATTAGTTAGGTTTACCTAGTTCTAAGTTCTAGGGGACTAATGACCTCAGCGTCTGGTCAATGGTGGCCGAGCAACTGGCTCGTCAGAGTACGCCAGTCACTACTCTTGATGAACTGTTGTATCGTGTTGAAGCTGCACTGGCAGCTGTACCTCTACACGCCATCCAAGTTCTGTTTCACTCAATGCCGAGGCGTATCAAGGCCTTTATTACGACCAGATGTGGTAGTTCTGGGTACTGATTTCTCAGGATCTATGCACCCAAACTGCGTGAAAATGTAATCACATATCAGTTCTAGTATAATATATTTGTCCAATGAATACCCTTTTATCATCTTCATTTCTTCTTGGTGTAAAAATTTTAATGGCCAGTAGTGTAGATCGCTCCCATACTAACAATATCGTTGTTGTTGTGGTCTTCAGTCCAGAGATTGGTTTGATGCAGCTCTCCATGCTACTCTATCCTGTGCAAGCTTCTTCATCTCCCACTACCTACTGCAAGCTACATCCTTCTGAATCTGTTGAGTGTATTCATCTCTTGGTCTTCCTCTACGATTTTTACTCCCACGCTGCCCTACAGTACTAAATTGGTGATCCCTTGATGCCTCAGTATATGCCCTACCAACCTATCCCCTCTCCTAGTCAAGTTGTGCCACAAATTTCTCTTCTCTCTAATTCTATTCAATACTTCCTCATTAGTTATGTGATCTACCCGTCTAATCTTTGGCATTCTTCTGTAGCACCACATTTCGAAAGCTTCTACTCTCTCCTTGTCCAAACTATTTATCGTCCATGTTTCACTTCCATACAGGGCTACACTCCATACAAATACTTTCAGAAACGACTTCCTGACACTTAAGTCCATACTCGATGTTAACAATTTTCTCTTCTTGCCATTGCCAGTCTATATTTTGTATCCACTCTACTTCGACCATCATCAGTTATTTTGCTCCCCAAATAGCAAAACTCATTTACTACTTTAAGCGTCTCATTTGCAACTCTAATTCCCGCAGCATCGTCCCGATTTGATTCGATTACATTCCATTATCCTCGTTTTGCTTTTGTTGAAGTTCATCTTATCTCCTCCTTTTAAGACACTGTCCATTCCGTTCAGCTTCTCTTCCAGGTCCTTTGCTGTCTCTGACAGAATTACAATGTCATCGGCGATCCTGAAAGTTTTTATTTTTTCTCCATGAATTTTAATTTCTACTCCGAATTTTTCTTTTGTTTCCTTTACTGCTTGCTCAATATACAGATTGAATAACATCAGAGATAGGCTACAACCCTGTCTCACTCCCTTCCCAATCACTGCTTCCCTTTCATGCACCTCGACTCTTATAACTGCCATCTGGTTTCTGTACAAATTGTAAATAGCCTTTCGCTCCCTGTATTTTACACGTGCCACCTTCAGAATTTGAAATAGAGTATTCCAGTCAATATTGTCCAAAGTTTCCTCTAAGTCTACAAATGCTAGAAACGTAGGTTTGCCTTTCCTTAATCTATTTTCTAAGATAAGTCGTAGGGTCAGTATTGCCTCACGTGTTCCAACATTTCTACGGAATCCAAACTGATCATCTCCGAGGTCAGCTTCTACCAAGGAATGTATAATCCTCACTAGGTTTTATGAAGTCCAAGATTGTGAGCTTAGCAGTAACTGGAAGGAAATGACGGAAAATTATGCTTAGGGTGTCTGAAATAATTCATTTCAGATACGGTTTGTTGACGGGATGTTAAATCATAGTTCTCCTTCCTTGCTGCCTAAGTGTCGGGTGTAGAGGCAGATTAGTGAGCAAACTGCTGGTTGAGTGTGTGTATTACTGAAGTAAGGGAGGTAGCAGGCTGGAAGGCAGAAGGCGCCGCTGCCCCAGATACGACGTGCGCTTCCCTTGAGGCGGCCGGCTGCCGCTAACGAGTGCCGAGTTCCAGTGGAGGAGCAGCGCCGGTTAGCGGCGCAGCCGTGTATATTGATCAGCGGCGCCGGCCCGCCGCTGGCAGATCAAAGAAAGCAATTACTTATGGTCCGTGATTAGCTAATGGCGAGTGCAAGGTAATGTTGCCTCTTGTCAACGGCGGATCATCACAAGTCGGCCGGGGCCGTCAAAGGGAGCGGCGGAAGCGGCGAGTCGCCTCGCGCTGGCCGGACACGGGCTGCATCCTCCCCTCTCCCCCCCCCCCCCCAACCATCACTAAGCACGCAGGGTCCGCTTTCATCAGCGGCCCGTGGCGCACTCAACACAATAAACGCGCACTGGAGGCGGGGGCGCAAATTTTCGGAATGACGGTCATCGCCAAGGGAAGAGGACTTGCCGGTTCTGTCCAGCGTTGACAAACGCCCACTGTCGATCTGTTTGTTTCGGTCGCGATGGGAACAATAATAAACTGAACGCAGATCCTAGTAGGTTTGACGATTTCTGGCGTAGACGAGATGAAACGATAAGAAATTACACCGTCCAGTCACTTTAATGTGACCATCTGCCGAAACAGTGAATAACCACGCCTTGCAAAGTGAACCGCTGCGAGGCGTTTTGGAAGAGAGTCAACGAGGTTCTGGATGATACCGTCAGGGATGTGGAGCCATGCCGACCCCAGTGCTGTGGCCAGCTGCGCTAGGTTTCTCCGTTGAAGATCCTTGGCCAGCTCGAAGTGTTCTCACAGATTCTCGATTGGGTTTGAATCCAGGGAGTTTGCTGGCAAGGGGAGTACGGTAAACTAATCCTGGTGCTCTTCGAACCACATATATACCGGGTGATCAAAAAGTCAGTATAAATTCGAAAACTGAATAAATCACGGAATAATGTAGATAGAGAGGTAAAAGTTGACACACATGCTTGGAATGTCATGGGGTTTAATTAGAACCAGAAAAAACAAGAAAACAAAGTTCAAAAATTGTCCGACAGATGGCGCTGGACAGCTAAACGTCAGTGACTGTTCATGACAATCGTGTACAAAAGGAGCTGTAATGAGAGAGAGAGAGAATCAGATGCGCCAGCAGTCGCAGCATGTTGACGTTACCTGAAAAGGCGCTTTTAGTGAAGCTGTATTATCAGAATGGGGGATGTGCTAGTTCAGCGTTACGACCCTATCGCCATAGGAAGGGGATTCGAACGGGTAAAGGTCCGTTGACAAATACAGCTGTGGCGAGATTGATTTCTTAGTTCGAAGCTACGGGTTGTTTAGACGATAGACCCCATAGCGGCCAACGGAGCACAAGGCGTAATGCTGCTGAGACAGTTCCGGAAGAAATGGAGACTGTAGCGGGTTCGTCTATGCACGGGGAAGTCAGCGCTCGTGCAGTCGCACGTCACACCGGCATTCCATACACTACTATTTGGTTGGCACTTAGGCGTACCCTACCGACGTTAATCCGTACAAAATCCATCGGCATCATGAACTGTTACCTGGCGATCTAGTGAAGCGGAGGGCATTTGCGGTGTGGGCGTTTCAAATATGGCGGAAGATGACGATTGGTTGAGTAACGTGTTGCGGACCGACGAAGCTCATTTCACGCTCCGAGGGTCTGTCAACGCCCACAACTGCAGAATTTGGGCTACCGAAAATCCTAGAACTGTCGTGGAAACTCCATTGCACGACGAGAAAGTCACGGGCCCATTTTCTTCGAGGAAATGCGTGATTCTGGTTTTGTAACTGCTACCGTGACGGGTGAGAGGTACGCCGATATGTTGCAGAATCGCATCATCCCCCGCCTGGCTGATAAACACCTGCTGGAACGTACGATGTTTATGCAGGATGGCGCTCCACCCCATATTGCTAGAAGCGTGAAAGATCTCTTGCGCGCGTCGTTTGGTGATGATCCTGTGCTCAGCCGGCACTCTCGTTATGCTTGGCCTCCCAGGTCCCGAGACCTCAATCCGTGCGATTATTGGCTTTGGGGTTACCTGAAGTCGCAAGTGTATCGTGATCGACCGACATCTCTAGGGACGCTGAAGGACAACATCCGACGCCAATGCCTCACCGTTACTCCGGACATGTTTTACAGTGCCAACGCAACATTATTCCTCGACTACAGCTATTGTTGAGGAATGATGGTGGAAACATTGAGCATTTCCTGTAAAGAACATCATCTTTGCTTTGTCTTACTTTGTTATGCTAATTATTCCTATTCTGATCAGATGAAGCGCCATCTGTCGGACATTTTTTGAACTTTTGTATTTTTTGGTTCTAATAAAACCCCATGTCATTCCAAGCATTTGTGTCAAGTTGTACCTTTCTATCTACATTATTCCGTGATTTATTCAGTTTTCAAAATTATACTGACCTTTTGATCACCCAGTACATTGTAAGCTGTGTTGTAAAGTGGCTATAATTTCGCACCTTACAAGCGCTCATCTACATACTTTGCGGTGATTTACAACCCCAATTAGGTATCATTTGATAGGTTGTATATCGTATATATGAATATTTAAAGAAGACTGACATTGTCACGTACAACTTGTAAATAGTTGTTAACGCTTATTGCATGAAAGGTGATGGAGTGTCTTTATTATCAAAACGGCGTAATGAATGACTGCCTATACTAGTAGAGGTTGGAACGCCAGTGGAAATGAAACGGCAAGCGTAACTCAAGCCCTGGGTGGAAAAGCCCGCACAGGTGTGTTGGTCCTGCTCCATACAGGAAGTACCAGGACGGACAGTCTGGGCGCCTGAGCGCGGAAGCAAAATACAGCAGCGGCCGACCGTATAGTAGTGGGGCCGGAAGGATAACCGGATATACTTCGGAAACTCTGAAAATATTGGACGCAGCAGAGAGGAATGAGGAAGCGTTTCCTCTGAAATCGCAGGCTGGGTTATTTCAAGAATTTTTACTCTGAGAAGCGTACCATTGTATGAGTATAGTTACTTCCTCGTAAACTTTCCGCGCTGGAAGACAAAAGACTAAAATATGACTGGTCGGCAGTTGGAAGAATCTGCAGAGAGGGAGAATGTTCCGTGGTTTCGAGAATAGCATTGGCCTTCTGCAGTTACGAGGGAGGGAATCAGAGTTTTGCTGGGAAGCCAGTAGGTCTTCCGTTTTGAGCGCCCAGGTTTGACGGTCATTCAGTATCAGTTTTTGTTGATACAGACGGACTTACTGTCTATACTCTCAGGAGATTTTATATTTCAAACGGTTAGGCGCTGTACTGTTGCGAAGTTATACGATTCTGGACTTCGCCTCCGGGTAGGGAGTCGTCGTTGAGTACGCAGCACTCAGTGGTTGAGAGCACTTCTTCTGTGTATACTCACGTAGAGACGTTATCTGAATTCCGTCCTTGTGGCTGGGAGTTGGCAGAACACAGAGAGGAGAAGTCAGTATTACATTATAATAGTCAGAGGACCGTCTTCTGCCGTCCTAGTGTTTGAAAGAGTTATTATTTTGTGGCATGAGTTCTTCCATCGTCGCAGACGAGTACGAGAACCATCACTTCGACGCACCGGACGCAGTACATACGGTGATACTGTTAATTTCTTCGGCTTATTAGGGCTATAAAGCTAAACAGGTGTGATCACATAAGTTTTATTTCCACTGAGATTGCACACCACTGTAGATCATCTTTGAAAGTAGTGCTTTCTAGTGTTTGGTACGTAGGTGATACCAGTCTTTTCGTTTTATTTATAATAGATCGCGTAGCCATAAAAAGGGACAGATTTGGGCAATTGATCTATCGCATTAGTTAGGAAATTCATTTGTATCTCTTTATGTCCATTGGACATTGATATATGAACAGCTGTAATATAAAGGGTTTTTTATCTACAATAAATGTTTAAGCAGAAACAGCATTTATCATTTTATAGTTACTAGTTCCCTTAATTATCCATTTATGTTTATGTTGTAATTTATATGTTAAGGAGCAAGAAGGAGGAGATGTCATCATTAAGAGATCCTAAGATCTGCTTCAGGGGGTAGTCAGACAGGGCCAAATCTTCATTTAGCGTTCAGTATTTTCCGTTGCTCACCCGCCTGGAGTAGCATCTTGGAATGTGACACCATGCATTGTCCTGCTGGAGTACTCCATTGTGTCTATGAAAAGCAAAAACTGCAGCTAGGGGTGGACATGGTCCCCAAGGATAGATTCATAAGTCGATAGGGAATCACCATACTTCACACATAAAAGTATTCAGGGAGTAAAAAAGTTTTAGGACATTGGATTGAGACATAATATCTGGTCTCCAGTCTGCCACAAAGAAGAAACAGTAGTATAAATGTTGTGTGACGCTACGAAGTAAAATAAACATACAGTTCAAGAAGAAGGTTTGCATGAGATATGTGAGAGCTGTTCAGAATGTGCCAAGAAGATAGTGCGGAAGAAGCTGAGAAGAGGAACATTGGACAGACTGTTAGCTGTAGTTGCCCTGATGGAGCAATGTGTACTGAAAGTTAATTTTTGTGGGTAAGCCAGATGCGATGACACACTGAGCTAGAAGCCGTGGTGCTTAATAGTCGTTAGCAGACATGAAGCAATGCTGCCCAGGTCGGTTTAACTAGGTCCAAAAGGACGCTGCACAGTTACAGTATTAGAGGCATAGAGAGACCCTGCCACTTGTGTGTAATTTGCGTGGATGATGTATGTGAGTTCGATAAGCTCATTTATATGAGTTTTTATGAGTTAATGAATGGTGCAGTGATTTGACGTATCTCTGTTTACTATTGGTATGACAGAATGCTGAACGAAAAGGATACCCATGTAATATAGTTAAAACGATGAGAAGATAAACGCGTGCAACGATCTACTGAAGGAAGGTGTGTTCATAAATTTTGGATCTACCACTAAATAAAGAAACAGGCATTGGTTTTCAGTGCAGTGCAGCAAGAGGTGAAACAAAAACAAATTTAGAGGCGTGTGGTGAAAGGAACTAAAAATGTAGAAATTAAAGTAGCAGAAATTTTGAATGTGCTGAGAGCGAAATTGTGCTTGTGGTCTTTTCGTAACAGATTTGCGACCTCTCATTTTACAGAAACCCACAATGAGTAAAGAAGGACGTAAAGCGATAGAAGGACAAATGTCAAAGTTCATAGACAAGATGAAAAAATGGAAAGATTGACGAGCGGAACTGGTAAAATTTGGGGTAACAGAAGTTAAGAGGTAAAGCACGGGTAACTGGAAGAGAACTGTTAAGTATCGGCGGATCTCTCTGGCATAGCGTAATGCGTGAAAGAGACAGTTAATTCACTTGTGCAACCATTATCATCTACCCCCCCCCCCCCCCCCCCCCCCCACGATCCCTATGCCCGAGATGCCAAGGCCTTATTATATTAATGTTGCCACTGTTGCGATTTATTTTGTCAATAATTTTATCAGAATAAGTGATTGTGCTTCGGTCTCATTTAATAACTTTCGTTTCCCCAGTCATTATTTTGGAGGGCACACTGATGCTATTGCAACACCTGCTAGGCTTACCTTGCAGTTTAGCAATCAAGCCACCTTGCACGGGATTCGGGAATGCGAGTCCGCCCTGGACCGAATCCGCCTTGCGAATTGACGAGAATGACTGCAGAGCCAAGTAGCATGGATATTTTTTTAGGAGGTTTCTTACATCCAACTAGTTGAATACCGGATTGTTAACCATGTATCATCTTAGATACACACTACGCAAACATTTAGAGAACATTCTCACACTTTGATATTTACGCTAGACTCAGACAGATTGACTACACAGATTCAGTCCAAGGGGCAAGGGATGGAGACCAATAGGGCACCCGACAGCTAACTGTCACTAAAATCGCCAAAACCCACAGAGAAATTCCGACGCCGAAATAAGAAAAGGCCAGGAAAGAAAAGAAAAAGAAAAAGTCTTCAGATTTAGCAGTAGGAGGCAATAGTCTTTTTGTCAGAGGATAGATGACGGATTATTACGTCATAACATTGTCATCTCGTTCCAGTTTCTAAACAGTTCTGTACATAATTCTTAATATGAATGCTACCCTACCCAATATCCTTCATCGCTGAGACCGTTTGTGCTATTTATAACGGACTGTAACTGCAGATAAAGTTGTTGAAAATTTTGTTTACATTCTGATACAACTTGAGATGCCATAACTCTACTATTCTCTGTAACAATCCTCTGTTGTTGTTGTTGTTGTTGTTGTGGTCTTCAGTCCTGAGACTGGTTTGATGCAGCTCTCCATGCTACTCTATCCTGTGCAAGCTTCTTCATCTCCCAGTACCTACTGCAACCTACATATTTCTGAATCTGCTTAGTGTATTCATCTCTTGGTCTCCCTCTACGATTTTTACTCTCCACGCTGCCCCCCCAATGCTAAATTTGTGATCCCTTGATGCCTCAAAACATGTCCTATCAACCGATGCCTTCTTCTAGTCAAGTTGTGCCACAAACTTCTTTTCTCCCCAATCCTATTCAATACCTCCTCATTAGTTACGTGATCTACCCACCCTATCTTCAGCATTCTTCTGTAGCACCACATTTCGAGAGCTTCTATTCTCTTCTTGTCTAATCTATTTATCGTCCATGTTTCACTTCCATACATGGCTACACTCCATACAAATACTTTCAGAAACGACTTCCTGACACTTAAATCTATACTTGATGTTAACAAATTTCTCTTCTTCAGAAACGCTTTCCTTGCCATTGCCAGTCTACATTTTACACCCTCTCTACTTCGACCATCATCAGTTATTTTACTCACTAAATAGCAAAACTCCTTTACTACTTTAAGTGTCTCATTTCCTAATCTAATTCCCTCAGCATCACCCGATTTAATTTGACTACATTCCATAATCCTCGTTTTGCTTTTGTTGATGTTCATCTTATATCCTCCTTTCAAGACACTGTCCATTCCGTTCAACTGCTCTTCCAAGTCCTTTGCTGTCTCTGACAGAATTACAATGTCATCGGCAAACCTGAAAGTTTTTACTTCTTCTCCATGAATTTTAATACCTACTCCGAATTTTTCTTTTGTTTCCTTTACTGCTTGCTCAATATACAGATTGAACAACATCGGGGAGAGGCTACAACCCTGTCTCACTCCTTTCCCAACCACTGCTTCCCTTTCATGCCCCTCGACTCTTATAATTGCCATCTGGTTTCTGTACAAATTGTAAATAGCCTTTCGTTCCCCGTAAATAGTCTTAAATACACGGCGATGAAATTCATGTTTCGTCCATATCATGATACCTTTCCATGAATGGTGTATGCTGTTATTACTAAGGAAATTTTTTCATTGCATCTGACAGAATAGCAGTATTCTATGTTTTTGTTAAAGGAAAGATTTTCAGCAATCCACGTTGCATGTCAGAGACATCTCTAATAAACACCTGGCAAGTAGCATGGATGTCCATGAAATGGCCAAGCTTTGTACGGATAAACTTGCTTCTTCTAAATAACGAATGATGTAGTGAATCTTTGATCAGACGTAAAAGTTCACGAAGGTGACGTATTTCGGAATGTTATTATTTTGATAAATACATGTACAAATGGTTCAAATGGATCTGAGCACTATGAAAATACATGTACAAACGATACCTACAATTTCATTGCTGTTGCTACTTCCCACCAAAGAGTAGAGTTTCAAATTGTTTACATCAGTACTAACTGAAAAACAGTTAGTATTATTTTGGTATGAAGTCAGCTTTAAGCCAGAAAAATACGGCTAACCTGTTTCGTGATGAAATTCTGGATTACGGATGCGCTTCCGTAACAGACCCCAGAAGCGATGACCAGTTTTCGTCTTCAGCAGCAGACTGTCCAGAAGCTGATGGCTGGTTTATTAAAACCTGCCCGCCTCGGAGCTGTCGCTGTCATTAATATCGCAGCGGACTCGTTAAGGAGTTCGTAAAAACCACGAGTGCAAATAGCAGAGCCAGGGCGGGATTAAAGAGTTTTCGTGACGTGTCCTGCCGGCTACCTGCCCGGTTCCAGGATCTCCAGCGCCTGCCTGCTGGAGTGGAACGACAGAGCTATCGCCCGTCCGGTGATAGGTCCCTGACTCCAGCGCTCACACGCTCTGGGCAAGGCGAAACTGTTGCGTTTAGTGCACACCAATTCTGTCTCTGAATTTCGAGGTATAATATTGTAAGGTGTCAGGTAAATCCAACTCCTTCCATGAAAACCCTGACATGATAAGCAAATCCAGCAGTATGTCACATAGCTCCGAATAAATCGTGACATTAAATTAACCAAAGTAATATGAGTAACAAGTGAGGAAATGGGATACCACAGACTAACACAAGAATGCCTAAATGCATGTCATACCTTTCCACCGTGAGACAGACGCAGTTCCGAGGGGAGAAACGAGAAGAGAAGCCGGGAGCAGAACCGTGTTAAGCTAGAAGGCCTTACGATAAGGGACGGACACCCACGTCGCCAGCCAACCGCCAGGACCACCCCCCACCCCATGTTAAAAGATAGAGCCCTCCAGAAGAACATTATACATCTTACGATAACACTAAAAGGTCCACACCAGCTGCAAGTTTTAGCATGGGACTATTTCGCGTCTCTGCTACGTTGCAAACGTTAAAAACATTGCCCCACCACGAAAAGTATAACGTTTCTCATTGGATAGACAGAAGTTTTGTAGGCGGAGCTTAAGGTTAAGATTGAGACCCTGATTGGTCAGATGAAAACACAGCCAGATAGTTTTTTTTTAAACCAACTTCGGTAAATTGTAGTAAGCAGAAGTTAGGAGAGAGTTGCTTCTGAGACACCGAGCTGTATGGAGCTGCGCCGCCCGCCACCCCCTGACACTGCCTAACCAACGGCAAGGTAATGAATGCACGCGGTGTCGCATAACATCGTATAAAGCTTCACTCAGAACTGCAGAAGTCTCATCTGTTACACCCCCTTTTTGCGTAATACTAGTGTCGGTCGTCAATTAAAGCTCATGGTATTCACATTTGCTACGTAAGTTAAAATCTGAAATGCGATGATTTTTCTGTTATATAATTATTGAGAAGTCACATCAGTCACTGTAATTTTCGACAAGTTAGATAAGTAATTAAAGATAATTGAGGGTCACTGTAGACCATTTTGATAGTTTTCTCTTTTGTGAAACTTAATTTAAACCTATATTATAGATGTGATATGGCATAGGTCATCCTTCGATCCATTTTAGAACTTGGAAACCCACTCAGGGAATATTCGTTCACATTTTTGTTGAACGCAGTTGGTTTTTATCATCCTGTATTAAAATATTTCCTCTTACCAATAGTGCAATTTATAAACAATGTTTTGTGAGTAGAATAAAATTTCCAACGGTAAATTTAACTGCTGTTTCGACGTTATTTTACTAGCTAACTAGAAATAGGAAAGCCTTGAACCCCTTCCACTAAATTTAGTTAGTGCTAAGATTCTTTTACAGGGAGTGCAGTGGAACTGACGCTGAAATCATTTAAGTATTTGGTTATATCATCGCTAGTCTCACTGAACTCTTCTGAACTCTACTTGTCATGTGTGGTCTGGCGTCTCCTTACCAGCAACAGGTCCTAGGTTCAAACTAGTCAATTCCCTAATAAATACGCTCAGAGCGTCATTGGGGAGACACGACTTAGAACAAACAGACACCACGCAGAATGTTAGAATATAATTAATTTCTGTACAGCTGAGTGATAGTGCATCACGAAATTCAGATAGTTCATTACAGCTGTATATCATTGTTCTCCTTCTTCTTCTTTGGCTTTTTCTGCTACAGCTTATTAGTCCATGAAAATTAACCCGAAAAAAATCTGCGTTGGCCAGCAAATATCCATACTCCGGAAATAATTTTATTCGACTGTAGGCATCCGAAATGACATTGAATGATTTCCCCACTGTTTCTTGATTGTGCTAAACTTCTGAGGACCGAGAAAGCACAAATTTTTGGTCTCTTTAACTCGAAAATGATACATCCTCCAGATATCCAAAACATCAGAAAGAAAATGTGTAAAATTTCGCGTAGACTGACATACTTAAAAGTTAAAATCAGTTCACCCGTGTTAATCGATCTTCATAGATCGGCAATTTTTACCAACTTGGCTGAAAAGTGAGTTATGCTCTTGTTCTAACGCCTGTAACTCAAAAACAGCCTCTCCAAACTAAAAGTGTTATGCATGAAAGTTGGAGAGCATCAAATTCTGCATAAAAAGAGCTCCTAAACTTTAAAATTTACTATCTCCTTTGCAAAGATACAAATAAAAAAGTGAAAGAATACGTAGCGTTAAAATCCTGCTAAGACCTTTTTTGTGAAGTCAAATCACTTTTGAACCAAATCATCCACGTTCGTCCAAACACTCAAATTTGAGAACAGTTCAATTAGATACTTACCCACATACGTAGTTAGTTAGCTCTATTTATTAATTTAATTATTCAAGCAGGTGAATTATAGTGTTTCGTGTTAATGGTAACTACAGAAGGAATATCTAATAAAGGGAGGAAATATTCAAGGGATAAACTTCAAAGATGTGCATTTCCTTGGGAAGAACAGTGTAGTACGCCTACTAGCCGTGAAGTGTACAGTTAAGATGAATGGTGAAACAGTCTCTGTCAGTCCTGACACATATGTCTATTGCATCCCTTTCCATACAAAGGCACCACAATAGCTCGACTCATACTTCGCCTTTGAGTTAGTCCCATATCCATTAACTCTTTTTGGGTGACAACGAAATAATGCGGAAGACAAGAAAATCAGACCTCTTTAAACTGTTGAGTCCAACTATTGATAAAATCGCAGCTAACATATACTTCGACCTTGACGGTGGGTTCCTCTTACCCGAGGCGGCCGCTGTGGCCGAGCGGTTCTAGGCGCTTCAGTCCGGAACCGCACTGCTGCTACGGTCGCAGGTTCAGATCTTGCATCGGGCATGGATGTGTGTGATGTCCTTAGGTTAGTTAGGTTTAAGTAGTTCTAAGTCTAGGGGATTGATGTCCTCATATGTTAAGTCCCATATTACTTAGAGCCATTTGAACCAATTTTCCTCTTACACGGAGTTGTGTCGAATATTGACGAAGCGTTTTCCTCCATCCTTGAAATGTACGCGAACTACTTCAAAATACACTTTGGGTCCATTTGCACCACATTGATGGATATCCTGAGGAGGGAGTTGAGAAAAGAATAAAATCTTCTGAATGTGCACGAAGAACCCATTCTATGTTATCCATTTCTGTTTTATTTGATGAGATAACGTCATCAGCTGTGCAAAGAGAATGTCTCTTGCTAAACGAACTTCATAAGAAACATGTGTTACCTCAATGTTGAAAAAAATATATGATGAAGGGTATCAGGTCAAGCAAGCAATTGGGAACGAAGCCGCCTTGACAGTTAGCACAGCCTTAGAAAAGTCGAGACTGGGAGGCAACATCTTCATTACCGGGGAAGATAACGATTTGTTGGTCCTGCTGACTCACCACATAGCTGATAGTATTGGACAGCAAGAAACTGTCACCAATATCTTCCTCATGAAACCTGGAAAAAGGCAACCAAAACATATTCATTTACTCCATCAACAGTTCTAAGTTCTCAGACGCTGTCAAACAATATGTGTTACTTCTTTATGCCTTCAGTAGCTGTGACATCACCTCAACATTTTTTAGATAAGACAAAACCAGATTTATGTACACATTTCAAAAGATCGGACAGAATAGCATTTTCCTTGATAATCAGAGTCTCAACTTTATCTTCGATAAGGACAGAAGCTGAGGCAATGAATTAAAATTTGTGCAATGACCGGGACTTCAACTCAGGTCTTCTGCTCATTAGGCAGCTGCACGGACTACCTCTGTCCAACGCCCTACCTACCACAAACTTCAATTCACAACTTCAGCCCATTTTCCCCTTCTTAAATTGTTAGTATTACCGAGGTTCTCGGACACTGGAACAACACACCAGCTTTCTGCGTAATGGCCGGGCAGGGTGACCGAGCGGTTCTAGGCGCTACAGTCTGGAACCGCGCGACCGTTACGGTCGCAGGTTCGAATCCTGCCTCGGGCATGGATGTGTGTGATGTCCTTAGGTTAGTTACGTTTAAGTAGTTCTAAGTTCTAGGGGACTGATGACCTCAGAAGTTAAGTCCCATAGTGCTCAGAGCCATTTCTACGTAATGGGGAAATCCTACTTGTACCTCACGTAGATGATCTATTGATCTGATGGAATAACATAATCCTTGAGGCGTATGGATCTCAACTTTACCTTCGATAAGCATAGAAGCTGAAGCAGTGAATTAATATTTGTGCCACGGTTGGGATTTGACTCAAGCTCTCCCGCTTATAGGCAGATGTGCTAACCATTCCATTCCATTAGATGAACAGACCTGCGTAGTGTAGTTCATGTTTCGAGCAGTCGTTTTTGGTTAGATAACAACGCATCCAGATACGACCCATCGACCTGTTGCAACATGAAACGTGTTTCATGGGACCAGGTGACGCTTTGCCGTCGATGCACGGTCTAATCTCGATGATTTCATGCCCACCGCAATCATAACTGACGACGTAACTGACGATGTTGTTGGATCTGTAGAGGACCAACAAGGGGAAACAGTGAAGCTGGTTGGCTTTTCTTGTGCTACAGTCTGTGGAAAGTAATTGAAGGACAGTCACACCAATAATAAACGAGAAGGTGCTGGACATCCGCGCCTCGTCACAGAATTCGGTCGCAGGCTTTCCCACTCTGCACACAACATAGGCGGTGATCTGTGGCAGATCTAACGACACAGCAACATGCTGGCAAGCTATAAGTCTTTCGGAGCACACCGTTCTGCTCTTACTGTTGACCTTTGGGGTCCGCAGACTAGTGGCAACTGGACTAGGGATTTATCGTCCTAGGTGTAGGCTGCCGTTAACACCAGAACACAAATGACTGCGTTAGGTATTGTGGCGTGACTGGCAAGGAAAGGCTCATGAAGAGTGTTATCGTGTCTTGTGATGAATGCGGTTTTGCACTACCTCATATGACCATTGTCGGCGAGTATCGCAGCCGCCTGGACAGAGGTCTCCTTTCTTCCAATTTTTGGAGAGGCACAGCGGTGTTGCTTCTGGTATCATGTTGTGGGGAGCCATCGGGTATGACTTCAGGTCACGGCTGTAGTAATCGACGGAACTCCGAGAGCACAACAGCAGTTAACTAGCATCGTGTGTCCTCACACGGCATCGTGATGCCATTTTTCAGCAGGGCAAGGCTCATATGTCTGTGAACTGTCTACGTCACGTTGACGTACTTCATTGGTGAGAAAGACCCCCCTCCCCCCCCCCCCCCCCCCAAAGTGTCCCCGAGGAACATGTGTGGGACTAGCTCGGGCGTCAGTCCCACACCAGTGATAGTATCCTGAATATCGAGGGCCAGTTACAGCAGTTATAGGCCAGATTGCCTCTGAGAGGGTACAACAGCTTTATGGCTCCATTCCCAACCAAATCAGTGCGTGTATGAGGGTCACATCGGAGCAAAGTCATGCAAATTTCGCTCGATTTTGTTATCTCTTATCCTGTAATCGCAGGCCCTCGAAACCCGTCAAGTTTCATCTATTTCCTCCTCCCGGGTGCTCCATTCTTTTTCTTCCTTGCCAGGCTATGTATTTTTTTCGAAATTAATTACTGGCTAGAAAGTTAGTAACTGCGAGAGGCGTCCAGTAAGTAATGCAACAAATTTGTTTCTGAAAGCCGGTTGGTACTATTCAGAGTTCCAATAAACCATATTATTCCCCAGTATTTTGACTACAACCCCTATTTTTCAACATAAGCTCTGTACAATGCGACGGCCTTAGACCATCTAACTGGTGAGCCTGTTTGCCCGTATGGTAGCACTCTACTAGTCGACGTCGGAGTCAGCGTCTCGTTGCATCAATAACCTACCCATCATCCATGTAACTTCTCGTGAAGTGAATTTTCATTGGGGCAAACAGACAGGAGTCGGAAGGTGCGAGATCCAACTCGTGAAGCTAACGTTTTAGACCTCATAGCAACAAATAGACCGGAACTTTTCCACTCCGTGAATGTAGAAGAGGGTATCGGTGATCATAAGTCAGTGGTTGCATCAATGACTACAAGTGTAATAAGAAATGCCAAGAAAGGAAGGAAAATATATTTGCTTAACAAGAGTGATAGGGCACAAATCGCAGAATATCTGAGTGACCACCATCAAACGTTCATTTCTGAGGAAGAGGATGTGGAACAAAAATGGAAAAAATTCAGAAACATCGTCCAGTACGCCTTAGATAAGTTCGTACCGACTAAGGTCCAAAGCGAGGGGAAAGATCCACCGTGGTATAACAATCATGTACGAAAGGTACTACGGAAACAAAGAAAGCTTCATCATAGGTTTAAGAGTAGTCGAATCATAGCTGATAAGGAAAAGCTGAACGAAGCGAAAAAGAGCGTAAAGAGAGCAATGAGAGAAGCATTCAACGAATTCGAACATAAAACATTGGCAAACAATCCAAACAAGAACCCTAAAAAGTTTTGGTCATATGTAAAATCGGTAAGCGGATCTAAATCCCCTATTCAGTCACTCGTTGACCACGATGGCACCGAAACAGAGGACGACCGAAGAAAGGCAGAAATACTGAATTCAGTGTTCCGAAACTGTTTCACTGCGGAAAATCGTAACACGGTCCCTGACTTCAGCCGTCGCACGGACGCCAAAATGGAAAATATTGAAATAAACGATATCGGAATTGAAAAACAACTGCTATCACTTAGTAGCGGAAAAGCATCCGGACCAGACGAGATACTCTTAAGATTCTACAGTGATTATGCTAAAGAACTTGCCCCCTTTCTATCAGCAATTTATCGTAGATCGCTGGAAGAACGTAAAGTACCTAGCGACTGGAAGAAAGCGCAGGTCGTTCCCATTTTCAAGAAGGGTCATAAATCAGATGCGAATAATTATAGGCCTATTTCGCTTACGTCAATCTGTTGTAGAATAATGGAACATGTTTTGTGTTCTCGTATTATGACGTTCTTAGATAATACAAATCTCCTTCATCATAACCAACATGGATTCCGCAAACAGAGATCATGTGAAACTCAGCTCGCCCTATTTGCCCAAGAAATTCACAGTGCCGTAGACACTGGCGAGCAGATTGATGCCGTATTCCTGGACTTCAGGAAGGCATTTGATACGGTTCCGCACTTACGTTTAGTGAAAAAAATACGAGCTTACGGAATATCGGACCAGGTTTGTGATTGGATTCAGGATTTCCTAGAAGAAAGAACACATGTCATTCTTAACGGTTCAAAATCTGCAGATGTAGAGGTAATTTCGGGAGTACCGCAGGGAAGCGTGATAGGACCTTTATTGTTTACAATATACATAAATGACTTAGTTGACAACATCGGTAGCTCCGTGAGGCTATTTGCAGATGACACGGTTGTCTACAAGAAAGTAGCAACATCAGAAGACTCGTACGTACTACAGGAGGACCTGCAGAGGATTAATGCATGGTGCGACAGCTGGCAGCTTTCCCTAAACGTAGATAAATGTAATATAATGCGCATACACAGGGGCAGAAATCCATTCCAGTACGATTATGCCATAGGTGGTAAATCATTGGAAGCGGTAACGACCGTAAAATACTTAGGAGTTACTATCCGGAGCGATCTGAAGTGGAATGATCACATAAAACAAATAGTGGGAAAAGCAGGCGCCAGGTTGAGATTCATAGGAAGAATTCTAAGAAAATGTGACTCATCGACGAAAGAAGTAGCTTACAAAACGCTTGTTCGTCCGATTCTTGAGTATTGCTCATCAGTATGAGACCCTTACCAGGTTGGATTAATAGAAGAGATAGACATGATCCAGCGAAAAGCAGCGCGATTCGTCATGGGGACATTTAGTCAGCGCGAGAGCGTTACGGAGATGCTGAACAAGCTCCAGTGGCGGGCACTTCAAGAAAGGCGTTGCGCAATACGGAGAGGTTTATTATCGAAATTACGAGAGAGCACATTCCGGGAAGAGATGGGCAACATATTACTACCGCCGACATATATCTCGCGTAATGATCACAACGAAAAGATCCGAGAAATTAGAGCAAATACGGAGACTTACAAGCAGTCGTTCTTCCCACGCACAATTCGTGAATGGAACAGGGAAGGGGGGATCAGATAGTGGTACAATAAGTACCCTCCGCCACACACCGTAAGGTGGCTCGCGGAGTATAGATGTAGATGTAGATGTAGATGTAGGGTGGATGAGGAAGAACAGTCAATTGAAGTTTTGCGAGCTTCCTGGGTTGCACTAACTTGTGTAAGGCCTTGCGTTCTCGTGGAGAAGGAGAAGTTCGTTTGCATTTTTGTGCCGACGTACTCACTGAAGTCGTTTCTTCACATCCCCGGGGATAGCACAGTACACTTCAGAGTAGATCGTTTCACTATGAGGAAGGACATCAAACACGATAACCCCTTCAGAGTCCCAGGACAACGAAGCCGTGACTTTACCGGCTGATGCTGAGGCTTTGAACTTTTTCTTCGGAGGAGAAGTGTTGTGGATTGCTGTTTTGTTCCCGATTCGAATACATGAACCCGCATTTCATCGCGTGTGACGGTGTTTGAAAAAAAAAAAAAAAAAAAAAAAGTCACTATCAGCTTTGTAACGCGCAAACAATTCCGTACAGATGATCCTTCGTTGGTCTTTGTGGCATTGTTTTAGCCGCGAGAAACCCGGAGGGCACAGACTTGTGTACGCTAACTGGTGGACGAGTGTGTCGGCATTACCAACAAACGCGCCCAATTGAACAGTGAGGTGAGTGAATGTGATCCGTCGATCACCTCGAATGAGAGTGTCCACACGTTCCACAATTGAAGGAATCACAGCTTTGTGCTGCCAACTGACAAGAGGGAGATTGTACAGATTTGCGCGACATTGTTGCGATGATGACACACGCTTCGCCCACCATACTTTCGTTCATTGCCACCGCGGGCCAGCCACGTGGTCTCGGGTGTCTTGTCACGGTTCGCACGGGTCCCCCCTCCGCCCGCCCCCCCCCCCTATCCCCTATCGGGGATTCGAATCCTCCCTCGGCCATGGATGTGTGTGTGTTATTCTTAGTTAGTTTCAGTTAGACTAAATAGTGTGTAAACTTATGGACCGATGACCCCAGGAGTTTGGTCCCATGAGACCTTACAACAAATTTCGAAATTTTTTTTCATTGCCAGGTCTCCGTAGACATTCTGCAATATCTACGATGCTCTGGTTTTCCGCCAAGAGAATCTCAATGACAGCCCCTCGCTTGGAACGCACCTCCGTTACAAATGCAATTTTGAACGCAGCGAAAAACGCAGATACCTACCGGAATTTCATGAAACTATAGGGACTGAAGTATGAATAGTCCATTATGTTCTACAACAAATTCCACATTTTTTCAACCGAAACTGGCTGAGGGAAATAAAAATGTGTTGCATTAGTTATTGAACGCCCCTCGCTCAACGCAAATGATAAAACTACTCACACACGAAATTACTTGGAGAATGCAGCTAGCGACCGTTTCCACCGTGCAGGTAGCCCTGGCTGGCAGAGTTTCGCGCGGGAAGCCAAAATACACCCCCTAGCTTGCGCCTGCTCCCCGCAGCAGTGGTCTATTTTAAGCCTTTCCTCAGTTTTCGCAGCCGGCTACCCTTCGGGGCGGCGTCGCCCCGGCCAGCTGCCGGCTGGGGCAGACTTGTTGCCGGGTGGAGGCGCTGCCCCCTCGGCGGCGGCTCGCCTGACTCAGTGCAGTGCGGGGAGCGCCAGCGCCTTCCGGTCAGCCGCCTTCCTTCCGGCGCGCGGCCCGCCATTAGCGGCGCGCCGTGCCACCCCCGCCTCTCGATGACCACTTGCCGCTTCCCTACGCTCCGTTCCGCACGACCGCTCCGCGGCTACAGCCGCTGGCTCTTCCGGTCGCGAGATGCGATTTCATTTCCTTCTGTCAGCTCATATTCATCTCGCTATTTTCAGAAATGTTGCTCTCGTACGATTCGGCACACGACCATCAATAAATATACTAACGCAATATTGCAAGAACTCTGGGGATGAACTAGTAAATAAATTTCGATGATTCTGAACTGATGAGAACAGTGGTGTCCATACCTGTAACACTAGACGAAAAATACGACCTTAATTACCAATTGCTGAAGCTGAAACTTCCTGGCAGATTAAAACTGTGTGCCTGACCGAGACTCGAACTCGGGACCTTTGCCTTTCGCGGGCAGGTGCTCTACCAACTGAGCTACCTAAGCATGACTCACCCCCCGTCCTCACAGCTTTACTTCTGCCAGTATCTCGTCTCCTACTTTCCAAACTTTACAGAAGCTCTCCTGCGAACCTTGCAGAGCTAGCACTCCTGAAAGAAAGGATATTGCGGAGACATGGCTTAGCCGCAGCCTGGGGGATGTTTCCAGAATGAGATTTTCACTCTGCAGTGGAGTGTGCGCTGATATGAAACTTCCTGGCAGATTAAAACTTTGTGCCGGACCGAGACTCTCATTCTGGAATTGCTGAAGCTGTCAGTGGTTCAGAAAGGAGCTCAGTATACAATAATAAAAATTTTTGATCATATGCCCTGTAACAAGTCACACAGCTAAACAGGTTTAAATTTAATTTAAAATCATTTCTCCTGGACAACTAATTCTATTCCACCTATGACTACCTGCTTAAAAAGTGGTAGCCAGTAGTACACTATGTGATCAAAAGTATCCGGACACCACCAGAAACATACGTTTTTCATATTAGGCGCATTGTGCTGCCACCTACTGCCAGGTACTCTATATCAGCGGCCTCAGTTGTCATTAGACATCGTGAGAGAGCAGAATGGGGCGCTCCAAAGAAATCACAGACTTCCAATATGGTCAGGTGATTAGGTGTCACTTGTGTCATATGTCTGTACAGCACAAAAGCGAACATGCCGACCTCGTCTGTTGACTGACAGAGACCGCCAACAGCTGAAGAGGGTCATTATGTCTGATAGGTAGACATCTATCCAGACAGTCACACAGGAATTCCAAACTGCGTTAGGGTCCACTGTAAGTACCATGAGAGTAAGGCGGCAGGTGAGAAAACTTGGGTTTCATGAGTAGTGGGACAACCTATGTAACACCCCACTCTGCATTGTTCCCAAATTTATTCAAGATGGTGGATTCAAGATGGCGGCGATAGATGTGGCAACATCGCAGTGAGGTCATGGTGGGAAGATCAAACTTTGGTGGGAAAACAGGTTAATTGAGCTACCTCCACTAACCCAACCTCCTCCCCTCCCATGCCCCCTCTCCTCCCCCAGAAAATGGTGGGAAGTTCAAATTTTTCTGGAAGAAAGATCATTTGGGCTACCTCCACTAACCTAAGAAAATGGTGGGAAAATAGGTCACTTGCGCTACCTCTCCTAACCTAAGTAATCCCACCGCCACCTCTTCCTTGGAATTAGCAGTAAAAGTACTCACCCTGTGCGGGGCTGCTGGAGAGACAAAGGAGTGTACTTTATTTATTTTGGAATATTTCATTTAGGGCCGGATTTAATCTAGTTTATTTATTACACTGACACAAAACACTCACCTTGGCGTGCTTGAGGTCGTACTAAACAGTCTACAGACCTGAAAACTACTCGTAAATCACCGAAATAATACATGTAAAAGGCTATGGAAACACATGCTTAAACAGCCAAAAATAATGCAGTGCACAAACACTCATTGCACGTTGTTTGTTGTGGTCTTCAGTCCTGAGACTGGTTTGATGCAGCTCTCCATGCTACTCTATCCTGTGCAAGCTTTTTCATCTCCCAGTACCTACTGCAACCTACATCCTTCTGAATCTGCTTAGTGTATTCATCTCTTGGTCTCCCTCTACGATTTTTACCCTCCACGCTGCCCTCCAATACTAAATTGGTGATCCCTTGATGCCTCAGAACATGACCTACCAACCGATCCCTTCTTCTGGTCAAGTTGTGCCACAAACTTCTCTTCTCCCCAATCCTATTCAATACTTCCTCATTAGTTATGTGATCTACCCATCTAATCTTCAGCATTCTTCTGTAGCACCACATTTCGAAAGCTTCTATTTTCTTCTTGTCCAAACTATTTATCGTCCATGTTTCACTTCCATACATGGCTACACTCCATACGAATACTTTCAGAAATGACTTCCTGACACTTAAATCAATATTGGATGTTAACAAATTCCTCTTCTTCAGAAACGCTTTCCTTGCCATTGCCAGCCTACATTTTATATCCTCTCTACTTCGACCATCATCAGTTATTTTGCTCCCCAAATAGCAAAACTCCTTTACTACTTTAAGTGCCTCATTTCCTAATCTAATTCCCTCAGCATCACCCGACTTAATTAGACTACATTCCATTATCCTTGTTTTGCTTTTGTTGATGTTCATCTTATATCCTCCTTTCAAGACACTGTCCATTCCATTCAACTGCTCTTCCAAGTCCTTTGCTGTCTCTGACAGAATTACAATATCATCGGCGAACCTCAAAGTTTTTATTTCTTCTCCATGAATTTTAATACCTACTCCGAATTTTTCTTTTGTTTCCTTTACTGCTTGCTCAATATACACATTGAACAACATGGGGGATAGGCTACAACCCTGTCTCACTCCTTTCCCAACCACTGCTTCCCTTTCATGTCCCTCGACTCTTATAACTGCCATCTGGTTTCTGTACAAATTGTAAATAGCCTTTCGCTCCCTGTATTTTACCCCTGCCACCTTTAGAATTTGAAAGAGAGTATTCCAGTCAACATTGTCAAAAGCTTTCTCTAAGTCTACAAATGCTAGAAACGTAGGTTTGCCTTTCCTTAATCTTCCTTCTAAGATAAGTCGTAAGGTCAGTATTGCCTCACGTGTTCCAGTGTTTCTACGGAATCCAAACTGATCTTCCCCGAGGTTGGCTTCTACTAGTTTTTCCATTCGTCTGTAAAGAATTCGTGTTAGTATTTTGCAGCTGTGACTTATTAAGCTGATAGTTCGGTAATTTTCACATCTGTCAACACCGCACGTATAAAATAAAAAATAAAAAAATAAAAAACGCTTTCGACCTATCGTCAACCGCGACATATCAGTGAACTGCCATCCTACAGAACTCCAAGGCGTCCATGCCAGATGGCGCGCTCACGCCTGTCTCTTACGGGAAACGCCTCTGGGCCGCTTGCGTGTGTTTACAACTGCTGTCGAGATACCTCACTACCTGACGTCATAGGTCGTGCTATAGAAATCTGTTCCAATGTTTCCCAGAATAGTACACGATGCACTGTTCCTAGCGATCCTAATGGGTCATGCGAGCTGCACCTAGCCGTGCACGTGTCTTTACCTGCCCAGCGTAGCTGATGCATCATAGTGAGATGTTTGCGTAGCAACTCTCCATCGCAGGCACATCTAAAAGGTTCTCAATGTCATACTCATGTCACATGGATATGTAAATAAGAGCCAAGTCTACCTCTCGGAAATTGTAAAGAGTTGAAGAAATAGTTAACAGTCGCTTCTGTAGGAGCTTTCGTGATGTCTCTGCTTGTCCGCATGGAAATTCTTGTCCTAACAGAACCTGTTTACGAAAATAGCACAGAGTAACACTGAATGCATTCCTCCTGATGGTCTTAACGTGGCACCCCATCCGTCATGTGTGTGACTTCCAGCAACAAAACTATTTTGTACAGATCGCCATATTGCACTGACAGTTAAACTCTGCAAAAGTGATCTACAGATCATCAAATACATCCCACGTATTCACTGTGCTGCTGTGCAGCGTCAACGGAGGAAACTACTGCTGTAAATACAGCCCATGACCGCAGCCGGGGAAGCGTGTGTCAACCAGAGAGAGGCCAGCTGGCCATGGACGACCCCACATCCTGGGAGAATGCTACCAATACCCCAGCGCAAACACTCATTGTATTGAATCTTCTCAAATTTCCACAGAGTATACACGCGACACACGCGGTCCCAAAGGCGATTCATTGCAAACTGGGTATTAGTTCACTATTCACCTGTCCAGGGGAGGCTTGAGCCAAATCATCATACCCAGAAGCTTTCTCGGTCTCTCTGAACCGGTGTACAAAGGATGAGTAACCTCCAGCTCGGTACAAAGGCCTCCATCGAGATGAGTTCTGGCCCCGATCTGTCTCCTTGCTGCTGTGCTTTCTATGGCCATCTTCAGACTCACAAAGATATTGGGAACCAGGCACATATTTATCAGTGTAACTACAATTAAATATTAGGATTTCTGCCGCAGTCTGACACCGAGCAATGTACTGGATATGTCTCCTCTTTACAGCCATGGTTCTCGAACGAACCTCTGTATCTATAGCACACATAATTTTCTACATAAAAAAGCAATCTTTCATTCCGCTTATTGCTATCGATGTGCTGAATCAATACCTCCCTCACGATAGGATGTGGAGTAACGATGGCTGGACACTTGTACATATACTGCGAAGATTGTTATACAAAGGTTGGGCCTGTTACCCTCGTCAAAATGGCGTCACTGTTTCTGGCCCCGACCTATTTGCTTGCTCGATTGTTTTCTACACCAATCTCCAGACTCTGGGATTACAAAAAAATGGTTCAAATGGCTCTGAGCACTATGGGACTCAACATCTTAGGTCATAAGTCCCCTAGAACTTAGAACTACTTAAACCTAACTAACCTATGGACATCACACACACCCATGCCCGAGGCAGGATTCGAACCTGCGACCGTAGCAGTCCCGCGGTTCCGGACTCCAGCGCCAGAACCGCACGGCCACCGCGGCCGGCTGGGATTACAAGAACATATCTAATTTCACATGGCTTGCCAGAATATCATACCATTTTCGCGATACTTCTCGATATCAAGCACATAGCAATATCGCCTGCAAAGCAGTATTGCTCGCTCAACGTAATTCCAAAGATATAGACTGGAAATTATTTCTCTAGAAACCCGAAACTTTTGCGAGATGGAGCATGCTGTAAACCACTGAGTAACTTGAAACTGATCTCGTCCGTGAAGACCCCAAAAAAACTCGTATTTCAACTCGCAAATACCGATGTCGGTGATACTTTTCCCAAACCACCCTTATAATTTATAAAGTTAACTAAGGTGTTTCTCATGTCTAGAGAACCAGCAAACGTGTCTTCCACCCGTCTTTCACCTGCTAGATGTACACACCATAATCGATGGCCTCTCAACCAAATAAAGATGGGAAATGTGCAGACGCAGTCAACCAGACAATTTACATAGGAGGGACGACATTGTTAAGTCAACTACATTGCTGCACCCCAACAGGCCTCTCCATTCAGACAGCTCCCACAGTTAGCCTGAAATGTGAATCATTACCACCACAGGCCACCGCCGCCGCCGCGGCAAGAACGAATAAAATCAGAATCATCCTAGGAAACCAGTCACGTATATATTTTATCACTGTAATTACAATCAAATATTATGATCGTGGTCTCAATTGGACAATGAACAAACTATCGGAAATACACCCTGCTGATGGCTGTAGCTCTGGAAATGAAATATCTGTACGGTTCTTGTGATTTAACATACTCTTCCCTTTGCTGTCACGGTATTCTACGTCAAATCCATACCTTCCTTACGACTGGGCATACTCATTTCCTTTGCACATGTCGTAACAAACACACACACACACACACACACACACACACACACACACACACACACACATACTTTACAAGCCTGATGCTCAAGGCGAACCCATCACACATACCCTACTACTAAATATAATACTTCGCCAGTAACTGATTGCCAGCAATACGAAATAACACTGACCGAAAATCAACAACGAGTGGACATGTCTCATGAGGTTTTCTTGCGAGTCGAGTCGTACCACTCTGTCTTAGAAAGAGAGGCATAATCGTCTTACAAACCGCCAGATGCTAGAAAAACATGGCCGCAACGACCATATTACTGTCGCAAGCAGTCTTCGTTCTTCAGTTGCAGACAAGTATCCATGTTAAAAGCTATACTAGAATTATAAATCGAGGTGTGGCATTACCTCTGAATGAAGTGGTTTTTCCAGACAAATATCACGACACTGAATATAAATAGTGATCGCCAGAGTGTATATTATCAGACTAACAGTGTGGTTACACGTCGCCGACGGTGCAACCCCGTAATAAAATCACCGAGTTTAGAAAGTGATTCGGCTAAGGAACATGGTATGAAACAGGTATTTGCAGCTCCCTCATGCTACTGCTAGATATTTCTCCAGTATTTGTATTGTATTCTGTCTCGATGCCATGCCAGAGGTTCGGTGATATACCGACTGTGTTATAGGCGATGGTTGATTGAGGACCACAAACAATAGATAGTGTGCTGATTGAGGTCGTAAGAAATGTACACTATCCTCTCTAGTGTTACGCTATCCGCTACAAACTCTGTCTGATATTTGGAATCAATTCTTTCCATTGAACCACATACCTGCGTTGGATCCTGTGGAGAAGTCCTTTGATGATTACAGCCACTAGTGAACCATATTTCTGGCACTCTCATATCTCGAAATGAGTCACATTTCTCGAACCCATCTGCTACAGTAAAATTCCAACATGGTTTTAGGTAGTCCCTATGCATCCTGCAACTGCTGTCATTTCTGCAGATTTACGCATGTGATCGTTCCAATTTAAGTCGGAACTGAGTAGAAGTCGGCGGAAGTTGTACCTACCATCTTCTGCGACCTGTGTAGAAGCTGAGTTAGTGCGACAGGACTGTGTTTTGACCATTCGATGGAAACAGGAACATGTTGTCGTAGCTCCGCAAACAGTGCAGGATGTGCAAGGTCAGAGCCAAACGAAGCCTGCTCCTGCAACACGAGGTAGCATAAAAGACAGTACGGGAACTGCGGGTGGACGAGGATTTTGCTACTGTAAAGAGGGGGCATATCCAGTACATTGCTCGGTGTCAAACTGCGGCAGCAATCCCAATATTTAATTGTAGCTACACTGATAAATACCGTATGTGTCTGGTTCCCCTATATTCCTGTAAGTCTGGAGATGGCCATAGAAAGCACAGCAGCAAGCAGGCAGGTCGAGGCCGGAAACAGCATCGCAGCGGACACCTTTGTTACAAGCTGGAGCTTACCCATCCTTTGTGCACCAGTTCAGAGAGACCGAGAAAGCTTCTGGGTTATGCTGATTTGCTTAACGCCTCATCTGGACAGTTTGCATTGAATTGCCTTCGGGACCGCGTGTGTCGTGTGTATACTCTGCGAAAATATGAGAAGATTCAATACAACGATCAGCTCTTGGTTCATCTGGGTGGTCAGTTGCTCAACAGACACACGTATAATCTCGTCCGTACGCATGTCCGTAGCCGTCCTTCACCCCTGTCATCTATAGCTCGTGGTGCACCACATCTATCTCGGCTCCAGTTTTGGATATATCTGTACAAATTTAGGCGTTCGGAAATGCTTCCCCCCCCCACCCCCCCCCACCCCCACCCCTAGTCCGAAAGCCAATAATCATACCCTTTTGGACATCAGATAAATCACTCCGTTTCCATATACTACAATGACTGAACTGTTTTCCAGGTCCTCTGTACACCTTAATATACCCTCCACTGCTAGTGCTGCCACCTACCATCTGTGAGTGGTTATTGCACGTTGATGTCGAACATAGGCGGCGCTCTTGTTAATGTGGCTGGATTTTATAATGCTCTACATTCCCTTTGTGATTTTTACGTTCAAATAGCTGTATTCATTGCTTTTCATTTTAATTGCAATCTTTCGAAGCCACAGGGCTTCATGTTCCGCCATATGAAAAAAGAATTGATGCGTAATACAGCGGCAAGTACATCGTTTGAAAACGGGGAATCTCGTCCATCCATGATTGGGTATGATTACCCTTCAACTGCAGTTACAATGAGTCATTCGAGTGACACGACATTTCGACGTATCACTAAAGGATTTCAGTCATTTAAACTATGTTACACCATTAGCCTTCTAGCCTTCCCCAACCATCTATGCAAAACGTACATAGGCAGTGGTCAATAGGCCGGTGGTCGCCATATTTTTATCGAACTATGCGTGGTATGTACAGGGGGGTCACAAACTACCTTCACTACCTCTCACAACCAACATCAACATCCAAACTTAAATAAATGACATGAAAAACTGTTCTGTACAGAACTTTTCTTAGGATATGGACCATTACCTGTACATATTATTAGTCTCTGCAGCGTTATTCGTATGACAAAGGGTAATACGCCGCCACGTTATCTGCGGCATTTGGCGGTGCATTGCTGGTGTAACTTGAATGAAATCTTAAAGCAAAGCATCTTTCAAGTCGTCAGCGGTATAGTAACGCTCTAGTGAAACGATACCCATTATGGAGCTCCATAACGAATATTACATTTGCTAATACATTTTAGTGGCAAAAGCATGGCGTCTCGACGTTTCAGCTAGTCAACGACGATAATAACTTCGGTCACATTCCGTTTGTATTGGCTTTCTGGATTCACTCCTTTCGTCTACCGCCTGGCCGCTGCATTTCGCCAGGTGCTGGGAGAGACACGCGATGGAACGATTTACTGAGAATTGTAGCATACAAGCAGTCTGTTTCGTTTAGAGGTCCGCACAGTAGTTTATGCTTTAAGAAATGCTTGTGTCGCTCTCTTTCTATTACGTGCAACAGGAAACTGTTAAAATACAAGTAAGATGTTATCTGTAAGTTTAATAAACATTTAATTTCTTTCTGTAATCGCAACCAGTACATATACAGGGTGGTCGATTGATCGTGACGGGGCCAAATAAGCGTCAAACGAAACAACTCCAAAGAACGAAACTTGTCTAGCTTGAAGGGGGAAACCAGATGGCGCTATTGTTGGCCCCCTAGATGTCGCTGCCATAGGTCAAACGGATATCAACTGTTTTCTTTTTTAAATAGAAACCCCCACTTTTTATTATTTATTCGTATAGTACGAAAAGAAATATGAATGTTTTAGTTGGACCACTTTTTTTGCTTTGTGATAGATAGCGCTGTAATAGGCACAAACGTATAAGTACGTGGTATCACGTAACATTCCGCCAGTGCGGACGGTATTTGCTTCGTGATGCATTACCCGTGTTAAAATGGAGCGTTTACCAATTGCGAAAAAGGTCTATATGGTGTTGATGTATAGCTGCTGTGATCAAAATGTGCAACGGGCGTGTGCTATGTGTTCTGCTCGGTATCCCGGACGACATCATCCAAGTCTCCGGACCGTTCACCGGATAGTTACGTTATTGAAGGAAACAGGAAGTGTTCAGCCACATGTAAAACGTCAGCCGCTACCTGCAACAAATCATGATGCCCAAGAAGGTGTTTTAGCTGCTGTAGCGGCTAATCGGCACATCAGTAGCAGACAAATTGCGCGAGAATCGGGAATCTCAAAAACGTCGGTGTTGAGAATGCTACATCAACATCGATTGCACCCGTACCATATTTCTTTGCACCAGGAATTGCATGGCGACGACTTTGAACATCGTGTACAGTTCTGCCACTGGGCCCAAGAGAAATTACGGGACGATGACAGATTTTTTGTACGCGTTCTATTTAGCGACGAAGCGTCATTCACCAACAACGGCAACGTAAACCGGCATAATATGCACTATTGGGCAACGGAAAATCCACGATAGCTGCGACAAGTGGAACATCAGCGACCTTGGTGGGTTAATGTATGGTGCGGCATTATGGGAGGAATGATAATTGGCCCCCATTTTATCGATGGCATTCTAAATGGTGCAATGCATGCTGATTTCCTACGTAATGTTCCACCGATGTTACTACAAGATTTTTCACTGCATGACAGAATGGCGATGTACTTACAACATGATGGATGTCCGGCACATAGCTCGCGTGCGGTTGAAGCGGTATTGAATAGCATATTTCATGACAGGTGGATTGGTCGTCGAAGCACCATACCATGGCCCGCACGTTCACTGGATCTGACGTCCCCGGATTACTTTCTGTGGGGATAGTTGAAGGATATTTGCTATCGTGATCCACCGACAACGCCTGACAACATGCGTCAGCGCATTGTCAATGCATGTGCGAATATTACGGAAGGTGAACTACTCGCTGTTAAGAGGAATGTCGTTACACGTATTGTCAAATGCATTGAGGCTGACGGACATCATTTTGAGCATTTATTGTATTAATGTGGAATTTACAGGTAATTTCGCTGTAACAGCACACGTTCACAGAAATGATAAGTTCACAAAGGTACATGTATCACATTGGAACAACCGAAATAAAATGATCAAACGTACCTACGTTCTGTATTTTAATTTAAAAAACCTACCTGTTACCAACTGTTCGTCTAAAATTGTGAGCAATATGTTTGTGACTATTACAGTGCCATCTATCACAAAGCGAAAAAAGTGGTCCAACTAAAACATTCATATTTTCTTACGTACTACACGAATATGTAATAAAAAATGGTGGTTCCTATTTTTTTTTAAAAAAACGCAGCTGATATCCATTTGACCTATGGCAGCGCCATCTAGCGGGCCAACCATAGCGCCATCTGGTTTCTCCCTTCAAGTTAGACAAGTTTCGTTATTTGTAGTTTTATCGTTTGACACTTATTTCTCGAGATATTTGGCCCGGTCACGATCAATGGACCACTCTGTATATTGTTAAAAAAGTGTCGAATATTTTAAGTGTTGGTAATACTCATCAAAAACAAGAAAAACATATCCAATAAACAAGGTTTCCTTGTTCTTACCAAGGTGTTCGGTTGTGAATATAATCACGGTCGTGGCTCACAGCTCAATACGCTAAACACCATGCGCAGTACTAGTCGACCAAGATATTATTGCACCTGGAATTGAGGGCGCTTCGGTAGGCTTATTGAGATTTTTTTCATATTTCACGAGGACACTCTGAAACACTTGATAGTATATGCACAGCTGTCGTGAAACCATTCACAGTGCCTTTCTCTTTCCTTAATCACCACTGTACTTGTCTATTGTAACGTCATCGCGTACTTCCGATAGCGGTCAAATGGAGTAACATAGTGGTGGTGTAGTGCACTGAGGTGACAAAAGTCATGGGATACATCCAAAAAAATCGGCAGACCTTTTTATGCCCGGCGTAGTGCAGCAACTCCACGTGGCATGGATTCAATAAGTCACTGAAAGTCCGCTGCAGAAATAGTAGCCACGCTTCCTCTATAGCCGTCCATAACTGCGAAAGTATTCCCGGGGCAGAATTTTGTGCACGAACTGACCTCTCGATTATGTCCATTAAAAGTTCGATGGGATTCATGTCGGGCGATCTGGGTGGTCAAACAATTCGCTCGAATTTCCCAGAATGTTCTTCAAACCAATTGTGGCCTGGTGAGATAGTGCATTGCCATCCATAAAAATTCCATTGTTGTTTGGGAACATGAAATCCATGAATGGTTACAAGTGGTCTCAGAGTACCCGAACGTAACCATTCCAGTCAATGATCAGTTTAGTCGGACCAGAGGACTGACCACAGCATTATGAAGCCACGACCAGCTTGCACGGTATCTTGCTGACAACGTGGGTCCATGGTTAAGTAGGGTCTGCGCCACACTCGACACCTGCCATCAGTTCTTACAAACTGAAATCGGGTCTCATCTCACCAGGCCACGGTTTTCCTATCGTTTAGGGTCCAACGGATGTGGTCGTGAACCTAGGACACGTGCTACAGGCGAGTTCATGTTGTCAGCAAAAGCACTCGCGTCGGTCGTCTTCTGCCATAGTCCATTAACACCAAATTTCACCGCACTATCCTAACGGATACGTCCTTCCTACGTCCCACATTGATTTCTGCGTTTATTTTACACGACGTTGCTTGTCTCTTAGCACTGATAACTCGATGCAAACGCCGCTGCTCTCGGTCGTTAAGATCGTCGGTCACTGCGTAGTGAGAGGCAGTGTCTGACATTTGCAATTCTTGGCACACTCTTGATGCTGTAGATGTTGGAATATTGAATTCCCTAATGTTTTCCGAAATGGAATATCCCATGCGTCTATCTCTAACTACCACTCCGGGTAATTCACGTAGTACGTCCATAATCACGTCGGAAACCTTTTCACATGGATCACCTGAATACAAATGACAATTCCGCCAATGCACGGCCTTTTTGTACGTTGTGTGCGTGATACTACCGCCATCTGTACACGTGCATATCGCTATCCGATGACTTTTGTCACCTCACTGTATTATTTTTGAAACAAAAAGAAAGAGGGAAGATAAGTGTTCAACGTCCCATCGACATCGGCGTCATTAGAGACGCAGCACAAGCTCTTATAGTATCAAGAACAGGAAAGGAAATCGCACGTGCCCTTTGAAAGGAACCATCCCGACATTTGCCTTGACCGATTTAGGGAAATCACGGAAAACCTGAATGAAGATAGTCGGACGCGTGTTTGAACCGTCGTCCCCCCGAATGAGAGTCCAGTGTGCTAAGCAATGCACCACCTCACACGGTGTATACTTCTAAACTAAGAGTGAAGATGTATGAAGAAGGATTGGTGAAAGAGGAGAATCTTACAGGAGATTTTTAAAGAGAAAAAAAAAGAAGTGGTTAGAGGAATGTCTAGTAAGACAGAGATTCTTCAGAGAAGAAAGAGAAAGGAAAAAGAAAAAGAGAGTAGCAAAGATGCCAGTTGATAAAATAAACCAGCAAAATAGTTACGTAATGACAAAAACAATGGCAGAAAACAGAGAAAGACAGAGAGCCAATATGAGGCAAAAGACCTGCGCAGCGCACTGAACGCTGAAATAAATGAAATGTTTTGTTAGCTTCAGGTCCAAAATTTGCGTTTTCTATCCACTTCAGTCCTTAGCGAAGCTCTGCTGCCGGCCGCGGTGGCTGATAGGTTCTAGGTGCTTCAGTCCGGAACCGCGCGACTGCTACGGTCGCAGGTTCGAATCCTGCCTCGGGCATGGATGTGTGTGGTGTTCTTAGGTTAGTTAGGTTTAAGTAGTTCTAAGTTCTAGGGGACTGATGACCACATATGTTAAGTCCCATAGTGCTCAGAGCAATTTTGAAGCTCTGCTACCGTATACTCCACGACGACCGTCATGCCCATCCAGCAGAGGAAGTTGACGCCGCATTGAAAACAGTGCAGGTATAATTTCGACTGCAGCGTGTGGAAATGGAAGCTCAGGGCGCGAGTGCAGTTTGACCCCTCGTGTCGCTTACCGCGGCAACACGCGATGCTACCGCCATCTGTATATGTGCATATCCCCACCCCATGACTTTCGTGACTTGCTTGTATGAACCTGACTTCTCAAACTAGTGAAAGAAGATATTCCAACGTTAGCCAAGAAACATATTATGTACCGCAACGAAGATACCTCGTAATAACAACGGGTATAAAGTTAGAGAATAAAGAAGGGCACCGACAATGCTCCCCACGTATCATCCGTGAATGTAATGCGTCGGAAGATAATTATGCTGTTACGTTATAGGGCGTGTCAAACGGCACCTGAAGTCGCTGTCGGATCGCAGTTGTAGGTGTAGCGTTCTACTGTGGTAGTAACCGGCAGCTAGGCAAGACTGCAGCGCAGATCCTCGATTTTGGGCGCGGAGGCGACGCCTCGGCAGCGCCAGAAGAGTAGCGCAGCCGAGGCGGTAACCCAGTTTTACGCCCCCGTAGCCCCCGCCGTCGCCGCCCCCCGCCTCCCCGGCCGATACACAAATTCACTTACACGTTACACAGATATGCTTTTAGTCCGGTATTATTTTCATGCGGCGAGGGAGCCGTGGCGCAGAGGCTAGGGCGGCGACTGTGGATGGGGGGCTGGGGGCGGTAACTCTATCTGCGCTGCAGTGGCAGCGGCAGCAGGGGTTGCGCCCCCGCGCAGTGTCGGCGCTGCTCTGCGCGGGGACTCGAACCGAGCGGCGGGGCGCCGCCCCCACGGCACGGCTCTCCTCTGTACGTGCCGCCCCCAGGAGGCCCACCCACGCCACACGCGCCTGCGCGCTACCTCACGCGTCTTCTCACCCACAGTCGACGACGTCTTCGCTGCGACCCAGTGTGGGGGAGCCTCGTGAAGTGCCAGTAAAGCAAAAGAGCTAGTAAGCAGTAGTTAAGACACAAGAGTGACCTGCTGTCTCTCACGAGGAAACCTGTAAACATCTTCAGCAGAGTGTACTTTACTTTTAGGGTTACAATTATATAGGTGAGACTGGGGCAAGTTGACGATATGAGAGATTAACTATTTATCTTTTACCTTCTTGCCTTCTTCTTCCATCTTCTATCTACCTATCTACCTATCTATGTTCTATGCAATTATACAGAGTGGCCCATCTGAACTTTAGGATGAGATTATGTCTAAAACTATACATCGGGTAAAAATAGCGGGTAAGACAAGTTCGTAAGCTCAAAGGGGTACATCAAATGATACCACACGTGACCCCCAGCCCCCGCCCCTTTGATAGATGGCGCTGAAATCGAGAAAAATTGAAATTGGGGAAGAACTCCGATTTATTTAGAATGGGGTTGTAGAAAAATATCCGCTACCAGTCACAATAAAAAGTTGTTTATTGGTTCAAAAAAAATGGTTCAAATGGCTCTGAGTACTATGGGACTCAACATCTTAGGTCATAAGTCCCCTAGAACTTAGAACTACTTAAACCTAACTAACCTAAGGACATCACACACACCCATGCCCTAGGCAGGATTCGAACCTGCGACCGTAGCAGTCCCGCGGATCCGGACTGCAGCGCCAGAACCGCTAGACCACCGCGGCCGGCAGTTGTTTATTCGTCACACGACCGGTTTCGGGCTTGCGCCCATCTTCAGGTGTTTATACATTCATTTACATGATAGCACTGTTGGAGATCACTGTATAAATATAAAAAAATTATTTGTTGGTGACTACACAAATACAAGTGGGACAATTGTAAGTGGTAAGGCAGCATTTGACGAAAATATATCTGTACTTACAAAAAGACAAAGCACCATTATTACAGTTATGCTGTGCTGATAGTTTTGCCACTATTTTGATGTTGATGTTGATGTTGATGTTGATGTTGATTTAGAAATTAGGCAACGACTGTGATTCCAACAAGACGGAGCAGCTCTTCATTAAGCTAAAAATGTGCGCAACGCTTTAAATTTACGGTACTCTGGTCGGCGGACGGAGGACGCGGCGGACCAATTCAGTGGCCTCCACGTTCACCAGGCGTAGCATCTCCTGATTTTTTTTCTGTAGGGTTATTTAAAAAGTATTGTTTATGACAGACAGTTCACAACCAGAGACGATATGGAGCAACGCGTTCGAAGAGCGTGTGCATCCATACCACGGGATGTGCTCCTCAAAACTGTGGACAATTTCTTCGTGGCTAATTTCATTAATTAAGCACCCCAAATTGTGAGATGCAAGGGGACTCACACTAATGAAGCACCCCCAACACGTGAGAGGCAAGGGAACTCACACTAATGAAGCACCCCATGGGAACATCATTCTACTACGTCCATGTTGTTGTTCCTGGATAACGCGAAAAGGAGGATACAATACATTTAGTACAAAAATAGCTTAATTTGGCGTAACGAAGAAATTGAGCACATTTTTTATCGATTTGATGCGACTTTCTCGAATAATTCTAAATAAATAAAAGTTCATCCCCAATTTTACTTTTTTCTTGATTTCAGCCCCATCTGTCAATGGTTTAAAAAATGTTTCAGACAAAACTTGATTACTTTTTTATGGAGAATCCGAATCTGCAATAAAAATGGGGGTTTCCATTTAAGATTTAAAAGTTGCCCCCCACCAAACCCAAGGGGGCGGAGACTGGAGGTCACGTGTAGTATCATTTGATGTCCCCCTTTGAGCTTACGAACTTGTCTTACCCACTATTTTTACCCGGTGTATGGTTTTCGAGATAATCTGATCCGAAACTTCACATGGACCACCCTGTACATGAAAGTCACGAATGTTCATGCTTATCTCAGGAATTGTTGTAGACAATTTGACGCGATTTTCACTAGTAGCTAGACTGTTTCACGAGAAATGTTTGTGTATATAATTTATAAATATTTCGCCCAAAAATGTTCAAACGTCTGTGAATTCCTATGGGACCAAACTGCTGAGGTCATCTGTCCCTAGACTTACACACTGCTTAAACTAAATTATGCTAAGAACACACACACACCCATTCTCGAGGGAAGACTCGAACCTCCGGCAGGAGAGGCCGCGCAATCCGTGACTTGGCGCCTCAAACTGCGCGGCTATTTCGCCCAAATTGATGGATATATGGTGAATTAAAGTCCCATGCTGCTGTGGTGCGATGCCCTTGACATCGAGTGATTAATTCCAGTACTCCATACACCCACCTGTATGTTTGGGCTGATTCAGGAACTACTGCAGAGATTTTGATACAGTTTCCACCGGCAGACAGACTGATTCACGAGAGGGATTTGTGTATATACTTGCAATTTATACACAGGTTGTGTAGTTTGGTTGAACTACAATGGATTAAAATCCCCCACTGCTGCAAAACAACGCCATTGCCACCTAGCAGCGAATGGCAGGACACTTTGGAATCCCTCACATATATTACTGAGACGAGGCAGAGGGTCCTTCCTACTAATTACCTACCACCATCTCATACACTGCCCTCCCTCCTTCCTTGCAGTCAATGCCGCCCTCTACAACGTTATCCTTGGCACCAGCTTCTACCCCGACCTGTGGAAAACCTCCCATATCCTGATGTTCCCCAAACCTAACAAGCCTCCATCTGATGCCTCTTCCTCATTGCCCTATATGTCACACCTCGGTGTTCAGCAAGCTCTTGAGATCCATCCTTACCCGGCGCATCCATCACCAACTCCACCGATACCACCTCCTCCCCAACACACAATGTGGCTTTCTACCTTCCTTTTCTGCCAACGACCAACTCCTATGCCTCACTCATCTCCTCTTCCTCCAGCTAATTCTCATCGCTCCCTAGACCTCGAAAAGGCCTATGACTGCATATGACATCCCGGTCTCCTGTTTAAATTCCAGACCTACGTCCTACCTATCAACTATGTCCGTCTGATTGCCTCCATCCTCTCCCGCCGCCCCTCCTACGCTACCATCCATAAAGCCGATTCCCACACCTTCTACCCCAAAGTGGGTGTGCCCCAGGGCTCTGTCCCCTCCCCTCTCCTCTACCTCCTGTACACAGCAGATATGCTCCAACCCCCCCAACCCCCCTCCAGTACACCTCCTGCAGTATGCTGATGAGACTGCCTTCCTTGCCATTGCTCCCACCCATCAACGATCTCAACCCCTTCTCCAAAGTCACCTTGAACTTTTCGCCACATGGTGTAACCAGTGGCTCCTCAAAATCAATCCTTCGAAGACCCAGGCAATCATCACAGGTCGTAGCACTGGCTCCTTCTGCCTCCTCGATTTTTCCCTTACTATCTGCGCCCATGCTGTCCGTCTCTGCCCCAAACTCACCTACCTTAGGCTCACCATTGACCATCACTTCACCTGGATCCATCATCTCCACTCTATCCAATCCAAAGCCCACAACCGCCTCTGTCTCCTTAAACTCCTCTCTGGCTGGACATGGGGGTTGAACCCCTCAACCATCCTCCACACCTACAAATCCTTAATCCATCCCATCCTCTGTTATGCCAGTCCTGCCTGGATATCTGCCCCTCCTCCCAAAATCTATAAGCCCCTCCAGATCCTCGAGCACCATGCGCTCCACCTTGCCTTCTGTATATGCCTCCTGCCCCCCACGCGGACTCTATGACCTGATTCCTTTCCCCCCATCTGCTCCTTTTCCTCAAACATACCCAAGTCCTCTACACCTCCTGCCGATTCCCCCCCCCCCTATCCCCTGGTTGCTCCACTCTTCTCCACATCCTGCCTGCTGCTGCCCCTTTACCATTATATACCTCCTACCCTTCACCACTACACCCCTCATATCCTTTTCCAAGACGGCTTCCATCGATTCCCCCTCCTGGATGATGCCCTCTCTCCCTCCATTTATCCCTCCTATCAACTCTGATCCTCACCTCCCCCTCCCTCCCTCTGTCCTTTTCCTGGGCTCCATCTCCCCCCTTCCATCTTGTTTCTTTTTTCCCTCTCTTTGACTCCTTTCTCTCCCCCAAGTCCTCTTGCTTTCCCATCCATTGCCTTCTACACTCCTTATCACGTCCATCCTGCCCCCCCTTTTTCTGTGTTCTCTCCCTCCATCAGCTTCCCCCTTTTGCTTTTCCTTTCCTCCACCCTGTAACACCATAGCTCTAATACTCTACGGATTTATTTTGCTTTTGTTTCATTTAATGTTACATCATTGAGCTTCTGTAAGTGTGTTTGATTGAATAGATAACACAGAATTGTATACTACTTTCTTTGTACAAACTTTGATGTCATGGTTTGGTTCAATGCAAAGTAGTGTATCTTTCATTTAAACTCTTTGTCCCATTTGGAGGGACCAAAACTTACTGTATATAATTGTAATTTTGTGTGAATAATTTTTTGTAGAGATGTCAATATGTGTAAATGTTTTGTTTTATTTAATGCATTTGGTTGCTGTTATGTAAATTGCTGATCCTCACTTAGGGTTCTTAGTTAGTTTATATGTAAACGGTGTAGTGGTTCCCCTCGGGAACGGAGCTGTGTAGAGCGCGCAAATTGTGGTTGGCCTAGGTAGAAAAGGTGGAATAAGAGTCAGTCGGGGACGAGCTACGAGTCGGGGACGAGCTACCAAACTGTCCACTGTCATGTAAATGTTGCATATCGTGCTGGTTCCGAGAGAGGCTTTTCCTGCCGCTTTCCAATGCCTCGGATGGATGGATAAATAGCTGGAACTATTCTGGAATTTGTATCTGTCGTCACCACCAAGAAATGACAGAGTCAAGCAATTCTGTCTGCGAATCCACCTACCAACAAGCAGTTGCCACCACGTTGCGCAATCACTGTAACGTAATACTATAATGATGTACAGTGAAGGATCAGCTTAATGGATCTGCTAATATGCTCAAATATAAGGTAATTTATATCTGAATTTATGTACCTACCTTGATTTTCCTCCTTATCATAACACCTCTCAGGTTCCTCTCCGTTTGATCTAAAGTAATTACCGAGTGTCCCTACTGAAAGAACATTTATGACCAATGCTATGCTAATTAATGCCTCTTGAACTTAGTAAAAAGGAAGTTAAAGTTAATGTGGCAAGAGAGTGAGTTAAAGTAAATGTTGTTTGCTGAAAATAATTTTACTATTAAAACTGCTTATTAAAGTGCTGTTGCCAACTGCAAAATTAAAAGTTCTTAAGACTGAGGCTTCTAAAGTTTTGCTTAGCAAATGATCACCTTGATATCTGTAGTAAATTCAAAAAGGTGAGTCAGTTTTTTGCAATTTTGTCAACATTGTGTTTCGCTGTAGTAAAAGTGGAAAACTGCAGTTGTGAAACGTTATATACTCATGTTTGTTAAGTGTATGTCTCTCTAGTGTATAGGAAGTACATATTAATAATATAACAGTATCCACAGTTTGTCTATTGTATTAATGCTGGGTAACAAGTAATGGGAAGACCACTAATTATAAAAACCATAATTTCTTTAAAGCCTGAAAGTAATAGGGTGTTTCGGTATCTCTTATAATTTTGCAAATAGTTTGTGCTGCTCCAGTTGTTAGCTTCAATCCTAAAACATATGTATGTGTCAGAGTTCATTGCACACTCGCGTGTGGCCAAGTATAGGTTGTGTTTATCCATTAGAGTTACTAATAACTATTTTCTTGAACGAGAATGTTAACCATTCTCTTGCCTAGTTAGGCTGGCGACCGTTTTGTTTATCAGTTGAACAGTGCAGACAGGCAAAATTTTGTTCGTACTGTTCAAATATTTACGTAATTCTGACTTTCACTTCCGATAAGCCACCTCCGTTAGGTACAATACGGTCAACATAATATAATTCCTCTCAGAGGATAACACTGCTCTGTTGCGTTATACCATAATTACTCTAACAAAATAATTCCGTTTTGCAAACTGCCTCCAGCTTCGAGGTTATGGTATAGCAGTAGAGACGGGAGTGTAATAACCCATTTCCCCCCGTCTGGGACCCCCATCCCCCCATCTGCCTTCGTATCTACTTTATAGTGTAGTGTTTGAGTAATGTGTCATTGTTGTGCATGCCGTTTTTTACGTGTTGTGAAATGGCACCGTACTGTCACTAAGCCTGTTTTTTAACTCTTTCAAACAGAAACCAGGCTGTCGCCATGTTTTTTTTTTTTAACTGTGCCTCTCTAATTACTAAGTATTTTAATCAGTATCACCAACCTTTTGTTTTATACTAGGATTGGAACTTAAATAGTGGCAACTATTTATTCACAAACGATACAAAAGACTTACATGTTTGCACCTCTTACTGTCCTTCAAAGTAGACACCAGCGTTGTGTAGAGACCGTCGCCAGCGATGTGGAAGCCGTAGTATACCGATAGCAGATCCAGTTCTGTTGATGGTGCGAATGGAGCGGTCTACTGCCTGTCGAATCTCTGGAACAGTTCTGAAACAAATGCCACAAAGTGGTTCCTTCATCTTCATAATCAAATCAAAGTCACAAAGACTTCAGTCCGGCGAGTATGGTGGATGGTGCAGTACTTCCCAGTTCCATCGAGCGAAAAGAGCAGCCACAGCTTGCGCTGTATGCGCCCGCGCATTGTCGTGGATAAGATGGGTGGGTTGCGCAGAAAGTGTCGCCGCTTCTTTCGCAAAGCTGGTCGCAGGTGACGCTCCAAAAACGAACAGTAATATGACTCTTACTGCTACTGGCACAGCATTGTTGAGCACTTACAAAATGACCTGCACAGAGACGATACTTTACCGATTCCTAGCAGCCTGTGGGCAAGCAACCCCTCGACACCTTTCAGCTGATTGGAACTACGCTGTTGCTCTAACGCCTGTTTCCGACCGAAAAGCATAAACATCCTTTACTGTTTCAGATCATTTTCAGATTTCTCAGCATCAAGAGATGGGGTGAGATGCGGGTAAGGATATGGTTGGGGTGGGGGGAGGGTAGTGGAGTGGGGGGAGAGGAGTTACCACTATACGACCTCCCTATCGCGGGATACGTCCGTTGTGGCTTTGGCAGAATTGTGGTGAAGTTTGGTGCCAATGTGACATCATTAATCCACCATACGTCTCACAGCAGCTTCTGAGATCTGGCCTTTTCTTCGCATGAGTCGTCACCTAGGTGTGTGTAGCGTCTCCGAGCCCACGGGTGAATTCGAATGGTGCCTTGCATTTGCACCGCCAGAGAGAAAAGCTGTTCGCACCTTTGAGCTAAATTTCACACTTCCGCCTCGCAATGGCGGGGTTTCAAAACAAAGACCCTTTAATTCTTTTGCGTCATGTGAAGATAAAATAAACTTTATTTTATTATGAAAAAACTTTATGTGTTAGAAGAAAACTAAGAGAAACTTTGAAATCAGCGTAAAAAGTTAGATAACAACGCGAATTTATTTTGAATCATCTGATATCATGCAAATTGGTGTTATTAGTGCAATAGTTTTTCGTATTAGTCTTCATATGTATAATGTAAAGGCAGTAATAAGAAAAGAATAACGTTTTTGAATTTTTAATAACATTTGGACGGTAACTGCAACAAGCTAACTGTTGTCCAAAGTGAATCAAATCTTTGATTTGATACTGATTATGAATGCCTCACTCTTGTGCAGAATTAATGCAATTGATATAAATAAGCTACTTAAGCAGAATAGTGTATCAGATCCGTCAGCACATAAACAAGCTATCGAGAGTTTGCTTAAGAAAATGCTCACTGCCTAAAACAGAGTCCCAGCGTGGAACAACCACATCGTTCAGTGCATGGCGTCCAAAGTGCAGCCAACAAATTACATCCCTACAACTACCATTGTATAGCTTTCGTATTTTTTCCCGAGTTATTACTTATTTTGCAAGTTACTATGAAAAACAGTGTACCTAACAGCAATCATCCTCAACTGTGTACTCAACTGCTCCGCAGCAGGTCCCAAGCCCAGTTAAGAAAGGAGGAGGGGGAGTAGTAACATCTCTTCAGAAAAGCCTTGGTTCACCTGCTCCAGGTGATGGTACCTCGAGAGGGCCCCTTTCCAGGGTATGACGAAGACTTCAATGGCAATGAAGGTGGGAATGGAGACCACCGGGACGCCAGAACTGACAGATGAAGAAATCCTGCTTTTAGGGATGGCGTAGAAGTAATCTAATAGTCATGGGAGGCTGGAACGCAGTTGCACGGGAAGGAGAAGAAGAAAAGGTTACAGTAGAATACAGATCTGGGACAAGGAATGAGAGAGGAGAAAGATTGAATTCTGTAACAATCTTCAGCTAGTAATCGCGAATACTCTGTTCAAGAATCACAAGAGGAGGTATACTTGGAAAATCCCAGGTGATACAGGAAGATTATATTTAGATTACATCATGGTCTGACAGAGACTTCCAAATCACTTACTTGGTTGTAAGGCGTACCCAGGAGCAGATATAGACTCAGATCACAATATAGCAGTGATGAAGAGTAGGCTGAAGTTGAAGAAGAATCAATAAGCAAAGAAGTGGGATACAGAAGCACTAAGAAATAACGAGAAGCGCTTGAAGTTCTCTAAGGCTATAGACACAGCAATATGGTATAGTTCAGTAGGCAGTAAAGTTGAAGAGGAATGGACATCTCTAAAAAGGGAAGAAAAACATAGGTACAAAGAAGGTAACTGCGAAGAAACCATGGCTAACGGAAGAAATACTTCATTTGATTAATGAAAGGAAAAGTACAAAAATGTTCTGGGGTACTCAGGAATACAGAAATACAAGTCGCCGAGGAATGGAATAAATAGGAAATGCAGGGAAGCTAAGACCAGATGGCTGCATGGAGAATGTGAAGAAATCGAAAGAGAAATCATTGTCGGAAGGACAGACTCAGCGTACAGGAAAGTCAAAACGACTTTCTGTGACATGAATGGCAAGGGTGGTAACACTAATAGTGCAACAGGAATTCCACTGCTAAATGCAGAGGAGAGAGCGGACAGGTGGAAAGAATACATTGAAAGATTTCTCTGATGTAATAGAAAGAGAAACAGGAGTCGTTTTAGAAAATATAGGGGATCCAGTATTACAATCAGAATTTAAAAGAGCTTTGGAGGACTTAAGATCTAATAAGGCTGAAGGGATATATAGCATTTCATCAGAATTTCTAAAATCATTGGGGGAAGTGGCAACAAAACGACTATTCACGTTGGTGTACAGAATGTATGAGTCTAGGGACATATCATCTGACTTTCGGAAAAATATCATCCACACAGTTCCGAAGACTGCAAGAGCTGACAAATGCAAGAACTATCGCACAACAAACTTAACATCTCAAGCATCCAAGTTGCTGAGAAGAATAATATACAGAAGAATGGAAAAGAAAATTGAGGACGTGCTAGATGACGATCAATTTGGCTTTAGAAAAGGTAAAGGTACGAGAGAGGCAATTCTGACGCGGTTGATAATGGAAGGAAGACTAAAAAAAAGTCAAGACACATTCATCGGATTTGTCGACTTGGAAGAAGCCATTGAAAATGTAAAATGGTGCAAGATGTGCGAAATTCTGAGAAAAATAGGAATAAGCTTCAGGGAGACATGGGTAATATACAATATGTACAAGAGCCAAGAGGGAATAAATAAGAATGGACGACCAAGAACGAAATGCTCGGATTAAAAAGGGTGTAAGGCAGGGATGTAGTCTTTCACCCTACTGTTCAATCTGTACATCGATGAAGCAATGATGGAAATAAAAGAAATGTTTAGGAGTGGAATTCAAAGCCAAGGTGAAAGTATATCACTGATACGATTCACAGATGACATTGCTGTCCTGAGTGAAAGTGAAGAAGAATTACATGACCCGCTTAATGGAATGAACAATCTAATGAGTATAGAATATGGATTGAGAGTAAATCGAAGAAAGACGAAAGTAATGAGAAGTAGCATAAATGAGAAAACCAAGAAACTTAACACCAGGATTGAGTGTCACGAAGTAGATGAAATTAAGGAATTCAGCTACCTAGACAGTAAGACAATCAACGATAGACTGGACAAGGCGGACATTAAAAGCATACTAACAATAGCAAAAAGGGCATCTCTAGCCAAGAGAAGTCTACTAGTATCAATCATAGGCCTAATTTTGTGGAAGAACATTCTGAGAACGTACGTCTGGAGTACAGCATTGTATGGTAGTGAAGCATGGACTGTGGGAAAACTGGTACAGAAGAGAATCAAAGCATTTGAGATGTGGTTAGGTTGAGTGCAGTTGTAGATAATTTAATGACATTTTTCATTTTCTTATAAACAGCTAGGCTGCACACACAAGTCACTTACTTACTAAAATTTTTTATAAACGGATGCAAGCTATAAAAAAATAAAAATTTCAGAAATTTTCTACTAAAATTCTATGCTGCGAATCATATGTCAAATTCTTTTTACCATACATTACCACATATGTAAGGGTATCTTTCGGAATTTTATTATTAAAATTTGCACACAACTTCATTGTAGTTTTCTGTGTAGCTAACACATTCATTCTTCTAGACATATTTATAACATAGACAGGATAATTTTCAATAAAGCTGAATGGACTCACATTAATATCATAATTCAATTGTGTATTTCTCTTAAAATTTAAGAAAGCATTATAAGCTTTTAAATAATTATTTGGCGGATTATTTCCATATTTCTTGATGAAAATCGATTGTTGAACAATCTGACCATCAATTTTTCAAACAGAAAAAAGCATTTTGTTGAATTTTAAAAAAGGAATGAAATAGATTATGAGCACATAGACTACCAAAATGAAAAAGTAAATTTATACCCATGTATACAAGAAGATATAAACAATACAACTTCAAATATATCTAAAAAAAGATGCTTACTTATGGCTATAGATAATTTTGAGAGTGCAGTTGTGTTGTTGAACAACTCTAAAGCCAAGGAAGTTAAAAAAATACTATCTTAAACTAGAAAACATCTTTCTATCTTATGCTGACTACATAAAAGAATACAAAGCTATTCAAGTTCAACAAGAAGCTATAGAATTAAATGAACAAACTAACAACTACAGCTTCGATTGGAAGAGAAAGATAAAGAATGTCTACAGTTAAAAGATTTTGTGAACACCATAAAACAAGGCATCCAAAATATTGATGTAAAAACTATCTTTATTAATGAATCAGGATTATATTGCTTAATATTAAAATCAAAAAAGAAGAAGCAAATCCATTTGTAAGTGTGAAAATCACTTTTCTATACTTTCAACTACTTTTTGAAAACAATTAAATTTTATGTCTTTTTTGCCTTTCTAATTCAACTACCTTTTTTCAAGCTTATTAAATTTCTTCTTCCATAAATGTAAGTTGAAAATACACTGTCTACAACAAACAAACAAAATATGTAGATAAAAAATTAGAAGAGATTCAACATCCATAAGGCACTGTATCATAATTTTGTAGAAAAATTCTTTTCTCATACTGAAACGAGAATCTTTCTTAACCTGTTTGTTAACTAGATTTTTAGTATCAACATCTCTAGTTATCTGATTGTATTCTTACCGTATTTTTTCTTTAACTTCACTTTCTATTAATGTTATCGTAGATTCACCATCCAACTTTTGAATATTTTTGTAATCTAATGTGAATCCTTTCACCTTCATTTCTGTCTTTTTATCATTTTCATCATAATAATAACTATTTAGGCCTGTTGAAGCCCAATCTGTAATCCAATTATTTCCTAATTCATTAGTCCATTCACCTAACATACAACCTGTTTCCACAGTATTTTTATCATTATCAATATATACTAAAGAATCAGTAACAATATATGCAACAGATTCTCCTAGTTTATCTAACATATCACACAATCTATGTCTTGTTTTAGATGTAATGAATGCACCTATGAAAATATTTGTAGCTGCATTGTTTTCCACATAATAATCCTTGAATAAAATTTACATCTAAGTTATCTAATCAATCATCCAGATATATCTCATAAAATCGCTATAAATCGGTTACATATTCTGTTTGACTCATATTTTGTCTTTGTCCAAATTTACCCCATAATGAATTAAGACATATCTTAGCAACAGCTCGTTTTGCAGGATTTTCCTTTATTATATCATAATCTAAGTCAATGTCCAATGTCTCTTTAACTGTTTTGATGTATTCTTCATCACTTTCGAAATGATGTGAACTAGTTTCTAATTTTATTTTCATAAAGTCTTTCACATAAATTTTAAACAGCATATTGCTTTAATTTTTAAAATCCCATACTTCATAAACTTCTAAAACTTTATATCCTTTTTCTACAGCTTTCTTTACTTCATCAGTCGTCCAAGTTCCAATGAAACTGCGATTGCATTTACTTATTTGTTCTTCTGCACATTTGACTCACAAAGGAAACAACAGTTTTTCATTTTTATCGATTTGCATGCATACAGGTAAAACACGATGATACAATCCTCTAGGAGCCAATACTTTACATTTTATTTATCCATACCAATTTTTAGAACAATATCTTGATCTATGTATTTTTCTTGGATGTTATTCAGGATAATAATCATAATATTGCACAGTAGGATAAAGACTACATACATCAATATATTTTATTTTTGAGCTATTACCATCTGCTTTAGCTCTTAATTTTATTGCATTTGTTCATCCACCATAAAATGCATCTCTTGGATTCAATAGTTCAAAAATTTCAGGCAATTGCTTTCATTTCTTAAGCCTTTTATACTCTTCTGAGTTCAGCCAATCATATTCCCACATTTCCACTAAATTGTATCCAGCATTTCTTATTTCTGCACATCTTGTTAAAGTCTTTTGATAAAGATCATTCATTGTTTCCTTATTTTTATTGTTAATCGTTTCACTTTTGAAACATTTTTTGCATCCATGCCAATAACAACCATGGTACTGGTAAACAGTATTAGCTGCTTTATCAAATTCATCTACTTTTGCTCCTGCAGTTCTTACTTCTCCACCATTAAGAGCATTTTGAATGTTGTTATTATTTAAGATATCCAACCAAGCTATTGATTCTTTACTATAATTCTTTTTCTGTTCTTTATCCAATAGAGCAATTGTATTTTCTGATAAATATTTCGACCTGTAAATTGCCATACAAACTCCAGCAATTGTTAAATAACAGAATGGATCAATGTTAGCAATTTCCAGAAATTGTTTTCTTAATTCCAAACAACCTCTTCTTAATATATCTACATCAGAATTACAGTACACATTAATTTCTTTCTTCATATCGAACACACAACTTTCTTTAACTCTAGAGCTGTGCCATTTGAGAAATGCTCCTATATCTTTTGGCTTTATAGTGTCAGCACAGTAATATTCAGTATCAGGAATTGGTCCTATGTAGTTTTCATTTTTTGGTTTATTGAATAAATGTGGGAAGTAACCTTTCTTCAGTTCTTTCAAATCAAAAGTTTTTGGAAAACTACTAAGTGGACCTTGTACAAAGTTACTACTATCTATAATTTTTATACCCAACTATTTGATCTCCAACATCAGTTTAGTTCCTGTGTAGAAGGTATATGGTCTTATTGTATTTTCAACACAGTACTTCAAAATAAACTGGAAATCATAACCTTTTGCATAGTGAGCTATGAATGTGTGATGACTGTTCTTTTCAGATATCATCCACTTACAGAATTCATCATTTGTCTTAAATTTATAAACAGTATCACCTTTAAAATTGTGGACAATTATAAGATTTGGAATGTGTGTTCCAGGTTCTTGACTTGCTTCATAATCAAACCACATGTATCTTTCAGTATAGGTACAATTCACTTTCTTTGGAAAGCCTTTGTTACAACATTTAAATCCTTTACCACCACCTAATTTATTAAATTTGAAGCAATGCTAAATATAAAAATCTTTGAATTCTCCATTAACATAGCAACCTTATTTATTACAATTTGGACAACCTTGCACTATAAATTCAAAAAATTTTCTTTCACAGATACCACCTTTTTGCAATATAGGTTGCATATAACATTTATGATTTCCAATTTCTACAACTTCTTTACAAGTTCAAAGCCACATTTATGTTCTTTAGTTCTTTAACAAATCTTTTTACATCCTTCACACTTGTAAGCTGTATCACAAACTTCTTGGTGATTGTTGAAGCATTCTTCATTATAACAGTATCAATTGCATTTCTCACAATAAATCTTATTTTCTTTACTTTCATGTTCTGGACTTTTGCATAATATGCACACTTTTCGCTCTATTTTACATCTGTGAGCATCCTTGTTGTTATACGGCTTGTTGCATTTATTACAGAAGTATACTGATCCCAAGAAAGCAGACATACTGTTAATTACATCGAAATGGTTGTGATCTTTGCACAGATAAATCTTCATATATTTCTCAGCACCACCACAGACAACAGCATTAAAATTTTCAGCACATACAACAGTTATTTAGATATCTAACAATTCTTCTACATTTTTAATGTCATCTAAAGTAAATCCTTCTTCGTTGTATTCATCCAATTGATTACATAATATATCAGTTAACTCTTTCTGTAATTTGTATTTATCTCCTCTAATTTTCTTAATCTCGTTTGTAGTTAGTTCTCTTCCCAAAATATTATTTGTTTGGCATGTCAAAGCCACAATTACAGCTTCAGGACAAGACAGATTATCGCCATTTTTAATTCTTGTAATGCATCTCTTAGTCTTTTTGTCTTCAGCCAGATTTATTATTTTTTTACCTGAACCACCTTGGCCTTTAGGAATTGCTATCATCTGGATATTGAACAATGTTTCTGCTATATCAACAGTTTCATCAGATGTTAACATATCTCTCATTTTATTGCACAAAACCTTAACAGACTCTCGAGTATTATTCGATGCATTATAACCTGTAGAAATTGGATAAAACATTTTTGGGTTATTGACTGTTATATTCAGCTTATCGCCTTTCCTGAAATTAGTCCTCTTTTTGGCTACATTTACCGTGGAATTGAGTGCTATCGTTATATAATCTGTTTTCTCACTAAGAGTATCGATGTTAGCATCGTTAAAGACAATTTCATGCTTTAAATTTTTCATTAAATCTACTGGGTGATCAAAAAGTCAGTATAAATTTGAAAACTGAATAAATCACGGAATAATGTAGATAGAAAGGTACAACTTGACACACATGCTTGGAAGGACACTGGGTTTTATTAGAAACAAAAAAATACAAAAGTTCAAAAAATGTTCGACAGATGGCGCTTCATCTGATCAGAATGCCAATAATTAGCATAACAAAGTAAGAAAAAAGCAAAGATGACGTTCTTTACAGGAAATGCTCAATATGTCCACCATCATTCCTTAACAATAGCTGCAGTCGAGGAATAATGTTGCGAACAACACTGTAAAGCATGTCCGGAGTTATGTTGAGGCATTGGCGTCGGATGCTGTCTTTCAACACCCCTACAGATGTCGGTCGATCACGATACACTTGCGACTTCAGGTAACCCCAAAGCTAATAATCGCACGGACTGAGGTCTGGGGACCTGGGAGGCCAAGCATGACGAAAGTGGCGGCTGAGCACACGATCATCACCAAACGACGCGCCAAGAGATCTTTCACGCGTCTAGCAATATGGGGTGGAGCGCCATCCTGCGCAAAATCGTACGTTCCAGCAGGTGTTTATCAGCCAGGCTGGGTATGATGCGATTCTATAACATATCGGCGTACCTCTCACCCGTCACGGTAGCAGTTACAAAACCAGAATCACGCATTTCCTCGAAGAAAAAAGGCCCGATAACGAGAGATGTGGTAAATGAAACCCATACCGTGGCTTTCTCGTCGTGCAATGGAGTTTCCACGACAGTTCTAGGATTTTCGGTAGCCCAAATTCTGCAGTTGTGGGCGTTGACAGACCCTCGGAGCGTGAAATGAGCTTCGTCGGTCAACAACACGTTACTCACGCAATAATCATCTTCTGCCATCTTTTGAAACGCCCACGCCGCAAATGCCCTCCGCTTCACATTTCATGATGCCGATGGAATTTGTACGGATAACATCGGAGGGTACGCCTAAGTGCCAACCAAACAGTAGTGTATGGAACGCCGGTGCGACGTGCGACTGCACGAGCGCTGACTTCCCCTTGCATAGGCGAACCCGCTACAGTCTCCAATTCTTCCTGAACTGTCTCAGCAGCATTATGCCTTGTGCTCGGTCGGCCACTACGGGGTCTATCGTCTAAACAACCCGTGACTTCGAACTTCGAAATCATTCTCGCCGCAGCTGCATTTGTCAGCGGAATTTTACCCGTTCGAATCTCCTTCCTATGGCGATAGGATCGTTACGCTGGACTAGCACATTCCCCATTCTGATAATACAGCTTCACTAAAAGCGCCTTTTCAGGTAACGTCAACATGCTGCGACTTCTGGCGCATCTGATTCTCTCTCTCATTACAGATCCTTTTATACACGATTGTCATGCGCAGTCACTGACGTTTTGCTGTGCAGCGCCATCTGTCGGACATTTTGTGAACTTTGTTTTTTTTGTTCTAATAAAACCCCATGTCATTCCAAACATGTGTGTCAATTTTTATCTCTCTATCTACATTATTGCGTGGTTTATTAAGTTTTCAAATTTATACTGACTTTTTGATCATCCGGTAGATCTAATTTCTTTAATCTCAAATAAATGCTTTTCAGATGGCTCAGCTTCCTTTTCTTTATGAAATATTTTACTTCTAAATGGGTTAATTTGATGTAACCTTACTGTTTTTTCCTCTCTTGGCGGACGAGGCTTTTCAATAATATCATCATCAAATCTGTAAAAGTAATTTATATTCGGTGCACTCTTTGGTCTTAATCTAGTTTTCTCACATACATCTCTATCTTTGAGCTCCTTCACTTTCCAATCATGGAGAGTTCTTGTGGGAAGAGGTAAATTATTTAAAATAATTAAGTTAATTAAATCACCTTTTCTAAATCTGCTATGTACTCGTAAATTATTCCTCCTGCAATAACCATGAAGTTGAGCAACTGTGAACTTTCTAAAAGCTACAGCCATTTATTTAAGATAAATTTTAGTAGTTCTACAAAATCTGAAGATCAGAAAGCTTCTTATTTATTGGCAACAAAATTTAGTAGTTCTACAAAATCTGAAGATCAGCTTCTTATTTATTGATGATAAAATTTATCTACAAAATCTGAAGATCAGCAAGCTTCTTATTTATTGACAGCAAAATTTTTTATAAGTATTTTTCAAATCTATTAAAAACTGTGGAAAAAATTCAGATAATTAACTAGAAAATTTGAGTTTTTTTCTAAACATGAAGTTTAAAATGAAATTTTTTCGTGAACTAAATAAATTCTATACTTTTATATACCAGTAAGTATGATTTGTATGCTGTGCAAAATTCATCGAAGAATCTCTCTTACTTATGAAGAAAAGTGTACCTACAGCAACAAATGTAGTCAATAGTAAGTGAAAGAAATGATGAAATCTCACATGTAAAAAAAATATTTTGTTACGTTTTTGAACTTCCACTGCTGTGAGTGTGGATCCTGAATCCTTCCTGGTCATGCTGACAAAGCTTTATGAATTTATTTGTAAAAGTATAGACAGTGGAAATTAAAATGTCCTGTGGTGCCTCTCCTGCTCCGGATCGGCCCATTTGACGCCCTACCCCTCTTTGTCCTGTAAAAAAGGCGAAGTTAACGCTGTCTCCTGTAACGAGGTATAATCCGTAGCCTACACAGCTCTTTCCTCCGTCTGTTGTTCTGACCAATCATTTTGTTATGGCGCATTTACAAATTTCACGGCAATATTTAATTTAGCTGCGTCCCTCTGGCAAAATTCCGATAGTACGATGAAATTTGATAAATTCCCGTATTATAAACTAATTTTTCTGGTTATTGAAACAAGCGGAACAGCATTGCACGTCACCCCTCGAGTTAATTCTTTCGTTATATACACGTAATTTCTCTCTAATGTAATGACGTGATTTGTGTTGCCCACTACAACCAACTTAATGAAATTTTAAATGCGGTGTTTTATTTTCGAGGTATACTACTGGTGCGACTCATACTTTGTTTCGTTTGGCACATCTGACATATAATACTTGTAACATATTAAACAAGCGAATTATCGCTTTCAAAACATCGCATGTTACGCATGTGTAAAATATCACACTTTGACGCAATAATATGCTTACAGGTGCATGAAACTTAGTTCCTTTCCGCTACATTTCATCGAACTTAGAGGTTAAGGCGCTCAGACAAATTTATGTTCTCACCCTGTAGAGTTCGAGATGACGCGTCTTTGAACTCTCTGTACAACCATCTTCCGATAAACCACGGAACCTGACGAAAATTTCAAGCAATTTTTTTCAGTTATAGCGCAGATAATGCTCTCATTCCATCGTATAATGGGTGACGCACGTGTGCTCACACATAGAGTATAACAGCCATCGTCTACGGGTCTAATTCAACCGCTCCGTCGTGTAAAACTTCATGTATCCTCGGCAAGCCGCGTCAGGACTAGTTCACGTGCGGGCAAAATGCGTACTAAAGTGTGATTACGTCGCTCGAGGGGAGCATAATTGGGATGCCCTTTCGGGGGATTGACGGCAGGTTGGACAGCTCAGTAATACCGTGTACAGTAAGAGAAAGAGAAATGTTTGGGAATTCTGTTTTACAAAGGTTCGTATCCGCCTTGATAGTACGATAACGCAGAAATGGCCTCTGCGTTGAAGAAAAGACCGTTATTCCCCCGTGCACGGCCTGAAAACCAATCAAACCATCATGCAGCGATTTATATAGCCACAGAATTTCCTATCGTGTTCGGCCACGCAATGGTAGAATAGGCCAAACATGTTGTTAAGTAGAGTCACACATAATCATTTCTAGGAATCTTAAGCCTGCCACTCCTTTTAATACTGTACCTAAGTGTTCGTACAAGATTACGAACCTGGTTTCTTCTGTGAAATGTGCCTCCAGACACTGAATATTTCTCATAAATAACACAATATGACTCCAGATTTAAAATTTCGCAACTGACAAAGCTTACTCAAAGGGCCACGAAAGGGAATACTGCTCGGAAATAATACAACTGCGTTTTTAACTAGAATACTGACTGTTAATCTCGCACTATACTACCTCATAGTGTATTGAAATCGGGCCTTATAGCCTCAGTTTGTGCAGGTCAAACGCGTTTGTCATCCGTTATCTACGTTACCTAATAACGAGAAAATAGCTGGTGTCGCGGAAGCAATAATTTATGACGACGGCTTCTCTGCCGTCATGTAACTTGGAGAACTGCATTAGCGATGCCTTACCCGAGTTACTGGAAAGATCTTCCGGAACATAAACGTCAGCGCAGTAATCATGTGTAGCGTAGCACCGAAACAATATAAGTTTTATAAAATTGTTAAGGCTTTTGTGGCCAATTGTTGACAAGTTGCCTTTGGCTTCTGTCTCGGGTGCTTCGGGCCGCGTTTGTTTGACGATTATTCTGATGTTTCGCCGACGCGAGTGGCTTGTGCTGTCAAAGCTCTAACATTCACTCTTCCAGCTAGTGATGGGGGTTCTGTCCATAGAAGCAAACAAGTGATTTATTTAACGCAACGGCTTTTATAATGCAGTGTTGTGGGTGCCCTGAGACTTATATGTACTCAGAGTAAGAGTTCATTAATCCTATTTATATTAGTCTAGCAAATTGCCTGTGGTTTGCCTGTCCGTTTTCTAGGACTATCCAGCAGATAATTAGCTATTCATGATATGTAGACAAGTTGCGTGTCCTCTTCAAACTGACTCGAAAGTTATACTACATCAGATAAATCAAATACGAGAGAATTAAATGATTGGTATAAATTAATACATACGAAAGAACAAATGTAGTAGTCTTTAACACATTTCTTTAAGGTTGAACCCACGCATAATGAAATCATTGACAAAATTAATAGTCTCAGAAATAATATAGGGTACAGATTTCCCCTGTATTGGTAATGACACTGCACTGCTTAGCTCTACCCTCTTTAACGCATTTGGTCTGCTAATACACACGGAATGACTGACATCACCGTTGTACAAGATATTACTACCCCAAGCAATGTTAAATGTCAGTGCAGAGAGAATAGTACTTGCGATCTCAGCAATTTATAATTACCTCCGTATGCTAAGAGCATATGCTAAGAGGGGTGCCCGGAAACTAATGCACCCCATTTTTTTTCTCATCCGAAAACAATGTTACGAATGCAAAAGTTACGTATGGTATTACTTGAAGCCTCCAGAGTGAGCGCGCCAAATTTCCGTTACTTTCGAATGATAGCGTAGCTGCAGAACAGTTTAAAAATGGCGTCTGTAGGTGATGTACATTACAAGCAACGTGCCGTCATTGAATTTCTCACTGCAGAGAAAGAAACTGTGGGGAATATTCACAAATGGTCGTGCAAAGTCTACGGAGCACCTGCTGTCGACAGAAGTACAGTCAGTCTCTGGGCACGAAGGGCGAGGTCGTCAGAAGGCGGTTCGGCGGAGCTCCATGGTTTGCAGTGGTCGGGGAGACCATCCACGGCTGTCGCACCTGACATGGTGCGAGGTGATGTCGTTCGCGAGGCCAGACGCATTACGAGTCGGCAGTTGGCGCTGCATCTGTCAATCAACAAAAGAAGTGTGGATGCAATTATCCGCACTCTTGGATATTCAAAAGTGTGTGCAAGATGGGTCCCTCGGTGTCTAACGGTGGATCACAAATTGCACACAAAAAATATTTTTCTTTATTTGTTGCAACCTTTTGAAGCTGAGGGGGAGGCCTTCTTGTTCCGGATTGTGACAGGTGATGAAACCTGGTTTCACCATTTTGAGCCCGAAACAAAATGACAGTCGATGGAATGGCGCCATTCCCACTCCCCATAGAAGAAAAAAACTCAAGGCAACTGCTTCTGCCGCTGAGGTCATGATCACCGTGTTCTGGGACTGTCAAGGTGTGATTCTCATTGATGTGTTGCCAAGAGGCGCTACCATTAATTCAGAAGCATGTCTCAACACATTAACAAGATTACAGACGCGCTTCCAGTGGCTTTGACGCCACAGCAGCACAGGAGATGTTTTGCTGCAACACGATAACGCTCGGCCCCACACAAGTCTGAGGACTGCTGAACACATCGCAAAACAGGGCTGGATAGTGTTACCCATCGACCCTTCAGTCCTGACCTAGCCCCATCGAACTTCCACTTGCTTGGGCCATTAAAAGATGCCATTCGTGAAATTTTGAGGACGATGAGAAGGTGATTAACAGAGTGAGCCAGTGGCTTCGCCACCAGGACAAGGATTGGTCCCGACAGGGCATACACGCCCTTGTTTCGCGGTGGAGGAAGGCTCTGGAACGGGATGGAGATTATGTGGAAAAATAGCGTGTAGATAAATTATCATTATGTTCAATAAAGAATTATTTTCGAAAAATGTTGTGCATTACTTTCTGGGCAAACCTCGTGTATCACCGTAATTGTAGAAACGCGACAGTACAGAGCGCTGCTTCTCGAAGAGGTAGGCACCAACAGTAACTGCTGGAGCGTGACTCGGAAACATTGGACGGCTGACTGCGATCCGAATACTGCAAAACAAATGCTGCCTTATAACTTCACTGTACAACACATGAGGTGCTCTTTATCACTGTTTGCTGAAGCAGAGGCGATTCCCAGCAGTGGGGCGAAGTTCAAACAATGTCTAAGTGTAGGAGCAAGTACAGTGTCCTGACAGCTATCTACTACAAAAGAGCACAAGACAACAAGTGCGTCCGTCGTCTGCACAGAGCATGTCCGATGTGAATGAGCTCTAAGACGGAGGAAGTCAGATTTACCACGTTTCTCTGCTTCGTTTCCTCTAGCAAGTCTCGGTTCCCCTCCCCTTTAAACGTGGCGAATCAAATTTCCGGAAGTCGTTTCCTTCCGCGCACCAACCAATCTCCAACCTGGATTTTGGTTTTGGCGTCGGAGCTTATGGAATAGCTCCTTAATTCATCGACGAAATATCAGCCTACCAATCTGCGTCAAGCTGGTTACTCTTTCCGCGGGAACACGTCGTGCCTACGAGCTCAACAAGTTAACTATCGCCGCCGTGGTGGCGGGTCTCAAGCCGCGCGAATTCGGCTGTATTGCCTACGAACGCGACGGCCAGGCGCCAGACGGACAGCATCTCAGGGTTCGCGATTCTCAAGCTGCTCTCACTATTCACCGCCGAACTCTACGTAAACGGTCGCCGCAGACCGCCAGACCTACCCACGGCTACATGTCCCAAGAGTTTCCCAGAAGTAAAACGGTTTGGTATAAGCATAAGCTCCCATTCTTTCTTCCACTGAGCTAATACAGCATTGCTTGTACCCAACCACCCAACATGCACAAACTATATGAATTAAAAAAGTGTACTTGACAACGTCAGTCATACAGATGATCCAATACCGAATGAGAACCTACTTTATATCTCCTTGTAGTCGCTTAAACAAGTAATATTGGAGGGAAAGGCTCTTCTTAAGGTGCAAAATATTGTCACTTTACAAAGCTTCACCCTCCATTGCTACTGGTGGACTGGAGTCGAGTATGAAATAAATATCAAATATACAAATATGGAGGGGATACATGATGGAATATGTGAACAAAGGAAAGGCGTAAGATAATGAATTCGTGAAGCCCAAATGCCTGATAGATCCAATATAATGTATGAATAAATCTCATATACAAAGTCAACCATTTTGGAAAAAGACAAACATCGGATTAGAACATTTAATATCGCCTCCCAACAACAAGGCACAAAAATACGGCCGGCCGCTGTGGCCGAGCGTTTCTAGGCGCTTCAGTCCGGAACCGCGCTGCTGCTACGGTCGCAGGTTCGAATCCTGCCTCGGATACGGTTGTGTGTGATGTCCTTAGGTTAGTTTCGTTTAAGTAGTTCTAAGTTCTAGGGGACCGATGACCTCAGATGTTAAGTCCCATAGTGCTTTGAGCCATTTGAACCATTTTGAACAAAAATACGAAAAACTACATTTACAACCTTTTGATACAGCCTTGCGCTTGAAAGAATCTGTTAATAAGTCACTTGAATTAGCAGGTTGTTAACTCATAAATTGAAACCGATCATGCCGGCCGGAGTGGCCGTGCGGTTCTGGGCGCTACAGGTCTGGAGCCGCGTGGCCGCTACGGTCGCAGGTTCGAATCCTGCCTCGGGCATGGATGTGTGTGATGTCCTTAGGTTAGTTAGGCTTAAGTAGTTCTAAGTTCTAGGGGACTGCTGACCCAAGATGTTAAGTCCCATAGTGCTCAGAGCAATTTGAACCATTTTTTGAACCAAACCGATCACCATGTGTTATGATGACATCAAAAGCGAGGACAAACGCATAACGTTTTCCATGTCAAGTCTCAGTGTAAAATACAGTGCGAAAAGGACACGATTTTACATGACTTCAACACTCTCGCAGTTTCCAATCATGTGAATACAACCTGAATGCTTGTAGCTTGCTGTAATCTCACCATCACACTGAAAGTTGCTGATCGAATGCACCCATTCCAAATACACAAGAGTCTGAGCCCCTTCTGATTCGGTGTGCTGCCCAGGACGAGAGAGACGTTTGTGGTTTGTACTTAAAACTATACGAGGCATCCATTAGAAAAATACGCTTCAAGCCCTCTCATTGGCTGGCCCTTTTCAAAGCTTTTCTTTTTCGTGCATCCATCTTCAAACTGGTAGTTGGACAGCAGCTTCTGAATGTAAGTGAAGCAATGAATAACACCGTCAGCTGGGTATCTGTATTTATTACTTTTAATAGCGACCGGTATCGGTGGTCCACTCCTTTGTCGTCGGGCTCCTCTATGGCAAACGGTAGTCATCGGTATCAGTACCGTAAAAGGATAGAAAACACCGGTGTCCGAAAACCTGCTCATGTGTGGTGCCTCTACTGTGCAGCCCATCAATCACAGATATGGCATTGCCACAAGAGATGCCTGCCATTTCCAGTTTGCAAAGGTGTACCGCTCCATCGGACAGAGTCGTCTGGTAACTGATCGTCTGTGAGTTGACAAGTGAATTACACGAGACACGCGAGTGCACGTTTTATGAAAGTTGCTCGCTATGAATGGCCGATTTTCAGAAAGCAAAATTTGTCATTGCATGGGGGTGACGACTCTCTTAGAGACGACTGTCCTAACTGAGACTTTTTTTTTTAAATTTCGTTTATTTTTTTCGAAAGACGTTGCTGCATTGAAACTCAGCTGATTTTGCTTCCGCAACGCTTACTTCTACAACTAGCTCTTTCACCAAATGGAGAGGAACTTTCCAGCTCCCCCCGAATGAAGTCAGCTATTTCAGACGTCTGTGATAAGCTCTGTCGATCCTCTCACGCAATTTCTTGTTAAAACTCAAATTTTAGGTAAACTTTATTGTAATGTTCTATAATTTCAGTAGTTTTCTGAAGAAAAGTGAGCGAAAGAGAGAACGAAGTAGAAGAAAATATGAGGAAAGAAAGAGAAAATACGAAAGGACAGAGTACAGGGGGAAAGAGTATGCAAGAGGGATGTTGCTGAAGAAACAGAGAATCTGTTACCTAGGTGTAAAGGAACAAAACTGCTTGGGTACACAGAGATAAAAGCTACGAAATAGAAAACGTTTCTGTGTCCTACTGTGCACAGTGAGGTTTCTGATCATGCACGATTTGTCGAACAAACGCATAGCTTCAGTGGAGAACGACCTAGAATTTGTTTCATTCAGCGAGAGTCATTCTAAATCATCTGAAGAGCCCCGAAATTCCACTCCCCCTCCCCCCCCCCCCTCCCCCTCCCCCTCCCGCTGCCCCCTCCCTTTACTCCTCTCTCTCTCTCTCTCTCTCTCTCTCTCTCTCTCTCTCTCTCACACACACACACACACACACCCTTGGATACGGTGTCGTAGATCTTCCTAATCGTTGCATCAGTGTGGCGCTAACAGCGAGCAGGAATGTCGTTTACTGTTTATTTTTCCGATTTTAAAATGTGTACCAAATTACGATCCAACCAGATATGAGGTTTGTTGTGTAATACGTTTTCTAACTGCAAAAGGCCTGCCTTATCTAAATTTTCAGACAAATAATCGAAGTGTATGAAAACGTGATCAATGAAGCTCCAGTTCAAAAATCATCATGTTTAATGATGGATGAGCGAATAATCATGACGAAGAACGATCAGGCTGACGTTCGGTCGCTACTGACGAACTTAAGTGAAGGAATGAAGAAAAAATTCTAAAGGCTAGACGTTTCACTGTACTGTAGGTGTACCGAGTTTGTGCTTTCCTAAAATTTCACGATGAGTGCTTTATGGAACTGTTAGTAATAGTTTTAGTTACAGAAAAATGCATGCCGACGGGGGTCCTAGACTTGTGACAGATGAACACAAAAAACAACGGATGAGTGCTGCACTGATATTTCTCACTTAGTACGACGAGGGCAGCGAGCAGTTTTTTAACCTCATTGTTACTGGTGACGAGACGTCTGCTTCGCATGAAAGCCCAGGAACGAAGCGCCAGTCAACGGAGCGGCAACACCCACTATCTCCAACAAAAAAAAAAAAAAAAAAAAAAAAGCCAAACAAATTCTGAACACCAGAAGTGTTTGACTACACGGTTTAGGGGTCGAAAAGGTATGCTACTCTTTGATTTTATGCCTAGAAGAAAGACCGTAAATGAAGCGGCCTACTGTGGGAGCCCACCGCCTTCGCTGCGCCGTTCAAAACGAACGCTAGCTCGTATTCTGATGAGCTGACGAAGTGTTTGCTTCAAAAGTTTTAGACCGTACTGGACCCCAGTGTATTTGAGCAGAAAGCACTATGCAATCGCAACGAACTGATTCGACAGCGGCAGCTGAGTATGCAGAAGGTACAGGAAAGCTTTTGGAGCGCCAAGGTAACTGTATATTTGGACGGCGACAACATAGGAAAATGGCTAACGTATCAAAATGCTTTGTAAAACAAGTTATCTTTCATTATCTCAAAAAAAAAAAATGTCCGGAGAAGCAAAAGCGCTTCACTTTTACAATGAACCTCTGATATCTACAATTCTGTTACTCAAATCTCCTAATGGTTTGTAGCGGAGACTACGTAGCTACATAGTGTACCAGTATCGTTCGAACCCACATCCCCTTCCCAGAGCTGCCTTCACCCCCCCCCCCCCCCTTTACCGTCTCGTCGACCCCCAGTGCCGCTGCTGCGTTTGGTATTCGTGGTGTCGGGATGAAAGTGTGGCGGTACCCTTCTGAACTCTCTAAATATTCACGAATTTATCTAACTTTCTCTTGGGGTGTGAGGTTAGTTGGGAGAAGTACAGGGTATCCAAAATGATTTTGCAAGGCACAATCTTCATCATGAATTAAAGAAAATTTCCACAGCCTTAAGTGGGGGGGGGGGGGGGGAGTAGGGGACATAGGAAACTCCATTAGTAAACAGGAAATGGCGTGGTGTATACACTGATAAGGCCAGTCACTATGCAATCAAGCCATGCTGCAGCTCACAGTGGTGCTGGTTGGCTCTGAGCACTATGGGACTTAACATCTGAGGTCATCAGTCCCCTAGAACTTAGAACTACTTAAACCTAACTAACCTAAGGACATCACACACATCCATGCCCGAGGCAGGATCCGAACCTGCGACCGTAGCGGTGTCGCGGTTCCAGACTGTAGCGCCTAGAACCGCACGGCCACTCCGGCCGGCACAGTGGTGCTGTTTGTAAGTTTCTGTCCTCTGTTGGAGACCAGACCGTATCGTTTAGTTGACATGGTTGTGGTTGTTTGTTTGTAATTTTAAAATCCATGGAGAATAAATAAAAATTTTGAGGTTCGCCGATGACATTGTAATTCCGTCAGAGACAGCCAAGGACCTGGAAGAGCAGTTGAACAGAATGGATAGTGTCTTGAAAGGAGGATATAAGATGAACATCAACAAAAGCAAATCGAGGACAGTGGAATGTAGTCGAATTAAATCAGGTGATGGTGAGGGAATTAGATTAGGAAAATTAGACACTTAAAGTAGTAAATGAATTTTGCTATTCTGGGAGCAAAATAACTGATAATGGTCAAAGTAGAGAGGATATAAAATGTAGACTGGCAATGGAAAGGAAAGCGTTTCTGAAGAAGAGAAATTTGTTAACATCGAGTATAGATTTAAGTGTCAGGAAGTCATTTCTGAAAGTATTTGTATGGAGTGTAGCCACGTATGGAAGTGAAACATGGACGATAAATAGTTTAGAAAAGAAGAAAATAGAAGCTTTCGATATGTGGTGCTACAGAAGAATGCTGAAGATTAGATGGGTGGACCACATAGCTAGTGAGGAGGTATTGAATAGAATTGGGGAGAAGAGGAGTTTGTGGCACAACTTGACTAGAAGAAGGCATCGGTTGGTAGGACATGTTCTAAGGAATTAAGGGATTACCAATTTAGTACTGGAGGGCAGCGTGGATGATAAAAATCGTAGAGGGAGACCAAGAGGTGAATACACTAAGCAGATTGAAAAGGATGTAGGTTGTAGTAGGTACTGGGAGATGAAGAAGCTTGCACAGGATAGGGTAGCACGGAGAGCTGCATCAAACCAGTGTCGGGACTGAAGACCACAACAACAACAGTTCACATTCGGAAAGCTTCACGTCGTTCGATAAAGGCAATAATGTTGCCCATTTGGAAAACAATATTACTTTTAACTCCATGAGGTGACAGTGAAGCACAGAAATGGAAGAGAGGGCCTCTAGTGAGGATTATCCGCACGTAAGGAGACAGCGACCTGGGAGGGTCGCAGTGCAGTGCAGCTCGCCCTCCCCGGGCGGCAGTGGAGTGGCCGGTTTTTTGCGCCCCGCCCCGGCGGCGCGCTGCCCCTCTAGGGCCCTCGTCGGGCAGTGAGCTGGCGGCGCCGGCTACTTGCCACGGCCCCCTGTGTACACACACACAAATCTCGGCGGAATTAAATGTTGCAGCGGCGCGGGGGGCGCCATATGCGAGAGAGGCTGCGCTCGCGCCGGCGCCGGAGCCGGCCGGACGAGACGAGGTGATTAAATGCAGATTTAATCGAGTCCCCTGGCCGCCCATTGTTGCGCCAAATGTTGTGTCAACTGCTCCTTTGGCGGGCGGCGGAGCGTTACTGCCGGCAGCTGCCGCTGGACGGGAGGCGCAGCCGGGGCTGGACGTCTCCATCGAGGCGCCCAGCCAGTCGCCAGATGCAAGCGAGCAGGTGCTCGGCGCGACCTCCGCGGTGCTACAGCCTCCGGTTTATTAACTCGGCCTCTCAGAGTTCCCCTCTGGGCTCGATTAGGTCCCACCGATACAAAATTAGATGTACCAGTTCTGCGATGGACTGTAGTGAAGGTATAAGAAAGGTACTAACGTACCCGACGCTGTAGCAGACGTGGAACGAGACATGGAGGTTTTGTGGGAAAGAGATGTGGTGGTGTTGAGACCTACCTACGTTTATTTTATGACATTTGAGAGAGCCTTTCTTCGATAATGTGAGGGGACACCTATGAGGTCAATCCAATTCCCACAGTTAGTGTAGAGTGAGCAGGTTGCTGCGTGGCGGGGTTTTACTCTGCTGTGCAGGCTGCAAATTAGTAATTCACCTACCTCAGAACGGCGTCTGCTCGATGTCCCTCCACTCAGCAACGTAGATACGCCTGGGCATGCCGTGTAGAGGTACAGCTGCCCATGCAGCTTCAACGCGATACCACAGTTCATCAAGAGTAGTGACTGGCGTATTGTGACGAGCCAGTTGCTCGGCCACCATTGACCGGACGTTTTCAATTGGTGAGAGATCTGGAGAATGTGCTGGCCAGGGCAGCAGTGGAACATTTTCTGTATCCAGAAAGGCCCGTACAGGACCTGCAACATGCTGTCGTGCATTATCCTGCTGAAATGTAGGGTTCCGCAGAGATCGAATGAATGGAAGAGCCACGGGTCGTAACACACCTGAAATGTAACGTCCACTGTTCAAAGTGCCGTCAATGCGAACAAGAGGTGACCGAGACGTATAACCATTGGCACCCCATACCATCATGCCGGGTGAAACGCTAGTATGGCGATGATGAATACACGCTTCCAATGTGCGTTCACCGCGATGTCGCCAAACACGGATGCGACCATCATGATGCTGTAAACAGAACCTGGATTCATCCGAAAAAATGACGTTTTGCCATTCGTGCACACAGGTTCGTCGTTGAGTACATCAAGGGTAACCGCAGCCATGGTCTCCGAGCTGATAGTTCATGCTGCTGCAAACGTCGTCGAACTGTTCGTGCAGATGGTTGTTGTCTTGCAAACGTCCCCATCTGTTGACTCAGTGATCGAGACGTGGCTGCACGATACGTTACAGCCATATGGATAAGATGCCTGTCGTCTCGACTGCTAGTGATACGAGGCCGTTGGGATCCAGCACGGTGTTCCGTATTACCCTCCTGAACCCACCGATTCCATATTCTGTTAACGCAGGCAGCAATGTCGCGATACGATAAACCGCAATCGCGATAGGCTACAATCCGACCTTTATCAAAGTCAGAAACGTGATGGTACGCATTTCTCCTCCTTACACGAAGCATCACAACAACGCTTCACCAGGCAACGCCGGTCAACTGCTGTTTGTGTATGAGAAGTCGGTTGGAAACTTTCCTCATGTCAGCACGTTGTTGGTGTCGCCACTGGCGCAGACCTTGTGTGAATGCTCTGAAAAGCTTATCAGTTGCATATCACAGCATCTTCTTCCTGTCGGTTAAATTTCGCGTCTGTAGCACGCCGTCTTTGTGGTGTAGCAATTTTCATGGCTAGTAGTGTATTTACAGTTAACTGAGGCCACATAGCTGTAGTAATGAAATAAAGTTCTGTATAAAAATTGTAATTAAAAAATATATCGGGCGGTAAGATAATGGATTGGTTTCTGGAGAATAATGTCCGTAATTTCCACACAAAATTGTTTATTTGTTCTTATAGAGAAAGAAACGGTACTATTCAGTCCACTTTTAAACTATTGGTTATTTTCGTCAAGTTCACAATTCACACACTCATTTCGCACACACAGCAGCCAGAAATATGTCCAAATCTGACCCGAGTTAAACAACGTTTCCACAGTCATTTATTCCAACACTAACATGAGTTATTACATTTGATCCTTCTGGGGTATTTCAAAAAAAAAAATTGCTCGCAAAAATTGTCAGTGATTGAATACTGAAATGTGCCATGCGGATACTATGAAGGCCAAATTTTCACACTATAATATCAGTTCAACAATACAGTTCTAAAACTTCCAAACTTCACAAAACTGTCCGTAACTACATCAGCGTTAGTCACGACACTTATCAAACGCGAGGAACTCATTATTCCTTTATTTTACACATTATTTTGACTCGAACTAGTAACATGACCGTCCGCGTTCAATGCTAGCGAGAGACTCTTTTCTTGCAGCCTCTCTCCCAGCATAACTATCAGGTAACGAGCGGGAACCGTCTCAATTCTGATTGACTAACCATACTCGCTGCCAGTCAGAATGCTCGCTCATGCACATACTCACGCCAAAACTGGCCTGCCCCAATCCTTACATACAGACGCACCTACGTCGTTCTGATATACCAATGTTAAAGTCATGTTTAATAAATGAAAACGGAAAGGCAATAAATCTGGAAATATCCTTTAGATACAGATGATACTCCAGCTGACTTTCTGGCTGCTCTGTTACAATAGCAATCACACCTAGACATACGTCATCACAAAGTGGGTAAATTCCCTATGAACATTTTCCCACGACAGGCTTGCGTAACTCTTGCAGGTTACTCAAGACGGTATATAATGAAACATTGAAATTCGACGAATATCCCACATGCACACTCTCATTCACTCACATACACTCCCACAACAATCTTAGACACCAATAATAATTTTGCCAGATTCTTATATTACGACTATCAAAAGTGAAAAATCTCAGTCAATTAATTCTGCACACTGAGAGCTCTGCTTATGTTTTCCAATTATACCAAAAGATCAACTATTATATTTCCAAACTGAATTTAGTTCCCTAAGTGTCGGTTTTTCACTTTTTTTAGCAATTTTTTCTATCTCTGTAACTATGATAGTTTCTATGTTGGAATTTTGATACAATCTTCTCCTTCATGAAAAAAGGTAGTGTACCGATTTTGAAAATTATTGAATAATATTTAATATCATTGATATAAGTTCTTATAGGTTGTGAATGTACGCGTCCAGCAAGAGACCTTGGATAGGTTTCCCACAGCAGGTAGTGACAGATGCTCGTGTGTCTCCCGGTTAGGCCGGCAGATGTCAGTCCACAATTCGGAAATTCGCCAGGGTGCTACTAGAATGCAATTTGCTTCACAGATCAAAACGTTCCGTATTTGTTTAACTACAGGAGCAAGACAAAGCACTGAGGTACGAAAAGGGACACAGTTTTTAAATGGCTAAGGTTGCCGGAGTTAGCCGCAATGCGTTTGGCGCGCAAAGCAGCCCCTTCTGCGCACTGCCGAAACAAGGAAGCGTGCCGCACGGGGTAGCCGCGAGGTCTCCTGCGCCTTGCTGCGGATCGCGCGGCTCCCGCCGTCGGAGGTTCGATTCCTCCTTCGGGCATGAGTGTGTGTGCGTTGTCTTTAGCGTTAGTTAGTTTAAGTTAGATTAAGTGGTGTGTACGCCTAGGGACCGATGAGCTCAGCAGTTTCGTCCCTTAGGAGCTTACCACAAATTTCCAAGGAAGCTTTCGGATTAACAGGAAGTCAGTCCTGCTCTGCGCTCGAAATACCCAGGCACATGAATTACGCGTGACTCAGAGTCCACTGTTATCGCAGCCTGAGCGATCGCCGCCGAACTAGGCTGGACGTTGGCTATGAAACCTTTACCTTACACGAGATCGAGGGAACCCTCACAGCCAACTATGGTCAACCACGTCTTGAAGATCCAGCCAACTCTGTAGAATTTGCTTTTGCTCAACTGCAGTAATACAATGTCTTTCACCGAAGGGTGCTCCAGCAAGCGAAACAATGAGCAAAATCAGAACTTTGCAGTGACTGCTGTAGAGCCTTGCATCCGAACTGCTGAGTCTTAACGCAAATGGCTGGAGAGCTATTTTAGAACTGGATAAAACAGTGCGGAGAGGTATTGAGGCGGCAACTCCGATGGAAGTATTTACATGTGAAAGTTGTCCGTGTTGACACGCTAGCCTCTGTTTATGCTTTGTGTAGTGTTCAGATCACGTTTCATTACCTGAGCTCAGAATGATGACTGTCTAGCATGGATGAGAATGTTCCGAATGATCGCTTGCGTTATGTGATGCGCAACGCCTTTGGGCAGAGCTGAAATGCTTGTGTGGCTGCGAGACGAATTGGAACAAGTTACGAGTGACATACAGTGTTTGATCAAAAGCATCCAGTCACCTAGTGGAGGATACGAATATGGCACGTGTTCAACCTGCGCCTTTCTGACGCTTTGAACTCTATTGGGAACTCTTTCAATGAGGTGACTGAATGTCTGTAGAGGAATGGCAGCCCTTTATTCCTAAGCGTCGGAACAGAGAAGACAGTGATGTTGAACGCTGGGGTCTGGAGGGAAGTCGCCGTTCAAACTAATCCCAGAGGTGTTTCGTTGGGTTCGGGTCGGGACTTTTGGGCAGGAAGTCCGTTTGAGGAACGTTATTGTCCATAAACCATTGCCTCATTGATGCTGCTCTATGAAAGAGTGCATTGTCACGCTGATGCAAATAATCATCGTCTCCGAAGTGTTCCTCTACTGTATGCAGTACACTGTGCTGTAAGACATGTTCGTATCCGTCTCAGTTTAGCGCTGCCTTAAGAGCAACAAGGGGACCGCACCCTAATAATGAAAAAGATCCCCATACTGCTGAGATGTGGGACTTAGGTAAGGCAGGAAAAGGTGTGGACGGTGCCTTACTCAGTTACCTTTGGTTGCACAGTAAACACGTACACTTCATTTAAGGAAATAATTAAAAACAAACTTTTTTTAAAAAAAATTGACTGTAACGCAAGTTACACTGACGACTGAAGGCCTTATTAAGAAGAATTCAAATTATTGGTCGGCTGAAGGCCACAAGCAATAGGAATAATTTAAACAAAATATTATTTTAAACAATTGACACAATCGGACCAAATAAAGAAGGGAGTGATCCACAGGCAGTGCTCCAAGGATCGACCTGAGAGAAGTCCCTACAGCTGCGTAAGCGGTGAGACAGGCAGCCAAGAGTTACGCTTACTTAAGAGGATGGCAACTCAGACTAAGGACAGCTTAAACGCCGGCCAGCACACTCGCAAAATCCACCTAAGATGCGATAACCAATACCACGATAGAATAACAGTTAACATCATCAAATGACAAGTATTTAATTACACAAGTTGGCTCCGCCAAATCCTAGTACGCAGACAGGGTTAAGACCAAATTGCCTACTCAAAATCTGACTAGATACACATGGAACCGCAAAAGACAATTCCACAAACAACTCAAACAATGCTAAAACAGTAACTATACAGCAACAAGACGAACTGCACGTAGACATGAACGCTAAGAACACAGAAACAGCCGAAAGACCAGATACACGTCGTCCACTGAGACGACCGACCGTACGATCAACCATCGGTCGTTGCCAATCAAGTCAGGCAAGGGAAACGTCGGAGTATAAAACCGCAAACTTACAGCTTGATGGCATGAGGCCACTTCGACGGACGGACACACTCACAAGTGAAAGTTGCACTACTTGACTATAACGATCCATTAAACTTAAACTCGCTGAATCCGGACCTCGACGTGGTCGTGCACTCTCGCGTTATTATAGATGGGCTACGATTATCTAAGGGTGGAGTATGTTTATGTCGTGCAATACTTCCTTTGTGTGTTAGGGAATACCTTATGTGAGTGCTGATGTGTGTCGCATTACATGATATTCAGTCGTATCGTACAGGGGCTTTAATAATTTATCTCATACATAAATGCCTGAATTTCTGGGATACTTTCCTTACATGCCCTTCACTCCCCCTCCGCACGCCTCCCCCCAGCCCCTCCCCCTACGCCTTCGGCTGGAGTTGTTCATTTATTCATTTTCATATGTGTGTGAAATTAAGGCGATGTAAGTATTACTGCAGCAGCCAACAAGGAGCAGGGTGTATGTTTGAGCGATATTTACAGGCAGTTGGCATTTGCGCGCGTTAAAAGGGTATGCACCTTGCAGGATGGTTCGTTGTCAGAACATATTCGGTTAGGTAGCGTTTCCAGACGCGAAGAGGTCGGAGTAGATTTATTCATGATCCCCTGCTATGATCACAGTACTAAAGAAGCAGGAGTATGTTTCTCTGGATTCGCCATCGCTACGCCGACAGCGGGAGCGGTGGTATGTTGTGGTGGCTGGGAGAGACATTTCAAAACGAGACTGACCAAAATAAGCAAATGAGATCCGATCTTCCGATGCGCCCTATGTTTGTGGGTAACAGGTCTCGAATCACGTGACTGATGCAAGATTCGCGGATTGGTTCGCACATGACGGCAAAGATAGGAAATCCAGTAGCGACGTGTGGTACAGCCGGTGGCTACCTAGCCACGTCGGCTGGCCACAGCTCGCTGTCGCCAGCTGCCTGCCACAGAGTCAGCATTTTTCCAGATGGAGGGTCCTTGCGCTTTACAGAGCGAGGACATTATGAGGGATACCTCTTGAAATGAAATTAAAAACGCAAATGGTCGTTTGTTCAAAATCTTAAATCTGTGAACGATCTCCAACAATTGCGATGGAATGTTGACACATCGTTGCATTCAAATTAGTGCGTGTTTTATACATACCAAAAATCTCGAAAAGTACTTTAACGATTTACCCCAGATTTTTACTCGATGCTGTAATGATGAGCCGGCTGGGGTGGCCGTGCGGTTCTAGGCGCTACAGTCTGGAACCGCGTGACCGCTACGGTCGCAGGTTCGAATCCTGCCTTGGGCATGGATGTGTGTGATGTCCTTAGGTTAGTTAGGTTTGAGTAGTTCTAAGTTCTAGGGGACTGATGACCTTAGAAGTTACGTCCCATAGTGCTCAGAGTCATTTGAACCATTTTTTGTAATGATGAATGTGACGCACGTGGGCTGTATATTTCTCAAATACGAGGGTTTAATGAAAAGTAAGCCTTCGTTAGTTGGGTTTGTATGGGAATATTTTAATATATCTAGAGCAGAAATAATCCTTAGAATGTGATCTTAAATTACCAATATTCTCCTTCCCACATAATCACCAGCCAATTCGATAAATTTCTGCCAACGATAAACAAGTTTTCTGAAGCCGTCATAGAAGAAGTCGCCACTCTGTTTCCGAAATCACACTGCCACAAGTCTCTCAACCTCTTAATCACAAGCATAATGATGTCCCCGCAGATCGTCTTTCATTATCGGGAACAGATGGAAGTCAGACGGTGCTAAATCTGGACTGTATGGAGAACGCCGTATGATGATGAGATTCATTCTCTGAATTTCCCCTGTGGTGGCACGTGAAGTGTGTGGTTTGGCATTGTCATGCTGCAGGAAAACATTTCCCTTTTCCTTTCGGACCCTTGATAGCCGTCGTTTCAAAGTTCGCAGCGTTGTGATGTAACGCTCTGAATTTATTGTTGTTCCACGATCAAGGAAATTAATATGGATAACACCATTTGTGTCCCAGAACACTGTCGTCCTAATTTTTCCAGCTGAGGGCTGCGTCTTGAATTCATTTTTGTGAGCCGAGTCTTTGTGTCGATATTTCATAGACTGATGTTTCGTCCCCGGGTCGTAATGGTGTACCCACTTTTCGTCTCCTGTCACAATTGGAAGGCGAAAGTCGTCACCTTCGTTCTCGTAACGCGAGAGGAGTTAAAAAAAAAAAAATGTTCAAATGTGTGTGAAATCTTATGGGACTTAACTGCTAAGGTCATCAGTCCCTAAGCTTACACACTACTTAACCTAAATTATCCTAAGGACAAACGCACACATACCCATGCCCGATGGAGGACTCGAACCTCCGCCGGGTCCATCCGCACAGTCCATGACTGCAGCGCTTGAGACCGCTCGGCTAATCCCGCGCGGCGCTAGAGGAGTTCCTGGAAAATTTCAAGTCAGTGCGTTTTCATTTCAGGAGTCAGTATCTTGGGTACCCATCATGCACAGATCTTCCGATAGCCAAGCAAAGCAATATTGTGACTCACAAGTTCTTGTGAAATGCCGATTGCGCTTGCAGTTTCTCTCCCAGTGATACGACTATCGTCCTGACTCAATCTGTCAACATTTTGCTTGTGAAACTCTGTGGTTGCTGTCACAGGACGTCCAACTCTTTTTTTGTCACGCAGGTCAGATGTACCCGCCTTAATTTCTTTAAACTTACTCGCCCAACGACACACATTACTCACATAAACACAATCACCATACACTGCTTTCATTCTCTGGTGAATTTCTTTTAGGGTGACCTTCTGCTGTCAAGAATTCAATGACAGCACGTTGCTTAAATCGCATTGACCCACCGCCTGCGCAGGGTTCCATACTTTTCACTGTAACAACACAACCGTTTAATGCTAAGGCATCCCGCGAACTGGAGCTCTAGAGAAGAGGCTACGGAACAAGCTAGTACCTGTTGCATACCAATGCTGCCAATTGTTGAAGAGTTACGAAAGTGGAGGCATTACTTTTCGCCGCGCGGGATTAGCCGAGCGGTCTCAAGCTCTGGAGTCATGGACTGTGCGGATGGTCCCGGCGGAGGTTCGAGTCCTCCATCGGGCATGCGTGTGTGTGTTTGTCCTTAGGATAATTTAGATTAAGTAGTGTGTAAGCTTAGGGACTGATGACCCTAGCAGTTAAGTCCCATAAGATTTCATACATATTACTTTTCAGTCAACCCTCGTATATACAATATACACTGAGATGGCAAAAGTCATGGGATAGCGTACGCACGTACACAGATGGCGGTAATATTGCGTACACAAGGTATGAAGGGGCAGTGAATTATTAGCGGAGCTGACATTTGTATTCAGCTGATACTTGTGAAAAGGTTTTCGACCTAATTTTGGAAATTTGTGGTAAGGCCTATAGCGCCAAACTGCTGAGGTCATCGGTCCCTAGGCTTACGCACTAATTAAACTAACTTTAACTTGCCATGGGCGGAGATATAAGCTATGTAAGCTCAATGTCTCCATGGCCTATCCGATGGAGTATATATGTTATTTAATATTCTTTCCTTGTGTGCAGACCCCTCATGGTATTAGGTCCCTGACAGTACAAGATACATACTAAAACAGCTAAATCCATTCCTATATCATGGAAACGTAAACATTAAAAACGAAGGGGTGAGGCAGAGGAGTGAGTGATACAAAATCCTTGTATCCATGGCACAAACACTGATATATTTTGCTAATTCTTTGGAACAGGTATGCACCATTCTAGTATTAAGTTTCTTATAACAGAAAATGTACATATTTAATGTACTGTAGTATCTCAACCTGAATAAGATGTAATAAACAAAATCTCTCATTAAATTTTACGTAGATACCAATAGAAGAGGTGATAGGCTAAATGTCCATATGATATGTAGGTAGAAGATTAAGTAACTTACATACATTATATGCAAATATGTGACCATTACAATATTGCCACTGATACACCGTAGAAAACATTGGATGACAAGAATAAAACTTATATCATAAATGAGATACACAACTATTTTTGTAAAGACATACCGTCAAAACTGTATCAATCCATAAATATATGATGAGTGAAAGACAAGGTGTGAGGTGATGGGGAATGTAACTTAAAAATAAAAGTATATTTGGGACATAGTCCTAAATTAGACAGTCATAAGTAAACTTTTGAATATGTCAAAAAAGTTATTCAAGTAGTTTCTGTTTGTTTCTTAAAACAGTCTGAGTCTGTTCATTAAGAACTTTATCAAGAAGTACAATCAAGTTTCCAAAAATTTCAGTCTCTTCATGCTACTACCATTATCTAGTCTGTGTAATAATTCCATCTGCTCAGAAATGTTCCCTAAAGTGTGACTGTGTTCTCTCAAATGGGTGCATAAAGCAGATGAGCTACTGGGATATGCATATTTTTTGTATCTTATTCTTATTTCCCTGCCTCTCTGACCTATGTGGAGTTTATCACATTGCTGACAACTTATTTTGTAAACTCCAGATTGATCAAATTTAGGTTCTTGTCCAATGTCATGATGTCATTTTGTACCTAACCTATTAACTGTCTGAAATGAAATAATTATATTACTTCTTTTAAAATGTTGTTTAATTTGCTCAGAGACATACCCACAATAATGCAGGACTGCATATTTGGGGTTTGGTTTCTCATTTACTTTTTCTGAGGTAATTTCAGAGTTATCAGTCTTTTCTTTCTCTTTTAATTTCTTACTGTAGAATCTCATTACAATTTGGGGTTCATGTCCATTTCTATCAGCTACATTATTCAACATGTTGCGTTCTTTTTCAGCATTACGATCTGTTAGTGATAACCCAATCATCTTGTATGGAAAAAAGCATGTTTGTACATTTCTGGGTGACATGAGTTATTATTGATGATATTGTCTGTAGCAGTTGGTTTTCTATAAATATTGAAGTAATTTGTGCCCACATTTTTTTTCATCCTAAGATCCCAGAAATTTATTCCCCTGTCTTGTTCATTTTCTAGAGTGAATTTTAGGAAGGGGTGCATGCCATCAAATAATTGATTTAATGCATGTATATCTTTGGTGTCACCATCTATCAAAATATTGGTGTCATCTACACAAAATTTTAATAAATTATTCAACAACTTTAGAATTGCTATTTAAAATTTTATGTTCAGTATTATCAAGGAAAATATGGCAAGGGTGCCAGCAAGACAATACCTCATTAGGCTGTTTAAAGAATTTTCCATTAACAGAGAAGTAATCATGGAAAAGAGAGAGTACAGATTTCAGTTGGTAAGAGCTGATGGAAGGGTTCGAGTGTGTCACAGACCCCACAAAGCCGTGAACGCAAATTGTCAACAAGGCACTACACAAACTGGTTGTGGTTCCATAATGGTGTGTTCACATGAGATGGACTGGGTCCTCCGGTCCAACCGAACCGGTCATTGACTTTAAACAGTTATATTTGGCTACTTGAAGACCATTTCCAGCTATTCATGGATGGAATTTTTGTGGATGACAATGAGCCACAATTGTTTGTGGTTGGTTTTAAAAACATTCTGGACGGTTCAAGTGAATGATTTGGCCACCCAGATTGCCCGGCATGAATCCGATCGAATATTTATGGGACATAATGGAGAGGAACGACACAAAATCTTGCAGTGGCAACACTTTCGCCATCATGGACGGCTATGGAGGCAGCGTGGCTCAATACTTCTGCAGGGGACTCGAGTTGCTGTACTACACCGGTCAAAAGGGGATCCGACATGATATGGGAGGTATCCCATGACTTTTAACGTTGTTAGCAAAAATCTTGAAAACTTCTTGATCAATTTACCATAATAATCAATCTGTTAAAACTGGGTGCAAGAAAAAGAATGTTGTGCTTTGCTCTGATGTAGATATGTGTGTGTGTGGATTTTTTTTTTTCCTCTCTTCGCGCAACCAGTTTTAACTATGATAGTAGGGCTTTCAAATGATTAAATAAATTGTTGCTCCCTTACATATTACTTCTCAATTTATTAATCAAAAATTATATGCACATCAGTGTGCTGTTTATATGCGCATCAGTGTTCTTGTTTGTTTTCTTCCTCGCAGTCGGTTTTCACAGAAAACTTTTATTTATTGCTTATCACCTTATGATTAGAATAATACTATGGATTCTGAATTTGCAATAACAATAAAAGGCTAAAAATCAGAGAGAGGGGAAGGAGTACGTGGACGGGGGAGGGACGGCCGGAGGATATAGACGTAGGCAGGGGGAAGGAGGATTGGATTGGATTGTTTGGGGGAAGAGACCAAACTGCGAGGTCATCGGTCTCATCGGATTAGGGAAGGAAGTCGGCCGTGCCCTTTCAAAGGAACCATCCCAGCATTTGCCTGGAGCGATTTAGGGAAATCACGGAAAACCTAAATCAGGATTGCCGGACGCGGGATTGAACCGTCGTCCTCCCGAATGCGAGTCCAGTGTGCTACCACTGCGCCACCTCGCTCAGTGGGGAAGGAGGAGATGGATACAGCGAAGAGGAGGAGAAGGAGTGGGGGAGGAGCCCCCCGGGTCCCAAGGTCGCGATGGCGGCGTCACTGTCCCGCCGAGATAATTTGTCCTTTTAGGACAATTATCTGAGCAAGCACCCACGTGTAAGTGGGAGGGAGAAAGAGATGGGCCAAGAGAGGGGGCAGAAGAGGATTAGGACATACATATCCAACTTCCATACATATTTAGCAATTCCGAAGCATTGCTGGGTTCGCTAGTTGAAAAAAAAAAGTGAGCGGCTACGGCGTTGTGTACATATAGTCGCATTCCAGTTTTCTTTACTTTTTTGCGTTGTACTACTTGAATGCTTGTTCAGATTATTGAGGAACAAATTTGGTGAAGTATTTGGTATAGCCGTTGTCAACGCTCGCACAGTGCGATATGCAAACGCAGATGGCGGCGTCGTGTTAACCTCCGACGCCCCCTCGGCCACGGCTGTCCGGCGCAGCTGCGGTTCCCACGCGGCGAGACGCTTATCCGCCGCCTGGATGCGATGCCGACGCCTCACCTCACCTCGCCTCTCCACACCTCTTCCCAGCATCCGCGCCTCCCTACTGCGCTGCGCGGATTGCGACAAGTTCGCAGTGGAGTGAGAGGCCGCCCTGCTTGCCAGGGAGGAGGAGGGGAGAGGGGACGAGAAGGTGATGAGGGGAGGGGGAGAAGAGGAGGAGGGGAGGAGCAGAGACTGCACCAGCATGCGACCTTCAGGTCTGGAATCTTTCAGAGGAAGTAATCCATGAGAATGGTTGATTCATATCACTTCCGGGCTTGAAACGGCGGGTGTCCCAAATTGAAGGATAGTGTCAAATTGTCACTAGCAGATCATTAAAGTACGTACCACCCGCAGAAATGGAAGCTAACAGAAAACCACAGAATAAAATTAAACGACATAATGAGACACACTTATGAACGTAGGCATCCCGCAACGTAAGCCAAGAGGGTGGCCATGCGACCCCTTTCGCCCCCCCCCCCCCCCTCCCTCTGGAATATATGGTACAGAGCGTTTATTCATTGTAAGAGCCATATACAACAAACATCGAGTGGGTAACCACTAACATTCTGCGATGTAATATGTTTTTTGTGTCACTTATTCTAAGGTCTACACTTGTTAAATTCTTAGAACATGTAAAGATATGCTGTCGCATCCCGGCACAGCCTCACTATACAAGAATGAAGTAAGTGCGAACTGCGTAGCCCAATGGTGACGTTAACGACAATGGGTTAGTTAAAAATTGCTGTCAACCTTTATATCGGAGATTGAGAGAATCTCCTTGGTATTGAAACGTCCCCTTAGAAAAATTATACATGACTGTGTTTAAACTGACACACAATATTTTAGGCGCAACGCAATCTGACTTTCAAAAATCCCTACAAAAGAATGGCCCTGACTAACATTAACCTACACGTTTCACAAATCATTTACCTCACAAAAATCTTCGTTACTCCAACTACTGCAATACAGCGAGCGCCACTACTGCCAGCTAAATAAAAGATTCAAAGTTAATAGTCATCATATATATATAGCAGTTCATGACATCCAGTCTTACAAATTTCAAAACTCCGCCATTTCTCTCCCCACATCCACCACTGCTGGCGGCTCACCTCCAACTGCGCAACGCTACGCGCTGTTCACATCCAGCTGCCCAACACTACAATAGCGAATATTACAACAATGCCACCCAGCCACAGACTGCACACAGCACAGCCAGTGATTTTCATACAGAGCGCTACGTGGTGTTACCAATAAGAAAACCTAAACAGCCTACTTACAGTATGAAACAAATAAGTTTCCTGAAAATAGGTTACAGAATTGCAATAGGCAAAGAAGATTGCTTAGTTTCTATCAAGTTTATTCTCACATATATATTTATGCGAGGTGTTGGACCATAAACCCGTTAGTAAGATTCAGTCTATTTTTTCGGACTTGCTACTTCAGAGCTAGTTGCCGGTACATATAAGAAACAAGTACAAAGCAATCACTTGTTCTTGGTTAGCACTGAAATCTCTCTAAGTAATTGAGACAGACTGACAGCCTCTGTTCAACACTATTCCAATAAAACTCTAAAAATCCTACTAGACCTGCAGTTCCTGAGTGTCCACCAGAGTCTATCACCGTCTTCTCGTAGTTGAAGTCCTTATCAGTTGTATCGGCTGCTATGGGCCTACTCGGCCCCACTAGCGTCTCGCTGCGGAATCTCCAAACTGCCGGCACTGGATCTGAATCAGCATCTGAATCTCTGCTTCTAGCTATTCCGCTGCCTGGCCTTTTATTTCGTTTCTCATGTACCTGGGTGCACACGAGCTAATTTGTTTCACAAGACACTTTCATTTCTAAGTGATCGGATTGCACAAGAATGCCTATGGTTCCACACGACACTCTCATTTCTAATTGGTCGGCTTGCACAAGAATACCTTCGGTTCCACACGACACTTTCGTTTCTAGCTGCACACAACTTAATTTGGTTCCACACGAGTCTTTTCCGCACATGACTGACACACTCTCTTGCCGTATTATCGCCCTGGTGTTTGTGTCTTCCATTGCGCAAGTTTGATTCATGCTGCTTCCTCTGGCAGGAAGTCAAACACTAAGTTATTTGATCAACAAGCCATACTTGGCAGCCTCCACCGCTTATCTTGTCCCTGCGTCCTGGTGGACTATTTCTTAATGTCAGCAGGCTGTTTGCCTATGGAGCCTGGACTCTTATTATGGTCACCAAAGCAAGAATAAAAATTAAAATTTTCTACGGTTCCAACAAGGCCTACCGAAAATTGCCCTGATTCTTTGAATATGAAAGTTACTGACACAGGAAATTTCGTTAAATGCTCTCTGACTAACAACATTATTGAAAAGCTATTCCTGTACCCAAAACCCAGTAACCTTGTACCATTTGCTGTGTATAGCCAACAAAAATACGTTTTTTTGATATTTCGCGTAATTATTGAGTGAATTTACAAATTTGGAATGCTGAAATAATTAAGAGACATTATCATATACAAACATCAAAAAAAGTTTTGCATCGCCTCGGTTTCCAGAGTTCCGGAACCTGTACAGAAAATTGAAATAGAGATCAACATAAACATTATTTCCGCCCTTTTTATTGCTCATGAAAACCACACATTGCATGTTGTACCACCATACAATGAGAAATTCAGAGGCGGTGGTCCAGACTGCTGTATACACCGGTACCTCTAATACCCAGTAGCACGTCCTCTTGCATTGATGCAGGCCTGTATTCGTCGTGGCATAATTCCCACAAGTTCATCAAGGCACTGTTAGTCCAGATTGTCCCACTCCTCGACGGCGATTCGGCGTAGATCCCTCAGAGTGATAGGTGGGTCACGTCGTCCATAAACAGTCCTTTTCAATCTATCCCAGGCATGTTCGATAGAGTTCATATCTGGAGAATATGCTGTGTCGTCCATGAAGGCGAATGCCTCGCCAGTATGCTGCCGATGTGATTGCACTATCGGTCGGAGGATGGCATTCACGTATCGTATAGCCGTTACGGTGCCTTCCATGACCACCAGCGGCGTACGTCGGCTTCACATAATGCCACCCCAAACCGGAAACGAACCTCCACCTTGCTGCACTTGCTGAATAGTGTGTCTAAGTCATTCAGCCTCACTGAGTTGCCTCCAAACACGTCTCTGACAATTGTCTGGTTGAAGGCATATGCGACACTCATCGGTGAAGAGGACGTGATGCCAATTGTGGGCGGTCCATTCGGCATGTTGTTGGGCCTATCTGTACCGCGCTGCATGGTGTCGTGGTTGCAAAGATTGACCTCGCCATGGACGTCGGGAATGAAGCCGCGCATCATGCAGACTACTGCACACAGTTTGAGTAGTAACACGACATCCTGTGGCTGCACGAAAAGCACTATTCAACATTGTGGCGTTGTTGTCAGGCTTCCTCCGAGCCATAATCCGTAGGTAGCGGTCATCCACTGCAGTAGTAGCCCTTGGGCGGCCTGAGCGAGGCATTTCATCGACAGTTTCTGTCTCTCTGTATCTCCTCCATGTCCGAACAACATCGCTTTGGTTCACTCTGAGACGCCTGGACACTTCCCTTGTTGAGAGCTCTTCCTGGCACAAAGTAACAATGCGATCTAACCGCTGTACTGACCGTCTATGTATGGTTTAACTACAGACAACATGAGCCGTGTACCTCCCTCCCTGGTGGAATGACTGGAACTCATCGGCTGTGAGACCCCCTCCGTCTAATAGGCGCTGCTCATGCATGGTTGTTTACATCTTTTGGCGGGTTTAGTGACATCTCTGAACAGTCAAAGGGACTATGTCTGTGAAACAATTTCCACAGTGAACGTCTATCGTCAGGAGTTCTTGGAACCGGGGTGATGCAAAACTTTTTTCATGCATGTATTAAAAATTTAACACAATAAGTCAAGTGTTAAGAGTTGGAAACCGAGGACTTATTGTGGGTCATCGTAACTGACGGCGCGCTCGCTGGAACACGGGATTCAATCACTCAGAATTTGAGAGTGAGAACACTTACTGACTTCCAGCAGACTTTACCAATAATTTCAGACCTTTACGAGACTTTTTCTTGCAGACACGTGCCATAAAGATGAAAGGAAGAAACGTTTATCGCTTACTACATTTTCGCTGTTCATGCAGTAAAACTGCCTAGAATGATTGGCGTTTTTATTTATTACTTCCTTGCTACTAGCCCTATTTGCAACACATTACACACACATACAGTATCTATATGTACATCACTTGATGTACCTGTGAAGTTATAATCGTGCGACATACAGTTCAGAAGATATGTCAAACTACGAGATGCGCAAAAAACTACGTTTTGCTTAAAATGGAGTGCAAATTACTCAGTTTATATTCATCTAAACTTTCAAAATACTTTAAGCGTAACAACTTCTCGTAACCTTTTCCTCACTTACATCCTTAAAAGCAAATATTTAACAAATTAACTCATTCGTAAGCGAATCAGACGTTTGAAGCTGTTTTATATATAGGAGTTAGATTCATTAAAGAACAGATGTTTTAACAGTATTTTAAGAACAAGTTAAAAAGGAGGACACTTACTTGCCGCAACAGGTTGATCTATGGGCATCACTGAACTTTAATGATCAAGTTTACTATCAGCGAAATCATTATCTGTGTTACGAAAAGTGTAAATGCACCATCTTTTGGCAAAACATGTGCAGTGGACAAATTTGGCTCACACTGTAATCTTAACACTTTCCAAAAAAAGCTTAAATTATTAAATAGTAGAATAAACACTAATAGATCCTGAGATATCGCGCCTGCCAGTGTGTCCGAGCGTTCTAGGCGCTGCAGTCTGGAACCGCGCTACCGCTACGGTCGCAGGTTCGAATCCTGCCTCGGGCATGGATGTGTGTGATGTCCTTAGTTTAGTTAGGTTTAAGTAGTTCTAAGTTCTAGGGGACTGATGACCTCAGATGTTAAGTCCCATAGTGCTCAGAGCCATCAGTTAATGAGTGCCGATTGTACAAGCAGTTCTTAGTTAAGAAACGTGTTTGCTGAAGGCAAATGATCAAGGTAGAACCTCTGCTGTAGTTTAATTTTCAAAGTCCATAAGCACATGGCATACTAAATAGAATCGTTAAATTTCAATTATCAATTTAATAGTGGCAAGGGAAATCGTGTTCACATTACTGAGTATTTTGAGTAAAAAAAAAAAAAAAAAAAACGGCAAATAGTACATGGAAGCATACAATTGCAAATATTTATGCCTGAATTACATGGTATTCTATACTAATGTATAAAAAAAAAGAGTGAACCAACAAACTATCTAAGAAACCTACGGCAATATCAAGAATGGCCAAATGAATGAGGAAGTGATTCGTTTAGTTCGTCCCCAATTCAGATGTACTACAGAGAACACGATTTCTAGCCCACATGAATCGAGCATGAATAGCTCAGAATAAAATCATATTGAATCTTAGAAATCGTCATCTCTCAACCCACACCTGAATTCCTAGCACTGAATGAGTACGCTAAACCACACTGTTCAATGCGTTACCTCACTATAACTTGTAACAGAATTCAGGAAGCAGATCCCATGGAAAGTTTGCACATCAGTCTTCTACCCAACGAACGTGTCAGCACAAAGCTGCACATACGGCTCGGAGCCAGCGTCTCCGTCTATCTACACCAGACTCTTTCCCGACCAGACACCTTTGTACCACTCGAATGGACACGATGCCTTGCCGACCGCGGCTGCACTGAGTTCCTGTTGGACGAGAGACTGCTCAGCGCTCAGCCTACTCATCTCGACTGGACAAAGACTATCTTAATGTCAGACAGCGACTAACTGGCACAGAACATTTATTAGGAATGTGCTCACGAGATAGAAAATTCGTAAAGGAGTAACAGCTGGAATTTGACAATGCGACAGGAAACATTCACTATAAGATATAGTTCTTGTAGTACGACACGTCTCGAAACCGACCAAATCATTTATGTCTAAAATGGTAGCTTCAGACACTTGCCCCACTCTCCCCTGGAAAAAATTTCTGTGGAAGCCCATGTTTATTAGTTAAATAAAACTTTATGGCTGCTGCCGAGCGCAATAGAATATTGTGTGGTGATGCTATGAGCACATGACACAGTAAGAACAGTCTATAAGCAGGGGACAGAGGTAAATATTTCAGCGGCGATGCAAACCGCTTATGGAGTAATCCACTTAGGAATTTTGACAAGGGCAGATATTGTGGACTGCCGCCTGCAACGAGCAGCTCAGTAACAATGAAGATGGTTGGCTGTTCGCATGATGTTGTCGTCAGCATCAATGGAAGATGGTTGAATGATAGTGAACCCATGAGTAGGGTGCTGGACGTCCATGCCTCATCATAGAATATGGAGGTCAGAGGCTTGCCCACTCTGTAAATCAGGATAAGTGACGAACTGTGGCAGATCTGTAAAATGCCGATGTAGGCACAGGTGTTTCTGAGAAAACCATTCAGTGCGCATTGTTGAACATAGGAATCAGCAACAGAGAATCCTTACATGTCAGTTCTTTATTGTAATCATGCTAAAAGCAATATACAGTAGCTCCACGATCAATATAACACCATTTTCCTTCAATTTTTAGAACGTTTTTATGATGCGATTTATTTTCTACAATGATACATTTAATTTGTTATGTGATATATTTTATGCAAATGTAGTTCAATTAAATAATATTTTTGAATTATAATAATACCTACGCCTATGAAGAAAAGCGCAGAAATGTAGCTTTACAGGAGGGGGGTGGGGCGGGGGAGGAGCAAGGAGCACAAATTTGGCAGTTCTGCCAGAAGTGTGGGATCACCTCGGTGTGGCTCTGTTTCCATGGCCAACCAAACGTTTTGTACACACACATGCGTAGAAAACCGTCCCCCCTGCCAGAGCAAACAATGTGAGCCAATCACAGAACTCCTTGCTAGGATTTGAAAAAATATTCCTGTATGGCATAACAGTGCTGAATGGCTAGTCCCTCACTCTGATGCACTATGTTTTCACCTGTCCTTCAGATATTATCTAGCTAAAAAGGATTTCTTTTCGTTTTTATGGCACAATGAAAATTTTATGGTACACGGCCTGGCCTCTTTAGCGCTCTTGCTGTGCGGACATGGCAGACTGCCATTCCCTGTTCGATACCTTTCAGTACCAAACGACTTTACGACACTCTTCTTCTTCTAAGTTAACTTCCCTGTCATGACCCATCTGAGAAGCCCTCTTAGGCTGCAGAAATAACTGGTGTCCCTCACCATATTAAAAGGAAAAAGGATGAAGAAGTAATTATTAGTGGCAGTTTCATCCCAGCTTTCAAGAATTGACTATACTGATTACTGAGAACTGCATATTATGTTACAAAATAGGTTACATGACAATTTGGGCGTAAACAGCCACGTAACACTTTATTTTCCAGATTAATCTTTAGGAAAGAACAAAAAAACGTTGAAATTTCCTTTTAATTTAGCTATTACGGATGAGCCTTTTTAAAATCTCACAGACCACATATTCATGACAAGCTGTTCTTGTGTGTCCTCTTTCCTGCTAGTTATGTGTTCCAAAGATTTTATGCTTAAAAATTCATTTCTGGACATTAAAATGATTTTGGGTTTAGGTTCAGTCCTTTTTGCTGATTGATTTTATCCAACCCTTTGGTTTGTAAATGTATTGTACTTTTTGCCATTTTTTTCGATTATACTAAAGTCACTATCATTTGGCAAGAACAAATGCTCAGACTCTAGGAATTTCATGCCTATAATTTCTATTTTCAGGCCAGGAGCTTGAGTTAGTTTCAATAAAGTGAGGGTCGTTTCGTTGTATCGATTTTATAAAGTGCAAAATTCCGAAAACAGAATTAAATGTTTAAAGTTACGTGCGTTGCTTATTACTGAGCAAGATGACACAATAGTAAGACACTGGACTTGTATTCTGGAAGACGATACTTCAAATCCCCGTTGGCCATCCAGAGTTAGGTTTCCCTTGTATTAGCTCAGTCGCTTAAGGTGAACGCTGGATTGATTCTTTTCAAACCCAACGACTGAATTCCTTCCCTATATTTCGCTATCTGAGTTATTGCTCTTTCTCTAATGACGTCATCGTCGATGGAAAGCTAAATCCCTCCTCCCTTTGCTCTCTCTTAAATGTTTGAGGATATGAGATGAGTCATGAGCCTGCAAGCATCATAAGACAAGACTATTTTGCACTCGGTACATTATGGTTCTGAAATCAGTAGGCTATCCTTCTGAGGTAAAGACACACAATGCCACCTGGTGGATGAAAATTTTACTATGGTTGTAATACAGCGTTGAAAACCTGACACCAGGAGGGAAGCGTGAGTCTTGTGCTCACGTAAGTATCAGTTCAAAAATGGCTCTAAGCACTATAGAACTTAACATCTGAGGTCATCAGTCCCATAGACTTAGAACTACTTAAACCTAACTAACCTAAGAAGGACATCACTCACAACCATGCCCGAGGCAGGATTTTAACCTGGGACCGTAGCAGCAACGCGGTTCCGGACTGAAGCGCCTAGAACCGCTCCACCACAGCGGCCGGCTCAAATATTGGTTGTTTAGATTGTAATAACAGTTAGTTTAGTACAGATTACTCAGTAAATACGTGTATTTTACTATTACATGTTTCCCTTTTCTTTGCATGTTACTTCAGAAAAATTGAAACAGACAAGTGGTGTGTTTACATACAGTAGCGCATAGATCGAACTTCTGAAAACGTGTTTCCTTGTTTATCGGTAATTTAATTGACTTATTCTTACTAAATTACGATTGACCATGAATGAAAAGTGCCTTACCTGGAATAGAATTGTTAGTTTTGGGGTATAGTTGATGGATGCTGCAGTTTTTTCCATCGTGGTGACTTTAATGCTTTGAAAATTGGGAAAGTAAATGAGATTCTTCAGCGGTTTTTTGGACATGTGGTAGAGATAGAAGACAGTGGACTTCAGGCTGAATCAGATAAGTAAATATTTGGTCAAATTAACAAAGTAAAAAGGTAAAGAGAGGTGGACAGTGGCAATGGGTAATACAAGGAACACCAACACAACTTCGGGGTGGATGTGAAAAATAAGTTTGACCTGTTGCTTCAGTTAGAAATAGTGAGCCTCAGGTGGATGTAAGTGTGGACAGTGTGTAAGACACTTTCAGCAATAAAGTGAAAATGAAGGATGCTGATAAATCAGTAAAGATGCAGAAAGTTTAGTTGGTAGTTAGTTCTCATGCTAGGGGTATTGGCCAACTTCTGCAGAATGAACCTGGATCATAATACCATGCCAATAGTTTTTTTTTTAAAAAACCGTGGTGTTGGTCTGGGCTAGGTGACAAAAGATATAGGATCACTTTGTAAACACTTCAGCAAGGAAGACACTGTGACTAATGTGTGTGGGCTGCGCACAAATGGAGATCCTGGATACAGTATAGAGTCTGACATGTAAAACTTACAATCAGGATCGAGACATGCCAATGTTGAGTTTGTATCTGTTGTGTGACGCCATGACTGACTTAATTTGAACTGTTCTGTCCGTGGAATTAGTTTGGAGCAGTAACGGCTGCTTATGTATGGTACGGGGTCCTGTATTGGCGTGTTTCCTGTCGATTCTTTTGGCAGATGGGATTATACGAGGTATGGACTCCATCTCAACAGGAAAAGGAAGGATAAACTGACTGGGCTAGTAGTAGAAAACCTAACAGGTGTCGCACCATAATGAGTGATAAAATAGCAGTGGCTACCGGTGTCAGAGCAACGCCTTTCTCAGGGTGGGAATACATAAATAAACACAGTCTTAAGTTATATTAGGACTGAAACAGGCTTTTAGTTTGAGAAATAATCTAATCAGTACAATTCTGGCATAATGCATTAATACAAATAGCTACTGCTCGAAACTTTTCCGTAATAGCCAGAAATTTTATTTCCTGCCACTTACATCTCACTCAGTATTAAATGGCAGCTGTTTTTACTGCAGCGAAATGCTCGAGACCTGAGAAGCAAAATTAATGAGTTGACGTAGTCTTCATCTCCTGACATCATTTGACCACTGGTATAGGCGGTTAAGTGTTACAGGATTGTGTCTAGCATCTCACTTCTGCAGAGCAGAAATAGAGAACGAAGGGTTTGCCATAGTCATCAGCTATTGCTATTAATTTAAGAACACAGACAATCACAAATTTTGTTTAGAGGAACAGAAGGAAACCTGTGCAAAGAAGCAGACTTTCATAGTAAGTCCTTTGAAATAGTATGTTTATACCGAACAGAGGCAGGTAATTTTAATTTGTTCATAAATCCCCTTGAAGCTCTTTTGTCCTATTTAAATGTACAAAGAACAAGGAAAAAATAATTGTTAGTGATTTGTAAATAGATTTTCTTAAAAACCCTTCCTATAAGAATTTATTGCAATTGGTGGGATTATTACTCAACTTAATTCCTACTGTAAACTTCCCACCTAGGCCAGCTAACTGCTCAAAAACAGCCATTGACAATACTATCATCAGAAGGTCTAATAAGTAAAATTATATTTCAAAACCTATAGTCAATGACATTTAGTTCCTTTTGTTAAATTTTAGTACCCAACAAGATACGAAATCTGCCAAATCTGAGTTTTAGAGGGTAGGCAGTAAGCCAAAAATTATTATTATTTTAGAAAACTCCTCAAAGCCGTGTACTGGATTGATGTGTGGAATGAGCGAGAAATACAACACTTTTACTTCGAAAGTCCTTACCTTATTTGACAACTGTTTGGACCCGAAATATAATCCATGTTGGACCAAATTCTACAAAGGAGCCATGGATTACTCGAGGAATAAAGATATCTTCCAAGATGAAAAGGAAACTTTACCTGGCAGTCAGAAACAGCTCTAATGTTAGTGCTCCAGCTCTTTACAAGACATAACGAAAAACGTGAAGATAAAATTACAGACATAAAAGCAAATGAATTCAAGAAAACGATAATCGAATCAGATAACGAAGTAAAGACAACTTGGGGTCAACGGAAACGTGTCACCTAATCAGATGCATCACGTTCATTGCTCCACCAGGTTGATTATAGTCTGCAGATACGCCATCATTCATGCAACACCTGCTCGGAAAAGGCACCACACCACCGATGCGGGCTTGTGGGGCAATATTATCCTATGGGGTACGTTCGCTTGGGGTTCCAGGGGACCTGTGGTAGTATTAAAAAGCACCATGACTGCTGTGGACTAAGTGGAAATTTCTGCGCACCAGCTACATCCCTTTAAGTCGGCTGTCTTCTCCAACAGTACGGCGTATTCTAGCAAGATAACTGACTGTGTTGCAAGGCCCTAACCGTTCCACAGTGGTTTGAGGAGCGTCATAGTGAGCTTATGTTCAGGAGTTGGCCACTAAATTCGCCGGTTGCCAAGTTGCACTGTGGACAATGCTCCTATCTCGTCGACTCTCATATCTCTATCGCTTGCTTAATAATGCTATCCGAGATATCATCAGCTGAGCTGAATGCAGGGAACTTTTTGAAATATAGGATATGCTTTTCCATTAAGTTTTAGAGACAGTTTCCTGCCTTACGTTGTGTATGTGTTCAGTGTAACACAGGGACACATAGCACTGCACTTCTCCGATGTAAGATTTTCCATATTCGCACGGAATGTGATAAACACTAGGGTGCGAAGTTCGAGGTTATCTTTCACTCTGCCCAGAAGGTTTCTTATTTTTGCAGGTGGACGAAACATGGGCTCCGCACCTTCCTCAAGCAAGTCTCAGTTGACTCTTATGGAAGCTGCACCAGCGTATGGCAGGAGGAACACAATCTTCAGTTCTCTTTCATTGTTTTCCCCTTTTTCTGTTCTTGTCGTTCCCTGTGTGTGCGCTCATCGCCTTCTTAATTTCTTCATTTCTGTACGCTTTTGCATCATGTAGGTGAGTGGTGGGAGATGGACGCAAGTTGTCAGCTATGTAAACAATCGACCGGGCCACTGATAAATTGCTGTGGAGTGGCCGTTAAGAGATTTAAATTCCGGCCGCCGATATCTACGTAAGGTAGAGTCAGCATGGTGAGCCAAACTCCACGCGAGGACGATGTGCGCGCCACCTGTGTGTTTAGGCTGGACCCGCCCCGGCTTGGCTCAATACTTCTCGGAAGTACTTGGTGCGCCGCGACATTTCATTTAACATTGCGGTGCTGCATTTTTCGGTGGACCGACATTTTTCAGTTCATCGGAATCGTGTGTCAGCGCTGCTTACTCTTCGCTGTTTGTTCATGGTTGAAAATGGTTCAAATGGCTCTAAGGACTATAGGACTTAACATCTGATGTCATCAATCCCCTAGACTTAGAACTACTTAAACCTAACGAAACTAAGGACATCACACACATCCATGCCCGAGGCAGGATTCGAACCTGCGACCGTAGCAGGCTCGCGGTTCCGGACTGAAGCACCTAGAACCGCTCGGTCACAAGAGCCGGCTTTGTTCATGGTATAAAAGAAGTTCACAGACAGGTCAAGCGGCTGTTTGCGCAAAAGGTGGCAGTCTGGCAATCGATAATTACAAACTCTTAAAACTGAATGGTAATGACAGAAGAGAAGGATAAGAATTCTCAGTATCTACTATGCGATATACAGTCACATAATCTAAGGGTACCACAAATTTACTGCGGAACAACATTACAACATCATGTAAAATATTTAAAGATTTCGTTGACGATGAATGAGCAAAATATTACAATGATCGACAGATTGTATGTATGTAAATTTTCTGAAGTCGCACACATTCCACTGTCAGTTGCAACTATTTGTGATGAAAATGAGCGAAGAGTATGGAACATCATATGTTACTGCAGAGTACTGTCCCCCACGATAGCTGAGTGGTGCCGGCACGGTAGCTCAGCGGTTTCAGTCAGAGGATTGAGCTGCACTCTGTAACAAAACAATGAGTAAACGGATCACCGAACAACCTGAACAAGTGTCATCGGATGTCCGCCACGAACACATTCAACGACCAATATAGAACAAAATGAGATAAATAAATTGGTCACCGTGACGGATTGCCGTCCTACTGGCCCAGGTTCGATTCCCTGCTGGGTCGGGGAATTTTCTCGTCTCAGGGACTGGGTGTTGTGTTGTCTTCATCATTATTTCATCCCCATCCGGCGCGCAGGTCGCCTAATGTGGCGTCGAATGTAATAAGACCTGCACCAAAGCGGCCGGAACTGCCCCGCAAGGGGCCTCCCTGCCAATGACGCCAATCGCTGATTTCCATTTCCACTGCAAATTACTTTGGTTAAGTCAAGGGGCGTTCCTGGAAAAATTTTTCTATTTAAAATCCGCTATTGTTGAAGTTATTAAGGGAAAAGAAGAGCAGGAACGAAACTTAGAAGATCCGGAATGGATTCCAGGACTCGTATTTTAAGCGTATGTGACTGCACACTGCCCACAATAAGAAATTGCAGGGAGTGAAACAATTTATTTTTGATTTGATGGGAGTGTATTTAAAAAGAAAATTGAATTGTGGAAGAGACAAATTCTGACAAAAACTCTGTCCATTTATCTAAGTTTACTGGAATTAAAGAAAACAAGAGGTCTGAAGAACTCATGGTGGCCTCGAAAGAATTACAAAGATAATTTTTTAAACGTTTTGAGGACACTGCTAATCTTACATCCGTCTTAGAACTGTTTTCGAGATCATTTGCTGATTCAGTTGAAAGTGCTCCTGTGCGTGTGCTCATGGAACTCATTAATCTGCAAGGTAATTCAGGTTTAGAACTGTCCACGGGACATATGTCGTTATCCTCGGGAACAGCTTTTGCATCTGCAAAATTATATTGGAAACGTGATAAAATCTTTCCATCAATATATGTGAGTGAAAGGCTTTTTTCGATTATGAAACTAAACAAGTCACCACTACATGGCATCTTGCGCGCAGAAATCTGTGAAACACTCTGTCTCTGTCCATACGCCCACAGTTGATATCAGATAAAAATTATATTACGTCTTCCATGCGCCAAAAATAATTACATGATACTGAAAATTTGGTTTCTTTGTGATCAATGTTGTTGAGAAATATGAAATAAGAAATAAAGTCATACGTAGTGCGACTGCATTGCCATTTAAATATGGCGCTTTCGCAGTTTCCCCCTCTTCCCCTTCCTCACACTGAGGCTGTGTGGGGTAGTGGTGGGGGAAGTTTGCAGAGAGGCGAGAGGGCTACGGCACATGAGCAAGAGCACTGTTTGTGTGCCAAATTCTTGGATGTCTCTCATATAAGGAGGTGGACTATGAGACACCAGCACATCACCAAACGATGGAAAGAGAGAATAACATTTCAAAACGTCACGCTCACACGGTGGCCTTAAGCAGAAAGAAGATTTTATTTCATTGACATCTCTTGAAAACCTTCGTACACACTTTTAATAACATGTCAGCCCAGACTGTAAACTGTAACATGCTATGACCTTCCTTGTCATGTTGTTCACAAGATGGCTGAGATGTCGCTACTCATTCATGTTCTGCTCTGTGACGGAAGTCCTCTGGAGGTCATACACTGTGTGGGGAGGGTTCCCACACAGACACACTGCAGATTTCAGCCGGTACCAAGCGTGCTCACTCGGTTTTGTGTCGACATTTACTGCAGGTCATTCCATTTGGTTGATCCCTGCAGCGTAGTGGAAGGTGTTGTGTGCTTGCGCGTTGTCATCTTGAAAGACAAACCCATCACCAAAATTCTGATGTAGGGCTGGTTATTAGGTTAGAGGAAACTGTGCTGAAACTCCACAACCTCCACGATATTCTCAATAGCAGTGAAAGGTATCTGATACCTGCACGTGGTACAGGCCCAAAACATAACTGACTCACCTACCTGCTGAAACCGTGGGATTGTACGCCTGAGACGAGCTTCGGTATCTGGTTGCCTCCACATTCTTCTATGACGATTGCTAAGCGTCAGACAAATCCTGCTCTCGTCAGTGAAGAGAACCTGACGCTAATGATTCAGGTCCAATTCCAGAAATTCCCTTGCCAACATTCTTTGACCATCAATAAGCTATATAATTTTAATTGTAATCGTAATGGACGCCTGTAGGCGTAATAGGCCGTGTGTCTTCGTCGTCGCATTCCACTTAGTTCCCTCCAAAGCGGCACACGGCAGTTGCATTCTCTTCGAGGAAAATGAAACCTACAATTTGTAGGTACCGTTCATTGTCTGGTGGTGTTGCTCGTGACAGCAAATACGAGGCAGATCCTAAGTGCTATTCTGTGTTACGAATACGGTTTATTGTTCGAATAACGTCAGTGTAGTCTGCGAAAATTCGCAGTAAGTTCTTCTTATTGTCAACTGACAACGCACACATAGCCTAAGCTTGAAATGAACCTTCAGGGCATGCTGACAGACTGAACATAGTATACATGTCGTGTTGCATCCTCAAGACTGGAGACGCCATAATGAACTGCGCTGAAAATGAACATTTACTTTTGCTTCAATTAAAAAGACAGCAGTAAATGCGATTTACTGTGACCACAATAACGTTAAGAAATGGATTTCTGACAAGAAACACACACATACACACACGAATTAACTATGCAATTCGTGATGTTGAAGCAAAACATCATTTAAGTTTATACGAAAAGGAAATGGTACCACATTCCAAGTTCAGCGATAAGTGTACAAAAATGCAATGTAACATAAGTGATTGAACTCCCATTTTTAGCACATGACTTATAGCTCTGGCTGGTATGTTACAACATTTACGTTTGGATTTCTTTGCAGCTCTGTCAACTGTTATTATACACTACTGGCCATTAAAATCGCTACACCACGAAGATCACGTGCTACAGACGCGAAAATTTAACCGACAGGAAGAAGATGCTGTGACATGCAAATGATTAGCTTTTCAGAGCATTCACACAAGGTTGGCGCCGGTGGCGACACCTACAACGTGCTGACATGAGGAAAGTTCCCAACCGATTTCTCATACACAAACAGCAGTTGACCGGCGTTGCCTGGTGAAACGTTATTGCGATGCCTCGTGTAAGGAGGAGAAATGTGTATCATCACGTGTCCGACTTTGATAAAGGTCGGATTGTAGCCTATCGCGATTGCGGTTTATCGTATTGCGACATTGCTGTTCGCGTTGATCGAGAACCAATGACTATTAGCAGAATATGGAATCGGTGGTTTCAGGAGGGTAATACGGAACGCCGTGCTTGATCCCAACGGCCGCCGCTCTCGTGAAGACAGCGTTATTGAAAAGGTAACAGAAAATTGAGCTTGACTCGTCTGTATTAGCACACAGTGCAGGTACTGGCGCAACGTAAACGCGTGTATTGGTCCTCTACAATATTATTTTATCTGGTAGTGAGGGCGCTTCGGTCAGCTTATCGTGAGTTTTGATCATGATATTTCTCGGAGACATGCTGGGCCACCTGTTAGTATATGTTCAGACTGCGGTGAGCTTTCCTTAAACCCCATTGTACCTGTTTGCTGTAGTGTCACCGCATGTTTCCGATAACGGCCACGGAAGGCTAGGTACAGTAATATCGTGATCGGGTAATACAGGGTGATTCTAAAGTCACTATACATTTTGTACTTAGACACATTTTATTAACCAATATGTAATGCCACTGCAACCTATCTTACAATAGGACATAATTTCAGTACATTTCAATGTGGCCACCTTGCATGTCTAGGCACACCCCCCAGCGCTCCACTGTAGACGGAAAAACCTGCCCAAACATATCTGGTGTAATATCTGCAGCTGCGGCTCGAATCCGCTGTGTTAAATGTTCAGTGCTGCGGATTTTCACCTGGTATACCTTAAACTTGATAAACCCCCATGCACAAAAGTCTAAGAGTGTCAAGTCAGGCGAGCAGGGTGCCCACATTAGTGGAGAGGCACGACCAATCCATCTGCCGGTAAATGCTTGATTCAGATAATCCCGAACAACGAGGGCAGAATGGGGTGGTGCAGCATCCTGTTGAAAAACAACAGTATCCATAATCCTATCAGATATCAATTTGGGCTCCAAAAACTGTTCCAACATATCTAGGTATGTGGTTCCAGTAACGGTTTGTTCTGCGAAGAAGAAGGGCCCGTACACTGTTGACCTCGTTATCCCTAACCACACGTTCACTTTTGCTGTGTCCCATTGCCACTCCTGCAGCACACTTGGTTGTTCGTCTGTCCAGATCCTGCAGTTGTGTCTGTTCACATGTCCACAGGTATGAAATGTAGCTTCATCACTGAACAAGACACTTTGCATCAAATTATCGTTTTCCACAGCTTGTAGCAGGTCATGACGCATAGCTTGTCTGGTTGCGTAGTCCTCCGCTTCATGCTTATGTACGACCTGGATATGGTACGCACGAAAACAGTGGTTTGAGGAATACCAAGCTCCCTACTAAGTCTCCTGGTAGATGCGGAAGGGCTACGTGTGAAGGGCAATATCACTGCACACTTTGCACCGTGTCTGGCGTTATGGCCGGCCGCCCTGGACGTTCTTCATCTGCAACACTACCAGTACGCCGGAATTTATTGACTAGGGTCTTGATAGCAAGCCTGTTTTCCGGAACCGACCGGCAAAGACTGTCCGCACCTGTTCATACGTCATTCCACGGAGAGGAGTAGAAACAACAGCGATTCGTTCTTCTTTCGTTAGCATTCTGTCGTAGTACCTCCAAGAAACAAATCCTCCGTTACTATATCACTGAAATGTACAGTGACTTACTATATCGCTGAAATGTACAGGGTGTCCGAAAAGACTTTCCCTGATTACATAAATTGATAACACAGGCTAGAAGTAAGATGTGTGGTGGTGGTGGTGGTTAGTGTTTAACGTCCCGTCGACAACGAGGTCATTAGAGACGGAGCGCAAGCTCGGGTTAGGGAAGGATTGGGAAGGAAATCGGCCGTGCCCTTTCAAAGGAACCATCCCGGCATTTGCCTGAAACGATTTAGGGAAATCACGGAAAACCTAAATCAGGATGGCCGGAGACGGGATTGAACCGTCGTCCTCCCGAATGCGAGTCCAGTGTGCTAACCACTGCGCCACCTCGCTCGGTAGAAGTAAGATACAAATATGGAACTTGTGTCTAATTGTTTACAACTATCAAAGTTTTTTTCTGTTTTAGGTTCGCAGTACGTAAGTAGTTCATGAGGTGCAGTGCCCAAGAAGCCATGTTAACCAATCAGGAAAAGGCACAGTGTGTTCTGTGGTACCATGAGACACGATCACCAACCACAGTGCAGAGACACTTCCAGACAACATTTGGAAGGAATCCACCTGATGTCAAGAGCATTAAAGCCTGGTATGAGAAGTTCAAGAACACAGGAACGATTGCTGACCTTCCGAGGTCTGGTCGACCAAGAACCTCAGCAGACAGGGTGGAAGCTGTAAGGCAGTCTTTTCTGCAAAGTCCGAAGAAATCGGTGCGCAGGGCCTCACGTGAATTACAGATGCCAAGAAGCTCTCTCCATGACATTTTACACAAACGTTTATTGTTTCGTGTATACAAAGTGCAAATGGTTCAGGCCTTGTTGCCCAATGACAGAACACGTCGGTATGACTTTGCGGTCGAAATGCTATCACGTATTGAGGACGATGATGGTTATCTCAGACGAATTGCTTTTTCCAACGAAGCGACCTTTTTTGTCAGTGGAGTAGTGAATCGCCATAATGTGCTCATTTGGGGTTCACAACCCCCTAGCGAGGTCATGGAGTGCACCAGAGGCAGTCCAAAGGTGACCGTTTGGTGCGCGCTATTGCACGATCAAATTATCGGACCATTCTTCTTCGCTGAGGTTGCCATCACATCTGTAGTGTATCTGGACATGTTGCAACTGTATGCTGTTCCTCAGCTGCTTCAGTATCGCCCCGATGTCTTGTTTCAGCAAGACGGTCCATCGCCTCATTGGGGTTTGGACGTCCGTGCCTATCTCGATATGACCTTTCCTGGGCGATGGATTGGTCGTGATGGGCCAACGGTTTGGCCTCCACGCTCTCCTGGCATAACCCCATTAGACTTCTTTTTATGGGGTTATGTCAAGGACGAGGTCTACCGAACACGTGTACCAGATCTTGAAACCCTCCGGCAACGGATGACCACAGTCGTTGAATCGATCCCTCCAGTGATGTTGGCTAATGTGTGGACAGAAATTGAATATCGCCTAGATGTGCTACGTGTTACCGAGGGTGCTCATGTGGAAGTTTACTGATGTATGAGAAAACTTTGATAGTTTTTAAACAATTAGACACCAGTTTCATATTTGTATCTTACTTTGTGGTGAGCGTACTGTAAAACCTTCAGTACACACACCATCAGATTATTTGACTTGTCGCTCTAACGAAGTAGGCGAGTGTCAGCAATATGTCTCGTGGTCTTATCGTGGCGTGTTTATCTTCTGCCGTTAGGTCAGACGATATAAATGCCACTTGGACGCTTAGAGTATCAGATTGACGGTGACCAACTTTAAACAGAACTTGATTAATTTTGACACACATTTATTAAAATAATAACAAGCATAAAAATTACTTAACTTGGTTCTGGATGCTATTTACAATTGACAATCTGAAGTTCCTTTGGTATTGGTACGTTAATCTTATTCTCACATATATGACTGATACTTCACAAAAGTGTCTATATATTTATCTTGATGGCTATGTATAGGAATATGGTAATCTTATTAGCCGCAGACTGAAACTTGACTATAGACTGGTACAGACAAATGCAGACTGGTGCAGACAAATACAGACTGACTAATCGGAGGTCTGTACACTCGTTATAATACCTCGCGCGTTCATGTATCACTGCGTGAGTGTGATCCGCGAGGAGAAAAGGTTCTACATTAGCAGTAATCTCATTGGCTGCGTTACATATTAATACGCGGATCGGCGGAAGCAGAATTTGGTCCATCTCTAAGGCAGCGCCATCTCGTAGTGGGGAGACGGACGAGCGCTGCGCCTGTGCTGTTGTGCTTAACGGGGCGCGCTCTACTGGGAAAGTTGTGTACATGCTGACTACGTGGAACTATGTACACAACATACTTCTAGCTTGAGTTATCAATTTATGTAATCAGGCAAAGACTTTTCGGACATCCTGTATAGTGACTTACTATATCACTGCAATGTAAAGTGCTAGAGTTGAAAGTAAAGAAATGGAAACACAAGGAAAATGCACATTGGTCTTTAAGTCAACGTTCTTCAGTTGAAAGGCGGACCAGAGTGGCCGTGCGGTTCTAGGCGCTACAATCTGGAACTCAGCGACCGCTGCGGTCGCAGGTTCGAATCCTGCCTCGGGCATGGATGTGTATGATGTCTTTAGGTTAGTTAGGTTTAATTAGTTCTAAGTTCTAGGCGACCGATGACCTCAGAAGTTAAGTCGCATAGTGCTCAGAGCCATTTGAACCATTTCAGGTGAAAATCTGTGTGAGTGCAATGTGCACCAACGAAGAGAAATGCAACTCATTTGCTGTGGTTACATAAACGGGACACCCTGTGTATGTTTGTCTGTGTATTGACTTACCCTCGTAATATACTGTGTCTCTCGGAATATTCCTTCCCATTCTCTGTCTGTGTATTTCTCTCTGCCAGGCGAGTGTTAATTGTGTAAGACACTCGTGTAAACCGTCGTCTCGTAGACATGTATCCAGTGAAAAAACGTGTTACTTCTGTGAGCCGATTGCCACGTTGCTCATGAGAGCGAGAGATGGTGAACATGATCCACGTGGAGGGCAAATAACTACTTAGCCGGGCAGCAGCAGGCGGGCCGCTTTGTACAGCGGCGCAGGCGCAGGCGCAGGCCGGCGCTCCCGCGCTACGCGCCGAGTCAACACGCGCTGTTTGCCGTGGCCAGCCGTAATTATGGATGCCGAGTCGCTCCCGCGGGACGTCTCGTCCGCCTGCAGCCCACAGCGGGCCGGGCCAGCCGGCCGATACAAACATTTGCTCAGCCGGCGCCGCCACCGGCCAGCAGCAGCGCAACGCCTCCTTCTGTGGCCAACTGCCGGGCTCGCCGGCTGAAACCGAGCCGTCTCCCTGCCTCCGTCTCAAAGGCAAGACGAGAAACTGAACGAGATTCTGCGACCGAAAACTAAAGATAATACAGTATCGGATGGGGAATCCAACAGTGCATTGCATTAACATTGCTAACGCGGTTATAGAGGTCCATAAGACTTTAGTACACAAAGGGACGTAACTATAAAAACCTGGAGCCGTCCAAGTAGTATATACAGGGTGTTACAAAAAGGTACGACCAAACTTTCAGGAAACATTCCTCGCACACAAATAAAGAAAAGATGTTAGGTGGACATGTGTCCGGAAACGCTTAATTTCCATGTTAGAGCTCATTTTAGTTTCGTCAGTATGTACTGTACTTCCTCGATTCACCGCCAGTTGGCCCAATTGAAGGAAGGTAATGTTGTCTTCGGTGCTTGTGTTGACATGCGACTCATTCTTCTACAGTACTAGCATCAAGCACATCAGTACGTAGCATCAACGGGTTAGTGTTCATCACGAACGTGGTTTTGCAGCCAGTGCAATGTTTACAAATGCGGAGTTGGCAGATGCCCATTTGATGTATGGATTAGCACGGGGCAATAGCAGTGGCGCGGTACGTTTGTATCGAGACAGATTTCCAGAACGAAGGTGTCCCGACAGGAAGACGTTCGAAGCAATTGATCAGCGTCTTAGGGAGCACGGAACATTCCAGCCTATGACTCGCGACTGGGGGAGACCTAGAAAGACGAGGATACCTGCAATGGACGAGGCAATTCTTCGTGCAGTTGACGATAACCCTAATGTCAGCGTCAGAGAAGTTGCTGCTGTACAAGGTAACGTTGACCAAGGCACTGTATGGAGAGTGCTACGGGAGAACCAGTTGTTTCCGTACCATGTACAGCGTGTGCAGGCACTATCAGCAGCTGATTGGCCTCCATGGGTACACTTCTGCGAATGGTTCATCCAACAATGTGTCAATGCTTCATTCCAACGTGATCAAATTGTAAATTTTCGCAATCAACATGTATGGGCTGACGAGAATCCGCACGCAATTGTGCAATCACGTCATCAACACAGATTTTCTGTGAACGTTTGGGCAGGCATTGTTGGTGATGTCTTCATTGGGACCCATGTTCTTCCACCTACGCTCAATGGAGCACGTTATCATGATTTCATACGGGATACTCTACCTGTGCTGCTAGAACATGTGCCTTTACAAGTACGACACAACACCTGGTTCATGCACGATGGAGCTCCTGCACATTTCAGTCGAAGTGTTCGTACGCTTCTCAACAACAAATTCGGTGACCGATAAGGTGGACAAATTCCATGGCCTCCACGCTCTCCTGACCTCAACCCTCTTGACTTTCATTTATGGAGGCAGTTTGAAAGCTCTTGTCTACGCAACCCCGGTACCAAATGTAGAGACTCTTCGTGCCCGTATTGTGGACGGCTGTGATACAATACGCCATTCTCCAGGGCTGCATCAGCGCATCAGGGATTCCATGCGACGGAGGGTGGATGCATGTATCCTCGCTAACGGAGGACATTTTGAACATTTCCTGTAACAAAATGTTTGAAGTCACGCTGGTACGTTCTGTTGCTGTGTGTTTCCATTCCATGATTAATGTGATTTGAAGAGAAGTAATAAAATGAGCTCTAACATGGAAAGTAAGCGTTTCCGGACACATGTCCACATCACATATTTTCTTTCTTTGTGTGTGAGGAATGTTTCCTGAAAGTTTGGCCGTACCTTTTTGTAACACCCTATATATGTCGTGTAACTAGGGCCTCCCGTCGGGTAGACCGTTCGCCTGGTACAAGTCTTTCGATTTGACGCCACTTCGGCGACTTGCGCGTCGATGGGGATGAAATGATGATGATTAGGACAACACGACACCCAATCCCTGAGCGGATAAAATCTCCGACCCAGCCGGGAATCGAACCCGGGTCCTTAGGATTGACATTGCGTCCCGCTGACCACTCAGCTAACGGGGGCGGACGTCCAAGTAGTGAAAGGAAGTTGAAAATTAGTCCCTGTATTGTAATGTATCACTCGACCCGCCAGTTAGCCGAGAGCGCTAATGCGGTGATTCCTGGACTCGGGTAGGCGCGCCGGCCCCGGATCTAATCCGCCTGGCGGCTTAACGACGTAGGCCGGTGAGCCGGCCCGCCTGGATGTGGTTTTTAGGTGGTTTTCCACATCCTACTAGGTGAATACCGGGCTGGTCCCCATGTCCCGGGCCAGCAAGGGTGGCCGAGCGGTTCTAGGCGCTACAGTCTGCAACCGCTCTACTGCTATGGTCGCAGGTTCGAATCCTGTCTCGGGCATGGATGTGTGTGATGTCCTTAGGTTAGTTAGGTTTAAGTAGTTCTAAGTTCTGGGGGACTGATGACCTCTGAAGTTAAGTCCCATAGTGTTCAGAGCCATTTCAACCATTTTTGAACCCACGTCCCGTCTCAGTTACATGGCTCGCAGACATCTGAACACATTCGCACTATTCCATGGATTACACTAGATGCAGACAGTTGGGGTACACTAATTCCGTCCAAGGGGGGTACGAGGTGGCGGCAGGAAGGGCAGCTGGCCACCCCTTAAATTAACCTTGTCAAATCCGATGAACCATGCCGAGCCAGCGTCATTGCGGGAAAAAGGCACAAGCAAAGAAAGAAAGCAAAGAATTGTAATGTATCACTCCTGTCGCGCCTTGGTGTGGTATCCGACATGCCGTTGAACTGGGCTGTCTTCAGCCTGGGGCTGATGGACTGGTTTTTCCCTTATCTGCTTTATGTGAAGAAATGTATTCGCAATTGCTGATATGAACCACCGTCAGCTGTATATTGGAATAACGACAGTGAAAATTTATGCCCAACCAGAACTCGAACCCCAATTTCCTACATTACGCCTTAACAGCTTCGGCTATCCATGCACGAATCCCTGCCAGATCTAAACTTCCATATGTCGCCATCCGTGTGTTACAACCTGCGCTCGTACGTTACACGTATTCCCGTCCAGAAAGGACATAGTCGAGTGTCAAAAGGAAGATTTTGGCGAACCTGTTAATAACGTAGGCACTGCTATTTCGTGTTTTTTGTGAGCTGTGTGTAGAGACTCATGATGCAAGCTGTGTTATGTGGTCAGAGCCTACTAGGCTGAGCCTGGGTCTACTGATTTCACTAAGACAGAAGGTGTTTCACTTTTGGAAGTGTTCGAAAAATACTTGCGAATATTCCTAGCAGGGTTGCCACCAGTAACGTTTCTTCATTTCGTCTCGTTTCAAAAATGCTGTACCGTCCCGCGAAGCTGCACCAGCGTCTCTGTAATACCATTAAAATAACTTTTTCATTGGCGTTTCGGCGAGTCAGAGGTAGAGGTAAGATTCCAGTCAGTCGTAGTTCTTTCTCGAAAGCCAAGTGCTCATTAGGAGCCCTCACCTGTGGCTAGCTGCACGCCAGAAACTCTGCCCAGATAGGGAAAGTATATGGAAAGAATCAGTAGCAGCAATTTGAAAGAAAACATCGTAGTTTCGCCTTAAGAGATTCAAAGAAGACGCAGAAAACCTGAATCTGGATAGCTAAACGAGGATTCGAACCATCAGTGAGTCTAGTTAGAAAGACAAGATGATACTAACACCAACAGTAATTAATAAAAATACCAACATGAACACAGATTCTGTACACTCTCCCTGTACAAAACATGATTACCAATTAATATTCCTCAGATCAGATTCTGTTTTATATAAATGAAATTATATTGAGCTTAATTTTGATCTTACATTAAATTTCATCTCTTCTTGTTTCTAATACTACGATCCTCATCTTAACCCAGTGCAATCATTTTTTTATAAACGTGGTTTGAATCAACGAAGATCTGACATTATTTCACTCGCAGAAAATGAAGCACTGCTATTAGGTTCTTGCATAATACCATCCTCAAAAATTGTGAGATATTCACAGAAAACAGTGAAATGGTTTTGATAGGCAAGATTGTAAACATAATGTTACTTAAAATCCGTCTTGATTGCAAATTTTTTTATTCATATGGCCGGTTTCGTTCATTCAGAACCATATCCAGATCTGTAAAAATAATGATACTAATTTACTATTTCACGGAAGCAAATCTTTTTCATCCTATCTAATCAACATCAAATGTACCAGAACGTACCTGATATTTCAGTTACGGGAGTAACCCGTCCAAATCCAGCAACTTTCACATGCTACGTCACATAAAATTGGTTGGCAGAGTGCACGACATTTATATTAATTACAACACTATTACCGACAGGTGGCGTCTGGTACATTTGTTACATTCCATTTGCACATACTGTGTACAGTAGATCTTTTTTATATTAAAAAATACTTAATTAAAATATGTAAATGTCAAGGTTAAAATCTGTACTCATCAGAATTAAAAAACAGTAAAATTATCATTTTTATACGATCTAAAAAACATAAGGTGATTTACATATCTATGGTGCTGGTGTGCACTTGTTTTCCTCTACGGTCTGCTTCCGTGGTTCGCGCCAGATTTAGTTATCAATGGGCGTTCTTGTCACCCACCGCGATACAAATGGGCATATTTTACTTCTATGTTATACAGGCTACTAAGATTGCCGCTAAGCCAACAGGAAGTAGAAAAGGAGTTAAGTATTTTAAAACAAGTGGCCGTAGCGAACGTGTAAGCAGGTGATGAATATTTATAGGAAGATAAAGAAGAGGCAAATGGAACAAATAGAAGGAAGTCAAGTCGCAGTTAAGAGGAACAACAAGAAAAAATATGTAGCTCTCACTTAAATGGAAGAATTACAGATAAAATTGAAAGATGCTTTCGTAAATCCGACGTTAAAATAGGGTTCCGAACAAATAACACATTAAAATTGAAGCTCCGGCATAGAATATGTAATAGTAGGAATAAATTTCAGGATTCAGGTGTATATAAGATCAAATGTAATGACTGCTGTAAACAATATATAGGGCAGACTGGTAGGAACTTTGAAACCAGATTCAGGGAGCACACCTACTCTCAAAACAAAACAGCTTTTGGGGCGCATATGGCTGCGACAAAGCACTCAGTCACGAACATTGAACACAATTTAGACATCCTGCATAGAGCTCATAAGGGACGGTTTCTTAACATTTTGGGAGAAATTGAAATATACACCCACAAAAATAAAGATCAATCATTACGCCTATTTTAGCATTTATGACGACCTACTAAGATGACAACTGTTGCGTGTGGAGATCCAGGCCGAGGGATGAGAGATGGTGCGCGGTGGAGAAGCCGGAAGACGCGTGCAGCGCCTGGCGTCATTGACGGGGCCCTCCTGTGCGGCCCTCTTGCCCGCGGCGATGGACATCAGACGACTGAGCGGACCGCGGCACAACACCGAAATGGCGCGAACCACGGAAGCAGACCGTAGAGGAAAACAAGTGCACACCAGCACCATAGATATGTAACTCACCTTATGTTTTTTAGATCGTATAAAAATGATAATTTTACTGTTTTTTAATTCTGATAAGTAAAGATTTTAATCTTGACGTCTACATATTTTAATTAAGTATTTTTAAGATAAAAAAGATCTACTGAATGCAGTATGTGCAAATGGAATGTAACAAATGTACCAGACGCCACCTGTCGGTAGTAGTGTTATAATTAATATAAATGACGTGCTCTCTGCCAACCAATTTTATGTGACGTAGCATGTGAAAGTTGCTGGATTTGGACGAGTTACTCCTGTAACTGAAATATCAGGTACGTTCTGGTACATTTGATGTTGATTAGATAGGATGAAAAAGATTTGCTTCCGTGAAATAGTAAATTAGTATCATTATTTTTACAGATCTGAAGATGGTTCTGAATGAACCGAAACCAGTCATATGAATAAAAAAATTTGCAATCAAGACGGATTTTAAGTAACATTATAAAATCACTGATTGCTGTTATCCCATAAGACATTATGTCTGTTTTTGCAATGTAAATATAATTGCTACTAGTGAAACGAACCATTTAAGCTGCGCTATTACGTTCCTGTCTAAATATACCCTAGACAGTCATGATATGTTTGGAAAAAACTGCAAATTGTTTTTGACAAGCATGAGTGTAAATGCGATTGCCGCTCGTTTCATCCATATCAATGGAAGCTGTGCTCTTGGGTTCCTGCCTGACCACATACTCACAGACAGTGAGATATTCGAAAAAAAAGAATAAAGTAGTTTTGAGAAGCAACATTATAAACTGAGGCTTTGCTATTAGCTTTGTACGTACAACACTCTACAAAATTTGAAAACGTAATACTTCTGAAAATTAAGTAAAAAATAAGGAAAAAAGGAAATCTAAGAGAAAATTATTAAATATTCCTAAGTCTTTTATACTGTTTGAAACGAAATGAAGAGCGTATCAACTTCCTAAGTGAGCTGCACGTAAGATAAGAAAGAAAATGAGAAAAAAGCACATAACTTCTGGGAGTATTATAAATTCTTTTGACAGCTTGAAAAAATCTTAAAAACAAATCTTTTTTCTAGACTCCATCGCTTTCTCCACATGTATTCAAGTAAGTATGACTCCTTGCATTTATTTGGACCCCGGAATGATCGGTTTATGCCTTAATGCTGTTGGTATGGGTACCTGTGTATGGATATTTGAAATGGAGACTACGATTAACAGAAATATGAACAAAATCTTCATTCTTCATACAGCTGTATGAACTGATGCTCGCTGAAATTGCAGTACTTCCAGACAGTATGTACTTTTTCAGAATCTTCAGAAGGACATGCTTTGTTCTTCTGTGTACCACTTCAAAAAAGCACTTTCTGCTACCTCTTTCTATTCCACCAAAGAGCCACGTGATAGCTATATGCTTTCCCCCATATAGTTCGACCTTCGCTACTTTTCCTATTCCACCAAAAATATCTTCCAGAATGATGGGGCACAGCAATCAGTGGTTCTTTCCTTTCAGACTTTGTTAAAGTAAATCTAGATTTCGGTTAGTGCCTAACCATTATGCACTATTTCATACTTTCGATAAATGTCCTAGTATGTCAGTCCCCTATTGATCGGGCGTCTGTCACGGTGCATTCAGGACTGGCGGAAGTAAAGCTGTGAGGGCGGGACGTGGGTTGTGCTTGGGTAGCTCAGATGGTAGAGTGCTTGCCCGCGAAAGGCAAAGGTCCCGAGTTAGAGTCTCGGTCCGGCACACAGTTCTAATCTTCCAGGAAGTTTCATATCAGCGTACACTCCGCTGCAGAGTGAAAATCTCATTCTGGAAACATTCAAGACTACTCTTAAGTTACCTGAGCAACGGGGGACTGACGTACTAGGACGTATATTGAAATTTGAAATAGTGCATTGATAATGGCTAGGCACTACCCGAAATCTAGATTTGCTTCAATAAAGCCTGAAAGGAAGGACAATTGCTTGAATGCTCCGTCATTTTGAAACTCATATCACGGTCGTTGACGGTATTCCACATTCCTAATGGAAGATGACTTGATGAAGATCTTCATTACGAACACAATCCAAAACGCAGACTTATCTGTAGGAGCTGGTCTAAGTCTAGGACAATGTGTCTAATGCAAATCGAATGAGATAAAAGTATTAGAACATTTGCTGAGCAACAGCAATGTCATCTTTAATGTTTCACCTATAGAAAGTCTTCTCCCAGCATACAAAGTACATTGTCTATTATTTGGTTGGTTTATTTGAGGGGAAAGGACCAAACAGCGAGGTCATCAGTCCCATCAAATAGGTGAAGGATGAGGAAGGAACCATCCCGCCATCTGCCTGAAGTGATTTAGGGAAATCACAGAAAACATAAATCAGGATGGCCGGATGCGTGTTATCCTTCTTTCCGGCAACACTGGTGAGGTCCGTCTGAAAGGTCCTTTCTAGCAACAAACTTGTTACTTTCGTTCCAAGGAGTCCCTGGTCAATACACCACAGTACCAGGTGCCCCGCAAATTAAATGTCCTCAATATGAGTTACCATCAGTCATGAAAACTCCTGAAACATGCCTATAGTAATAAAGAATACAGCGACAAGTACATAAGTACTTGAAAACAAACGAACTGCGTCCAAACAGACTATGAAGGCCTAGCAGTACCGACCGGTGACCGTGACATCCTCAGTTCTTAGGCGTCACTGGTTGCTGATGGCGAGCGAAATGTGGTCAGCACGTCGCTCTCCCAGCCATCGTCAGTTTTCGTGACAGGTGCCGCTACTTCTCAGTCAGGTAGCTCCTCAGTTGAACTGACAAGGGCTGAGTGCACCCTGCTTGCCAGTAGCACTCGACAGACCCACACGGTGACCCATCGAAGTGCTAGCCAATCCCGACAGCGTTTAACTTTGGAAACCAGTGTTACCCCTGCGGTAAGGCCGTTGGCACGTAAGTAAATAACCAACCTAAAAATCAATAACAACCAACTGACTGAACGTAATTTTCAAATCTCCCATCTCGAAAGAAACGAAAGAAAACTGTTATAAACTATGATACTTCACTAAAAAGAAAACAAATTACATTCAGTAATAACAAGGTGGCAGTTATTGAACTGTACGGAAAAACACGTTAATTAGTTACAAACTACAGCGAGCACATACTTTATTCAGCATGCAAACGTCACTAAAGGTATTCGGATTTAGGTTATGACGTGTTCGGTATGTGTTGGCGATGTGTCGCAGACGAATACCGAAATTCTGCACGATCCACTGAAGTGTTGGAACATCGATGCTGTCCAAGACCTCTTGAATAGCTGTTTTCAGCTCAGCAATGGTTTTGTGGTTATTGCTGTACACCACATCTTTAATGTAGCCCCACAAAAACGAGTCGCGTGTGTTCAGATCCGGAAAATATGGCGGCCAATCGAGGCCCTTGCCAGTGGCCTCTGCGTACCCCAAAGCCAGAATGCCCTCACGAGAGTGCTCCTGCAGGATATCAAACACACTCCTGCTTCGACGGAATCGGGCTCAGTCCTGCATCAACCACATCTTGTCGAAATCAGAGCTACTTTGGATAATGGGGATGAAACGATCTTCCAAAACCTTCACATCCGTTCGGTAGTCGCCGTGCCATCAAGAAATATCGCACCAGTTATTCCGTGACTGGGCATTACATAACGCACAGTCAACTGTTGAAAGTGAAGAGACTTCTCGATTGCGAGACGACGATTCTCAGTCCCCCAAATGAGCCAATTTTGTTTACTGACGAACCCTCCAAATGAAAGTGGGGTTCATCGCTAAACCAAACCATGTGCATCCGCATACTAATTTCCATCAAGCCCCACGGCCAACCGTGCAAATTGAACGTCCTAACACAAACCGTTCAGATGTTATGACGATTTTATTTCGTGTAGTTCAACAGCTGTCACCCTGTATACATCCCTAAAAAAATTCACGCTAGATGCAAATAAATACCTCACCGTTACTTGTACATGGTACAGATTCAAAATTCCTACCAGATAGAAAACAGCAATTACGTTTAATTACGAAACAAAATAAATGATAAACGGCTAAGGGCTATCATCAGAGAAAACTTAAATTACATGCCAAACTTCATTTATAAAACGAAAGAACTGACAAACAACATTTTCATTGGCTGTTTACTGCTGACTCATGATGAGTCGTCACGCAGAAAGTGCCGACACCGTAACTGTACTTTGTTTCATACTATCATTGTTTTTCGGAATCCATGTTGATTCTTACAGAGGTGATATTTGCTCTCTAGAAATGTCATAACTGAAACGTCCCCTTTTGAAAATTATACATTACTTTGCTGGTAAACCTCTTAACGTTATTGGCTTTTCCAACAGCTGAGCAAAACTAAACGTGTTCAGACATTTCTCTCTTTACTTATTCTAATCATCAATAAACTGACACACAATATTTTTAGCGCAACGCAATCTGACTTTCAATAATCCCTACAAAAGAATGGCTCTGACTAACAATAACCTATACCTTTCATGAATCACTTACCTCACAAAAATCTTCGTTATTCTAATTACTGCAATACAGCGAGCGCCAATACTGCCAGCTAAATAAAAGACTCTAACTACGGAAGGCACTAACTACTGATAGGCATAGTCATCAAATGAAAGATTTTGATAGAGAACAAACGATGTATTTACCTTAATAGTGTTCAAAATCTATAGGGTGAGTCACCTAACGTTACCGATGGATATATTTCGTAAACCACATCAAATACTGACGAACCGATTCCACAGACCGAACGTCAGGAGAGGGGCTAGTGTAATTGTTTAATACAAACCATACAAAAATGCACGGAAGTATGTTTTTTAACACAAACCTACGTTTTTTTAAATGGAACGACGTTAGTTTTGTTAGCACATCTGAACATATAAACAAATACGTAATCAGTGCCGTTTGTTGCATTGTAAAATGTTCATTACATCCGGAGATATTGTAAACTGAAATTGACGCTTGAAACCTCCGACGTTCACTTGCGTGTTGTAACAAACACGGGCCACGGTCGGCGAGCAGCATCTGCAGGGACATGTTTACGATGACGACCGTGTTTACGAGTGTGGCTGTAGTGCACTGTTGTGGTTTGGTCTAGCTGTCGCAGTGTCCGCATGTAGCGCTTGCTGCTGTTGTTATTCTGCATTCGTCTCCGCATGCAGACCAACTGTAGTACACCGTGTTACCAGACGTCTGTGATAGTGTAGTGTTGTAGGAAGTGTGACCATGGTGTATTCGAACTCTGAAAAGGCGGAGATGATACACATCTATGGCGAGTGTCGACGAAATGCAGCTGAAGCCTGCAGGGTGTATGCAGAACGGTACCCGGACAGAGAGCATCCAACGTGCCGCACATTGCAAAACTTCTACCGCCAACTGTATGCAACAGGTATGGTCGTAACACGCAAACGGGTCCGTAACAGGCCCGTCACAGGAGAAGCGGGTGCAGTTGGTGTGTTAGCTGCTGTTGCCATGAACCCACACATGAGTACACGGGACATTGCGAGAGCCGGTGGACTGAGTCAATGTAGTGTCATGCGCATACTGCATCGTCACCGCTTTCACCCGTTTCATGTGTCGCTACATCAGCAATTACGTGGTGATGACTTTAATCATCGAGTGCAATTCTGTTAATGGGCATTAACAGAGAATGCGTTGCAGTTCTACGTGTTTACCGATGAAGCGGGTTTCACAAACCACGGGGCAGTGAATCTACGGAACATCCATTGCTGGTCCGTAGACAATCCTCGCTGGCTCAGACAGGTAGAGCGACAGCGACCGTGGACTGTAAATGTATAGTGCGTAATCATTGGCGACCACCTGATTGGTCCTCACTTCATTGCAGGGGCCCAAACAGCTGCAACATACATCGCGTTTCTACAGAATGATCTGCCAATGTTGCTCGAAAATGTCCCACTGGAAACGCGTCGACGTATGTGGTATCAGCATGACGGTGCTCCTGCACATTCCGCTATTAACACTAGGCTGACCCTTGACAGGATGTTCGACGGGCTTTTCATAGGACGTGGAGGACGCATAAATTGGCCAGCCCGCTCTCCTGATCTTACACCTCTGGACTTCTTTCTGTCGGGTACGTTAAAGGAGAATGTGTACCGTGATGTGCCTACAACCCCAGAGGTATGAAACAACGTGTTGTGGCAGCCTGCGGTGACATTACACCAGATGTACTACTGCGTGTACGACATTCATTACACCAGAGATTGCAATTGTGTGCAGCAAATGATGGCCACCACATTGAACATCTATTGGCCTGACATGTCGGGACACACTCTATTCCACTCCGTAATTGAAAACGGAAACCACGTGTGTACGTGTACCTCACCCCTCATGGTAATGTACATGTGTGTCAGTGAAAAAGACAAATAAAAAGGTGTTAGCATGTGGACGTAATGTGCTGTTCCAGTCTCTTCTGTACCTAAGGTCTATCACCGTTCCCTTTGGATCCCTACGTAATTCGGTGCTCTCCGATAGACACGATCGAACAGCGGAGGAATGGTACTCAAGCCTCAAATTTAGGTTACAATATCTCCGGATGTAATTAACATTTTACAATGCAACAAACGGCACTGATTACGTATTTGTTTATATGTTCAGATGTGCTAACAAAACTAACGGGGTTCCATTTAAAAAAACGTAGGTTTGTGTTAAAAAGCATACTTCCGTGCATTTTTTAATGGTTTGTATTAACCAATTACACTAGCCCCTCTCCTCACGTTCGGTCTGTGGAATCGATTCGTCAGTATTTGATGTGGTTTACGAAATATATCCAGCGGTAATGTTAGATGTTAGGTGACTCACCCTCTCTCTCTCTCTCTCTCTCTATATATATATATATATATATATATATATATATATATATATCAATTCATGACATCCAGTTTTACAAATGTCGTTTTTTGACGGAAACACATCCAGATCGTCCGCTCTCAAAAGCCTGCCATCTCTCTTCCCAGATCCACCACTGCTGGCGGCTCACCTCCAACTGCGCAACGCTACGCGCTGTTAACATCCAGCTGCCCAACACTACAATAGCAAATATTCCAACAATGGCAAATCAGCCACAGACTACACACAGCACAGTCAGTGATTTTCATACGGAGCGCTACGTGGCGTTACCAACATAAAAACCTAAACAGCCTACTTACGTAACACCCGACTGTGACACATGTTCCACAATTCTACAACAGGCCAAACTCAGCGATATAGACATACAGTTCTTTGGGTCCGCTTTTAAAACAAAAAAAAGAAACGGGAATGACCCGCTAAGGAAATCCTGATAATCCTGATTCGAAATACCCATCTGATCATCAAAAACCGTTTCTAGAATTGCAGAGAATGCCGCTCACAAGCGTTGCCGACGTTAGCGCCGGTCACGCGCCGCTGCCCTCCCGGAGGATAAAGGAGCCCGTATGCGGTCCAGCGAGCGCGCTGAGCAGACGCGGGCTGACGGCGATGGCGAGGGTCGGTGGCGGTGGCGCTGGCGCCCCCTCGGCACTCAGCCTAATGGCGGCCGCCTCAGCAACACTTAATTTTCAATTAATTTACGGCCGCGCCGCCGGCTGACGGATAACTCAATCGGCGCGCAGACACGCTGACTGGCGTCACCGGCCGCCGTAATTGGGCGGATCCGCGGGTCCCGGAACCCCGCTTGCGGCTCCGTCACCGCCGGTTAAGGGAGGCCGCGAGAAAGACAGGCCGTGGCCCGTACGTCACAGCAAGTGACACTGCGGGTCTAGGACTGCCAGCAGCCACCTCTGGTGGAGGGCGAGTAACTACGAGGGCTATTCGGAAGGTAAGTTCCGATCGGTCCCGAAATGGAAACCACTGTGAAAATCTGATGAAGCTTTTCACAGGGAAGTGACCCTAGTACGCCCATCGATCGCGTCACATTGCTCTTTCCCGTCCTGAGCGCACAGTAAGCGCGTAAAGCTCCTAAAAAATAGTGCCTCCCGCCAAGTACGAGGGCTCAGTGAGAGCTTTCGCCTGAAGCTATGCAGCCCACATAGCATAACTGTCATGCATTTCCTCCTTCAAGTCAATTCTCGCAAGGGGAAGGCCTCAGAGACGGCCAACCGATTCGGCTCAGATTTGGCAGGTCGCTTGTGTAAACCTAAAACGAAGGAATCTATTTTGGGTCAACACCCCCACGTTTTTGAGAAAATCATCCCTAAAGGTTATGACGAGCGATCGACTCAAAATTGGTGGGATCGATAGATAATTGTAAATAGAGCATTTTTCATTATCAGGTATGGGGTCCGAAAACGCATACTTTTCCAGAAATCGAGGTAAGAAAGTTTTAGAACTGCCACGTCTGTACCCACATGGTTAACGCCTGTCGCCGACAGCGCCGATAGCGCAACGGCCAAGGTAACTGGCTGGTAATCGGTAAAACCGGGTTCGAATCTCGAAGAAACCTAGCGGATGTTATTGTTTTCGTTTGTATTTTTCCATGTCTCAATTGATGGGGATAGGAGGGTTAATAAGGTAAGTAAATCAATAAGGAAAGATAATAATAAGGTAGGCAAACTAATTTCCCAAACGTCGTGAGTTAGTAAAGTATTAAACTTTTAAGCCTTGTCACATGAAAACAACTCCAGTAAAAGTGCTGCGACTTCCTCACGAGAGATCACAGATAGCCAACCGTGCGACGCTTGTTTACAGCGAGGTACGGGATAGAATGTACGCGGGGAGAGTTATGTTGTCCTGGTTGCCTCTTCGTCATATCATAGGGAAGGAACAGCGTAGCTGTCGAAAGATTGCATTCATTAGATGCTCTTGGTGCCGTGAGTATATTTGTTTCGAATGTTTATATGAAAGGTACCATCCATCTAGCTGTTCGAAGAAAAGTGAGGACACGTAACAGTGACTGGAACAGCCATTGTAAAGTGACCTGGAGTAACCTTTTAGTTGTTTACTGTCCTAAGAGGTTTCAGAAATTTATTTGCCTACGTTATTATCATTTCTTGTTGATTTACTTACCTTATTAGCCCTCCTATCCCTATCAATTGAGATATGGAAAAATACAAACCAAAAAAATAATATCCACTACGTTTCTTCGAGATTCGCAGCCAGTTACCTTGTCCGTTGCGCTATCGGTGCTGACGGCGAAAAGCGTTGACCATGTGGGTACAGTAGTGGCAGTTGTAAAAGTTCCTTACCTCGATTTCTGGAAAAGTATGCGTTTTCGGACCCCATACCTGGCGATGAAAAATGCTCTATTTACAATTATCTATCGATCCCGCCAGCTTTGAGTCGATTGCTCTTCATAACCTTTAGGGGTGATTTTCTCAAAAACGCGGGGGTGTTGACCCAAAATATCTCAGATTCCTTCGTTTTAGGTTGTACACATGCGACCTACCAAATCTGAGCCGAATCGGTTGGCCGTATCTGAGGCCTTCCCCTTGTCAGTCGCATTTTGCAGGGGCAATGAAGATGCTCCTACAGCGATGGGAAGTGTCTGATCATCCACAATACAGCCTGTAATTGGCTCTGAGTTTCACCCCTGTTGGCTATGACAACAGAATTTGGGCACAGACAACGAGCTGTTGCTAGAAACAAGTAAGTGCTAGTATATCTTACGACAATGCCAAAAGCTCTGAGCAGAGCCGCCCAGTAGGAACACTAGGTGATAGACTTCGCTTGGATTCAGCACACTTTGGTGCGGAAGTCACTCTCGTCTGTTACAAGAGAGTATCGTTAAGTTCCAATTATCACCCAGAAATTATTAAGCTTTACTGAAAAATTATGCCAGTGTTATCACTGATGTATAAGCGCAAAATATTGAAAATATGAGTTAGTTCTGACCTTTATTTTTTACGGTGGGTGCCGGCAGTGGCTGGGGTGTAAGATGGAAAAAATTGATGCTCGTATTGTGATGGAGTTACTGCATTTGAAGGGAACCAGTGCGCGGGAAACCCATGATGAACGACCGCTGTTTATGGAAATGTTTGCGCATCTTATGACACGATTATGAGGTGGAAAAGGAATTTCCAAAACGGTTAGATGTCGGACAGATAAGTCAAGTTGCAAAGTATGCTGGAAAGATACTGCTGTCTGTTTCTTTGCAACTGCCACGGAGTCAACTTCACAGATTACCTTGAGAAAGGTGAAACCATCGCTGGCAGATACTAAAGCAATCTTCTTGACAAGTTACGAGATACTTTGTTTAACAAACGCTGAGGTATGCTCTCGAGAGACTGGGACTACGTAACTGCAAATCACTGTATTCACCACACGTGCTAAATATTCACATATCATTAGACAACGTACGTAACACATGAAAAAAAAACACTGGCCCTCATTCGAAGGTGTGCCATTTAATATACTCAGAGATTGTATAGTATTTGGTTAGCAGTTCGTGGAACTTAGAACTACTTAAACCTAACTAACCTAAGGACATCACACACAGCCATGCCAGAGGCAGGATTCGAACCTGCGACCGTAGCGGTCGCACGGTTCCAGACTGTAGCGCCTAGAACCGCTCGGCCACTCCGGCCGGCGCGTGTTCAGTATTCAGTTGCATTACTTCCAAGTAACTGGCCCCTTACTTTGTCGCACTTTGTATGAGCTTACAATCGCCTATCATTAGTCACAAAGTCAGATTGCATTATTATCGAGTCACGTTCATTCTCTGAGGACAGATTTCTTCATCACTTTGCGTGAACACTCGTCTGCGGTTGTGAAAGGACTGGCAGCTTACAACATCATACGTTTCGTGTCTCAGGGCAGGCTGTTCTGACAAGAGGTCGAACTGTGGAGTCTGTACAACATTGCAGATGGTGCCCCAAGTATCACAACCATTCGTGGTAATGCTGCGATACTAACACAAAGTGATTTCTGTACAAAAACTGGCTAGTATTTATATGTTAACGTGGTGCACTTGCTTGGGTTTTTTTAGGCATTGAGCTAATATAACGAACACTTCTGTCGTATGGCTCCCACCTTCTTCCACTTAGGCGCTGCTGTGTCAGCTATTACCACACCTCGTTGAACCGTGAATGTACTTTAAAAATCTTTTCTTAAAGAATTTACTTTATTTACTAGCGATTCATCAAGAACATTAACACATTTAATCACACTAGGTGAGCGTGGAAGTAGTTGCCAGGGAGTAACTGATGAAAATGAAATTACCTTTAACAAATGGGAATTTTATTCATAAAATCCTTTTCAAAAACAGATTTAAAATTTATAAGCATAAAAGCACCCCCGAAATATCAAGTTACAATTTTATCTAGAGGCAGAAAGAACAATATTGACAGTATGAGCTTTCGGGCTATGAAGCTTGCCGCTCCCTTTCAACACGGCCATAGTCACGACCGCTCACAAAACCTCAGAAAGACTACACTGGTGCAAATCTGCAACACACCAGATAACTTTAAACTAAAAATTTTAACAACTCACACAAACACATTAACTATGCACCCTGTAAGAGGAATGGAAATGGTACAAACACTCACACTAAGAAAATATTTGCCACCGAAAGTGATATTTGTTTTCAAAAGGACTCTTAAGGTGGAGGGATGGCAACTTTATAAAAATAACTATTTAAATAACCCATGAAATTCAGACTTACATAAAACGTACAACATGCTCTACATTATACATATACCGCCTCGCAAGATGATAGGCAAGATAAAAACATATTTCAGGAATTCGGCCTTTACACCTTAATTCTATAAAGTCGTTAACACCGAATCCGACAAACACGACAGAGGCAGCTATTAACGTATGGCAGATTGAAAGGGGGATTACTGAACAACCCGAACCGCAGATTGCTCTAACCCTCCCCAACTCCACAAGGGAAAAACGGACCACCCAATTCATAAATAACCACCTTCCCGCGGGTGGTCAAACGGAGAAAAATGGTGGGACGACCCCAAAACAAAGCGGTTGGTGACCTCACCAAGAAAACAAGTAGAATTTAACAAGTAAACGAAACAACATATCTCCAATCACTTAACTTCTAATGAACTGCGATTTCTGGCGAAGACCTGGCGCAGCACCCCCAACGCTCTCCCGAACCGTCCGCTGCCAGCCGCTTCAACGGACGCAGGAAGGCGCGCCGATCTCCCGTCTCACGGCGTCGCAGCTCGCCCCGGCCAGCCCGATGTCGTGGCTTCACTCCTGTTGCTCTCGTGACAACCGCTAAGCCACTACCCCTTTCTATACGGCGCGGCCCACTGGACTCACGTGGGGACCTCACATGCGCCGACGCTCAAGGAGGACCAGTCGTCTCGTGTCTCAGTGCGCGACCGACCAACCGACCGATCCAACCGCCAATGACCGTTGCCCGAGCAACTGGAGCAGACTAGCGGCCTATCGCGCAGACTCAGATGCAGGAATTCAGCCCCGACAGAGCGACCACTAGCTGAGTTCTATTACTCTCATTTTCTGGCTTAAAGTTTGATACAAACGACAGATACACTCGCACTGCGACGACAGACAGACACTTACTTCCGCACAAATGCGAACGAGAGGCAGACCAGCAACTGGTGACGCGAGACTGACCTAGCCTCACTCCGACTGACCGGCTGCCAAGTTTTTTTTTTTTTTTTTTACTTTATTGTTATTTTAAAACCTGTACAACTCAGGTAGGCTGGCAGCGGCACACTACGCCGCTCTTCAGCCATAGCGTTTTACAAGAGTATAAAACATGGTGAATGACAATGAACAAAGTGACGGGCAAAAGAGAGAGGTCACAGAGACATAAAAAACACGGAGTCGTTCACATGTGACGATAACAACTCTGAAAACACGTCGGCACGGCGCACAAAACACTGATGAGTCCGACGGCACAAGTGAACGTAGGAGTGGGACGGCGGACACCAAAAACACTATACGACGTCACACACACGAGACACAAAAGGCGACGATCTCCGGCGCGCGAATGTTCACTATACGTGTGCGAGTCCGGGGACCTGCCAAGAGAGGAGGAGGAGGAAGGGGAGTGGGAGAGCGAGAGGGGAGAGCAGAGATGCCACGGGCAGGGGAGATAGGGGGGAGGGAGGAAGGGGGAGAGGAAGCCCGGGGGAAGAGGGGGAAGGGAGGGGACAGGGAGACGGAAAAAGAAGGGAAGAGAAGAGAAGGGAGGGAGGGTGCCGAAAGGAAAGGACACGGGAAGTGGGGGGCGGGGCAGGGTCAAAGTTGATAGGAGGGGTAGATGGAGGGGACGAGGACATCATCAGGGAGAGGGAGCTGGCGGAAGCCACCTTGGGAGAGGGTATGGAGGGTGGAGAGATGGAGACCGGGTGGGACGTGGGAATACAGGCGCGGCAGCGGGCGGGGGTGGGAGAGGATCGGGGAAATGAGCGGGTGAGGAGGATCAAGTTTACGTGAGGTGTACAGGATACGTATCCTTTCAAGGAAAAGGAGGAGGTGGGGGAAGGGGATGAGATCATACAGGATCCGCGTGGGGGAGGGAAGACGGATGCGATAGGCAAGACGGAGAGCATGGCGTTCAAGGATTTGGAGGGATTTATAGAAGGTAGGGGGGGCGGAGATCCAGGCTGGATGGGCGTAACAAAGGATAGGGCGGATGAGGGATTTATAGGTGTGGAGGATTGTGGAGGGGTCCAGACCCCACGTGCGGCCGGAAAGGAGCTTGAGGAGACGGAGTCGGGAATGTGCCTTGGCTTGGATTGTCTGGAGATGGGGAGTCCAGGAGAGGCGACGGTCGAGGGTGACGCCAAGGTACTTAAGGGTGGGAGTGAGGGCGATAGGACGGCCATAGACGGTGAGATAGAAATCAAGGAGGCGGAAGGAAGGGGTGGTTTTGCCTACAATGATCGCCTGGGTTTTGGAGGGATTGACCTTGAGCAACCACTGGTTACACCAAGCGGTGAACCGGTCAAGATGGGATTGGAGAAGGCGTTGGGAGCGTTGCAGGGTGGGGGCCGGCTGCCAAGCTCATAGCGCCCCTTAAATGCACGTGAACAGGCAACTTTTCCCCTTTCCCACCAGAGGGAGACACCAAAGCTGCGATTGCCACAGCGGCGCCACCGCCAGAAACGGAGGGCGACTACTTTACACTACGCGCTGCGGCGCGCTCTTCAAAACAGCAAATTTTACCACGGCTCACTCGTCTTGCCGGCTCGACTCAAAATGTACGACTACTGTGTTGCTTTTTGAAAGGCATAACATCTGCCTCGACAGCGCCTGGCTCTGCTGTAACCTACTTCCCACTTTGTAATTCGGTCGATGTACTACAAATGTATTCTTTTGTGAAATGTATTGAAGCTGGGGACCAGCATAGAACCTCACTATCGCTATAATATAGATACTTGGCCTTCTCGCAAAGCTGGAACTCTGAACAGCTTATATACAGTGCCAATCTGCGAAGTCAGTCTATTGCTTTCTGTCTGACGGTTCGTTCTGTATCCCGCACTGCACTCGTTCGGCCTCAGCGCCTGCCAGGTGGCAGCACCCATCTCGGCCGCGGTATGCAGATCACGCGCCCGGCCCTCCCCATCTCGCTAATGCCAGCCAGGGCCGCCCGCGCTGCGGTGAGCTGAGGTGGGCGCCGGCGCTCGCGTGCTACGCCGCCATCCCGTCCCCTCCCGGGAAATCCCGCTAAGTGCGAGACGTGGCCGGAATAAGGCGCTGCGCTCCTCTCCTCCGCTGCTCCTCTACGCCCTCCCTGCCTCGGCGCCCTGATTTCGCCGCAGCTCCGCCGCCAGCCGCCCGTTTAGCGCTCCACTAACCCCGGGCTAGCCGGAGCGGCGCCGCGCGGCGCGGCGCGGCGCGAGGTTAAAAATGCAGCCGCCTGAAAGCGCGCCAGGCGCTATGGCTGACCGGAGCCGGGGCGTGCCCACGAGGGCCGCGCCGGGCTTTAAGAAAACATGCCCGCCGTCCGCCGGCGGAGTGCGGCCGCTCATTAGCATGCCTAATGCATAAGGCTGATTAGGAGCCACTACCGAAACACGCCGGGAGCAGCAGAAAAACACGGGCTGAGGGTTTGAAATCCGGCTCCAGATATCGCGGCTTATGGAAAAGAAAACTGAAGGTGTGTTACATGACGATTAGTTTGACTTTAGGAAATGTGAAGGCACAAACAGAGCAGTTCTGATTTCGCAGTTTATAATAAAAGCAAAACTAAAGAAAAATCAAGACACTTTCGTGGAATATGTCCACCTGCAAAAAGTGTACGACAATGTAAACTGGTGCAACATAGAATGAAATTTCCACTCTACAGTGGAGTGTGCGCTGATATGAAATTTCCTCGCAGATTAAAACTGTGTGCCGGACCGAGACTCGAACTCGGGACCTTCGCCTTTCGCAGGCAAGTGCTCCACCGACTGAGCTACCCAAGCACGACTCACGCCCCGTCCTCACGGCTTTACTTCCACCAGTACCTCGTCTCCTACCTCCCAAACTTCACAGAGGCTCTCCTGCACACAGTTTTAATCTGCCAGGAAGTTTCATATCAGCGCACACTCCGCTGTAGAGTGAAAATTTCATTCTAGAAACATCCCCCAGGCTGTGGCTAAGCCATGTCTCCGCAATATCCTTTCTTCCAGGGGTGCTAGTTCTGCAAGGTTCGCAGGAGAGCCTCTGTGAAGTTTGGAAGGTAGGAGACGAGGTACTGGTGGAATTAAAGCTGTGAGGACGGGTCGTGAGTCGTGCTTGGGTAGCTCAGTCGGTGGAGCACTTGCCCGCGAAAGGCAAAGGTCCCGAGTTCGAGTCTCGGTCCGGCACACAGTTTTAATCTTCCTGGTGCAACATGTTCGAAATTCTGAGAAAAATAGGGGTGAGCTACAGGGAAAGACGAGTAATATACAGTATGTACAAGAACCAAGAGGAACCAGGAACGAAGTACTTGGATTGAAAACGATGCAAGACAGGGACGTAGTCTTTCGCCCCACTGTTCAATCTGTACATCGAAGAAGCAATAACGGAAATAAAAAAAAAAAAAAAAAAAAAAAAGGGCTCAGGAGTGGAAATAAATTTCAAGGTGAAAGGATATCAGTGATAAGTTTTGCCGATGAAACTGCTAACCACAGTAAAAGTGAAGAATAATTACAAGACTTGCTGACTGCAGTGAACAGTCTAAGATGTCACAACATGTACTGCGAATAAATCGAAGAAAGACGAAAGTAGTGACAAGTAGCAGAAAACAGCGAAGAACTTAGCATCAGGATTAGTGATTACGAAGAAGGCAGCAAAATAACCGACGACATTCCGAGAGAGGACATAAAAAGCAGACGAGCACTGGCAAGCAGGGCATTTCTGACCAAGAGAAGTCGGCTAGTATCGAACATAGGCCTTAATTTGAGGGAAGAAATTTCTGAGAATATATCTTTGGAGCACAGCGTTGTGTGGTACTGAAACATGGACTGTGGGGAAACAGGAAGAGAAGAGAAGCGAAGCATCTGAGATGTAGTGCTACAGAAGAATGTTGAAAATTAGGTGGACTGATGATGATAAGGAATGACAAGAATCTCCGCAGAATCGGCGAGGAAAGGAATATATCGAAAACACTGACAAGACGAAGGGACACGACGGCAGGACATGTGTTAAGACATCAGGAAATACCTTTCATAGTACTATAGGAAGCTGTAGAGGTTACAAACTGTAGAGGACAGCAGAGATTGGAATACATCCAGCTAATAATTGAGGACGTACGTTGCAAATGTTACTCTGAGATGCAGAGGTTGACAGAGGAAAGTAATTCGTGGGGCCGCATTAAACCGGTCAGAAGACTGATGGTTAAAAGAAAAAAAAAATGGGGGAGGAATTGTGTTCCCAAGTTCTCCCTAAATCTCTCAAAACCATTTTTCGTGTTTTGTCAGACCTCTATCATATGAGGTGGATCACCAGCAAGCTACGTCGTTCGTGATCTGGAAGACCTCACTACAAATCTCCATCTCACCATCTACACTATGTGATCTAAAGTAATCGGACACCTGGCTGAAAATGACTCCCTCGCTAATGCTGAAATTCAATATGCTGTTGGCCCACCCTCAGCCTTGATGACAGCTTCCACTATCGCAGGCATACATTCAATCAGGTACTGGAAGGTTTCTTGGGGAATGGCAGTTCATTCTTCACGCAGTGCTGCACTGAGGAGAGGTATCGATGTCGGTCGGTGAGGCCTTGCACGATACTGGCGTTCCAAAATATCCCAAGGGTGTTCTATAGGATTCAGGTCAGAATTCTGTGCAGACCACTCCGTTACAGGGATGTTATTGTCGTGCAACCACTCCGCCATAGGCCGTACATTATGAACAGGTGCTCGAACGTGTTGAAAGATGCAGTCGCCATCCCCGAATTGCTCTTCAATAGTGGGAAGCAAAAAGCTGCTTAAAACGTCAATGTACACCTGTGCTGTGATAGTACCAAGCAAAACAACAAGGATGCAAGCCCCTTCCACGAAAACATGACCACATCATAACACCACCGCCTCTAAATTTTACTGCAGGCACTACACACGCTGGCAGATGACGTCCACCTGACATTTGGCACACCCACACCCTGCCATCGGATTGCCACATTCTGTACCGTGATTCGTCACTCCACACAACGTTTTCCCACTGCCCAATCGTCCAATGTTTACGCTCCTTACACCAAGCGATGCGTCGTTTGGCATGTACCGGCGTGATATGTGGCTTATGAACAGCCGGGCGACAATGAAATCAAAAATTTTCTCACATCCCGCCTTACTGTCATAGTACTTGCAGTTGATCCTGATGCTGTTTCTAATTCCTGTGTGATGGTCTGGTTAGATGTCCGCCTCTTAAACATTACGACCCTCTTCAAATGTCGGCGGTCTCTGTCAGTCAACAGACGAGATCGGTCTGTAGGCTTTTGTGCTGTACGTGTACCTTCACGTTTCCATTTAACTATCTCATCGGTAACAGTGGACCTAGGGATGTTTAGGAGTGTGGAAATCTCATGTACAGACGTATGACACAAGTGACACCCAATAATCTGAGTAAGTTAGAAGTCCGTGAGTTCTGCGGAGCGCCCCATTCTGCTCTCTCACGATGTCCACTGACTACTGAGGTCGCTGATACGGAGTAACTGGCAGTAGGTGGCAGCACAATGGTTCAAATGGTTCAAATGGCTCTGAGCACTATGGGACTTAACATCTATGGTCATCAGTCCCCTAGAACTTAGAACTACTTAAACCTAACTAACCTAAGGACAGCACACAACACCCAGCCATCACGAGGCAGAGAAGCAGCACAATGCACCTAATGTGAAAAACGTATGTTTTTGAGGGTGTCCGGACACTTTTGATCGCATAGTGTACATTGCTGCGCTTCCCATTCTAACGGAAAGTCTGATTTCTTTCCGTAATCGAGCTCGTGCTCTGTCATTAATGAACTCGTCGTCGACAGAACGTAAAATCCCATCGATTGACATTATTCCCCAGCCTTCCACTTCTCGCAATTTCTGTATAATTAAGGTAGATTTTAAGACAAGGCCAGATAGAAAAGTGCCAGCACAGAATCCAGCGAGTTCGGGCAGAGGGCTGGCTGCTCACCGTCATAAAAAAATAAATGAATAAAAATAAAAATAAATTTAAAAAACAATGAACCTGTACGGGTTTCATGTGACGTCTGCCCAGACCAAATGCCGACAATAGCGATGAACAAACTTAAGGAGAAAGAATGTGCATTGACACGCCACTTCTCAGAAGTTCCTTCTGCCACGCACTTCATAGGCAAAGTTCCTTAATAGTTTGCAACCCGCCGATGACGTGTACGTGTACAAAGCTGCATTGATATTCGACTATGTCATCTGGGTGCTTCACTTTTTATAACAGGCAGTGCACATTCTTAAATGTTCAAAAATGTAAAATTGTGCTGATCACAAAACGAAAAAAAGTTATGTTCTACGGATGCAATATAAATTATGCACATTTATCAACATACAAACATCTGGATGCGATACCTTGTAGAGATATCAAGTTGATTTATCACATGGACTGAGTCGTTGGTAAAGCAGGTCGTAGAGTCTGGTTGACTGGTGGGATCCTGGTAAAATAATATCAGACTACAAAAGAGACTGCTGCCAAAATACTCCTCCTGGAATAGTGCTCAAATGTGAGGCACCCGTACCAAGTACAACTAACAGGGAATTTTGAACGTGTAGAAAGAACAACAGCACGTACGTTGGCTTGTTTATTTGACTCTTGGAAAACTTAACTGGGTGATATTCGAAGACAGACGCAGACTATCCAGTGAAAGCTTGTTTACAAAGGTTCAAGAACCAGCTTTAAGTGCGGGAGGGGGGGGGGGGATGCAGTAATATATTACAGCTTCCTATGCGTCGCTCCTGTATGGACCTTAGACTAATTACAGCTCGCACAGAACCGTTTAAACATTCTTCCCGCGCTCTGCACGTGAACTGAATAATTGGTACAATGCGAAGTTCCTTCTGCCACGCACTTCATAGACGAAGTTCCTTCTGCCACGCCACGCCACTTATATAACTTAATCGTTTGCAACCCGCCGATGATTTGTACGTGTACAAATCTGCATTGATATTCGACCATGTCTTCTGTGTGCTTCACTTTTTATAACAAACAGTGCACACTCTTCTTTGAAATTTTTCTACTCAGGTTTCAACAAAATCTATATTAACAGCATTTGAGAAACGATTCAGTCTGTGTTACTACTGTAAAACAATCATAAACTCGGAGGTTACTTTACTAGACATGGTCTTATTCCTTCCTCTGACTGTCTTGTTCAGACAATCACAGAGGAACCTAGAGTTCAGCTTTGACTCCGAATGACAGTGCAACTAGGCATTTTTCACATTAACAAACACTGTCATGCCAGGTAAGATCTTAGAACTTCCCAGGAATCGAACCTGAAACATGACCATGGCACAATCGCAGCAGATGTGTGTGCGAAACAAAAGTAAAAATATATCCCTACCCAGTTAAAACGTCCTTAATGAACTTGTGCTACGGATGAATCTTAGCCCAAATTCATCGGTCTCTGTTTTATTCACAACCGGCATGTGATGTTACGTGGCAGGTTTCCACTTATACTATGACGCAACGTATTTCAGGATATTATATGCTCATTCTCTGAATAAATGTAGTCGTTCTCTTCTGTTGCTCCGTAATGACAGACCATATCGAGTACAATGAGTGTTTGTTTTTCAGTTCTCTTTTATTACGGTGATACTCTTTTATTACGGTGAGGGGCTGCAGAATTAAGAGCCTAGAAGCTGGCTGGAAAAAGATAAGAGTTTTCGTAAAAGGAATGAGCAGATACGTAAACTTGTTAGGCCACAACTGATTTCTAGTCTCAGGTAGCCAACACAGCATTCGCATCTCTCCATCCCATGCAGGCCTGGTGGTTCACAAGGACGGCTTTCTCGTAGGGAAAAACACAGCGTCCTTTCCGAAAGATAAAAAATTTAGCTAGGTGTCACTTGTCATAGGCCAGCTTGAGAAACTCCGTCTGTCTCTGCGACCACGCTGCGGAGTAACGTTCTGTTTAAATTTCTAAGGCAAAAGTTGCTTTTGGTTTATAGCATTATATTCTGGAGTGCGCACGCTTTTTCATACTTGTCTACATAGGACCTCTCTCATTTGTCAGCTTCAGAATAGTACCATGGAGCGGGGAAAGTGTTCCTCACGCCACAACACTAATGGTTAATAATGACAAAATGCACAAGAGAAGGAACTTGTTTAACATTATTGTATGTATTGTATGTTAACCAGGGACCTAGAAACGACGGAGAGGCTCCGTCCCCGCCGCAGCGGTAGTGGTCCACAACCCACGACGACTACCGCAGTCCACTTCACCCCTCCGCCGCCCCACACCGAACCAAGGGTTATTGTGCGGTTAGGGCCCCGGTGGACACCCCAGGGAACGTCTCACACCAGACGAGTGTAACCCCTATGTTTGCGTGGTAGAGTAATGGTGGTGGACGCGTACGTGGAGAAGTTTGCGCAGCAATCGCTGACATAGTGTAACTGAGGCGGAATAAGGGGAACCAGCCCGCATTCGCCGAGGCAGATGGAAAACCGCCTAAAAACCATCCACAGACTGGCCGGTTCATCGGACCTCGACACAAATCCGCCGGGCGGATTCGTGTCGGGGACCAGGCGTTCCTTCCCGCCCGGAATGTTTAACACTATTAGTAAAATTTTACTGAATGGAGCTCAAAATGTCTGCTTCTATTAGCCGGCAAGATGCCTGCTCCTACAGAAACAGAGCGTTAAGATTCAGAGCACTTTCTGCTAGGCGATGACGAGAAGACTTCCTGCGAGGAGTTCGTGGAGTAAGCCCTCCCCTCGCTTCTATACTTGCTGCTAGAACAATGAAGGGTAAAGAACACTGGTGAGACGAACCTTGGTGTCATATAGAAGGGGCCGGCCGAAGTGGCCGTGCGGTTAAAGGCGCTGCAGTCTGGAACCGCAAGACCGCTACGGTCGCAGGTTCGAATCCTGCCTCGGGCATGGATGTTTGTGATGTCCTTAGGTTAGTTAGGTTTAACTAGTTCTATGTTCTAGGGGACTAATGACCTCAGCAGTTGAGTCCCATAGTGCTCAGAGCCAGCCATATAGACGGATGTTTCCACTTGAGTGCTGAGGGCGGAGGTCAGGCTGAATCAGTCTTCAGCTGGTAACCACCCCTGGCTCTTGCTTTCACGCTAGAGCACTTTGATAGGCTGGGCCAAAGTTGAAAGCACCGTAGCGGGGAACACGGAGTTTGTTCTCTCTCTTCAGGAGTCAGTTGTACAGTTTTAAAGTTTCACAGCCAGCTATTTGATCTCATTATGCATTTTGGTGAGTTTTCCGGTGTTTGCACGTATTTTTCCGTGTTCTTTCTGTAAACGATTAACCATATTTGCAATCACTGTTCCTATAAGCAGTTTTCATCGTGCCCACCGACCAGTGCCAAGGTTGAATTTTACAGTTATAATCCCTCGCCTCCTTATTAAATGTTCATTCTTTTATATCAGTGGGTAACTCATATATTGATGTTAAGCAGTCCTAGTCGTATTACTGGACAAAACTTAAGCATACTCAATTCTGTTGTGGAGGGACCGTGGACATAAACCCAGAGAAACGCACATAAAACATATATATTTATTCAACAGTAAATTACCGATAAATACCAGTCTGAATACTTTACAAAATTTTCAAATGGCAGTGACATTGGCACGCAGTGAACGGTGTGGCCCCCAAACAAACAGTCCCTACGGCCTCGCTGACTGCTAAATACATAAACACATGTCGAGCACATCCAAAATCTAAAACGCACAGGTATTAAAACATCGGAAAACCTACCCCGGGCCGGCCGGGGTGGCCGAGCGGTTCTAGGCGCTACAGTCTGGAACCGCGTGACCGCTACGGTCGCAGGTTCGAATCCTGCCTCGGGCATGGATGTGTGTGATGTCCTTAGGTTAGTTAAGTTTAAGTAATTCTAAGTTCTAGGGGACTGATGACCTCAGAAGTTAAGTCCCATAGTGCTCAGAGCCATTTGAACCATTTTTTTTAACTTACTCCGGCAAATAATAATCCAATATAATTAAAAGGACACCTGGTTGATAGTTATGTAGCCAGTCTTGTGGTGAAAATCAAATTAAATTTGATGAGTTTAAAAACCAGTCAAAAAACTTAATATTCACTAAAAGGATGATGCCCAGGAGTGACAAATAAAAAATTTTAACACAAAATACACTTTATCTCAAGGTAGAATTTTAACGCTTGCAACTTATGTAAACTCACATTAGGCTCAGGACAATCAGCTCACAGAGAACCATAAGGTATTACAAGCTGCCTGTGATACTTCGTAACTTGCTCGAAGCGTCATAACCATTTAAATTCAAAATGAATTACAGAAAGTTTAACGGACTAAAATAAGTTGGCCAACACAATAAGAAGATTTAAAAGGTATTGTCTCAACAAACACATAATTAATTTTAAACAATTTAACCTCTATTCTTAAAACAACAAATTCGTGAAACAACAAAAGCCTCAGAGCCAGTCAAATTCAGGAAACTCAAAGCCCAGACAAACACTCACACGCTCAGAGCACAGATTAGCGTCTGCTCCTAATTACAGTGAAAATCTGTTTGCATGGATCCCTGACACTCACCGTACGCTGAAACCGTGGTTTGTTCTCCAACAGTAAACATACCTAGAGAAGCATCCACAGCAGGCGACTATTACGGACAGTGGCTGTCAACTCCTTCTGGTGTTTCTGATCGCCGGTGTACAGTGTCTCTATTAAGAGGCCGTATCTGGCAACCATCCACTATGGCTACAGCGGTTACTCCACTGCAAAGTGTACTACGTCGGCCAAGGAACGATACCACGCATCCAACTGCAAGAGCGCCACCGCACAACTCCCGCAGAATCTTGCCTCAAATCACAACAAACAACAACAAGAACAGACTCGGTGATGCAGACACTACTCACCCGGCGTCACAGAGAGCTCTGCTGGCAGTCTGAACCCAAGGACCCTTAGTCAAGCCGTGAGTGCTGCTTTATTTCCACAGGGTCGCGCTTCTACCACCGCCTAGCGAGGCGACAAGGTACAGAGGCCTCGAGCGCGGCCCGAGGTCTTTGACTGTCGGTCACCGACTGCCTCAGATGTTTTTGCGATAATAAACCTGACTGTTGTAATTACCAGTTGTTTCTATTATAGGTAAATGATCTCTCTTCTCATTACTATATCTATGTATGCGGCGTGACACCCAAATATTTAGGCTTGCCACCCAGTTAATTATTTCAGTAAGACATTTCCGTTTGAGTGACATTATCGTTCAAATGGCTCTGAGCACTATGGGACTTAACATCTGAGGTCATCAGTCCCCTAGAACTTAGAACTACTTAAACGAAACTAACCTAAGGACATCACACACAACCGTGCCCGAGGCAGGATTCGAACCTGCGACCGTAGCGGTCGCGCGGTTCTAGACTGAAGCGCCTGGAACCGCTCGGCCACACCGGCCGGCGACATTACCGTTTCCTTTAAATTAAGCTGCATGATCTGATGGGATGCTTCCCTTCTCTGTAGTTCACAAAATATCGGACTGTAGCCTCATAGGGGTATGCCAAATAGTACAACAGACACCCCACAAAACCCAGAACGTGCGCCACTCTAGTTGCACACTTCTCTTAGTCTGAGATGACACGCGAAACCTAATTTCTGAACTCACTACATAGTTCTTTGATAAACAGAAAGAAGTCGGTTGGAAAATGCCAAGAGAGAAATAACGCTACTGATAACAGGTAAAGCTTTAATCTCATCTTAAATGCCGCATGGTTTTCGATCAGACGCGTATTACTGCGTACTTCATTGTACATTCGTATGGCTGAACGGAAATAAGAGATGGAGAAACGTTTAGTGTTCTGCATATGTATATGCAACGTGCTAAACGTATCAGAGCTTTTATTGCAGTTATGGACTTAAGATAGGTGTCCGATGTGCAGGGAGACCTATTCACGAGACCAGTGACTGATAAACCGATGAAGGAACCAAAGCGTATGAAAACTCTGCCTCACATATACGTTTACTACCACCCTCATTTGGCAGACGGAGGACTGATGTGATTAAACAACCCAAACTTAATCACACTATTACTTAAGCATTCATTATTAGCTGGTGTGGTCTGGAGTTTTCGTAACTTGCGTCTTCTCGAATTGCATCAAGGTTGCAAAGTTTTAGTGGCAGTAATTCCAAGGCTAGTTTTTGTTTTAGTTTAGGCAGTAACAGATTATATGCAAACAAGAGAGTGTTGTCCCACATTATGTGATTGGGTATTCTTTCCTGATGTGATACTCGCCCAGAATTACACCGAGATAATTTACTGTCTGATACAGTGAAAAATGTTCATCAGCCGCACTTGTTATGTAAGACGGAATGTTCTTAGTGCTGCCGCTTCGATACGACTGGATGCCGTCGGCATGTACGACAGATGGAACATCACTGATACACAGGGAGACAAGCAACGGACACTGGAACACTCCTGAAAGAATACATTCCCTTAAGGACTTCTCTGATCCACAGACGAGTCGTTTATGTCCGCTTCTAATACACATGGTTCAGTCATATTAATGTGACTACACCTGGGTTCGACGTCAACGTGCAATAACCACTCACAGACGGTATGTGGCTGCACTAGCAGCCGAGCGTACACAAAGCGCGTTGGGGGAATGCGGAAAACAGTGCAGTCGTTTCCGTAATGAATGGCTCTAAGCACTATGGTACTTAACACCTGAGGTCAGCAGGCCGCTAGACTTAGAACTACTTAAACCTAACTAACCTAAGGACATCACACACATCCATGCTCGAGGCAGCATTCAAACCTGCGACCGTAACAGCAGCGTGGTTCAGGACTGAAGCCCCTAGAACCGCTCGGCCACACGGCCGGCTCCGTAATGAAGAAAAGGACCGATTTATCTGACATCCAAAAGGGCATGATAATTGGCTTTCGCACCAACGGTGGAGATATTTTCGAAACGGCTAAGTTTGGAAACTGTTCCCGTAACGCGGTGGTTGTAGTTTACCGTGCAGGGCAAAATGGCGCTATCCCAAACCAGCGCCAAGGTAAGTGTGGTGCACCATGGAGCACATGCGACAGGGATGAAACACGACTGCAGAGGGGAGTACGAGGGAACAGACGTGCAACTGTTGAGCAGCTGACTGCCCAAATGAACCAAGGGGCTACCGCTAGTGTCTCTTCAACGGCGTTCAACGAATGTTGCCGTGGGCCTCCGCAGCAGGAGCCTGGTTCAGGCACCCATATTGACTGCTGTTCATAGGCGACGAAGGTAGGAATCTACTGTGTAGCGACACGTGACGTTATCAGATAAATGACGTTTTATGCTCCATTGGACAGATAGCCATTGGCATATACGACGTGATACGTCTGAAAGCAAACACCCCGCAACTAATCATCGGAAATCTCCAGGGCGGCCAGCCGGTGTGGCCGAGCGGTTCTACGCGCTTCAGTCTGGAACCGCGTGACCGCTACGGTCGCAGGTTCGAGTCCTGCCTCGGGCATGGATGTGTGTGCTGTCCTTAGGTTAGTTAGGTTTAAGTACTTCTAAGTTCTAGGGGACCGATGACCTTAGATGATAAGTTCCATAGTGCTCAGAACCATTTGAACCAAATGCCGAGGGCGGATGATCTCGTCATTCTGGAAGGCACAATGAATGAACACAGGTATGCATCTATCCTTGGGGCCATGTCCACCCATAAATGCATTTTGTTTTTTCTCGGTGCGATGGCATCTACCAACAGGACAATGCAACCGGTTGCACAACTCGCAGTACCCGTACGTGGTTGGAAGAGCTTCAGAATGAGTTTACTGTACCATCCTGGCCACCAAACGCCCTGTTGTAAACCCAGCGGAGAATCTATAGGACCACCATGATCGAGTCGTTCGAGCCGTGGACCTTCAGCCGAGAAACTTACCGCAGCTGGCCACGACACAGGAGTCGACATTGCGCCACATCTCTGTCGGTAACTCCCAGAGCATTACTGACTCTCTTCCTGAACGCCTCGCAGCGATCCGCGCTGCAGGAGTTGGCTATTCAGACTTCTGACAGGTAGCTCTCGAACCACTGTACTGTATTGTTTGAAAAGTCCAACTATTTCATTTTCATGAGTAATATTAAATCAAAGAATTTAATTCTGCGGGAAACACAGCAGTCTTCAGTCAGACAGATTACCATGAGGTGACAAATGTCGTGGGATAGCTATATGGTCATATATAGATGGCGGTAGTATCGCATCTATTGCGTACACGAGGTATAAAAGGGTAGCGCATTGGTCGAGCTGTCATTTGTAGTCAGGTGATTTATGTGGAAAGATTTCCGTCGTGATTATGGTAGCACGACGGAAATTAATAGACTTTGAACGCGAAATGGTAGTCGGAGCCAGATGCATGGGACATTCCATTTCGAAAATCGTTACGGAATTCTAGTTTCTGAGATCTACAGTGTCAAGAATGGGCCGAGAATACCAAATTTCAGACATTATCTCTCCCCACAGTCAACGCAGTGGTTGGCGGCATTCACTTACCGACCGAGAGCAGCGGCGTTTTTTGTAGAATTGTCAGTGCTAACAGACAAGCAACACTACGTGAAATAGCGCAGAAATCAATTTGGGAGGTAAGATGAACGTATCCGTTAGGACAGTGAGGCGAAATTCGGCGTTAATGGGCTATGGCAGCAGAGGACGCGGTGACCTTTGCTAAAAGCACGATTTGGCCTGCAGTGCGTCTTCTGGGCTCGTGACCATATCTTTTGTACCCTAGAGGACCGGAAAACCGTGGCCTGATCAGATGGGTCCCGACTTCATTTGGTAACAGCTGATTTGGCAAGAGTTGATGGTATGGCTCCAGTGTGGCGCAGACCCCATGAAGCCACGGACCCGTTTTGTCAACAGGACACTTTCCATGCTGATGGAGGCTTTATATTGGTATGGACTGTGTTTAAATGGAATGGGGTGGGTCCTCTGATCCAACTGAACCGATCATTGACTGGAAATCGCTATATTCAGTTACGTGGCAACCATTTGCAACCATTCATGGACCTCATATTCCCATGACAATGCACTCTGTCACCGAGCCACAATTGTTCGCTGTCGGTTTGAAGAACTTTCTGGGCAGTTCGAGCGAATGATTTGGCCACCCAGATCACCCACCATGAGTTCCACCGAACGTTTATAGGACGTAATCGAGAGGCCAGTTCTTGCAAAAAATCCTGCGACATCAACACTTTCGCAGTTATGGACGGCTGTAGGGACAGCATTGCCCAATATTTGTGCAGGGGATGTCCAACGATTTGATGCGTCCATGCAACGTCGACTTGTTGCACTATGCACGGAAAAAGCAGTTCCGACTCGGCATTAGGAGGTATCTAATGACTTTCGTCACCTCAGTGCAGTAGTATTTGTTGGAGAAGGTCTCAAACCCAGATCTTTAACTTTTACACGTACAACTCTGCAATTTGTGGTATACGTCACCCGGACAAAAAAGGAATCTTGTTTACTGGTAACTCTAATATTGGTATCGAAACTACTACCAACCTAGAGTGACATAATTTTTTATATAAAACGAAAAAGCAGTCCTGTTATTGTTGTTGTTCTTGTGGTCTTCCGTCCAGAGACTGGTTTGATGCAGCTCTCCATGCTGCTCTACCCTTTCAATCTTCTTCTTCTCCCAGTACCTATTGCAAACTACATCCTTCTGAACCTGTTTAGCGTATTCATCTCTTGGTCTCCCTCTATGATTTTTACCCTCCACGGTGCCCTCCAATACTAAATTGGTGATCCCTTGATGCATCAGAATATGCCCTCCCAACCGTTCCCTTCTTCTAGTCAAGTTGTGCCATAAATTTCTCTCCTCTCCAGTTCTGTTTGATACCTCCTCATTAGTTATGTCATCTACCCATCTAATCCTCAGCATTCTTCTGTAGCACCACATTTCGAAAGCTTCTGTTCTCTTCTTGTCCAAACTATTTACAGTCCACGTTTCACTTCCATGCATGGCTACACTCAGTACAAATAGTTTCAGAAACGACTTCCTGACACTTGAATCTATACTCGATGTTAACAAATTTCTCTTCTTCAGAAACGCTTTCCTTGCCATTGCCAGTCTACATTTTATATCCTCTCTACTTCGACCACCATCAGTTATTTTGCTCCCCAAATTGCAACACTCATTTACTACTTTAAGCGTCTCATTTCCTAATCTATTTCCCGCAGCATCAGCCGATTTAATTCGACTACATTCCATTATCTTTGCTTTGATTTTGTTGATATTCATCTTATATCCTCCGTTCAAGACACTGTCCATTCCGTTCAGCTGCTCTTCCAGGTCGTTTGCTCTCTCTGACAGAATTACAATATCATCGGCAAACGTCAAAGTTTTTATTTCTTCTCCATGGATTTTAATACCTACTCCGAATTTTTCTTTTGTTTCCTTTACTGCTTGCTCAATATACAGATTGAATCGCATCGGGGAGAGGCCACAACCCTGTCTCACTCCCTTCTCAACCACTGTATCCGTTTCATGTCCCTCGACTCAAATAACTGCCATCTGGTTTCTGTACGAATTGTAAATAGCCTTTCGCTCGCTGTATTTTACCCCTGCCACCTTCAGAATTTGAAAGAGAGTATTCCAGTCAACACTGTCAAAAGCTTTCTCTAAGTTTACAAATACTAGAAACGTACGTTTGCCTTTCCTTAATCTATTTTCTGGGATAAGACGTAGGGTCAGTATTGCCTCACGTGTTCCAGCATTTCTACGGAATCCAAACTGATCTTCCCCGAGGTCGGCTTCTACCAATTTTTCCATTCGTCTGCAAAGAAATCGTGTTAGTATTTTGCCGTCTATCTAAATTAAATACAAATTCGTATAACTTTTCGCCACAATAATCACATTCATCTTTCTTCTCCTCTCTTTAGGCGAAGAAAAGCAAGGAGGAGGATCCGTAAGGGTAGTCGCGAAATTGCAGAGGCCGCGTCTAACTCGTGGCCTGCATGAGAAACCAGTCACAAGTCGCGTGTCTTCTCGAGTTCTAACGTCATGTCTTTACCTCAACTACGCAGGAGAAGCGGGGCGTAGTTTTGGTGTTTTCGTTCCAGTTAGGCTGTTAAATGAATACCTTTGAGGGGAGTGCTCGATGTGGACTCAGCGGCCTGAGCAGCTGCAGACGGGCCGGCCCGCCTGCCGCCGCCTGTCTCCACGTCCGGCGAGTGCTCGCGCCGCGGATCGATCCGCGCCCCCCAACACTTGACTGGCACCGCGCGCGAACGCCTCGCCCAGGCCGCCAAGCGAAGCAAAACGCAGCGGCAGTCGTCCGGCGCTTCTGGTTCAAAGCCAACGTCTCTGCTGCGTGACGTCACTGAATTCTTGCAAAAAATACACTGCTGGCCATTAAAATTGCTACACCAAGAAGAAATGCAGATGATAAACGGGTATTCATTGGACAAATATATTATACTAGCACTGACATGTGATTACATTTTCACGCAATTTGGGTGCATAGATCCTCAGAAATCAGTACCCAGAACAACCACCTCCGGCCGTAATAACGGCCTTGATACGCCTGGGCATTCAGTCAAACAGAGCTTTGATGGCGTGTACAGGTACAGCTGCCCATGCAGCTTCAACACGTTACCACAGTTCATCAAGAGTAGTGACTGGCGTATTGTGGCGACTCAGTTGCTCGGCCACCATTGACCAGACGTTTTCAATTGGTGAGAGATCTGGAGAATGTGCTGGCCAGGGCAGCAGTCGAACATTTTCTGTATCCAGAAAGGCCCGTACAGGACCTGCAACATGCGGTCGTGGATGCTGAAATATAGGGTTTCGCAGGTATCGAATGAAGGATAGAGCCACGGGTCGTAACACAATTTAACGTCCACTGTTCAAAGTGCCGTCAGGGCGAACAAGAGGTGACCGAGACGTGTAACCAATGGCACCCCATACCATCACGTCGGGTGATACTCCAGTATGGCGATGACGAATACACGCTTCTAATGTGCGTTCACCGCGATGTCGCCAAACACGGATGCGACCATCATGATGCTGTAAACAGAACCGAAAAAATGACGTTTTGCCATTTTTGCACCCAGCTTCGTCGTTGAAAACACCATCGCAGGCGCTTCTGTCTGTGATGCAGCGTCAAGGGTAACCGCAGCCATGGTCTCCGAGCTGATAGTCCATGCTACTGCAAACGTCGTCGAACTGTTCGTGCACATGTTTGTCGTCTTGCAAACGTCCCCATCTGTTGACTCAGGGATCGAGACGTGGCTGCACGATCCGTTACAGCCATGCGGATAAGATGCCTGTCATCTCGACTGTTAGTGATACGAGGCCGTTGGGATCCAGCACGGCGTTCCGTATTACCCTCCTGAACCCAGCGATTCCATATTCTGCTAACAGTCGTTGGTTCTCGACCAACGCGAGCAGCAATGTCGCGATACGACAAATCGCAATCGCGATAGGCTACAATCTGACCTTTATCAAAGTCGGAAATGTGATGGTACGCATTTCTCCTCCTTACACAACAACATTTCACCAGGCAACGCCGGTCAACTGCTGTTTGTGTATGAGAAATCGGTTGGAAACTTTCCTCATGTCAGCATGTTGTAGGTGTCGCCACCGGCGCCAGCCTTGTGTGAATGCTCTGAAAAGCTAATCATTTGCATATCACAGCATCTTCTTCCTGTCGGTTAAATTTCGCGTCTGTAAAACGTCATCTTCGGCCAGTAGTGTAGTAGAACTACCGACGAAATCATAGCTAACAACATGGCCGCACCCCCACATTTCCTCCCAAAAGCCATCCGCTACTAATAACTCTAAAACAACCTCACTTATGCATGGTCATCAGCTAAGATATGCCTAGGGCAGAACAAACGATAAAAGCAAGACATGCAAAGTATAATGCAATTGTCAAGAAATAAAAATAGTGGAAACGTATATTCAAATAGTCCAGGAATAAAATTGCTAAAATCGTAGTACGAAATATAAAATCCGGAATCCAACTCGGGCCCGTAGGACGACAATCCGTCACGCTGACCACTCAGCTATCGGGGCGGACTTAAAAGTACACTAAGGGGACCACAACCTAACCACGAAAAACTCTTCCATACCGCAACACCGGCTCCCCTGCACTTCACTGTTGCCACTGCACATGGTGGCGGATAACATTCTCCAGATATTCGTCAAATCCGAAGCCTTCCATCGAAATGCCACAGCGAGAACTCTGATTCATCACTCTGCATAACTGATTTCCAGCTACCCATCTTCCAGTGGTGAAGCTCTTTAAACCACCTCTAACGTCGCTTACAACTGACTACAGAAATGATTGCCTTGTGAAACATTGCTCCACCATTCTATTCATTTCTTTTTAACTCTCTACACACTTGTTATTGTCGCCGGCCGAAGTGGCCGTGCGGTTCTAGGCGCTGCAGTCTGGAACCGCGAGACCGCTACGGTCGCAGGTTCGAATCCTGCCTCGGTCATGGATGTGTGTGATGTCCCTAGGTTAGTTAGGTTTAACTAGTTCTAAGTTCTAGGGGACTAATGACCTCAGAAGTTGTGTCCCATAGTGCTCAGAGCCATTTGAACTTGTTATTGTCCTATCTGGATTACTGATAGCACTTCTGAACTTACGAATAATTTCTTCCGCTGCTTTCATGAGTTTTTTTTTCACAAACATTCTCCGCAATGTTCGACTTTCTCTGTTCGTTAGCACATAACGTCTGGTCTTGGTTTACCTGTGGTAGTTTCTTCGCATCTCCACTACACAGTCGCCCCACCATCAGTCGACTTGGGGAACTTTAGAATGGCTCACATGCTGTTGATAGATTTGTTTTCAGGTGACATCCAACAGCTAGTCCACGCTGTAAGCCACTGAACTTTCCTGACCGACCGAGTATGCTGTTACAACGCAGTAGTTCCCGCGGATCGACATGTCGTGGTATACAGTGATCAGCTCCGCATTACATAGGGATGTCCGGACACTTTTTATCAAGTAATGTACATAGGCTTTCTCAACCGGTACCAGCCTCATTACACACGATGCTCGTCCGAACGCATTGCCTAAGCGATAAAATCTATTTCACACGGACAATTGAAATACCTTCATAATACCTTCCGGGGGCAACGGTTGCAGCAGTAAAACAATAAGAGCAGCTACAAATTTCAGCATGGAGTCAGATACAGCAAATGAAATAAAAGACCAGCACCCTTTGGTGGTCTCATCTTATGTCAATGCCATCAGTGATCGAGAAGGTAAGGTGGTTCGACCTGGAGGCATCAGGATAGTTTTATGGAGTGGTTACAGGGTCCAGGATTTGGTGAAGTCCACTAAGGATACAGTAAAATACATGAGCACTTCAGGTGTATACGAGATAGATTTTTAGTGAGGTGCTGTCTACAGTGGAGAAACCGGAACGTTCTCTTACCACCCGCTTAGCAGAGCATGAGCACAACGGATCGACACTACACTCTGATGAAAATTACTTCTTGACTGACAGTTGGCAGTGGTGAGGAGCCGAGTTGCTGCTTCGTACATAACATGCCACGTGCTCATGCGATCGATAGTTGCGTGCGCACCGAAAAAGAAACGAAGTGGCTACTTACTAGTAGTTGTCAACGTTTTTGTTGACTGTGGGAGGGGCATTGGTGGGGATCGCTGCTGCCGTAGCGACAGTGATGCGTTTAGATGCCGTAATCACACGTTATGACTTTAATGGAATTGAAATGGCAGTGATATAATGGAAGTATGAATATAGGATGACCAAATTTTGTTGCCAGTTCATCTACAACACGGAGAGGTAAAGGTGGTTTATTCTAAGCCACGATATCCCGTAAGTCAACCTTTCTACAGTCGTCTGTTAAGGGAAAGATTTTCTATTGTTCCATGTCGGTAATATCTTGTTTTCTGGGTGTGTCCGTAGGCGCTTTATCAAGGAAAGTCGAATGATACGAGGCTTTGCCTCTAAATGTTACTGACAGATTAGTGAACTTTTTAATGGATCTTTGATACCAAGAGCAATAGAACGATTCACAGATTCGAATTCTGCATGCCTTTAGTGAGACAAGTCTTCAAAAAAATGGTTCAAATGGCTCTGAGCACTATGGGACTCAACTTCTGAGGTCATTAGTCCCCTAGAACTTAGAACTAGTTAAACCTAACTAACCTAAGGACGTCACACACGTCCATGCCCGAGGCAGGATTCGAACCTGCGACCGCAGCGGTCTCGCGGCTCCAGACTGCAGCGCCTAGAACCGCACGGACACTTCGGTCGGCGACAAGTCTTCAGTACATATTAATGCATCGTCTAGCTACTAAAACCAAGGAATGATGATTTACATAAATTCTAGGTAATTGACGTTCAAGGATGTAGATATAAAATAACAAAATCGTCTATTACATTGATAAAATATTATACTAACTAACATGAGAGTTACTCTATGACCATAATACTACAAGAACACGATTTTCTTAAATAAAACTAACAGAAAATCTATATTTATTGCACTTTCTAGGCCTGTTCAGAAGCAGTTTATTTTTAAGGTCCCCTGAACGTAAAACCGGGCGGTGTGGCCGAGCGGTTCTGGGCGCTTCAGTCTGTAACCGCAGGACCGCTACGATCCTGCCTAGGGCATGGATGTGTATGATGTCCTTAGGTTAGTTAGGATTAAGTAGTTCTCAGTTCTAAGGGACTCATGACCTCAGATGTTAAGTCCCATAGTTCTCAGAGCCATTTGAACCTTTTTTTCTGAACGTAAAGTGATCACATGTTTCAATGTAAGCTTTCCGAATTACATGCTGTACGTTTCTTAATTTCCAAACATCATAATACCTATTATCAGTGAAGGAAAGCTGTGATGTGAGACTCTAAGTTGCGAAAGAATCTAAGCCTTTACTAACATAGTTTATGAGCGTGTGGTTATTGTGAATCAGATATTTTATTTTCAGTATTTTGTGCACAAATTAAAACGTTTACCAAAGACTAACTTCAGCAGCAGATACACTTTTGCCTTATTCGCATATAAATATTTTTATAGTGGAGCAAAGCAAAAATCTCAGCTTATTGGGTCCTCCTACCCCTCCCCTCCCCTTCCCTTCCGCCCTTGTGGCCTACTCCGCCTGCCCCCCGCCCCACCTCCTGCCTGGTAGAATGAGTGGAACTGATGGACAGTCAGAACCCCTCCGTCTAATAGGCGCTGCTAATGTTTGGTTGTTTACGTCTTTGGGCGGGTTTAGTTACATCTCTGAACAGTCAAAGGGACTGTGTTTGTGATACAATATCCACAGTCAACGTCTGTCTTCAGGAGTTCTGGGAACTGGTTGATGCAAAACTTTTTTTGATCTGTGTATTTCCGTAAACTGCTTGGAAGTTCGTAGTGAATGGGCTTTCAAGCGGAGCGTCTTCCACACTGTGTACGGTCAAACGGCTGTGGCTCACTTTATTAATATGCTTCTAGGGCTGTCGAGTGGTCGACTCGCACTCGCACAGTCCTGAAAAGGTTCTTTGTGGTACCTCTTCCCGGGAGCAGCGCTACCTTCGGCGGCCTTCTCACACGGTTCTACCGTCCTTGGGGGATTCGGGGAAAACTACCTAAAATCCAATCTTCGACCACCCGACGTCTAAAGCTCGTAGCAGGCATATCTCAACACGTTCCAGCAGTAGGGAATTTAACGAATTCATACGACAGACTTCACAAGCCCTGTTCCTCCATCTATAAAATTTTGGCTATTTCGACAGCACAGCGTGGCAGGAAAAGACTTTACGGTGGACCGATTGGAGGGCCTCCCCGGACAGTTTTCGGGCGCTGTCTGTGGCTGACGAAGTATCTGAAAAAAATGAAAGCCCTCCCCCTGCTCTAGAGGAATGGTCGCGGCCTGCAGGGTGTGGGAATTGACAGAGGGTGGGATTACTGGTAGTTGGAAACTCCAACGTTAGGTATGTAATGGGGGTCCTTGGCGATATGGCTGCAAGGGAGGGGAAGGAATGCAGTGTGCTCGCTCTATGCATACGAGGAGTAGTCGTTCCAGATGTGAAACAGGTGTTTCCAGATGCCATGAAGAACACAGTGTGGCACGGAAATTCTCTCTGGTTTCGGGTGTTTAGCTGAAGTAGTAAAGACTGCTATTCTTTCTTTCGAGACGAAGGCGGAGCTCACTATCTGTAGCATCGTCGACAGAACCGACCACAGCCGGCCGCAATGGCCGTGCGGTTCTGGCGCTGCAGTCCGGACCCGCGGGACTGCTACGGTCGCAGGTTCGAATCCTGCCTCGGGCATGGGTGTGTGTGATGTCCTTAGGTTAGTTAGGTTTAAGTAGTTCTAAGTTCTAGGGGACTTATGACCTAAGATGTTGAGTCCCATAGTGCTCAGAGCCATTTTTTAGAACCGACCACAGAGCTGAGTGGAGGGTCTGAATCAGAGGCTCAGACGGTTCTGCGAACTTGTGGGCTGAAAATTCTTCGACTTTCGTGATAGAGTGGTGGGTTTCCGTATTCGCTAAAGAGGCCAGGAGTCCACTATACTCAGAAACGGCTATATGGGCAGCGGAAGCTGCGTGGAGGGTACTGGGTGTATTTTTTTTTTTTTTTTAAGTTAGAGGGTTTCGGGAAAGTCGAGAAAGGGCTTCAGTTTCGAAGGGTGCAGGAAACACAAAGGAAATGGGTAGACATGGGAACAATCAGTATTGTAGTTGTAAACAGTCACAGCTGTGTTAGAAAAAAACCAGAGCTCCAAATGCTAACAGAAAGTACTGAATCTCATAACGATATCGTTATGGAAAGCTGGCTGTATATGGAAATTTCAGAAAGGAGAGGTGAAATACTGCTGGTGGTCGAGTGCTCACTGCTGTCAGAGCAGTTTATCTTGTAGTGAAATTGAAATAGGTACTTCCTAAGAATCAGTATGGGTAGAGGTTATGAATGAAAACAGGGATAAATTAACAGTTGGTTCCTTTTGCCGATCCCCTATAAGTATCACATTCATACAATTATAGATGGTCGTGACTTCACTCTACCCTCAATTTCTTAGCAAAGACACAAGGTTAAAGCAGGCGGTAGCCATAAAACGTCGTCCGAAATAGTACTGAATGCCTTCTCAGAAAATTATTTTGGAGCGACTACTACAGTAGCCCACTCAAAATGTAAATGATTGCGAAAACATAGGTGACCTCTTAGCAACAGATAATCCTGACCAAATAGGGAGCATCATGACGGATACAGGAATTATTGACCAACAGGTTGTTGTAACTAGACTGGACACCGTATCATCCAAACCCACCAAAAAAACACAAAATACTTCTATTTTAATAAGCAGATAAAAATTCGCTTCACGCCGTCCTAAGGGGCGATCTTTACTCCTTCCAGACTGACTATTTAAACGTAGACCAGATGTGATTTAAACTCAAAGAAATAGCATCGACGGCGATTGAGACATACACTCCTGGAAATTGAAATAAGAACACCGTGAATTCATTGTCCCAGTGAGAGGAAACTTTATTGACACATTCCTGGGGTCAGATACATCACATGATCACACTGACAGAACCACAGGCACATAGACACAGGAAACAGAGCATGCACAATGTCGGCACTAGTACAGTGTATATCCACCTTTCGCAGCAATGCAGGCTGCTATTCTCCCATGGAGACGATCGTAGAGATGCTGGATGTAGTCTTGTGGAACGGCTTGCCATGCCATTTCCACCTGGCGCCTCAGTTGGACCAGCATTCGTGCTGGACGTGCAGACCGCGTGAGACGACGCTTCATCCAGTCCCAAACATGCTCAATGGGGGACAGATCCGGAGATCTTGCTGGCCAGGGTAGTTGACTTACACCTTCTAGAGCACGTTGGGTGGCACGGGATACATGCGGACGTGCATTGTCCTGTTGGAACAGCAAGTTCCCTTGCCGGTCTAGGAATGGTAGAACGATGGGTTTGATGACGGTTTGGATGTACCGTGCACTATTCAGTGTCCCCTCGACGATCACCAGTGGTGTACGGCCAGTGTAGGAGATCGCTCCCCACACCATGATGCCGGGTGTTGGCCCTGTGTGCCTCGGTCGTATGCAGTCCTGATTGTGGCGCTCACCTGCACGGCGCCAAACACGCATACGACCATCATTGGCACCAAGCAGAAGCGACTCTCATCGCTGAAGACGACACGTCTCCATTCCTCCCTCCATTCACGCCTGTCGCGACACCACTGGAGGCGGGCTGCACGATGTTGGGGCGTGAGCGGAAGACGGCCTAACGGTGTGCGGGGCCGTAGCCCAGCTTCATGGAGACGGTTGCGAATGGTCCTCGCCGATACCCCAGGAGCAACAGTGTCCCTAATTTGCTGGGAAGTGGCGGTGCGGTCCCCTACGGCACTGCGTAGGATCCTACGGTCTTGGCGTGCATCCGTGCGTCGCTGCGGTCCGGTCCCAGGTCGACGGGCACGTGCACCTTCCGCCGACCACTGGCGACAACATCGATGTACTGTGGAGACCTCACGCCCCACGTGTTGAGCAATTCGGCGATACGTCCACCCGGCCTCCCGCATGCCCACTATACGCCCTCGCTCAAAGTCCGGCAACTGCACATACGGTTCACGTCCACGCTGTCGCGGCATGCTACCAGTGTTAAAGACTGCGATGGAGCTCCGTATGCCACGGCAAACTGGCTGACACTGACGGCGGCGGTGCACAAATGCTGCGCAGCTAGCGCCATTCGACGGCCAACACCGCGGTTCCTGGTGTGTCCGCTGTGCCGTGCGTGTGATCATTGCTTGTACAGCCCTCTCGCAGTGTCCGGAGCAAGTATGGTGGGTCTGACACACCGGTGTCAATGTGTTCTTTTTTCCATTTCCAGGAGTGTATATACCAAATAACTTAACATGAGATTGTAGTGATCCCCCATGGTACACAAAACAGTCCAGAACACTATTGCAAAATCAACTAAAAAAGTATGGTAAGTTTGAAAGATTTAAAAATTTCCAAGATTTATAGAGTTTTAGAGAAGTTCGAAATTTGGCGCAAAATTCAATGCTCATTGCTCTGAATAGTTTCGAAATATGGCAGGAAAGTCAAAAGGATTCTGGTCGTAGGCGAAGTACAGCAGTCAAGAGATGCAGTCAGTACCTTCACTACTCGATAACAATGGTGATATTATTGATGACACTGCCACTAATGCAGAATTACTAAACGTGGTTTTCCGAAATTCTTTCACAAAAGAAGACTAAGTAAATATTGTACAATATGAATCGAGAACTAAGGAACATGAGTAACCCCTACAAAGAAGCCATGGATTACTAAAGGAATAGGCGTATCTTGTAAAACAAAAAGAAAACTGTATCTGTCAATCCGAAACAGTTACGATGTTGATGCTATAGCACATTACAAGAAATAATGCAAAATATTAAAGACTGTAATACGCACATCAAAGCAAATATATTACAAGGAAAAGATAGTCATATCAGATAACAAAATAAAGACAATATGGGATATAGTGAAGGAGGAGACCAGTAGAACCAGAAATGAAGAGGAACAAATAACATTAAGAGTAAATGATGTGTTTAGTGTTGCAGAACTTTTTAACAAACAGTTTATAACTGTTACTGAAAAGATGGGGTTGTCAGGTTCGGTAGATGCTGCTATGGAATACCTCAGACCAGACATTTCAAGTAACTTCCACGATATGAATTTGACCCTCACTACCCCAGCAGAAATAATGTCCATTATAAAACCTATAAAATCAAAACCATCTAGTGGGTATGATGAAATATCAACAAAGTTAATTAAAGAATGTGATTCTGAGCTAAGTAACATATTAAGCTATCTGTGTAACCAGTCGTTTATCAGTGGAATATTTCCTAAATGGTTGAAATATGCTGAAGTTAAGCCACTGTTCAAGAAGGGAGATAAAGAAATAGCATCAAATTTCCGTCCAATTTCACTGTTGCCAGCATTCTCAAAAATTTTGGAAAAAGTAATGTACAATCGGCTTTATAACCATCTTATCTCAAATAACATACTGTCAAAGTCACAGTTCGGATTTCTAAAGGGTTCTGATATTGAGAAGGCTATCTACACTTACAGTGAAAATGTGCTTAATTCATTAGACAAAAAATTGCAGGCAACTGGTATATTTTGTGATCTGTCAAAGGCATTTGACTGTGTAAATCACAATATCCTTTTAAGTAAATTAGAATATTACAGTGTAACAGGAAATGCTGCAAAATGGTTCAAATCTTATACCTCTGGCAGGAAACAAAGGGTGTTATTAGGAAAGAGACATGTATCAAGCTATCAGGCATCATCCAACTGGGAACTAACTACATGTGGGGTCCCACGAGGTTTCATTTTGGGGCCCTTACTTTTTCTCGTGTATATCAATGACCTTTCATCAGTAACATTACCAGATGTCAAGTTCGTCTTGTTTGCCGATGATACGAACATTGCAATAAATAGCAAATCAAGTGCAGTCTTAGAAAGATCAGCTAATAAAATATTTGTGGACATTAATCACTGGTTCCTAGCCAATTCTTTGTCACTAAACTTTGAAAAAACACACTACATGCACTTCAGAACATGTAAGGGGTGTCCCACGAGTATATGCCTAATATACGATGACAAGCACATAGAAGAAGTGGACAGTGTTAAATTCTTGGGATTACAGCTCGATAATAAATTCAACTGGGAGGAGCACACCACAGAACTGCTGAAGCGACTTAACAAATCTCTATTTGCAATGCGAATTGTGTCAGACATAGGGGATATAAAAAAGAAAAAGCTGGCATACTATGCTTACTTTCATTCCATAATGTCATATAGGATTATTTTTTAGAGGTAATTCATCAAGCCAAGCTTAAGTTTTCCGGGCACAAAAACGTGCAGTAAGAGTTATATGTGGTGTGAACTCAAGAACGTCCTGCAGAAGCCTGTTTAGGGAACTAGGGATACTAACTACTGATTCCCAATATATTTATTTCTTAATGAAATTTGGCATTAAAAATGTATCACGTTTTCAAACGAACAGCTCAATTCATGGAATCAATACTAGAAATAAGAATAATCTTCACAAGGATTTAAAGTCACTTAGTCTTGTACAAAAAGTTGTGCATTATTCAGGAACACACATTTTCAATAACTTGCCAGCAGCCATAAAAAGCTTAACAACCAATGAAATTCAGTTTAAGAGAAGCCTAAAGGATTTGTGAATGGCCAACTCCTTCTACTCCGTTGATGAATTTCTCAGTAAAACCAACTGATATATATATATATTCATTCATTTCATTGTTGCCCTTATGGACAGTGTTTGAACTCGAAAATCACATGATGACACAATTTTCACTTCTTTCCTTTCTTCCTCTTCTCTTCCCAAAATCTCTTCATCCTTTGGCTGTGCTCCTGTTTCCTTTGCTTTGTTCATAATGTTCCTTTCTTCTTTCTCTCCTTTACAATAAATTTTGCACTCCTAACTTTGTTTCTGAAGTATTTCCTGTCTCCTATCATTTGCCTGTTGATCCCTATCTGCCTTAAGTCTTCGTCTACTTCATGATACCAATTTGTTTTCTTGCTTGAGCTGTTTACTACATCAAAAATTTTCTTTGTAAGTCGGTTGTTGTCCATTCTCTGTATGTGCCCATAGAAAGTTAATCTGCGTTTTCTGATCGCGTCTGTTAGTCTGTCAGTGTGCTGGTACAGCTCTTTGGTAGGTCGCTTCATCCATATGCCATCTCTGTGAATTGGTCCAAATATTTTTCTGAGAATTTTGCGTTCTATTTTTTCTGTGTCTATGATGCCTGATGCTCCAATTGTGGTTGTTTCTGACGCGTACAATGCTTTTGGTAATACAACTGTTTTGTAGTGCCTAAGTTTGGCCTGCCTCGATATGCTTTTCTTATTATAATGTCACCATGTGAGTTTGTATGCCTTCTGGTGTTTCTTCGTTCGTTCCATGTTAGCCGCCTTGTTTGATCCTCCCATTTGTATATACTCCCCTAAATACTTAAATTTTTCGACTCTTTCTACGGATCCATGTACCGTATGCATGGTGTGTACATTGTTGGTCTGTCGTTCCATATATTGTGTCTTCTCGTAAGATACCTGCAGACCTGTTTTGGCAGCTATTTCATGCAAGCATTCCAGTGCTTCCTTTGCCTCCTGTGTATTATTGCTGAGTATGGCTATATTATCTGCAAATGCCAGACATTTTATGATTGTTTTGGTTTCACGTGTTCTTCCCAGCTGTATTCCTTTAACTTGTTCCTCCCACTGCTTGATAATTTTGTCTAACACCATGTTGAACAGGATTGGTGAGAGCCCGTCTTCTTGTCGGACACCTGTGTGTATGTGGAAGGGTTCCGAAATTTCTCCCATGAACTTAATCTTGGAGGTAGTGTCTGTAAGCGTCTGTTGTATAAGTGCCCTGGTTTTTCTGTCGATACCATATTCTTCCAGTACGTCAAAGAGTGTCTGTCTGTCTATGGAATCATATGCTTTTTTAAAGTCCACAAAGGTAACTACAGTGTTTCTTGCCTGTCTGACTTTCAAAAGTATTCTCAAGTTCCAGATCTGTTCGATGCATGATCTCCCTTTTCTGAAGCCTGCCTGGTATTCCCCAATTTGCAGATCTGCTTGTGGTTCTAGTCTGTTTAATAGTACCTTAGAGCAAATTTTGTATGTAACTGGTACTAGCGAAATGCCTCTGTAATTGTTTGGATCTGACTTATCACCCTTTTTATGTAACGGATGGATCAATGCACATTTCCATTCCTCTGGCACTTTCTCTGTGATCCAAATTTCGGAGATAATCTTATGGATTTTTTTGGTGATGTTTTCATCTTGGAGTTTCCAGATCTCGGCGATAATACCATCTTCTCCGGCAGCTCTGTTATTTTTCATTTGTTTTATGATTTCCTCTATCTCTTCTATTGTGGGTGGATCAGAATCGGCATTAGATGTGGTCTTTTGGAATGTTAATTTTCCTGTAGGTTTTTTGCAATTAAGAAGTTTATCAAAGTAATGTTTGAGAATTTTACAGTTTTCTTTTGTGTTTGTTTCCAGGGATCCATCTGTTCTTCGGAAGCAGAGGCTAGGGGGTTGATAGCCCTTAATATTTTCTTTGAAAGTTCTGTAAAAATTTCTTGTGTTATTTCTTTTGAAATCTTCCTCAATTTCTTTTAGTCTGTTATTGTCATATGCTCGTTTTTCCCTTCTGATTTCCTTCGATGCTAGTTTCTGAACTTCGTGAAATTCTTTCCATGTTTCTGAATTTCTGTAGCTACTGAACTTGTCCCATGCTTGCTTTCTTCTCTCAATGGCTTCATCACACTTTGCGTTCCACCACCTGTGTTTGCGTTTTCTAGGTGGTGATCCCCAGCACATAGTCTTCTGAACTGCCTTCGCCAGATCTGTCCATGTGTCTATTGAGTGCCTATTAATTTCTTCAACGATTTTATCCCTGTTTATCTTCAAGTATTCCGGATCAGGTTTGACTATTTTGTTTTGCGCTGTCTGTTTCAGTCTTGAGATTGGCCTAATCTTAACTTGTAGCAAATAATGATCAGACTCGAAGACTCCTTTACGTGTTCTGACATTTAGAATTTCCCGCGAATTTTTCTTGGATATGGCCACATGATCAATCTGAAATTCTCCCCACACTGTGTTGGGTGCTTTCCATGTTGTAAGTTTTCGTCTTGGTTTTTGAAATTGTGTTGACATGATTTTGAGGTTAAAGTTTTGACAATATTTTATGAGGTGTTCCCCATTTCTGTTCGTGCGAATATGTGCTGAGTATGGGCCTGTTATTTCTCTGAATTTTCTCTCCTTACCAAGCTGCGCATTGAAATCACCCATTACAATTTTCACATGTCTTTCTGGTATGTTGTTAGTTACTTCCTCCATGTCTTCCCAGAAGTCTTCAATTTCTTGTGGCTTCTTTCTGTTATGGTCATTTGTAGGTGCATGTGCGTTGATAATTGTGTATGCTTTATTACCTGATTTGAAGGACAGTGTCGAGATACGTTCTGATATTGAATTGAAGTCTATGATGTTATCCATGACTGATTTGTGTACTGCAAACCCTGTACCAAACAATAATGGTGTTCCTCTTCTGACAGCGGGTTTACCTTTGTAAATCCTGTAATGTTCTGTGTCGAAATGGTTTTCATCTACGAAGCGCGTCTCTTGGATGGCAAGAATTTTGATGTGAAATTTATCTAGCATGTCTGTCAGTTTTAGTTTTCCAAGTTTGAACAGAGTGTTTGCATTGAGAGTGCCAAGGTAGTGCTTGCGAAGAGGTTTTGAGAAGCTCCGACTCTTCTCCTCATGATGTTCCTGGTCCCCCAGAATCCGATGACCAGGAAAGTCCAGTCCGTTGACTGGGGCCTGGGGTAGCGGATTTCTTTCCATTTGTTCCATCATGATTACTTCAAGTTGAAGTTGGTTGTGGTGACCTTCAACAAGATCACGGTAATTGCAGACTTGATTGTTGAGATCAAGCCATATTTCACTGCCGCATATACTATAACTTCTGCACAATTTCAGTGCAGTAATGTGTTCATTGTAAATACGTGTGTGTGTGTGTGTGTGTGTGTAAGTAAAATCTAACTTCTGCACCATTTCAGTGCAGTTATGTGTTCATCGTAAATAAGTATTATAGTAGTTGTATTACACGTTTATTTCCTTATAAATAAATAAAAAACTTTTTTTATTTTAAATTCAGTGCATTAGTATTTGTAAAATGACTGTTTCATATAGTGTTCATTAAAAATGACTACCATTCCACTTCGGACCTGTGGAATGGTACATTAGCTTATTTGTTTTAGTTGTAAATATTTGTAATGTATTGTTGTTTTTCTGACATGTTCTACATCCTGGAGGACCTCCTCACTACGGATCAGTTGGAATGAAAGTAAATCTAATCTAATCTAATCCAGAGATAGACATGATTGGTGTAGTGAAGCAGCTTGAAACACTTAAGAAAGGCAAGGCTTCCGGTCCAACTCGTGAACCAGTCAGGTTACTTTCAGAGTACATAGCAAATATATACAACGGCTGGCTCGTAGAAAGATTCGTACTCCGTACACAAAGACTGGAAAGTTGCACAAATCACACCAATACTCGAGAAAAAGAATAGGAGTTATTCGTTGAATTGTAGACCCATATCACTAAAGTCGGTTCGCAGTAGGCTTTTGGAACACATATCGTGCTCGAACATCATGAGTCACTTCAAAGAAAACTATTTAATGACTAATAGCCAACATAGGTTCAGAAAATATCGTTCTTGTGGATCACAACTAGCTCATTATTCTTATGAAGTAATGAGTGCTATTGCCAGGAGACGTCAGATTGATTCCATATTTTCAAATTTCCAAAAGGCTTTTGACATCGTTCTTCACAAGCGACTTGTAACTGAATTACGTGCCCATGGAGTATCGTCTGAGTAGTGTGACTGCATTCGCGATTTCCTGTCAGACAGGCCACAGTTCGTAATTACTGAGGGAAAGTCGTCGAGTGAAACAGAAGTAGAAGGAAAATCAGCATTGGCCGTATTTTGTTGTTTTATTGTCAGCAAAATCGATTTTCTGTCACTTAAGTGACCATCCTCAGTGCTGTAATATACAATTAAAATTGGTAGGCACTGGTATCAAGCTATAACCACAAGCTTAGAGTGCTCACATAAACTAGATTATAGACCCTCTGCCGTTCCTAATCTACATAAACGATTTAAGAGGCAATCTGAGCAGCCCTCTTAGATTGTTTGCAAATGAGACTGTCATTTACCGTCATGTTAAGTCATCTGATGATCAAAACGAATTACAAAATGATTTAGACAAGATCTGTATGGTGAAAAAAGTGGCAATTGACACTAAATCATGAAAAGTGTGAATTCATCCACATGGGCAATAAAAGAGTCCTCTAAATTTCAGTTACACGATAAATAACACAGATCAAAATACTGTAAGCTCAACTAAATACTTAGGGATTACAGTTGTGGATAACTTAAATTGGAACGATCACACAGACAATTTTATGGTGAAAGCAAACCAAAGACTGTGAGCTATTGTTAGAACACTTAGAAAAAAGTTCAAAGAAAGGCAGCTCGTTTTCCAGTATGGCGAAATAAGCGAGACAGTGCTACGGATATGATACACGAATTGGGATGACAGTCATTAAAACAAAGTCGTTTTTCGCTGCGGCAGGACCTTCAAGAAATTTCAGTCACCAACTTTCTCCTCAGAGTGTGGAAATATTTTGTTGGCATCCACACACTTAGGGAGAACAGATAATTATAATAAATAAGAGAAATCAGATCTCGCACGGAAGGATTCAAGTGTTCGTTTTTCCCGCTAGCTGTTCGAGAGTGGAACTGTGGAAAAGTAGCTTGAAGGTGGTTCGATGAACCCTGTGCCAGGCACTTAAATGTGAACTGCAAGTAATCAGGTAGATGTAGATCAAGGACTTTATTTATGGTCGCTTAGTGGTGTGTCATTAACCAGTTACGTCACACTCCATTAAAGGCGAGAACGCAACAGTCCTGAGGCAGGGTGACGCTACGTGTTTATTGGGACTGCCATGAGGTTATGGTCGTAAGGGGTAAACCATTCACGAGAATACTATCGAAAACTCTAGATGACGCTACAGTAGGTTATCTAGATGAAGGGTTCCTGGAAGCTCTCCAAGGGAGTGTTTATACTCAACGATATCGCCCCATCACGTTCTGCACTGAACACAGCCAAACATTTTGCATCTTTGAGCTATCATGTTTTGCTTCACTCCAACATTCTCATAACATGGCACCCAATCATTTCTTCTTCTTCAACGGATGACTACACCTTTCCATGGCAGACTTTTCCAGAATGAGGAGGACTTGATTTTCGAGGAGGAACATACCGTGAATAGCCAAAATGCAGACTTCTACAACCAGAATTTCTGCCTAGTCATCCGTTGTTGTGGTAAAATGAGTCGCACTCTGCAGAAGGACTAACAACACCATCAGCAAGTTGCGTGACTGTAGTCTGAGTTTCTCGCGATTGTAATTAAAACAGGTATTATGAAAGTAGCTGTGAAGAAACCTTGGTAACAGAAGGAATACTACAGTTGATCGACGATAGAAAGAAGAAAAAAAAGTTGAGTGAAGGACAGGAGTACAGGAATATGAACCCCTAAGGAATGAAATAAATAGGAAGTGCAGGTCAGCCAAGGCGGAATGACATAAGGAAAGATTCGAAGAAATCGGAAAAGAAATGATCGTCCGGAGGAGTATCTTAACATATAGAAAAGTCAAAGCAGCCTTCGGTGAAATTAAAAGCAAGGGTCATAACATTAAGAGGGCAACAGAAATTCCACTGCTAAACACAGAGGAGAGAGCGGATAGGAGAAAACAGTACAGTGGAGGATTCCATGAAAGGGAGGACTTTTCCGATGATGTGACAGGGGAAGAAGTTGGGGTCTATATGAAAAATGTAGGGTATCCAGTGCTAGAGACAGAATTTAAAGGAGTTCTGGAAGAGCTGACACCAAATATGGCAGAAGGGAAGGATAACCCTCCATCGGAATTTCTTAAGTCATTGAGAGTAGTGGCAATCAAATGACTATTGAAGTTGGTGTGTTAGAATCAATGGGATTGGGTGATATACCATCAGACTTTAGGAAAAATTTCATCCACGCAACTTCGGAAACAGCAAGGGCCGATAAGTGGAGAACTGTAGCCCAATCAGCTTAAGAGGTCATGCATCCCAGCTGCTAACAAAGATAATATACAGAAAAATGGGAAAGGAAATTAAGGATCTGTCACGTGACGATAGCTTTGACTTTAGGAAAGATAAAAGCGCCAGAGAGGCAGTTATGACATTGCGCTTGATAGTGGAAGCAAGACTGAAGAAAAACCAAGACACGCTGATAGGAACTGTCGACGTAGAAACATCGTTCTACAGTGTAAAATGGTGCAAGATTTCGAAATTCTACGCATAATAGGAGTAAGCTACGGACAAAGGTGCGTAATATACAAAATGTACAAAGGGGGAAGAATAAGACTGAAAGACCGAAGTGGCCGCATTGAAAAGGGATCCAATCTTTCACCCCTGGTGTTCAGTCAGTACATAGAAGAAATGATCAAGCGTAGGATTAAAATCCCAGGTGAAAGGATATCACTGACAACATTGTTGTCCTCACTGAAAGTGAAGAAGAACTGCCGTATCTGTGAAGTGGAATGAACGGTCTAATGACTACGTACATGGCAAACAGGAAAAAGATCAGTGTAATGACAAATAATAGAAATGAGAATACCGAGAAACTTAACATTAAAATACCACCAAGTAGACGAAGTTAAGGAAATCTGTTACCTTGAAAGCAAAGTAACTCATAACGGACGATGTAATCACGACGTAAGAAGCAGCGAAGCACAGGCAAACAGGGTATTCCTAGCAAAGCTAAGTATAGAGACGTCAACATAGGCCTTAATTCAAGGATGAAATTTCTGAGAATGTACGTTTGGAGCACAGCATTGTATGGTAGTGAATCAGATACAGTGGGAAAACCGGCACAGAAGAGAATCGAAGCGTTTCAGTTATGGTGCTACAGAAGATTATTGATAATTGGGTGAACTGATAAGGAATGACGAGGTTCTCCGCAGAATTACCGAGGAGAGGAACACGTGAAAAACTCTGACACGATGAAGGAGCACGATAATACGACGTGTGTTAAGACAGCAGAGAACAACTTCCTTGGGTAGTGGCGGGAACTGTAAAGAGTAAAAACTCTAGAGGGAGATAGAAATTAGAAAGCATTGAACAAGTAATTTAGAATGTAGGGTGCAAGTGCTACTCTGAGATGAAGAGGTTCGCGCAAGAGAGAAATTCGCTGCGGGCCACATCAAACCAGTCAGAAGACTGATGACTCAGAAAAAGAAAAAAAGAGAAAGGCTAAAAAAATTCGAGAATGAGGTTTTCTCTCTGCAGCGGAGTATGCGCTGATATGAAACTTTGCTGGCAGATTATAACTGTGTGCCGGACCGAGACTCGAACTCGGGACCTTTGCCTTTCGCGGGCAAGAGCTCTACCGGGAGTGCTAGTTCTGCTAGGTTCACACAAGAGTTTCTGTGAAGTTTGGAAAGTAGGAGACGAGGTACTGGCGAAAGTAAAGCTGTGAGGACGGGGCGTGAGTCGTGCTTGGTTAGCTCACATGGTAGAGCACTTGCCCGCGAAAAGCATAGGTCCCGAGTTCGAGTCTCGGTCCGGCACACAGTTCTAATCTCCCAGGAGAGTTTCATAAAAGAATTGCCACTGTACTTAGTGCCGTCACTGCGAGCTGGTGGACGACCGTTCCCATTGCAGCTGGTTGACGGTAGTTGGGCGTGGAGTGTGGCAGCAGGAGCAGCCGTGAATAGAGCCGTGGAGCAGATGCGTCCAGGGACGGGCTGCTGCTCCAGCGGCGGGAGGCGCGACCGTGACGCGCGGCGCTGTCCGTCCAGCAGCCAACGGCAGGTCTGGGGGCGTCACGCTCGGCGGCCTCCACTGCGCCCCACAGCCGCGGGCCGGCCATATGGCGCTGCAGGGGGCAGGCCGCCTCACCAGCGGGGGTTTCGCACCACGCTCATCACCGGGACGTCGTAGTTTCTTTCCGTGGAGCACTGCCGACCATAGTTCGACAACGTGGTATCAACAAGATTCCTAGACGTTATCATAAAAACGTCAGTGTCGGTATGAACAGGGTATTGGGGATATAAGGGCAGGTATTGTGATCGTTAGTACCTTACTATGTATCCACTTCAGTCTGCTAGTACACCAAAGTTCATAAATTAAGGATAATTGAATAATGTGGTGCCACACAACGTAGCACTACACAAAACTGGCCCTAATAGCATAGGCTCAAAGGGAACACACTTGACACAGATCTGTAAGTCCACGGTATTGTTGATATGTTGAACAAACCGTCCTGAAACACATGTGCTACAAAACACCACTGTTTCCTGCGCATGTACCCCGACATCAATACGAGATATGATCACCATGCACACGTACAAAGGCCGCACAACGGGTTGGCATACTCTGGTGGTCGAGCAGCTGCTGGGGAATAGCCTCCCTTTCTTGCACCAGTGCCTGTCGGAGCTCCGGAAGTGTCGTAGGGGTTTGAAGACGTGCAGCGATACGTCGACCGAGAGCATCCCCTACGTGTTCGATGGGGTTTACGTCTGGAGAACAGGCATGCCTCTCCATTCACCCGATATCTTCTGTTTCAAGGTACTCCTCCACGATGGCAGCTCGGTTGGACCGTGCAATATCATCCATCAAGAGGACGGTGGGACCCACTGTACCCCAAAAAAGGAGGACCTACTGGTGCAAAATGACGTCCCGATACACCTGACCTGTTATAGTTCCTCTGTCAAAGGAGTGTACGTGCACCAATCAAAATCCCATCCCACACCATCAAATCACGACCTCCATACAGGTCCCTTTCAAGCACATTAAGGGGTTGGTGTCTGGTTACTGGTTCACGCCAGACGAAAATCCGGTGAGAATCACTGTTCAGACTATTCCTGGACTCGTCCGTTAACATAACGTGGGACCACTGTTCCAGTTACCATGTACTGTGTTCTTGACACCAGGCTTTACGGGCTCTCCTGTGAGCAGGGTTCAGTGGAATGCACCTTGCAGGTCTCCGGGCGAATAAACGATGTCTGTTCAGTCGTCTGTAGACTGTGTGTCTGGAGACAACTGTTCCAGTGGTTGTGCAAGGCTACCTGCAGTACTCCGTGGCCGTCTGCGGGCACTGATGGTGAGATATCGGCCTTCTTGTGGTGTTGTACACTGTGTACGTCCCGTACTGTAGCGCCTGGACACGTTTCCTGTCTACTGGAATCGTTGCCATAATCGTGAGATCACACTTTGTGGCACACGGAGGGCCCGTGCTACGACCTGCTGTGTTTGACCAGCCTCCAGTCGCCCTAGTATTCTACCCCTCATAACGTCATCAATACGTGTTATTTGAGGCATTTTCAACACACAGCCACCATTAGTACGTCTGAAAACGTCTGCATACTTACTAGCTGCACCGTACTCTGCCATGCACCAACACACCTCTAAGTATGTGGACTGCTGCCAGCTCCACCGTGCGACGACCGCAGGTCAAATGCACCGCATGGTCACACTCCGAGGTGATTTAAACCAGCAAACCGCCCACCAGAGCGTTGTTTCACCATGTATCAGCATTATACTTAATTTATGAGCATGAATGTAGTTGTTTCTCCGCTTCTAATTTACAAAATAAAATTGTGGTAAGTTCCGATGAGACTAAACTGATGACGTCATCGGTCCCTAGGCTTACACGCTACTTAATCTAACTTAAACTAACTTACGCTAAGGACAACACACAGACCCACGCCCGAGGGAGGACTTGAACCTCCGACGGGGGGAGCCACGCGAACCGTGGCAAGGCACACCAAACCGCGCGGTTAAGACACGCGTTTCTCCGTCTAATAGTCTTCCCCCGAAGATATCACATAATTTACAACCCGGTGTTTTCTGCATAGTCGTAACTGCACCACTAAATGAGCTAACCCAGTCGTCGGCGAACTCACTAGTCGAAAGAGCCAAATATCAACAGCATAACGACTGAAATTTCGTTTGAGAGCTAAGTTTTTTAAAACTTGAACTACACTGAAGAGCCAAAGAAACTAGTACACCTGCCTAAAATCGTGTAGGTGTTGACGGGTCCAGGAGAGGCGTAAAGCATTGTGTCGTGCAGTCATCAATGATACACGAGTGACCGTTTTTCTCCAAAAACCTATATCGATGATGTTTCGTTGAATGGTTCGCACGCTGACGCTTGTCGACGGCCCAGCACTGAAATCTGCAGCAATTTGCGGAAGGGTTGCAGTTCTCTCACGTTGAACGATTCTCTTCAGTCATCGTTGGTTCTGTTCTTGCAGGATCCCGCAGCGATGTCAGAGATTTGATGTTTCGCCGGATTCCTGATATTCAGGGTACACTCGTGAAATGGTCGTATGGGAAAATCCCCACATCATCGCTACCTCAGAGATGCTGTGTACCATCGCTTGTGCGGCGACTATAACACCACGTTCAAACTCACTTAAATATTGACAATCTGCCATTGTAGCAGCAGTAATTGATCTAAAAACAGTGCCATACACTTATTGTCCTGTATAGGCGTTGACAACCGCAGCGCCGTATTCTGCCTGTTTATATATCTCGGTATTTGAATACGCATGCCTATACCAGCATCTTAGACGCTTCAGTGTACATATGAAGGGCTTATTTCAATAGTGGTACAAGTCCATTACTTCCACTTTTCTGTCTATAGTGAATCTGAAATTAATGACCCAAACAAACAGAAAGAAAGGTTCATCTCTAGCAAGAAGCCATATGCTTTAATATTTCTGGTACCGCAACCGCAGATTTTTCAGCACTCATTTAACTTTAGGACTCTGTATCTCAGTGTGAACAAAAATGGACTTGGACCACTATTCAAATAAGCCTTTCATATGTACGCACATCATCATTTCTCTTATTTAGGATTCTCCTTAGCCGTCCGTTAGTAGAGAAACACCCTCAGTCGTACGGAGATACGTTCATTGAAGCCGACCTATTCGAACTCTCCCACCAACACAAACCTCATATATCTGTTTCGTCTATATCCTTCAGCGTATCCTGTTTGTATGTCCAATGCAGCTCAATGTGCGTTTTTCAGTACTCGACACTACATCATTGATTCCACAATGCTCCATAATACCAATTTAATAATTAACTTCATTTAAAGTTTTAAGTCGTAGATATACTTCAGGTTCGTTGAATAAAAGAAGACATAACACATAATAAAATTAAATTGTAAAGTATTCATGAAATTAAATAATGGCCATTACAGCCAAAAGCTGATGTGAACAATGGCTTGGGTAAGTCAGGTTTGTATATTGTTTTTAATTTTACGCCCCGTTCCAAATTTTCATCGACAAGACGACTAACCTTCATAAGATTCCTGCCTGAAAATGATTGTTCATATGAATATGCAGACCAGAATAAGGACAGAACGGCAAACGCTATCAGAGCACTCGCCTAAAGATAACGCCACACCAACTATGTATGTAAAAATAGAAAGAAGAAAACCAGTCCCATTTGTTATTACACATGCTTTGCCGCAGTGGTAGCACCGGTTGCCGTCAGATCACCGAAGTTAAGCGCTGTCGGGCTGCGCTAGCACATGGATGGGTGACCGTCTGGACTGTCAAGTGCTGTTGGCGAGCGGGTTGCACTCAGCCCTTGTGAGGGACACTGAGGGGCTGCATGACTCTGAAGTAGCGGCTTCGGTCTCGTAAACTAACATACGGGCGGGAGAGCGTTGTGCTGACACATGCTCCACCACATCCGCATCCAGTGACGCCTTTGGGATAAGGATGACACGGCGACCGGTCGCTACCTTTAGGCCTTCATGGCCTGCTCACCAGGAGTTGAGTTTTATATTTCTTTATCAGTACCATCATCTGTTCACATATTTCCGACTCAGAATTATTATTAAATCGTTTTCCAAATGATCCCTTGATAGTTCTTTAAAACTTAAGTATCGTCCTTCGGTAGATCGCAAGCTTTTCACGATAAACTGCTCCACAGTCTTCATCGGAATAGATATCCCTTTGCCCCCCCCCCTCTTCCACTCCCACCACTCGCCACCACTTTCGAAGATACTGTCATAAGCATCAAAAGCGACGCGAGTGTCAGCGGATGCACGTGATCTGAGTCACCTACAACCCTGTCAACGCCATTTTTTTTTTCCAAAATAGACTAGTGGAGATTGAAAACCTGTTTGCGTCCGTGGGCCACTAAGTTTCATTTGCACTGTCCGTGAGCCACCGCAGGTCTATTTTTCGGACAGCCGCTCTCAAGGGGCCAAAGAGACGCATATACCGGGCGAGCCGCGGATTTACGACTACTGGACTAATTGTTTTGTGCCCACACAACCACACTTCAACACCTTAGCTACTGCCCACGCCAAAATAAGCATTAATGGCTTGCTCTTGCCACATGTATTTGGAAGTACTGTTGTTGTGGTTGTTGTGGTCTTCAGTCCTGAGACTGGTTTGATGCAGCTCTCCATGCTACTCTATCCTGTGCAAGCTTCTTCATCTCCCAGTACCTACTGCAACCTACATCCTTCTGAATCTGCTTAGTGTATTCATCTCTTGGTCTCCCTCTAAGATTTTTACCCTCCACGCTGCCCTTCAATGCTAAATTTGTGATCCCTTGATGCCTCAAAACGTGTCCTACCAACCGATCCCTTCTTCTAGTCAAGTTGTGCCACAAACTTCCCTTCTCCCCAATCCTATTCAATACCTCCTCATTAGTTACGTGATCTACCCACCTTATCTTCAACATTCTTCTGTAGCACCACTTTTCGAAAGCTTCTATTCTCTTCTTGTCCAAACTATTTATCGTCCGTGTTTCACTTCCATACGTGGCTACACTCCATACAAATACTTTCTCTTCAGAAACGATTTCCTTGCCATTGCCAGTCTACATTTTATATCCTCTCTACATCGACCATCATCAGTTATTTTGCTCCCCAAATAGCAAAACTCCTTTAAGTGTCTCATTTCCTAATCTAATTCCCTCAGCATCACCCGATTTAATTTGACTACATTCCATTATCCTCGTTTTGCTTTTGTTGATGTTCATCTTATATCCTCCTTTCGAGACACTGTCCTTTGCTGTCTCTGACAGAATTACAATGTCATCGGCGAACCTCAAAGTTTTTACTTCTTCTCCATGAATTTTAATACCTACTCCGAATTTTTCTTTTGTTTCCTTTACTGCTTGCTCAATATACAGATTGAATATCATCGGGGAGAGGCTACAACCCTGTCCCACTCCTTTCCCACCCACTGCTTCCCTTTCATGCCCCTCGACTCTTGTAACTGCCATCTGGTTTCTGTACAAATTGTAAATAGCCTTTCGCTCCCTGTATTTTACCCCTGCCACCTTCAGAATTTGAAAGAGAGTATTCCAGTTAACATTGTTATTGTCTACAAATGCTGGAAACGTAGATTTGCCTTTTCTTAATCTTTCTTCTAAGATAAGTCGTAAGGTTAGTATTGCCTCACGTGTTCCAACAATTCTGCGGAATCCAAACTGATCTTCCCCGAGGTCCGCTTCTACCAGTTTTTCCATTCGTCTGTAAAGAATTCGCGTTAGTATTTTGCAGCTGTGACTTATTAAACTGATAGTTCGGTAATTTTCACATCTGTCAACACCTGCTTTCTTTGGGATTGGAATTATTATATTCTTCTTTAAGTCTGAGGCTATTTCGCCTGTCTAATACGTCTTGTTCACCAGATGGTAGACTTTTGTCAGTACTGGCTCTCCCAAGGCCATCAGTAGTTCTAATGGAATGTTGTCTACTCCCGGGGCCTTGTTTCGACTCAGGTCTTTCAGTGCTCTGTCAAACTCTTCACGCAGTATCTTATCTCCCATTTCGTCTTCATCTACATCCTCTTCCATTTCCATAATATTGTCCACAAGTACATCGCCCTTGTATAAACCCTCTATATACTCCTTCCACCTTTCTGCCTTCCCTTCTTTTCTTAGAACCGGGTTGCCATCTGTGCTCTTGATATTCATACAAGTGGTTCTCTTCTCTCCAAAGGTCTCTTATATTTCCTGTAGGCAGTATCTATCTTACCCCTAGTGAGACAAGACTCTACATCCTTACATTTGTCCTCTAGCCATCCCTGCTTAGCCATTTTGCACTTCCTGTCGATCTCATTTTTGAGACGTTTGTATTCCTTTTTGCCTGTTTCATTTACTGCGTTTTTATATTTTCTCCTTTCATCAATTAAATTCAATATTTCTTCCGTTACCCAAGGATTTCTACTAGCCCTCGTCTTTTTACCTACTTGATCGTCTGCTGCCTTCACTACTTCATCCCTCAGAGCTACCCATTCTTCTTCTACTGTATTTCTTTCCCCCATTCCTGTCAACTGTTCCCTTATGCTCTCCCTGAAACTCTCTACAACCTCTGGTTCTTTCAGTTTATCCAGGTCCCATCTCCTTAAATTCCCACCTTTTTGCAGCTTCTTCAGTCTCAATCTGCAGATCATAACCAATAGATTGTGGTCAGAATCCACATCTGCCCCTGGAAATGTCTTACAATTTAAAACCTGGTTCCTAAATCTCTGTCTTACCATTATATAATCTATCTGATACCTTTTAGTATCTCCAGGGTTCTTCCATGTATACAACCTTCTTTTATGATTCTTGAACCAAGTGTTAGCTGTGATTAAGTTATGCTCTGTGCAAAATTCTACCAGACGGCTTCCTCTTTTATTTCTTTCCCCCAATCCATATTCACCTACTATGTTTCCTTCTCTCCTTTTTCCTACTGACGAATTCCAGTTACCCATGACTATTAAATTTTCGTCTTCCTTCACTACCTGAATAATTTCTTTTATCTCGTCATACCTTTCATCTATTTCTTCATCATCTGCAGAGCTAGTTGGCATATAAACTTGTACTACTGTAGTAGGCATGGGCTTTGTGTCTATCTTGGCCACAATAATGCGTTCACTATGCTGTTTGTAGTAGCTAACCCGCACTCCTACTTTTTATTCATTATTAAACCTACTCCTGCATTACCCCTATTTGATTTTGTATTTATAACCCTGTAATCACCTGACCAAAAGTCTTGTTCCTCCTGCCACCGAACTTCACTAATTCCCACTATATCTAACTTTAACCTATCCATTTCCCTTTTTAAACTTTCTAACCTACCTGCCCGATTAAGTGATCTGACATTCCACGCTCCGGTCCGTAGAACGCCAGTTTTCTTTCTCCTGATAACGACGTCCTCTTGAGTAGTCCCCGCCCGGAGATCCGAATGGGGGACTATTTTACCTCCGAAATATTTTACCCAAGAGGACGCCATCATCACTTAATCATACAGTAAAGCTGCATGTCCTCGGGAAAAGTTACGGCTGTAGTTTCCCCTTGCTTTCAGCCGTTCGCAGTACCAGCACAGCAATGCCGTTTTGGTTAATGTTACAAGGCCAGATCAGTCAATCATTCTTCAGCTATCATTCTTAACAGCTATAATTCTTAATCTGCAAATGAAGTAAATACTAATATCATGTTGTTCAGTACACAGTCGTCGGTCACCTATAAAAATATCTGCACTAACACACTGTATATGGTGGTTCAAATGGCTCTGAGCACTATGGGACTTAACATCTGAGGTCATCAGTCACCTAGACTTAGAACTACTTAAACCTAACTAACCTAAGAACATCACAAACATCCATGCCCGAGACAGGATTCGAACCTGCGACCATGGCAGCCGCGTGGTTCCCGACTGAAGCGCCTAGAACCGCTCCGTCACAGCGGCCGGCCCTGTATATACGGGGTGACTTTTCCCACCGTGTAAATACTCTACAGATTGATCGATGAGAGGATACGGAACAAAAAAGGTCTAATGAACTTATGCCAGGAAAGCATAGTCTCCATGCATGGGACCAGTTATTCAATCGTATGTTGTTGCAGAGACTGTGGTCTAATACGCGCTGTACCATGCAACCACATTTATAGTGTGCATGATTTCCTTCTAGAGGGTGGTACTGTTCCTCGTACGTCACGCCCTAGCGCCCTCTCCTGTCATAGTAATTGGTAATGTCGTGTCTGGTTCACTTCTCTTGCTGACTGGAATTTTGTAAATTTGTGGTAAGGTCTATGGTACCAATGTGCTGAGGTTATCGTCAGTCCCTAAGCTTACACACTACTTAATCTAACTTAAACTAACTTACGCTAAGGACAACACACGCGCACCCATGCCCGAGGGAGTACTCGGCCTTCCGAGGGGGGAGGGATGGGGGAGGGGGGAGCCGCGCGAACCGTGACAAGGTGCCGCAGTCCACGCGGGTCTCTTGCCGACGCACCATATAGTGGATGTGACTACTGACGCACCATATAGTGGATTTGATACAGCGTTGTACACGACGGTTCCGTATTCGAATCGAGGAGCTTGCCGACATGGTGTTTACTTACGGAAAGGCAAATGGCAACGGGCGGCGGGCAGCAAGGTTGTATCAGTAGACCTATCTCCGCCAACAAAACAACCACAGCATTCGAAGTTTGCAACAGTGTTTCACAGTTTGTCTGAGACAGGGTCGTTTCAGGAAGACGGAAATCATGAAGGACGTATCCGAAGTGATCGGGCACCACACTTGGAGGAAAATGTGATCACCACCGTCGAAGGCGACCGCCAACAAGCCAGTTGGCCCGTCAGTACAGTGTAAGTCAGACGACCGTGTGGAACGTTATCCATGACAATTCTTAGTACCCTTACCACTTACAGAGTGTGCAGGGCTTACTAACGACAGACTTTCGACACTAGGAGGAGTTTTGTCACTGGTTTCTTCACCTGCCAAACACTATTCCGGGATTTGTAGCAACCACCCTAATCACAGATGAGGTCACCTTTACGAGGAGTGGTATCTTCAGCTTTCATAACAGTCATCTGTGGGATAGTATGCAGAATCCCCATGGTATGGTAACAGTGAATCGTCAGCATCGGTGCAGCCGGTACGTATGAGCCGGGATAATTGGTCACGGTATTTTGGGACCAGTCATCCTTACACGTCACCTAAAAGGTTTAAACTAGCTTACGGGTGACTTTGCCCCCCAACCCTCCCCCTGCTGGAAGAAGTGCCATTGATGATTCGAAGAGTTATGTGGTTGCTATATGAAGGTGCTCCAGTCCACTTCGCCGTCAACGTCCGGACGCATCTCAATCGTGTCTTCCCTGGTCGATGGATCGGTCGAGGGGGTCCAATTGCATGGCCTGCTCGTTCACTGGATCTCAACCTGTGCGATTTCTGGTTACGAGGCCATCTCAAAAGTATCGTGTACGCAGAGCCCATTCCAGATGTGGAGACACTGGAGCAGCATAATCATGCTGCATTTGACACTTTTCGGATGCAGCCTGGCCGATGTGAACGTGTGAGACGGAACATGCTAAGGCACGTACTTGCATGGGTTGAGGCACATGGAACTTTTTCGACATACATTGTAACTGTGGCTGCATGGTACGGTGTGTATTAGATCGCAGGCTCCGTGACAATGTATGATTGAATAAATGGTCCCTAGCATAGAAACCATGCATTTCCGGACATAAGTTCATCACACATTTATTGTTCCATATCCTCTCATCTATCAATCCCTAGAGATTGTACACGGTGGATTTTTTGTTCCTTTATTGTAATTTCCTGCCTCGTACGAGGCGGGCCGGCAGCAGCCTACATAGGCAGCTCTTTGGCCAATAGATACCAAAGATAGACATAGAAGACACAGAACAGAAAAGCATGATAATACATAATGAGGAACATTACATGATAGATTAGAAGCCGTTCAACGGAAGGCACTGTACACAAAGGTGGTCATCAGTAGAACAGACGAAGACATCCAGTAGGAGACACGAACGTAGGACGACACCGATAAAAACACTGTAGCACAAAACGAAGAAACACTGATGCACTGAAACACTGGTGACGACCATTGGCGAAGCACTCACAAACACAATGATGAAAAGACGGGGGGGGGGGGGGGCTCTGGATGGAAGAGAAAGATAGGAGGGCAGGAAGGAGGGGAGGATGGAGCCAGCGGAACAAAGAAGGGAGAGTAGGGGGAGGGAGGAGGGGAGAGGGGTAGGGTTGGAAGCGTAGGGAAGGGGGGGAGTGGGAGACGTGGGAGAGAGGATGGGGGGGGGAGAAAGAAAGGTGGAGGGAGCCCTGGGGAAAAAGGGGGGAATGGGAGGGCAGAGCCAGATATGGTAGGAGAGGCAGATGGAGGGAACATCATCAGGGAGGGGGAGTTGGCCAAAGCCACCTTAGGCAAGGGTATGGAGAGTGTGAAGATGGAGAGCAGGTGGGATGCAAGAATACAGGTGCGGCAATGGGCTGGGATTGGCAAGGATGGGAGAGACTAGTGAGTGTGGGGGATCAAGATTGCAGGAGGTGTGAAGGATCCGTATCTGTTCGAGGAAAAGGAGATGGTGCAGGAAGGGAATGAACTCATAAAGGATCCACGTGGGGGATGGGTGGTGGATGTGATAGGTGAGGTGAAGCACATGGCGTTCGAGGATTTCGATGGACTTATAGTAGGTGGGAGGAGCGGAAATCCGGGTGGGATGGGCGTAGAAGAGGATGGGGTGATTGAGGGATTTATAAGTGTGGAGGATTGTGTAGAGGTCCAAACCCCACGTTCGGCCAGATAGGAGTTTAAGGAGGCGGAGTCGGGTATGTGCTTTCGTTTGGACTGTGCGGAGATGGGGGGTCTGGAAAAGATGGCGGTCGAGGGTGACACCAAGGTACTTGAGGGTGGGTGTGAGGTTAATGGGGCGGCCGTATATGGTAGGTAAAAATCCAGGAAACGGAAGGAAGGGGTGGTGTTGCCTATGAGGATTGCCTGCACGGTGAAAAAAATCGCCCTGTATAAAACTTAAGATCTCTACTCACTTCTCTCCGTATGTACGGCCTAATCTCAGGAGCTACTGTGTCTGCCCCCGGTAGCTGAGTGGTCAGCGTGACATAATGTCACTCCTAAGGGCCTAGGTTCGATTCCTGGCTGAGTCTGAGATTTTCTTCGCTCAGGGACTGAGTGTTGTGTTGTCCTAATCACTATCATTTCATCCCCATAGACGAGCAAGTCGCCGAAGTGGCGTCAAATCGAAAGACTTGCACCTGGCGAACGGTCGACCCGACGGGAGGCCCTCGTCACACGACATTTTTAGGAGCTGCTGTGGGGATTTCGATCCAGTTTTTGACCGTTAAGTAGAGTGATTCACAAGAAGGTTCATGTGTATAATTTATAAACATTTCGTGGCAGCTGGCTGAACTATGACGCATTAAAGTACGCCGCCGCTGTCAAAACGGTTACATCGACACAAAGCGGTACACCTGCCGCAACTCCAGATAGCATCGCGGTTCGGGCAGAATCCGAGCCAGTCTGGTGGTCTCTGCTGAGTTTTATCTCTGTTTTTAGTGTTTCGTACCTCAGTCGGAATAAACGGAACCCTTGTATGATCACTTCGTTGTCCATCTGTCTCTCTGACTGTCTGCACGACTGTGAAAACCTCTTTCTCTAAGGAAGGTTCAAAATGGTTCAAATGGCTCTGAGCACTATGGGACTCAACTTCTGAGGTCATCAGTCCCCTATAACTTAGAATTACTTAAACCTAACTAACCTAAGGACATCACACACATCCATGCCCGAGGCAGGATTCGAACCTGCGACCGTAGCGGTCTCGCGGTTCCAGACTGTAGCGCCTAGAACCGCACAGCCACTCCGGCCGGCTCTAAGGAAGGTCAACGGCCCCTTGGCAGTGTGAAAAATTTAAATGTCTAAGTAAATTAAATAAAAAGATATGGCCATTTATGTCACATATTTCTATAGTCACAAACTCACCCATCAAATTCTATAGGGTACTTCCCTTTGATCTTGAATCATGAAACTTGACAAGAAGCAAGGTTTCACACCGTAAGAAGAAGAAAAAACCCATGTAGGATCACTTTGTTGTCTGTCTGTGTCCCTTTCTGGCTGACTGTTCAACTCCCGTTTGTCTCCGGGGCGGGTAGAGCTATCAACTTGAAATATTAGGGTCTAAGGTCCCTTGACAGAGTCAAAAATTTAAACTTCTAAACATATGCAGTCAAAAGATACCAATATGTCACATGTTTTGATACTCGCAATGTCACTCATCGAAACCTATAGATGAACTACCTACATACATGTCGGGCGTGGCGTTCTACGGGTACCAGCACGGAAGCCCTGCGTGTTCACTCCAGGGACTCGCTAGCCTCTATAGCAAAAATACTGAGTGGGGTTGTCGTCGATAGAATTTAAAAGATGTCCTGCGATATCCGCACAAAACCAGTTCCGACAAACTATGAAGAATTAGGTCGAAAGGAAGAAGAAGACAGTGGTAAAGCGTGTGTCTGGAAACAGAGGTCGCCAGATCGAATCTCGGTCGGACCACGGAATTATCATTCTTCGTTTTAACGTAACCTTCACCTCTCAACCATGTGATGAGTCGCCAGAAAGAAAACACGTGGTCCGCATTCCACGTTAAAGCGTAAGTCCCCTATGACCAGTTCGATAATAGAGACATGCAAGTCGCTGAAGTGACATCGAAAGGAAAGATTTGCATTGTGCCACTGAGCCACGCGAAATTACTATTACCAGAATCTGCGCATACATATGTACATCCACCTTCAATACACGTTACACATTAAAGTATCCCGCAGGCTTTTTCTGCCTATATATGAAAGTCAATCTCAGAAACCGACGCGGGGGCTATGATACTAGGGGCGGACTGGTGCGACCGCCCCGCCCACAACTGGGCGGTTCTGGAGGCGTGGCGCCTTCATGTACAGCTCGCATTGTTAGTGGATTGCGGTCGGGCATTCCGCTCATGTATTCAGGCGCTGCATTACGCCAACAAGTGACGTGCGCAGCTTTAATCGTTTAATTTATGTGAAAGTGATGATATTCAATTGTTGTTGTTGTGGTCTTCAGTCCTGAGACTGGTTTGATGCAGCTCTCCATGCTACTCTATCCTGTGCAAGCTTTTTCATCTCCCAGTACCTACTACAACCTACATCCTTCCGAATCTGTTTAGTGTATTCATCTCTTGGTCTCCCTCTACGATTTTTACCCACCACGATGCCCTCCAAAACTAAATTGGTGATCCCTTGATGCCTCAGAACATGACCTACCAACGGATCCCTTCTTCTGGTCAAGTTGTGCCACAAACTTCTCTTCTCCCCAGTCCTATTCAATACTTCCTCATTAGTTATGTGATCTACCCATCTAATCTTCAGCATTCTTCTGTAGCACCACATTTCGAAAGCTTCTATTCTCTTCTTGTCCAAACTATTTATCGTCCATGTTTCACTTCCATACATGGCTACACTCCATACGAATACATTCAGAAATGACTTCCTGACACTTAAATCAATACTGGATGTTAACAAATTTCTCTTCTTCAGAAACGCTTTCCTTGCCATTGCCAGCCTACATTTTATATCCTCTCTACTTCGACCATCATCAGTTATTTTGCTCCCCAAATAGCAAAACTCCTTTACTACTTTAAGTGCCTCATTTCCTAATCTAATTCCCTCAGCATCACCCGACTTAATTAGACTACATTCCATTATCCTTGTTTTGCTTTTGTTGATGTTCATCTTATATCCTCCTTTCAAGACACTGTCCATTCCATTCAACTGCTCTTCCATGTCCTTTGCTGTCTCTGACAGAATTACAATGTCATCGGCGAACCTCAAAGTTTTTATTTCTTATCCATGCATTCTAATACCTACTCCGAATTTTTCTTTTGTTTCCTTTACTGCTTGCTCAATATACAGATTGAACAACATCGGGGAGAGGCTACAACCCTGTCTCACTCCCTTCCCCACCACTGCTTCCCCTTCATATCCCTCGACTCTTATAACTGCCATCTGGTTTCTGTACAAATTGTAAATAGCCTTTCGCTCCCTGTATTTTACCCCTGCCACCTTTAGAATTTGAAAGAGAGTATTCCAGCCAACAGTGTCAAAAGCTTTCTCTAAGTCTACAAATGCTAGAAACGTAGGTTTGCCTTTCCTTAATCTTTCTTCTATGATAAGTCGTAAGGTCAGTATTGCTTCACGTGTTCCAGTGTTTCTACGGAATCCAAACTGATCTTCCCCGAGGTTGGCTTCTACTAGTTTTTCCATTCGTCTGTAAAGAATTCGTGTTAGTATTTTGCAGCTGTGACTTATTAAACTGATAGTTCGGTAATTTTCACATCTGTCAACACCTGCTTTCTTTGGGATTGGAATTATTATATTCTTCTAGAAGTCTGAGGGTATTTCGCCTGTTTCATACATCTTGCTCACCAGATGGTAGAGTTTTGTCAGGACTGGCTCTCCCAAGGCCGTCAGTAGTTCCAATGGAATGTTGTCTACTCCGAGGGCCTTGTTTCGACTCAGGTCTTTCAGTGCTCTGTCAAACTCTTCACGCAGTATCATATCTCCCATTTCATCTTCATCTACATCCTCTTCCATTTCCATAATATTGTCTTCAAGTACATCGCCCTTGTAAAGACCCTCAATTATGTAACGTTATCCTCCGATTTTTAATCGTAACCCTACGCAGTGCCCCGTACACAAAATTACCGCTACGCCATACAAGTCGTCCGAACGCAGATACTGAAAGGGTCCTGTAGTCCCCGTTCCCTATCATTTTATTTGCTTCCCAGTGATAGAGAACTCTCTGGCATGCGTGAGTGAATGAATGTGGGTGTGTTTCATTTTGCTATACAGTGGTTTAGTCTGCTTCAGACAGAATGGTCAAACCTTGTAGTTTTCAGGTAGGCAAAGAGATTTGTTTCCCTTGTGTGAAAGTTACCGGTGTTAGGTTGGTGGCGGAAGCCTCATCTATGGGTTTTCCTGTCCACGGGGTCGCGTGGGAGACGTTGGAGTGTGTGAGAGAGTCAGTCTGCTTCCAGCTCGCCGAGGGTCTGTAGCCGAAGTCTCTTCGAAGAAGGGTCAGTTGACTTAATGCTTGGCGAGATGTCTTATAGCAAGAGGGGAGATAATGCAGACATGACTTTGATCCGTAACAAGAACATAACACAAAGGTGTTGCATATGTTGAAGCGGCCTCGGTTCAGTGTGAATGTTTCTAATCTTTTCCGAATCCTGGTAATTTTTGCTTCTTTGCGAATTTTCTTTGTCTCATTACTTTATGTCCGGTGGAAACCATCCACATGGGTTAATATTAGAGTTTGTTGGCCCTCTGTCATTAGCTTTTGTCTGTTCAGATGTGTCCTCAATAAGATGTTAATTGTTCGCGACTGCGTGGTTTGATGTTACTAAAATTTGGCCGCAGTACGTAGATATTGTGTGTCCGCGAATAACGTGGGCACACGAGTCTGCAATTGTACTTAGTTACCAGGCAACAGCAGTCTATAGATGCATTACATCAATGTTTTAAGGAATATATAATTTTGCCTCCAATCTTATCCAGTGTACCGATGTTATGTCTCCGTTACCTACGCCATTTACCTTGTAGTTTTCCTTGTTAGCCCATCCATAGCGTTTCCATTTGCACAGGTACAAAAATTAGTGTCCTATTTTTATTTAAAACAAATGCTCTGGAATAGATCTTGTTTTCAGGAATGTTGCTGCAAGCTGCACTTATGCACAGCATTCGCGCACTTTTTACTTTATTTAATATTTGATTCACGGGAACAATGCCTGGATCATATTAATAATTACATCCCATTCTTTATCAGTGACTTTACAATGAATGTTCTTTTGTAAGTTTTCCTCATGAATAAATTAAGTAATTTTCCGATTCAGCGCAAAATCTTATTTGTCGTGTGGCTAGAGTTGGTGGCGATCCAATCTTTTACTTTGATTTCACTGTCAGATAGCATTTTCTTATTCAAAGTGCGCGTGGCTCTTAGTTTTTCATTTTTTCTTCAACGTTGCAATACATGCATAATAAAAAAAACTAATACTGTGAAAGTAAGTTTCAGTTACGCAAATATTAGACTACTATACTAAATTCAATTACATTTTTAATCTTTGTTACATGTATCGAATTCAATATAAGATTAAAATGTATTTTTCCTTCTTATTAAATGTAGCGGTTTCTGCGTAATATGTTAACAAAGACGTATGACATTAGACATAAAATTAAGGAAGTCCTATGGGAAGGTGATATCGCATCAACAACACTAATTTATCGAATACTCCAGCACGTAACACAAATTACCAGATGTATCAGACGTGTTATGTATCTGTGGAGCTAAATGAAATGAAACACTATAGACATAGACATATGCAGGAGTTAAATTAAAAGGAAGGTCAGCGCCGGCCGCAATATTGATTCAAATGGTTCAAATGGCTCTGAGCACTATGGGACTTAACATCTATGGTCATCAGTCCCTAGAACTTAGAACTACTTAAACCTAACTAACCTAAGGACATCACAAAACAACCAGTCATCACGAGGCAGGGAAAATCCCTGACCCCGCCGGGAATCGAACCCGGGAACCCGGGCGTCGTAATATTGATGTTTTATTGATAGCAGAATCGATTTTCGATCACATGGTGATCATCTTTAGTGCTGTACAAATTAAACCCAGACACCGGTATCAAGTTATCAATAACCAAAACTGAGAAGCGATCACAATAACTCATTGACGAAAGACAGCTAGCTCTAAAAGTAGGAAAATGTAAGGTGATGCAGATGAATAGGAAAAGAAATTCCGCAAGTTTCGAATAAAGCATTAACAGTGTGCCGCTTGATACCGTCACGTCGATTAAATATCGACGCGTAACGTTCCGAAGCGATATGAAATGGAACGGTCACGTTAGGGCTCTAACAGCAAGGCGAATGATGGACTTCGGTTTATTAGGAGAATTTTAGGAAGGTGTGGTTCATCTGTAAAGGAGACCAAGAGTAGAACACTAGAGCGACCCAATCTTGAGCACTGCTCGAGTGTTAGGTATGCTTATCAGGAGTGATTAAAGGAAGACATCGAAGCAATTCGGAGACAGGCAGGTAGATTTGACAGTGGTAGGTTCGATCAACACTTTCCCGGAGATGAACCCAAATGGGAATCCCTGTAGGGAATTCGACGTTCTTTCCACGGGACACTATCGAGAAAATTCAGAGAACCGATATTTTAAGTTGACTGCAGAACGATTATACTGCCGCCAACATACATTTCGAGTGACGGCCAAGAAGATAAGATAAGGGAAATCGGGGCTCGTACGGGCGTATGTAGACAAACGTTTTTCCCTCGCTTTATTTGCGAATGGAACAGGAAAGGAAATGACTGGTGGTGGTAAGAGGTACACTCCGCCACGCATCATGTGGTGACTTGCGGAGTATTTATGTAGACGTAGATGTAAACAGTCGTATAACCCGCCAAGGTAGCCGAGCGCGCTAACGCACTGCTTCCTGGACTCGGCTAGGCGCGCCGGCCCCAGATCAAATCCCCCCGCCGGATTAACGACGAGGGCCGGTGTGCCGGCCAGCCTGGATGTGGTTTTCCACACCCCTCTAGGTGAATACCGGGCTGGTCCCCACGTCCCACCTCAGTTACACGACTCACAGACATTTGCAAGTCATCCGCACTTTTCCATGATTTACACTGGATGCAGACAGATGGGGTACTCTGATTCCGTCCCGGGGGCTATGGGGTGGCGGCAGGAAGGGCATCCGGCCACCCCTTCAAATTAACATGCCAAATCCGGTTTAACCACGCCAACCCCGCGCAGAATGCGGGACAAAGGTGCAAGCGATAAATAGATGTAAATAGTCATATGTCAGGGATCTCATAGCGTGGTCCGTTTATTTCATGTGTGTGCTTGCTACACCGAATATCCTCGAATAATGTGTCTCATATATTACCTGCTAAAAAAAGCGAAGGATACAACAGACGTGGTCGGTTATGAATCTAACTTCATACAAGTACACAACATCGACTGCAATTTGAATTATTAGAGCAGCATTTCTCTAAGGCCGGTATAACGGTGTGACGTCTCGTTTTGACTCGGCTCGATGGTGATCGTTGTCCCATTCGAGATGACGTGGAACGGGGTCCGTCGATCACGACAACGCCAATCTGTAACTATTAGAAGAACAAACTCCTCGCGCGGTTTGATTATTTTTCAGATACTGTCTCTGAAAACTGGTATCAACGTCTCGATGGAGCAGCACGCCGGAGTGTGTGCGCCGCCCTTGCTTGTAATTAAAGCAATAGTGTTCGATGTCTGTCGATCTTCTCGATAAATGTAGCGACTGCACGACTAGATAACGCGATGTCTCCCTTGATCTGAAATGATAACCAAAAGTCCTTTGGGTGCGACAGACTTCTCAGTTTACGCGAACTTGCTGACTGTAGTTCTTATGCCCGGTCTGAGAATGGGTATTCAAACGTTGAAAATATAATGTCTTGAATCATCAATCCATCACCCAGGCCGATTGCACATCATGATTTTGCGAGGATATTGAGTTGTTAATTATTATTCCATCGTCAAGGCGTCGTTAAGTCGCGTATTCAGCAACTACACGACGTAATTCCAGAGATAACATACCCTTGAGCAATGTTCAGAATGCATCGTATTTCGGTGTGAACTTATAGCTATTTACAGTTAAATTGTCACTACATCACTTTTCACTTTTATGTTATCCGAAGAATCAGTTAATTACACAAATACACTTTAAATGTCTATTGAATGATGCATGCGACATGAAAACTTAAAGTTGGATTAAAGTTTACTGTCCTTCGTAATTAATTGTCCCTACACTGAGCACACACAACGAATTTTCATTCAGAGAAATGCATCTGTTAGCATCAGGAATACTGAATTTGACGATAGCTTCTGACAACACGGCGCAAGTGTAAATTCTTCGTGATTGCGTTTATCTCTTGCCTACTGAAGTCTAATAATTGAGTTTACGTCGGCGACCAGTCTCTTTCTGTGACCTTCGATGTTCGTGACTATTATGTATCACGAAGACTAAGTCCCATCACAAATCAGCAATCACATGAGTTATTTTTATGTCATATATATCAACTATCCCAATTATCTATCAAGACGGTAAAGGCCGGCCGAAGTGGCCGTGCGGTTAAAGGCGCTGCAGTCTGGAACCGCAAGACCGCTACAGTCGCAGGTTCGAATCCTGCCTCGGTCATGGATGTTTGTGATGTCCTTAGGTTAGTTAGGTTTAAGTAGTTCTAAGTTCTAGGGGACTAATGACCTCAGCAGTTGAGTCCCATAGTGCTCAGAGCCACTTGAACCAGTCAAGACGGTAAAGATGATTTTACTTCAGTCCGACGTGTGACTAATACTTCAAACCGTAAAACTTTTAAACTTCATATCGGTTTTAAAACAATCTAGTAGCGCTTAACATTCGTATTACTATTGCAAGAGTCGAAGAGAGAAGTGAAGTTGACATCTCCACTGCCGAGTTACATTATAGTCACAGCGAACTTACAGCTCGATGCGGCTACAACTCTCTTCTAGTATAAATGTTATCTTTCGTCAATTTATGGTCTGGGCTTTAACCGTCGTAAATAATAATTTTTTGAATTCTTTCTTTAAAGTTTCTGTTCCGTATCAGATGGTGTTCTTTGATTCACTCCTTTCTTTATGATAAGCATTAGTATTTACACTACTGGCCATTAAAATTGCTACACCAAGAAGAAATGCAGATGATAAACGGGTATTCATGGGACAAATGTATTATACTAGAACTGACATGTCCTTACATTTTCACGCAATTTGGGTGCATAGATCCTGAGAAATCAGTACCCAGAACAACCACCTCTGGCCGTAATAACGGCCTTGAACGCCTGGGCATTGAATCAAACAGAACTTGGATGGCGTGTACAGGTACAGCTGCCCATGCAGCTTCAACACGATTCCAAAGTTCATCAAGAGTAGTGACTGGCGTATATTGACGAGCCAGTTGCTCGGCCACCATTGACCAGACGTTTCCAATTGGTGAGAGATGTGGAGAATGCGCTGGCCACGGCAGCAGTCGAACATTTTCTGTATCCAGAAAGGCCCGAACAGGACCTGCAACATGCGGTCGTGCATTATCCTGCTGAAATGTAGGGTTTCGCAGGGATAGAACGAAGGGTACAGCCGCGGGTCGTAACACATCTGAAATGTAACGTCCACTGTTCAAAGTGCCGTCAATGCGAACAAGAGGTGACCGAGACGTGTAACCGAGGGCACCCCGTACCATCACGCCGGGTGATACGCCAGTATGGCGATAATTAATACACGCGTCTAATGTGCCTTCACCGCGATGTCGCCCAACACGGATGCGACCATCATGATGCTGTAAACAGAACCTGGATTCATCCGAAAAAATGACATTTTGCCATTAGTGCACACAGGTTCGTCGTTGAGTACACCATCCCAGGCGCTCCTGTCTGTGATGCAGCGTCAAGGGTAACCGCAGCCACGGTCTCCGTGCTGATAGTCCGTGCTGCTGCAAACATCGTCGAACTGTTCGTGCAGATGGTTTCGTCGTCTTGCAAACGTCCCCATTTGTTCACTCAGGGATCGAGACGTGGCTGCACGATCCGTTACAGCCATGCGGATAAGATGCCTGTCATGTCGACTGCTAGGCCATTGGAATCCCGCACGGCGTTCCGAATTGCTCTCCTGAAGCCACCGATTCCATATTCTGCTAACAATCATTGGATCTCGACAAACGCGAGCAGCAATGTCGCGATACGATAAACCGCAATCGCGATAGGCTACAATCCGACCTTTTTTCAAAGTCGGAAACGTGATGGTACGCGTTTCTCCTCCTTGCACGAGGCATCACAACAACGTTTCACCAGGCAACGCCGGCCAACTGCTGTTTGTGTATGAGAAATCGGTTGGAAACTTTCCTCAGGTCAGCACGTTATAGGTGTCGCCACCGGCGCCAGCCTTGTGTGAATGCTCTGAAAAGCTAATCATTTGCATAACACAGCATCTTCTTCCTGTCGGTTAAATTTCGCGTCTGTAGCGCGTCATCTTCGTGGTGTACATAACATTCTTGTTAATAAAACTGTGAAGGGTGTAAATTTTGTTGTCATTAGCTGTCATCAATCTCAGGATGACTTATTTTTCTATTTCTTTTCGCAACAAAAGGGTGTTCATTCAGGATTCTATAATTGGGGTGTTACAACGGTCACCAAGGTGCATTTGTGTTGTTCGCGTTTAGTGTTGTTACGAGGCCTGGTAGGGTATAAAAGGGCGTGAACGGCGTTAGATGTTGGGCGCGCACTGCGAATAACACGAAGGTACCGCGTATTCGTATGACATAGCCTTGTGATCACCTGACAGAGTATGTAAGCGTCCTCCTCACTGTGGGTCTCAATTTGGACGGCTGGCCGAGTCGTACAGTATTTAGATTAGTGTATCATTCGGATGTGACGGAGGCCCGACATTGGACTGTACGGGAACTTGCTGGCAGGTGTACTCGTCGTCGAGGTTCCGGTCGGCCCCGTCTGACCACCACGAGAGACGATCGCCATTTTGTGAATCAAGCTCATCGTAACCCCTTTACGTCTACGTATGCCATCCGAGAATAAGTAACGGACTCCGTTCTCATTCAGACCATTCATTAGTCGGAGACGGGCAGCAAACGGAACAGGTAATTAGCGTGCAACACATAGCCCGCCCTTATCTCAACAGAAATGGCTGCGTCTGGAGTGGTGTCGTGAACGGGAAATATGGACTGCTGATGAAGGGTGGCACATTGTGTTCAGTGATGAACCTGCGAGTAAGAGGGCGACCTAGGGAGGTATCCCACTCTTCAGTGTTTTTGAGGGGCACAGCGGTGTCACCCTAGTCTCTTGTTGTCGGGGGCCATCACGTTTGCCTTACAATTAAGGCTGGTAGAGGCAGAGGGCAACGGCGCAGCGGTACGTTACCGAATTCCTGCGTCCTCGTGTGATTCCTCTTAGGCGATACAATCGTGGTGATATTTTTCAACGGGACAATGCTCTTCCACACATGGCGTGTGTCTCTAAGAAACTGTCTGCGTTATGTTAAAGTACTCTAGTTGCCGGCCGAATCCCCAGATATGTCCCCAGTCGAACATGTGTGGGACCAATTCGGACGTCACCTCTCTCCCAGTGTCTTCATCCAGGACATCGAGGTCCAGCTAAAACAGTCGTAGTCCACCTTGCCTCAGGATTGGATTCAACGACTTGATCACACCCTTTCCAAACGAATCAGTGCGTGGATCCATGCCAGAGGTGAGCAACGTCGTACTGATAATGCGACCGTATTGCCAAGTTTTTTCTAAGTTTCACTCGTTTTTGTTAACATTGACACAACGTCACACATCCTGTCAACGCGTTAAGTTTCACTTCGTTTCCTCTTTCCATTCTGGGTGCCACACTTTTTTGTCAGGCAATTTATTCATGATATCAGTTTTTCCCGTTCTAAGTTTACTATTCTTGGATGCCTTAGCAAATATTGAACGATTCAATCCTACCTACGAGTAGGTCTAGCCACTAGGCCTACTCAAGTACTATTTGTTTACGAAACGTCTTCACTCGTACTTTATCCTTCCATTACACGAGACACTAGAATATCTAGTTTTCTTTGCCCTTCTTTCCGGCCGCTGTGGCCGAGCGGTTCTAGGCGCTTCAGTCCGGAACAGCGTTGCTGCTACGGTCGCAGGTTCGAATTCTGCCTCGGGCATGGATGTGTGTGATGTCGTTAGGTTAGTTAGGTTTAAGTAGTTCTAAGTTCTAGGGGCTGATGGCCTCAGATGTTAACTCCCATGGTGCTTAGAGCCATTTGAACCCTTTTTTGCCCTTCTTCCGTGTTTTCGACGTCTCATCTAATCTAGACTAGAACAACAGGCCTAGGAATCAAACGTTTCCTATTTTCTATGGTGTTTACAGGGGGTGGGTTCCTCTCACGCACGAGAATGAAGTACAACTGCTCCAAAACCACAAAAAATTCCTCGTCCAATTTCATTGGCGTCGGGTAGCATAGAAAATTCAGGTCCTCTCTATTTTAGCACTGCGAAATGTACAGGTGGTCCACAATTAAAATTCCAGTTTCAAAAAGCTGTGAAAACGGAACCACTGTTCAGAACCACGTCAAACTTAAACAGCATAATTACTGATTCTTGGGGACATGATATGAAAAACAATTAACTAAAATTTTAACAATACGTGGCGCTATAAGTGTTATGAAACGTCCCCTTAGAAAAATTAATGAATTACTGTGTTGATAAACCCCTACGTTATTTGATTTTCAAACAGCTGAGCAAAACTGAACGTACTCAGACAATCATTAAAGTGGCACAGAATATTTTTAGCGCAACACAATCTGACTTTCAGTAATCACTACAAAAGAATGGCCCTGACTAACAATAACCTATACCTTTCATGAATTCTTACCTCACAAAAATCTTCGTTACTCGAACTACTGCAATACAGCGAGCGCCAATACTGCCAGCTAAATAAAAGATTCTAACTACTGAAGGCACTAACTACTGATAGGCATAGTTAGCAAATGAAGGATTTTGATAGAGAACAAACAATGTATTTAACTTAATAGTGTTCAAAAGTCATTATATATATATATATATATATATATATATATATATATATATATATATATATCAGTTCATGACATCCAGTCTTACAAATTTACTGTCTCTGTCCAGATCATCCGCTCTCAAAACTCCGCCATCTCGCTCCCCACATCCACCACTGCTGGCGGCTCACCTCCAACTGCGCAACGCTACGCGCTGTTAACATCCAGCTGCCCAACACTACAATAGCAAACAACAATGCAAACCAGCCACAGACTGCACACTGCACAGCCAGTGATTTTCATATTGAGCGCTACGTGACGTTACCAATATAAAAACCTAAACAGCCTACTTACAGTGTCTTATCGTAAATGTGGTCGAGTTCAAATGAAAAGTGAAATGATCGTATGGCACTGTTGGCAGGGATGTCCCACTCGGGTTCGGCCGCCAGTTTGAAGTCTTATTTCACTCGGCGTCACTTTGGGCGACTTGCGGCCGATGATGCGGATGAAATGACGGCGAGGACAACGCAACATCCAGACCCCCAGCGAAGAAAATCTCCGACCCGGCCGCGAATCGAACCCGGGCCCAGTGCACGGGGGGCAAACACGTTACCACCCAGCTAAGCAGGCAGAGTGGCCGACTACAAACGACAGATGAATCGCACTACGACGGCAATGGTTTGAGCTGAACATAACACATTGTTCAATGTGCATGAATCCACAAGATCGGCAGATAAGAGTTGTGGTACTGTTAGTTAGGTATGCGCATCCACCATTGAAGGTTGTACCACATGTGATGGAAAAATCGTTCTCCAACTGTCCTGAGGCCAAAAACAGGATAAAAATTCAAAATTAAATCGGTTTTTAATTGCCATGGATCCAAAAAAGCGCATAAAAAGCAAAATGACATGTTTTTAATCGACCTGGGGTCAAGAACCTCATAAAAAGCAATACGACATCGATTTCTAATTGTTATCAGACTGACACAAGAAATGTTAAATACGCTGTCCAACTTCTGCAGAAAGTTGAAATCGGGTAACAGCACGTTCCACAACAGACCGGAGTGTCTCGGGGATCACGTTTAGAATGCGTGCCTTCAAATCAGCTACGTTGTCTTTCAGATAACAGCACAGCCAGAAGTCACTCGGATTAAGATCAGGTAATTTGGACGGCCAGGCTGCAGGAAAATGATGGCTAATAATTCTGTCATTTCCTAAATGCGTCTGCAGCAGCCGCTTCTCTGACTGTGCAATGTGCGGAGGAGCACATCTAGCATAAAAATGATCCTACCAACACACCCATGCTTTCGAAGGGCTGGAATGACGTTAGTGCGCGGAAGGCTCTCACAGCGTTTAGCAGCGACGGTACAGGTAACAGGACCCGCAGGACCCACCTCCTCGAACAAATACAGCTCTACGACAAACGAAGCCGTCAACCCGCATCACACAGTCCCCTTTGTAGAGTGAAGTGGTACCGGTCGATCTGCCTGCGGATTTTCCGTTGCCCATATTCTGCAAATCTGCGTACTGGCATGTCCTTGGAGGTGGAAATGGGCTTCGTCTGTCCACGGATGTTCCATGGGTATTCATTGCCCATTTCCAGGCGAGCAAAAAATTCCAGAGCGAAACGTTTGTCTTGTTGTCAGGTAAGCAGGAAACAACTCCTGAACAGGGTGTATGGATTGCAATGCAGAATGTTTAGCAGGATTTTATGCACTGTGGTCCCCGGAATATCCAACATTCGGGCAGTTCGCCATGCACTGCAAATCTGCGCACCATTACTTGAGTCCGCAGCTCGTTGTCTAGTGGCATGCCGGCACGGTAGCTCAGCGTGTTCGGTCAGAGACCTCGTGTGCCTCTGTAATAAAAAAACTGAGTGAAAAGATCCACAACGAACTTCAGTGAATGTCATGTGACGTCTGCTTCTACCAAATACAACGAACAAAACGAAAAAAAAAAATTGGTTAGCGTTGCTGCCTCTGGAGCACGGGATTCCGGGTTCGATTCCCGGCCTGGTTGGGGATTTTCTCTGACCGGGGACTGGGTGTTTGTGTTGTCCTCATCATTTCATCATCATCACTGGTGAGAGTGACTAGATTGGACTGTGTAAAACTTGGTAATTTGTACGGGCGCCGATGACCACGCAGTTGAGTGCCCCACAAACCAAATATCATCATCATCATCATCATCATGACCACCGCTTGACCTCTCCTGCAACACTGATCACATATTCGACAGACGTCGGGTCAACTCCTTTCCTCCCTCTGCCACACTGACCTTCAAGAGAGCCTGTCTTTTAGAATTTTGTAATCATTTTCTGCAGATCATTATCATAAATTGGACCAATGCCTTTTTTCATACCCTTGACTCTCTGGAACTTTTGCAGGTTGGTTCAAATGGCTCTGAGCACTATGGGACTTAACTGCTGTGGTCATCAGTCCCCTAGAACTTAGAACTACTTAAACCTAACTAACCTAAGGACATCACACACATCCATGCCCGAGGCAGGATTCGAACCTGCGACCGTAGCGGTCACGCGGTTCCAGACTGAAGCGCCTTTAACCGCACGGCCACACCGGCCGGCGAACTTTTGCAGGGACATTGGCGCACAGTCACCGTTCTTGTAAAAGAGCTTTGCCAATAGCTCGCGATTCTTTACGGAGAAATCATGATGGTCCTCTGCAAAGCAAACTGAGGAATGGCCTTGTGCCGCGGTGGCTCCATGATGATTCCCCCTGCGTCAGCCGGCCATAGTGGCCGAGCGGTTCTAGGTGCTTCTGTCAAACCGCGCGACCGCTACGATCGCAGGTTCTGATCCTGCCTTGGGCATGGATGTGTGTGATGTCCTTAGTTTAGTTAGGTTTAAGTAGTTCTAAGTTCTAGGGGACTGACGACCTCAGATGTTAAGTCCCACTGTGCTCAGAGCTGTATGAATCATTTGAACCCCTGCGTCAATACTGTGATGTTCATGTTTCACGTCATTTTGAACAGTGGCTCTCTTTCTACAGCGTTTCGAAATTATAGCTTTGATTACGGACACTCTGTGCTTTTCTTCTGTCGTATTATATCAAATTATTTAGCTTTTCTTCCTTTTTCTGTTACACGAGTAGCTGGTCGGAGTGGCCGAGCGGTTCTAGGCGCTACAGTCTGGAACCGCGCGACCGCTACGGTCGCAGGTTCGAATCCTGCCTCGGGCATGGATGTGTGTGATGTCCTTGGGTTAGTTAGGTTTAAGTAGTTCTAAGTTCTAGGCGACTGATGACCTGAGAAGTTAAGTCCCATAGTGCTCAGAGGCATTTAAACCATTTTGTTACTTGAGTATATTTTCAATTTATTATGCAGTTTGGATATTTATTGCGTATTTTGTTTTATTTGTCAACATGTTTCACGTTCGTACGAAACGAAATATTTTCAACAACGGTTTTTATATAGTATCATATTTTCTTTAGTTCGAAGTAAACGAATCATTACGTATCGTTATTAGGAATACAGACACATTGGAGCTGTTGTTAAAAATGTGATGTAGGACCGTGAAGAGCGCAGGGATTGATAGCAAAATGGAAATATCGGCGTTTAACATCCTGTAAACGTGGAGGTCATTAGAGGCGGAGGACAAACTCACTTTCATAGATATCATTCCAGCATTCCCCTAAATCGATTTACCAAAATAGCCATAGATCTAAATGTGGAAGGACGGACGGGAATTCGAACTGTTCTTACTCCATAACGCAAGTCGAGTGTGCTGACTACAGCGCCACAGCGCTCGGTGAGATTGAGAACAGTGGAAGTAGAGGAAGTCAGCAGTAAAGTACAGGAAGTGCCATTTGCCGCATTTCAGGGAAACGTTTCCTTTAGCGCAGTACCGGTGTGACATCAACGGCGGGCGTATTTTGCTAATTGGCCGGCCGGAGACTTTGTGTGCGGCGCCTCTGGAGGGGAACTGTTATGTTAGTGTTACGGCCGCTGCGATGGGCGGCGGCTCCCGAGAGGCGCCTGGGCGGCCACTCAGCCCAAACAGAGCAGCCCGCAGGGAGCGATTCGTAGAGGAAGGGCTCTCCCTAATGTGTTTACGGCTGACCGATTCGTCGGCAGTGTAGTCATTACGCGTTCTGCGTATAACAAGTAACTGTGGCGATTTGGACCGTGCGGTGCCATGCCTTTAGGAAACAACGGATATTTTTACTCCATCTTTATACTGATAATTTTCTTTTTTTTTCCATTTCTCTGTCGCCAACGTCTGGAAGTGTATTGAGCCTAGAAGGATAAATACTATATGTATAATGTTTAAACACCTTCAATACTTATTCGTTCTTATACAGGGTGGTCCACAGATCGTGACCGGGCCAAATAGCTCACGAAATAAGCGCCAAACGAAAAAACTACAAAGGACGAAATTTGTGTAGCTAGAAGGGAGAAACCGGATGGCGCTATGGTTGGCCCCCTAGATGTCGCTGCCATAGGTCAAACGGATATCAACTGCGTTTTTTTAAAATAGGAACCCGCATTTTTTATTACATATTCGTGTAGTACGAAAAGAAATGTGGATGTTTTAGTTGGACCACTTCTTTCGCTTTGTGATAGATGACGCTGTAATAGTCAAAAAAACATGGCTCACAATTTTAGACGAACAGTTGGTAACAGGTAGGTTTTTCAAATTAAAATACAGAACGTAGCTACTTTTGAACATTTTATTTCGGTTGTTTCAGTGTGATACAAGTACCCTTGTGAACTTGTCATTTCTGAGAACGCATGTTGTTACAGTGTTATTACCTGTAAATACCACATTAATGCAATAAATGCTCAAAATGATGTCCGTCAACCTCAATGCATTTGACAATACGTGTAACGACATTCCTCTCAACAGCGAGTACTTCACCTTCCGTAATGTTCGCACATGCATTGACAATGCGCTGCCGCATGTTGTCAGGCGTTGTCGGTGGATCACGATACCAAGTATCCTTCAACTTTCCCCACAGAAAGAAATCCGGGGACGTCAGATCCGGTGAACGGGTGGGCCATGGTATGGTGCTTCGACGACCAATCCACGTGTCATGAAATATACTATTCAATACCGCTTCAACCGCACGCGAGCTGTGCCGGACGTCCATCATGTTGGAAGTACATCGCCATTCTGTCATGCAGTGAAACATCTTGTAGTAACATCGGTAGAACATTACGTAGGAAATCAGTATACGTTGCACCATTTAGATTACCATCGATAAAATGGGGGCCAATTATCCTTCCTCAGCCGGCCGGAGTGGCCGTGCGGTTCTGGGCGCTACAGTCTGGAACCGCGTGACCGCTACGGTCGCAGGTTCGAATCCTGCCTCGGGCATGGATGTGTGTGATGTCCTTAGGTTAGTTAGGTTTAAGTAGTTCTAAGTTCTAGGGGACTGATGACCACTGCAGTTAAGTCCCATAGTGCTCAGAGCCATTTTTTTATCCATCCTCCCATAATGCCGCACCATACATTAACCCGCCAAGGTCGCTGATGTTCCACTTTTCGCAGCCATATTATGCCGCTTTACGCTACCGCTGCTGGTGAATGACGCTTCCTCGCTAAATTGAACGCGTGCAAAATATCGGTCATTGTCCCGTAATTTCTCTTATGCCCAGTGGCAGAACTGTACACGACGTTCAAAGTCGTGGCCATGCAATTCCTGGTGCATAGAAATATGGTACGGGTGCAGTCGATGTTGATGTAGCATTCTCAACACCGACGTTTTTGAGATTCCCGGTTCTCGCGCAATTTGTCTGCTACTGATGTTGCGGATTAGCAGCGACAGCAGCTAAAACGCCTACTTGGGCATCATCATTTGTTGCAGGTCGTGGTTGACGTTTCACATGTGGCTGAACTCTTCCTGTTTCCTTAAATAATGAACTATCCGGCGAACGGTCCGGACACTTGGATGATGTCGTCCAGGATACCGAGCAGCATACATAGCACAATCGGGAATAATTGTGGTCCAGTGACATGGTGCATTGTCATCTGTAAAATATCCATCGTTGTCTGGGGACATGAAGTCCATGAACGGCTGCAAAGGGTCTTTAAGTACCACAACGTAACCACTAGACCCAGTTCATTCCATGCAAACACAGCCCACACCATTATGAAGTAACCAACAGCTTGCACAGTGCCTAGTTGACATCTTAGATAAATGGATTTGTGGGATCTGCGCCATACTCTAACCCTTCCATCAGCCCTTACGAACAGCAATCAGGCCTCATCTGATCCGGACACGGTCTTCCAGTCGTCCAAGGTCCAGCATATGAGCCCATGATAGGCGCTGCAGGGGGATGTCGTGCTCTTAGCAAAGGCACTCGCGTCGGTCGTCTGCTGCCATAGGCCATTAACGCCAAATTTCGCAGCTCTGTCGTAAAGGATACGTTCATCCTACGTCCCACATTTATTTCTGCTGTCATTTTACGCGGTGTTGCTTGTCTGTTAGCTCTGACGACTCTATACAGACGCCGCTGTTTTCGGTCGTTAAGTCAAATCAGTTGGCCAGTGCGTTTCCGTGTTGAGAAGTAATTCCTGAAATTTAGTATTCTTGTCACACTCTTGTCACTGTATACCTCGCAATATTAAATTCCCTAACGATTTCCGAAATGGAATGTCCCATGCGTCTTGTTCCAACAACCATTTCGGTTTTAAAGTCTGTTAAAGCCTGCCGTGCGACCATATCACGTCAGAAACCTTTTCACACGAAACACCAGAGTACAAATGATAGCCTCGCCAATGCACTGCCTGTTTACACGTTGTGTAAGCGATACTATCGACGTCTCCATATGTGCATGTCACTATTCAATGATCTCTGTCACCTCAGTGTATGATCCGGTCTCTCAAGACACTTCTTCAAATGTTCAAAAATCTTATGGGACTTAACCGCTAAGGTCATCAGTCCCTAAGCTTACACACTACTTAACCTAAATTATCCTAAGGACAAACACACACACCCATGCACGAGGGAGGACTCGAACCTCCGCCGGGACCAGCCGCACACAAGACACTTCTCTCTTCCCCCACAGTCACCTGTTCGTGACACTGAAGGTCTTCCCGCACAATCTTCAACTTCGTCTTCATCTAGTAATGCTAAGAAGTGTCATCTGAACACTTTTACTCTGGATATGGATTGTCTCAACAAGTATTCGTTACTGAGTAACGAGTATTTCACAAGACTCGAAGTACCGTTTATTATTCCCTCAAAAGTTCCGTTGCGAGAATGTTTCACTTTCGTATGCAGTTTGAATCGCACTGTGGCAGTTTGGCAGTGTTCGTATTCCTCGATACCGTTACCCCCAGCGGGATCGTAATAACGGAAATCTTTCGTTGCTTGCCTATCTTCTTTCCCTCACGTTCGTGCTGAACTGGAAGTTTTCATATTCCTCCACTTTCTCATTCTCAACGTAGCAAGCTGTTAGTGATACGGAGTACGGCATACATTTTGTCACTCGCCTTGTTGTCTTTCCCAGTGCGCTAGTCGTCCGATTCGGGCGGAGTATTTGTAATACTCCAAATTGCTTTTTTGCACAAGCTGCAGTTCCGCCATAAGGTAAATCTCCAGCTTTTCGATAGCCTCAGCGTTAAACGGAGTTTTTTTATAGGTCTACGGCAAGTGACCCGTAACGGCCTACATGTGTCATGGGGTAGCGATTCAATTTCGAATTACGAGTGGTGCTCAGTAAGTAATGCAACACATTTTTTTCACAGCTAATTTAGGTTGAAAAAATACGACATTTGTTGTGGGAGATCGTGGAATATTCCCACTCCAGCCCTTTTAGTATCATGAAGTTCCGATACGCAGCGGCGCTATACATAGCCTTTAAAACGGCGTCTGTAACGGAAGTTAGGAAGTCTTTGTTTGAAATGCAGCTATGCATAAAAAGTGAAATGTGGATGATAAACAGTTTAGCCAAGAAGAGAATAGAAGGTTTTGAAATGTGGTGCTACAAACAACGTTGAAGATTAGATGGGTAGATCACGTAACTAAAGAGGAGATTCCGAATAGAATGGGGGAGACAAGAAATTTGAGGCAGAACTTAACTAAAAGAAGTGATCGGTTAAAACGACACATTATGAGACATTAACGGATCACCAGTATAGTATTAGAGGAAAGTATGAGGGATAAAAATCGTTGAGAGAAACCAAGAGAAACGTAGTAGGAGTAACCCACTAAATTACAGGCCCATATCATTAACGGCGATAGGCAGTAGGGTTTTGGAACATATATTGTGTTCGAACATTATGAATTACCTAGAAGAAAACTATCTTTTGACACGCAGTCAACATGGGTTTAGAAAACATCGTTCTTGTGAAACGCAACTAGCTTTTTACACGTCCGAGGTGTTGAGCGCTATTGACAAGGGATTTGCAATTGATTCCATATTTATAGATTTCCAAAAGGCTTTTGACACTGTGCCACACAAGCAACTTGTAGTTAAACTGCGTGCTTATGGAACATCGCCTCAGTTATGTCCCTGGATTCGTGATTCCGTGGCAGAGAGGTCACAGTTCGCAGTAATTGACGGAAAGTCATCGAGTGAAACAGAAGTGTTTTCTGGCGTTCCCCAAGTTAGTGCTAGAGGCCCTCTGCTGTTCCTTATCTTTATAAACGATTTAGGATACAATCTGAGCAGCCATCTTCGATTGTTTGCAGATGATGCTGTCGTTTATCTCCTAATAAATTCATCATAAGATCAAAATAAATTTCAAAATGATTTAGAAAAGATATCTGAATGATGCGAAAGTCGGAAACTGACCCTAAATAATGAAAACTGCGAAGTCATGCATATGATTGCTAAAAGGAATCCGTTAAACTTCGGTTGCACGATAAATCAGTCAAATCTAAAGGCTGTCAACTCAACGAAATACCTACGGATTACAATTACGAAGAATTTAAATTGGAAGGAACACGTATAAAATGTTAAGTTGAAGGAATACCAAGTACTGTGTTTTATTGGCAGAACATGTAAATGTAACAGAGGTACTAAAGAGACTGTCCGTACTACGCTTGTCCGTCCTCTTTTGCAGATAGGATTAACGTAGTACATCGGGAAAGTTCAAAGAAGAGCAGGACGTTTTGTATTATCGCGAAATAGGGGAGAGAGTGCCACGGACGTGATACAGGACTTGAGCTGGACATCGTGCGTTTTTCGCTGCGGCTGAATTTTCTTACGAAATTTCAATCACCAACTTTCTTTTCCAAATGCGAAAATATTTTGTTGACGCTGGCCTACATAGGCAGAAGCAATCATCATAATAAAATAAGGGAAATCAGAGCTCGCACGGAAAGATATGTGTTCGTTTTTCCGAGCGCTGTTCGAGAGTGAAATCACAGATAATTACTCTGAAGGTGGTTCGATGAACACACTGCCACTCAAGTGTGATTTGTAGAGCATCCATGTAGATGTAGATAAAGAGATGAATACAGTAAGAGGATTCACAAGGATGTAAGCTGCAATAGTTATTCGGAGATGAAGAGGTTCGCACAGGAGAGAGTAGCAAGGAGAGCTGCATCAAACCAGTCTTCGGACTGATGAGCGCAACAACAACAACAACAACAACAACAACGAAGGTGCGTCCCAAGCAAAGACCTGTCAGTGAGTTTCTTCTTGCGCAAAATCCGAGCATCACAGATATTCACAGGCGCTTGCAAATTGTCTGCGGAGACCTGACAGTGAGCAAAAGCAGGATGATTCTTTGGTCGAGGCGTCTGTCATCATTGCAACAAGGTCGGGCGAACCTGTCCGATCTCCTGGGTGCCAGCCGGCCGCACAGAGTTGTGACTCCTGCAAAGTCCGACCGTTGGGACACTCTCATTCGAGCCGTTCGACGGATCGCAATTAAACATAACTGCACGGCTCTGTTTTGGTGCTGACGCTTCTCGTCCACCAGTTTGGTTACTCAAAAATATGTGCCCGCTGAATTCCTCGCCGCCTAACACAAGGCAAACAAGAACGACGAAGGACCATTTGTTCGACATTGCTTGTGCGTTATGGGGCTGATTGTGAAAATTTTCTTTCGAGCACTGAATCAGGCGATGAAACTTGAATTCATCACTTCGAACTGGAAACAAAACGGCAATCCAGGGAGTGGCGTCACTCTGACTCTCCTCTGAAGAAAAAGTTCAGAGTCCACCCTCAACCGGTAAAGCCACAGCGAGTCTTGTGGGATCCTGAAGGGGTTATTCCGTTTGAAAAGCTCCCTTGTGGCGCAAAAATCAAATCGGGAAACGTCTTCAGTGTGTTCGTTGACACAAAAATGCACATGAATCCTCCTTCTCCATGACAATGCAAGGCCTCACACAAGTCTGCGCACTCGAGAGAAGCTCACGAAACTTCATCGGACTGTTCTTCCTCACCCAGTCCACAGCGCAGATCTTGCACTTGCCGACTTCCTCCACCTGTATGGCCAATGAAAGATGCACTCCGCGAAAAGCAATACGTGGACCATGTGGAGGTTATTGATGCAGCAAAATGTTGGTTCCGAGGTCATCTACATCTACATCTACATCCATACTCCGCAACCCACCTGACGGTGTGTGGCGGAGCGTACCTTGAGTACCTCTATCGGTTCTCCCTTCTATTCCAGTCTCGTATTGTTCGTGGAAAGAAAGATTGCCGGTATGCCTCTGTGTGGGCTCTAACATCTCTGATTTTATCCTCACGGTCTCTTCGCGAGATATACGTAGGAGGGAGCAATATACAGCTTGACTCCTCGGTGTGCCGGCCGCTGGTGGCCGAACGGTTCTGGCGCTACAGTTTGGAACCGCGCGACCGCTACGGTCGCAGGTTCGAATCCTGCCTCGGGCATGGATGTGTGTGTTGTCCTTAGGTTAGTTAGGTTTAAGTAGTTCTAAGTTCTAGGGGACTTATGACCTCAGCAGTTGAGTCCCATAGTGCTCAGAGCCATTTGAACCATTTGACTCCTCGGTGAAGGCATGTTCTCAAAACGTCAACAAAAGCCGGTACCGAGCTACTGAGCGTCTCTCCTGCAAGGTCTTCCACTGGAGTTTATCTGTCATCTCCGTAACGCTTTCGCGATTACTAAATGATCCCGTAACGAAGCGCGCTACTCTCCGTTAGATATTCTCTATCTCTTCTATCAACCCTATCTGGTACGGATCCCACACTGGTGACCAATATTCAAGCAGTGGGCGAACAAGCGTACTGTAACCTACTTCCTTTGTTTTCGGATTGCATTTCCTTAGGATTCTTCCAATGAATCTCAGTCTGGCATCTGCTTTACCGACGATCAACTTTATATGATAATTCCATTTTAAATCACTCCTAATGCGTACTCCCAGATAATTTATGGAATTAACTGCTTCCAGTTGCTGACCTGCTATTTTGTAGCTAAATGACAAGGGATGTATCTTTCTATGTATTCGCAGCACATTACACTTTTCTACATTGAGATTCAATTGCCATTCCCTGCACCATGCGTCAATTCGCTGCAGATCCTCCTGCATTTCAGTACAATTTTCCATTGTTACAACCTCTCGATACACCACAGCATCATCTGCAAAAAGCCTCAGTGAACTTCCGATGTTATCCACAAGGTCATTTATGCGTATTGTGAATAGTAACGGTCCTACAACACTCCCCTGCGGCACATCTGAAATCACTCTTACTTCGGAGGACTTCTCTCCATTACGAATGATATGCTGCGTTCTGTTATCTAGGAACTCTTCAATCCAATCACACAATTGGTCTGATAGTCCATATGCACTTACTTTGTTCATTAAAAGACAGTGGGGAACTGTATCAAACGCCTTGCGGAAGTCCAGAAACACGGCATCTACCTGGGAACCCGTGTCTATGGCCCTCTGAGTCTCGTGGGCGAATAGCGCGAGCTGGGTTTCACACGATCGTCTTTTTCGAAACCCATGCTGATTTCTATAGCGTAGATTTCTAGTCTCCAGAGAAGTCATTATACTCGAACATAATACGTGTTCCAAAATTCTACAACTGATCGACGTTAGAGACATAGGTCTATAGTTCTGCACATCTGTTCGACGTTCATTCATGAAAACAGTTGAGTGGTACCATGCGGGCATACGGACCCTCCCAAAAAGGTGGCGTAAGGCCATCGCATTGAACGGAGAGTATACTGAAAAATAAGGTTTCGTAGCCAAGGAGTGGGAATAATATGGTATGTTGGAATCTGGTACAAAACCAACCTGCTTTCAGAAAAAAGTATGTGCTGCGTTACTTGTTGAACGCCCCTCACATATTGATACGAAAAAGAGTAATTTCAGCGGTTAACATTGATGCCAGTACAGTAATGGTGGCTCTTCGTCAGCATACAGAAGAGAAAATTCTGTTTCGGAAAGAGATCGTACTCAAATGGCTCATTCACGAGCATGATTGTACCGACAAGTTGATAGGTTAGAAAAACAATATTTTTGTAACCTACATCTACATGTAAATCGTTTCATCAGCAATGATGTTCAATAACAAAGGTAACGAGTAACGAATACTTTGTATGGGGGTTTGTGTCTCGACGATACTGAATACATATGAAACTAAATTTAGTCGTTACGTTCACAGCCGTATTCATAAGGCACTTAAGAAAACCCTGTTCTGACACTCTCAACACTCATATACTCGTAGCACCTGCAACAAGTTCAAGCTGACGCCGTGTCAGACGCGGGATTCACCCTTAGTGCCTTGGAAGGGGAAGGTAGTAGTATTATCATTGATGCACAGTGCTGTCAGTCTCATTACTTTTCCAGTAGACCTCACAGTACGGCCTGTAAGATCTCAATCACCTCAACTGCTGCCAGTGACTTTTTTATGGATACAAAGAAGTAAGACCGAAGTGTCCCTTTCACACTCTTTTTGTAACATTTATACTGACAACATCCATAAAAAATTGGAAATCAGATAACTACCCAGGAATTAAGGTAGATAAATACACTAATCTAACAGCATTAATATACAGATATGATTAATAATACAAGGAAGTGAAGACCACCACCAGTTATCCATACATCGGCTAAGCCAAGTACCGGGTAGATACAATTAAACTGACAGTGTTCCGAGTGCTGCAGTGCCAGCTGTATACATCGCAGGACGCTGAAACATAGTAGTTGTGTTCATTAATCGGTGCGCTCCCGAAGTATATGATAATACACTACTGGCCATTAAAATTGCTACACCACGAAGATGACGTGCTACAGACGCGAAATTTAACCGACAGGAAGAAGATGCTGTGATATGTAAATGATTAGCTTTTGAGAGCATTCACACGAGGTTGGCGCCGGTAGCGACACTTACAACGTATTGACATGAGGAACGTTTCCAACCGATTTCTCATACACAAACAGCAGTTGACCGGCGTTGCCTGGTGAAACGTTGTTGTGATGCCTCGTGTAAGGAGGAGAAATGCGTATCATCACGTTTCCGACTTTGATAAAGGTCGGATTGTAGCCTATCGCGATTGCGATTTATCGTATCGCGACATTGCCGCTCGCGTTGGTCGAGATCCAATGATTGTTAGCAGAATATGGAATCGGTGGGTTCAGGAGGGTAATACGGAACGCCGTGCTGGATCCCAACGGCCTCTTATCACTAGCAGTCGAGATGAGAGGCATCTTATCTGCATGGCTCTAAAGGATCGTGCAGCCATTTCTCGATCCCTGAGTCTACAGATGGGGACGTTTCCAAGACAACAACCATCTGCACGAACAGTTCGACGATGTTTGCAGCAGCATGGACTATCAGCTCGGAGACCATGGCTGCGGTTACCCTTGACGCTGCATCACAGACCGGAGCGCCTGCCATGGTGTACTCAACGACGAACCTGGTTGCAACGAATGGCAAAATGTCATTTTTTCAGATGAATCCAGGTTCTGTTTAGAGCATCATGATGGTCGCATCCGTGTTTGGCGACATCGCGGTGAACGCACATTGGAAACGTGAATTCGTCACCGCCATACTGGCGTTTCACCCGGCGTGATGGTATGGGGTGCCATTGGTTACACGTCTCGGTCACCTCTTGTTCTCATTGACGGCACTTTGAACAGTGGACGTTACATTTCAGATGTGTTACGACCCGTGGCTCTACCCTTCATTCGATCCCTGCGAAACCCGACATTTCAGCAGGATAATGCACGACCGCATGTTGCAGGTCCTGTACGGGCCTTTCTGGATACAGAAAATGTTCGACTGCGGACCTGCACAGCACATTCTCCAGATCTCTCACCAGGTGAAAACGTCTGGTCAATGGTGGCCGAGCAACTGTCTCATCACAATACGCCTGTCACTACTCTTGATGAACTGTGGTATCGTGTTGAAGCTGCATGGCCAGCTGTACCTGTACACGCCATCCAAGCTCTGTTTGTCTCTATGCCCAGGAGTATCAAGGCCGTTATTACGGCCAGAGGTGGTTGTTCTGGGTACTGATTTCTCAGAATCTATGCACTCAAATTGCGTGAAAATGTAATCACATGTCAGTTCCAGTATAATATATTTGTCCAATGAATATCCGTTTATCATCTGCATTTCTTCTTGGAGTAGCAATTTTAATGGTCAGTAGTCTAGTTCCGCTTTCTGCCACCAGGTGAAAATATGACATTGTAAGAAGTCATAGCGTGAAATGTTTCTTCTTTTAACGTCAGTAGGCTATTTGTCGGTTGGCAACACGTATTGATTTCGTTTGTTGGTTGGTTGGTTGGTTGATTTGGGGGAGGGACCAAACAGTGAGGTCATCGGTCCCCATTGGATTAGGGAAAGATGGGGAAGGAAGTCGGCCGTGACCTTTCAAAGGAAGTGTCCCATCATTTCCCTGAAGTGATATAGGGGAATCACGGATAACCTAAATCCTGTCCTCCCGAATGCGAGTGTTGTGTGCTAACCACTGCGCCACCTCACTCGGTCTCTTTTGTCGAGTGACTGTTGGTGTAAAGGGTTAAGAAGGCTGAAGTTTCCAGTACGAAATGAAACGCCTATTGAGAAGAAATTCGTACACTGCCGATAAAGTTGTTTTATGGGAACTGCAGCAATAGAAGCGCTGCATTGCAGGAATATCGCCAACAGACACATCTGCAAAAAAAGCTCCATATCAATAAATGGGCTAAAAATATGATCTAGAAATCCGAAGAAGCAGTTAATTAGATAGCGCAAAATGGCCAGGGAGGCGGTCCATTACCATGGCAGTTGTTGATGAAGTTGCTGTTGCTACAGACGGCTAATGTTCGAGCTGTGTCACGGGAATTGCCTCTCCCCTGGTCAATAGATGAAAAATTTTTGCGGCTCGTTTTACACTTGTCTCCTTAGAAAATTAAGTATCTGTACCAAATGAAGCCCTAAGACAGGCTCCAACGCCGTGACTTTGCCCTCCGTTATTTGGCATGCATGGAAACGGATGACACGTGACAGGGCAATATTCTTTCGATGGACGAAGCACATTTTACTCTCCATGAGGACATGAATGCCCAGAATTGTGGCATAAGGGGTTTTGCACCGCTGCATATCGTGGAGGAAGATTCACTGCACTCAGGTCATATGACGATGCCGGCCGAGGTGGCCGAGCGGTTCTAGGCGCTGCAGTCTGGAATAGCGCGACCGTTACGGTCGCAGGTTCGAATCCTGTCTGGGGCATGGATGTTTGTGACGTCCTTAGGTTAGTTAGGTTTAAGTAGTTCTAAGTTCTAGGGGACTGATGACCTCAGAAGTTAAGTCCCATAGTGCTCAGAGCCATTTGAACCTTTTTTGATTACAGCTTTGCTAGAACGCCACTGTGTCTGCACCATTATTCTCATGTAAGATGGGGCGACACCATATCTCGCTTGCCAGGTGAAAGATTTGCTTCGAGAAACATTCGGTGATCACAGCGCGTCATCTCTAGGTCATTTCAAGATGTGTAACCTTCCAGACGCCCCCCCCCCCCCCCCTCCCGACCTAAATCCATGTGACTTCTGGTTGTCTGGATATCTCAAAGATCCTATCTATAAGGGTGTATCCAGACCCTAACTGATATGAAAAACAGGGTACGATGACACATCGCTCTGATTACACTGCATATCTTGCGAGCAAACGTAGACATGCGGTGTTACAGTTATAGCATGTTTCTGAGTCCGGGAGATCATACTGAACAATTAACCACACCTTAATAAACATGCTAAAACCATTGTTGTCATGGATTTCATTGTTCCTCTCCATTTCCTCCTCCCACACCACATTCCGACTGCTTACAGTGCCATATTTTCACATTGTAACAGAAAGTGAAACTTTTTTTTTTCAGCGTACTAACCAATGATCATACCTACGATATTTCAGCATCCTGCGATCTATACGGCCCGCACTGCAGCACTCGGAACACTATTAGTTTAGTGGCCTCCTGGTACGTACAAAACACAAACTAAAAATGTCACTGAGTAAGAATTATTTCGTGATGCGGCAGTGAAGTGAAAAAGTGAAGGAATAACCACAGATAAAGCAAGACCAGGAGGACCCCATATATTAAAGGACAGGGACTGTCGAGCATTGCGGAGGATGGCTGTAAAAGATCGTATGAAATCAGCGGAATGAATCACTCGTGAGTTCGATAGTAGTACTAGCACTTCAGCTAGCGCTATGTCTGTTCAAATGGTCTAAGCACTGTAGGACTTAACATCTGAGGTCATCAAAATGGTTCAAATGGCTCTGAGCACTATGGGACTTAACGTCTATGGTCATCAGTCCCCTAGAACTTAGATCTACTGAAACATAACTAACGTAAGGACATCACACAACACCCAGTCATCACGAGGCAGAGAAAATCTCTGACCCCGCCGGGAATCGAACCCGGGAACCCGGGCGTGGGAAGCGAGAACGCTACCGCACGACCACGAGCTGCGGACTCTGAGGTCATCAGTCCCCTATACTTAGGACTACTTAAACCTAACTAACCTAAGGACATCACACAAACCCATGCCCGAGACTGCCCGCCGGGGTGGCCGAGCGGTTCTAGGCGCTACAGTCTGGAACCGCGCGACCGCTACGGTCGCAGGTTCGAATCCTGCCTCGGACATGGATGTGTGTGATGTCATTACGTCAGTTAGGTTTCAGTAGTTCTAAGTTCTAGGGGACTGATGGCCTCACAAGTTAAGTCCCATAGTGCTCAGAGCCATTTGAACCATTTGAACCATGCCCGAGACAGGGTTCAAACCTGAGACCGTAGCAGTCGCGTGGTTCCGGACTGAAGCGCCTAGAACCGCTTTGCCACCGCGGCCGGCTATGATTGTTCAAAGGGAGTTAAGAAGAACGGGGTACAGTGGTCGAGAAGCTCTTCATAAGCCACACATTTCCCTGGTGAGGCCTAAGCGACTCCAGTAGTGGTGGAAAGAGTGACGCCACAGGATAGTGGGTGACTGAAAACGAGTGATTTAGAGTGTTGAATTGCGCTCTACCCTGTTGAAATACGATGGATGGGTCTGAGTTTCACAAGTGCGTGGAGAACGTTACCTGCCACCATGCGTAGTGGGTTGGGTTGTTTTGGGGGAAGGAGACCCGATAGCAAGGTCATCGGTCTCATCGGATTAGGGAAGGACGGGGAAGGAAGTCGGCCGTGCCCTTTCAGAGGAACCATCCCGGCATTTGCCTGGAGCGATTTAGGGAAATCACGGAAAACCTAAATCAGGATGGCCGGAGACGGGATTGAACCGTCGTCCTCCCGAATGCGAGTCCAGTGTGCTAACCACTGCGCCACCTCGCTCGGTGTGTACTGCTTAGAGTAGAGGAACAACTCGGAGACGATGATTGTTTCTATCAGCATGACAGTGTACCGTGTCACAAAGCAGCATTTGTGAGGTAATGGTTTGTGGACAATAACGTTGCTGTCATGGACTATTCTACCCAGAGGCCATATCTGAATGCAATGGAACCCCTCTGGCATTAGGTATAACGTCGACTTCGCTCCAGAGGTCAGCATCAGCGTCACTACCGTCCCTGATTTCCGTTCTTGAGAAATAATGAGTTGCCATTCCTCTGGAGACATTCAGACACATTTAAAGTGTACCCAGCAGAGATCAGGCCATCATAAAGGCGAAGAGTGGACACATACAAACACTGACGTCCACTACTACTAGCCCGAACAGGCCTGGGAAGACCCAACGGCACCAACCGACCGCCGTATCATCCTCAGCCCACAGGGGTCACTGGATGCGAATACGGAGGGGCATGTAGTCAGCACGCCGCTCTCCCGGCCGTATGTCAGTTTACGAGACCGGAGCCGCTACTTCTCAATCAAGTAGCTCCTCATTTCGCCTCACAAGGGCTGAGTGCACCCCGCTTGCCAACAGCGCTGAGCAGACTGGATGGTCACCCATCCAAGTGCTAGCCCAACCTGACAGCGCTTAACTTCGGTGATCTGGAGGGAACCGGTGTTACCACTGCGGCAAGGCCGTTGGCGTCCACTAATATTAGAGCTGGTTAATAAGTAATGGCAACACTGCTGTAACATGAAGGTTGCGTGTCCAATGGCATGCGTGCAGAAAGTCAGCAGAAGTAGTGCAGTGAGCGGCGACGGCTGTATTTGAGTCAGTTGCTATGTGTACTGTCTCAAAGTGCGGGAGGCCTGTTCAAGCGCTGGAACAGCATGTTAAGGAAACGCGCACAAAATGAATGGATCAAGACTGAAGTAGCACACAACAATGCTTTCAGGGTCTGTGTGTGTGGCGTGTGGTGATGAACCATTGCCATATGGTATGTGGTGATATGGGTGTAAGTGTTATGGGATGGCACGAATATCATTTAAGATCGGCCCTATACGGAATGACCACCCACGGACAACAAGACCAGTGAGATTCTTGCCTTTCTGGTGTAGATGGTACGCCGACGGACTGCTTCCCATCATCCTTAATAAAAACGCGCGGTGCCACACGGTGAACCTCTTGCATGCGCGGGGGAGGGGGGGGGGGGAGGGGGGAAGAGATAGTGGAATGTACACCGTATTCACTCAATATGTGTTCATGCAATTATGACCTACTCGTCAGAATAGAGGACCCTCTTCATGGCACGTGCTACAGTACAAGAGACATCATCCGTACCGTGGGGTCATCCTTACGAGACAACAATAGAGATAGACGCGATAATAGTGTATGACCCTTTCCACCTGTGTGGGGGAAGACGATCAAGATGAGGGACGATTATATTGAGGGCATATAATAAAATGAACGTTTGTCAATAAAGTCTGATGTGAATTATAACCAAGAACTTTTTAGCCAATCCATGTAGGTTACTGGATACTTTTGATCAGATAGCGTAGGTCGACTAACGATGGATATAAAATCTGAAGACGGAAAGAGGCATATGCCTGATCACTAGTCCTTGTAAGACTATGACGACGACGACCAAGAGTGGTCGGCCACGCCCAGCTACGACATCGAAGTATGTGGCTGCGGCAGAGGTGCTCAGTATCATCGAGCCAAACTGACAGGCCAGCTACGACGTCGGAGAGCTGTCCGCCGACGAGGCCCAGAGTGGCGCCATTGGCCACCCTGCCTCCCTCTCGGCTAACTGGCTGGCAGCCTGGCGTCGGGGAAGCCCCGCGTGACGCGGGGACAAGCGCGGCAGTTGCCCCCGGCGCGCGCACAACAGGTACGGCGTGGCTCGCGCTAATAGAGCGTTCGTTATCTGCGCGCCCACCGCGCCGCCCTAATAACGCTGAAAGACGCCCCCGCGGCTGCATTAGCGAGATTAAACCGGGCAGCCGGCGCTCAGGTGCCCTCCCGCCGCCGCCGTCTGTGTGTGATGTTTCATTTCCCGCGAGGGCGCGCCGGCCACCCCTTTTATAGCGGGGAGACCCCGTATCGTAAACTCCTCCGGCACCTCAGCCCGCCTCATCTCGCCTCGCTCCAGTTTCAGTTTCCGCCTCCGGCGCCACGGGGGTGCTTCCGACCCTCTCTGTTCGTCGTCAAGGCGTCGCCTTGGCTGCGCGCACAACGCTGTTACATAACCTGACGGTCTCAAGCTTCAATTGACAACGCTTGTAGAGACAGCTCAAAATACACGCAACTATCTTTTCACCCTTGGCTTCTCCCACGTACGCATATCTCACATTCGCCCTCTCTCATATATATATATATATATATATATATATATATATATATATAATTTTCAGTCAATATGTGGCTAACGTACTATAATGAACAGTTTTTTTTTCTTTTTGTTTTAGCGTGACTCCCTGTGTGCAAGAAGCTTGGTTCTGTACCCTACCACAAAAATACAGGATTGTGTAAAGAGGGCTCGCGAGGTCCTGGCCTCCTGGCTTTGTATGTTCCCATTGAACGCTACGTTATTTTGTAAACAAAAATAATAAACGACAATGTTTGCGGTATGAGTATAAAAAACTAACAGGTAGCCATACGCACAAGCGCGCATGTGTAAGCGCGAAACCTGCAAAGGTATCCAGTTGACTACTGTAGGTAATAGATGTCACTTTGGTTGTGTCAGTCAGTTGCAACAGACACATAGGCTAAGATCAATGAGGGTACTTCTTGTCCACTGCGTATCCTGCTGTACAATAGTTGTTCGTGTCTTTTTGGCACCATTTTTATCAAAAACTATGGTTAATAGCAATGTATGTGTATAAGCATGTGAATACCCGTAGTATGGAAATACTGTACGTACCGTTTGTACACATTATTGAAAGACATGTACACTATGTGATCAAAAGTATTCGGACACCTTGCAGAAAATGACTTACAAGTTCGTGGTGCCCCCCATTGCTGGAATTCGATATGGTGTTGGCCAACCACTAGCCTTGATGATAGCTTCCACTTTCGCAGGCACACTTTCAATCAGGTGCTGGAAGGTTTCTTGGGGAATGGCAGCCCATTTTTCAGGAGTGCTGCACTGAGGAGAGCTATCGATGTCGGTCGGTGAGGCCTGGGACGAAGTCGGTGTTCCAAAACATCCCAAAGGTGTTCTATAGGATTCAGGTCAGGACTCTGTGCAGGTTAGTCCATCACAGGGATGTTGTCGTGTAACCACTGCGTCACAGGCCGTGCATTATGAACAAATGTTCGATCGTGTTGAAAGATGCAATCGCCATCCCCGAATTGCTCTTCAACAATGCGAAGCAAGAAGATGCTTAAAACATCAGTGTAGGCCTGTGCTGTGATAGTGCCACGCAAAACAACAAGAGGTGCAACCCCCTCCATGAAAAACATGACACACCATAACACCACTCCCTTTGAATTTTACTGTTGGCACTACACAAGCTGGCAGATGACGTTCACCGGGCATTCGCCATACCCACACTAAATGGCTCTGAGCACTATGAGACTTAACTTCTGAGGTCATCAGTCCCCTAGAGCTTAGAACAACTTAAACCTAACTAACCTAAGGATACCACACACATCCATGCCCGAGGCAGGATTCGAACCTGCGACCGTAGCGGCCGCGCGGTTCCACACATTAGCGCCTAGAAGCCCTCGGCCACTCTGGCCGGCATACCCACACCCTGCCACCGAATCACCTCATTGTGTACCATGATTCATCACTTCACACAACGTTTTTCCACTGTTCAATCGTCCAATGTTTACGCTCCTTACACCAAGCGAGGCGTCGTTTGGCATTTACCGGAGTGATGTGTGGCTTATGAGCAGCCACTCTACCATGAAATCCAAGTTTTCTCACCTCCCGCCTCACTGTCTTAGTACTTTCCTGATGCAGTTTAGAGTTCCTGTGTGATGGTCTGAATAGATGTCTGCCTATTACACATTACGACTCTCTGCAACTGTCGGCCGTCTCTGTCAGTCAACAGACGAGGTCGGCCTGTACTCTTTTGAACTGTACGTGTCCCTTCACGTTTCCACTTAACTATCACATCGGAAACAGTGGACCTAGGGATGTTTAGGAGTGTAGAAATCTCGCTACAGACGTATGACACAAGTGACACCCAATCACCTGTGATTGGGTGTCACTTGTGTCACACGTCTGTAGCGAGATTTCTACACTCCTAAACATCCCTAGGTCCACGTTCGAGGTCCCTGAGTTCCGTGGAGCGACCCATTCTGCTCTCTCACGATGTCTAATGACTACTGAGGTGGCTGATATGGAGTGCCTAGCAGTAGGTGGCAGCACAATGCACCTAATACGAAAAACGTACGTGTTTGCCTAATATGAAAAACGTACGTTTTTGAGGTAGTCCGGAAACTTTTGATCACATAGTGTAACTGTAATTTTAGGTGTGTGGTTCGAGAAAGGGCTTGTCAGACCGAGAGCAGTAACCACAAAAGCTGAATTCTATATCAACGCAACTGAGACGGACAAATTAAAAAATTATCCTTTTTCTCAGTATTGAACAGTTACGGATCTGCCATCCCGTGGCAGCATGCCACGAATAAGTATGGGAAAAGTTTTTCATTACCCCTTTATATCGAAATTCATGGCACAGAAAACAAAAACTGTCTTTGAGGCATGCGTATACATGCTGCTCTAAACTTCCCCATAAAACTTGTAGGACTTGTAGAGGGGGATGAGTAGTTAATACTTTGAGTTGGAACACATGTCCCAGATCGTACTGTTTCCGTGTTACATTTAAAAACATGTTGGTAACGCGACCACTTTTACTAGTAATTTATTAGATGTGGAGCAGTACATCACTTGTTTTACGGTTCTACTCTTTTATAAATGAAGAAAGGAAAACTTTTGTTTACAGTTAGAATTAAACCGTCTTTTCGCAGGAGGGTTATCACTCTGGTCCGCTGAAATTGAAGTTCGATGTGGCAACCACCAAGTTCGGAGCACACATTCTGCCTACGAATGATGTTCGTACGAATCACTGTGATGCAGTACGGCCTCTTCTAATTCGGGTGTGCGGCTTCTCCTTGTGGATAACGATCTTGATAAAGGTGACGAGCACCTCTTCATTACCGTGAGTTTCGCCGTACGGAAGGATCATGTCGGGATATTCTGTCAAGCTCTGTTCAACCGTGTTGTTCCAACACCCACAGACACGTTGGTTGGTTGGTTGTTTGGGGAAAGAGACCAGACAGCGTGGTCATGGGTCTCATCGAATTAGGGAAGGATGGGGAAGGAAGTCGGCCGTGCCCTTTCAGAGGAACCATCCCGGCATTTGCCTGGAGTCATTTAGGGAAATCACGGAAAACCTAAATCAAGATGGCCGGACGCGGGATTGAACCGTCGTCCTCCCCACAGACACGTGAATGAGGCTCAAACTAGGTAACAGAAGTAGGACAGACCTCAATTGACAGCAGTCTATACAACATAAGCGCCTCCGACTATGACTACCTGTTGCATGCCTATCTAACAAACATGTTTTAAAACGGCTGCCGCGGGGGATTAGCCGAGCGGTCTAAGGCACTGCAGTCATGGACTGTGCGGCTGGTCCAGGCGGAGGTTCGCGTCCTCCCTCGGGCATGGGTGTGTGTGTTTGTCCTTAGGATAATTTAGGTTAAGTAGTGTGTACGGTTAGTGACTGATGACCTTAGCAGTTAAGTCCCACAAGATTTCACACACATTTGAACATTTTGAAAAAGGCTGTCGCACGGAAACGATACGTTTCCGGTCATGGGTTCCAATTCAACATATTGTCTACTCAGTCCCCATTACAAGTCCTAGAAATTTGTAAATGGAATTTTAGAGCACCCTGTGTATTACTTTGCAGTGTGTCCAGATCATCAAATAAAAAAAAAAAAGTTGTGTAACGACGAAATCGTCTGTTTCCGATGGAAGGCTCGTCACAACACTCCTGATTAATATCAGTAAGCGGTGGAACGCCTCCTTGCTTGGATGCAGACATGAATCCATACATCAATGAAATCATCAAGCCAGCCGCGATCTAAATTGTTCCACTCTTCAATGGCGATTCTGCACAAGTGAACAGAGTACGTGGCCGTTGTCAACGTCCAAACACTGTTCGTTTCAGTGGATCCCACAAACGTCCTCTTCATATTGGTGGCCCTAAATGCTGAAGAAACGCGTTCATGAGAACAGCACGATGATCACTACGGTTATCAACCATCAAAATGAAATTGTCACATAAATGTGGGCGATAACGGCCCACTACTGGTTGCAGAATCTCGTCCCTGTAGTGTAGAGCAGTGAGATTGCCCTCAGCAACCACGGGAGGTGTACCGTGGCCCCACGCAATTCCATCCCATAAGATCATTCCATCAACTCGTAGCACACGTCAGAAACAGTCTTGAGGGGGTTAGATACTACCTGGTTGCCTCCAAAGACGTCGTATGGGATTATGAAGGTACAAACGGATTCGAGTTATGTCGGTAAAACACACCCGACGACAACCCTGGGGCGTCCATTCTGCATGATTTCATGCCCATCTGTAACGGAGTTCATGGTGTTGTGGTGTACGACGTGGTGCTCACCACGGTCGCCGGGAATGGAGATTCGAATCATGCATTAATCTTCTAACAGTTGATGCGGTACATGACGTCCTGCAACCTCTTCGAAAGCCTAATTCAGTGCTGGAGCCCTCATCCCACGGTTTCTTTGACTCAAAAGTCGTAGCTATCCATCGTTTCGTGCACATGTCGAACATGGATGGTCTTTGAGGTGTAACTCCTCAGCGCTACCCGTCGGTTGGAACAAATTCCATGCGTCTACCAAATCACTTTAACTCGGGTCACACGTCGAGCGAGTTCCCTAACTGACAAGGCTTCTGACCATAACGTCATGATTCAGATCCGATCATTGGTCGCGACTATCCTTCGTGGTATGGCGAATGTTTACTGTTCGACAGTCGTCTCTAATGCGTCCTTACTGGTGCTTTAGTTTCAACTGAAATGCTCCAGTCCACTCGGGTGAAGCAACTGAAATGCTGCAATTCATTCGGGTGAAGCATTCTACCTGTGGCTAGCGCTGGGTAATTTCCCGTAAGTTTACAAACAACGCCAGAAGTGACCTCCCGATCCGTATACACAAAGACACACAAATATATATGTGTGAGTGAACGATGCGATGGGATTTACCAGCGTAGAAAAAGCCGACACGCTCATGATGTATGGAGCGTGTAGGAAGAATGAACTGTATTCTTGTACGGTGTATGCAAGATATCCCAATAGACGTCAACCATCTCGGCAATTTTTCATCAACCTCTTCAGACTGTTACATGGAAGTGGTAGTGTAACACCTAAACAACGTAACGGAAGGAAACAAGTGATGATAGAAGATGGAGAAATTAATGTTCTTGCTTCTGTTGCAGTTGATCGGCACGTTACCTCCGGAACAATCGCACGAGGAAGAGGCATGAGTCAATCAAGTGTCCTACGCATTCTCTGTCGTCTTAGGTTCCATCCCTATCACATCTCTCTCCATCAAGAACTGCATAGAAACGGTTATGAGAATCGTGTTAACTTCTGTACTTGGGCATTAAGACAGGATACGCCATTTGTTTCATGTATCTTGTTCGGCGGTGAAGCCACATTTACAAATCACGACTAGGTTAACCGTCCAATCATGCACTACTGGTCTTTTGACAATCCCCGTTGGCTCTCTCACGTGGAACATCAGCGTCCACGACGTGTAAACGTCTGGTGTCGGATAGTGAACCATCAGCTCATAGGCCCATTTTTCATAGACGGAACACTGAATACGCACAAGTATCGAAGCCTCCTAACAGACCATCTTCCAAACATGACGGCTGTCCAGCCCATAGTGCCCGAAGTACTACAGCATGTCTTTACCAATTGTTTCCAAATCGTTTGATTAGACGCAGATGACCCGTACTTTGACCGACTTGTTCCTCGTATTTGACACCTATAGACTTTTTTCTGCGGGGAAGCGGAATGTCGCTGTCTACAAGGACATACTAGTCTCACCACATGATACGCAATGACGTATTACTGCCGCCTGCTCGGACAAATGGTGCAAATGGCTCTGAGCACTATGCGACTTAACTTCTGAGGTCATCAGTCGCCTAGAACTTAGAACTAATTAAACCTTACTAATCTAAGGACATCACACACATCCATGCCCGCTCCTCGGACATCTCCGCTGAAATGCTAGCATGTGTGCAGCAGTCATTCACACCAGACTGGAAGCGTCTATTGCCGCTCCCGATGGTCATTCCTATTACAACATTCTATGGTCAATTGGCTCGTTACTGATCAGAATTCACATAACAGAGTACGCACTTGTGTTGGTCTTTACTGTCAGCTATCACAGGTATTGTACAAGTGTCTGTCTGGGAACTGCTCAAAAAACAGTATCTCCTAAATGACTAGCACTAGAATCCTGCAACAAACACCGGTGACATTCTAATTTACCTATTTTTAATTGGTTAACAGCAATAGTCAGTGTTCCATTTAAGAACATGTATGTTTGCACAAAAAATACACTAAGTACACTACTGGCCATTAAAATTGCTACACCACGAAGATGACGTCCTACAGACGTGAAATTTAACCGACAGGAAGAAAATGCTGTGATATGCAAATAATTAGGTTTTCAGAGCATTCACACAAGGTTGGTGCCGGTGGCGACACCTAAAACGTGCTGACATGAGGAAAGATTCCAACCGATTTCTCATATACAAGCAGCAGTTGACCGGCGTTACTTGGTCTCGATCCCTGAGTCAACAGATGGGGACGTTTGCAAGACAACAACCATCTGCAAGAACAGTTCGACGACGTTTGCAGCAGCATGGACTATCAGCTCGGAGACCATGGCTGCGGTTACCCTTGACGCTGCATCACAGACAGGAGCGCCTGCGATGGTGTACTCAACGACGAACCTGGATGCACGAATGGCAAAACGTCATTTTTTCGGATGAATCCAGGCTCTGTTTACAGTATCATGATGGTCGCATTCGTGTTTGGCGACATCGCCGTGAACGCACATTGGAAGCGTGTATTCGTCATCGCCATACTGGCACTTCACCCGGCGTAATGGTATGGGGTGCTACTGGTTTGCATTTGAACAGTGGACGTTACATGTCAGATGTGTTACGACCCGTGGCTCTATCCTTCATTCGATCCCTGCGAAATCCTACATTTCAGCAAGATAATGCACGACCGCATTTTGCAGGTTCTGTAGGAGCCTTTCTGGATACAGAAAAAGTTCGACTGCTGCCCTGGCCAGCACATTCTCCAGATCTCTCACCAATTGAAAACGTCCGGTCAGTGGTGGCCAAGCAACTGGCTCGTCACAATACGCCAGTCACTACTCTTGATGAACTGTGGTATCGCGTTGAAGCTGCACACACGATTCAAGCTCTGTTTGACTCAATGCCCAGGCGTGTCAAGGCCGTTATTACGGCCAGAGGTGGTTGTTCTGGGTACTGATTTCTCAGGATCTATGCACCCAAAATTGCGTGAAAATGTAATCACATGTCAGTTCTAGTATAATGTGTTTGTCCAATGAATACCCGTTTGTCATCTGCATTTCTTCTTGGTGTAGCAATTTTAATGGCCAGTAGTGTATTATTACAATCTGTTGATTGGCTAACAATACGAGGGCTCTGACTACCAATCCAATCCGTGAAATCCGCACATCAATATGCGAGCTAACAATCGAAAGATGTTCTGACTCACATGCAGTTCCTCTTCGTCTAAATGTCTTGGCTCAAACTCGTCTAGGGGTTGAACCGCACGTGTCGCATTACACGCCCTAAATTAGACACTTGTGGCCTTTTGGTTAAATTGTCTGGCTGATGGCAAGTTTGCGAATTTGTATAAACACACAACGTTAATATAACATATAACAACAGTAATAATAATATCGGGAGCCAAATTAACGACCCGTGAATGATGTAGGCCACAGTGTTGCGATTTGGTTAGAATAATGTTTATTCAGAAACCAAACTAATAGCGAAAGTGGTGGTATTTAGAATTACTATTACACTCAAGAGCATATCCATTTGACACAGTTCGATCTTTCACAGTCTCATCGCGAATTATAAGCCCAATACGCCACCTCGTTAACTACGCGAAAGGTTAACAGTTCACACCAGGCACCCGGCTGCTGACGGTTCAGAACTTAAGTCACGCGATACCACACAACACGAAATTTTCTAAGTCCTTTCACTTCCTATCTACCTAAAGACCGACCGTCTGCTTTCGCGTCTCCAGCAGCACTGTACACTTTGATGTCTAGACCAGAACTGTCACTCTGCCCGTCTCCAGCCACGTTTCCCGCGCGCCGAATATCCTCGCTCAAGGGACTAGCGCAGTTCCCTTTCCTGAAGCCGTCCGTCTGATTAGCTACAGCTTGTTCCCCATTATTTTAGATTTCAACATATTTAAATCATCAAAGCTTGATCACTTTCACATTCTAAATAAAGTAACAATAATATCCATTACATAATAAATGTTAAATTCTTTTACATAAAACTAATACAATTTCCTTCTTAATTTTGAATATCACGGCCAGTAGCCTTGCACAAGTGTGCTTTCTGATAAATAAATAAGGAACAAAATTAAGTATTGCGCACTAAACTTTACAACAAATATTCTATTACCTAATGATTCAACAAGGTGTCATGCTGTCATCGTTCAACGTGTTCTGTGTGAAGGAAATGATGATCTGGTGCTTCACTGAAAATACTGATAATTTAAATTTACTATACATTTTAAACAAATACAGCTACAGAGTTGATGTTTACAACATTTGTATTTTACTGATGCGCTTCTATATGAAATGTCGATCGTTAAGATCGACCAAAGCGTTCAGATTTTAGCATTCAGGTCTTTGATACAAAACTTTCACTTTAACAGTAAATCCTAAATTAAGATAGATATGATCAACATTCGAGTTTTATTGGGATTACCATGAAACTTTATGAAGTATGGTAGATTAAAATTGCTGTAGATTCATTCCCTGAATTACTATAGAATTAAATAGTTTTCTGTTTCCCTTTATGGCCGATCTTAGGTCCACCATATGTAACACTGCTACGTCAACCCTGGCCACAAATGGCTTCTACAGGGTTTCCCTATAACGTAGGTTCTCGTCTGTCTCATTCGCACACTACACTGCCTAGGCCTTATTCAGCACAACAGACGCCTGTGAATTTTTCCATCTTGTGGCGAATCTGCGCTCTTTGTGGCACACGGTCCTGGACGACAGGGTTCGTTTCACAATTCCTGAAGGCTGATTCTTTCAGCCATATATTTAAATGAGAGCGAACTGCTCGTTAACTCACAAATTGCACTTTTAGCTTAATGCAGTATCTGCGGTGCTAGTTTTAGGTGATTCACTCTGTATACAGGGTGAAAAGTATTTAAACCGATAAACTCTGGGAGGTTGTAAGGAACATCAAAACAAATATTTTTCCCTAATCTCATTTTTTCCTATGAGGAGTATTTAAACCGGTAGAGGAAGGTTTCTCTGGCGGCAAATTAATTAACCCAACAAACACTTTGCAATTTTTTATGACCAAGAGACAACACATTAACACAACCCAATTTCATAAACAAAGGTTACACCATCGGATCATGTTCTGTCTGACACGGGCAAAAACCCCAGGAGTATTCTGAATTGTTCCTGCTGCTGCTACTATCTGTGAAACGTCCCCTTTGAAAAATTGTACAAGACTGTGCTTAAACTGACACACAATATTTTTGGCGCAACGCAATCTGACTTTCAGTAATCCCTACAAAAGAATGGCCCTGACTAACATTAACCTATACGTTTCACAAATCACTTACCTCACAAAAATCTTCGTTACTCGAACTACTGCAAAACAGCGAGCGCCACTAATGCCAGGTAAATAAAAGATTCAAACTACGGAAGGCACTAACTACTGATAGGCATAGTTAGCAAATGAAAGATTTTAATAGAGAACAAAAAATGTATTTACGTTAATAGTCATAATATATATAGCAGTTCATGACATCCATTCTTACAAATGTACTGTTTCTGATGGACACACCTCCAGATTATCCATTCTCAAAAATCCGCCATCTCACTTCCCCACATCCACCACTGTTGGCGGCTCACCTCCAACTGCGCAACGCTACGCGCTGTTAACATCCAGCTGCCCAACACTACAATGGCAGACAACAATGCAAACTAGGCAACGCTACGCGCTGTTAACATCCAGCTGCCCAACACTACAATGGTAGACAACAATGCAAACTAGGCAACGCTACGCGCTGTTAACATCCAGCTGCCCAACACTACAATGGCAGACAACAATGCAAACTAGTCACAGACTGCACACAGCACAGCCAGTGATTTTCATACAGAGCGTTACGTGGCGTTACCAATAAAAAAACCTATACAGCCTACTTACATCTGGGCAACCAGATCCTCCTCTGATGCAACAGGAGTTGCGTAAACAGGGTTGCGCATCTCTCCCCACACAAAAAAGGCCAGAGAGGACATATCAGGGGATCGAGCAGGCCATGGTACAGGACCACCTCTGCCACTCCACGTTTCTGGGAACCGTCGGTCCAGGAATCGACGCACACGACGACTGAAATGTGCCGGCGCCCCGTCACGTTGGAATCACATGCGTTGTCTTGTAGCGAGCAACAACACCGACCCACACATTAACGAAGAACCGCACTTGATGAGCGCTAGTAACTGTGGGCTATCCTCACTCCAAACATGCGAATTGTGCATGTTGAAGACTCAATCACGCCCGAAAGTTGCTCCATCGGTAGACAACACAGAGGATGGAAATGTAGGATGCATTTCACACTGTTTCAGGTACCACTGCGAAAACTGTGCTCTTGGTGGATAATGAACTGGTTCCAGGTTGTGGACACGCTGTAAGTGAAATGGACGTAACAGTTGCTCTCGAAGGACTGTTCTTACCTTCGGCTGATTCGACCCCATGTGCTGATTGAAGGATCCTGCTCCACATGCTGCAAGACAGTTTCCTCAAATTGCAGCGTTCTTACCGTGTGACGGCGTGTCTGTCCAGGTAATCTGCTAAATGATCCGGTCTCACGCAGACGTTGGTACACAGCAGCAAAGGTCGTATGATGCGGGATGCGGCGATTAGAATATTGTTATTGATAAACCCGCTGTGCAGCTTGTCCGTTGTAGTGCGCTACGTAGTACGCAACGACTACATCAGTGTACTCACTCCAGATGTATCGCTCGATTAGTAAAGAGAAACAATGCACTATTACACTGGTGGACAGCAGTTGCCTACAGCTAAACAGCGTAATACGCCCTCTAACAACTGAAGAGCGTAATACGGCCTCCACAGGTTTAAATAATCCTCATAGGAAAAAACTACATTAGGGAAAAATATTTGTTTTCATGTCCTCTACAACCTCCCAAAGTTTGTCGGCTTAAATACTTTTCACCCTGTATGTTAACGCATGCCTAAGGTGGCACTGGACTCGGAGGTAGGTAGGTTCGAATACTGCCAGTATTCGGGCGGAAAGGGGAGGAAAGTAGATGGCCTAAGGTTCGTGACCACCAGTCTTTGCGCCTTTGTCCTGGATATTTACTTCTAAACCTGTCTGCAGTGTCTCATGATGTGAGGGCATATGACTCTGTTCCGTCGGATAGACACGTTAAGCTCGGCGGTCCCCAAGGTGCTTTTCGAGATGAATGGGCTGTGTGCTGGCACCGAGTCTCACCCACTCCCCTCCCTTCACCCATACCAACACGAACTTATCAAGGTAGCATGGAAGATTGGGCTTAACGTCTGTCGACGTCGAGGTCTTAGAGATTGAAGCTCGGATTGTGCCAAGGATGGCGAAGGAAATTGGCCGTGCCCTTTCAAAGGGACCATCCCGGCATTTGCCTGGAGTGATTTAAGGAAATCACGGAAAACCGAAATCTGGATAGCTGGACACGGGCTTGAACCGTCGCCCTCCCGAAAGCGAGTCCATTGTGTTAGCGACTGCACAAACACTCATCACAGTCGTTCACACAATACAAATACAACGTAACAGTTCATAACAGCGCGGGGAAGGCAAAAGCAAACCAACTCCACTAGGATCTTTCCTAGCAAGGCGATGCACAATTCCTGTATCAATAGCCCAATGCTCGTTCCCTGAGTACGGGGCTACGATGACATTTTGTTGTATATCTCACATGTATTTAACATAATACGCATAGATCTACGTCTACATCTACATCTACAACCATACTCCGCAAGCCACCTGACGGTGTGTGGCGGAGGGTACCCTGAGAAACTCTATCGGTTCTCCCTTCTATTCCAGTCTCGTATTGTTCGTGGAAAGAAGGATTGTCGGTATGCTTCTGTGTGGGCTCTAATCTCTCTAATTTTATCCCCATGGTCTCTTCGCGAGATATACGTAGGAGGGAGCAATATACTGCTTGAGTCTTCGGTGAAGGTATGTTCTCGAAACTTTAACAAAAGCCCGTACCGAGCTACTGAGCGTCTCTCCTGCAGAGTCTTCCACTGGAGTTTATCTATCATCTCCGCAACGCTTTCGAGATTACTAAATGATCCTGTAACGAAGCGCACTGCTCTCCGTTGGATCTTCTCTATCTCTTCTATCAACCCTATCTGGGCCGGGCGGTGTGGCCGTGCGGTTCTAAGCGCTTCAGTTTGGAACAGCGTGACCGCTACGGTCGCAGGTTCGAATCCTGCCTCGGACATGGATGTGTGTGATGTCCTTAGGTTAGTTAGGTTTAAGTAGTTCTAAGTTCTAGGGGACTGATGACCTCAGTAGTTAAGTCCCATAGTGCTCAGAGCTATTTGAACCATTTTTGAACCCTATCTGGTACGGATCCCACACTGTTGAGCAGTATTCAAGCAGTGCGCGCACAAGCGTACTGTAACCTACATCCTTTGTTTTCGGATTGCATTTCCTTAGAATTCTTCCAATGAATCTCAGTCTGGCATCTGTTTTATCGACGATCAACTTTATATGATCATTCCATTTTAAATCATTCCTAATGCGTACTCCCAGATAATTTATGGAATTAACTGCTTCCAGTTGCTGACCTGCTATTTTGTAGCTAAATGATAAGGGAACTATCTTTCTATGTATTCGCAGCACATTACACTTGTCTACATTGAGATTCAATTGCCATTCCCCGCACCATGCGTCAGTTCGTTGCAGATCCTCCTGCATTTCAGTACAATTTTCCATTGTTACAACCTCTCGATACACCACAGCATCATCTGCAAAAAGCCTCGGTGAACTTCCGATGTCATCCACAAGGTCATTTATGTATATTGTGAATAGCAACGGTCCTATGACACTCCCCTGCGGCACACCTGAAATCACTCTTACTTCGGAAGACTTCTCTCCATTGAGAATGACATGCTGCGTTCTGTTACCTAGGAACTCTTCAATCGAATCACACAATAGATCCACCAGTGGATGTTGGGTCGTTCACTCTTTCCTTGAAAACGACGTTTACGTCGATCTTCATATTCACAGCCCGCATTGTGGTGACACAATCCCTCATAGTCTGAAACCGATAGTGTCTTTGATATTCTGTTTCATTTCTTCACAAAAGTTTCGCTTCTTTCTGTTCCGTTGCGTCTGAAAGACAGACTACAGTTTTTTTTCTTCCTTACAGAAAAAGCAAGAGGACATCATTTTCATATTTTCAAGTGGTACTGCAAAAGATTTTGTTGAGCACATGTCAGACCTTAAAATTCTCCAACATGCAGTTCGCTACAGCTGTCTTATTTCACATGTAAACAGTGCGTTATAACATTGATTTGTAGCGATTTATGTGATGGTCGTTAACATTAGAAGCATTTCACGTAATTTACGGTGTGCAGAGCTTCGACCCGTGTGCATTTCTACAGTGAAAAGTCTTATATTTGACGATGACATGTATACACGTCAGACAACTGGCAAGTCTGCAGTTGGGAAATAAATAACTTTCTACATTCAACGGCATATACGATGTCCTCCAAAAAAATCTAAATGACTGTGAATCCCGACCACGAGAAGACTTCCGTCTTCTTAACAAAAATTATTGATCGTAATTCCGAGAAAAAGAACCATCATTGGCTACTGCCTGATTCTCTGCTGTCTTACAGCATACGAATCCCGAGAGTAAGTTAAGTGTATCTGTGGTATTCAGCCGTGTGGCACGATCATTGACTCCGAACCACACTGACAAAATTATTGTCTCGCTACAGTGCTTATTCTTGCGACCCAGATGACGCAGTGACAAAACAAATAAGAGACAGATTGCGCCTCATACTTTTAAAGCGTTCCAAGTCTTCTACATATAGTAAAGATGTAGCAACACTTTTACATGTCATGTCTTCTCCACCTCCATTCCTAGGGCTAATAGGAGTATCTTCATCGCGCAGCATTTTTCCATATAATGAGTCATATATATATACTCCTGGAAATGGAAAAAAGAACACATTGACACCGGTGTGTCAGACCCACCATACTTGCTCCGGACACTGCGAGAGGGCTGTACAAGCAATGATCACACGCACGGCACAGCGGACACACCAGGAACCGCGGTGTTGGCCGTCGAATGGCGCTAGCTGCGCAGCATTTGTGCACCGCCGCCGTCAGTGTCAGCCAGTTTGCCGTGGCATACGGAGCTCCATCGCAGTCTTCAACACTGGTAGCATGCCGCGACAGCGTGGACGTGAACCGTATGTGCAGTTGACGGACTTTGAGCGAGGGCGTATAGTGGGCATGCGGGAGGCCGGGTGGACGTACCGCCGAATTGCTCAACACGTGGGGCGTGAGGTCTCCACAGTACATCGATGTTGTCGCCAGTGGTCGGCGGAAGGTGCACGTGCCCGTCGACCTGGGACCGGACCGCAGCGACGCACGGATGCACGCCAAGACCGTAGGATCCTACGCAGTGCCGTAGGGGACCGCACTGCCACTTCCCAGCAAATTAGGGACACTGTTGCTCCTGGGGTATCGGCGAGGACCATTCGCAACCGTCTCCATGAAGCTGGGCTACGGTCCCGCACACCGTTAGGCCGTCTTCCGCTCACGCCCCAACATCGTGCAGCCCGCCTCCAGTGGTGTCGCGACAGGCGTGAATGGAGGGACGAATGGAGACGTGTCGTCTTCAGTGATGAGAGTCGCTTCTGCCTTGGTGCCAATGATGGTCGTATGCGTGTTTGGCGCCGTGCAGGTGAGCGCCACAATCAGGACTGCATACGATCGAGGCACACAGGGCCAACACCCAGCATCATGGTGTGGGGAGCGATCTCCTACACTGGCCCTACACCACTGGTGATCGTCGAGGGGACACTGAATAGTGCACGGTACATCCAAACCGTCATCGAACCCATCGTTCTACCATTCCTAGACCGGCAAGGGAACTTGCTGTTCCAACAGGACAATGCACGTCCGCATGTATCCCGTGCCACCCAACGTGCTCTAGAAGGTGTAAGTCAACTACCCTGGCCAGCAAGATCTCCGGATCTGTCCCCCATTGAGCATGTTTGGGACTGGATGAAGCGTCGTCTCACGCGGTCTGCACGTCCAGCACGAACGCTGGTCCAACTGAGGCGCCAGGTGGAAATGGCATGGCAAGCCGTTCCACAGGACTACATCCAGCATCTCTACGATCGTCTCCATGGGAGAATAGCAGCCTGCATTGCTGCGAAAGGTGGATATACACTGTACTAGTGCCGACATTGTGCATGCTCTGTTGCCTGTGTCTATGTGCCTGTGGTTCTGTCAGTGTGATCATGTGATGTATCTGACCCCAGGAATGTGTCAATAAAGTTTCCCCTTCCTGGGACAATGAATTCACGGTGTTCTTATTTCAATTTCCAGGAGTGTATATATATATATATATATATATATATATATATATATATATATATATATATATAACAATTTCGTTGTACCAGATATTTCTGAGTTATGCTTTTATGTGAAACCTTTCTACCTCCACCTTCAGCCAGTGTGGTGCTAGGGATGTCTTATTATCACCCAATTTCTTACAAATAGCAAGTGATACATGTACCGTATTAAGTAGAAATGCTTCCAGGCGTTAAAGAGATATGCTGATATGTCACTGTGTTTGCACCTGCGCCTCCACTCTATCTCCACCAAGGGATAAAATGTCATCAGGGCTGCTCGTTTCCAATTGTTTTTATGTCTCACGGTTTCTCATCTCCACCCTCATCACTAGGCGTACTAGGGGAATATTAACCGAATAGTATTTTTATACAGACTACGACAAAAGAGCGACGCACCACAAAGGAATGATCCGAGCGGAACGGAATCGATAGTGTGACGTACATGTACAGACAAAACAAATGACTGCAATTTCAGAAACATTGTATGATTTAAGAGAAAGATCCTCACAAATTGAGCAGATCAGTTACGTGTTGGTTCACCTCTGGCCTTTATGCTTGGCATTGATTGATAGAGTTATTGGCTGTGATGCTGAGAGATATCGTGCCAAATTCTGTCTAACTGACGCAATAGATTGTCAAAATTCCGAAATGGTTGCCGGGCCCTTACATTACGCTCCAAACATTCTCAATTGAAGAGAGATGCGGCGACCTGGCTGGCAAACGTAGGGTTTGCAAGCACGAAGACAAGTAGTGCAAACTCTTCCTTTGTTCAGGCGGGTATTATCTTGTTAAAATGGTACCCCATCAAAGGCAACAAAACAGGGTATAGAATATCGTCGACGGCCTCTCGTGTCCTTCTTGGCATGTCATCCTGGGCTTACATTTCAGCAAGATAGTGCCCAGCCGCACACGGCGAGAATTTCTATTGCTTGTCCTCGTGCTTGCCAAACCTACCTTTGCCAGCAATGTTGCCGGATCCCTCCCCAATTGAAAACCCTAGGGGCGTTATGAACAGCGCCCTCCAACCAACTCGGGATTATGGCGATATAGTGCGCCAATTGGACAGAATTGGCACGACATCCCTCAGGAGGAAATCCAATAACTCTATCAATCAATGCCAAGCAGAATAACTGCTTTCATAAGGGGCGGAGGTGGACCAACGCATTATTGAGTTGCTCAGTTTGTGAAGCTCTTTCTCTTGAATAAACCATTCAATGTTTCTGAAACTGTAATTTTTTCCTTGGAGTGTATTTATAAATAAAACAAGTAATGAGTGATACGTATACAAAAGGAGCAGATAGGAAACTTACAAAACACACATACAATAAAAATTTTATAAATACGAGGGCCGGTCAATAAATAATGCAACACATTTTTTGCTCAGCCAATTTCGGTTAAAAATGCGAAATTAGTTGTTGGACATCGTGGAATATTCCCACTTCTGCCCCTATAGTTTAATGAAGTTCCGATAGGTGGTGACACTATACGTAGCCTTCAAAATGCCGTCTGTAACGGAGGTGCCTTCCAAGCAGCCAGCTGTCATTGACTCTCATTTGGAAGAAAACCAAAGCATGACAGATATTCATCGGTGCATGCAGAGTGTCTACGAAGACCTGTCTGTAACCAAAAACACGTCTGTCGTTATCGCAACAAGGTCGTGCAAACGTCCGATCTCGCGCGTGCCAGCGGACGCACACCCCCTCAAAGTATTTTTGCGTGTTCGGCGCCACAAAGACGCAAAAGGACGTCTCCTCACCTACGACAGCGCAAAGCCTCACGCAGGTCATCGCTCCCGAGAGGAACTCACAAAACTTCACTGGACTGTTCTGCCTCATCCACAACACAACCCGAAATCTCACACCTTCATACTTCCATCTATTTGGCCAAATGAAGGACGCACTCCGCGGAAAGCAGTACGTGGATCATGGGGACATTACTGATGCAGCAAAACGTTGGCTCCGACATAGACAAGCGAAGCGGTACCATGCACGCATACACGTCCTCCTCTCCCAGTAAGGTGGCGTAAGGCCGTCGCACGGGACGGAGATTATGTTGAAAAATAGAGCTCAGTAGCCAAAAGTGTGGAAATACTATGGTGTATTGGAATCCTGAATAAAATCATCCTGTTATAAAAAAAAATAGGTTGCAATACTTATTGAACGTCTCTCCTATATAGATAAAAGATATGTCTATATTATTCTTTGTTATTGAATCCTATCAATAATAAAGTCCTCCCAACTTCGTGCGCTCAAGATGAGTGAGTTGCCTTCCACTACAAAGCGTAACTAGTTACTTACAATAGGCGTAACGGACCCATTGAATATTTTGGTAGGAGCGTTTATGTTTTACATTTATCAATTTCCAAACTTTTCAGACAACTCTCAGAGAACAATGTGGCATCAAACGAGGAATTCTCGGAAATGGCAAAAAATTCTGTAAAATTACAAACTGCGTTTAACACAGGATACTTTACAGTCTGAAGACCAGCCCACGACGATGGGTTTGCGGCCTGACTGGCTGCAGGCAACATTGCAGGCAAAACAAGGCGCCATTCAATGGTTGATCATATCTGCTGTCAGTAACAAGCTCGACACGGTTCGTGACTTCACCGGTAGAACCGCCAAAACTCCGACAGCTGACTAAGACCAGGCAGAAATGGAAAGACCCTCCCACCAAGAAAAAGATAACAGAAAGGTTGACTATCCCCAACGTAGGCAGAAACCACTGAAAGAAACAATATTCCCCTCATTTCCACGGTCAAACAGACACAGTCTGCAGATCAGTGTTCACAATCGTAATGCTGAGTGAAATATTGTTAATACTGAGCACCCACTTCCTTTTTACATATTGTGAATTATGACACTGACAAAGAGGTTCAAAGTTTTTGCTATTTTAATTCCCCAATCAGTTCTTTAACACATTATTACGTGGCAGTTTCTTCCAAAATTTTCACCTAACCTATTTAATAACCGACTATGCAGATACGACTAGTAAATCAAATCATATACCTAGCTCTATATGAGAGCTGAAAACAACAGTAAAAAATGCCAAGGGTTGCAATTCTAATTAGGCGTGTCTCTTTTCCTTCAGGTACAGTGACAGATTTTTGTAATGTGCTGCAGCCTGAGGCTTTTAGCTGACTGGTGAAAGGCAAGAGTCACGAGGGCAACCAGATGGCTCATAAAAATGTTTCTGCTAAAAGCAAACACTTTTAGAAGAGCACTCTACTACCTGAATGCCCCAGGAGCGACAAGTGAGTGCGGCCCAGCCTGTTATAAAGTTTTATTATGTGCAAAGTGCGAAGAATGCATTTTAGCAAAGACAAGATCTAGATGACAGAAGAAAACATGCTGCTAGTTGGAGCCCAGCCGTTATGACTGACGAAGGCCACTGGAATATTCCAGAATGAGATTTTCACTCTGCAGCGGAGTGTGCGCTGATATGAAACTTCCTGGCAGATTAAAACTGTGTTTCGAACTTCAAAATATAGTAAGGAGATCCCATCCTGGATCAGAGCAGTTACTTTGATAGTGTGGGACAGTTCGAGCACTTGTGTATGCACATGCCTTCTCACTGATCATGACTAGCAATCTGGCTGGCAGGGGTGGCCGAGCGGTTCTAGGCGCTACAGTCTGGAACCGCGCGACCGCTACGGTCGCAGGTTCGAATCCTGCCTCGGGCATGGATCTATGTGATGTCCTTTGGTTAGTTAGATTTAAGTAGTTCTAAGTTCTGATGGCCGCAGCAGTTAAGTCCCATAGTGCTCAGAGCAATTTGAACCATTTTTGAACTAGCAATCTGTCACATTTCTGCCTTCTACCTTGCTCCAACGGAGAAATGTACTTCATGTGCTAACCACAGCAGAATCTATAAGAGCAGGCAATTTGTTAGCTTGTTTATTGAATTATCATCAATCAAAACTGCAAGGTCTGCTGCAATTAGCCAGTGAGATTCCAGAATTGGCAGAACCAGCTAAGTTTTGTAGAGTAGAGTAGGAAGGCCTTTCCTCCAGAGCCAGCACAGTGAGCACTTTCTCCGGGGTATCGTGCCAAGCACTTGCTCCAGGCTTATCGAAGCGACTTTTTTTTTTAATTTTATTTCACTGAATTATGGTGGGTATTTTTCGTTCTTTTTCTGTAATGAATATTTTCTCCGTTATCTAAAACATTTAAATTTGTAGGTATGTAAGTGTTATACATGTATATTTCCTCTCCTATGCGTCGTATGACCAGAGACAGATCAGTTCAGGGACAGGACAGATGATGGTTGGAATTTTGTTCAAAATTTAGTAAAGAGATGCTGACCGCTACTTAGCAATTATTTCGGTAGCGTGCGAGAGTTCCCACATATGTGAATATGCACACCTTCTCAATGGCTGTAACTATAAATCTGTCACATAGTGGTTTCTGCCTTCTACCTTCATCAAAGGGAGAAATGTGCTTCAATAATTAATCACAGCAGAATCTGTAAGAGCAGAGAATTTTTTAGCATGTTCGTTAAATTATCAATGATTCTAACTCACATGATCTGTTACAATTTTCTGGTAAGATTCTGGAGCTGGCAGAAGCAGCTACGTTTTGAATAGGAAAGTAAGGAAGGACTTTCTCAAGCGGCTTAGTAGGGAGTACTTGATCCAGGGACGTCGAAGCGTATTTTTATTTTCAATACTTTATTTTATTGTATTGTAATTTGTATTACCTGGGTATATACACAGTCTATACAAGGGCGATGTTCTTGAGGACAATTTATAGAAAATGGAAGAGAATGTACAGTCTTAGACAATAAAACTGACCGCCGGGGGGCCGCCACAGAGACTAAGTCCGAGTCATTCACTTAAGGTTGCCAATAAAACTGACCGCCCCTGACAACTCTAAGTCCGGCAATCTGCACAATCTGGCAACACTGTAAGATGCGGAAGTGTCAGGAGGAGTGTTATCTACTTCCGAGACATTGTCGGACTACGTGAGCCCGTGGTCTAGTGGCAAGCGTCGTGCGTTCTAAACTTATAGTCGCCTGTTCGCGTCCAACTGTATATATATATATATATATATATTTTTTTTTTTTTTTTTTTTTTTACCACAGTCGGTCTAAAGTTACGTGTCTGACTGAACATCAAAGATAATTCGCTTAACATTCTACCCACCAGCAATAACAAGTATTCCAGAAACAATTCCGCAGGATAGCTCGTGGCTGCGCCGCGATCATAACAGCTTACGCTCGGGCGTTTCCTCGCGCTGCAGCGGCTACCGGCCACCGGCTAGACGCCACCCGCCGCCTGAAATCCGGCGCCGCCCAGGTGAACGCGTCGCGACGCTGTCAGTGTGTGTCTCAACTGTCTTTTTCGAGTTTGAAGTTCTAGTTATCATGTGGCAGTTAAGCAATGGATTTTGCAAACTTGAAAATCATGAACTACAGTTAAGCATTGTAAAATTGAGTCGTAAGTGGAAACAGGTGTAACATCTGCAACACAACGTTTACTTTTGGTACAACAGAGGGGTGAATGCAGAGGAGGCAGCTAGAAAGATTTGAATTGTGTGTGGAGCGACTGATTTTGGGAAAAATACGCCAGAAAAAGATATTCTTGTTTCAACAAAGATCGTTCTGGCATGAATGATTTTCCACATTAAGGAAGTCTCGACTACTGATATATGTGATAGATTACCATTTTACCACCATGCGACATTTGCATTCAACAGGCAAAGTTCAGAAGTCTGGTGTAGGAGTACTGCATGCTCTAATTCCAAACAACAAAAATCAACGGAGTGACTATTATTGAACGTCATCAGGTCGCTCATTGAGCATTCGTATGCAGTACTGTTACTGGTGACGTGTTATGATGCCTTTATCGTTAACTTCCTAAGAAGAAATGAAAGGCTGAGCCCCTCAAATAGACATAAACTCGAGCAAAGAGTAGTATGAACATAATATTTTACATCTGATAGCTCCAAAAGTGTGTTTTGGGCTACGAATTCTGCCCCAAGGGCTGTGTGCAACACAGCTGGAATTTGTTGTCAACAACTGAGACACCTTTCGGTCTTAGCGTAAGAAAATCGAGCAACACAACTACATTACATGTGCTACTGTATGATAACGCACTTCTTGATTTGAGAAACAAAACTATCCAGGAGATTGAAATTAAAGTCGTCTCTCAAGCACTTGTATTGATAGAGAAGTCCTCTCTCAAGCACTTGTCCCTCTCGTCATATATTCGTAAAGATTTACCTTTCCCGCTCTTGATCGATCGACCGTCAACGCAATTCATTTCTAGACGAAAATACTCTTAAAACTACTCTGGTATAATGATATTGTTGGAACCAGTAGGTTTCTACTGGCGTAGAATTTGTAAACAACTTTAGCATTGTCAGATCGTTTTAGATATCGTGAAAGAAAATTCTTTTGCTGATTAATTTCTCTTTGATGATTACTGTTGCGTTTAGTAAACTAATGGAAAATCCAATTAAAATATTCACTGTACTAATGCAAATTAAATTCAGCTTACTACAGAAACATCACGACGGCAGACTATCTTAATAAAGCATTAAGTGTCTGTAAGACGATTGAGCCTATTTTAACACGAATTAACAGGACATTACCGACTTTTGACTTCGAAAAGATCTGTATTTACTTCATTTCCTGTATCGTTCTCAATTATTATGAAAATGTGCCATTTCATAGATAAAATTATGTATTCACAACAGCAAAAAATATGTCGTCATTATGAATTTGGCAGTACCGTAAGGTTTTCGCTCTGTCACTAAGGGTTACTGAAAGTAGCAAGGCGCATTTTGCTCGAGCGTTGTCTTACGATTCCCTTATTGCGTTTGTATCTGCCTGCTTGTAGCTCTGCTACAAAAGAATTAAAAATCTGGCTCTCAGCGAGTCTCGAAAGGCGAACGAAAGCAGCTTGCACCTGGTAGTCAAACATGTTTCTTGGGAACAGGCAACTTCCTAAAGTGGGAAGACATTCTTTTGTGGTTGAATTGTTGGCAGATGTCAGTCAGACGTGTGCCGTTGGTCTAAGCGTTTCGGTGTGTTGAATTTGTACCAATGATTTTTCTACAGGTTTTTTCTGTCCCAAATAGAGAGTTGAAGTCTCCCATTAGTATTTTCACGTCATCTTGGTGAATTTTGCTCATAGTATTTTCGAGTGTATATCTTTTATAGGGGCTCTGAATGAGCATAGTCATAAGTCGATTGTTGATGGATGCGATTTCTTTGACAGAGTTGATGATAGATCTGTGTTCGAGAAATGCAGTGCCGAAGATTGGTACGCCTTTCGCTACCTTTCGTTGTTTTTTTTGGCGGACGATTTCTTTTGTGGGATTATTGAGGTTTCTTGTTTGGGTCAATGTATCGATGTTTAGTCTTCAAATCAATGTTTTCTGCTTGTAGGGAAATTTACCAGAGATCTTCGATATTCTCTACCGTGCTAACCTGGACTCCCCAGAGTGCGAAAATCCAACTGCCGCCTATCGGTGGCCAGGTTGTGTACCACCTGGGGTAAAGTTACGTTTGCTTGCATAGTTCATGTTTTCTTGTGTTTCATTGGTTTGGCATGGGTGATACCAGGACCGGACAGGACCAGAGGGTGTTGAAGCCTTTGGAAGCAAATACTTTCAGCCAAGCTCATTGAGATAACAGACGGTGAGTAGTCGTTCAGGATTGTGTTAGTATTTGGTTCACCCCAAGTATTTGATTTCCTCGGTACCACCCATATGGGGGACGGTTTCCCCTATCGGCCACACGGGATTTTTATTATTATTATGTCATCAGCAAATCTGATATGGAGTATCTTCCCTCCACTGAAATAGATGTGTATTGTTCGATTCAATATTTCCATCAGATAAATATGGGTTATAATTACGTTACATTGCTGCTAGTCGACATATTTTTCACTTTTTCTTAGACATTTGCTAGCTGTTACTCCATCATTGGAATTTATGTGCGCAGCATTGTTGCAGTACGCAGA